>NC_140734.1:2427500-4827500 GCF_050655825.1 Lonchura striata | reverse complement strand
AGTTAACACTGAGTGTCACCACACGGCACTTACAGGATGGCCAGGGTGTCAGACCCAGGCAGCAGGGGTTTAGGAGGGGTAGGTCGTGTTTGACCAACCTGGTCTCCTTTCATGACCAGGTGACCCTCCTGGTGGATGTGGGACAGGCTGTAGATGTGTCTATTTGGACTCCAGCAAGGCCTTTGGCACTGCCTCCCACAGCACACTCCTGGAAAAGCTGCAGCCCACGGCTGGGACAGGAGCACTCTGTGCTGGGCTCAGAACTGGCTGCATGGCCGGCCCAGAGAGTGGTGGTGAGCGGTGCTGCATCCAGCTGGGGACAGTCACCAGTGGTGTCCCTCAGGGCTCTGTGCTGGGCCAGCTCTGTTCAATGTTTTTATTGACCACATGGATGAGGGGATTGAGCCTTTCATTAGTAAATCTGCAGATGACACTAAGCTGGGAGCGTGTGTCCATCTGTTGGAAGGTGGGAGGGCTCTGCAGGGAGGCCTGGAAGGGTTGGAGGGATGGGCAGAGTCCAATAAGATGAAGCTTATTAAATCCAAGTGCCCATCCCTGCATTTTGACCACAAACACCCCCTGCAACATTACAGGCTGGGGATGGTGTGGCTGGTCAGTGCCCAGGCAGAAAGGGACCTGGGGCACTGGTCTAAAGCCGGTTGAACATGAGCCAGCAGTGTGCCCTGGTGGCCCAGAAGGCCAATGGCTCCTGGCCTGGATCAGGAATGGTGTGGCCAGCAGGAGCAGAGCAGTGATTCTTCCCCTGTACTTGCCCTGGTTGGGCAGCACCTCAAGTGCTGTGTCCAGTTCTGGGCCACCCAGTTTGGGAAGGTCATGGAGGACCTGGAGCATGTCCAGAGAAGGGCAGCAAGGCTGGTGAGGTGCTTGGAACACAAGTCCTGTGAGGAACAACTGAGGGAGCTGGGGTTGTTTAGCCCAGAGAAGAGGAGGCTCAGAGGTGACCTTACCACTCTCTACACTCCCTGAAAGGTGGTTGCAGTCAGGTGGGGGTTGGTCTCTTTCTCCTCACAGCAGCTGACAGAACCAGAGGACACAGTCTTATGCTGCACCAAGGGAAATTTAGATTGGATATTAGGAAAAATGTTTTTTATGGAAAGGGTGATAAAGTACTGGAATTGTCTGTCCAGGGAGGTGGTGGAGTCAGCATCCTTGGATATGTTTAAAAAAAGACTGGATGTGGCACTCAGTGCCATGGTTCAGCTGAAGTGGTGTTAGGGCATGGATTGGACTTGATGACCTTAAAGGTCTCTTCCAACCCAGTAATTCTGTGTTTCTGTGATTATGTGACATCACAGAGCAGGCTGTGACATCACAGGATGCCTGTATGACATCACAGAGCAAGCTGTGAGGTCATAGTGTGCTGTGACATTATAGGGTGGCTGTGTTACATCACTGAAGGTGTTGTGACATCACAGGATGGGTCTGTGAGGCCACAGAGGTGCTGTGTGACATGATAAGTGGGTTTTGCCATCACAGAGCAGGCTGTGACATCACAGAGGAGGTTGGACATCACAGAAGAGGTTCTGATGTCACAAAGCTGTCTATGACATTTCAGGCTGGCTGTGTGTCATCACAGAATGGGCTGTGAGGCTACATAGAAGACTCTGCCATCATAGATAAGGGCTCTGTGACATCACAGAGCAGCTGTGTGATGTCACAGAGAAGGCTGAGACAATAGAGAGTGGGTTGTGCCATCACAGAGCTGACTGTGAAATCACAGAGCAGGCTGTGACATTAAAGGGAGACTGTGACATCACAGGCTGGGCTGTGACGCCACAGGGCAGATTTTGTGACATCACAGAGCAGATTGGGACCTCAAAGAGTAGGCTGTGACATCACAGAGCAGCTGTATGAAATCCCAGGTGGCCTGTTACATCTCAGAGTGGGCTGTGTGACATCACTGGGGCTGTGTGACATCGCAGGGCCTGTGTGACATCCCAGGGGTCCTGTGACATTACAGGGGCTGTGTGACATCACAGGAGCTGTGTAACATCGCAGGGGCTTTGTGACATCCCAGGGGCTGTGTGACATCACTGGGGCTCTCTGACATCACAGGGGCTGTGTGATTTCACTGAGGAGGTCACTCTGCCCCAGTTTCCCCCAGAGAAGTCCAACACTGCTCATGCACAGGGGGGTCCCCTGTACCCCCGGGTCCCCCCGCCCCCCTCGCCACAGCCTCCCCCAGAGGATGTTCCACGAGATCGACCCCAGAGCCCGACACAGGGACGAGGGCTGGGGCTGTGGGGGGTGGGACGGGGGGACAGGGACCCCCTGGCAGTGTCCCTGTGTCCCACAGGGCCAGAGCCTGGGCCAGGGCTCCTTCACCCTGTTACCAACGAGGGCTTGAGAGCGCTGAAAAGTCCACGGCAAGGGAGCAGCAAAAACCAGATTTAATATTAAGCGACAGCACCACAGAGTTCCTTGGCAAGAGTCACTCTGCTCCTGACTGAACACTTCACACTTAAGGCACCCCTAGGAAACAAATCAACCACAAATCCAAACAAAATCCAGGCAATCAAACTGAAATGATCAGAGAACTGTCCCTTTATGTGGCACAGGGACACATAGAACAGTGAGGGCAAGGATAAAAGGAATATGGGCCAAAAGCTGAACAGAGCTCAAATTTAACAGGACTTAACTTATACCTTAACCTTAACTTCTACCTTCAACTTCAAAATTTAGCAAAAGAACAGATATTAACAGTATTTAACATAACTTATAACCTACGACTTTTCAATTTAACAGAGGAATATTGTTTAACAGTATTTAGCTCAGCTTATAACTTATAGCAAAAAACAACTCTTAGCAGCATTTAACTTAGCTTAGGCTGCATCACTTGACCTCACTTACAGGCCTGACAGGCTCAGCTATCCAGGGCACTCAGAGCCCTCAGAGAGCAGCATTTCTGCCACATTCCCCAGCACAGGCACTCCTGTGTGCACACAGACACAGAGAGTCAGTGCAAGGCACCTGTGAGAAATTCCCCTGAGGGTGGGGAAATGCTCCTTGAGGATGCTTTGGCATCTCCCCAGCAGGGAAGGGTTGAGCCTGGAGGAGTGGGGGGATCGGCCCAGGCTCCCTTGTTGTTTGGGATCCCCGAATTCAGCAAACGGGAGAGTTCCCGGCTCGGAGAGGCCCCACTCAGAGGGAGTCGCTGGCCCAGGAGAGCTCCAAGGGCTCCTTTTGGAGCGCTGTTTGTAGGGCCCCAAGAGAGGGGCTGCAGTCCCAGCCATGTTTCATCCTGGCCGCACTTGGCATCAGCAGCTTTCTTTGGCAGGGTGAGAACAGGGATGTTGTGCCACTGAGGGGACACAAACAATTCCCAGGGCTGCTCCTAAAGTAACCAGGAGCTGGCTGGGCAGCAGCAGTGCCTGGAGCAGACAGTGTTTGTGATGAGCTCCAGAGGAGCTGAGCCCAGGGGCTGCTGGCCAAGACCGAGGCCCAGTGAGCATTTCTCAGCTGGCAGGGCAGCCTGAGAAGGGGAGGAGTGAATGCACCAGCACAGGAATCATGGAAACAAGGAGCCATTGTGACACTGTGGGGCCTGTGAGACCAAGGGGCCATTGTGACACTGTGGGGCCTGTGACACCAAGGGGCCATTGTGACACTGTGGGGCACCATGGAACCACGGACACCATTGTGACACTTGGGGGACAGATTGGATCATGGAGACCATTGGGATACTATGATGCCCAATGGAATCAGCAAAGCATTGTGACACTGTGAGGCCTCATGGAACCAGTGAGACCATTGTGACCCTGGGGTCCCCACAGAACCAAGAGGACCATTGTGACACTGTGGGGCCTCGTGTCATCAGTGGTCCATTGTGACACTGTGGAGCCAAAGGAGACCATTGTGACACTGCAAACCCCCATGGTCCAAAGGTCCATTGTGACATTGTGGGCCTCATGGATCAGAGGACTCACGTGTCATTGTGGGGCCTGGGGAACCATGGAGACCATTGGGACACTCCATGGCCTCATGGAATCTTTGGAACCATTGTGAAACTAGGAGGTCTCATGGAACCCAGGGGCTATTGTAACACTGTGGGGCCCCATGCAACCAAAGGAACACAGAACAGGTCTGGCTGGTTTGGCCTCCGTGGACTGCCTGACTGGTCCAGCTGACCTTGGCATGTTAAAGGTCTCTTCTCCTCTGCTACTGGGGCTCACTGGGACAGGAAACACTGGGGCTCCCTGCTTTCCTTTCAGTGGAAAAGAACTCTCCTTCTCCTCCAAGTGCCCATGGCCAGAACTGGGATTTTACGTCCAAGTGTCCTTTTATCCAGGGATTGTTCCCATAGGAATATTGCCAGGACAAGTCTGGTTGGAAGTGGTTTCATGAGGGTCACCTCTCATCTGTGCCCAAAACACTGGGGAAGGCTCCATGCTTTCCTTCCTATGGGAAAGAATTGTCCTGTTGTGTGTTTTTCTTTAGTTTGATATTTGTTCTGTGTATGTTCAACCCCCAACCCCTAATCTCCTCCCTTGCCCAGTTTTCAATCTTCCCAAGCTCTTCCCTACCCCCCTCCTCTCCAAGTTGTCAATCCTCCCTTTCCCTGCCCCTTTCCCCAGAACATTCCCTGTCACTCCTCCTAGCCTCCTCCCCTGCTTCCAGAGCATTCCCTGTCTATTTAGTGAGGCTCAACACCCTTTTGGTTACTTTGTGTTACTCCTCTCCCCTGTTTCCCCTGATAGGTTTGTGCTCTGTTAGTTCCTCCTTAGACTCTTCCCCAGGCGTACCCTCACTGGTTGCTGTTCCTATACCCCGCCTCTTGAGTTCTGGTATAAAACCTTTGTTCGCCCTCCCCAGAGGGTCTAGGGGCTCACTGAATGAAACCATCCTGTTCACCCCCAAGTCCCGTGTTGCCTCCCCACACCAAGTGGGACTGCAGAGCTTCACAGGGGGAGCAGCCGCCCGTTCTCTTCCCTCTCACTGTCCAGCACTCCACTGCTCGGGGTATCGCGGCAAGAGAGGCTGCCCGCATTACAACCTTCTCCTGCTTCTCCAGGTGCCCATGGCCAAAATTGGGATTCTGTCTCCAAAGTTCCCTATATCCAGAGGCTGCCTGCAGACAATCTGCCATTCCTGACAAGTCTGGCTGACCTTGGCTTTGTGAGGCTCTCATCCGCCTTCCAAACACTGGGGCTCTGTGCTTTCCTTCCTATGGAACAGAATTCTTATCCAGGTGCCTATGTCCAGAATTGGGATTACACCTCCAACATTGCCTGGTGTGAAAGACTGGAGGAGATTGTTGGCTGGAAACATTCTGTGTGTGGGGGAGGAAGGGGCAGGTCCAGCCCTGCCCGGCCCTGGAACCCCAATCCCCCCAGAGCCTCTATCCCAGCCCAGCAGTGTCTGCCAGTCCCTGGCACAGCACAGGCAATGCTCCACAGCCACCTCTGGAGCTCCCAGCCCAGCTCCTGAGTGACCAAATGACCCCAAGTCCTCCCTGGGGCTGGGGCAGCAGAACTCAGAGGCACCAGCGGCTCCAGCTGGGAAATGGAGTGTGGGATGGGGCTGTGAAAGCCCTGCCTGGGCTGTGCCAAGCAGGACACACAAGCCCTGACCCTCATCCCCCAAGCAACTCTCTCAAGGAGACATTTAAAAGGAATTGCAATTATTTGTGTACTCTGAGTTAGATTCACTGGAGAAATAGTGCCCCAGAGCTCATTAACATTCAGAATACTTGAACAAGCCAAGTCTCTGGGAATAATTTAAGTTTTCAAATCTTTTGTGATTAATTAGGCAGGCTATAATAGTGTATTCAAAGTGAATGCTTTATTTTTACAAAGACACAGAAAAAATTTGTTAGGTCCTGTTTCATTTTTTTACTCCACATAAAAGAATATGTGCAATCTCCACTTGACACTGAATCCAAGTAGCTCCTCATGCAGTTGGAATAGATATGAAAATCAAGACCCTTGATGGCTGACAATCCATCAGACTCTGTCCCTACCCCCACCCCACCATTTCCCCCATCCAAGCCCTGACCCTCAGAGCAGCCTTGTGCAAATCTGAGCTCCCTCCAGCCCAGGCTGCACCTGCAGGTTTCAGCTCCTTGGCTCCAACCCCCACCTGCTTTCCTTGGAGTAAGAGCTGCCTGAGACACAGAGGGATGTTCATTTCTTGTCAGCCAACAAAGCCAAGGGAAGGCAAAGCTCCATCAAATCCAGAAGTCGTTCCTCTGCTGGCTATTAAATCCACTTGGCACAGTAGCCAGTCTCAGAGCAATGGAAAACACTTTCTGTGCCCAGCACAGATCCCAAGGTCCCCCCAAACCCTCCCTGCCCCGATTCTGCCCAAATTTGCTCTTTGCACACACGAGTCACGTGCTGAAGTCAGGAGCTTCCTCCATGCCCAGAGGGAGGAAAAGAGAGAAAGTGGATGAAGAGCTCTCCTGTGCAGAGCCAAGGTCCAAGTGCCCCTGCAGTGGGAGCCACAACTCATCAGGTTTGTGTCCTTTGGGCTCAGGGATGGTGACACTCAGAGGCACAGAAAGGTTTCTTGCCAACAAACAGGAGTTGAACATTTGAACAATTTAATCACCATCACAGACTTTCCTTTTTCTTGGAACTGTTTAAACCTGCTCTGGACTGAAAACCCAGAAAAACACCAGCAGCTCACACCTGTGGCCCACCGAGGTCTGGGACCCTGCATTCCAGTGCCAGAGAGACTGAGAAGAGACCGAGTGATCCAACTACAACCCACAAAAAGGACTTTCTGAATTGCCATCTCTTCAGAACTCTGAGGGGGTTTATTTCATATTATTCATGCTTGTGAACACTTTACTTGTTAAATAAACTGATTTTTTCCACTTTTCTCCAGGGAAGTCTTCTCCTGAAACACTAGGGCGAGGGGCTGCTTGAACTTGATTTGTAGACGGACTCCTTTTGAAGGTTTCCTCACAAAATTTGCCCTAAACCAGGACAGTCACAATTGTGCCACTTCACCAGTGGCACAACTCCCCAGCCCCCCAGGAAAAGAAAGGACATGTAAAGTTCTCTAAACATTTGGCCTGCTTTGCTGCAAAAGTCGTGCTGCATACACAGTGCAGTGTGGAAAGCCAAGAGAAGCTGCAGCAGGTGGCAAATCTTGGGACCTTATTCTCCATGAGAGGTTCCTGACAAGAGCAGACAGAAGATTCCTGGAGAAGTGGAACAGCTTTGCAGAAGTGCAATGAAAATGAAAGAAAGTATCTAAGATGTTTTCCTCTTTATTTCTATGCTCCCCTTTTCCATGTTGCACGACTTCTCCATGCCATGAATTCCAAATGGATCTCACCTCTAAGATGGGTCACTTAGCAAGTTATAAACACTGTAAAATACCATGAGCTACACGCAGTTTTCCTTCCCCTGTTTTTACTGGAAAGCAACGCTGGAGACATAAGTGCAGTGCTTGGGTCACGTACGAATCCTACAGCAAGTAATGTGTCCCAAGGGTGTTTGAGCCTCAGCAAGGACAATGCACGGCAGCGACACAGCAGAGGGGATTCCTCTGCCAGTGTGCAGGAGTCAGGACTCTGGATCTGGGCTCCACACTGCAAAGTTCCCGTGTCTGGACAGACGAAGGGGCTGTCCCCGGGGCGCGCGGGGCTCGGCCGTGGGGCTCGTGGGGCGAGCGGGGAACGGACACGCGGACAAACGGCCTCGGTGCTTCAGTTGCAGAGGCAGCAGCGGCGGCGGCGGCAGCAGCGGCGGCAGCAGCGGCAGCAGCAAAAGCAGTTTTTCTCTTCTTTCTCGTTCTCTCCTCCCTCCCCCGCTGTCGGACACCTTCCCCTCGGTGTCCTTCCCCGGTGTCCCTCTCCTCTCCCCGCCTCCTTCTCCCCATGCCGGGCCGGGCCATGCCCCCGGCCCGGCCCCGGCCCCGGGCGGGGCTGCCCCGTCCCCGGCCCCGCCCGCCCCGCCGCGGTCTCGCCTCCGCCCGGCTCTGGCCGTGCTGGCGGTGGCGCTGCCGGGCGGGCATCAGTGCCTGGGGCTGGGCCGGCATCGCCGCCCTTTGGCTCCGCCTGGCCCGAGCCCGGCCCCGGCCCCGCCGCAGGGTCCGGCCCCGGCGCCGGCGCCTCCCGGGCCCCGCGGAGGACACACGCGGCACGGCCGCTCCCGCCGCCCCCGCTGCGGCTTCCCCGGCCCGAGCTCCGCCGCTCGGCAGCGCGGCCGCCGGCCCCGAGCCTCCCGTGTCCCGTTGCCGAGACCGAAGGCCTGGGGATGGCCGGCCCGAGGCGCTCGGGGGGCGCTCGGGGGCCGCTCCTGGCCCCGGGCCGAGCGCTGACAGCCGCGTCCCGCCCGCAGGGAAGGCGCAGGAGGCCCTGCAGGAGCGGTACCGAGTGGGTTCGCTGCTGGGGCGCGGCGGCTTCGGCAGAGTGTTCGCAGCCACGCGGCTCTCGGACGGCGCCCCGGTGAGCGGCGGGGCCGGCGGCGGGCATGGAGGAGGAGGAGGAGGAGGAGGAGGAGGATAGGGAAGGAAGAGAAGGAGGAGGAAGGAGGAGGCGGAGGAGAAGGAGGCAGGAGGATGGGGCTCGGCAGGGCGGGCGGCGAGCTCAGCCCGCTGCTGCCTTTGGCTTGCAGGTGGCCATCAAAAGGGTGCCACGGAACCGCGTCCGGCGCTGGGGCGAGCTGGTGAGTGAGCGGGGCCAGCGGGAACAGCCGGGCCGTGCCGGGCGGGGATGAGGCGAGGCCCGGCATGGGGGAAGCCACCAGGACGCCTCGATGGGGAGCGGGCGTGGGGCCAGCGCAGGGCGCAGAGCATCCCGGGCTGGCTGAGGGGTTCCCCTGCCCTGGCACGACATCAGTCCCACTGGTGGCACCGTGGTCCTCCCGCAGCCCGATGGCACCAGCGCACCCCTGGAGATCGTCCTGCTGGACAAGGTGTCCACCGGCTTCCCTGCTGTGATCCAGCTGCTGGAGTGGTTTGAGCTCCCCAACAGCATCGTGATGGTGCTGGAGCGGCCGGAGCGGTCTCAGGACCTCCTGCATTTCATTCGGGCACGGAGGTTCCTGTGTGAAGAGGTGGCACGGGAGCTGTTCCGCCAGGTGCTGGAGGCCGTGCGGCACTGCACCAGCCGCGGGGTCCTGCACCGTGATATAAAACCAGAGAACATCCTGGTTGACCTGGCCACTGGCCAGGCAAAATTGATCGACTTTGGCTGTGGCACCTACCTGCAGGACACAGCCTACACTGACTTTGCAGGTGAGCCCGGGCAGGGGTGTGCTCTCGGTCCCACCATCTCATGGCCCAACATCTCACAGGCCAAGCTGGGTGTAGCAGCGAGGATTCTCCCTTTTGCTGCCAGTCAGGGTACTGAGTCTTTACCAGAGCTGCTTTTGAGTGGGGCTGGGTGGGGAGGCATCTTCCAGCCCTGCTGGCAGCCTTTGCCCACCACTCTGCCTGGGGCTGGGGTTGGAGCAGCAGCAGCCAGCCTGACAAAAGCACCCATGGGTGGGGGTAGCAGAGGAGGGGGCCAGGACCAGTGCACCAGCCAGTTTGGTGTGCAGGCGAGAGGAAGGGCTTGGACTGCTCTACTCACCTTGTTTTCATAATATTTTATGAAAACATAAAATATTGGCTTCATAATATTTTTGGGGCACTGCAGGCAGGGAGGATAAGGACCTGTTTTTTCCCCCAGCCGTGACTGGGTTTTTGCTTTACATGTCATGGTCAGGCCTTGCTGGGGCTTCTGCTGCCCTCTTCCAACACCAGTGGCTTCTTGTCCAGCCCTGAGTTTGTACACAATCCCAGGTGCTGGCGAGAGTGCAGCAGTCGCCCCGTGTGTCACTGGGGCAGCCCCTGCATGCCCAGGGATGCTGGGCCAGGCTCTGGAAGCAGCAGCATCCCCCTGATGAACTCCATCTCTATTCCACAGGAACACTGTCATACAGCCCCCCGGAATGGACCCGCTTGGGCTGGTACCATGGCGAGGCAGCAACGATCTGGTCCCTGGGCATCCTGCTGCACCAGATGGTCTGCGGGCAGCACCCTTTCAGGAGGGGCCAGAAGATCAGCTGGGACCATCAGCTCTCGCTGCCACAGCGGCTCTCTCCAGGTGGATCCTCATCTCTGGCCACGGGGGAATACCAGTGCTGGGAGACAGCAGCGGGCTTGTGAGCATCTCGCTCTGGCAGCTGCTGAGGAGGTGGCACATGTCCTGCTCTCCTGCTCTCCTCCACGATAGGGAATTAATAGGAATGTTTAGTCCCAGCTGGGAGCACAAAAGCAGCATGGCCTGGGCATGGGAAGAGTGGGGCAAAGCAGACAGGAGCCTTCTCTATCTGACCGGTGGTTTCTGGTTTCTCTGCCCAGAGTGCCAAGATCTTATCAGGTGGTGTTTATCCATGCACTTCTTGGACAGACCTTCCTTAGAAGACCTGTTCTGTGAACCATGGATACAGGATATTCACCTGCTGTAGAAGAAGGGAGAGAGCCTCATGCACACTTTGCTGCAGGGCCCTGGTAAGTTACAGCTCCACACATGCTCTGGCAATCAGAAGCAAGGAAACCCAGATTTTTTCCCTGCCTGTATCAATGCAGTGGGGTTGTTGGGTGGGAACACGCAGCCCTTGTGCTGGAGCTGAGCTGCTCTGCCCAGCACTGGTGGCTGCCATCCAAGGTGGTTTTGCTTGTCCCAGTTGCCTGACAGCTGAAGCCCTGGGCAGAGCCCTGACAGCCTGGTCTGACCCCCAGGGAAGGAGAAGGAGCCCCTGGAGAAGCTGTACCAGGTGGGGCTGCTGGAGACAGCGAGGACGACATCAAGGATGACAACCTCTTCCTCAACTTGGCTACTGGCAGCTGAAGATTATGAACTTTTGGCACCTTCTCCAAAGCCAGGCTCCACAGCGGATTTGCAGATGAGTCTACAGCCTGGGAAATGCTCCCAGATTTGGGCATTGCTCAGACTGGCTGGGAACAAAAGGTTCCCCCTGTGCTGGGGCAGATGCAACTTCAGTCGGCTGCCCAGCTGCTTTTTGGCAGGGCTGGGGGCATGGGTTGGGGTGGATACAAAATGGGAGTTGGCTCCTGGCCCTGCTAACAGCCCCCACCACCCAGCATGGCCTGGGCTGAGGCTGGGGCTGGGGCAGCCAGCCCGACACAAACAAACCCCCATGGTGGGAGCAGAGGTGGGACTCCAGAACCTGTGCAGGGGCTGCTGTGCTTTGCAGGCAGGGAATGGCTTGGGCTGCTCCACTGCCCTTGTTTGCTTTGTGATCACTGTTATTTTGGGGGGTAGCTCAGGAGGGAAGAGAGAAAGTGTGGGCTTCTCTCCCCCATGGGTGGGATTTTGCCTAGCATGTGGGGGTTGGGCCTTCCTCAGACCCCTGACAGAGATAAGAGTTGTTTTCTTGTTTCCCCATGTCTCTAATCACTTTTCAACATTTTGTTGTTTGTTTCTTTCGAGGAAGCGTTCTATGTAAGGTCCAGTAAGGATTGGGAAACGATTGGGAGCAGCTGCAGCGTGGATGGGCCGTGCCCTTGGAGAAGGCTGAGGACATCATTTGGGACCAGCGTTTCTCCCAGCGGAGGATGGCGTGAGGTGAGTCCTGGCCTGCTTGGCATGGTGGGATCAGAGCTTTTGGGAGATGGCAACAAGCACAAGGAGGCTCCTGCTCTGGGCAGCTGCTGAAGGCTGGATGTGCTGTGGCTGGCTGCAGGCTGGGAATGTCCTGCCCTCCTGCTCTGCTCCCAAAGGCAGCAGTGATGGGCAGCTCTGGGCACAGCTCTGGGCACAGCCAGCATGGCCTGGGCTCTGTGGGCAGCTGGGACAAGGGGACAGGAGCCTTCAGCTGACGGGTGGTTTCTGGTTTCTCTCCTTGCAGCCGGGCTCTGCGGGTGCTGAGGCTGCTCTGGGCTCTGCCAGGGCTCTGCTGGGCTCTGCCCTGGGCACAGCTGGGCTGGCTCTGCCCTCACATTGCTCTGACAGCTTTGCATCAGACGAGCCCATTTGAGCACAGTGCCTGAGCTTTCTGCTTTGGCAGGTGAGTGAGACTCTCCTGCAGGCCAGGAGATTGCAGCTGGGGTCACACATTCAATTGGCAAGGACCCAGACTCTCCACCGTCCCAGCTGAACCCCTGAATCTCTGCAGGAATGCCTGGATCTCCACTATTCATTCTTCATTGCTTTTTGGCTGGAATTGTGCAGTTGCACTTTCTTCCTCCTCTAGAAGTGCCATGAGTGGCCAAAGCTGGAAAGTGAGCCGTGTTCCTGAGGCAGTGCAGTCTGGAGCTGATGGATGGAGAGTTGCCCTTCCCACTTCCAAACCAGAGCAAAAAGCCGTAAGTGGGATTTTTCATCCATTAGAAACCCCTGACAGTTTCAGAGGGAATGTGCAGCTCATTCACAGAGTGAGAAGGAAGGTCATCTTCTAAAGGATTTGGGGTTTGACAGAGTTTAGATTTCCAGTCCTGCCTGGAGCTGGAAGGGCCCCAATCAATTTCCTATTTCTTTGACCACAATTTAAAATAACAATGTTGGAAACAAGCCCCAAAAACTTTAAAAAAGGCTGCTGAAGTCAGTAAGATGGATCCATGCCATCAGCACATTCACAATGTAAATAACTGAGTTCTCTTTTTAAAAAGATCATTTACCTCTTAATGCAAAGTTACAGAAGTTGTTTCACTAACACTTGGATTTTATTTTTATCTTTTACAATTCATCTAATTGGATTTGTTTTCTTTTTCCTTTTTTTTTTTTTTCCTCTAAATAGAGGTTCTGGCCCTCTTGCAGCCAAAAGGGAAAGGGCCCCACCAAGCCTTGTTACCCACAGACAACATGGTAAAACTGAACGCTAAAGGACCTTGTGGGCATTATTCTGGAATTAAAAAGGTGCCAGCTCCATGGACAACAGAATTATTGTTCCTAACTTGAATGAGATTGAGCAAAAAGAATGAAGAATTGTGTCACTAAAGTACTACTGATGTCTGTAATTTGTACCTTGATAGTCAGCCAGAACCTTTGTTTGCCAAAACACCTCCAGAGTTTCTCCAAGGGATCAGTCATCAAAAATGTTTTGAAAATGTAAAGACCAAGGTAGCCAAAGCACTCAGTGTCACTAATTGCTGGGTATGTTCTCAGCTGAAGCTGGGAGGAATGGGGTTCCCTCGGAGGGCTCACCCTGTGGGGTGGCCAGAACTCTGTCAATGGGCTCTGCCTCGTAACGGAGTCAGTGAAGGGACAGTTACAGAAAACTCTGCTGTGGGACACAGGAATACAATGATCAGTGAGACAGGATTCACTCAGATTTCCCGTCAGGAGAAACCCAACCCTGTTATAGTTCTAGAGGCTACAGTGTCAGAAGATTTCTGTGCTTTACCATCGCTGCCAATGTCAGTAGAACTTGGGGTGCTGCAGCTGGTCAGTGTCAGTGTCACACCACTCCCAGCTGCAGGGCCACCATTTAGGCTCCTTCAGCAACAAGCACATGGAAGACTTAGGGCCCAGAGAACATTTTCCACCCAAAGAGTGCCTTGGGTTTCAGAAAGCAAAAGATTCTGGTTCACCCTACGCCCCATTTGCGCTGCTCTGTCCCGTGGAGCTGACATGAATGAGCTGAATGGATTATTAGAATAGGTAGCAAATGATGCTGTTAAAATGTCCAATAGCACATCCTATGAGCTCCAACAAACACAAATGTGGACTCCAGAGAACCGCATGGCCTCGGATTATCTTCTTGCTGGCCAAGGAGGAACCTGGGCTATCAGGGGACGGGGATGTTGCACTGCTAGCAGTGATGGGTTTGAAGGCCAACAGTGAGGAATCACCTTGACAGAAAGAGCAGTAGAAGAGTGGCAGAAAGAAGAAAATTTTTCTTGGTGGGATTGGCTTCATGGCTGCCAAATTAGAGGCTGCTGTGAAATGCATTCGTGGCAGGGCCTGTCATCATTGCAGTGTGTGCACTTGGTGAGTTGCTGGGACACTTTGTGCTGGGAAGTGGAGTATTGAGACCTTCCTTAAAAGAGACAGTATCAAGAAAAGAGAGGCATTTGGTAAATAAGAGAGAAGAGCAACAATTTAAGCATGTTTTAAAAGGAACGTGAATAGTTCTGAGTAATGAACTTAAACTGCACTTAATTGTAGAACAAGAGGAGATGCCTTTATGCCTAATACCTAAATCTAAGCTGTGTTACTGAAAGAATTGTTACGAAGGTTGTAGTTGATTGTAGGTCTCAGGACCAATCAAAGTACCAAGGCCTGAACAGGTTGTGATTAAAGCCTGAACAGGCCCTGAGGCTAAGCTCACCTCTAGCTGAACCTTCCAAGCAAATGTTGTATTTGTATCCACTCATTAACGAAGCATGATTAACAACATAATCAATGTATGTGTTCCTTGATAAAACATGGATTTATCTTTCTGTATTTAGAAACAGACAAGGCCACATCTGGCCTTGTTTGGGGGTGAAGGATCAAAGTCAACTCCCTTGGTTCCTCCTTCAGCCCTGGCCAGGCTTTGGGAGAAAGCAGTCAGGAGAATGAAAGCAGATGTTCTCACACTAGCAGTGATGCCAGCTTGTTTGTTAAACAGTGTAAAACCTGGGTCCTCTCCCAGCTTTGGGGTTGGAGCTTCATTGGCTGCAGAGGTGGAGGCACCTGCAGGAATTCCCAGTGTCTGGGAGTGGCTCTCCAGACCTTGGCTTCCCCCAGCTGATGTGTGGCTGTGGATGATGCTAAAACCTGAGGCTAACTGGTGATGGATCTTTCCTTAATCACTCCAGGCAATCTCTGGTAACAATGACTGGATGCATTGCTGAGCTTTTTTGTAATGCTTTGCTAATGATGATGTGCTTTGCTGAGCTTATCCTTTTGTAATTCTTTGCAGCTGTGCATGATATAAATGACACAATTCCTTCACTTGGTGTCTGTGTCTTTGGTGCTGACCCTGCCCACTGGTGAAACAGGGCCCCCTCCAGCCTAAGTGTTACCTGGGAAGAGAAAAGCCATCACTCCAAATGTCCCCCCTTCCTCCTTGTTCCCCCCACTTTATACCCTGAGCGTGATGCCCTATGGTCTGGGGTATCCCCGGGGTCAGTGGGGGCCACCTGTCCTGGCTGTGTCCCCTCCCAAGCTCTCCCGCAGCCCCAGCCCCTCTCCAGCATGGCCAGAGGAGGGGCAGGCCAGGCTTTGGCTCAGTGGGAGCTGAGCAAGAACAAAAGCATCTCTGTGTGCCCAGCCCTGTGCTCAGCACCCGGCCCAGCAGCGTCTCAGTGCCAGGGTCTGTGCCATCAGCCCCTGCCAGGGGTTTCCATGGCACCTGCCAGGCCAGGTGACCCAGGTGTGGTGTCCCAGTGAGGGCTGCCATGCAAACAGTGCCCAGCACTGCCCCTTTCTGTCTGCCTGACCCGGCCTTGGCCCTGGCCCTGGTGTTTGCTGCTGGTTCCGCGGCGCCTGACCGGCCCGCGCGGCACAGGGCAGGCGGCCACGGCACAAACCCACAGCAAGGGCTCCCCTCTGGCTCTGGGCAGTGACAGCAGCCCTGAGCAATGGGCTGGCGCAGCGGGGTCGGTGCAGTGTCCATGGCAGCAGTCCCTTGCAATGGCCAGTGCAGGTTGGGATGATGATCCACCCTCACAGCCGGCCCAGGGCAGGTGTGCGGTGCCCTTCCCCACAGCCTGTCTGCACAGAAGCACTTCCAGGGCTCTCTGCATTTCCCTTCCCTCACTCCTGAGTCACTCACACACCTCCCAAAGACCCACTGGGAGCTTTGAGCTGCAAGGAGTGCAAAGCTGGTCTGTCCTTCAGGAGTTGCTCTCATTCTGCCCTGAGCCAACTCTGGATTTGTGTTCATTGCAGAACTTCCTGTGTGTCTACAGCATTCCTTGCAGGGCTCTGCCTTGCAGAGGGGGAACCTCCTTGAGGTGCCTAGGACTTGGCACACACTTGAGGAGTGTGTCTGTTTTAAATAGGGAAGCTTAGGAGTTTTAGATTGCTTCAAAAAATAAAAGAAGAAAACCCCTCTTTGCCTGAGCGCAGCCATTTCTCCAAGCACAGCAGGTCCCAGGTGACTGAGCAGAGACAGGATGGGCTTGGGCTATGTGGAGCAAGGCTGTCCACACTGCCTCAGACCTCAAGGCACAGCTTCTCTGCCTAGGCCAGACATCCTCAGGAGAGTCCCTGGGCCAATATCAGTCGCTGAATGCTGCAGCCACCTCTGCTCTAAATAGAACAATCATAAAATATACTCTTCAAAGAGGAATGTGGATTCATTGGAAGCTCTTGCAAATAGTTTTCCATCAGTATTGTAGGAAAACTTCCTAATGGACTGCACTAGAGCAGAGGGAGATCAGGGCAGAGCCATGGTTTGTCAGGACTTGCTTGATCCCAGTGAGCCCCGTGGTGCATTTAGAGCTGAGCCCTGGAAGCTCAGGGCCTGAGAGGAGATTGCACCAACCTAACCAGGAGTCAAAGTCCGAGGGAAAACCCAAAGTGTCTCAAAGCATGAATGGGTCCCCTGAGGTGCATACACAACACAGACCCCTCATGGACTCGTTGGAGGAGAGAATTGGAGGCCGGATGGCACAAACCTCTCAGAGACTCAGTGTGGGAAGGAAAAAGGGAAGTACCTTAAAAGAACTGCACTACCTTGAAGCATTAATGATCCCCATTGAGTGTTGTTACTGACAAAGAATCTCCAGGGACTAATTCCAGCAGATAATTGGAGGCCATGGTTGCACAAAGCTCTCAGGGACTCCAAGGCAAAGCCCAAGTCCTTTGAAGAAGCTGCAGTCCCTGGGAGCATGAAGGAGGGCCCAGGGCCATTGCTGCCCAAGGCTGCCAGGCCAGGAGTGCAGGGAGGCAAAGGCTCTGTGTGGGCAGCTCAGCTGCTGAGCAGAGCCTGGGCTGGCTGGAGGCAGCAGAAAGGCCAAGGCCTGAGCCCCAGCCCAGGGAAGGCAGATCCTGTCCCTGCCCGCTTGCTCAGGGCTCTGCCGGGAGCACTGGCACATGGAGGGGTGCTGAGGGCAGGACAAGGGATGGCAGTGCCCAGCCTGGCTGGGGCTGTGCCAGGAGGCCCCAGTGCCTCAGGACAAGGTGTCTCCTCCTCACAGCCCTTGGTGGCAAGACGCTGCTGGGCCCCAGGGCACCAAGGCTTGGCTTCTCCTGGCCACTGCCAGCCTTGCCAGGGCCCTTGGCCATGTCCAGCACAGCTTGTCCTGCGCTGTCCCACAGCTCTGCTGTGTCCCTGCAGGCTGCACACTCCCATCTCGCTGCCCCCGGGCCCTGCCCTGCCATATCCAGCCCTGCCCTGCCCCTGCCATGCCCAGGCCATGTCTGCAGTCCCCCCAGACCATGGGTGGGGGTGGGCAAGTGTTCCCGAGGGCACAGGGAGGGGACAGCTGGGCTGGACTGACCCAAGGGATCTCCCATTCCATGCAGTGTCATGGTCAGCAATAAACTGAGGGAAAGGAAGGGGACAGGGCTGGCAGGGAGGGCTGTGGATGTTTTCTACCAAGACATTTCTCATACAAAACACAAAGTACACGTTCTTGATCCTTTCCTGCCAGGAGGTGGCTGGACATTGTCTGCTGATGGGAATCAGCAATAGGGGATTGATTTCATTTGTTGTTTCTTTGCTTCCACCTGTGGCCTTTTCCTTTTGAGGCCCTTGCTGAGGAGGGTGTAGAAGCCCAGAAGATCAGGACCTGGTTTGCGTATCCCAAACATCAAAAACTGGATGGCTGTGGGACCAACCAAGGATTGGTAAGGACAGCCAAGTCTTCTTGGCAATAACACACTGTGAGGAAGAACAGGCTGTGGCTGCAGAAGGGGCCATGCAGATAAAGGCAGAACTTTTCCAGGACAAACATCCTTGCTCTGGCTCCTGGGCATATGCAGGACATGGCCCAAGTGCAGGAATGAGAAGTGGGCATGGACTGTGGGGGGATCAACATCACCAAGACCCCCAAAGCCTCTGAGCCATTTCCAGAAAGGTTCAGCAGAACAAACTGCATGTGATAAGTCATTTGCACCGAAAGTGAGACACTTATTGCCAGGGCAGGGAAAAGTGATCAGTGAAGAGGTCCTCCCACCAAGCCCAGGCACATTTGTGCCCCAGCACCCTGGACATCCCATTGGCTGGATCAATCCTGGAACCAGGACTGGGGATCTCCTCTCTCTCTAATTTCCTTTCTCTCTGCCCCTCTGGTTCACATCTCTGTGTCTCTCCTGTCTGTGTCTCTCTTCCCTTTCACCTTTCCTCTTGTGCCTTTATACAGAACCTACTGACATGCCCTTTTATAGCTCAGGGACTGACATCCCAGTTTCTATGCCAAATGCATAATGAATTAATAAAACTTTATAGGCCTTTGTGGACTCTCTGAGCTTTTTAATTTCTTTCAGCCACGAGCATCTACAAAACTTGTGTGTCTCCTTTGCCTTAAGTTTGGGAGATCACAGAGAGAGAGGGAGAAAGAGGCTTGCTGGGCCCCTGATGGCCGCACACATTTAACCCGCCAGTGTTGTTCTGCTCAGCTTTTCTCTAGCAGGCAGCATTAACCAGATGCAGCTGCGCAAGGGTTTCCAGCAATTTGGCATCATCCACAAAGGACTTGGAAGTGCATTTTGTCCCATGGCACAGGGAATATATGAATATTCCATTGTAGTCAAGGGCTGGTCACTGCGGGATGTCACCAGGGTGTGGCTGCCAGGAGGACTCTGTTCCATGGACAACATTTGACCCTCATTGTTCAGCCAAATTCCCACTCACCCCATGTTCCATTCCTTCAGCCCATCTCTCTCCAATCTGGCTTTGAGGAGACCCAGCAGACCTTGTCACAGACCCTGCTAAGGTCTGGGCAAACAACATCCCCTTCTTTTCCCTGCCACGTGGGTTCTGCAGTCCCTGCCTTGTGCTGCCAGTGCCTGGAATGGCTGCAGGAGGATTTGCCACATCCCCTTCCCTGCTGAGCCTGACCAGTCTGTGACTGTCCCCATCCCCTCCCTGCCCTGTTTGCAGACTGGTTCTATGTCTGCCCTTCCCAAGTGCCCAGGACCCTGTGGGATGGCTCTGGCCTTTCCAGGGGCTTTGAGAGAGGTCTCACAGTGACACTGCCCAGCCTTCTCAACATCCCTGACACCAAAGGCCTCTGCCACATCCCTCAGTTCCAGGTCAGTGCCCAGGGCATGGCACAGCCCTGTCCAGGTCCTCAGGGTGGTTCAGAAGGGAGGCAGCTGTGACTTCTCCCTGCAGACCCACCACTCTAATGTCCCTCTGTGCAGCCCGTGGCTGTCCTGAGCATTTCCCCTGGAGCCTCCCTGCCCTGGATGTTTCTCTCCATGCAGCCCTCAGCACATTGCAGGAAAGAATTTAGGTGGTTTCCCAGAGGATGATACTCTCTGAGTTGTGAGAAGCGACATTCACTTTTAAGGATTTTAAAGGCTTACTAAAAACTTTAAAAAAATACAGCAAAATACTGAATAAGGAAAAAGGACGGTGCAATGCTGGGAGTTGGCAACCCCGGCAGCCATGAGCTCATCTATAAATTGGCTGCTCTGATTTTTGTACCCCCGGGGGTTGCCTCAGGCAGCCCTGGCCCCTGCCAAGGTCTGTCAGATGACTCTTCTTTGCCGTTCATCCGTGGAGGTTTCTTTCTTGCCACTTGATGGGAGGTGAGGTGTTGTCATGCTGCACTTCCTAGTAACAAGCTTGCCCTTTTCTCAAATGTTTTATGCAAAGGCACAGGTACGCACCCTCCTTCCTCATGCCTGGACTACTGAGGCCCTCTCTTGGCAACTGTACGGGCTGGGGAAGATGGACTATGGGGAGAACAGAGGACATCTAAACAACAAATCACAACAACGCAACTATAAGTCAATAAACTTTCCTTAACATACATATAATATTAATCTCTGAATTGCGAGAGCCAACCATTGCATTAGGCATTTCTAACAGAGTGAAGTGGCCTCAAGGCACTGTTTGTGCCACTGGAATTGTGCCGCCCCCAAGTGCTGATGATGGTTGTCATAGTAAAAGGGTTTTAAAATCATGGGGATTTAGGGTTAAAAGGAAAATTAAGCTTTGTAGGCCATGAAAAAAAAAATACCCTAGGTACATGTAGGCCTTGTACCTTGCTAGAACTGCACCTGTGTAGCTAGTACATGATAAATGTTATACTTGTTAGATATGATGATTGTTTAGTAACTAAATATAAATACTGTTCAATCGTAAGAATAATCATGAGAAACTGTGGTCAGGGGCCTCAGAAAGATCATGAGAAACTCATGCTTGAATGAAGTCAATGTATACAATAGAACAATATAAGTTTAATAATTATATATGTAAGTTATATAACGATAGAATATAAAATATGTTCAGCTCAAAAGCAATGTTGGAGTCAGATTTGGGTCTGTACCCCTAATTCCCAGAGCTCTCAATAAAAGCACCTGCATATAATCATATCCCGTGATTATGTGTGCTCCTGAATGCTAACACTCTGTTCTATGGTCCTTATCAAATCCCTCTTTTTCTTGAGACAAACTTCCATATGGGAACTAGTTTCTTAATACCTATATTTCATTTTGCAGCATAAGAAATCTTTGCTTTCTAACATGTCTTCTTCTGCACTCTTGTTGGCTAAATGTTTCCCCAATTCCAGTTTGGTCTTATCCACTTGGTGTGCTCTGCAATGCCTGATGGCAACTTCCTCTTGTTTCTAGATACTTTCAAGTAAACCCAAGATTTGTTCTCTGTTTTTGATTGGAGCTTTGATATGTCAAAAGGTCTTTTTCTTTCCAGAAGTCCCATGTGCATGTACCACTCCAAAGGCGTATGCTGAATAATTTCAAATGTAAACTCATTTTCCTCTACTCGATTCCAAAGCTCAAGTGACTGAAATTAGTTCTACTTTCTGGTCTGAAACACCAGAGGGGAGTTCCCCCAAGTCGATTACATCGGGTTGTGGAGTCACTGTGTATCCAGATATTTGGATAGGAAGGTCAGGGGCTTGGTGCTCTGACAGACCAGCTGCTCCTGCTGCCTGCTCTGCCTTTGGCATCTGCTCTACTGAGGGTATGGCAGCTGCAGCAGGATTTCCTGTGGCAAGAGGTACCACTGCTGACATAGCCCTGGGACTCCAGGGGCCCGTGGCTGTGCCCTCCAGCACAGGGGTGTCACCCACAGCGGGGCACGGGGGGAAGGTGAAGGGCATTAGAAGGGAGAGAATCCAGCATCTAGGGACTGTGTGAGGGAAATAAAAATTTATTTCCTTTTCCTTGAATAAAGAATTGCAAGAGCCCTGCTAGAGCTGCTGGGGGATTGGCCTCTTGCTGAGGCCTCTCCTCTTTTTGGGACACCATGTCCCCCCGGGTAAGGGGCCCCTGTTCCAGCCAGGAGCAGAGGTGCTGTGCCTTCTGCCCCGGGCAGAGGGACCTGCTGCTGTCACCACCTCTGGCCACAGGTCCTCCTGATACTGGTCCTGCCCTGCAGGGATGGGCACAGGTGGGGAGTGGCAGTGAAACCCAGGGCAGGGGCTTTAACATGGACTGCTCTCAATGAGTTGTCGAGAAATTACAGTTTTCCTTTTTCTGCCAACCAAGGCTGTCAGTGTTTCTGTGTTTGTATTAATGAGAAGGGTTAGGGTTAGGTTGGAGTGTGGGTTTGTGGTTAAATGGAGAGTAAAGTGTTGTCTGCATTCAATTGATTTTAATTTTTTCTTTCATGGTATTCTGTCTGTGAAAAGTCTGAAAATCAAGGACATCTTTTTGGAATCTGCTATCTTTGCCCTTGATACTAGCCGAGTGACCCTTCAGAACTAATGGAAAGCATGAACTCTTTTGGCCATTTTTTAGAGGGAGAAAACACCAAACCAAAACCTGTTTTCTGAATCCTCTGGAAATTCTGACTTATCCAAGAAAACATGATTAGGAATGTATCAATTTTCTGTTTGTCATTCATTCAGACACCTGTGAAGCCAGATCAGTAATGCTCTCTTTAATGATTTAACACAGATGATTGCCATTAAATCACTTGAAATTATGGCCTCAATTTTAAATGATATTTTGAATATGATAATTTCCATTTCAGGGAGGAACAGAATGCATTTGCACAGTTCCGTTATGGGTGGATTTTTTTTCAATACACAGATTCTCACATTTCCCCTTCTTTAGCCTTAAGCATTAAAGTCAATCATCTGCTTTGGAAATGCAACTCAAATGTAACTCTTTCTACTATTTTGCTTAACTTATTTTTAGAGGCTGAAAACATTAAGTTGTAATTTGCTTTATAGAATTCTTTGTCACTGTGGGACTGGAAAAAATCACAGGAATTTCTCCCATCATAGATTTTAAAATATTTTAAAATGTTGTTCTAAACACTATTTATCAATATTTAATTTTTACTTTCTGTGTAACTTTATTAAATCTGTACTTTAAAACAAGCATTATCTGGTAGGCTTTCAGTTCAATTACAGCAGTTGCTTTTCAGCAGGGTAATTTTCCTGTAGGACTAGACAAGGAAAGTAACTTAGAAAATTGATTTTTCCACATTGTTGCAGTGTAGGAATGGTATTCCCCAGTTTTTTGGTCACCCTGATACAGCTCAGACCATGTGCCACTCACTGACTTCCCCACCACTTTTCCTGTGGCAGGAGGAGAGAAGAGCACAAGTAGGTAAAGATCAGAGGTTGAGCTAAGAACAATTTACTAGAAACAGCAGTGAAAAAAAACCCACAAATGGTAATAACAACACTAAAAGGAGAGTGTACAAGAGGTGAACGAGTCACACGTGATTGTTCACCATACAGAACTGGGCACACCCCACGATTTACGGCACACCGGCGGAGGAAGAACAAACCCCTTCCATTTCCCCCTGCCACGTGGCAGGTGATATCCAGTTACCCCAAGGTCCTGGCCGTGCTCCTCCTGGCTGCTGCAAAAATTACCCCTGTCCTGGCCGGATCCAGGACACGGGATCTGCCCTGCGGGTCCTGGCTCTTCCTCTGGG
The DNA here is from genome assembly GCF_050655825.1 of Lonchura striata. Classification (NCBI taxonomy): domain Eukaryota; kingdom Metazoa; phylum Chordata; class Aves; order Passeriformes; family Estrildidae; genus Lonchura; species Lonchura striata. The sequence continues at coordinate 4,804,557 of NC_140734.1, read as the reverse complement.
TGAGAGCCCCCCATGGCATCTGCCTGGCAAAAGGGACTTCAGGACAACCTATGACTTATGGACATTCCCCCTTCTGCCCCTGTCCCAGCTCCCTTTTTGCCTCCAGAAAACTTTGAACAGAAGTAGCACTTAGGTGCAGTTCTGCACATTCTGAACTGGCAGGAAGGTGACCCACATGTCACTCAAGGCACACGTGCAGCAAGGACAAAGAAAGTTTTTGATGGGCCTGGGTCTCAAGGTCTTGTGTTCCAGGAGTACCACCTGTTACTTTCAGATTCTGCTCAGGGATAACCAGTGACCTTCTTTTTGTTCTACATGAGACATAACCATGTGTGGCACATCAACTGTCACTTTTTTCCCTATTTATTTTCAACCATATCCTATCAATCAGGACCATGGTGGCTCCTGCTATGAGGTGCATTGGCCATTCCTGTAGTACATTGTTTGGTTGTCTTTTGAGAAATAGGCTCAAAATACCACAGGGATACTTCCCTTACTCCCATTCTTTGAGCTAAAGATGGAGTTATTGTACAAGGAAAAGGCACTCACATGTGAACAGTGCAAAGAGGTCAGTCAAATCTGGTTACTCCAGAGCAGGGGTTGTCATCAATAACCTTTAAAATATATAGAAAGGCTGCTGGACATTCTGGAGTCAAGTGTAACCCTTCCATGGATTCCTTCCATGATTCATACACAGGCTTTTCCAATAGTTCATAACTGGGGATCCATCATCAGCAGCATCCAGTCATTCCCAAAAAGGGACACAGATGTGGGCTCTGGTGTTTGACAAATTGCTTCCTCCTTTTCTTTCCCCAAACTTTCTTTCCCTTGTGAGTGGGGCAGCCAGGAGATCAGACATGGGTAGATATAGACATGGTCTTGAAAACAAACACAAGATGTCATTGAAAATGTGCTTTGGATGGTAATATTCAACACATTCTCAACTACATGCTCTTCTTCTCTCTCCCTGTAATGACTGGACAACACTTATTTTTGGTGCCAGCTGACTTAAATTAGGAATAATCTTGGGTAGGGGGAGAATGACAATAAAACCATCATAAACCGAGTATAAAATGTTTATCTACATGTGTCAGTAACTTCAATGGCCAGCTGCAGTCGGCACAATTATCAGCCTGTAATTGTGCTCAGGGCCAGCGTGGGCCTTTCCATGTCAGCTCCTCCTGCACAGCACATGGGGCCCTGGGCATGCTGCTGGCTTGTTTCCTTTTAGGAGACTGGGATGAGGAAAGGTCAGAGGGTTTTGTCAAAGAGGTGATATTTGAGTGACTGTGCATGTGCTGGAAGCCTCACAGACTGACTGGCCCATGACAGGATGGCCCAGTGCTGGGGGCCTGCACCTTGCTGCCCTGGTTAGGGGTGTTAAAGTGCTCCTTTGCCTCAGAGAGAGCCAAGTGCAGCACTTTTGTGCAGAAACACTTCATTAGCCCTGGTTTGCAAAGCTACTGCAGCAACTGGTGTGGCCAGAGCAGCCCTTTCTGCACTTGGAAATGAGCTGAGTCAGTCATGGGCTAAGGCAGGGCATTCCCCACGTGTGCACATTTGAACTCCCTGTGCCCCGACTGTGTCACGTTCCGCTCCTCAGTGACATCCCGCCCAGCCTGGAACATGGAACTCCCCGTTTCCAAGGACACGTGGCCATTGTCACCAGCACACAGCAGGACCGCTCAGACCCTTCGGCAGCTGCGGTGAGAGCGGAGGTGTCAGAGCGACAGCGAGTGTTGGTCCAGCTTAGCTGGTTCTAGCACACGTTGGTCAAGAGGCTGATCCACACACTGAGTGGAGGTAATTATTTACAGTTCTGTGCAGAAATGGGGGGCTCAGGGACAAATTGACAAAGCCAGCACCACAAGAAGTACAGTGTCTTTAGTATTTCTACATTTTAGCAAAGAAAGGAATTAGTGTTCATTGACTGCAAGTTCCCAAGTTCTCTTCATAATTAGTATTCTGTCTGCTGTTGGGTGATGATCCTTTCACTTCTCATGTTCGTTAGACTGCATGCTCAGTCTCTCCCTTCTTTTATGTCAATGGTTTCTTGAGCACATGGCCATGGTCTGCCCCTGCTGGATTGGCCTTTTATCTCACAGGAGGTGATTCAGCACAGTTTCTGCACTGGCTTTATCAGTTTGTTCCTTTCCTTGGGGGTTCTGCCAAATGTCCTTGTGACCCTAAATTCTGCATTCTTTGTGCCCACCATCAGTGGTACATCCTTCTTCCCAAGCCTTGCTAACCTCCCCGGTGTCTGAGGCAGCTGAAGCCTGTCAAGCCCTACACCTCAACCAGGCAATTCAGCCAAGAAGTAACCTGCCTTTCAAAGGCCTGGCCATCACTCCTTGGCTACTTCTTGTTGCATGGGAATAATCTCCCTTCTTGTTGATGAGCCTTGAAAGCCACAAAGGACAAACATCAAAGAACACATTTTCCTTACAAACATTTTGCATTTTGCAGATTCTCCAGCAGGACCAGTGGCTGTGTGGGAGCTGGAGCAGCCGAGGCAGAGCAGGATGGCAGAGCTGTGGGCCTGGGCACGATCCAGAGCGTTCCCCAGGGCCCCGGTCTGCACTGCGTCCCGCAGGGCCCCCGACAGCACTGCCGTGCCCGTCAGGGTGACCCAGAGGTGCCAGGACCAAGAGGTGAGGGGCAGGTGTCGGGCTCTGCGGGCTGCCAGCGGGTGGGGGCTTGGCCATGGTGTTGGTGTCAGTGCTCTCGACCCCGCGGGACCTGTTGGGCAGGGCTGGGGCCCCACTGGTGCTCCAAGGGCCCCTTTGAGGCAGCTGCCGGGGGAAGCCACTCACAGGGATGACACGGAAGAGGTGCCAGCGGAAGGGGGAAGTTCTCTGATGGATGTGTTTCTCAGGGATGACACTGAGGAGGTGCCAGTGAAAGTCAGATGTTCTCAATGCTGGGATACTCAGGAAATTCATGCTTTGGGCATGGCTCTTGGTCAAAATGCATGGATTTCTCATTGCTCCATGTTTGCACTGCACTCACCAAACATGCCAGGATAAAGGAACCTCTCTAACAGTATTTTTTAGTATTAGAAATAGCCATTTCTTTATTCTCAGCTGTGATGCATAGTGGAGAACTCCAGCCACATGCACACCATTTTCAAAGCTTTTCCAAACAAAGAAATTTCAGCATTTTTAGCAAACAAAAAAATTAATCCTCATTGGTTCTAAATTACATAATTTCTTCAACTAAGTAATATTCTATCTTCTCTTTGGTATTGATGTCTCCCTTCTGGTGGTAATGAATTCACATCTTTCAGTCCATTTATCATAGCTTTTTAGATTTTATCTCAGACAATTTTGCCTACAGAATGAAGCAGTTGGATGGCAGTAGTTGTTTTCATTAAAAAATGTACTTAGGCCGATGAACATTTTAGTGATTTTTAACCTCCTGCAGAATGTGATACATTCTGTATTAAATTATAAGATCATCCAAGCAACACAAATTTTGTTATATCTGATTAACCTAGGATAAATTGCTTCCATTTCACAGCTGCAAAGAATTGCATCTAGAGCTGAGGACAAGAGCAAGAGTTTTCATGCCTATTGAGAGTCAAAATTCACCTTATGCAGATTAAATTCTTCTTGGAGCTGACTCCAAGATGTGCTTCCTTAGTACCAAATAAGTCCCGGCATCAGGCCGTGTCCAAAATTCTTATCTTTTTGTGAACCACTCTCACCTGGATTGTTAGCTGAACAATAGTTCAGTTGTACTCAGGCGCTTGATTTCAAGGGAAGCCTGTGCCTATAAATTCCAGCAACTGGGAAAGGGTGACTTGCTACTTGAACACTTGGCTGCATTAGAGGCCAGGTGAGGGTTGCTCTCTCAGGGCAGTTCTGTAGCCAGCTGCTTGCAGAGGGAGAACTGTGTCAAAGCAGCCCTTTCTAGTGATGTGACAGCAAACCTTTGCAAATACAGCTCTTGTTTAAAACAAAGGGCCTAGTTAATCAGCAGTAATGGAGAGAAGGCTGAAGTTTTTACAGAAAATATCTTTTTCCTTTTAGCCAAATGCCAGCAAGGCATCGCACAATGGAAGTGCGCAGAATGTCAACTTGTATAACCCAGCTGGAGGTATGATTGCCTTTCACATTTTGCTCAATGTCTGCAAGATTTTCAACTTGGTAATTCATTTTTGCAGCATATTCTTGGGACAGGGGATCTCTTGTGTTCAGAGATCTCAACTGGAGCTGGGATGCCCTCAGGTCAACCTTGCAGTCTCTTGTCACTGCACTTAGCCACTGGTTTGTTTTTGCCCTGTGAAAACCTGCTAGTCCTTCCTTGTTGGCATATTGGTTGATGGGATGCAACTTGGAACATTGAGGTCAAGGTTTAGACTACTCCTAAATTCACAGCCTTGGTAGCTAAGGTTTTGCTTTTGGAGTATCTAGGCACTGTCATTATCCTTTAAATTTAATTGGGAAAACCTATGCAACCTTGAGAATGTTGCATAGAGAATTTCATAAACTTTGCTTGATTTAATTTTTTCTCTCAGTCATTAAGAAGTGAGTGTTGCCACAACACTGTGTTGGGTTCTTTTCAAAGAAATTGAAAGGAAGATATTGATGTCATCTTCCCCACGGATTCCATCATTTCCCCTAAAGCACAATGCGCTTAGGTGATGTCATTTGTTATTAATCTGTTCTCAATGCTGTTTCCCCAAAGAGCCTGGCTTCAGGCAGACTCGAGGCGCACATTCCCCTTACAGGCACTCAGTGGTGCTGCCTGCAGCAGTGAGCTGAGCCAGGTACAGCCAGCTGCCCTGAGAAAAGCAGGCTCTCACCTGGCTGTGGCTGCAGTCACCTGCCTGCTGGGACTTCCCTGACACTGCAAGTTCAGCTCTTGCTCTGCCTTAGCCTGCTGCAGAGCATTTTAAACTAGTGCCATGGTGGCTTTTTGCAGAGACAAAACTAAACTTCACATTTCTCATTGGGGACATTCTGTTTCGCATGTGAATGCTGATTTGTGTGATTCTTGGTGGTGCTCTGCACAGATCCTAAGGGAATATTTAGCATTCGGTAACTGGGGTGTGAGGACTGGCAGTAGTGAGACAATTGTGGAACTTGGCACCGCTTTGGCTTTAGGCTGGCACAGAGAAACTTAGGTGAGACAGGTCTGGTTGCTGCTAGGGTACAGGGTGCCTTTGCAACATGCTCCATGCTGTACCAGTTAGGGACTGGGCTTTGTCACAGAATCAGAGAATCAGAATCAGACTTGGAAGGGATCCACAAGGATTTGCAAGTGCAGCTCTGTCCCCAAGAATCCCACCAGGTGCCTGTGGAACTTGTCCAAATGTTTTCCAAGCTCTAGTGGACTTGGGACCATGAGCAGTCTTGTGGGGAGCCTGTCCCAATGCCTGATCACCCTCTGGGTGAAGAAGTCTTACCTAATTTCCATCTTAATGCTTGCTTATGGCTTCAGGTAATTTTCTTTAGAAGTCATTCAGGGGTATGGTTTTAGGAGGTTTTTTGTTTAAATGCTGTGGGAAGTTTCTCTATCCACATTGGATTGAACTTCTCAGCACATTAGCAGTGTCTACACTCGACAACTGGCATGTTCACCGTGTTCCAAATAATTGAAGCATGTGATGTTTGTGCAATTAGGTTTGCAGACAAATATCAGAGAGGCATGGTCCAAGGAACAGGAAGTGGAGAAAGGCATTAAAAATTTGAGCTACATTGAAAGACTGAAGGAGCGTGTCAAGAAAGGTCAGTCTCTGTGTGTGTGACGGAAGAGACAGAGCTCCCGGATTTCTCACCAATATGCATCAAGTCTCCATCAGCCACTAAGCAGGAGTTCCTGGTTTCAAAACAGTGCTTGCTGCATCATATCCCCTCCCTTGACCTGCTGGCCACGCTTCACCTGATGCAGCCCAGGACACGGTTGCCTTTCTGGGCAGCCAGCACACGCTGCCAGCTCATGCCCAGCCTCCCATCCACCAGCACCCCCAAGTCCTCCCCACCTTCATCCCAGGCTCCTCATCCCATCCCAGTATCCATGCCCAGCTGGGATAGGGCATGTCCCAACCCCAAAGATGCGGCACTTTGCACTTGGCCTTGTTGAATCTGATGAGGTTCCCAGGGCCCTACTTGCCAAAGTTCTCCATGTCCCTCTGGATGTCATCCCAGGCCTCTGGTGTTGGCAAACTTGCCAAAGAAGCATTTAATCCCACTGTCCATATCATTCTTGACATAGCTTAGTGCTTGAGCTTACAAACTGGAGAAATCAAATGAAAACCACCATGCATAGAAAGAGTTTTTCATCAATACCTCACCTCCAGTACCACTCCCTCACATGGTATTTTTAATGTCTGTTTCTTCCTAGTGCTTTACTGTCTGGATTCGTAATGATCTATAAATTCTGAACAAATAGAGTTTCAACAGTCTCGGTACATCCTTTTGCATCAACTACCTTGCTTCCTCCTACTCCCCATTTGACAATTTGTTTTCTGTTTTTTTCTTTACTGAAGTGAAAATACCAGAGCTCAGGAGAGCCCCACACAGCTCTCCAGATCTTGTGCCCGAGAGGAAGAGAACGATGCCCATGAACCCTGCAAAATACATCCGGAGACTTTTCAGTGCTGTTTCTCAACGACCCATCAGAGACAGGGTGATTCATTTACTGGCTCTGAAGAATTACAAGAAGTCAGAGCTACTCGACTGCTTAGAGAGAGAGGGAGTTGTGGAAAAGGACAAGGAGTCCCTTGGAAAGATCCTTCAGGAGGTGAGATCCTGGAGCTGCTGCCAGCAATGCTAACTCTTAGCAGTCTTACTTCAGGGTTTCAATTAGAATCTAATGAGAAGTTTAGGAAATGCTCTTTGTTTGCATTTTTCCATCCATTTTACCTAGTTTCCACCCAACTGCAAGTCCATGTGACAAAAAGAAAGAAATCTTCAAAACTTTGGAGGCCTTGTTACTGTTTTTCTAGAATAGCTTACAATGTAAATTCTTTGTAAATTTGTTGCCTCTCATGCATTATTTTAATCCTCCCTCTTTTCCTTGCACTGGTAAACTGCTTCATGAAGTAACTTCGAAGGGTGAAACCCTCAACTGGGTGAAACACTTCGCTGAGGTCCTTAAAATATCCTGGGACAAGTTTCAGAGGAGAGAATTTTGGTAGCTGCATAGGGCAGTATTTCATTTGAAGGGACTTGGTGGCCTCTCAATGGTATTTGCTTCTACTGGGGTCTGTGGGGATTGCCTTCCAGGGAAGGGTGTTCCAGGCAAATCCTACATGATAAAGATGGTGGCCCAACTTTGAACACAGATTTTCATTCCTGTTGTGTGCATTGAGTCTTTGACTTCCTTGGCACCTATTATTTTTCATAATTTTCCAGTTGTCCTTTTAGTGCCACTGGTATTTCTTTATTACAGCCATTCATATGATTCACATGGACTGAAGGATGCAGTGGCTGTTTCCTTCCTTTTTCAATATTCCCCATCAATGTAGGCTGTTGCTGAATTATGCAAGCATTAACATATCAAGTAGCAATATTTCCTTTTGAGCTACGAAAAAGGTGATGATAAGATTTCAAAGCTCAGCTCCTTAGAGGGTAAGAGATGAAAAAAATGTCTCCTTTCTTTTTATTCCTGTTGATGTTTAAGGAGATTTTGAAGGAGTATTTTCTTGTTTGCAGTGTGAACTGCCTGGTGATACTGGTTTGCATTCTGAAAGGGCTGTGTGACCAGCACTACATCCTGAAAACTGTTACTCACATTTCTCTTAACTTCATAGGGAGGTGGTGTTGTTTTTTGCTATACATGAAAAACCAGTAGGGAGAACTTGCTGAGCTCTTCTATTCACAACCTTCCTTCTCTTCCAACACAGCCTTAGTTCTGCTTTTAAAAAGTGAATTCCTGATTCTGGGTACCTTTTCTACTTTTAAGCTGTTGAAATGTAGCTCTAGGTAGGTTATCTCCGATAAGTGTTCCATAGGAAGCTGTAGTTTCCTCTGAGCAGACACCTGAGAAAGAAAAGCAGTTCTCTTTGCAGAGACAAATGCCAACATCCTGTGGTGCTTCATGGGATGATGAAAACATGCCATGTTACAGGTCCAGGTTGTGTTCTGCCATGGCAATGTAGCTGGGTGAAACAAGAGGGCAGCAGGTGTCCTCCAGAGGGTGGAAAAATATGGACTTCCTCATGGAGATAATGTTCTTCAGGTCCTCCTCAAAAGAAAAGGAAAACAGAAAGGAAAAAACTGGTCTCTCCATGTATTTCAAATGGTGAAGACTGAGAGTTCTGGCATAGTGTACCTTGATTCTCAAAGCTGCGTTAAAGGTGAAAAAACCTGGATCCCTGGTGCAGGGAGAGGTTTTCATAGTGTCCATTTTCCCCATGCTTGCAGCAGTTTGGAATTTACTTACATCCAAATTTCTACAGCCCAAATGGACCACATCTCTTTAATATTGCTGCCTCTTACATGACAGCTGCTTTGTTCTTCACATCAAACAGAAGTCGTGGAAAACTGGTGCATTATTTTCTTTTCAGCTTTGCTTTAGCTTTGTACTACCAGTTTTACATCTGTAATCTGCCCTTTGGTGTAATGAATATTGATGTTTTAAATGTCTGCTCATAGGTAGCCAACCTGGATGCAAATGACAATTCTTTCAGTCTGAAGGAACATTTCTTCAAAGACCTTCAGGTTGATTGGCCTGGCTACAGTGAAAGAGATAGAAAGACATTGGAGGGGACCCTTTTTCAGTAAGTTCAGCCAGGAAAACAACAACCATTTCAAAAAAACCCACTGGGAAATGAAGGTCTGTTTTTGCTGTGAGGAAAGAACAATGACTGTTGATATTTTTGCCTTGTAACCTGAAATGCTGGACCACCCTTACAGAAAAACAGCTCCATCTCCAAATGCCACCAACACCAGCCAGTCACTGTCTCTGGGACCTTCTGAAAGAAATACTCCACTGAGAACTGCTCATGTATTTTGTGAATTTTTAAACATTCTCTACCATATATGATGTTTTATCCCACTTGCTCTTGGTGTCCAAGCTGTGATATGTAGCAGTTGTGTTGTCTGTACATCATATAAACCTGAAGTGTGTAACTTCTAACGGGATTCCTGTATGGTTTTCAAGACGGTTACAATGTCAAAGTCTGCAACAAGCTTGCACCCATGATTTGTTTGTCATGGTGCATAGGACTCTGCTAAGGACAAGATGTGGACATGGTTTTGGTACCTAGCTGTGTCTGTGCAGGGTTCTTGATGATATGGCAGCTCTAGTACCTAAATCATGCATGGTAATGCCAGTGCTACTGTTTGAAGAGAAACCTTAGGGAAGTCTAGCATAAGGACAAATTCCAGTACTGAGGCATTTGTAGGAAACTTGTTTTTCTGTCCTAAGCAGCATTTAGGCTCCCATTTTGATTCAGGCTATCCCATGTGAGAGGAGGGGACTCGGAATCATTAGGGAATACCTTGGACTTGTCAGGCTTAACATCCAGAGATGGCCAATACAATGGGCAAGGAAAAAGTTTTGAAAGAATCTTGGAAAACACTGCATGAAAGGCATATTTTCTATACCTTAAAGAATTCTCTTTAAACAGCCCTGGTTTTCCCTAGCTCTTTTCCCAGCCAGAGCAGGAAGTGCTGCAGGGCCCAGCATCCTCTTATGTCCTACCTCCATGCCTACAGAACTTGTGTCAGCAGGCTGGCACAGAGCTGTGTCTGGCAGTCCTGCTCTGAGCTGCTGATGGTGGGAGCAGTGTGTGCTTGGTAGGGAAGAGGCTGTGATCCAGGCTTTCCTCTGGAGAACAGCAGGAATGAGACCTGCAGCCAGGCTGGGGCTTCTCTCTGTTGTTATCATCTCTGCACTGGACACGCTGCGATCAGCCCCGCACCGGCGGCTTCTTGGGGCCGCTTTAGTGAATCGTGTGGCTGTGTGACAGCAAGAGTTGAGTGTGTTCCTGGTGTGTCTAAGCAGAAATAGGGAGCAAGATAAAACCAACCTGAGCTCCTCATTTTGGGGAAGCCTTTGATAGAGGTGCTGAAGGGAATGTCTTTCTCCCAAAGCCATTTAGCTACAGAGTTGGAGGAGAACTTGCTGAATACTCAGGTGAGAAAGTAGGAATGAAATAGAGAACATACTGAGCTGCAGCACCTCCTTGTATTACAGGCCATTTTAGGTAAGAAAAGTGCGTGTTCAACCATTGCCAGGTCAGAAATGCTGCTTTTTCAGAGCAAAACTAATTGGCATCATCTTTGCAGAAACGACCTCTGGCTTCTGCCTTTATCAATCCTGTCATGACCAAGAAGCAGAGGACTGACCAAGAGCCCAGTGGTATCCAGCCAGCAACTGGTGGCCGCTCTCCTTCTTCCTTGGACCTGCCTTCCACATCCTGCTCAACTCTGAACCTGTCTCCAAGTGTCAGCTCCATTTCCACATCCACCTGTCAGCTACAAGAGAAAGATAAAATTCGGATTCCATCTGGAGTCCCTGCTCTTGTCAGGGTGCAGGGGAAGACTCCCAGTTCCAAAGGTGAGAAAACAGAGTTAGACACGGGGAAAAAATCCCATCCTTTGGATTTCAATAAAATGCTTGCCATGAGCAATGCCAAAGAGATGAGCAGAGAGTGCAGGACACAAGCAGAAAAGGAGTCACACAGTCCAAGTGCAAAGGGTATTAAACTGATGGACCACTTTTAGATATGCTTCCATTTCATTTTTTACTGGATATCTGTATGGTTTTTTTAGTCATATCGAGCCTCCCATCCATCGGCACCTCCAAGTCCTCCCCACCTTCATCCCCAATCCTGTCTTGGTGTCAGGGAATGTCCCAAACCCAAAGATGCAGCCCTTTGCACTTGGCCTTGTTGAATCTGATGAGGTTCGAAAGACCCCACTTCTTGGTCCTTCCAGACAGCATCCCATGCCTCTGGTTTGGGCAAACTTGCTGAGGGTGCACCTAATCCATTCTAGAGGATGCACTTGCTGAGGGTGCACTTAATGTCATTCTAGACATAGCTGAATGCTTGAGCTTACCAACTGGGGAAATCATATAAAAGCAAAATGCATAAACATAGTTTTCCATAAAAACTTCCCATCCAGTATCACTCCTTTACCAGCTTTTAATGACTGTTTCTTTATGATGCTTTACTGTTTGGATTCTTGGAGATCTGTAAATGATGGGCAAATAGAGGCTCAAAAGTCTTGGTACATCCTTTTGAATCAACAACCTTGCCTTCTCCAAACCTCCAGTCTGAACTATTTGTTTCTGGTTTTCCCTCTCTTTAGGTGAAAAAGCAGAGGTCAGAGGAGCCCAACAAAGCAGTTCAGGTCCTGTGCCTGAGAAGAAGAGGATGATGTCTGTGAGACTTGCAGACATTGACTGGAGCGGTTGCGCTGCTGTTTACGGCCGACCCTACAGGGACAGGGTGATTCATTTACTTGCTCTGAGGGATTACAAGGAGCCAGAGTTACTTGCTCGGCTGCAGAGAGATGGAGTCAGGCAGAAGGACAAGGATTCCCTTGGAAAAATCCTTCAGGAGGTGAGATCGTGGAGCTTGTGCCAGCACTTCTTCCACCATGCTATTCTGCTGCTCATAATTTTACTAATTCCTCACATGTTTAAATTAGAGACTTTTCCAATACTCCTTCAAGTTAAGTTCTGCTGGGATGTCTTTCTCATAGGCTTTCTTAAAATGCACACCCATTGAAAGATGCAGTAGATTCTTCCTTCCTTTCTAAATATTCCCCATCCACATAGGCTTTTGCTGAATAATGCAAGCATTAATAGATCAAATAGTAATATTTCCTCTTTAGGTAGGAAAAAGCATTTTGGAACCTAGTCAAAGACTCAAATTCAACATGGATACACTTTCAATTGATCCTACGGTGACTTTAGGGAACTGTTTCCCTGAACCTGTGAGGTCTGTTGCTGTGTTTGCCCAGGGCAGTGGCAGGGATTTTTCACCCTGAAGACATTCACAATATAATGAGAGCCACATTTTGCCATCCCAATTGAAGTAGCCCATTTAGGTTTCTGTAGTTTGCATATACAGGTGTAATGAACATTTGTTTTCCAAAATGTCTGCCTGTAGGTTGCTGACCTGAATGCAAAGGATAATTCCTTCAGTCTGAAGGAACATTTATTTCAAACCCTTCAGACTGATTGGCCTGGCTACAGCAAAACCGAGAGAGCGAATTTGAAGTTAATACTTTCTAGGTAAGTTCAGTCTTTTGGGGAAGGAAAAGAGCCTTTTCAGAAGAAAGCCCTGGGAAATGAAGCCTAGGTTCTTAGAATATGCTGAGGCAGCAGGGACCTGCCAGGATCCTGGCCCTGCACAGGACACCACAAGAATCACACCAGGTGCCCAAGAGTGCTGTCCAAACACTTCCTGAAGCCTTGCTGCAGGGACCAATGGCCTGGGGAGCCTGTTGCAGTGCTCAAGCACCCTCTGAGGCATGAATGTTTTCCTGATATCCTGCCTAAAGCTCCCTCAACTCAGCTTCATGCTGTTTCCTTGAGTCCTGGCACTGAAGGTCTGCAAGCAAAGGACTATGACAGTTGATATTTAGGCCTTGTAACTTCAAATATTGGACCATCCTCACAGAAAAACAGCTCCATCTCAGAACCCCACCAGCAGCAGCCAAGCAACATCTCCTGGGCCTTCTGAGAGAGATGCTCCAGCAAGACCTGCTCAGGTATTTTGTGCATTTTTAACATTCTGTACTCTGTATTAAGTTCCAGCAGACTTGCTGGTGGTATAAAATGCTGGTGATGTGAATGTGCAGGACCAGGCCTAAGCATGGTTTGCCTCAGACATTCCAAGTGCTGTGACAGGAAGGCTGTGATGAGAAGAGAGGATCCTGCAGGGGTGGAGCAGCACTGTCCTGAGCCAAAGTTCTGCTCTGCCTGAAGACTTGAGCTCAGTCCCCACCCTCAACTCATTCCCTGGAGGAGGCCTCAAAGGGCTGGCTCTGCAGGAAAAATCTCCTGTAAATAAGAGGCCGCACCAGGGTGGGGCAGATGGAGCCCTCTTGCTCTCTTGTCCCTCTGTCTGTCTGTCACTCTCATTGCTGACTCCAGCTCTGCACTATCCACCTGGCTGCACCAACACAGGAGCTACAAAATGGTGATATTTCCTCAGTCCCTCCTCTGCCTCTATTTCTCTCCTCCCTCACTCTGCCTGGGCACACACGGCTGTCCTGTTCTGCTCCATCCTCAGTTTGGAAGTTTGCTGTGGGTGTGGGGAGCTTGTGGCTCTGTGTTGTGCCTTGTGAGTCAGCAGCTGTGAGAAGGTCCTTGGGAGGAGCTGAGAGATGATTGAAGGGCACTGAGCAACAGTGAGGGTTTGCTAGTAACCACTTGTGACACTCTTGTACGAATTCAAGGGCTTGTTAGCCAAGAGCTTTTGAGGCTGCACAGCAGGTAGCCTGCTGGATTGAAGACAGCTGCTCCTAAAAGCACAAGAGTTTCTTGACATGTTGCTGCTGTCTTTGTTCATCCTGATGAGAATTCACAACCAAGCATCACCCCCTGTACTCCTGGATTCTAAGAGCGAAGCACTAATCTGGTTTTTAACACATAAAACTCTAAAACAGCCAGGGGCCTCTTCAGTAAATCATGTGGATGTTTGACAGCAAAAGCTGAGTCTTTTCCTGGTGTGTGCAAGCAGAAATTGGGACCTAGATAAAACTTACTGGACCTCCCCTTTGGGGAGGCTTTGCTGGAGCTGCTGAAGGGAGTGTCTACTTCCCAAAGCCTTTTAGCAGTCGACTTGGAGAAGGACTTGCTAAGTCCTAAGATGAGAAGCCCGGAATGCAATAGAGCAGGTATTTACCTGGAGGTCCTCCATGTTTGACAGCTATTTTTTTTTAAAAAACATGTGTTTTCAACCTTTGCCAGTTCACAAATCCTGCTTTTGTAGAATGGGAGCAAAACCTGATCTGGGTCAGAGATTAATGAACTGTTTTGTTATTGTTGTAGAGACGGCCTTGGGCTTCTGGCTTGAGCAGTCCTGCAATGAGCAAGAAGCGGAGGATTGAGCAGTAGCTCAGTTACCTCCAGCCAGCACCTGGTGGCCACTCTTCTTCCTGGGCGCTGGCTGTGACATCCCATTCTACTTCTAGCTGTCTCCAAATGTCGGCTCCATTTCCCCTGCAACCTTTAGGCTCAAGAAAGACACAAATTTCTGAGTTCTGCAATGACAGCACTCGTGTGTTGAAGACTACAATGTCAAAAAAGATGTGTAGAGAATTCAGGAGGCTGAAGCAGTAGTGTCCCTTGGATCTCAATGAAGGTACCAATGTGCAGCTTTTCCTAACTCCAGTGTGGATAACGATGGAGTAAAGATTTGATGATGAAGAGAAGCCTCTGCATGAATTAAGGTGCAAGAAAGACCATATTCCAGAGTCAATAGTACAGACATTATTAATAGTAAATGTCAACTAAGGAGGTAGAAAGCTAAAGGAGGAGATGGGCCAGGTGGGGAGAAGTGCTGAGATGAACACCGAGGTGGGCCCTCCCTTCCTGCAGTGCAGCTGCACAGGCTCAGCTGCAGCAGTGCTGCTGCATCCCCTCATCGTATTTGCAGTGCAGGAGGGGAGGGAGAAATGTGTGTGGGTGTGTGCGGTATAAAACACTGGGAATTGCTCCCAGCTTGTCTCAGAGCAGTGATGTTGGCAAGGGCAGGCAGGCTCCTGCAGCTCTGGGGCTCTGGGGCAGCTGTGGCCTTTGGAGCAGGCAGGGCCCTGGGCCCCGCTGGGTACAGCCAGGGATGCTCTGGGGAAGGCTGAGGGCAAGCCTGGCCCTGCAGGGCAGCAGTGCAGTGAGGCCTGTGCTCGGGCTCTTGCTAGCAAATGTCACTGGGCAGAGGCCAGTGGACGAAGCTACTGCTTCTTGGGAACCTCTCAAATTGTTGAAAGGCATCTGGAGTTTTATTTTCAAACTTATCCTGCACACCAGTCAGGTGAATCTGGCCTGGGATGCATCCCTGGCATATGTTGTTGTCTGTCCTTGTACTGAATTTTAACTTGTTAAAGATTTATGCCTTGTAAATGTTTACCTCAGGATGGTTTGAAGTGTTTATTCCCATGTGGAATGAGTTTTTGTCATTGCAAAGAGAACCAGATCTTCAGGCCCAGAGGAGCAGAAGCTTTGGTGTGACAGTGTTGGGATGTGGCATCTATTATTCTCATTGCCACCTCATCTTGGGTTTGTATCATGAGCTTGATAAACCTCACACCTGTTGATTTGAGGGAGAAGGGATTGAAGAAGGTTTGACTCCCTTCAGTGGCTTTAAGCATTAATGAGTTTTGCCCTCTTTAGGAGCTGCTGTGCTTTGGGTGGTTGTTGTTGTTGTTGTGTTTTCAGACTTGTCTAGAGTTTGTTTTTAGGTCTGTAATACACAACAGCCTCAGTTTGCAAATTTCCCAGAAGGATGGTAGCTCACAAAGAAAAATACATCCAAAGTCAAACTGAGAGTAATTTTATTTTTTTACATGAATAAAACCAGACTGGCCTGGCTTGGTAACCTCTGAGTCTGCCTCAAGGCTAATTTAAAGAAAAGGTCATGAAATTCTAAACTCTGCAGAAATGTTGACATGCCCTAATTTTCTTTTGATTTCTCCTTCCTAGAGTAGCCCTAGCTACTCTGAGATGAAGAGCAGATGCCAGTACCTCCACAAAAAGCTGTCCCACATTCAGCAATGAGTATCTGAATTTGGCAAGCAGCAAGTGGAGTCCTGGCACCAGTTGTCTGCTTCAGCAAGGAAACATCTATGAACTCGGGCTATTTTATTTTAAAAGAAGGTTAAGGTTTTAGGATTCTTCAAGTTAGGATTGAGTAGATGATTATTTCTTAAAAGCATAGGATTAGTTAGCCTAAGATTACAGAATTTAGTATTGAACATTAGCAATAAAGAAGTTGCATTCTTGTTAACTCCTTCTCTTATTGCCACTTCTCTCCAAAGAAGTTTTTTTTCCCATCCCGATTGGGGGATGGGCCAATTAAATCTGCTTTCTAAAAAAACCACTGCAAAAGTTGTCTCCCAAGTTTACCCTAAACCAGCCATTTTTGGCACCCCATGTGAGGCCCAAGAAAGAAGAAAAACCTGTAATGATTGCATTTTGGTTGTGCTTACTCTGTAGTGGTGCAAAGCAGTCAGTAACCATGTTACTTGAAGTGGTAATGTCTGTCGGGGTGGGGGCCTTCATGTGTTTCTAGTCCCAAGGCCGTTTTGAAGCTGTAATAGCTTTCTAGTCACTAGGATTATTTTCTTATCTAAAAACAGCTCCACTATTGTTCTAATACATAGCTTTTACAGTAGAGGGGCATGGGTTTGAATAGCTATTGTGCTAGGCACAGTAATAATAATTTATAGGGATTTTACAAAAGTACTGAAGTCTGTTCAAGATATATTTGGTTTATAGTTTCTCCATCCTACCCTATGTCCCAGTTCCAGTAGCATGTTTTTGGGATTTATTAGAAATTACACCAGTTTATTAGAGGAAAAACATGGGCTGAAGCTTTCCAGCCTTTCCTTTCCTTCTTCTCCTTAGGATCTGTGCTGTCCCTTTTTGAAAATGTTTGGCTTCCCTTGAATGTTAAAGAGACCACTTTCCTCATATTTAATCTAGTAAACTTCCTCTATATAGTCTACAGCTTCTCGAGACTGAGGGCTAAGATGTCCAGAGGAGCTGATGAGTCCCCTAACCCAGAAGCAGACCCAAGCAGGGAGAATTCTGAGTAGTGTAGAAAGAAAGAGAGAATTAGTCAAACCCTGAAAGAATTTTCTGATCCCCCAGCCTAGGAAATTTCATATGAACAAATTCAGAACCCAGATGAGGTGGGGAAATATCTAGGAAGAACTACCATGATGACTTTAAGGAGAAAAAGCTCATTGCAATAAGCTAGGCCCTAGCCTTTGCTTATCACAGACTGCTAAATACTGTAGAACAGCAGACAGAAGCAGGGGGCAGGGAGATAAATCAGCAGCTACCCCAGTAACTCAAGCTGCAGTCAACAGCCCAGCTACTCAGGTTATAGCTAAACCAAACAGTGAACCTAAGTCTGCAGATAAACAACAATAACCCTTAACCCAATCAATACAAGACCAAATGTGAAAAACATACTCTACAGCTGGGAGCCAAAATCTGGCCTAAAACCTTTAACAAAAACTACCACTAATTGAATCTGCTTTCTACAAAAACCCTTTAAAAGTTCTCTTCCAAATTTACCCTAAATCAAGACAACTTGTCTTGATCTACTGTTTTCTGCCTGTTTTCCCCTGACATTTCTTCACCCATCGGTTCCTCTCAGTGGCTGTTTCTCTTCAGTAGTTGATGGACTTCTCTTCTTTTTTCCTGCAATCCCCTAATCAAAATTATGGGTGCCAAAGCAGTGGCCCAAGAAGCCCCTGCCTGTGCATATGCTGAACAGAAAGTCTGTGCTCAACTTGAATATTCTCATTAAACCCCTTACAGACTTCCTGCTGCAGTTTGTGGGTTTTTTTCCCTTCCTATGTAGTCTTCATAGTGCTCTAAATAAATAGGTACCCTGAGGGAGTGCACATTGCAGGTGAGCACCCACTCCACAGCCTGTTTCAAGTAGATCTCATGGATCTTGTCTCCATCTTCATCACTTCACAGTCACTATGACTCCTGCGTGGAAGAGACAGGCTGCCATGATGCTTTCTGCTTTTGGTCCTTTTTTGGCAAATAAAATATTTTATTTTAGAGCATTCAAACCCTGGAGTTTCTTCCTGCTTTCACCTATTTGAATTGCCTTGACATCAAAGCACTGCCCCCGGACATGACAGCCTGGCTGGTGCATGTTTGTGCTCACAGCCCAAAGGTGCCACGTTGTGTCCGTGTCCCGGCTGTCTGTCCATGTCCATTGAGGCAGACGGTGGAACGGGGGGACTCTGCCAGCTCTGTGCTGCTCGGGGGCCGGAGCAGCACAATGTTCTGTGTTGGAAGGCCTCCACCGAGCCCAGAGGCTGCCTCAGCCCCAGCCGCCATCCTGTGCATGGTGGCAGCGCTGAGGGCTGTGGCAGGGACACTCTTCCCCAGAACTGTTTCCCAACTTTTCCTGTCCCAGCAGGGGACTTGGAAATGTTTCTTCTGTCCTGACTTACCCTGTTTCCACCTTGTCAATACACAACTTGCTGTCTTACTCACTTTATGCTTAGAAGGTTCTAAGAAGAAGATGAGAAACATACTGTGATTATGACACCCAAAAAGAAGGCCAGAAAACAGTACTCCATAGTGTAGGGCCTATAGAGTGGCTATTTGGTTTATTTGAGAGCAGAGTGAGGGCAATAGCTTCACCACAAACTCACTTGTCCATTCATTGCACAGTACAGGCTTTTAAACTTTTTAACTTAATGTACACATTATACTTTCCTAACCTTCATATTGCAACATCTATTCTAATTACATCCTTATATAAACCCTTGTAGCACATGTGCAGTTTCTGCACGAGGTGATCATCTGTGGATGACAGCCTGGCCAGAGAGGGAGACACGACATTCGTTTTTCACAGCGGCTTGTGAGACCTTTTAGGGAGTTGCAGAAATGATGATAACTTGTTAGTTTAAACAACCAGCAGGTGGTGATTTTCTATTCTGATTTTTTGTTCTTCTTAAGGACTGTTTGTGAGAAAGATGTTTTTGTTAATTAGCCAATCAAGTAGAATGTGTCAAACCTGTCTATAAAAGAGAGAGCTTCTGTATTAAACCTTCTGCAATTCAGTCTCCTGGTGAGCTTGTGTCACTCTGGGCTTAATGATGGCAGTTGTCAGCCTCCTGCTGGTCATTTTGGATGAAGGCTCAGAAGGCTTCCTCAGGCTTCAACTTTTTTACCTCTGTTTCTGCACATGCTCTAAAAAACTGTCTGCTCAAATAGCCAGTGGTTAAACAGCCTTTTGCAGTTAGCTTGTTCTGCTAAATTTGCTGATTTCTAGAAAGTGCTTCATTCCCATCCCCGGGTAAAAAGTAACTACTTCTTTCTGCACAGCTTTTAGCATAGCTCAAGTATTACTCGTTTCCTTGGCACCTAAAAGAAGGAAGGGAGGTAGGGGCAAACCAATGAGAGTGATGGGTCATTATCTTGTTAGCCAGGTATCAATTATTAGATTAAGTAAGGGGTATTCTTGTCCATAAAGTACGTGTGGGGATACCATAGCGACAGAGCCAACGTGTGGATTTGGAGCGTTGGGGCTGGTGCCAAAGTCCTGCTCTTGAGAGGGGTGCAGGGACATAGGCAATGTCAGAGGACAATGAGAGACAGGGGACATGAGGCCATAATGGGCCAAGCATGATCCTGCACAGGATGGCAGCAAAGACACTTCCTCAGCGTGACCTTGGCAATCCAGGGCACCCCAGAAAGGGCCGAGGAGTCCTGTGTGTAACCAGGAGGGATGACTGCCATCACTGTGGGTCCCAGCCTTCCCCAGTCCCTTGCTGGCCATTCAGTTCACACTGGGAACCAATTGTGCAGGGACCTCCTTTGAGTTTAGAAGGGATACCAGACCAGGCATGATCTCCACAGATGAGAAAGTACCCAGTGGGTAGCTGCAGTGGAGAATTGGAAGAAACTGAAACATGTGCTGAAGTGTAATTACACCAATAGGAAGAATTTCTCTATATTGGGAGACTGGAATTTACTGATACTGGATACTTGTTAGGATTTTGTTGCTGCATACTAGTCCAATTAAAAACAATGCATGCATCAGCTTGAATTGATCCCAAAAGTTTTAACTCTTGTGGTTCAAGAGGAGCAGGGGGAAGGTGAGGAACCCAAGAATCCCAATTATCCACATTATTTTGGGGATTTGTCACCTTGCAAGATGGTATGTTCTGAGGGCAAGGCCAATTGTCAACAGGTATCCCTACCAGAGAGGTAGAGAATGGATTTCCAGGGGAGGCTAGAGACAGACAAATAGCACTCTGATTTGTCAGCTTAGCTAAAGTAACCCATGTGTTTGTTCTTGGTTGTGCAGGAGCCCAAGCATTAACTTGCAACAAGATTGACAGTATCAATATCAAAAGTATCGTTTTGTTCCCTAGAACATTATTTATTTCCTGTAGAATAGGCTCAAGCCGAAGTCGTCCTCTGTGGAGTCTTCGGTCTTCGGCAGAGGTGTCGGCAGCCGTGTTGAAACAGGACGTGTCCACTTACTGGGAACCCACAAGGGACCTGTAGGTGTAGACACACACATATGACCTCTACCCATATAATTTACAGGTGCTGGTCCTGACCATATCCCTGTAGCAGGATGCCTATACATTGCAGTCATTGGCTTATCAACATCTTTCTGTTTTGCAAGTATCCCATGTGCATAGGCAGGTGACATATCGTGAACACCAAATATACAAAGATGATTTAAAGTAAACAATGCTTTTCCCAATCTTTCCTGAGGATCAGTAATTATCTTAAAATTTGCAAGATACTGTTTTGGAGATTGATTTGCCCTTTCTACTATAGCTTGTCCTGTGGGAGAGTGTGGTATTCCTGTCATATGCTTAACACCCCACAGCTGCATAAAGCGATTAACTTTCTTCCCTACATATGCAGGACCATTATCTGTTTTAATAACTCTAGGTGCCCCTAAGGTAGCAAAGCACAGTGTTAAATGTCGAATAACATGAACTGCTTTCTCTCCAGCTTGTGGGGAGGCCCAAATGAAGTGACTGTAGGTGTCAATGTCTACATGGATATTATGTAAATGCCCAATTCATTCACATTAGTCAAATCCATTTATTGCAACTCATTGGGGCCTAGACCTCGGGGATTTACCCCCAGGCTAAGGCCTGGTCAATTGTGATGACTGCAGTCTGGACATTCTCTGATAATTCCTCGGGCTTCCTCCATGGTAATATCAAAGCAACATCATAGCCCTTCTGCATTCTGATGAAATGAGGCATGGGCATTGTGTGCTTTTGTAAAATTGTCCATGGGTACAGTCACTGATACCATCTGATCAGCACAAGCATTGCCCTCCCCTAATCCTTCCATCCACTTATGACTCCTGATGTGAAAAATAGCATAGGGAGCGGATCTCTGTCTAATAGCTGATTGCAATTGTGCAAAAACTGTATTCAGGCGTTGATTCTGTACTTCTCGCAGCAATGCATCTTGAATATGCTGTGCTACTCCAACTGCATACAAGGAATCAGACACAACATTTATAGGATCATGCATCCATCAACAAAATGCACAAAAATAGCTAAAAGTTCTAAATTCTGCAAAGTGCCTGATTTCTGTCCCTCTAACATGATATGATTCCATTGTCCTTGCTCATTCCAGGTGAGAGCAGCTTTTCGAGACTTGGGGCCCGCATCTGTGCATACAGGGATAGCATCCATCAGTGGTGTTTCACTATATTTTGGTTGTGACAGCCAAGTCTGTGATGACATCCAGTGTAAAATAAATGAAGATAGTGGAGACAATTGCATTTCTGCACCAGATTCTAAAATGGTAGCTTGTAACTCAGGAGAGTGTTGCAAAAACCAGTCCAGATCCTTCTGTTTTACTGGAAAAAATATTCTTTGTGGCTCTTCTCCAGTGACCTGTAACACATGCTTCTGACTTTTTCAAATTAACAGTGCAAGTATATCTCTACGTGGCTGGATGAAATTACAAGGTTGTATAGGTCCAAACACCCATTCTAATACCTTTATATCCTCCTTCTTTCCCCCTCTGTCTTTTAACTGCTGAATGAGAGCACCTAACAGGTGTTTTGGCTGAGACAGAATAGTAATGTCTATGGATAAGTCAGGATCTCTGTGATCCACAGCTCTCTGTACTACAGCAGTAGCAATATCCAGTACAATTGTGCATTGTTTGTCAGCTAAGTGAATTGGTGTAGCAGGATTTGTGCCTTTCAGCAGTGGTCGCAGTTCATCAAGATCAGCATTAGAAATACCAACAACAGGACAAAGCCATTCTATATCTCCTATAAATCGTTGCATGTCATGTAAGGTTTTTAACTACAGCTGCAAATCAACTTTCTGTGGCCAAATATGCATGTCAGAAATCACCCAGCCTAAATATTTCCAGGGAGCAGAGCGCTGTACTTTCTCCGGAGCAACACACAAGTTTTTACTCAGTAACTGCACAAGAATGAAAGCCTCCTGCTGAGCAGCGAACGAGCTTTCTTGTGCCAACAGAATATCATCCATGTAGTGATATATCACCATGTCAGGAAAAGCAGCTCCAACAGGTAACAGAGCAGCATCCACAAAATGTTGACACAGCACAGGACTGTTGCTCATTCCCTGGGGAAGGGTCGTCCACTGATATCTGCTCACTGGTGCCTCACGATTTAAAGAGGGTAAGGTAAATGCAAATCTTTTGGTATCCTTTGGATGAATGCCAATTGGAAAGAAACAGTCTTTTAAATCAATTATAAGGAGATTCCAATCCTCAGGCAGCATAGCTGGATTTGGGAGACCTGGCTGTAAGGCCCCTATTGCTTCCATCTGGGCATTGACTGCACGTAAATCATGCAGCAGACAAAATTTTCCTGATTTTTTCTTAATAACAAATATTGGAGTATTCCAGAGACTAGTAGAAGGTTTAAGTGACCTTGCTGGAACTGTTCAGTAACAAGGCAATGAGCTTGTTGTAGGCTTTCCCTCTTTAATGGCCACTGCTTGATCCACACTGGATCATCAGATTTCCAGGTTAGGGGGA
Organism: Lonchura striata; assembly: GCF_050655825.1. NCBI lineage: Eukaryota > Metazoa > Chordata > Aves > Passeriformes > Estrildidae > Lonchura > Lonchura striata. Next base: position 4,781,883 of record NC_140734.1, on the reverse strand, counting down.
TCGGGAAAGCCCAAGTAGTGACTGCTACTAAAAACGATCTTTTGTCACAAGGAGAGCACCTAATTGCATGAGAATGTCATGGCCAATTAATGCTTGAACATTGTGTGGTAATGACATAAGAGTAACAAATTGTACACAAGTGGGACCATCCAGTGATAAACAAATTTTGTCTTGCTCTTACAAACTGAAGCTGAACCTTCTACTCCCTCTACACCAGAGAGCATTTGGAGCAGAGGCCAGCTGGCAGGCCAACAGTCCTTGCTGGCAATGGTGATGTCAGCTCCAGTATCCAGGAGTGCAGATAGCTGCAGTCTCTGTTGGCCATTTTCCAAAAGAACAGGAGCTTTTGGCTGTTCCTCCATCAGCAAACATAGTCAAGCAATACCTCCTGTAGATCCAAAACCCTATGGTCCCCTCTGCTGTTGCATAACGGAAGAGGCAGCTTCTGTCAGCTGCAGCGTAGGTACAAGCTGAGCAATTTTGCTGCCATCAGGAATAATCAGAGGTAGATAAAATGTCACAGCAACAATAAGGATTTCACCTGTAAAATCAGCATCAATTACTCCAGGTAATATGAAAAGTCCTTTTAAACCTGCTGAAGAATGACCCGAAAGAAGTGCACCACAAGGTTTTCTTTATGCATCGCTGGTCCTTGGATCCCGGTAGGGATCTTTACAGGCTTTCTATCAATTAACGTAATGTCTATTGTGGTTGCCAGGTCCAGGCTGAGGCTTCCACTTGTGGCTGGCCAGAGGCAGCTGGCTGGCTGTAGTTGTTTGGGGCCTGCCACACAGGAGCCACTGCTGGGGTCTTCGTGCCACAGCTCTTCACGCTCCTCACCGTGTTTCCCGATTCTCTGCAGGCTTCAGTGGAGTGGGAGTTCATGGAACATTTGTTACACCACACTGTCCCTTCTCTGCAGTTACGATGAAAATGTCCTATTTTCCCACACCTGAAGCACTTTGGACAAGGTTGTTGTTGCTTAGAATTATTTATGGGTTGCAATGGAGTCAGAGCAGCAAAGGCTTGCGTTTGGCCTTGCACCAAATCTTTCCCTACATCCCTGAGTGCCTCAACTAACATTGCCTGTCGACCTGCAGGAACTCTCAACATTCTCTCTAGCATTTCCTCTACTGATGCATCAATGCTCATTGTATTAAGAACACTTCTGGTAGAAGCATTGCAATTTTCTAGAATACACTGTCGTAATAGACTTCCTTTCATAAAGTCTTGTACACAGGCTTGGTTAATAGCTTCAGTTACCCTATCAACAAAGGGGGCAAAAGATTCCTCTCTGCCTTGCTTTATGGACATATAGGATGGAGACACTGGTGTTGTTCTAACCTTGGAAATTGCTTCTTTAGCTAATTGCATAGCAGCTTTTAATTTCTCAGCCCCTACTTGTGCCTGCATCTCAATCGTGGCAAACTGTCCTGTACCCATCAACTGTTCAACTGTCACCCCTTTTAAAGGATCATTTGGCTGTCGTAGAATTCCAGCAAAACGATCACTCAATTGAAGCCAGTGAGATTGCCACAGCATCAACTGAGACTGTGTCATAATCATTCTCATGATACCCTTAATGTCTTCTGGAAGAAGCAAACCTGAGCCCCATACGTAACCAAGCATTTGCTTTGCAGGCTCCCCGTGTAACCCACATTCATTAACTGTTGCTCTTAATTATGAAAGCAATTTCCAATCTACAGGATGATAATTAGTTGTCATCCCTCCTGCTGGATTTGGTGTACAGACAACAGGGAAAGCCTGAAAATCTGTGTCAGTAATAGCAGAATACATGTCATTATCCTTATTACTTATTGCTTCTTTTTAGATACTTAACCAATCTATTCCGTGTATTATTGGTCATTCTTTAGAAGTTTCTTGTTTAGAAAGAGCACCAGTAGGTATCATTAGTGTGGGAACTCAAAATGTCTCTCAGTCATTTTTAGAGGTTCCAGGCCTTGGTCAGAAGCATTCTAGACCCTGGCAGGCAGCTGAAAAACAACTGTGATTTTGAGTTTGAGCCATGGAATGAATTGCCAACTTTGGAGGTGGAACAAGCAGTCACAAAAGGTTAGATAGTATAGTAAAAGTAGTTACAAAGTAGAGGGGAAATTTTTTTAGTATTGTACAGGGGGGTTTTAGCACATGTACAGGGGGGTTCTCACTTTTTACATGGGGGTCAAAAGTTCTAAGATGGAGGAAAGTGGGCTGATCCTGTTCTTCCTCCTCCTTTTTCCTTACCTCCATGTTCTTGGTGATGTTGGCACTCACAGATTGGTTTAGAGTAGAAAAACACTTGGCAACGTAGGTAGTAGGTACTGGGGAATAATTGTAAACATGTTATACGTAATATATCATATAAAAGATAGCAGCAGTCCTGGGCGGGGGGAGAGACGAAGAAGACAGCAGATAGAGAGGATGTCAGCGTGTGTGTGTGCCTCTACCCAGGACGCTGATCAAATAGCCGAAGCCCAAGAACATAATCTGTTAGATAACTAGCAATAAACTGCCTTGAGACCAAACAGCTAAAGCCTGCGGAGTTTTTCTATGGAAGCATGGGTTGGAGGAGGAATTTCACCACCATATGAGACCCCAGAGCAAGGCTGGGGTTCTCACACATTAGAGCTCCTTTATGGTGGTTCTGAGCAATTTCATCCTGCAGCTGCTCTGCCTTGCTGTCTGGGAGTCTCTCATTCCCTGTTGCAAATTGTTCACTCCCGGGGAGGGGATCTGTGGGCAATTGAGCAGAACTAGAGGCAGGATTAATAGCAGGAAGACCAGTAGGTTTTTTCTCATTTGGTCTGCTCCTTATCTCAATAATGTTCCCTACTGGAGGAGTGGGATTGTAGTCTACCCCGAAGGAATGCATTCCTGGTTTATTAACTCCTTCCAAGGTTGCAGTAGTGACAGCAGCAACTTTCTTTTCTGCCTGATACCTCTGCAAACAATTTATGACTGAACACCAAGCCTTCATTAGCTTTAGGGCAGCCTTATCATCATCAATCACCTTAAACCAAAGGAAGTTCCCTAATTCACTCCATTCTTTCTCATCAAAGAGATCCCCTGAGGCTTTAAACAAGCCTTGAGCTTGGCCATATTATGCCAGTGGATCTTTATCAAGATCTATATCAGCTAATTCACATTTCTTTAAGAAACTAGTTAACAACTGAAGAGTTATTTTGCTTTCCATTATAATCTATCCCTTTTTAGTGCAGCCTTTTGCACTTTGTAAGCAGGGTAGCTCCTCCCAGATGGCGAGTTTTGAGTTTTGCAGACTCAGGCACCAGAGTGACTCCTTATGCCAGCATCTGTCTCCTTTTAGCCTGCTGAATGCTGCTTTTTGGTGTGGTACTGGTCTCACCGTCCTGGTCACAGAGCGACTGGGCAGAGACCAAGTCCCTGGGGCGGAGACCAAGTCCCTGAGTTTGGGCACCAATATGATGCTGGTGGTGGGAAAACAAGCACGCAATCAATATGATTGATACCAAACTCCCCTTTAATCAAAAAGCCACTTAACTTATAAAGGTATTTTACAAGCATAATCAGCAGTAAGCTCTCATTAGTTAATTTACAAAGGTCTTTGTTTTATTTGTCCTACTTGCGGTTACAGCTGTAGCTAAGTTTTCAAGCCAAGTTCTCATCTCTAAGTCATGTCTTCCAAGGACATTTCATCTTTGTTGAGCATATCTTCAAGGCTATGCCTGTCCTTACTATCTCATTCCCAGACCTTATACAACTATGCAGTTTCCCAGGCCTAGACACATAGCCGGGTTTCCAAGCTCTGTTCCCAGGCCAGACATAGCGTGATTCTGGGGTCTTCAACAGAGGTTTTTAGGAACAGGTATTCCATAGAATCATGGCCTTGTTCCAACAACTGTTCTCCAACAATCCAGCTGCAACCACACTTGATTTCCAGGTCAAAACACTTGGCGTCGCTGCCCCGGGCTTCCCCATAAGGCACGTGGGGGCTTTGGAGACCCCATAAGGTGCACGAGGGGCTTGGGTCCCTTTTGAGACACACAGGGATATTTTAGGTTCCCTATGAGACATGGAGGACACTGGGGTCCACGGAAAGTCATGCATGAGATTTGGAATCCTGTGTGGGCATGCAGGGGGGTTGGGATCTCTGCCAAGGTGTGCAGGGTGCTGGGGGTCTCTGCTGAGCACAGGACGGGGTTTGGGGTCTCCTTTCAGGTGTGGAGAGGGCTGTGGGCTCTCCTAAGCGTGCCGGTGCTTTGCGTCCCTCCTGCTGCAGGCAGTGGGGCTGGAGTCTCTTGTGAGGCTCGCATGGGACGGAGCCCTCCCGGGTTCCTGCCGGGCCCGTCCGGCTCGGGGCTGCCGCGGCCCAGGGGCAGCCGCCGTGCCGGGACGGCTGTGGCGAGGGGCCGAGGCGGAGCTGCCCCGCCGGGTCGCGCTGCACGGGCACGGCACGGGCGGTGCTGAGCGCCGGGCAGGCGGCACCCCGAGCCCAGGGGCCACAGCCGCGGCCCTGCCTCCATCGGGGCCGGGCACAGACAGCCCCGCAGGCAGAGCGGCGGCACCGGCACCGCTCAGCGCCCGAGGGGACGGAACCGATGCCAGAGGAGCCCGGGGGGCCCTGAGCGGGGCCCTGGCGCTGCCCGCCCGGCTCTCCCGGGCCTGTGGCCATCCCGGGCGCCAAGGGCTCGCTCTGTGCCGCGCTCTCCCTGCCCAACGGGGCTCCGGGTCAGCACCCGGCTCCTGCCACTGCCTTGAGAACGCTGAGGGGCATTCGGGGGCGGAACTGAACTTGCCAGGGAGAGAATTCATAGGAGACTTGTTTAGCCCTTCTACAGACTTGTTTAGGCTGTCTTCAAGTTGAGAAACAACTTAAAATCCCAGGCTAAATCATGTGGTTTAACCTGTGGGGATTCCTTGAAGACGCTTTGTAACTCCCAGTTGTGCCGGGCCATGTCCCAGTGAGCACCAAGGCCCAGGAGCTCTGATGCATGCAGCAGGGCTGGCACCAGGGAAACGAGTCAACATCCCTACAGCTGCCCGCTCTGCCTGCAGGGTGTCACGCAACAGCAATGTTCCAGCAAGAACAGGCATTTGTACATCCTCAGGACGATGTGCACTTGTGGTCCTGGTGGTGGATCAGAGACAAAAGCCAAAAGTGACAGACTAAACTTGATTGCAGGAGAGGGATGGCTCAGCAGAGGACCTGGGGACCTGTGGTGCCAGCCAGTGACCGGCCACTCGGACACAGCAGGAAGGCCCCAGACTATCACACTTCAGCTGGCAGGGTATAAAAGCCCAGAGGTTCTTTGTTCAGGATCCGCCAGAGGCACCAGCTCAAACTGCCACTGTTCCAGCACAATAAAATTGTTTTAAGGATCCAGAGGTCTAACATTCTGCTATGGAGGACATTCCACATTTCCAATCTTTTGGGCATTTAGGACCTTCTGATTTTGCTTTGCACCCAAAAAAAATAAACCCCCAAATGTGCACTCCTTTAGCCTTCCCTCCTGTTATTTTCATCTGATTTTTACATTGTTGTCTGCTACGTTGTCTTCATCTTTCCAAAATACCTGTGCTTATTTAAGTCCAGCCTGGGATGGTGCACACATTTTGTTTAGTTCTGCAGAGATAGATCCCCAGCAATCCTGCTGACCACACCCATTTCAATGTTGCAAAAACATAACTCTGGGCTGCAGTATGTGAATCCCACTCTGGTGTGTGAGATGGCAGAGCACCAGAGCAGGCACTGAAGAAGGGGCATTCCGTAGATTGGTGGAGTCACTACCAGAACTCAGTCTAGCTCTTAAAACTCCGAGACCACACCAGGAGTGGGGAACTCCCTCGCTATGGGCATTTACCAAAGCAGAACCTTTAGAGCCACTTGCTCTAAGGTGCCAGACATAAGCCACAACAGGGACCGGGCAGAGGAGAGAGGAGGCAGCTCTCTGTCTTGAGGCTCCACAAGAAAGAGTTCATTTCAGGTGAAGAGAGGAGAAACAAAGAGCCCCTGGCACTCCTGTGCAAGATCCAAGTCAGGGGGTGGATACAAACAGCTCACCAAGAGGGAATCCGCAGGCGAGGAGTGACGGGATCACATCCAGTGTCTGGAGCCCATTGGGGTAGGAGGGTGGAGAGGATGGGTCACAGGGGCCAGTGGGGCCTTGAGGAATTGGGGCATCCCAAAGGGGTGTTGCAATCAGGGATTGGCCCGATGTGACAGTGACAGGGAAGGTTCGGGGACCAAGGGGCTGGGTTGCTGTGACAGGCAGGGAAAGAGCTGGAACAAGGGGTGGGGAATGGCATGAGGGTCAGCTTTGAGGGAGGGTAAAACCCAGGGGTCAACAAACTCGGGGAGAACATGGGGGTACAACAGAACGAACCACCTAACAAGGAAACAATAAAATAAATTTGTACGTCTACAATCAAGAACATCTGCAGGGACAAAGTCTGACCAGCAATGTCAGCAGGCAAAGAAAGGTTTTGCTGAGCAATGGCCCTTGGATGAAACAAAACATTTACAGACAGGGCAGTCCATTTGTAGAGAAGGGGGTGCACTCTGGGGGTACAGCTAAGGCCATGAGGTCACAGCAGGCTCTGGGGTCACAGCAGGCTGAGGTCACAGCAGGCTCTGAGGTCACAGAGGTCCCAGAGCCCCGTGGTTGCAGAGCACCACAAGGCCCCAGCAGGCAGTCCTGGAGCACAACTGCTGCGGCAGCAGCGGCGGTGGCAGCAGTGGTGCTGACATTGGGACAGCGGCCTCAGGACAGTGGTGGCAGCGAGAGCGGCGGGACTGGCACAGGGCAAGGCACCATGGCCCTTGCTCTGCGCATCCTCCTCCTGCTCCTCCTGGCCGTGGCCCTGCCTGCCAGGGCTGCCCAGGCTGCTCCGCTGCAAGCGCGGGGAGCAGGTGAGCCGGCAGCCTTGCTGCCCTTTCCCAGGACAGCGCTCCCTGCTCCCCGGGAAGCGCTGGGGATGGTTTTCCCTGGGCTTTAGGGAGGGTTTCCTCTGTGGGAGGGAGTGAAGACTCATGGGCCTTGGGTTGCTCCAGCTGCCCTCCCAGAGATGTGGCCCAGGGCCTACCAAAAGTATGGAGACTGGCGAAGATACAGCCCAGAGTTCCCCAGGCCCCTGTGCAGCTTTGACCTTGTCCTTTCACATCTGGATCCCATGGCCTTGCCCGAGCCCCTTGCAGTGCCAAGTTCTGACAGGCAGAGAGGGATCCCAGCACATCAGGAACTGGTTCTCATCTGTGCTCCCTTCTAGATGAGCATGCTAGGAAGGCTTCTCCAGCACCTTGGCTCCATGAAGATTTCCTGCCTCTTAAGTCCTGTGCAGGTATACTGGTAATGTTCCTAAAAGAATAATCACTGACAACCTGGCAGGAAACAGCTGACAGAAGCTTCTGTGGCTATTGAGTTGCAGGTGTGGCTACAGGGAGGACCTTTCAGGCTCCTTTCCTGGTTGCTGAACACAAGTCCGGCTCCCATCGCAGGGGTGAGTTGTGTGTCCCTGATGACACCACACGCTGAGCCATGGCTTTGTGGGATCCATCCATCTGAAATACAAATATTCCTCTTAAGGTCCTCTGAGAGGGAAGAACAAACCTCCAGGAAACAATAAGGCTCTAGAGACATACAAATACATAGAGCAGAAGCTGAGTGATCTGGAGAGACGCCGTGGTGGGTGCATTTCCCTCCCCCTTCCCCTGGGACTCAGCAGCCGGGACCTTTCCCTGCACATCTGGACAGGCCGTGCCCGGGACAGTGGGAAGGGATCCATGGCAGCCTCGGTGCCCCGTTGCTGCTCTCACGGCCTGCAGGACTGTTTCCCAGCCTGGGCTGGCTGCAGCTTCTCCCCAGCCTCTGCAGGAAGGCATTTGCCTCCAGCTGACAGGGAGACCCAAGTGCACCATGGCCCAGGCACACCCTGAGATCCCTTGCAATTTCCCAGTCACTGAACACATCTGGAGAGGCAGATGTTTGGAGGAGGGTGGGCCCTGGAGCAGCCCCAATAACCTCGTCTTTATCCTGAATCTCATCCATGACTTAGACAAGCTTTGCCTCCTTTAGATGCCCCCTTCCTGCTGGGGAACAGCCCCACCTGATCCAGCTGTCCCTTTTCCTTTCCCCAGAGATGGAAGGAGAGGCTGTGCTGAAGGCTGAGCTTCCCAGAGGAAGCAGTGGCTCACTGGCAGCCTCTGCTGCAGGAAGGGAGGCGCTGCCAGGCACAGTCACAGGAGGTAATTGCTGTGCCTCTGGGCCTGAGTCCTGCTGAGCCTTGAGCTGCCCTCTCTGCTGCTTGGCAGTGCGGGCTCACAGCATTACCTGAGCCCCTTGAAGTGCTCACTTCCCCATAGAAAGGGGGATCCTAGCACACCGTGGAACATTTCCCATCTGTGCTCCTTTCTAGGTTGGGACCGTGACTTGCAGCGTTTCGAAAGACTGGTAAACCACGGTTTAAGGATCTTGGAGTCTGGTGAAGGTAGGTTATAAGCAACCCTTTCCTAACAGAGAAATAATTGTCCAGATAAATATTTATGTGAGATTTCCTTTAAGATCCTTTGAAATTTGATGGATTCTGGAAATCCTCTCCCCCAAATTCCTACTCCTGTGCCCAACAGCAATGCCACAGAAGGATCGCTGTCAGTGGGAGGAAGGAGCATTTAGCTGTCCATCTTCCATCCATGTACAATGCCAGTGTGTCCTTCTGTGTGCTCTGTGCAGCCCCAGAGAAGAGCAGAGAGGGAAGGGGCCGGGCCCCGGGCTGTGCCCCGGGGCTGAGCCTTTCACAGCTCCTTTGCCTGCCCCAGGAAGACTGAGCTGCTCCTGCTGCTGCTGCCAAGCCCTGGCCTCGGCTGGGGCTGGGTTTAGAGCTGCTGGCAGCTCCAGGGAGTCCTTTCTGCCCCAACTCTCCCACAAGGGGCTCCTTCCATCCCAGTGCGGGGCCACTGCAGGCTTGTGGTCCCCCTGCCCCTGTTCCTGAGTGGAAGGCAGAGCTGAGGGAATGCCTTGGAGGGCACCAATCACCCAGGGCCACTCACTGCCACTGCGGCCTGAAGGAGAATCTTCAGCAGTGTCACCGGAGCTGTTCTGTCCTGCCTTTCTTTGCAGCTGAACATGAGGATGAAGAGGATCTGGATTCAGAACCCATAGTCATTACTGAGCCTCTGGGAGATGGTGAGGGTAGGTCAAGGACTTTCCCCCTGCGAGAGCTGCCAGCTCAGAGCCCAAAGCTCGGCCAGGGGGGCATTGCTGCAGGTGCCAGGACAGAACCATGCAAGTGTGTGCTCTGGGCCTGGGCCACCCCCCCACCACTCCTGGGGCTCAGTGCTGCCCATGCAGATCTGCAGAGATGACAGAAGCTCCTGTGGCTGTTGAGTTTCAGGTGTGGCTGCAGAGAAGACTTTCCCAGGTCCTTTGGTGGATGTTGCTCGCAAGCCCATCTCCCATCACAGGGGTGAGTAGTGTGTCCCTGCTGACTCCACAGGCTGAGCATGGGTTTTGTGGGATCCATGCCTGGGAAATGGAAATATTTCTCTTAAGGTCCCCTGAGAGGAAAGAACAAACATAGAGGAAGTAGTAAATCCCGACAGGAATCCAAACATCTGGAACAAATCCTGAGTGATCTGGAGAAACAGCATGGTGGGTGCATTTCCCTCCCCCTTCCCCTGGGACTCAGCAGCTGGGACCTTTCCCTGCACATCTGGACAGGCCCTGCCTGGCACAGTGGGAAGGGATCCATGGCAGCCTCGCTGCCCCGCTGCTGCTCTCAGGACCTGCAGGGCTGTTTCCCAGCCTGGGCTGGCTGCAGCTTCTCCCCAGCCTCTGCAGGAAGGCATTTGGCTCCAGCTGACAGGGAGCTCAAATTGCACCATGGGCCTGAGGTGCCTGCAATTTCCCACTCTCTGGGGAGATGCAGAGAGGCAGCTGTTTGCTGGAGGGTGGAGTTTTGGAGCAGCTCCAAAACTCTGGGCATTTTCCTTGTCTTTATCCACCTCTTTGACAAGTATTGCGGGGAGCAGAAGAGCACAGCCGAGAGGAATTATGGCATGCAGGCTCAGGGCTTTGGGCACTGAGCAGTCCTGTGCCAAGAGGTGGCAAGGTGCCTGCAGGCCCCAGCTCTGGGGGAAACAGAGAGTGAGAATGTGCTGGCCATATCCACCGTGCTGCCAGCTCAGCAGTGCAGCATAGCAATGGCTCATCCTTCCCATTGCTCCCAAGATGCAGCTGGCACCTCAACACGTGCTGACAAAATCTGGAAAAGCATGAGAAAAGATTTCTGCTGGGGAACATCTTGTTTGATGAAGTTGATGGCCATTGTGGCTGCTGCAGCACTTGGCCTGATGATGTGCTCGGCTGGAATCTGGTATTTCTGCATGAGAAAATGGTGAGTGTTTTGCTGATCTCATTCTCCAAGAGCTTCCTTTAAAGGCTGCTGACAGTCAGGGAAGATTCCCAGTGAGGCTGCAGTGGAGTTGTGGCCAGTCCATGGCTGTGCAAAGAACTCTGCTGAGGGTTCTGCTGCTGCCCAGTGCTTTCCTTGGCCTCTTCATTGCTGGGCCTTGTCCTGGGGGGCCGCTGGGGCTGCAGCCAGTGCTGGCTCCCCCTGAGGCTGCCTGGCCAGGAGCAGCCCCAGGGGCACAGGGCAGAGGCACTGCAAGGTGGGGAGGAGAAAGAGCGGGGACGAGATGGCCCCTGAAAGGCAGAGGCGCTCTGGGGCCCGCTCCTGGCCAGGGAGCCTGCCCAGAGCCGTCCCCTGCTCGCCGGGGCCTCGAGGGGCAGCTGTCCAGCTGGGCCAAGGTGTGCCAGCCGCTCCAGCCGTGCTGGGGAGCCTTGCCAGCTCTGGGCCCTGCTGTGCAGGAGGGTCCCTGTGTGCCACTGGCAGCTGGGGCCTCAGCCACTGCTCTCTCCACAGCAGCACTGCCGCAGCTCCAGCATCCCGGCCGAGAAGGCGTGACTCCCCCTCGCCCCCAGGGAGCCCAGAGAGCGTCGGGTCTGGCAGCTCTCAGACATCGCCTCAGCAGCAGCAGCTGCCCAAGAAAGCAGAGCCCCAGCGCTCCGTGCCTCCCCCACGGCCCCCCAGACCGGTTGTGATGCAGAAGCTTCCCGAGATCCCCCCACCTCCTCCCCTCCCGAGCCCCCCGCCCTGGTCCATCTAGGACTGGATGTGGGCCAGCCACGGCAGGGCATGGGCCACCAACAGCTTGGGGCACCTGCTCTCCTTTACAAATAACACCCTTACCTATGCACAACAGCCACAGTCACTTTTCATACTGTTCTACCTTCAACAGGAAGGGCTGAAGATTCTTCCCTGTTCTGTTTCATCCTTTACCACTTAGATTTTCATACAGTTGGCTGCTGGCTGCATCTCTTAAAGGCTTTATTAGCATTGCATGTTTTACCCCACCTATCAGGCGAAAAAAATAAAAAAATATTATTCAGTTTAGACTTTGTTTTTAGTGTGGTTGGGCCACTCACATTTTGAGCAATTAATTTTCCATAATACTTCTTCCTTTTTCCTTACTATTCATAAAAAGTTAATCTGGACATAAAAATCACCACAATTACTGAGACTTCTCTCAAAGCCGAGGGGAACCTAGCACAAAATATTCTCCCTGTGTACTGCACAACAAGAAATATTCAGAGGAAACTAGAGTGGCAGCTGAGGCTTGTGGAACTCCCAGAATAATGAGCCTGCAGAGGAGGCAAAGAGCCCTAGCCTTGGTTGAGGGAACTTCTCCTCACAGACTCCTCTGAGAATGTGGCACTCCAGGAGGGGAAAGCTTTTAAACCTTTGCCTTACCTTCCTCCTGTGCTAAAATGTAAGGCTCTTCCTGAGAATAAACTGAGCTATAAAATATTCTTCATTCCTCAACAAAGCTACTCAGGTTTTCGATTTATCTTAAAAGAGCAAAACCAAATGGGGCCAGAAATTTCTCATCAAAGCCTGTTTGCAGAGAAACCCCACCATAGGAAAGAAAATATTTATTAGCATCAGTTCACTCAAAAGAATCCCAGCCCTGAATTGAGCAGCGCTTTAAATGAACTTGAATTCACTTTCCTCACATATCAGCTGGTTTGGTTTGCTCTTTTTTTGTCCTAGAGAGAATATTCAAACTATTTGCTCTTGACAGGACTCCTTGGATGGTACTCAAACCTGGTTCCTCATGATGCCTTGTCTGGCCTGTTAATGCAGCCTGTTAGCAGCACCTGGCTTTGCCACCCTGCTCATGGTAGCGGGGCACGGCTGGTGCCATGGTTCAATCTGGTGACACGGTCCCCTCTGGTGCCACAGTCCCCTCTGGTGCCCGTCCTGGTTTGTGGCATGTCCGTGCTGGTGGAGGATCCCTGCTTGTGCTGCTGACTGCGTTCAACAAGGCCGGTCCTACTCGCCAGCCAAAGAGAGACTAAAGTCACTGCTTTGGGCAGCTTCTTTGAGCGAGTTTAACGCTTACTCATCTCTATGCCAGACCCCTGAAAAGCCACACAGCAACACCATAAAGTCAGCTCATCGACAGAGGTGAGCAGGTCTGAGCAAACAGAAGGTTGGCTTTCAAGCACATTGGGTTTTTAATTTAGTGGAAGCACTCACTCGTTCACGAGCCTTACTTGTCCAAGTGGATTCTGCGATGCTGCTGTCTTGCTTGCGTTCAAGAGGAAACAGAGGGGAGAAAGGAGTTAAGAAATGAGAGACGCACCTGGGGCGCAGGCTCGGCAGCCAGACGGAGCAGGGCGGCACCGGGCCGCTTTGCCGGAATCCCTTTTGGTGCCGGACAAAGGCGGACGCTGCTCGGCGAGCGGCCTGGAGCGGCAGCGGACCCGCCCCGCCCGTCCCGCCCCGCCGCGGGCCGGGGCCGAGCGCTCGGCCGGGCGGGCGCTCGGGATGCTCGGGCAGCGCCGCGGGCCGGGCGGGCGCGATGGAGCCGCCGGAGGGCTGGGACCCCTACGGGCGGCCGGCCCGGCGCACGCAGTGGCTGGTCAGCGCCCTCGCCTCCCACTATGGGCTGGAGCGCGGCGTGGAGAACGAGATCGCCGTGCTGGCCACCGGCCTGGACCGCTACCTGCAGGAGATCTTGCAGCGCCTGGGCCGCGCCGGGGCGGGCCGCATCCCCGGCGAGGACTGCCGCACGCTGTGCCGGGTGCTGGGGCTGGAGGAGGCGGCGGAGCCCGAGGAGTGCGCGGGGCTGTGGGACGGGCTCTCGGCCGAGCTCACCTTCCGCCAGTTCCACGCGCGGCTCTGCGGCCACTTCAGCACCCGCGCGGGGCCGCGGCTGCCGCCGGGCCGGGAGAGCGAGCACATCGAGACCCAGATCCGCCTGCGCAGCCCCCGCCGCCGCCGCCGCCGCCGCGCCGACCCCGCCGGCCGCGGGGCCGCGGGCAGCGCCGAGCGGCGGCCGCCGGGGCCCCGCTGCCGAGAGCGCTGCGAGGAGATGGTGGCGCTGGAGCGGCCGAGGAGCGCATGGCCAGGCTGCGGGAGGAGAACGGCACCTGCGGGAGCTGCTGGAGCACATGCGCGCCGCCCTGCAGAGCAGCGGGGCGCGGTGCCTGGCGCTGCAGGTGAGTCCGGGCCGGCTTCTGCACCGGCCTCCCGGGGGCGGCTCGGCCGGGCCCGAGTGCTGCAGGAGAGATGCTGCTCTCGGAAAGTCAGTGCTATAAATTGAGGCGAATCATTTGATTCAGCCTTTTAAGATCAATTAATAATTTTATTAATTACAGCAAGCGATAGCAAGCAAACAGCGCTGGGTGCAGCTGGGGAGTCTGCGCTCTGCCATGGGGTGACACCCTTCCTTCTCTTCAGTCCCTTTTTATACTTTCCTTTTTCGTATCTTCTCTGCGTTGTGCTGGCAACAGTTGATTTCACAAGAGGGGTGATGGGTCTCCTCTGCTGCGGTTATCCAGCCAGTTCCAGCCAGTCCTGCAAGATCTTTCTTTTTTTTTCCATACATAGTTATCACATTGTTTTACAGTATTTGCTTGCGGTTACCTAGCCTTGCCTAATCTTGCAAGTTCCATGCCCCGACCCCCACCCTTTTCCTCTACCCTAATTTTCACACTCTTGATGAACAAACAAGGCAATGCAGTTTTTCACATTCCCCCGTTTTTTTTTCTTCTACCATTTTGTTCATCAAATCGTTTTATTTCTTGGTGGGCTAGAATTAAAGTCTCTCCTACTTCAGGATTTCTAGGGAGAGTTTCATATTTGGCTTTGATCAGCATCAGGTGTGCTGCCTTCAATTTTCTTTTTGCTATTCCAATTTTATCTCCTGCTGTTTGCCAATCTGAGGCTATTGTTTTACACTCTCAGTACCTACAGAAATATTCCCTAGGTTAATTGCAATACCCTTTCCCTGGGTTTGATGCTGGACGCATATAAAATCGTATGTTATTAAAACAGGGCTCTACAGGGGCTAGTTTGCATAACCGTGGGGTAAATCTAGGGGGTCTGGATGTTATCTGACTCTGAATTACTCTACTATGTACTCCAGTTATTGTCTACTTAAAGGGTTGGTGCAAAGCTGGGGAATCCTCTCTTTGGTATACAGTACAAAGCACTAACATATTATTTTCCAATAAGGGTGAGGTTATGACCTTGTTTTTATTGCATAATATCTTGTTTTCCCCTCTTGGGTTTGTTGCCTTTCTGGTGTTTCAGAGGCAATCAGACCGGTCGTCTGGGGGAGCCTAGTACTCGGTTGGCAATAGTTGGAGCATTTCAGCATTATTCTATTTGGGGGGGACCTGGCTTTTTCCCCTCTGCCTCGCTCGCCGTCTCCGGTGCTTCAAGCCGCGAGGTGAATTATCTCCTCGGCAGCAGCAGTACTCGCCTGGGCGTCCTTTCCCCTGCTCCCGCCTAACTTCGTACTGTTCCCAATTTTTATCTTTGACAGGGGGTGGGTCGCACGGGACCCCCTTTAGTTCCCTCTGACAACACCTTTTTAGAATTTGGGCAACAAATGGAGTGGGTTCGTTAGTATGGAAACAAAAGTTTCCTGATGCACTCCTTTGGTGTATATTTTTTACCAGTCCTCAGACTCGAAACAAATCTACTGATTTTTCAATTTTCTTGATTTTAACACAATTTCTGTTCAGACCCCAGTTGGCGGCCTACCCCCTTGGCAATGGACCTGCCACCGTTCTTGGCAAATTTTACATGCAAAGCACCTGAAAGGACAACAATCACAATCTACCTTATTACAAATTATCAAATAATCATTAAAATAATTACTAACACACACAAAAGGATAATAAGTATAATCTACCTTATTATAAACTACTAAAAAATTACTAATAAGTAGGTAATTATATCCCTTTTTGTTCTCCTTTGCAACCGACTTAAATGATGCACACAGAGTTCCTAGATTTTTCTTAATGGTAACCTTCAAATTCCTAGGCTGGCTGTCTACTTTCCACTGGTCATCCATGGTGGCTGGACTTTTAACTCGACTGGTATGCGTCCACTCTTTCTCGGCCGTCCGTATCACAGTTCTTGTGGTTTTCTTTCTTCTCAGATTTTACTAAAAGTAGGAACTACTTCATAGGCATATTTAGAATTAGTAAAAATAATCCCACTTTTTCCTTTCAATAAATTTAGAGCTTTAAGCACAGCATATAATTTGCATGCTTGGGCTGACCAGCTGGGGCTAAGGGGACCAGATTCTACTGTCTTAAATGTTTTCTCATCTATTATAGCATACCCGATTTTTTTTTTTTAATTTTTTTTTTTTTTTCAGAACTCGAGAGAACTTGTCTACATATAATTGAGCTTCTTCTTTTAGTTTTTCTTCCTCATGATCTGGCTTTATTTTTGTTTGTTCCTTTATCTGTTGGAGGTAAACATGTGTTAGTTCTGTAATTGGTTCTTTATATAAAAAAACACTGGGCCGGGTTTTTCAGGCCCGTGGTTTCTTAACTTAGGAGAGGAGACTAGGATGCCTTCATACGTTAGGAATCTGGCATCCGTTATCTATTTGTCGGCCTTCTGTTGCAAAACTCCATGAATGTTATGGGGAGATAAGACTTTTAGCTCACTTCCAAAGGTTATCTTCCCAGCTTCCTCTATCAGAAGAGCAGTGGCTGGCTAATGGGATCAAGGAGTTTGGAGAGATATGCTACTGTTTTGGTTTTTTTTTTGTTTTGTTTTGTTTTGTTGTATGTGTTGGGGTATTTTTGTTTGTTTGTTCGTTTGGGTTTTTTTTTTGCAATTAATAAATCATCCACATATTGTAATAACACTGTCCCTTCCCCTAAAGAATAACTTGCCAGTATTTGTTCTAAAACTTATCCAAACAGATTTGGGGATTTTGTAAATCTCTGGGGAAGGACTGTCCATCTAAATTTTTTTTTTTTTTTGTTTCAGTCCTTGCCTCCCCTCCTTAGGTATAGGATATTGCTTAATTCTGACAGGTATCTCCGGGTTCCTAATAGTTACTTCAAAGGGTTCAATGTTTAATTTTCCTGTACTATTAGGGGAGTACCAAACCTCTGAATTAATCTTTTTCTCATCCTCAGCCTGGAGAGGACACAATTTTACTGTTAGTTCTCCCTTGCTAATCTCTATCCCTATCCCAAATTTAACTATCAAATCTCTTCTCAGTAAATTATAATCTGCTTTTGGAACTAATAAAAATTACTCAATTACTAATTTGGAGTTACTTTCTAAAAGGACATCCTTGATTACAGGTACTCCAAAGGGTTTCCCTTTGGCTCTAATCACTTGTATTATTTCAGATGAAATCTTACACCCTTGGGGAAGGGTCCGGACACTCGGTCTTTCCGCCCCTGAGTCCACAAGGAACTCATATTCTTGCTTCTGGGGACCTATTTTTAATTTTACCAGGGGCTCTGTTCTTTCTCTTGTCCCCAGCAGATAGAGCCCCTGACACCCCTAATCTTCCTTAAACTGCTCTTCATCAGCCATCCTTTGTCGGCATTCCCGCTTCATATGTCCCTTTTTCCCCCAGTAAAAGCAAACAATCCTATCTCCTCTACCTTGTCTTCCTTCATTCACCTGCCGACCAGCTCCCCTCAAACCTCCTGGGTGGCCACCACCCCTTCTTTGGGGAGATTGCCTCTGTCCTTCCCTTACAGCTGCTAACATAATCTTAGACTGCTTCTTGTAGTTCTCATCCTCCCTCCTAACATAAACCTTCTGAGCCTCCCGCAGTAACTCATCCAGCCCCCTCGCTTGCCTCCCTTCTAACTTTTCCAACTTCTTTCTAATATCCATCCACGAGTTTACCACAAAATGAACTTTCAACAGTGTCTCCCCTTCAGGAGTGTTAGGGTCCACTCCTGAATATAACTGAAAGGCTTTTCTCAGCCTCTCCAACAACTCAGTTGATCTTCATCCTTTTTCTGTTGTTCCTTGAATGCCTTTTGTACATTCTGTCCATGAGGGACAGCCTTCCTTATTCCCTGTATTATTATATTTCGCAAATCGCCCATATGGGTATGGTGTAACGGGTCTTGATTATTCCACTGGGGATTCTGTAGGGGCCATTTAGTATCTGCTAATGGTCCCTGCTGATGTTCATCATCCCAGATTCTCATGCCCGTTTCCCTAATCATTCTCCTTTCTTCTGCAGAAAACAAAATCCCTAACATGGATTGCATCTCCTCCCAAGTATAAATATTAGGTCCCAAAAAATGATCCAACCGCTCCACCACCCCTAAAGGATCTTCTAACAAATTTCCGAGTTCCTTTTTAAATTCCCTAGCATTCCCCGAGTTTAATGGGACGGATATGTACCCTATTCCTAGAATCTGGGCAGGCTGTCCTGGTTGCGCTGCATTTGGGTTAGGCACCATTCCCATTCCATGCTCCCTAAGGGGAAATATAGCCAATTCTTGCTTTCCCTTTTGTCGGGTCTGGCTTCGGGTTACTCGCCGAGAACCCTCAGGGATACTTTCCTCCAACCTTTCACCTTCTGGACCCTCATCCTCCGATAATTCTTGGGTGGGTGCTGAGGGACCCGGGTGGTCTACTAGCAAAGGATCCGGGGGCGGGGGGTATAAAGGTTGTGGCGGTGGAGGTGGCAATGGAAGAGAGGGTGGTGGTGGCGGTATATAGGGAGGGGGGATACCTGGGGGTAATTCAATTTCTTTTGGCCTCTTTTTCTTCCTCTCGATATTGAGAGCAAATAATTTTGTCCTTGTCTATCCTCTTATCTAGAGGACTGCATATTTACTTTTTTCTAAATTAAGGGGTTCTTTTGAATTAATGTAAATATTTAAGGCCTGACAGATCCAATCCTCAAAAGACCCAAATATCGGCCAATATAACTGATCCCCTCTTAATTGTTTCCCCCCCCAAACTTCCATGCAGTAATGAGCCATTTTTTCTTTATCTTTTCCCTTCCTAGAAGGAAAGGCATTCCAGTATTTAATCATTGAGCCTAATGGACTATTCTCTGAAATATGGGGAAGTTTTACAGGGATTCCCCCACCCATGGGTTCAGCAGGCTTGCTTTTCCTCTGACCCATTTTCTGGAGTGCCTTCTAACACACACACACTTGCTTCCCTCAATTCGTGGCCCAGTCCGTCGCCGGATATGGGAACCGCACTACTATGAGGTCCGCACTTGCCTGGGGAGTCCGAGCTGCCGGCCCCCCTCTCATACACCACACTCGTCACACTGCAGGATTCCCGACCCCCGACCAGGCGGTCCTGTTCTCCCAGAACAGGCCTCCTCCGGACACCAGGTCCTTCGGAAAATACTTACACCATCCGGTGTCTTTGCCCGGGGCTTCGTGCACAAAGATTAAGGGGGTCGCCGGCAGTTCTTTGCTTGCTATCGGATTTTAGGTTCATCGGTCGGAGTCCGGGGAGGAGTGTCCCCGTAAGGCCACTGTTAAAGCAAAGGCAGTGGGGCGCCTCCTTAGCGAGGCCCCCTCTCCAGGTGTTCCGATCCGAGTCACGGCACCAAATTTGTTATAAATTGAGACGAATAATTTGATTCAGCCTTTTAAGTTAAATTAATAATTTTATTAATTACACCAAGCAATAGCAAGCAAACAGTGCTGGGTGCAGCTGGGGAGTCTCCGCTCCGCCAAGGGCTGACACCCTTCCTTCTCTTCAGTCCCTTTTTATACTTTTCTGTTTCGTATCTTCTCTGAGTTGTGCTGGCAACAGTTGATTTCACAAGAGGGGTGATGGGTCTCCTCCACTTGAGGTTATCAGTTCCAGCCAGTCCTGCAAGATCTTTTTTTTTTTGTTTCCATATATAGTTATCACATTGTTTTACAGTATTTGCTTGCGGTTACCTAGCCTTGCCTAATCCTGCAAGTTCTATACCCTGACCCCCACCCTTTTCCTCTACCCTAATTTCACACTCTTGATGAACAAACAAGGAAATGCAGTTTTTCACAGTCAGTGTTTGTCACCCCTCCACTGCTGGACCGAGACCGCAGTTGTTCATTCAGCCTTGGCATTAACTTTTTTTTATAAAGTTGAGTTACAGGGAGGCTTTAAGGAGCAAGGTATGGCACCGGTGTGCCATTAACTATAGTTATGGATAGCACTCTATTTAAAGTGTAGGGGAGCTCAGCTAAACAAACCCACGTGTACAATGCTGCTGCTTCTTCTACTGCATATGCAGTCAGGATGTGCTGATAGCATTTGCTGGATGTGCACCACCACAGGGTTTTTCCTGAAGTAACAACTTTTGGATTCTTACCTGCACAAGCAGATGCAGTGTCTCCGTCAGAAGTGCCTATAAGAAATATTGGAAGGATGTTTTCTTCAGAGTGTGGTCACAAGAGTTCAGAGTTGGAGCCAGTTCTGCAGGCAGACTGATTAATAGTCTGGGGCTCCTCTGCAGAGCCCCATTAATTCTGGGGCTGGCTTCTGCTGGTTCTGCTATCCTGGCTCGAGTGACACACTTAACAGCAGTTCCATTACTCTGTCATGAAATAGCGTGGAACAGGCAGAGCAGGGAAGGGCAGCATGAACCGATTGTTCTGGCAGCTCTGACCAGGTCTGACCAGGTCTGATTTGATACTCAGCACTCACAGAACCCTGCTCCACCTGTGACACTTCCACTTGCAGTAGATGACTGTTCTCTTCACAATGTCCAGCAAGGCAGGTCAAAGACACTTTCACCATTTGCATCTAAAAAAGGGAAAGGAAATCAGCAGCAGCCATGAAGTCACCAGTCTGAGGTCCCAGGAAGAATGAAAACTACAAAGAGGAGAGCCCCAGAACACCCCCAGCTGCTCCCTGCCCTCTTCTTCTGAACACAACTTCATTGGAAATCTTTTTCAGCAAACTTCTTGACTCCTAAGTACAGACCATAGTGATGACATTACAGGTATACAGAAACTTGTGCAATAACATAATAGTGAGTAGTTTGAAAAGTGAATGCATAGCTAGGTATTAAAATCTACTTTCCAGATATTGTTTCCTTGTCCTCAGTATTTGGCAAAGGTCAAGTAGCATTAGTTGCTGATCAACTCTATGTGATCAAAAAAAAAAAAAGCCAACAAAGCCCAATCCAGCTACTTTCAGTCTTAATTAAAATCTATCAATTTCTCCCTGCTTTGTGCTCCTGGTCATTACAGGTGGGGCTGCAGGGAGGACTTTCCCTACTCCACGGCTGGATGCTGCACACAAGTCCAGCTCCCATTGCAGGGGTGAGTAATGTGTCCTTGCTCACCCCACAGGCTGAGCTCTGGTTTTGTGCAATCCATTCCTGGAAAATGGAAATATTTCTCTTAAGGTCCCCTGAGAAGAAAGAACAAACCTACAGGAGAGAGTAAGTCCCTGGAGGAATCCAAACATCTGGAACAAATCCTGAGTGATCTGGAGAGACGCCGTGGTGGGTGCATTTCCCTCAGCCTTTCCCTGGGACTCAGCAGCTGGGACCTTTCCCTGCACATCTGGACAGTCCCTGCCCAGCACAGTGGGAAGGGATCCATGGCAGCCTCGCTGCCCCGCTGCTGCTCTCACGGCCTGCAGGGCTGTTTCCCAGCCTGGGCTGGCTGCAGCTTCTCCCCAGCCTCTGCAGGAAGGCATTTGGTACAGGGAGCCCCAACTGCACCACGGGCTTGCAATCCCCGGCAATTTCCTGGCCTCCAGGCAGTTCAGGCAGGGCGCTGTTTGTAAAACAGTGGGTCCTGTGGCAGCCCCAAGAGCCTTGGCCTCTTCCTGACCCTTATCCATGTCTTTGACAAGTATTGCATCCTGAGGATGCCACCTCCCCAGTGGGGAATGGTTACACCTGATCCAGCTGACCCTTTTCCTTTCTCCAGAGATGGACCACAGGGCTTTGCTGAACGCAGCACTCTCTGGAGGAAGCAATGGCTCCATGCCAGCCCCCGATGCACGAATGAGGGAGATGCCAGACAGTGCCACAGAAGGTGATTGCTGTGCCAGGCTCAGCCAGCCTGAGCAGTCCTGGTGGGGTCCCTCTGTGGGAGCCACATCCTGAAACCTGGGAGTGGCTGCACGGGGTGCCCAGGATGGGGAAAGGCCGGAGAGGGAGAGCAAGGCTCCAGTGTGTCCTGACAGGGCCTGACTCTGTCCCCTGGGGCTGGGGGAGCTGTCACAGGGCAGGGAGGGCCAGGGCTGGCAGGGGCTGCTCAGGGATGGGTTTGGCCCCTGTCCCTCCAAGCAGCCACGGCCCAAGCAGCTGCGCTGGCCCCGGGCTCTCCTGCCGGCCTGCTGGGCTTTGTTGGGTGGCACAGCCTGTGCCAAGGGGCGGCAAGGTGCCTGCAGGCCCCAGCTCTGGGCAAACAGAGAACGTCCTGGCCGTATCCACCGTGCTGCCAGCTCAGCAGTGCAGCACAGCGCGGGCTCACGCTCCCCATTGCTCGCACAGACGTTATCACTGAAACAGGAATATATGTCCTGGATCCAGTGCGCATCCCAAGAATGCCTGCCCCCAGCATGTGCACAGGTCCTGCATGATAGGCACGGTGGTGACACTGTTCACTGTGCCACTTGTGCTGATGGGCTGCTATCTTGGCATTCGGAAGCTGTACGAGAGCAGTCAGTAGTTCATTTTTCTCCACAGTTTTCTTGTAACTCTGCTCATAGCACCGGTACCGAACTTGTAGTCATGCTGCAGTGGAGCTGTTGCCAGTCCATGGCTGTGCAAAGAACTCTGCTGAGGGTTCTGCTGCTGCCCAGTGCTTTCCTTGGCCTCTTCATTGCTGGGCCTTGTCCTGGGGGGCCGCTGGGGCTGCAGCCAGTGCTGGCTCCCCCTGAGGCTGCCTGGCCAGGAGCAGCCCCAGGGGCACAGGGCAGAGGCACAGCAAGTTCTCAACAGTATTTGGGCAACACACATCAGGACAGGACACTTCTTATTTAGTAGCTCATGTAAAGTTTCATGGTAACAGTGATTTTACCGCACAAGTAAATTTGTTCCCGTTCCGTGTTTAAAGAAATCCATCCTGATGAAGGTTTGGCTTTGGCCTTGAGGCTTTGCTCTTTGTGTGAGCCCTGTTCTGGATTGATTCCCACTCAGTCTTGGAGCCAGTTTGGGGTAAAGGCTCATCCCGGCCCTGACTCTTGGCAGTTCTGGGCTCAAAGGGACCATCAATGCTGCACTGCACATGACGGGGGTTTAGGGCTGGATTATCAAAGGGCTCTGAGAAGTTTAAATTACAGTCTTTTTTTCTACATCGTTTTCTTTACGGAATTCCTTCCCTTTTTTAAAACTTGAAAGTTTGAAAAAGTTGAAAACTTGAAAGTTTGAAAATAACCTTATTTTCCAGAGCTTATTCCAGTTATTTGATAAAGTGAATTATGGCCTATTTACCCCATGGCTGAATTAGAAAACAGTAAGTACAATAATATGAAATAATATTTACACTCCTATGTCTTTCACAGACTCATGAAACTTATGTTGGCTTGATGTGACCAACAGAAGAGTTTTGCTCTGCTTTTAGTTCAAAGAAGAAGCAGCCTCGGAACCTGTTGAGAAGACTCTCTTCACTTCATAGCTGAAGCAAACTTCCAGGGTTCTTTATTGAGGAATATAAAATCTATCTTTTCTGTATATATTCCTGACAAGTAACCGATGGAAATTAGGGATTTGGACTCTTTGGGAAGTACTGACCAGTTGGACATTGGCTCTCTGAAGCTCACTCTGTAATAATCAGTCTTTTTCAGAAGAGAATGTTCAGTATCTTCCTGGCATTACATTTATATTTGTATTCAAAAAGACATCTTGAAAGAGATTTACAACAGCTCTTTACGGTGCCTTAGTTGACTTCTATCTCTTTCACCATAGGTGCCGATGAAAACCTGGAGGGCTCCATTAAAAAAGCTGCAAAGCAGATCCTGGAAAAGGGCGCATACATCTGCTCCCACCCTCTAGACAGGAACTTCTGATCCCTCCCTGACAGCAGGCACTCATGAATGGAAATCAGGGACGAATTTGCTGCAGTTCCTGTATTGGACACCTTAAAAGCATCTGTTATTTAATGTCTTTACTAAATGTATCTGTATAAAATAAAACTTCTTTCTAACCACAATTCATAGGAAAAGGATAAATGAAGAGATTTTATTTAAAGCTGAAGTGACTTGATTATAGACATAGATTAGATTGATACAGATATAGATATATAAATTAGATATAGATATAGATATAGATATAGATATAGATATAGATATAGATATAGATAGATATAGATATAGATATAGATATAGATATAGATATAGATATAGATATAGATAGATATAGATATAGATATATCCAGTGTGGTGGTGTCTGTAGCTCTTCTCTTGAGCACTGAGGTCTTGAGGTGTTGTTTCTATTGTGTTTTCAATTGCAATTCTGTTTCAATGCTCGGTTCTATAAACCTCCCACTTTTGTGTTGCTATAGCATATTTTATCCTTAATGGATTGTTCCTTTCCCCTTGTGTTGTTGGTTTTGCCCTGGTTGTCCAACTTCCCAAAGACCTGCCCTTTGTAGCCGAATGTTCCCTGTTCCTCGTGCCACTGAATGTCAATCCCTTCTCATAATTGCCCCTTTCTCCAGAAACTTCCCTGTCCTTTTTGTATCCTTCGAGGCTCCATTGGTTTGTTTCAATTGTTTCCCTCCCCTCTAATTCCCTATTGGTTTAAACATTGTAATCCCCGCCTTGTGCTCCTCCCCAGGATTCTCCCAGTTGGTTAAAGCTCTGTACCCTCTCCTGTTTAAAAACCCTCCCGCAGCCTGCATTTGTGTGTTTCTGTCACTGACTCTCCTGGCAATAAACGCAGTTAGCAATCATACAGAAGACCTCTCCTTATTCCTTGTCCCTGCTCTTGACACTTTGCTCCTGTGCCATAGAGCAGTTGTGCCCTACAGCCGCACCCTGAATTGCGTGGCTGGAGAGACAGCATGGTGGGTGCATTTCCCTCCCCCTTCCCCTTGGACTCAGCAGCTGGGACCCTTCCCTGCACATCTGGACAGGCCGTGCCCGGGACAGTGGGAACGGATCCATGGCAGCCTTGCTGCCCCGCTGCTGCTCTCAGGACCTGCAGGGCTGTTTACCAGCCTGGGCTGGCTGCAGCTTCTCCCCAGCCTCTGCAGGAAGGCATTTGGCACCAGCTGATAAGGAGCTCAAATTGCGCCATGGGCCTTAGATGCCTGCAATTTCCTGCTCTCTGGGGAGATGCAGAGAGGCAGCTGTTTACTGAAGGGTGGAGTTTTGGAGCAGCTCCAAAACTCTGGGCATTTTCCTTGTCTTTATCCACCTGTTTGACAAGTATTGCTGGGAGCAGAAGAGCACAGCAGAGAGGAATTATGGCATGCAGGCTCAGGGCTTTGGGCACTGAGCAGTCCTGTGCCAAGAGGCGGCAAGGTGCCTGCAGGCCCCAGCTCTGGGGGAAACAGAGAGCGAGAACGTCCTGGCCATATCCACCGTGCTGCCAGCTCAGCAGTGCAGCATAGCAATGGCTCACTCTTCCCATTGCTCCCAAGATGCAGCTGGCACCTCAACACATGCTGACAAAATCTGGAAAAGCATGAGAAGAGATTTCTGCTGGGGAACATCGTGTTTGATGAAGTTGATGGCCATTGTGGCTGCTGCAGCACTTGGCCTGATGATGTGCTCTGCTGGAATCTGGTATTTCTGCATGAGAAATTGGTGAGTGTTTTGCTGATCTCATTCTCCAAGAGCTTCCTCTAAAGGCTGCTGACAGTCAGGGAAGATTCCCAGTGAGGCTGCAGTGGAGTTGTGGCCAGTCCATGGCTGTCCAAAGACCTCTGCTGAGGGTTCTGCTGCTGCCCAGTGCTTCCCTTGGCCTCTTCATTGCTGGGCCTTGTCCTGGGGGGCCGCTGGGGCTGCAGCCAGTGCTGGCTCCCCCTGAGGCTGCCTGGCCAGGAGCAGCCCCAGGGGCACAGGGCAGAGGCACAGCAAGGTGGGGAGGAGAAAGAGCGGGGACGAGATGGCCCCTGAAAGGCAGAGGCGCTCTGGGGCCCGCTCCTGGCCAGGGAGCCTGCCCAGAGCCGTCCCCTGCTCGCCGGGGCCTCGAGGGGCAGCTGTCCAGCTGGGCCAAGGTGTGCCAGCCGCTCCAGCCGTGCTGGGGAGCCTTGCCAGCTCTGGGCCCTGCTGTGCAGGAGGGTCCCTGTGTGCCACTGGCAGCTGGGGCCTCAGCCACTGCTCTCTCCCAAGGTGCTGCTGCTGTGCATCTTCAGAAGACGAGCCTAACAACTCAGGCAGACAGAACACGACCCGTGTTCCCAGCTCTTCACATCTGTCCCCATCTGCCCTGCCACAGCTTCTGGACCACCTTGAGCCATTCCCAAAACACACCCGTCCACAACGAGACCCTCTGCCCCTGAGCCCCCTGGCCCTGTTCCCCTACCATGTCTGAAGGTTGGCAGGACCCCTCTGCCAGGGCAGGACTTGGCCCACATTTTATGTTCAAATAAATGATAAGAGTTGTCAGAGATATGCCCAGGTGTTTCCACCAGCAAAGCCCAGCCGGCACCAGCCCTGGCTGAGCTCCATGGCCAGGAGCAGCCGTGGATGCCCACGGTGAGGGCAGGCAGGAGCCAGGCAGGGGCTGCTGTGACCTGCGGCGGGGCCCCGAGGGGCTGGGGGAGCCCATGCTGAGCGTCCCGGGGCTGAGGGCACATCTCCTTCAGTGGGATCATCTGGGCCTGGGCTTCATGAGGCACTCAGGGATATTGTGGGGTCTCTCCTGAGCTGTGCAGGGATCCCTCAGGAGGCACTCAGGAGTATTTATGGCCTCTCCTAAGGTGTGCAGGGATCCCTCATGAGCTGTGCAGCAGCAGGGTAAACTTGAGGGGTTTTTTCCCTCTTCTCAGCACAGCAAAGGGACACTTGGCCAAGGTTTTGCAAAGCTGGGAGAAAGCCTCTTGCAAACCTTTGGGCCCTGCCTGTTCATGGGGAGGATCCAGAGTCTTGTACGTTGGCCTGATGGTGCAAAAATCCTCCCAACATCCCTCTGTTTGCAAAAATCAAGGCTTTGTGCTCATTAATAGGGAAAGTTGTACGGGTGGCCTGCAGCTAATGTTCTTTTGTTGGCTGCACCCCAGTCCTTGCTCAGGTCTAAATAACTGACACAGCCTCGAGCTGCTCTTAAGACTGATTTGATCAAAGGCACTGAAGCTCTGCTGACTACAAATTGTCCAGGAAAACAAGCACAGGAACTTGGCTAATGTTGGTGAAAAAAGCAGAGTGCAGAGTTGAACCTGTGAGGCCACCTCACTGCCATCTTCCCCCACCCTTTTATTTTGAATTGATTTAATATTCGGAGTGCCGGTTCTTGCATGAAATGGGCCCTCAGCAAAGAGCTGCTGGGCCTCCTCGTGGTAAACAGGCAAAATGAAATTAAAAGGAGGCTGATGGCTTTAAAAAAATTGTGCCTGTTTATTAAAACTTAGAACAACAGAGGAGGAGGCCTCAGGGTAAGCCGAGGGCCTGCGTGACAAGCCAGAGGTAGCTCTAACAGTGCTGCGTAACAAGGTGTTCCTGTGGACACGAGGTACCCTCGAAAGAGCCCGGGGGCTCCGCACCCAGGGATTTTTTAAACTCTCCTGGGGGTGCTTGGTTGGTGCGCTTTGGATCCTCTGGCCCACTGGTCCTTGTCTGGGTCACTGAGAGCTCTGTAAGATGGTGCAGTCCTGACCAATCATTTTGGAACACAGCAATCTTACTGGGTGGCTCATTTCCCAGTCGTAGTTCCAGTTGCTGTCATCACACCAGAATGTGACTTTTCTAGAAGATTCTTACTCTAGCACCTTCTTACCACCCCCCTTTCTCTGTTTAGTAGCCATATACATACACTTAAACAACTGTACATTCAACTCAATAATTTACCATATTAATCATATAACAACTCATTATATTATTAACAATCCATAATAACTTATAATTAACCATCAATAACTCCGCCTGTGAAAGTGAATTTATTTATAACATCCTGGGTGTCTCCCTTTGTGCTCCCAGTGCTTCTGGTCTGGTTTGGCTGAGAAATTTGTCCATCATGCCTCTGTGTCTGTTTCCTGTCATTCCAATGCGTGGCCCTTTTCCCACTGCTTGGCATTTGAATACTCTGATTATTTGACTGGATAACTTACATCTTGCACTTCATCACATTCAATTGTGTTAATCAGACTCTGTCCTGTCATGACTTTCTGGAACACATTTCCAAGCCTTCCAGCTGTAGCCCAAGGGAAGCTGTTTCTGTCTTGCATCACAAAACTGGCTGTTTTATTTCAAAGACAGCCCTTTACAAAGGACTTGCTGCATGCAATAACATCTGAGGTGCTGTTTTCCAAGACAGACAAAAAACCCATGAACAAACAGCAATCCAACCAAACAACATATTTAAAAAAGGTACTTTCTTCTTAGCTCGTGCTTTCAGTGTTTTCCAAGCTGGCTTCTTTTTCCACTGCAGTATTTTTCTTTGCACAGAAACAACCCCTTGCCAGATGATGTGACGTAACAAGGAAAACACAACTCACACGCAATGGAGATATTAAAGCTAAACATGCAGACTCCCCTTATCACAATCATCATCATTTATGTTGCTGTTCATTTTTATGTCAGATTGTTTTCAGAAGGGTGAGAAGAGTATCTCAGGTCCCCTGGCTAGTTTGAAACCATAGTCACTTCTTATGTCTCTTATTAGCTGTCCTTCCTGTAGTTCCTCTGCCTATTTGTTGCTCCTGGATCTCTGCCTCCTTCACCTGATTTTTATATTTTTCTGCATTTGTGGGGATTATTGTGTTGGTGGGTTTTTTTGCTGTTGGTTTTTTTTTTTTTTCTTGGTGCTTGTTTTGTTTGCCTGTTTTATTTGGTCACAGTTTTACTTTTGTTTTCTGCTTTTTGGGTTTTTTTTTAATCCATTTAACAGCAGAAATGACCTTGTGATTTGTATGGTGAAGTTTTGATACACAGGTGTTGCACATAAAGGTTGTTTTTGTTTTTAAAAGTAATCTCAGACACACACCTGCAAGCCCCTGTGATTGGAGACCTGAGTGCTCTCAGACAGCAAATTGTGCATGAACAGGAAATTTGTAGTTCCTATCTCCATTACACATGACAAAATGTAAAGTGGCTGGAATGGTGCCAATTCTAGCCTTGCTTTTGCCTTCTTTTGCTGCCGTGCCATAAAACTGTGCCAGAGTCATCAATGAACTGGGTTCTCCCAGGATGGGGTGTGCAGGGATGATCCCTCAGCTCCTGTGTGCACCTGGTGTGCACCAGGCCAGGCACGCGACCGTCATCCACAGCCAGCCTCTGTCTGCAAAGAGAGCAGGGAGCTGCAGCTCTGAGGAGCTCCGGGCTTAGGGAGCAAACAGACCAAATCCCTCATTCATATCAGTCACTTCACTTGAGGGTTTTCTGCTGATGGATTTTTATCTTCCTGCCCAGAGCTGGAAAAAAAGAACCCTGGCAGTTTGCTTTCGCTGTGAAGAGACTCCTGTCAACAGGTTCCAGGGCTGCTTCTTCTTTGAACTAAAAGCAGAGCAAAACTCTTCTGTTGGTCACATCAAACCAACATAAGTTTCATGAGTCTATGAAAGACATAAGAATGTAAATATTATTTCATATTACTGTCCTTACTATTTTCTATTTCAGCGGAGTAATTAGGTCATCATTCACTATATCAAATAACTGGAATAAGCTCTGGAAAAGGAGGTTTATTTAAAACTAAGATTGTTAAAACTACATTTCAAAAAAGGGCAGGAATTCCATGAAGAAAATGATGTGGTAAAAATAGAGTTATTTAAACTTCTCAAAGTCCTTGGATAATGGAGCCCTGAACCCCCGTCATGTGCAGTGCAGCCTTGGTGGCCCCTTTGAGCCCAGAACTGCCAAGGGTCAGGGCTGGGATGAGCCTTCGCCCAAAACTGGCTCCAAGACTAAGTGGGAATCAGTCCAGAACAGAGCTCACACAAAGAGCAAAATCTCAAGGCCAAAGCAAAACCTTTATCAGGTTGGATTTCTTTTAACACGGAACGGGAACAAATTTGCTTGTGCGGTAACATCACTGTTACCATGAAACTTTACATGAGCTACTAAATAAGCAGTGTCCTGTCCTGATGTGTGTTGCCCAAATACTGTTGAGAACTTGCTGTGCCTCTGCCCTGTGCCCCTGGGGCTGCTCCTGGCCAGGCAGCCTCAGGGGGAGCCAGCACTGGCTGCAGCCCCAGCGGCCCCCCAGGACAAGGCCCAGCAATGAAGAGGCCAAGGAAAGCACTGGGCAGCAGCAGAACCCTCAGCAGAGTTCTTTGCACAGCCATGGACTGGCAACAGCTCCACTGCAGCATGACTACAAGTCAGGATACCAGTGCTATGAGCAGAGCTACAAGAAAAGTGGAGAGAAAAATCAGCTACTGACCATCTGCTCTCGTACAGCTTCCGAATGCCAAGATAGCAGCCCATCAGCACAAGTGGCACAGTGAACAGTGTCACCACCGTGCCTATCATGCAGGACCTGTGCACATGCTGGGGGCAGACAATTCCTGGGGTGCTCGGTGGATTCAGGGCATTTGTACTGGACTTGCCAAGTGTTTCTGTGGGAGCAATGGGCAGCGTGAGCCCGCGCTGTGCTGCACTGCTGAGCTGGCAGCACGGTGGATACGGCCAGGACGTTCTCTGTTTGCCCAGAGCTGGGGCCTGCAGGCACCTTGCCGCCCCTTGGCACAGGCTGTGCCACCTAACAAAGCCCAGCAGGCCGGCAGGAGAGCCCGGGGCCAGCGCAGCTGCTTGGGCCGTCACTGCTTGGAGGGACAGGGGCCAAACCCATCCCTGAGCAGCCCCTGCCAGCCCTGGCCCTCCCTGCCCTGTGACAGCTCCCCCAGCCCCAGGGGGACAGACCGTCATCAATTCTACAGCCAGAAAAGAAATCGTCCCTGTAACTGTGTGCTGCTTTTCTTCCCTGCAGTTGGTCCCAGAAACATCCCTCACACTGCTGGAAATGCCCACTCATTGTCTGATCAGTCCCTATGGTTTTCCCGTGTGCTCTCAGAAATTTTTCCAACAAGTCCACCAATAAATTCCAGGCTACCTCTGTGAATTGCACACTACGGTTTCCTTCATTTTTTTCCCAATACCTGGAAGTTCCTGTATTTAGTAATGGCCTTGAGGATCTCTGATTCTATTCAATTATGTTTTTTTGTATTGAGACAGATGAAACAGCCTTATTGGTTTTGCTTTTGCCAGGTCTGGTTTTTCTCTTAGCATTACGGTTTACTTATTATCTACATGTAAATTTTTTTTTTTTTTTGTTCCCCAAGCAGTTATTTTGACAATCTGTCATTCATGTCTTAGTTAATGTTCCAAATATTAACAATTCTGATTCTCTTTTTCTAGGAATATAAAGATCTCAGAAAGCTGCATTTTTAATTTTGATGACACACTCACTCCCCACTCCAAGCTTTGACAAGGGGGTGATCCTTTCTGAAACTTCCACTGCCAACTTTTATGGTGATCCATTTGGAAAAGTCCCTGAGGTTAGGTGGAGTTATTTGGGAAGTGCTTGGCTTAACCTGGGTAACGGATTATTATTTTTAGTGATATAAACCTGTACTACTTCAAGATTCACAACCACAGTCCTTATTTGTGGCTCACTTCATGGATGCCTTTCTGAATTAAAACAATATTTGTGAGGCAGCTGAAGAGCTTAGACCTCAGAAATCAAAATTCCTGGGAGGAGGAGGAAGGAAGGAAGGATAAAATCTTGTTTCAAAGTCTGTTTCTTCAATCCTAGGATGCCAGAAGTATGGTAGACTACACCAGTCTCCAAATGTCATTCAAGTACAGAAAACCCCTCTGCAGTGCCAGACACCAGGACAAATTACTCAACACTTTGCCTCACAATGCATCAACATTAATTCTAGTGAGAGGTAGGCCTTAGTTGAAGTCTGATTAGAGCAAATCAACATGGTGTGAATAGCAACAAGAATTTGCTTGTGAACAGATGATTATGTGCCACTCAATAATGAGCAAAATTTGCCTTGACTTGGAAGAAAGTAGACAGGGAGCAATGCAGTATTTGGGTTTTATCCAGTGATAAAATGGGGCAAGAAGCTGTAACAACTTACCTGTTCTACAGAACACAAATACTGATACAGCCAAGAGTACACCCACACAACAAAGGGATTTTCAGGACATTCCTTTATTTCTTAAGATGGGATGGGCAGCAAAATGCTGGCATTGGTCTGAACTGGAAGCCGTGTTCCTCTCCAGTTTCTCCTTGAGCACACTGTGTGTTATTTGCAGACTTCACTGCCCAGCCCGTCAATCCTCTCTTGGCCATTTGCTAAATGGCACAACTACCAAAATACAGGTGCCAGCATAATCAGCCCAGCACTAATCCAGCACTGCTTTGATGGTGCACAGGAGCACAGAATGGCTTGGGTTGGAAAGGACATTTAAAGGCCATCTCGTCCCATGCCCTGCAGTGAGCAAGGACACCTTTAACTAGGTCAGGCTGCTCAGAGCACGAGCTCGAATGTCTGCAGGGTTGATGTCCACCTCTCTGGGCAACCTGTGCCAGGGTTTCAAAGCCTACAGTTTTAAAGAATGGGTTTTTTTGTCTCGTCTGAATCGACCGTCTTTTAGATTAAAACCAATCCCCCTCGCTCTGGTCACAAAGAGCCCTAATAAAAATTCTGTCCCATCAGTTTTACCCTGAAGGTACTGAAAGGCGGCAATCAGGTCTCCCTGGAGTCTTCTCTCTTCCAGGCAGAACAGCCCCAGCTCTCCCAGCCTATCTCCAAAGCAGAAGGGCTCCAGCCCTCACAGCATTTTGTCCCTTTTCTGGACTAGACCCAACAGAACCATGTTCTTCATGTGTTAGGGACCAGAGCTGGATGCAGTACTCTTGTCGTGGTAGAGATGGAGACAATGCAAAGCAACACACTCCATTTCCAGAAGGTTTCAAAGCCTGTTTTTATTCTAGCATGCATGCTTTTCCTACATTCTTACAAAGCGTGTAAGTTTACACTTTACTCATTGGTCACAAGAGACAAGCAAAGTACTTATTGGAATAGGCAGTTGCAGGTTTCTCTTATTCATCCTTCTTTCTTGGTTTGTATGTCAACGCTCTTGGTAGAAAATTCTTTTGGGGTAAACATGGATCATCTTATCAAACTTCTCTCTGGCTCACCAAAGTTGCTGTAAATTGCATGAATCTTTTAAATTAGAGGGTTTTGGGAAAGCTGCAAAAGGCAGGCCTCAGAGACAGCAAAACTGCAACTAAAGCTAAGCAGTAAGATTTGTCAGCAAAAAAATTATGTAAGAAGTAGAAAAGTTAGGACAAATGGAACAATGGTCTGTGTATTAACACGTGGCTAGAAGAACTCCCTAAGCTACAGAAAAGTATATCTAGCAAGATATTAGGAAGTTCTAAGCTTACTAATGGAGCTCTGGGCATTGGGTTTTAGGGCTTAAAATACAAGTAGGTATTGTATTGGAAAGAAGCAAGCATTTTTTTTAAGCAAAGCTACGTGTGCTTATAGTGGTTGGATAAATCTATTGTCAGTATGCTTTTGCTTTGTATGACTGGTCAAAATCTTGTAAAGTACATTGTAACATTAAGTTCTTTGTCTGCTGCCGGGCATGTGAGCTGCTGGCATCTACCCATTGTCACAGCCATGTAATGAGACTGATGCTAGAAAAGAAACAGCTCGGGACGTGTTCCTCAGCAGTCCTGTTCCGATCCTCATTTATACATAAACCCATGGCCAGCAATATAAAACATCATCCACAGTAGTACAGGTGGAGCCTCACCAGAGCAGAGTGGTGAAAACCCCTCCTTCAACCTGCTGGGCATTTTTCTTTGAATACACATGGCTGACACATGTCCAGCCTCTTCTCTAGCTGCAGCCCAAGTCCTTCTTGGCCGGGCTGCTCTCCATCCCTTCATGCCCCAAGCTGTGAGATCAGCTGGGCTGGGACTGTGTCACAGCCCTTGGGCAGAGCTGCTGGGCAGGATGAGCTCACTCCCAGAGAAGGCAGAACCCACTCCGCAGGCAACTCCAGCCTGGCCATGAGGTCACAGCAGGCTCTGTGGTCACAACAGGCTGAGGTCACAGCAGGCTCTGAGGTCACAGAGGTCCCAGAGCCCCGTGGTTGCAGAGCACCACAAGGCCCCAGCAGGCAGTCCTGGAGCACAACTGCTGCGGCAGCAGCGGCGGTGGCAGCAGTGGTGCTGACATTGGGACAGCGGCCTCAGGACAGTGGTGGCAGCGAGAGCGGCGGGACTGGCACAGGGCAAGGCACCATGGCCCTTGCTCTGCGCCTCCTCCTCCTGCTCCTCCTGGCCGTGGCCCTGCCTGCCAGGGCTGCCCAGGCTGCTCCGCTGCAAGCACGGGGAGCAGGTGAGCCGGCAGCCTGGCTGCCCTTTCCCAGGACAGCACTCCCTGCTCCCCGGGAAGGGCCTGGGATGGTTTTCCCCTGGGCTTTAGGGAGGGTTTCCTCTGTGGGAGGGAGTGAAGACTCGTGGGCCTTGGGTTGCTCCAGCTGCCCTCCCAGGGATGTGGCCCAGGGCCTACCAAAAGTGTGGAGACTGGCCAAGAGAAAGCCCAGAGTTCCCCAGGCCCCTGTGCAGCTTTGGCCTTGTCCTTTCACATCTGGATCCCATGGCCTTGCCCGAGCCCCTTGCAGTGCCCAGTTCCCACAGGCAGAGGGGGATTCCAGCACACCAGGAACTGGTTCTCATCTGTGCTCCCTTCTAGATGAGCATGTTAGGAAGGCTTCTCCAGCACCTTGGCTCCATGAAGATTTCCTGCCTCTTAAGTCTCATGCAGGTATACTGGTAATGTTCCTTAAAGAATAATCACTGACAACCTGGCAGGAACCAGCTGACAGAAGCTTCTGTGGCTATTGAGTTGCAGGTGTGGCTGCAGGGAGGACCTTTCAGGCTCCTTTCCTGGTTGCTGAACACAAGTCCGGCTCCCATCGCAGGGGTGAGTTGTGTGTCCCTGATGACACCACAGGCTGAGCCATGGTTTTGTGGGATCCATCCATCTGAAATGCAAATATTCCTCTTAAGGTCCTCTGAGAGGGAAGAACAAACCTACAGGAAACAATAAGGCTCTAGAGATATACAAATACATAGAGCAGAAGCTGAGTGATCTGGAGAGACGCCGTGGTGGGTGCATTTCCCTCCCCCTTCCCCTGGGACTCAGCAGCCAGGATCTTTCCCTGCACATCTGGACAGCCTGTGCTTGGCGCAGTGGGAAGGGATCCATGGCAGCCTCGCTGCCCACTGCTGCTCTCACGGCCTGCAGGGCTGTTTCCCAGCCTGGGCTGGCTGCAGCTTCTCCCCAGCCTCTGCAGGAAGGCATTTGGCACCAGCTGATAGGGAGCCCAAACTGCACCATTGTCCATGCATACCCTGACATCCCATGCAATTTCCCAGTCACTGAGCACATCTGGAGGGGCAGATGTTTGGAGGAGGGTGGGCCCTGGAGCAGCCCCAATAACCTGGTCTTTATCCTGAATCTCATCCATGACTTAGACAAGCTTTGCCTCCTTTAGATGCCACCTTCCTGCTGGGGAACAGCCCCACCTGATCCAGCTGTCCCTTTTCCTTTCCGCAGAGATGGAAGGAGAGGCTGTGCTGAAGGCTGAGCTTCCCAGAGGAAGCAGTGGCTCACTGGCAGCCTCTGCTGCAGGAAGGGAGGCGCTGCCAGGCACAGTCACAGGAGGTAATTGCTGTGCCTCTGGGCCTGAGCCCTGCTGAGCTTTGAGCTGCCCTCTCTGCTGCTTGGCTGTGCGGGCTCACAGCATTACCTGAGCCCCTTGAAGTGCTCACTTCCCCATAGAAGGGGGGGATCCCAGCACACCATGGAACATTTCCCATCTGTGCTCCTTTCTAGATTGGGACCGTGACTTGCAGCGTTTGGAAAGACTGGTAAACCACGGTTTAAGGATCTTGGAGTCTGGTAAAGGTAGGTTATCAGCAACCCTTTCCTAACAGAGAAATCATTGTCCAGACAAATATTTATGTGAGATTTCCTTTAAGATCCTTTGAAGTTTGATGGATTCTGGAAATCCTGTCCCCCAAATTCCTACTCCTTTTCCCAACAGCAATCCCACAGGAGGATCGCTGTCAGTGGGAGGAAGGAGCATTTAGCTGTCCATCTTCCACCCATGTGCAATGTCAGTGTGTCCTTCTGTGTGCTCTGTGCAGCTCCAGAGAAGAGCAGAGAGGGAAGGGGCCGGTCCCAGGGCTGTGCCCCGGGGCTGAGCCTTTCACAGCTCCTTTGCCTGCCCCAGGAAGACTGAGCTGCTCCTGCTGCTGCTGCCAAGCCCTGGCCTCGGCTGGGGCTGGGTTTAGAGCTGCTGGCAGCTCCAGGGAGTCCTTTCTGCCCCAACTCTCCCACAAGGGGCTCCTTCCATCCCAGTGCGGGGCCACCGCGGGCTCGTGGTCCCCCTGCCCCTGCTCCTGAGTGGAAGGCAGAGCTGAGGGAATGCCTTGGAGGGCACCAATCACCCAGGGCCACTCACTGCCACTGCGGCCTGAAGGAGAATCTTCAGCAGTGTCACCGGAGCTGTTCTGTCCTGCCTTTTTTGCAGCTGAACGTGAGGATGAAGAGGATCTGGATTCCCAACCCATAGCCATTACTGAGCCTCTGGGAGATGCTGAGGGTAGGTCAAGGACTTTCCCCCTGCGAGAGCTGCCAGCTCAGAGCCCAAAGCTCGGCCAGGGGGGCATCGCTGCAGG
This sequence comes from Lonchura striata, assembly GCF_050655825.1. Taxonomy (NCBI): domain Eukaryota; kingdom Metazoa; phylum Chordata; class Aves; order Passeriformes; family Estrildidae; genus Lonchura; species Lonchura striata. The sequence continues at coordinate 4,745,756 of NC_140734.1, read as the reverse complement.
TGCCAGGACAGAACCATGCACGTGTATGCCCTGGCCCTGGGCCATCCCCTCACCGCTCCTGGGGCTCAGTGCTGCCCATGCAGATCTGCAGAGATGACAGAAGCTCCTGTGGCTGTTGAGTTTCAGGTGTGGCTGCAGAGAAGACTTTCCCAGGTCCTTTGGTGGATGTTGCTCGCAAGCACATCTCCCATCACAGGGGTGAGTAGTGTGTCCCCGCTGACTCCACAGGGTGAGCATGGGTTTTCTGTGATCCATTCCTGGGAAACAGAAATATTTCTCTTAAGATCCCCTGAGAGGAAAGAACAAACATAGAGGAAGTAGTGAATCCCGACAGGAATCCAAACATCTGGAAGAAATCCTGAGTGATCTGGAGAGACAGCATGGTGGGTGCATTTCCCTCCCCCTTCCCCTGGGACTCAGCAGCCAGGATCTTTCCCTGCACATCTGGACAGTCCCTGCCTGGGACTGTGGGAAGGGATCCATGGCAGCCTCGCTGCCCCGCTGCTGCTCTCAGGACCTGCAGGGCTGTTTACCAGTCTGGGCTGGCTGCAGCTTCTCCCCAGCCTCTGCAGGAAGGCATTTGCCACCAGCTGACAGGGAGCTCAAATTGCACCATGGGCCTTAGATGCCTGCAATTTCCCGCTCTCTGGGGAGATGCAGAGAGGCAGCTGTTTGCTGGATGGTGGAGTTTTGGAGCAGCTCCAAAACTCTGGGCATTTTCCTTGTCTTTATCCACCTCTTTGACAAGTATTGCTGGGAGCAGAAGAGCACAGCAGAGAGGAATTATGGCATGCAGGCTCAGGGCTTTGGGCACTGAGCAGTCCTGTGCCAAGAGGCGGCAAGGTGCCTGCAGGCCCCAGCTCTGGGGGAAACAGAGAGCGAGAACGTCCTGGCCATATCCACCGTGCTGCCAGCTCAGCAGTGCAGCATAGCAATGGCTCACTCTTCCCATTGCTCCCAAGATGCAGCTGGCACCTCAACACGTGCCGACAAAATCTGGAAAAGCATGAGAAGCGATTTCTGCTGGGGAACATCGTGTTTGATGAAGTTGATGGCCATTGTGGCTGCTGCAGCACTTGGCCTGATGATGTGCTCTGCTGGAATCTGGTATTTCTGCATGAGAAAATGGTGAGTGTTTTGCTGATCTCATTCTCCAAGAGCTTCCTTTAAAGGCTGCTGATAGTCAGGGAAGATTCCCAGTGAGGCTGCAGTGGAGTTGTGGCCAGTCCATGGCTGTGCAAAGAACTCTGCTGAGGGTTCTGCTGCTGCCCAGTGCTTTCCTTGGCCTCTTCATTGCTGGGCCTTGTCCTGGGGGGCCGCTGGGGCTGCAGCCAGTGCTGGCTCCCCCTGAGGCTGCCTGGCCAGGAGCAGCCCCAGGGGCACAGGGCAGAGGCACAGCAAGGTGGGGAGGAGAAAGAGCGGGGACGAGATGGCCCCTGAAAGGCAGAGGCGCTCTGGGGCCCGCTCCTGGCCAGGGAGCCTGCCCAGAGCCGTCCCCTGCTCGCCGGGGCCTCGAGGGGCAGCTGTCCAGCTGGGCCAAGGTGTGCCAGCCGCTCCAGCCGTGCTGGGAAGCCTTGCCAGCTCTGGGCCCTGCTGTGCAGGAGGGTCCCTGTGTGCCACTGGCAGCTGGGGCCTCAGCCACTTCTCTCTTTGCACAGTCACGCTTCTGGACAGGAGATGAAAGACAGTGGCTACACCTCACACCCAGACAGCGATGCAGCAACTTTGGCAGTAGTAAGGATGTGGTCAGCCCTTTCTAGAAGTTCTGAGAAGAGGACCCCAGAACAACCATCTACGAGGAAACCTCTTATCACCCTCTAGATCCCACTGCTTCTTCCTCTCCCCATGGGTATCCCCAAGCTGCCCTCATCCATTTTTGATCTCCCTCTGTCCCATCCCAGCCCATTCCCGAGTTATTCTGGCAATCCCAGGATCAGCCCAGAACCCTCCAGCCCCAACTGAGGCCAACATGGCCCTTCCTCTGCCCCTGAGCCCCCTGGCTCTGCCCTCTAAACAACACTGTAGGTGACCCCCCTCCCCCTGTCTGCCCTTCTTGCATTTCAATAAAGAGATGGAGCTGTCACCCCAGTGTCTGGGTGGTACCACCAGCAAAGCCCAGCCGGCACCAGCCCTGGCTGAGCTCCATGGCCAGGAGCAGCCGTGGATGCCCACGGTGAGGGCAGGCAGGAGCCAGGCAGGGGCTGCTGTGACCTGCGGCGGGGCCCCGAGGGGCTGGGGGAGCCCATGCTGAGCGTCCCGGGGCTGAGGGCACATCTCCTTCAGTGGGATCATCTGGGCCTGGACATCCTCCAGTGGCATGTCCAGGAAAAGAGGGAAGCCCTCAAGAACATCTCCAGGGACACAGCCTGAGCAGCAATGCCAGCAGGCAAAACAAAGCTCCTCCCCAGTTAACACACACTTGGTAGGACCTAATTGATGGGCCACCACCAATCCAGGGTGCTGCACAGGGTCTGCTCTTCTGGGCAAGGGCCAGAAGGAAAGGGAAGGGAAGGGCTGTGTGTCCTAGGGGCCTGATAGGGCTGATGAACAGCCCCAGAGGCACAAAAACACAGCAGCACCAACACTTGATTTCCAGGGCAAAACAATTGGCATTGCTGGCCTGGGCTTCTCCATAAGGCACATGGGGGCTTTGGAGACCCCATAAGGTGCAGGAGAGGCTCGGGTCCCTTGTGAGACACACAGGGATATTTTAGGTTCCCTCTGAGGCATGGAGGGCACTGGGGTCCACTTGAAGGCATGCATGAGATTTGGAATCCTATGTGAGGCATGCAGGGGGGTTGGGATCTCTGCCAAGGTGTGCAGGGTGCTGGGGGTCTCTGCCGAGCACAGGACTGAAATGAACAAGTTTTATGCCTTTATTAGTGTTCAGCTCTTTATTAAAAAGTCAGCTCGGCAGAGGGGTGTTGTAGCATCTTCCAGTAGCTGAAGGGCACGAAGTCCCGCAGAGTCTGTCCCTGGAGTCTCCGTGGCACGCTGGTATCTGCAGTCCCAACCAGCAGACCATCCCCTCTCCTTTCCTCCTGGCACACTGGTAGCCAAAGGGTGGGGGTACGTGCAGAGCCTACTGCCAAGGTCCAGCAGCAGCTATCCTTCTCCTTCCCTCCTGGTAATACCAGGAAGAGTGTTTGTTTTCCTTGTGCCTGCTTCCCACGGCCCAGTCCAATCTGGTCCTCAGCAGGTCATGGTGACAGGTCAAACACAGACTAGGGATGGGCTTCCCTTTTCCCCAAGCAGCACACCCATCCAGCCCCCTCCACTGTGCCCCTCTTTTTCATTTTGGGGTGTTTTTCATCCCCAAAATTCCCTCCCATGATTCCACTGGATTATTTTGCATCCTAGTCCTAGTTTGGGTGGGGGTGTAGGTGATTCCCAGGAGCGATTAGCTAATTAACATTCCAATGTCAGTACTTAGTTCCAGCCAAGTGTCCCAGCCAGGCTGTTTTGTTCATAACAGTCCGGCTCGGGGCTGCCGCGGCCCAGGGGCAGCCGCCGTGCCGGGACGGCTGTGGCGAGGGGCCGAGGCGGAGCTGCCCCGCCGGGTCGCGCTGCACGGGCACGGCACGGGCGGTGCTGAGCGCCGGGCAGGCGGCACCCCGAGCCCAGGGGCCACAGCCGCGGCCCTGCCTCCATCGGGGCCGGGCACAGACAGCCCCGCAGGCAGAGCGGCGGCACCGGCACCGCTCAGCGCCCGAGGGGACGGAACCGATGCCAGAGGAGCCCGGGGGGCCCTGAGCGGGGCCCTGGCGCTGCCCGCCCGGCTCTCCCGGGCCTGTGGCCATCCCGGGCGCCAAGGGCTCGCTCTGTGCCGCGCTCTCCCTGCCCAACGGGGCTCCGGGTCAGCACCCGGCTCCTGCCACTGCCTTGAGAACGCTGAGGGGCATTCGGGGGCGGAACTGAACTTGCCAGGGAGAGAATTCATAGGACACTTGTTTAGGCCTTTTACAGACTTGTTTAGGCCCTCTTCAAGTTGAGAAACAACTTAAAATCCCAGGCTAAATCATGTGGTTTAACCTGTGGGGATTCCTTGAAGATGCTTTGTAACTCCCAGGGGTGCCAGGCCAAATCCCAGCGAGCACCAACACCCAGGAGCTCTGATGCATGCAGCAGGTCTGGCACCAGGCAAAGGAGTCAACATCCCTACAGCTGCCCGCTCTGCCTGCAGGGTGTCACGCAACAGCAATGTTCCAGCAAGAACAGGCATTTTTACATCCTCAGGACGATGTGCTCTTGTGGTCCTGATGGTGGATCAGAGAGAAAAGCCAAAAGTGACAGACTAAACTTGACTGCAGGAGAGGGATGGCTCAGCAGAGGACCTGGGGACCTGTGGTGCCAGCCAGTGACCGGCCACTCGGACACAGCAGGAAGGCCCCAGACTATCACACTTCAGCTGGCAGGGTATAAAAGCCCAGAGGTTCTTTGTTCAGGATCCGCCAGAGGCACCAGCTCAAACTGCCACTGTTCCAGCACAATAAAATTGTTTTAAGGATCCAGAGGTCCAACACTCTGCTATGGAGGACATTCCACATTTCCAATCTTTCAGGCACTTGGAACCTTCTGATTTTGCTTTGCATGCAAGACAAATAAACCCCCAAATGTGCACAAATCACTCCTTTAGCCTTTCCGCCTTTTATTTTCAGCCAATTTTTACTTTGTTCTCTGCTATCATGTCCTTATCTTTCCAAAATTCCTGTGCCTATTTAAATCCAGCCACCAGGGATGGTGCACACATTTTTTTTAGCTCTGCAGAGATTTATCCCCAGCAATCCTGCCAACCACACACACTTCAATGTTGCAAAAACCTAACTCTGGGCTGCAGTATGTGAATCCCACTCTGGTGTGTGAGATGGCAGAGCACCAGACCAGGCACTGTAGAAGGGGCATTCTGTAGATTAGTGAAGTCACTACCAGAACTCAGTCTAGCTCTTAGAACTCTGGCACCACACCAGGAGTGGGGAGCTGCCTCGGAGCAGCACAATGTTCTGTGTTGGAAGGCCTCCACCGAGCCCAGAGGCTGCCTCAGCCCCAGCCGCCATCCTGTGCATGGTGGCAGCGCTGAGGGCTGTGGCAGGGACACTCTTCCCCAGAACTGTTTCCCAACTTTTCCTGTCCCAGCAGGGGACTTGGAAATGTTTCTTCTGTCCTGACTTACCCTGTTTCCACCTTGTCAATACACAACTTGCTGTCTTACTCGCTTTATGCTTAGAAGGTTCTAAGAAGAAAATGAGAAACATACTGTAATTATGACACCCAAAAAGAAGGCCAGAAAACAATACTCCATGGTGTAGGGCCTTAGAGAGCGGCTATTTGGTTTATTTGACAGCAGAGTGAGGGCAACAGCTCCACCAAAAACACACTTGTCCATTCCTTGCACACTACAAGCTTTTAAACTTTTTAACTTAATGTACACATTATACTTTCCTAACCTTCATATTGCAACATGTATACTAATTACATCATTATATGAGCCCTTGTAGCACATGTGCAGTTTCTGCACAAGGTGGTCATCTGTGGATGACAGCCTGGCCAGAGAGGGAGACACGACATTCGTTTTTCACAGTGGCTTGTGAGACCTTTTAGGGAGTTGCAGAAATGATGATAACTTGTTAGTATAAACAACCAGCAGGTGGTGTTTTTCTATTCTGATTTTCTGTTCTTCTTAAGGACTGTTTGTGAGAAAGATGTTTTTGTTAAATAGCCAGTCAAGTAGAAGGTGTCAAAACTGTCTATAAAAGAGAGAGCTTCTGTATTAAACTTTCATCTTCTGCAATTCAGTCTCCTGGTGAGCTTGTGTAACTCTGGGCTTAATGATGACAGTTGCCAGCCTCCTGCTGGTCATTTTGGATGAAGGCTCAGAAGGCTTCCTCAGGCTTCAACTTTTTTACCTCTGTTTCTGCACATGCTTTACAAGACTGTCTGCTCAAATAGCCAGTGGTTAATTAGCCTTTTGCAGTTAGCTTGTTCTGCTAAATTTGCTGATTTCTAGAAAGTGCTTCATTCCCATCCCCTTGTACAAAGTAACTACTTCTTTCTGCACAGCTTTTTGTGGAAAATGACAGGAGACAAGCACATTTTATAATGTTCAACAACTCTCAGTTTATTCCAAGCACGTATGTACAGTTATACCCGTTATAATCAAGCTCATACACATTGCAAAATTTAAGCTCCTTATTGGTGTATCTAAAGGGGTCAACCCCGCCTTTGGGAACTTTCTATGCTTGCTTCGTTTTTTTGGGGGGACTTTCTACGTTCAGTTATACTTATCTTTTTGCTGACCGTTTTGCTGCTGGGAACTAGCTTACCCAAGGACATATGATATTGTTGCTACATCCACTATTGCTGCACTATGCAATTTTCAGCTATTGCTTCACTAACTGCACATAGTCATGGCCTCTCTCCTGAAGACACTTATCCACAAAACTCTCCACACTTCCCCTGTTTCTGTTTTGAACCATTAAATCAGTTGTCCACATCTTTGAATCTACTAGATGCTGAAGACAGCTAAACAGGCAGGGCAAGATTAACAAGAGCAGTAAAACAACAATCAAGATTCCCACTGCATACATAATAAAGGTTCTTAGACAAGGACCAATTCCTAAGCTTTTAAGCCATTCTTCTATCCCCAGACCATCTTCCTCTTTTAATTGATGAAGGCCCTGTTGTAGTTCTTTAATCTTAGCATGTATTGATACAGAATTGTCAGAGATTCATGCAACACATACCTTCAAATTCCTCACATCCATGTCCATGGGCCAATAAAAAAATCAATGGCTGCTCTGTTCTGCAGTACTGCATGATTTACACTTTGTACATCCATAGCAAGCATGGCTAAAATCTCTGATGTTTTATTAAGTTCATCTTTAGCCCAGCATCCCAATTGTTCAGCTAAAACCATAGCCTTTCTGGCAGCTCCTCCCGGTAACAGGGTTGCCACTATTACCTGTTTAAAGGTACTCCAAAACTGAGGTTGTCCAACCTGATCACATTGTAAGTCGTGCACGCCACGCTTTTTTCTTGTCTTCCCTAACCTGTCCCATTGCATTAGCAAGGGCATATTAGGATGGAACAGCGCTAGTTTTCCTAGGTAACAGGGTCCCCCTTGTGGTTTTACCGGTATTCCATTCCAAGCTCTATCTCCACAGATCAAAAATACGCCTTTTGACAACCTTAAGGGTTTGGTTATCTTGGAACCATCACAGTTGGAATATAACTGTGATGCTACCCTACCTTAGTCCAGTGAAGAGTCTAGAGAAGCCCATTTTTCTCTTGGGTTATTTAAATTCTGCAAGTTCAATGGAACAAAGCTAAACCATCCTCCTGTCGAAACATTCCCTAAACTAGCATTGGCACTTCCAAAGAGATCTAATTCTTCTGGTGGAGATTGTAATGTTTCTTTAAGTGAAAGTACCAACAAACATTGCCTATAGCCATCTCTCTGAGCTTCTGTGTAACCCATGCTCTTGTCTGGCCCTTTCACCTTTGCAAAGTTCTTGCAAAGCATTTGGTTCTTTATCAACCCACAAAATTCCTCTGGTCTCCAGACAGGAACACCTGTTAAGCAGGTGCGAAATGGACTTGTCACCCTTCCCGAGTTAAGGCATAGCAAACTTTGATTAGTCATGTTAGCCAAGGTTACCCAAATATTTTCTCTGGGCTGATTAAATTGCATTATTTCACAACAAAGATTAGTCAAAGGAACAAGATAGATTATCCATCTTATCACCCTCATGATTACTTCCACTTTGATTTTAATTTTAATGCCTGCACATTTTCAATAAGCCTATCTAACTCTAGGTCTGGATTTCCTACTATTGGTCTTCTTAAATAAGGTCTTATAGAAACCTTCACCTGCTTTTGGCACCTTGTTGATAAAATTTTTGAATTTGCCTGTCTAATCAACCTATCACGAGCGTGTTCTGCTTCCCACCTAGAAAAAGCTAATATATTTTGTTCTGGCACTTCAAATAACTGCAAAGCTAAAGCAACTCCTAAGCCTGTATCTTGTATTAAATCTTTCTTCCAAGTCTCTCCCTGTGTTGAAAGGCACAATTTCTACACCACAAATGTAGTTTCAAAAATACTTGGTCTTCCCAGTACGTTTTTCCACAACCCCCACAAATAAAAGCAACCCAACTGTTACAATTAAAACTCCCACAACCAAGGCACTCGGGATTCTTTGGTCCTGGTATATGAGCAGTCTGTAAAGCTTCAATACTCATAACAATTGCCAGAAAAGTTGACTCTGAAGGCAAAAGTTGATCGATCACTGGGGAAAGTCCTCTTATCTCTTGAAGAAGGTGTCCCACTATGTGGATCAGCTTCTCTTCAATTCTCCTCTGATCCTGATCCGCCAGGGGGGCTGCGAGATGAATCATCCAGAGCCAGTTTGGTCCACTTCGCTGGCACCCAGAGTGAACCTGTAGGGGTGGAAACACAAAGATATCCCCTTCCCCAATATAGGACCTTTGCTGGGTTCTGCCAAATACCTGTTTTAGGTCCCTATACCTGACCCATACTTCCTTGTCCTTTTTGCTCATTTCTTTTTGTCCATAATGTACCATTGCAGTTGGTACCTCTGAATCCCCAAATATACACAAATGATTAAGAACAAAGAGCACTTTCATTAGCCTTTCCTGAATATCTCCAACTTCCCTATGTTTTTCCAAATATCTCTTCAAAGTTCCATTTGCTCTTTCTACTATTGCTTGTCCAGTGGGAGAATGTGCTATTCCTGTAATGTGCTTGATCCCCCATGATTTCAAAAACCTATCCACCCTGCCACCAATGTATGCAGGACCACTGTCTGTCTTGATCTGCTTTGGCACTCCCATTACTGCAAAAAAACTACACAAATGCCTTATAACATGTAATGCCTTTTCCCCAGCTTGAGCCGTTGCCCAGAGATATTTGCTATATGTAGCTATAGTAACATGAACATATTTTAGGCGACCAAAGCTATTTACATGAGTAACATCCATCTGCCAAAGTTCGTTAGATGAAAGACCTCGAGGGTTAACTCCCCATCCCATGCCATGACCCCCATTATGATGACTACATATAGGACAAGCTCTCACTATAGAAGTAGCATCTGCATGGGATATTCCAAACTCCCGTTGTAACCCTTTTGCATTCTGATGTCAGGGTGTCAGACCCAGCCAGCAGGGGTTTAGGAGGTGTGAGTCGTGTTTGACCAACCTGGTCTCCTTTCATGACCAGGTGACCCTCCTGGTGGATGCGGGACAGGCTGTGGATGTGTCTATTTGGACTCCAGCAAGGCCTTTGGCACTGTCTCCCACAGCACACTCCTGGAAAAGCTGCAGCCCACGGCTGGGACAGGAGCACTCTGTGCTGGGCTCAGAACTGGCTGCATGGCCGGCCCAGAGAGTGGTGGTGAGCGGTGCTGCATCCAGCTGGGGACAGTCACCAGTGGTGTCCCTCAGGGCTCTGTGCTGGGCCAGCTCTGTTCAATGTTTTTATTGACCACATGGATGAGGGGATTGAGCCTTTCATTAGTAAATCTGCAGATGACACTAAGCTGGGAGCGCGTGTCCATCTGTTGGAAGATAGGAGGGCTCTGCAGGGAGACCTGGAAGGGTTGGAGGGATGGGCAGAGTCCAGTAAGATGAAGCTTAGTGAATCCAAGTGGCCATCCCTGCATTTTGACCACAAACACCCCCTGCAACATTACAGGCTGGGGATGGTGTGGCTGGTCAGTGCCCAGGCAGAAAGGGACCTGGGGGCACTGGTCTAAAGCCAGTTAACATGAGCCAGCAGTGTGCCCTGGTGGCCCAGAAGGCAAATGGCTCCTGGCCTGGATCAGGAATGGTGTGGCCAGCAGGAGCAGGGCAGTGATTCTTCCCCTGTGCTCGGCACTGGTTGGGCAGCACCTCAAGTGCTGTGTCCAGTTCTGGGCCACCCAGTTTGGGAAGGTCATGGAGGACCTGGAGCATGTCCAGAGAAGGGCAGCAAGGCTGGTGAGGTGATTGGAACACAAGTCCTGTGAGGAACAACTGAGGGAGCTGGGGTTGTTTAGCCTGGAGAAGAGGAAGCTCAGAGGTGACCTTATCACTCTACACTCCCTGAAAGGTGGTTGCAGTCAGGTGGGGGTTGGTCTCTTTCTCCTCACAGCAGCTGACAGAACCAGAGGACATAGTCTTATGCTGCACCAAGGGAAATTTAGATTGGCTATTAAGAAAATTGTTTTCTATGGAAAGGGTGATAAAGTACTGGAATTGTCTGTCCAGGGAGGTGGTGGAGTCAGCATCCTTGGATATGTTTAAAAAAAGACTGGATGTGGCACTCTGTGCCATGGTTTAGCTATGGTGGTGTTAGGGCATGGATTGGACTTGATGACCTTAAAGGTCTCTTCCAACTCAGTAATTCTATTTTTCTGTGATTATGTGACATCACAGAGCAGGCTCTGACATCACAGGATGCCTGTAGGACATCACAGAGCAGGCTGTGAGGTCACAGAGCAGGCTGTGAGGTCACAGAGTGTGCTGTGACATTATACGGTGGCTGTGTTACATCACTGAAGGTGTGACATCAAAGGATGGGTCTGTGAGGCCAAGAGGTGCTGTGTGACATGATGAGTTTTGCCATCACAGAGCAGGCTGTGACATCACAGAGGAGATTGTGATTTCATAGGAGAGGTTGTGATGTCACAAAGTTGTCTGTGACATTTCAGGCTGGCTGTGTGATGTCACAGAATGGGCTGTGAGGCTACATAGGAGAATCTGCCATCATAGAGAAGGGCTCTGTGACATCACAGAGCAGCTGTGTGATGTCACAGAGAAGGCTGAGACAATAGAGAGTGGGTTGTGACATCACAGAGCTGACTGTGAAATCACAGAGCAGGCTGTGACATTAAAGGGTGACTGTGACATTAATGGGTGATTGTGACATCACAGGTTTGGCTGTGACACCACAGGGCAGATTTTATGACATCACAGAGCAGCTGTATGAAATCCCAGGTGGCCTGTTACATCTCAGAGTGGGCTGTGTGACATCACTGGGGCTCTGTGACATCCCAGGGGCTGTGTGATTTCACTGAGGAGGTCACTCTGCCCCAGTTTCCCCCAGAGAAGTCCAACACTGCTCATGCACAGGGGGGTCCCCTGTCCCCCCGGGTCCCCCCGACCCCGTCGCCGCAGCCTCCCCCAGAGGATGTTCCATGAGATCGACCCCAGAGCCCGACACAGGGACGGGGGCTGGGGCTGTGGGGGGTGGGACGGGGGGACACGGACCCCCTGGCAGTGTCCCTGTGTCCCCCAGGGCCAGAGCCTGGGCCAGGGCTCCTTCACCCTGTTACCAACGAGGGCTTGAGAGCGCTGAAAAGTCCCCGGCAAGGGAGTAGCAAAAACCAGATTTAATATTAAGCGACAGCACCACAAAGTTCCCTGGCAAGAGTCACTCTGCTCCTGACTGAACACTTCACACTTAAGGAACACCTAGGAAACAAATCAACCACAAATCCAAACAAAATTCAGGCAATCGAACCAGAAATGATCAGGGATCTGTCCCTTTATGCGGCATAGGGACACATAGAACAGTGAGGGCAAGGATAAAAGGAATATGGCCCAAAACTGAACAGAGGTCAAATTTAACAGGACTTATACCTTAACCTTAACTTCTACCTTCAACTTCAAAATTTAGCAAAAGAACAGATATGAACAGCATTTAACATAACTTTTAACCTACAACTTTTCAATTTAACAGAGGAATATCATTTAATACTCTTTAGCTCAGCTTATAACTTATAGCAAAAAACAACTCTTAGCAGCATTTAACTTAGCTTAGGCTGCATCACTTGACCTCACTTACAGGCCTGACTGGCTCAGCTATCCAGGGCACTCAGAGCCCTCAGAGAGCAGCATTTCTGCCACATTCCCCAGCACAGGCACTCCTGTGTGCACACAGACACAGAGAGTCAGTGCAAGGCACCTGTGAGAAATTCCCCTGACGGCAGGGAAATGCTCTCTGAGGATGCTTTGGCATCTCCCCAGCAGGGAAGGGTTGAGCCTGGAGGAGTGGGGGGATCGGCCCAGGCTCCCTCCTTGTTCGGGATCCCCGAGTGCAGCAAACGGGAGAGTTCCCGGCTCAGAGAGGCCCCACTCAGAGGGAGTCGCTGGCCCAGGAGAGCTCCAAGGGCTCCTTTTGGAGCGCTGTTTGTAGGGCCCCAAGAGAGGGGCTGCAGTCCCAGCCATGTTTCATCCTGGCCGCACTTGGCATCAGCAGCTTTCTTTGGCAGGGTGAGAACAGGGATGTTGTGCCACCAAGGGAACACAAACAGTTCCCAGGGCTGCTCCTAAAGTAACCAGGAGCTGGCTGGGCAGCAGTAGTGCCTGGAGCAGACAGTGTTTGTGATGAGCTCCAGAGGAGCTGAGCCCAGGGGCTGCTGGCCAAGGCCGAGGCCCAGTGAGGATTTCTCAGCTGGCAGGGCGGCCTGAGAAGGGGAGGAGGGAATGCACCAGCACAGGAACCATGGAACCAAGGGAGCATTGTGATATTGTGGGGCCTGTGAGACCTAGGGACCATTGTGACACTGTGGGGCACCATGGAACCATGGAACCATTGTGACACTGTGGGACCTGTGACACCAAGGGGCCATTGTGACACTGTGGGGCACCATGGGACAATGGACACCATTGTGACACCTGGGGGACAGATTGGATCATGGAGACCATTGGGATACTATGATGCCCAATGGAATCAGCAAAGCATTGTGGCACTGTGAGGCCTCATGGAACCAGTGAGACCATTGTGACCCTGGGGTCCCCACAGAACCAAGAAGACCATTGTGACACTGTGGGGCCTTGTGTCATCAGTGGTCCATTGTGACACTGTGGAGCCAAAGGAGACCATTGTGACACTGCAAACCCCCATGGTCCAAAGGTCCATTGTGACATTGTGGGTTTCATGGAACAGAGGACTCATGTGTCATTGTGGGGCCTGGGGAACCATGGAGACCATTGGGACACTCCATGACCTCATGGAATCGTTGGAACCATTGTGAAACTAGGAGGTCTCATGGAACCCAGGGGCTATTGTGACACTGTGGGACCCCATTGAACCAAGGGTCCATTGTGATACTGTATGTCTTCTTGTAATTAAAGAGCAATTCTGACACTGTGGGGCCCCATGCAACCAAAGGAACACAGAACAGGTCTGGCTGGTTTGGCCTCCCTGGACTGCCTGACTGGTCCAGCTGACCTTGGCATGTTAAAGGTCTCTTCTCCTCTGCTACTGGGGCTCACTGGGACAGGAAACACTGGGGCTCCCTGCTTTCCTTCCAATGGAAAAGAACTGTCCTTCTCCTCCAAGTGCCCATGGCCAGAATTGGGATTTTACGTCCAAATGTCCTTTTATCCAGGGATTTTTCCCATAGGAATATTGCCAGGACAAGTCTGGTTGGAAGTGGTTTCATGAGGGTCACCTCTCATCTGTGCCCAAAACACTGGGGAAGGCTCCATGCTTTCCTTCCTATGGGAAAGAATTGTCCTGTTGTGTGTTTTTCTTTAGTTTGATATTTGTTCTGTGTATGTTCAACCTCCCCCACTAGTCTCCTCCCTTGCCCAGTTGTCAATCTTCCCAAGCTCTTCCCTACCCCCCTCCTCTCCAAGTTGTCAATCCTCCCTTTTCCCTGCCCCTTTCCCCAGAACATTCCCTGTCACTCCTCCCTAGCCTCCTCCCCTGCTTCCAGAGCATTCCCTGTCTATTTAGTGAGGCTCAGCACCCTTTTGGTTACTTTGTGTAACTCCACTGCCCTGTTTCCCCTGATAGTTTTGTGCTATGTTAGTCCCTCCTTAGACTCTTCCCCAGGCGTACCCTCAGTGGTTGGTGTTCCTATACCCCGCCTCTTGAGTTCTGGTATAAAACCTTTGCTCGCCCTCCCCAGAGGGTCTTGGGGCTCACTGAATAAAACCTTCCTGTTCGCCCCCAAGTCCCGTGTCGCCTCCCCATGCCAAGTGGGACTGCAGAGCTTCACAGGGGGAGCAGCCGCCCGTTCTCTTCCCTCTCACCCCCCAGCACTCCACTGCTCGGGGTATCGCGGCGAGAGAGGCTGCCCACATTACAACACTGTCCTGCTTCTCCAGGTGCCCATGGCCAAAATTGGGATTCTGTCTCCAAAATTCCCTATATCCAGAAGCTGCCTGCAGACAATCACCATTCCTGACAAGTTTGGCTGACCTTGGCCTTGTAAGGCTCTCATCTGCCTTCCAAACACTGGGGCTCTGTGCTTTCCTTCCTATGGAACAGAACTCTTCTTATCCAGGTGCCTATGTCCAGAATTGGGATTACACCTCCAACATTGCCTGGTGTGAAAGACTGGAGGAGATTGTTGGCTGGGAACATTTTGTGTGTGGGGGAGGAAGGGGCAGGTCCAGCCTTGCCCGGCCCTGGAACCCCAGCACTGCCCTGCCCTGGAACCCCAATCCCCCCAGAGCCTCTATCCCAGCCCAGCAGTGTCTGCCAGTCCCTGGCACAGCACAGGCAATGCTCCACAGCCACCTCTGGAGCTCCCAGCCCAGCTCCTGAGTGACCAAATGACCCCAAGTCCTCCCTGGGGCTGGGGCAGCAGAACTCAGAGGCACCAGCAGCTCCAGCTGTGAAATGGAGTGTGGGATGGGGCTGTGAAAGCCCTGCCTGGGCTGTGCCAAGCAGGACACACAAGCCCTGACCCTCATCCCCCAAGCAACTCTCTCAAGGAGACATTTAAAAGGAATTACAATAATTTGTGTACTCTGAGTTAGATTCACTAGAGAAATAGTGCCCCAAAGCTCATTAACATTCAGAATACTTGAACAAGTCAAGCCTCTGGGAATAATTTGATTTAAGTTTTAAGTCCTCATGCAGTTGGAATAGATATGAAAATCAAGACCCTTGATGGCTGACAATCCATCAGACGCTGTCCCTACCCCCACCCCACCATTTCCCCCATCCAAGCCCTGGCACTCAGAGCAGCCTTGTGCAAATCTGAGCTCCCTCCAGCCCAGGCTGCACCTGCAGGTTTCAGCTCCTTGGCTCCAACCCCCACCTGCTTTCCTTGGAGTAAGAGCTGCCTGAAGACACAGAGGGATGTTCAATTCTTGTCAGCCAACAAAGCCAAGGGAAGACACAGCTCCATCAGATGCAGAAGTCATTCCTCTGCTGGCTATTAAATCCACTTTGCACAGTAGCCAGTCTCAGAGCAATGGAAAACACTTTCTGTACCCAGCACAGATCCCAAGGTCCCCCCAAACCCTCCCTGCCCCGATTCTGCCCAGATTTGCTCTTTCCACACACGAGTCATGTGCTGAAGTCAGGAGCTCCCTCCATGCCCAAAGGGAGGAAAAGAGAGAAAGTGGATGAAGAGCTCTCCTGTGCAGAGCCAAGGTCCAAGTGCCCCTGCAGTGGAAACCACAACTCATCAGGTTTGTGTCCTTTGGGCTCAGGGATGGTGACACTCAGAGGCACAGAAAGGTTTCTTGCCAACAAACAGGAGTTGAACATTTGAACAATTTAATAACCATCACAGACTTTCCTTTTTCTTCGAACTGTTTAAACCTGCTCTGGACTGAAAACCCAGAAAAACACTGGCAGCTCACACCTGTGGCCCACCGAGGTCTGGGACCCTGCATTCCAGTGCCAGAGGGACTGAGAAGAGACCGAGTGATCCAACTACAACCCACAAAAAGGACTTTCTGAATTGCCACCTCTTCAGAACTCTGAGGGGGTTTATTTCATATTATTCATGCTTGTGAATACTATACTTGTTAAATAAACTGGTTTTTTCCACTTTTCTCCAGGGAAGTCTTCTCCTGAATTAGTAGGGAGAAGGGCCGCTTGAACTTGATTTGTAGACGGACTCCTTTTGGAGGTTTCCTCACAAAATTTGCCCTAAACAGTCACAATTGTGCCACTTCACCAGTGGCACAACTCCCCAGCCCCCCAGGAAAAGAAAGGACATGTCAAGTTCTCCAAACACTTGGCCTGCTTTGCTGCAAAAGTCGTGCTGCACACACAGTGCAGTGTGGAAAGCCAAGAGAAGCTGCAGCAGGTGGCAAATCTTGGGACAGAAGCTCGACCTTGTTCTCCATGAGAGGTTCTTGTCAAGAGCAGACAGGAGAAGATTCCTGGAGAAGTGGAACAGCTTTGCAGAAGTGCAATGAAAATGAAAGAAAGTATCTAAGATGTTTTCCTCTTTATTTCTATGCTCTCCTTTTCCATGTTGCACGACTTCTCCATGCCATGAATTCCAAATGGATCTCACCTCTAAGATGGGCCACTTAGCAATGTAAAATAGCATGAGCTACACGCAGTTTGCCTTCCCCTGTTTTTACTGGAAAGCAACGCTGGAGACATCAGTGCAGTGCTTGGGTCAGGTAGGAATCCTACAGCAAGGGAATGTGCCCCAAGGGTGTTTGAGCCTCGGCAAGGACAATGCACAGCAGCGACACAGCAGAGGGGATTCCTCTGCCAGTGTGCAGGAGTCAGGACTCTGGATCTGGGCTCCACACTGCAAAGTTCCCGTGTCTGGACAGACGAAGGGGCTGTCCCCGGGGCGCGCGGGGCTCGGCCGTGGGGCTCGTGGGGCGAGCGGGGAACGGACACGCGGACAAACGGCCTCGGTGCTTCAGTTGCAGAGGCAGCAGCGGCGGCGGCGGCAGCAGCGGCGGCAGCAGCGGCAGCAAAAGCAGTTTTTCTCTTCTTTCTCTTTCTCTTCTCTCCCGCGGTCGGACACCTTCCCCTCGGTGTCCTTCCCCGGTGTCCCTCTCCTCTCCCCGCCTCCTTCTCCCCATGCCGGGCCGGGCCATGCCCCCGGCCCGCCCCCGGCCCCGGGCGGGGCTGCCCCGTCCCCGGCCCCGCCCGCCCCGCCGCGGTCTCGCCTCCGCCCGGCTCTGGCCGTGCTGGCGGTGGCGCTGCCGGGCGGGCATCAGTGCCTGGGGCTGGGCCGGCATCGCCGCCCTTTGGCTCCGCCTGGCCCGAGCCCGGCCCCGGCCCCGCCGCAGGGTCCGGCCCCGGCGCCGGCGCCTCCCGGGCCCCGCGGAGGACACACGCGGCACGGCCGCTCCCGCCGCCCCCGCTGCGGCTTCCCCGGCCCGAGCTCCGCCGCTCGGCAGCGCGGCCGCCGGCCCCGAGCCTCCCGTGTCCCGTTGCCGAGACCGAAGGCCTGGGGATGGCCGGCCCGAGGCGCTCGGGGGGCGCTCGGGGGCCGCTCCTGGCCCCGGGCCGAGCGCTGACAGCCGCGTCCCGCCCGCAGGGAAGGCGCAGGAGGCCCTGCAGGAGCGGTACCGAGTGGGTTCGCTGCTGGGGCGCGGCGGCTTCGGCAGAGTGTTCGCAGCCACGCGGCTCTCGGACGGCGCCCCGGTGAGCGGCGGGGCCGGCGGCGGGCATGGAGGAGGAGGAGGATAGGGAAGGAAGAGAAGGAGGAGGAAGGAGGAGGCAGCGGAGAAGGAAGCAGGAGGATGGGGCTCGGCAGGGCGGGCGGCGAGCTCAGCCCGCTGCTGCCTTTGGCTTGCAGGTGGCCATCAAAAGGGTGCCACGGAACCGCGTCCGGCGCTGGGGCGAGCTGGTGAGTGAGCGGGGCCAGCGGGAACAGCCGGGCCGTGCCGGGCGGGGATGAGGCGAGGCCCGGCATGGGGGAAGCCACCAGGACGCCTCGATGGGGAGCGGGCGTGGGGCCAGCGCAGGGCGCAGAGCATCCCGGGCTGGCTGAGGGGTTCCCCTGCCCTGGCACGACATCAGTCCCACTGGTGGCACCGTGGTCCTCCCGCAGCCCGACGGCACCAGCGCACCCCTGGAGATCGTCCTGCTGGACAAGGTGTCCACCGGCTTCCCTGGTGTGGTCCAGCTGCTGGAGTGGTTTGAGCTCCCCAACAGCATCGTGATGGTGCTGGAGCGGCCGGAGCGGTCTCAGGACCTCCTGCATTTCATTCGGGCACGGAGGTTCCTGTGTGAAGAGGTGGCACGGGAGCTGTTCCGCCAGGTGCTGGAGGCCGTGCGGCACTGCACCAGCCGCGGGGTCCTGCACCGTGATATAAAACCAGAGAACATCCTGGTTGACCTGGCCACTGGCCAGGCAAAATTGATCGACTTTGGCTGTGGCACCTACCTGCAGGACACAGCCTACACTGACTTTGCAGGTGAGCCCGGGCAGGGGTGTGCTCCTGGTCCCACCATCTCATGGCCCAACATCTCACAGGCCAAGCTGGGTGTGGCAGTGGGGATTATCCCTTTTGCTGCCAGTCAGAGTACTGAGTCTTTACCTGAGCTGCTTTTGAGTGGGGCTGGGTGGGGAGGCATCTTCCAGCCCTGCTGGCAGCCTTCACCCACCACTCTGCCTGGGGCTGGGGTTGGAGCAGCAGCAGCCAGACTGACAAAAGCACCCGTGGGTGGGGGTAGCAGAGGAGGGGGCCAGGACCAGTGCACCAGCCAGTTTGGTGTGCAGGCAAGAGGAAGGGCTTGGACTGCTCCACTCACCTTGTTTCCATAATATTTTATGAAAACATAAAATATTGCCTTCATAATATCTTTGGGGCACTGCAGGCAGGGAGGATAAGGACCTGTTTTTTCCCCCACCCCTGAGTGGGTTTTTGCTTTACATGTCATGGTCAGGCCTTGCTGGGGCTTCTGCTGCCCTCTTCCAAAACCAGTGGCTTCTTGTCCAGCCCTGAGTTTGTACACAAGTCCCAAGTATTGGCGAGAGTGCAGCAGTCACCCCGTGTGTCATTGGGGCAGCCCCTGCATGCCCAGGGATGCTGGGGCCAGGCTCTGGAAGCAGCAGCATCCCCCTGATGAACTCCATCTCTATTCCACAGGAACACTGTCATACAGCCCCCCGGAATGGACCCGCTTGGGCTGGTACCATGGCGAGGCAGCAACGATCTGGTCCCTGGGCATCCTGCTGCACCAGATGGTCTGCGGGCAGCACCCTTTCAGGAGGGGCCGGAAGATCAGCTGGGACCATCAGCTCTCGCTGCCACAGCGGCTCTCTCCAGGTGGATCCTCATCTCTGGCCACGGGGGAATACCAGTGCTGGGAGACAGCAGCGGGCTCATGAGCATCTCGCTCTGGCAGCTGCTGAGGAGGTGGCACATGTCCTGCTCTCCTGCTCTCCTCCACAACAGGGAATTGATGGGAAAGTTAAGCCCAGCTGGGAGCACAGAAGCAGCATGGCCTGGGCATGGGAAGAGTGGGGTAAAGCAGACAGGAGCCTTCTCTAGCTGACTGGTGGTTTCTGGTTTTTCTGCCCAGCGTGCCAAGAACTTATCAGGTGGTGTTTATCCATGCACTTCTTGGACAGACCTTCCTTAGAAGACCTGTTCTGTGAACCATGGATACAGGATATTCACCTGCCATAGAAGAAGGGAGAGAGCCTCATGCACACTTTGCTGCAGGGCCCTGGTAAGTTACAGCTCCACACATGCCCTGGCAATCAGAAGCAAGGAAACCCAGACTTTTTTCCCTGCCTGTATCAATGCACTGGGGTTGTTTGGTGGGAGTATGCAGCCCTTGTGCTGGAGCTGAGCTGCTCTACCCAGCACTGGTGGCTGCCATCCAAGGTGGTTTTGCTTGTCCCAGTTGCCTGACAGCTGGGGCCCTGGGCAGAACCCTGACAGCCTGGTCTGACCCCCAGGGAAGGAGAAGGAGCCCCTGGAGAAGCTGTACCAGGTGGGGCTGCTGGAGACAGCAAGGACAACATCAAGGATGATAACCTCTTCCTCAACTTGGACACTGGCAGCTGAAGATGATGAACTTTTGGCACCTTCTCCAAAGCCAGGCTCCACAGTGAATTTGCAGATGAGTCCACAGCCGGGGAAATGCTCCCAGATTTGTACATTGCTCAGACTGGCTGGGAACAAAAGGTTCCCCCTGTGCTGGGCAGATGCAACTTCAGTCGGCTGCCCAGCTGCTTTTTGGCAGGGCTGGGGGCATGGGTTGGGGTGGATACAAAATGGGAGTTGGCTCCTGGCCCTGCTAACAGCCCCCACCACCCAGCATGGCCTAGGCTGAGGCTGGGGCTGGGGCAGCCAGCCCGACACAAACAAACCCCCATGGTGGGAGCAGAGGTGGGACTCCAGAACCTGTGCAGGGGCTGCTGTGCTTTGCAGGCAAGGAATGGCTTGGGCTGCTCCACTGCCCTTGTTTGCTTTGGGATCACTGTTATTTTGGAAGGCAGTGCAGGAGGGAAGAGAGAAAGTGTGGGCTTCTCTCCCCCATGGGTGGGATTTTCCCTAGCATGAGGGGGTTGGGCCTTCCTCAGATCCCTGACAGAGATAAGAGTTTTTTTATTGCTTCCCCTTGTCTCTAATCACTTTTCAACAGTTTGTTGTTTGTTTTTCTCGAAGAAGCGTTCTCTGTATGGTCCAGTCAGGATTGGGAAGCGATTGGGAGCAGCTGCAGCGTGGATGGGCCGTGCCCTTGGAGAAGGCTGAGGACATCGTTTGGGACCAGCTTTTCTCCCAGCGGAGGATGGCGTGAGGTGAGTCCCGGCCTGCTTGGCATGGTGGGATCAGAGCTTTTGGGAGATGGCAACAAGCACAAGGAGTCTCCTGCTCTGGGCAGCTGCTGAGGGCTGGATGTGCTGTGGCTGGCTGCAGGCTGGGAATGTCCTGCCCTCCTGCTCTGCTCCCAAAGGCAGCAGTGATGGGCAGCTCTGGGCACGGCTCTGGGCACAGCCAGCATGGCCTGGGCTCTGTGGGCAGCTGGGACAAGGGGACAGGAGCCTTCAGCTGACGGGTGGTTTCTGGTTTCTCTCCTTGCAGCCGGGCTCTGCGGGTGCTGAGGCTGCCCTGGGCTCTGCCAGGGCTCTGCTGGGCTCTGCCCTGGGCACAGCTGGGCTGGCTCTGCCCTCCCATTGCTCTGACAGCTTTGCATCAGACAAGCCCGTTTGAGCACAGTGCCTGAGCTTTCTCCTTTGGCAGGTGAGTGAGACTCCCCTGCAGGCCAGGAGATTGCAGCTGGGGACACACATCCAGTTGGCAAGGACCCAGACTCTCCACAGTCCCAGCTGAACCCCTGAATCTCTGCAGGAATGCCTGGATCTCCACTATTCATTCTTCATTTCTTTTTGGCTGGAATTGTGCAGTTGCACTTTCTTCCTCCTCTAGAAGTGCCATGAGTGGCCAAAGCTGGCAAGTGAGCCGTGTTCCTGAGGCAATGCAGTCTGGAGCTGATGAATGGAGAGTTGCCCTTCCCACTTCCAAACCAGAGCAAAAGGCCGTAAGTGGGATTTTTCATCCATAAGAAACCCCTCAAAATTTCAGAGGGAATGTGCAGCTCATTCACAGAGTGAGAAGGAAGGTCATCTTCTAAAGGATTTGGGGTTTGACAGAGTTTAGATTCCCAGTCCTGTCTGGAGTTGGAAGGGCCCCAATCAATTTCCTATTGCTTTGACCACAATTTAAAATAACAATGTTGGAAACAACCCCCAAAAACTTTAAAAAAGGCTGCTGAGGTCAGTAAGATGGATCCATGCCATCAGCACATTTACAATGTAAATAACTGAGTTCTCTTTTTAAAAAGATCATTTACCTCTTAATGCAAAGTTACAGAAGATGTTTCACTAACACTTGGATTTTATTTGTATCTTTTACAATTCATCTAATTGTTTTTTTTTTTTCTTTTTCCTTTTTTTTTCCCTAAATAGAGGTCCTGGCCCTCTTGCAGCCAAAGGGGAAAGGGCCCCACCAAGCCTTGTTACCCACAGATAACATGGTAAAGCTGAACACTAAAGGACCTTGTGGGCATTATTCTGGAATTAAAAAGGTGCCAGCTCCATGGACAACAGAATTATTGTTCCTAACTTGAATGAGATTGGGCTAAAAGAATGAAGAACGGTGTCACTACAGTACTACTGATGTCTGTAATTTGTACCTTGATAGTCAGCCAGAACCTTTGTTTGCCAAAACACTACAGAGTTTCACCAAGGGATCAGTCATCAAAAATGTTTTGAAAATGTAAAGACCAAGGTAGCCAAAGCACTCAGTGTCACTAATTGCTGGGTATGTTCTCAGCTGAAGCTGGGAGGAATGGGGTTCCCTTGGAGGGCTCACCCTGTGTGGTGGCCAGAACTCTGTCAATGGGCTCTGCCTTGTAACGGAGTCAGTGAAGGGACAGTTACAGAAAACTCTGCTGTGGGACACAGGAATACAATGATCAGTGAGACAGGATTCACTCAGATTTCCCGTCAGGAGAAACCCAACCCTGTTATAGTTCTAGAGGCAACAGTGTCAGAAGATTTCTGTGCTTTACCATCACTGCCAATGTCAGTAGAACTTGGGGTGCTGCAGCTGGTCAGTGTCAGTGTCACACCACTCCCAGCTGCAGGGCCACCATTTAGGCTCCTTCAGCAACAAGCACACGGAAGACTTAGGGCCCAGAGAACATTTTCCACTCAAAGAGTGTCTTGGGTTTCAGAAAGCAAAAGATTCTGGTTCGCCCTGCGCCCCATGTGTGCTGCCCTGTCCTGTGGAGTTGACATGAAGGAGCTGAATGGATTATTAGAATAGGTAGCAAATGATGCTGTTAAAATGTCCAATAGCACATCCTATGAGCTCCAACAAACACAAATGGGGACTCCAGAGAACTACACGGCCTCGGATTATCTACTTGCTGGCCAAGGAGGAACCTGGGCTTTCAGGGGATGAGGATGTTGCACTGCTAGCCGTGATGGGTTTGAAGGCCAACAGCCAGGAATCACCTTGGCAGAAAGAGCAGTAGAAGAGTGGCAGAAAGAAGAAAATTCTTCTGGGTGGGATTGGCTTCATGGCTGCCAAATTGGAGGCTGCTGTGAAATGCATTCGTGGCAGGGCCTGTCATCATTGCAGTGTGTGCACTTGGTGAGTTGCTGGGACACTTTGTGCTGGGAAGTGGAGTATTGAGACCTTTCTTAAAAGATAGTGTCAAGAAAAGAGAGGCATTTGGTAAATAAGAGAGAAGAGCAACAATTTAGGCATGTTTTAAAAGGAATGTGAATAGCTCTGAGTAATAAACTGCACTTAATTGTAGAACAAGAGGAGATGCCTTTTTGCTTAATACTTAAATGTAAGCTGTGTTACTGAAAGAATTGTTACAAAGGTTGTAGTTGATTGTAGGTCTCAGGACCAGTCAAAGTACCAAGGCCTGAACAGGCTCTGAGGCAAAGCTCACCTTTAGATGAACCTTCCAAGCAAATGTTGTATTTGTATCCACTCATTTAAGAAGCATGATTAACAACATGATCAATGTATGTGTTCCTTGATAAAACATGGATTTATCTTTCTGTATTTAGAAACAGACAAGGCCCCATGTGGCCTTGTTTGGGGGTGAAGGATCAAAGTCAACTCCCTTGGTTCCTCCTTCAGCCCTGGCCAGGCTTTGGGAGAAAGCAGTCAGGAGAATGAAAGCAGATGTTCTCACACTAGCAGTGATGCCAGCTTGTTTGTTAAACAGTGTAAAAGCTGGGTCCTCTCCCAGCTTTGGGGTTGGAGCTTCATTGGCTGCAGAGGTGGAGGCACCTGCAGGAATTCCCAGTGTCTGGGAGTGGCTCTCCAGTCCTTGCCTTCCCCCAGCTGGTGTGTGGCTGTGGATGATGCTAAAACCTGAGGCTAACTGGTGATGGATCTTTCCTTAATCACTCCAGGCAATCTCTGGTAACAATGACTGGATGCATTGCTGAGCTTTTTTGTAATGCTTTGCTAATGATGATGTGCTTTGCTGAGCTTATCCTTTTGTAATTCTTTGCAGCTGTGCATGATATAAATGACACAATTCCTTCACTTGGTGTCTGTGTCTTTGGTGCTGACCCTGCCCACTGGTGAAACAGGGCCCCCTCCAGCCTAAGTGTTAACCTGGGAAGAGAAAAGCCATCACTCCAAATGTCCCCCCTTCCTCCTTGTTCCCCCCACTTTATACCCTGAGCGTGATGCCCTATGGTCTGGGGTATCCCCGGGGTCAGTGGGGGCCACCTGTCCTGGCTGTGTCCCCTCCCAAGCTCTCCCGCAGCCCCAGCCCCTCTCCAGTGTGGCCAGAGGAGGGGCAGGCCAGGCTTTGGCTCAGTGGGAGCTCAGCAAGAACAAAAGCATCTCTGTGTGCCCAGCCCTGTGCTCAGCACCCGGCCCAGCAGCGTCTCAGTGCCAGGGTCTGTGCCATCAGTCCCTGCCAGGGGTTTCCATGGCACCTGCCAGGCCAGGTGACCCAGGTGTGGTGTCCCAGTGAGGGCTGCCATGCAAACAGTGCCCAGCACTGCCCCTTTCTGTCTGCCTGACCCGGCCTTGGCCCTGGCCCTGGTGTTTGCTGCTGGTTCCGCGGCGCCTGACCGGCCCGCGCGGCACAGGGCAGGCGGCCACGGCACAAACCCACAGCAAGGGCTCCCCTCTAGCTCTGGGCAGTGACAGCAGCCCTGAGCAATGGGCTGGCGCAGTGGGCTCGGTGCAGTGTCCATGGCAGCAGTCCCTTGCAATGGCCAGTGCAGGTTGGGATGATGATCCACCCTCACAGCCGGCCCAGGGCAGGTGTGCGGTGCCCTTCCCCACAGCCTGTCTGCACAGAAGCACTTCCAGGGCTCTCTGCATTTCCCTTCCCTCACTCCTGAGTCACTCACACACCTCCCAAGGACCCACTGGGAGCTTTGAGCTGCAAGGAGTGCAAAGCTGGTCTGTCCTTCAGGAGTTGCTCTCATTCTGCCCTGAGCCAACTCTGGATTTGTGTTCATTGCAGAACTTCCTGTGTGTCTACAGCATTCCTTGCAGGGCTCTGCCTTGCGGAGGGGGAACCTCCTTGAGGTGCCTAGGACTTGGCACACACTTGAGGAGTGTGTCTGTTTTAAATAGGGAAGCTTAGGAGTTTTAGATTGCTTCAAAAAATAAAATAAGAAAACCCCTCTTTGCCTGAGCGCAGCCATTTCTCCAAGCACAGCAGGTCCCAGGTGACTGAGCAGAGACAGGACGGGCTTGGGCTATGTGGAGCAAGGTTGTCCACACTGCCTCAGACCTCAAGGCACAGCTTCTCTGACTAGGCCAGACATCCTCAGGAGAGTCCCTGGGCCAATATCAGTCGCTGAATGCTGCAGCCACCTCTGCTCTAAATAGAACAATCATAAAATATACTCTTCAAAGAGGAATGTGGATTTATTGGAAGCTCTTGCAAATAGTTTTCCATCAGTATTGTAGGAAAACTTCCTAATGGACTGCACTAGAGCAGAGGGAGATCTGGGCAGAGCCATGGTTTGTCAGGACTTGCTTGATCCCAGTGAGCCCCGTGGTGCATTTAGAGCTGAGCCCTGGAAGCTCAGGGCCTGAGAGGAGATTGCGCCAACCTAACCAGGAGTCAAAGTCCGAGGGAAAACCCAAAGTGTCTCAAAGCATGAATGGGTCCCCTGAGGTCCATCCACAACACAGACCCCTCATGGACTCGTTGGAGGAGAGAATTGGAGGCCAGGATGGCACAAACCTCTCAGAGACTCAGTGTGGGAAGGAAAAAGGGAAGTACCTTAAAAGAACTGCACTACCTTGAAGCATTAATGATCCCCATTGAGTGTTGTTACTGACAAAGAATCTCCAGGGACTAATTCCAGCAGATAATTGGAGGCCATGGTTGGACAAAGCTCTCAGGACTCCAAGGCAAAGCCCAAGTCCTTTGAAGAAGCTGCAGTCCCTGGGAGCATGAAGGAGGGCCCAGGGCCATTGCTGCCCAAGGCTGCCCAGGCCAGGAGTGCAGGGAGGCAAAGGCTCTGTGTGGGCAGCTCAGCTGCTGAGCAGAGCCTGGGCTGGCTGGAGGCAGCAGAAAGGCCAAGGCCTGAGCCCCAGCCCAGGGAAGGCAGATCCTGTCCCTGCCCGCTTGCTCAGGGCTCTGCCGGGAGCACTGGCACATGGAGGGGTGCTGAGGGCAGGACAAGGGATGGCAGTGCCCAGCCTGGCTGGGGCTGTGCCAGGAGGCCCCAGTGCCTCAGGACAAGGTGTCTCCTCCTCACAGCCCTTGGTGGCAAGACGCTGCTGGGCCCCAGGGCACCAAGGCTTGGCTTCTCCTGGCCACTGCCAGCCTTGCCAGGGCCCTTGGCCATGTCCAGCACAGCTTGTCCTGCGCTGTCCCACAGCTCTGCTGTGTCCCTGAAGGCTGCACACTCCCATCTCGCTGCCCCCGGGCCCTGCCCTGCCCCATCCAGCCCTGCCCTGCCCCTGCCATGCCCAGGCCATGTCTGCAGTCCCCCCAGACCATGGGTGGGGGTGGGCAAGTGTTCCCGAGGGCACAGGGAGGGGACAGCTGGGCTGGACTGACCCAAGGGATCTCCCATTCCATGCAATGTCACGGTCAGCAATAAACTGAGGGAAAGGAAGGGGATAAGGCTGGCAGGGAGAGCTGTGGATGCTTTCTACCAAGACATTTCTCACACAAAACACAAAGTACACGTTCTTGATCCTGTCCTGCCAGGAGGTGGCTGGACATTGTCTGCTGATGGGAATCAGCAATAGGGGATTGATTTCATTTGTTGTTTCTTTGCTTCCACCTGTGGCCTTTGCCTTTTGAAGCCCTTGCTGAGGAGGGTGTAGAAGCCCATAAGATCAGGACCTGGTTTGCGTATCCCAAACATCAAAAACTGGATGGCTGTGGGACCAACCAAGGATTGGTAAGGACAGCCAAGACTTCTTGGCAATAACACACTGTGAGGAAGAACAGGCTGTGGCTGCAGAAGGGGCCATGCAGATAAAGGCAGAACTTTTCCAGGACAAACATCCTTGCTCTGGCTCCTGGGCATATGCAGGACATGGCCCAAGTGCAGGAATGAGAAGTGGGCATGGACTGTGGGGGGATCAACACCACCAAAGACCCCCAAAGCCTCTGAGCCATTTCCAGAAAGGTTTAGCAGAACAAACTGCACGTGATAAATCATTTGCACAGAAAGTGAGACACTTATTGCCAGGGCAGGGAAAAGTGATCAGTGAAGAGGTCCTCCCACCAAGCCCAGGCACATTTGTGCCCCAGCACCCAGGACATCCCATTGGCTGGATCAATGCTGGAACCAGGACTGGGGATCTCCTCTCTCTCTAATTTCCTTTCTCTCTGCCCCTCTGATTCACATCTCTGTGTCTCTCCTGTCTGTGTCTCTCTTCCCTTTCACCTTTCCTCTTGTGCCTTTATACAAAACATACTGACATGCCCTTTTATAGCTCAGGGACTGACATCCCAGTTTCTATGCCAAATGCATAATGAATTAATAAAACTTTATAGGCCTTTGTGGACTCTCTGAGCTTTTTAATTTCTTTCAGCCACGAGCATCTACAAAACATGGGTGTCTCCTTTGCCTTAAGTTTGGGAGATCACAGAGAGAGAGGGAGAAAGAGGCTCGCTGGGCCCCTGATGGCCGCACACATTTAACCCGCCAGTGTTGTTCTGCTCAGCTTTTCTCTAGCAGGCAGCATTAACCAGATGCAGCTGCGCAAGGGTTTCCAGCAATTTGGCATCATCCACAAAGGACTTGGAAGTGCATTTTGTCCCATGGCACAGGGAATATATGAATATTCCATTGTAGTCAAGGGCTGGTCACTGCGGGATGTCACCAGGGTGTGGCTGCCAGGAGGACTCTGTTCCATGGACAGCATTTGACCCTCATTGCTCAGCCAAATTCCCACTCACCCCACGTTCCATTCCTTCAGCCCATCTCTCTCCAATCTGGCTTTGAGGAGACCCAGCAGACCATGTCACAGACCCTGCTAAGGTCTGGGCAAACAACATCCCCTTCTTTTCCTTCCCACGTGGGTTCTGCAGTCCCTGCCTTGTGCTGCCAGTGCGTGGAATGGCTGCAGGAGGATTTGCCACATCCCCTTCCCTGCTGAGCCTGACCAGTCTGTGACTGTACCAATCCCCTCCCTGCCCTGTTTGCAGACTGGTTCTATGTCTGCCCTTCCCAAGTGCCCAGGACCCTCTGAGATGGCTCTGGCCTTTCCAGGGGCTTTGAGAGAGGTCTCACCGTGACACTGCCCAGCCTTCTCAACATACCTGACACCAAAGGCCTCTGCCACATCCCTCAGTTCCAGGTCAGTGCCCAGGGCATGGCACAGCCCTGTCCAGGTCCTCAGGGTGGTTCAGAAGGGAGGCAGCTGTGACTTCTCCCTGCAGACCCACCACTCTAATGTCCCTCTGTGCAGTCCATGGCTGTCCTGAGCATTTCCCCTGGAGCCTCCCTGCCCTGGATGTTTCTCTCCATGCAGCCCTCAGCACATTGCAGGAAAGAATTTAGGTGGTTTCCCAGAGGATGATACTCTCTGAGTTGTGAGAAGCGACGTTCACTTTTAAGGATTTTAAAGGTTTACTAAAAACTTTAACAAAATACAACAAAGGTCTGAATAAGGAAAAAGGACGGTGCAATGCTGGGAGTTGGCAACCCCGGCAGCCATGAGCTCATCTAGAAATTGGCTGCTCCCATTTTTGTACCCCTGGGGGTTTCCTCAGGCAACCCTGGCTCCTGCCAAGGTCTGTCAGTCGACTCTTCTTTGCCGTTCATCCGTGGAGGTTTCTTTCTTGTCACTTGATGGGAGGTGAGGTGTTGTCATGCTGCACTTCCTAGTAACAAGCTTGCCCTTTTCTCAAATGTTTTCTGCAAAGCCACAGGTACGCACCCTCCTTCCTCATGCCTGGACTACTGAGGCCCTCTCTTGGCAACTGTACGGGCTGGGGAAGATGGACTATGGGGAGAACAGAGGACATCTAAACAACAAATCACAACAATGCAACTATAAGTCAATAAACTTTCCTTAACATACATATAATATTAATCTCTGAATTGCAAGAGCCAACCATTGCATTAGGCATTTATAACAGAGTGAAGTGGCCTCAAGGCACTGTTTGTGCTACTGGAATTGTGCCACCCCCAAGTGCTGATGATGGTTTTCATAGTAAAAGGGTTTTTAAATCCTGGGGATTTAGGGTTAAAAGGAAAATTAAGCTTAGTAAGCCCTGGAAAAAAAAAAAACCTAGGTACATGTAGGCCTTGTACCTTGCTAGAACTGCACCTGTGTAGCTAGTACATGATAAATGATATACTTGTTAGATGTGATGATTGTTTAGTAACTAAATATAATTACTGTTTAATCATAAGAATAAAAATGAGAAACTGTGGTCAGGGGCCTCAGAAAGATCATGAGAAACTCATGCTTGAATAAAGTCAATGTATACAATAGAACAATATAAAGTTAATCATTAATATGTAAGTTATATAATGATAGAATATAAAATAAATTCAGCTCAAAAGCCATGTGAAGTCAGATTTGGGTCTGTATCCCTGATTCCCAGAGCTCTCAATAAAAGCACCTGCATATAATCATATCCCATGATTATGTGTGTTCCTGAACGCTGACAATCTGTTCTATGGTCCTTATCAAGTCCCCCCTTTTCCTGAGACACACTTCCGTATGGGAACTAGTTTCTTAATACTTATATTTCATTTTGCAGCATAGGAAAACTTTGTTTTCTAACATGTTTTCTAATATGTCTTCTTCTGCACTCTTGTTGGCTAAATGTTTCCCCAATTCCAGTTTGGTCTTATCCACTTGGTGTGCTCTGCAATGCCTGATGGCAACTTCCTCTGGTTTCTGGATACCTTCAAGTGAACCCAAGATTTGTTCTCTGTTTTTGATCGGAGCTTTGATATGTCAAAAGGTCTTTTTCTTTACAGAAGTCCCATGTTCATGTACCACTCCAAAGGCATATTCTGAATAATTTCAAATGTAAACTAATTTTCCTCTACTCGATTCCAAAGCTCAAGTGACTGAAATTAGTTCTACTTTCTGGGCTGAAACATTAGAGAGGAGTGCTCCCAATTCGATTACATCGGGTTGTGGAGTCACTGCGTATCCAGATATTTGGATAGGAAGTCTAGGGGCCTGGTGCTCTGACAGACCAGCTGCTCCTGCTGCCTGCTCTGCCTTTGGCATCTGCTCTACTGAGAGTATGGCAGCTGCATCAGGATTTCCTGTGGGAAGAGGTACCACTGCTGACATAGCCCTGGGACTCCAGGGGCCCGTGGCTGTGCCCTCCAGCACAGGGGTGTCACCCACAGCGGGGCATGGGGGGAAGGTGAAGGGCATTAGAAGGGAGAGAAACCAGCGTCTAGGGACTGTGTGAGGGAAATAACAATTTATTTCCTTTTCCTTGAATAAAGAATTGCAAGAACCCTGCTAGAGCTGCTGGGGGATTGGCCTCTTGCTGAGGCCCCTCCTCTTTTTGGGACACTATGTCCCCCTGGGCAAGGAGCCCCTGTTCCAGCCAGGAGCAGAGGTGCTGTGCCTTCTGCCCCGGGCAGAGGGACCTGCTGCTGTCACCACCTCTGGCCACAGGTCCTCCTGATACTGGTCCTGCCCTGCAGGGATGGGCACAGGTGGGGAGTGGCAGTGAAACCCAGGGCAGGGGCTTTAACATGGACTGCTCTCAATGAGTTGTCGAGAAATTACAGTTTTCCTTTTTCTGCCAACCAAGGCTGTCAGTGTTTCTGTGTTTGTATTAATGAGAAGGGTTAGGGTTAGGGTAGAGTGTGGGTTTAGGGTTAGGTTAGAGTGTGGGTTTGTGGTTAAATGGAGAGCAAAGTGGTGTCTGCATTCAATTGATTTTAATTTTTTCTTTCATGGTATTTTGCATGTGAAAAGTCTGAAAATCAAGGACATCTTTTTGGAATCTGCTATCTTTGCCCCTGATACTAGCCGAGTGACCCTTCAGAATTAAGGGAAAGCATGAACTCTTTTGGCCATTTTTTAGAGGGAGAAAACACCAAACCCAAACCTGTTTACTGAATCCTCTGGAAAATCTGACTTATCCAAGAAAACATGATTAGGAATGTATCAATTTTCTGTTTGTCATTCATTCAGACACCTGTGAAGCCAGATCAGTAATGTTCTCGTTAATGATTTAACACACCTGATTGCCATTAAATCACTTGAAATTATGGCCTCAACTTTCAATGATATTTTGAATATGAGAATTTCCATTTCAGGGAGGAACAGAATGCATTTGCACAGTTCCATTATGGGTGGATTTTTTTTTCAATACACAGATTCTCTAATTTCCCCTTTTTTAGCCTTAAGCATTAATGTCAATCATCTGCCTTGGAAATGCAACTCAAATGTAACTCTTTCTACTATTTTGCTTAATTTATTTTTAGAGGCTGAAATCATTCAGTTGTAATTTGCTTTATAGAAGTCTTAGTCACTGTGGGACTGGAAAAGATCACAAAAATTTCTCCCATCATAGATTTTAAAATATTTTAAAACGCTATTTTAAAGAATATTTATCAATATTTAATTTTTGCTTTCTGTGTAACTTTATTAAATCTGTACTTTAAAACATACGTTACCTAGCAGGTTTTCAGTTCAATTACAGCAGTTGCTTTTCAGCAGGCTAATTTTCCTGTAGGACTAGACAAGGAAAGTAACTTAGGAAATTGATTTTTCCACATTGTTGCAGTGTAGGAATAGTATTCCCCAGTTTTTTGCTCACCCTGATACAGCTCAGACCATGTGCCACTCACTGACTTCCCCACCACTTTTCCTGTGGCAGGAGGAGAGAAGAGCACAAGTAGGTAAAGATCACAGGTTGAGCTAAGAACAATTTACTAGAAACAGCAGTGAAAAAACCCCACAAATGGTAATAACAAGACTAAAAGGAGAGTGTACAAGAGGTGAACGAGTCACACATGATTGTTCACCATACAGAACTGGGCACACCCCACGATTTACGGCACACCGGCGGAGGAAGAACAAACCCCTTCCATTTCCCCCTGCCACGTGGCAGGTGATATCCAGTTACCCCAAGGTCCTGGCCGTGCTCCTCCTGGCTGCTGCAAAAATTACCCCTGTCCTGGCCGGATCCAGGACACGGGATCTGCCCTGCGGGTCCTGGCTCTTCCTCTGGGTGAGAGCCCCCCATGGCATCTGCCTGGCAAAAGGGACTTCAGGACAACCTCTTATTTAGGGACATTCCCCCTTCTGCCCCTGTCCCAGCTCCCTTTTTGCCTCCAGAAAACTTTGAACAGAAGTAGCACTTAGGTGCAGTTCTGCACATTCTGAACTGGCAGGAAGGTGACCCACATGTCACTCTAGGCACACATGCAGCAAGGACAAAGAAAGTTTTTGAGGGGCCTGTGTCTCAAGGTCTTTTGCTCCAGGAGTACCACCTGTTACTTTCAGATTCTGCTCAG
The DNA here is from genome assembly GCF_050655825.1 of Lonchura striata. NCBI lineage: Eukaryota > Metazoa > Chordata > Aves > Passeriformes > Estrildidae > Lonchura > Lonchura striata. The sequence continues at coordinate 4,713,592 of NC_140734.1, read as the reverse complement.
GGAGAACCAGTGACCTTCTTTTTGTTCTACACAAGACATAACCATGTGTGGCACATCAACTGTCACTTTTTTCCCCATTTATTTTCAAGTGGCTCCTGCTCTGAGGTGCATTGGCCATTTCTGTAGTACATTGTTTGGTTGTCTTTTGAGAAATAGGCTCAAAATACCACAGGGTTACTTCCTTTACTCCCATTCTTTGAGCTAAAGATGGAGTTATTGTGCAAGGCAAAGGCACTCACATATGAACAGTGCAGAGGGGTCAGTCAAATCTGGTTACTCCAGAGCAGGGGTTGTCATCAATAACCTTTAAAATATATAGAAGGGCTGGTGGGCATTCTGGAGTCCAGTGTAACACCTCCATGGATTTCTTTCATGATTCATACACAGGCTTTTCCAATAGTTCATAACTGGGGATCCATCATCAGAAGCATCCAGTCATTCCCAAAAAGGGACACAGATGTGGGCTCTGGTGTTTGACAAATTGCTTCCTCCCTTTCTTTCCCCAAACTGCACTGTCCTTGTGAGTGGGGCAGCCAGGAGATCAGTCATGGGAAGATATAGATATGGTCTTGAAAACAAACACAAGATTTCATAGAAAATGTGCTTTGGAAGGTAATATTCAACACATTCTCAACTACATGCTCTTATTCTCTCTCCCTGTAATGACTGGACAACACTGATTTTTGGTGTCACCTGACTTAAATCAGGAATAATCTTGGGCATGGGGAGAATGACAATAAAACCATCATAAACTGAGTATAAAATGTTTATCTACATGTGTCAGTAACTTCAATGGCCAGCTGCAGTCAGCACAATTATCAGCCTATAATTGTGCTCAGGGCCAGTGTGGGCCTTTCCATGTCAGCTCCTCCTGCACAGCACATGGGGGCCTGGGCATGCTGCTGGCTTGTTTCCTTTTAGGAGACTGGGATGAGGAAAGGTCGGGGGTTTTGTCAAAGAGATGATATTTGAGTGACTGTGCATGTGCTGGAAGCCTCACAGACTGACTGGCCCATGACAGGATGGCCCAGTGCTGGGGGGGCTGCACCTTGCTGCCCTGGTTAGGGGTGTTAAGTTGCTCCTTTGCCTCAGAGAGAGCCAAGTGCAGCACTTTTGTGCAGAAACACTTCATTAGCCCTGGTTTGCAAAGCTACTGCAGCAACTGGTGTGGCCAGAGCAGCCCTTTCTGCACTTGGAAATGAGCTGAGTCAGTCATGGGCTAAGGCAGGGCATTCCCCACGTGTGCACATTTGAACTCCCTGTGCCCCGACTGTGTCGCGTCCCGCTCCTCAGTGACATCCCGCCCAGCCTGGAACATGGAACTCCCCGTTTCCAAGGACACGTGGCCATTGTCACCAGCACACAGCAGGAGCGCTCAGACCCTTCGGCAGCTGCGGTGAGAGCGGAGGTGTCAGAGCGACAGCGAGTGTTGGTCCAGCTTAGCTGGTTCTTAGCACACGTTGGTCAAGAGGCTGATCCATACACTGAGTGGAGGTAATTATTTACAGTTCTGTGCAGAAATGGGGGGCTCAGGGACAAATTGACCAAGCCAGCACCACATGAAGTAAAGCGTCTTTAGTATTTCTACATTTTAGCAAAGAAAGGAATTAGTGTTCATTGACTGCAAGTTCCCACGTTCTCTTCATAATTAGTATTCTGTCTGCTGTTGGGTAATAATCATCCTCTCACTTGTCACGTTCATTAGACTGCATGCTCAGTCTCTCCCTTCTTTTATGTCAATGGTTTCTCGAGTGCATGGCCATGGTCTGCCCCTGCTGGAATGGCCTTTTACCTCACAGGAGGTGATTCAGCACAGTTTCTGCATTGGCTTTATCAGTTTGTTCCTTTCCTTGGGGGTTCTGCCAAATGTCCTTGTGACCCTAAATTCTGCATTCTTTGTGCCCACCATCAGTGGTACATCCTTCTTCCCAAGCCTTGCTAACCTCCCTGGTGTCTGAGGCAGCTGAAGCCTGTCAAGCCCTACACCTCAACAAGGCAATTCAGCCAAGAAGTAACCTGCCTTTCAAAGGCCTGGCCATCACTCCTTGGCTACTTCTTGTTTCATGGGAATAATCTCCCTTCTTGTTGATGAGCTTTGAATGCCAGAAAGGACAAACATCAAAGAGCACATTTTCCTTACAAACATTTTGCATTTTGAAGATTCTCCAGCAGGACCAGTGGCTGTGTGGGAGCCGGAGCAGCCGAGGCAGAGCAGGATGGCGGAGCTGTGGGCCTGGGCACGATCCAGAGCGTTCCCCAGGGCCCCGGTCTGCACTGCGTCCCGCAGGGCCCCCGACAGCACTGCCGTGCCCGTCAGGGTGACCCAGAGGTGCCAGGACCAAGAGGTGAGGGGCAGGTGTCGGGCTCTGCGGGCTGCCAGCGGGTGGGGGCTTGGCCATGGTGTTGGTGTCAGTCTGCCGACCCCGCGGGACCTGTTGGGCAGGGCTGGGGCCCCACTGGTGCTCCAAGGGCCCCTTTGAGGCAGCTGGCCGGGGGAAGCCACTCGCAGGGATGACACGGAAGAGGTGCCAGCGGAAGGGGGAAGTTCTCTGATGGATGTGTTTCTCAGGGATGACACTGAGGAGGTGCCAGTGAAAGTCAGATGTTCTCAATGCTGGGACACTCAGGAAATTCATGCTCTGGGCATGGCTCTTGGGCAAAATGCATGGATTTCTCATTGCTCCATGTTTGCACTGCACTCACCAAACATGCCAGGATAAAGGAACCTCTCTAACTGTATTTTTAGCATTAGGAATAGCCATTTCTTTATTCTCAGCTGTGATGCATAGTGGAGAACTCCAGCCACATGCACACCATTTACAAAGCTATTCCAAACAAATAAATTTCAGCATTTTTTGAAAACAAAAAAAATTAATCTTCATTGGTTCCAAATTACATAATTTCTTCAATTAAGTAATATTCTATCTTCTCTTTGGTATTGATGTCTCCATTCTGGTGGTAATTCATTCACATCTTTCAGTCCATTCATCATAGCTTTTTAGATTTTATAACAGACAATTTTGCCTACAGAATGAAGCAGTTGGATGGCAGTAGTTGTTTTCGTTAAAAAATGTACTTAGGCTGATGAACATTTTAGTGATTTTTAACCTCCCGCAGAATGTGATACATTCTGTATTAAATTATGAGATCGGCCAAGCAACACAAATTTTGTTATATCTGATTAACCTAGGATAAACTGCTTCCATTTCACAGCTGCCAAGAATTGCATCTAGAGCTGAGGACAAGAGCAAGGGTTTTCATGCCTATTGCGAGTCAAAATTCACCTTATGCAGATTAAATTCTTCTTGGAGCTGACTCCAAGATGTGCTTCCTTAGTACCAAATAAGTCCCAGCATCAGGTTGCATCCAAAATTCTTATCTTTTTGTGAACCACTCTCACCTGGATTGTTAGCTGAACAATAGTTCAGTTGTACTCAGGTGCTTGATTTCAAGGGAAGCCTGTGCCTATACATTCCAGAACTGGGAAAGGGTGACTTGCTACTTGAACGCTTGGCTGAGTTAGAGGCCAGGTGAGGGTTGCTCTCTCAGGGCAGTTCTGTAGCCGGCTGCTTGCAGAGGGAGAACTGTGTCAAAGCAGCCCTTTCTAGTGATGTGACAGCAAACCTTTGCAAATACAGCTCTTGTTTAAAACAAAGGGCCTAGTTAATCAGCAGTAATGGAGAGTAGGCTGAAGTTTTTACAGAAAATATCTTTTTCCTTTTAGCCAAATGCCAGCGAGGCATCGCACAATGGAAGTGCGCAGAATGTCAACTTGTATAACCCAGCTGGAGGTATGATTGCCTTTCACATTTTGCTCAATGTCTGTAAGATTTTCAACTTGGTAATTCATTTTTGCAGCATATTCTTGGGACAGGGGATCTCTTGTGTTCAGAGATCTCAACTGGAGCTGGGATGCCCTCAGGTCAACCTTGTAGTCTCTTGTCACTGCACTTAGCCACTGGTTTGTTTTTGCCCTGTGAAAACCTGCTAGTCCTTCCTTGTTGGCATATTGGTTGATGGGATGCAACTTGGAACATTGAGGTCAAGGTTTAGACTACTCCTAAATTCACAGCCTTGGTAGCTAAGGTTTTGCTTTTGGAGTATCTAGGCAGTGTCATTATCCTTTAAATTTAAATGGGTAAACCTATGCAACCTTGAGAATGTTGCATAGAGAATTTCATAAGGTCAGTGTGGGAAACTTTGTTTGATTTAATTTTTTTTTCTCGGTCATTAATACATGAGTGTTGCCACAACACTGTGTTGGGTTCTTTTCAAGGAAATTGAAAGGAAGATATTGATGTCATCTTCCCCACGGATTCCATCATTTCCCACAAAGCACAAGGTGCTTAGGTGATGTCATTTGTTATTAATCTGTTCTCAGTGCTGTTTCCCCAAAGAGCCTGGCTTCAGGCAAACTCGAGGTGCACATTCCCCTTACAGGCACTCAGTGGTGCTGCCTGCAGCAGTGAGCTGAGCCAGGTACAGCCAGCTGCCCTGAGAAAAGCAGGCTCTCACCTGGCTGTGGCTGCAGGCACCTGCCAGCTGGGACTTCCCTGCCACTGCAAGTGCAGCTCTTGCTCTGCCTTAGCCTACTGCAGAGCATTTTAAACTAGTGCCATGGTGGCTTTTTGCAGAGACAAAACTAAACTTCACATTTCTCATTGGGGACATTCTGTTTCGCATGTGAATGATGATTTGTGTGATTCTTGGTGGTGGTGTGCACAGATCCTAAGGGAATATTTAGCATTCGGTAACTGAGGGACTGGCAGTAGTGAGACAATTGTGGAACTTGGCGCCGCTTTGGCTTTAGGCTGGCACAGAGAAACTCAGGTGAGACAGGTCTGGTTGCTGCTAGGGTACAGGGTGCCTTTGCAACATGCTCCATGCTGTACCAGTTAGGGACTGGGCTTTGTCACAGAATCAGAGAATCAGAATCAGACTTGGAAGGGATCCACAAGCATTTGCAAGTGCAGCTCTGTCCCCAAGAATCCCACCAGGTGCCTGTGGAACTTGTCCAAATGTTTTCCGAGCTCTAGTGGACTTGGGACCATGAGCAGTCTTGTGGGGAGCCTGTCCCAATGCCTGATCACCCTCTGGGTGAAGACCTCTTACCTAATTTCCATCTTAATGCTTGCTTATGGCTTCAGGTAATTTTCTTTAGAAGTCATTCAGGGGTATGGTTTTAGGAGGTTTTTTGTTTAAATGCTGTGGGAAGATTCTCTATCCACATTGGATTGAACTTCTCAGAACATTAGCAGTGTCTACACTCGACAACTGGCATGTTCACCGTGTTCTAAATAATTGAAGCATGTGATGTTTGTGCAATTAGGTTTGCAGACAAATATCAGAGAGGCATGGTCCAAGGAACAGGAAGTGGAGAAGGGCATTAAAAATTTGAGCTACATTGAAAGACTGAAGGAGCGTGTCAAGAAAGGTCAGTCTCTGTGTGTGTGACGGAAGAGACAGAGCTCCCAGATTTCTCACCAATATGCATCAAGTCTCCATCAGCCACTAAGCAGGAGTTCCTGGTTTCAAAACAGTGCTTGCTGTGTCATATCCCCTCCCTTGACCTGCTGGCCACGCTTCACCTGATGCAGCCCAGGACACGGTTGCCTTTCTGGGCAGCCAGCACACGCTGCCAGCTCATGCCCAGCCTCTCATCCACCAGCACCCCCAAGTCCTCCCCACCTTCATCCCAGGCTCCTCATCCCATCCCAGCACCCATGCCCAGCTGGGATAGGGCATGTCCCAACCCCAAAGATGCAGCACTTTGCACTTGGCCTTGTTGAATCTGATCAGGTACCCAGGGCCCTACTTGCCAAAGTTCTCCATGTCCCTCTGGATGGCATCCCAGGCCTCTGGTGTTGGCAAACTTGCCAAAGAAGCATTTAATCCCCCTGTCCATATCATTCTTGACATAGCTTAGTGCTTGAGCTTACAAACTGGAGAAATCAAATGAAAACCACCATGCATATAAAGAGTTTTTCATCAATACCTCACCTCCAGTACCACTCCTTCACATGGTATTTTTAATGTCTGTTTCTTCCTAGTGCTTTACTGTCTGGATTCGTAATGATCTATAAATTCTGAACAAATAGAGTTTCAACAGTCTCGGTACATCCTTTTGCATCAACTACCTTGCTTCCTCCTACTCCCCATTTGACAATTTGTTTTCTGTTTTTTTCTTTACTGAAGTGAAAATACCAGAGCTCAGGAGAGCCCCACACAGCTCTCCAGATCTTGTGCCCGAGAGGAAGAGAACGATGCCCATGAACCCTGCAAAATACATCAGGAGACTTTTCAGTGCTGTTTCTCAACGATCCATCAGAGACAGGGTGATTCATTTACTGGCTCTGAAGAATTACAAGAAGTCAGAGCTACTCGCCTGCTTAGAAAGAGAGGGAGTTGTGGAAAAGGACAAGGAGTCCCTTGGAAAGATCCTTCAGGAGGTGAGATCCTGGAGCTGCTGCCAGCAATGCTAACTCTTAGCAGTCTTACTTCAGGGTTTCAATTAGAATCTAATGAGAAGTTTAGGAAATGCTCTTTGTTTGCATTTTTCCATCCATTTTACCCAGTTTCCACCCAACTGCAAGTCCATGTGACAAAAAGAAATAAATCTTCAAAACTTTGGAGGCCTTGTTGCTGTTTTTCTAGAATAGCTTACAATGTAAATTCTTTGTAAATTTGTTGCTTCTCATGCATTATTTTAATCCTCCCTCTTTTCCTTGCACTGGTAAACTGCTTCATGAAGTAACTTCAAAGGGTGAAACCCTCAACTGGGTGAAACACTTCACTGAGGTCCTTAAAATATCCTGGGACAAGTTTCAGAGGAGAGAATTTTGGTAGCTGCATAGGGCAGTATTTCATTTGAAGGGACTTGGTGGCCTCTCAATGGTATTTGCTTCTACTGGGGTCTGTGGGGATTGCCTTCCAGGGAAGGGTGTTCCAGGCAAATCCTACATGATAAAGATGGTGGCCCAACTTTGAACACAGATTTTCCTTCCTGTTGTGTGCATTGAGTCTTTGACTTCCTTGGCACCTATTATTTTTCATAATTTTCCAGTTGTCCTTTTAGTGCCATTGGTATTTCTTTATTACAGCCATTCATATGATTCACATGGACTGAAGGATGCAGTGGCTGTTTCCTTCCTTTTTCAATATTCCCCATCAGTGTAGGCTGTTGCTGAATTATGCAAGCATTAACATATCAAGTAGCAATATTTCCTTTTGAGCTACGAAAAAGGTGATGATAAGATTTCAAAGCTCAGCTCCTTAGAGGGTAAGAGATGAAAAAAATGTCTCCTTTCTTTTTATTCCTGTTGATGTTTAAGGAGATTTTGAAGGAGTATTTTCTTGTTTGCAGTGTGAACTGCCTGGTGATACTGGTTTGCATTCTGAAAGGGCTGTGTGACCAGCACTACATCCTGAAAACTGTTACTCACATTTCTCTTAACTTCATAGGGAGGTGGTGTTGTTTTTTGCTATACATGAAAAACCAGTAGGGAGAACTTGCTGAGCTCTTCTATTCACAACCTTCCTTCTCTTCCAACACAGCCTTAGTTCTGCTTTTAAAAAGTGAATTCCTGATTCTGGGTACCTTTTCTACTTTTAAGCTGTTGAAATGTAGCTCTAGGTAGGTTATCTCCTATAAGTGTTCCATAGGAAGCTGTAGTTTCCTCTGAGCAGACACCTGAGAAAGAAAAGCAGTTCTGTTTGCAGAGACAAATGCCAACATCCTGTGGTGCTTCATGGGATGATGAAAACATGCCATGTTACAGGTCCAGGTTGTGTTCTGCCATGGCAATGTAGCTGGGTGAAAGAAGAGGGCAGCAGGTGTCCTCTGGAGAGTGGAAAAATATGGACTTGCTCATGGAGATGATGTTGTTCAGGTCCTCCTCAAAAGAAAAGGAAAACAGAAAGGAAAAACCTGGTCTCTCCATGTATTTCAAATGGTGAAGACAGGGAGTTCTGGCATAGTGTACCTTGATTCTCAAAGCTGCGTTAAAGGAGCAAAAACCTGGATCCCTGGTGCAGGGAGAGGTTTTCATAGTGTCCATTTCCTTCATGCTTGCAGCAGTTTGGCATTTACTTACATCCAAATTTCTACAGCCCAAATGGACCACACCTCTTTAATATTGATGCATCTTACATGACAGCTGCTTTGTTCTTCACATCAAACAAAAGTCCTGGAAAAACGGTGCATGATTTTCTTTTCAGCTTTGCTTTAGCTTTGTACTACCAGTTTTACATCTGTAGTCTGCCTTTAGGTGTAATGAATATTGATGTTTTAAATGTCTGCCCATAGGTAGCCAACCTGGATGCAAATGACAATTCTTTCAGTCTGAAGGAATATTTCTTCAAAGACATTCAGGTTGATTGGCCTGGCTACAGTGAAAGAGATAGAAAGACATTGGAGGTGACCCTTTTTCAGTAAGTTCAGCCAGGACAACAACCATTTCAAAAAAACCTTCTGGGAAATGAAGGTCTGTTTTTGCACTGAGGAAAGAACAATGACTGTTGATATTTTTGCCTTGTAACCTGAAATGCTGGACCATCCTTACAGAAAAACAGCCTCATCTCCACATGCCACCAGCAGCAGCCAGTCACTGTCTCTGGGACCTTCTGAAAGAAATACTCCACTGAGAACTGCTCAGGTATTTTGTGAATTTTTAAACATTCTCTACCATATATGATGTTTTATCCCACTTGTTCTTGATGTCCAAGCTGTGATATGAAGCAGTAGTGCTGTCTGTACATCATATAAACCTGAAGTGTGTAACTTCTAATGGGATTCCTGTATACTTTTCAAGACGGTTACAATGTCAAAGCCTGCAACAAGCTTGCACCCATGATTTGTTTCTCATGGTGCATAGGAAACTCTGCTAAGGACAAGATGTGGACATGGTTTTGGTACCTAGCTGTGTCTGTGCAGGGTTCTTGATGATATGGCAGCTCTAGTACCTAAATCATGCATGGTAATGCCAGTGCTACTGTTTGAAGAGAAACCTTAGGGAAGTTTAGCATAAGGACAAATTCCAGTACTGAGGCATTTGTAGGAAACTTGTTTTTCTGTCCTAAGCAGCATTTAGGCTCCCATTTTGATTCAGGCTATCCCATGTGTGAGGAGGGGACTCGGAATCATTAGGGAATACCTTGGACTTGCCAGGCTTAACACCAAGAGATGGCCAATACAAGAGGGCAAGGAAAATGTTTTGAAAGGATCTTGGAAAACACTGCATGCAAGGTATATTTTCTGTACCTTAAAGAATTTTCTTTAAACAGCCCTGGTTTTCCCTAGCTCTTTTCCCAGCCAGAGCAGGAAGTGCTGCAGGGCCTAGCATCCTCTTATGTCCTACCTCCATGCCTACAGCACTTGTGTCAGCAGGCTGGCACAGAGCTGTGTCTGGCACTCCTGCTCTGAGCTGCTGATGGTGGGAGCAGTGTGTGCTTGGTAGGGAAGAGGCTGTGATCCAGGCTTTCCTCTGGAGAACAGCAGGAATGAGACCTGCAGCCAGGCTGGGGCTTCTCTCTGTTGTTATCATCTCTGCACTGGACACGCTGCGATCAGCACCGCACCGGCGGCTTCTTGGGGCCGCTTTAGTGAATCGTGTGGCTGTGTGACAGCAAGAGTTGAGTGTGTTCCTGGTGTGTCTAAGCAGAAATAGGGAGCAAGATAAAACCAGCCTGAGCTCCTCATTTTGGGGAAGCCTTTGATAGAGGTGCTGAAGGGAATGTCTTTTCCCAAAGCCATTTAGCTACAGAGTTGGAGGAGAACTTGCTGAATACTCAGGTGAGAAAGCAGGAATGAAATAGAGAACATACTGAGCTGCAGCACCTCCTTATATGACAGGTCGTTTTAGGTAAGAAAGGTGTGTGTTCAACCATTGCCAGGCCAGAAATGCTGCTTTTTCAGAGCAAAACTAATTGGCATCATCTTTGCAGAAACGGCCTCTTCCTTCTGCCTTTATCAATCCTGTCATGACCAAGAAGCAGAGGACTGACCAAGAGCCCAGTGGTATCCAGCCAGCACCTGGTGGCCACTCTCCTTCTTCCTTGGACCTGCCTTCCACATCCTGCTCAACTCTGAACCTGTCTCCAAGTGTCAGCTCCATTTCCACATCCACCCGTCAGCTACAAGAGAAAGATAAAATTCGGATTCCATCTGGAATCCCTGCGTCTGTCAGGGTGCAGGGGAAGATTCCCTATTCCAAAGGTGAGAAAACAGAGTTAGACAGGGTGAAAAAATCCCATCCTTTGGATTTCGATAAAATACTTGCCATGAGCAATGCCAAAGAGATGAGCAGAGAGTGCAGGACACAAGCAGAAAAGGAGTCACACAGTCCAAGTGCAAAGGGTATTAAACTGATGGACCACTTTTAGATATGCTTCCATTTCATTTTTTACTGGATATCTGTATGGTTTTTTAGTCATATCGAGCCTCCCATCCACCGGCATCTCCCAGTCCTCCCCACCTTCATCTCCAAGCCTGTCTTGGTGTCAGGGAATGTCCCAAACCCAAAGATGCAGCCCTTTGCACTTGGCCTTGTTGAATCTGATGAGGTTCCAAAGACCCCACTTCTTGGTCCTTCCAGATGGCATCCCATGCCTCTGGTTTGGGCAAACTTGCTGAGGGTGCTCCTAATCCATTCTAGAGGATGCACTTGCTGAGGGTGCACTTAATGTCATTCTAGACATAGCTGAATGCTTGAGCTTACCAACTGGGGAAATCATATAAAAGCAAAATGCATAAACATCGTTTTCCATAAAAACTTCCCATCCAGTATCACTCCTTTACCAGCTTTTAATGACTGTTTCTTTTTAATGCTTTACTGTTTGTATTCTTGGAGATCTGTAAATTATGGGCAAATAGAGGCTCAAAAGTCTTGGTACATTCTTTTGAATCAACTTCCTTGCCTTCTCCAAACCTCCAGTCTGAACTATTTGTTTCTGGTTTTCCCTCTCTTTAGGAGAAAAAGCAGAGGTCAGAGGAGCCCAACAAAGCAGTTCAGGTCCTGTGCCTGAGAAGAAGAGGATGATGTCTGTGAGACTTGCAGACATTGACTGGAGCGGTTGCGCTGCTGTTTATGGCCGGCCCTACAGGGACAGGGTGATTCATTTACTTGCTCTGAGGGATTACAAGGAGCCAGAGTTACTTGCTCGTCTGCTGAGAGATGGAGTCAGGCAAAAGGACAAGGATTCCCTTGGAAAAATCCTTCAGGAGGTGAGATCGTGGAGCATGTGCCAGCACTTCTTCCACCATGCTATTCTGCTGCTCATAATTTTACTACTTCCTCACCTGTTTAAATTAGAGACTTTTCCAATACTCCTTCAAGTTAAGTTCCACTGGGATGTCTTTCTCATCAGCTTTCATAAAATGCACACCCATTGAAAGATGCAGTAGATCCTTCCTTCCTTTTTAAATATTCCCCATCCACATAGTCTTTTGCTGAATAATGCAAGCATTAATATATCAAATAGGAATATTTCCTCTTTAGCTAGGAAAAAGCATTTTAGAACCTAGTCAAAGGACTCAAATTCAACATGGATACACTTTCAATTGATCCTACAGTGACTTTAAGGAACTGATTCCCTGAACCTGTGAGGTCTGTTGCTGTGTTTGCCCAGGGCAGTGGCAGGGATTTTTCACCCTGAAGACATTCACAATATAATGAGAGCCACGTTTTGCCATCCCAACTGAAGTAACCCATTTAGGTTTCCGTAGTTTGCACATACAGGTGTAATGAGCATTTGTTTTCCAAAATGTCTGCCTGTAGGTTGCTGACCTGAATGCAAAGGATAATTCCTTCAGTCTGAAGGAACATCTGTTTCAAACCCTTCAGACTGATTGGCCTGGCTACAGCAAAACTGAGAGAGTGAAATTGAAGTTAATACTTTCTAGGTAAGTTCAGTCTTTTGGGGAAGGAAAAGAGCCTTTTCAGGAGAAAGCTCTGGGAAATGAAGCCTAGGTTCTTAGAATATGCTGAGGCAGCAGGGACCTGCCAGGATCCTGGCCCTGCACAGGACACCACAAGAATCACACCAGGTGCCCAAGAGTGCTGTCCAAACACTACCTGAAGCCTTGCTGCAGGGACCACTGGCCTGGGGAGCCTGTTGCAGTGCTCAAGCACCCTCTGGGGCACGAATGTTTTCCTGATATCCTGCCTAAAGCTCCCTCAACTCGGCTTCATGCTGTTTCCTTGAGTCCTGGCACTGAAGGTCTGCAAGCAAAGGACTATGACAGTTGATATTTAGGCCTTGTAACTTCAAATATTGGACCATCCTCACAGAAAAACAGCTCCATCTCAGAACCCCACCAGCAGCAGCCAAGCAACATCTCCAGGGCCTTCTGAGAGAGATGCTCCAGCAAGACCTGCTCAGGTATTTTGTGCATTTTTAACATTCTGTATTCTGTATTAAGTTTCAGCAGACTTGCTGGTGGTATAAAATGCTGGTGATGTGAATGTGCAGGACCAGGCCTAAGCATGGTTTGTCTCAGACATTCCAAGTGCTGTGACAGGAAGGCTGTGATGAGAAGAGAGGATCCTGCAGGGGTGGAGCAGCACTGTCCTGAGCCAAAGTTCTGCTCTGCCTGAAGACTTGAGCTCAGTCCCCACCCTCAACTCATTCCCTGGAGGAGGCCTCAAAGGGCTGGCTCTGCAGGAAAAATCTCCTGTAAATAAGAGGCCGCACCAGGGTGGGGCAGATGGGGCCTTCTCACTCTCTTGTCCCTCTGTCTGTCTGTCACTCTCATTGCTGACTCCAGCTCTGCACTATCCACGTGGCTGCACCAACACAGGAGCTACAGAATGGTGATATTTCCTCAGTCCCTCCTCTGCCTCTATTTCTCTCCTCCCTCACTCTGCCTGGGCACACACAGCTGTCCTCTTGTGCTCCATCCTCAGTTTGGAAGTTTGCTGTGGGTGTGGGGAGCTTGTGGCTCTGTGTTGTGGCTTGTGAGTCAGCAGCTGTGAGAAGGTCCTTGGGAGGAGCTCAGAGATGATTGAAGGGCACTGAGCAACAGTGAGGGCTTGTTGGTAACCACTTGTGACACTCTCCTACAAATTCAAGGGCTTGTTAGCCAAGAGCTTTTGAGGCTGCACAGCAGGTAGCCTGCTGGATTGAAGACAGCTGCTCCTAAAAGCACAAGAGTTTCTTGACATGTGGCTGCTGTCTTTGTTCATCCTGATGAGAATTCACAACCAAGCATTGCACCCTGTACTCCTCGATTCTAAGAGTGAAGCACTAATCTGGTTTTTAACACATAAAACTCTAAAACAGCCAGGTGCCTCTTCAGTAAATCATGTGGATGTTTGACAGCAAAAGCTGAGTCTTTTCCTGGTGTGTGCAAGCAGAAATTGGGACCTAGATAAAACTTACTGGACCTCCCCTTTGGGGAGGCTTTGCTGGAGCTGCTGAAGGGAGTGTCTACTTCCCAAAGCCTTTTAGCAGTGCAATGAGAGAAGGACTTGCTAAGTCCTAAGACGAGAAGCCCGAAATGCAAAAGAGCAGATATTTACCTGGAGGTCCTCCATGTTTGACAGGTCTTTTTATTTAAAAAACATGTGTTTTCAACCTTTGCCAATTCACAAATCCTGCTTTTGTAGAATGGGAGCAAAACCTGATCAGGGTCAGAGATTAATGAACTGTTTTGTTATTGTTGTAGAGACGGCCTTGGGCTCCTGGCTTGAGCAGTCCTGCAATGAGCAAGAAGCGGAGGATTGAGCAGTAGCTCAGTTACCTCCAGCCAGCACCTGGTGGCCACTCTTCTTCCTGGGTGCTGGCTGTGACATCCCATTCTACTTCCTACCTGTCTCCAAATGTCGGCTCCATTTCCCCTGCAACCTTTAGGCTCAAGAAAGACACAAATTTCTGAGTTCCACAATGACAGCACTCGTGTCTTGAAGACTACCATGTCAAAAAGGATATGAAGAGAATTCAGGAGGCTGAAGCAGTAGTGTCCCTTGGATCTCAATGAAGGTACCAATGTGCAGCTTTTCCTAACTCCAGTGTGGATAATGATGGAGTAAAGATTTGATGATTTAGAGAAGCCTCTGCATGAATCAAGGTGCAAGAAAGACCATATTCCAGAGTCAGTAGTACAGACATTATTAATAGTAAATGTTAGCTAAGGAGTTAGAAAGCTAAAGGAGGAGATGGGCCAGGTGGGGAGAAGTGCTGAGATGAACATTGAGGTGGGTTAGGCCCGGATGGGCCCTCCCTTCCTGCAGTGCAGCTGCACAGGCTCAGCTGCAGCAGTGCTGCTGCATCCCCTCATTGTATTTGCAGTGCAGGAGGGGAGGGAGAAATGTGTGTGGGTGTGTGTGGTATAAAACACTGGGAATTGCTCCCAGCGTGTCTCAGAGCAGTGATGTTGGCAAGGGCAGGCAGGCTCCTGCAGCTCTGGGGCTCTGGGGCAGCTGTGGCCTTTGGAGCAGGCAGGGCCCTGGGCCCCGCTGGGTACAGCCAGGGATGCTCTGGGGAAGGCTGAGGGCAAGCCTGGCCCTGCAGGGCAGCAGTGCAGTGAGGCCTGTGCTCGGGCTCTTGCTAGCAAATGTCACTGGGCAGAGGCCAGTGGACGAAGCTACTGCTTCTTGGGAACCTCTCAAATTGTTGAAAGGCATCTGGAGTTTTATTTTCAAACTTATCCTGCACACCAGTCAGGTGCATCTGGCCTGGGATGCATCCCTGGCATATGTTGTTGTCTGTCCTTGTACTGAATTTTAACTTGTTAAAGATTTATTCCTTGTAAATATTTACCTCAGGATGGTTTGAAGTGTTTATTCCCATGTGGAATGAGTTTTTGTCATTGCAAAGAGAACGAGATCTTCAGGCCCAGAGGAGCAGAAGCTTTGGTGTGACAGTGTTGGGATGTGGCATCTATTATTCTCATTGCCACCTCATCTTGGGTTTGTATCATGAGCTTGATAAACCTCACACCTGTTGATTTGAGGGAGAAGGGATTGAAGAAGGTTTGACTCCCTTCAGTGGCTTTAAGCATTTATGAGTTTTGCCCTCTTTAGGAGCTGCTGTGCTTTGGGTGGTTGTTGTTGTTGTTGTGGTTTCAGACTTGTCTAGAGTTTGTTTTTAGGTCTGTAATACATAACAGCCTCAGTTTGCAAATTTCCCAGAAGGATGGTAGCTCACAAAGAAAAATACATCCAAAGTCAAACTGAGAGTAATTTTATTTTTTTTACATTAATAAAACCAGACTGGCCTGGCTTGGTAGCCTCTGAGCCTGCCTCAAGGCTAATTTAAAGAAAAGGTCATGAAATTCTAAACTCTGCAATAATGTTGACATGCCCTAATTTTCTTTTGATTTCTCCTTCCTAGAGTAGCCCTAGCTACTCTGAGATGAAGAGCAGATGCCAGTACCTCCACAAAAAGCTGACCCACATTCAGCAATGAGTATCTGAATTTGGCAAGCAGCAAGTGGAGTCCTGGCACCTGTCGTCTGCTTCAGCAAGGAAACATCTATGAACTCGGGCTATTTTATTTTAAAAGAAGGTTAAGGTTTTAGGATTCTTCAAGTTAGGATTGAGTAGATGATTATTTCTTAAAAGCATAGGATTAGTTAGCCTAAGATTACAGAATTTAGTATTGAACATTAGCAATAAAGAAGTTGCATTCTTGTTAACTCCTTCTCTTATTGCCACTTCTCTCCAAAGAAGTTTTTTTTCCCATCCCGATTGGGGGATGGGCCAATTAAATCTGCTTTCTAAAAAAACCACTGCAAAAGTTGTCTCCCAAGTTTACCCTAAACCAGCCATTTTGGCCACCCCATGTGAGGCCCAAGAAAGAAGAAAAACCTGTAATGATTGCATTTTGGTTGTGCTTACTCTGTAGTGGTGCAAAGCAGTCAGTAACCATGTTACTTGAAGTGGTAATGTCTGTCAGGATGGGGGCCTTCATGTGTTTCTAGTCCCAAGGCCGTTTTGAAGCTGTAATAGCTTTCTAGTCACTAGGATTATTTTCTTATCTAAAAACAGCTCCACTATTGTTCTAATACATAGCTTTTACGTAGAGGGGCATGGGTTTGAATAGCTATTGTGCTAGGCACAGTAATAATAATTTATAGGGATTTTACAAAAGTACTGAAGTCTGTTCAAGATATATTTGGTTTATAGTTTCTCCATCCTACCCTATGTCCCAGTTCCAGTAGCATGTTTTGGGGGTTTATTAGAAATTACACCAGTTTATTAGAGGAAAAACATGGGCTGAAGCTTTCCAGCCTTTCCTTTCCTTCTTCTCCTTAGGATCTGTGCTGTCCCTTTTTGAAAATGTTTGGCTTCCCTTGAATGTTAAAGAGACCACTTTCCTCATATTTAATCTAGTAAACTTCCTCTATAAAGTCTACAGCTTCTCGAGACTGAGGGCTAAGATGTCCAGAGAAGCTGATGAGTCCCCTAACCCAGAAGCAGACCCAAGCAGGGAGAATTCTGAGTAGTGTAGAAAGAAAGAGAGAATTAGTCAAACCCTGAAAGAATTTTCTGATCCCCCAGCCTAGGAAATTTCATATGAACAAATTCAGAACCCAGATGAGGTGGGGAAATATCTAGAAAGAACTACCATGATGACTTTAAGGAGAAAATCTCATTGCAATAGGCTAGGCCCTAGCCTTTGCTTATCACAGACTGCTAAATACTGTAGAACAGCAGACAGAAGCAGGGGGCAGGGAGATAAATCAGCAGCTACCCCAGTAACTCAAGCTGCAGTCAACAGCCCAGCTACTCAGGTTATAGCTAAACCAAACAGTGAACCTAAGTCTGCAGATAAACAACAATAACCCTTAACCCAATCAATACAAGACCAAATGTGAAAAACGTACTCTACTCTACAGCCGGAATCCAAACTCTGGCCTAAAACCTTTAACAAAAACTACCACTAATTGAATCTGCTTTCTACAAAAACCCTTTAAAAGTTCTCTTCCAAATTTACCCTAAATCAAGACAACTTGTCTTGATCTACTGTTTTCTGCCTGTTTTCCCCTGACATTTCTTCACCCATTGGTTCCTCTCAGTGGCTGTTTCTCTTCAGTAGTTGATGGACTTCTTTTCTTTTTTCCTGCAATCCCCTACTCAAAATCATGGGTGCCAAAGCAGTGGCCCAAGAAGCCCCTGCCTGTGCATCTGCTGAACAGAAAGTCTGTGCTCAACTTGAATATTCTCATTAAAATCCCAAAGGACTTCCTGCTGCAGTTTGTGGGTTTTTTTCCCTTCCTATGTAGTCTTCATAGTGCTCTAAATAAATAGGTACCCTGAGGGAGTGCACATTGCAGGTGAGCACCCACTCCACAGCCTGCTTCAAGTAGATCTCATGGATCTCGTCTCCATCTTCATCACCTCACAGTCACTATGACTCCTGCGTGGAAGAGACAGGCTGCCATGATGCTTTCTGCTTTTGGTCCTTTTTTGGCAAATAAAATATTTTAGTTTAGAGCATTCAAACCCTGGAGTTTCTTCCTGCTTTCACCTATTTGAATTGCCTTGACATCAAAGCACTGCCCCGGGACATGACAGCCTGGCTGGTGCATGTTTGTGCTCACAGACCAAAGGTGCCACGTTGTGTCCGTGCCCCGGCTGTCTGTCCATGTCCATTGAGGCAGACGGTGGAACGGGGGGACTCTGCCAGCTCTGTGCCGCTCGGGGGCCGGAGCAGCACAATGTTCTGTGTTGGAAGGCCTCCACCGAGCCCAGAGGCTGCCTCAGCCCCAGCCGCCATCCTGTGCATGGTGGCAGCGCTGAGGGCTGTGGCAGGGACACTCTTCCCCAGAACTGTTTCACAACTTTTCCTTTCCCAGCAGGGGACTTGGAAATGTTTCTTCTGTCCTGACTTACCCTGTTTCCACCTTGTCAATACACAACTTGCTGTCTTACTCACTTTATGCTTAGAAGGTTCTAAGAAGAAGATGAGAAACATACTTTGATTATGACACCCAAAAAGAAGGCCAGAAAACAGCACTCCATAGTGTAGGGCCTATAGAGTGGCTATTTGGTTTATTTGACAGCAGAGTTAGGGCAATAGCTTCACCACAAACTCACTTGTCCATTCATTGCACAGTACAGGCTTTTAAACTTTTTAACTTAATGTACACATTATATTTTCCTAACCTTCATATTGCAACATATATTCTAATTACATCCTTATATAAACCCTTGTAGCACATGTGCAGTTTCAGCACGAGGTGATCATCTGTGGATGACAGCCTGGCCAGAGAGGGAGACACGACATTCGTTTTTCACAGCGGCTTGTGAGACCTTTTAGGGAGTTGCAGAAACGATGATAACTTGTTAGTATAAACAACCAGCAGGTGGTGTTTTTCTATTCTGATTTTCTGTTCTTCTTAAGGACTGTTGGTGAGAAAGATGTTTTTGTTAATTAGCCTATCAAGTAGAATGTGTCAAACCTGTCTATAAAAGAGAGAGCTTCTGCATTAAACTTTCTGCAATTCAGTCTCCTGGTGAGCTTGTGTCACTCTGGGCTTAATGATGGCAGTTGTCAGCCTCCTGCTGGTCATTTTGGATGAAGGCTCAGAAGGCTTCCTCAGGCTTCAACTTTTTTACCTCTGCTTCTGCACATGTTCTACAAGACTGTCTGCTCAAATAGCCAGTGGTTAAATAGCCTTTTGCAGTTAGTTTGTTCTGCTAAATTTGCTGATTTCTAGAAAGTGCTTCATTCCCATCCCCGGGTACAAAGTAACTACTTCATTCTGCACAACTTTTAGCATAGCTCAAGCATTATCTCATTTCCTCAGCACCTAAAAGAAGGAAGGGAGGTAGGGGCAAAGCAATGAGAGTGATGGGTCATTATCTTGTTAGCCAGGTATCAATTATTAGATTAAGTAAGGGATATTCTTGTCCATAAAGTACGTGTGGGGATACCATAGGGACAGAGCCAACGTGTGGATTTGGAGCGTTGGGGCTGGTGCCAAAGTCCTGCTCTTGAGAGGGGTGCAGGGACATAGGCAATGTCAGAGGACAATGAGAGACAGGGGACATGAGGCCATAATGGGCCAAGCATGATCCTGCACAGGATGGCAACAAAGACACTTCCTCAGCGTGACCTTGGCAATCCAGGGCACCCCAGAAAGGGCCGAGGAGTCCTGTGTGTAACCAGGAGGGATGACTGCCATCACTGTGGGTCCCTGCATTCCCCAGTCCCTTGCTGGCCATTCAGTTCACACTGGGGACCAATTGTGCAGGGACCTCCTTTGAGTTTAGAAGGGATACCAGACCAGGCATGATCTCCACAGATGAGAAAGTACCCAGTAGGAAGCTGCAGTGGAGAACTGGAAGAAACTGAAACATATGCTGAAGTGTAATTACACCAATAGGAAGAATTTCTCTATATTGGGAGACTGGAATTTACTGATACCAGATACTCATTAGGATTTTGTTGCTGCATACTAGTCCAATTAAAAACAATGCATGCATCAGCTTGAATTGATCCCAAAAGTTCTAACTCTTGTGGTTCAAGAGGAGCAGGAGGAAGGTGAGGAACCCAAGAATCCCAATTATCCACATTATTTTGGGGATTTGTCACCTTGCAAGATGGTATGTTCTGAGGGCAAGGCCAATTGTCAACAGGTATCCCTACCAGACAGGTAGAGAATGGATTTCCAGGGGAGGCTAGAGACAGACAAATAGCACTCTGATTTGTCAGCTTAGGTAAAGTAACCCATGTGTTTTTTCTTGGTTGTGCAGGAGCCCAAGCATTAACTTGCAACAAAATTGACAGTATCAAAATCAAAAGTATCATTTTGTTCCCTAGAACATGATTTATTTCCTGTAGAATAGGCTCAAGCCGAAGTCGTCCTCTGTGGAGTCTTCGGTCTTCGGCAGAGGTGTTGGCAGCCGTGTTGAAACAGGACGTGTCCACTTACTGGGAACCCACAAGGGACCTGTAGGTGTAGACACACACATATGACCACTACCCATATAATTTACAGGTGCTGGTCCTGACCATATCCCTGTAGCAGGATGCCTATACATTGCGGTCATTGGCTTATCAACATCTTTCTGTTTTGCAAGTATCCCATGTGTATAGGCAGGTGACATATCGTGAACACCAAATATACAAAGATGATTTAAAGTAAACAATGCTTTTCCTAATCTTTCCTGAGGATCAGTAATTATCTTAAATTTTGCAAGATACTGGTTTAGAGTTTGGTTTGCCCTTTCTACTATAGCTTGTCCTGTGGGAGAGTGTGGTATTCCTGTAATATGCTTAACACCCCACAGCTGCATAAAGCGATTAACTTTCTTCCCTACATATGCAGGACCATTATCTGTTTTAATAACTCTAGGTACCCCTAAGATAGCAAAGCACAGTGTTAAATGTCAAATAACATGAACTGCTTTCTCTCCAGCTTGTGGGGAGGCCCAAATGAAGTGACTGTAGGTGTCAAGACCACATGGACATTATGTAAATGCCCAAATTCATTCACATTAGTCATGTCCATTTGCGACAATTAATTGGGGCTAGACCTTGGGGATTTTCCCCCAGGCTAAGACCTGGTCCATTGTGATGACTGCAGTCTGGACATGCTCTGATAATTCCTCGGGCTTCCTCCATGGTAATATCAAAGCAACATCGTAGCCCTTCTGTATTCTGATGAAATGAAGCATGGACATTGCATGCTTTTGGAAAATTGTCCATGGGTACAGTCACTGATACCAGCTGATCAGCACGAGCATTGCCCTCCCCTAATCCTTCCATCCACTTATGACTCCTGATGTGAAAAATATCATATGGAGCAGATCTCTGTCTAATAGCTGATTGCAATTGTGCAAAAAGTGTATTCAGGCATTGATTCTGTACTTCTCGCAGCAATGCAACTTCAATACACTCTGCTACTCCAACTGCATTCAAGGAATCACACACAACATTTATAGGGTCATGCATCCATCGATAAAATGCACAAAAAATAGATAAAAATTCTAAAGTCTGCAAAGTGCCTGATTTCTGTCCCTCTAAAATGATATGATTCCATTGTCCTTGCTCATTCCAGGTGAGAGCAGCTTTTCATGACTTGGGGCCTGCATCTGTGTATACAGTGATAGCATCCATCACTGGTGTTTCACTATATTTTGGTTGTGACAGCCAAGTCTGTGATGACATCCAGCGTAAAATAAATGAAGATAGTGGAGACAATTGCATTTCTGCACCAGATTCTAAAATGGTAGCTTGTAACTCAGGAGAATGTTGCAAAAACCAGTCCAGATCATTCTGTTTTATTGGAAAAAATATTCTTTGTGACTTCTCCAGTGACCTGTAACACATGCTTCTGACTTTTTCGAATTAACAGTGCAAGTGCATCTCTACGTGGCTGAATAGAATTACATGGTTTTATAGGTCCAAACACCCATTCTAATACCTTTATATCCTCCTTCTTTCCCCCTCTGTCTTTTAACTACTGAATGAGAGCACCTAACAGGTATTTTGGCTGAGACAGAATAGTAATGTCTATGGGTAAGTCAGGATCTCTGTGATCCACAGCTCTCTGTGAAACAGCAGTAGCAATATCCAGTACAATTGTGCATTGTTTGTCAGTTAAGTGAATTGGTGTAGCAGGATTTGTGCCTTTCAGCAGTGGTCGCAGTTCATCAAGTTCAGCATTAGAAATACCAACAACAGGACAAAGCCGTTCTATATCTCCCATAAATCGTTGCATGTCATGTAAGGTTTTTAACTCCAGCTGCAAATCAACTTTCTGTGGCCAAATATGCATGTCAGAAATCACCCAGCCTAAATATTTCCAGGGAGCAGAACCCTGTACTTTCTCCGGAGCAACACACAAGTTTTTACTCAGTAACTGCGCAAGAATGAAAGCCTCCTGCTGAGCAGCGAACGAGCTTTCTTGTGCCAACAGAATATCATCCATGTAGTGATATATCACCGTGTCAGGAAAAGCAGCTTGAACAGGTAACAGAGCAGCATCCACAAAATGTTGACACAGCACAGGACTGTTGCTCATTCCCTGGGGAAGGGTCATCCACTCATATCTGCTTGCTAGTGCCTCACGATTTAAAGAGGGTAAGGTAAATGCAAATCTTTTGGTATCCTTTGGATGAATGCCAATTGGAAAGAAAGAGTCTTTTAAATCAATTATAAGGAGATTCCAATCCTCAGGCAGCATAGCTGGATTTGGGAGACCTGGCTGTAAGGCTCCCATTGCTTCCATCTGGGCATTTACTGCACGTAAATCATGCAGCAGACAAAATTTTCCTGATTTTTTTCTTAATAACAAATATTGGAGTATTCCAGAGACTAGTAGAAGGTTTAAGTGACCTTGCTGGAACTGTTCAGTAACAAGGCAATGAGCTTGTTGTAGGCTTTCCCTCTTTAATGGCCACTGCTTGATCCACACTGGATCATCAGATTTCCAGGTTAGGGGGATCGGGAAAGCCCAAGTAGTGACTGCTACTAAAAACGATCTTTTGTCACAAGGAGAGCACCTAATTGCATGAGAATGTCATGGCCAATTAATGCTTGAACATTGTGTGGTAATGACATAAGAGTAACAAATTGTACGCAAGTGGGACCATCCAGTGATAAAAAAATTTTGTCTTGCTCTTAGAAACTGAAGCTGAACCTTCTACTCCCTCTACACCAGAGAGCATTGGGAGCAGAGGCCAGCTGGCAGGCCAACAATCCTTGCTGGCAATGGTGATGTCAGCTCCAGTATCCAGGAGTGCAGATAGCTGCAGTCTCTGTTGGCCATTTTCCAAAAGAACAGGAGCTTTTGGCCGTTCCTCCATCAGCAAACATAATAAAGCAATACCTCCTGTAGATCCAAATCCCTCTGGTCCCCTCTGCCGTTGCATAACGGAAGAGGCAGCTTCTGTCAGCTGCAGCGTAGGTACAAGCTGAGCAATTTTGCTGCCATCAGGAATAACCAGAGGTAGATAAAATGTCACAGCAACAATAAGGATTTCACCTGTAAAATCAGCATCAATTACTCCAGGTAATATGAAAAGTCCTTTTAAACCTGCTGAAGAATGACCCAAAAGAAGTGCACCACAAGGTTTTCTTTATGTATCACTGGTCCTTGGATCCTGGTAGGGATCTTTACAGGCTTTCTATCAATTAACGTAATGTCTTTTGTGGCTGCCAGGTCCAGGCTGAGGCTTCCACTTGTGGCTGGCCGGAGGCAGCTGGCTGGCTGTAGCTGTTTGGGGCCTGCCACACAGGAGCCACTGCTGGGGTCTTTGTGCCACGGCTCTTCACGCTCCTCATCGCGTTTCCCGATTCTCTGCAGGCTTCAGTGGAGTGGGAGTTCATGGAACATTTGTTACACCACACTGTCCCTTCTCTGCAGTTACGACGAAAATGTCCTATTTTCCCACACCTGAAGCACTTTGGACAAGGTTGTTGTTGCTTAGAATTATTTATAGGTTGCAATGGAGTCAGAGCAGCAAAGGCTTGTGTTTGGCTTTGCACCAAATCTTTCCCTACATCCCTGAGTGCCTCAACTAACATTGCCTGTAGACCTGCAGGAACTCTCAACATTCTCTCTAGCATTTCCTCTACTGATGCATCAATGCTCATTGTATTAAGAACACTTCTGGTAGAAGCATTACAATTTTCTAAAATACACTGTCGTAATAGACTTCCTTTCATAAAGTCTTGTACACAGGCTTGGTTAATAGCTTCAGTTACCCTATCAACAAAGGGGGCAAAAGATTCCTCTCTGCCTTGCTTTATGGACATATAGGATGGAGACACTGGTGTTGTTCTAACCCTGGAAATTGCTTCTTTAGCTAATTGCATAGCAGCTTTTAATTTCTCAGCCCCTACTTGTGCCTGCATCTCAATCGTGGCAAACTGTCGTGTACCCATCAACTGTTCAACTGTCACCCCTTTTAAAGGATCATTTGGCTGTCGTAGAATTGCAGCAAAATGATCACTCAATTGAAGCCAGTGAGCTTGCTACAGCATCAACTGAGACTGTGTCATAATCATTCTCATTATATCCTTAATGTCTTCTGGAAGAAGCAAACCCGAGCCCCATATGTAACCAAGCATTTGCTTTGCAGGCTCCCCGTGTAACCCACAGTCATTAACTGTTGCTCTTAATTATGAAAGCAATTTCCAATCTACAGGATGATAATTAGCTGTCATCCCTCCTGCTGGATTTGGTGTACAGACAACAGGGAAAGCCTGAAAATCTGTGTCAGTAATAGCAAAATACATGTCATAAGTCTTATTACTTATTGCTTATTTTGGATACTTAACCAATCTATTCTGTGTATTATTGGTAATTCTTTAGAAGTTTCTTGTTTAGCAAGAGCACCAGTAGGTATCATTAGAGCTCCTTTATGGTGGTTCTGAGAAATTTAATCCTGCAGCTGCTCTGCCTTGCTGTCTGGGAGTCTCTCATTCCCTGTTGCAAATTGTTCACTCCCGGGGAGGGGATCTGTGGGCAATTGAGCAGAACTAGAGGCAGGATTAATAGCAGGAAGACCAGTAGGTTGTTTCTCATTTGGTCTGCTCCTTATCTCAATAATATTCCATACTGGAGGAGTGGGATTGTAGTCTACCCCTAAGGAATGCATTCCTGGTTTATTAACTCCTTCCAAGGTTGCAGTAGCGACAGCAGCAACTTTCTTTTCTGCCTGATACCTCTGCAAACAATTTATGACTGAACACCAAGCCTTCATTAGCTTTAGGGCAGCCTTATCATCATCAATCACCTTAAACCAAAGAAAGTTCCCTAATTCACTCCATTCTTTCTCATCAAAGAGATCCCCTGAGGCTTTAAACAAGCCTTGAGCCTGGCCATATTATGCCAGTGGATCTTTATCAAGATCAGCTAATATCAGCTAATTCACATTTCTTTAAGAAACTAGTTAACAACTGAAGAGTTACTTTGCTTTCCATTATAATCTATCCCTTTTTAGTGCAGCCTTTTGCACCTTGTAAGCAGGGTAGCTCCTCCCAGATAGCGAGTTTTGAGTTTTGCAGACTCAGGCACCAGAGTGACTCCTTATGACAGCATCTGTCTCCTTTTAGCCTGCTGAACGCTGCTTTTTGGTGCTGTACTGGTCTCACTGTCCTGGTCACAGAGCGACTGGGCAGAGACCAAGTCCCTGGGGCAGAGACCAAGTCCCTGAGTTCGGGCACCAATATGATGCCGGTGGTGGGAAAACAAGCACGCAATCAATATGATTGATACCAAACTCCCCTTTAATCAAAAAGCCACTTAACATATAAAGGTATTTTACAAGCATAATCAGCAGTAAGCTCTCATTGGTTAATTTACAAAGGTCTTTGTTTTATTTGTCCTACTTGCGGTTACAGCTGTAGCTAAGTTTTCAAGCCAAGTTCTCATCTCTAAGTCATGTCTTCCAAGGACATTTGATCTTTGTTGAGCATATCTTCAAGGCTATGCCTGTCCTTATGATCTCATTCCCAGACCTTGTACAACTATGCAGCTTCCCAGGCCTAGACACAGAGCCGGGTTTCCAAGGTCTGTTCCCAGGCCAGACATAGCGTGATTCTGGGGTCTTCAACAGAGGTTTTTAGGAACAGGTATTCCATAGAGTCATGGCCTTGTTCCAACAACCGTTCTCCAACAACCCAGCTGCAACCACACTTGATTTCCAGGTCAAAACACTTGGTGTCGCTGCCCCGGGCTTCCCCATAAGACACGTGGGGGCTTTGGAGACCCCATAAGGTGCACAAGGGGCTTGGGTCCCTTTTGAGACACACAGGGATATTTTAGGTTCCCTATGAGACATGGAGGACACTGGGGTCCACGGAAAGTCATGCATGAGATTTGGAATCCTATGTGAGGCATGCAGGGGGGTTGGGATCTCTGCCAAGGTGTGCAGGGTGCTGGGGGTCTCTGCTGAGCACAGGACGGGGTTTGGGGTCTCCTTTCAGGTGTGGAGAGGTCTGTGGACTCTCCTAAGTGTGCCGGTGCTTTGCGTCCCTCCTGCTGCACGCAGTGGGGCTGAGTCTCTTGTGAGGCACGCAGGGGACGGAGCCCTCCCGGGTTCCTGCCGGGCCCGTCCGGCTCGGGGCTGCCGCGGCCCAGGGGCAGCCGCCGTGCCGGGACGGCTGTGGCGAGGGGCCGAGGCGGAGCTGCCCCGCCGGGTCGCGCTGCACGGGCACGGCACGGGCGGTGCTGAGCGCCGGGCAGGCGGCACCCCGAGCCCAGGGGCCACAGCCGCGGCCCTGCCTCCATCGGGGCCGGGCACAGACAGCCCCGCAGGCAGAGCGGCGGCACCGGCACCGCTCAGCGCCCGAGGGGACGGAACCGATGCCAGAGGAGCCCGGGGGGCCCTGAGCGGGGCCCTGGCGCTGCCCGCCCGGCTCTCCCGGGCCTGTGGCCATCCCGGGCGCCAAGGGCTCGCTCTGTGCCGCGCTCTCCCTGCCCAACGGGGCTCCGGGTCAGCACCCGGCTCCTGCCACTGCCTTGAGAACGCTGAGGGGCATTCGGGGGCGGAACTGAACTTGCCAGGGAGAGAATTCATAGGACACTTGTTTAGCCCTTTTACAGACTTGTTTAGGCTTTCAAGTTGAGAAACAACTTAAAATCCCAGGCTAAATCATGTGGTTTAACCTGTGGGGATTCCTTGAAGATGCTTTGTAACTCCCAGGGGTGCCGTGTTGGAGGGTGCCGCGGGAGACAAGACTCATGCTATCATGATCATCAAGTCTCAGTTTATTGTGACAGATTACACAGTTTATATATGTTCGTTAATTAGCTCATACATGTTGCAAAAGCCGAGCTCATGATTGGTTGCTATGTGACTTGTACTATTATCTTAAAACTATCTTTGTGAATGATACTCGCCTGTCCAGCTGGCCTTGCAGTTAGAACAGCTTAGCACTTCTTTGTTCTTCTCTATCTATTTCTACATACCAAGCAGTTTCAATATCCTGCTTTCTGCACACTATCTGCTCTTCAGGGTTATGCAAACTTTGCAGCAGTCACGTAGCCCTCCCTATTTGGATTAATTTTACAGTATCATGTCCCCTGTTGTACAACCATTCCTCTGTCAGGCTCTCTTCAGTGCCAGGCCGCGTCCCAGTGAGAACCAACACCCAGGAGCTCTGATGCATGCAGCAGGGCTGGCACCAGGGAAACGAGTCAACATCCCTACAGCTGCCCGCTCTGCCTGCAGGGTGTCACGCAACAGCAATGTTCCAGCAAGAACAGGCATTTGTACATCCTCAGGACGATGTGCACTTGTGGTCCTGGTGGTGGATCAGAGAGAAAAGCCAAAAGTGACAGACTAAACTTGACTGCAGGAGAGGGATGGCTCAGCAGAGGACCTGGGGACCTGTGGTGCCAGCCAGTGACCGGCCACTCGGACACAGCAGGAAGGCCCCAGACTATCACACTTCAGCTGGCAGGGTATAAAAGCCCAGAGGTTCTTTGTTCAGGGTCCCCCAGAGGCACCAGCTCAAACTGCCACTGTTTCAGCACAATAAAATTGTTTTAAGGATCCAGAGGTCTAACCCTCTGCTATAGAGGACATTGCACATTTCCAATCTTTTGGGCACTTAGGAACTTCTGATTTTGCTTTGCACCCAAGAAAAATAAACCCCCAAATGTGCACTCCTTTAGCCTTCCCACCTGTTATTTTCATCTGATTTTTACATTGTTGTCTGCTACGTTGTCTTCATCTTTCCAAAATACCTGTGCTCCTGAGTGGAAGCAGAGCTGAGGGAATGCCTTGGAGGGCACCAATCACCCAGGGCCACTCACTGCCACTCCAACCTGAGGGAGACGTGCCACACCTTTCTGTTAAGGTCCTCCTAGTAACAAGAACCAAGGCAGAGGAGACAGGAAATCCCTGGAGGCTGCCAAACATCTGGACCAAATGCTGAGTGATCTGGAGAGACAGCGTGGTGGGTGCATTTCCCTCCCCCTTCCCCTGGGACTCAGCAGCCAGGGGTGTTCCCTGCACATCTGGACAGGCTGTGCCTGGCACAGTGGGAAGGGATTCATGGCAGCCTCGCTGCCCCACTGCTGCTCTCACAGCCTGCAGGGCTGTTTCCCAGCCTGGGCTGGCTGCAGCTTCTCCCCAGCCTCTGCAGGAAGGCATTTGGCACCAGCTGACAGGGAGCCCATGGCCCATGCACACCCTGAGATCCCCTGAAATTTCCCAGTCACTGAGCACTTCTGGAGGGGCAGATGTTTGGAGGAGGGTGGGCCCTGGAGCAGCCCCTATAACCTGGTCTTTATCCTGAATCTCATCCATGACTTAGACAAGCTTTTCCTGCTGAAGATGCTCCCTTCCTGCTGGGGAACAGCCCCACCTGATCCAGCTGTCCCTTTTCCTTTCCCCAGAGATGGAAGGAGAGGCTGTGCTGAAGGCTGAGCTTCCCAGAGGAAGCAGTGGCTCACTGGCAGCCTCTGCTGCAGGAAGGGAGGCGCTGCCAGGCACAGTCACAGGAGGTAATTGCTGTGCCTCTGGGCCTGAGCCCTGCTGAGCCTTGAGCTGCCCTCTCTGCTGCTTGGCTGTGCGGGCTCACAGCATTACCTGAGCCCCTTGGAGTGCTCACTTCCCCATAGAAGGGGGGGATCCCAGCACACCGTGGAACATTTCCCATCTGTGCTCCTTTCTAGATTGGGACCGTGACTTGCAGCGTTTGGAAAGACTGGTAAACCACGGTTTAAGGATCTTGGATTATGGTAAAGGTAGGTTACAGCAAACCTTTCCTAACAGAGAAGTCATTGTCCAGATAAATATTTATGTGAGATTTCCTTTAAGATCCTTTGAAGTTTGATGGATTCTGGAAATCCTGTCCCCCAAATTCCTACTCCTGTGCCCAACAGCAATCCCACAGAAGGATCGCTGTCAGTGGGAGGAAGGAGCATTGAGGTGTCCATCTTCCACCCATGTACAATGTCAGTGTGTCCTTCTGTGTGCTCTGTGCAGCCCCAGAGAAGAGCAGAGAGGGAAGGGGCCAGGCCCAGGGCTGTGCCCCGGGGCTCAGCCTTTCACAGCTCCTTTGCCGGTCCCAGGAAGACTGAGCTGCTCCTGCTGCTGCTGCCAAGCCCTGGCCTCAGCTGGGGCTGGGTTTAGAGCTGCTGGCAGCTCCAGGGAGTCCTTTCTGCCCCAACTCTCCCACAAGGGGCTCCTTCCATCCCAGTGCGGGGCCACTGCAGGCTTGTGGTCCCCCTGCCCCTGTTCCTGAGTGGAAGGCAGAGCTGAGGGAATGCCTTGTAGGGCACCAATCACCCAGGGACTCTCATTGCCACTGCGGCCTGAAGGAGAATCTTCAGCAGTGTCACCGAAGCTGTTCTGTCCTGCCTTTCTTTGCAGCTGAACATGAGGATGAAGAGGATCTGGATTCCCAAACCATAGCCATTACTGAGCCTCTGGGAGATGGTGAGGGTAGGTCAAGGACTTTCCCCCTGCGAGAGCTGCCAGCTCAGAGCCCAAAGCTTGGCCAGGGGGGCATTGCTGCAGGTGCCAGGACAGAACCATGCAAGTGTGTGCTCTGGGCCTGGGCCACCCCCCCACCACTCCTGGGGCTCAGTGCTGCCCATGCAGATCTGCAGAGATGACAGAAGCTCCTGTGGCTGTTGAGTTTCAGGTGTGGCTGCAGAGAAGACTTTCCCAGGTCCTTTGGTGGATGTTGCTCGCAAGCCCATCTCCCATCACAGGGGTGAGTAGTGTGTCCCTGCTGACTCCACAGGCTGAGCATGGGTTTTGTGGGATCCATGCCTGGGAAATGGAAATATTTCTCTTAAGGTCCCCTGAGAGGAAAGAACAAACATAGAGGAAGTAGTAAATCCCGACAGGAATCCAAACATCTGGAACAAATCCTGAGTGATCTGGAGAAACAGCATGGTGGGTGCATTTCCCTCCCCCTTCCCCTGGGACTCAGCAGCTGGGACCTTTCCCTGCACATCTGGACAGGCCATGCCTGGCACAGTGGGAAGGGATCCATGGCAGCCTCGCTGCCCTGCTGCTGCTCTCAGGACCTGCAGGGCTGTTTCCCAGCCTGGGTTGGCTGCAGCTTCTCCCCAGCCTCTGCAGGAAGGCATTTGGCTCCAGCTGACAGGGAGCTCAAATTGCACCATGGGCCTGAGATGCCTGCAATTTCCTGCTCTCTGGGGAGATGCAGAGAGGCAGCTGTTTGCTGGAGGGTGGAGTTTTGGAGCAGCTCCAAAACTCTGGGCATTTTCCTTGTCTTTATCCACCTCTTTGACAAGTATTGCGGGGAGCAGAAGAGCACAGCCGAGAGGAATTATGGCATGCAGGCTCAGGGCTTTGGGCACTGAGCAGTCCTGTGCCAAGAGGTGGCAAGGTGCCTGCAGGCCCCAGCTCTGGGGGAAACAGAGAGTGAGAATGTGCTGGCCATATCCACCGTGCTGCCAGCTCAGCAGTGCAGCATAGCAATGGCTCACTCTTCCCATTGCTCCCAAGATGCAGCTGGCACCTCAACACATGCTGACAAAATCTGGAAAAGCATGAGAAAAGATTTCTGCTGGGGAACATCTTGTTTGATGAAGTTGATGGCCATTGTGGCTGCTGCAGCACTTGGCCTGATGATGTGCTCGGCTGGAATCTGGTATTTCTGCATGAGAAAATGGTGAGTGTTTTGCTGATCTCATTCTCCAAGAGCTTCCTTTAAAGGCTGCTGATAGTCAGGGAAGATTCCCAGTGAGGCTGCAGTGGAGTTGTGGCCAGTCCATGGCTGTGCAAAGAACTCTGCTGAGGGTTCTGCTGCTGCCCAGTGCTTTCCTTGGCCTCTTCATTGCTGGGCCTTGTCCTGGGGGGCCGCTGGGGCTGCAGCCAGTGCTGGCTCCCCCTGAGGCTGCCTGGCCAGGAGCAGCCCCAGGGGCACAGGGCAGAGGCACAGCAAGGTGGGGAGGAGAAAGAGCGGGGACGAGATGGCCCCTGAAAGGCAGAGGCGCTCTGGGGCCCGCTCCTGGCCAGGGAGCCTGCCCAGAGCCGTCCCCTGCTCACCGGGGCCTCGAGGGGCAGCTGTCCGGCTGGGCCAAGGTGTGCCAGCCGCTGCAGCCGTGCTGGGGAGCCTTGCCAGCTCTGGGCCCTGCTGTGCAGGAGGGTCCCTGTGTGCCACTGGCAGCTGGGGCCTCAGCCACTGCTCTCTCCCAAGGTGCTGCTGTGCATCCTCAGAAGACGAGCCTAACAACTCAGGCAGAGAGAACTCGACCCACATTCCCAGCTCTTCGCGTCTGTCCCCATCTGCCCTGCCACAGGTTCTGGACCATCTGGAGCCATTCCCAAAACACACCCGTCCACAACGAGACCCTCTGCCCCTGAGCCCCCTGGCCCTGTTCCCCTACCATGTCTGAAGTTTGGCAGGACCCCTCTGCCAGGGCAGGACTTGGCCCATATTTTATGTTAAAATAAAGTGATGAGTTGTCAGAGATATGTCCAGGTGTTTCCACCAGCAAAGCCCAGCCAACACCAGCCCTGGCTGAGCTCCATGCCCAGGAGCAGCCATGGATGCCCACGGTGAGGGCAGGCAGGAGCCAGGCAGGGGCTGCTGTGACCTGCGGCGGGGCCCCGAGGGGCTGGGGGAGCCCATGCTGAGCGTCCCGGGGCTGAGGGCACATCTCCTTCAGTGGGATCATCTGGGCCTGGGCTTCATGAGGCACTCAGGGATATTGTGGGGTCTCTGCTGAGCTGTGCAGGGATCCCTCAGGAGGCACTCAGGAGTATTTATGGCCTCTCCTAAGGTGTGCAGGGATCCCTCATGAGCTGTGCAGCAGCAGGGTAAACTTGAGGGTTTTTTTCCCTCTTCTCAGCACAGCAAAGGGACACTTGGCCAAGGTTTTGCAAAGCTGGGAGAAAGCCTCTTGCAAACCTTTGCGCTCCGCCTGTTCATGGGGAGGATCCAGAGTCTTGTACCTTGGCCTGATGGTGCAAAAATCCTCCCAACATCCCTCTGTTTCCAAAAATCAAGGCTTTGTACTCATTAATCGGGAAAGTTGTACGGGTGGCCTGCAGCTAATGTTCTTTTGTTGGCTGCACCCCAGTCCCTGCTCAGGTCTAAATAACTGACACAGCCGCGAGCTGCTCTTAAGACTGATTTGATCAAAGGCACTGAAGCTCTGCTGACTACAAATTGTCCAGGAAAACAAGCACAGGAACTTGGCTAATGTTGGTGAAAAAAGCAGAGTGCAGAGTTGAACCTGTGAGGCCACCTCACTGCCATCTCCCCCCACCCTTTTATTTTGAATTGATTTAATATTTGGAGTGCCAGTTCTTGCATGAAATGGGCCCTCAGCAAGGAGCTGCTGGGCCTCCTTGTGGTAAACAGGCAAAATGAAATTAAAAGGAGGCTGATGGCTTTAAAAAAAATGTGCCTGTTTATTAAAACTTAGAACTACAGAAGATGAGGCCTCAGGGTAAGCCGAGGGCATGCGTGACAAGCCAGAGGTAGCTCTAACAGTGCTGTGTAACAAGGTGTTCCTGTGGACACGAGGTACCCTCGAAAGAGCCCGGGGGCTCCGCACCCAGGGATTTTTTAAACTCTCCTGGGGGTGCTTGGTTGGTGCGCTTTGGATCCTCTGGCCCACTGGTCCTTGTCTGGGTCACTGACAGCTCTGTAAGATGGTGCAGTCCTGACCAATCATTTTGGAACACAGCAGTCTTACTGGGTGGCTCATTTCCCAGTCGTAGTTCCAGTTGCTGTCATCACACCAGGATGTGACTTTTCTAGAAGATTCTTACTCTAGCACCTCCTTACCACCCCCTTTTCCCTGTTTAGTAGCCATATACATACACTTAAACAACTGTACATTCAACTCAATAACTTACCATATTAATCATATAACAACTCATTATATTACTTAACAATCCATAATAACTTATAATTAACCATCAAGAACTCCGCCTGTGAAAGTGAATTTATTTATAACATCCTGAGTGTCTCCCTTTGTGCTCCCAGTGCTTCTGGTCTGGTTTGGCTGAGATATTTGTCCATCATACCTCTGTTCTGTTTCCTATCATTCCAATGCGTGGCCCTTTCCCACTGCTTGGCATTTGAATACTCTGATTATTTGACTGGATAACTTACATCTTGCACTTCATCACATTCAATTGTGTTAATCACACTCTGTCCTGTCATGAGTTTCTGGAACACATTTCCAAGCCTTCCAGCTGTAGCCCAAGGGAAGCTGTTTCTGTCTTGCATCACAAAACTGGCTGTTTTATTTCAAAGACAGCCCTTTACAAAGGACTTGCTGCATGCAATAACATCTGAGGGGCTGTTTTCCAAGACAGACAAAAAACCCATGAACAAACAGCAATCCAACCAAACAACATATTAAAAAAAGGTACTTTCTTTTTAGCTCGTGCTTTCAGTGTTTTCCAAGCTGGCTTCTTTTTCCACTGCAGTATTTTTCTTTGCACAGAAACAACCCCTTGCCAGATGATGTGACGTAACAAGGAAAACACAACTCACACGCAATGGATATATTAAAGCTAAACATGCAGACTCCCCTTATCACAATCATCATCATTTATGTTGCTGTTCATTTTTATGTCAGATTGTTTTCAGAAGGGTGAGAACAGTATCTCAGGTCCCCTGGCTAGTTTGACACCATAGCCACTTCTTATGTCTCTTATTAGCTGTCCTTCCTGTAGTTCCTCTGCCCATTTGTTGCTCCTGGATCTCTGCCTCCTTCACCTGATTTTTATCTTTTTCTGCATTTGTGGGGATTATTGTGTTGGTGGGTTTTTTTGCTGTTGTGTTTTTTTTTTTTTCTT
This sequence comes from Lonchura striata, assembly GCF_050655825.1. Classification (NCBI taxonomy): domain Eukaryota; kingdom Metazoa; phylum Chordata; class Aves; order Passeriformes; family Estrildidae; genus Lonchura; species Lonchura striata. The sequence continues at coordinate 4,679,885 of NC_140734.1, read as the reverse complement.
GTTGCTTGTTTTGTTTGCCTGTTTTATTTGGTCACAGTTTTACTTTTGTTTTCTGCTTTTTGGGTTTTTTTTTAATCCATTTAACAGCAGAAATGACCTTGTGATTTGTATGGTGAAGTTTTGATACACAGGTGTTGCACATAAAGGTTGTTTTTGTTTTTAAAAGTAATCTCAGACACACACCTACAAGCCCCTGTGATTGGAGACCTGAGTGCTCTCAGACAGCAAATTGTGCATGAACAGGAACCTTGTCGTTCCTATCTCCATTACACATGGCAAAATGTAAAGTGGCTGGAATGGTGCCAATTCTAGCCTTGCTTTTGCTTTCTTTTGCTGCCGTGCCATAAAACCGTGCCAGAGTCATCAATGAACTGGGTTCTCCCAGGATGGGGTGTGCAGGGATGATCCCTCAGCTCCTGTGTGCACCTGGTGTGCACCAGGCCAGGCACGCGACCGTCATCCACAGCCAGCCTCTGTCTGCAAAGAGAGCAGGGAGCTGCAGCTCTGAGGAACTCCGGGCTTAGGGAGCAAACAGACCAAATCCCTCATTCATATCAGTCACTTCACTTGAGGGTTTTCTGCTGATAGATTTTTATCTTCCTGCCCAGAGCTGGAAAAAAAAAACCCTGGCAGTTTGCTTTCGCTGTGAAGAGACTCTTGTCAACAGGTTCCAGGGCTGCTTCTTCTTTGAACTAAAAGCAGAGCAAAACTCTTCTGTTGGTCACATCAAACCAACATAAGTTTCATGAGTCTGTGAAAGATATAAGAATGTAAATATTATTTCATATTACTGTCCTTACTGTTTTCTATTCCAGTGGAGTAATTAGGTCATCATTCACTATATCAAATAACTGGAATAAGCTCTGGAAAAGGAGGTTTATTTAAAACTAAGATTGTTAAAACTACATTTCAAAAAAGGGCAGGAATTCCATGAAGAAAACGATGTGGTAAAAAAAGAGTTATTTAAACTTCTCAAAGTCCTTGGATAATGGAGCCCTGAACCCCTGTCATGTGCACTGCAGCCTTGGTGGTCCCTTTGAGCCCAGAACTGCCAAGGGTCAGGGCTGGGATGAGCCTTCACCCCAAACCGGCTCCAAGACTGAGTGGGAATCAGTCCAGAACTGAGCTCACACAAAGAGCAAAGCCTCAAGGCCAAAGCAAAACCTTCATCAGGTTGGATTTCTTTAAACACGGAACTGAAACAAATTTGCTTGTGCGGTAACATCACTGTTACCATGAAACTTTACATGAGCTACTAAATAAGCAGTGTCCTGTCCTGATGTGTGTTGCCCAAATACTGTTGAGAACTTGCTGTGCCTCTGCCCTGTGCCCCTGGGGCTGCTCCTGGCCAGGCAGCCTCAGGGGGAGCCAGCACTGGCTGCAGCCCCAGCGGCCCCCCAGGACAAGGCCCAGCAATGAAGAGGCCAAGGAAAGCACTGGGCAGCAGCAGAACCCTCAGCAGAGTTCTTTGCACAGCCATGGACTGGCAACAGCTCGACTGCAGCATGACTACGAGTCAGACTACCAGTGCTATGAGCAGAGCTACAAGAAAAGTGGAGAAAAAAATCAGCTACTGACCATCTGCTCTCGTACAGCTTCCGAATGCCAAGATAGCAGCCCATCAGCACAAGTGGCACAGTGAACAGTGTCACCACCGTGCCTATCATGCAGGACCTGCGCACATGCTGTGGGCAGACAATTCCTGGGGTGCTCGGTGGATTCAGGGCATTTGTACTGGACTTGCCAAGCATTTCTGTGGGAGCAATGGGCAGCGAGAGCCCGCGCTGTGCTGCACTGCTGAGCTGGCAGCACGATGGATACGGCCAGGACGTTCTCTGTTTGCCCAGAGCTGGGGCCTGCAGGCACCTTGCCGCCCCTTGGCACAGGCTGTGCCACCCAACAAAGCCCAGCAGGCCGGCAGGAGAGCCCGGGGCCAGCGCAGCTGCTTGGGCCGTCGCTGCTTGGAGGGACAGGGGCCAAACCCATCCCTGAGCAGCCCCTGCCAGCACTGGCCCTCCCTGCCCTGAGACAGCTCCCCCAGCCCAATGGGGACAGACCGTCATCAATTCTACAGCCAGAAAAGAAATCGTCCCTGTAACTGTGTGCTGCTTTTCTTCCCTGCAGTTGGTCCCAGAAACATCCCTCACACTGCTCGAAATGCCCACTCATTGTCTGATCAGTCCCTATGGTTTTCCAGTGTGCTTTCAGAAATTTTTCCAACAAGTCCACCAATAAATTCCAGGTTACCTCTGTGAATTGCACACTGCAGGTTCTTTCATTTTTTTCCCAATACCTGGAAGTTCCTGTATTTAGTAATGGCCTTGAGGAACTCTGATTCTATTCAATTATGTTATTTTGTATTGAGACAGATGAAACAGCCTTTTTGGTTTTGGTTTTGCCAGGTCTGGTTTTTCTCTTAGCATTATGGTTTACTTGTTATCTTCAGGTAAACTTTTTTTTTTTTTTTTTTTTTTAATTGTTTCCCAAGCAGTTATATTGACAATCTGTCATTCACATCTTAGTTAATGTTCCAAATATGAACAATTCTGATTCTCTTTTGCTAGGAATATAAAGATCTCCGAAATCTACATTTTTAATTTTGATGACACTGTCACTCCCCACTCCAAGCTTTGACAAGGGGGTGATGCTTTCTGAAACTTCCACTGCCAACTTTTATGGTGATCCATTTGGAAATGTCCCTGAGGATAGGTAGAGTTATTTGGGAAGTGCTTGGCTTAACCTGGGTAATGGATTATTATTTTTAGTGATATAAACCTGTACTGCTACAAGATTCACAACCACAGTCCTGATTTGTGGCTCACTGCATGGATGCCTGTCTGAATTAAAACAATGTTTGTGAGGCAGCTGAAGAGCTTAGACCTCAGAGATCAATATTCCTGGGACGAGGAGGAGGAAGGAAGGATAAAATCTTGTTTCAAAGTCTGTTTCTTCAATCCTAGGATGCCAGAAGTATGGTAGACTACACCTGTTTCCAAATGTCATTCAAGTACAGAAAAACCCTCTGCAGTGCCAGAACACCAGGACAAATTATTTGACATTTTGCCTCACAATGCATCAACATTAATTCTAGTGAATTCTTAGTTGCAGTCTGATTAGAGCAAATCAACATGGTGTGAATAGCGACAAGAATTTGCTTGTGAACAGATGATTATGTCCCACTCAATAATGAGCAAAATTTGCCTTGACTTGGAAGAAAGTAGACAGGGAGCAATGCAGTATTTGGGTTTTATCCAGTGATAAAATGGGGCAAGAAGCTGTAACAACTTACCTGTTTTACAGAACACAAGTACTGATAGAGCCAAGAGTACACCCACACAAGAAAGGGATTTTCAGGACATTCCTTTATTTCTTAACATGGAATGGGCAGCAAAATGCTGGCATTGGTCTGAACTGGAAACCGTGTTCCTCTACAGTTTCTCCTTGAGCACACTGTGTGTTATTTGCAGACTTCACTGCCCAGCCCATCAATCCTCTCTTGGCCATTTGCTAAATGGCACAACTACCAAAATACAGGTGCCAGCATAATCAGCCCAGCACTAATCCAGCACTGCTTTGATGCTGCACAGGAGCACAGAATGGCTTGGGTTGGAAAGGACATTTAAAGGCCATCTCGTCCCATGCCCTGCAGTGAGCAGGGACACCTTTAACTAGGTCAGGCTGCTCAGAGCACGAGCTCGAATGTCTGCAGGGTTGATGTCCACCTCTCTGGGCAACCTGTGCCAGGGTTTCAAAGCCTACTATTTTAAAGAATGGGATTCTTTTGTCTCGTCTGAATCGACCGTCTTTTAGATTAAAACGAAACCCCCTCGCTCTGGTCACAAAGGGCCCTAGTAAAAATTCTGTCCCATCAGTTTTACCCTGAAGGTACTGAAAGGCAGCAATCAGGTCTCCCTGGAGTCTTCTCTCTTCCAGGAGGAACAGCCCCAGCTCTCCCAGCCTATCTCCAAAGCAGAAGGGCTCCAGCCCTCACAGCATTTTGTCCCTTTTCTGGACTAGACCAAACAGAACCATGTCCTTCATGTGTTGGGGACCAGAGCTGGATGCAGTACTCTTGTCATAGTAGAGATGGAGACAATGCAAAGCAACACACTCCATTTCCAGAAGGCTTCAAAGCCTGTTTTTATTCTAGCATGCAGGCTTTTTCTACATTCTTACAAAGCGTGTAAGTTTACACTTTACTCATTGGTCACAAGAGACAAGCAAAGTACTTATTGAAATAGGCAGTTGCAGGTTTCCCTTATTCATCCTTCTTTCTTGGTTTGTATGTCAACGCCCTTGGTAGAAAATTCTTTTGGGGTAAACATGGACCCTCTTATCAAACTTCTCTCTGGCTCAGCAAAGTTGCTGTAAATTGCGTGAATCTTTTAAATTAGAGGGTTTTGGGAAAGCTGCAAAAGGCAAACCTCAGAGACAGCAAAACTGCAACTAAAGCTAAGCAGTAAGATTTGTCAGCAAAAAAATTATGTAAGAAGTAGAAAAGTAAGGACAAATGGAACAATGGTCTGTGTATTAACATGTGGCTAGAATAACTCGCTAAGATACAGAAAAGTATATCTAGAAAGATATTAGGAAGTTCTAAGCTTACTAATGGAGCTCTGGACATTGGGTTTTAGGGCTTAAAATACAAGTAGGTATTGTATTGTATTGGAAAGAAGCAAAGATTTTTTTAAACAAAGGTACGTGTGCTTATAGTGGTTGGATAAATCTATTGTCAGTATGCTTTTGCTTTGTATGACTGGTCAAAATCTTTTAAAGTATGTTGTAACATTAAGTTCTTTGTCTGCTGCTGGGGATGTGAGCTGCTGGCATCTACTCATTGTCACAACCATGTAATGAGACTGATGCTAGAAAAGAAACAGCTCGAGATGTGTTCCTCAGCAGCCCTGTTCCATTCCTGATTTGTGCATAGACCCCTGGCCAGCAATATAAAACATCTTCCACAGTACTCCTGGTGGAGACTCACCAGAGCAGAGTGGTGAAAACACCTCCTTCAACCTGCTGGGCATTTTCCTTTGGATACACATGGCTGGCTCATGTCCAGCCTCTCATCTAGCAGCAGCCCCAAGTCCTTCTTGGCTGGGCTGCTCTCCATCCCTTCATGCCCCAAGCTGTGAGATCAGCTGGGCTGGGACTGTGTCACAGCCCTTGGGCAGAGCTGCTGGGCAGGATGAGCTCACTCCCAGAGAAGGCAGAACCCACTCCCCAGGCAACTCCAGCCTGGCCATGAGGTCACAGCAGGCTCTGGGGTCACAGCAGGCTGAGGTCACAGCAGGCTCTGAGGTCACAGAGGTCACAGAGCCCCATGGTTGCAGAGCACCACAAGGCCCCAGCAGGCAGTCCTGGAGCACAACTGCTGCGGCAGCAGCGGCGGTGGCAGCAGTGGTGCTGACATTGGGACAGCGGCCTCAGGACAGTGGTGGCAGCGAGAGCGGCGGGACTGGCACAGGGCAAGGCACCATGGCCCTTGCTCTGCGCCTCCTCCTCCTGCTCCTCCTGGCCGTGGCCCTGCCTGCCAGGGCTGCCCAGGCTGCTCCGCTGCAAGCGCGGGGAGCAGGTGAGCCGGCAGCCTGGCTGCCCTTTCCCAGGACAGCGCTCCCTGCTCCCCGGGAAGCGCTGGGGATGGTTTTCCCCTGAGCTTTAGGGAGGGTTTCCTCTGATAGAGGGAGAGAGCCCCCCTGGGCCCTGGGCTGCGCCAGCCACCCCTCCAGGGATGTTGCACAGCGTCTGCAAAGAGGGTGGGCAGTGACCAGGTGCCAGCCCAGAGTTCCCAAGTCTCTTTCCAGCTTTGTCTGTGTCCATTGCCACCTGGCTCCCACAGCCTTACTGATCCCCTGTCAGTTCCCAGTTCCCTGAGGAAGAAGGGGATCCCAGCACACCATGGAAATGGGGCTGATCTGTGCTCCCTTCTAGATTGGGATCATGACTTGGGTGATTTGGAAATGCTGGTAAATGACGGCTTCAAGACCTTTCCAGATGCTGAAGGCAAGTTCTCAATGTACCTTTCCTGACAGAATAATCAGTGTCAATCTGGCAAGAGTTCCTTTCTGTCCTAAGTTCCTCTGAAGGTTGATGGATTCAGGAAAATTTGCCCTGCTCCTTTCTCAAGCCCTGAGTTACCCCATAGGATCGCTGTCAGTGGGAGGAAGGAGCATTTAGCTGTCCATCTTCCTCCTGTGTGCAATGCCAGAGTGTCCTTCTGTGTGCTCTGTGCAGCCCCAGAGAAGAGCAGAGAGGGAAGGGGCCGGGCCCAGGGCTGTGCCCCGGGGCTGAGCCTTGGGTGCAGCCTGAGGATCTCCTGCAGTACCACGGGAGCTGTTCTGTCCTGCCTTTCTTTGCAGCTGAACCTGTTGGTGAAGGTGGTGCAGCTTCCCAACCCATCCCCATTACTGAGCCTCTGGGAGATGGTGAGGGTAGGTCAAGGCCTTTCCCCCTGCGAGAGCTGCCAGCTCAGAGCCCAAAGCTCGGCCAGTGGGGCATCGCTGCAGGTGCCAGGACAGAACCATGCACATGTGTGCCATGGCCCTGGGACATCCCCTCACTGCTCCTGGGGCTCAGTGCTGCCTGTGCAGATCTGCAGCGATGACAGAAGCTCCTGTGGCTGTTGAGTTACAGGTGTGGCTGCAGGGAGGACTTCTCCAGCTCCTTTTATGGATACTGCCCGCAAGCCCAGCTCCTATCGCAGGGGTGAGTAGTGTGTCTCTGCTGACTCCACAGGCTGAGCACTGGTTTTGTGGGATCCACTGAGAAATGGAAATGTTTTGCTCTAAGGTCCTCCAACAGGGAACATAAAAGCTCCAGGATACAAGAAGCACCATGAGCCATCGGAAAACATGAGGCAAATGCTGAAGGAAATGGAACAGGCAGGACAAGGTGGGTGATTTATCTCAGGCTTCCCCTGGGACTCAGCAGCCAGGGGCATTCCCTGCACATCTGGACAGGCTGTGCCCGACACAGCTGGAAAAGATTCATGGCAGCCTCGCTGCCCCACTGCTGCTCTCATGGCCTGCAGGGCTGTTTCCCAGCCTGGGCTGGCTGCAGCTTCTCCCCAGCCTCTGCAGGAAGGCATTTGGCACCAGCTGACAGGGAGCCCAAACTGCAGCACGGGCCTGACATGCCCTGCAATTTCCCATTCTCTGGGTTGATCAGAAAGGGCACCTGTTTGGAGAGCAGAGAGCCGTGGCCACCCAAATAGTTTTTAGAGATTTCCTAATTCTTAACCATTACTTTGACATTCACTGCCTCCTGAAGATGCCACCTTCCTACTGGGGAACAGCCCCACCTGATCCAGCTGTCCCTTTTCCTTCCTCTAGAAATGGAAGGAGAGGCTGTGCTGAAGGCTGAGTTTCCCAGAGGAAGCAGTGGCTCATTGGCAGCCTCTGCTGCAGGAAGGGAGGCGCTGCCAGGCACAGTCACAGGAGGTAATTGCTGTGCCTCTGGGCCTGAGTCCTGCTGAGCCTTGAGCTGCCCTCTCTGCTACTTGGCAGAGCCGGCACAACCTGGACAAGGCTGGCACAGCCCAGAGGAATTGTTATGCTCAGGGCACTCGGGTACCGAGCAGTCCTGCTGGGGTCCCTCCATGGGAGACACATCCCGAAACCTGGGAGGGACTGCACAGGGTGCCCATGGTGGGGAAAGGGCAGAGGGGGAGAGGAAGGCCTGGGTATGAGCCCTTGGGCTGGAGGAGCAGTTGCAACAGAGGGAGGGAGAGAGGGAGTGCAGGAGGGAAGGAATGGTTCTGGCACTACATGCTGCACTTATCCCCAGGACTTTAGGGATGTTTCCCTCTGTGGGAGGGAGAGGGCCCCATGGCCCTTGGGGTACTCATGCCACCCCTTCCAGGGATGTTGCACAGGGCCTGAAAAGAGAATGGAGAGTGGCCAGGAGCCAGCCCTGAGTTCCCCAGACCCCTGTGCAGCTTTGGCTGTGTCTTTTCACATCTGGATCCAATGGCCTTACCTGAACCCCTTGCAGTGCCCAGTTCCCACAGGCAGAGAGGGATCCCAGCACATCAGGAACTGGTTCTGGTCTTTGCTCCCTTCTAGATTGGTATCATAAGATGGCTTATATGGAAAATCTGGTGAATGATGGTTTGGAGAATCTAGATCGTGGTGGAGGCAAGTACTCCGTGTGTCTTTCCTAAAAGAATAATCAATGTCATTCTGACAAGAGCTCACTCATGATCCATTTACCTGAACATTATCTCAGGGCTGAAAGATTCTGGAAAACTTGCCCTGCTCCCTTCTAGAGCCCAACACTGATTCCACAGGATCACTGTCAGTGGGAGGAAGGAGCATTTAGCTGCCCATCTTCCATCCATGTACAATGCCAGTGTGTCCTTCTGTGTGCTCTGTGTAGCCCCAGAGAAGAGCAGAGAGGGAAGGCGCCAGGCCCCGGGCTGTGCCCCGGGGCTGAGCCTTTCACAGCTCCTTTGCCGGCCCCAGGGAGCCTGAGCTGCTCCTGCTGCTGCTGCCAAGCCCTGGCCTCCACTGGGGCTGGGTTTAGAGCTGCTGGCAGCTCCAGGGAGTCCTTTCTCCCCCGACTGCCCCGCAAGGAGCTCCTTCCTTCCCAGTGTGGGCCCACCGCAGGCTCGTGGTCCCCCTGCCCCTGCTCCTGAGTGGAAGGCAGAGCTGAGGGAATTCCTTGGAGGGCACCAATCACCCAGGGCCACTCACTGCCACTCCAACCTGAGGGAGACCTGCCACACCTTTCTGTTAAGGTCCTCCTAGAGAGAAGAACCAAGGCGACGGAGACAGGAAATCCCTGGAGGCTGCCAAACATCTGGACCAAATGCTGAGTGATCTGGAGAGACAGCGTGGTGGGTGCATTTCCCTCCCCCTTCCCCTGGGACTCAGCAGCCAGGGGCATTCCCTGCACATCTGGACAGGCTGTGCCTGGCACAGTGGGAAGGGATCCATGGCAGCCTCGCTGCCCCGCTGCTGCTCTCACGGCTTGCAGGGCTGTTTCCCAGCCTGGGCTTGCTGCAGCTTCTCCCCAGCCTCTGCAGGAAGGCATTTGGCACCAGCTGACAGGGAGCCCATACTGCACCATGGCCCATGCACACCCTGACATCCCCTGCAATTTCCTGGTCTCCAGGCAGATCAGGAGGGGTGGTGTTTTGGAGAAGGGAAGGTTCTTTCTAATCCCAAAAGTTCATCTGATTTCCTGATCATTCTCCATGACTTTGACCAGTATTGGGTCATGAAGATGGCACCTCCCCGATGGGGAACAGTCCCATCTCATCCAGCTGTGCCTTTTCTTTCTCAAGCGATGAACCAAAAGTCTGTACAGAAGGTGGCTGTTCCAGAAAGAAGCAGTGGCCTAGTGCCAGCCTTTACTGCAGGAGGGCAGGCAGTTCCAGGCACTGGCACAGGAGGTAATTGCTCCAGTGTGTCCTGACAGGGCCTGACTCTGTCCCCTGGGGCTGGGGGAGCTGTCACAGGGCAGGGAGGGCCAGGGCTGGCAGGGGCTGCTCAGGGATGGGTTTGGCCCCTGTCCCTCCAAGCAGCCACGGCCCAAGCAGCTGCGCTGGCCCCGGGCTCTCCTGCCGGCCTGCTGGGCTTTGTTGGGTGGCACAGCCTGTGCCAAGGGGCGGCAAGGTGCCTGCAGGCACCAGCTCTGGGGAAACAGAGAACGTCCTGGCCGTATCCACCGTGCTGCCAGCTCAGCAGTGCAGCACAGCGCAGGCTCACGCTCCCCATTGCTCCCACAGAAATGCTTGGCAAGTCCAGTACAGATGCCCTGAATCCATCGAGCACCCCAAGAGTTTTCTGCCCCCAGCATGTACGCAGATCCTGCATGATAGGCACGGTGGTGACACTGTTCACTGTGCCACTTTCTGTGGTCCTGTTCTGTTTCGGGTTCCGGTGGTGGAAGGAACAAAAACAGTAAGTTGTTGCGGATTTCTACCCTCCAGTATCTTCAAAGGCTGCTGATAGGGAAGATTCCCGGTCATGCTGCAGTGGAGTTGTGGCCAGTCCATGGCTGTGCAAAGAACTCTGCTGAGGGTTCTGCTGCTGCCCAGTGCTTTCCTTGGCCTCTTCATTGCTGGGCCTTGTCCTGGGGGGCCGCTGGGGCTGCAGCCAGTGCTGGCTCCCCCTGAGGCTGCCTGGCCAGGAGCAGCCCCAGGGGCACAGGGCAGAGGCACAGCAAGGTGGGGAGGAGAAAGAGCGGGGACGAGATGGCCCCTGAAAGGCAGAGGCGCTCTGGGGCCCGCTCCTGGCCAGGGAGCCTGCCCAGAGCCGTCCCCTGCTCCCCGGGGCCTCGAGGGGCAGCTGTCCAGCTGGGCCAAGGTGTGCCAGCCGCTCCAGCCGTGCTGGGGAGCCTTGCCAGCTCTGGGCCCTGCTGTGCAGGTGGGTCCCTGTGTGCCACTGGCAGCTGGGGCCTCAGCCACTGCTCTCTCCACAGCAGCGCTGCCGCAGCTCCAGCATCCCGGCCAAGAAGGCATGACTCCCCCTCACCCCCAGAGAGCCCAGAGAGCGACGGGTCTGGCAGCTCTCAGACATCGCCTCAGCAGCAGAAGTTGCCCAAGAAAGCAGAGCCCCAGCGCTCCGTGCCTCCCCCACGGCCCCCCAGACCGGTTGTGATGCAGAAGCTTCCCGAGATCCCCCCACCTCCTCCCCTCCCGAGCCCCCCGCCCTGGTCCATCTAGGACTGGATGTGGGCCAGCCACGGCAGGGCACGGGCCACCAACAGCTTGGGGCACCTGCTCTCCTTTACAAATAACACCCTTACCTATGCACAACAACCAGAGTCTCTCTTCATACTGTTCTACCTTCAACAGGAAGGGCTGAAGATTCTTCCCTGTTCTGTTTCATCCTTTACCACTTAGATTTTCATACAGTTGGCTGCTGGCTGCATCTCTTAAAGGCTTTATTAGCACTGCACGTTTTACCCCACCTATCAGGGTTAAAAAAATAAAAAAAAATATTCAGTTTAGACTTTGTTTTTAGTGTGGTTGGGCCACTCACATTTTGAGCAATTAATTTTCCATAGTACTTGCTCCCTTTTCCTTACTATTCATAAAAAGTTCATCTGGACTTAAAAAGCACCAGAATTACTGAGATTTCCCTCAATGCCCAGAAGGGAATCTAGCATAAAATATTCTCCCTGTGCACTGCACAACAAGAAATATTCAGAGGAAAATAGAGTGGCAGCTGAGGCTTGTGGAACTCCCAGAATACTGAGCCTGCAGAGGAGGCAAACAGCCCTGGCCTTGGTTGAGGGGACTTCTCCTCACAGATTCCTCTGAGAATGTGGCACTCCAGGAGGGGAAAGCTTTTAAACCTTTGCCTTACCTTCCTCCTGTGCTAAACTGTAAGGCTCTTCCTGAGAAAAAACTGAGCTACAAACAATTCTTCATTCTTCGACAAAGCTACTCAGGTTCTGGATTTATCTTAAAAGAGAAAAACCAAATGGGGTCAGAAATTTCTCATCAAAGCCTGTTTGCAGAGAAACCCCACCATATGAAAGAAAATATTTATTAGCATCAGTTCATTCAAAAGAAACCCAGCCCTGGATTGAGCAGCACTTTAAATGAACTTGAATTCACTTTCCTCACATATCAGCTGGTTTGGTTTGCTTTTTTTTTGCCCTAGAGAGAATATTCAAACTATTTGGTCTTGACAGGACTCCTTGGCTGGTCCCCAGACCCGGCTCCTCATGATGCCTTTCCTGGGCTGTTAATGCAGCCTGTTAGCAGCACCTAGCTTTGCCACCCTGCTCATGGTAGTGGGGCACAGCTGGTGCCACGGTCCCCTCAGGTGCCACGGTCCCCTCAGGTGCCACGGTCCCCTCTGGTGCCCCGGTCCCCTCTGGTGCCACAGTCCCCTCAGGTGCCACGGTCCCTCTGGTGCCACAGTCCCTCTCCTGCCCGTCCTGGTTTGTGGCATGTCTTTGCTGGTGGAGGATCCCTGCTTGTGCTGCTGCCTGTATTCAACAAGGCCAGTCCTACTCGCTAGCCAAAGAGAGAGCAAAGTCACTGCTTTGGGCAGCTCCTTTGAGCGAGTTTAACGCTCACTCATCTCTATGCCAGACCCCTGAAAAGACAGACAGCAACACATAAAGTCAGCTCATCGACAGAGGTGAGCAGGTCTGAGTGAACGGAAGGTTGGCTTTCAAGCACATTGGGTTTTTAATTTAGTGTAAGCACTCACTCGTTCACGAGCCTTACTTGCCCAAGTGGATTCTGCGATGCTGCTGTCTTGCTTGCGTTCAAGAGAAAGCAGAGGGGAGAAAGGAGATAAGAAATGAGAGACGCACCTGGGGCGCAGGCTCGGCAGCCAGACGGAGCAGGGCGGCACCGGGCCGCTTTGCCGGAATCCCTTTTGGTGCCGGACAAAGGCGGACGCTGCTCGGCGAGCGGCGCTGGAGCGGCGGCGGCCCCGCCCCGCCCGTCCCGCCCCGCCGCGGGCCGGGGCCGAGCGCTCGGCCGGGCGGGCGCTCGGGATGCTCGGGCAGCGCCGCGGGCCGGGCGGGTGCGATGGAGCCGCCGGAGGGCTGGGACCCCTACGGGCGGCCGGCCCGGCGCACGCAGTGGCTGGTCAGCGCCCTCGCCTCCCACTACGGGCTGGAGCGCGGCGTGGAGAACGAGATCGCCGTGCTGGCCACCGGCGATAACAATAACAATCATATCTATCTATCCTCTGCAACAATTGCCCTTTTCGTTAAACTTTTTAAAAGCTAAATATTGACTTAATTACTATTTTTGCACAACTTCGGGTATATAATGTTGCAGAGGAGAGATATGATTGTTATCTTAGCTAGCCGAAGGTCACTTCTGCCCTTGGATGAATCCTGGAGTGAAATGGACTGTTCCATCCCACCCCCCAAAAGATTGTGGCTCATCCCGCACCCCTGTACCTGCCCCTGAAGCATCAGAGTCTGTAACCCCATTGGCCCATGCCTTGTCCCAGCCCACCTAGGAGCCCCTGATAAGGGGGCTCCGAGCGGCCATGCGGCCTCTTGGACTTTCTCCCCCGCTCTTGGACTTCCTTCCCTCCTGGGGCTTCCCCTCTCCTAAACCCTCCGTTTCTCCCTCCCCTCCCCCGTCCTCCTAAGCCCGGCCACGTGCTACGCCTGAGAGCACGAGGCTCGGGCATTCCTGGATCCCCAATAAACCTCTCTCCCCAAGAGAAAGCTTCAGAGATCTCTGCCTCCCTACACCCCCACCGTGCAGGAGAATAATCATCCCACAATATAACATATTGGTACTGAAACTACACTTACTACTCTTAAAACAATCAGGCGTATTTTACAGAGTTCCTTTAGCCAAGATGCAGAGCTCAAACCTTCAGATAAACTGTTTAGCTAGATTATTAATTGTAATCGAGGTGGTGTTTATTTCTTTACTGATTGAGCATTTTAACCTGTTGACTGCTTTAGTCTAATGGAAGAATTTAACTGAGGTATCTTTATCGGAACCTTCTGGGGAAGGTTCTATAATTGACTAGGTTGGAAAGGTCTATTAGGGCTTTGTATCAGCTAGAGATATGGTACCAGAGCTTGCAGTCTTGGCTAGAGCAACCCAGGCATTTGTCTTTGCTTAACCTATAGGTGAAAATTCAATACAAACTTTGAAACAAGAGAACACTGTAACAACAAGGGTACAAGAGTAACATGCATGTGAAAAAAAAATATGTCCATAGTCTGGGGTTGTTTCTGGTGGGCAGTTTTCTTCTTGGCTTTGCAGTTTAGGTCTGAGCAACTGCCTCCTGGTTTGCACCTGCAAAGTCACTGCCATTTGTGAGGGTACTGCCAGATTCTGGTGCGTGGTAGGACTTTACATTCTTTGCTGGGACCCCTCTGAGTCCTTCGCCTGTAGAGACACAAGCAAACCCTCTCTCCCATGTTACAAGGTTGCATGGGCTTTCTATTTGTCCTGTGACTGAGGTTTTGATTAAGACTTTTATTTTTGGTTTTTTGTTGTTCAGAAAGTGTCTGTAAATGGGGATATCAAGCTGTCCTATACAGCAATTTGAAAAACTGTATGCGTATGGGGCTTTGCTGAACCTGTTTTGGGGTGTGGCCTGATACATTCCCCTCTTCTGTTTTAATAAGCTGCATTCTAGGGCCTCGGACGTCTTTTCTATGGTACTTCCCAACAGCTGGTAACCATAGGAAAAAGGGAAACTACTATCTTTTGCTGCTTTTAGGAATTTTCTCTCATCCAGAGATGGGACAGCTGTCCATTCTCTGGGACTATGAGGTTTGGATATATGCCTGTCTATCAGTTGGAGGTTATCAGTGCTTTTCTGGGCATTTTGGGAAACTGGAGTAGCAGGGCTGGTATTGGTAGGGGTAGTATAGTTCTTTGTGGATCCTGTATTTGTCATAGCAGCTGCCAGGTTCTGTTCCTCTTTCCCTGGCTGCATGCTAAGCTGTAAGTCAGATGCAGCAGCTGCTGATAGCTGGGGTAGAGGGTCAGGAGGAGAGGTGTCTGTAAGCGAAGCCATCAGAGAGGAACCAGCGCGTGTGGAAGGACGTATCAAGGATGGGGCTGCAGCTGTGGAATGTGGATAAAGCATAGGAGAGGAAGCGGAGGCGTCCAGGGGTGGCGGGGGCGGCGGTGTGAGGGGAACTATTTGTTGCGCGGCTGGAAGGAGTTCCAGGCGGCTATCCGGCGAGGAGGGCTTTAGCGGCTAGCCCGGAAGTGACTCGGGACTCCCCGGCCGTGGCAGCGGCGGTGGAACTCCTTCTGGTGGCTCTGGGGGTCCCACTGTTGCCGCCTCTGAGCTCACGGGTTCTGGTTGATTGCAGACCGCAGCACGGGGCGTGGGGGGAGTGGCAGGCTCCATTGGCGGCGCGGCAGAGGCGGCAGGAACTGGCCAGACCGGGGGCACTGCGAACCGCGCATGCATGGGGCGCACCACGTGTTCCGCCGGCCAAGCCAAGATGGCGGCCGCGTCTGCCGCCCCGCCGGGGCCCTCTGATGTCGGGCCCGCGCCGCGGGGAGGTTGCCAGGGGGCGGGGGGTTGCAGGGTCGCGGCGCGGGGCCCCGGGGTGTCCCCTCGCGGCCGGGGCTCAGGCTGGGGTGGGGACACCGGTCTTCCCGGTGGATTTTCCCACGTGGCCAAGATTGAGGGCGTGGCCACACGCTCTCCCGGCGCGGGCGGTGGCGGCAAGGCAGCCACGGCAAGCGCCGGTTCGAGTGTTTGTAGAAACGCGGCGAAGCCTCTTTGTAACAGGCCATCAAAAATAGCAACCACCACTACTAGAGGGGTTTCGGGGGGAGCCGGGGCGGGCAGGAGCCCCGTTGGGTGCGGTGGGATCAGGGCAGCCCCGGCCGCCGGGCCCGCAGCCGCCGAGCCAACGCGGGCCGGCACAGAACGGCGCGGGGTGGGGATTGGGGGGGTGCAGAGGGGGGTCGCGGGGGCGAGGGCGGGTGATGGGGGCGTGCGGCGCGGGGATGGAACAGGGCCGGGGCCGGCTGCGGTGGTTGGGGGGAGGGTCGCGGCGGAAGCGGCAGGGGTGGGGGTGGCCGCAGGGGCCGGCGCCCGGCGGCACGGGGCGGGGGTTGGGCGGGTTGGGGGGGGGGGTTGCAGGGGCCGGGGTGGGGGCGGCCGCGGCGGTTAGGGATGGGGTCACGGCAGGTGGGGAGGGACGGGGTGGAAGGGGATCGCGGTGGGTCGTCAGCAGCCGCGTGGGCCGGCCACATGGCTGGGACTGGCTTTTGTGGAACAAACAATTCAGCCACCGCTCTAAAAGCTGGGAGCAAATCACAAGCATTGGGGTCTCTTCTGTAAATGTCAATAAAAAGCTTATCACCTACTGAGTCCCAGAATTCTTTGGTAATAGCGGCTGACCGTTCAGCATGAGGGAAGTGGGGCAGGACCCATTCCAGGAGATTTTTTAACTCTTTCTTAGGCAAAGTACTGTCATGACTACATAAAAGATGGTTAAATTGCTTATAGAGATCTCTATCTGGAGCAGAGTGGGATTGTCCCATATTTTAGACCTGTGTAGCTCACCTCGAGTTCGCAAAAGAGAGACCCTCTCCTCAGGGGTCTGCACAGGCCCCCTCAGAGCTCCGGACATCTCTCCGGATGGCTTTTCCATGCTCGGGACCTTCAGACCTCTGCCCTCGGGCTTCCAGCGCAGGCAGTGCTAGGCAGTGCTCTGTGCGCTCTCTTAACGTGGCCACGTGCCACCAGCTCACAGCTCGGGTTTGCTGCAGCTCCGCAGTGGTTCCTTGCTCGGGCAGTTCCAAGAGCTCCAAAAGCTGGCTACTCATGGGCTATGGTGCTCGAGGGTAAATTGCCTCAGCAAATCTTTAAAGAGATAAGGCTTCTACGTTGCTTAGCAACGACAGCCTGTGCTCAGAGCGAAGAGGAGGCTATCACAGGTAATTACCATGCATGGAGGTGTCGAGATGCGTGGATTCCTTTTCCTTCCAGGTTGGACGCCAGTTGTGAGAAGAGTAATCTCCTGCACAGTGGGGGTGTAGGGAGGCAGAGATCTCTGATGCTTGCTCTTGGGGAGAGAGGTTTATTGGGGATCCAGGAATGCCCGAGCCTCGTGCTCTCAGGCGTAGCACGTGGCCGGGCTTAGGAGGATGGGGGGAGGGGAGAGACAAAAGGAGAAGGGTTCATGAAAGGGGAAGCCCCTGGAGGGGAAGAGGGCAGGAAGTCCAAGAGAGGGAGGAAGTCCAAGAGCGGGGGAGAAAGTCCAAGAGACCGCATGGCCCCTCGGAGCCCCCTTATCAGGGGCTCCTAGGTGGGCTGGGACAAGGCATGGGCCAATGGGGTTACAGACTCTGATGTTTTAGGGGCAGGTACAGAGGTGCAGGATGAGCCACAATCTTTTGGGGGGTGGGATGGAACAGTCCATTTCACTCCAGGATGACAAGGACAGAAGTGACATTCGGCTAGCTAAGAAAACAATCATATCTATCTATCCTCTGCAACAATGTAGGAAAGAAATTAGGGAAGCTGAAGCTCAGTTTGAACTTAAAATGGCAACTTCAGTAAAGGCTAATAAAAATTGTTTTTATTAATATATTAATGGTAAAAGGAAGGGTAAGGTCAACCTTTGTTCTTTATTAGATGTGGAAGGGAATTTAATAACTGCAGATGGAGAGAAGGAAGAGGTGCTTAATGCCATCTTTGCCTCAGTCTTTAGTGAGAAGACGATTTGCCTTCAGGACAATTGTCCTCCTGGGCTGGTAGATGGTGTCAGGGAGCAGAGTGGGCCACTGTTATCCAGGGGGAGGCAATCAGAGAACTGCTGAGCTGCTTGGATGTTCATAAATCCATGGGACCAGATGGGATCCACCCCAGGGTGATGAGGGAGCTGGCAGATGAGCTTGCCAAGCTGCTCTCCATCATTTTCCAGCAGTTCTGGCTCACTGGGGAGGTTCCAGATGACTGGAAGCTGCCCAATGTGATGCCCATTCACAGCAAGGGTGGGAAGGAGGATCCTGGTAATTACAGGCCAGTCAGCCTGACCTCAGTATCCAGTAAGGTCATGGAGCAGTTAACACTGAGTGTCACCACACAGCACTTACAGGATGGCCAGGGTGTCAGACCCAGCCAGCAGGGGTTTAGGAGGGGTAGGTCGTGTTTGACCAACCTGGTCTCCTTTCATGACCAGGTGACCCTCCTGGTGGATGTGGGACAGGCTGTGGATGTGTCTATTTGGACTCCAGCAAGGCCTTTGGCACTGCCTCCCACAGCACACTCCTGGAAAAGCTGCAGCCCACAGCTGGGACAGGAGCACTCTGTGCTGGGCTCAGAACTGGCTGCATGGCCGGCCCAGAGAGTGGTGGTGAGCGGTGCTGCATCCAGCTGGGGACAGTCACCAGTGGTGTCCCTCAGGGCTCTGTGCTGGGCCAGCTCTGTTCAATGTTTTTATTGACGACATGGATGTGGGGATTGAGCCTTTCATTAGTAAATCTGCAGATGACACTAAGCTGGGAGCGTGTGTCCATCTGTTGGAAGGTGGGAGGGCTCTGCAGGGAGGCCTGGAAGGGTTGGAGGGATGGGCAGAGTCCAATAAGATGAAGCTTAGTAAATCCAAGTGCCCATCCCTGCATTTTGACCACAAACACCCCCTGCAACATTACAGGCTGGGGATGGTGTGGCTGGTCAGTGCCCAGGCAGAAAGGGACCTGGGGGCACTGGTCGAAAGCCCGGTTGAACATGAGCCAGCAGTGTGCCCTGGTGGCCCAGAAGGCCAATGGCTCCTGGCCTGGATCAGGAATGGTGTGCCCAGCAGGACCAGGGCAGTGATTCTTCCCCTGTGCTCGGCACTGGTTGGGCAGCACCTCAAGTGCTGTGTCCAGTTCTGGGCCACCCAGTTTGGGAAGGTCATGGAGGACCTGGAGCATGTCCAGAGAAGGGCAGCAAGGCTGGTGATGTGCTTGGAACACAAGTCCTGTGAGGAACAAGTGTTGGAGCTGGGGTTGTTTAGCCCAGAGAAGAGGAGGCTCAGAGGTGACCTTACCACTCTCTACACTCCCTGAAAGGTGGTTGCAGTCAGGTGGGGGTTGGTCTCTTTCTCCTCACAGCAGCTGACAGAACCAGAGGACACAGTCTTATGCTGTACCAAGGGAAATTTAAATTGGATATTAGGAAAAATGTTTTTTATGGAAAGGGTGATAAAGTACTGGAATTGTCTGTCCAGGGAGGTGATGGAGTCAGCATCCTTGGATATGTTTAAAAAAAGACTGGATGTGGCACTCAGTGCCATGGTTCAGCTGAAGTGGTATTAGGGCATGGGTTGGACTTGATTACCTTAAAGGTCTCTTCCAACCCAGTAATTCTGGTTTCTGTGATTATGTGACATCACAGAGCAGGCTGTGACATCACAGGATGTCTGTATGACATCACAGAGCAAGCTGTGAGGTCATAGAGTGTGCTGTGACATTATAGGGTGGCTGTGTTACATCACTGAAGGTGTTGTGACATGACAGGATGGGTCTGTGAGGCCACAGAGGTGCTGTGTGACATGATAAGTGGGTTTTGCCATCACAGAGCAGGCTGTGACATCACAGTGGAGGTTGGACATCACAGAAGAGGTTCTGATGTCACAAAGCTGTCTATGACATTTCAGGCTGGCTGTGTGTCATCACAGAATGGGATGTGAGGCTACATAGAAGACTCTGCCATCATAGATAAGGACTCTGTGACATCACAGAGCAGCTGTGTGATGTCACAGAGAAGGCTGAGACAATAGAGAGTGGGTTGTGCCATCACAGAGCTGACTGTGAAATCACAGCGCAGGCTGTGACATTAAAGGGAGACTGTGACATCACAGGCTGGGCTGTGATGCCACAGGGCAGATTTTGTGACATCACAGAGCAGACTGGGACCTCAAAGAGCAGGCTGTGACATCACAGAGCAGCTGTATGAAATCCCAGGTGGTCTGTTACATCTCAGAGTGGGCTGTGTGACATCACAGGGGCTGTGTGACATCACAGTTGGCTGTGTGACATCACTGGGGCTGTGTGACATCGCAAGGGCTGTGTGACTTCACAGTTGGCTGTGTGACATCACTGGGGCTGTGTGACATCACAGGGCCAGTGTGACATCCCAGGGGTCCTGTGACATTACGGGGGTTGTGTGACATCACAGGAGCTGTGTGACATCGCAGGGGCTTTGTGACATCCCAGGGGCTGTGTGACATCACTGGGGCTCTGTGACATCCCAGGGGCTGTGTGATTTCACTGAGGAGGTCACTCTGCCCCAGTTTCCCCCAGAGAAGTCCAACACTGCTCATGCATAGGGGGGTCCCCAGTCCCCCCGGGTCCCCCCGCCCCCGTCGCTGCAGCCTCCCCCAGAGGATGTTCCACGAGATCAACCCCATAGCACGACACAGGGACGGGGGCTGGGGCTGTGGGGGGTGGGACGGGGGGACAGGGACCCCCTGGCAGTGTCCCTGTGTCCCCCAGGGCCAGAGCCTTGGCCAGGGCTCCTTCACCCTGTTACCAACGAGGGCTTGAGAGCGCTGAAAAGTCCCCGGCAAGGGAGCAGCAAAAACCAGATTTAATATTAAGCGACAGCACCACAAAGTTCCTTGGCAAGAGTCACTCTGCTCCTGACTGAACACTTGTCTTGGTTCGACAAGACAGGAGTCTGTGGAAGAGGGCAAAGCCTCCTGTGCAATGGAGAACGGCAAACCCCCCTCCCTCTGAATTACCAGGATCTTTAAATTAAAAGGCTCTCAGGCAAAGATGTGGGAATGGGAGTAACAATTCTTTACTAGGAGAAAACTAGACAACAATTTAAAAAGGCAAATGCAATTGGTACAAACAAAACCAGTGAAAAAAGTCCAGAACCTGAGGAGTCGGGGTGCCAGTAGTTCTGCTGGGACAATTGCTCCCCTTGCAATGGTTGATGAGTTGCAGCTGAAGTGGTGATCTTTAGAAGGGTACAGTTTTCCTCTGAAGATCTGGTGGCAGTGGGGCCGGTCTTCCTCTGCGCCGGGGTTGCCTCTGAGCTCCGCTGCCGTCGCCTCAGCGCGTGCCGGCTGCTTCGCTGCGAGTGCCGCCGAAAAGAGAGAGAGAGTGAGCTGCTTCTCTGGGAATCCCGCGAAGAGAGAGAGCGAGCTGCTTCTCTCGGAGTCCCGCCCAGAGTGCTGCCTCCTCTCCCCAAAAAGCTACCCCTTTAAACAACAATAGAGTGCTTGGCTTCCCCCCTCTGGGTGGGACCCCTCACGGTGTTACATTTACCAGCCCTGCATTGAATCAGTCAATGGTGTATAAACAAACCATTGCCTCTACGGGGCAAACCATTGTCTCTGAGAGAGATAACAAAAACCTGTCCAACCGGTTTGCCTTCAACAGATGGCAAATGGAATACAAGCTTATCTTACAACCCAGGACATTATCCACCCCTTATTCTATTTCCATCTGCACACCATGAAATCTTACACCCAGTTCTCTCTTAAGACCAAGTTTCCCTGTGGTACACAGCGGGTCTCCCCATCTTTCTGCATTACCCACCAAGTGTAACCAGGTCCTTGAGCAAAGACAATCCCACGAATGGGTTGGTCTTTGCCTGAGGTGGGATTAATCCAAACAGTTTTCCCTAAAATACCTTTCATATGTACTACAGGGTCCTTATCTCCATCTACTGCGTGTAAGGGTTCTGACTGAGCAGGGCCAGCTCGATTGACAGACCCCCGGGTGTTGACCATCCAGGTTGCTTTTGCCAGGTTAATTTCCCAGTTTCTAAATGTTCCCCCACCAAGTGCCTTCAGGGTAGTCTTAAGGAGTCCGTTGCACCGTTCAACTTTGCCGGCAGCTGGAGCATGATAGGGAATATGATATATCCATTCGATACCATGTTCTCTGGCCCAGGTGTTGATAAGGCTGTTCTTGAAATGGGTACCGTTGTCAGACTCAATTCTCTCAGGGGTGCCGTGTCTCCACAGGACTTGCTTTTCCAAGCCTAAGATGGTGTTCCGGGCAGTGGCATGAGGTACAGGGAAAGTCTCCAGCCATCCAGTGGTGGCTTCCACCATGGTCAGCACGTAGTGCTTGCCTTGGCGTGTCTGGGGCAGTGTGATGTAGTCAATCTGCCAGGCCTCCCCATACTTGTACTTGGACCACCGCCCACCATACCATAGGGGCTTCACTCTCTTGGCCTGTTTGATGGCAGCACACGTCTCACAGTCATGGATAACCTGGGAAACACTGTCCATGGTTAGATCCACCCCTCGGTCTCGTGCCCACTTGTAGGTGGCATCTCTGCCCTGATGACCTGAGGCATCATGAGCCCATCGAGCCAGGAACAACTCCCCCTTATGGTGCCAATCTAAGTCTATCTTTGACACCTCTATTTTTGCTGCCTGATCTACCTGCTCGTTGTTTCGGTGCTCCTCATTAGCCCGACTTTTGGGGACATGGACATCTACATGACGGACTTTCACCGTCAGCTTTTCCACCCGAGAGGCAATGTCTTTCCATATATCAGCAGCCCAGATTGGCTTTCCTCTACGTTGCCAGTTGGCCTTCCTCCACCTTCCCAGCCAGCCCCACAGAGCATTGGCTACCATCCATGAATCAGTATAAAGGTAGAGCTTTGGCCACTTCTCCCTTTCAGCAATGTCCAGAGCCAGCTGAACGGCCTTGAGTTCGGCGAGTTGGCTCGATCCACCTTCTCCTTCGGTAGCTTGTGCAACTTGGCGTGTGGGGCTCCATATGGCTGCTTTCCACTTCCGGTTCATCCCTACGATGCGACAGGAACCGTCAGTGAAAAGAGCGTAGCAGGTCTCCTCTGCTGGTAGTTGGTTGTATGGTGGAGCTTCTTCAGCCCTTGCCACTTGTACCTGCTCCTCATCATCAGTGAGACCAAAGTTTTCACCTACTGGCCAGTTCGTAATTATCTCCAAAATCCCAGGGCGATTCAGGTTTCCAATACGGGCGCGTTGAGTGATGAGGGCAATCCATTTGCTCCATGTGGCGTCAGTGGCATGGTGGGTAGAGGGAACCTTTCCTTTAAACATCCACCCCAGCACCGGTAGTCGGGGTGCCAGGAGGAGTTGTGTTTCTGTGCCAATTACCTCCGAGGCGGCTTGAACTCCTTCAAAGGCAGCCAAGATTTCCTTCTCTGTGGGAGTGTAGTTGGCTTCAGACCCTCTGTAACTTCGGCTCCAGAATCCCAGTGGTCGGCCTCGAGTCTCCCCAGGCACTTTCTGCCAAAGGCTCCAGGACAACCCATGGTTCCCGGCTGCAGAGTAGAGCACATTCTTGACCTCTGGTCCCGTTCTGACTGGGCCAAGGGCTACAGCATGAGCGATCTCCTGCTTGATCTGGGTGAAGGCTTGTTGCTGCTCAGGGCCCCAGTGGAAATCATTCTTCTTTCGGGTAACCAGATAAAGAGGGCTCACAATCTGGCTATACTCAGGAATGTGCATTCTCCAGAAACCTATGGCACCCAGGAAAGCTTGTGTTTCCTTTTTGCTGGTTGGTGGGGACATAGCTGTGATCTTGTTGATGACCTCAGTGGGAATCTGGCGCCGTCCATCTTGCCATTTCACTCCCAGGAACTGGATCTCTCGGGCAGGTCCCTTGACTTTGCTCTTCTTGATGGCAAAGCCAGCTTCTAGTAGTATCTGGATGATCCTCTCACCTTTCTCAAACACTTCTGCCGCTGTGCTCCCCCACACAATGATGTCATCGATGTATTGCAGGTGTTCTGGAGCCTCACCCTTTTCTAGTGCAGCCTGGATCAGTCCATGGCAGATGGTGGGGCTGTGTTTCCACCCCTGGGGCAGTCGGTTCCAGGTGTACTGCATGCCCCTCCAGGTGAAAGCAAACTGAGGCCTGCATTCTGCTGCCAG
Source organism: Lonchura striata (assembly GCF_050655825.1). NCBI lineage: Eukaryota > Metazoa > Chordata > Aves > Passeriformes > Estrildidae > Lonchura > Lonchura striata. Next base: position 4,656,584 of record NC_140734.1, on the reverse strand, counting down.
AGGAATGGAGAAAAACGCATTAGCAATATCAATGGTGGCATACCACTTTGCTGCCTTGGACTCCAGCTCGTACTGGAGTTCCAGCATGTCCGGCACAGCAGCGCTCAGCGGTGGAGTCACTTCATTTAAGCCACGATAGTCCACAGTCAATCTCCATTCTTTGTCAGATTTGCACACAGGCCAGATGGGGCTGTTGAAGGGTGAGTGGGTTTTGCTGACCACCCCTTGGCTCTCCAGCTCCCGAATCATTTTGTGGATGGGGATCACGGCATCTCGATCCGTCCGATACTGCCGGCGGTGCACTGTCGAGGTCGCAATTGGCACGCGTTGTTCTTCCACCCTTAGGAGTCCTACTGCAGAGGGGTTTTCTGACAGTCCAGGCAAGGTGTTCAATTGCTTAATGTCTTCTGCCTCTACAGCGGCTATTCCAAAAGCGCACCTGAGTCCCTTTGGGTCTTTGTAATATCCGTTCTGGAGGAAGTCTATGCCTAGGAGACACGGAGCATCTGGGCCAGTCACTATAGGATGTTTCTTCCACTCCTTCCCAGTCAGGCTCACCTCGGCTTCCACCAGAGTCAATTGTTGTGATCCCCCTGTCACACCAGCAATGGAAACAGGCTCTGCCCCCACATGTCCCGATGGTATCAGAGTACACTGTGCACCAGTATCAACTAAAGCATCATATTTTTGTGGCTCTGATGTGCCAGGCCATCGGATCCACACTGTCCAGAAGATCCGGTTTTCCCATGCCTCTCCCTGGCTAGAGACAGGGCCCCTCTAACACTGGTTATCATTCCTTTCCTGGGCATACATACTAGAGGTCCCTTCAAGGGGGTCTGACAGATCATACCCACAAGCTTGGTCACGGGAGGTTGAGGCTACCTTCACTTTGGTGGAACTCCCCTGGTTAGAGTTTCCCTCCTTAAGTTGACGGACCCGTGCTGCCAGGACAGAAGTGGGTTTCCCATCCCACCTCCCCATGTCTTCCCCATGGTCACGCAGGAAGAACCACAGATTAGCCCTTGGGGTGTACCCTCTCTCTCTAGCTGGGGAATGTTGGGCGCTGATTCTGGGGCCTGTGACTCTCACGGGTGCTGTATTAACCTTCCTTATCTCCTCCCTCATCTCCTCTTTAAACTCCTTAATCACAGCTGAGATATGAGCCTGCATTGGGCCATTAATCATACTCTCATAATTCCTAAGTTTGTTGGCAACAGAACCTATTGTCTCCCGGTGGGCGTCAGCATTGATTGTTGCAATGAAGGTGGTGTATTGAGATGGCCCAAGATTTGCCAGACTCCACAGCATTTGTCCCGTACACCTGACCTTCTCAGGGTCATTATTGTGTCGTCCATCCCTCCCAAAGAGTACCTCCAATACTGCCACTTCCCTCAGCTGTTGGATCCCTTCCTCGAGGGTCTTCCAGCACATTCTATGATGGTGCTCCTGCATTCTCTCTCTGTGGACAAACCTCTCCCTGACACTCATTAAGAGCCGCTCCCAGAGAGAAAGGGATCCTGGTTCCCTTACAAAAACCTGATTTATACCCAAGTCCTGGGTCAAGGGTCCCAAGTTCCTTGCCTCACCACCGTCCAGCTGCACACCTGTACCCATAAGATCCCAAACCTGGAGTAGCCAGGTAGCATAAGCCTCACGCCCTCGTCGCACAATGTCTTTATGCAGATTACGAAGGCTTTCGTACGTCAGGGACTCGGTGATGATAGCAATCTCTGGGTCCCCTGTGGGTTGTGAGGTTCCTCCATTCCTGTCCCTATCTGCAGGGTGCTCTGCTTTCACCTTAGACTTCCTTGTTTCTACCGGGGCCACTGCTGCTGACCGTGACTGCCTTTGTGGTTCAGCTGGAACCTGGACAGTTGTAACATCTGTGGGTTCCACAGCTGTACTATTAGACTGTCCTTCCTCAAGGCAAAGGGCCAGTTTCTCACCAGCTGGGGAAATGCACTCCTTCAGCATCTCTCGTATCTCCTTAACCAGAACCCTCACCCAATCTGGGCGGTTCATTTCTGAGGTGGGCTGTGGGGCAGGGTCAGGCTCTGGAGCAGCAGCATCTCGAGTCTGTGGTGTAGGTGTGAGGGTAGTTATTGTTAGGAAAATAAGGCCTTTTTGTTCATAATATAGAGTCTCTCATATTCACAGAATAGAGTTTTAATTAGAGTTTTTACTTGTCTGAACATGTTCTCATTTTGCCAGGCATTCCAGTGTCTATCTCAGGCATTCCAGTGACTATCTTTCAAGGACGACTTCGTTACAAACTTTTTAGGGAGTTAAAACTGTTTTGAGAAAGCTGCTGCTAGGCACCCAAACACCTAAGCGAATAGATATGTTTCAAGGATAGTTCCGTTACAGACTTGGCAAAACATGTAAACGTGCCTAGAGATAACATTTCTTGTTTTTGAGGGAATTTCCAGGTCGCAGAGACAACCTTAAAGAAGACCACTGGCGCCACCAAGAGGCAGAGAACGACCACCTAACAACAGGGTGCGCTTGCGCAGAAGAGACACCAGAGCGTCACCAGAACGTTACACATCCGGAAGCGACAACCCAATAAGTGGGGGGGAAACGGAGAGCTAGGCGCGGTAGTTGAAACGACTGCCGCCCAGCGCGCGCTGGTTTGCTTTTGCTTTCCGCTATTAATAAATCCTTTTAATTGGATTTGACAGCCTATTGTGCTCGTTTATAACAATTTGGTGCCGTGACTCGGATCGGGATCTGGGGAACCTCTCTCTGAGAGGGGCGCCACGATTCCGCTCCTTTGAGCGGACTCAGACCGGGGTTTTTACCCTCATCCCGACCGACGAACCTAAAAGCTTAGAGAGCGAAAGCAAAGAAAGGGAAGCGGGCCCAGGGTACCCCGTAATTTTTGTGCACAAAAGTCCGGACGAAGACGCAGGACGCGTGAGTATAAAGGGGATCCGTTCGGGCGGGGTTCGGGATCCCGGAGTACGGCGAGTGTGTGTGTGTGTGAGAGGAGGACTGGCAGCCGGATTCTCCAAGCGAGTGTGGACCCTCAGTAGTGCGTTTTCCAGAGCCCGCGAGGGCCTGGGCCACGAACCAGGGGAAGCGATTGTGCTGTCATGAGTGATCGAAGGTACTCCGGAGGACATGGGGCAGGGGAGAAGCAAGGATAAATCCCCCTCCCCGGTGGGGGTAAAACTTCCCCCAATTCCTAAGGAGAGTCCCTTAGGGTTTATGCTAACAAATTGGGAGCACTTTCCAGGGGCACCTGGGAAGGATAAGGCAAAGATGATACACTATTGCATAGAAGTATGGGGAGGACAAGAGATTTCTAAAGGTGTGTTTTGGCCCATCTTTGGGTCCTCAGAGGACTGGGTAAAGCAACTGTTGAATGGTTGGGTACACGCTAAACAACCTTCTAACCCTGAGGAGAGTGCCTATGCCCGAGTCTGGATAGAAAAGCCGGAGGTGCTCGTGTTTAAACTCTCGGGGGTTTCAGGAGGAAAGAAAAAGAAGGGGCGAGCGGAAGAAGTAATTATTGCACCCCCGCCCTACATTCCCCCTGCGCCAAATGCACCCCCTCCTCCTCCACCATCGGATGAGGAAGAATCAGACTCAGACTCTGATCAACCCTCAGGCTCACGTGGTCCTCTTACCCGAAGTAAGACGCAAGGCAAACTATTTCCTTTAAGGGAAATGCCGATGGGGGGACCACAGCCGGGGATTGGATTTATTTCGGTGCCCTTAAGTTCGGGGGATGTTAGAGACTTTAAGAAGGAGATGGGAAATTTGCTAGAAGACCCCCTGGGTGTGGCAGAGCGGGTGGATCAATTTTTAGGTCCTAATATATACACTTGGGAGGAATTACAAGCTATACTTAACATTTTATTCACGGCCGAGGAAAAGAACATGATAAGAATTGCTGGAATGCGGGCCTGGGATGCCCTACCTGCGCATGCCCAGCAGCCAGCCGACACCAAATGGCCTCTCCAAAATCCTAATTGGAATAACCAGGATGCGGCCCATAGAGCTAACATGCAGGACTTTCGAACCATATTAATTGATGGCATAAGAGAGTCCGTTCCTAGGGGCCAGAATATAAATAAAGCATTTAACGACAGACAAAAGAAGGATGAAACCCCCACTGAATGGTTAGAGAGGTTAAGGAAAAGTTTTCAGCTGTACTCGGGGTTAGACCCGAATAACCCAATGGGACAGGCAATTCTTAAAGTCCAGTTTGTCTCTAAATCCTGGGATGATATTAGGAGGAAGATACAGAAAATGGATGATTGGCAGGATAGGGATTTAGCAGAATTATTGCGAGAGGCGCAGAAGGTTTATGTCCGCAGAGAGGATGAAAGTCAGAAGAGACAGGTGAAAATGATGGTTGCTGCAGTAAGGGAAAGCAGGCGGGTGGAGGAAGAACAAAAGAGAGTCACTCGGAAGGGGGGAGGTGACAAGGGAAAGGTAGGAGAAAGGGTATGCTATTATTGTGGTAAGAAGGGACATTTCAAGAGGGAGTGCAGGAGGAGGCTAAGGGACGAGGAGGAGTTCAAAATCGAATAGGGGAGTCAGGGGCTCTATTTTATGGGGACCAGGAAACATCAGAAAGAGCCCTTGATAAAATTGAAGGTGGGTCCCCAGGGCCAGGAAATAGATTTCTTGGTCGATACAGGGGCAGAAAGATCTACTATTCAATTTCTGCCTCAGGGCTGTAATTTGTCAAAACAGACAGCCACGGTAATAGGGGCTAAGGGGGAACCTTTTGAAGTACAAATTATTAAAGGGGTGGTGGTGGAATCGGGAACTAAAGTGGGGATGGGTGACTTCCTATTAGTTCCTGAAGCAGATTACAATTTGTTAGGGAGAGACTTGATTGTTGAATTGGGAGTTCAAATTGAGGTGGTAGAGAAGGAATTAAAGATCAGACTTTGTTCCCTCCGTTTAGAAGATGAAGAGAAAATAAACCCCGAAGTGTGGTATAATCCAGGGACTGTGGGCAAATTAAATATAACCCCATTTACAGTAAAAATCAGAAATCCCGAAATCCCGGTAAGAATAAAACAGTATCCAATTTCACTAGAAGGGAGGAGAGGGTTAAAACCTGAGGTTGAAAGGCTGTTAAACCAAGGATTGCTAGAGCCTTGTATGTCGCCTTTTAACACCCCTATACTCCCGGTAAAAAAGGCAGACGGATCCTATCGGCTGGTGCACGACCTTAGGGAAATTAATAAGCGAACTGTAGCCCGATTCCCAGTAGTGGCAAATCCCTATACTCTTTTAGGCAAACTGGGACCTGAAAATGAGTGGTATAGTGTAATAGACCTGAAAGATGCCTTTTGGGCCTGCCCTCTGGACGAATCCAGTCGAGATTATTTTGCCTTTGAATGGGAGGACCCTGACACGGGGAGGCGACAGCAACTCAGGTGGGCGGTACTTCCACAAGGCTTTACGGAATCACCCAATTTATTCGGGCAAGCCCTGGAACAAATTTTGCAAGACTATAAAACAGACCCAGAGGTAAAGCTAGTTCAGTATGTGGATGATTTGTTAATAGCAGGGAAAGAAGAAGACAAAGTCCGGAAGGAAAGTATCAAACTATTGAATTTCCTGGGACTGAAAGGATTAAAAGTCTCTAAAGCAAAACTACAATTTGTGGAAGAAGAAGTTAGGTACCTGGGGCATTATTTGAAAAAGGGAGAAAAGAGAATTGATCCAGATAGAGTACAAGCAATCCTATCTCTGCCCCTACCGCAAAGTAAACGGCAAATTCGTCAGGTATTAGGACTTACAGGATATTGTAGGCAGTGGATTGAGAACTATAGCGGGAAGGCAAGATTTCTGTATCAAAAACTTACCCAAGACGGGCACCTCAAGTGGACAGAGGAGGAAAAATCTAAATTCCAAGAATTAAAAGAAACTCTGGTCCATGCTCCAGTCCTAAGCCTCCCAGATTTAAAGAGGCCCTTCTTTTTATTTGTTAATATCACAGATGGAGTAACTTATGGAGTACTTACCCAGGACTGGGCGGGGAAAAAGAAACCTATTGCATATCTGTCTAAAATTTTAGACCCTGTAAGCAGGGGATGGCCGGGCTGTTTACAAATAATTGCAGGCTGTGCGGAGTTAGTAGAAGAAGCAAGGAAGATCACCTTTAATGCCACTCTGAAGGTGTTAACTCCACATAACATACGGAGTGTAATGCAGCAAAAAGCAGACAAATGGATCTCTGATGCCAGGCTCCTAAAATATGAGGGGATTCTATTAGAAACCCCTAATTTCACTTTAGAAACCACCTCATTGCAAAATCCAGCCTCTTTCCTCTTCGGAGAGCCCGAAACTGAATCACTGATGCATGACTGTGTAATTACTATAGAAGAACAAACCAAAATTAGACCTGACCTGGAGGAAGAAGAATTAGAGACTGGGGAAAAATTGTTTGTTGATGGATCATCCAGAGTAGTTGAGGGTCAAAGGAGATCAGGATATGCCATAGTGGGGGGGCCTGATTTAAAGGTAATCGAATCTGGACCCCTAGACAAAACATGGTCAGCCCAAGCCTGCGAGATATACGCTATCCTAAGAGCCTTGGAACTATTAGAAGGAAAAGAGGGGACCATCTATACAGATTCTAAATATGGATACGGGGTGGTGCACACTTTTGGGAAGTTATGGGAAGAGAGAGGCCTCGTAAATTCACAGGGAAAGGATTTAATCCATCAGAAACTAATAATAGCCCTCCTGAGGGCTTTGAGAGGCCCTACCAGGATAGCAGTGGTCCATTTAAAAGGGCATCAACGGGGAATGGATTACCAGAGTAGGGGTAACAATGCGGCAGATTATGAGGCAAAGAAAGCTGCAATTATTAAAACATTAACTTTAAGTGAGGGAATTAGGAAGGACCTTGTGGATACCCCAAAGGACCCTGAGTCAACTACCCAGGATAAGCTTATATTTACAATAGAAGAACAGGAGAAGCTTACAAAATTGGGAATAAAAGAGGAATCAGGGAAATGGCTGTTAAAGGATGGGAGGGAGGTTTTACCTAGAGCCATAGCCCAGCGGATGCTCAGTAAATTACACCAGAGAACACACTGGGGCGCTCAAGGACTGGTGGATCACTTTGCCACCCATTATATGACGGTGGGCCTACATGACTTAGCGAAAGGGATTACTAGAAGTTGTCCAACCTGTCTACGGGTAAACAGGAGAAACCTAAGAAAACTACCCCTGGGTGGGAGGCCAGTGGCAAAGAGGCCCTTTTCAAATCTGCAAGTAGACTTTACTGAGCTCCCCAAGATAGGGAGACTAAAATATCTTTTGGTTATAGTGGACCATTTAACACATTATGTAGAAGTAATCCCCACTGCCAGAGAAACAGCTCGGACAGTAACAAAAGCCTTGCTGGAAGAAATAATACCTAGATATGGGGTCCCAGAAACGATAGACTCTGATAAAGGCCCCCATTTCACTTCAAAAATAACACAGATGCTAGCAGAAGCTCTGGGCATAAAATGGGAACAACATACTCCCTGGCATCCACAGAGTTCGGGAAGGGTAGAAAGAATGAATGGGGAAATTAAGAAACAACTCACCAAATTAATACTAGAAACTAAATTATCCTGGATAAAATGTTTGCCGTTGGCATTACTAAATGTTCAAACTCAGCCACGAGCTGATATAGGACTGTCCCCATTTGAAATGCTATATGGGATGCCCTATTCCCTAGAAAAAGTTCAAACCAATCCTAATATTACTGATCAAAGTATTAATAAATACTTAACCATTTTAATGAAATATAAAAAACAGTTATGGGAAAAAGGGATGTGGGCCCAAAGACCACCCCTAGATCTTGTGTTACACCAGGTACAACCCGGCGACTGGGTCCTCATCCGGAGCTGGAAGGAAGATTCAATCACCCCAAAGTGGGACGGACCATACCTGGTTTTAATCACCACTGACTCCGCAGTCCGCACAGCAGAGAAGGGATGGACTCATGCCAGCAGAATAAAGGGGCCGGTGGATCCAACTCGATTTCATACAGCTTCCAAAGAAACGAGCTGGAAAATTGACGGGAAGCCGGGGGATTTAAAGCTAACAGTAAAAAGGACTTACAAATAATTTTCATGAACTCTATCAGCTCTAAAGACATTTGGGTTGGAGATAACTGGGGACTGCAAGTACAACTAGTTGGAGAAACAAAGCCTCCAGGATACTGTAAACGTCTAGCGGATTCAGCCCAGCAGCCCTTCTATCGGTTCATCCGACTTGAAAAAGAACAGAGACCTTGGGAAGGGGAGGGCCACGCTGAACATCAAAGTATTAGAGTAAGGTGTAGTTGGTTAGATTGTCATTGTTACCCTTTTGCCTGTTTTTCCTGCAAAATCTGTAAAGGATTGTGGTGGGCTCACTGCAGAAAGGGGAGAGCTCCAAGAAGTGTATGTCAACGCTGCTGGCTGGAGCAGCGCAAATTGACATCTGAAGTACTAAATTACAAGGTTGCCACTCGGGAATTGACTAAAGGATCCCCTGAGTGGTGGGAGGTTTTCATAAAGGGAATAAACCCTGAATTCCACTGTTACCATTCCAACGAACCCCTGGGTCCGTTCCTCACGGATATAGTCCAGGTCAAGTGTCGCAAATTAGTTAAAAAACTCAGGTGCGACACCCCACAGTTGAATACAAAAAATTGGATCTCCCGGAGATCAAAGTGGAAAAGAGGGAACGATCCCACCCCTGAAGAATATCTCTGCTGTCGGGAAGATGGCTTGCCCTGTAACTTGTAGCAACCAAGTTGACAGGCGAGACAGAGAGGTAGATAGTGGGGATGAGGGGCCCTCCCAAACCTTGAAAGAGAACGTAAATCATCATGAATATGAGGATGGTGACAACGGAATGGGGGAAAATGGGAATGTAAAACTGAGCATGATAAGTAACATCCTCCCCTGCAGTGCGTATCACTCAATCCTATGGGTTTTTATGTTTGTATGGTTTCCCCTTCAGAGCGCTACAGTTAATTTGCATGAACCCTTTAAATGGACCTTAAGCAGATGGGAGGATCACGATACCCGTCATATTTTACAAACAATAACGGGACCTGGAGCACCAAGCTTCAAAGTTGGGATCTGTGATCTAACTCGGAATTTAAAATGCGGGCGACTGTTAAACTTAACAAGCTTCTATATGTGCCCCGCTTCAAACCCAGGGAAGCAATACTGTAATTACCCCAAACATTATTACTGTGCCTATTGGGGCTGTGAAACAATAGCATCAGCGTGGGCTCCGGGTGGGGGATTAGACAAATATTTAAAGGTAGGACATGGACCAGTAGGATGTAAACAACCACGAGAGTGGCCTTGGACTGGGAAAAACTTACTTGGGAACTGCACCTTTCTTTACCTAAATGTCACTCAACCAAGCGATTCTGGGTGGTTAATAGGCAAAACATGGGGAGTTAGGCATTGGATAGAAGGACATGATCCGGGAAATCTGATTCAAATAAAAAAGGAAGTAGCGCCACACGACCCTAGCCCTATAGGCCCAAATCCAGTAATAAGCAATGACTTAAAGGAGAGTAATAAAGCCAAAGATAATGTTATAGACAAAGGTAATCAAGAACCTCAGTTATTAGTGCAGAGGTATACGACCTTATGGAAAATCATGCAAGCTACCTTTGGAGTTTTGAATCATACCCATCCTAACCTAACTAAAGGATGTTGGCTTTGCTACATGATAAATCCACCCTTTTATGAAGCTATTGGGATTCCATCTGAGCAAGGGAAATAAATGGTACAAATCCAAAAGAGTGTCTCTGGAAAAAAGAAGGAGATAATGTTCCAGGCATTACCTTGTCCCAGGTTAGTGGACAAGGAAGATGTGTAGGAGAAGTTCCAGCAGATATGCGACACCTCTGTAACACAACAATGAGCATTAGCAAAGCAGACAAGCCTTTTGATTGGCTTATGCCAGCAGTCAATACTAAATGGGTATGTCAACAACTTGGAGTTACACCCTGCCTATCGGTAAGAGCCTTTAATAATTCAGACTTCTGCATTCAAGTTCTAATAATCCCCAGAATCGTATATCACCCAAAAGAATACGTGTTAGAACATCAGAAGACCCCTGAACACTACCTGGTTAAAAGGGAACCACTTACAGCACTAACGGTAGCAATCTTGCTCAGCATAGGAGGAGCAGGAGTAGGAACAGGGGTCGCCTCCCTGGTAAGTCAAACCCAAGGTATGAAAGCTCTGCGCACATCTGTAGATGAGGATCTGAGTAGAATAGATAAGGCCATAAGTGAACTAGTCAAATCAGTAAAATCCCTTTCTGAGGTAGTCCTCCAAAACCGAAGGGGATTAGATTTGTTATTCTTACAGCAAGGAGGGCTATGTGTCGCTTTGCAAGAAGAATGTTGCGCTTATGTAGATCACACAGGTATTGTAAAAGACACGATGGCTGAGTTACGCAAACAAATAGAACAACGAAAAAGAGAAAGAGAATCCCAGCAGAGTTGGTATGAATCCTGGTTCACATATTCTCCCTGGCTGACCACTCTATTATCCACCCTTGCAGGACCAGTAATTTTACTAATTCTAATACTTACTTTTGGACCATGCATTCTTAGCAAACTTATTACACTAGTGAAAAATAGGTTAGAAGCTGCACATTTAATGATAGTAAGGCCAAAGTATGAGCCACTTAGCGAAGTAGAGACTGAAGAGTATTTAGAATTGAGCAAAAGGGAATTAGAGCGCTTTAATGAACAAAAAGGAGGTTAAAATAAAAAGGGGGGATATTGTTAGGAAAATAAGGCCTTTTTGTTCATAATATAGAGTCTCTCATATTCACAGAATAGAGTTTTAATTAGAGTTTTTACTTGTCTGAACATGTTCTCATTTTGCCAGGCATTCCAGTGTCTATCTCAGGCATTCCAGTGACTATCTTTCAAGGACGACTTCGTTACAAACTTTTTAGGGAGTTAAAACTGTTTTGAGAAAGCTGCTGCTAGGCACCCAAACACCTAAGCGAATAGATATGTTTCAAGGATAGTTCCGTTACAGACTTGGCAAAACATGTAAACGTGCCTAGAGATAACATTTCTTGTTTTTGAGGGAATTTCCAGGTCGCAGAGACAACCTTAAAGAAGACCACTGGCGCCACCAAGAGGCAGAGAACGACCACCTAACAACAGGGTGCGCTTGCGCAGAAGAGACACCAGAGCGTCACCAGAACGTTACACATCCGGAAGCGACAACCCAATAAGTGGGGGGGAAACGGAGAGCTAGGCGCGGTAGTTGAAACGACTGCCGCCCAGCGCGCGCTGGTTTGCTTTCGCTTTCCGCTATTAATAAATCCTTTTAATTGGATTTGACAGCCTATTGTGCTCGTTTATAACAGTTATCCAGGTTAATCTTCCCTTATCTCTGAATGCTAAATATAACAGGACTATCAGCAACACCACCCATTGTATGGTATCATTAGCACTTAGAAAGGATCTTAACCCTTTGAGAACTGGTGGAGCAGACCCAAAAAGATGGTTAAAAGGTTGGGAGAAAGTTTGCCCAGGTGCTATTTCCTCACAGTAGGTACCGTTATTAAAGTAACCCCAAAAACATACAGTTAACGTGTGATAGCTATAAATCCATGTACCTGCCTTCCAGAGGAAAATAAAGATCCATGAATTCCTCACCCAATTAACCCAGAAGCCAAACTTGATAACAGACACCGTAGCCTTAGTTATAGGACCCATTTTTAGATAAGGGTCTGCAAATGGGAAAAGTATAGCTACGATCACGTGCCACCCAAACCAAGGTAAACTAGACCACATTGTGATGCTGAAGATGTTTTTACACACAACAAAAAACCAAATTACTTAAGAACTGTTAATCCTTTTTCCCTCTCAATGCCCTCGGGCCTCACGTTGGGCGCCAAATTCTGTCTTGGTTCGACAAGACAGGAGTCTGTGGAAGAGGGCAAAGCCTCCTGTGCAATGGAGAACGGCAAACCCCCCTCCCTCTGAATTACCAGGATCTTTAAATTAAAAGGCTCTCAGGCAAAGATGTGGGAATGGGAGTAACAATTCTTTACTAGGAGAAAACTAGACAACAATTTAAAAAGGCAAATGCAATCGGTACAAACAAAACCAGTGAAAAAAGTCCAGAACCTGAGGAGTCGGGGTGCCAGTAGTTCTGCTGGGACAATTGCTCCCCTTGCAATGGTTGATGAGTTGCAGCTGAAGTGGTGATCTTTAGAAGGGTACAGTTTTCCTCTGAAGATCTGGTGGCAGTGGGGCCGGTCTTCCTCTGCGCCGGGGTTGCCTCTGAGCTCCGCTGCCGTCGCCTCAGCGCGCGCCGGCTGCTTCGCTGCGAGTGCCGCCGAAAAGAGAGAGAGAGCGAGCTGCTTCTCTGGGAATCCCGCGAAGAGAGAGAGCGAGCTGCTTCTCTCGGAGTCCCGCCCAGAGAGCTGCCTCCTCTCCCCAAAAAGCTACCCCTTTAAACAACAATAGAGTGCTTGGCTTCCCCCCTCTGGGTGGGACCCCTCACGGTGTTACATTTACCAGCCCTGCATTGAATCAGTCAATGGTGTATAAACAAACCATTGCCTCTACGGGGCAAACCATTGTCTCTGAGAGAGATAACAAAAACCTGTCCAACCGGTTTGCCTTCAACAGATGGCAAATGGAATACAAGCTTATCTTACAACCCAGGACAACACTTCACACTTAAGGCACCCCTAGGAAACAAATCAACCACAAATCCAAACAAAATCCAGGCAATCAAACTGAAATGATCAGAGAACTGTCCCTTTATGTGGCACAGGGACACATAGAACAGTGAGGGCAAGGATAAAAGGAATATGGGCCAAAAGCTGAACAGAGCTCAAATTTAACAGGACTTAACTTATACCTTAACCTTAACTTCTACCTTCAACTTCAAAATTTAGCAAAAGAACAGATATTAACAGTATTTAACATAACTTATAACCTATGACTTTTCAATTTAACAGAGGAATATCGTTTAACAGTATTTAGCTCAGCTTATAACTTATAGCAAAAAACAACTCTTAGCAGCATTTAACTTAGCTTAGGCTGCATCACTTGACCTCACTTACAGGCCTGACAGGCTCAGCTATCCAGGGCACTCAGAGCCCTCAGAGAGCAGCATTTCTGCCACATTCCCCAGCACAGGCACTCCTGTGTGCACACAGACACAGAGAGTCAGTGCAAGGCACCTGTGAGAAATTCCCCTAAGGGCGGGGAAATGCTCCTTGAGGATGCTTTGGCATCTCCACAGCAGGGAAGGGTTGAGCCTGGAGGAGTGGGGGGATCGGCCCAGGCTCCCTCGTTGTTTCGGGATCCCCGAATTCAGCAAACAGGAGAGTTCCCGGCTCGGAGAGGCCCCACTCAGAGGGAGTCGCTGGCCCAGGAGAGCTCCAAGGGCTCCTTTTGGAGCGCTGTTTGTAGGGCCCCTAGAGAGGGGCTGCAGTCCCAGCCATGTTTCATCCTGGCCGCACTTGGCATCAGCAGCTTTCTTTGGCAGGGTGAGAACAGGGATGTTGTGCCACTGAGGGGACACAAACAGTTCCAGGGCTGCTCCTAAAGTAACCAGGAGCTGGCTGGGCAGCAGCAGTGCCTGGAGCAGACAGTGTTTTTGATGAGCTCCAGAGGAGCTGAGCCCAGGGGCTGCTGGCCAAGACCGAGGCCCAGTGAGGATTTCTCAGCTGGCAGGGCAGCCTGAGAAGGGGAGGAGGGAATGCACCAGCACAGGAACCATGGAAACAAGGAGCCATTGTGAGACTGTGGGGCCTGTGAGACCAAGGGGCCATTGTGACACTGTGAGGCACCATGGAACAATGGACACCATTGTGACACTTGGGGGACAGATTGGATCATGGAGACCATTGGGATACTATGATACCCAATGGAATCAGCAAAGCATTGTGACACTGTGAGGCTACATGGAACCAGTGAGACCATTGTGACCCTGGGGTCCCCACAGAACCAAGAGGACCATTGTGACACTGTGGGGCCTTGTGTCATCAGTGGTCCATTGTGACACTGTGGAGCCAAAGGAGACCATTGTGACACTGCAAACCCCCATGGTCCAAAGGTCCATTGTGACATTGTGGGTTTCATGGAACAGAGGACTCACATGTCATTGTGGGGCCTGGGGAACCATGGAGACCATTGGGACACTCCACGGCCTCATGGAATCATTGGAACCATTGTGAAACTAGGAGGTCTCATGGAACCCAGGGGCTATTGTGGCACTGTGGGACCCCATTGAACCAAGGGTCCATTGTGATACTGTATGTCTTTTTGTAATTAAAGAGCAATTCTGACACTGTGGGGCCCCATGCAACCAAAGGAACACAGAACAGGTCTGGCTGGTTTGGCCTCCCGTGGACTGCCTGACTGGTCCAGCTGACCTTGGCATGTTAAAGGTCTTTTCTCTGCTACTGGGGCTCACTGGGACAGGAAACACTGGGGCTCCCTGCTTTCCTTTCAGTGGAAAAGAACTCTCCTTCTCCTCCAAGTGCCCATGGCCAGAACTGGGATTTTACGTCCAAATGTCCTTTTATCCAGGGATTGTTCCCATAGGAATATTGCCAGGACAAGTCTGGTTGGAAGTGGTTTCATGAGGGTCAACTCTCATCTGTCCCCAAAACACTGGGGAAGGCTCCATGCTTTCCTTCCTATGGGAAAGAATTGTCCTGTTGTGTGTTTTTCTTTAGTTTGATATTTGTTCTGTGTATGTTCAACCTCCCCCACCAGTCTCCTCCCTTCCCCAGGTGTCAATCTTCCCAAGCTCTTCCCTACCCCCCTCCCCTCCAAGTTGTCAATCCTCCCTTTCCCTGCCCCTTTCCCCAGAACATTCCCTGTCACTCCTCGTAGCCTCCTCCCCTGCTTCCAGAGCATTCCCTGTCTATTTAGTGAGGCTCAACACCCTTTTGGTTACTTTGTGTTACTCCTCTCCCCTGTTTCCCCTGATAGTTTTGTGCTCTGTTAGTCCCTCCTTAGACTCTTCCCCAGGCGTACCCTCACTGGTTGCTGTTCCTATACCCCGCCTCTTGAGTTCTGGTATAAAACCTTTGTTCGCCCTCCCCAGAGGGTCTTGGGGCTCACTGAATAAAACCTTCCTGTTCGCCCCCAAGTCCTGTGTTGCCTCCCCACACCAAGTGGGACTGCAGAGCTTCACAGGGGGAGCAGCCGCCCGTTCTCTTCCCTCTCACCGCCCAGCACTCCACTGCTCGGGGTATCGTGGCAAGAGAGGCTGCCTGCATTACAACACTGTCCTGCTTCTCCAAGTGCCCATGGCCAAAATTGGGATTCTGTCTCCAAAATTCCCTATATCCAGAGGCTGCCTGCAGACAATCTGCCATTCCTGACAAGTCTGGCCGACCTTGGCTTTGTGAGGCTCTCATCTGCCTTCCAAACACTGGGGCTCTGTGCTTTCCTTCCTATGGAACAGAATTCTCCTTCTCATCCAGGTGCCCATGTCCAGAATTGGGATTTCACCTCCAATGTTGCCTGGTGTGAAAGACTGGAGGAGATTGTTGGCTGGGAACATTTTGTGTGTGGGGGAGCAAGGGGCAGGTCCAGCCTTGCCCGGCCCTGGAACCCCAGCACTGCCCTGCCCTGGAACCCCAATCCCCCCAGAGCCTCTATCCCAGCCCAGCAGTGTCTGCCAGTCCCTGGCACAGCACAGGCAATGCTCCACAGCCACCTCTGGAGCTCCCAGCCCAGCTCTTGAGAGACCAAATGACCCCAAGTCCTCCCTGGGGCTGGCGCAGCAGAACTCAGAGGCACCAGCGGCTCCAGCTGGGAAATGGAGTGTGGGATGGGGCTGTGAAAGCCCTGCCTGGGCTGTCCCAAGCAGGACACACAAGCCCTGACCCTCATCCCCCAAGCAACTCTCTCAAGGAGACATTTAAAAGGAATTACAATAATTTGTGTACTCTGAGTTAGATTCACTGGAGAAATAGTGCCCCAAAGCTCATTAACACTCAGAATACTTGAACAAGCCAAGCCTCTTGGAATAATTTGATTTAAGTTTTCAAATATTTTGTGATTAATTAGGCAGGCTTTAGTAGTGTATTCAAAGTGAATGCTTTATTTTTACAAAGACACAGAAAAGATTTGTTAGGTCCTGTTTCATTTTTTTACTCCACATAAATGAATATGTGCAAGCTCCACTTGACACTTAATTCAAGTACCTCCTCATGCAGTTGGAATAGATATGAAAATCAAGACCCTTGATGGCTGACAATCCATCAGACTCTGTCCCTACCCCCACCCCACCATTTCCCCCATCCAAGCCCTGGCACTCAGAGCAGCCTTGTGCAAATCTGAGCTCCCTCCAGCCCAGGCTGCACCTGCAGGTTTCAGCTCCTTGGCTCCAACCCCCACCTGCTTTCCTTGGAGTAAGAGCTGCCTGAGACACAGAGGGATGTTCATTTCTAGTCAGCCAACAAAGCCAAGGGAAGGCAAAGCTCCATCAAATGCAGAAGTCATTCCTCTGCTGGCTATTAAATCCACTTGGCACAGTAGCCAGTCTCAGAGCAATGGAAAACACTTTCTGTGTCCAGCACAGATCCCAAGGTCCCCCCAAACCCACCCTGCCCCGATTCTGCCCAGATTTGCTCTTTCCACACACGAGTCACAGGCTGAAGTCAGGAGCTTCCTCCATGCCCAGAGGGAGGAAAAGAGAGAAAGTGGATGAAGAGCTCTCCTGTGCAGAGCCAAGGTCCCAAGTGCCCCTGCAGTGGGAACCACAACTCATCAGGTTTGTGTCCTTTGGGCTCAGGGATGGTGACACTCAGAGGCACAGAAAGGTTTCTTGCCAACAAACAGGAGTTGAACATTTGAACAATTTAATAACCATCACAGACTTTCCTTTTTCTTAGAACTGTTTAAACCTGCTCTGGACTGAAAACCCAGAAAAACACTGGCAGCTCACACCTGTGGCCCACCGAGGTCTGGGACCCTGCATTCCAGTGCCAGAGGGACTGAGAAGAGACCGAGTGAGCCAACTACAACCCACAAAAAGGACTTTCTGAATTGCCATCTCTTCAGAACTCTGAGGGGGTTTATTTCATATTATTCATGCTTGTGAACACTTTACTTGTTAAATAAACTGATTTTTTCCATTTTCTCCAGGGAAGTCTTCTCCTGAAATAGTAGGGAGAGGGGCTGCTTGAACTTGATTTGTAGACGGACTCCTTTTGGAGGTTTCCTCACAAAATTTGCCCTAAACCAGGACAAACAGTCACAATTGTGCCACTTCACCAGTGGCACAACTCCCCAGCCCCCCAGGAAAAGAAAGGACATGTAAAGTTCTCTAAACATTTGGCCTGCTTTGCTGCAAAAGTCGTGCTGCATACACAGTGCAGTGTGGAAAGCCAAGAGAAGCTGGAGCAGGTGGCAAATCTTGGGACAGAAGCTCGACCTTGTTCTCCATGAGAGGTTCTTGTCAAGAGCAGACAGGAGAAGATTCTTGGAGAAGTGGAACAGCTTTGCAGAAGTGCAATGAAAATGAAAGAAAGTATCTAAGATGTTTTCCTCTTTCTTTCTATGCTCCCCTTTTCCATGTTGCACGACTTCTCCATGCCATGAATTCCAAATGGATCTCACCTCTAAGATGGGTCATTTAGCAAGTTATAAACACTCTAAAATACCATGAGCTACACGCAGTTTTCCTTCCCCTGTTTTTACTGGAAAGCAACGCTGGAGACATAAGTGCAGTGCTTGGGTCAGGTAGGAATCCTACAGCAAGGGAATGTGCCCCAAGGGTGTTTGAGCCTCGGCAAGGACAATGCACAGCAGCGACACAGCAGAGGGGATTCCTCTGCCAGTGTGCAGGAGTCAGGACTCTGGATCTGGGCTCCACACTGCAAAGTTCCCGTGTCTGGACAGACGAAGGGGCTGTCCCCGGGGCGCGCGGGGCTCGGCCGTGGGGCTCGTGGGGCGAGCGGGGAACGGACACGCGGACAAACGGCCTCGGTGCTTCAGTTGCAGAGGCAGCAGCGGCGGCGGCGGCAGCAGCGGCGGCAGCAGCGGCAGCAAAAGCAGTTTTTCTCTTCTTTCTCTTTCTCTTCTCTCTCTCCCGCTGTCGGACACCTTCCCCTCGGTGTCCTTCCCCGGTGTCCCTCTCCTCTCCCCGCCTCCTTCTCCCCATGCCGGGCCGGGCCATGCCCCCGGCCCGCCCCCGGCCCCGGGCGGGGCTGCCCCGTCCCCGGCCCCGCCCGCCCCGCCGCGGTCTCGCCTCCGCCCGGCTCTGGCCGTGCTGGCGGTGGCGCTGCCGGGCGGGCATCAGTGCCTGGGGCTGGGCCGGCATCGCCGCCCTTTGGCTCCGCCTGGCCCGAGCCCGGCCCCGGCCCCGCCGCAGGGTCCGGCCCCGGCGCCGGCGCCTCCCGGGCCCCGCGGAGGACACACGCGGCACGGCCGCTCCCGCCGCCCCCGCTGCGGCTTCCCCGGCCCGAGCTCCGCCGCTCGGCAGCGCGGCCGCCGGCCCCGAGCCTCCCGTGTCCCGTTGCCGAGACCGAAGGCCTGGGGATGGCCGGCCCGAGGCGCTCGGGGGGCGCTCGGGGGCCGCTCCTGGCCCCGGGCCGAGCGCTGACAGCCGCGTCCCGCCCGCAGGGAAGGCGCAGGAGGCCCTGCAGGAGCGGTACCGAGTGGGTTCGCTGCTGGGGCGCGGCGGCTTCGGCAGAGTGTTCGCAGCCACGCGGCTCTCGGACGGCGCCCCGGTGAGCGGCGGGGCCGGTGGCGGGCATGGAGGAGGAGGAGGATAGGGAAGGAAGAGAAGGAGGAGGAAGGAGGAGGCAGCGGAGAAGGAAGCAGGAGGATGGGGCTCGGCAGGGCGGGCGGCGAGCTCAGCCCGCTGCTGCCTTTGGCTTGCAGGTGGCCATCAAAAGGGTGCCACGGAACCGCGTCCGGCGCTGGGGCGAGCTGGTGAGTGAGCGGGGCCAGCGGGAACAGCCGGGCCGTGCCGGGCGGGGATGAGGCGAGGCCCGGCACGGGGGAAGCCACCAGGACGCCTCGATGGGGAGCGGGCGTGGGGCCAGCGCAGGGCGCAGAGCATCCCGGGCTGGCTGAGGGGTTCCCCTGCCCTGGCACGACATCAGTCCCACTGGTGGCACCGTGGTCCTCCCGCAGCCCGACGGCACCAGCGCACCCCTGGAGATCGTCCTGCTGGACAAGGTGTCCACCGGCTTCCCTGGTGTGGTCCAGCTGCTGGAGTGGTTTGAGCTCCCCAACAGCATCGTGATGGTGCTGGAGCGGCCGGAGCGGTCTCAGGACCTCCTGCATTTCATTCGGGCACGGAGGTTCCTGTGTGAAGAGGTGGCACGGGAGCTGTTCCGCCAGGTGCTGGAGGCCGTGCGGCACTGCACCAGCCGCGGGGTCCTGCACCGTGATATAAAACCAGAGAACATCCTGGTTGACCTGGCCACTGGCCAGGCAAAATTGATCGACTTTGGCTGTGGCACCTACCTGCAGGACACAGCCTACACTGACTTTGCAGGTGAGCCCGGGCAGGGGTGTGCTCCTGGTCCCACCATCTCATGGCCCAACATCTCACAGGCCAAGCTGGGTGTGGCAGTGGGGATTATCCCTTTTGCTGCCAGTCAGAGTACTGAGTCTTTACTTGAGCTGCTTTTGAGTGGGGCTGGGTGGGGAGGCATCTTCCAGCCCTGCTGGCAGCCTTCACCCACCACTCTGCCTGGGGCTGGGGTTGGAGCAGCAGCAGCCAGCCTGACAAAAGCACCCGTGGGTGGGGGTAGCAGAGGAGGGGGCCAGGACCAGTGCACCAGCCAGTTTGGTGTGCAGGTGAGAGGAAGGGCTTGGACTGCTCCACTCACCTTGTTTCCATAATATTTTATGAAAACATAAAATATTGCCTTCATAATATCTTTGGGGCACTGCAGGCAGGGAGGATAAGGACCTGTTTTTTCCCCCACCCCTGAGTGGGTTTTTGCTTTACATGTCATGGTCAGGCCTTGCTGGGGCTTCTGCTGCCCTCTTCCAAAACCAGTGGCTTCTTGTCCAGCCCTGAGTTTGTACACAAGTCCCAAGTATTGGCGAGAGTGCAGCAGTCACCCCGTGTGTCATTGGGGCAGCCCCTGCATGCCCAGGGATGCTGGGGCCAGGCTCTGGAAGCAGCAGCATCCCCCTGATGAACTCCATTTGTATTCCACAGGAACACTGTCATACAGCCCCCCAGAATGGACCCGCTTGGGCTGGTACCATGGCGAGGCAGCAACGATCTGGTCCCTGGGCATCCTGCTGCACCAGATGGTCTGCGGGCAGCACCCTTTCAGGAGGGGCCGGAAGATCAGCTGGGACCATCAGCTCTCACTGCCACAGCGGCTCTCTCCAGGTGGATCCTCATCTCTGGCCACAGGGGAATACCAGTGCTGGGAGACAGCAGCGGGCTTGTGAGCATCTCACTCTGGCAGCCGCTGAGGAGGTGGCACATGTCCTGCTCTCCTGCTCTCCTCCACAACAGGGAATTGATGGGAAAGTTTAGGCCCAGCTGGGAGCACAAAAGCAGCATGGCCTGGGCATGGGAAGAGTGGGGCAAAGCAGACAGGAGCCTTCTCTAGCTGACCGGTGGTTTCTGGTTTTTCTGCCCAGAGTGCCAAGAACTTATCAGGTGGTGCTTATCCATGCACTTCTTGGACAGACCTTCCTTAGAAGACCTGTTCTGTGAACCATGGATACAGGATATTCACCTGTCATAGATGAAGGGAGAGAGCCTCATGCACACTTTGCTGCAGGGCCCTGGTAAGTTACAGCTCCACGCATGCTCTGGCAATCAGAAGCAAGGAAACCCAGACTTTTTTCCTTGCCTATATCAATGCACTGGGGTTGTTTGGTGGGAACACGCAGCCCTTGTGCTGGAGCTGAGCTGCTCTGCCCAGCACTGGTGGCTGCCATCCAAGGTGGTTTTGCTTGTCCCAGTTGCCTGACAGCTGGGGCCCTGGGCAGAGCCCTGACAGCCTGGTCTGACCCCCAGGGAAGGAGAAGGAGCCCCTGGAGAAGCTGTACCAGGTGGGGCTGCTGGAGACAGCGAGGACAACATCAAGGATGATAACCTCTTCCTCAACTTGGACACTGGCAGCTGAAGATGATGAACTTTTGGCACCTTCTCCAAAGCCAGGCTCCACAGCGAATTTGCAGATGAGTCCACAGCCGGGGAAATGCTCCCAGATTTGGGCATTGCTCAGACTGGCTGGGAACAAAAGGTTCTCCTTGTTCTGGGGCAGATGCAACTTCAGTCGGCTGCCCAGCTGCTTTTTGGCAGGGCTGGGGGCATGGGTTGGGGTGGATACAAAATGGGAGTTGGCTCCTGGCCCTGCTAACAGCCCCCACCACCCAGCATGGCCTAGGCTGAGGCTGGGGCTGGGGCAGCCAGCCCAACACAAACAAACCCCCATGGTGGGAGCAGAGGTGGGACTCCAGAACCTGTGCAGGGGCTGCTTTGCTTTGCAGGCAAGGAATGGCTTGGGCTGCTCCACATCCCTTGTTTGCTTTGGGATCACTGTTATTTTGGGAGGCAGTGCAGGAGGGAAGAAAGAAAGTGTGGGCTTCTCTCCCCCATGGGTGGGATTTTCCCTAGCATGTGGGGGTTGGGCCTTCCTCAGAACCCTGACAGAGATAAGAGTTGTTTTCTTGTTTCCCCTTGTCTCTAATCACTTTTCAACAGTTTGTTGTTTGTTTTTCTCGAGGAAGCGTTCAATGTAAGGTCCAGTCGGGATTGGGAAGTGCTTGGGAGCAGCTGCAGCGTGGATGGGCCGTGCCCTTGGAGAAGGCTGAGGACATCATTTGGGACCAGCTTTTCTCCCAGCGGAGGATGGCGAGAGGTGAGTCCCGGCCTGCTTGGCATGGTGGGATCAGAGCTTTTGGGAGATGGCAACAAGCACAAGGAGGCTCCTGCTCTGGGCAGCTGCTGAGGGCTGGGTGTGCTGTGGCTGGCTGCAGGCTGGGAATGTCCTGCCCTCCTGCTCTGCTCCCAAAGGCAGCAGTGATGGGCAGCTCTGGGCACGGCTCTGGGCACAGCCAGCATGGCCTGGGCTCTGTGGGCAGCTGGGACAAGGGGACAGGAGCCTTCAGCTGACAGGTGGTTTCTGGTTTCTCTCCTTGCAGCCGGGCTCTGCGGGTGCTGAGGCTGCTCTGGGCTCTGCCAGGGCTCTGCTGGGCTCTGTCCTGGGCACAGCTGGGCTGGCTCTGCCCTCACATTGCTCTGACAGCTTTGCATCAGATGAGCCCGTTTGAGCACAGTGCCTGAGCTTTCTGCTTTGGCAGGTGAGTGAGACTCCCCTGCAGGCCAGGAGATTGCAGCTGGGGTCACACATTCAATTGGCAAGGACCCAAACTCTCCACAGTCCCAGCTGACCCCCTGAATCTCCGCAGGAATGCCTGGATCTCCACTATTCATTCTTCATTTCTTTTTGGCTGTAATTGTGTAGTTTCACTTTCTTCCTCCTCTAGAAGTGCCATGAGTGGCCAAAGCTGGCAAGTGAGCCGTGTTCCTGAGGCAGTGCAGTCTGGAGCTGATGGATGGAGAATTGCCCTTCCCACTTCCAAACCAGAGCAAAAAGCCGTAAGTGGGATTTTTCATCCATAAGAAACCCCTGACAGTTTCAGAGGGAATGTGCAGCTCATTCCCAGAGTGAGAAGGAAGGTCATCTTCTAAAGAATTTGGGGTTTGACAGTGTTTAGATTTCCAGTCCTGTCTGGAGTTGGAAGGGCCCCAATCAATTTCCTATTGCTTTGACCACAATTTAAAATCACAATGTTGGAAACAAGCCCCAAAAACTTTAAAAAAGGCTGCTGAGGTCAGTAAGATGGATCCATGCCATCAGCACATTCACAATGTAAATAACTGAGTTCTCTTTTTAAAAAGATCATTTACCTCTTAATGCAAAGTTACAGAAGTTGTTTCACTAACACTTGGATTTTATTTTTATCTTTTACAATTCATCTAATTGGGTTTGTTTTCTTTTTCCTTTTTTTTCTTTTTCTCTAAATAGAGGTTCTGGCCCTCTTGCAACCAAAAGGGAAAGGGCCCCACCAAGCCTTGTTACCCACAGACAACATGGTAAAACTGAACGCTAAAGGACCTTGTGGGCATTATTCTGGAATTAAAAAGGTGCCAGCTCCATGGACAACAGAATTATTGTTCCTAACTTGAATGAGATTGAGCAAAAAGAATGAAGAACGGTGTCACTAAAGTACTACAGATGTCTGTAATTTGTACCTTGATAGTCAGCCAGAACCTTTGTTTGCCAAAACACCTCCAGAGTTTCACCAAGGGATCAGTCATCAAAAATGTTTTGAAAATGTAAAGACCAAGGTAGCCAAAGCACTCAGTGTCACTAATTGCTGGGTATGTTCTCAGCTGAAGCTGGGAGGAATGGGGTTCCCTTGGAGGGCTCACCCTGTGTGGTGGCCAGAACTCTGTCAATGGGCTCTGCCTCGTAACGGAGTCAGTGAAGGGACAGTTACAGAAAACTCTGCTGTGGGACACAGGAATACAATGATCAGTGAGACAGGATTCACTCAGATTTCCCATCAGGAGAAACCCAACCCTGTTATAGTTCTAGAGGCTACAGTGTCAGAAGATTTCTGTGCTTTACCATCACTGCCAGTGTCAGTAGAACTTGGGGTGCTGCAGCTGGTCAGTGTCAGTGTCACACCACTCCCAGCTGGAGGGCCACCATTTAGGCTCCTTCAGCAACAAGCACACAGAAGACTTAGGGTCCAGAGAACATTTTCCACCCAAAGAGTGCCTTGGGTTTTAGAAAGCAAAAGATTCTGGTTCACCCTGTGCCCCATGTGCCCTGCCCTGTCCCGTGGAGTTGACATGAAGGAGCTGAATGGATTATTAGAAGAGGTAGCAAATGATGCTGTTAAAATGTCCAATAGCACATCCTATGAGCTCCAACAAACACAAATGTGGACTTCAGAGAACCGCATGGCCTTGGATTATCTGCTTGCTGGCCAAGGAGGAACCTGGGCAATCAGGGGACAGGGATGTTGCACTGCTAGCAGTGATGGGTTTGAAGGCCAACAGTCAGGAATCACCTTGACAGAAAGAGCAGTAGAAGAGTGGCAGAAAGAAGAAAATTTTTCTTGGTGGGATTGGCTTCATGGCTGCCAAATTAGAGGCTGCTGTGAAATGCATTTGTGGCAGGGCCTGTGATCATTGCAGTGTGTGCACTTGGTGAGTTGCTGGGACACTTTGTGCTGGGAAGTGGAGTATTGAGACCTTCCTTAAAAGAGACAGTATCAAGAAAAGAGAGGCATTTGGTAAATAAGGGAGAATAGCAACAATTTAAGCATGTTTTAAAAGGAATGTGAATAGTTCTGAGTAATGAATTTAAACTGCACTTAATTGTAGAACAAGAGGAGATGCCTTTTTGCTTAATACTTAAATGTAAGCTGTGTTACTGAAAGAATTGTTACGAAGGTTGTAGTTGATTGTAGGTCTCAGAACCAATCAAAGAACCACGGCCTGAACAAGTTGTGGTGATCAAAGCCTGAACAGGCCCTGAGGCAAAGCTCATCTCTAGATGAACCTTCCAAGCAAATGTTGTATTTGTATCCACTCATTAACGAAGCATGATTAACAACATGATCCATGTATGTGTTCCTTGATAAAACATGGATTTATCTTTCTGTATTTAGAAACAGACAAGGCCACATCTGGTCTTCTTTGGGGGTGAAGGATCAAAGTCAACTCCCTTGGTTCCTCCTTCATCCCTGGCCAGGCTTTGGGAGAAAGCAGTCAGGAGAATGAAAGCAGATGTTCTCACACTAGCAGTGATGCCAGCTTGTTTGTTTAACAGTGTAAAAGCTGGGTCCTCTCACAGCTTTGGGGTTGGAGCTTCATTGGCTGCAGAGGTGAAGGCACCTGCAGGAATTCCCAGTGTCTGGGAGTGGCTCTCCACTCCTTGGCTTCCCCCAGCTGATGTGTGGCTGTGGATGATGGTAAAGCCTGAGGCTAACTGGTGATGGATCTTTCCTTAATCACTCCAGGCAATCTCTGGTAACAATGACTGGATGCATTGCTGAGCTTTTTTGTAATGCTTTGCTAATGATGATGTGCTTTGCTGAGCTTATCCTTTTGTAATTCTTTGCAGCTGTGCATGATATAAATGACACAATTCCTTCACTTGGTGTCTGTGTCTTTGGTGCTGACCCTGCCCACTGGTGAAACAGGGTCCCCTCCAGCCTAAGTGTTACCTGGGAAGAGAAAAGCCATCACTCCAAATGTCCCCCCTTCCTCCTTGTTCCCCCCACTTTATACCCTGAGCGTGATGCCCTATGGTCAGGGGTATCCCCGGGGTCAGTAGGGGCCACCTGTCCTGGCTGTGTCCCCTCCCAAGCTCTCCCACAGCCCCAGCCCCTCTCCAGCGTGGCCAGAGGAGGGGCAGGCCAGGCTTTGGCTCAGTGGGAGCTGAGCAAGAGCAAAAGCATCTCTGTGTGCCCAGCCCTGTGCTCAGCACCCGGCCCAGCAGCGTCTCAGTGCCAGGGTCTGTGCCATCAGTCCCTGCCAGGGGTTTCCATGGCACCTGCCAGGCCAGGTGACCCAGGTGTGGTGTCCCAGTGAGGGCTGCCATGCAAACAGTGCCCAGCACTGCCCCTTTCTGTCTGCCTGACCCGGCCTTCGCCCTGGCCCTGGTGTTTGCTGCTGGTTCCGCGGCGCCTGACCGGCCCGCGCGGCACAGGGCAGGCGGCCACGGCACAAACCCACAGCAAGGGCTCCCCTCTGGCTCTGGGCAGTGACAGCAGCCCTGAGCAATGGGCTGGCGCAGTGGGGTCGGTGCAGTGTCCATGGCAGCAGTCCCTTGCAATGGCCAGTGCAGGTTGGGATGATGATCCACCCTCACAGCCGGCCCAGGGCAGGTGTGCGGTGCCCTTCCCCACAGCCTGTCTGCACAGGAGCACTTCCAGGGCTCTCTGCATTTCCCTTCCCTTACTCTTGAGTCACTCACACACCTCCCAAGGACCCACTGGGAGCTTTGAGCTGCAAGGAGTGCAAAGCTGGTCTGTCCTTCAGGAGTTGCTCTCATTCTGCCCTGAGCCAACTCTGGATTTGTGTTCATTGCAGAACTTCCTGTGTGTCTACATCATTCCTTGCAGGGCTCTGCCTTGGGGAAGGGGAACCTCCTTGAGGTGCCTAGGGCTTGACACACACTTGAGGAGTGTGTCTGTTTTAAATGGGGAAGCTTAGGAGTTTTAGATTGCTTCAAAAAGTAAAAGAAGAAAACCCCTCTTTGCCTGAGCGCAGCCATTTCTTCAAGCACAGCAGGTCCCAGGTGACTGAGCAGAGACAGGACGGGCTTGGGCTATGTGGAGCAAGGTTGTCCACACTGCCTCAGACCTTAAGGCACAGCTTCTCTGCCTAGGCCAGACATCCTCAGGAGAGTCCCTGGGCCAATATCAGTCACTGAATGCTGCAGCCACCTCTGCTCTAAATAGAACAATCATAAAATATACTCTTCAAAGGGGAATGTGGATTTTTTGGAAGCTCTTGCAAATAGTTTTCCATCAGTATTGTAGGAAACCTTCCTAATGGACTGCACTAGAGCAGAGGGAGATCTGGGCAGAGCCATGGTTTGTCAGGACTTGCTTGATCCCAGTGAGCCCCGTGGTGCATTTAGAGCTGAGCCCTGGAAGCTCAGGGCCTGAGAGGAGATTGCACCAACCTAACCAGGAGTCAAAGTCCGAGGAAAAACCCAAAGTGTCTCAAAGCATGAATGGGTCCCCTGAGGTCCATCCACAACACAGACCCCTCATGGACTCGTCGGAGGAGAGAATTGGAGGCCAGGATGGCATATACCTCTCAGAGACTCAGTGTGGGAAGGAAAAAGGGAAGTACCTTAAAAGAACTGCAGCACCTTGAAGCATTATTGAGCCCCATTGAGTGTTGTTACTGACAAAGAATCTCCAGGGACCAATTCCAGCAGATAATTGGAGGCCATGGTTGCACAGAGCTCTCAGGACTCCAAGGCAAAGCCCGAGTCCTTTGAAGAAGCTGCAGTCCCTGGGAGCATGAAGGAGGGCCCAGGGCCATTGCTGCCCAAGGCTGCCCAGGCCAGGAGTGCAGGGAGGCAAAGGCTCTGTGTGGGCAGCTCAGCTGCTGAGCAGAGCCTGGGCTGGCTGGAGGCAGCAGAAAGGCCAAGGCCTGAGCCCCAGCCCAGGGAAGGCAGATCCTGTCCCTGCCCGCTTGCTCAGGGCTCTGCCGGGAGCACTGGCACATGGAGGGGTGCTGAGGGCAGGACAAGGGATGGCAGTGCCCAGCCTGGCTGGGGCTGTGCCAGGAGGCCCCAGTGCCTCAGGACAAGGTGTCTCCTCCTCACAGCCCTTGGTGGCAAGACGCTGCTGGGCCCCAGGGCACCAAGGCTTGGCTTCTCCTGGCCACTGCCAGCCTTGCCAGGGCCCTTGGCCATGTCCAGCACAGCTTGTCCTGCGCTGTCCCACAGCTCTGCTGTGTCCCTGCAGGCTGCACACTCCCATCTCGCTGCCCCCGGGCCCTGCCCTGCCATATCCAGCCCTGCCCTGCCCCTGCCATGCCCAGGCCATGTCTGCAGTCCCCCCAGACCATGGGTGGGGGTGGGCAAGTGTTCCTGAGGGCACAGGGAGGGGACAGCAGGGCTGGACTGACCCAAGGGATCTCCCATTCCATGCAATGTCACGGTCAGCAATAAACTGAGGGAAAGGAAGGGGATAGGGCTGGCAGGGAGGGCTGTGGATGTTTTCTACCAAGACATTTCTCACACAAAACACAAACTACACGTTCTGGATCCTGTCCTGCCAGGAGGTGGCTGGATATTGTCTGCTGATGGGAATCAGCAATAGGGGATTGATTTCATTTGTTGTTTCTTTGCTTCCACATGTGGCCTTTGCCTTTTGAGGCCCTTGCTGAGGAGGGTGTAGAAGCCCAGAAGATCATAACCTGGTTTGCGTATCCCAAACATCAAAAACTGGATGGCTGTGGGACCAACCAAGGATTGGTAAGGACAGCCAAGTCTTCTTGGCAATAACACACTGTGAGGAAGAACAGGCTGTGGCTGCAGAAGGGGCCATGCAGATAAAGGCAGAACTTTTCCAGGACAAACATCCTTGCTCTGGCTCCTGGGCATATGCAGGACATGGCCCAAGTGCAGGAATGAGAAGTGGGCATGGACTGTGGGGGGATCAACACCACCAAAGACCCCCAAAGCCTCTGAGCCATTTCCAGAAAGGTTTAGCAGAACAAACTGCACGTGATAAATCATTTGCACAGAAAGTGAGACACTTATCACCAGGGCAGGGAAAAGTGATCAGTGAAGAGGTCCCCCCACCAAGCCCAGGCACATTTGTGCCCCAGCACCCTGGACATCCTATTGGCTGGATCAATGCTGGAACCAGGACTGGGGATCTCCTCTCTCTCTAATTTCCTTTCTCTCTGACCCTCTGATTCACATCTCTGTGTCTCTCCTGTCTGTGTCTCTCTTCCCTTTCACCTTTCCTCTTGTGCCTTTCTACAGAATCTACTGACATGCCCTTTTATAGCTCAGGGACTGACATCCCTGTTTCTATGCCAAATGCATAATGAATTAATAAAACTTTATAGGCCTTTGTGGACTCTCTGAGCTTTTTAATTTCTTTCAGCCACGAGCATCTACAAAACATGGGTGTCTCCTTTGCCTTAAGTTTGGGAGATCACAGAGAGAGAGGGAGAAAGAGGCTTGCTGGGCCCCTGATGGCCACAGACATTTAACCCGCCAGTGTTGTTCTGCTCAGCTTTTCTCTAGCAGGCAGCATTAACCAGATGCAGCTGCGCAAGGGTTTCCAGCAATTTGGCATCATCCACAAAGGACTTGGAAGTGCATTTTGTCCCATGGCACAGGGAATATATGAATATTCCATTGTAGTCAAGGGCTGGTCACTGCGGGATGTCACCAGGGCGTGGCTGCCAGGAGGACTCTGTTCCATGGACAGCATTCGACCCTCATTGCTCAGCCAAATTCCCACTCACCCCATGTTCCATTCCTTCAGCCCATCTCTCTCCAATCTGGCTTTGAGGAGACCCAGCAGACCATGTCACAGACCCTGCTAAGGTCTGGGCAAACAACATCCCCTTCTTTTCCTTCCCACGTGGGTTCTGCCGTCCCTGCCTTGTGCTGCCAGTGTGTGGAATGGCTGCAGGAGGATTTGCCACATCCCCTTCCCTGCTGAGCCTGACCAGTCTGTGACTGTACCCATCCCCTCCCTGCCCTGTTTGCAGACTGGTTCTATGTCTGCCCTTCCCAAGTGCCCAGGACCCTCTGAGATGGCTCTGGCCTTTCCAGGGGCTTTGAGAGAGGTCTCACCGTGACACTGCCCAGCCTTCTCAACATCCCTGACACCAAAGGCCTCTGCCACATCCCTCAGTTCCAGGTCAGTGCCCAGGGCATGGCACAGCCCTGTCCAGGTCCTCAGGGTGGTTCAGAAGGAGGCAGCTGTGACTTCTCCCTGCAGACCCACCACTCTAATGTCCCTCTGTGCAGTCCATGGCTGTCCTGAGCATTTCCCCTGGAGCCTCCCTGCCCTGGATATTTCTCTCCATGCAGCCCTCAGCACATTGCAGGAAAGAATTTAGGTGGTTTCCCAGAGGATGATACTCTCTGAGTTGTGAGAAGCGACGTTCACTTTTAAGGATTTTAAAGGTTTACTAAAAACTTTAACAAAATACAACAAAGGTCTGAATAAGGAAAAAGGACGGTGCAATGCTGGGAGTTGGCAACCCCGGCAGCCATGAGCTCATCTATAAATTGGCTGCTCCCATTTTTGTACCCCTGGGTACCTCCGTGGAGGTTTCTTTCCTGCCACTTGATGGGAGGTGAGGTGTTGTCATGCTGCACTTCCTAGTAACAAGCTCACCCTTTTCTCAAATGTTTTATGCAAAGCCACAGGTACGCACCCTCCTTCCTCATGCCTGGACTACTGAGGCCCTCTCTTGGCAACTGTACGGGCTGGGGAAGATGGACTATGGGGAGAACAGAGGATATCTAAACAACAAATCACAACAACGCAACTATAAGTCAATAAACTTTCCTTAACATACATATAATATTAATCTCTGAATTGCAAGAGGCAACCATTGCATTAGGCATTTCTAACAGAGTGAAGTGGCCTCAAGGCACTGTTTGTGCTACTGGAATTGTGCCACCCCCAAGTGCTGATGATGGTTTTCATAGTAAAAGGGTTTTTAAATCCTGGGGATTTAGGGTTAAAAGGAAAATTAAGCTTAGTAAGCCCTGGAAAAAAAAAAAACCTAGGTACATGTAGGCCTTGTACCTTGCTAGAACTGCACCTGTGTAGCTAGTACATGATAAATGATATACTTGTTAGATGTGATGATTGTTTAGTAACTAAATATAAATACTGTTCAATCGTAAGAATAATCATGAGAAACTGTGGTCAGGGGCCTCAGAAAGATCATGAGAAACTCATGCTTGAATAAAGTCAATGTATACAATAGAACAATATAAAGTTAATCATTAATATGTAAGTTATATAATGATAGAATATAAAATAAATTCAGCTCAAAAGCCATGTGAAATCAGATTTGGGTCTGTATCCCTGATTCCCAGAGCTCTCAATAAAAGCACCTGCATATAATCATATCCCATGATTATGTGTGTTCCTGAACGCTGACAATCTGTTCTATGGTCCTTATCAAGTCCCCCCTTTTCCTGAGACACACTTCCGTATGGGAACTAGTTTCTTAATACTTATATTTCATTTTGCAGCATAGGAAAACTTTGTTTTCTAACATGTTTTCTAATATGTCTTCTTCTGCACTCTTGTTGGCTAAATGTTTCCCCAATTCCAGTTTGGTCTTATCCACTTGGTGTGCTCTGCAATGCCTGATGGCAACTTCCTCTGGTTTCTGGATACCTTCAAGTGAACCCAAGATTTGTTCTCTGTTTTTGATCGGAGCTTTGATATGTCAAAAGGTCTTTTTCTTTCCAGAAGTCCCATGTTCATGTACCACTCCAAAGGCATATTCTGAATAATTTCAAATGTAAACTAATTTTCCTCTACTCGATTCCAAAGCTCAAGTGACTGAAATTAGTTCTACTTTCTGGGCTGAAACATTAGAGAGGAGTGCTCCCAATTCGATTACATCGGGTTGTGGAGTCACTGCGTATCCAGATATTTGGATAGGAAGTTTAGGGGCTTGGTGCTCTGACAGACCAGCTGCTCCTGCTGCCTGCTCTGCCTTTGGCATCTGCTCTACTGAGGGTATGGCAGCTGCAGCAGGATTTCCTGTGGGAAGAGGTACCACTGCTGACATAGCCCTGGGACTCCAGGGGCCCGTGGCTGTGCCCTCCAGCACAGGGGTGTCACCCACAGCGGGGCATGGGGGGAAGGTGAAGGGCATTAGAAGGGAGAGAAACCAGCGTCTAGGGACTGTGTGAGGGAAATAACAATTTATTTCCTTTTCCTTGAATAAAGAATTGCCAGAGCCCTGCTAGAGCTGCTGGGGGATTGGCCTCTTGCTGAGGCCCCTCCTCTTTTTGGGACACTATGTCCCCCTGGGCAAGGTGCCCCTGTTCCAGCCAGGAGCAGAGGTGCTGTGCCTTCTGCCCCGGGCAGAGGGACCTGCTGCTGTCACCACCTCTGGCCACAGGTCCTCCTGATACTGGTCCTGCCCTGCAGGGATGGGCACAGGTGGGGAGTGGCAGTGAAACCCAGGGCAGGGGCTTTAACATGGACTGCTCTCAATGAGTTGTCGAGAAATTACAGTTTTCCTTTTTCTGCCAACCAAGGCTGTCAGTGTTTCTGTGTTTGTATTAATGAGAAGGGTTAGGGTTAGGGTAGAGTGTGGGTTTAGGGTTAGGTTAGAGTGTGGGTTTGTGGTTAAACGGAGAGCAAAGTGGTGTCTGCATTCAATTGATTTTAATTTTTTCTTTCATGGTATTTTGCATGTGAAAAGTCTGAAAATCAAGGACATCTTTTTGGAATCTGCTATCTTTGCCCCTGATACTAGCCGAGTGACCCTTCAGAATTAAGGGAAAGCATGAACTCTTTTGGCCATTTTTTAGAGGGAGAAAACACCAAACCCAAACCTGTTTACTGAATCCTCTGGAAAATCTGACTTATCCAAGAAAACATAATATGGAATGTATCAATTTTCTGTTTGTCATTCATTCAGACACCTGTGAAGCCAGATCAGTAATGCTCTCTTTAATGATTTAACACAGCTGATTGCCATTAAATCACTTGAAATTATGGCCTCAACTTTCAATGACATTTTGAATATGAGAATTTCCATTTCAGGGAGGAACAGAATGCATTTGCACAGTTCCATTTGTCTTGGTTTGACAAGACAGGAGTCTGTGAAGGAGGGCTAAAGCCTCCTGTGCAATGGAGAAGGTAAACCCCCTCCCTCCGAATTACCAGGATTTTTAAAGTTAAAGGCTCTCAGGCAAAGATATGGGAATGGGAGAAACAATTCTTTCCTAGGAGAAAACTAAATAACAATTTAAAAAGGCAAATGCAATTGGTACAAACAGAGCTAGTGATAAAGTCCACAACCTGACACCCTGAGGAGTCGGGGTGTTGGTAGCAGTCCAGTTGAAATGACAGCTGCTCCTCTTGCAGTGGCTGATGAATTGCAGCTGAAGTGGTGATCTTTAGAAGGGTATAGTTTTCTCTGAAGATCTGGTGGCAGTTGGGCCAGTCTTCCTCTGGGAATCCCGCCGAAGGGGCCGCTTCTCTGGGAGTCCCGCAAAGAGAGAGAGCTGCTCTGTCTCCCAAAAGGTGCCACTTTATACAATAAAAGAGTGCTTGGCTTCCCCCTCTGGGTGGAGCATCTCACAATGGGATGGTGTAACGTTACCAGGCCTGCAGTGAGTCAGTCAATGGCCCATTAACAAACCATTACCTTTTCGGAGCAAACCATCATTCTTGGAAGAGATAATAAACCTACCCAACCTCCAAGAGATGGCAAATAGAATACAAGCTTATCTTGCAAACCAGGACACCATTATGGGTGGATATTTTTTTCAGCACACAGATTCTCTGATTTCCCCTTCTTTAGCCTTAAGCATTAAAGTCAAGCATCTGCTTTGGAAATGCAACTCAAATGTAACTCTTTCTACTATTTTGCTTAACTTATTTTTAGAGGCTGAAAGCATTCAGTTGTAATTTGCTTTATAGAATACTTAGTCACTGTGGGACTGGAAAAAGATCACAGAAATTTCTCCCATCATAGATTTTAAAATATTTTAAAACGCCATTATAAAGACTATTTATCAATATTTAATTTTTGCTTTCTGTGTAACTTTATTAAATCTGTACTTTAAAACAAGCATTACCTAGCAGGCTTTCAGTTCAATTACAGCAGTTGCTTTTCAGCAGGCTAATTTTCCTGTAGGACTAGACAAGGAAAGTAACTTAGGAAATTGATTTTTCCACATTGTTGCAGTGTAGGAATGGTATTCCCCAGTTTTGTGCTCACCCTGATACAGCTCAGACCATGTGCCACTCACTGACTTCCCCACCACTTTTCCTGTGGCAGGAGAAGAGCACAAGCAGGTAAAGATCAGAGGTTGAGCTAAGAACAATTTACTAGAAACAGCAGAGAAAAAAAAACCACAAATGGTAATAACAACACTAAAAGGAGAGTGTACAAGAGGTGAACGAGTCACACATGATTGTTCACCATACAGAACTGGGCACACCCCACGATTTACGGCACACCGGCGGAGGAAGAACAAGCCCCTTCCATTTCCCCCTGCCATGTGGCAGGTGATATCCAGTTACCCCAAGGTCCTGGCCGTGCTCCTCCTGGCTGCTGCAAAAATTACCCCTGTCCTGGCCAGATCCAGGACACGGGATCTGCCCTGCGGGTCCTGGCTCTTCCTCTGGGTGAGAGCCCCCCATGGCATCTGCCTGGCAAAAGGGACTTCAGGACAACCTATGACTTATGGACATTCCCCCTTCTGCCCCTGTCCCAGCTCCCTTTTTGCCTCCAGAAAACTTTGAACAGAAGTAGCACTTAGGTGCAGTTCTGCACATTCTGAACTGGCAGGAATGTGACCCACATGTCACTCTAGGCACACGTGCAGCAAGGACAAAGAAAGTTTTTGAGGGGCCTGGGTCTCAAGGTCTTTTGTTCCAGGAGTACCACCTGTTACTTTCAGATTCTGCTCAGGGATAACCAGTGACCTTCTTTTTGTTCTACATGAGACATAACCATGTGTGGCACATCAACTGTCACTTTTTTCCCCATTTATTTTCAACCATATCCTATCAATCAGGACCATGGTGGCTCCTGCTCTGAGGTGCATTGGCCATTTCTGTAGTACATAGTTTGGTTGTCTTTTGAGAAATAGGCTCAAAATACCACAGGGTTACTTCCCTTACTCCCATTCTTGGAGCTAAAGATGGAGTTATTGTGCAAGGCAAAGGCACTCACGTATGAACAGTGCAAAGGGGTCAGTCAAACCTGGTTACTCCAGAGCAGGGGTTGTCATCAATAACCTAAAAAATATATAGAAAGGCTGCTGGACATTCTGGAGTCCAGTGTAACACCTCCATGGATTTCTTTCATGATTCATACACAGGCTTTTCCAATAGTTCATAACTGGGGATCCATCATCAACACCATCCAGTCTGTTGCCTTCAGGGGAAGGCAAGGCGACCTGGTTTCAAGGAACAGCACGGCAGCCCAGTCTCCCCTGGGCCACTCGGGCTAAGAACACGCGCTGGACACCAATGTGGTGGACGGTTGAAAAGCGTTTATTATCTTATCTCATGGGTTTAAATAGTCTTGGGGGACTCTGCTACGTCAGGGGGGGTTGGTAGGGTCTCTAGGGTTAGTCAGGAGTGGAAAACTACTGGGTTAGGTGTGGTTACATTCTTTGGGGTAATGGATAACATGTTGCAGGGTGAGAGGGGGAAGGGGTCTTTCTTTCCGTCACATCCCGAAATCTTCCGTTCGCCTACATCTCCTACATCTATACATACCTATATCTACTACATCTCCCCCCTCCTTTTCATAAGTGAAATGAGGTAGTCGTAGATATAGGCACTGGAGTGAGGTACAAACTTGTAACTTGGTAAGGAAAAAAGGGTTTTTGGTAAACCTGAGTAAATCTCGCAAGGTGAGTTTTGAAGGCTTTTGCAGCTGACTGTGTTCGCAGTTTTTGGTTTACAGCATTTGTTGCTGGCCTACAACAGAATGTTTGCCCGTTCTAGACGGGCCTGAACAAACGAGAGCAGCTTGTTCAGCAGGCATGGTCCTATGGTAACAGCTAAAAGCAGTATTGCCAGTGGACCTACCAGGGCGGAAATTAAAGTGGTGAGCCAAGGTGATTGATTGAACCAGGATTCGAACCAGCTCTGCTGGGTTTCCCTGTCTCTCTTTCTCTGAGCCAGTCTATCTCGGAGTTCTGCCATGGAGTCTTTAATGACTCCCGTATGATCTGCATAAAAGCAGCATTCCTCTTTCAAAGCTGCACACAGTCCTCCTTGTTGCATGAACAAGAGGTCCAGTCCTCGCCTATTCTGTAAAACTACTTCTGAAAGCGAAGAGACTGATTTCTCTAGATAGGAGATGGATTTCTCAATCCTCTGCAGGTCTTCATCGATGGTCATTTGCAGCTGAGAGAGTCCGTGCTGTTGGGTTGCGATGGCTGAGATACCAGTGGCTGTACCAGCTGCTCCCAGGCCGA
Source organism: Lonchura striata (assembly GCF_050655825.1). NCBI lineage: Eukaryota > Metazoa > Chordata > Aves > Passeriformes > Estrildidae > Lonchura > Lonchura striata. The sequence goes on along the minus strand of NC_140734.1, from coordinate 4,620,887 downwards.
GCAGCATTGTGATAGTTATACCTGTGATTATTTCTCTTTTGTGGAGTCTGTCAGGTTCTTCGAAAAGGTGGTACACTTCTTCATCTGAGTGGTACAGGACCCTAGGAACAATCAGAACTTGGACACAGAAGTCAATAGAGTCATTAAATTTGGCAAGGAACACACAAGGACTCACTCCGGATCGCTGGCAAACCCACATCCCAGATGCGGATGGGACCACCCACTTATTTGTCTTTCTGTTGGGCTTGACAACTTTAGTGCAGAAGTTGCCTTTCTGCTTTGCTAAAGTTGCATTGCCAAAACATTTGCCTTGTCCTGTGATTTGACTCAGGGTGATTCCTCTGCGGGGAGTGTCCCATCTGTACTGGTGGGGGGCACTGGCTGTGGAGTAACTGAAGGGGGTGTCTAAAGCGATGCCTTCGTAGAAAGGGGGTTTAACATCATAACAAAGCCAACAGGAGTTAGTCAGGTTTGGTTTGGTTTCGTTTAGGGTTAGAAAGGTAGCTTCTAGCATACAAACACAGGGGTGTTCCACGGGCTGGTGGAGGGTTCTATGTGACCCTTTTGTAGCTCGAGGTCGACCAGTTCCAGCAAGGCTGCCATTCGAGGCTTTGACAGGGGCCACTGCTCGACCCATATGGAGTCTGGTGATTTTTAAGTCCGGGACGGCCCTCTCACTCTGTTCACTGGGGGGACTTCTTTGTATTGCCAGTATTGGGGCCACAGTGCTTGGGGAAAAATCGAGCAGTCTGCTCCTGTGTCTGCCCAAAACTGAAGCCCTATGACATGGGGGTCCTGACTGCCATAAAGGCGGCACGTCCCCCACACCTTCGGTGGCTCCTTCCCTATTTTCATGGCCAGGGCCACCCAGGGCTCCCGTTCTGGGGCGTCCCCTGCTGACCCTGTGGCACAGGCACTGCTTGCGGCGGTAGTGGGTACGAAGGTACCGCAGGCTGTGTTGCGAAATTCGCTGGCGAGGGTACGAAGCTGGCTGTCTCCTGTGGGGGTGTGGGGTATAAGGGCGCCCCGCCCCACTGGGGGTTGGCATAGATGGGCCGCCTTGCATTCGCAGCGGGAGGAGGCTGAGTGCAGCCCGCACGCCCCCTCCCTCTCCCGTTTCCTTGGGGCTGGGACCTGCATTCCTTAGCGAGGTGCCCCTTCCTCCCGCAGCTCCAACAGGCTCCTCTCGGGCGTGTTTGGGGTGGAGGCGCTGCGGCGGGCTGCCGTGTTGGCTGGGGACAGCTCACCGCGATGTGACCTGCCTCACCACACTTGAAACACGCCATGGCACTGGTCAGGGTGTGGACGGCTGCCTGAATGGGTGTCAGGTGTTCTTCCCTCACTACATGTCTGATCATGTCAGCCAGGCTGGCTCCGGCTGGCAGGGAACGTAAGATATCTTTGGTGACAGAGTTGCACTGCTGGCACAAGCAGTCAGATACCATGGGGCCCTTTGCCTCTGCTGGCAGGGTAGAGGAGTCTATTGCTGCCTGCAGGTGATCTACGAACTGCGTGAAGCTTTCGCTCTCTGCCTGCCTCACGGTGGACCACGGCGACGGCTTGGCTACGACCTGGGAGGCTGCACGAATAGCCTCCCTAGCAGCCCGAGTGGTCGCCCTGACCTCCTCAGCCCGCATCTGCGTGGCTTGTTGCTGAGGCGTGATCATATCATCGTGCTTTCCCATAAGCCTGGATAAAGTCGATCTGTTTAGTGGCTGCCTCGCGCCAGATGCTTGGGCTAATAGCTTTGTACAATTATCCTCCCATTCTTGTCTAAACACAATCATTCCCGCACCATCAAGTATCATGCGACCTATTCGCTCGATATCAAAGGGAAGCAGGTCGTCATTACTAAAAAGACCATCAATTAATGTGGAGACCATGGCCGAATTGATTCCTTTTTCTGCAATGGCTTTGACAATTGACTGTACATCTTTTGGGTTTACCGGGGCATATACCCTCTGCTGGTTCCCTTCCGGGCCGGTGATCCTCACTGGGAAGGCTTGGATGGCAGCCGCTGGGGACCATTCGGCACAGGCTATTTTTATTTCTCCCCAGTCGGTAAACTGGGCTGGTTCGTATTGTGGCTGCTTTTTGGTGCGGCTTAAAGCTTTACTTGGTTTTGTTTTAAATTGCGTTAGCTCTGTTCCCTTAGTCTTAGAGTCCCAGCCGGCTCCTGGCAGCTCTTCTGAGCTGCCGGAGCTGCTGCTGGACTCAGAGTCTGAAGTCGAATGCCAGCGCACTTCCGGGGCTCGGTGCCGTTTTGTGCGGCTCCGACCCCGCTCCTCCCCCCGGGGGTGGCGCCGCTGCCGCCCCCCGGGCTCGCCCTGCCTCCTGCAGGGGAGGGTTTCTCCCTTACATGGTAGCGGCGTCAGGCGCGGCTGCCGATCGGCTCCGAGCCCTCTGCCACTCTCCTCCTGTTTCTCCCGCACACGCGCATTAGCAAAACTCCGCGCCTCTGGGCTCTTCGCGCCGAGACTGCCCACGCCCCACCCCTCCCCTTGGCTGCCGGTGCCATATTCAAAGGGGTATGGAGGCGGCATGGGCAGGATCTCCCCCCGAGCCGCGGCTCCCGCGCCTCTGGCTTCCCCCGCCAGTCCCCGCCAACAGAGCTCTGCGCGCTGCTGCACCTCCGGCAGCGGGTCACTGACCGGCGGTGGCGGGGCTGATGGGGAAGCCGCGGATCTTTGGGAAGGCTCCGCGGGGGGTCCCGGGCCCCGGCCCGGGGAGGGGGGCGACGCGCCAGCCCCCCCCGGATCCAGGCTCCCGGGCGGATCGTCCTCAGGGGTAGTTTGCGTTGCCGCTCCTACCCGTAGCTTGGGTGTAACCAATAAACACGTACGCGCTGCGCTCCATGTCTCCTGCTCTTCTATTGCTCTGCGCAGGGCTTTCTCTACTTTGCCCCGTGCCTTAAGGCATTTGCCGCTGCCTGAGGATTTCGTGTCCTCGGCCAGCACGGCTGTGCATTTTTCCCATATCTCCGGATGCAAAACATCCACAGGGCGTTCAATTGCCCCAAGCTCAAGCAGCCTTGCTATAGCAAGATAAAAGTCTTTGAGCTTACACTCAATTCCCCATTGCTTATGAACCTCACTTACGACCCTGGCGATGGCGTCCATGATGATCGCGGGTTCCTGGGACGTCTCCCTTGCCGAGAACACGGTCTTACCGGTCTGGCCGCTGCTCTTGTCCAGGTGACACCCACTGCCCGAGCGAATTATTCCCGGGCTTTGGCACCAGTTATGTTGCCTTCAGGGGAAGGCAAGGCGACCTGGTTTCAAGGAACAGCACGGCAGCCCAGTCTCCCCTGGGCCACTCGGGCTAAGAACACGCGCTGGACACCAATGTGGTGGACGGTTGAAAAGCGTTTATTATCTTATCTCATGGGTTTAAATAGTCTTGGGGGACTCTGCTACGTCAGGGGGGGTTGGTAGGGTCTCTAGGGTTAGTCAGGAGTGGAAAACTACTGGGTTAGGTGTGGTTACATTCTTTGGGGTAATGGATAACATGTTGCAGGGTGAGAGGGGGAAGGGGTCTTTCTTTCCGTCACATCCCGAAATCTTCCGTTCGCCTGTCCCTATCTACTACACAGTCACTCCCAAAAAGGGACACAGATGTGGGCTCTGGTGTTTGACAAATTGCTTCCTCCCTTTCTTTCCCCAAACTTTCTTTCCCTTGTGAGTGGGGCAGCCAGGAGATAAAACATGGGTAGATATAGACATGGTCTTGAAAACAAACACAAGATGTCATAGAAAATGTGCTTTGGATGGTAATATTCAACATTCTCAACTACATGCTCTTCTTTTCTCTCCCTGTAATGACTGGACAACACTTATTTTTGGTGCCAGCTGACTCAAATCAGGAATAATCTTGGGTAGGGGGAGAATGACAATAAAACCATCATAAACTGAGTATAAAATGTTTATCTACATGTGTCTATAATTTCAATGGCCAGCTGCATTCAGCTCAATTATCAGCCTATAATTGTGCTCAGGGCCAGTGTGGGCCTTTCCTTGTCAGCTCCTCCTGCACAGCACATGGGGGCCTGGGCATGCTGCTGGCTTGTTTCCTTTTAGGAGACTGGGATGAGGAAAGGTCCAGGGGTTTTGTCAAAGAGATGATATTTGAGTGACTGTGCATGTGCTGGAAGCCTCACAGACTGACTGGCCCATGACAGGATGGCCCAGTGCTGGGGAGACAGCACCTTGCTGCCCTGGTTAGGGGTGTTAAGTTGCTCCTTTGCCTCAGAGAGAGCCAAGTGCAGCACTTTTGTGCAGAAACACTTCATTAGCCCTGGTTTGCAAAGCTACTGCAGCAACTGGTGTGGCCAGAGCAGCCCTTTCTGCACTTGGAAATGAGCTGAGTCAGTCATGGGATAAGGCAGGGCATTCCCCACGTGTGCACATTTGAACTCCCTGTGCCCCGACTGTGTCACGTTCCGCTCCTCAGTGACATCCCGCCCAGCCTGGAACATGGAACTCCCCGTTTCCAAGGACACGTGGCCATTGTCACCAGCACACAGCAGGACCGCTCAGACCCTTCGGCAGCTGCGGTGAGAGCGGAGGTGTCAGAGCGACAGCGAGTGTTGGTCCAGCTTAGCTGGTTCTAGCACACGTTGGTCAAGAGGCTGATCCACACACTGAGTGGAGGTAATTATTTACAGTTCTGTGCAGAAATGGGGGGCTCAGGGACAAATTGACAAAGCCAGCACCACAAGCAGTAAAGCGTCTTTAGTATTTCTACATTTTAGCAAAGAAAGGAATTAGTGTTCATTGACTGCAAGTTCCCAAGTTCTCTTCATAATTAGTATTTTGTCTGCTGTTGGGTAATGATCCTCTCACTTCTCATGTTCATTAGTCTGCATGCTCAGTCTCTCCCTTCTTTTATGTCAATGGTTTCTTGAGCGCATGGCCATGGTCTGCCCCTGCTGGAATGGCCTTTTATCTCACAGGAGGTGATTCAGCACAGTTTCTGCATTGGCTTTATCAGTTTGTTCCTTTCCTTGGGGGTTCTGCCAAATGTCCTTGTGCCCCTAAATTCTGCGTTCTTTGTGCCCACCATCAGTGGTACATCCTTCTTCCCAAGCCTTGCTAACCTCCCCGGTGTCTGAGGCAGCTGAAGCCTCTCAAGCCATACACCTCAACAAGGCAATTCAGCCAAGAAGTAACCTGCCTTTCAAAGGCCTGGCCATCACTCCTTGGCTACTTCTTGTTTCATGGGAATAATCTCCCTTCTTGTTGATGAGCCTTGAAAGCCACAAAGGACAAACATCAAAGAGCACATTTTCCTTACAAACATTTTGCATTTTGCAGATTCTCCAGCAGGACCAGTGGCTGTGTGGGATCTGGAGCAGCTGAGGCAGAGCAGGATGGCAGAGCTGTGGGCCTGGGCACGATCCAGAGCGTTCCCCAGGGCCCCGGTCTGCACTGCGTCCCGCAGGGCCCCCGACAGCACTGCCGTGCCCGTCAGGGTGACCCAGAGGTGCCAGGACCAAGAGGTGAGGGGCAGGTGTCGGGCTCTGCGGGCTGCCAGCGGGTGGGGGCTTGGCCATGGTGTTGGTGTCAGTGCTGCCGACCCCGCGGGACCTGTTGGGCAGGGCTGGGGCCCCACTGGTGCTCCAAGGGCCCCTTTGAGGCAGCTGCCCTGGGGAAGCCACTCACAGGGATGACACGGAAGAGGTGCCAGTGGAAGAGGGAAGTTCTCTGATGGATGTGTTTCTCAGGGATGACACTGAGGAGGTGCCAGTGAAAGTCAGATGTTCTCAATGCTGGGACACTCAGGAAATTCATGCTCTGGGCATGGCTCTTGGTCAAAATGCATGGATTTCTCATTGCTCCATGTTTGCACTGCACTCACCAAACATGTCAGGATAAAGGAAACTCTCTAACAGTATTTTTTAGCATTACGAATAACCATTTCTTTATTCTCAGCTGTGATGCATAGTGGAGAACTCCAGCCACATGCACACCATTTACAAAGCTATTCCAAACAAAGAAATTTCAGCATTTTTTGAAAACAAAATATTAATCTTCATTGGTTCCAAATTACATAATTTCTTCAATTAAGTAATATTCTATCTTCTCTTTGGTATTGATGTCTCCCTTCTGGTGGTAATTCATTCACATCTTTCAGTCCATTCATCATAGCTTTTTAGATTTTATAACAGACAATTTTGCCTACAGAATGAAGCAGTTGGATGGCAGTAGTTGTTTTCGTTAAAAAATGTACTTAGGCTGATGAACATTTTAGTAATTTTTAACCTCCCGCAGAATGTGATACAATCTGTATTAAATTATGAGATCGGCCAAGCAACACAAATTTTGTTATATCTGATTAACCTAGGATAAACTGCTTCCATTTCACAGCTGCAAAGAATTGCATCTAGAGCTGAGGACAAGAGCAAGGGTTTTCATGCCTATTGCAAGTCAAAATTCACCTTATGCAGATGAAATTCTTCTTGGAGCTGACTCCAAGATGTGCTTCCTTAGTACTAAATAAGTCCCAGCATCAGGTCGTGTCCAAAATTCTTATCTTTTTGTGAACCACTCTCACCTGGATTGTTAGCTGAACACTGGCCAGTTCAGTTCTACTCAGGTGCTTGATTTCAAGGGAAGCCTGTGCCTATAAATTCCAGAAATGGGAAAGGGTGACTTGCTACTTGAACGCTTGGCTGAGTTAGAGGCCAGGTGAGGGTTGCTCTCTCAGGGCAATTCTGTAGCCGGCTGCTTGCAGAGGGAGAACTGTGTCAAAGCAGCCCTTTCTAGTGATGTGACAGCAAACCTTTGCAAATACAGCTCTTGTTTAAAACAAAGGGCCTAGTTAATCAGCAGTAATGGAGAGAAGGCTGAAATTTTTACAGAAAATATCTTTTTCCTTTTAGCCAAATGCCAGGGAGGCATCGCACAATGGAAGTGCGCAGAATGTCAACTTGTATAACCCAGCTGGAGGTATGATTGCCTTTCACATTTTGCTCAATGTCTGTAAGATTTTCAACTTGGTAATTCATTTTTGCAGCATATTCTTGGGACAGGGGATCTCTTGTGTTCAGAGATCTCAGCTGGAGGTGGTATGCCCTCAGGTCAACCTTGCAGTCTCTTGTCACTGCACTTAGCCACTGGTTTGTTTTTGCCCTGTGAAAACCTGCTAGTCCTTCCTTGTTGGCATATTGGTTGATGGGATGCAACTTGGAACATTGAGGTCAAGGTTTAGACTACTCCTAAATTCACAGCCTTGGTAGCTAAGGTTTTGCTTTTGGAGTATCTAGGCACTGTCATTATCCTTTAAATTTAAATGGGTAAACCTATGCAACCTTGAGAATGTTGCATAGAGAATTTCATAAGGTCAGTGTGGGAAACTTTGCTTGATTTAATTTTTTTCTCTCGGTCATTAATACATGAGTGTTGCCACAACACTGTGTTGGGTTTTTGTCAAGGAAATTGAAAGGAAGATATTGATGTCATCTTCCCCACGGATTCCATCATTTCCCCCAAAGCACAATGCACTTAGGTGATGTCATTTGTTATTAATCTGTTCTCAATGCTGTTTCCCCAAAGAGCCTGGCTTCAGGCAGACTCGAGGCGCACATTCCCCTTACAGGCACTCAGTGGTGCTGCCTGCAGCAGTGAGCTGAGCCAGGTACAGCCAGCTGCCCTGAGAAAAGCAGGCTCTCACCTGGCTGTGGCTGCAGGCACCTGCCAGCTGGGACTTCCCTGCCACTGCAAGTGCAGCTCTTGCTCTGCCTTAGCCTACTGCAGAGCATTTTAAACTAGCACCATGGTGGCTTTTTGCAGAGACAAAACTAAACTTCACATTTCTCATTGGGGACATTCTGTTTTGCATGTGAATGATGATTTGTGTGATTCTTGGTGGTGGTGTGCACAGATCCTAACGGAATATTGAGCATTCGGTAACTGGGGGACTGGCAGTAGTGAGACAATTGTGGAACTTGGCGCCGCTTTGGCTTTAGGCTGGCACAGAGAAACTCAGGTGAGACAGGTCTGGTTGCTGCTAGGGTACAGGGTGCCTTTGCAACATGCTCCATGCTGTACCAGTTAGGGACTGGGCTTTGTCACAGAATCAGAGAAACAGAATCAGACTTGGAAGGGATCCACAAGGATATGCAAGTGCAGCTCTGTCCCCAAGAATCCCACCAGGTGCCTGTGGAACTTGTCCAAATGTTTTCCGAGCTCTAGTGGACTTGGGACCATGAGCAGTCTTGTGGGGAGCCTGTCCCAATGCCTGATCACCCTCTGGGTGAAGAACTCTTACCTAATTTCCATCTTAATGCTTGCTTATGGCTTCAGGTAATTTTCTTTAGAAGTCATTCAGGGGTATGGTTTTAGGAGGTGTTTTGTTTGAATGCTGTGGGAAGTTTCTCTATCCACATTGGATTGAACTTCTCAGAACATTAGCAGTGTCTACACTCGACAACTGGCATGTTCACCGTGTTCTAAATGATTGAAGCATGTGATGTTTGTGCAATTAGGTTTGCAGACAAATATCAGAGAGGCATGGTCCAAGGAACAGGAAGTGGAGAAAGGCATTAAAAATTTGAGCTACATTGAAAGACTGAAGGAGCGTGTCAAGAAAGGTCAGTCCCTGTGTGTGTGACGGAAGAGACAGAGCTCCCGGATTTCTCACCAATATGCATCAAGTCTCCATCAGCCACTAAGCAGGAGTTCCTGGTTTCAAAACAGTGCTTGCTGTGTCATATCCCCTCCCTTGACCTGCTGGCCACGCTTCACCTGATGCAGCCCAGGACATGGTTTCCTTTCTGGGCAGCCAGCACACGCTGCCAGCTCATGCCCAGCCTCTCATCCACCAGCACCCCCAAGTCCTCCCCACCTTCATCCCAGGCTCCTCATCCCATCCCAGCATCCATGCCCAGCTGGGATAGGGCATGTCCCAACCCCAAAGATGCAGCACTTTGCACTTGGCCTTGTTGAATCTGATGAGGTTCCCAGGGCCCTACTTGCCAAAGTTCTCCATGTCCCTCTGGATGGCATCCCAGGCCTCTGGGCAGCCAGCACACGCTGCCAGCTCATGCCCAGCCTCTCATCCACCAGCACCCCCAAGTCCTCCCCACCTTCATCCCAGGCTCCTCATCCCATCCCAGCATCCATGCCCAGCTGGGATAGGGCATGTCCCAACCCCAAAGATGCAGCACTTTGCACTTGGCCTTGTTGAATCTGATGAGGTTCCCAGGGCCCTACTTGCCAAAGTTCTCCATGTCCCTCTGGATGGCATCCCAGGCCTCTGGTGTTGGCAAACTTGCCAAAGAAGCATTTAATCCCACTGTCCATATCATTCTTGACATAGCTTAGTGCCTGAGCTGACAAACTGCAGAAATCAAATGAAAACCACCATGCATATAAAGAGTTTTTCATCAATACCTCACCTCCAGTACCACTCCTTCACATGGTATTTTTAATGTCTGTTTCCTCCTAGTGCTTTACTGTCTGGATTCGTAATGATCTATAAATTCTGAACAAATAGAGTTTCAACAGTCTCGGTACATCCTTTTGCATCAACTACCTTGCTTCCTCCTACTCCCCATCTGACAATTTGTTTTCTGTTTTTTTCTTTACTGAAGTGAAAATACCAGAGCTCAGGAGAGCCCCACACAGCTCTCCAGATCTTGTGCCCGAGAGGAAGAGAACGATGCCCATGAACCCTGCAAAATACATCCGGAGACTTTTCAGTGCTGTTTGTCAACGACCCATCAGAGACAGGGTGATTCATTTACTGGCTCTGAAGAATTACAAGAAGTCAGAGCTACTTGCCTGCTTAGAGAGGGAGGGAGTTGTGGAAAAGGACAAGGAGTCCCTTGGAAAGATCCTTCAGGAGGTGAGATCCTGGAGCTACTGCCAGCAATGCTAACTCTTAGCAGTCTTACTTCAGGGTTTCAATTAGAATCTAATGAGAAGTTTAGGAAATGCTCTTTGTTTGCATTTTTCCATCCATTTTACCCAGTTTCCACCCAACTGCAAGTCCATGTGACAAAAAGAAAGAAATCTTCAAAACTTTGGAGGCCTTGTTGCTGTTTTTCTAGAATAGCTTACAATGTAAATTCTTTGTAAATTTGTTCCTTCTCATGAATTATTTTAATCCTCCCTCTTTTCCTTGCACTGGTAAACTGCTTCATGAAGTAACTTCAAAGGCTGAAACCCTCAACTGGGTGAAACACTTCACTGAGGTCCTTAAAATATCCTGGGACAAGTTTCAGAGGAGAGAATTTTGGTAGCTGCATAGGGCAGTGCTTCATTTGAAGGGACTTGGTGGCCTCTCAATGGTATTTGCTTCAACTGGGGTCTGTAGGCTGTTGCTGAATTATGCAAGCATTAACATATCAAGTAGCAATATTTCCTTTTGAGCTACTAAAAAGGTGATGATAAGATTTCAAAGCTCAGCTCCTTAAAGGGTAAGAGATGAAAAAAATGTCTCCTTTCTTTTTATTCCTGTTGATGTTTAAGGAGATTTTGAAGGAGTATTTTCTTGTTTGCAGTGTGAACTGCCTGGTGATACTGGTTTGCATTCTGAAAGGGCTGTGTGACCAGCACTACATCCTGAAAACTGTTACTCACATTTCTCTTAACTTCATAGGGAGGTGGTGTTGTTTTTTGCTATACATGAAAAACCAGTAGGGAGAACTTGCTGAGCTCTTCTATTCACAACCTTCCTTCTCTTCCAACACAGCCTTAGTTCTGCTTTTAAAAAGTGAATTCCTGATTCTGGGTACCTTTGCTACTTTTAAGCTGTTGAAGTGTAGCTCTAGGTAGGTTATCTCCTATAAGTGTTCCATAGGAAGCTGTAGTTTCCTCTGACCAGACACCTGAGAAAGAAAAGCAGTTCTGTTTGCAGAGACAAATGCCAACATCCTGTGGTGCTTCATGGGATGATGAAAACATGCCCCGTTACGGGTCCAGGCTGTGTTCTGCCATGGCAATGTAGCTGGGTGAAAGAAGAGGGCAGCAGGTGTCCTTCGGAGGGTGGAAAAATATGGACTTGCTCATGGAGATGATGTTCTTCAGGTCCTCCTCAAAAGAAAAGGAAAACAGAAAGGAAAAAACTGGTCTCTCCATGTATTTCAAATGGTGAAGACTGAGAGTTCTGGCATAGTGTACCTTGATTCTCAAAGCTGCGTTAAAGGTGAAAAAACCTGAATCCCTGGTGCAGGGAGAGGTTTTCATAGTGTCCATTTCCTCCATGCTTGCAGCAGTTTGGCATTTACTTACATCCAAATTTCTACAGCCCAAATGGACCACATCTCTTTAATATTGCTGCCTCTTACATGACAGCTGCTTTGTTCTTCACATCAAACAAAAGGCCTGGAAAAACAGTGCATGATTTTCTTTTCAGCTTTGCTTTAGCTTTGTACTACCAGCTTTACATCTGTAGTCTGCCCTTAGGTGTAATGAATATTGATGTTTTAAATGTCTGCCCATAGGTAGCCAACCTGGATGCAAATGACAATTCTTTCAGTCTGAAGGAACATTTCTTCAAAGACATTCAGGTTGATTGGCCTGGCTTCAGTGAAAGAGATAGAAAGACATTGGAGGTGACCCTTTTTCAGTAAGTTCAGCCAGGACAACAACCATTTCCAAAAACCTTCTGGGAAATGAAGGTCTGTTTTCACTGTGAGGAAAGAACAATGACTGTTGATATTTTTGCCTTGTAACCTGAAATGCTGGACCATCCTTACAGAAAAACAGCCTCATCTCCACATGCCACCAGCAGCAGCCAGTCACTGTCTCTGGGACCTTCTGAAAGAAATACTCCACTGAGAACTGCTCAGGTATTTTGTGAATTTTTAAACATTCTCTACCATATATGATGTTTTATCCCACTTGCTCGTGGTGTCCAAGCTGTGATATGAAGCAGTAGTGTTGTCTGTACATCATATAAACCTGAAGTGTGTAACTTCTAACGGGATTCCTGTATGGTTTTCAAGACGGTTACAATGTCAAAGCCTGCAACAAGCTTGCACCCATGATTTGTTTCTCATGGTGCATAGGAAACTCTGCTAAGGACAAGATGTGGACATGGTTTTGGTACCTAGCTATGTCTGTGCAGCGTTCTTGATGATATGGCAGCTCTAGTACCTAAATCATGCATGGTAATGCCAGTGCTACTGTTTGAAGAGAAATCTTAGGGAAGTCTAGCATAAGGACAAATTCCAGTACTGAGGCATTTGTAGGAACCTTGTTTTTCTGTCCTAAGCAGCATTTAGGCTCCCATTTTGATTCAGGCTATCCCATGTGTGAGGAGGGGACTCGGAATCATTAGGGAATAACTTGGACTTGTCAGGCTAAACACCAAGAGTACGCCAATACAAGAGGGCAAGGAAAATGTTTTGAAAGGATCTTGGAAAACACTGCATGAAAGGTATATTTTCTGTATCTTAAAGAATTTTTTTTAAACAGCCCTGGTTTTCCCTAGCTCTTTTCCCAGCCAGAGCAGGAAGTGCTGCAGGGCCCAGCATCCTCTTATGTCCTACCTTCATGCCTACAGCACTTGTGTCAGCAGGCTGGCACAGAGCTGTGTCTGGCAGTCCTGCTCTGAGCTGCTGATGGTGGGAGCAGTGTGTTCTTGGTAGGGAAGAGGCTGTGATCCAGGCTTTCCTCTGGAGAACAGCAGGAATGAGACCTGCAGCCAGGCTGGGGCTTCTCTCTGTTGTTATCATCTCTGCACTGGACACGCTGCGATCAGCACCGCACCGGCGGCTTCTTGGGGCCGCTTTAGTGAATCGTGTGGCTGTGTGACAGCAAGAGTTGAGTGTGTTCCTGGTGTGTCTAAGCAGAAATAGGGAGCAAGATAAAACCAGCCTGAGCTCCTCATTTTGGGTGAGCCTTTGATAGAGGCGCTGAAGGGAATGTCTTTCTCCCAAAGCCATTTAGCTACAGAGTTGGAGGAGAACTTGCTGAATACTCAGGTGAGAAAGTAGGAATGAAATAGAGAACATATTGAGTTGCAGCACCTCCTTGTATGACAGGCCGTTTTAAGTAAGAAAGGTGTGTGTTCAACCATTGCCAGGCCAGAAATGCTGCTTTTTCAGTGCAAAACTAATTGGCATCATCTTTGCAGAAACGGCCTCTGGCTTCTGCCTTTATCAATCCTGTGATGACCAAGAAGCAGAGGACTGACCAAGAGCCCAGTGGTATCCAGCCAGCAACTGGTGGCCGCTCTCCTTCTTCCTTGGACCTGCCTTCCACATCCTGCTCAACTCTGAACCTGTCTCCAAGTGTCAGCTCCATTTCCACATCCACCCGTCAGCTACAAGAGAAAGATAAAATTCGGATTCCATCTGGAATCCCTGCTCCTGTCAGGGTGCAGGGGAAGATTCCCTATTCCAAAGGTGAGAAAACAGAGTTAGACAGGGTGAAAAAATCCCATCCTTTGGATTTCGATAAAATGCTTGCCATGAGCAACGCCAAAGAGATGAGCAGAAAGTGCAGGACACAAGCAGAAAAGGAGTCACACAGTCCAAGTGCAAAGGGTATTAAACTGATGGACCACTTTTAGATATGCTTCCATTTAATTTTTTACTGTATATCTGTATGGTTTTTTTAGTCATATCGAGCATCCCATCCATCGGCACCTCCAAGTCCTCCCCACCTTCATCCCCAAGCCTGTCTTGGTGTCAGGGAATGTCCCAAACCCAAAGATGCAGCCCTTTGCACTTGGCCTTGTTGAATCTGATGAGTTTCCAAGGACCCCACTTCTTGGTCCTTCCAGACAGCATCCCATGCCTCTGGTTTGGGCAAACTTGCTGAGGGTGCTCCAAATCCATTCTAGAGGATGCACTTGCTGAGGCTGCACTTAATATCATTCTAGACATAGCTGAATGCTTGAGCTTACCAACTGGGGAAATCATATGAAAGCAAAATGCATAAACATCGTTTTCCATAAAAACTTCCCATCCAGTATCACTCCTTTACCAGCTTTTAATGACTGTTTCTTTTTAATGCTTTACTGTTTGTATTCTTGGAGATCTGTAAATTACGGGCAAATAGAGGCTCAAAAGTCTTGGTACATCCTTTTGAATCAACTTTCTTGCCTTCTCCAAACCTCCAGTCTGAACTATTTGTTTCTGGTTTTCCCTCTCTTTAGGTGAAAAAGCAGAGGTCAGAGGAGCCCAACAAAGCAGTTCAGGTCCTGTGCCTGAGAAGAAGAGGATGATGTCTGTGAGACTTGCAGACATTGACTGGAGCGGTTGCGCTGCTGTTTACGGCCGACCCTACAGGGACAGGGTGATTCATTTACTTGCTCTGAGGGATTACAAGGAGCCAGAGTTACTTGCTCGGCTGCAGAGAGATGGAGTCAGGCAAAAGGACAAGGATTCCCTTGGAAAAATCCTTCAGGAGGTGAGATTGTGGAGCTTGTGCCAGCACTTCTTCCACCATGCTATTGTGCTGCTCATAATTTTACTAATTCCTCACATGTTTAAATTAGAGACTTTTCCAATACTCCTTCGAGTTAAGTTCTACTGGGATGTCTTTCTCATAGGCTTTCTTAAAATGCACACCCATTGAAAGATGCAGTAGATTCTTCCTTCCTTTTTAAATATTCCCCATCCACATAGGCTTTTGCTGAATAATGCAAGCATTAATAGATCAAATAGTAATATTTCCTCTTTAGGTAGGAAAAAGCATTTTGGAACCTAGTCAAAGGACTCAAATTCAACATGGATACACTTTCAATTGATCCTACGGTGACTTTAGGGAACTGTTTCCCTGAACCTGTGAGGTCTGTTGCTGTGTTTGCCCAGGGCAGTGGCAGGGATTTTTCACCCTGAAGACATTCACAATATAATGAGAGCCACATTTTGCCATCCCAACTGAAGTAGCCCATTTAGGTTTCTGTAGTTTGCATATACAGGTGTAATGAACATTTGTTTTCCAAAATGTCTGCCTGTAGGTTGCAGACCTGAATGCAAAGGATAATTCCTTCAGTCTGAAGGAACATTTATTTCAAACCCTTCAGACTGATTGGCCTGGCTACAGCAAAACCGAGAGAGCGAATTTGAAGTTAATACTTTCTAGGTAAGTTCAGTCTTTTGGGGAAGGAAAAGAGTCTTTTCAGAAGAAAGCCCTGGGAAATGAAGCCTAGGTTCTTAGAATATGCTGAGGCAGCAGGGACCTGCCAGGATCCTGGCCTTGCACAGGACACCACAAGAATCACACCAGGTGCCCAAGAGTGCTGTCCAAACACTTCCTGAAGACTTGCTGCAGGGACCACTGGCCTGGGGAGCCTGTTGCAGTGCTCAAGCACCCTCTGGGGCACGAATGTTTTCCTGATATCCTGCCTAAAGCTCCCTCAACTCAGCTTCATGCTGTTTCCTTGAGTCCTGGCACTGAAGGTCTGCAAGCAAAGGACTATGACAGTTGATATTTAGGCCTTGTAACTTCAAATATTGGACCATCCTTACAGAAAAACAGCTCCATCTCAGAACCCCACCAGCAGCAGCCAAGTAACATCTCTAGGGCCTTCTGAGAGAGATGCTCCAGCAAGACCTGCTCAGGTATTTTGTGCATTTTTAACATTCTGTACTCTGTATTAAGTTCCAGCAGACTTGCTGGTGGTATAAAATGCTGGTGATGTGAATGTGCAGGACCAGGCCTAAGCATGGTTTGCCTCAGACATTCCAAGTGCTGTGACAGGAAGGCTGTGATGAGAAGAGAGGATCCTGCAGGGCTGGAGCAGCACTGTCCTGAGCCAAAGTTCTGCTCTGCCTGAAGACTTGAGCTCAGTCCCCACCCTCAACTCATTCCCTGGAGGAGGCCTCAAAGGGCTGGCTCTGCAGGAAAAATCTCCTGTACATAAGAGGCCTCACCAGGGTGGGGCAGATGGGGCCCTCTCGCTCTCTTGTCCCTCTGTCTGTCTGTCACTCTCATTGCTGACTCCAGCTCTGCACTATCCATGTGGCTGCACCACCACAGGAGCTACAGAATGGTGATATTTCCTCAGTCCCTCCTCTGCCTCTATTTCTCTCCTCCCTCACTCTGCCTGGGCACACAGGGCTGTCCTGTTCTGCTCCATCCTCAGTTTGGAAGTTTGCTGTGGGTGTGGGGAGCTTGTGGCTCTGTGTTGTGGCTTGTGAGTCAGCAGCTGTGAGAAGGTCCTTGGGAGGAGCTGAGAGATGATTGAAGGGCACTGAGCAACAGTGAGGGCTTGTTGGTAACCACTTGTGACACTCTCCTACAAATTCAAGGGCTTGTTAGCCAAGAGCTTTTGAGTCTGCACAGCAGGTAGCCTGCTGGATTGAAGACAGCTGCTCCTAAAAGCACAAGAGTTTCTTGACATGTGGCTGCTGTCTTTCTTCATCCTGATGAGAATTCACAACCAACCATCACCCCCTGTACTCCTGGATTCTAAGAGTGAAGCACTAATCTCATTTTTAACACATAAAACTCTAGCCAGGTGCCTCTTCAGTAAATCATGTGGATGTTTGACAGCAAAAGCTGAGTCTTTTCCTGGTGTGTGCAAGCAGAAATTGGGACCTAGATAAAACTTTACTGGACCTCTCCTTTGGGGAGGCTTTGCTGGAGCTGCTGAAGGGAGTGTCTACTTCCCAAAGCCTTTTAGCAGTCGACTTGGAGAAGGACTTGCTAAGTCCTAAGTTGAGAAGCCCGGAATGCAATAGAGCAGATATTTACCTGGAGGTCCTCCATGTTTGACAGCTATTTTTATTTAAAAAACATGTGTTTTCAACCTTTGCCAGTTCACAAATCCTGCTTTTGTAGAATGGGAGCAAAACCTGATCCGGGTCAGAGATTAATGAACTGTTTTGTTATTGTTGTAGAGACGGCCTTGGGCTCCTGGCTTGACCAGTCCTGCAATGAGCAAGAAGCGGAGGATTGAGCAGTAGCTCAGTTACCTCCAGCCAGCACCTGGTGGCCACTCTTCTTCTTGGGTGCTGGCTGTGACATCCCATTCTACTTCCTACCTGTCTCCAAATGTCGGCTCCATTTCCCCTGCAACCTTTAGGCTCAAGAAAGACACAAATTTCTGAGTTCTACAATGACAGCACTCGTGTGTTGAAGACTACCATGTCAAAAAGGATGTGAAGAGAATTCAGGAGGCTGAAGCAGTAGTGTCCCTTGGATCTCAATGAAGGTACCAATGTGCAGCTTTTCCTAACTCCAGTGTGGATAATGATGGAGTAAAGATTTGATGATAAAGAGAAGCCTCTGCATGAATTAAGGTGCAAGAAAGACCATATTCCATAGTCAGTAGTACAGACATTATTAATAGTAAATGTCAGCTAAGGAGTTAGAAAGCTAAAGGAGGAGATGGGCCAGGTGGGGAGAAGTGCTGAGATGAACAATGAGGTGGGTTAGGCCCGGATGGGCCCTCCCTTCCTGCAGTGCAGCTGCACAGGCTCAGCTGCAGCAGTGCTGCTGCATCCCCTCATCGTATTTGCAGTGCAGGAGGGGAGGGAGAAATGTGTGTGGGTGTGTGTGGTATAAAACACTGGGAATTGCTCCCAGCTTGTCTCAGAGCAGTGATGTTGGCAAGGGCAGGCAGGCTCCTGCAGCTCTGGGGCTCTGGGGCAGCTGTGGCCTTTGGAGCAGGCAGGGCCCTGGGCCCCGCTGGGTACAGCCAGGGATGCTCTGGGGAAGGCTGAGGGCAAGCCTGGCCCTGCAGGGCAGCAGTGCAGTGAGGCCTGTGCTCGGGCTCTTGCTAGCAAATGTCACTGGGCAGAGGCCAGTGGACGAAGCTACTGCTTCTCGGGAACCTCTGAAAATGTGGAAAGGCATCTGTAGTTTTATTTTCAGACTTATCCTGCACACCAGTCAGGTGCATCTGGCCTGGGATGCATCCCTGGCATATGTTGTTGTCTGTCCTTGTACTGAATTTTAACTTGTTAAAGATTTATGCCTTGTAAATATTTATCTCAGGATGGTTTGAAGTGTTTATTCCCATGTGGAATGAGTTTTTGTCATTGCAAAGAGAACCAGATCTTCAGGCCCAGAGGAGCAAAAGCTTTGGTGTGACAGTGTTGGGATGTGGCATCTATTATTCTCATTGCCACCTCATCTTGGGTTTGTATCATGAGCTTGATAAACCTCACACCTGTTGATTTGAGGGGGACGGGATTGAAGAAGGTTTGACTCCCTTCAGTGGCTTTAAGCATTAATGAGTTTTGCCCTCTTTAGGAGCTGCTGTGCTTTGGGTGGTTGTTGTTGTTGTTGTTGTGGTTTCAGACTTGTCTAGAGTTTGTTTTTAGGTCTGTAATACACAACGGCCCAGAAGGATGGTGGCTCACAAAGAAAAATACGTCCAAAGTCAACTTGAGAGTAATTTTATTTTTTTACATGAATAAAACCAGACTGGCCTGGCTTGGTAGCCTCTGAGTCTGCCTCAAGCCTATTTTAATGAAAAGGTCATGAAATTCTAAACTCTGCAGAAATGTTGACAGCCCTAATTTTCTTTTGATTTCTCCTTCCTAGGGTAGCCCCAGCTACTCTGAGATGAAGAGCAGATGCCAGTACCTCCACAAAAAGCTGTCCCACATTCAGCAATGAGTATCTGAATTTGGCAAGCAGCAAGTGGAGTCCTGGCACCTGTCGTCTGCTTCAGCAAGGAAACATCTATGAATCTGGGTTGTTTTATTTTAAAACAAGGTTAAGGTTTTAGGATTCTTCAAGTTAGGATTGAGTAGATGATTATTTCTTAAAAGCATAGGATTAGTTAGCCTAAGATTACAGAATTTAGTATTGAACATTAGTAATAAAGAAAGAAGTTGCATTCTTGTTAACTCCTTCTCTTATTGCCACTTCTCTCCAAAGAAGTATTTTTTCCCATACCATTTGGGGGATGGGCCAATTAAATCTGCTTTCTAAAAAAACCACTGCAAAAGTTGTCTCCCAAATTTACCCTAAACCAGCCATTTCTGGCACCCCATGTGAGGCCCAAGAAAGAAGAAAAAACCTGTAATGATTGGATTTTGGTTGTGCTTACTCTGTAGTGGTGCAAAGCTGTCAGTAACCATGTTACTTGAAGTGGTAATGTCTCTCGGGGTGGGGGCCTTCATGTGTTTCTAGTCCCAAGGCTGTTTTGAAGCTGTAATAGCTTTCTAGTCACTAGGATTATTTTCTTATCCAAAAACAGCTCCACTATTGTTACTGTACTTACTGTTTTCTAGTTCATTAGAGTAATTAGGTCATCATTCACTATATCAAATAGCTGGAATAAGCTCTGGAAAAGGAGGTTTATTTAAAACTAAGATTGTTCAAATTATGTTTTAAAAAAGGGAAGGAATTCCATGAAGAAAACGATGTGGTAAAAATAGAGTTATTTAAACTTCTCAAAGTCCTTGGATAATGGAGCCCAGAACCCCCGTCATGTGCACTGCAGCCTTGGCGGTCCCTTTGAGCCCAGAACTGCCAAGGGTCAGGGCTGGGATGAGGCTTCACCCCAAACTGGCTCCAAGACTGAGTGGGAATCAATCCAGAACAGAGCTCACACAAAGAGCAAAGCCTCAAGGCCAAAGCCAAGCCTTCATCAGGTTGGATTTCCTTAAACATGGAACAGGAACAAATTTACTTGTGCGGTAACATCACTGTTACCATGAAACTTTACATGAGCTACTAAATAAGCAGTGTCCTGTCCTGAACTGTGTTGCCCAAATACTGTTGAGAACTTGCTGTGCCTCTGCCCTGTGCCCCTGGGGCTGCTCCTGGCCAGGCAGCCTCAGGGGGAGCCAGCACTGGCTGCAGCCCCAGCGGCCCCCCAGGACAAGGCCCAGCAATGAAGAGGCCAAGGAAAGCACTGGGCAGCAGCAGAACCCTCAGCAGAGTTCTTTGGACAATCATGGACTGGCAACAGCTCCACTGCAGCATGAGTACGAGTCAGACTACCAGTGCTATGAGCAGAGCTACAAGAAAAGTGGAGAGAAAAATCAGCTACTGACCATCTGCTCTTGTACAGCTTCCGATTGCCAAGATAGCAGCCCATCAGCACAAGTGGCACAGTGAACAGTGTCACCACCGTGCCTATCATGCAGGACCTGTGCACATGCTGGGGGCAGACAATTCCTGGGGTGCTCGGTGGATTCAGGGCATTTGTACTGGACTTGCCAAGCATTTCTGTGGGAGCAATGGGGAGCGTGAGCCCGCGCTGTGCTGCACTGCTGAGCTGGCAGCACGGTGGATACGGCCAGGACGTTCTCTGTTTGCCCAGAGCTGGGGCCTGCAGGCACCTTGCCGCCCCTTGGCACAGGCTGTGCCACCCAACAAAGCCCAGCAGGCCGGCAGGAGAGCCCGGGGCCAGCGCAGCTGCTTGGGCCGTGGCTGCTTGGAGGGACAGGGGCCAAACCCATCCCTGAGCAGCCCCTGCCAGCCCTGGCCCTCCCTGCCCTGAGACAGCTCCCCCAGCCCAATGGGGACAGACCGTCATCAATTCTACAGCCAGAAAAGAAATCGTCCCTGTAACTGTGTGCTGCTTTTCTTCCCTGCAGTTGGTCCCAGAAACATCTGCTGGAAATGCCCACACATTGTCTGATCAGTCCCTATGGTTTTCCAGTGTGCTCTTAGAAAATTTTCCAACAAGTCCACCAATAAATTCCAGGTTACCTCTGTGAATTGCACACTACAGTTTCTTTCATTTTTTTCCCAATACCTGGAAGTTCCTGTATTTAGTAATGGCCTTGAGGATCTCTGATTCTATTCAATCATGTTATTTTGTATTGAGACAGATGAAACAGCCTTTTTGGTTTTGGTTTTGCCAGGTCTGGTTTTTCTCTTAGCATAATGGTTTTCTTATTATCTACATGTAAATTTTTTTTTTGTTTGTTTGTTTCCCAAGCAGTTATTTTGACAATCTGTCATTCACGTCTTAGTTAATGTTCCAAATATGAACAATTCTGATTCTATTATTCTAGGAATATAATGATCTCAGAAAGCTGCATTTTTAATTTTGATGACACTCTCATTCCCCACTTCCAAGCTTTGACAAGGGGGTGATCCTTTCTGAAACTTCCACTGCCAACTTTTATGGTGATCCATTTAGAAACGTCCATGAGGATAGGTAGAGTTATTAGGGAAGTACTTGGCTTAACCTGGGAAACGGATTATTATTTTTAGTGATATAAACCTGTATTGCTTCAAGATTCACAACCACAGTCCTAATTTGTGGCTCACTGCCTGGATGCCTGTCTGAATTAAAACAATGTTTGTGAGGCAGCTAAAGAGCTTAGACCTCAGAGATCAATATTCCTGGGAGGAGGAGGAGGAGGAAGGAAGGATAAAATCTTGTTTCAAAGGCTGTTTCTTCAATCCTACGATGCCAGAAGTATGGTAGACTACACCTGTCTCCAAATGTCATTCAAGTACAGAAAACCCCTCTGCAGTGCCAGACACCAGGACAAATTACTCGACACTTTGCCTCACAATGCATCAACATTAATTCTAGTGAGAGGTAGGCCTTAGTTGAAGTCTGATTAGAGCAAATCAACATGGTGTGAATAGCAACAAGAATTTGCTTGTGAACAGATGATTATGTGCCACTCAATAATGAGCAAAATTTGCCTTGACTTGGAAGAAAGTAGACAGGGAGCAATGCAGTATTTGGGTTTTATCCAGTGATAAAATGGGGCAAGAAGCTGTAACAAGTTACCTGTTCTACAGAACACAAGCACTGATACAGCCAAGAGTACACCCACACAAGAAAGGGATTTTCAGGACATTCCTTTATTTCTTAACATGGAATGGGCAGCAAAATGCTGGCATTGGTCTGAACTGGAAACCGTGTTCCTCTCCAGTTTCTCCTTGAGCACACTGTGTGTTATTTGCAGACTTCACTGCCCAGCCCATCAATCCTCTCTTGGCCATTTGCTAAATGGCACAACTACCAAAATACAGGTGCCAGCATAATCAGCCCAGCACTAATCCAGCACTGCTTTGCTGGTGCACAGGAGCACAGAATGGCTTGGGTTGGAAGGGACATTTAAAGGCCATGTCGTCCCATGCCCTGCAGTGAGCAAGGACACCTTTAACTAGGTCAGGCTGCTCAGAGCACGAGCTCGAATGTCTGCAGGGTTGATGTCCACCTCTCTGGGCAACCCGTGGAAGGGTTTCAATGCCTACAGTTTTAAAGAATGGGTTTCTTTTGTCTAGTCTGAATCGACCGTCTTTTAGATTAAAACCAATCCCCCTCGCTCTGGTCACAAAGGGCCCTACTAAAAATTCTGTCCCATCAGTTTTACCCTGAAGGTACTGAAAGGCAGCAATCAGGTCTCCTTGGAGTCTTCTCTCTTCCAGGCGGAACAGCCCCAGCTCTCCCAGCCTATCTCCAAAGACGAAGGGCTCCAGCCCTCACAGCATTTTGTCCCTTCTCTGGACTAGACCCAACAGAACCATGTCCTTCATGTGCTGGGGACCAGAGCTGGATGCAGTACTCTTGTCATGGTAGAGATGGAGACAATGCAAAGCAACACACTCCATTTCCAGTAGGCTTCAAAGCCTGTTTTTATTCTAGCATGCATGCTTTTCCTACATTCTTACAAAGCGTGTAAGTTTACACTTTACTCATTGGTCACAAGAGACAAGCAAAGTACTTATCGGAATAGGCAGTTGCAGGTTTCTCTTATTCATCCTTCTTTCTTGGTTTGTATATCAACGCCCTTGGTAGAAAATTCTTTTGGGGTAAACATGGATCCTCTTATCAAACTTCTCTCAGGCTCACCAAAGTTGCTGTAAATTGCGTGAATCTTTTAAATTAGAGGGTTTTGGGAAAGCTGCAAAAGGCAGGCCTCAGAGACAGCAAAACTGTGACTAAAGCTAAGCACTAAGATTTGTCAGCAGGAAAATTATGTAAGAAGTAGAAAAGTAAGGACAAATAGAACAATGGTCTGTGTATTAACACGTGGCTAGAATAACTCCCTAAGCTACAGAAAAGTATATCTAGCAAGATATTAGGAAGTTCTAAGCTTAC
This sequence comes from Lonchura striata, assembly GCF_050655825.1. Taxonomy (NCBI): domain Eukaryota; kingdom Metazoa; phylum Chordata; class Aves; order Passeriformes; family Estrildidae; genus Lonchura; species Lonchura striata. Next base: position 4,597,952 of record NC_140734.1, on the reverse strand, counting down.
TAATGGAGCTCTGGACATTGGGTTTTAGGGCTTAAAATAAAAGTAGGTATTGTATTGGAAAGAAGCAAGCATTTTTTTAAGAAAAGGTACGTGTGCTTATAGTGGTTGGATAAATCTATTGTCAGTATGCTTTTGCTCTGTATGACTGGTCAAAATCTTTTCAAGTACATTGTAACATTAAGTTCTTTGTCTGCTGCCGGGGATGTGAGCTGCTGGCATCTACCCATTGTCACAACCATGTAATGAGACTGATGCTAGAAAAGAAACAGCTTGAGATGTGTTCCTCAGCAGCCCTGTTCCATTCCAGATTTGTACATAGACCCCTGGCCAGCAATATAAAACATCATCCACAGTAGTCCAGGTGGAGTCTCACCAGAGCAGAGCGGTGCAATCACCTCCTTCAACCTGCTGGGCACTTTTCTTTGAATACACATGGCTGCCTCATGTCCAGCCTCTCATCTAGCAGAAGCCCCAAGTCCTTGGCTGGGCTTCTGTCCATCCCTTCATGCCCCAAGCTGTGAGATCAGCTGGGCTGGGACTGTGTCACAGCCCTTGGGCAGAGCTGCTGGGCAGGATGAGCTCACTCCCAGAGGAGGCAGAACCCACTCCCCAGGCAACTCCATCCTGGCCATGAGGTCACAGCAGGCTCTGGGGTCACAGCAGGCTGAGGGCACAGCAGGCTCTGAGGTCACAGAGGTCCCAGAGCCCCGTGGTTGCAGAGCACCACAAGGCCCCAGCAGGCAGTCCTTGAGCACAACTGCTGCGGCAGCAGCGGCGGTGGCAGCAGTGGTGCTGACATTGGGACAGCGGCCTCAGGACAGTGGTGGCAGCGAGAGCGGCGGGACTGGCACAGGGCAAGGCACCATGGCCCTTGCTCTGCGCCTCCTCCTCCTGCTCCTCCTGGCCGTGGCCCTGCCTGCCAGGGCTGCCCAGGCTGCTCCGCTGCAAGCGTGGGGAGCAGGTGAGCCAGCAGCCTGGCTGCCCTTTCCCAGGACAGCGCTCCCTGCTCCCCGGGAAGCGCTGGGGATGGTTTTCCCCTGGGCTTTAGGGAGGGTTTCCTCTGATGGAGGGAGAGAGCCCCCCTGGGCCCTGGGCTGCGCCAGCCACCCCTCCAGGGATGTTGCACAGCGTCTGCAAAGAGGGTGGGCAGTGACCAGGTGCCAGCCCAGAGTTCCCAAGGCTCTTTCCAGCTTTGGCTGTGTCCATTGCCACCTGGCTCCCACAGCCTTACTGATCCCCTGTCAGTTCCCAGTTCCCTGAGGCACAAGGGGATCCCAGCACACCATGGAAATGGGGCTGATCTGTGCTCCCTTCTAGATTGGGATCATGACTTGGGTGATTTGGAAATGCTGCTAAATGACGGTTTGAAGACCTTTCCAGATGCTGAAGGCAAGTTCTCAATGTACCTTTCCTGACAGAATAATCAGTGTCAATCTGGCAAGAGTTCCTTTCTGTCCTAAGTTCCTCTGAAGGTTGATGGATTCAGGAAAATTTGCCCTGCTCCTTTCTCAAGCCCTCAGTGATCCCACAGGATTGCTGTCAGTAGGAGGAAGGAGCATTTAGCTGTCCATCTTCCTCCTGTGTGCAATGCCAGAGTGTCCTTCTGTGTGCTCTGTGCAGCCCCAGAGAAGAGCAGAGAGGGAAGGGGCTGAGCCCAGGGCTGTGCCCCGGGGCTGAGCCTTGGGTGCAGCCTGAGGATCTCCTGCAGCACCACCGGAGCTTTTCTGTCCTGCCTTTCTTTGCAGCTGAACCTGTTGGTGAAGGTGGTGCAGCTTCCCAACCCATCCCCATCACTGAGCCTCTGGGAGATGCTGAGGGTAGGTCAAGGCCTTTCCCCCTGCGAGAGCTGCCAGCTCAGAGCTCAAAGCTCGGCCAGGGGGGCATCGCTGCAGGCGCCAGGGCAGAACCACGCACGTGTGTGCCCTGGCCCTGGGCCATCCCCTCACCGCTCCTGGGGCTCAGTGCTGCCTGTGCAGATCTGCAGCGATGACAGAAGCTCCTGTGGCTGTTGAGTTACAGGTGTGGCTGCAGGGAGGACTTCTCCAGCTCCTTTTATGGATACTGCCCGCAAGCCCAGCTCCTATCGCAGGGGTGAGTAGTGTGTCTCTGCTGACTCCACAGGCTGAGCACTGGTTTTGTAAAATCCACTGAGAAATGGAAATGTTTTGCACTAAGGTCCTCCAACAGGGAACATAAAAGCTCCAGGATACAAGAAGCACCATGAGCCATCTGAAAACATGAGGCAAATGCTGAAGGAAATGGAACAGGCAGGACAAGGTGGGTGATTTATCTCAGGCTTCCCCTGGGACCCAGCAGCCAGGAGCGTTCCCTGCACATCTGGACAGGCTGTGCCCGACACAGCTGGAAAAGATTCATGGCAGCCTCGCTGCCCCGCTGCTGCTCTCATGGCCTGCAGGGCTGTTTCCCAGCCTGGGCTGGCTGCAGCTTCTCCCCAGCCTCTGCAGGAAGGCATTTGGCACCAGCTGACAGGGAGCCCAAACTGCAGCACGGGCCTGACATGCCCTGCAATTTCCCATTCTCTGGGTTGATCAGAAAGGGCACCTGTTTGGAGAGCAGAGAGCCGTGGCCACCCAAATAGTTTTTAGAGATTTCCTAATTCTTAACCATTACTTTGACATTCACTGCCTCCTGAAGATGCCACCTTCCTACTGGTGAACAGCCCCACCTGATCCAGCTGTCCCTTTTCCTTCCTCTAGAAATGGAAGGAGAGGCTGTGCTGAAGGCTGAGTTTCCCAGAGGAAGCAGTGGTTCATTGGCAGCCTCTGCTGCAGGAAGGGAGGCGCTGCCAGGCACAGTCACAGGAGGTAATTGCTGTGCCTCTGGGCCTGAGTCCTGCTGAGCCTTGAGCTGCCCTCTCTGCTACTTGGCAGAGCGGGCACAACCCGGACAAGGCTGGCACAGCCCAGAGGAATTGTTATGCTCAGGGCACTCGGGTACTGAGCAGTCCTGCTGGGGTCCCTCCATGGGAGACACATCCCGAAACATGGGAGTGACTGCACGGGGTGCCCATGGTGGGGAAAGGGCAGAGGGGGAGAGGAAGGCCTGGGTATGAGCCCTTGGGCTGGGGGAGCAGTTCCAACAGAGGGAGGGAGAGAGGGAGTGCAGGAGGGAAGGAATGGTTCTGGCACTACATGCTGCACTTATCCCCAGGACTTTAGGGATGTTTCCCCCTGTGGGAGGGAGAGGGCCCCATGGCCCTTGGGGTACTCATGCCACCCCTCCCAGGGATGTTGCACAGGGCCTGAAAAGAGAATGGAGAGTGGCCAGGAGCCAGCCCTGAGTTCCCCAGACCCCTGTGCAGCTTTGGCTGTGTCTTTTCACATCTGGATCCAATGGCCTTACCTGAACCCCTTGCAGTGCCCAGTTCCCACAGGCAGAGAGGGATCCCAGCACATCAGGAACTGGTTCTGGTCTTTGCTCCCTTCTAGATTGGTATCATAAGATGGCTTATATGGAAAATCTGGTGAATGATGGTTTGGAGAATCTAGATCGTGGTGGAGGCAAGTACTCCGCGTGTCTTTCCTAAAAGAATAATCAATGTCATTCTGACAAGAGCTCACTCATGATCCATTTACCTGAACATTATCTCAGGGCTGAAAGATTCTGGAAAACTTGCCCTGCTCCCTTCTAGAGCCCAACAATGATTCCACAGGATCACTGTCAGTGGGAGGAAGGAGCATTTAGCTGCCCATCTTCCATCCATGTACAATGCCAGTGTGTCCTTCTGTGTGCTCTGTGCAGTCCCAGAGAAGAGCAGAGAGGGAAGGGGCCAGGCCCAGGGCTGTGCCCCGGGGCTGAGCCTTTCACAGCTCCTTTGCTGGCCCCAGGAAGCCTGAGCTGCTCCTGCTGCTGCTGCCAAGCCCTGGCCTCCACTGGGGCTGGGTTTAGAGCTGCTGGCAGCTCCAGGGAGTCCTTTCTCCCTTGACTGCCCCGCAAGGAGCTCCTTCCTTCCCAGTGCGGGGCCACCACAGGCTCGTGGTCCCCCTGCCCTTGCTCCTGAGTGGAAGGCAGAGCTGAGGGAATTCCTTGGAGGGCACCAATCTCCCAGGGCCACTCACTGCCACTCCAACCTGAGGGAGACGTGCCACACCTTTCTGTTAAGGTCCTCCTAGAGAGAAGAACCAAGGCAGAGGAGACAGGAAATCCCTGGAGGCTGCCAAACATCTGGACCAGATGCTGAGTGATCTGGAGAGACAGCGTGGTGGGTGCATTTCCCTCCCCCTTCCCCTGGGACTCAGCAGCCAGGGGCATTCCCTGCACATCTGGACAGGCTGTGCCTGGCACAGTGGGAAGGGATCCATGTCAGCCTCGCTGCCCTGCTGCTGCTCTCACGGCCTGCAGGGCTGTTTCCCAGCCTGGGCTGGCTGCAGCTTCTCCCCAGCCTCTGCAGGAAGGCATTTGGCTCCAGCTGACATGGAGCCCATACTGCACCATGGCCCATGCACACCCTGACATCCCCTGCAATTTCCTGGTCTCCAGGCAGATCAGGAGGGGTGGTGTTTTGGAGAAGGGAAGGTTCTTTCTAATCGCAAAAGTTCATCTGATTTCCTGATCATTCTCCATGACTTTGACCAGTATTGGGTCATGAAGATGGCACCTCCCCGATGGGGAACAGTCCCATCTCATCCAGCTGTGCCTTTTCTTTCTCAAGCAATGAACCAAAAGTCTGTACAGAAGGTGGCTGTTCCAGAAAGAAGCAGTGGCCTAGTGCCAGCCTTTACTGCAGGAGGGCAGGCAGTTCCAGGCACTGGCACAGGAGGTAATTGCTCCAGTGTGTCCTGACAGGGCCTGACTCTGTCCCCTGGGGCTGAGGGAGCTGTCACAGGGCAGGGAGGGCCAGGGCTGGCAGGGGTTACTCAGGGATGGGTTTGGCCCCTGTCCCTCCAAGCAGCCACGGCCCAAGCAGCTGCGCTGGCCCCGGGCTCTCCTGCCGGCCTGCTGGGCTTTGTTGGGTGGCACAGCCTGTGCCAAGGGGCGGCAAGGTGCCTGCAGGCCCCAGCTCTGGGCAAACAGAGAACGTCCTGGCCGTATCCACCGTGCTGCCAGCTCAGCAGTGCAGCACAGCGCGGGCTCACGCTCCCCATTGCTCCCACAGAAATGCTTGGCAAGTCCAGTACAGATGCTCTGAATCCACCAAGCACGCCAAGAGTTTTCTGTCCCCCGGATGTGCGCAGGTCCTGCATGATAGGCACGGTGGTGACACTGTTCACTGTGCCACTTTCTGTGGTCCTGTGCTATGTCGGGTTCCGGTGGTGGAAGGAACAGAAACCGTAAGTTGTTGCGGATTTCTACCCTCCAGCATCTTCAAAGGCTGCTGATAGGGAAGATTCCCAGTGAGGCTGCAGTGGAGTTGTGGCCAGTCCATGTCTGTCCAAAGAACTCTGCTGAGGGTTCTGCTGCTGCCCAGTGCTTTCTTTGGCCTCTTCATTGCTGGGCCTTGTCCTGGGGGGCCGCTGGGGCTGCAGCCAGTGCTGGCTCCCCCTGAGGCTGCCTGGCCAGGAGCAGCCCCAGGGGCACAGGGCAGAGGCACAGCAAGGTGGGGAGGAGAAAGAGCGGGGACGAGATGGCCCCTGAAAGGCAGAGGCGCTCTGGGGCCCGCTCCTGGCCAGGGAGCCTGCCCAGAGCTGTCCCCTGCTCGCCGGGGCCTCGAGGGGCAGCTGTCCAGCTGGGCCAAGGTGTGCCAGCCGCTCCAGCCGTGCTGGGGAGCCTTGCCAGCTCTGGGCCCTGCTGTGCAGGAAGGTCCCTGTGTGCCACTGGCAGCTGGGGCCTCAGCCACTGCTCTCTCCACAGCAGCGCTGCCGCAGCTCCAGCATCCCGGCCGAGAAGGCGTGACTCCCCCTCGCCCCCAGGGAGCCCAGAGAGCGACGGGTCTGGCAGCTCTCAGACATCGCCTCAGCAGCAGCAGCTGCCCAAGAAAGCAGAGCCCCAGCGCTCCGTGCCTCCCCCACGGCCCCCCAGACCGGTTGTGATGCAGAAGCTTCCCGAGATCCCCCCACCTCCTCCCCTCCCGAGCCCCCCGCCCTGGTCCATCTAGGACTGGAAGTGGGCCAGCCACGGCAGGGCACGGGCCACCAACAGCTTGGGGCACCTGCTCTCCTTTACAAATAACACCCTTACCTATGCACAACAGCCACAGTCACTTTTCATACTGTTCTACCTTCAACAGGAAGGGCTGAAGATTCTTCCCTGTTCTGTTTCATCCTTTACCACTTAGATTTTCATACAGTTGGCTGCTGGCTGCATCTCTTAAAGGCTTTATTAGCATTGCATGTTTTACCCCACCTATCAGGCGAAAAAAATAAAAAAATATTATTCAGTTTAGACTTTGTTTTTAGTGTGGTTGGGCCACTCACATTTTGAGCAATTAATTTTCCATAGTACTTCTTCCTTTTTCCTTACTATTCATAAAAAGTTAATCTGGACATAAAAATCACCACAATTACTGAGACTTCTCTCAAAGCCGAGGGGAACCTAGCACAAAATATTCTCCCTGTGTACTGCACAACAAGAAATATTCAGAGGAAAATAGAGTGGCAGCTGAGGCTTGTGGAACTCCCAGAATAATGAGCCTGCAGAGGAGGCAAAGAGCCCTAGCCTTGGTTGAGGGAACTTCTCCTCACAGACTCCTCTGAGAATGTGGCACTCCAGGAGGGGAAAGCTTTTAAACCTTTGCCTTACCTTCCTCCTGTGCTAAAATGTAAGGCTCTTCCTGAGAATAAACTGAGCTATAAAATATTCTTTATTCCTCAACAAAGCTACTCAGGTTTTCGATTTATCTTAAAAGAGCAAAACCAAATGGGGCCAGAAATTTCTCATCAAAGCCTGTTTGCAGAGAAACCCCACCATAGGAAAGAAAATATTTATTAGCATCAGTTCACTCAAAAGAAACCCAGCCCTGAATTGAGCAGCGCTTTAAGTGAACTTGAATTCACTTTCCTCACATATCAGCTGGTTTGGTTTGCTCTTTTTTTGTCCTAGAGAGAATATTCAAACTATTTGCTCTTGACAGGACTCCTTGGATGGTACTCAAACCTGGTTCCTCATGATGCCTTGTCTGGCCTGTTAATGCAGCCTGTTAGCAGCACCTGGCTTTGCCACCCTGCTCATGGTAGCGGGGCACGGCTGGTGCCATGGTTCCCTCTGGTGACACGGTCCCCTCTGGTGCCACGGTCCCCTCTGGTGCCCGTCCTGGTTTGTGGCATGTCCGTGCTGGTGGAGGATCCCTGCTTGTGCTGCTGCCTGTATTCAACAAGGCCGGTCCTACTCACCAGCCAAAGAGAGACTAAAGTCACTGCTTTGGGCAGCTCCTTTGAGCGAGTTTAATGCTTACTCATCTCTATGCCAGACCCCTGAAAAGCCACACAGCAACACCATAAAGTCAGCTCATCGACAGACGTGAGCAGGTCTGAGCAAACAGAAGGTCGGCTTTCAAGCACATTGGGTTTTTAATTTAGTGGAAGCACTCACTCGTTCACGAGCCTTACTTGTCCAAGTGGATTGTGCGATGCTGCTGTCTTGCTTGCGTTCAAGAGAAAGCAGAGGGGAGAAAGGAGTTAAGAAATGAGAGACGCAGCTGGGGCGCAGGCTCGGCAGCCAGACGGAGCAGGGCGGCACCGGGCCGCTTTGCCGGAATCCCTTTTGGTGCCGGACAAAGGCGGACGCTGCTCGGCGAGCGGCGCTGGAGCGGCGGCGGCCCCGCCCAGCCCGTCCCGCCCCGCCGCGGGCCGGGGCCGAGCGCTCGGCCGGGCGGGCACTCGGGATGCTCGGGCAGCGCCGCGGGCCGGGCGGGCGCGATGGAGCCGCCGGAGGGCTGGGACCCCTACGGGCGGCCGGCCCGGCGCACGCAGTGGCTGGTCAGCGCCCTCGCCTCCCACTATGGGCTGGTGCGCGGCGTGGAGAACGAGATCGCCGTGCTGGCCACCGGCCTGGACTGCTACCTGCAGGAGATCTTGCAGCGCCTGGGCCGCGCCGGGGCGGGCCGCATCCCCGGCGAGGACTGCCGCACGCTGTGCCGGGTGCTGGGGCTGGAGGAGGCGGCGGAGCCCGAGGAGTGCGTGGGGCTGTGGGACGGGCTCTCGGTCGAGCTCACCTTCCGCCAGTTCCACGCGCGGCTCTGCGGCCACTTCAGCACCCGCGCGGGGCCGCGGCTGCCGCCGGGCCGGGAGAGCGAGCACATCGAGACCCAGATCCGCCTGCGCAGCCCCCGCCGCCGCCGCCGCCGCCGCACCGACCCCGCCGGCCGCGGGGCCGCGGGCAGCGCCGAGCAGCGGCCGCCGGGGCCCCGCTGCCGAGAGCGCTGCGAGGAGATGGTGGCGCTGGAGCGGCCGAGGAGCGCATGGCCAGGCTGCGGGAGGAGAACGGCACCTGCGGGAGCTGCTGGAGCACATGCGCGCCGCCCTGCAGAGCAGCGGGGCGCGGTGCCTGGCGCTGCAGGTGAGTCCGGGCCGGCTTCTGCACCGGCCTCCCGGGGGTGGCTCGGCCGGGCCCGAGTGCTGCAGGAGAGGTGCTGCTCTCGGAAAGTCAGTGCTATAAATTGAGGCGAATCATTTGATTCAGCCTTTTAAGATCAATTAATAATTTTATTAATTACAGCAAGCGATAGCAAGCAAACAGCGCTGGGTGCAGCTGGGGAGTCTGCGCTCTGCCATGGGGTGACACCCTTCCTTCTCTTCAGTCCCTTTTTATACTTTCCTTTTTCGTATCTTCTCTGCGTTGTGCTGGCAACAGTTGATTTCACAAGAGGGGTGATGGGTCTCCTCTGCTGCGGTTATCCAGCCAGTTCCAGCCAGTCCTGCAAGATCTTTCTTTTTTTTTCCATACATAGTTATCACATTGTTTTACAGTATTTGCTTGCAGTTACCTAGCCTTGCCTAATCTTGCAAGTTCCATGCCCCGACCCCCACCCTTTTCCTCTACCCTAATTTCACACTCTTGATGAACAAACAAGGCAATGCAGTTTTTCACATTCCCCCGTTTTTTTTTCTTCTACCATTTTGTTCATCAAATCGTTTTATTTCTTGGTGGGCTAGAATTAAAGTCTCTCCTACTTCAGGATTTCTAGGGAGAGTTTCATATTTGGCTTTGATCAGCATCAGGTGTGCTGCCTTCAATTTTCTTTTTGCTATTCCAATTTTATCTCCTGCTGTTTGCCAATCTGAGGCTATTGTTTTACACTCTCAGTACCTACAGAAATATTCCCTAGGGTAATTGCAATACCCTTTCCCTGGGTTTGATGCTGGACGCATATAAAATCCTATGTTATTAAAACAGGGCTCTACAGGGGCTAGTTTGCATAACCGTGGGGTAAATCTAGGGGGTCTGGATGTTATCTGACTCTGAATTACTCTACTATGTACTCCAGTTATTGTCTACTTAAAGGGTTGGTGCAAAGCTGGGGAACCCTCTCTTTGGTATACAGTACAAAGCACTAACATATTATTTTCCAATAAGGGTGGGGTTATGACCTTGTTTTTATTGCATAATATCTTGTTTTCCCCTCTTGGGTTTGTTGCCTTTCTGGTGTTTCAGAGGCAATCAGACCGGTCGTCTGGGGGAGCCTAGTACTCGGTTGGCAATAGTTGGAGCATTTCAGCATTATTCTATTTGGGGGGGACCTGGCTTTTTCCCCTCTGCCTCGCTCGCCGTCTCCGGTGCTTCAAGCCGCGAGGTGAATTATCTCCTCGGCAGCAGCGGTACTCGCCTGGGCGTCCTTTCCCCTGCTCCCGCCTAACTTCATACTGTTCCCAATTTTTATCTTTGACCGGGGGTGGGTCGCACGGGACCCCCTTTAGTTCCCTCTGACAACACCTTTTTAGAATTTGGGCAACAAATGGAGTGGGTTCGTTAGTATGGAAACAAAAGTTTCCTGATGCACTCCTTTGGTGTATATTTTTTACCAGTCCTCAGACTCGAAACAAATCTACTGATTTTTCAATTTTCTTGATTTTAACACAATTTCTGTTCAGACCCCAGTTGGCGGCCTCCCCCCTTGGCAATGGACCTGCCACCGTTCTTGGCAAATTTTACATGCAAAGCACCTGAAAGGACAACAATCACAATCTACCTTATTACAAATTATCAAATAATCATTAAAATAATTACTAACACACACAAAAGGATAATAAGTATAATCTACCTTATTATAAACTACTAAAAAATTACTAATAAGTAGGTAATTATATCCCTTTTTGTTCTCCTTTGCAACCGACTTAAATGATGCACACAGAGTTCCTAGATTTTTCTTAATGGTAACCTTCAAATTCCTAGGCTGGCTGTCTACTTTCCACTGGTCATCCATGGTGGCTGGAGTTTTAACTCGACTGGCATGCGTCCACTCTTTCTCGGCCGTCCGTATCACAGTTCTTGTGGTTTTCTTTCTTCTCAGATTTTACTAAAAGTAGGAACTACTTCATAGGCATATTTAGAATTAGTAAAAATAGTCCCACTTTTTCCTTTCAATAAATTTAGAGCTTTAAGCACAGCATATAATTTGCATGCTTGGGCTGACCAGCTGGGGCTAAGGGGACCAGATTCTACTGTCTTAAATGTTTTCTCATCTATTATAGCATACCCGATTTTTTTTTTTTAATTTTTTTTTTTTTTCAGAACTTGAGAGAACTTGTCTACATATAATTGAGCTTCTTCTTTTAGTTTTTCTTCCTCATGATCTGGCTTTATTTTTGTTTGTTCCTTTATCTGTTGGAGGTAAACATGTGTTAGTTCTGTAATTGGTTCTTTATATAAAAAAACACTGGGCCGGGTTTTTCAGGCCCGTGGTTTCTTAACTTAGGAGAGGAGACTAGGATGCCTTCATACGTTAGGAATCTGGCATCCGTTATCTATTTGTCGGCCTTCTGTTGCAAAACTCCATGAATGTTATGGGGAGATAAGACTTTTAGCTCACTTCCAAAGGTTATCTTCCCAGCTTCCTCTATCAGAAGAGCAGTGGCTGGCTAATGGGATCAAGGAGTTTGGAGAGATATGCTACTGTTTTGGTTTTTTTTTTTGTTTTGTTTTGTTTTGTTGTATGTGTTGGGGTTTTTTTGTTTGTTTGTTCGTTTGGGTTTTTTTTTTGCAATTAATAAATCATCCACATATTGTAATAACACTGTCCCTTCCCCTAAAGAATAACTTGCCAGTATTTGTTCTAAAACTTATCCAAACAGATTTGGGGATTTTGTAAATCTCTGGGGAAGGACTGTCCATCTAAATTTTTTTTTTTTTTTGGTTTCAGTCCTTGCCTCCCCTCCTTAGGTATAGGATATTGCTTAATTCTGACAGGCATCTCCGGGTTCCTAATAGTTACTTCAAAGGGTTCAATGTTTAATTTTCCTGTACTATTAGGGGAGTACCAAACCTCTGATTTAATCTTTTTCTCATCCTCAGCCTGGAGAGGACACAATTTTACTGTTAGTTCTCCCTTGCTAATCTCTATCCCTATCCCAAATTTAACTATCAAATCTCTTCTCAGTAAATTATAATCTGCTTTTGGAACTAATAAAAATTACTCAATTACTAATTTGGAGTTACTTTCTAAAAGGACATCCTTGATTACAGGTACTCCAAAGGGTTTCCCTTTGGCTCTAATCACTTGTATTATTTCAGATGAAATCTTACACCCTTGGGGAAGGGTCCGGACACTCGGTCTTTCCGCCCCTGAGTCCACAAGGAACTCATATTCTTGCTTCTGGGGACCTATTTTTAATTTTACCAGGGGCTCTGTTCTTTCTCTTGTCCCCAGCAGATAGAGCCCCTGACACCCCTAATCTTCCTTAAACTGCTCTTCATCAGCCATCCTTTGTCGGCATTCCCGCTTCATATGTCCCTTTTTCCCCCAGTAAAAGCAAACAATCCTATCTCCTCTACCTTGTCTTCCTTCATTCACCTGCCGACCAGCTCCCCTCAAACCTCCTGGGTGGCCACCACCCCTTCTTTGGGGAGATTGCCTCTGTCCTTCCCTTACAGCTGCTAACATAATCTTAGACTGCTTCTTGTAGTTCTCATCCTCCCTCCTAACATAAACCTTCTGAGCCTCCCGCAGTAACTCATCCAGCCCCCTCGCTTGCCTCCCTTCTCACTTTTCCAACTTCTTTCTAATATCCATCCACGAGTTTACCACAAAATGAACTTTCAACAGTGTCTCCCCTTCAGGAGTGTTAGGGTCCACTCCTGAATATAACTGAAAGGCTTTTCTCAGCCTCTCCAACAACTCAGTTGATCTTCATCCTTTTTCTGTTGTTCCTTGAATGCCTTTTGTACATTCTGTCCATGAGGGACAGCCTTCCTTATTCCCTGTATTATTATATTTCGCAAATCGCCCATATGGGTATGGTGTAACGGGTCTTGATTATTCCACTGGGGATTCTGTAGGGGCCATTTAGTATCTGCTAATGGTCCCTGCTGATGTTCATCATCCCAGATTCTCATGCCCGTTTCCCTAATCATTCTCCTTTCTTCTGCAGAAAACAAAATCCCTAACATGGATTGCATCTCCTCCCAAGTATAAATATTAGGTCCCAAAAAATGATCCAACCGCTCCACCACCCCTAAAGGATCTTCTAACAAATTTCCGAGTTCCTTTTTAAATTCCCTAGCATTCCCCGAGTTTAATGGGACGGATATGTACCCTATTCCTAGAATCTGGGCAGGCTGTCCTGGTTGCGCTGCATTTGGGTTAGGCACCATTCCCATTCCATGCTCCCTAAGGGGAAATATAGCCAATTCTTGCTTTCCCTTTTGTCGGGTCTGGCTTCGGGTTACTCGCCGAGAACCCTCAGGGATACTTTCCTCCAACCTTTCACCTTCTGGACCCTCATCCTCCGATAATTCTTGGGTGGGTGCTGAGGGACCTGGGTGGTCTACTAGCAAAGGATCCGGGGGCGGGGGGTATAAAGGTTGTGGCGGTGGAGGTGGCAATGGAAGAGAGGGTGGTGGTGGCGGTATATAGGGAGGGGGGATACCTGGGGGTAATTCAATTTCTTTTGGCCTCTTTTTCTTCCTCTCGATATTGAGAGCAAATAATTTTGTCCTTGTCTATCCTCTTATCTAGAGGACTGCATATTTACTTTTTTCTAAATTAAGGGGTTCTTTTGAATTAATGTAAATATTTAAGGCCTGACAGATCCAATCCTCAAAAGACCCAAATATCGGCCAATATAACTGATCCCCTCTTAATTGTTTCCCCCCCCAAACTTCCATGCAGTAATGAGCCATTTTTTCTTTATCTTTTCCCTTCCTAGAAGGAAAGGCATTCCAGTATTTAATCATTGAGCCTAATGGACTATTCTCTGAAATATGGGGAAGTTTTACAGGGATTCCCCCACCCATGGGTTCAGCAGGCTTGCTTTTCCTCTGACCCATTTTCTGGAGTGCCTTCTAACACACACACACTTGCTTCCCTCAATTCGTGGCCCAGTCCGTCGCCGGATATGGGAACCGCACTACTATGAGGTCCGCGCTTGCCTGGGGAGTCCGAGCTGCCGGCCCCCCTCTCATACACCACACTCGTCACACTGCAGGATTCCCGACCCCCGACCAGGCGGTCCTGTTCTCCCAGAACAGGCCTCCTCCGGACACCAGGTCCTTCGGAAAATACTTACACCATCCGGTGTCTTTGCCCGGGGCTTCGTGCACAAAGATTAAGGGGGTCGCCGGCAGTTCTTTGCTTGCTATCGGATTTTAGGTTCATCGGTCGGAGTCCGGGGAGGAGTGTCCCCGTAAGGCCACTGTTAAAGCAAAGGCAGTGGGGCGCCTCCTTAGCGAGGCCCCCTCTCCAGGTGTTCCGATCCGAGTCACGGCACCAAATTTGTTATAAATTGAGACGAATAATTTGATTCAGCCTTTTAAGTTAAATTAATAATTTTATTAATTACAGCAAGCAATAGCAAGCAAACAGTGCTGGGTGCAGCTGGGGAGTCTCCGCTCCGCCAAGGGCTGACACCCTTCCTTTTCTTCAGTCCCTTTTTATACTTTTCTGTTTCGTATCTTCTCTGAGTTGTGCTGGCAACAGTTGATTTCACAAGAGGGGTGATGGGTCTCCTCCACTTGAGGTTATCAGTTCCAGCCAGTCCTGCAAGATCTTTTTTTTTTGTTTCCATATATAGTTATCACATTGTTTTACAGTATTTGCTTGCGGTTACCTAGCCTTGCCTAATCCTGCAAGTTCTATACCCTGACCCCCACCCTTTTCCTCTACCCTAATTTCACACTCTTGATGAACAAACAAGGAAATGCAGTTTTTCACAGTCAGTGTTTGTCACCCCTCCACTGCTGGACCGAGACCGCAGTTGTTCATTCAGCCTTGGCATTAACTTTTTTTTATAAAGTTGAGTTACAGGGAGGCTTTAAGGAGCAAGGTATGGCACCGGTGTGCCATTAACTATAGTTATGGATAGCACTCTATTTAAAGTGTAGGGGAGCTCAGCTAAACAAACCCACGTGTACAATGCTGCTGCTTCTTCTACTGCATGTGCAGTCAGGATGTGCTGATAGCATTTGCTGGATGTGCACCACCACAGGGTTTTTCCTGAAGTAACAACTTTTGGATTCTTACCTGCACAAGCAGATGCAGTGTCTCCGTCAGAAGTGCCTATAAGAAATATTGGAAGGATGTTTTCTTCAGAGTGTGGTCACAAGAGTTCAGAGTTGGAGCCAGTTCTGCAGGCAGACTGATTAATAGTCTGGGGCTCCTCTGCAGAGCCCCATTAATTCTGGGGCTGGCTTCTGCTGGTTCTGCTATCCTGGCTCGAGTGACACACTTAACAGCAGTTCCATTACTCTGTCATGAAATAGCGTGGAACAGGCAGAGCAGGGAAGGGCAGCATGAACCGATTGTTCTGGCAGCTCTGACCAGGTCTGACCAGGTCTGATTTGATACTCAGCACTCACAGAACCCTGCTCCACCTGTGACACTTCCACTTGCAGTAGATGACTGTTCTCTTCACAATGTCCAGCAAGGCAGGTCAAAGACACTTTCACCATTTGCATCTAAAAAAGGGAAAGGAAATCAGCAGCAGCCATGAAGTCACCAGTCTGAGGTCCCAGGAAGAATGAAAACTACAAAGAGGAGAGCCCCAGAACACCCCCAGCTGCTCCCTGCCCTCTTCTTCTGAACACAACTTCATTGGAAAACTTTTTCAGCAAACTTCTTGACTCCTAAGTACAGACCATAGTGATGACATTACAGGTATACAGAAACTTGTGCAATAACATAATAGTGAGTAGTTTGAAAAGTGAATGCATAGCTAGGTATTAAAATCTACTTTCCAGATATTGTTTCCTTGTCCTCAGTATTTGGCAAAGGTCAAGTAGCATTAGTTGCTGATCAACTCTATGTGATCAAAAAAAAAAAAGCCAACAAAGCCCAATCCAGCTACTTTCAGTCTTAATTAAAATCTATCAATTTCTCCCTGCTTTGTGCTCCTGGTCATTACAGGTGGGGCTGCAGGGAGGACTTTCCCTACTCCACGGCTGGATGCTGCACACAAGTCCAGCTCCCATTGCAGGGGTGAGTAATGTGTCCTTGCTCACCCCACAGGCTGAGCTCTGGTTTTGTGCAATCCATTCCTGGAAAATGGAAATATTTCTCTTAAGGTCCCCTGAGAAGAAAGAACAAACCTACAGGAGAGAGTAAGTCCCTGGAGGAATCCAAACATCTGGAACAAATCCTGAGTGATCTGGAGAGACGCCGTGGTGGGTGCATTTCCCTCAGCCTTTCCCTGGGACTCAGCAGCTGGGACCTTTCCCTGCACATCTGGACAGTCCCTGCCCAGCACAGTGGGAAGGGATCCATGGCAGCCTCGCTGCCCCGCTGCTGCTCTCACGGCCTGCAGGGCTGTTTCCCAGCCTGGGCTGGCTGCAGCTTCTCCCCAGCCTCTGCAGGAAGGCATTTGGTACAGGGAGCCCCAACTGCACCACGGGCTTGCAATCCTCGGCAATTTCCTGGCCTCCAGGCAGTTCAGGCAGGGCGCTGTTTGTAAAACAGTGGGTCCTGTGGCAGCCCCAAGAGCCTTGGCCTCTTCCTGACCCTTATCCATGTCTTTGACAAGTATTGCACCCTGAGGATGCCACCTCCCCAGTGGGGAATGGTTACACCTGATCCAGCTGACCCTTTTCCTTTCTCCAGAGATGGACCACAGGGCTTTGCTGAACGCAGCACTCTCTGGAGGAAGCAATGGCTCCATGCCAGCCCCCGATGCACGAATGAGGGAGATGCCAGACAGTGCCACAGAAGGTGATTGCTGTGCCAGGCTCAGCCAGCCTGAGCAGTCCTGGTGGGGTCCCTCTGTGGGAGCCACATCCTGAAACCTGGGAGTGGCTGCACGGGGTGCCCAGGATGGGGAAAGGCCGGAGAGGGAGAGCAAGGCTCCAGTGTGTCCTGACAGGGCCTGACTCTGTCCCCTGGGGCTGGGGGAGCTGTCACAGGGCAGGGAGGGCCAGGGATGGCAGGGGCTGCTCAGGGATGGGTTTGGCCCCTGTCCCTCCAAGCAGCCACGGCCCAAGCAGCTGCGCTGGCCCCGGGCTCTCCTGCCGGCCTGCTGGGCTTTGTTGGGTGGCACAGCCTGTGCCAAGGGGCGGCAAGGTGCCTGCAGGCCCCAGCTCTGGGCAAACAGAGAACGTCCTGGCCGTATCCACCGTGCTGCCAGCTCAGCAGTGCAGCACAGCGCGGGCTCACGCTCCCCATTGCTCGCACAGACGTTATCACTGAAACAGGAATATATGTCCTGGATCCAGTGCGCATCCCAAGAATTGTCTGCCCCCAGCATGTGCACAGGTCCTGCATGATAGGCACGGTGGTGACACTGTTCACTGTGCCACTTGTGCTGATGGGCTGCTATCTTGGCATTCGGAAGCTGTACGAGAGCAGTCAGTAGTTCATTTTTCTCCACAGTTTTCTTGTAACTCTGCTCATAGCACTGGTACCGAACTTGTAGTCATGCTGCAGTGGAGCTGTTGCCAGTCCATGGCTGTGCAAAGAACTCTGCTGAGGGTTCTGCTGCTGCCCAGTGCTTTCCTTGGCCTCTTCATTGCTGGGCCTTGTCCTGGGGGGCCGCTGGGGCTGCAGCCACTGCTGGCTCCCCCTGAGGCTGCCTGGCCAGGAGCAGCCCCAGGGGCACAGGGCAGAGGCACAGCAAGTTCTCAACAGTATTTGGGCAACACAGTTCAGGACAGGACACTGCTTATTTAGTAGCTCATGTAAAGTTTCATGGTAACAGTGATTTTACCACACAAGTAAATTTGTTCCCGTTCCGTGTTTAAAGAAATCCAACCTGATGAAGGTTTGGCTTTGGCCTTGAGGCTTTGCTCTTTGTGTGAGCCCTGTTCTGGATTGATTCCCACTCAGTCTTGGAGCCAGTTTGGGGTAAAGGCTCATCCCGGCCCTGACTCTTGGCAGTTCTGGGCTCAAAGGGACCATCAATGCTGCACTGCACATGACGGGGGTTTAGGGCTGGATTATCAAAGGGCTCTGAGAAGTTTAAATTACAGTCTTTTTTTCTACATCGTTTTCTTTACGGAATTCCTTCCCTTTTTTAAAACTTGAAAGTTTGAAAAAGTTGAAAACTTGAAAGTTTGAAAAAAACCTTATTTTCCAGAGCTTATTCCAGTTATTTGATAAAGTGAATTATGGCCTATTTACCCCATGGCTGAATTAGAAAACAGTAAGTACAATAATATGAAATAATATTTACACTCCTATGTCTTTCACAGACTCATGAAACTTATGTTGGCTTGATGTGACCAACAGAAGAGTTTTGCTCTGCTTTTAGTTCAAAGAAGAAGCAGCCTCGGAACCTGTTGAGAAGACTCTCTTCACTTCATAGCTGAAGCAAACTTCCAGGGTTCTTTATTGAGGAATATAAAATCTATCTTTTCTGTATATATTCCTGACAAGTAACCGATGGAAATTAGGGATTTGGACTCTTTGGGAAGTACTGACCAGTTGGACATTGGCTCTCTGAAGCTCACTCTGTAATAATCAGTCTTTTTCAGAAGAGAATGTTCAGTATCTTCCTGGCATTACATTTATATTTGTATTCAAAAAGACATCTTGAAAGAGATTTACAACAGCTCTTTACGGTGCCTTAGTTGACTTCTATCTCTTTCACCATAGGTGCCGATGAAAACCTGGAGGGCTCCATTAAAAAAGCTGCAAAGCAGATCCTGGAAAAGGGCGCATACATCTGCTCCCACCCTCTAGACAGGAACTTCTGATCCCTCCCTGACAGCAGGCACTCATGAATGGAAATCAGGGACGAATTTGCTGCAGTTCCTGTATTGGACACCTTAAAAGCATCTGTTATTTAATGTCTTTACTAAATGTATCTGTATAAAATAAAACTTCTTTCTAACCACAATTCATAGGAAAAGGATAAATGAAGAGATTTTATTTAAAGCTGAAGTGACTTGATTATAGACATAGATTAGATTGATACAGATATAGATATATAAATTAGATATAGATATAGATATAGATATAGATATAGATATAGATATAGATATAGATATAGATATAGATATAGATATAGATATAGATAGATATATATATAGATATAGATATAGATATAGATATAGATATAGATATAGATATAGATATAGATAGATATAGATATAGATATAGATATAGATATAGATATAGATATAGATATAGATATAGATATAGATATAGATATAGATATAGATATAGATATAGATATAGATATATCCAGTGTGGTGGTGTCTGTAGCTCTTCTCTTGAGCACTGAGGTCTTGAGGTGTTGTTTCTATTGTGTTTTCAATTGCAATTCTGTTTCAATGCTCGGTTCTATAAACCTCCCACTTTTGTGTTGCTATAGCATATTTTATCCTTAATGGATTGTTCCTTTCCCCTTGTGTTGTTGGTTTTGCCCTGGTTGTCCAACTTCCCAAAGACCTGCCCTTTGTAGCCGAATGTTCCCTGTTCCTCGTGCCACTGAATGTCAATCCCTTCTCATAATTGCCCCTTTCTCCAGAAACTTCCCTGTCCTTTTTGTATCCTTCGAGGCTCCATTGGTTTGTTTCAATTGTTTCCCTCCCCTCTAATTCCCTATTGGTTTAAACATTGTAATCCCCGCCTTGTGCTCCTCCCCAGGATTCTCCCAGTTGGTTAAAGCTCTGTACCCTCTCCTGTTTAAAAACCCTCCCGCAGCCTGCATTTGTGTGTTTCTGTCACTGACTCTCCTGGCAATAAACGCAGTTAGCAATCATACAGAAGACCTCTCCTTATTCCTTGTCCCTGCTCTTGACACTTTGCTCCTGTGCCATAGAGCAGTTGTGCCCTACAGCCGCACCCTGAATTGCGTGGCTGGAGAGACAGCATGGTGGGTGCATTTCCCTCCCCCTTCCCCTTGGACTCAGCAGCCAGGGGCATTCCCTGCACATCTGGACAGGCTGTGCCTGGCACAGTGGGAAGGGATCCATGTCAGCCTTGCTGCCCCGCTGCTGCTCTCAGGACCTGCAGGACTGTTTCCCAGCCTGGGCTGGCTGCAGCTTCTCCCCAGCCTCTGCAGGAAGGCATTTGGCACCAGCTGATAAGGAGCTCAAATTGCGCCATGGGCCTTAGATGCCTGCAATTTCCTGCTCTCTGGGGAGATGCAGAGAGGCAGCTGTTTACTGAAGGGTGGAGTTTTGGAGCAGCTCCAAAACTCTGGGCATTTTCCTTGTCTTTATCCACCTCTTTGACAAGTATTGCGGGGAGCAGAAGAGCACAGCAGAGAGGAATTATGGCATGCAGGCTCAGGGCTTTGGGCACTGAGCAGTCCTGTGCCAAGAGGCGGCAAGGTGCCTGCAGGCCCCAGCTCTGGGGAAAACAGAGAGTGAGAATGTGCTGGCCATATCCACCGTGCTGCCAGCTCAGCAGTGCAGCATAGCAATGGCTCACTCTTCCCATTGCTCCCAAGATGCAGCTGGCACCTCAACACATGCTGACAAAATCTGGAAAAGCATGAGAAGAGATTTCTGCTGGGGAACATCTTGTTTGATGAAGTTGATGGCCATTGTGGCTGCTGCAGCACTTGGCCTGATGATGTGCTCGGCTGGAATCTGGTATTTCTGCATGAGAAATTGGTGAGTGTTTTGCTGATCTCATTCTCCAAGAGCTTCCTTTAAAGGCTGCTGACAGTCAGGAAAGATTCCCAGTGAGGCTGCAGTGGAGTTGTGGCCAGTCCATGGCTGTCCAAAGACCTCTGCTGAGGGTTCTGCTGCTGCCCAGTGCTTCCCTTGGCCTCTTCATTGCTGTGCCTTGTCCTGGGGGCCGCTGGGGCTGCAGCCAGTGCTGGCTCCCCCTGAGGCTGCCTGGCCAGGAGCAGCCCCAGGGGCACAGGGCAGAGGCACAGCAAGGTGGGCAGGAGAAAGAGCGGGGACGAGATGGCCCCTGAAAGGCAGAGGCGCTCTGGGGCCCGCTCCTGGCCAGGGAGCCTGCCCAGAGCCGTCCCCTGCTCGCCGGGGCCTCGAGGGGCAGCTGTCCAGCTGGGCCAAGGTGTGCCAGCCACTCCAGCCGTGCTGGGGAGCCTTGCCAGCTCTGGGCCCTGCTGTGCAGGAGGGTCCCTGTGTGCCACTGGCAGCTGGGGCCTCAGCCACTGCTCTCTCCCAAGGTGCTGCTGCTGTGCATCTTCAGAAGACTAGCCTAACAACTCAGGCAGACAGAACACGACCCGTGTTCCCAGCTCTTCACATCTGTCCCCATCTGCCCTGCCACAGCTTCTGGACCACCTTGAGCCATTCCCAAAACACACCCGTCCACAACGAGACCCTCTGCCCCTGAGCCCCCTGGCCCTGTTCCCCTACCATGTCTGAAGTTTGGCAGGACCCCTCTGCCAGGGCAGGACTTGGCCCACATTTTATGTTCAAATAAATGATAAGAGTTGTCAGAGATATGCCCAGGTGTTTCCACCAGCAAAGCCCAGCCGGCACCAGCCCTGGCTGAGCTCCATGGCCAGGAGCAGCCGTGGATGCCCACGGTGAGGGCAGGCAGGAGCCAGGCAGGGGCTGCTGTGACCTGCGGCGGGGCCCCGAGGGGCTGGGGGAGCCCATGCTGAGCGTCCCGGGGCTGAGGGCACATCTCCTTCAGTGGGATCATCTGGGCCTGGGCTTCATGAGACACTCAGGGATATTGTGGGGTCTCTCCTGAGCTGTGCAGGGATCCCTCAGAAGGCACTCAGGATTATTTATGGCCTCTCCTAAGGTGTGCAGGTATCCCTCATGAGCTGTGCAGCAGCAGGGTAAACTTGAGGGGTTTTTTCCCTCTTCTCAGCACAGCAAAGGGACACTTGGCCAAGGTTTTGCAAAGCTGGGAGAAAGCCTCTTGCAAACCTTTGGGCCCTGCCTGTTCATGGGGAGGATCCAGAGTCTTGTACGTTGGCCTGATGGTGCAAAAATCCTCCCAACATCCCTCTGTTTGCAAAAATCAAGGCTTTGTGCTCATTAATAGGGTTGTACGGGTGGCCTGCAGCTAATGTTCTTTTGTTGGCTGCACCCCAGTCCTTGCTCAGGTCTAAATAACTGACACAGCCTCGAGCTGCTCTTAAGACTGATTTGATCAAAGGCACTGAAGCTCTGCTGACTACAAATTGTCCAGGAAAACAAGCACAGGAACTTGGCTAATGTTGGTGAAAAAAGCAGAGTGCAGAGTTGAACCTGTGAGGCCACCTCACTGCCATCTCCCCCCACCCTTTTATTTTGAATTGATTTAATATTCGGAGTGCCGGTTCTTGCATGAAATGGGCCCTCAGCAAGGAGCTGCTGGGCCTCCTCGTGGTAAACAGGCAAAATGAAATTAAAAGGAGGCTGATGGCTTTAAAAAAAATGTGCCTGTTTATTAAAACTTAGAACAACAGAGGAGGAGGCCTCAGGGTAAGCCGAGGGACTGCGTGACAAGCCAGAGGTAGCTCTAACAGTGCTGCGTAACAAGGTGTTCCTGTGGACACGAGGTACCCTCGAAAGAGCCCGGGGGCTCCGCACCCAGGGATTTTTTAAACTCTCCTGGGGGTGCTTGGTTGATGCGCTTTGGATCCTCTGGCCCACTGGTCCTTGTCTGGGTCACTGAGAGCTCTGTAAGATGGTGCAGTCCTGACCAATCATTTTGGAACACAGCAATCTTACTGGGTGGCTCATTTCCCAGTCGTAGTTCCAGTTGCTGTCATCACACCAGAATGTGACTTTTCTAGAAGATTCTTACTCTAGCACCTTCTTACCACCCCCCTTTCTCTGTTTAGTAGCCATATACATACACTTAAACAACTGTACATTCAACTCAATAATTTACCATATTAATCATATAACAACTCATTATATTATTAACAATCCATAATAACTTATAATTAACCATCAATAACTCCGCCTGTGAAAGTGAATTTATTTATAACATCCTGGGTGTCTCCCTTTGTGCTCCCAGTGCTTCTGGTCTGGTTTGGCTGAGAAATTTGTCCATCATGCCTCTGTGTCTGTTTCCTATCATTCCAATGCGTGGCCCTTTTCCCACTGCTTGGCATTTGAATACTCTGATTATTTGACTGGATAACTTACATCTTGCACTTCATCACATTCAATTGTGTTAATCAGACTCTGTCCTGTCATGACTTTCTGGAACACATTTCCAAGCCTTCCAGCTGTAGCCCAAGGGAAGCTGTTTCTGTCTTGCATCACAAAACTGGCTGTTTTATTTCAAAGACAGCCCTTTACAAAGGACTTGCTGCATGCAATAACATCTGAGGGGCTGTTTTCCAAGACAGACAAAAAACCCATGAACAAACAGCAATCCAACCAAACAACATATTTAAAAAAGGTACTTTCTTCTTAGCTCGTGCTTTCAGTGTTTTCCAAGCTGGCTTCTTTTTCCACTGCAGTATTTTTCTTTGCACAGAAACAACCCCTTGCCAGATGATGTGACGTAACAAGGAAAACACAACTCACACGCAATGGAGATATTAAAGCTAAACATGCAGACTCCCCTTATCACAATCATCATCATTTATGTTGCTGTTCATTTTTATGTCAGATTGTTTTCAGAAGGGTGAGAAGAGTATCTCAGGTCCCCTGGCTAGTTTGAAACCATAATCACTTCTTATGTCTCTTATTAGCTGTCCTTCCTGTAGTTCCTCTGCCTATTTGTTGCTCCTGGATCTCTGCCTCCTTCACCTGATTTTTATCTTTTTCTGCATTTGTGGGGATTATTGTGTTGGTGGGTTTTTTTGCTGTTGTTTTTTTTTTTTTTTTTCTTGGTGCTTGTTTTGTTTGCCTGTTTTATTTGGTCACAGTTTTACTTTTGTTTTCTGCTTTTTGGGTTTTTTTTTAATCCATTTAACAGCAGAAATGACCTTGTGATTTGTATGGTGAAGTTTTGATACACAGGTGTTGCACATAAAGGTTGTTTTTGTTTTTAAAAGTAATCTCAGACACACACCTGCAAGCCCCTGTGATTGGAGACCTGAGTGCTCTCAGACAGCAAATTGTGCATGAACAGGAAATTTGTAGTTCCTATCTCCATTACACATGACAAAATGTAAAGTGGCTGGAATGGTGCCAATTCTAGCCTTGCTTTTGCCTTCTTTTGCTGCCGTGCCATAAAACTGTGCCAGAGTCATCAATGAACTGGGTTCTCCCAGGATGGGTGTGCAGGGATGATCCCTCAGCTCCTGTGTGCACCTGGTGTGCACCAGGCCAGGCACGCGACCGTCATCCACAGCCAGCCTCTGTCTGCAAAGAGAGCAGGGAGCTGCAGCTCTGAGGAACTCCGGGCTTAGGGAGCAAACAGACCAAATCCCTCATTCATATCAGTCACTTCACTTGAGGGTTTTCTGCTGATGGATTTTTATCTTCCTGCCCAGAGCTGGAAAAAAAGAACCCTGGCAGTTTGCTTTCGCTGTGAAGAGACTCCTGTCAACAGGTTCCAGGGCTGCTTCTTCTTGGAACTAAAAGCAGAGCAAAACTCTTCTGTTGGTCACATCAAACCAACATAAGTTTCATGAGTCTATGAAAGACATAAGAATGTAAATATTATTTCATATTACTGTCCTTACTATTTTCTATTTCAGCGGAGTAATTAGGTCATCATTCACTATATCAAATAACTGGAATAAGCTCTGGAAAAGGAGGTTTATTTAAAACTAAGATTGTTAAAACTACATTTCAAAAAAGGGCAGGAATTCCATGAAGAAAATGATGTGGTAAAAATAGAGTTATTTAAACTTCTCAAAGTCCTTGGATAATGGAGCCCTGAACCCCCGTCATGTGCAATGCAGCCTTGGTGGTCCCTTTGAGCCCAGAACTGCCAAGGGTCAGGGCTGGGATGATCCTTCGCCCAAAACTGGCTCCAAGACTAAGTGGGAATCAGTCCAGAACAGAGCTCACACAAAGAGCAAAATCTCAAGGCCAAAGCAAAACCTTCATCAGGTTGGATTTCTTTTAACACGGAACGGGAACAAATTTGCTTGTGCGGTAACATCACTGTTACCATGAAACTTTACATGAGCTACTAAATAAGCAGTGTCCTGTCCTGATGTGTGTTGCCCAAATACTGTTGAGAACTTGCTGTGCCTCTGCCCTGTGCCCCTGGGGCTGCTCCTGGCCAGGCAGCCTCAGGGGGAGCCAGCAGTGGCTGCAGCCCCAGCGGCCCCCCAGGACAAGGCCCAGCAATGAAGAGGCCAAGGAAAGCACTGGGCAGCAGCAGAACCCTCAGCAGAGTTCTTTGCACAGCCATGGACTGGCAACAGCTCCACTGCAGCATGACTACGAGTCAGGCTACCAGTGCTATGAGCAGAGCTACAAGAAAAGTGGAGAGAAAAATCAGCTACTGACCATCTGCTCTCGTACAGCTTCCGAATGCCAAGATAGCAGCCCATCAGCACAAGTGGCACAGTGAACAGTGTCACCACCGTGCCTATCATGCAGGACCTGTGCACATCCTGGGGGCAGACAATTCCTGGGGTGCTCGGTGGATTCAGGGCATCTGTACTGGACTTGCCAAGTGTTTCTGTGGGAGCAATGGGCAGCGTGAGCCCGCGCTGTGCTGCACTGCTGAGCTGGCAGCACGGTGGATACGGCCAGGACGTTCTCTGTTTGCCCAGAGCTGGGGCCTGCAGGCACCTTGCCGCCCCTTGGCACAGGCTGTGCCCCCCAACAAAGCCCAGCAGGCCGGCAGGAGAGCCCGGGGCCAGCGCAGCTGCTTGGGCCGTCGCTGCTTGGAGGGACAGGGGCCAAACCCATCCCTGAGCAGCCCCTGCCAGCCCTGGCCCTCCCTGCCCTGTGACAGCTCCCCCAGCCCCAGGGGGACAGACCGTCATCAATTCTACAGCCAGAAAAGAAATCGTCCCTGTAACTGTGTGCTGCTTTTCTTCCCTGCAGTTGGTCCCAGAAACATCCCTCACACTGCTGGAAATGCCTACACATTGTCTGATCAGTCCCTATGGTTTTCCAGTGTGCTCTCAGAAATTTTTCCAACAAGTCCACCAATAAATTCCAGGCTACCTCTGTGAATTGCACACTACGGTTTCCTTCATTTTTTTCCCAATACCTGGAAGTTCCTGTATTTAGTAATGGCCTTGAGGATCTCTGATTCTATTCAATTATGTTTTTTTGTATTGAGACAGATGAAACAGCGTTATTGGTTTTGCTTTTGCCAGGTCTGGTTTTTCTCTTAGCATTACGGTTTACTTATTATCTACATGTAAATTTTTTTTTTTTTTTGTTCCCCAAGCAGTTATCTGTCATTCATGTCTTAGTATATGTTCCAAATATGAACTATTCTGATTCTCTTTTTCTAGGAATATAAAGATCTCAGAAAGCTGCATTTTTAATTTTGATGACACACTCACTCCCCACTCCAAGCTTTGACAAGGGGGTGATCCTTTCTGAAACTTCCACTGCCAACTTTTATGGTGATCCATTTGGAAACGTCCCTGAGGTTAGGTGGAGTTATTTGGGAAGTGCTTGGCTTAACCTGGGTAACGGATTATTATTTTTAGTGATATAAACCTGTACTGCTTCAAGATTCACAACCACAGTCCTGATTTGTGGCTCACTGCATGGATGCCTTTCTGAATTAAAACAATGTTTGTGAGGCAGCTGAAGAGCTTAGACCTCAGACATCAAAATTCCTGGGAGGAGGAGGAGGAAGGAAGGATAAAATCTTGTTTCAAAGGTTGTTTCTTCAATCCTAGGATGCCAGAAGTATGCTAGACTACACCTGTCTCCAAATGTCATTCAATTACAGAAAACCCCTCTGTAGTGCCAGACACCAGGACAAATTACTCGACACTTTGCCTCACAATGCATCAACATTAATTCTAGTGAGAGGTAGACCTTAGTTGCAGTCTGATTAGAGTAAATCAACATGGTGTCAATGGCGACAAGAATTTGCTTGTGAACAGATGATTATGTCCCACTCAATAATGAGCAAAATTTGCCTTGACTTGGAAGAAAGTAGACAGGGAGCAATGCAGTATTTGGGTTTTATCCAGTGATAAAATGGGGCAAGAAGCTGTAACAACTTACCTGTTCTACAGAACACAAGTACTGATACAGCCAAGAGTACACCCACACGAGAAAGGGATTTTCAGGACATTCCTTTATTTCTTAACATGGAATGGGCAGCAAAATGCTGGCATTGGTCTGAACTGGAAGCCCTGTTCCTCTCCAGTTTCTCCTTGAGCACACTGTGTGTTATTTGCAGACTTCACTGCCCAGCCCATCAATCCTCTCTTGGCCATTTGCTAAATGGCACAACTACCAAAATACAGGTGCCAGCATAATCAGCCCAGCACTAATCCAGCACTGCTTTGATGCTGCACAGGAGCACAGAATGGCTTGGGTTGGAAGGGACATTTAAAGGCCATCTCGTCCCATGCCCTGCAGTGAGCAAGGACACCTTTAACTAGGTCAGGCTGCTCAGAGCACGAGCTCAAATGTCTGCAGGGTTGATGTCCACCTCTCTGGGCAACCTGTGCCAGGGTTTCAAAGCCTACAGTTTTAAAGAATGGGTTTCTTTTGTCTAGTCTGAATCGACTGTCTTTTAGATTAAAACCAATCCCCCTCGCTCTGGTCACAAAGGGCCCTACTAAAAATTCTGTCCCATCAGTTTTACCCTGAAGCTACTGAAAGGCAGCAATCAGGTCTCCCTGGAGTCTCCTCTCTTCCAGTCAAAACAGCCCCAGCTCTCCCAGCCTATCTCCAAAGCTAAAGGGCTCCAGCCCTCACAGCATTTTGTCCCTTCTCTGGACTAGACCCAACAAAACCATGTCCTTCATGTGTTGGGGACCAGAGCTTGATGCAGTACTCTTGTCGTGGTAGAGATGGAGACTATGCAAAGCAACACACTCCATTTCCAGAAGGCTTCAAAGCCTGTTTTTATTCTAGCATGCATGCTTTTCCTACATTCTTACAAAGCGTGTAAGTTTACACTTTACTCATTGGTCACAAGAGACAAGCAAAGTACTTATTGGAATAGGCAGTTGCAGGTCTTCCTTATTCATCCTTCTTTCTTGGTTTGTATATCAACGCCCTTGGTAGAAAATTCTTTTGGGCTAAACATGGATCCTCTTATCAAACTTCTCTCTGGCTCACCAAAGTTGCTGTAAATTACATGAATCTTTAAAATTAGAGGGTTTTGGGAAAGCTGCAAAAGGCAGGCCTCAGAGACAGCAAAACTGCAACTAAAGCTAAGCACTAAGATTTGTCAGCAGAAAAATTATGTAAGGAGTAGAAAAGTAAGGACAAATGGAACAATGGTCTGTGTATTAACACGTGGCTAGAAGAACTCCCGAAGCTACAGAATAGTATATCTAGCAAGATATTAGGAAGTTCTAAGCTTACTAATGGAGCTCTGGGCATTGGGTTTAAGGCTTAAAATAAAAGTAGGTATTGTATTGTATTGGAAAGAAGCAAAGATTTTTTTAAACAAAGGTACATGTGCTTATAGTGGTTGGATAAATCTATTGTCAGTATGCTTTTGATTTGTATGATGGGTCAAAATCTTGTAAAGTACATTGTAAAATTAAGTTCTTTGTCTGCTGCCGGGCATGTGAGTTGCTGGCATCTGCCCATTGTCACAACCATGTAATGAGACTGATGCTAGAAAAGAAACAGCTCGAGACATGTTCCTCAGCAGTCCTGTTCCGTTCCTCATTTGTACATAAACCCCTGGCCAGCAATATTAAACATCTTCTACAGTACTCCAGGTGGAGTCTCACCAGAGCAGAGCGGTGCAATCACCTCCTTCAACCTGCTGGGCATTTTCCTTTGGATACACATGTCTGCCTCATGTCCAGCCTCTCCTCTAGCAGCAGCCCAAGTCCTTCTTGGCCGGGCTGCTCTCCATCCCTTCATGCCCCAAGCTGTGAGATCAGCTGGGCTGGGACTGTGTCACAGCCCTTGGGCAGAGCTGCTGGGCAGGATGAGCTCCTTCCCAGAGAAGGCAGAACCCACTCCCCAGGCAACTCCAGCCTGGCCATGAGGTCACAGCAGGCTCTGGGGTCACAGCAGGCTGAGGGCACAGCAGGCTCTGAGGTCACAGAGGTCCCAGAGCCCCGTGGTTGCAGAGCACCACAAGGCCCCAGCAGGCAGTCCTGGAGCACAACTGCTGCGGCAGCAGCGGCGGTGGCAGCAGTGGTGCTGACATTGGGACAGCGGCCTCAGGACAGTGGTGGCAGCGAGAGCGGCGGGACTGGCACAGGGCAAGGCACCATGGCCCTTGCTCTGCGCCTCCTCCTCCTGCTCCTCCTGGCCGTGGCCCTGCCTGCCAGGGCTGCCCAGGCTGCTCCGCTGCAAGTGCGGGGAGCAGGTGAGCCGGCAGCCTGGCTGCCCTTTCCCAGGACAGCGCTCCCTGCTCCCCAGGAAGGGCCTGGGATGGTTTTCCCTGGGCTTTAGGGAGGGTTTCCTCTGTGGGAGGGAGTGAAGACTCGTGGGCCTTGGGTTGCTCCAGCTGCCCTCCCAGGGATGTGGCCCAGGGCCTACCAAAAGTGTGGAGACTGGCCAAGAGTCAGCCCAGAGCTCCCCAGGCCCCTGTGCAGCTTTGGCCTTGTCCTTTCACATCTGGATCCCATGGCCTTGCCCGAGCCCCTTGCAGTGCCCAGTTCCCACAGGCAGAGGGGGATTCCAGCACACCAGGAACTGGTTCTCATCTGTGCTCCCTTCTAGATGAGCATGCTAGGAAGGCTTCTCCAGCACCTTGGCTCCATGAAGATTTCCTGCCTCTTAAGTCTCATGCAGGTATACTGGTAATGTTCCTAAAAGAATAATCACTGACAACCTGGCAGGAACCAGCTGACAGAAGCTTCTGTGGCTATTGAGTTGCAGGTGTGGCTACAGGGAGGACCTTTCAGGCTCCTTTCCTGGTTGCTGAACACAAATCCGGCTCCCATCGCAGGGGTGAGTTGTGTGTCCCTGATGACACCACAGGCTGAGCCATGGTTTTGTGGGATCCATCCATCTGAAATGCAAATATTCCTCTTAAGGTCCTCCGAGAGGGAAGAACAAACCTACAGGAAACAATAAGGCTCTAGAGACATACAAATACATAGAGCAGAAGCTGAGTGATCTGGAGAGACGCCGTGGTGGGTGCATTTCCCTCCCCCTTCCCCTGGGACTCAGCAGCCAGGACCTTTCCCTGCACATCTGGACAGGCCGTGCCCGGGACAGTGGGAAGGGATCTATGGTAGCCTCGCTGCCCCACTGCTGCTCTCACGGCCTGCAGGGCTGTTTCCCAGCCTGGGCTGGCTGCAGCTTCTCCCCAGCCTCTGCAGGAAGGCATTTGGCACTAGCTGACAGGGAGACCCAAGTGCACCATGGCCCAGGCACACCCTGAGATCCCTTGCAATTTCCCAGTCCTTGAACACATCTGGAGGGGCAGATGTTTGGAGGAGGGTGGGCCCTGGAGCAGCCCCAATAACCTCGTCTTTATCCTGAATCTCGTCCATGACTTAGACAAGCTTTTCCTCCTGAAGATGTCACCTTCCTGCTGGGGAACAGCCCCACCTGATCCAGCTGTCCCTTTTCCTTTCCCCAGAGATGGAAGGAGAGGCGGTGCTGAAGGCTGAGCTTCCCAGAGGAAGCAGTGACTCACTGGCAGCCTCTGCTGCAGGAAGGGAGGCGCTGCCAGGCACAGTCACAGGAGGTAATTGCTGTGCCTCTGGGCCTGAGCCCTGCTGAGCCTTGAGCTGCCCTCTCTGCTGCTTGGCAGTGCGGGCTCACAGCATTACCTGAGCCCCTTGAAGTGCTCACTTCCCCATAGAAGGGGGGGATCCCAGCACACCGTGGAACATTTCCCATCTGTGCTCCTTTCTAGGTTGGGACCATGACTTGCAGCATTTGGAAAGACTGGTAAACCATGGTTTAAGGATCTTGGGGTCTGGTGAAGGTAGGTTATCAGCAACCCTTTCCTAACAGAGAAATAACTGTCCAGACAAATATTTATGTGAGATTTCCTTTAAGATCCTTTGAAGTTTGATGGATTCTGGAAATCCTGTCCCCCAAATTCCTACTCCTGTGCCCAACAGCAATTCCACAGAAGGATCGCTGTCAGTGGGAGGAAGGAGCATTTAGCTGCCCATCTTCCATCCATGTACAATGCCAGTGTGTCCTTCTGTGTGCTCTGTGCAGCCCCAGAGAAGAGCAGAGAGGGAAGGGGCTGGGCCCAGGGCTGTGCCCCGGGGCTCAGCCTTTCACAGCTCCTTTGCTGGCTCCAGGAAGACTGAGCTGCTCCTGCTGCT
Source organism: Lonchura striata (assembly GCF_050655825.1). Taxonomy (NCBI): domain Eukaryota; kingdom Metazoa; phylum Chordata; class Aves; order Passeriformes; family Estrildidae; genus Lonchura; species Lonchura striata. The sequence continues at coordinate 4,567,218 of NC_140734.1, read as the reverse complement.
GCTGCCAAGCCCTGGCCTCGGCTGGGGCTGGGTTTAGAGCTGCTGGCAGCTCCAGGGAGTCCTTTCTCCCCTAACTCTCCCACAAGGGGCTCCTTCCATCCCAGTGTGGGACCACTGCAGGCTCGTGGTCCCCCTGCCCCTGCTCCTGAGTGGAAGGCAGAGCTGAGGGAATGACTTGGAGGGCACCAATCACCCAGGGCCACTCACTGCCACTGCGGCCTGAAGGAGAATCTTCAGCAGTGTCACTGAAGCTGTTCTGTCCTGCCTTTCTTTGCAGCTGAACGTGAGGATGAAGAGGATCTGGATTCCCAACCCATAGCCATTACTGAGCCTCTGAGAGATGCTGAGGGTAGGTCAAGGCCTTTCCCTCTGGGAGAACTGCCAGCTCAGAGCCCAAAGCTTGGCCAGGGGGGCATCACTGCAGGTGCCAGGACAGAACCATGCACGTGTATGCCCTGGCCCTGGGCCATCCCCTCACCGCTCCTGGGGCTCAGTGCTGCCCATGCAGATCTGCAGAGATGACAGAAGCTCCTGTGGCTGTTGAGTTTCAGGTGTGGCTGCAGAGAAGACTTTCCCAGGTCCTTTGGTGGATGTTGCTCGCAAGCCCATCTCCCATCACAGGGGTGAGTAGTGTGTCCCCGCTGACTCCACAGGCTGAGCATGGGTTTTCTGTGATCCATTCCTGGGAAATAGAAATATTTCTCTTAAGATCCCCTGAGAGGAAAGAACAAACATAGAGGAAGTAGTGAATCCCGGCAGGAATCCAAACATCTGGAAGAAATCCTGAGTGATCTGGAGAGACAGCATGGTGGGTGCATTTCCCTCCCCCTTCCCCTGGGACTCAGCAGCCAGGATCTTTCCCTGCACATCTGGACAGTCCCTGCCTGGCACAGTGGGAAGGGATCCATGGCAGCCTCGCTGCCCCGCTGCTGCTCTCCCGGCCTGCAGGGCTGTTTCCCAGTCTGGGCTGGCTGCAGCTTCTCCCCAGCCTCTGCAGGAAGGCATTTGCCACCAGCTGACAGGGAGCTCAAATTGCACCATGGGCCTGAGATGCCTGCAATTTCCCGCTCTCTGGGGAGATGCAGAGAGGCAGCTGTTTGCTGGATGGTGGAGTTTTGGAGCAGCTCCAAAACTCTGGGCATTTTCCTTGTCTTTATCCACCTCTTTGACAAGTATTGCTGGGAGCAGAAGAGCACAGCAGAGAGGAATTATGGCATGCAGGCTCAGGGCTTTGGGCACTGAGCAGTCCTGTGCCAAGAGGTGGCAAGGTGCCTGCAGGCCCCAGCTCTGGGGGAAACAGAGAGCGAGAACGTCCTGGCCGTATCCATCGTGCTGCCAGCTCAGCAGTGCAGCATAGCAATGGCTCACTCTTCCCATTGCTCCCAAGATGCAGCTGGCACCTCAACACGTGCTGACAAAATCTGGAAAAGCATGAGAAGAGATTTCTGCTGGGGAACATCTTGTTTGATGAAGTTGGTGGCCATTGTGGCTGCTGCAGCACTTGGCCTGATGATGTGCTCTGCTGGAATCTGGTATTTCTGCATGAGAAAATGGTGAGTGTTTTGCTGATCTCATTCTCCAAGAGCTTCCTTTAAAGGCTGCTGATAGTCAGGGAAGATTCCCAGTGAGGCTGCAGTGGAGTTGTGGCCAGTCCATGGCTGTGCAAAGAACTCTGCTGAGGGTTCTGCTGCTGCCCAGTGCTTTCCTTGGCCTCTTCATTGCTGGGCCTTGTCCTGGGGGGCCGCTGGGGCTGCAGCCAGTGCTGGCTCCCCCTGAGGCTGCCTGGCCAGGAGCAGCCCCAGGGGCACAGGGCAGAGGCACAGCAAGGTGGGGAGGAGAAAGAGCGGGGACGAGATGGCCCCTGAAAGGCAGAGGCGCTCTGGGGCCCGCTCCTGGCCAGGGAGCCTGCCCAGAGCCGTCCCCTGCTCGCCGGGGCCTCGAGGGGCAGCTGTCCAGCTGGGCCAAGGTGTGCCAGCCGCTCCAGCCGTGCTGGGGAGCCTTGCCAGCTCTGGGCCCTGCTGTGCAGGAGGGTCCCTGTGTGCCACTGGCAGCTGGGGCCTCAGCCACTTCTCTCTTTGCACAGTCACGCTTCTGGACAGGAGATGAAAGACAGTGGCTACACCTCACAACCAGACAGCGATGCAGCAACTTTGGCAGTAGTAAGGATGTGGTCAGCCCTTTCTAGAAGTTCTGAGAAGAGGACCCCAGAACAACCATCTACGAGGAAACCTCTTATCACCCTCTAGATCCCACTGCTTCTTCCTCTCCCCATGGGTATCCCCAAGCTGCCCTCATCCATTTTTGATCTCCCTCTGTCCCATCCCAGCCCATTCCCGAGTTATTCTGGCAATCCCAGGATCAGCCCAGAACCCTCCAGCCCCAACTGAGGCCAACATGGCCCTTCCTTTGCCCCTGAGCCCCCTGGCTCTGCCCTCTAAACAACACTGTAGGTGACCCCCCTCCCCCTGTCTGCCCTTCTTGCATTTCAATAAAGAGATGGAGCTGTCACCCCAGTGTCTGGGTGGTACCACCAGCAAAGCCCAGCCGGCACCAGCCCTGGCTGAGCTCCATGGCCAGGAGCAGCCGTGGATGCCCACGGTGAGGGCAGGCAGGAGCCAGGCAGGGGCTGCTGTGACCTGTGGCAGGGCCCCGAGGGGCTGGGGGAGCCCATGCTGAGCGTCCCGGGGCTGAGGGCACATCTCCTTCAGTGGGATCATCTGGGCCTGGACATCCTCCAGTGGCATGTCCAGGAAAAGAGGGAAGCCCTCAAGAACATCTCCAGGGACACAGCCTGAGCATCAATGCCAGCAGGCAAAACAAAGCTCCTCCCCAGTTAACACACACTTGGTAGGACCTAATTGATGGGCCACCACCAATCCAGGGTGCTGCACAGGGTCTGCTCTTCTGGGCAAGGGCCAGAAGGAAAGGGAAGGGAAGAGCTGTGTGTCCTTGGGGCCTGATAGGGCTGATGAACAGCCCCAGAGGCACAAAAACACAGCAGCACCAACACTTGATTTCCAGGGCAAAACAATTGGCATTGCTGGCCTGGGCTTCTCCATAAGGCACATGGGGGCTTTGGAGACCCCATAAGGTGCACGAGAGGCTCGGGTCCCTTGTGAGACACACAGGGATATTTTAGGTTCCCTCTGAGGCATGGAGGGCACTGGGGTCCTCTTGAAGGCATGCATGAGATTTGGAATCCTATGTGAGGCATGCAGGGGGGTTGGGATCTCTGCCAAGGTGTGCAGGGTGCTGGGGGTCTCTGCCGAGCACAGGACTGAAATGAACAGGTTTTATGCCTTTATTAGTGTTCAGCTCTTTATAAAAAAGTCAGCTCGGCAGGGGGGTGTTGTAGCTTTTTCCAGTAGCTGAAGGGCACAAAGTCCCGCAGAGTCTGTCCCTGGAGTCTCCGTGGCATGCTGGTAGCCGGAGGTGAAGATGTGTCCAGCCTGTATCTGCAGTCCCAACCAGCACACCATCCCCTCTCCTTTCCTCCTGGTACACTAGTAGCCAAAGGGTGGGGTGATGTGCAGAGCCTGCTGCCAAGGTCCAGCAGCAGCTATCCCTCTCCTTCCCTCCTGGTAACACCAGGAAGAGTGTTTGTTGTCCTTGTGCCTGCTTCCCACAGCCCAGTCCAATCTGGTCCTCAGCAGGTCATGGTGACAGGTCAAACACAGACTAGGGATGGGCTTCCCTTTTCCCCAAGCAGCACACCCATCCAGCCCCCTCCACTGTGCCCCTCTTTTTCATTTTGGGGTGTTTTTCATCCCCAAAACTCCCTCCCATGATTCCACTGGATTATTTTGCATCCTAGTCCTAGTTTGGGTGGGGGTGTAGGTGATTCCCAGGAGCGATTAGCTAATTAACATTTCAATGTCAGTACTTAGTTCCAGCCAAGTGTCCCAGCCAGGCTGTTTTGTTCATAACAGTCCGGCTCGGGGCTGCCGCGGCCCAGGGGCAGCCGCCGTGCCGGGATGGCTGTGGCGAGGGGCCGAGGCGGAGCTGCCCCGCCGGGTCGCGCTGCACGGGCACGGCACGGGCGGTGCTGAGCGCCGGGCAGGCGGCACCCCGAGCCCAGGGGCCACAGCCGCGGCCCTGCCTCCATCGGGGCCGGGCACAGACAGCCCCGCAGGCAGAGCGGCGGCACCGGCCCCGCTCAGCGCCCGAGGGGACGGAACCGATGCCAGAGGAGCCCGGGGGGCCCTGAGCAGGGCCCTGGCGCTGCCCGCCCAGCTCTCCCGGGCCTGTGGCCATCCCGGGCGCCAAGGGCTCGCTCTGTGCCGCGCTCTCCCTGCCCAACGGGGCTCCGGGTCAGCACCCGGCTCCTGCCACTGCCTTGAGAACGCTGAGGGGCATTCGGGGGCGGAACTGAACTTGCCAGGGAGAGAATTCATAGGAGACTTGTTTAGCCCTTTTACAGACTTGTTAAGGCTGTCTTCAAGTTGAGAAACAACTTAAAATCCCAGGCTAAATCATGTGGTTTAACCTGTGGGGATTCCTTGAAGATGCTTTGTAACTCCCAGGGGTGCCAGGCCAAATCCCAGCGAGCACCAACACCCAGGAGCTCTGATGCATGCAGCAGGTCTGGCACCAGGCAAAGGAGTCAACATCCCTACAGCTGCCCGCTCTGCCTGCAGGGTGTCACGCAACAGCAATGTTCCAGCAAGAACAGGCATTTTTACATCCTCAGGACTGATACAGGGACCTGACCTGTTCAGAACTACTTAAGGGTTAAATGACTAGAAAAGAATTAAGTGAAGAAAACATTATGTGCTATGTATATGCACCAGTATCCTGTTATTCTAGACATTAGCAAACAGATGTAGAAACTTTGTCCTTGGCTATGTACTTTACTCTGATAAGCTTCCTTTACTCTGATAAGCTTCCTGATTATATGTAAAGAATGCATACTCAGCAGATGGACTGTGGTCAGTTGAATAGGCCATATATCATAAAAGGAAGAAAAGATGGGGCCCAGAGCACAGAAAAACTACCACGCATGCTCGAAATAAAAGTTCAACTAGCGGACAGAGTGATGAAGACTATGGACGACCACCAGAGGACCCCTGACGACCACCGAAGACCACCCAAAGATGCAACTACGCTTGCGCATCCTTATCTCGGAATAATCATGAATATGTAAATAATTTTCAGGAATTGTAATGAATATGCATGTTTTAGTAAGATAAAGCACAGCTTTCTCAGCTGCACGGTGCACATGTTAGGAGGAGAGATCCCCCATGTGCCCAGCGCTGCAATAAAGAATATCTGCTGCCCGGATTGCTTCCGTCTTTGATTCAATTTGGCGAGCCAGCCAGGAGGACTCTCTGCTCGGCCGCGGGACCCGCTGGGAACAGGACTCCCTAGGGTACCCCCGGGATCTTCCCGGAGGGGCTCCTCGCCTCATTCGGATCACCGCGGGAGCAGACAAGAACTCTGTTCGCCCCGGCGGCACAGGTATTCTTTATTATTATTTGTTTGGGACCGGTCATTTGGATAAGCTCCCCGCAGGGGTAGCGTTTGTTATACGATCGTATTTGGTTTTGGATAAGCTCCCCGCAGGGGTAGCGTTTGTTATACGATCGTATTTGGTTTTGAATAAGCTCCCCGCAGAGTTTGTGTTTGTTATACGATCGTATTTGGTTTTGGTCTACTACTTTGGTATATTAAGATATACACTTCTGAGTTAATGGTTTGGGAACTGTTTAACACGTATTGGGTTTGGTTGCTTATTTTTGGAATTATTCTGATTGTTGTTGGAATTCTGTGTTGCTGTAAAAAGTGTCCTGTTTGGTGTATAGTATAATGGGTGGACGACAGAGCGGGGGAATCGTGAAGAAGAGCCCTTTGGGTTGTATTTTAATGCATTGGAAGGAAATAGGTGGGACTCCTGGAGGGACGGTGAATAAGAAAACATTAATTAAATATTGTAACCAGTGGTGGCCTTTGTATAAGTTGGAAGATGGTGAGAAGTGGCCGTTCAATGGAACTTTGCAGTATAATACTTTGTTGCAGTTAATGTTGTTTTTAAGGCGGGAAGGAAAGTGGGATGAAGTGGGATATGCGGATATGTTTTTCACTTTGCGGAATCACCCTGAATGGCAGAAGGAATGTGGGATAAACGTAGCACCCCAAGATCCTTTGGTGTTAGCTATGGAAAAGGAACAGAGAAAGAATGGGACTAGGTTAAAACGGTGTTGTTCGGCTTGCAGTATAGGGCAAAGGTGTGTAAAACTTAAAGAAACAGAGGAAAGAATGGAAGATTATATTTCCCCACCCCAACCCCCTTCTCCCCCGGAAACCCCTCCCCCCCCTAGATCCCGACCTTCTACCTCATCAGATGAATCAGATAAAAGTAATCGCATAGAAGAATCTGGTGAGGCTGTCCCTGGAAAAATGAGCTTTTCTCCCATCACAGCTCGAACTCGGAGTAAAATGGGGCCGATAATTCAAGCCCCGTTGCGGCAAGCGATGGGAGCAACAGGACCCACCAGAATTAAGATTCCCTTTTCTATGAATGACTTGGATGTTTGGCGAGAAGTAGTGAAGGGATACCGGGATGATCCGGAAGGGGTGGCAAAACGATTTGAGTTAATAGTTAAAAATCAGGATCCAGATTGGAAAGATATAGATTTGATGTTGGATGCCTTAACTGAAACAGAAAAACAATTAATAATTAAAAGTGCTCGTACACAAGTACAAATTCAAATCACGGCAGGAACCCTTCAGGGTACGGTCGAAACCCACGTCCCTAGAGATGACCCTAATTGGGACCCAAATGATGACCAAGATTACAGGCTACTTAAAAAATACCAAGAATGGATTAAGATTGGTATCGGGACGGCCGTACCGAAGGCAGTAAATTGGTCAAATTTATATGAAATCAAGCAAAACTCGGCAGAAACTCCTACGGAGTTTCTTGACAAATTACGGACTGCTATGAGAAAATATACCACCCTAGATCCCGCTTCTGATACAGGCAGACAACAGCTAGTTTCCTTATTTTTGGGGCAGTCATCAGAAGACATAAGGCGAAAACTCCAAAAGCTGAAAGAACCTGATATTAGGGATTTAGAAAAGCTGCTAGAAGAAGCCTGGAGGATATATAGAAACCGAGAGGAACAGGGCAAGTATAAGATGAGACAGGCAATTGCGGAAGCCACGGTGGCCGCATTGGAAAAGCAGAAAAGTGGAACTCAAAATAATAGAGAAAGGAGGCAGCGCCCAACCTTACAGTCAAATCAGTGTGCATACTGTAAGGAGATAGGGCACTGGAAGGGGGAATGTCCTAAGTTGGCAAGAAAGCCCCCTTTGTTAGCCCAGATGGGCTCAGACCAGTGAAGAGGACCGGGGGAAACCACCCTAGCGGATCCCCTGGTTAAAATTGAGCTAGGGAAAGAGAAAAAAAAAAATAGATTTCCTTGTTGATACCGGGGCTTTGTATTCGGTATTGAACCAACAATTAATGCCGAAAGACAAAGATTTTATCACTGTAATTGGAGCTACAGGACAAAGGGAAAAAGCTTATTTCCTTAAACCACTTAATTATCGGCTTGGAAAACAAATTGGAATTCATAGGTTTCTATATTTACCAAATTCCCCAAAGCCCTTGCTAGGGCGAGATTTGCTAGAACAACTTGAGGCGAAAATTGTTTTTCAGAAAGGGAAAATTGAATTTCAAATTCAAGAAGAACAATTAGTAGAAGTTTTGAGTCTAGCCTTAATACAAACTCAAAGCCATTCTGAAATACCTAGAGAAGTTCTGGACCCGGTATATCCAGGGGTTTGGGCCAGTGAAGTTCCGGGGAAAGCCAAAAATGCAAGCCCTGTCGTAATCAAGTTGAAACCAGGAGTAAAGCCGGTAAGAATTAAACAATATCCCTTAAGGCTAGAAGACAGGGAAGGAATCAAAAATATTATTAATCGATTTCTGCAATACAATTTGCTAACGGAATGCGAATCAGAATACAACACTCCGATTTTACCCGTTAAAAAGGCAGATGGAAAAAGTTATAGATTAGTACAAGACCTAAGGGCAATTAATAAAGTAGTTGAAGACATCCACCCGGTTGTAGCCAACCCATATACGCTATTAACTAAATTGAGAGATACCTTACATTGGTTTACTGTACTAGATCTCAAAGATGCCTTCTTCTGTTTGCCGCTGGCCTCAGAAAGTCAGAAGCTATTTGCTTTTGAATGGGAAAATCCGGATTCAGGAAGAAAAACACAATTAACTTGGACAATATTACCACAAGGATTTAAGAACAGCCCCACGATTTTTGGAAACCAGTTAGCTAAAGATTTGGAAAATTGGACTCCCCCAGATGGTAAAGGAGTCCTCGTGCAATATGTTGATGATCTTTTAGTAGCCACTGAGAACAGGGAAGAGTGTCTCTCATGGACTATAGAACTTCTCAATTTCCTAGGAATAAATGGATACAGAGTATCCCAACAAAAGGCTCAAATAGTGCAACAGCGAGTAACTTATTTAGGATTAGAAATTTCCAGAGGACAAAGAGAATTGGGAACTGAGCGAAAAGAGGCAATTTGTCGCACCCCGGAGCCCCAAACGGCCAAGGAATTGCGGACGTTCTTGGGAATGGCAGGTTAGTGCCGCTTATGAATATACAACTATGGTGTAATAGTTAAACCTCTATATGAACTGCTAAAGAAAACCCGACTTAAAATAGAATGGACGGCGGAGGCTCGAGCCGCCTTCAAGAAACTTAAAAAGGAACTGATGAAGGCTCCGGCCCTTGGCTTACCAGATGTCTCTAAACCCTTTTTATTATTCTCACATGAAAGACAGGGGATGGCACTTGGAGTATTGGCCCAAGAACTTGGCCCTTACAAGCGGGCAGTGGCGTACTTCTCCAAGCAGCTGGACGAAGTAAGCAAAGGATGGCCAGGATGCCTACGTGCAGTGGCGGCGGTTGTAATAAACATTCAAGAAGCACGCAAATTCACATTAGGGCAGAAGATAACGGTAATGGTTTCCCATACTGTCTCAGCTGTGTTAGAACAAAAAGGGAACCATTGGCTCTCCCCACAGAGATTTCTGAAATACCAAGCCATCATGGTAGAACAAGATGATATAAAAATAATTGTTACTAACATTATGAATCCAGCTTCTTTTCTCAGCGGTGCCCAAAGAGAACCACTGTCCCACGACTGCATAGAGACCATCGAAGCCACCTATTCGAGCCGTCCAGATCTCCAGGACACCCCTCTGGAAGATGCTGAAGACTCCTGGTACACAGATGGAAGCAGCTTCGTGAAACTGGGACAGCGGAGAGCGGGATATGCGATAACCACTACTCAAAAGGTAATCGAAGCCAACCCTCTTCCTGCAGGAACCTCGGCCCAGAAAGCAGAAATAGTGGCCCTTATAAGGGCACTAGAACTTGCAAAAGAAAAGAGGATAAATATTTGGACTGATTCAAAATATGCTTTCGGGGTGGTTCATGCGCATGGAGCAATTTGGAAAGAACGAGGACTGTTGAACACCCAGAAGAAACAGATCAAACATGCAAAAGAAATATTGAAATTATTGGAAGTGATTCAACTACCGGAAAAAGTAGCTATAATGCATTGCCGAGGACACCAAAAAGGTAACTCTGACCAAGAAATAGGAAATCGATTGGCTGATAGTGAGGCCAAGCGAGTGGCAGAGGAAGTTAAGGTATGTGCTTTGATACCAGACGGTAAACCAATTGATCTAGAACAGTCACCTAGATACACAAAGGAAGATTTGAAATTGGCTAATAATCTAGGAGGTGAGCCCGGAACAAAGGGCTGGATACAGTTGAAAGAAGGTCGCATATTAGTTCCTTCTAATATTTTGTGGCCCCTAATACAAGCAGAACATAGAAAAACCCATTGGGGAGCAGATGCATTATACAAAGAAGTGACCAAAAGAATAGTAGGGCGAAATTTGTATACCACAGTAAAACAGGTAACGCAGCAATGTGAAATATGTCAACGAAATAATCCAGACACAACTAGCAAAATAAAATTGGGAATGATAGGTAAAGGAAACTGCCCTGGGCAACAATGGCAAATTGATTTTTCTGAGCTCCCCAGAAAAGGGGGGTATAGATATCTTTTAGTCCTGACAGACACTTTCACAGGATGGCCAGAAGCATATCCCTGCAGGACTAACAAAGCGCGAGAAGTGACTAAAGCGCTATTGAATAAAATAATTCCTCGTTTCGGAGTTCCATCGACAATATCCTCCGATCGAGGACCACATTTTAATGCTAAAATTGTTCAACAAGTAGGAAAAACATTAGGAATAGACTGGCAGTTACATACCCCGTACAGACCTCAAGCAAGTGGCCAAGTTGAAAAAATGAATCATATGCTTAAACAACAGATAGCAAAGATTAGTCAGGAGGCAAATTTAACTTGGCCCCAAGCTTTACCATTGGCATTATTGAGAATAAGAGTTAAACCTCGGACAAAGGAAAATTTAAGCCCTTTTGAGATATTATATGGGCGACCCTATCAACTTCAATTTAAGGGTGAAGAATTAGCACAAATTGGGGAAGGATATTTATTAGAATACATGAAAGCATTGCAGAGACAATTATCAGAAATACATAAAAATGTTTTGGGTACTAGAGTAAGGGGATTAGATCACCCCCTCCATGCCTTTGAACCTGGTGATTATGTATATGTTAAGAATTTTTCAGGACAACCCTTGGAGGAAAAGTGGAAAAGTCCATATCAAGTGCTGTTGACAACATTCACTGCGGTGAAGATTAAAAAACACCCAGCTTGGATTCACTACTCGAAAATAAAGAAGGCCCCTACGAAACCATGGACTGCTACTCCCGTAGGACCTACCAGATTGCGATTTTCCAGATTATCTTGACCTATGGGGGAGCCTGGGCACGGTGGGATTTGAATCTTCATCTTTCGCTGACGGAAGGTATATCTTGAACTCTGAATAGAACTAATTGTTGGATATGTACACATATGCCTGAATACAGTGGAAAACAGATCTTGTTAATAGGCATCCCCATACCTGGTAATAATCCGTGGACGAGATATTGGGAGAATACCACCTGGGTAAATTATACACATAGAGCTCAGCCATTAAAAATTCATAACCCTCCAATTAAAAAATCTTACTATAAATGTGTGCAGAGGTGTAACCCACCTAAAGGATTAGATAAAGTTGGGAGTTGTAATAACGCCCTATATGTAGGAAATCAAACGGGTTGTAATAAAATAAAATATATCGGGTCCCCCACCTCTATTAATAGTACCCTCTGGCCAGTTCCAGAAGGAAAAGGATGGTATTGGCTGTGCAATGATACTGCATGGAAAGTATTACCTGAAAATTGGGTGGGAACATGCACCCTGGGAGCCGTAGTCCCAAACATAACTATACATAATCGTTTATCCGAAGGTTGGCTTCAAACACATATTCGAAGAATTAGACGGGAAGTAGAAAATCCCCTAATAAAAAGACAGAATGCATTTCATTCCTTTGCTAAATGGTTTCTCCCTTGGCTAGGGGTAAGCGAATTAGAAAAAGCTATAATAAATATTTCAGCAGTAGTAGAAGACATTGAAAATAAAACAATAGATGCAATTCAAGCACAGCAGATTGAGATAAATAGCCTTGCACAAGTAGTACAGCAAAATAGAATGGCTTTAGATTTATTATTGGCTTCACGAGGGGGGGTTTGTACCATTGTAAATACAAGTTATTGTGTATACGTAGATCAGAATAATCGAATTGCTACAGATTTAAGTGAAATCTAGAAACAGACTAAGATACTCTATGAAGTAACCAAAGATGACACCTCATGGGGATTTGAAGAATTGTAGAAAATCTTAACATCCTGGTTACCTAATTTGAATTGGTTAAAACAACTTTTTATTTCCGTAATACTTATAATATTGTTAATTATCATAGTCTGGGTTTTAATTAAGTGTGTCTTACTTTGTAACAAAGAAGCAACTAATGTTGGAAGATATAGACATGGAGGCGTAATATGATTGCAAAAGAATTTGCAATGGTTATAGAAAAGGGGAGACTTGATACAGGGACCTGACCTGTTCAGAACTACTTAAGGGTTAAATGACTAGAAAAGAATTAAGTGAAGAAAACATTATGTGCTATGTATATGCACCAGTATCCTGTTATTCTAGACATTAGCAAACAGATGTAGAAACTTTGTCCTTGGCTATGTACTTTACTCTGATAAGCTTCCTTTACTCTGATAAGCTTCCTGATTATATGTAAAGAATGCATACTCAGCAGATGGACTGTGGTCAGTTGAATAGGCCATATATCATAAAAGGAAGAAAAGATGGGGCCCAGAGCACAGAAAAACTACCACGCATGCTCGAAATAAAAGTTCAACTAGCGGACAGAGTGATGAAGACTATGGACGACCACCAGAGGACCCCTGACGACCACCGAAGACCACCCAAAGATGCAACTACGCTTGCGCATCCTTATCTCGGAATAATCATGAATATGTAAATAATTTTCAGGAATTGTAATGAATATGCATGTTTTAGTAAGATAAAGCACAGCTTTCTCAGCTGCACGGTGCACATGTTAGGAGGAGAGATCCCCCATGTGCCCAGCGCTGCAATAAAGAATATCTGCTGCCCGGATTGCTTCCGTCTTTGATTCAGGACGATGTGCTCTTGTGGTCCTGATGGTGGATCAGAGAGAAAAGCCAAAAGTGACAGACTAAACTTGACTGCAGGAGAGGGATGGCTCAGCAGAGGACCTGGGGACCTGTGGTGCCAGCCAGTGACCGGCCACTCGGACACAGCAGGAAGGCCCCAGACTATCACACTTCAGCTGGGAGAGTATAAAAGCCCAAAGGTTCTTTGTTCAGGATCCGCCAGAGGCACCAGCTCAAACTGCCACTGTTCCAGCACAATAAAATTGTTTTAAGGATCCAGAGGTCCAACACTCTGCTATGGAGGACATTCCACATTTCCAATCTTTCAGGCACTTGGAACCTTCTGATTTTGCTTTGCATGCAAGACAAATAAACCCCCAAATGTGCACAAATCACTCCTTTAGCCTTTCCGCCTTTTATTTTCAGCCAATTTTTACTTTGTTCTCCGCTATCATGTCCTTATCTTTCCAAAATTCCTGTGCCTATTTAAATCCAGCCACCAGGGATGGTGCACACATTTTTTTTAGCTCTGCAGAGATTTATCCCCAGCAATCCTGCCAACCACACACACTTCAATGTTGCAAAAACCTAACTCTGGGCTGCAGTATGTGAATCCCACTCTGGTGTGTGAGATGGCAGAGCACCAGACCAGGCACTGTAGAAGGGGCATTCTGTAGATTAGTGAAGTCACTACCAGAACTCAGTCTAGCTCTTAGAACTCTGGCACCACACCAGGAGTGGGGAGTTGCCTCGGAGCAGCACAATGTTCTGTGTTGGAAGGCCTCCACCGAGCCCAGAGGCTGCCTCAGCCCCAGCCGCCATCCTGTGCATGGTGGCAGCGCTGAGGGCTGTGGCAGGGACACTCTTCCCCAGAACTGTTTCCCAACTTTTCCCTTCCCAGCAGGGGACTTGGAAATGTTTCTTCTGTCCTGACTTACCCTGTTTCCACCTTGTCAATACACAACTTGCTGTCTTACTCGCTTTATGCTTAGAAGGTTCTAAGAAGAAAATGAGAAACATACTGTGATTATGACACCCAAAAAGAAGGCCAGAAAACAGTACTCCATGGTGTAGGGCCTTAGAGAGCGGCTATTTGGTTTATTTGACAGCAGAGTGAGGGCAACAGCTCCACCAAAAACACACTTGTCCATTCCTTGCACACTACAAGCTTTTAAACTTTTTAACTTAATGTACACATTATACTTTCCTAACCTTCATATTGCAACATGTATACCAATTACATCATTATATGAGCCCTTGTAGCACATGTGCAGTTTCTGCACGAGGTGGTCATCTGTGGATGACAGCCTGGCCAGAGAGGGAGACACGACATTCGTTTTTCACAGTGGCTTGTGAGACCTTTTAGGGAGTTGCAGAAATGATGATAACTTGTTAGTATAAACAACCAGCAGGTGGTGTTTTTCTATTCTGATTTTCTGTTCTTCTTAAGGACTGTTTGTGAGAAAGATGTTTTTGTTAAATAGCCAGTCAAGTAGAAGGTGTCAAAACTGTCTATAAAAGAGAGAGCTTCTGTATTAAACTTTCATCTTCTGCAATTCAGTCTCCTCGTGAGCTTGTGTAACTCTGGGCTTAATGATGACAGCTGTCAGCCTCCTGCTGGTCATTTTGGATGAAGGCTCAGAAGGCTTCCTCAGGCTTCAACTTTGTTACCTCTGTTTCTGCACATGTTTTACAAGACTGTCTGCTCAAATAGCCAGTGGTTAATTAGCCTTTTGCAGTTAGCTTGTTCTGCTAAATTTGCTGATTTCTAGAAAGTGCTTCATTCCCATCCCCTTGTACAAAGTAACTACTTCTTTCTGCACAGCTTTTTGTGGAAAATGACAGGAGACAAGCACATTTTATAATGTTCAACAACTCTCAGTTTATTCCAAGCACGTATGTACAGTTATACCCGTTATAATCAAGCTCATACACATTGCAAAATTTAAGCTCCTTATTGGTGTATCTAAAGGGGTCAACCCCGCCTTTGGGAACTTTCTATGCTTGCTTCGTTTTTTTGGGGGGACTTTCTACGTTCAGTTATACTTATCTTTTTGCTGACCGTTTTGCTGCTGGGAACTAGCTTACCCAAGGACATATGATATTGTTGCTACATCCACTATTGCTGCACTATGCAATTTTCAGCTATTGCTTCACTAACTGCACGTAGTCATGGCCTCTCTCCTGAAGACACTTATCCACAAAACTCTCCACACTTCCCCTGTTTCTGTTTTGAACCATTAAATTAGTTGTCCACATCTTTGAATCTACTAGATGCTGAAGACAGCTAAACAGGCAGGGCAAGATTAACAAGAGCAGTAAAACAACAATCAAGATTCCCACTGCATACATAATAAAGGTTCTTAGACAAGGACCAATTCCTAAGCTTTTAAGCCATTCTTCTATCCCCAGACCATCTTCCTCTTTTAATTGATGAAGGCCCTGTTGTAGTTCTTTAATCTTAGCATGTATTGATACAGAATTGTCAGAGATTCATGCAACACATACCTTCAAATTCCTCACATCCATGTCCATGGGCCAATAAAAAATCAATGGCTGCTCTGTTCTGCAGTACTGCATGATTTACACTTTGTACATCCATAGCAAGCATGGCTAAAATCTCTGATGTTTTATTAAGTTCATCTTTAGCCCAGCATCCCAATTGTTCAGCTAAAACCATAGCCTTTCTGGCAGCTCCTCCCGGTAACAGGGTTGCCACTATTACCTGTTTAAAGGTACTCCAAAACTGAGGTTGTCCAACCTGATCACATTGTAAGTCGTGCACGCCACGCTTTTTTCTTGTCTTCCCTAACCTGTCCCATTGCATTAGCAAGGGCATATTAGGATGGAACAGCGCTAGTTTTCCTAGGTAACAGGGTCCCCCTTGTGGTTTTACCGGTATTCCATTCCAAGCTCTATCTCCACAGATCAAAAATACGCCTTTTGACAACCTTAAGGGTTTGGTTATCTTGGAACCATCACAGTTGGAATATAACTGTGATGCTACCCTACCTTAGTCCAGTGAAGAGTCTAGAGAAGCCCATTTTTCTCTTGGGTTATTTAAATTCTGCAAGTTCAATGGAACAAAGCTAAACCATCCTCCTGTCGAAACATTCCCTAAACTAGCATTGGCACTTCCAAAGAGATCTAATTCTTCTGGTGGAGATTGTAATGTTTCTTTAAGTGAAAGTACCAACAAACATTGCCTATAGCCATCTCTCTGAGCTTCTGTGTAACCCATGCTCTTGTCTGGCCCTTTCACCTTTGCAAAGTTCTTGCAAAGCATTTGGTTCTTTATCAACCCGCAAAATTCCTCTGGTCTCCAGACAGGAACACCTGTTAAGCAGGTGCGAAATGGACTTGTCACCCCTCCCGAGCTAAGGCATAGCAAACTTTGATTAGTCATGTTAGCCAAGGTTACCCAAATATTTTCTCTGGGCTGATTAAATTGCATTATTTCACAACAAAGATTAGTCAAAAGAACAAGATAGATTATCCACCTTATCACCCTCATGATTACTTCCACTTTGATTTTAATTTTAATGCCTGCACATTTTCAATAAGCCTATCTAACTCTAGGTCTGGATTTCCTACTATTGGTCTTCTTAAATAAGGTCTTATAGAAACCTTCACCTGCTTTTGGCACCTTGTTGATAAAATTTTTGAATTTGCCTGTCTAATCAACCTATCACGAGCGTGTTCTGCTTCCCACCTAGAAAAAGCTAATATATTTTGTTCTGGCACTTCAAATAACTGCAAAGCTAAAGCAACTCCTAAGCCTGTATCTTGTATTAAATCTTTCTTCCAAGTCTCTCCCTGTGTTGAAAGGCACAATTTCTACACCACAAATGTAGTTTCAAAAATACTTGGTCTTCCCAGTACGTTTTTCCACAACCCCCACAAATAAAAGCAACCCAACTGTTACAATTAAAACTCCCACAACCAAGGCACTCGGGATTCTTTGGTCCCGGTATATGAGCAGTCTGTAAAGCTTCAATACTCATAACAATTGCCAGAAAAGTTGACTCTGAAGGCAAAAGTTGATTGATCACTGGGGAAAGTCCTCTTATCTCTTGAAGAAGGTGTCCCACTATGTGGATCAGCTTCTCTTCAATTCTCCTCTGATCCTGATCCGCCAGGGGGGCTGTGAGATGAATCATCCAGAGCCAGTTTGGTCCACTTCGCTGGCACCCAGAGTGAACCTGTAGGGGTGGAAACACAAAGATATCCCCTTCCCCAATATAGGACCTTTGCTGGGTTCTGCCAAATACCTGTTTTAGGTCCCTATACCTGACCCATACTTCCTTGTCCTTTTTGCTCATTTCTTTTTGTCCATAATGTACCATTGCAGTTGGTACCTCCGAATCCCCAAATATACACAAATGATTAAGAACAAAGAGCACTTTCATTAGCCTTTCCTGCACATCTCCAACTTCCCTATGTTTTTCCAAATATCTCTTCAAAGTTCCATTTGCTCTTTCTACTATTGCTTGTCCAGTGGGAGAATGTGCTATTCCTGTAATGTGCTTGATCCCCCATGATTTCAAAAACCTATCCACCCTGCCACCAATGTATGCAGGACCACTGTCTGTCTTGATCTGCTTTGGCACTCCCATTACTGCAAAAAAACTACACAAATGCCTTATAACATGTAATGCCTTTTCCCCAGCTTGAGCCGTTGCCCAGAGATATTTGCTATATGTAGCTATAGTAGCATGAACATATTTTAGGCGACCAAACCTATTTACATGAGTAACATCCATCTGCCAAAGTTCGTTAGATGAAAGACCTCGAGGGTTAACTCCCCATCCCATGCCATGACCCCCATTATGATGACTACATATAGGACAAGCTCTCACTATAGAAGTAGCATCTGCATGGGATATTCCAAACTCCCGTTGTAACCCTTTTGCATTCTGATGTCAGGGTGTCAGACCCAGCCAGCAGGGGTTTAGGAGGTGTGAGTCGTGTTTGACCAACCTGGTCTCCTTTCATGACCAGGTGACCCTCCTGGTGGGTGCGGGACAGGCTGTAGATGTGTCTATTTGGACTCCAGCAAGGCCTTTGGCACTGTCTCCCACAGCACACTCCTGGAAAAGCTGCAGCCCACAGCTGGGACAGGAGCACTCTGTGCTGGGCTCAGAACTGGCTGCATGGCCGGCCCAGAGAGTGGTGGTGAGCGGTGCTGCATCCAGCTGGGGACAGTCACCAGTGGTGTCCCTCAGGGCTCTGTGCTGGGCCAGCTCTGTTCAATGTTTTTATTGACCACATGGATGAGGGGATTGAGCCTTTCATTAGTAAATCTGCAGATGACACTAAGCTGGGAGCGTGTGTCCATCTGTTGGAAGGTAGGAGGGCTCTGCAGGGAGACCTGGAAGGGTTGGAGGGATGGGCAGAGTCCAGTAAGATGAAGCTTAGTGAATCCAAGTGGCCATCCCTGCATTTTGACCACAAACACCCCCTGCAACATTACAGGCTGGGGATGGTGTGGCTGGTCAGTGCCCCGGCAGAAAGGGACCTGGGGGCACTGGTCTAAAGCCAGTTAACATGAGCCAGCAGTGTGCCCTGGTGGCCCAGAAGGCCAATGGCTCCTGGCCTGGATCAGGAATGGTGTGGCCAGCAGGAGCAGGGCAGTGATTCTTCCCCTGTGCTCGGCACTGGTTGGGCAGCACCTCAAGTGCTGTGTCCAGTTCTGGGCCACCCAGTTTGGGAAGGTCATGGAGGACCTGGAGCATGTCCAGAGAAGGGCAGCAAGGCTGGTGAGGTGATTGGAACACAAGTCCTGTGAGGAACAACTGAGGGAGCTGGGGTTGTTTAGCCTGGAGAAGAGGAAGCTCAGAGGTGACCTTATCACTCTACACTCCCTGAAAGGTGGTTGCAGTCAGGTGGGGGTTGGTCTCTTTCTCCTCACAGCAGCTGACAGAACCAGAGGACATAGTCTTATGCTGCACCAAGGGAAATTTAGATTGGCTATTAAGAAAATTGTTTTCTATGGAAAGGGTGATAAAGTACTGGAATTGTCTGTC
Source organism: Lonchura striata (assembly GCF_050655825.1). Lineage (NCBI taxonomy): Eukaryota > Metazoa > Chordata > Aves > Passeriformes > Estrildidae > Lonchura > Lonchura striata. The sequence goes on along the minus strand of NC_140734.1, from coordinate 4,548,533 downwards.
CAGGGAGGTGATGGAGTCAGCATCCTTGGATATGTTTAAAAAAAGACTGGATGTGGCACTCAGTGCCATGGTTTAGCTATGGTGGTGTTAGGGCATGGATTGGACTTGATGACCTTAAAGGTCTCTTCCAACTCAGTAATTCTATGTTTCTGTGATTATGTGACATCACAGAGCAGGCTCTGACATCACAGGATGCCTGTAGGACATCACAGAGCAGGCTGTGAGGTCACAGAGCAGGCTGTGAGGTCACAGAGTGTGCTGTGACATTATACGGTGGCTGTGTTACATCACTGAAGGTGTGACATCAAAGGATGGGTCTGTGAGGCCAAGAGGTGCTGTGTGACATGATGAGTTTTGCCATCACAGAGCAGGCTGTGACATCACAGAGGAGATTGTGATTTCATAGGAGAGGTTGTGATGTCACAAAGTTGTCTGTGACATTTCAGGCTGGCTGTGTGATGTCACAGAATGGGCTGTGAGGCTACATAGGAGAATCTGCCATCATAGATAAGGGCTCTGTGACATCACAGAGCAGCTGTGTGATGTCACAGAGAAGGCTGAGACAATAGAGAGTGGGTTGTGACATCACAGAGCTGACTGTGAAATCACAGAGCAGGCTGTGACATTAAAGGGTGACTGTGACATTAATGGGTGATTGTGACATCACAGGTTTGGCTGTGACACCACAGGGCAGATTTTATGACATCACAGAGCAGCTGTATGAAATCCCAGGTGGCCTGTTACGTCTCAGAGTGGGCTGTGTGACATCACAGAGGCTGTGTGACATCACAGGAGCTGTGTGATTTCACTGAGGAGGTCACTCTGCCCCAGTTCCCCCCAGAGAAGTCCAACACTGCTCATGCACAGGGGGGTCCCCTGTCCCCCCGGGTCCCCCCGCCCCCGTCGCCGCAGCCTCCCCCAGAGGATGTTCCACGAGATCGACCCCAGAGCCCGACACAGGGACGGGGGCTGGGGCTGTGGGGGGTGGGACGGGGGGATACGGACCCCCTGGCAGTGTCCCTGTGTCCCCCAGGGCCAGAGCCTGGGCCACGGCTCCTTCACCCTGTTACCAACGAGGGCTTGAGAGCGCTGAAAAGTCCCCGGCAAGGGAGCAGCAAAAACCAGATTTAATATTAAGCAACAGCACCACAAAGTTCCCTGGCAAGAGTCACTCTGCTCCTGACTGAACACTTCACACTTAAGGAACACCTAGGAAACAAATCAACCACAAATCCAAACAAAATTCAGGCAATTGAACCAGAAATGATCAGGGAACTGTCCCTTTATGCGGCATAGGGACACATAGAACAGTGAGGGCAAGGATAAAAGGAATATGGGCCAAAAGCTGAACAGAGGTCAAATTTAACAGGACTTATACCTTAACCTTAACTTCTACCTTCAACTTCAAAATTTAGCAAAAGAACAGATATGAACAGCATTTAACATAACTTTTAACCTACGACTTTTCAATTTAACAGAGGAATATCATTTAATACTCTTTAGCTCAGCTTATAACTTATAGCAAAAGAACAACTCTTAGCAGCATTTAACTTAGCTTAGGCTGCATGACTTGACCTCACTTACAGGCCTGACTGGCTCAGCTATCCAGGGCACTCAGAGCCCTCAGAGAGCAGCATTTCTGCCACATTCCCAGCACAGGCACTCCTGTGTGCACACAGACACAGAGAGTCAGTGCAAGGCACCTGTGAGAAATTCCCCTGAGGGCAGGGAAATGCTCCCTGAGGATGCTTTGGCATCTCCCCAGCAGGGAAGGGTTGAGCCTGGAGGAGTGGGGGGATCGGCCCAGGCTCCCTCCTTGTTCGGGATCCCCGAGTGCAGCAAACGGGAGAGTTCCCGGCTCGGAGAGGCCCCACTCAGAGGGAGTCGCTGGCCCAGGAGAGCTCCAAGGGCTCCTTTTGGAGTGCTGTTTGTAGGGCCCCAAGAGAGGGGCTGCAGTCCCAGCCATGTTTCATTCTGGCCTCACTTGGCATCAGCAGCTTTCTTTGGCAGGGTGAGAACAGGGATGTTGTGCCACCAAGGGAACACAAACAGTTCCCAGGGCTGCTCCTAAAGTAACCAGGAGCTGGCTGGGCAGCAGCAGTGCTGGAGCAGAGCGTGTTTGTGATGAGCTCCAGAGGAGCTGAGCCCAGGGGCTGCTGGCCAAGGCCGAGGCCCAGTGAGGATTTCTCAGCTGGCAGGGCGGCCTGAGAAGGGGAGGAGGGAATGCACCAGCACAGGAACCATGGAACCAAGGGAGCATTGTGATATTGTGGGGCCTGTGAGACCTAGGGACCATTGTGACACTGTGGGGCACCATGGAACCATGGAACCATTGTGACACTGTGGGACCTGTGACACCAAGGGGCCATTGTGACACTGTGGGACCTGTGACACCAAGGGGCCATTGTGACACTGTGGGGCACCATGGGACAATGGACACCATTGTGACACTTGGGGGACAGATTGGATCATGGAGACCATTGGGATACTATGATGCCCAATGGAATCAGCAAAGCATTGTGACACTGTGAGGCCTCATGGAACCAGTGAGACCATTGTGACCCTGGGGTCCCCACAGAACCAAGAAGACCATTGTGACACTGTGGAGCCAAAGGAGACCATTGTGACACTGCAAACCCCCATGGTCCAAAGGTCCATTGTGACATTGTGGGTTTCATGGAACAGATGACTCATGTGTCATTGTGGGGCCTGGGGAACCATGGAAACCATTGGGACACTCCATGACCTCATGGAATCGTTGGAACCATTGTGAAACTAGGAGGTCTCATGGAACCCAGGGGCTATTGTGACACTGTGGGACCCCATTGAACCAAGGGTCCATTGTGATACTGTATGTCTTCTTGTAATTAAAGAGCAATTCTGACACTGTGGGGCCCCATGCAACCAAAGGAACACAGAACAGGTCTGGCTGGTTTGGCCTCCCTGGACTGCCTGACTGGTCCAGCTGACCTTGGCATGTTAAAGGTCTCTTCTCCTCTGCTACTGGGGCTCACTGGGACAGAAAACACTGGGGCTCCCTGCTTTCCTTCCAATGGAAAAGAACTGTCCTTCTCCTCCAAGTGCCCATGGCCAGAACTGGGATTTTACGTCCAAATGTCCTTTTATCCAGGGATTTTTCCCATAGGAATATTGCCAGGACAAGTCTGGTTGACAGTGGTTTCATGAGGGTCACCTCTCATCTGTGCCCAAAACACTGGGGAAGGCTCCATGCTTTCCTTCCTATGGGAAAGAATTGTCCTGTTGTGTGTTTTTCTTTAGTTTGATATTTGTTCTGTGTATGTTCAACCTCCCCCACTAGTCTCCTCCCTTGCCCAGTTGTCAATCTTCCCAAGCTCTTCCCTACCCCCCTCCTCTCCAAGTTGTCAATCCTCCCTTTTCCCTGCCCCTTTCCCCAGAACATTCCCTGTCACTCCTCCTAGCCTCCTCCCCTGCTTCCAGAGCATTCCCTGTCTATTTAGTGAGGCTCAGCACCCTTTTGGTTACTTTGTGTAACTCCACTGCCCTGTTTCCCCTGATAGTTTTGTGCTATGTTAGTCCCTCCTTAGACTCTTCCCCAGGCGTACCCTCAGTGGTTGGTGTTCCTATACCCCGCCTCTTGAGTTCTGGTATAAAACCTTTGCTCGCCCTCCCCAGAGGGTCTTGGGGCTCACTGAATAAAACCTTCCTGTTCGCCCCCAAGTCCCGTGTCGCCTCCCCATGCCAAGTGGGACTGCAGAGCTTCACAGGGGGAGCAGCCGCCCGTTCTCTTCCCTCTCACCGCCCAGCACTCCACTGCTCGGGGTATCGCGGCGAGAGAGGCTGCCCACATTACAACACTGTCCTGCTTCTCCAGGTGCCCATGGCCAAAATTGGGATTCTGTCTCCAAAATTCCCTATATCCAGAAGCTGCCTGCAGACAATCTCCATTCCTGACAAGTCTGGCTGACCTTGGCCTTGTAAGGCTCTCATCTGCCTTCCAAACACTGGGGCTCTGTGCTTTCCTTCCTATGGAACAGAACTCTTCTTATCCAGGTGCCTATGTCCAGAATTGGGATTACACCTCCAACATTGCCTGGTGTGAAAGACTGGAGGAGATTGTTGGCTGGGAACATTTTGTGTGTGGGGGAGGAAGGGGCAGGTCCAGCCCTGCCCGGCCCTGGAACCCCAATCCCCCCAGAGCCTCTATCCCAGCCCAGCAGTGTCTGCCAGTCCCTGGCACAGCACAGGCAATGCTCCACAGCCACCTCTGGAGCTCCCAACCCAGCTCCTGAGTGACCAAATGACCCCAAGTCCTCCCTGGGGCTGGGGCAGCAGAACTCAGAGGCACCAGCAGCTCCAGCTGTGAAATGGAGTGTGGGATGGGGCTGTGAAAGCCCTGCCTGGGCTGTGCCAAGCAGGACACACAAGCCCTGACCCTCATCCCCCAAGCAACTCTCTCAAGGAGACATTTAAAAGGAATTACAATAATTTGTGTACTCTGAGTTAGATTCACTAGAGAAATAGTGCCCCAAAGCTCATTAACATTCAGAATACTTGAACAAGTCAAGCCTCTGGGAATGATTTGATTTAAGTTTTAAGTCCTCATGCAGTTGGAATAGATATGAAAATCAAGACCCTTGATGGCTGACAATCCATCAGACTCTGTCCCTACCCCCACCCCACCATTTCCCCCATCCAAGCCCTGGCACTCAGAGCAGCCTTGTGCAAATCTGAGCTCCCTCCAGCCCAGGCTGCACCTGCAGGTTTCAGCTCCTTGGCTCCAACCCCCACCTGCTTTCCTTGGAGTAAGAGCTGCCTGAAGACACAGAGGGATGTTCAATTCTTGTCAGCCAACAAAGCCAAGGGAAGACACAGCTCCATCAGATGCAGAAGTCATTCCTCTGCTGGCTATTAAATCCACTTTGCACAGTAGCCAGTCTCAGAGCAATGGAAAACACTTTCTGTACCCAGCACAGATCCCAAGGTCCCCCCAAACCCTCCCTGCCCCGATTCTGCCCAGATTTGCTCTTTCCACACACGAGTCATGTGCTGAAGTCAGGAGCTCCCTCCATGCCCAAAGGGAGGAAAAAAGAGAAAGTGGATGAAGAGCTCTCCTGTGCAGAGCCAAGGTCCCAAGTGCCCCTGCAGTGGAAACCACAACTCATCAGGTTTGTGTCCTTTGGGCTCAGGGATGGTGACACTCAGAGGCACAGAAAGGTTTCTTGCCAACAAACAGGAGTTGAACATTTGAACAATTTAATAACCATCACAGACTTTCCTTTTTCTTAGAACTGTTTAAACCTGCTCTGGACTGAAAACCCAGAAAAACACTGGCAGCTCAGACCTGTGGCCCACCGAGGTCTGGGACCCTGCATTCCAGTGCCAGAGGGACTGAGAAGAGACCGAGTGATCCAACTACAACCCACAAAAAGGACTTTCTGAATTGCCACCTCTTCAGAACTCTGAGGGGGTTTATTTCATATTATTCATGCTTGTGAATACTATACTTGTTAAATAAACTGGTTTTTTCCACTTTTCTCCAGGGAAGTCTTCTCCTGAATTAGTAGGGAGAAGGGCCGCTTGAACTTGATTTGTAGACGGACTCCTTTTGGAAGTTTCCTCACAAAATTTGCCCTAAACAGTCACAATTGTGCCACTTCACCAGTGGCACAACTCCCCAGCCCCCCAGGAAAAGAAAGGACATGTCAAGTTCTCCAAACACTTGGCCTGCTTTGCTGCAAAAGTTGTGCTGCATACACAGTGCAGTGTGGAAAGCCAAGAGAAGCTGGAGCAGGTGGCAAATCTTGGGACAGAAGCTCGACCCGGTTCTCCATGAGAGGTTCTTGTCAAGAGCAGACAGGAGAAGATTCCTGGAGAAGTGGAACAGCTTTGCAGAAGTGCAATGAAAATGAAAGAAAGTATCTAAGATGTTTTCCTCTTTATTTCTATGCTCTCCTTTTCCATGTTGCACGACTTCTCCATGCCATGAATTCCAAATGGATCTCACCTCTAAGATGGGCCACTTAGCAAGTTATAAACACTGAAAAATAGCATGAGCTACACGCAGTTTTCCTTCCCCTGTTTTTACTGGAAAGCAACGCTGGAGACATCAGTGCAGTTCTTGGGTCAGGTAGGAATCCTACAGCAAGGGAATGTGCCCCAAGGGTGTTTGAGCCTCGGCAAGGACAATGCACAGCAGCGACACAGCAGAGGGGATTCCTCTGCCAGTGTGCAGGAGTCAGGACTCTGGATCTGGGCTCCACACTGCAAAGTTCCCGTGTCTGGACAGACGAAGGGGCTGTCCCCGGGGCGCGCGGGGCTCGGCCGTGGGGCTCGTGGGGCGAGCGGGGAACGGACACGCGGACAAACGGCCTCGGTGCTTCAGTTGCAGAGGCAGCAGCGGCGGCGGCGGCAGCAGCGGCGGCAGCAGCGGCAGCAAAAGCAGTTTTTCTCTTCTTTCTCTTTCTCTTCTCTCTCTCCCGCTCTCGCACACCTTCCCCTCGGTGTCCTTCCCCGGTGTCCCTCTCCTCTCCCCGCCTCCTTCTCCCCATGCCGGGCCGGGCCATGCCCCCGGCCCGCCCCCGGCCTCGGGCGGGGCTGCCCCGTCCCCGGCCCCGCCCGCCCCGCCGCGGTCTCGCCTCCGCCCGGCTCTGGCCGTGCTGGCGGTGGCGCTGCCGGGCGGGCATCAGTGCCTGGGGCTGGGCCGGCATCGCCGCCCTTTGGCTCCGCCTGGCCCGAGCCCGGCCCCGGCCCCGCCGCAGGGTCCGGCCCCGGCGCCGGCGCCTCCCGGGCCCCGCGGAGGACACACGCGGCACGGCCGCTCCCGCCGCCCCCGCTGCGGCTTCCCCGGCCCGAGCTCCGCCGCTCGGCAGCGCGGCCGCCGGCCCCGAGCCTCCCGTGTCCCGTTGCCGAGACCGAAGGCCTGGGGATGGCCGGCCCGAGGCGCTCGGGGGGCGCTCGGGGGCCGCTCCTGGCCCCGGGCCGAGCGCTGACAGCCGCGTCCCGCCCGCAGGGAAGGCGCAGGAGGCCCTGCAGGAGCGGTACCGAGTGGGTTCGCTGCTGGGGCGCGGCGGCTTCGGCAGAGTGTTCGCAGCCACGCGGCTCTCGGACGGCGCCCCGGTGAGCGGCGGGGCCGGCGGCGGGCATGGAGGAGGAGGAGGATAGGGAAGGAAGAGAAGGAGGAGGAAGGAGGAGGCGGAGGAGAAGGAGGCAGGAGGATGGGGCTCGGCAGGGCGGGCGGCGAGCTCAGCCCGCTGCTGCCTTTGGCTTGCAGGTGGCCATCAAAAGGGTGCCACGGAACCGCGTCCGGCGCTGGGGCGAGCTGGTGAGTGAGCGGGGCCAGCGGGAACAGCCGGGCCGTGCCGGGCGGGGATGAGGCGAGGCCCGGCATGGGGGAAGCCACCAGGACGCCTCGATGGGGAGCGGGCGTGGGGCCAGCGCAGGGCGCAGAGCATCCCGGGCTGGCTGAGGGGTTCCCCTGCCCTGGCACGACATCAGTCCCACTGGTGGCACCGTGGTCCTCCCGCAGCCCGACGGCACCAGCGCACCCCTGGAGATCGTCCTGCTGGACAAGGTGTCCACCGGCTTCCCTGGTGTGGTCCAGCTGCTGGAGTGGTTTGAGCTCCCCAACAGCATCGTGATGGTGCTGGAGCGGCCGGAGCAGTCTCAGGACCTCCTGCATTTCATTCGGGCACGGAGGTTCCTGTCTGAAGAGGTGGCACAGGAGCTGTTCCGCCAGGTGCTGGAGGCCGTGCGGCACTGCACCAGCCGCGGGGTCCTGCACCGTGATATAAAACCAGAGAACATCCTGGTTGACCTGGCCACTGGCCAGGCAAAATTGATCGACTTTGGCTGTGGCACCTACCTGCAGGACACAGCCTACACTGACTTTGCAGGTGAGCCCGGGCAGGGGTGTGCTCCCGGTCCCACCATCTCATGGCCCAACATCTCACAGGCCAAGCTGGGTGTGGCAGCGAGGATTCTCCCTTTTGCTGCCAGTCAGGGTACTGAGTCTTTACCTGAGCTGCTTTTGAGTGGGGCTGGGTGGGGAGGCATCTTCCAGCCCTGCTGGCAGCCTTCACCCACCACTCTGCCTGGGGCTGGGGTTGGAGCAGCAGCAGCCAGACTGACAAAAGCACCCGTGGGTGGGGGTAGCAGAGGAGGGGGCCAGGACCAGTGCACCAGCCAGTTTGGTGTGCAGGTGAGAGGAAGGGCTTGGACTGCTCCACTCACCTTGTTTCCATAATATTTTATGAAAACATAAAATATTGGCTTCATAATATCTTTGGGGCACTGCAGGTAGGGAAGATAAGGACCTGTTTTTTCCCCCAGCCGTGACTGGGTTTTTGCTTTACATGTCATGGTCAGGCCTTGCTGGGGCTTCTGCTGCCCTCTTCCAAAACCAGTGGCTTCTTGTCCAGCCCTGAGTTTGTACACAAGTCCCAAGTATTGGCGAGAGTGCAGCAGTCACCCCGTGTGTCATTGGGGCAGCCCCTGCATGCCCAGGGATGCTGGGGCCAGGCTCTGGAAGCAGCAGCATCCCCCTGATGAACTCCATCTCTATTCCACAGGAACACTGTCATACAGCCCCCCGGAATGGACCCGCTTGGGCTGGTACCATGGCGAGGCAGCAACGATCTGGTCCCTGGGCATCCTGCTGCACCAGATGGTCTGCGGGCAGCACCCTTTCAGGAGGGGCCGGAAGATCAGCTGGGACCATCAGCTCTCGCTGCCACAGCGGCTCTCTCCAGGTGGATCCTCATCTCTGGCCACGGGGGAATACCAGTGCTGGGAGACAGCAGCGGGCTTGTGAGCATCTCGCTCTGGCAGCCGCTGAGGAGGTGGCACATGTCCTGCTCTCCTGCTCTCCTCCACAACAGGGAATTAATAGGAAAGTTTAGGCCCAGCTGGGAGCACAGAAGCAGCATGGCCTGGGCATGGGAAGAGTGGGGCAAAGCAGACAGGAGCCTTCTCTAGCTGACTGGTGGTTTCTGGTTTTTCTGCCCAGCGTGCCAAGAACTTATCAGGTGGTGTTTATCCATGCACTTCTTGGACAGACCTTCCTTAGAAGACCTGTTCTGTGAACCTTGGATACAGGATAGTCACCTGTCATAGATGAAGGGAGAGAGCCTCATGCACACTTTGCTGCAGGGCCCTGGTAAGTTACAGCTCCACACATGCCCTCTCAATCAGAAGCAAGGAAACCCAGACTTTTTTCCCTGCCTGTATCAATGCACTGGGGTTGTTTGGTGGGAACACGCAGCCCTTGTGCTGGAGCGGAGCTGCTCTGCCCAGCACTGGTGGCTGCCATCCAAGGTGGTTTTGCTTGTCCCAGTTGCCTGACAGCTGGGGCCCTGGGCAGAGCCCTGACAGCCTGGTCTTGACCCCCAGGGAAGGAGAAGGAGCCCCTGGAGAAGCTGTACCAGGTGGGGCTGCTGGAGACAGCGAGGACAACATCAAGGATGACAACCTCTTCCTCAACTTGGACACTGGCAGCTGAAGATGATGAACTTCTGGCACCTTCTCCAAAGCCAGGCTCCACAGCGGATTTGCAGATGAGTCCACAGCCGGGGAAATGCTCCCAGATTTGGGCATTGCTCAGACTGGCTGGGAACAAAAGGTTCCCCCTGTGCTGGGGCAGAAGCAACTTCAGTCGGCTGCCCAGCTGTTTTTTGGCAGGGCTGGGGGCATGGGTTGTGGTGGATACAAAATGGGAGTTTGCTCCTGGCCCTGCTAACAGCCCCCACCACCCAGCATGGCCTAGGCTGAGGCTGGGGCTGGGGCAGCCAGCCCGACACAAACAAACCCCCATGGTGGGAGCAGAGGTGGGACTCCAGAACCTGTGCAGGGGCTGCTTTGCTTTGCAGGCAAGGAATGGCTTGGGCTGCTCCACATCCCTTGTTTACTTTGGGATCACTGTTATTTTGGGAGGCAGTGAAGGAGGGAAGAAAGAAAGTGTGGGCTTCTCTCCCCCATGGGTGGGATTTTCCCTAGCATGTGGGGGTTGGGCCTTCCTCAGACCCCTGACAGAGATAAGAGTTTTTTTCTTGCTTCCCCTTGTCTCTAATCACTTTTCAACAATTTGTTGTTTGTTTTTCTCGAGGAAGCGTTCATTGTAAGGTCCAGTCAGGATTGGGAAGTGCTTGGGAGCAGCTGCAGCGTGGATGGGCTGTGCCCTTGGAGAAGGCTGAGGACATAATTTGGGACCAGCTTTTCTCCCAGCGGAGGATGGCGAGAGGTGAGTCCCGGCCTGCTTGGCATGGTGGGATCAGAGCTTTTGGGAGATGGCAACAAGCACAAGGAGTCTCCTGCTCTGGGCAGCTGCTGAGGGCTGGATGTGCTGTGGCTGGCTGCAGGCTGGGAATGTCCTGCCCTCCTGCTCTGCTCCCAAAGGCAGCAGTGATGGTCAGCTCTGGGCACGGCTCTGGGCACAGCCAGCATGGCCTGGGCTCTGTGGGCAGCTGGGACAAGGGGACAGGAGCCTTCAGCTGACGGGTGGTTTCTGGTTTCTCTCCTTGCAGCCGGGCTCTGCGGGTGCTGAGGCTGCTCTGGGCTCTGCCAGGGCTCTGCTGGGCTCTGCCCTGGGCACAGCTGGGCTGGTTCTGCCCTCACATTGCTCTGACAGCTTTGCATCAGATGAGCCCGTTTGAGCACAGTGCCTGAGCTTTCTCCTTTGGCAGGTGAGTGAGACTCTCCTGCAGGCCAGGAGATTGCAGCTGGGGTCACACATTCAATTGGCAAGGACCCAGACTCTCCACCATCCCAGCTGAACCCCTGAATCTCCGCAGGAATGCCTGGATATCCACTATTCATTCTTCATTTCTTTTTGGCTGTAATTGTGTAGTTTCACTCTCTTCCTCCTCTAGAAGTGCCATGAGTGGCCAAAGCTGGCAAGTGAGCCGTGTTCCTGAGGCAGTGCAGTCTGGAGCTGATGGATGGAGAGTTGCCCTTCCCACTTCCAAACCAGAGCAAAAGGCCGTAAGTGGGATTTTTCATCCGTAAGAAACCCCTGACAATTTCAGAGGCAATGTGCAGCTCATTCCCAGAGTGAGAAGGAAGGTCATCTTCTAAAGGATTTGGGGTTTGACAGAGTTTAGATTCCCAGTCCTGTCTGGAGTTGGAAGGGCCCCAATCAATTTCCTATTGCTTTGACCACAATTTAAAATAACAATGTTGGAAACAAGCCCCAAAAACTTTAAAAAAGGCTGCTGAGGTCAGTAAGATGGATCCCTGCCATCACACATTTACAATGTAAATAACTCTCTTTTTACAATGTAAATAGTTCTCTTTTTAAAAAGATCATTTACCTCTTAATGCAAAGTTACAGAAGTTGTTTCACTAACACTTGGATTTTATTTGTATCTTTTACAATTCATCTAATTGTTTTTTTCTTTTTCCTATTTTTTCCCTAAATAGAGGTCCTGGCCCTCTTCCAGCCAAAGGGGAAAGGGCCCCACCAAGCCTTGTTACCCACAGACAACATGGTAAAACTGAACACTAAAGGACCTTGTGGGCATTATTCTGGAATTAAAAAGGTGCCAGCTCCATGGACAACAGAATTATTGTTCCTAACTTGAATGAGATTGGGCTAAAAGAATGAAGAACGGTGTCACTACAGTACTACTGATGTCTGTAATTTGTACCTTGATAGTCAGCCAGAACCTTTGTTTGCCAAAACACCTCCAGAGTTTCTCCAAGGGATCAGTCATCAAAAATGTTTTGAAAATGTAAAGACCAAGGTAGCCAAAGCACTCAGTGTCACTAATTGCTGGGTATGTTCTCAGCTGAAGCTGGGAGGAATGGGGTTCCCTTGGAGGGCTCACCCTGTGGGGTGGCCAGAACTCTGTCAATGGGCTCTGCCTTGTAACAGGGTCAGTGAAGGGACAGTTACAGAAAACTCTGCTGTGGGACACAGGAATACAATGATCAGTGAGACAGGATTCACTCAGATTTCCCGTCAGGAGAAACCCAACCCTGTTATAGTTCTAGAGGCTACAGTGTCAGAAGATTTCTGTGCTTTACCATCACTGCCAATGTCAGTAGAACTTGGGGTGCTGCAGCTGGTCAGTGTCAGTGTCACACCACTCCCAGCTGCAGGGCCACCATTCAGGCTCCTTCAGCAACAAGCACAGAGAAGACTTAGGGCCCAGAGAACATTTTCCACCCAAAGAGTGCCTTGGGTTTCAGAAAGCAAAAGATTCTGGTTCACCCTGTGCCCCATGTGCACTGCCCTGTCCCGTGGAGTTGACGTGAATGAGCTGAATGGATTATTAGAAGAGGTAGCAAATGGTACTGTTAAAATGTCCAATAGCACATCCTATGAGCTCCAACAAACACAAATGTGGACTTCAGAGAACCGCATGGCCTTGGATTATCTTCTTGCTGGCCAAGGAGGAACCTGGGCAATCAGGGGACAGGGATGTTGCACTGCTAGCAGTGATGGGTTTGAAGGCCAACAGTCAGGAATCACCTTGACAGAAAGAGCAGTAGAAGAGTGGCAGAAAGAAGAAGATTTTTCTCGGTGGGATTGGCTTCATGGCTGCCAAATTAGAGGTTGCTGTGAAATGCATTCATGGCAGGGCCTGTGATCATTGCAGTGTGTGCACTTGGTGAGTTGCTGGGACACTTTGTGCTGGGAAGTGGAGTATTGAGACCTTCCTTAAAAGAGACAGTATCAAGAAAAGAGAGGCATTTGGTAAATAAGAGAGAATAGCAACAATTTAGGCATGTTTTAAAAGGAACGTGAATAGTTCTGAGTAATGAACTTAAACTGCACTTAATTGTAGAACAAGAGAAGATGCCTTTATGCCTAATACCTAAATCTAAGCTGTGTTACTGAAAGAATTGTTACGAAGGTTGTAGTTGATTGTAGGTCTCAGGACCAATCAAAGTACCAAGGCCTGAACAGGTTGTGATCAAGGCCTGAACAGGCCCTGAGGCAAAGCTCACCTCTAGATGAACCTTCCAAGCAAATGTTGTATTTGTATCCACTCATTAACGAAGCATGATTAACAACATGATCCATGTATGTGTTCCTTGATAAAACATGGATTTATCTTTCTGTATTTAGAAACAGACAAAGCCCCATGTGGCCTTGTTTGGGGGTGAAGGATCAAAGTCAACTCCCTTGGTTCCTCCTTCAGCCCTGGCCAGGCTTTGGGAGAAAGCAGTCAGGAGAATGAAAGCAGATGTTCTCACACTAGCAGTGATGTCAGCTTGTTTGTTAAACATTGTAAAAGCTGTGTCCTCTCACAGCTTTGGGGTTGGAGCTTCATTGGCTGCAGAGGTGGAGGCACCTGCAGGAATTCCCAGTGTCTGGGAGTGGCTCTCCAGTCCTTGCCTTCCCCCAGCTGGTGTGTGGCTGTGGATGATGCTAAAACCTGAGGCTAACTGGTGATGGATCTTTCCTTAATCACTCCAGGCAATCTCTGGTAGCAATGACTGGATGCATTGCTGAGCTTTTTTGTAATGCTTTGCTAATGATGATGTGCTTTGCTGAGCTTATCCTTTTGTAATTCTTTGCAGCTGTGCATGATATAAATGACACAATTCCTTCACTTGGTGTCTGTGTCTTTGGTGCTGACCCTGCCCACTGGTGAAACAGGGCCCCCTCCAGCCTAAGTGTTACCTGGGAAGAGAAAAGCCATCACTCCAAATGTCCCCCCTTCCTCCTTGTTCCCCCCACTTTATACCCTGAGCGTGATGCCCTATGGTCTGGGGTATCCCCGGGGTCAGTGGGGGCCACCTGTCCTGGCTGTGTCCCCTCCCAAGGTCTCCCGCAGCCCCAGCCCCTCTCCAGCGTGGCCAGAGGAGGGGCAGGCCAGGCTTTGGCTCAGTGGGAGCTGAGCAAGAGCAAAAGCATCTCTGTGTGCCCAGCCCTGTGCTCAGCACCCGGCCCAGCAGCGTCTCAGTGCCAGGGTCTGTGCCATCAGTCCCTGCCAGGGGTTTCCATGGCACCTGCCAGGCCAGGTGACCCAGGTGTGGTGTCCCAGTGAGGGCTGCCATGCAAACAGTGCCCAGCACTGCCCCTTTCTGTCTGCCTGACCCGGCCTTGGCCCTGGCCCTGGTGTTTGCTGCTGGTTCCGCGGCGCCTGACCGGCCCGCGCGGCACAGGGCAGGCGGCCACGGCACAAACCCACAGCAAGGGCTCCCCTCTGGCTCTGGGCAGTGACAGCAGCCCTGAGCAATGGGCTGGCGCAGTGGGGTCGGTGCAGTGTCCATGGCAGCAGTCCCTTGCAATGGCCAGTGCAGGTTGGGATGATGATCCACCCTCACAGCCGGCCCAGGGCAGGTGTGCGGTGCCCTTCCCCACTGCCTGTCTGCACAGAAGCACTTCCAGGGCTCTCTGCCTCTCCCTTCCCTCGCTCTTGAGTCACTCACACACCTCCCAAAGACCCACTGGGAGCTTTGAGCTGCAAGGAGTGCAAAGCTGGTCTGTCCTTCAGGAGTTGCTCTCATTCTGCCCTGAGCCAACTCTGGATTTGTGTTCATTGCAGAACTTCCTGTGTGTCTACATCATTCCTTGCAGGGCTCTGCCTTGGGGAAGGGGAACCTCCTTGAGGTACCTAGGGCTTGGCACACACTTGAGGAGTGTGTCTGTTTTAAATGGGGAAGCTTAGGAGTTTTAGATTGCTTCAAAAAGTAAAAGAAGAAAACCCCTCTTTGCCTGAGTGCAGCCATTTCTCCATGCACAGCAGGTCCCAGGTGAATGAGCAGAGACAGGACGGGCTTGGGCTATGTGGAGCAAGGTTGTCCACACTGCCTCAGACCTCAAGGCACAGCTTCTCTGACTAGGCCAGACATCCTCAGGAGAGTCCCTGGGCCAATATCAGTCGCTGAATGCTGCAGTCACCTCTGCTCTAAATAGAACAATCATAAAATATACTCTTCAAAGAGGAATGTGGATTTATTGGAAGCTCTTGCAAATAGTTTTCCATCAGTATTGTAGGAAACCTTCCTAATGGACTGCACTAGAGCATAGGGAAATCAGGGCAGAGCCATGGTTTGTCAGGACTTGCTTGATCCCAGTGAGCCCCGTGGTGCATTTAGAGCTGAGCCCTGGAAGCTCAGGGCCTGAGAGGAGATTGCACCAAACTAACCAGGAGTCAAAGTCCGAGGGAAAACCCAAAGTGTCTCAAAGCATGGATGGGTCCCCTGAGGTCCATCCACAACACAGACCCCTCATGGACTCGTTGGAGGAGAGAATTGGAGGCCAGGATGGCACAAACCTCTCAGAGACTCAGTGTGGGAAGGAAAAAGGGAAGTACCTTAAAAGAACTGCACTACCTTGAAGCATTAATGATCCCCATTGAGTGTTGTCACTGACAAAGAATCTCCAGGGACTAATTCCAGCAGATAATTGGAGGCCATGGTTGCACAAAGCTCTCAGGACTCCAAGGCAAAGCCCAAGTCCTTGGAAGAAGCTGCAGTCCCTGGGAGCATGAAGGAGGGCCCAGGGCCATTGCTGCCCAAGGCTGCCCAGGCCAGGAGTGCAGGGAGGCAAAGGCTCTGTGTGGGCAGCTCAGCTGCTGAGCAGAGCCTGGGCTGGCTGGAGGCAGCAGAAAGGCCAA
This sequence comes from Lonchura striata, assembly GCF_050655825.1. Taxonomy (NCBI): domain Eukaryota; kingdom Metazoa; phylum Chordata; class Aves; order Passeriformes; family Estrildidae; genus Lonchura; species Lonchura striata. The sequence goes on along the minus strand of NC_140734.1, from coordinate 4,532,985 downwards.
GGCCTGAGCCCCAGCCCAGGGAAGGCAGATCCTGTCCCTGCCCGCTTGCTCAGGGCTCTGCCGGGAGCACTGGCACATGGAGGGGTGCTGAGGGCAGGACAAGGGATGGCAGTGCCCAGCCTGGCTGGGGCTGTGCCAGGAGGCCCCAGTGCCTCAGGACAAGGTGTCTCCTCCTCACAGCCCTTGGTGGCAAGACGCTGCTGGGCCCCAGGGCACCAAGGCTTGGCTTCTCCTGGCCACTGCCAGCCTTGCCAGGGCCCTTGGCCATGTCCAGCACAGCTTGTCCTGCGCTGTCCCACAGCTCTGCTGTGTCCCTGCAGCTGCACACTCCCATCTCGCTGCCCCCGGGCCCTGCCCTGCCATATCCAGCCCTGCCCTGCCCCTGCCATGCCCAGGCCATGTCTGCAGTCCCCCCAGCCAATGGGTGGGGGTGGGCAAGTGTTCCCGAGGGCACAGGGAGGGGACAGCTGGGCTGGACTGACCCAAGGGATCTCCCATTCCGTGCAATGTCACGGTCAGCAATAAACTGAGGGAAAGGAAGGGGATAGGGCTGGCAGGGAGGGCTGTGGATGCTTTCTACCAAGACATTTCTCACACAAAACACAAAGTACATGTTCTTGATCCTGTCCTGCCAAGAGGTGGCTGGACATTGTCTGCTGATGGGAATCAGCAATAGGGGATTGATTTCATTTGTTGTTTCTTTGCTTCCACCTGTGGCCTTTTCCTTTTGAGGCCCTTGCTGAGGAGGGTGTAGAAGCCCAGAAGATCAGGACCTGGTTTGCGTATCCCAGACATCAAAAACTGGATGGCCGTGGGACCAACCAAGGATTGGTAAGGACAGCCAAGTCTTCTTGGCAATAACACACTGTGAGGAAGAACAGGCTGTGGCTGCAGAAGGGGCCATGCAGATAAAGGCAGAACTTTTCCAGGACAAACATCCTTGCTCTGGCTCCTGGGCATAAGCAGGACATGGTCCAAGTGCAGGAATGAGAAGTGGGCATGGACTGTGGGGGGATCAACACCACCAAAGACCCCCAAAGCCTGTGAGCCATTTCCAGAAAGGTTCAGCAGAACAAACTGCACGTGATAAGTTATTTGCACCGAAAGTGAGACACTTATTGCCAGGGCAGGGAAAAATGATCAGTGAAGAGGTCCTCCCACCAAGCCCAGGCACATTTGTGCCCCAGCACCCTGGACATCCCAATGGCTGGATCAATGCTGGAACCAGGACTGGGGATCTCCTCTCTCTCTAATTTCCTTTCTCTCTGCCCCTCTGATTCACATCTCTGTGTCTCTCCTGTCTGTGTCTCTCTTCCCTTTCACCTTTCCTCTTGTGTCTTTATACAAAACCTACTGACATGCCCTTTTATAGCTCAGGGACTGACATCGCAGTTTCTATGCCAAATGCATAATGAATTAATAAAACTTTATAGGCCTTTGTGGACTCTCTGAGCTTTTTAATTTCTTTCAGCCATGAGCATCTACAAAACTTGGGTGTCTCCTTTGCCTTAAGTTTGGGAGATCACAGAGAGAGAGGGAGAAAGAGGCTCGCTGGGCACCTGATGGCCACACACATTTAACCCGCCAGTGTTGTTCTGCTCAGCTTTTCTCTAGCAGGCAGCATTAACCAGATGCAGCTGTGCAAGGGTTTCCAGCAATTTGGCATCATCCACAAAGGAAATGGAAGTGCATTTTGTCCCATGGCACAGGGAATATATGAATATTCCATTATAGTCAAGGGCTGGTCACTGTAGGATGTAACCAGGGCGTGGCTGACAGGAGGACTCTGTTCCATGGACAACATTTGACCCTCATTGTTCAGCCAAATTCCCACTCACCCCACATTCCATTCCTTCAGCCCATCTCTCTCCAATCTGGCTTTGAGGAGACCCAGCAGACCATGTCACAGACCCTGCTAAGGTCTGGGCAAACCACATCCCCTTCTTTTCCCTCCCACGTGGGTTCTGCAGTCCCTGCCTTGTGCTGCCAGTGCGTGGAATGGCTGCAGGAGGATTTGCCACATCCCCTTCCCTGCTGAGCCTGACCAGTCTGTGACTGTACCAATCCCCTCCCTGCCCTGTTTGCAGACTGGTTCTATGTCTGCCCTTCCCAAGTGCCCAGGACCCTCTGGGATGGCTCTGGCCTTTCCAGGGGCTTTGAGAGAGGTCTCACAGTGACACTGCCCAGCCTTCTCAACATCCCTGACACCAAAGGCTTCTGCCACATCCCTCAGTTCCAGGTCAGTGCCCAGGGCATGGCACAGCCCTGTCCAGGTCCTCAGGGTGGTTCAGAAGGGAGGCAGCTGTGACTTCTCCCTGCAGACCCACCACTCTAATGTCCCTCTGTGCAGTCTGTGGCTGTCCTGAGCATTTCCCCTGGAGCCTCCCTGCCCTGGATGTTTCTCTCCATGCAGCCCTCAGCACATTGCAGGAAAGAACTTAGGTGGTTTCACAGAGGATGTTACTCTCTGAGTTGTGAGAAGGGACATTCACTTTTAAGGATTTTAAAAGTTTACTAAAAACTTTAACAAAATACAACAAAGGTCTGAATAAGAAAAAGGATGGTGCGATGCTGGGAGTTGGCAACCCCGGCAGCCATGAGCTCATCTATAAATTGGCTGCTCCGATTTTTGTACCCCTGGGGGTTGCCTCAGGCAACCCTGGCCCCTGCCAAGGTCTGTCAGTCGACTCTTCTTTGCCATTCATCCGTGGAGGTTTCTTTCTTGCCACTTGATGGGAGGTGAGGTGTTGTCATGCTGCACTTCCTAGTAACAAGCTCGCCCTTTTCTCAAATGTTTTATGCAAAGGTGCAGGTACGCACCCTCCTTCCTCATGCCTGGACTACTGAGGCCCTCTCTTGGCAACTGTACGGGCTGGGGAAGATGGACTATGGGGAGAACAGAGGACATCTAAACAACAAATCACAATAACGCAACTATAAGTCAATAGACTTTCCTTAACATACATATAATATTAATCTCTGAATTGCAAGAGCCAACCATTGCATTAGGCATTTATAACAGAGTGAAGTGGCCTCAAGGCACTGTTTGTGCCACTGGAATTGTGCCACCCCCAAGTGCTGATGATGGTTTTCATAGTAAAAGGGTTTTTAAATCCTGGGGATTTAGGGTTAAAAGGAAAATTAAGCTTAGTAAGCCGTGAAAAAAAATACCCTATGTACATGTAGGCCTTGTACCTTGCTAGAACTGCACCTGTGTAGCTAGTACATGATAAATGATATACTTGTTAGATGTGATGATTGTTTAGTAATTAAATAAAATTACTGTTTAATCATAAGAATAATCATGAGAAACTGTGGTCAGGGGCCTCAGAAAGATCATGAGAAACTCATGCTTGAATAAAGTCAATGTATACAATAGAACAATGTAAGTTTAATAATTAATATGTAAGTTATATAACGATAGAATATAAAATACATTCAGCTCAAAAGCCATGTGGAGTCAGATTTGGTCTGTACCCCTGATTCCCAGAGCTCTCAATAAAAGCACCTGCATATAATCATATCCTGTGATTGTTCGTGTTCCTGAACGTTGACAATCTGTTCTATGGTCCTTATCAAGTCCCCCCTTTTCTTGAGACAAACTTCCGTATGGGAACTAGTTTCTTAATATCTATATTTTATTTTGCAGCATAAGAAAACTTTGGTTTCTAACATTATTTCTAACGTGTCTTCTTCTGCACTCTTGTTGGCTAAATGTTTCCCCAATTCCAGTTTGGTCTTATCCACTTGGTGTGCTCTGCAATGCCTGATGGCAACTTCCTCTGGTTTCTGGATACCTTCAAGTGAACCCAAGATTTGTTCTCTGTTTTTGATCGGAGCTTTGATATGTCAAAAGGTCTTTTTCTTTCCAGAAGTCCCATGTTCATGTACTATACCAAAGGCATATTCTGAATAATTTCAAATGTAAACTAATTTTCCTCTACTCTATTCCAAAGCTCAAGTGACTGAAATTAGTTCTACTTTCTGGGCTGAAACACCAGAGGCGAGTGCCCCCAGTTCGATTACATCGGGTTGTGGAGTCACTGTGTATCCAGATATTTGGATAGGAAGTTTAGGGGCCTGGTGCTCTGACAGACCAGCTGCTCCTGTTGCCTGCTCTGCCTTTGGCATCTGCTCTACTGAGGGTATGGCAGCTGCAGCAGGATTTCCTGTGGGAAGAGGTACCACTGCTGACATAGCCCTGGGACTCCAGCAGGGGCCCGTGGCTGTGCCCTCCAGCACAGGGGTGTCACCCACAGCGGGGCACGGGGGGAAGGTGAAGGGCATTAGAAGGGAGAGAAACCAGTGTCTAGGGACTGTGTGAGGGAAATAACAATTTATTTCCTTTTCCTTGAATAAAGAATTGCAGGAGCCCTGCTAGAGCTGCTGGGGGATTGGCCTCTTGCTGAGGCCCCTCCTCTTTTTGGGACACCATGTCCCTCCGGGCAAGGGGTCCCTGTTCCAGCCAGGAGCAGAGGTGCTGTGCCTTCTGCCCCGGGCAGAGGGACCTGCTGCTGTCACCACCTCTGGCCACAGGTCCTCCTGATACTGGTCCTGCCCTGCAGGGATGGGCACAGGTGGGGAGTGGCAGTGAAACCCAGGGCAGGGGCTTTAACATGGACTGCTCTCAATGAGTTGTCGAGAAATTACAGTTTTCCTTTTTCTGCCAACCAAGGCTGTCAGTGTTTCTGTGTTTGTATTAATGAGAAGGGTTAGGGTTAGGGTAGAGTGTGGGTTTAGGGTTAGGTTAGAGTGTGAGTTTGTGGTTAAATGGAGAGCAAAGTGGTGTCTGCATTCAATTGATTTTAATTTTTTCTTTCATGGTATTTTGCATGTGAAAAGTCTGAAAATCAAGGACATCTTTTTGGAATCTGCTATCTTTGCCCCTGATACTAGCCGAGTGACCCTTCAGAATTAAGGGAAAGCATGAACTCTTTTGGCCATTTTTTAGAGGGAGAAAATACCAAACCCAGACCTGTTTTCTGAATCCTCTGGAAAATCTGACTTATCCAAGAAAACATAATATGGAATGTATCAATTTTCTGTTTGTCATTCATTCAGACACCTGTGAAGCCAGATCAGTAATGGTCTCTTTAATGATTTAACACAGCTGATTGCCATTAAATCACTTGAAATTATGGCCTCAACTTTGAATGACATTTTGAATATGAGAATTTCCATTTCAGGGAGGAACAGAATGCATTTGCACAGTTCCATTTGTCTTGGTTTGACAAGACAGGAGTCTGTGAAGGAGGGCTAAAGCCTCCTGTGCAATGGAGAAGGTAAACCCCCTCCCTCCGAATTACCAGGATTTTTAAAGTAAAAGGCTCTCAGGCAAAGATATGGGAATGGGAGTAACAATTCTTTACTAGGAGAAAACTAAATAACAATTTAAAAAGGCAAATGCAATTGGTACAAACAGAGCTAGTGATAAAGTCCGCAACCTGACACCCTGAGGAGTCGGGGTGTTGGTAGCAGTCCAGTTGAAATGACAGCTGCTCCTCTTGCAGTGGCTGATGAATTGCAGCTGAAGTGGTGATCTTTAGAAGGTATAGTTTTCTCTGAAGATCTGGTGGCAGATGGGCCAGTCTTCCTCTGGGAATCCCACCGAAGGGGCCGCTTCTCTGGGAATCCCGCAAAGAGAGAGAGCTGCTCTGTCTCCCAAAAGGTGCCATGTTATACAATAAAAGAGTGCTTGGCTTCCCCCTCTGGGTGGAGCATCTCACAATGGGATGGTGTAACGTTACCAGCCCTGCAGTGAGTCAGTCAATGGCCCATTAACAAACCATTACCTTTTCGGAGCAAACCATCCTTCTTGGAAGAGATAATAAACCTACCCAACCTCCAAGAGATGGCAAATAGAATACAAGCTTATCTTGCAAACCAGGACACCATTATGGGTGGATATTTTTTTCAGCACACAGATTCTCTCATTTCCCCTTCTTTAGCCTTAAGCATTAAAGTCAACCATCTGCTTTGGAAATGCAACTCAAATGTAACACTTTCTACTATTTTGCTTAACTTATTTTTAGAGGCTGAAAGCATTCAGTTGTAATTTGCTTTATAGAATTCTTTGTCACTGTGGGACTGGAAAAAGATCACGGGAATTTCTCCCATCATAGATTTTAAAATATTTTAAAACGCCATTATAAAGACTATTTATCAATATTTAATTTTTGCTTTCTGTGTAACTTTATTAAATCTGTACTTTAAAACAAGCATTACCTAGCAGGTTTTCAGTTCAATTACAGCAGTTGCTTTTCAGCAGGCTAATTTTCCTGTAGGACTAGACAAGGAAAGTAACTTAGGAAATTGATTTTTCCACATTGTTGCAGTGTAGGAATGGTATTCCCCAGTTTTGTGCTCACCCTGATAGAGCTCAGACCATGTGCCACTCACTGACTTCCCCACCACTTTTCCTGTGGCAGGAGGAGAGAAGAGCACAAGTAGGTAAAGATCAGAGGTTGAGCTAAGAACAATTTACTAGAAACAGCAGAGAAAAAAAAAACACAGATGGTAATAACAACACTAAAAGGAGAGTGTACAAGAGGTGAACGAGTCACACATGATTGTTCACCCTACAGAACTGGGCACACCCCACGATTTACGGCACACCGGCGGCGGAAGAACAAACCCCTTCCATTTCCCCCTGCCACGTGGCAGGTGATATCCAGTTACCCCAAGGTCCTGGCCGTGCTCCTCCTGGCTGCTGCAAAAATTACCCCTGTCCTGGCCAGATCCAGGACACGGGATCTGCCCTGCGGGTCCTGGCTCTTCCTCTGGGTGAGAGCCCCCCATGGCATCTGCCTGGCAAAAGGGACTTCAAGACAACCTAATACTTATGGACATTCCCCCTTCTGCCCCTGTCCCAACTCGTTTTTGCCTCCAGAAAACTTTGAACAGAAGTAGCACTTAGGTGCAGTTCTGCACATTCTGAACTGGCAGGAATGTGACCCACATGTCACTCTAGGCACACATGCAGCAAGGACAAAGAAAGTTTTTGAGGGGCCTGGGTCTCAAGGTCTTGTGTTCCAGGAGTACCACCTGTTATTTTCAGATTCTGCTCAGGGATAACCAGTGACCTTCTTTTTGTTCTACATGAGACATAATCATGTGTGGCACATCAACTGTCACTTTTTTCCCCATTTATTTTCAACCATATCCTATCAATCAGGACCATGGTGGCTCCTGCTCTGAGGTGCATTGGCCATTCCTGTAGTACATTGTCTGATTGTATTTTGAGAAATAGGCTCAAAATACCACAGGGTTACTTCCCTTACTCCCATTCTTGGAGCTAAAGATGGAGTTATTGTGCAAGGCAAAGGCACGCAAATATGAACAGTGCAAAGGGGTCAGTCTAATCTGGTTACTCCAGAGCAGGGGTTGTCATCAATAACCTAAAAAATATATAGAAAGGCTGCTGGACATTCTGGAGTCCAGTGTAACACCTCCATGGATTCCTTTAATGATTCATACACAGGCTTTTCCAATAGTTCATAACTGGGGATCCATCATCAACACCATCCAGTCACTCCCAAAAAGGGACACAGATGTGGGCTCTGGTGTTTGACAAATTGCTTCCTCCCTTTCTTTCCCCAAACTTTCTTTCCCTTGTGAGTGGGGCAGCCAGGAGATAAGACATGGGTAGATATAGACATGGTCTTGAAAACAAACACAAGATGTCATAGAAAATGTGCTTTGGCTGGTAATATTCAACACATTCTCAACTACATGCTCTTCTTTTCTCTCCCTGTAATGACTGGACAACACTGATTTTTGGTGCCAGGTGACTCAAATCAGGAATAATCTTGGGTAGGGGGAGAATGACAATAAAACCATCATAAACTGAGTATAAAATGTTTATCTACATGTGTCTATAATTTCAATGGCCAGCTGCATTCAGCTCAATTATCAGCCTGTAATTGTGCTCAGGGCCAGCGTGGGCCTTTCCTTGTCAGCTCCTCCTGCACAGCACATGGGGCCCTGGGCATGCTGCTGGCTTGTTTCCTTTTAGGAGACTGGGATGAGGAAAGGTCAGAGGGTTTTGTCAAAGAGATGATATTTGAGTGACTGTGCATGTGCTGGAAGCCTCACAGACTGACTGGCCCATGACAGGATGGCCCAGTGCTGGGGAGACAGCACCTTGCTGCCCTGGTTAGGGGTGTTAAGTTGCTCCTTTGCCTCAGAGAGAGCCAAGTGCAGCACTTTTGTGCAGAAACACTTCATTAGCCCTGGTTTGCAAAGCTACTGCAGCAGCCAGAGCAGCTCTTTCTGCACTTGGAAATGAGCTGAGTCAGTCATGGCCTAAGGCAGGGCATTCCCCACGTGTGCACATTTGAACTCCCTGTGCCCCGACTGTGTTGCGTCCCGCTCCTCAGTGACATCCCGCCCAGCCTGGAACATGGAACTCCCCGTTTCCAAGGACACGTGGCCATTGTCACCAGCACACAGCAGGAGTGCTCAGACCCTTCGGCAGCTGCGGTGAGAGCGGAGGTGTCAGAGCGACAGCGAGTGTTGGTCCAGCTTAGCTGGTTCTAGCACACGTTGGTCAAGAGGCTGATCCACACACTGAGTGGAGGTAATTATTTACAGTTCTGTGCAGAAATGGGGGGCTCAGGGACAAATTGACCAAGCCAGCACCACAAGAAGTACAGTGTCTTTAGTATTTCTACATTTTAGCAAAGAAATGAATTAGTGTTCATTGACTGCAAGTTCCCAAGTTCTCTTCATAATTAGTATTTTGTCTGCTGTTGGGTAATGATCCTCTCACTTGTCATGTTCATTAGTCTGCATGCTCAGTCTCTCCCTTCTTTTATGTCAATGGTTTCTTGAGTGCATGGCCATGGTCTGCCCCTGCTGGAATGGCCTTTTACCTCACAGGAGGTGATTCAGCACAGTTTCCGCATTGGCTTTATCAGTTTGTTCCTTTCCTTGGGGGTTCTGCCAAATGTCCTTGTGCCCCTAAATTCTGCATTCTTTGTGTCCACCATCAGTGGTACATCCTTCTTCCCAAGCCTTGCTAACCTCCCCGGTCTCTGAGGCAGCTGAAGCCTGTCAAGCCCTACACCTCAACCAGGCAATTCAGCCAAGAAGTAACCTGCCTTTCAAAGGCCTGGCCATCACTCCTTGGCTACTTCTTGTTGCCTGGGAATAATCTCCCTTCTTGTTGATGAGCCTTGAAAGCCACAAAGGACAAACATCAAAGAGCACATTTTCCTTACAAACATTTTGCATTTTGCAGATTCTTCAGCAGGACCAGTGGCTGTGTGGGAGCCAGAGCAGCCGAGGCAGAGCAGGATGGCGGAGCTGTGGGCCTGGGCACGATCCAGAGCGTTCCCCAGGGCCCCGGTCTGCACTGCGTCCCGCAGGGCCCCCGACAGCACTGCCGTGCCCGTCAGGGTGACCCAGAGGTGCCAGGACCAAGAGGTGAGGGGCAGGTGTCGGGCTCTGCGGGCTGCCAGCGGGTGGGGGCTTGGCCATGGTGTTGGTGTCAGTGCTGCCGACCCCGCGGGACCTGTTGGGCAGGGCTGGGGCCCCACTGGTGCTCCAAGGGCCCCTTTGAGGCAGCTGCCCGGGGGAAGCCACTCACAGGGATGACACGGAAGAGGTGCCAGTGGAAGGGGGAAGTTCTCTGATGGATGTGTTTCTCAGGGATGACACTGAGGAGGTGCCAGTGAAAGTCAGATGTTCTCAATGCTGGGATACTCAGGAAATTCATGCTTTGGGCATGGCTCTTGGTCAAAATGCATGGATTTCTCATTGCTCCATGTTTGCACTGCACTCACCAAACATGTCAGGATAAAGGAACCTCTCTAACAGTATTTTTTAGTATTAGAAATAGCCATTTCTTTATTCTCAGCTGTGATGCATAGTGGAGAACTCCAGCCACATGCACACCATTTTCAAAGCTTTTCCAAACAAAGAAATTTCAGCATTTTTAGCAAACAAAAAAATTAAACCTCATTGGTTCTAAATTACATAATTTCTTCAACTAAGTAATATTCTATCTTCTCTTTGGTATTGATGTCTCCCTTCTGGTGGTAATGAATTCACATCTTTCAGTCCATTTATCATAGCTTTTTAGATTTTATCTCAGACAATTTTGCCTACAGAATGAAGCAGTTGGATGGCAGTAGTTGTTTTCATTAAAAAATGTACTTAGGCCGATGAACATTTTAGTGATTTTTAACCTCCTGCAGAATGTGATACATTCTGTATTAAATTATAAGATCAGCCAAGCAACACAAATTTTGTTATATCTGATTAACCTAGGATAAATTGCTTCCATTTCACAGCTGCAAAGAATTGCATCTAGAGCTGAGGACAAGTGCAAGAGTTTTCATGCCTATTGAGAGTCAAAATTCACCTTATGCAGATTAAATTCTTCTTGGAGCTGACTCCAAGATGTGCTTCCTTAGTACCAAATAAGTCCCGGCATCAGGCCGTGTCCAAAATTCTTATCTTTTTGTGAACCACTCTCACCTGGATTGTTAGCTGAACAATAGTTCAGTTGTACTCAGGCGCTTGATTTCAAGGGAAGCCTGTGCCTATAAATTCCAGCAACTGGGAAAGGGTGACTTGTTACTTGAACGCTTGGCTGCGTTAGAGGCCAGGTGAGGGTTGCTCTCTCAGGGCAGTTCTGTAGCCGGCTGCTTGCAGAGGGAGAACTGTGTCAAAGCAGCCCTTTCTAGTGATGTGACAGCAAACCTTTGCAAATACAGCTCTTGTTTAAAACAAAGGGCCTAGTTAATCAGCAGTAATGGAGAGAAGGCTGAAGTTTTTACAGAAAATATCTTTTTCCTTTTAGCCAAATGCCAGCGAGGCATCGCACAATGGAAGTGCGCAGAATGTCAACTTGTATAACCCAGCTGGAGGTATGATTGCCTTTCACATTTTGCTCAATGTCTGCAAGATTTTCAACTTGGTAATTCATTTTTGCAGCATATTCTTGGGACAGGGGATCTCTTGTGTTCAGAGATCTCAACTGGAGGTGGTATGCCCTCAGGTCAACCTTGCAGTCTCTTGTCACTGCACTTAGCCACTGGTTTGTTTTTGCCCTGTGAAAACCTGCTAGTCCTTCCTTGTTGGCATATTGGTTGATGGGATGCAACTTGGAATATTGAGGTCAAGGTTTAGACTACTCCTAAATTCACAGCCTTGGTAGCTAAGGTTTTGCTTTTGGAGTATCTAGGCACTGTCATTATCCTTTAAATTTAATTGGGAAAACCTATGCAACCTTGAGAATGTTGCATAGAGAATTTCATAAACTTTGCTTGATTTAATTTTTTCTCTCAGTCATTAAGAAGTGAGTGTTGCCACAACACTGTGTTGGGTTCTTTTCAAAGAAATTGAAAGGAAGATATTGATGTCATCTTCCCCACGGATTCCATCATTTCCCCTAAAGCACAATGCGCTTAGGTGATGTCATTTGTTATTAATCTGTTCTCAATGCTGTTTCCCCAAAGAGCCTGGCTTCAGGCAGACTCGAGGCGCACATTCCCCTTACAGGCACTCAGTGGTGCTGCCTGCAGCAGTGAGCTGAGCCAGGTACAGCCAGCTGCCCTGAGAAAAGCAGGCTCTCACCTGGCTGTGGCTGCAGGCACCTGCCTGCTGGGACTTCCCTGCCACTGCAAGTGCAGCTCTTGCTCTGCCTTAGCCTACTGCAGAGCATTTTAAACTAGTGCCATGGTGGCTTTTTGCAGAGACAAAACTAAACTTCACATTTCTCATTGGGGACATTCTGTTTCGCATGTGAATGCTGATTTGTGTGATTCTTGGTGGTGCTCTGCACAGATCCTAAGGGAATATTTAGCATTCGGTAACTGGGGTGTGAGGACTGGCAGTAGTGAGACAATTGTGGAACTTGGCACCGCTTTGGCTTTAGGCTGGCACAGAGAAACTTAGGTGAGACAGGTCTGGTTGCTGCTAGGGTACAGGGTGCCTTTGCAACATGCTCCATGCTGTACCAGTTAGGGACTGGGCTTTGTCACAGAATCAGAGAATCAGAATCAGACTTGGAAGGGATCCACAAGGATTTGCAAGTGCAGCTCTGTCCCCAAGAATCCCACCAGGTGCCTGTGGAACTTGTCCAAATGTTTTCCGAGCTCTAGTGGACTTGGGACCATGAGCAGTCTTGTGGGGAGCCTGTCCCAATGCCTGATCACCCTCTGGGTGAAGAAGTCTTACCTAATTTCCATCTTAATGCTTGCTTATGGCTTCAGGTAATTTTCTTTAGAAGTCATTCAGGGGTATGGTTTTAGGGGGTTTTTTGTTTAAATGCTGTGGGAAGTTTCTCTATCCACATTGGATTGAACTTCTCAGCACATTAGCAGTGTCTACACTCGACAACTGGCATGTTCACCGTGTTCCAAATAATTGAAGCATGTGATGTTTGTGCAATTAGGTTTGCAGACAAATATCAGAGAGGCATGGTCCAAGGAACAGGAAGTGGAGAAAGGCATTAAAAATTTGAGCTACATTGAAAGACTGAAGGAGCGTGTCAAGAAAGGTCAGTCTCTGTGTGTGTGACGGAAGAGACAGAGCTCCCGGATTTCTCACCAATATGCATCAAGTCTCCATCAGCCACTAAGCAGGAGTTCCTGGCTTCAAAACAGTGCTTGCTGCATCATATCCCCTCCCTTGACCTGCTGGCCACGCTTCACCTGATGCAGCCCAGGACACGGTTGCCTTTCTGGGCAGCCAGCACACGCTGCCAGCTCATGCCCAGCCTCTCATCCACCAGCACCCCCAAGTCCTCCCCACCTTCATCCCAGGCTCCTCATCCCATCCCAGCATCCATGCCCAGCTGGGATAGGGCATGTCCCAACCCCAAAGATGCGGCACTTTGCACTTGGCCTTGTTGAATCTGATGAGGTTCCCAGGGCCCTACTTGCCAAAGTTCTCCATGTCCCTCTGGATGGCATCCCAGGCCTCTGGTGTTGGCAAACTTGCCAAAGAAGCATTTAATCCCACTGTCCATATCATTCTTGACATAGCTTAGTGCTTGAGCTTACAAACTGGAGAAATCAAATGAAAACCACCATGCATATAACGAGTTTTTCATCAATACCTCACCTCCAGTACCACTCCTTCACATGGTATTTTTAATGTCTGTTTCTTCCTAGTGCTTTACTGTCTGGATTCGTAATGATCTATAAATTCTGAACAAATAGAGTTTCAACAGTCTCAGTACATCCTTTTGCATCAACTACCTTGCTTCCTCCTACTCCCCATTTGACAATTTGTTTTCTGTTTTTTTCTTTACTGAAGTGAAAATACCAGAGCTCAGGAGAGCCCCACACAGCTCTCCAGATCTTGTGCCCGAGAGGAAGAGAACGATGCCCATGAACCCTGCAAAATACATCCGGAGACTTTTCAGTGCTGTTTCTCAACGACCCATCAGAGACAGGGTGATTCATTTACTGTCTCTGAAGAATTACAAGAAGTCAGAGCTACTCGACTGCTTAGAGAGAGAGGGAGTTGTGGAAAAGGACAAAGAGTCCCTTGGAAAGATCCTTCAGGAGGTGAGATCCTGGAGCTGCTGCCAGCAATGCTAACTCTTAGCAGTCTTACTTCAGGGTTTCAATTAGAATCTAATGAGAAGTTTAGGAAATGCTCTTTGTTTGCATTTTTCCATCCATTTTACCTAGTTTCCACCCAACTGCAAGTCCATGTGACAAAAAGAAAGAAATCTTCAAAACTTTGGAGGCCTTGTTACTGTTTTTCTAGAATAGCTTACAATGTAAATTCTTTGTAAATTTGTTGCCTCTCATGCATTATTTTAATCCTCCCTCTTTTCCTTGCACTGGTAAACTGCTTCATGAAGTAACTTCGAAGGGTGAAACCCTCAACTGGGTGAAACACTTCGCTGAGGTCCTTAAAATATCCTGGGACAAGTTTCAGAGGAGAGAATTTTGGTAGCTGCATAGGGCAGTATTTCATTTGAAGGGACTTGGTGGCCTCTCAATGGTATTTGCTTCTACTGGGGTCTGTGGGGATTGCCTTCCAGGGAAGGGTGTTCCAGGCAAATCCTACATGATAAAGATGGTGGCCCAACTTTGAACACAGATTTTCATTCCTGTTGTGTGCATTGAGTCTTTGACTTCCTTGGCACCCATTATTTCTCATAATTTTCCAGTTGTCCTTTTAGTGCCACTGGTATTTCTTTATTACAGCCATTCATATGATTCACATGGACTGAAGGATGCAGTGGCTGTTTCCTTCCTTTTTCAATATTCCCCATCAATGTAGGCTGTTGCTGAATTATGCAAGCATTAACATATCAAGTAGCAATATTTCCTTTTGAGCTACGAAAAAGGTGATGATAAGATTTCAAAGCTCAGCTCCTTCGAGGGTAAGAGATGAAAAAAATGTCTCCTTTCTTTTTATTCCTGTTGATGTTTAAGGAGATTTTGAAGGAGTATTTTCTTGTTTGCAGTGTGAACTGCCTGGTGATACTGGTTTGCATTCTGAAAGGGCTGTGTGACCAGCACTACATCCTGAAAATTGTTATTCACATTTCTCTTAACTTCATAGGGAGGTGGTGTTGTTTTTTGCTATACATGAAAAACCAGTAGGGAGAACTTGCTGAGCTCTTCTATTCACAACCTTCCTTCTCTTCCAACACAGCCTTAGTTCTGCTTTTAAAAAGTGAATTCCTGATTCTGGGTACCTTTGCTACTTTTAAGCTGTTGAAATGTAGCTCTAGGTAGGTTATCTCCGATAAGTGTTCCATAGGAAGCTGTAGTTTCCTCTGAGCAGACACCTGAGAAAGAAAAGCAGTTCTGTTTGCAGAGACAAATGCCAACATCCTGTGGTGCTTCATGGGATGATGAAAACATGCCATGTTACAGGTCCAGGCTGTGTTCTGCCATGGCAATGTAGCTGGGTGAAACAAGAGGGCAGCAGGTGTCCTCCAGAGGGTGGAAAAATATGGACTTCCTCATGGAGATAATGTTCTTCAGGTCCTCCTCAAAAGAAAAGGAAAACAGAAAGGAAAAAACTGGTCTCTCCATGTATTTCAAATGGTGAAGACTGAGAGTTCTGGCATAGTGTACCTTGATTCTCAAAGCTGCGTTAAAGGTGAAAAAACCTGGATCCCTGGTGCAGGGAGAGGTTTTCATAGTGTCCATTTTCCCCATGCTTGCAGCAGTTTGGAATTTACTTACATCCAAATTTCTACAGCCCAAATGGACCACATCTCTTTAATATTGCTGCCTCTTACATGACAGCTGCTTTGTTCTTCATATCAAACAGAAGTCGTGGAAAACTGGTGCATGATTTTCTTTTCAGCTTTGCTTTAGCTTTGTACTACCAGTTTTACATCTGTAATCTGCCCTTTGGTGTAATGAATATTGATGTTTTAAATGTCTGCTCATAGGTAGCCAACCTGGATGCAAATGACAATTCTTTCAGTCTGAAGGAACATTTCTTCAAAGACATTCAGGTTGATTGGCCTGGCTACAGTGAAAGAGATAGAAAGACATTGGAGGGGACCCTTTTTCAGTAAGTTCAGCCAGGAAAACAACAACCATTTCAAAAAAACCCACTGGGAAATGAAGGTCTGTTTTTGCTGTGAGGAAAGAACAATGACTGTTGATATTTTTGCCTTGTAACCTGAAATGCTGGACCATCCTTACAGAAAAACAGCTCCATCTCCAAATGCCACCAACACCAGCCAGTCACTGTCTCTGGGACCTTCTGAAAGAAATACTCCACTGAGAACTGCTCATGTATTTTGTGAATTTTTAAACATTCTCTACCATATATGATGTTTTATCCCACTTGCTCTTGGTGTCCAAGCTGTGATATGAAGCAGTAGTGCTGTCTGTACATCATATAAACCTGAAGTGTGTAACTTCTAACGGGATTCCTGTATGGTTTTCAACACGGTTACAATGTCAAAGTCTGCAACAAGCTTGCACCCATGATTTGTTTCTCATGGTGCATAGGAAACTCTGCTAAGGACAAGATGTGGACATGGTTTTGGTACCTAGCTGCGTCTGTGCAGGGTTCTTGATGATATGGCAGCTCTAGTACCTAAATCATGCATGGTAATGGCAGTGCTACTGTTTGAAGAGAAACCTTAGGGAAGTCTAGCATAAGGACAAATTCCAGTACTGAGGCATTTGTAGGAACCTTGTTTTTCTGTCCTAAGCAGCATTTAGGCTCCCATTTTGATTCAGGCTATCCCATGTGAGAGGAGGGGACTTGGAATCATTAGGGAATACCTTGGACTTGTCAGGCTTAACATCCAGAGATGGCCAATACAATGGGCAAGGAAAAAGTTTTGAAAGAATCTTGGAAAACACTGCATGCAAGGTATATTTTCTATACCTTAAAGAATTCTCTTTAAACAGCCCTGGTTTTCCCTAGCTCTTTTCCCAGCCAGAGCAGGAAGTGCTGCAGGGCCCAGCATCCTCTTATGTCCTACCTCCATGCCTACAGAACTTGTGTCAGCAGGCTGGCACAGAGCTGTGTCTGGCAGTCCTGCTCTGAGCTGCTGATGGTGGGAGCAGTGTGTGCTTGGTAGGGAAGAGGCTGTGATCCAGGCTTTCCTCTGGAGAACAGCAGGAATGAGACCTGCAGCCAGACTGGGGCTTCTCTCTGTTGTTATCATCTCTGCACTGGACACGCTGCGATCAGCACCGCACCGGCGGCTTCTTGGGGCCGCTTTAGTGAATCGTGTGGCTGTGTGACAGCAAGAGTTGAGTGTGTTCCTGGTGTGTCTAAGCAGAAGTAGGGAGCAAGATAAAACCAACCTGAGCTCCTCATTTTGGGGAAGCCTTTGATAGAGGTGCTGAAGGGAATGTCTTTCTCCCAAAGCCATTTAGCTACAGAGTTGGAGGAGAACTTGCTGAATACTCAGGTGAGAAAGTAGGAATGAAATAGAGAACATACTGAGCTGCAGCACCTCCTTGTATGACAGGCCATTTTAGGTAAGAAAAGTGCGTGTTCAACCATTGCCAGGTCAGAAATGCTGCTTTTTCAGAGCAAAACTAATTGGCATCATCTTTGCAGAAACGACCTCTGGCTTCTGCCTTTATCAGTCCTGTGATGACCAAGAAGCAGAGGACTGACCAAGAGCCCAGTGGTATCCAGCCAGCAACTGGTGGCCGCTCTCCTTCTTCCTTGGACCTGCCTTCCACATCCTGCTCAACTCTGAACCTGTCTCCAAGTGTCAGCTCCATTTCCACATCCACCCGTCAGCTACAAGAGAAAGATAAAATTCGGATTCCATCTGGAGTCCCTGCTCTTGTCAGGGTGCAGGGGAAGACTCCCAGTTCCAAAGGTGAGAAAACAGAGTTAGACACGGGGAAAAAATCCCACCCTTTGGATTTCGATAAAATGCTTGCCATGAGCAACGCCAAAGAGATGAGCAGAGAGTGCAGGACACAAGCAGAAAAGGAGTCACACAGTCCAAGTGCAAAGGGTATTAAACTGATGGACCACTTTTAGATATGCTTCCATTTCATTTTTTACTGGATATCTGTATGGATTTTTTAGTCATATCGAGCCTCCCATCCATCGGCACCTCCAAGTCCTCCCCACCTTCATCCCCAGTCCTGTCTTGGTGTCAGGGAATGTCCCAAACCCAAAGATGCAGCCCTTTGCACTTGGCCTTGTTGTATCTGATGAGGTTCCAAAGACCCCACTTCTTGGTCCTTCCAGACGGCATCCCATGCCTCTGGTTTGGGCAAACTTGCTGAGGGTGCACTGAATCCATTCTAGAGGATGCACTTGCTGAGGGTGCACTTAATGTCATTCTAGACATAGCTGAATGCTTGAGCTTACCAACTGGGGGAATCATATAAAAGCAAAATGCATAAACATAGTTTTCCATAAAAACTTCCCATCCAGTATCACTCCTTTACCAGCTTTTAATGACTGTTTCTTTATAATGGTTTACTGTTTGGATTCTTGGAGATCTGTAAATGATGGGCAAATAGAGGCT
This sequence comes from Lonchura striata, assembly GCF_050655825.1. Classification (NCBI taxonomy): domain Eukaryota; kingdom Metazoa; phylum Chordata; class Aves; order Passeriformes; family Estrildidae; genus Lonchura; species Lonchura striata. The sequence goes on along the minus strand of NC_140734.1, from coordinate 4,515,032 downwards.
CAAAAGTCTTGGTACATCCTTTTGAATCAACTCCCTTGCCTTCTCCAAACCTCCAGTCTGAACTATTTGTTTCTGGTTTTCCCTCTCTTTAGGAGAAAAAGCAGAGGTCAGAGGAGCCCAACAAAGCCGTTCAGGTCCTGTGCCTGAGAAGAAGAGGATGATGTCTGTGAGACTTGCAGACATTGACTGGAGCGGTTGCGCTGCTGTTTACGGCCGACCCTACAGGGACAGGGTGATTCATTTACTTGCTCTGAGGGATTACAAGGAGCCAGAGTTACTTGCTCGGCTGCAGAGAGATGGAGTCAGGCAAAAGGACAAGGATTCCCTTGGAAAAATCCTTCAGGAGGTGAGATTGTGGAGCTTGTGCCAGCACTTCTTCCACCATGCTATTCTGCTGCTCATAATTTTACTAATTCCTCACATGTTTAAATTAGAGACTTTTCCAATACTCCTTCAAGTTAAGTTCTACTGGGATGTCTTTCTCATAGGCTTTCTTAAAATGCACACCCATTGAAAGATGCAGTAGATTCTTCCTTCCTTTCTAAATATTCCCCATCCACATAGGCTTTTGCTGAATAATGCAAGCATTAATAGATCAAATAGTAATATTTCCTCTTTAGGTAGTAAAAAGCATTTTGGAACCTAGTCAAAGGACTCAAATTCAACATGGATACACTTTCAATTGATCCTACGGTGACTTTAGGGAACTGTTTCCCTGAACCTGTGAGGTCTGTTGCTGTGTTTGCCCAGGGCAGTGGCAGGGATTTTTCACCCTGAAGACATTCACAATATAATGAGAGCCACATTTTGCCATCCCAACTGAAGTAGCCCATTTAGGTTTCTGTAGTTTGCATATACAGGTGTAATGAACATTTGTTTTCCAAAATGTCTGCCTGTAGGTTGCCGACCTGAATGCAAAGGATAATTCCTTCAGTCTGAAGGAACATTTATTTCAAACCCTTCAGACTGATTGGCCTGGCTACAGCAAAACCGAGAGAGCGAATTTGAAGTTAATACTTTCTAGGTAAGTTCAGTCTTTTGGGGAAGGAAAAGAGCCTTTTCAGAAGAAAGCCCTGGGAAATGAAGCCTAGGTTCTTAGAATATGCTGAGGCAGCAGGGACCTGCCAGGATCCTGGCCCTGCACAGGACACCACAAGAATCACACCAGGTGCCCAAGAGTGCTGTCCAAACACTTCCTGAAGCCTTGCTGCAGGGACCAATGGCCTGGGGAGCCTGTTGCAGTTCTCAAGCACCCTCTGAGGCATGAATGTTTTCCTGATATCCTGCCTAAAGCTCCCTCAACTCAGCTTCATGCTGTTTCCTTGAGTCCTGGCACTGAAGGTCTGCAAGCAAAGGACTATGACAGTTGATATTTAGGCCTTGTAACTTCAAATATTGGACCATCCTTACAGAAAAACAGCTCCATCTCAGAACCGCACCAGCAGCAGCCAAGTAACATCTCCTGGGCCTTCTGAGAGAGATGCTCCAGCAAGACCTGCTCAGGTATTTTGTGCATTTTTAACATTCTGTACTCTGTATTAAGTTCCAACAGACTTGCTGGTGGTATAAAATGCTGGTGATGTGAATGTGCAGGACCAGGCCTAAGCATGTTTTGCCTCAGACATTCCAAGTGCTGTGACAGGAAGGCTGTGATGAGAAGAGAGGATCCTGCAGGGGTGGAGCAGCACTGTCCTGAGCCAAAGTTCTGCTCTGCCTGAAGACTTGAGCTCAGTCCCCACCCTCAACTCATTCCCTGGAGGAGGCCTCAAAGGGCTGGCTCTGCAGGAAAAGTCTCCTGTACATAAGAGGCCGCACCAGGGTGGGGCAGATGGAGCCCTCTTGCTCTCTTGTCCCTCTGTCTGTCTGTCACTCTCATTGCTGACTCCAGCTCTGCACTATCCACGTGGCTGCACCACCACAGGAGCTACAGAATGGTGATATTTCCTCAGTCCCTCCTCTGCCTCTATTTCTCTCCTCCCTCACTCTGCCTGGGCACACACAGCTGTCCTGTTCTGCTCCATCCTCAGTTTGGAAGTTTGCTGTGGGTGTGGGGAGCTTGTGGCTCTGTGTTGTGGCTTGTGAGTCAGCAGCTGTGAGAAGGTCCTTGGGAGGAGCTGAGAGATGATTGAAGGGCACTGAGCAACAGTGAGGGTTTGCTAGTAACCACTTGTGACACTCTCCTACGAATTCAAGGGCTTGTTAGCCAAGAGCTTTTGAGTCTGCACAGCAGGTAGCCTGCTGGATTGAAGACAGCTCCTCCTAAAAGCACAAGAGTTTCTTGACATGTGGCTGCTGTCTTTGTTCATCCTGATGAGAATTCACAACCAAGCATCACCCCCTGTACTCCTGGATTCTAAGAGTGAAGCACTAATCTGGTTTTTAACACATAAAACTCTAAAACAGCCAGGGGCCTCTTCAGTAAATCATGTGGATGTTTGACAGCAAAAGCTGAGTCTTTTCCTGGTGTGTGCAAGCAGAAATTGGGACCTAGATAAAACTTACTGGACCTCCCCTTTGGGGAGGCTTTGCTGGAGCTGCTGAAGGGAGTGTCTACTTCCCAAAGCCTTTTAGCAGTCGACTTGGAGAAGGACTTGCTAAGTCCTAAGATGAGAAGCCCGGAATGCAATAGAGCAGGTATTTACCTGGAGGTCCTCCATGTTTGACAGCTATTTTTATTTAAAAAACATGTGTTTTCAACCTTTGCCAGTTCACAAATCCTGCTTTTGTAGAATGGGAGCAAAACCTGATCTGGGTCAGAGATTAATGAACTGTTTTGTTATTGTTGTAGAGATGGCCTTGGGCTTCTGGCTTGAGCAGTCCTGCAATGAGCAAGAAGCGGAGGATTGAGCAGTAGCTCAGTTACCTCCAGCCAGCACCTGGTGGCCACTCTTCTTCCTGGGCGCTGGCTGTGACATCCCATTCTACTTCTAGCTGTCTCCAAATGTCGGCTCCATTTCCCCTGCAACCTTTAGGCTCAAGAAAGACACAAATTTCTGAGTTCTGCAATGACAGCACTCGTGTGTTGAAGACTACAATGTCAAAAAAGATGTGTAGAGAATTCAGGAGGCTGAAGCAGTAGTGTCCCTTGGATCTCAATGAAGGTACCAATGTGCAGCTTTTCCTAACTCCAGTGTGGATAACGATGGAGTAAAGATTTGATGATTAAGAGAAGCCTCTGCATGAATTAAGGTGCAAGAAAGACCATATTCCAGAGTCAATAGTACAGACATTATTAATAGTAAATGTCAGCTAAGGAGGTAGAAAGCTAAAGGAGGAGATGGGCCAGGTGGGGAGAAGTGCTGAGATGAACACTGAGGTGGGTTAGGCCCGGATGGGCCCTCCCTTCCTGCAGTGCAGCTGCACAGGCTCAGCTGCAGCAGTGCTGCTGCATCCCCTCATCGTATTTGCAGTGCAGGAGGGGAGGGAGAAATGTGTGTGGGTGTGTGTGGTATAAAACACTGGAAATTGCTCCCAGCTTGTCTCAGAGCAGTGATGTTGGCAAGGGCAGGCAGGCTCCTGCAGCTCTGGGGCTCTGGGGCAGCTGTGGCCTTTGGAGCAGGCAGGGCCCTGGGCCCCGCTGGGTACAGCCAGGGATGCTCTGGGGAAGGCTGAGGGCAAGCCTGGCCCTGCAGGGCAGCAGTGCAGTGAGGCCTGTGCTCGGGCTCTTGCTAGCAAATGTCACTGGGCAGAGGCCAGTGGACGAAGCTACTGCTTCTCGGGAACCTCTCAAATTGTTGAAAGGCATCTGGAGTTTTATTTTCAAACTTATCCTGCACACCAGTTAGGTGCATCTGGCCTGGGATGCATCCCTGGCATATGTTGTTGTCTGTCCTTGTACTGAATTTTAACTTGTTAAAGATTTATGCCTTGTAAATATTTACCTCAGGATGGTTTGAAGTGTTTATTCCCATGTGGAATGAGTTTTTGTCATTGCAAAGAGAACCAGATCTTCAGGCCCAGAGGAGCAGAAGCTTTGGTGTGACAGTGTTGGGATGTGGCATCTATTATTCTCATTGCCACCTCATCTTGGGTTTGTATCATGAGCTTGATAAACCTCACACCTGTTGATTTGAGGGAGAAGGGATTGAAGAAGGTTTGACTCCCTTCAGTGGCTTTAAGCATTAATGAGTTTTGCCCTCTTTAGGAGCTGCTGTGCTTTGGGTGGTTGTTGTTGTTGTTGTGGTTTCAGACTTGTCTAGAGTTTGTTTTTAGGTCTGTAATACACAACAGCCTCAGTTTGCAAATTTCCCAGAAGGATGGTAGCTCACAAAGAAAAATACATCCAAAGTCAAACTGAGAGTAATTTTATTTTTTTACATGAATAAAACCAGACTGGCCTGGCTTGGTAGCCTCTGAGCCTGCCTCAAGGCTAATTTAAAGAAAAGGTCATGAAATTCTAAACTCTGCAGAAATGTTGACATGCCCTAATTTTCTTTTGATTTCTCCTTCCTAGAGTAGCCCTAGCTACTCTGAGATGAAGAGCAGATGCCAGTACCTCCACAAAAAGCTGTCCCACATTCAGCAATGAGTATCTGAATTTGGCAAGCAGCAAGTGGAGTCCTGGCACCAGTTGTCTGCTTCAGCAAGGAAACATCTATTAACTCGGGCTATTTTATTTTAAAAGAAGGTTAAGGTTTTAGGATTCTTCAAGTTAGGATTGAGTAGATGATTATTTCTTAAAAGCATAGGATTAGTTAGCCTAAGATTACAGAATTTAGTATTGAACATTAGGAATAAAGAAGTTGCATTCTTGTTAACTCCTTCTCTTATTGCCACTTCTCTCCAAAGAAGTTTTTTTTCCCATCCCGATTGGGGGATGGGCCAATTAAATCTGCTTTCTAAAAAAACCACTGCAAAAGTTGTCTCCCACGTTTACCCTAAACCAGCCATTTCTGGCACCCCATGTGAGGCCCAAGAAAGAAGAAAAAACCTGTAATTGCATTTTGGTTGTGCTTACTCTGTAGTGGTGCAAAGCTGTCAGTAACCATGTTACTTGAAGTGGTAATGTCTGTGGGGTTGGGGCCTTCATGTGTTTCTAGTCCCAAGGCCGTTTTGAAGCTGTAATAGCTTTCTAGTCACTAGGATTATTTTCTTATCTAAAAACAGCTCCACTATTGTTCTAATACATAGCTTTTACAGTAGAGGGGCATGGGTTTGAATAGCTATTGTGCTAGGCACAGTAATAATAATTTATAGGGATTTTACAAAAGTACTGAAGTCTGTTCAAGATATATTTGGTTTATAGTTTCTCCATCCTACCCTATGTCCCAGTTCCAGTAGCATGTTTTGGGGGTTTATTAGAAATTACACCAGTTTATTAGAGGAAAAACATGGGCTGAAGCTTTCCAGCCTTTCCTTTCCTTCTTCTCCTTAGGATCTGTGCTGTCCCTTTTTGAAAATGTTTGGCTTCCCTTGAATGTTAAAGAGACCACTTTCCTCATATTTAATCTAGTAAACTTCCTCTATATAGTCTACAGCTTCTCGAGACTGAGGGCTAAGATGTCCAGAGGAGCTGATGAGTCCCCTAACCCAGAAGCAGACCCAAGCAGGGAGAATTCTGAGTAGTGTAGAAAGAAAGAGAGAATTAGTCAAACCCTGAAAGAATTTTCTGATCCCCCAGCCTAGGAAATTTCATATGAACAAATTCAGAACCCAGATGAGGTGGGGAAATATCTAGAAAGAACTACCATGATGACTTTAAGGAGAAAAAGCTCATTGCAATAAGCTAGGCCCTAGCCTTTGCTTATCACAGACTGCTAAATACTGTAGAACAGCAGACAGAAGCAGGGGGCAGGGAGATAAATCAGCAGCTACCCCAGTAACTCAAGCTGCAGTCAACAGCCCAGCTACTCAGGTTATAGCTAAACCAAACAGTGAACCTAAGTCTGCAGATAAACAACAATAACCCTTAACCCAATCAATACAAGACCAAATGTGAAAAACATACTCTACAGCTGGGAGCCAAAATCTGGCCTGAAACCTTTAACAAAAACTACCACTAATTGAATCTGCTTTCTACAAAAACCCTTTAAAAGTTCTCTTCCAAATTTACCCTAAATCAAGACAACTTGTCTTGATCTACTGTTTTCTGCCTGTTTTCCCCTGACATTTCTTCACCCATCGGTTCCTCTCAGTGGCTGTTTCTCTTCAGTAGTTGATGGGCTTCTCTTCTTTTTTCCTGCAATCCCCTAATCAAAATTATGGGTGCCAAAGCAGTGGCCCAAGAAGCCCCTGCCTGTGCATCTGCTGAACAGAAAGTCTGTGCTCAACTTGAATATTCTCATTAAACCCCTTACAGACTTCCTGCTGCAGTTTGTGGGTTTTTTTCCCTTCCTATGTAGTCTTCATAGTGCTCTAAATAAATAGGTACCCTGAGGGAGTGCACATTGCAGGTGAGCACCCACTGCATAGCCTGCTTCAAGTAGATCTCATGGATCTCATCTCCATCTTCATCACTTCACAGTCACTATGACTCCTGCATGGAAGAGACAGGCTGCCATGATGCTTTCTGCTTTTGGTCCTTTTTTGGCAAATAAAATATTTTATTTTAGAGCATTCAAACCCTGGAGTTTCTTCCTGCTTTCACCTATTTGAATTGCCTTGACATCAAAGCACTGCCCCCGGACATGACAGCCTGGCTGGTGCATGTTTGTGCTCACAGCCCAAAGGTGCCACGTTGTGTCCGTGCCCCGGCTGTCTGTCCATGTCCATTGAGGCAGACGGTGGAACGGGGGGACTCTGCCAGCTCTGTGCTGCTCGGGGGCCGGAGCAGCACAATGTTCTGTGTTGGAAGGCCTCCACCGAGCCCAGAGGCTGCCTCAGCCCCAGCCGCCATCCTGTGCATGGTGGCAGCGCTGAGGGCTGTGGCAGGGACACTCTTCCCCAGAACTGTTTCACAACTTTTCCTGTCCCAGCAGGGGACTTGGAAATGTTTCTTCTGTCCTGACTTACCCTGTTTCCACCTTGTCAATACACAACTTGCTGTCTTACTCGCTTTATGCTTAGAAGGTTCTAAGAAGAAGATGAGAAACATACTTTGATTATGACACCCAAAAAAGAAGGCCAGAAAACAGCACTCCATAGTGTAGGGCCTATAGAGTGGCTATTTGGTTTATTTGAGAGCAGAGTGAGGGCAATAGCTTCACCACAAACTCACTTGTCCATTCATTGCACAGTACAGGCTTTTAAACTTTTTAACTTAATGTACACATTATACTTTCCTAACCTTCATATTGCAACATCTATTCTAATTACATCCTTATATAAACCCTTGTAGCACATGTGCAGTTTCTGCACGAGGTGGTCATCTGTGGATGACAGCCTGGCCAGAGAGGGAGACAAGACATTCGTTTTTCACAGCAGCTTGTGAGACCTTTTAGGGAGTTGCAGAAATGATGATAACTTGTTAGTTTAAACAACCAGCAGGTGGTGATTTTCTATTCTGATTTTTTGTTCTTCTTAAGGACTGTTTGTGAGAAAGATGTTTTTGTTAATTAGCCAATCAAGTAGAATGTGTCAAACCTGTCTATAAAAGAGAGAGCTTCTGTATTAAACCTTCTGCAATTCAGTCTCCTGGTGAGCTTGTGTCACTCTGGGCTTAATGATGACAGTTGCCAGCCTCCTGCTGGTCATTTTGGATGAAGGCTCAGAAGGCTTCCTCAGGCTTCAACTTTTTTACCTCTGTTTCTGCACATGTTCTACAAGACTGTCTGCTCAAATAGCCAGTGGTTAAACAGCCTTTTGCAGTTAGCTTGTTCTGCTAAATTTGCTGATTTCTAGAAAGTGCTTCATTCCCATCCCCGGGTAAAAAGTAACTACTTCTTTCTGCACAGCTTTTAGCATAGCTCAAGTATTACTCGTTCCCTCAGCACCTAAAAGAAGGAAGGGAGGTAGGGGCAAACCAATGAGAGTGATGGGTCATTATCTTGTTAGCCAGGTATCAATTATTAGATTAAGTAAGGGGTATTCTTGTCCATAAAGTATGTGTGGGGATACCATAGCGACAGAGCCAACGTGTGGATTTGGAGCGCTGGGGCGGGTGCCAAAGTCCTGCTCTTGAGAGGGGTGCAGGGACATAGGCAATGTCAGAGGACAATGAGACACAGGGGACATGAGGCCATAATGGGCCAAGCATGATCCTGCACAGGATGGCAGCAAAGACACTTCTTCAGCGTGACCTTGGCAATCCAGGGCACCCCAGAAAGGGCCGAGGAGTCCTGTGTGTAACCAGGAGGGATGACTGCCATCACTGTGGGTCCCAGCCTTCCCCAGTCCCTTGCTGGCCATTCAGTTCACACTGGGAACCAATTGTGCAGGGACCTCCTTTGAGTTTAGAAGGGATACCAGACCAGGCATGATCTCCACAGATGAGAAAGTACCCAGTGGGTAGCTGCAGTGGAGAATTGGAAGAAACTGAAACATGTGCTGAAGTGTAATTACACCAATAGGAAGAATTTCTCTATATTGGGAGACTGGAATTTACTGATACTGGATACTTGTTAGGATTTTGTTGCTGCATACTAGTCCAATTAAAAACAATGCATGCATCAGCTTGAATTGATCCCAAAAGTTTTAACTCTTGTGGTTCAAGAGGAGCAGGGGGAAGGTGAGGAACCCAAGAATCCCAATTATCCACATTATTTTGGGGATTTGTCACCTTGCAAGATGGTATGTTCTGAGGGCAAGGCCAATTGTCAACAGGTATCCCTACCAGAGAGGTAGAGAATGGATTTCCAGGGGAGGCTAGAGACAGACAAATAGCACTCTGATTTGTCAGCTTAGCTAAAGTAACCCATGTGTTTGTTCTTGGTTGTGCAGGAGCCCAAGCATTAACTTGCAACAAGATTGACAGTATCAATATCAAAAGTATCGTTTTATTCCCTAGAACATTATTTATTTCCTGTAGAATAGGCTCAAGCCAAAGTCGTCCTCTGTGGAGTCTTCGGTCTTCAGCAGAGGTGTCGGCAGCCGTGTTGAAACAGGACGTGTCCACTTACTGGGAACCCACAAGGGCCCTGTAGGTGTAGACACACACATATGACCTCTACCCATATAATTTACAGGTGCTGGTCCTGACCATATCCCTGTAGCAGGATGCCTATACATTGCGGTCATTGGCTTATCAACATCTTTCTGTTTTGCAAGTATCCCATGTGCATAGGCAGGTGACATATCGTGAACACCAAATATACAAAGATGATTTAAAGTAAACAATGCTTTTCCCAATCTTTCCTGAGGATCAGTAATTATCTTAAAATTTGCAAGATACTGTTTTGGAGATTGATTTGCCCTTTCTACTATAGCTTGTCCTGTGGGAGAGTGTGGTATTCCTGTCATATGCTTAACACCCCACAGCTGCATAAAGCGATTAACTTTCTTCCCTACATATGCAGGACCATTATCTGTTTTAATAACTCTAGGTGCCCCTAAGGTAGCAAAGCACAGTGTTAAATGTCGAATAACATGAACTGCTTTCTCTTCAGCTTGTGGGGAGGCCCAAATGAAGTGACTGTAGGTGTCAATGTCTACATGGATATTATGTAAATGCCCAATTCATTCACATTAGTCAAATCCATTTATTGCAACTCATTGGGGCCTAGACCTCAGGGATTTACCCCCAGGCTAAGGCCTGGTCAATTGTGATGACTGCAGTCTGGACATTCTCTGATAATTCCTCGGGCTTCCTCCATGGTAATATCAAAGCAACATCATAGCCCTTCTGCATTCTGATGAAATGAGGCATGGGCATTGTGTGCTTTTGTAAAATTGTCCATGGGTACAGTCACTGATACCATCTGATCAGCACAAGCATTGCCCTCCCCTAATCCTTCCATCCACTTATGACTCCTGATGTGAAAAATAGCATAGGGAGCGGATCTCTGTCTAATAGCTGATTGCAATTGTGCAAAAACTGTATTCAGGCGTTGATTCTGTACTTCTCGCAGCAATGCATCTTGAATATGCTGTGCTACTCCAACTGCATACAAGGAATCAGACACAACATTTATAGGATCATGCATCCATCAACAAAATGCACAAAAATAGCTAAAAGTTCTAAATTCTGCAAAGTGCCTGATTTCTGTCCCTCTAACATGATATGATTCCATTGTCCTTGCTCATTCCAGGTGAGAGCAGCTTTTCGAGACTTGGGGCCTGCATCTGTGCATACAGGGATAGCATCCATCAGTGGTGTTTCACTATATTTTGGTTGTGACAGCCAAGTCTGTGATGACATCCAGCGTAAAATAAATTAAGATAGTGGAGACAATTGCATTTCTGCACCAGATTCTAAAATGGTAGCTTGTAACTCAGGAGAGTGTTGCAAAAACCAGTCCAGATCCTTCTGTTTTACTGGAAAAAATATTCTTTGTGGCTCTTCTCCAGTGACCTGTAACACATGCTTCTGACTTTTTCAAATTAACAGTGCAAGTATATCTCTATGTGGCTGGATGGAATTACAAGGTTGTATAGGTCCAAACACCCATTCTAATACCTTTATATCCTCCTTCTTTCCCCCTCTGTCTTTTAACTGCTGAATGAGAGCACCTAACAGGTGTTTTGGCTGAGACAGAATAGTAATGTCTATGGATAAGTCAGGATCTCTGTGATCCACAGCTCTCTGTACTACAGCAGTAGCAATATCCAGTACAATTGTGCATTGTTTGTCAGTTAAGTGAATTGGTGTAGCAGGATTTGTGCCTTTCAGCAGTGGTCGCAGTTCATCAAGTTCAGCATTAGAAATACCAACAACAGGACAAAGCCATTCTATATCTCCTATAAATCATTGCATGTCATGTAAGGTTTTTAACTACAGCTGCAAATCAACTTTCTGTGGCCAAATATGCATGTCAGAAATCACCCAGCCTAAATATTTCCAGGGAGCAGAGCGCTGTACTTTCTCCGGAGCAACACACAAGTTTTTACTCAGTAACTGCACAAGAATGAAAGCCTCCTGCTGAGCAGCGAACGAGCTTTCTTGTGCCAACAGAATATCATCCATGTAGTGATATATCACCATGTCAGGAAAAGCAGCTCCAACAGGTAACAGAGCAGCATCCACAAAAAGTTGACACAGCACAGGACTGTTGCTCATTCCCTGGGGAAGGGTCGTCCACTGATATCTGCTCACTGGTGCCTCACGATTTAAAGAGGGTAAGGTAAATGCAAATCTTTTGGTATCCTTTGGATGAATGCCAATTGGAAAGAAACAGTCTTTTAAATCAATTATAAGGAGATTCCAATCCTCAGGCAGCATAGCTGGATTTGGGAGACCTGGCTGTAAGGCCCCCATTGCTTCCATCTGGGCATTGACTGCACGTAAATCATGCAGCAGACAAAATTTTCCTGATTTTTTCTTAATAACAAATATTGGAGTATTCCAGAGACTAGTAGAAGGTTTAAGTGACCTTGCTGGAACTGTTCAGTAACAAGGCAATGAGCTTGTTGTAGGCTTTCCCTCTTTAATGGCCACTGCTTGATCCACACTGGATCATCAGATTTCCAGGTTAGGGGGATCGGGAAAGCCCAAGCAGTGACTGCTACTAAAAACGATCTTTTGTCACAAGGAGAGCACCTAATTGCATGAGAATGTCATGGCCAATTAATGCTTGAACATTGTGTGGTAATGACATAACAGTAACAAATTGTACACAAGTGGGACCATCCAGTGATAAACAAATTTTGTCTTGCTCTTACAAACTGAAGCTGAACCTTCTACTCCCTCTACACCAGAGAGCATTTGGAGCAGAGGCCAGCTGGCAGGCCAACAGTCCTTGCTGGCAATGGTGATGTCAGCTCCAGTATCCAGGAGTGCAGATAGCTGCAGTCTCTGTTGGCCATTTTCCAAAAGAACAGGAGCTTTTGGCTGTTCCTCCATCAGCAAACATAGTCAAGCAATACCTCCTGTAGATCCAAAACCCTATGGTCCCCTCTGCTGTTGCATAACGGAAGAGGCAGCTTCTGTCAGCTGCAGCGTAGGTACAAGCTGAGCAATTTTGCTGCCATCAGGAATAATCAGAGGTAGATAAAATGTCACAGCAACAATAAGGATTTCACCTGTAAAATCAGCATCAATTACTCCAGGTAATATGAAAAGTCCTTTTAAACCTGCTGAAGAATGACCCGAAAGAAGTGCACCACAAGGTTTTCTTTATGCATCACTTGTCCTTGGATCCCGGTAGGGATCTTTACAGGCTTTCTATCAATTAACGTAATGTCTATTGTGGTTGCCAGGTCCAGGCTGAGGCTTCCACTTGTGGCTGGCCAGAGGCAGCTGGCTGGCTGTAGCTGTTTGGGGCCTGCCACACAGGAGCCACTGCTGGGGTCTTCGTGCCACAGCTCTTCACGCTCCTCACCGTGTTTCCCGATTCTCTGCAGGCTTCAGTGGAGTGGGAGTTCATGGAACATTTGTTACACCACACTGTCCCTTCTCTGCAGTTACGATGAAAATGTCCTATTTTCCCACACCTGAAACACTTTGGACAAGGTTGTTGTTGCTTAGAATTATTTATAGGTTGCAATGGAGTTAGAGCAGCAAAGGCTTGCGTTTGGCCTTGCACCAAATCTTTCCCTACATCCCTGAGTGCCTCAACTAACATTGCCTGTCGACCTGCAGGAACTCTCAACATTCTCTCTAGCATTTCCTCTACTGATGCATCAATGCTCATTGTATTAAGAACACTTCTGGTAGAAGCATTGCAATTTTCTAGAATACACTGTCGTAATAGACTTCCTTTCATAAAGTCTTGTACACAGGCTTGGTTAATAGCTTCAGTTACCCTATCAACAAAGGGGGCAAAAGATTCCTCTCTGCCTTGCTTTATGGACATATAGGATGGAGACACTGGTGTTGTTCTAACCTTGGAAATTGCTTCTTTAGCTAATTGCATAGCAGCTTTTAATTTCTCAGCCCCTACTTGTGCCTGCATCTCAATCATGGCAAACTGTCGTGTACCCACCAACTGTTCAACTGTCACCCCTTTTAAAGGATCATTTGGCTGTCGTAGAATTCCAGCAAAACGATCACTCAATTGAAGCCAGTGAGATTGCTACAGCATCAACTGAGACTGTGTCATAATCATTCTCATGATATCCTTAATGTCTTCTGGAAGAAGCAAACCTGAGCCCCATATGTAACCAAGCATTTGCTTTGCAGGCTCCCCGTGTAACCCACATTCATTAACTGTTGCTCTTAATTATGAAAGCAATTTCCAATCTACAGGATGATAATTAGTTGTCATCCCTCCTGCTGGATTTGGTGTACAGACAACAGGGAAAGCCTGAAAATCTGTGTCAGTAATAGCAGAATACGTGTCATTATCCTTATTACTTATTGCTTCTTTTTAGATACTTAACCAATCTATTCCGTGTATTATTGGTCATTCTTTAGAAGTTTCTTGTTTAGAAAGAGCACCAGTAGGTATCATTAGTGTGGGAACTCAAAATGTCTCTCAGACATTTTTAGAGGTTCCAGGCCTTGGTCAGAAGCATTCTAGACCCTGGCAGGCAGCTGAAAAACAACTGTGATTTTGAGTTTGAGCCATGGAATGAATTGCCAACTTTGGAGGTGGAACAAGCAGTCACAAAAGGTTAGATAGTATAGTAAAAGTAGTTACAAAGTAGAGGGGAAATTTTTTTAGTATTGTACAGGGGGGTTTTAGCACATGTACAGGGGGGTTCTCACTTTTTACATGGGGGTCAAAAGTTCTAAGATGGAGGAAAGTGGGCTGATCCTGTTCTTCCTCCTCCTTTTTCCTTACCTCCATGTTCTTGGTGATGTTGGCACTCACAGATTGGTTTAGAGTAGAAAAACACTTGGCAACGTAGGTAGTAGGTATTGGGGAATAATTGTAAACATGTTATACGTAATATATCTTATAAAAGATAGCAGCAGTCCTGGGCGGGGGGAGAGACGAAGAAGACAGCAGATAGAGAGGATGTCAGCGTGTGTGTGTGCCTCTACCCAGGACGCTGATCAAATAGCCGCAGTCCAAGAACATAATCTGATAGATAACTAGCAATAAACTGCCTTGAGACCAAACAGCTAAAGCCTGCAGAGTTTTTCTATGGAAGCATGGGTTGGAGGAGGAATTTCACCACCATATGAGACCCCAGAGCAAGGCCGGTGTTCTCACACATTAGAGCTCCTTTATGGTGGTTCTGAGCAATTTCATCCTGCAGCTGCTCTGCCTTGCTGTCTGGGAGTCTCTCATTCCCTGTTGCAAATTGTTCACTCCTGGGGAGGGGATCTGTGGGCAATTGAGCAGAACTAGAGGCAGGATTAATAGCAGGAAGACCAGTAGGTTGTTTCTCATTTGGTCTGCTCCTTATCTCAATAATATTCCCTACTGGAGGAGTGGGATTGTAGTCTACCCCTAAGGAATGCATTCCTGGTTTATTAACTCCTTCCAAGGTTGCAGTAGTGACAGCAGCAACTTTCTTTTCTGCCTGATACCTCTGCAAACAATTTATGACTGAACACCAAGCCTTCATTAGCTTTATGGCAGCCTTATCATCATCAATCACCTTAAACCAAAGGAAGTTCCCTAATTCACTCCATTCTTTCTCATCAAAGAGATCCCCTGAGGCTTTAAACAAGCCTTGAGCTTGGCCATATTATGCCAGTGGATCTTTATCAAGATCTATATCAGCTAATTCACATTTCTTTAAGAAACTAGCTAACAACTGAAGAGTTATTTTGCTTTCCATTATAATCTATCCCTTTTTAGTGCAGCCTTTTGCACTTTGTAAGCAGGGTAGCTCCTCCCAGATGGCGAGTTTTGAGTTTTGCAGACTCAGGCACCAGAGTGACTCCTTATGCCAGCATCTGTCTCCTTTTAGCCTGCTGAACGCTGCTTTTTGGTGTGGTACTGGTCTCACCGTCCTGGTCACAGAGCGACTGGGCAGAGACCAAGTCCCTGGGGCAGAGACCAAGTCCCTGAGTTTGGGCACCAATATGATGCTGGTGGTGGGAAAACAAGCACGCAATCAATATGATTGATACCAAACTCCCCTTTAATCAAAAAGCCACTTAACTTATAAAGGTATTTTACAAGCATAATCAGCAGTAAGCTCTCATTAGTTAATTTACAAAGGTCTTTGTTTTATTTGTCCTACTTGCGGTTACAGCTGTAGCTAAGTTTTCAAGCCAAGTTCTCATCTCTAAGTCATGTCTTCCAAGGACATTTCATATTGTTGAGCATATCTTCAAGGCTATGCCTGTCCTTATGATCTCATTCCCAGACCTTGTACAACTATGCAGCTTCCCAGGCCTAGACACAGAGCCGGGTTTCCAAGCTCTGTTCCCAGGCCAGACATAGCGTGATTCTGGGGTCTTCAACAGAGGTTTTTAGGAACAGGTATTCCATAGAGTCATGGCCTTGTTCCAACAACCGTTCTCCAACAATCCAGCTGCAACCACACTTGATTTCCAGGTCAAAACACTTGGCGTCGCTGCCCCGGGCTTCCCCATAAGACACGTGGGGGCTTTGGAGACCCCATAAGGTGCACAAGAGGCTTGGGTCCCTTTTGAGACACACAGGGATATTTTAGGTTCCCTATGAGACATGGAGGACACTGGGGTCCACGGAAAGTCATGCATGAGATTTGGAATCCTGTGTGGGCATGCAGGGGGGTTGGGATCTCTCCCAAGGTGTGCAGGGTGCTGGGGGTCTCTGCTGAGCACAGGACAGGGTTTGGGGTCTCCTTTCAGGTGTGGAGAGGGCTGTGGGCTCTCCTAAGCGTGCCGGTGCTTTGCGTCCCTCCTGCTGCAGGCAGTGGGGCTGGAGTCTCTTGTGAGGCTCGCAGGGGACGGAGCCCTCCCGGGTTCCTGCCGGGCCCGTCCGGCTCGGGGCTGCCGCGGCCCAGGGGCAGCCGCCGTGCCGGGACGGCTGTGGCGAGGGGCCGAGGCGGAGCTGCCCCGCCGGGTCGCGCTGCACGGGCACGGCACGGGCGGTGCTGAGCGCCGGGCAGGCGGCACCCCGAGCCCAGGGGCCACAGCCGCGGCCCTGCCTCCATCGGGGCCGGGCACAGACAGCCCCGCAGGCAGAGCGGCGGCACCGGCCCCGCTCAGCGCCCGAGGGGACGGAACCGATGCCAGAGGAGCCCGGGGGGCCCTGAGCGGGGCCCTGGCGCTGCCCGCCCGGCTCTCCCGGGCCTGTGGCCATCCCGGGCGCCAAGGGCTCGCTCTGTGCCGCGCTCTCCCTGCCCAACGGGGCTCCGGGTCAGCACCCGGCTCCTGCCACTGCCTTGAGAACGCTGAGGGGCATTCGGGGTGGAACTGAACTTGCCAGGGAGAGAATTCATAGGACACTTTTTTAGCCCTTTTACAGACTTGTTTAGGCCTTCTTCAAGTTGAGAAACAACTTAAAATCCCCGGCTAAATCATGTGGTTTAACCTGTGGGGATTCCTTGAAGATGCTTTGTAACTCCCAGGGGTGCCGTGTTGGAGGGTGCCGCGGGAGACAAGACTCATGCTATCATGATCATCAAGTCTCAGTTTATTGTGACAGATTACACAGTTTATATATGTTCGTTAATTAGCTCATACATGTTGCAAAAGCCGAGCTCATGATTGGTTGCTATGTGACTTGTACTATTATCTTAAAACTATCTTTGTGAATGATACTCGCCTGTCCAGCTGGCCTTGCAGTTAGAACAGCTTAGCACTTCTTTGTTCTTCTCTATCTATTTCTACATACCAAGCAGTTTCAATATCCTGCTTTCTGCACACTATCTGCTCTTCAGGGTTATGCGAACTTTGCAGCAGTCACGTAGCCCTCCCTATTTGGATTAATTTTACAGTATCATGTCTCCTGTTGTACAACCATTCCTCTGTCAGGCTCTCTTCAGTGCCAGGCCAAATCCCAGCGAGCACCAAGGCCCAGGAGCTCTGATGCATGCAGCAGGGCTGGCACCAGGGAAACGAGTCAACATCCCTACAGCTGCCCGCTCTGCCTGCAGGGTGTCACGCAACAGCAATGTTCCAGCAAGAACAGGCATTTGTACATCCTCAGGACGATGTGCACTTGTGGTCCTGGTGGTGGATCAGAGAGAAAAGCCAAAAGTGACAGACTAAACTTGACTGCAGGAGAGGGATGGCTCAGCAGAGGACCTGGGGACCTGTGGTACCAGCCAGTGACCGGCCACTCGGACACAGCAGGAAGGCCCCAGACTATCACACTTCAGCTGGCAGGGTATAAAAGCCCAGAGGTTCTTTGTTCAGGGTCCCCCAGAGGCACCAGCTCAAACTGCCACTGTTTCAGCACAATAAAATTGTTTTAAGGATCCAGAGGTCTAACCCTCTGCTATAGAGGACATTGCACATTTCCAATCTTTTGGGCACTTAGGAACTTCTGATTTTGCTTTGCACCCAAGAAAAATAAACCCACAAATGTGCACTCCTTTAGCCTTTCCTCCTGTTATTTTCATCTGATTTTTACATTGTTGTCTGCTACGTTGTCTTCATCTTTCCAAAATTCCTGTGCTTATTTAAGTCCAGCCTGGGATGGTGCACACATTTTGTTTAGTTCTGCAGAGATAGACCCCCAGCAATCCTGCTGACCACACCCACTTCAGTGTTGCAAAAACCTAACTCTGGGCTGCAGTATGTGAATCACACTCTGGTGTGTGAGATGGCAGAGCACCAGAGCAGGCACTGAAGAAGGGGCGTTCCGTAGATTGGTGAAGTCACTACCAGA
Organism: Lonchura striata; assembly: GCF_050655825.1. Classification (NCBI taxonomy): domain Eukaryota; kingdom Metazoa; phylum Chordata; class Aves; order Passeriformes; family Estrildidae; genus Lonchura; species Lonchura striata. The sequence goes on along the minus strand of NC_140734.1, from coordinate 4,497,336 downwards.
ACTCAGTCTAGCTCTTAAAACTCTGACACCACACCAGGAGTGGGGAACTCCCTTGCTATGGGCATTTACCAAAGCAGAACCTTTAGAGCCACTTGCTCTAAGATGCCAGACACAAGCCACAACAGGGACCGGGCAGAGGAGAGAGGAGGCAGCTCTCCGTCTTGAGGTTCCACAAGAAAGAGTTTATTTCAGGTGAAGAGAGCAGAAACAAAGAGCCCCCGGCACTCCTGTGCAAGATCCAAGTCAGGGGGTGGTACAAACAGCTCACCAAGAGGGAATCCGCAGGGGAGGAATGAGGGGATCACATCCAGTGTCTGGAGCCCATTGGGGTAGGAGGGTGGAGAGGATGGGTCACAGGGGCCAGTGGGGCCTTGAGGAATTGGGGCATCCCAAAGGGGTGTTGCAATCAGGGATGGGCCCGATGTGACAGTGACAGGGAAGGTTCAGGGACCAAGGGGCTGGGTTGCTGTGACAGGCAGGGAAAGAGCTGGAACAAGGGGTGGGGAATGGCATGAGGGTCAGCTTTGAGGGAGGGTAAAAGCCAGGGGTGAACAAACTCGGGGAGAATATGGGGGTACAAAAGAACGAACCACCTAACAAGGAAACAATAAAATAAATTTGTACGTCTACAATCAAGAGCATCTGCAGGGACACAGTCTGACCAGCAATGTCAGCAGGCAAAAGAAAGGTTTTCCTGAGCAATAGTCCTTGGATGAAGCAAAACATTTACAGACAGGGCAGTTTATTTGTACAGAAGGGAGTGGACTCTGGGGGTACAGCTAAGGCCATGAGGTCACAGCAGGCTCTGGGGTCACAGCAGGCTGAGCTCACAGCAGGCTCTGAGGTCACAGAGGTCCCAGAGCCCCGTGGTTGCAGAGCACCACAAGGCCCCAGCAGGCAGTCCTGGAGCACAACTGCTGCGGCAGCAGCAGCGGTGGCAGCAGTGGTGCTGACATTGGGACAGCGGCCTCAGGACAGTGGTGGCAGCGAGAGCGGCGGGACTGGCACAGGGCAAGGCACCATGGCCCTTGCTCTGCGCCTCCTCCTCCTGCTCCTCCTGGCCGTGGCCCTGCCTGCCAGGGCTGCCCAGGCTGCTCCACTGCAAGCGCGGGGAGCAGGTGAGCCGGCAGCCTGGCTGCCCTTTCCCAGGACAGCGCTCCCTGCTCCCCGGGAAGCGCTGGGGATGGTTTCCCCTGGGCTTTAGGGAGGGTTTCCTCTGTGGGAGGGAGAGAAGACTCATGGGTCCTGGGCTGCTCCAGCTGCCCTCCCAGGGATGTGGCCCAGGGCTTACCAAAAGTGTGCAGACTGGCCAAGAGACAGCCCAGAGCTGCCCAGGCCCCTGTGCAGCTTTGACCTTGTCCTTTCACCTCTGGATCCCATCGCCTTGCCCGAGCCCCTTGCAGTGCCAAGTTCCCTGAGGCAGAGGGGGATCCCAACACACGAAGAACTGGTTCTCATCTGTGCTCCCTTCTAGATGAGCGTGCTAGGAAGGCTTCTCCAGCACCTTGGCTCCATGAAGATTTCCTGCCTCTTAAGTCCCGTGCAGGTATACTGATAATGTTCCTAAAAGAATAATCACTGACAACCTGGCAGGAACCAGCTGACAGAAGCTTCTGTTGCTATTGAGTTTCAGGTGTGGCTGCAGGGAGGACCTTTCAGGCTCCTTTCCTGGTTGCTGAACACAAATCCGGCTCCCATCGCAGGGGTGAGTTGTGTGTCCCTGATGACACCACAGGCTGAGCCATGGTTTTGTGGGATCCATCCATCTGAAATGCAAATATTCCTCTTAAGGTCCTCTGAGAGGGAAGAACAAACCTACAGGAAACAATAAGGCTCTAGAGGCATACAAATACATAGAGCAGAAGCTGAGTAATCTGGAGAGACGCCGTGGTGGGTGCATTTCCCTCCCCCTTCCCCTGGGACTCAGCAGCCGGGACCTTTCCCTGCACATCTGGACAGGCCGTGCCCGGGACAGTGGGAAGGGATCCATGGCAGCCTCGCTGCCCCACTGCTGCTCTCACAGCCTGCAGTGCTGTTTCCCAGCCTGGGCTGGCTGCAGCTTCTCCCCAGCCTCTGCAGGAAGGCATTTGGCACTAGCTGACAGGGAGCCCATGGCCCATGCACACCCTGAGATCCCCTGAAATTTCCCAGTCACTGAGCACTTCTGGAGGGGCAGATGTTTGGAGGAGGGTGGTCCCTGGAGCAGCCCCAATATCCTCGTCTTTATCCTGAATCTCATCCATGACTTAGACAAGCTTTGCCTCCTGAAGATGCCCCCTTCCTGCTGGGGAACAGCCCCACCTGATCCAGCTGTCCCTTTTCCTTTCCCCAGAGATGGAAGGAGAGGCTGTGCTGAAGGCTGGGCTTCCCAGAGGAAGCAGTGGCTCACTGGCAGCCTCTGCTGCAGGAAGGGAGGCGCTGCCAGGCACAGACACAGGAGGTAATTGCTGTGCCTCTGGGCCTGAGTCCTGCTGAGCCTTGAGCTGCCCTCTCTGCTGCTTGGCAGTGCGGGCTCACAGCATTACCTGAGCCCCTTGAAGTGCTCACTTCCCCATAGAAGGGGGGGATCCCAGCACACCGTGGAACATTTCCCATCTGTGCTCCTTTCTAGATTGGGACCGTGACTTGCAGCGTTTGGAAAGACTGGTAAACCACGGTTTAAGGATATTGGATTATGGTAAAGGTAGGTTACAGCAAACCTTTCCTAACAGAGAAGTCATTGTCCAGATAAATATTTATGTGAGATTTCCTTTAAGATCCTTTGAAGTTTGATGGATTCTGGAAATCCTGTCCCCCAAATTCCTACTCCTGTGCCCAACAGCAATCCCACAGAAGGATCGCTGTCAGTGGGAGGAAGGAGCATTGAGGTGTCCATCTTCCACCCATGTACAATGCCAGTGTGTCCTTCTGTGTGCTCTGTGCAGCCCCAGAGAAGAGCAGAGAGGGAAGGGGCTGGGCCCAGGGCTGTGCCCCGGGGCTCAGCCTTTCACAGCTCCTTTGCCTGCCCCAGGAAGACTGAGCTGCTCCTGCTGCTGCTGCCAAGCCCTGGTCTGGGCTGGGGCTGGGTTTAGAGCTGCTGGCAGCTCCAGGGAGTCCTTTCTCCCCTAACTCTCCCACAAGGGGCTCCTTCCTTCCCCTTGCGGGGCCACCTCAGGGTCATGGTCCCCCTGCCCCTGCTCCTGAGTGGAAGGCAGAGCTGAGGGAATACCTTGGAGGGCACCAATCACCCAGGGACTCTCACTGCCACTGCGGCCTGAAGGAGAATCTTCAGCAGTGTCACTGTCCTGCCTTCTTTGCAGCTGAACGTGAGGATGAAGAGGATCTGGATTCCCAACCCATAGCCATTACTGAACCTCTGGGAGATGGTGAGGGTAGGTCAAGGCCTTTCCCCCTGCGAGAGCTGCCAGCTCAGAGCTCAAAGTTCGGCCAGGGGGGCATTGCTGCAGGTGCCAGGACAGAACCATGCACGTGTATGCCCTGGCCCTGGGCCATCCCCTCACCGCTCCTGGGGCTCAGTGCTGCCCATGCAGATCTGCAGAGATGACAGAAGCTCCTGTGGCTGTTGAGTTTCAGGTGTGGCTGCAGAGAAGACTTTCCCAGGTCCTTTGGTGGATGTTGCTCGCAAGCCCAGCTTCCATCACAGGGGTGAGTACTGTGTCCTTGCTGACCCCAACATGCTGAGCACGGGTTTTTGGGATCCATGCCTGGGAAATGGAAATATTTCTCTTGAGGTCCCCTGAGAGGAAAGAATAAACATAGAGGAAGTAGTAAATCCCGGCAGGAATCCAAACATCTGGAAGAAATCCTGAGTGATCTGGAGAGACAGCATGGTGGGTGCATTTCCCTCCCCCTTCCCCTGGGACTCAGCAGCCAGGACCTTTCCCTGCACATCTGGACAGGCCGTGCCTGGCACAGTGGGAAGGGATCCATGGCAGCCTTGCTGCCCCGCTGCTGCTCTCCCGGCCTGCAGGGCTGTTTCCCTGCCTGGGCTGGCTGCAGCTTCTCCCCAGCCTCTGCAGGAAGGCATTTGCCACCAGCTGACAGGGAGCTCAAATTGCACCATGGGCCTGAGATGCCTGCAATTTCCTGCTCTCTGGGGAGATGCAGAGAGGCAGCTGTTTGCTGGAGGGTGGAGTTTTGGAGCAGCTCCAAAACTCTGGGCATTTGCCTTGTCTTTATCCACCTCTTTGACAAGTATTGCTGGGAGCAGAAGAGCACAGCAGAGAGGAATTATGGCATGCAGGCTCAGGGCTTTGGGCACTGAGCAGTCCTGTGCCAAGAGGCGGCAAGGTGCCTGCAGGCCCCAGCTCTGGGGGAAACAGAGAGCGAGAATGTCCTGGCCATATCCACCGTGCTGCCAGCTCAGCAGTGCAGCATAGCAATGGCTCACTCTTCCCATTGCTCCCGAGATGCAGCTGGCACCTCAACACGTGCTGACAAAATCTGGAAAAGCATGAGAAGAGATTTCTGCTGGGGAACATCTTGTTTGATGAAGTTGATGGCCATTGTGGCTGGTGCAGCACTTGGCCTGATGATGTGCTCTGCTGGAATCTGGTATTTCTGCATGAGAAAATGGTGAGTGTTTTGCTGATCTCATTCTCCAAGAGCTTCCTTCAAAGGCTGCTGATAGTCAGGGAAGATTCCCAGTGAGGCTGCAGTGGAGTTGTGGCCAGTCCATGGCTGTCCAAAGAACTCTGCTGAGGGTTCTGCTGCTGCCCAGTGCTTTCCTTGGCCTCTTCATTGCTGGGCCTTGTCCTGGGGGGCCGCTGGGGCTGCAGCCAGTGCTGGCTCCCCCTGAGGCTGCCTGGCCAGGAGCAGCCCCAGGGGCACAGGGCAGAGGCACAGCAAGGTGGGGAGGAGAAAGAGCGGGGACGAGATGGCCCCTGAAAGGCAGAGGCGCTCTGGGGCCCGCTCCTGGCCAGGGAGCCTGCCCAGAGCCGTCCCCTGCTCGCCGGGGCCTCGAGGGGCAGCTGTCCAGCTGGGCCAAGGTGTGCCAGCCGCTCCAGCCGTGCTGGGGAGCCTTGCCAGCTCTGGGCCCTGCTGTGCAGGAGGGTCCCTGTGTGCCACTGGCAGCTGGGGCCTCAGCCACTGCTCTCTCCCAAGGTGCTGCTGCTGTGCATCTTCAGAAGACGAGCCTAACAACTCAGGCAGACAGAACTTGACCCACGTTCCCAGCTCTTCGTGTCTGTCCCCATCTGCCCTGCCACAGCTTCTAGACCATCTGGAGCCATTCCCAAAACACACCCGTCCACAACGAGACCCTCTGCCCCTGAGCCCCCTGGCCCTGTTCCCCTACCATGTTTGAAGTTGGGCGACCCCGTCTCCCACGGCAGGACTTGGCCCATGTTTTATGTTAAAATAAAGTGATAAGAGTTGTCAGAGATATGCCCAGGTGTTTCCACCAGCAAAGCCCAGCCGGCACCAGCCCTGGCTGAGCTCCATGGCCAGGAGCAGCCGTGGATGACCACAGTGAGGGCAGGCAGGAGCCAGGCAGGGGCTGCTGTGACCTGCGGCGGGGCCCCGAGGGGCTGGGGGAGCCCATGCTGAGCGTCCCGGGGCTGAGGGCACATCTCCTTCAGTGGGATCATCTGGGCCTGGGCTTCATGAGGCACTCAGGGATATTGTGGGGTCTCTGCTGAGCTGTGCAGGGATCCCTCAGGAGGCACTCAGGAGTATTTATGGCCTCTCCTAAGGTGTGCAGGGATCCCTCATGAGCTGTGCAGCAGCAGGGTAAACTTGAGGGGTTTTTTCCCTCTTCTGAGTACAGCAAAAGGATACTTGGCCAAGGTTTTGCAAAGCTGGGAGAAAGCCTCTTGCAAACCTTTGGGCTCCGCCTGTTCATGGGGAGCATCCAGAGCCTTGTGCCTTGGCCTGATGGTGCAAAAATCCTCCCAACATCCCTCTGTTTGCAAAAATCAAGGCTTTGTGCTCATTAATCGGGAAAGTTGTACGGGTGGCCTGCAGCTAATGTTCTTTTGTTGGCTGCACCCCAGTCCCTGCTCAGGTCTAAATAACTGACACAGCCGCGAGCTGCTCTTAAGACTGATTTGATCAAAGGCACTGAAGCTCTGCTGACTACAAATTGTCCAGGAAAACAAGCACAGTATCTTGGCTAATGTCGGTGACAAAAGCAGAGTGCAGAGTTGAACCTGTGAGGCCACCTCACTGCCGTCTCCCCCCACCCTTTTATTTTGAATTGATTTAATATTTGGAGTGCCAGTTCTTGCATGAAATGGGCCCTCAGCAAGGAGCTGCTGGGCCTCCTTGTGGTAAACAGGCAAAATGAAATTAAAAGGAGGCTGATGGCTTTAAAAAAAATGTGCCTGTTTATTAAAACTTAGAACTACAGAAAATAAGGCCTCAGGGTAAGCCGAGGGCCTGCGTGACAAGCCAGAGGTAGCTCTAACAGTGCTGTGTAACAAGGTGTTCCTGCGGACACGAGGTACCCTCGAAAGAGCCCGGGGGCTCCGCACCCAGGGATTTTTTAAACTCTCCTGGGGGTGCTTGGTTGGTGCGCTTTGGATCCTCTGGCCCACTGGTCCTTGTCTGGGTCACTGAGAGCTCTGTAAGATGGTGCAGTCCTGACCAATCATTTTGGAACACAGCAATCTTACTGGGTGGCTCATTTCCCAGTCGTAGTTCCAGTTGCTGTCATCACACCAGGATGTGACTTTTCTAGAAGATTCTTACTCCAGCACCTCCTTACCCCCCCCTTTCTCTGTTTAGTAGCCATATACATACACTTAAACAACTGTACATTCAACTCAATAACTTATCATATTAATCATATAACAACTCATTATAGTACTTAACAATCCATAAGAACTTATAATTAACCATCAATAACTCTGCCTATGAAAGTGAATTTATTTATAACATCCTGGGTGTCTCCCTTTGTGCTCCCAGTGCTTCTGGTCTGGTTTGGCTGAGAAATTTGTCCATCATGCCTCTGTGTCTCTTTCCTATCATTCCAATGCGTGGCCCTTTTCCCACTGCTTGGCATTTGAATTCTCTGATTATTTGACTGGATAACTTACATCTTGCACTTCATCACATTAAATTGTGTTAATCACACTCTGTCCTGTCATGAGTTTCTGGAACACATTTCCAAGCCTTCCAGCTGTAGCCCAAGGGAAGCTGTTTATGTCTTGCATCACAAAACTGGCTGTTTTATTTCAAAGACAGCCCTTTACAAAGGACTTGTTGCTTGCATTAACATTCGAGGGGCTGTTTTCCAAGACAGACAAAAAACCCATGAACAGCTGTAGCCCAAGGGAAGCTGTTTCTGTCTTGCATCACAAAACTGGCTGTTTTATTTCAAAGACAGCCCTTTACAAAGGACTTGTTGCTTGCATTAACATTCGAGGGGCTGTTTTCCAAGACAGACAAAAAACCCATGAACAAACAGCAAACCAACCAAAAAACATATTAAAAAGATGCACTTTCTTTTTAGCTCGTGCTTTCAGTGTTTTCCAAGCTGGCTTCCTTTTCCACTGCAGTACTTTTCTTTGGACAGAAACAACCCCTTGCCAGATGATGTGACGTAACAAGGAAAACACAACTCACACACAATGGATATATTAAAGCTAAACATGCAGACTCCCCTTATCACAATCATCATCATTTATGTTGCTGTTCATTTTTATGTCAGATTGTTTTCAGAAGGGTGAGAACAGTATCTCAGGTCCACTGGCCAGTTTGACACCGTAGCCACTTCTTATCTCTCATATTAGCTGTCCTTCCTGTAGTTCCTCTGCCCATTTGTTGCCCCTGGATCTCTGCCTCCTTCACCTGATTTTTATATTTTTCTGCATTTGTGAAGATTATTGTGTTGGTTTTGGTTTTGGTTTTTTTTTTTTTTTTCTTGGTGCTTGTTTTGTTTGCCTGTTTTATTTGGTCACAGTTTTGTTTTTTGCTTTTTGGGTTTTTTTTTAATCCATTTAACAGCAGAAATGACCTTGTGATTTGTATGTTCAAGTTTTGATACACAGGTATTGCACATAAAGGTTGTTTTTGTTTTTAAAAGTAATCTCAGACACACCCCTGCAAGCCCCTGTGATTGGAGAACTGAGTGCTCTCAGACAGCAAATTGTGCATGAACAGGAGCCTTGTAGTTCCTATCTCCATTACACATGGCAAAATGTAAAGTGGCTGGAATGGTGCCAATTCTAGCCTTGCTTTTGCCTTCTTTTGCTGCCGTGCCATAAAACCGTGCCAGAGTCATCAATGAACTGGGTTCTCCCAGGATGGGTGTGCAGGGATGATCCCTCAGCTCCTGTGTGCACCTGGTGTGCACCAGGCCAGGCACGCGACCGTCATCCACAGCCAGCCTCTGTCTGCAAAGAGAGCAGGGAGCTGCAGCTCTGAGGAACTCCGGGCTTAGGGAGCAAACAGACCAAATCCCTCATTCATATCAGTCACTTCACTTGAGGGTTTTCTGCTAATAGATTTTTATCTTCCTGCCCAGAGCTGGAAAAAAATAACCCTGGCAGTTTGCTTTTGCTGTGAAGAGACTCTTGTCAACAGGTTCCAGGGCTGCTTCTTCTTTGAACTAAAAGCAGAGCAAAACTCTTCTGTTGGTCACATCAAACCAACATAAGTTCATGAGTCTGTGAAAGACATAAGGGTGTAAATATTATTTCATAATATTGTACTTGCTCTTTTCTAATTAAGCCATGGAGTAAATAGGCCATCATTCACTATATCAAATAACTGGAATAAGCTCTGGAAAAGGAGGTTTATTTAAAACTAAGATTGTTAAAACTATGTTTTAAAAAAGGAAATGAATTCCATGAAGAAAACGATGTGGTAAAAATAGAGTTATTTAAACTTCTCAAAGTCCTTGGATAATACAGCCCTGAACCCCGTCATGCAGTGCAGCCTTGGTGGTCCCTTTGAGCCCAGAACTGCCAAAGGTCAGGGCTGGGATGAGCGTTCAACCAAAACTGGCTGCAAGACTGAGTGGGAACCAATCCAGAACAGGGCTCACACAAAGAGCAAAGCCTCAAGGCCAAAGCCAAACCTTCATCAGGTTGGATTTCTTTAAACAAGGAACTGGAACAAATTTGCTTGTGCGGTAACATCACTGTTAGAATGAAACCTAACATGAGATACAAAATACGCAGTGTCCTGTCCTGAACTGTGTTGATCAAATACTGTTGAGAACTTGCTGTGCCTCTGCCCTGTGCCCCTGGGGCTGCTCCTGGCCAGGCAGCCTCAGGGGGAGCCAGCACTGGCTGCAGCCCCAGCGGCCCCCCAGGACAAGGCCCAGCAATGAAGAGGCCAAGGAAAGCACTGGGCAGCAGCAGAACCCTCAGCAGAGTTCTTTGCACAGCCATGGACTGGCCACAACTCCACTGCAGCATGACTACGAGTCAGGCTACCAGTGCTATGAGCAGAGCTACAAGAAAAGTGGGGAGAAAAATCAGCTACTGACTGTCTGCTCTCGTACAGCTTCTGAATGCCAAGATAGCAGCCCATCAGCACAAGTGGCACAGTGAACAGTGTCACCACCATGCCTATCATGCAGGACCTGCGCACATGCTGGGGGCAGACAATTCCTGGGGTGCTCGGTGGATTCAGGGCATTTGTACTGGACTTGCCAAGAGTTTCTGTGGGAGCAATGGGGAGTGTGAGCCCGCGCTGTGCTGCACTGCTGAGCTGGCAGCACGGTGGATACGGCCAGGACGTTCTCTGTTTGCCCAGAGCTGGGGCCTGCAGGCACCTTGCCGCCCCTTGGCACAGGCTGTGCCACCCAACAAAGCCCAGCAGCCCGGCAGGAGAGCCCGGGGCCAGCGCAGCTGCTTGGGCCGTCGCTGCTTGGAGGGACAGGGGCCAAACCCATCCCTGAGCAGCCCCTGCCAGCCCTGGCCCTCCCTGCCCTGTGACAGCTCCCCCAGCCCCAGGGGGACAGACCATCATCAATTCTACAGCCAGAAAAGAAATCATCCCTGTAACTGTGTGCTGCTTTTCTTCCCTGCAGTTGGTCCCAGAAACATCCCTCACACTGCTGGAAATGCCTACACATTGTCTGATAAGTCCCTATGGTTTTCCAGTGTGCTCTCAGAAATTCTTCCAACAAGTCCACCAATAAATTCCAGGTTACCTCTGTGAATTGCACACTACCGTTTCCTTCATTTTTTTCCCAGTGCCTGGAAATTCCTGTATTTAGTAATGGCCTTGAGGATCTCTGATTCTATTCAATCATGTTTTTCTGTATTGAGACAGATGAAACAGCCTTTTTGGTTTTGGTTTTGCCAGGTCTGGTTTTTCTCTTAGCATTACGGTTTACTTATTATCTACATGAAAACTTTTTTTTTTTTTCGTTTTTGTTTTTGTTTTTTGTTTCCCAAGCAGTTATTTTGACAATCTGTCATTCACGTCTTAGTTAATGTTCCAAATATGAACAATTCTGATTCTCTTTTTCTAGGAATATAAAGATCTCAGAAAGCTGCATTTTTAATTTTGAAGACACTCTCACTCCCCACTCCAAGCTTTGACAAGGGGGTGATCCTTTCTGAAACCTCCACTGCCAACTTTTATGGTGATCCATTTGGAAACGTCCCTGAAGATAGGTGGAGTTATTTGGGAAGTGCTTGGCTTAACCTGGATAACAGATTATTATTTTTAGTGATATAAACCTGTATTGCTTCAAGATTCACAACCACAGTCCTGATTTGTGGCTCACTGCATGGATGCCTGTCTGAATTAAAACAATGTTTGTGAGGCAGCTGAAGAGCTTAGACCTCAGAGATCAATATTCCTGGGAGGAGGAGGAGGAAGGAAGGATAAAATCTTGTTTCAAAGTCTGTTTCTTCAATCCTAGGATGCCAGAAGTATGCTAGACTACACCTGTCTCCAAATGTCATTCAATTACAGAAAACCCCTCTGCAGTGCCAGACACCAGGACAAATTACTCAACACTTTGCCTCACAATGCATCAACATTAATTCTAGTGAGAGTTAGGCCTTAGGTGCAGTCTGATTAGAGCAAATCAACATGGTGTCAATGGCGACAAGAATTTGCTTGTGAACAGATGATTATGTCCCACTCAATAATGAGCAAAATTTGCCTTGACTTGGAAGAAAGTAGACAGGGAGCAATGCAGTATTTGGGTTTTATCCAGTGATAAAATGGGGCAAGAAGCTGTAACAACTTACCTGTTCTACAGAACACAAGTACTGATACAGCCAAGAGTACACCCACACAAGAAAGGGATTTTCAGGACATTCCTTTATTTCTTAACATGCAATGGGCAGCAAAATGCTGCCATTGGTCTGAACTGGAAACCGTGTTCCTCTCCAGTTTCTCCTTGAGCACACTGTGTGTTATTTGCAGACTTCACTGCCCAGCCCATCAATCCTCTCTTGGCCATTTGCTAAATGGCACAACTACCAAAATACAGGTGCCAGCATAATCAGCCCAGCACTTATCCAGCACTGCTTTGATGGTGCACAGGAGCACAGAATGGCTTGGGTTGGAAGGGACATTTAAAGGCCATCTCGTCCCATGCCCTGAAGTGAGCAGGGACACCTTTAACTAGGTCAGGCTGCTCAGAGCACGAGCTTGAATGTCTGCAGGGTTGATGTCCACCTCTCTGGGCAACCTGTGCCAGGGTTTCAAAACCTACAGTTTTAAAGAATGGGTTTCTTTTGTCTAGTCTGAATCGACCGTCTTTTAGATTAAAAACAATCCCCCTTGCTCTGGTCACAAAAGGGCCCTAGTAAAAATTCTGTCCCATCAGGTTTACCCTGAAGGTACTGAAAGGCAGCAATCAGGTCTCCCTGGAGTCTTCTCTCTTCCAGTCAGAATAGCCCCAGCTCTCCCAGCCTATCTCCAAAGCAGAAGGGCTCCAGCCCTCACAGCATTTTGTCCCTTTTCTGGACTAGACCCAACAGAACCATGTCCTTCATGTGTTGGGGACCAGAGCTGGATGCAGTACTCTTGTCGTGGTAGAGATGGAGACAATGCAAAGCAACACTCTCCATTTCCAGAAGGCTTCAAAGCCTGTTTTTATTCTAGCATGCATGCTTTTTCTACATTCTTACAAAGCGTGTAAGTTTACACTTTACTCATTGGTCACAAGAGACAAGCAAAGTACTTATTGGAATAGGCAGTTGCAGGTTTCTCTTATTCATCCTTCTTTCTTGGTTTGTATGTCAACGCCCTTGGTAGAAAATTCTTTTGGGGTAAACATGGATCCTCTTATCAAACTTCTCTCTGGCTCACCAAAGTTGCTGTAAATTGCGTGAATCTTTTAAATTAGAGGGTTTTGGGAAAGCTGCAAAAGGCAGGCCTCAGAGACAGCAAAACTGCAACTAAAGCTAAGCACTAAGATTTGTCAGCAAAAAAATTATGTAAGAAGTAGAAAAGTTAGGACAAATGGAACAATGGTCTGTGTATTAACACGTGGCTAGAAGAACTCCCTAAGCTACAGAAAAGTATATCTAGCAAGATATTAGGAAGTTCTAAGCTTACTAATGGAGCTCTGGGCATTGGGTTTTAGGGCTTAAAATACAAGTAGGTATTGTATTGGAAAGAAGCAAGCATTTTTTTTAAGCAAAGGTACGTGTGCTTATAGTGGTTGGATAAATCTATTGTCAGTATGCTTTTGCTTTGTATGACTGGTCAAAATCTTGTAAAGTACATTGTAACATTAAGTTCTTTGTCTGCTGCCGGGCATGTGAGCTGCTGGCATCTCCCCATTGTCACAACCATGTAATGAGACTGATGCTAGAAAAGAAACAGCTCGGGATGTGTTCCTCAGCAGTCCTGTTCCGTTCCTCATTTATACATAAACCCCTGGCCAGCAATATAAAACATCATCCACAGTAGTACAGGTGGAGTCTCACCAGAGCAGAGTGGTGAAAACACCTCCTTCAACCTGCTGGGCATTTTCCTTTGGATACACATGGCTGACACATGTCCAGCCTCTCCTCTAGCTGCAGCCCAAGTCCTTCTTGGCCGGGCTGCTCTCCATCCCTTCATGCCCCAAGCTGTGAGATCAGCTGGGCTGGGACTGTGTCACAGCCCCTGGGCAGAGCTGCTGGGCAGGATGAGCTCACTCCCAGAGAAGGCAGAACCCACTCCCCAGGCAACTCCAGCCTGGCCATGAGGTCACAGCAGGCTCTGGGGTCACAGCAGGCTGAGGTCACAGCAGGCTCTGAGGTCACAGAGGTCCCAGAGCCCCGTGGTTGCAGAGCACCACAAGGCCCCACAGCAGGCAGTCCTTGAGCACAACTGCTGCGGCAGCAGCGGCGGTGGCAGCAGTGGTGCTGACATTGGGACAGCAGCCTCAGGACAGTGGTGGCAGCGAGAGCGGCGGGACTGGCACAGGGCAAGGCACCATGGCCCTTGCTCTGCGCCTCCTCCTCCTGCTCCTCCTGGCCGTGGCCCTGCCTGCCAGGGCTGCCCAGGCTGCTCCGCTGCAAGCGCGGGGAGCAGGTGAGCCGGCAGCCTGGCTGCCCTTTCCCAGGACAGCGCGCCCTGCTCCCCGGGAAGCGCTGGGGATGGTTTTCCCCTGGGCTTTAGGGAGGGTTTCCTCTGTGGGAGGGAGTGAAGACTCCTGGGCCTTGGGTTGCTCCAGCTGCCCTCCCAGGGATGTGGCCCAGGGCCTACCAAAAGTGTGGAGACTGGCGAAGATACAGCCCAGAGCTGCCCAGGCCCCTGTGCAGCTTTGGCCTTGTCCTTTCACATCTGGATCCCACGGCCTTGCCCGAGCCCCTTGCAGTGCCCAGTTCCCACAGGCAGAGAGGGATTCCAGCACACCAGGAACTGGTTCTCATCTGTGCTCCCTTCTAGATGAGCATGCTAGGAAGGCTTCTCCAGCACCTTGGCTCCATGAAGATTTCCTGCCTCTTAAGTCTCATGCAGGTATACTGGTAATGTTCCTAAAAGAATAATCACTGACAACCTGGCAGGAACCAGCTGACAGAAGCTTCTGTGGCTATTGAGTTGCAGGTGTGGCTACAGGGAGGACCTTTCAGGCTCCTTTCCTGGTTGCTGAACGCAAGTCCGGCTCCCATCGCAGGGGTGAGTTGTGTGTCCCTGATGACACCACAGGCTGAGCCATGGTTTTGTGGGATCCATCCATCTGAAATTCAAATATTCCTCTTAAGGTCCTCTGAGAGGGAAGAACAAACCTACAGGAAACAATAAGGCTCTAGAGACATACAAATACATAGAGCAGAAGCTGAGTGATCTGGAGAGACGCCGTGGTGGGTGCATTTCCCTCCCCCTTCCCCTGGGACTCAGCAGCCAGGATCTTTCCCTGCACATCTGGACAGGCCGTGCCCGGGACAGTGGGAAGGGATCTATGGCAGCCTCGCTGCCCCAGTGCTGCTCTCACGGCCTGCAGGGCTGTTTCCCAGCCTGGGCTGGCTGCAGCTTCTCCCCAGCCTCTGCAGGAAGGCATTTGGCACCAGCTGACAGGGAGACCCAAGTGCACCATGGCCCAGGCACACCCTGAGATCCTTTGCAATTTCCCAGTCACTGAACACATCTGGAGGGGCAGATGTTTGGAGGAGGGTGGGCCCTGGAGCAGCCCAAATAACCTCGTCTTTATCCTGAATCTCGTCCATGACTTAGACAAGCTTTTCCTCCTGAAGATGTCACCTTCCTGCTGGGGAACAGCCCCACCTGATCCAGCTGTCCCTTTTCCTTTCCCCAGAGATGGAAGGAGAGGCTGTGCTGAAGGCTGAGCTTCCCAGAGGAAGCAGTGGCTCACTGGCAGCCTCTGCTGCAGGAAGGGAGGCGCTGCCAGGCACAGTCACAGGAGGTAATTGCTGTGCCTCTGGGCCTGAGCCCTGCTGAGCCTTGAGCTGCCCTCTCTGCTGCTTGGCAGTGCGGGTTCACAGCATTACCTGAGCCCCTTGAAGTGCTCACTTCCCCATAGAAGGGGGGATCCCAGCACACCATGGAACATTTCCCATCTGTGCTCCTTTCTAGATTGGGACCGTGACTTGCAGCAATTGGAAAGACTGGTAAACCACGGTTTAAGGATCTTGGAGTCTGGTGAAGGTAGGTTATAAGCAACCCTTTCCTAACAGAGAAATAATTGTCCAGATAAATATTTATGTGAGATTTCCTTTAAGATCCTTTGAAATTTGATGGATTCTGGAAATCCTCTCCCCCAAATTCCTACTCCTGTGCCCAACAGCAATGCCACAGAAGGATCGCTGTCAGTGGGAGGAAGGAGCATTTAGCTGTCCATCTTCCATCCATGTACAATGCCAGTGTGTCCTTCTGTGTGCTCTGTGCAGCCCCAGAGAAGAGCAGAGAGGGAAGGGGCTGGGCCCAGGGCTGTGCCCCGGGGCTGAGCCTTTCACAGCTCCTTTGCCTGCCCCAGGAAGACTGAGCTGCTCCTGCTGCTGCTGCCAAGCCCTGGTCTGGGCTGCGGCTGGGTTTAGAGCTGCTGGCAGCTCCAGGGAGTCCTTTCTGCCCCAACTCTCCCACAAGGGGCTCCTTCCATCCCAGTGCGGGGCCACTGCAGGCTTGTGGTCCCCCTGCCCCTGTTCCTGAGTGGAAGGCAGAGCTGAGGGAATGCCTTGGAGGGCACCAATCACCCAGGGCCACTCACTGCCACTGCGGCCTGAAGGAGAATCTTCAGCAGTGTCACTGAAGCTGTTCTGTCCTGCCTTTCTTTGCAGCTGAACATGAGGATGAAGAGGATCTGGATTCAGAACCCATAGTCATTACTGAGCCTCTGGGAGATGGTGAGGGTAGGTCAAGGACTTTCCCCCTGCGAGAGCTGCCAGCTCAGAGCCCAAAGCTTGGCCAGGGGGGCATTGCTGCAGGTGCCAGGACAGAACCATGCAAGTGTGTGCTCTGGGCCTGGGCCACGCCCCCACCACTCCTGGGGCTCAGTGCTGCCCATGCAGATCTGCAGAGATGACAGAAGCTCCTGTGGCTGTTGAGTTTCAGGTGTGGCTGCAGAGAAGACTTTCCCAGGTCCTTTGGTGGATGTTGCTCGCAAGCCCATCTCCCATCACAGGGGTGAGTAGTGTGTCCTTGCTGACTCCACAGGCTGAGCATGGGTTTTGTGGGATCCATGCCTGGGAAATGGAAATATTTCTCTTAAGGTCCCCTGAGAGGAAAGAACAAACATAGAGGAAGTAGTAAATCCCGACAGGAATCCAAACATCTGGAAGAAATCCTGAGTGATCTGGAGAAACAGCATGGTGGGTGCATTTCCCTCCCCGTTCCCCTTGGACTCAGCAGCTGGGACCCTTCCCTGCACATCTGGACAGGCCCTGCCTGGCACAGTGGGAAGGGATCCATGGCAGCCTCGCTGCCCTGCTGCTGCTCTCAGGACCTGCAGGGCTGTTTCCCAGCCTGGGTTGGCTGCAGCTTCTCCCCAGCCTCTGCAGGAAGGCATTTGGCTCCAGCTGACAGGGAGCTCAAATTGCACCATGGGCCTGAGGTGCCTGCAATTTCCCACTCTCTGGGGAGATGCAGAGAGGCAGCTGTTTGCTGGAGGGTGGAGTTTTGGAGCAGCTCCAAAACTCTGGGCATTTTCCTTGTCTTTATCCACCTCTTTGACAAGTATTGCTGGGAGCAGAAGAGCACAGCCGAGAGGAATTATGGCATGCAGGCTCAGGGCTTTGGGCACTGAGCAGTCCTGTGCCAAGAGGTGGCAAGGTGCCTGCAGGCCCCAGCTCTGGGGGAAACAGAGAGTGAGAATGTGCTGGCCATATCCACCGTGCTGCCAGCTCAGCAGTGCAGCATAGCAATGGCTCATCCTTCCCATTGCTCCCAAGATGCAGCTGGCACCTCAACACGTGCTGACAAAATCTGGAAAAGCATGAGAAAAGATTTCTGCTGGGGAACATCTTGTTTGATGAAGTTGATGGCCATTGTGGCTGCTGCAGCACTTGGCCTGATGATGTGCTCGGCTGGAATCTGGTATTTCTGCATGAGAAAATGGTGAGTGTTTTGCTGATCTCATTCTCCAAGAGCTTCCTTTAAAGGCTGCTGACAGTCAGGGAAGATTCCCAGTGAGGCTGCAGTGGAGTTGTGGCCAGTCCATGGCTGTGCAAAGAACTCTGCTGAGGGTTCTGCTGCTGCCCAGTGCTTTCCTTGGCCTCTTCATTGCTGGGCCTTGTCCTGGGGGGCCGCTGGGGCTGCAGCCAGTGCTGGCTCCCCCTGAGGCTGCCTGGCCAGGAGCAGCCCCAGGGGCAGAGGGCAGAGGCACAGCAAGGTGGGGAGGAGAAAGAGCGGGGACGAGATGGCCCCTGAAAGGCAGAGGCGCTCTGGGGCCCGCTCCTGGCCAGGGAGCCTGCCCAGAGCCGTCCCCTGCTCGCCGGGGCCTCGAGGGGCAGCTGTCCAGCTGGGCCAAGGTGTGCCAGCCGCTCCAGCCGTGCTGGGGAGCCCTGCCAGCTCTGGGCCCTGCTGTGCAGGTGTGCCACTGTCAGCTGGGGCCTCAGCCACTGCTCTCTCCCAAGCTGCTGCTGTGCATCCTCAGAAGACGAGCCTAACAACTCAGGCAGAGAGAACTTGACCCACGTTCCCAGCTCTTCGCGTCTGTCCCCATCTGCCCTGCCACAGGTTCTGGACCATCTGGAGCCATTCCCAAAACACACCCGTCCACAACGAGACCCTCTGCCCCTGAGCCCCCTGGCCCTGTTCCCCTACCATGTCTGAAGGTTGGCAGGACCCCTCTTCCAGGGCAGGACTTGGCCCTCATTTTATGTTCAAATAAAGTGATAAGAGTTGTCAGAGATATGTCCAGGTGTTTCCACCAGCAAAGCCCAGCCGGCACCAGCCCTGGCTGAGCTCCATGGCCAGGAGCAGCCGTGAATGACCACGGTGAGGGCAGGCAGGAGCCAGGCAGGGGCTGCTGTGACCTGCGGCGGGGCCCCGAGGGGCTGGGGGAGCCCATGCTGAGCGTCCTGGGGCTGAGGGCACATCTCCTTCAGTGGGATCATCTGGGCCTGGGCTTCATGAGGCACTCAGGGATATTGTGGGGTCTCTGCTGAGCTGTGCAGGGATCCCTCAGGAGGCACTCAGGAGTATTTATGGCCTCTCCTAAGGTGTGCAGGTATCCCTCATGAGCTGTGCAGCAGCAGGGTAAACTTGAGGGTTTTTTTCCCTCTTCTCAGCACAGCAAAGGGACACTTGGCCAAGGTTTTGCAAAGCTGGGAGAAAGCCTCTTGCAAACCTTTGGGCCCTGCCTGTTCATGGGGAGGATCCAGAGTCTTGTACGTTGGCCTGATGGTGCAAAAATCCTCCCAACATCCCTCTGTTTGCAAAAATCAAGGCTTTGTGCCATTAATAGGGAAAGTTGTACGGGTGGCCTGCAGCTAATGTTCTTTTGTTGGCTGCACCCCAGTCCCTGCTCAGGTCTAAATAACTGACACAGCCGCGAGCTGCTCTTAAGACTGATTTGATCAAAGGCACTGAAGCTCTGCTGACTACAAATTGTCCAGGAAAACAAGCACAGGAACTTGGCTAATGTTGGTAAAAAAAGCAGAGTGCAGAGTTGAACCTGTGAGGCCACCTCACTGCCATCTCCCCCCACCCTTTTATTTTGAATTGATTTAATATTTGGAGTGCCAGTTCTTGCATGAAATGGGCCCTCAGCAAGGAGCTGCTGGGCCTCCTTGTGGTAAACAGGCAAAATGAAATTAAAAGGAGGCTGATGGCTTTAAAAAAAATGTGCCTGTTTATTAAAACTTAGAACTACAGAAGATGAGGCCTCAGGGTAAGCCGAGGGCCTGCGTGACAAGCCAGAGGTAGCTCTAACAGTGCTGTGTAACAAGGTGTTCCTGTGGACACGAGGTACCCTCGAAAGAGCCCGGGGGCTCCGCACCCAGGGATTTTTTAAACTCTCCTGGGGGTGCTTGGTTGGTGCGCTTTGGATCCTCTGGCCCACTGGGCCTTGTCTGGGTCACTGAGAGCTCTGTAAGATGGTGCAGTCCTGACCAATCATTTTGGAACACAGCAGTCTTACTGGGTGGCTCATTTCCCAGTCGTAGTTCCAGTTGCTGTCAACACACCAGGATGTGACTTTTCTAGAAGATTCTTACTCTAGCACCTCCTTACCACCCCCTTTTCCCTGTTTAGTAGCCATATACATACACTTAAACAACTGTACATTCAACTCAATAACTTACCATATTAATCATATAACAACTCATTATATTACTTAACAATCCATAATAACTTATAATTAACCATCAATAACTCCGCCTGTGAAAGTGAATTTATTTATAACATCCTGAGTGTCTCCCTTTGTGCTCCCAGTGCTTCTGGTCTGGTTTGGCTGAGAAATTTGTCCATCATACCTCTGTTCTGTTTCCTATCATTCCAATGCGTGGCCCTTTCCCACTGCTTGGCATTTGAATACTCTGATTATTTGACTGGATAACTTACATCTTGCACTTCATCACATTCAATTGTGTTAATCACACTCTGTCCTGTCATGAGTTTCTGGAACACATTTCCAAGCCTTCCAGCTGTAGCCCAAGGGAAGCTGTTTCTGTCTTGCATCACAAAACTGGCTGTTTTATTTCAAAGACAGCCCTTTACAAAGGACTTGCTGCATGCAATAACATCTGAGGGGCTGTTTTCCAAGACAGACAAAAAACCCATGAACAAACAGCAATCCAACCAAACAACATATTAAAAAAAGGTACTTTCTTTTTAGCTCGTGCTTTCAGTGTTTTCCAAGCTGGCTTCTTTTTCCACTGCAGTATTTTTCTTTGCACAGAAACAACCCCTTGCCAGATGATGTGACGTAACAAGGAAAACACAACTCACACACAATGGATATATTAAAGCTAAACATGCAGACTCCCATTATCACAATCATCATCATTTATGTTGCTGTTCATTTTTATGTCAGATTGTTTTCAGAAGGGTGAGAACAGTATCTCAGGTCCCCTGGCTAGTTTGACACCATAGCCACTTCTTATGTCTCTTATTAGCTGTCCTTCCTGTAGTTCCTCTGCCCATTTGTTGCTCCTGGATCTCTGCCTCCTTCACCTGATTTTTATCTTTTTCTGCATTTGTGGGGATTATTGTGTTGGTGGGTTTTTTTGCTGTTGTTTTTTTTTTTTTTTCTTGTTGCTTGTTTTGTTTGCCTGTTTTATTTGGTCACAGTTTTACTTTTGTTTTCTGCTTTTTGGGGTTTTTTTTAATCCATTTAACAGCAGAAATGACCTTGTGAGTTGTATGGTGAAGTTTTGATACACAGGTGTTGCACATAAAGGTTGTTTTTGTTTTTAAAAGTAATCTCAGACACACACCTGCAAGCCCCTGTGATTGGAGACCTGAGTGCTCTCAGACAGCAAATTGTGCATGAACAGGAACCTTGTCGTTCCTATCTCCATTACACATGGCAAAATGTAAAGTGGCTGAAATGGTGCCAATTCTAGCCTTGCTTTTGCTTTCTTTTGCTGCCGTGCCATAAAACCGTGCCAGAGTCATCAATGAGCTGGGTTCTCCCAGGATGGGGTGTGCAGGGATGATCCCTCAGCTCCTGTGTGCACCTGGTGTGCACCAGGCCAGGCACGCGACCGTCATCCACAGCCAGCCTCTGTCTGCAAAGAGAGCAGGGAGCTGCAGCTCTGAGGAGCTCCGGGCTTAGGGAGCAAACAGACCAAATCCCTGATTCATATCAGTCACTTCACTTGAGGGTTTTCTGCTGATGGATTTTTATCTTCCTGCCCGGAGCTGGAAAAAAAGAACCCTGGCAGTTTGCTTTCGCTGTGAAGAGACTCTTGTCAACAGGTTCCAGGGCTGCTTCTTCTTTGAACTAAAAGCAGAGCAAAACTCTTCTGTTGGTCACATCAAACCAACATAAGTTTCATGAGTCTGTGAAAGATATAAGAATGTAAATATTATTTCATATTACTGTCCTTACAGTTTTCTATTCCAGTGGAGTAATTAGGTCATCATTCACTATATCAAATAACTGGAATAAGCTCTGGAAAAGGAGGTTTATTTAAAACTAAGATTGTTAAAACTACATTTCAAAAAAGGGCAGGAATTCCATGAAGAAAATGATGTGGTAAAAAAAGAGTTATTTAAACTTCTCAAAGTCCTTGGATAATGGAGCCCTGAACCCCTGTCATGTGCACTGCAGCCTTGACGGTCCCTTTGAGCCCAGGACTGCCAAGGGTCAGGGCTGGGATGAGCCTTCACCTCAAACCGGCTCCAAGACTGAGTGGGAATCAATCCAGAACAGAGCTCACACAAAGAGCAAAGCCTCAAGGCCAAAGCCAGACCTTCATCAGGTTGGATTTCTTTAAACACGGAACTGAAACAAATTTGCTTGTGCGGTAACATCACTGTTACCATGAAACTTTACATGAGCTACTAAATAAGCAGTGTCCTGTCCTGATGTGTGTTGCCCAAATACTGTTGAGAACTTGCTGTGCCTCTGCCCTGTGCCCCTGGGGCTGCTCCTGGCCAGGCAGCCTCAGGGGGAGCCAGCACTGGCTGCAGCCCCAGTGGCCCCCCAGGACAAGGCCCAGCAATGAAGAGGCCAAGGAAAGCACTGGGCAGCAGCAGAACCCTCAGCAGAGTTCTTTGGACAGCCATGGACTGGCCACAACTCCACTGCAGCATGACTACGAGTCAGGCTACCAGTGCTATGAGCAGAGCTACAAGAAAAGTGGAGAAAAAAATCAGCTACTGACCATCTGCTCTCGTACAGCTTCCGAATGCCAAGATAGCAGCCCATCAGCACAAGTGGCACAGTGAACAGTGTCACCACCGTGCCTATCATGCAGGACCTGTGCACATCCTGGGGGCAGACAATTCCTGGGGTGCTCGGTGGATTCAGGGCATTTGTACTGGACTTGCCAAGCATTTCTGTGGGAGCAATGGGGAGTGTGAGCCCGCGCTGTGCTGCACTGCTGAGCTGGCAGCACGGTGGATACGGCCAGGACGTTCTCTGTTTGCCCAGAGCTGGGGCCTGCAGGCACCTTGCCGCCCCTTGGCACAGGCTGTGCCACCCAACAAAGCCCAGCAGGGTGGCAGGAGAGCCCGGGGCCAGCGCAGCTGCTTGGGCCGTCGCTGCTTGGAGGGACAGGGGCCAAACCCATCCCTGAGCAGCCCCTGCCAGCCCTGGCCCTCCCTGCCCTGTGACAGCTCCCCCAGCCCAATGGGGACAGACCGTCATCAATTCTACAGCCAGAAAAGAAATCGTCCCTGTAACTGTGTGCTGCTTTTCTTCCCTGCAGTTGGTCCCAGAAACATCCCTCACACTGCTGGAAATGCCCACTCATTGTCTGATCAGTCCCTATGGTTTTCCAGTGTGCTCTCAGAAATTTTTCCAACAAGTCCACCAATAAATTCCAGGTTACCTCTGTGAATTGCACACTACGGTTTCCTTCATTTTTTTCCCAATACCTGGAAGTTCCTGTATTTAGTAATGGCCTTGAGGAACTCTGATTCTATTCAATCATGTTATTTTGTATTGAGACAGATGAAACAGCCTTTTTGGTTTTGGTTTTGCCAGGTCTGGTTTTTCTCTTAGCATTATGGTTTACTTGTTATCTTCAGGTAAATTTTTTTTTTTTTTTTTTTTTTTAATTGTTTCCCAAGCAGTTATATTGACAATCTGTCATTCACATCTTAGTTAATGTTCCAAATATGAACAATTCTGATTCTCTTTTGCTAGGAATATAAAGATCTCCGAAATCTACATTTTTAATTTTGATGACACTGTCACTCCCCACTCCAAGCTTTGACAAGGGGGTGATGCTTTCTGAAACTTCCACTGCCAACTTTTATGGTGATCCATTTGGAAATGTCCCTGAGGATAGGTAGAGTTATTTGGGAAGTGCTTGGCTTAACCTGGGTAATGGATTATTATTTTTAGTGATATAAACCTGTACTGCTACAAGATTCACAACCACAGTCCTGATTTGTGGCTCACTGCATGGATGCCTGTCTGAATTAAAACAATGTTTGTGAGGCAGCTGAAGAGCTTAGACCTCAGAGATCAATATTCCTGGGAGGAGGAGGAGGAAGGAAGGATAAAATCTTGTTTCAAAGTCTGTTTCTTCAATCCTAGGATGCCAGAAGTATGGTAGACTACACCTGTTTCCAAATGTCATTCAATTAGAGAAAAACCCTCTGCAGTGCCAGAACACCAGGACAAATTATTTGACATTTTGCCTCACAATGCATCAACATTAATTCTAGTGAATTCTTAGTTGCAGTCTGATTAGAGCAAATCAACATGGTGTGAATGGCAACAAGAATTTGCTTGTGAACAGATGATTATGTCCCACTCAATAATGAGCAAAATTTGCCTTGACTTGGAAGAAAGTAGACAGGGAGCAATGCAGTATTTGGGTTTTATCCAGTGATAAAATGGGGCAAGAAGCTGTAACAACTTACCTGTTCTACAGAACACAAGTACTGATACAGCCAAGAGTACACCCACACAAGAAAGGGATTTTCAGGACATTCCTTTATTTCTTAACATGCAATGGGCAGCAAAATGCTGCCATTGGTCTGAACT
Organism: Lonchura striata; assembly: GCF_050655825.1. Taxonomy (NCBI): domain Eukaryota; kingdom Metazoa; phylum Chordata; class Aves; order Passeriformes; family Estrildidae; genus Lonchura; species Lonchura striata. The sequence continues at coordinate 4,473,860 of NC_140734.1, read as the reverse complement.
GGAAACCGTGTTCCTCTCCAGTTTCTCCTTGAGCACACTGTGTGTTATTTGCAGACTTCACTGCCCAGCCCATCAATCCTCTCTTGGCCATTTGCTAAATGGCACAACTACCAAAATACAGGTGCCAGCATAATCAGCCCAGCACTAATCCAGCACTGCTTTGATGCTGCACAGGAGCACAGAATGGCTTGGGTTGGAAAGGACATTTAAAGGCCATGTCGTCCCATGCCCTGCAGTGAGCAGGGACACCTTTAACTAGGTCAGGCTGCTCAGAGCACGAGCTCGAATGTCTGCAGGGTTGATGTCCACCTCTCTGGGCAACCTGTGCCAGGGTTTCAAAACCTACTATTTTAAAGAATGGGTTTCTTTTGTCTCGTCTGAATCGACCGTCTTTTAGATTAAAACGAAACCCCCTCGCTCTGGTCACAAAGGGCCCTAATAAAAATTCTGTCCCATCAGTTTTACCCTGAAGGTACTGAAAGGCAGCAATCAGGTCTCCCTGGAGTCTTCTCTCTTCCAGGAGGAACAGCCCCAGCTCTCCCAGCCTATCTCCAAAGCAGAAGGGCTCCAGCCCTCACAGCATTTTGTCCCTTTTCTGGACTAGACCCAACAGAACCATGTCCTTCATGTGTTGGGAGCCAGAGCTGGATGCAGTACTCTTGTCGTGGTAGAGATGGAGACAATGCAAAGCAACACACTCCATTTCCAGAAGGCTTCAAAGCCTGTTTTTATTCTAGCATGCATGCTTTTCCTACATTCTTACAAAGCGTGTAAGTTTACACTTTACTCATTGGTCACAAGAGACAAGCAAAGTACTTATTGGAATAGGCAGTTGTAGGTTTCTCTTATTCATCCTTCTTTCTTGGTTTGTATATCAACGCCCTTGGTAGAAAATTCTTTTGGGGTAAACATGGATCCTCTTATCAAACTTCTCTCTGGCTCACCAAAGTTGCTGTAAATTGCATGAATCTTTAAAATTAGAGGGTTTTGGGAAAGCTGCAAAAGGCAGGCCTCAGAGACAGCAAAACTGCAACTAAAGCTAAGCACTAAGATTTGTCAGCAGAAAAATTATGTAAGAAGCAGAAAAGTTAGGACAAATGGAACAATGGTCTGTGTATTAACATGTGGCTAGAATGACTCCCTAAGCTACAGAAAAGTATATCTAGCAAGATATTAGGAAGTTCTAAGCTTACTAATGGAGCTCTGGACATTGGGTTTTAAGGCTTAAAATACAAGTAGGTATTGTATTGGAAAGAAGCAAGCATTTTTTTAAGAAAAGGTACGTGTGCTTATAGTGGTTGGATAAATCTATTGTCAGTATGCTTTTGCTTTGTATGACTGATCAAAATCTTTTAAAGTATGTTATAACATTAAGTTGTTTGTCTGCTGCCGGGCATGTGAGTTGCTGGCATCTACCCATTGTCACAACCATGTAATGAGACTGATGCTAGAAAAGAAACAGCTCGAGATGTGTTCCTCAGCAGTCCTGTTCCGTTCCTCATTTGTACATAAACCCCAGGCCAGCAATATAAAACATCATCCACAGTAGTGCAGGTGGAGTCTCACCAGAGCAGAGCGGTGCAATCACCTCCTTCAACCTGCTGGGCATTTTCCTTTGGATACACATGGCTGACACATGTCCAGCCTCTCATCTAGCAGCAGCCCCAAATCCTTCTTGGCCGGGCTGCTCTCCATCCCTTCATGCCTCGAGCTGTGAGATCAGCTGGGCTGGGACTGTGTCACAGCTTTTGGGCAGAGCTGCTGGGCAGGATGAGCTCACTCCCAGAGAAAGTAGAACCCACTCCGCAGGCAACTCCAGCCTGGCCATGAGGTCACAGCAGGCTCTGGGGTCACAGCAGGCTGAGCTCACAGCAGGCTCTGAGGTCACAGAGGTCCCAGAGCCCCGTGGTTGCAGAGCACCACAAGGCCCCAGCAGGCAGTCCTGGAGCACAACTGCTGCGGCAGCAGCGGCGGTGGCAGCAGTGGTGCTGACATTGGGACAGCGGCCTCAGGACAGTGGTGGCAGCGAGAGCGGCGGGACTGGCACAGGGCAAGGCACCATGGCCCTTGCTCTGCGCCTCCTCCTCCTGCTCCTCCTGGCCGTGGCCCTGCCTGCCAGGGCTGCCCAGGCTGCTCCGCTGCAAGCGCGGGGCGCAGGTGAGCCGGCAGCCTGGCTGCCCTTTCCCAGGACAGCGCTCCCTGCTCCCCGGGAAGCGCTGGGGATGGTTTTCCCCTGGGCTTTAGGGAGGGTTTCCTCTGATAGAGGGAGAGAGCCCCCCTGGGCCCTGGGCTGTGCCAGCCACCCCTCCAGGGATGTTGCACAGCGTCTGCAAAGAGGGTGGGCAGTGACCAGGTGCCAGCCCAGAGTTCCCAAGGCTCTTTCCAGCTTTGGCTGTGTCCATTGCCACCTGGCTCCCACAGCCTTACTGATCCCCTGTCAGTTCCCAGTTCCCTGAGGCAGAAGGGGATCCCAGCACACCATGGAAATGGGTCTGATCTGTGCTCCCTTCTAGATTGGTATCATGACTTGGGTGATTTGGAAATGCTGGTAAATGACGACTTCAAGACCTTTCCAGATGCTGAAGGCAAGTTCTCAATGTACCTTTCCTGACAGAATAATCAGTGTCAATCTGGCAAGAGCTCCCTTCTGTCCTAAGTTCCTCTGAAGGTTGATGGATTCAGGAAAATTTGCCCTGCTCCTTTCTCAAGCCCTGAGTTATCCCACAGGATTGCTGTCAGTAGGAGGGAGCATTTAGCTGTCCATCTTCCTCCTGTTTGCAATGCCAGAGTGTCCTTCTGTGTGCTCTGTGCAGCCCCAGAGAAGAGCAGAGAGGGAAGGGGCCGGGCCCAGGGCTGTGCCCCGGGGCTGAGCCTTGGGTGCAGCCTGAGGATTTCCTGCAGCATCACGGGAGCTGTTCTGTCCTGCCTTTCTTTGCAGCTGAACCTGTTGGTGAAGGTGGTGCAGCTTCCCAACCCATCCCCATCACTGAGCCTCTGGGAGATGCTGAGGGTAGGTCAAGGCCTTTCCCCTGCGAGAGCTGCCAGCTCAGAGCCCAAAGCTCGGCCAGGGGGGCATCGCTGCAGGTGCCAGGACAGAACCATGCACGTGTGTGCCCTGACCCTGGGCCATCCCCTCACTGCTCCTGGGGCTCAGTGCTGCCTGTGCAGATCTGCAGCGATGACAGAAGCTCCTGTGGCTGTTGAGTTACAGGTGTGGCTGCAGAGAGGACTTCTCCAGCTCCTTTTATGGATACTGCCCGCAAGCCCAGCTCCTATCGCAGGGGTGAGTAGTGTGTCTCTGCTGACTCCACAGGCTGAGCACTGGTTTTGTAAAATCCACTGAGAAATGGAAATGTTTTGCTCTAAGGTCCTCCAACAGGGAACATAAAAGCTCCAGGATACAAGAAGCACCATGAGCCATCTGAAAACATGAGGCAAATGCTGAAGGAAATGGAACAGGCAGGACAAGGTGGGTGATTTCTCTCAGGCTTCCCCTGGGACTCAGCAGCCAGGGGCATTCCCTGCACATCTGGACAGGCTGTGCCCGACACAGCTGGAAAAGATTCATGGCAGCCTCGCTGCCCTGCTGCTGCTCTCATGGCCTGCAGGGCTGTTTCCCAGCCTGGGCTGGCTGCAGCTTCTCCCCAGCCTCTGCAGGAAGGCATTTGGCACCAGCTGACAGGGAGCCCAAACTGCAGCACGGGTCTGACATGCCCTGCAATTTCCCATTCTCTGGGTTGATCAGAAAGGGCACCTGTTTGGAGAGCAGAGAGCCGTGGCCACCCAAATAGTTTTTAGAGATTTCCTAATTCTTAACCATTACTTTGACATTCACTGCCTACTGAAGATGCCACCTTCCTACTGGGGAACAGCCCCACCTGATCCAGCTGTCCCTTTTCCTTCCTCTAGAAATGGAAGGAGAGGCTGTGCTGAAGGCTGAGTTTCCCAGAGGAAGCAGTGGCTCACTGGCAGCCTCTGCTGCAGGAAGGGAGGCGCTGCCAGGCACAGTCACAGGAGGTAATTGCTGTGCCTCTGGGCCTGAGCCCTGCTGAGCCTTGAGCTGCCCTCTCTGCTACTTGGCAGAGCCGGCACAACCTGGACAAGGCTGGCACAGCCCAGAGGAATTGTTATGCTCAGGGCACTCAGGGTACTGAGCAGTCCTGCTGGGGTCCCTCCATGGGAGACACATCCCAAAACCCGGGAGTGACTGCTCGGGGTGCCCATGGTGGGGAAAGGGCAGAGGGGGAGATGAAGGCTCCAGTGTGTCCCGACAGGGCCTGGGTATGAGCCCTTGGGCTGGGGGAGCAGTTCCAACAGAGGGAGGGAGAGAGGGAGTGCAGGAGGGAAGGAATGGTTCTGGCACTACATGCTGCACTTATCCCCAGGACTTTAGGGTTGTTTCCCTCTGTGGGAGGGAGAGGGCCCCATGGCCCTTGGGGTACTCATGCCACCCCTCCCAGGGATGTTGCACAGGGCCTGAAAAGAGAATGGAGAGTGGCCAGGAGCCAGCCCTGAGTTCCCCAGACCCCTGTGCAGCTTTGGCTGTGTCTTTTCACATCTGGATCCAATGGCCTTACCTGAACCCCTTGCAGTGCCCAGTTCCCACAGGCAGAGAGGGATCCCAGCACATCAGGAACTGGTTCTGGTCTTTGCTCCCTTCTAGATTGGTATCATAAAATGGCTTATATGGAAAATCTGGTGAATGATGGTTTGGAGAATCTAGATCGTGGTGGAGGCAAGTACTCCATGTGTCTTTCCTAAAAGAATAATCAATGTCATTCTGACAAGAGCTCACTCATGATCCATTTACCTTAACATTATCTCAGGGCTGAAAGATTCTGTAAAACTTGCCCTGCTCCCTTCTAGAGCCCAACAGTGATTCCACAGGATCACTGTCAGTGGGAGGAAGGAGCATTTAGCTGCCCATCTTCCACTCATGTGCAATGTCAGTGTGTCCTTCTGTGTGCTCTGTGCAGCCCCAGAGAAGAGCAGAGAGGGAAGGGGCCAGGCCCTGGGCTGTGCCCCTGGGCTGAGCCTTTCACAGCTCCTTTGCTGGCCCCAGGGAGCCTGAGCTGCTCCTGCTGCTGCTGCCAAGCCCTGGCCTCCACTGGGGCTGGGTTTAGAGCTGCTGGCAGCTCCAGGGAGTCCTTTCTCCCCTGACTGCCCCGCAAGGAGCTCCTTCCTTCCCAGTGTGGGCCCACCGCAGGCTCGTGGTCCCCCTGCCCCTGCTCCTGAGTGGAAGGCAGAGCTGAGGGAATGCCTTGGAGGGCACCAATCTCCCAGGGGCACTCACTGCCACTCCAACCTGAGGGAGACGTGCCACACCTTTCTGTTAAGGTCCTCCTAGAGAGAAGAACCAAGGCAGAGGAGACAGGAAATCCCTGGAGGCTGCCAAACATCTGGACCAAATGCTGAGTGATCTGGAGAGACAGCGTAGTGGGTGCATTTCCCTCCCCCTTCCCCTGGGACTCAGCAGCCAGGGGTGTTCCCTGCACATCTGGACAGGCTGTGCCTGGCACAGTGGGAAGGGATCCATGGCAGCCTCGCTGCCCCGCTGCTGCTCTCATGGCCTGCAGGGCTGTTTCCCAGCCTGGGCTGGCTGCAGCTTCTCCCCAGCCTCTGCAGGAAGACATTTGGCACCAGCTGACATGGAGCCCATACTGCACCATGGCCCATGCACACCCTGACATCCCCTGCAATTTCCTGGTCTCCAGGCAGATCAGGAGAGGTGGTGTTTTGGAGAAGGGAAGGTTCTTTCTACTTCCAAAAGTTCATCTGATTTCCTGATCATTCTCCATGACTTTGACCAGTATTGGGTCATGAATATGGCACCTCCCCGATAGGGAAGAGTCCCATCTCATCCAGCTGTGCCTTTTCTTTCTCAAGCCATGAACCAAAAGTCTGTACAGAAGGTGGCTGTTCCAGAAAGAAGCAGTGGCCTAGTGCCAGCCTTTACTGCAGGAGGGCAGGAAGTTCCAGGCACTGGCACAGGAGGTAATTGCTCCAGTGTGTCCTGACAGGGCCTGACTCTGTCCCCTGGGGCTGGAGGAGCTGTCACAGGGCAGGGAGGGCCAGGGCTGGCAGGGGCTGCTCAGGGATGGGTTTGGCCCCTGTCCCTCCAAGCAGCGACGGCCCAAGCAGCTGCGCTGGCCCCGGGCTCTCCTGCCGGCCTGCTGGGCTTTGTTGGGTGGCACAGCCTGTGCCAAGGGGCGGCAAGGTGCCTGCAGGCCCCAGCTCTGGGCAAACAGAGAACGTCCTGGCTGTATCCACCGTGCTGCCAGCTCAGCAGTGCAGCACAGCGTGGGCTCACGCTCCCCATTGCTCCCACAGAAATGCTTGGCAAGTCCAGTACAGATGCCCTGAATCCACCGAGCACCCCAAGAGTTTTCTGCCCCCAGCATGTACGCAGATCCTGCATGATAGGCACGGTGGTGACACTGTTCACTGTGCCACTTTCTGTGCTCCTGTTCTGTTTCGGGTTCCGGTGGTGGAAGGAACAAAAACAGTAAGTTGTTGCGGATTTCTACCCTCCAGCATCTTCAAAGGCTGCTGATAGTCAGGGAAGATTCCCAGTGAGGCTGCAGTGGAGTTGTGGCCAGTCCATGGCTGTGCAAAGAACTCTGCTGAGGGTTCTGCTGCTGCCCAGTGCTTTCCTTGGCCTCTTCATTGCTGGGCCTTGTCCTGGGGGGCCGCTGGGGCTGCAGCCAGTGCTGGCTCCCCCTGAGGCTGCCTGGCCAGGAGCAGCCCCAGGGGCAGAGGGCAGAGGCACAGCAAGGTGGGGAGGAGAAAGAGCGGGGACGAGATGGCCCCTGAAAGGCAGAGGCGCTCTGGGGCCCGCTCCTGGCCAGGGAGCCTGCCCAGAGCCGTCCCCTGCTCGCCGGGGCCTCGAGGGGCAGCTGTCCAGCTGGGCCAAGGTGTGCCAGCCGCTCCAGCCGTGCTGGGGAGCCTTGCCAGCTCTGGGCCCTGCTGTGCAGGAGGGTCCCTGTGTGCCACTGGCAGCTGGGGCCTCAGCCACTGCTCTCTCCACAGCAGCGCTGCCGCAGCTCCAGCATCCCGGCCAAGAAGGCGTGACTCCCCCTCGCCCCCAGGGAGCCCAGAGAGCGACGGGTCTGGCAGCTCTCAGACATCGCCTCAGCAGCAGCAGCTGCCCAAGAAAGCAGAGCCCCAGCGCTCCGTGCCTCCCCCACGGCCCCCCAGACCGGTTGTGATGCAGAAGCTTCCCGAGATCCCCCCACCTCCTCCCCTCCCGAGCCCCCCGCCCTGGTCCATCTAGGACTGGATGTGGGCCAGCCACGGCAGGGCATGGGCCACCAACAGCTTGGGGCACCTGCTCTCCTTTACAAATAACACCCTTACCTATGCACAACAGCCACAGTCACTTTTCATACTGTTCTACCTTCAACAGGAAGGGCTGAAGATTCTTCCCTGTTCTGTTTCATCCTTTACCACTTAGATTTTCATACAGTTGGCTGCTGGCTGCATCTCTTAAAGGCTTTATTAGCATTGCATGTTTTACCCCACCTATCAGGCGAAAAAAATAAAAAAATATTATTCAGTTTAGACTTTGTTTTTAGTGTGGTTGGGCCACTCACATTTTGAGCAATTAATTTTCCATAATACTTCTTCCTTTTTCCTTACTATTCATAAAAAGTTAATCTGGACATAAAAATCACCACAATTACTGAGACTTCTCTCAAAGCTGAGGGGAACCTAGCACAAAATATTCTCCCTGTGTACTGCACAACAAGAAATATTCAGAGGAAAACAGAGTGGCAGCTGAGGCTTGTGGAACTCCCAGAATAATGAGCCTGCAGAGGAGGCAAACAGCCCTGGCCTTGGTTGAGGGAACTTCTCCTCACAGACTCCTCTGAGAATGTGGCACTCCAGGAGGGGAAAGCTTTTAAACCTTTGCCTTACCTTCCTCCTGCGCTAAAATGTAAGGCTCTTCCTGAGAAAAAACTGAGCTACAAACAATTCTTTATTCCTCAACAAAGCTACTCAGGTTTTCGATTTATCTTAAAAGAGCAAAACCAAATGGGGCCAGAAATTTCTCATCAAAGCCTGTTTGCAGAGAAACCCCACCATAGGAAAGAAAATATTTATTAGCATCAGTTCACTCAAAAGAAACCCAGCCCTGAATTGAGCAGCGCTTTAAATGAACTTGAATTCACTTTCCTCACATATCAGCTGGTTTGGTTTGCTCTTTTTTTGTCCTAGAGAGAATATTCAAACTATTTGCTCTTGACAGGACTCCTTGGATGGTACTCAAACCTGGTTCCTCATGATGCCTTGTCTGGCCTGTTAATGCAGCCTGTTAGCAGCACCTGGCTTTGCCACCCTGCTCATGGTAGCGGGGCACGGCTGGTGCCATGGTTCCCTCTGGTGACACGGTCCCCTCTGGTGCCACGGTCCCCTCTGGTGCCCGTCCTGGTTTGTGGCATGTCCGTGCTGGTGGAGGATCCCTGCTTGTGCTGCTGACTGCGTTCAACAAGGCCGGTCCTACTCGCCAGCCAAAGAGAGACTAAAGTCACTGCTTTGGGCAGCTCCTTTGAGCGAGTTTAACGCTCACTCATCTCTATGCCAGACCCCTGAAAAGCCACACAGCAACACATAAAGTCAGCTCATCGACAGAGGTGAGCAGGTCTGAGCGAACAGAAGGTCGGCGTTCAAGCACATTGGGTTTTTAATTTAGCGGAAGCACTCACTCGTTCACGAGCCTTACTTGCCCAAGTGGATTGTGCGATGCTGCTGTCTTGCTTGCCTTCAAGAGGAAACAGAGGGGAGAAAGGAGTTAAGAAATGAGAGACGCACCTGGGGCGCAGGCTCGGCAGCCAGACGGAGCAGGGCGGCACCGGGCCGCTTTGCCGGAATCCCTTTTGGTGCCGGACAAAGGCGGACGCTGCTCGGCGAGCGGCGCTGGAGCGGCGGCGGCCCCGCCCCGCCCGTCCCGCCCCGCCGCGGGCCGGGGCCGAGCGCTCGGCCGGGCGGGCGCTCGGGATGCTCGGGCAGCGCCGCGGGCCGGGCGGGCGCGATGGAGCCGCCGGAGGGCTGGGACCCCTACGGGCGGCCGGCCCGGCGCACGCAGTGGCTGGTCAGCGCCCTCGCTTCCCACTACGGGCTGGAGCGCGGCGTGGAGAACGAGATCGCCGTGCTGGCCACCGGCCTGGACCGCTACCTGCAGGAGATCTTGCAGCGCCTGGGCCGCGCTGGGGCGGGCCGCATCCCCGGCGAGGACTGCCGCACGCTGTGCCGGGTGCTGGGGCTGGAGGAGGCGGCGGAGCCCGAGGAGTGCGCGGGGCTGTGGGACGGGCTCTCGGCCGAGCTCACCTTCCGCCAGTTCCACGCGCGGCTCTGCGGCCACTTCAGCACCCGCGCGGGGCCGCGGCTGCCGCCGGGCCGGGAGAGCGAGCACATCGAGACCCAGATCTGCCTGCGCAGCCCCCGCCGCCGCCGCCGCCACCGCGCCGACCCCGCCGGCTGCAGGGCCGCGGGCAGCGCCGAGCGGCGGCCGCCGGGGCCCCGCTGCCGAGAGCGCTGCGAGGAGATGGTGGCGCTGGAGCGGCCGAGGAGCGCATGGCCAGGCTGCGGGAGGAGAACGGCACCTGCGGGAGCTGCTGGAGCACATGCGCGCCGCCCTGCAGAGCAGCGGGGCGCGGTGCCTGGCGCTGCAGGTGAGTCCGGGCCGGCTTCTGCACCGGCCTCCCGGGGGCGGCTCGGCCGGGCCCGAGTGCTGCAGGAGAGATGCTGCTCTCGGAAAGTCAGTGCTATAAATTGAGGCGAATCATTTGATTCAGCCTTTTAAGATCAATTAATAATTTTATTAATTACAGCAAGCGATAGCAAGCAAACAGCACTGGGTGCAGCTGGGGAGTCTGCGCTCTGCCATGGGGTGACACCCTTCCTTCTCTTCAGTCCCTTTTTATACTTTCCTTTTTCGTATCTTCTCTGCGTTGTGCTGGCAACAGTTGATTTCACAAGAGGGGTGATGGGTCTCCTCTGCTGCGGTTATCCAGCCAGTTCCAGCCAGTCCTGCAAGATCTTTCTTTTTTTCTCCATACATAGTTATCACATTGTTTTACAGTATTTGCTTGCGGTTACCTAGCCTTGCCTAATCTTGCAAGTTCCATGCCCCGACCCCCACCCTTTTCCTCTACCCTAATTTCACACTCTTGATGAACAAACAAGGCAATGCAGTTTTTCACATTCCCCCGTTTTTTTTTCTTCTACCATTTTGTTCATCAAATCGTTTTATTTCTTGGTGGGCTAGAATTAAAGTCTCTCCTACTTCAGGATTTCTAGGGAGAGTTTCATATTTGGCTTTGATCAGCATCAGGTGTGCTGCCTTGAATTTTCTTTTTGCTATTCCAATTTTATCTCCTGCTGTTTGCCAATCTGAGGCTATTGTTTTACACTCTCAGTACCTACAGAAATATTCCCTAGGGTAATTGCAATACCCTTTCCCTGGGTTTGATGCTGGACGCATATAAAATCCTATGTTATTAAAACAGGGCTCTACAGGGGCTAGTTTGCATAACCGTGGGGTAAATCTAGGGGGTCTGGATGTTATCTGACTCTGAATTACTCTACTATGTACTCCAGTTATTGTCTACTTAAAGGGTTGGTGCAAAGCTGGGGAACCCTCTCTTTGGTATACAGTACAAAGCACTAACATATTATTTTCCAATAAGGGTGGGGTTATGACCTTGTTTTTATTGCATAATATCTTGTTTTCCCCTCTTGGGTTTGTTGCCTTTCTGGTGTTTCAGAGGCAATCAGACCGGTCGTCTGGGGGAGCCTAGTACTCGGTTGGCAATAGTTGGAGCATTTCAGCATTATTCTATTTGGGGGGGACCTGGCTTTTTCCCCTCTGCCTCGCTCGCCATCTCCGGTGCTTCAAGCCGCGAGGTGAATTATCTCCTCGGCAGCAGCGGTACTCGCCTGGGCGTCCTTTCCCCTGCTCCCGCCTAACTTCATACTGTTCCCAATTTTTATCTTTGACCGGGGGTGGGTCGCACGGGACCCCCTTTAGTTCCCTCTGACAACACCTTTTTAGAATTTGGGCAACAAATGGAGTGGGTTCGTTAGTATGGAAACAAAAGTTTCCTGATGCACTCCTTTGGTGTATATTTTTTACCAGTCCTCAGACTCGAAACAAATCTACTGATTTTTCAATTTTCTTGATTTTAACACAATTTCTGTTCAGACCCCAGTTGGCGGCCTCCCCCCTTGGCAATGGACCTGCCACCGTTCTTGGCAAATTTTACATGCAAAGCACCTGAAAGGACAACAATCACAATCTACCTTATTACAAATTATCAAATAATCATTAAAATAATTACTAACACACACAAAAGGATAATAAGTATAATCTACCTTATTATAAACTACTAGAAAATTACTAATAAGTAGGTAATTATATCCCTTTTTGTTCTCCTTTGCAACCGACTTAAATGATGCACACAGAGTTCCTAGATTTTTCTTAATGGTAACCTTCAAATTCCTAGGCTGGCTGTCTACTTTCCACTGGTCATCCATGGTGGCTGGACTTTTAACTCGACTGGCATGCGTCCACTCTTTCTCGGCCGTCCGTATCACAGTTCTTGTGGTTTTCTTTCTTCTCAGATTTTACTAAAAGTAGGAACTACTTCATAGGCATATTTAGAATTAGTAAAAATAGTCCCACTTTTTCCTTTCAATAAATTTAGAGCTTTAAGCACAGCATATAATTTGCATGCTTGGGCTGACCAGCTGGGGCTAAGGGGACCAGATTCTACTGTCTTAAATGTTTTCTCATCTATTATAGCATACCCGATTTTTTTTTTTTAATTTTTTTTTTTTTTTTCAGAACTCGAGAGAACTTGTCTACATATAATTGAGCTTCTTTTAGTTTTTCTTCCTCATGATCTGGCTTTATTTTTGTTTGTTCCTTTATCTGTTGGAGGTAAACATGTGTTAGTTCTGTAATTGGTTCTTTATATAAAAAAACACTGGGCCGGGTTTTTCAGGCCCGTGGTTTCTTAACTTAGGAGAGGAGACTAGGATGCCTTCATACGTTAGGAATCTGGCATCCGTTATCTATTTGTCGGCCTTCTGTTGCAAAACTCCATGAATGTTATGGGGAGATAAGACTTTTAGCTCACTTCCAAAGGTTATCTTCCCAGCTTCCTCTATCAGAAGAGCAGTGGCTGGCTAATGGGATCAAGGAGTTTGGAGAGATATGCTACTGTTTTGGTTTTTTTTTTGTTTTGTTTTGTTTTGTTGTATGTGTTGGGGTTTTTTTGTTTGTTTGTTCGTTTGGGTTTTTTTTTTTGCAATTAATAAATCATCCACATATTGTAATAACACTGTCCCTTCCCCTAAAGAATAACTTGCCAGTATTTGTTCTAAAACTTATCCAAACAGATTTGGGGATTTTGTAAATCTCTGGGGAAGGACTGTCCATCTAAATTTTTTTTTTTTTTGGTTTCAGTCCTTGCCTCCCCTCCTTAGGTATAGGATATTGCTTAATTCTGACAGGTATCTCCGGGTTCCTAATAGTTACTTCAAAGGGTTCAATGTTTAATTTTCCTGTACTATTAGGGGAGTACCAAACCTCTGAATTAATCTTTTTCTCATCCTCAGCCTGGAGAGGACACAATTTTACTGTTAGTTCTCCCTTGCTAATCTCTATCCCTATCCCAAATTTAACTATCAAATCTCTTCTCAGTAAATTATAATCTGTTTTTGGAACTAATAAAAATTACTCAATTACTAATTTGGAGTTACTTTCTAAAAGGACATCCTTGATTACAGGTACTCCAAAGGGTTTCCCTTTGGCTCTAATCACTTGTATTATTTCAGATGAAATCTTACACCCTTGGGGAAGGGTCCGGACACTCGGTCTTTCCGCCCCTGAGTCCACAAGGAACTCATATTCTTGCTTCTGGGGACCTATTTTTAATTTTACCAGGGGCTCTATTCTTTCTCTTGTCCCCAGCAGATAGAGCCCCTGACACCCCTAATCTTCCTTAAACTGCTCTTCATCAGCCATCCTTTGTCGGCATTCCCGCTTCATATGTCCCTTTTTCCCCCAGTAAAAGCAAACAATCCTATCTCCTCTACCTTGTCTTCCTTCATTCACCTGCCGACCAGCTCCCCTCAAACCTCCTGGGTGGCCACCACCCCTTCTTTGGGGAGATTGCCTCTGTCCTTCCCTTACAGCTGCTAACATAATCTTAGACTGCTTCTTGTAGTTCTCATCCTCCCTCCTAACATAAACCTTCTGAGCCTCCCGCAGTAACTCATCCAGCCCCCTCGCTTGCCTCCCTTCTAACTTTTCCAACTTCTTTCTAATATCCATCCACGAGTTTACCACAAAATGAACTTTCAACAGTGTCTCCCCTTCAGGAGTGTTAGGGTCCACTCCTGAATATAACTGAAAGGCTTTTCTCAGCCTCTCCAACAACTCAGTTGATCTTCATCCTTTTTCTGTTGTTCCTTGAATGCCTTTTGTACATTCTGTCCATGAGGGACAGCCTTCCTTATTCCCTGTATTATTATATTTCGCAAATCGCCCATATGGGTATGGTGTAACGGGTCTTGATTATTCCACTGGGGATTCTGTAGGGGCCATTTAGTATCTGCTAATGGTCCCTGCTGATGTTCATCATCCCAGATTCTCATGCCCGTTTCCCTAATCATTCTCCTTTCTTCTGCAGAAAACAAAATCCCTAACATGGATTGCATCTCCTCCCAAGTATAAATATTAGGTCCCAAAAAATGATCCAACCGCTCCACCACCCCTAAAGGATCTTCTAACAAATTTCCGAGTTCCTTTTTAAATTCCCTAGCATTCCCCGAGTTTAATGGGACGGATATGTACCCTATTCCTAGAATCTGGGCAGGCTGTCCTGGTTGCGCTGCATTTGGGTTAGGCACCATTCCCATTCCATGCTCCCTAAGGGGAAATATAGCCAATTCTTGCTTTCCCTTTTGTCGGGTCTGGCTTCGGGTTACTCGCCGAGAACCCTCAGGGATACTTTCCTCCAACCTTTCACCTTCTGGACCCTCATCCTCCGATAATTCTTGGGTGGGTGCCGAGGGACCCGGGTGGACTACTAGCAAAGGATCCGGGGGCGGGGGGTATAAAGGTTGTGGCGGTGGAGGTGGCAATGGAAGAGAGGGTGGTGGTGGCGGTATATAGGGAGGGGGGATACCTGGGGGTAATTCAATTTCTTTTGGCCTCTTTTTCTTCCTCTCGATATTGAGAGCAAATAATTTTGTCCTTGTCTATCCTCTTATCTAGAGGACTGCATATTTACTTTTTTCTAAATTAAGGGGTTCTTTTGAATTAATGTAAATATTTAAGGCCTGACAGATCCAATCCTCAAAAGACCCAAATATCGGCCAATATAACTGATCCCCTCTTAATTGTTTCCCCCCCCAAACTTCCATGCAGTAATGAGCCATTTTTTCTTTATCTTTTCCCTTCCTAGAAGGAAAGGCATTCCAGTATTTAATCATTGAGCCTAATGGACTATTCTCTGAAATATGGGGAAGTTTTACAGGGATTCCCCCACCCATGGGTTCAGCAGGCTTGCTTTTCCTCTGACCCATCTTCTGGAGTGCCTTCTAACACACACAAACTTGCTTCCCTCAATTCGTGGCCCAGTCCGTCGCCGGATATGGGAACCGCACTACTATGAGGTCCGCACTTGCCTGGGGAGTCCGAGCTGCCAGCCCCCCTCTCATACACCACACTCGTCACACTGCAGGATTCCCGACCCCCGACCAGGCGGTCCTGTTCTCCCAGAACAGGCCTCCTCCGGACACCAGGTCCTTCGGAAAATACTTACACCATCCGGTATCTTTGCCCGGGGCTTCGTGCACAAAGATTAAGGGGGTCGCCGGCAGTTCTTTGCTTGCTATCGGATTTTAGGTTCGTCGGTCGGAGTCCGGGGAGGAGTGTCCCCGTAAGGCCACTGTTAAAGCAAAGGCAGTGGGGCGCCTCCTTAGCGAGGCCCCCTCTCCAGGTGTTCCGATCCGAGTCACGGCACCAAATTTGTTATAAATTGAGACGAATAATTTGATTCAGCCTTTTAAGTTAAATTAATAATTTTATTAATTACAGCAAGCAATAGCAAGCAAACAGTGCTGGGTGCAGCTGGGGAGTCTCCGCTCCGCCAAGGGCTGACACCCTTCCTTCTCTTCAGTCCCTTTTTATACTTTTCTGTTTCGTATCTTCTCTGAGTTGTGCTGGCAACAGTTGATTTCACAAGAGGGGTGATGGGTCTCCTCCACTTGAGGTTATCAGTTCCAGCCAGTCCTGCAAGATCTTTTTTTTTTTGTTTCCATATATAGTTATCACATTGTTTTACAGTATTTGCTTGCAGTTACCTAGCCTTGCCTAATCCTGCAAGTTCTATACCCTGACCCCCACCCTTTTCCTCTACCCTAATTTCACACTCTTGATGAACAAACAAGGCAATGCAGTTTTTCACAGTCAGTGTTTGTCACCCCTCCACTGCTGGACCGAGACCGCAGTTGTTCATTCAGCCTTGGCATTAACTTTTTTTTATAAAGTTGAGTTACAGGGAGGCTTTAAGGAGCAAGGTATGGCACCAGTGTGCCATTAACTATAGTTATGGATAGCACTCTATTTAAAGTGTAGGGGAGCTCAGCTAAACAAACCCACGTGTACAATGCTGCTGCTTCTTCTACTGCATGTGCAGTCAGGATGTGCTGATAGCATTTGCTGGATGTGCACCACCACAGGGTTTTTCCTGAAGTAACAACTTTTGGATTCTTACCTGCACAAGCAGATGCAGTGTCTCCGTCAGAAGTGCCTATAAGAAATATTGGAAGGATGTTTTCTTCAGAGTGTGGTCACAAGAGTTCAGAGTTGGAGCCAGTTCTGCAGGCAGACTGATTAATAGTCTGGGGCTCCTCTGCAGAGCCCCATTAATTCTGGGGCTGGCTTCTGCTGGTTCTGCTATCCTGGCTCGAGTGACACACTTAACAGCAGTTCCATTACTCTGTCATGAAATAGCGTGGAACAGGCAGAGCAGGGAAGGGCAGCATGAACCGATTGTTCTGGCAGCTCTGACCAGGTCTGACCAGGTCTGATTTGATACTCAGCACTCACAGAACCCTGCTCCACCTGTGACACTTCCACTTGCAGTAGATGACTGTTCTCTTCACAATGTCCAGCAAGGCAGGTCAAAGACACTTTCACCATTTGCATCTAAAAAAGGGAAAGGAAATCAGCAGCAGCCATGAAGTCACCAGTCTGAGGTCCCAGGAAGAATGAAAACTACAAAGAGGAGAGCCCCAGAACACCCCCAGCTGCTCCCTGCCCTCTTCTTCTGAACACAACTTCATTGGAAATCTTTTTCAGCAAACTTCTTGACTCCTAAGTACAGACCATAGTGATGACATTACAGGTATACAGAAACTTGTGCAATAACATAATAGTGAGTAGTTTGAAAAGTGAATGCATAGCTAGGTATTAAAATCTACTTTCCAGATATTGTTTCCTTGTCCTCAGTATTTGGCAAAGGTCAAGTAGCATTAGTTGCTGATCAACTCTATGTGATCAAAAAAAAAAAAGCCAACAAAGCCCAATCCAGCTACTTTCAGTCTTAATTAAAATCTATCAATTTCTCCCTGCTTTGTGCTCCTGGTCATTACAGGTGGGGCTGCAGGGAGGACTTTCCCTACTCCACGGCTGGATGCTGCACACAAGTCCAGCTCCCATTGCAGGGGTGAGTAATGTGTCCTTGCTCACCCCACAGGCTGAGCTCTGGTTTTGTGCAATCCATTCCTGGAAAATGGAAATATTTATCTTAAGGTCCCCTGAGAAGAAAGAACAAACCTACAGGAGAGAGTAAGTCCCTGGAGGAATCCAAACATCTGGAACAAATCCTGAGTGATCTGGAGAGACGCCGTGGTGGGTGCATTTCCCTCAGCCTTTCCCTGGGACTCAGCAGCTGGGACCTTTCCCTGCACATCTGGACAGTCCCTGCCCAGCACAGTGGGAAGGGATCCATGGCAGCCTCGCTGCCCCGCTGCTGCTCTCACAGCCTGCAGGGCTGTTTCCCAGCCTGGGCTGGCTGCAGCTTCTCCCCAGCCTCTGCAGGAAGGCATTTGGTACAGGGAGCCCCAACTGCACCACGGGCTTGCAATCCCCGGCAATTTCCTGGCCTCCAGGCAGTTCAGGCAGGGCGCTGTTTGTAAAACAGTGGGTCCTGTGGCAGCCCCAAGAGCCTTGGCCTCTTCCTGACCCTTATCCATGTCTTTGACAAGTATTGCATCCTGAGGATGCCACCTCCCCAGTGGGGAATGGTTACACCTGATTCAGCTGACCCTTTTCCTTTCTCCAGAGATGGACCACAGGGCTTTGCTGAACGCAGCACTCTCTGGAGGAAGCAATGGCTCCATGCCAGCCCCCGATGCACGAATGAGGGAGATGCCAGACAGTGCCACAGAAGGTGATTGCTGTGCCAGGCTCAGCCAGCCTGAGCAGTCCTGGAGGGGTCCCTCCGTGGGAGCCACATCCTGAAACCTGGGAGTGGCTGCACGGGGTGCCCAGGATGGGGAAAGGCCGGAGAGGGAGAGCAAGGCTCCAGTGTGTCCTGACAGGGCCTGACTCTGTCCCCTGGGGCTGGGGGAGCTGTCACAGGGCAGGGAGGGCCAGGGCTGGCAGGGGCTGCTCAGGGATGGGTTTGGCCCCTGTCCCTCCAAGCAGCGACGGCCCAAGCAGCTGCGCTGGCCCCGGGCTCTCCTGCCGGCCTGCTGGGCTTTGTTGGGTGGCACAGCCTGTGCCAAGGGGCGGCAAGGTGCCTGCAGGCCCCAGCTCTGGGCAAACAGAGAACGTCCTGGCCGTATCCACCGTGCTGCCAGCTCAGCAGTGCAGCACAGCGCGGGCTCACGCTCCCCATTGCTCGCACAGACGTTATCACTGAAACAGGAATATATGTCCTGGATCCAGTGCGCATCCCAAGAATTGTCTGCCCCCAGCATGTGCACAGGTCCTGCATGATAGGCACGGTGGTGACACTGTTCACTGTGCCACTTGTGCTGATGGGCTGCTATCTTGGCATTCGGAAGCTGTACGAGAGCAGTCAGTAGTTCATTTTTCTCCACAGTTTTCTTGTAACTCTGCTCATAGCACTGGTACCGAACTTGTAGTCATGCTGCAGTGGAGCTGTTGCCAGTCCATGGCTGTGCAAAGAACTCTGCTGAGGGTTCTGCTGCTGCCCAGTGCTTTCCTTGGCCTCTTCATTGCTGGGCCTTGTCCTGGGGGGCCGCTGGGGCTGCAGCCAGTGCTGGCTCCCCCTGAGGCTGCCTGGCCAGGAGCAGCCCCAGGGGCACAGGGCAGAGGCACAGCAAGTTCTCAACAGTATTTGGGCAACACAGTTCAGGAGAGGACACTGCTTATTTAGTAGCTCATGTAAAGTTTCATGGTAACAGTGATTTTACCACACAAGTAAATTTGTTCCCGTTCCGTGTTTAAAGAAATCCAACCTGATGAAGGTTTGGCTTTGGCCTTGAGGCTTTGCTCTTTGTGTGAGCCCTGTTGTGGATTGATTCCCACTCAGTCTTGGAGCCAGTTTGGGGTAAAGGCTCATCCCGGCCCTGACTCTTGGCAGTTCTGGGCTCAAAGGGACCATCAATGCTGCACTGCACATGACGGGGGTTTAGGGCTGGATTATCAAAGGGCTCTGAGAAGTTTAAATTACAGTCTTTTTTTCTACATCGTTTTCTTTACGGAATTCCTTCCCTTTTTTAAAACTTGAAAGTTTGAAAAAGTTGAAAACTTGAAAGTTTGAAAAAAACCTTATTTTCCAGAGCTTATTCCAGTTATTTGATAAAGTGAATTATGGCCTATTTACCCCATGGCTGAATTAGAAAACAGTAAGTACAATAATATGAAATAATATTTACACTCCTATGTCTTTCACAGACTCATGAAACTTATGTTGGCTTGATGTGACCAACAGAAGAGTTTTGCTCTGCTTTTAGTTCAAAGAAGAAGCAGCCTCGGAACCTGTTGAGAAGACTCTCTTCACTTCATAGCTGAAGCAAACTTCCAGGGTTCTTTATTGAGGAATATAAAATCTATCTTTTCTGTATATATTCCTGACAAGTAACCGATGGAAATTAGGGATTTGGACTCTTTGGGAAGTACTGACCAGTTGGACATTGGCTCTCTGAAGCTCACTCTGTAATAATCAGTCTTTTTCAGAAGAGAATGTTCAGTATCTTCCTGGCATTACATTTATATTTGTATTCAAAAAGACATCTTGAAAGAGATTTACAACAGCTCTTTACGGTGCCTTAGTTGACTTCTATCTCTTTCACCATAGGTGCCGATGAAAACCTGGATGGCTCCATTAAAAAAGCTGCAAAGCAGATCCTGGAAAAGGGCGCATACATCTGCTCCCACCCTCTAGACAGGAACTTCTGATCCCTCCCTGACAGCAGGCACTCATGAATGGAAATCAGGGACGAATTTGCTGCAGTTCCTGTATTGGACACCTTAAAAGCATCTGTTATTTAATGTCTTTACTAAATGTATCTGTATAAAATAAAACTTCTTTCTAACCACAATTCATAGGAAAAGGATAAATGAAGAGATTTTATTTAAAGCTGAAGTGACTTGATTATAGACATAGATTAGATTGATACAGATATAGATATATAAATTAGATATAGATATAGATATAGATATAGATATAGATATAGATATAGATAGATGATATAGATATAGATATAGATATAGATATAGATATAGATATAGATATAGATATAGATATAGATATAGATATATCCAGTGTGGTGGTGTCTGTAGCTCTTCTCTTGAGCACTGAGGTCTTGAGGTGTTGTTTCTATTGTGTTTTCAATTGCAATTCTGTTTCAATGCTCGGTTCTATAAACCTCCCACTTTTGTGTTGCTATAGCATATTTTATCCTTAATGGATTGTTCCTTTCCCCTTGTGTTGTTGGTTTTGCCCTGGTTGTCCAACTTCCCAAAGACCTGCCCTTTGTAGCCGAATGTTCCCTGTTCCTCGTGCCACTGAATGTCAATCCCTTCTCATAATCGCCCCTTTCTCCAGAAACTTCCCTGTCCTTTTTGTATCCTTCGAGGCTCCATTGGTTTGTTTCAATTGTTTCCCTCCCCTCTAATTCCCTATTGGTTTAAACATTGTAATCCCCGCCTTGTGCTCCTCCCCAGGATTCTCCCAGTTGGTTAAAGCTCTGTACCCTCTCCTGTTTAAAAACCCTCCCGCAGCCCGCATTTGTGTGTTTCTGTCACTGACTCTCCTGGCAATAAACGCAGTTAGCAATCATACAGAAGACCTCTCCTTATTCCTTGTCCCTGCTCTTGACACTTTGCTCCTGTGCCATAGAGCAGTTGTGCCCTACAGCCGCACCCTGAATTGCGTGGCTGGAGAGACAGCATGGTGGGTGCATTTCCCTCCCCCTTCCCCTTGGACTCAGCAGCTGGGACCTTTCCCTGCACATCTGGACAGGCCGTGCCCGGGACAGTGGGAACGGATCCATGGCAGCCTTGCTGCCCCGCTGCTGCTCTCAGGACCTGCAGGGCTGTTTCCCAGCCTGGGCTGGCTGCAGCTTCTCCCCAGCCTCTGCAGGAAGGCATTTGGCACCAGCTGATAAGGAGCTCAAATTGCGCCATGGGCCTGAGATGCCTGCAATTTCCTGCTCTCTGGGGAGATGCAGAGAGGCAGCTGTTTGCTGGCGGGTGGAGTTTTGGAGCAGCTCCAAAACTCTGGGCATTTTCCTTGTCTTTATCCACCTCTTTGACAAGTATTGCTGGGAGCAGAAGAGCACAGCAGAGAGGAATTATGGCATGCAGGCTCAGGGCTTTGGGCACTGAGCAGTCCTGTGCCAAGAGGCGGCAAGGTGCCTGCAGGCCCCAGCTCTGGGGAAAACAGAGAGTGAGAATGTGCTGGCCATATCCACCGTGCTGCCAGCTCAGCAGTGCAGCATAGCAATGGCTCACTCTTCCCATTGCTCCCAAGATGCAGCTGGCACCTCAACACATGCTGACAAAATCTGGAAAAGCATGAGAAGAGATTTCTGCTGGGGAACATCTTGTTTGATGAAGTTGATGGCCATTGTGGCTGGTGCAGCACTTGGCCTGATGATGTGCTCGGCTGGAATCTGGTATTTCTGCATGAGAAATTGGTGAGTGTTTTGCTGATCTCATTCTCCAAGAGCTTCCTTTAAAGGCTGCTGACAGTCAGGGAAGATTCCCAGTGAGGCTGCAGTGGAGTTGTGGCCAGTCCATGGCTGTCCAAAGACCTCTGCTGAGGGTTCTGCTGCTGCCCAGTGCTTCCCTTGGCCTCTTCATTGCTGGGCCTTGTCCTGGGGGGCTGCTGGGGCTGCAGCCAGTGCTGGCTCCCCCTGAGGCTGCCTGGCCAGGAGCAGCCCCAGGGGCACAGGGCAGAGGCACAGCAAGGTGGGGAGGAGAAAGAGCGGGGACGAGATGGCCCCTGAAAGGCAGAGGCGCTCTGGGGCCCGCTCCTGGCCAGGGAGCCTGCCCAGAGCCGTCCCCTGCTCGCCGGGGCCTCGAGGGGCAGCTGTCCAGCTGGGCCAAGGTGTGCCAGCCGCTCCAGCCATGCTGGGGAGCCTTGCCAGCTCTGGGCCCTGCTGTGCAGGAGGGTCCCTGTGTGCCACTGGCAGCTGGGGCCTCAGCCACTGCTCTCTCCCAAGGTGCTGCTGCTGTGCATCTTCAGAAGACTAGCCTAACAACTCAGGCAGACAGAATACGACCCGTGTTCCCAGCTCTTCACATCTGTCCCCATCTGCCCTGCCACAGCTTCTGGACCACCTTGAGCCATTCCCAAAACACACCCATCCACAACGAGACCCTCTGCCCCTGAGCCCCCTGGCCCTGTTCCCCTACCATGTCTGAAGGTTGGCAGGACCCCTCTGCCAGGGCAGGACTTGGCCCACATTTTATGTTCAAATAAATGATAAGAGTTGTCAGAGATATGCCCAGGTGTTTCCACCAGCAAAGCCCAGCCAACACCAGCCCTGGCTGAGCTCCATGGCTAGGAGCAGCCGTGGATGCCCACGGTGAGGGCAGGCAGGAGCCAGGCAGGGGCTGCTGTGACCTGCGGCGGGGCCCCGAGGGGCTGGGGGAGCCCATGCTGAGCGTCCTGGGGCTGAGGGCACATCTCCTTCAGTGGGATCATCTGGGCCCGGGCTTCATGAGACACTCAGGGATATTGTGGGGTCTCTCCTGAGCTGTGCAGGGATCCCTCAGGAGGCACTCAGGAGTATTTATGGCCTCTCCTAAGGTGTGCAGGGATCCCTCATGAGCTGTGCAGCAGCAGGGTAAACTTGAGGGGTTTTTTCCCTCTTCTCAGCACAGCAAAGGGACACTTGGCCAAGGTTTTGCAAAGCTGGGAGAAAGCCTCTTGCAAACCTTTGGGCCCTGCCTGTTCATGGGGAGGATCCAGAGTCTTGTACGTTGGCCTGATGGTGCAAAAATCCTCCCAACATCCCTCTGTTTGCAAAAATCAAGGCTTTGTGCTCATTAATAGGGAAAGTTGTACGGGTGGCGTGCAGCTAATGTTCTTTTGTTGGCTGCACCCCAGTCCTTGCTCAGGTCTAAATAACTGACACAGCCTCGAGCTGCTCTTAAGACTGATTTGATCAAAGGCACTGAAGCTCTGCTGACTACAAATTGTCCAGGAAAACAAGCACAGGAACTTGGCTAATGTTGGTGAAAAAAGCAGAGTGCAGTGTTGAACCTGTGAGGCCACCTCACTGCCATCTCCCCCCACCCTTTTATTTTGAATTGATTTAATATTCGGAGTGCCGGTTCTTGCATGAAATGGGCCCTCAGCAAGGAGCTGCTGGGCCTCCTTGTGGTAAACAGGCAAAATGAAATTAAAAGGAGGCTGATGGCTTTAAAAAAAATGTGCCTGTTTATTAAAACTTAGAACAACAGAGGAGGAGGCCTCAGGGTAAGCCGAGGGCCTGCGTGACAAGCCAGAGGTAGCTCTAACAGTGCTGTGTAACAAGGTGTTCCTGCGGACACGAGGTACCCTCGAAAGAGCCCAGGGGCTCCGCACCCAGGGATTTTTTAAACTCTCCTGGGGGTGCTTGGTTGGTGCGCTTTGGATCCTCTGGCCCACTGGTCCTTGTCTGGGTCACTGAGAGCTCTGTAAGATGGTGCAGTCCTGACCAATCATTTTGGAACACAGCAATCTTACTGGGTGGCTCGTTTCCCAGTCGTAGTTCCAGTTGCTGTCATCACACCAGGATGTGACTTTTCTAGAAGATTCTTACTCTAGCACCTTCTTACCACCCCCCTTTCTCTGTTTAGTAGCCATATACATACACTTAAACAACTGTACATTCAACTCAATAATTTACCATATTAATCATATAACAACTCATTATATTATTAAAAATCCATAATAACTTATCATTAACCATCAATAACTCCGCCTGTGAAAGTGAATTTATTTATAACATCCTGGGTGTCTCCCTTTGTGCTCCCAGTGCTTCTGGTCTGGTTTGGCTGAGAAATTTGTCCATCATGCCTCTGTGTCTGTTTCCTATCATTCCAATGCGTGGCCCTTTTCCCACTGCTTGGCATTTGAATACTCTGATTATTTGACTGGATAACTTACATCTTGCACTTCATCACATTCAAT
This sequence comes from Lonchura striata, assembly GCF_050655825.1. Classification (NCBI taxonomy): domain Eukaryota; kingdom Metazoa; phylum Chordata; class Aves; order Passeriformes; family Estrildidae; genus Lonchura; species Lonchura striata. Next base: position 4,450,185 of record NC_140734.1, on the reverse strand, counting down.
TGTGTTAATCAGACTCTGTCCTGTCATGACTTTCTGGAACACATTTCCAAGCCTTCCAGCTGTAGCCCAAGGGAAGCTGTTTCTGTCTTGCATCACAAAACTGGCTGTTTTATTTCAAAGACAGCCCTTTACAAAGGACTTGCTGCATGCAATAACATCTGAGGGGCTGTTTTCCAAGACAGACAAAAAACCCATGAACAAACAGCAAACCAACCAAACAACATATTTAAAAAAGGTACTTTCTTCTTAGCTCGTGCTTTCAGTGTTTTCCAAGCTGGCTTCTTTTTCCACTGCAGTATTTTTCTTTGCACAGAAACAACCCCTTGCCAGATGATGTGACGTAACAAGGAAAACACAACTCACACGCAATGGAGATATTAAAGCTAAACATGCAGACTCCCCTTATCACAATCATCATCATTTATGTTGCTGTTCATTTTTATGTCAGATTGTTTTCAGAAGGGTGAGAAGAGTATCTCAGGTCCCCTGGCTAGTTTGAAATCATAGCCACTTCTTATGTCTCTTATTAGCTGTCCTTCCTGTAGTTCCTCTGCCTATTTGTTGCTCCTGGATCTCTGCCTCCTTCACCTGATTTTTATCTTTTTCTGCATTTGTGGGGATTATTGTGTTGGTGGTTTTTTTTGCTGTTGTTTTTTTTTTTTTTTTTCTTGGTGCTTGTTTTGTTTGCCTGTTTTATTTGGTCACAGTTTTACTTTTGTTTTCTGCTTTTTGGGTTTTTTTTTAATCCATTTAACAGCAGAAATGACCTTGTGATTTGTATGGTGAAGTTTTGATACACAGGTGTTGCACATAAAGGTTGTTTTTGTTTTTAAAAGTAATCTCAGACACACACCTGCAAGCCCCTGTGATTGGAGACCTGAGTGCTCTCAGACAGCAAATTGTGCATGAACAGGAAATTTGTAGTTCCTATCTCCCTTACACATGGCAAAATGTAAAGTGGCTGGAATGGTGCCAATTCTAGCCTTGCTTTTGCCTTCTTTTGCTGACGTGCCATAAAACCGTGCCAGAGTCATCAATGAACTGGGTTCTCCCAGGATGGGGTGTGCAGGGATGATCCCTCAGCTCCTGTGTGCACCTGGTGTGCACCAGGCCGGACACGCGACCGTCATCCACAGCCAGCCTCTGTCTGCAAAGAGAGCAGGGAGCTGCAGCTCTGAGGAACTCCGGGCTTAGGGAGCAAACAGACCAAATCCCTCATTCATATCAGTCACTTCACTTGAGGGTTTTCTGCTGATGGATTTTTATCTTCCTGCCCAGAGCTGGAAAAAAAGAACCCTGGCAGTTTGCTTTCGCTGTGAAGAGACTCCTGTCAACAGGTTCCAGGGCAGCTTCTTCTTGGAACTAAAAGCAGAGCAAAACTCTTCTGTTGGTCACATCAAACCAACATAAGTTTCATGAGTCTATGAAAGACATAAGAATGTAAATATTATTTCATATTACTGTCCTTACTATTTTCTATTTCAGCGGAGTAATTAGGTCATCATTCACTATATCAAATAACAGGAATAAGCTCTGGAAAAGGAGGTTTATTTAAAACTAAGATTGTTAAAACTACATTTCAAAAAAGGGCAGGAATTCCATGAAGAAAATGATGTGGTAAAAATAGAGTTATTTAAACTTCTCAAAGTCCTTGGATAATGGAGCCCTGAACCCCCATCATGTGCAGTGCAGCCTTGGTGGTCCCTTTGAGCCCAGAACTGCCAAGGGTCAGGGCCGGGATGAGCCTTCGCCCAAAACTGGCTCCAAGACTAAGTGGGAATCAATCCAGAACAGAGCTCACACAAAGAGCAAAATCTCAAGGCCAAAGCAAAACCTTCATCAGGTTGGATTTCTTTTAACACGGAACGGGAACAAATTTGCTTGTGCGGTAACATCACTGTTACCATGAAACTTTACATGAGCTACTAAATAAGCAGTGTCCTGTCCTGAACTGTGTTGCCCAAATACTGTTGAGAACTTGCTGTGCCTCTGCCCTGTGCCCCTGGGGCTGCTCCTGGCCAGGCAGCCTCAGGGGGAGCCAGCACTGGCTGCAGCCCCAGCGGCCCCCCAGGACAAGGCCCAGCAATGAAGAGGCCAAGGAAAGCACTGGGCAGCAGCAGAACCCCCAGCAGAGTTCTTTGCACAGCCATGGACTGGCCACAGCTCCACTGCAGCATGACTACGAGTCAGGCTACCAGTGCTATGAGCAGAGCTACAAGAAAAGTGGAGAGAAAAATCAGCTACTGACCATCTGCTCTCGTACAGCTTCCGAATGCCAAGATAGCAGCCCATCAGCACAAGTAGCACAGTGAACAGTGTCACCACCGTGCCTATCATGCAGGACCTGTGCACATCCTGGGGGCAGACAATTCCTGGGGTGCTCGGTGGATTCAGGGCATTTGTACTGGACTTGCCAAGAGTTTCTGTGGGAGCAATGGGGAGTGTGAGCCCGCGCTGTGCTGCACTGCTGAGCTGGCAGCACGGTGGATACGGCCAGGACGTTCTCTGTTTGCCCAGAGCTGGGGCCTGCAGGCACCTTGCCGCCCCTTGGCACAGGCTGTGCCACCCAACAAAGCCCCGCAGCCTGGCAGGAGAGCCCGGGGCCAGCGCAGCTGCTTGGGCCGTCGCTGCTTGGAGGGACAGGGGCCAAACCCATCCCTGAGCAGCCCCTGCCAGCCCTGGCCCTCCCTGCCCTGTGACAGCTCCCCCAGCCCCAGGGGGACAGACCGTCATCAATTCTACAGCCAGAAAAGAAATCGTCCCTGTAACTGTGTGCTGCTTTTCTTCCCTGCAGTTGGTCCCAGAAACATCCCTCACACTGCTCGAAATGCCCACTCATTGTCTGATCAGTCCCTATGGTTTTCCAGTGTGCTCTCAGAAATTTTTCCAACAAGTCCACCAATAAATTCCAGGCTACCTCTGTGAATTGCACACTACGGTTTCCTTCATTTTTTTCCCAATACCTGGAAGTTCCTGTATTTAGTAATGGCCTTGAGGATCTCTGATTCTATTCAATTATGTTTTTTTGTATTGAGACAGATGAAACAGCGTTATTGGTTTTGCTTTTGCCAGGTCTGGTTTTTCTCTTAGCATTACGGTTTACTTATTATCTACATGTAAATTTTTTTTTTTTTTGTTCCCCAAGCAGTTATTTTGACAATCTGTCATTCATGTCTTAGTAAATGTTCCAAATATGAACAATTCTGATTCTCTTTTTCTAGGAATATGAAGATCTCAGAAAGCTGCATTTTTAATTTTGATGACACACTCACTCCCCACTCCAAGCTTTGACAAGGGGGTGATCCTTTCTGAAACTTCCACTGCCAACTTTTATGGTGATCCATTTGGAAACGTCCCTGAGGTTAGGTGGAGTTATTTGGGAAGTGCTTGGCTTAACCTGGGTAACGGATTATTATTTTTAGTGATATAAACCTGTACTACTTCAAGATTCACAACCACAGTCCTTATTTGTGGCTCACTTCATGGATGCCTTTCTGAATTAAAACAATATTTGTGAGGCAGCTGAAGAGCTTAGACCTCAGAAATCAAAATTCCTGGGAGGAGGAGGAGGAAGGAAGGATAAAATCTTGTTTCAAAGGCTGTTTCTTCAATCCTAGGATGCCAGAAGTATGGTAGACTACACCTGTCTCCAAATGTCATTCAAGTACAGAAAACCCCTCTGCAGTGCCAGACACCAGGACAAATTACTCGACACTTTGCCTCACAATGCATCAACATTAATTCTAGTGACAGGTAGGCCTTAGTTGAAGTCTGATTAGAGCAAATCAACATGGTGTGAATAGCAACAAGAATTTGCTTGTGAACAGATGATTATGTCCCACTCAATAATGAGCAAAATTTGCCTTGACTTGGAAGAAAGTAGACAGGGAGCAATGCAGTATTTGGGTTTTATCCAGTGATAAAATGGGGCAAGAAGCTGTAACAACTTACCTGTTCTACAGAACACAAATACTGATACAGCCAAGAGGACACCCACACAACAAAGGGATTTTCAGGACATTCCTTTATTTCTTAACATGGAATGGGCAGCAAAATGCTGGCATTGGTCTGAACTGGAAGCCCTGTTCCTCTACAGTTTCTCCATGAGCACACTGTGTGTTATTTGCAGACTCCACTGCCCAGCCCATCAATCCTCTCTTGGCCATTTGCTAAATGGCACAACTACCAAAATACAGGTGCCAGCATAATCAGCCCAGCACTAATCCAGCACTGCTTTGATGCTGCACAGGAGCACAGAATGGCTTGGGTTGGAAAGGACATTTAAAGGCCATCTCGTCCCAGGCCCTGCAGTGAGCAAGGACACCTTCAACTAGGTCAGGCTGCTCAGAGCACGAGCTCGAATGGCTGCAGGGTTGATGTCCACCTCTCTGGGCAACCTGTGCCAGGGTTTCAAAGCCTACAGTTTTAAAGAATGTTTTTTTTTGGCTCGTCTGAATCTACCGTCTTTTAGATTAAAACCAATCCCCCTCGCTCTGGTCACAAAGGGCCCTAATAAAAATTCTGTCCCATCAGTTTTACCCTGAAGGTACTGAAAGGTGGCAATCAGGTCTCCCTGGAGTCTTCTCTCTTCCAGGCAGAACAGCCCCAGCTCTCCCAGCCTATCTCCAAAGTAGAAGGGCTCCAGCCCTCACAGCATTTTGTCCCTTTTCTGGACTAGACCCAACAGAACCATGTCCTTCATGTGTTAGGGACCAGAGCTGGATGCAGTACTCTTGTCGTGGTAGAGATGGAGACAATGCAAAGCAACACACTCCATTTCCAGAAGGTTTCAAAGCCTGTTTTTATTCTAGCATGAATGCTTTTTCTACATTCTTACAAAGCGTGTAAATTTACACTTTACTCATTGGTCACAAGAGACAAGCAAAGTACTTATTGGAATAGGCAGTTGCAGGTTTCTCTTATTCATCCTTCTTTCTTGGTTTGTATGTCAACGCTCTTGGTAGAAAATTCTTTTGGGGTAAACATGGATCCTCTTATCAAACTTCTCTCTGGCTCACCAAAGTTGCTGTAAATTGCATGAATCTTTTAAATTAGAGGGTTTTGGGAAAGCTGCAAAAGGCAGGCCTCAGAGACAGCAAAACTGCAACTAAAGCTAAGCAGTAAGATTTGTCAGCAGAAAAATTATGTAAGGAGTAGAAAAGTAAGGACAAATGGAACAATGGTCTGTGTATTAACACGTGGCTAGAATGACTCCCTAAGCTACAGAAAAGTATATCTAGCAAGATATTAGGAAGTTCTAAGCTTACTAATGGAGCTCTGGGCATTGGGTTTTAGGGCTTAAAATACAAGTAGGTATTGTATTGGAAAGAAGCAAAGATTTTTTTAAACAAAGGTACATGTGCTTATAGTGGTTGGATAAATCTATTGTCAGTATGCTTTTGATTTGTATGATTGGTCAAAATCTTTTAAAGTATGTTGTAACATTAAGTTCTTTGTCTGCTGCCGGGGATGTGAGCTGCTGGCATCTGCCCATTGTCACAACCATGTAATGAGACTGATGCTAGAAAAGAAACAGCTCGAGACGTGTTCCTCAGCAGTCCTGTTCCGTTCCTCATTTGTACATAAACCCCTGGCCAGCAATATTAAACATCTTCTACAGTACTCCAGGTGGAGTCTCACCAGAGCAGAGCGGTGCAATCACCTCCTTCAACCTGCTGGGCATTTTCCTTTGGATACACATGTCTGCCTCATGTCCAGCCTCTCCTCTAGCAGCAGCCCCAAGTCCTTCTTGGCCGGGCTGCTCTCCATCCCTTCATGCCCCAAGCTGTGAGATCAGCTGGGCTGGGACTGTGTCACAGCCCTTGGGCAGAGCTGCTGGGCAGGATGAGCTCAGTCCCAGAGGAGGCAGAACCCACTCCCCAGGCAACTCCAGCCTGGCCATGAGGTCACAGCAGGCTCTGGGGTCACAGCAGGCTGAGCTCACAGCAGGCTCTGAGGTCACAGAGGTCCCAGAGCCCCGTGGTTGCAGAGCACCACAAGGTCCCAGCAGGCAGTCCTGGAGCACAACTGCTGCGGCAGCAGCGGCGGTGGCAGCAGTGGTGCTGACATTGGGACAGCGGCCTCAGGACAGTGGTGGCAGCAAGAGCGGCGGGACTGGCACAGGGCAAGGCACCATGGCCCTTGCTCTGCGCCTCCTCCTCCTGCTCCTCCTGGCCATGGCCCTGCCTGCCAGGGCTGCCCAGGCTGCTCCGCTGCAAGCGCGGGGAGCAGGTGAGCCGGCAGCCTGGCTGCCCTTTCCCAGGACAGCGCTCCCTGCTCCCCGGGAAGCGCTGGGGATGGTTTTCCCCTGGGCTTTAGGGAGGGTTCCCTCTGTGGGAGGGAGTGAAGACTCGTGGGCCTTGGGCTGCTCCAGCTGCCCACCCAGGGATGTGGCCCAGGGCCTACCAAAAGTGTGGAGACTGGCCAAGATACAGCCCAGAGCTGCCCAGGCCCCTGTGCAGCTTTGGCCTTGTCCTTTCACATCTGGATCCCACGGCCTTGCCCGAGCCCCTTGCAGTGCCCAGTTCCCACAGGCAGAGGGGGATCCCAGCACACCAGGAACTGGTTCTCATCTGTGCTCCCTTCTAGATGAGCATGCTAGGAAGGCTTCTCCAGCACCTTGGCTCCATGAAGATTTCCTGCCTCTTAAGGCTCGTGCAGGTATACTGGTAATGTTCCTAAAAGAATAATCACTGACAACCTGGCAGGAACCAGCTGACAGAAGGTTCTGTGCCTATTGAGTTGCAGGAGTGGCTGCAGGGAGGACCTTTCAGGCTCCTTTCCTGGTTGCTGAACACAAGTCCGGCTCCCATCGCAGGGGTGAGTTGTGTGTCCCTGATGACACCACAGGCTGAGCCATGGTTTTGTGGGATCCATCCATCTGAAATGCAAATACTCCTCTTAAGGTCCTCTGAGAGGGAAGAACAAACCTACAGGAAACAGAAAGGCTCTAGAGGCATACAAATACATAGAGCAGAAGCTGAGTAATCTGGAGAGACGCCGTGGTGGGTGCATTTCCCTCCCCCTTCCCCTGGGACTCAGCAGCCAGGATCTTTCCCTGCACATCTGGACAGGCTGTGCTTGGCACAGTGGGAAGGGATCCATTGCAGCCTCGCTGCCCCAGTGCTGCTCTCACGGCCTGCAGGGCTGTTTCCCAGCCTGGGCTGGCTGCAGCTTCTCCCCAGCCTCTGCAGGAAGGCATTTGGCACCAGCTGATAGGGAGCCCAAACTGCACCATTGTCCATGCATACCCTGACATCCCATGCAATTTCCCAGTCACTGAGCACATCTGGAGGGGCAGATGTTTGGAGGAGGGTGGGCCCTGGAGCAGCCCCAATAACCTGGTCTTTATCCTGAATCTCATCCATGACTTAGACAAGCTTTGCCTCCTTTAGATGCCACCTTCCTGCTGGGGAACAGCCCCACCTGATCCAGCTGTCCCTTTTCCTTTCCCCAGAGATGGAAGGAGAGGCTGTGCTGAAGGCTGAGCTTCCCAGAGGAAGCAGTGGCTCACTGGCAGCCTCTGCTGCAGGAAGGGAGGCGCTGCCAGGCACAGTCACAGGAGGTAATTGCTGTGCCTCTGGGCCTGAGCCCTGCTGAGCCTTGAGCTGCCCTCTCTGCTGCTTGGCAGTGCGGGCTCACAGCATTACCTGAGCCCCTTGAAGTGCTCACTTCCCCATAGAAGGGGGGGATCCCAGCACACCGTGGAACATTTCCCATCTGTGCTCCTTTCTAGGTTGGGACCGTGACTTGCAGCGTTTCGAAAGACTGGTAAACCACGGTTTAAGGATCTTGGAGTCTGGTGAAGGTAGGTTATCAGCAACCCTTTCCTAACAGAGAAATCATTGTCCAGACAAATATTTATGTGAGATTTCCTTTAAGATCCTTTGAAGTTTGATGGATTCTGGAAATCCTGTCCCCCAAATTCCTACTCCTTTTCCCAACAGCAATTCCACAGCAGGATCACTGTGAGTGGGAGGAAGGAGCATTTAGCTGTCCATCTTCCACCCATGTGCAATGTCAGTGTGTCCTTCTGTGTGCTCTGTGCAGCTCCAGAGAAGAGCAGAGAGGGAAGGGGCCGGGCCCAGGGCTGTGCCCCGGGGCTGAGCCTTTCACAGCTCCTTTGCTGGCCCCAGGGAGCCTGAGCTGCTCCTGCTGCTGCTGCCAAGCCCTGGCCTCGGCTGGGGCTGGGTTTAGAGCTGCTGGCAGCTCCAGGGAGTCCTTTCTGCCCCAACTCTCCCACAAGGGGCTCCTTCCATCCCAGTGCGGGGCCACCGCGGGCTCGTGGTCCCCCTGCCCCAGCTCCTGAGTGGAAGGCAGAGCTGAGGGAATGCCTTGGAGGGCACCAATCACCCAGGGCCACTCACTGCCACTGCGGCCTGCAGGAGAATCTTCAGCAGTGTCACCGGAGCTGTTCTGTCCTGCCTTTCTTTGCAGCTGAACGTGAGGATGAAGAGGATCTGGATTCCCAACCCATAGCCATTACTGAGCCTCTGGGAGATGCTGAGGGTAGGTCAAGGCCTTTCCCTCTGGGAGAACTGCCAGCTCAGAGCCCAAAGCTTGGCCAGGGGGGCATCGCTGCAGGTGCCAGGACAGAACCACGCACGTGTATGCCCTGGCCCTGGGCCATCCCCTCACCGCTCCTGGGGCTCAGTGCTGCCCATGCAGATCTGCAGAGATGACAGAAGCTCCTGTGGCTGTTGAGTTTCAGGTGTGGCTGCAGAGAAGACTTTCCCAGGTCCTTTGGTGGATGTTGCTCGCAAGCCCATCTCCCATCACAGGGGTGAGTAGTGTGTCCCCGCTGACTCCACAGGCTGAGCATGGGTTTTCTGTGATCCATTCCTGGGAAATAGAAATATTTCTCTTAAGATCCCCTGAGAGGAAAGAACAAACATAGAGGAAGTAGTGAATCCCGGCAGGAATCCAAACATCTGGAAGAAATCCTGAGTGATCTGGAGAGACAGCATGGTGGGTGCATTTCCCTCCCCCTTCCCCTGGGACTCAGCAGCCAGGATCTTTCCCTGCACATCTGGACAGTCCCTGCCTGGGACTGTGGGAAGGGATCCATGGCAGCCTCGCTGCCCCGCTGCTGCTCTCCCAGCCTGCAGGGCTGTTTCCCAGTCTGGGCTGGCTGCAGCTTCTCCCCAGCCTCTGCAGAAATGCATTTGGCACCAGCTGACAGGGAGCTCAAATTGCACCATGGGCCTGAGATGCCTGCAATTTCCCGCTCTCTGGGGAGATGCAGAGAGGCAGCTGTTTGCTGGATGGTGGAGTTTTGGAGCAGCTCCAAAACTCTGGGCATTTTCCTTGTCTTTATCCACCTGTTTGACAAGTATTGCTGGGAGCAGAAGAGCACAGCAGAGAGGAATTATGGCATGCAGGCTCAGGGCTTTGGGCACTGAGCAGTCCTGTGCCAAGAGGCGGCAAGGTGCCTGCAGGCCCCAGCTCTGGGGGAAACAGAGAGCGAGAACGTCCTGGTCGTATCCACCGTGCTGCCAGCTCAGCAGTGCAGTATAGCAATGGCTCACTCTTCCCATTGCTCCCAAGATGCAGCTGGCACCTCAACACGTGCCGACAAAATCTGGAAAAGCATGAGAAGCGATTTCTGCTGGGGAACATCGTGTTTGATGAAGTTGATGGCCATTGTGGCTGCTGCAGCACTTGGCCTGATGATGTGCTCTGCTGGAATCTGGTATTTCTGCATGAGAAAATGGTGAGTGTTTTGCTGATCTCATTCTCCAAGAGCTTCCTTTAAAGGCTGCTGATAGTCAGGGAAGATTCCCAGTGAGGCTGCAGTGGAGTTGTGGCCAGTCCATGGCTGTGCAAAGAACTCTGCTGAGGGTTCTGCTGCTGCCCAGTGCTTTCCTTGGCCTCTTCATTGCTGGGCCTTGTCCTGGGGGGCCGCTGGGGCTGCAGCCAGTGCTGGCTCCCCCTGAGGCTGCCTGGCCAGGAGCAGCCCCAGGGGCACAGGGCAGAGGCACAGCAAGGTGGGGAGGAGAAAGAGCGGGGACGAGATGGCCCCTGAAAGGCAGAGGCGCTCTGGGGCCCGCTCCTGGCCAGGGAGCCTGCCCAGAGCCGTCCCCTGCTCGCCGGGGCCTCGAGGGGCAGCTGTCCAGCTGGGCCAAGGTGTGCCAGCCGCTCCAGCCGTGCTGGGGAGCCTTGCCAGCTCTGGGCCCTGCTGTGCAGGAGGGTCCCTGTGTGCCACTGGCAGCTGGGGCCTCAGCCACTTCTCTCTTTGCACAGTCACGCTTCTGGACAGGAGATGAAAGACAGTGGCTACACCTCACACCCAGACAGCGATGCAGCAACTTTGGCAGTAGTAAGGATGTGGTCAGCCCTTTCTAGAAGTTCTGAGAAGAGGACCCCAGAACAACCATCTACGAGGAAACCTCTTATCACCCTCTAGATCCCACTGCTTCTTCCTCTCCCCATGGGTATCCCCAAGCTGCCCTCATCCATTTTTGATCTCCCTCTGTCCCATCCCAGCCCATTCCCGAGTTATTCTGGCAATCCCAGGATCAGCCCAGAACCCTCCAGCCCCAACTGAGGCCAACATGGCCCTTCCTCTGCCCCTGAGCCCCCTGGCTCTGCCCTCTAAACAACACTGTAGGTGACCCCCCTCCCCCTGTCTGCCCTTCTTGCATTTCAATAAAGAGATGGAGCTGTCACCCCAGTGTCTGGGTGGTACCACCAGCAAAGCCCAGCCGGCACCAGCCCTGGCTGAGCTCCATGGCCAGGAGCAGCCATGGATGCCCACGGTGAGGGCAGGCAGGAGCCAGGCAGGGGCTGCTGTGACCTGTGGCGGGGCCCCGAGGGGCTGGGGGAGCCCATGCTGAGCGTCCCGGGGCTGAGGGCACATCTCCTTCAGTGGGATCATCTGGGCCTGGACATCCTCCAGTGGCATGTCCAGGAAAAGAGGGAAGCCCTCAAGAACATCTCCAGGGACACAGCCTGAGCAGCAATGCCAGCAGGCAAAACAAAGCTCCTCCCCAGTTAACACACACTTGGTAGGACCTAATTGATGGGCCACCACCAATCCAGGGTGCTGCACAGGGTCTGCTCTTCTGGGCAAGGGCCAGAAGGAAAGGGAAGGGAAGAGCTGTGTGTCCTTGGGGCCTGATAGGGCTGATGAACAGCCCCAGAGGCACAAAAACACAGCAGCACCAACACTTGATTTCCAGGGCAAAACAATTGGCATTGCTGGCCTGGGCTTCTCCATAAGGCACATGGGGGCTTTGGAGACCCCATAAGGTGCACGAGAGGCTCGGGTCCCTTGTGAGACACACAGGGATATTTTAGGTTCCCTCTGAGGCATGGAGGGCACTGGGGTCCACTTGAAGGCATGCATGAGATTTGGAATCCTATGTGAGGCATGCAGGGGGGTTGGGATCTCTGCCAAGGTGTGCAGGGTGCTGGGGGTCTCTGCCGAGCACAGGACTGAAATGAACAGGTTTTATGCCTTTATTAGTGTTCAGCTCTTTATTAAAAAGTCAGCTCGGCAGGGGGGTGTTGTAGCTTTTTCCAGTGGCACGCTGGTAGCCAGCAGTGAAGATGTGTCCAGCCTGTATCTGCAGTCCCAACCAGCAGACCATCCCCTCTCCTTTCCTCCTGGTACACTGGTAGCCAAAGGGTGGGAGGACGTGCAGAGCCTGCTGCCAAACTCCAGCAGCAGCTATCCCTCTCCTTCCCTCCTGGTAACACCAGGAAGAGTGTTTGTTTTCCTTGTGCCTGCTTCCCACAGCCCAGTCCAATCTGGTCCTCAGCAGGTCATGGTGACAGGTCAAACACAGACTAGGGATGGGCTTCCCTTTTCCCCAAGCAGCACACCCATCCAGCCCCCTCCACTGTGCCCCTCTTTTTCATTTTTGGGTGTTTTTCATCCCCAAAACTCCCTCCCATGATTCCACTGGATTATTTTGCATCCTAGTCCTAGTTTGGGTGGGGGTGTAGGTGATTCCCAGGAGCGATTAGCTAATTAACATTTCAATGTCAGTACTTAGTTCCAGCCAAGTGTCCCAGCCAGGCTGTTTTGTTCATAACAGTCCGGCTCGGGGCTGCCGCGGCCCAGGGGCAGCCGCCGTGCCGGGACGGCTGTGGCGAGGGGCCGAGGCGGAGCTGCCCCGCCGGGTCGCGCTGCACGGGCACGGCACGGGCGGTGCTGAGCGCCGGGCAGGCGGCACCCCGAGCCCAGGGGCCACAGCCGCGGCCCTGCCTCCATCGGGGCCGGGCACAGACAGCCCCGCAGGCAGAGCGGCGGCACCGGCACCGCTCAGCGCCCGAGGGGACGGAACCGATGCCAGAGGAGCCCGGGGGGCCCTGAGCGGGGCCCTGGCGCTGCCCGCCCGGCTCTCCCGGGCCTGTGGCCATCCCGGGCGCCAAGGGCTCGCTCTGTGCCGCGCTCTCCCTGCCCAACGGGGCTCCGGGTCAGCACCTGGCTCCTGCCACTGCCTTGAGAACGCTGAGGGGCATTCGGGGGCGGAACTGAACTTGCCAGGGAGAGAATTCATAGGAGACTTGTTTAGGCCTTTTACAGACTTGTTTAGGCCCTCTTCAAGTTGAGAAACAACTTAAAATCCCAGGCTAAATCATGTGGTTTAACCTGTGGGGATTCCTTGAAGATGCTTTGTAACTCCCAGGGGTGCCAGGCCAAATCCCAGCGAGCACCAAGGCCCAGGAGCTCTGATGCATGCAGCAGGGCTGGCACCAGGGAAACGAGTCAACATCCCTACAGCTGCCCGCTCTGCCTGCAGGGTGTCACGCGACAGCAATGTTCCAGCAAGAACAGGCATTTGTACATCCTCAGGACGATGTACACTTGTGGTCCTGATGGTGGATCAGAGAGAAAAGCCAAAAGTGACAGACTAAACTTGACTGCAGGAGAGGGATGGCTCAGCAGAGGACCTGGGGACCTGTGGTGCCAGCCAGTGACCGGCCACTCGGACACAGCAGGAAGGCCCCAGACTATCACACTTCAGCTGGGAGAGTATAAAAGCCCAAAGGTTCTTTGTTCAGGATCCGCCAGAGGCACCAGCTCAAACTGCCATTGTTCCAGCACAATAAAATTGTTTTAAGGATCCAGAGGTCCAACACTCTGCTATGGAGGACATTCCACATTTCCAACCTTTCAGGCACTTGGAACCTTCTGATTTTGCTTTGCATGCAAGACAAATAAACCCCCAAATGTGCACAAATCACTCCTTTAGCCTTTCCGCCTTTTATTTTCAGCCAATTTTTACTTTGTTCTCTGCTATCATGTCCTTATCTTTCCAAAATTCCTGTGCCTATTTAAATCCAGCCACCAGGGATGGTGCACACATTTTTTTTAGCTCTGCAGAGATTTATCCCCAGCAATCCTGCCAACCACACACACTTCAATGTTGCAAAAACCTAACTCTGGGCTGCAGTATGTGAATCCCACTCTGGTGTGTGAGATGGCAGAGCACCAGACCAGGCACTGTAGAAGGGGCATTCTGTAGATTAGTGAAGTCACTACCAGAACTCAGTCTAGCTCTTAGAACTCCGGCACCACACCAGGAGTGGGGAGCTGCCTCGGAGCAGCACAATGTTCTGTGTTGGAAGGCCTCCACCGAGCCCAGAGGCTGCCTCAGCCCCAGCCGCCATCCTGTGCATGGTGGCAGCGCTGAGGGCTGTGGCAGGGACACTCTTCCCCAGAACTGTTTCCCAACTTTTCCTGTCCCAGCAGGGGACTTGGAAATGTTTCTTCTGTCCTGACTTACCCTGTTTCCACCTTGTCAATACACAACTTGCTGTCTTACTCGCTTTATGCTTAGAAGGTTCTAAGAAGAAAATGAGAAACATACTGTGATTATGACACCCAAAAAGAAGGCCAGAAAACAGCACTCCATAGTGTAGGGCCTATAGAGCGGCTATTTGGTTTATTTGACAGCAGAGTGAGGGCAACAGCTCCACCAAAAACACACTTGTCCATTCCTTGCACACTACAAGCTTTTAAACTTTTTAACTTAATGTACACATTATACTTTCCTAACCTTCATATTGCAACATGTATACTAATTACATCATTATATGAGCCCTTGTAGCACATGTGCAGTTTCTGCACGAGGTGGTCATCTGTGGATGACAGCCTGGCCAGAGAGGGAGACACGACATTCGTTTTTCACAGCAGCTTGTGAGACCTTTTAGGGAGTTGCAGAAACGATGATAACTTGTTAGTATAAACAACCAGCAGGTGGTGTTTTTCTATTCTGATTTTCTGTTCTTCTTAAGGACTGTTTGTGAGAAAGATGTTTTTGTTAAATAGCCAGTCAAGTAGAAGGTGTCAAACCTGTCTATAAAAGAGAGAGCTTCTGTATTAAACTTTCATCTTCTGCAATTCAGTCTCCTGGTGAGCTTGTGTAACTCTGGGCTTAATGATGACAGTTGCCAGCCTCCTGCTGGTCATTTTGGATGAAGGCTCAGAAGGCTTCCTCAGGCTTCAACTTTTTTACCTCTGTTTCTGCACATGCTTTACAAGACTGTCTGCTCAAATAGCCAGTGGTTAATTAGCCTTTTGCAGTTAGCTTGTTCTGCTAAATTTGCTGATTTCTAGAAAGTGCTTCATTCCCATCCCCTTGTACAAAGTAACTACTTCTTTCTGCACAGCTTTTTGTGGAAAATGACAGGAGACAAGCACATTTTATAATGTTCAACAAGTCTCAGTTTATTCCAAGCACGTATGTACAGTTATACCCGTTATAATCAAGCTCATACACATTGCAAAATTTAAGCTCCTTATTGGTGTATCTAAAGGGGTCAACCCCGCCTTTGGGAACTTCTATGCTTGCTTCGTTTTTTTGGGGAGACTTTCTACGTTCAGTTATACTTATCTTTTTGCTGACCGTTTTGCTGCTGGGAACTAGCTTACCCAAGGACATATGATATTGTTGCTACATCCACTATTGCTGCACTATGCAATTTTCAGCTATTGCTTCACTAACTGCACATAGTCATGGCCTCTCTCCTGAAGACACTTATCCACAAAACTCTCCACACTTCCCCTGTTTCTGTTTTGAACCATTAAATTAGTTGTCCACATCTTTGAATCTACTAGATGCTGAAGACAGCTAAACAGGCAGGGCAAGATTAACAAGAGCAGTAAAACAACAATCAAGATTCCCACTGCATACATAATAAAGGTTCTTAGACAAGGACCAATTCCTAAGCTTTTAAGCCATTCTTCGATCCCCAGACCATCTTCCTCTTTTAATTGATGAAGGCCCTGTTGTAGTTCTTTAATCTTAGCATGTATTGATACAGAATTGTCAGAGATTCATGCAACACATACCTTCAAATTCCTCACATCCATGTCCATGGGCCAATAAAAAATCAATGGCTGCTCTGTTCTGCAGTACTGCATGATTTACACTTTGTACATCCATAGCAAGCATGGCTAAAATCTCTGATGTTTTATTAAGTTCATCTTTAGCCCAGCATCCCAATTGTTCAGCTAAAACCATAGCCTTTCTGGCAGCTCCTCCCGGTAACAGGGTTGCCACTATTACCTGTTTAAAGGTACTCCAAAACTGAGGTTGTCCAACCTGATCACATTGTAAGTCGTGCACGCCACGCTTTTTTCTTGTCTTCCCTAACCTGTCCCATTGCATTAGCAAGGGCATATTAGGATGGAACAGCGCTAGTTTTCCTAGGTAACAGGGTCCCCCTTGTGGTTTTACCGGTATTCCATTCCAAGCTCTATCTCCACAGATCAAAAATACACCTTTTGACAACCTTAAGGGTTTGGTTATCTTGGAACCATCACAGTTGGAATATAACTGTGATGCTACCCTACCTTAGTCCAGTGAAGAGTCTAGAGAAGCCCATTTGTCTCTTGGGTTATTTAAATTCTGCAAGTTCAATGGAACAAAGCTAAACCATCCTCCTGTCGAAACATTCCCTAAACTAGCATTGGCACTTCCAAAGAGATCTAATTCTTCTGGTGGAGATTGTAATGTTTCTTTAAGTGAAAGTATCAACAAACATTGCCTATAGCCATCTCTCTGAGCTTCTGTGTAACCCATGCTCTTGTCTGGCCCTTTCACCTTTGCAAAGTTCTTGCAAAGCATTTGGTTCTTTATCAACCCGCAAAATTCCTCTGGTCTCCAGACAGGAACACCTGTTAAGCAGGTGCGAAATGGACTTGTCACCCCTCCCGAGTTAAGGCATAGCAAACTTTGATTAGTCATGTTAGCCAAGGTTACCCAAATATTTTCTCTGGGCTGATTAAATTGCATTATTTCACAACAAAGATTAGTCAAAGGAACAAGATAGATTATCCACCTTATCACCCTCATGGTTACTTCCACTTTGATTTTAATTTTAATGCCTGCACATTTTCAATAAGCCTATCTAACTCTAGGTCTGGATTTCCTACTATTGGTCTTCTTAAATAAGGTCTTATAGAAACCTTCACCTGCTTTTGGCACCTTGTTGATAAAATTTTTGAATTTGCCTGTCTAATCAACCTATCACGAGCGTGTTCTGCTTCCCACCTAGAAAAAGCTAATATATTTTGTTCTGGCACTTCAAATAACTGCAAAGCTAAAGCAACTCCTAAGCCTGTATCTTGTATTAAATCTTTCTTCCAAGTCTCTCCCTGTGCTTGAAAGGCACAATTTCTACACCACAAATGTCGTTTCAAAAATACTTGGTCTTCCCAGTACGTTTTTCCACAACCCCCACAAATAAAAGCAACCCAACTGTTACAATTAAAACTCCCACAACCAAGGCACTCGGGATTCTTTGGTCCCGGTATATGAGCAGTCTGTAAAGCTTCAACACTCGTAACAATTGCCAGAAAAGTTGACTCTGAAGGCAAAAGTTGATCGATCACTGGGGAAAGTCCTCTTATCTCTTGAAGAAGGTGTCCCACTATGTGGATCAGCTTCTCTTCAATTCTCCTCTGATCCTGATCCGCCAGGGGGGCTGCGAGATGAATCATCCAGAGCCAGTTTGGTCCACTTCGCTGGCACCCAGAGTGAACCTGTAGGGGTGGAAACACAAAGATATCCCCTTCCCCAATATAGGACCTTTGCTGGGTTCTGCCAAATACCTGTTTTAGGTCCCTATACCTGACCCATACTTCCTTGTCCTTTTTACTCATTTCTTTTTGTCCATAATGTACCATTGCAGTTGGTACCTCCGAATCCCCAAATATACACAAATGATTAAGAACAAAGAGCACTTTCATTAGCCTTTCCTGCACATCTCCAACTTCCCTATGTTTTTCCAAATATCTCTTCAAAGTTCCATTTGCTCTTTCTACTATTGCTTGTCCAGTGGGAGAATGTGCTATTCCTGTAATGTGCTTGATCCCCCATGATTTCAAAAACCTATCCACCCTGCCACCAATGTATGCAGGACCACTGTCTGTCTTGATCTGCTTTGGCACTCCCATTACTGCAAAAAAACTACACAAATGCCTTATAACATGTAATGCCTTTTCCCCAGCTTGAGCCGTTGCCCAGAGATATTTGCTATATGTAGCTATAGTAGCATGAACATATTTTAGGCGACCAAAGCTATTTACATGAGTAACATCCATCTGCCAAAGTTCGTTAGATGAAAGACCTCGAGGTTTAACTCCCCATCCCATGCCATGACCCCCATTATGATAACTACATATAGGACAAGCTCTCACTATAGAAGTAGCATCTGCATGGGATATTCCAAACTCCCATTGTAACCCTTTTGCATTCTGATGTCAGGGTGTCAGACCCAGCCAGCAGGGGTTTAGGAGGGGTAGGTAGTGTTTGACCAACCTGGTCTCCTTTCATGACCAGGTGACCCTCCTGGTGGATGCGGGACAGGCTGTGGATGTGTCTATTTGGACTCCAGCAAGGCCTTTGGCACTGTCTCCCACAGCACACTCCTGGAAAAGCTGCAGCCCACGGCTGGGACAGGAGCACTCTGTGCTGGGCTCAGAACTGGCTGCATGGCCGGCCCAGAGAGTGGTGGTGAGCAGTGCTGCATCCAGCTGGGGACAGTCACCAGTGGTGTCCCTCAGGGCTCTGTGCTGGGCCAGCTCTGTTCAATGTTTTTATTGACCACATGGATGAGGGGATTGAGCCTTTCCTTAGTAAATCTGCAGATGACACTAAGCTGGGAGCGTGTGTCCATCTGTTGGAAGGTAGGAGGGCTCTGCAGGGAGACCTGGAAGGGTTGGAGGGATGGGCAGAGTCCAATAAGATGAAGCTTAGTGAATCCAAGTGCCCATCCCTGCATTTTGACCACAAACACCCCCTGCAACATTACAGGCTGGAGATGGTGTGGCTGGTCAGTGCCCAGGCAGAAAGGGACCTGGGGGCACTGGTCGAAAGCCCGGTTGAACATGAGCCAGCAGTGTGCCCTGGTGGCCCAGAAGGCCAATGGCTCCTGGCCTGGATCAGGAATGGTGTGGCCAGCAGGAGCAGGGAAGTGATTCTTCCCCTGTGCTCGGCACTGGTTGGGCAGCACCTCAAGTGCTGTGTCCAGTTCTGGGCCACCCAGTTTGGGAAGGTCATGGAGGACCTGGAGCGTATCCAGAGAAGGGCAGCAAGGCTGGTGAGGTGCTTGGAACACAAGTCCTGTGAGGAACAACTGAGGGAGCTGGGGTTGTTTAGCCTGGAGAAGAGGAGGCTCAGAGGTGACCTTATCACTGTCTACATTCCCTGAAAGGTGGTTGCAGTCAGGTGGGGGTTGGTCTTTTTCTCCTCACAGCAGCTGACAGAACCAGAGGACATAGTCTTATGCTGCACAAAGGGAAATTTAGATTGGATATTAAGAAAATTGTTTTTTATGGAAGAGGTGATAAAGTACTGGAATTGTCTGTCCAGGGAGGTGATGGAGTCAGCATCCTTGGATATGTTTTAAGAAAGACTGTATGTGGCACTCAGTGCCATGGTTTAGCTGAGGTGGTGTTAGGGCATGGGTTGGACTTGATGACCTTAAAGGTCTCTTCCAACTCAGTAATTCTATGTTTCTGTGATTATGTGACATCACAGAGCAGGCTGTGAGGTCAGAGAGTGTGCTGTGACATTATAGGGTGGCTGTGTTACATCACTGAAGGTGTGACATCAAAGGATGGGTCTGTGAGGCCAAGAGGTGCTGTGTGACATGATAAGTGAGTTTTGCCATCACAGAGCAGGCTGTGACATCACAGAGGAGATTGTGATATCATAGGAGAGGTTCTGATGTCACAAAGTTTTCTGTGTCATTTCAGGCTGGCTGTGTGATGTCACAGAATGGGCTGTGAGGCTACATAGGAGAATCTGCCATCATAGATAAGGGCTCTGTGACATCACAGAGCAGCTGCGTGATGTCACAGAGAAGGCTGAGACAATAGAGAGTGGCTTGTGCCATCACAGAGCTGACTGTGAAATCACAGAGCAGGCTGTGACATTAAAGGGTGACTGTGACATCCCAGGTTGGGCTGTGACATCACAGGGCAGATTTTATGACATCACAGAGCAGACTGGAACCTCAAAGAGTAGGCTGTGACATCACAGAGCAGCTGTATGAAATCCCAGGTGGCCTGTTACATCTCAGAGTGGCTGTGTGACATCACAGGGACTGTGTGTCATCACAGAGGCTGTGTGACATCACAGGGGCTGTGTGACATCTCAGGGGCTGCGTGATTTCACTGAGGAGGTCACTCTGCCCCAGTTCCCCCCAGAGAAGTCCAACACTGCTCATGCACAGGGGGGTCCCCTGTCCCCCCGGGTCCCCCCGCCCCCGTCGCCGCAGCCTCCCCCAGAGGATGTTCCACGAGATCGACCCCAGAGCCCGACACAGGGCTGTGGGGGGTGGGACAGGGGGACAGGGACCCCTGGCAGTGTCCCTGTGTCCCCCAGGGCCAGAGCCTGGGCCAGGGCTCCTTCACCCTGTTACCAACGAGGGCTTGAGAGCGCTGAAAAGTCCCCGGCAAGGGAGCAGCAAAAAACAGATTTAATATTAAGCGACAGCACCACAAAGTTCCCTGGCAAGAGTCACTCTGCTCCTGACTGAACACTTCACACTTAAGGAACGCCTAGGAAACAAATCAACCACAAATCCAAACAAAATTCAGGCAATCAATCCAGAAATGATCAGAGAACTGTCCCTTTATGTGGCATAGGGACACATAGGACAGTGAGGGCAAGGATAAAAGGAATATGGGCCAAAAGCTGAACATAGGTCAAATTTAACAGGACTTAACTTATACCTTAACCTTAACTTCTACCTTCAACTTCAAAATTTAGCAAAAGAACAGATATGAACAGTATTTAACATAACTTATAACCTACGACTTTTCAATTTAACAGAGGAATATCATTTAACACTATTTAGCTCAGCTTATAACTTATAGCAAAAGAACAACTCTTAGCAGCATTTAACTTAGCTTAGGCTGCATGACTTGACCTCACTTACAGGCCTGACTGGCTCAGCTATCCAGGGCTCTCAGAGCCCTCAGAGAGCAGCATTTCTGCCACATTTCCCAGCACAGGCACTCCTGTGTGCACACAGACACAGAGAGTCAGTGCAAGGTACCTTTGAGAAATTCCCCTGAGGGTGGGGAAATGCTCCTTGAGGATGCTTTGGCATCTCCCCAGCAGGGAAGGGTTGAGCCTGGAGGAGTGGGGGGATCGGCCCAGGCTCCCTCGTTGTTGGGGATCCCCGAATTCAGCAAACGGGAGAGTTCCCGGCTCGGAGAGGCCCCACTCAGAGGGAGTCGCTGGCCCAGGAGAGCTCCAAGGGCTCCTTTTGGAGCGCTGTTTGTAGGGCCCCAAGAGAGGGGCTGCAGTCCCAGCCATGTTTCATCCTGGCAGCACTTGGCATCAGCAGCTTTCTTTGGCAGGGTGAGAACAGGGATGTTGTGCCACCGAGGGAACACAAACAGTTCCCAGGGCTGCTCCTAAAGCAGCCAGGAGCTGGCTGGGCAGCAGCAGTGCCTGGAGCAGAGCGTGCTTGTGATGAGCTCTAGAGGAGCTGAGCCCAGGGGCTGCTGGCCAAGGCCGAGGCCCAGTGAGGATTTCTCAGCTGGCAGGGCGGCCTGAGAAGGGGAGGAGGGAATGCACCAGCACAGGAACCATGGAACCAAGGGAGCATTGTGACATTGTGGGGCCTGTGAGACCAAGGGGCCATTGTGACACTGTGGGGCACCATGGAACAATGGACACCATTGTGACACTTGGGGGACACATTGGATCATGGAGACCATTAGGATACTATGATGCCTAATGGAATCAGCAAAGCATTGTGACACTGTGAGGCCTCATGGAACCAGTGAGACCATTGTGACCCTGGGGTCCCCACAGAACCAAGAGGACCATTGTGACACTGTGGGGCCTCGTGTCATCAGTGGTCCATTGTGACACTGTGGAGCCAAAGGAGACCATTGTGACACTGCAAACCCCCATGGTCCAAAGGTGTGACATTGTGGGTTTCATGGAACAGAGGACTCACGTGTCATTGTGGGGCCTGGGGAACCATGGAGACCATTGGGACACTCCATGGCCTCATGGAATCATTGGAACCATTGTGAAACTAGGAGGTCTCATGGAACCCAGGGGCTATTGTGGCACTGTGGGACCCCATTGAACCAAGGGTCCATTGTGATACTGTATGTCTTTTTGTAATTAAAGAGCAATTCTGACACTGTGGGGCCCCATGCAACCAAAGGAACACAGAACAGGTCTGGCTGGTTTGGCCTCCCGTGGACTGCCTGACTGGTCCAGCTGACCTTGGCATGTTAAAGGTCTTTTCTCTGCTACTGGGGCTCACTGGGACAGGAAACACTGGGGCTCCCTGCTTTCCTTTCAGTGGAAAAGAACTCTCCTTCTCCTCCAAGTGCCCATGGCCAGAACTGGGATTTTACGTCCAAATGTCCTTTTATCCAGGGATTGTTCCCATAGGAATATTGCCAGGACAAGTCTGGTTGGAAGTGGTTTCATGAGGGTCACCTCTCATCTGTCCCCAAAACACTGGGGAAGGCTCCATGCTTTCCTTCCTATGGGAAAGAATTGTCCTGTTGTGTGTTTTTCTTTAGTTTGATATTTGTTCTGTGTTATGTTCAACCTCCCCCACCAGTCTCCTCCCTTCCCCAGGTGTCAATCTTCCCAAGCTCTTCCCTACCCCCCTCCCCTCCAAGTTGTCAATCCTCCCTTTCCCTGCCCCTTTCCCCAGAACATTCCCTGTCACTCCTCGTAGCCTCCTCCCCTGCTTCCAGAGCATTCCCTGTCTATTTAGTGAGGCTCAACACCCTTTTGGTTACTTTGTGTTACTCCTCTCCCCTGTTTCCCCTGATAGTTTTGTGCTATGTTAGTTCCTCCTTAGACTCTTCCCGAGGCGTACCCTCACTGGTTGCTGTTCCTATACCCCGCCTCTTGAGTTCTGGTATAAAACCTTTGTTCGCCCTCCCCAGAGGGTCTTGGGGCTCACTGAATAAAACCTTCCTGTTCGCCCCCAAGTCCTGTGTTGCCTCCCCACACCAAGTGGGACTGCAGAGCTTCACAGGGGGAGCAGCCGCCCGTTCTCTTCCCTCTCACCGCCCAGCACTCCACTGCTCAGGGTATCGCGGTGAGAGAGGCTGCCCGCATTACAACACTGTCCTGCTTCTCCAAGTGCCCATGGCCAAAATTGGGATTCTGTCTCCAAAATTCCCTATATCCAGAGGCTGCCTGCAGACAATCTGCCATTCCTGACAAGTCTGGCCGACCTTGGCTTTGTGAGGCTCTCATCTGCCTTCCAAACACTGGGGCTCTGTGCTTTCCTTCCTATGGAACAGAATTCTCCTTCTCATCCAGGTGCCCATGTCCAGAATTGGGATTTCACCTCCAATGTTGCCTGGTGTGAAAGACTGGAGGAGATTGTTGGCTGGGAACATTTTGTGTGTGGGGGAGCAAGGGGCAGGTCCAGCCTTGCCCGGCCCTGGAACCCCAGCACTGCCCTGCCCTGGAACCCCAATCCCCCCAGAGCCTCTATCCCAGCCCAGCAGTGTCTGCCAGTCCCTGGCACAGCACAGGCAATGCTCCACAGCCACCTCTGGAGCTCCCAGCCCAGCTCTTGAGAGACCAAATGACCCCAAGTCCTCCCTGGGGCTGGCGCAGCAGAACTCAGAGGCACCAGCGGCTCCAGCTGGGAAATGGAGTGTGGGATGGGGCTGTGAAAGCCCTGCCTGGGCTGTGCCAAGCAGGACACACAAGCCCTGACCCTCATCCCCCAAGCAACTCTCTCAAGGAGACATTTAAAAGGAATTACAATAATTTGTGTACTCTGAGTTAGATTCACTGGAGAAATAGTGCCCCAAAGCTCATTAACACTCAGAATACTTGAACAAGCCAAGCCTCTTGGAATAATTTGATTTAAGTTTTCAAATATTTTGTGATTAATTAGGCAGGCTTTAGTAGTGTATTCAAAGTGAATCCTTTATTTTTACAAAGACACAGAAAAGATTTGTTAGGTCCTGTTTCATTTTTTTACTCCACATAAATGAATATGTGCAAGCTCCACTTGACACTTAATTCAAGTACCTCCTCATGCAGTTGGAATAGATATGAAAATCAAGACCCTTGATGGCTGACAATCCATCAGACTCTGTCCCTACCCCCACCCCACCATTTCCCCCATCCAAGCCCTGGCACTCAGAGCAGCCTTGTGCAAATCTGAGCTCCCTCCAGCCCAGGCTGCACCTGCAGGTTTCAGCTCCTTGGCTCCAACCCCCACCTGCTTTCCTTGGAGTAAGAGCTGCCTGAGACACAGAGGGATGTTCATTTCTAGTCAGCCAACAAAGCCAAGGGAAGGCAAAGCTCCATCAAATGCAGAAGTCATTCCTCTGCTGGCTATTAAATCCACTTGGCACAGTAGCCAGTCTCAGAGCAATGTAAAACACTTTCTGTGTCCAGCACAGATCCTAAGGTCCCCCCAAACCCACCCTGCCCCGATTCTGCCCAGATTTTCTCTTTCCACACATGAGTCACAGGCTGAAGTCAGGAGCTTCCTCCATGCCCAGAGGGAGGAAAAGAGAGAAAGTGGATGAAGAGCTCTCCTGTGCAGAGCCAAGGTCCCAAGTGCCCCTGCAGTGGGAACCACAACTCATCAGGTTTGTGTCCTTTGGGCTCAGGGATGGTGACACTCAGAGGCACAGAAAGGTTTCTTGCCAACAAACAGGAGTTGAACATTTGAACAATTTAATAACCATCACAGACTTTCCTTTTTCTTAGAACTGTTTAAACCTGCTCTGGACTGAAAACCCAGAAAAACACTGGCAGCTCACACCTGTGGCCCACCGAGGTCTGGGACCCTGCATTCCAGTGCCAGAGGGACTGAGAAGAGACCGAGTGATCCAACTACAACCCACAAAAAGGACTTTCTGAATTGCCATCTCTTCAGAACTCTGAGGGGGTTTATTTCATATTATTCATGCTTGTGAACACTTTACTTGTTAAATAAACTGATTTTTTCCACTTTTCTCCAGGGAAGTCTTCTCCTGAAATAGTAGGGAGAGGGGCTGCTTGAACTTGATTTGTAGACGGACTCCTTTTCCTCACAAAATTTGCCCTAAACCAGGACAAACAGTCACAATTGTGCCACTTCACCAGTGGCACAACTCCCCAGCCCCCCAGGAAAAGAAAGGACATGTAAAGTTCTCTAAACATTTGGCCTGCTTTGCTGCAAAAGTCGTGCTGCATACACAGTGCAGTGTGGAAAGCCAAGAGAAGCTGCAGCAGGTGGCAAATCTTGGGACAGAAGCTCGACCTTGTTCTCCATGAGAGGTTCTTGTCAAGAGCAGACAGGAGAAGATTCCTGGAGAAGTGGAACAGCTTTGCAGAAGTGCAATGAAAATGAAAGAAAGTATCTAAGATGTTTTCCTCTTTCTTTCTATGCTCCCCTTTTCCATGTTGCACGACTTCTCCATGCCATGAATTCCAAATGGATCTCACCTCTAAGATGGGTCATTTGCAAGTTATAAACACTCTAAAATACCATGAGCTACACGCAGTTTTCCTTCCCCTGTTTTTACTGGAAAGCAACGCTGGAGACATAAGTGCAGTGCTTGGGTCAGGTAGGAATCCTACAGCAAGGGAATGTGCCCCAAGGGTGTTTGAGCCTCAGCAAGGACAATGCACAGCAGCGACACAGCAGAGGGGATTCCTCTGCCAGTGTGCAGGAGTCAGGACTCTGGATCTGGGCTCCACACTGCAAAGTTCCCGTGTCTGGACAGACGAAGGGGCTGTCCCCGGGGCGCGCGGGGCTCGGCCGTGGGGCTCGTGGGGCGAGCGGGGAACGGACACGCGGACAAACGGCCTCGGTGCTTCAGTTGCAGAGGCAGCAGCGGCGGCGGCGGCAGCAGCGGCGGCAGCAGCGGCAGCAAAAGCAGTTTTTCTCTTCTTTCTCTTTCTCTTCTCCCTCCCCCGCTGTCGGACACCTTCCCCTCGGTGTCCTTAGCCGGTGTCCCTCTCCTCTCCCCGCCTCCTTCTCCCCATGCCGGGCCATGCCCCCGGCCCGCCCCCGGCCCCGGGCGGGGCTGCCCCGTTCCCGGCCCCGCCCGCCCCGCCGCGGTCTCGCCTCCGCCCGGCTCTGGCCGTGCTGGCGGTGGCGCTGCCGGGCGGGCATCAGTGCCTGGGGCTGGGCCGGCATCGCCGCCCTTTGGCTCCGCCTGGCCCGAGCCCGGCCCCGGCCCCGCCGCAGGGTCCGGCCCCGGCGCCGGCGCCTCCCGGGCCCCGCGGAGGACACACGCGGCACGGCCGCTCCCGCCGCCCCCGCTGCGGCTTCCCCGGCCCGAGCTCCGCCGCTCGGCAGCGCGGCCGCCGGCCCCGAGCCTCCCGTGTCCCGTTGCCGAGACCGAAGGCCTGGGGATGGCCGGCCCGAGGCGCTCGGGGGGCGCTCGGGGGCCGCTCCTGGCCCCGGGCCGAGCGCTGACAGCCGCGTCCCGCCCGCAGGGAAGGCGCAGGAGGCCCTGCAGGAGCGGTACCGAGTGGGTTCGCTGCTGGGGCGCGGCGGCTTCGGCAGAGTGTTCGCAGCCACGCGGCTCTCGGACGGCGCCCCGGTGAGCGGCGGGGCCGGCGGCGGGCATGGAGGAGGAGGAGGATAGGGAAGGAAGAGAAGGAGGAGGAAGGAGGAGGCAGCGGAGAAGGAAGCAGGAGGATGGGGCTCGGCAGGGCGGGCGGCGAGCTCAGCCCGCTGCTGCCTTTGGCTTGCAGGTGGCCATCAAAAGGGTGCCACGGAACCGCGTCCGGCGCTGGGGCGAGCTGGTGAGTGAGCGGGGCCAGCGGGAACAGCCGGGCCGTGCCGGGCGGGGATGAGGCGAGGCCCAGCATGGGGGAAGCCACCAGGACGCCTCGATGGGGAGCGGGCGTGGGGCCAGCGCAGGGCGCAGAGCATCCCGGGCTGGCTGAGGGGTTCCCCTGCCCTGGCACGACATCAGTCCCACTGGTGGCACCGTGGTCCTCCCGCAGCCCGACGGCACCAGCGCACCCCTGGAGATCGTCCTGCTGGACAAGGTGTCCACCGGCTTCCCTGGTGTGGTCCAGCTGCTGGAGTGGTTTGAGCTCCCCAACAGCATCGTGATGGTGCTGGAGCGGCCGGAGCAGTCTCAGGACCTCCTGCATTTCATTCGGGCACGGAGGTTCCTGTCTGAAGAGGTGGCACAGGAGCTGTTCCGCCAGGTGCTGGAGGCCGTGCGGCACTGCACCAGCCGCGGGGTCCTGCACCGTGATATAAAACCAGAGAACATCCTGGTTGACCTGGCCACTGGCCAGGCAAAATTGATCGACTTTGGCTGTGGCACCTACCTGCAGGACACAGCCTACACTGACTTTGCAGGTGAGCCCGGGCAGGGGTGTGCTCCCGGTCCCACCATCTCATGGCCCAACATCTCACAGGCCAAGCTGGGTGTGGCAGCGAGGATTCTCCCTTTTGCTGCCAGTCAGGGTACTGAGTCTTTACCTGAGCTGCTTTTGAGTGGGGCTGGGTGGGGAGGCATCTTCCAGCCCTGCTGGCAGCCTTCACCCACCACTCTGCCTGGGGCTGGGGTTGGAGCAGCAGCAGCCAGACTGACAAAAGCACCCGT
Organism: Lonchura striata; assembly: GCF_050655825.1. Classification (NCBI taxonomy): domain Eukaryota; kingdom Metazoa; phylum Chordata; class Aves; order Passeriformes; family Estrildidae; genus Lonchura; species Lonchura striata. The sequence goes on along the minus strand of NC_140734.1, from coordinate 4,423,142 downwards.
GGGTGGGGGTAGCAGAGGAGGGGGCCAGGACCAGTGCACCAGCCAGTTTGGTGTGCAGGTGAGAGGAAGGGCTTGGACTGCTCCACTCACCTTGTTTCCATAATATTTTATGAAAACATAAAATATTGGCTTCATAATATCTTTGGGGCACTGCAGGTAGGGAAGATAAGGACCTGTTTTTTCCCCCAGCCGTGACTGGGTTTTTGCTTTACATGTCATGGTCAGGCCTTGCTGGGGCTTCTGCTGCCCTCTTCCAAAACCAGTGGCTTCTTGTCCAGCCCTGAGTTTGTACACAAGTCCCAAGTATTGGCGAGAGTGCAGCAGTCACCCCGTGTGTCATTGGGGCAGCCCCTGCATGCCCAGGGATGCTGGGGCCAGGCTCTGGAAGCAGCAGCATCCCCCTGATGAACTCCATCTCTATTCCACAGGAACACTGTCATACAGCCCCCCGGAATGGACCCGCTTGGGCTGGTACCATGGCGAGGCAGCAACGATCTGGTCCCTGGGCATCCTGCTGCACCAGATGGTCTGCGGGCAGCACCCTTTCAGGAGGGGCCGGAAGATCAGCTGGGACCATCAGCTCTCGCTGCCACAGCGGCTCTCTCCAGGTGGATCCTCATCTCTGGCCACGGGGGAATACCAGTGCTGGGAGACAGCAGCGGGCTTGTGAGCATCTCGCTCTGGCAGCCGCTGAGGAGGTGGCACATGTCCTGCTCTCCTGCTCTCCTCCACAACAGGGAATTAATAGGAAAGTTTAGGCCCAGCTGGGAGCACAGAAGCAGCATGGCCTGGGCATGTGAAGAGTGGGGCAAAGCAGACAGGAGCCTTCTCTAGCTGACTGGTGGTTTCTGGTTTTTCTGCCCAGCGTGCCAAGAACTTATCAGGTGGTGTTTATCCATGCACTTCTTGGACAGACCTTCCTTAGAAGACCTGTTCTGTGAACCTTGGATACAGGATAGTCACCTGTCATAGATGAAGGGAGAGAGCCTCATGCACACTTTGCTGCAGGGCCCTGGTAAGTTACAGCTCCACACATGCCCTCTCAATCAGAAGCAAGGAAACCCAGACTTTTTTCCCTGCCTGTATCAATGCACTGGGGTTGTTTGGTGGGAACACGCAGCCCTTGTGCTGGAGCGGAGCTGCTCTGCCCAGCACTGGTGGCTGCCATCCAAGGTGGTTTTGCTTGTCCCAGTTGCCTGACAGCTGGGGCCCTGGGCAGAGCCCTGACAGCCTGGTCTTGACCCCCAGGGAAGGAGAAGGAGCCCCTGGAGAAGCTGTACCAGGTGGGGCTGCTGGAGACAGCGAGGACAACATCAAGGATGACAACCTCTTCCTCAACTTGGACACTGGCAGCTGAAGATGATGAACTTCTGGCACCTTCTCCAAAGCCAGGCTCCACAGCGGATTTGCAGATGAGTCCACAGCCGGGGAAATGCTCCCAGATTTGGGCATTGCTCAGACTGGCTGGGAACAAAAGGTTCCCCCTGTGCTGGGGCAGAAGCAACTTCAGTCGGCTGCCCAGCTGTTTTTTGGCAGGGCTGGGGGCATGGGTTGTGGTGGATACAAAATGGGAGTTTGCTCCTGGCCCTGCTAACAGCCCCCACCACCCAGCATGGCCTAGGCTGAGGCTGGGGCTGGGGCAGCCAGCCCGACACAAACAAACCCCCATGGTGGGAGCAGAGGTGGGACTCCAGAACCTGTGCAGGGGCTGCTTTGCTTTGCAGGCAAGGAATGGCTTGGGCTGCTCCACATCCCTTGTTTACTTTGGGATCACTGTTATTTTGGGAGGCAGTGAAGGAGGGAAGAAAGAAAGTGTGGGCTTCTCTCCCCCATGGGTGGGATTTTCCCTAGCATGTGGGGGTTGGGCCTTCCTCAGACCCCTGACAGAGATAAGAGTTTTTTTCTTGCTTCCCCTTGTCTCTAATCACTTTTCAACAATTTGTTGTTTGTTTTTCTCGAGGAAGCGTTCATTGTAAGGTCCAGTCAGGATTGGGAAGTGCTTGGGAGCAGCTGCAGCGTGGATGGGCTGTGCCCTTGGAGAAGGCTGAGGACATAATTTGGGACCAGCTTTTCTCCCAGCGGAGGATGGTGAGAGGTGAGTCCCGGCCTGCTTGGCATGGTGGGATCAGAGCTTTTGGGAGATGGCAACAAGCACAAGGAGTCTCCTGCTCTGGGCAGCTGCTGAGGGCTGGATGTGCTGTGGCTGGCTGCAGGCTGGGAATGTCCTGCCCTCCTGCTCTGCTCCCAAAGGCAGCAGTGATGGTCAGCTCTGGGCACGGCTCTGGGCACAGCCAGCATGGCCTGGGCTCTGTGGGCAGCTGGGACAAGGGGACAGGAGCCTTCAGCTGACGGGTGGTTTCTGGTTTCTCTCCTTGCAGCCGGGCTCTGCGGGTGCTGAGGCTGCTCTGGGCTCTGCCAGGGCTCTGCTGGGCTCTGCCCTGGGCACAGCTGGGCTGGCTCTGCCCTCACATTGCTCTGACAGCTTTGCATCAGACGAGCCCGTTTGAGCACAGTGCCTGAGCTTTCTGCTTTGGCAGGTGAGTGAGATTCTCCTGCAGGCCAGGAGATTGCAGCTGGGGACACACATCCAGTTGGCAAGGACCCAAACTCTCCACAGTCCCAGCTGAACCCCTGAATCTCCGCAGGAATGCCTGGACCTCCACTATTCATTCTTCATTTCTTTTTGGCTGGAATTGTGCAGTTGCACTTTCTTCCTCCTCTAGAAGTGCCATGAGTGGCCAAAGCTGGAAAGTGAGCCGTGTTCCTGAGGCAGTGCAGTCTGGAGCTGATGGATGGAGAGTTGCCCTTCCCACTTCCAAACCAGAGCAAAAGGCCGTAAGTGGGATTTTTCATCCCTAAGAAACCCCTGAGAATTTCAGAGGGAATGTGCAGCTCATTCACAGAGTGAGAAGGAAGGTCATCTTCTAAAGGATTTGGGGTTTGACAGAGTTTAGATTCCCAGTCCTGTCTGGAGTTGGAAGGGCCCCAATCAATTTCCTATTGCTTTGACCACAATTTAAAATAACAATGTTGGAAACAACCCCCAAAAACTTTAAAAAAGGCTGCTGAGGTCAGTAAGATGGATCCATGCCATCACACATTTACAATGTAAATAACTGAGTTCTCTTTTTAAAAAGATCATTTACCTCCTAATGCAAAGTTACAGAAGATGTTTCACTAACACTTGGATTTTATTTGTATCTTTTACAATTCATCTAATTGTTTTTTTTTTTTTCTTTTTCCTTTTTTTTTCTCTAAATAGAGGTCCTGGCCCTCTTCCAGCCAAAGGGGAAAGGGCCCCACCAAGCCTTGTTACCCACAGATAACATGGTAAAGCTGAACACTAAAGGACCTTGTGGGCATTATTCTGGAATTAAAAAGGTGCCAGCTCCATGGACAACAGAATTATTGTTCCTAACTTGAATGAGATTGAGCAAAAAGAATGAAGAATTGTGTCACTAAAGTACTACAGATGTCTGTAATTTATACCTTGATAGTCAGCCAGAACCTTTGTTTGCCAAAACACTACAGAGTTTCACCAAGGGATCAGTCATCAAAAATGTTTTGAAAATGTAAAGACCAAGGTAGCCAAAGCACTCAGTGTCACTAATTGCTGGGTATGTTCTCAGCTGAAGCTGGGAGGAATGGGGTTCCCTTGGAGGGCTCACCCTGTGTGGTGGCCAGAACTCTGTCAATGGGCTCTGCCTCGTAACGGAGTCAGTGAAGGGACAGTTACAGAAAACTCTGCTGTGGGACACAGGAATACAATGATCAGTGTGACAGGATTCACTCAGATTTCCCGTCAGGAGAAACCCAACCCTGTTATAGTTCTAGAGGCAACAGTGTCAGAAGATTTCTGTGCTTTAGCATCACTGCCAATGTCAGTAGAACTTGGGGTGCTGCAGCTGGTCAGTGTCAGTGTCACACCACTCCCAGCTGCAGGGCCACCATTTAGGCTCCTTCAGCAACAAGCACAGAGAAGACTTAGGGCCCAGAGAACATTTTCCACCCAAAGAGTGCCTTGGGTTTCAGAAAGCAAAAGATTCTGGTTCACCCTGCACCCCATTTGCGCTGCTCTGTCCCGTGGAGTTGACATGAGGGAGCTGAATGGATTATTAGAATAGGTAGCAAATGATGCTGTTAAAATGTCCAATAGCACATCCTATGAGCTCCAACAAACACAAATGGGGACTCCAGAGAACTACACGGCCTCGGACTATCTGCTTGCTGGCCAAGGAGGAACCTGGGCAATCAGGGGACAGGGATGTTGCACTGCTAGCAGTGATGGGTTTGAAGGCCAACAGTCAGGAATCACCTTGACAGAAAGAGCAGTAGAAGAGTGGCAGAAAGAAGAAAATTCTTCTTGGTGGGATTGGCTTCATGGCTGCCAAATTAGAGGCTGCTGTGAAATGCATTCGTGGCAGGGCCTGTGATCATTGCAGTGTGTGCACTTGGTGAGTTGCTGGGACACTTTGTGCTGGGAAGTGGAGTATTGAGATCTTCCTTAAAAGATACAGTGTCAAGAAAAGAGAAGCATTTGGTAAATAAGGGAGAATGGCAACAATTTAGGCATGTTTTAAAAGGAATGTGAATAGCTCTGAGTAATGAACTTAAACTGCACTTAATTGTAGAACAAGAGGAGATGCCTTTTTGCTTAATACTTAAATGTAAGCTGTGTTACTGAAAGAATTGTTACGAAGGTTGTAGTTGATTGTAGGTCTCAGGACAGATCAAAGTACCAAGGCCTGAACAGGTCCTGAGGCAAAGGTCACCTCTAGATGAACCTTCCAAGCAAATGTTTTATTTGTATCCACTCATTTAAGAAGCATGATTAACAACATGATCCATGTATGTGTTCCTTGATAAAACATGGATTTATCTTTCTGTATTTAGAAAGAGACAAGGCCCCATGTGGCCTTGTTTGGGGGTGAAGGATCAAAGTCAACTCCCTTGGTTCCTCCTTCAGCCCTGGCCAGGCTTTGGGAGAAAGCAGTCAGGAGAATGAAAGCAGATGTTCTCACACTAGCAGTGATGTCAGCTTGTTTGTTAAACATTGTAAAAGCTGGGTCCTCTCCCAGCTTTGGGGTTGGAGCTTCATTGGCTGCAGAGGTGGAGGCACCTGCAGGAATTCCCAGTGTCTGGGAGTGTCTCTCCAGTCCTTGGCTTTCCCCAGCTGATGTGTGGCTGTGGATGATGGTAAAGCCTGAGGCTAACTGGTGATGGATCTTTCCTTAATCACTCCAGGCAATCTCTGGTAACAATGACTGGATGCATTGCTGAGCTTTTTTGTAATGCTTTGCTAATGATGATGTGCTTTGCTGAGCTTATCCTTTTGTAATTCTTTGCAGCTGTGCATGATATAAATGACACAATTCCTTCACTTGGTGTCTGTGTCTTTGGTGCTGACCCTGCCCACTGGTGAAACAGGGCCCCCTCCAGCCTAAGTGTTACCTGGGAAGAGAAAAGCCATCACTCCAAATGTCCCCCCTTCCTCCTTGTTCCCCCCACTTTATACCCTGAGCGTGATGCCCTATGGTCTGGGGTATCCCCGGGGTCAGTGGGGGCCACCTGTCCTGGCCGTGTCCCCTCCCAAGCTCTCCCGCAGCTCCAGCCCCTCTCCAGCGTGGCCAGAGGAGGGGCAGGCCAGGCTTTGGCTCAGTGGGAGCTGAGCAAGAGCAAAAGCATCTCTGTGTGCCCAGCCCTGTGCTCAGCACCCGGCCCAGCAGCGTCTCAGTGCCAGGGTCTGTGCCATCAGTCCCTGCCAGGGGTTTCCATGGCACCTGCCAGGCCAGGTGACCCAGGTGTGGTGTCCCAGTGAGGGCTGCCATGCAAACAGTGCCCAGCACTGCCCCTTTCTGTCTGCCTGACCCGGCCTTGGCCCTGGCCCTGGTGTTTGCTGCTGGTTCCGCGGCGCCTGACCGGCCCACGCGGCACAGGGCAGGCGGCCACGGCACAAACCCACAGCAAGGGCTCCCCTCTGGCTCTGGGCAGTGACAGCAGCCCTGAGCAATGGGCTGGCGCAGTGGGGTCGGTGCAGTGTCCATGGCAGCAGTCCCTTGCAATGGCCAGTGCAGGTTGGGATGATGATCCACCCTCACAGCCGGCCCAGGGCAGGTGTGCGGTGCCCTTCCCCACAGCCTGTCTGCACAGAAGCACTTCCAGGGCTCTCTGCCTCTCCCTTCCCTCACTCTTGAGTCACTCACACACCTCCCAAGGACCCACTGGGAGCTTTGAGCTGCAAGGAGTGCAAAGCTGGTCTGTCCTTCAGGAGTTGCTCTCATTCTGCCCTGAGCCAACTCTGGATTTGTGTTCATTGCAGAACTTCCTGTGTGTCTACAGCATTCCTTGCAGGGCTCTGCCTTGGGGAAGGGGAACCTCCTTGAGGTGCCTAGGACTTGGCACACACTTGAGGAGTGTGTCTGTTTTAAATAGGGAAGCTTAGGAGTTTTAGATTGCTTCAAAAAATAAAATAAGAAAACCCCTCTTTGCCTGAGCGCAGCCATTTCTCCAAGCACAGCAGGTCCCAGGTGACTGAACAGAGACAGGACGGTCTTGGGCTATGTGGAGCAAGGTTGTCCACACTGCCTCAGACCTCAAGGCACAGCTTCTCTGCCTAGGCCAGACATCCTCAGGAGAGTCCCTGGGCTAGTATCAGTCGCTGAATGCTGCAGCCACCTCTGCTCTAAATAGAACAATCATAAAATATACTCTTCAAAGAGGAATGTGGATTTATTGGAAGCTCTTGCAAATAGTTTTCCATCAGTATTGTAGGAAACCTTCCTAATGAACTGCACTAGAGCAGAGGGAGATCTGGGCAGAGCCATGGTTTGTCAGGACTTGCTTGATCCCTGTGAGCCCCGTGGTGCATTTAGAGCTAAGCCCTGGAAGCTCAGGGCCTGAGAGGAGATTGCACCAACCTAACCAGGAGTCAAAGTCCGAGGGAAAACCCAAAGTGTCTCAAAGCATGAATGGGTCCCCTGAGGTCCATCCACAACACAGACCCCTCATGGACTCATTGGAGAAGAGAATTGGAGGCCAGGATGGCACAAACCTCTCAGAGACTCAGTGTGGGAAGGAAAAAGGGAAGTACCTTAAAAGAACTGTAGCACCTTCAAGCATCATTGAGCCCCATTGAGTGTTGTCACTGACAAAGAATCTCCAGGGACTAATTCCAGCAGATAATTGGAGGCAATGGTTGCACAAAGCTCTCAGGGACTCCAAGGCAAAGCCCAAGTCCTTGGAAGAAGCTGCAGTCCCTGGGAGCATGAAGGAGGGCCCAGGGCCATTGCTGCCCAAGGCTGCCCAGGCCAGGAGTGCAGGGAGGCAAAGGCTCTGTGTGGGCAGCTCAGCTGCTGAGCAGAGCCTGGGCTGGCTGGAGGCAGCAGAAAGGCCAAGGCCTGAGCCCCAGCCCAGGGAAGGCAGATCCTGTCCCTGCCCGCTTGCTCAGGGCTCTGCCGGGAGCACTGGCACATGGAGGGGTGCTGAGGGCAGGACAAGGGATGGCAGTGCCCAGCCTGGCTGGGGCTGTGCCAGGAGGCCCCAGTGCCTCAGGACAAGGTGTCTCCTCCTCACAGCCCTTGGTGGCAAGACGCTGCTGGGCCCCAGGGCACCAAGGCTTGGCTTCTCCTGGCCACTGCCAGCCTTGCCAGGGCCCTTGGCCATGTCCAGCACAGCTTGTCCTGCGCTGTCCCACAGCTCTGCTGTGTCCCTGCAGGCTGCACACTCCCATCTCGCTGCCCCCGGGCCCTGCCCTGCCATATCCAGCCCTGCCCTGCCCCTGCCATGCCCAGGCCATGTCTGCAGTCCCCCCAGACCATGGGTGGGGGTGGGCAAGTGTTCCCGAGGGCACAGGGAGGGGACAGCTGGGCTGGACTGACCCAAGGGATCTCCCATTCCATGCAATGTCACGGTCAGCAATAAACTGAGGGAAAGGAAGGGGATAGGGCTGGCAGGGAGAGCTGTGGATGTTTTCTACCAAGACATTTCTCACACAAAACACAAAGTACACGTTCTTGATCCTGTCCTGCCAGGAGGTGGCTGGACATTGTCTGCTGATGGGAATCAGCAATAGGGGATTGATTTCATTTGTTGTTTCTTTGCTTCCACCTGTGGCCTTTTCCTTTTGAAGCCCTTGCTGAGGAGGGTGTAGAAGCCCATAAGATCAGGACCTGGTTTGCGTATCCCAAACATCAAAAACTGGATGGCTGTGGGACCAACCAAGGATTGGTAAGGACAGCCAAGACTTCTTGGCAATAACACACTGTGAGGAAGAACAGGCTGTGGCTGCAGAAGGGGCCATGCAGATAAAGGCAGAACTTTTCCAGGACAAACATCCTTGCTCTGGCTCCTGGGCATATGCAGGACATGGCCCAAGTGCAGGAATGAGAAGTGGGCATGGACTGTGGGGGGATCAACACCACCAAAGACCCCCAAAGCCTCTGAGCCATTTCCAGAAAGGTTTAGCAGAACAAACTGCACGTGATAAATCATTTGCACAGAAAGTGAGACACTTATTGCCAGGGCAGGGAAAAGTGATCAGTGAAGAGGTCCTCCCACCAAGCCCAGGCACATTTGTGCCCCAGCACCCAGGACATCCCATTGGCTGGATCAATGCTGGAACCAGGACTGGGGATCTCCTCTCTCTCTAATTTCCTTTCTCTCTGCCCCTCTGATTCACATCTCTGTGTCTCTCCTGTCTGTGTCTCTCTTCCCTTTCACCTTTCCTCTTGTGCCTTTATACAAAACATACTGACATGCCCTTTTATAGCTCAGGGACTGACATCCCAGTTTCTATGCCAAATGCATAATGAATTAATAAAACTTTATAGGCCTTTGTGGACTCTCCGAGCTTTTTAATTTCTTTCAGCCACGAGCATCTACAAAACATGGGTGTCTCCTTTGCCTTAAGTTTGGGAGATCACAGAGAGAGAGGGAGAAAGAGGCTCGCTGGGCACCTGATGGCCACACACATTTAACCCGCCAGTGTTGTTCTGCTCAGCTTTTCTCTAACAGGCAGCATTAACCAGATGCAGCTGCGCAAGGGTTTCCAGCAATTTGGCATCATCCACAAAGGACTTGGAAGTGCATTTTGTCCCATGGCACAGGGAATATATGAATATTCCATTGTAGTCAAGGGCTGGTCACTGCGGGATGTCACCAGGGTGTGGCTGCCAGGAGGACTCTGTTCCATGGACAGCATTTGACCCTCATTGTTCAGCCAAATTCCCACTCACCCCATGTTCCATTCCCTCAGCCCATCTCTCTCCAATCTGGCTTTGAGGAGACCCAGCAGACCATGTCACAGACCCTGCTAAGGTCTGGGCAAACAACATCCCCTTCTTTTCCTTCCCACGTGGGTTCTGCCGTCCCTGCCTTGTGCTGCCAGTGCGTGGAATGGCTGCAGGAGGATTTGCCACATCCCCTTCCCTGCTGAGCCTGACCAGTCTGTGACTGTACCAATCCCCTCCCTGCCCTGTTTGCAGACTGGTTCTATGTCTGCCCTTCCCAAGTGCCCAGGACCCTCTGAGATGGCTCTGGCCTTTCCAGGGGCTTTGAGAGAGGTCTCACCGTGACATTGCCCAGCCTTCTCAACATACCTGACACCAAAGGCCTCTGCCACATCCCTCAGTTCCAGGTCAGTGCCCAGGGCATGGCACAGCCCTGTCCAGGTCCTCAGGGTGGTTCAGAAGGGAGGCAGCTGTGACTTCTCCCTGCAGACCCACCACTCTAATGTCCCTCTGTGCAGTCCGTGGCTGTCCTGAGCATTTCCCCTGGAGCCTCCCTGCCCTGGATATTTCTCTCCATGCAGCCCTCAGCACATTGCAGGAAAGAATTTAGGTGGTTTCCCAGAGGATGTTACTCTCTGAGTTGTGAGAAGCGACGTTCACTTTTAAGGATTTTAAAGGTTTACTAAAAACTTTAACAAAATACAACAAAGGTCTGAATAAGGAAAAAGGACGGTGCAATGCTGGGAGTTGGCAACCCCGGCAGCCATGAGCTCATCTATAAATTGGCTGCTCCCATTTTTGTACCCCTGGGGGTTTCCTCAGGCAACCCTGGCCCCTGCCAAGGTCTGTCAGTCAACTCTTCTTTGCCGTTCATCCGTGGAGGTTTCTTTCTTGCCACTTGATGGGAGGTGAGGTGTTGTCATGCTGCACTTCCTAGTAACAAGCTCGCCCTTTTCTCAAATGTTTTCTGCAAAGCCACAGGTACGCACCCTCCTTCCTCATGCCTGGACTACTGAGGCCCTCTCTTGGCAACTGTACGGGCTGGGGAAGATGGACTATGGGGAGAACAGAGGACATCTAAACAACAAATCACAACAATGCAACTATAAGTCAATAAACTTTCCTTAACATACATATAATATTAATCTCTGAATTGCAAGAGCCAACCATTGCATTAGGCATTTATAACAGAGTGAAGTGGCCTCAAGGCACTGTTTGTGCCACTGGAATTGTGCCACCCCCAAGTGCTGATGATGGTTGTGATAGTAAAAGGGTTTTTAAATCCTGGGGATTTAGGGTTAAAAGGAAAATTAAGCTTAGTAAGCCCTGGAAAAAAGAAAAAACTAGGTACATGTAGGCCTTGTACCTTGCTAGAACTGCACCTGTGTAGCTAGTACATGATAAATGATATACTTGTTAGATGTGATGATTGTTTAGTAACTAAATATAATTACTGTTTAATCATAAGAATAAAAATGAGAAACTGTGGTCAGGGGCCTCAGAAAGATCATGAGAAACTCATGCTTGAATAAAGTCAATGTATACAATAGAACAATATAAAGTTAATCATTAATATGTAAGTTATATAATGATAGAATATAAAATAAATTCAGCTCAAAAGCCATGTGAAGTCAGATTTGGGTCTGTATCCCTGATTCCCAGAGCTCTCAATAAAAGCACCTGCATATAATCATATCCCATGATTATGTGTGTTCCTGAACGCTGACAATCTGTTCTATGGTCCTTATCAAGTCCCCCCTTTTCCTGAGACACACTTCCGTATGGGAACTAGTTTCTTAATACTTATATTTCATTTTGCAGCATAGGAAAACTTTGTTTTCTAACATGTTTTCTAATATGTCTTCTTCTGCACTCTTGTTGGCTAAATGTTTCCCCAATTCCAGTTTGGTCTTATCCACTTGGTGTGCTCTGCAATGCCTGATGGCAACTTCCTCTGGTTTCTGGATACCTTCAAGTGAACCCAAGATTTGTTCTCTGTTTTTGATCGGAGCTTTGATATGTCAAAAGGTCTTTTTCTTTCCAGAAGTCCCATGTTCATGTACCACTCCAAAGGCATATTCTGAATAATTTCAAATGTAAACTAATTTTCCTCTACTCGATTCCAAAGCTCAAGTGACTGAAATTAGTTCTACTTTCTGGGCTGAAACATTAGAGAGGAGTGCTCCCAATTCGATTACATCAGGTTGTGGAGTCACTGCGTATCCAGATATTTGGATAGGAAGGTCAGGGGCCTGGTGCTCTGACAGACCAGCTGCTCCTGCTGCCTGCTCTGCCTTTGGCATCTGCTCTACTGAGGGTATGGCAGCTGCAGCAGGATTTCCTGTGGCAAGAGGTACCACTGCTGACATAGCCCTGGGACTCCAGGGGCCCGTGGCTGTGCCCTCCAGCACAGGGGTGTCACCCACAGCGGGGCATGGGGGGAAGGTGAAGGGCATTAGAAGGGAGAGAAACCAGCGTCTAGGGACTGTGTGAGGGAAATAACAATTTATTTCCTTTTCCTTGAATAAAGAATTGCAAGAACCCTGCTAGAGCTGCTGGGGGATTGGCCTCTTGCTGAGGCCCCTCCTCTTTTTGGGACACTATGTCCCCCTGGGCAAGGAGCCCCTGTTCCAGCCAGGAGCAGAGGTGCTGTGCCTTCTGCCCTGGGCAGAGGGACCTGCTGCTGTCACCACCTCTGGCCACAGGTCCTCCTGATATTGGTCCTGCCCTGCAGGGATGGGCACAGGTGGGGAGTGGCAGTGAAACCCAGGGCAGGGGCTTTAACATGGACTGCTCTCAATGAGTTGTCGAGAAATTACAGTTTTCCTTTTTCTGCCAACCAAGGCTGTCAGTGTTTCTGTGTTTGTATTAATGAGAAGGGTTAGGGTTAGGGTAGAGTGTGGGTTTAGGGTTAGGTTAGAGTGTGGGTTTGTGGTTAAATGGAGAGCAAAGTGGTGTCTGCATTCAATTGATTTTAATTTTTTCTTTCATGGTATTTTGCATGTGAAAAGTCTGAAAATCAAGGACATCTTTTTGGAATCTGCTATCTTTGCCCCTGATACTAGCCGAGTGACCCTTCAGAATTAAGGGAAAGCATGAACTCTTTTGGCCATTTTTTAGAGGGAGAAAACACCAAACCCAAACCTGTTTACTGAATCCTCTGGAAAATCTGACTTATCCAAGAAAACATAATATGGAATGTATCAATTTTCTGTTTGTCATTCATTCAGACACCTGTGAAGCCAGATCAGTAATGCTCACTTTAATGATTTAACACAGCTGATTGCCATTAAATCACTTGAAATTATGGCCTCAACTTTCAATGACATTTTGAATATGAGAATTTCCATTTCAGGGAGGAACAGAATGCATTTGCACAGTTCCATTTGTCTTGGTTTGACAAGACAGGAGTCTGTGAAGGAGGGCTAAAGCCTCCTGTGCAATGGAGAAGGTAAACCCCCTCCCTCCGAATTACCAGGATTTTTAAAGTTAAAGGCTCTCAGGCAAAGATATGGGAATGGGAGTAACAATTCTTTCCTAGGAGAAAACTAAATAACAATTTAAAAAGGCAAATGCAATTGGTACAAACAGAGCTAGTGATAAAGTCCACAACCTGACACCCTGAGGAGTCGGGGTGTTGGTAGCAGTCCAGTTGAAATGACAGCTGCTCCTCTTGCAGTGGCTGATGAATTGCAGCTGAAGTGGTGATCTTTAGAAGGGTATAGTTTTCTCTGAAGATCTGGTGGCAGTTGGGCCAGTCTTCCTCTGGGAATCCCGCCGAAGGGGCCGCTTCTCTGGGAGTCCCGCAAAGAGAGAGAGCTGTTCTGTCTCCCAAAAGGTGCCACTTTATACAATAAAAGAGTGCTTGGCTTCCCCCTCTGGGTGGAGCATCTCACAATGGGATGGTGTAACGTTACCAGCCCTGCAGTGAGTCAGTCAATGGCCCATTAACAAACCATTACCTTTTCGGAGCAAACCATCCTTCTTGGAAGAGATAATAAACCTACCCAACCTCCAAGAGATGGCAAATAGAATACAAGCTTATCTTGCAAACCAGGACACCATTATGGGTGGATATTTTTTTCAGCACACAGATTCTCTGATTTCCCCTTCTTTAGCCTTAAGCATTAAAGTCAAGCATCTGCTTTGGAAATGCAACTCAAATGTAACTCTTTCTACTATTTTGCTTAACTTATTTTTAGAGGCTGAAAGCATTCAGTTGTAATTTGCTTTATAGAATACTTAGTCACTGTGGGACTGGAAAAAGATCACAGAAATTTCTCCCATCATAGATTTTAAAATATTTTAAAACGCCATTATAAAGACTATTTATCAATATTTAATTTTTGCTTTCTGTGTAACTTTATTAAATCTGTACTTTAAAACAAGCATTACCTAGCAGGTTTTCAGTTCAATTACAGCAGTTGCTTTTCAGCAGGCTAATTTTCCTGTAGGACTAGACAAGGAAAGTAACTTAGGAAATTGATTTTTCCACATTGTTGCAGTGTAGGAATGGTATTCCCCAGTTTTGTGCTCACCCTGATACAGCTCAGACCATGTGCCACTCACTGACTTCCCCACCACTTTTCCTGTGGCAGGAGAAGAGCACAAGCAGGTAAAGATCAGAGGTTGAGCTAAGAACAATTTACTAGAAACAGCAGAGAAAAAAAACCACAAATGGTAATAACAACACTAAAAGGAGAGTGTACAAGAGGTGAACGAGTCACACATGATTGTTCACCATACAGAACTGGGCACACCCCACGATTTACGGCACACCGGCGGAGGAAGAACAAGCCCCTTCCATTTCCCCCTGCCATGTGGCAGGTGATATCCAGTTACCCCAAGGTCCTGGCCGTGCTCCTCCTGGCTGCTGCAAAAAATACCCCTGTCCTGGCCAGATCCAGGACACGGGATCTGCCCTGCGGGTCCTGGCTCTTCCTCTGGGTGAGAGCCCCCCATGGCATCTGCCTGGCAAAAGGGACTTCACGACAACCCATGACTTATGGACATTCCCCCTTCTGCCCCTGTCCCAGCTCCCTTTTTGCCTCCAGAAAACTTTGAACAGAAGTAGCACTTAGGTGCAGTTCTGCACATTCTGAACTGGCAGGAAGGTGACCCACATGTCACTCTAGGCACACGTGCAGCAAGGACAAAGAAAGTTTTTGAGCGGCCTGGGTCTCAAGGTCTTTTGTTCCAGGAGTACCATCTGTTACTTTCAGATTCTGCTCAGGGATAACCAGTGACCTTCTTTTTGTTCTACATGAGACATAACCATGTGTGGCACATCAACTGTCACTTTTTTCCCCATTTATTTTCAACCATATCCTATCAATCAGGACCATGGTGGCTCCTGCTCTGAGGTGCATTGGCCATTCCTGTAGTACATTGTTTGGTTGTCTTTTGAGAAATAGGCTCAAAATACCACAGGGTTACTTCCCTTACTCCCATTCTTGGAGCTAAAGATGGAGTTATTGTGCAAGGCAAAGGCACTCACATATGAACAGTGCAAAGGGGTCAGTCAAACCTGGTTACTCCAGAGCAGGGGTTGTCATCAATAACCTAAAAAATATATAGAAAGGCTGCTGGACATTCTGGAGTCCAGTGTAACACCTCCATGGATTTCTTTCATGATTCATACACAGGCTTTTCCAATAGTTCATAACTGGGGATCCATCATCAACACCATCCAGTCTGTTGCCTTCAGGGGAAGGCAAGGCGACCTGGTTTCAAGGAACAGCACGGCAGCCCAGTCTCCCCTGGGCCACTCGGGCTAACGACACGCGCTGGACACCAATGTGGTGGACGGTCGAAAAGCGTTTATTATCTTATCTCATGGGTTTAAATAGTCTTGGGGGACTCTGCTACGTCAGGGGGGGTTGGTAGGGTCTCTAGGGTTAGTCAGGAGTGGAAAACTACTGGGTTAGGTGTGGTTACATTCTTTGGGGTAATGGATAACATGTTGCAGGGTGAGAGGGGGAAGGGGTCTTTCTTTCCGTCACATCCCGAAATCTTCCGTTCGCCTGTCCCTATCTACTACACAGTCACTCCCAAAAAGGGACACAGATGTGGGCTCTGGTGTTTGACAAATTGCTTCCTCCCTTTCTTTCCCCAAACTTTCTTTCCCTTGTGAGTGGGGCAGCCAGGAGATAAAACATGGGTAGATATAGACATGGTCTTGAAAACAAACACAAGATGTCATAGAAAATGTGCTTTGGATGGTAATATTCAACATTCTCAACTACATGCTCTTCTTTTCTCTCCCTGTAATGACTGGACAACACTTATTTTTGGTGCCAGCTGACTCAAATCAGGAATAATCTTGGGTAGGGGGAGAATGACAATAAAACCATCATAAACTGAGTATAAAATGTTTATCTACATGTGTCTATAATTTCAATGGCCAGCTGCATTCAGCTCAATTATCAGCCTATAATTGTGCTCAGGGCCAGTGTGGGCCTTTCCTTGTCAGCTCCTCCTGCACAGCACATGGGGGCCTGGGCATGCTGCTGGCTTGTTTCCTTTTAGGAGACTGGGATGAGGAAAGGTCCAGGGGTTTTGTCAAAGAGATGATATTTGAGTGACTGTGCATGTGCTGGAAGCCTCACAGACTGACTGGCCCATGACAGGATGGCCCAGTGCTGGGGAGACAGCACCTTGCTGCCCTGGTTAGGGGTGTTAAGTTGCTCCTTTGCCTCAGAGAGAGCCAAGTGCAGCACTTTTGTGCAGAAACACTTCATTAGCCCTGGTTTGCAAAGCTACTGCAGCAACTGGTGTGGCCAGAGCAGCCCTTTCTGCACTTGGAAATGAGCTGAGTCAGTCATGGGCTAAGGCAGGGCATTCCCCACGTGTGCACATTTGAACTCCCTGTGCCCCGACTGTGTCACGTTCCGCTCCTCAGTGACATCCCGCCCAGCCTGGAACATGGAACTCCCCGTTTCCAAGGACACGTGGCCATTGTCACCAGCACACAGCAGGACCGCTCAGACCCTTCGGCAGCTGCGGTGGGAGCGGAGGTGTCAGAGCGACAGCGAGTGTTGGTCCAGCTTAGCTGGTTCTAGCACACGTTGGTCAAGAGGCTGATCCACACACTGAGTGGAGGTAATTATTTACAGTTCTGTGCAGAAATGGGGGGCTCAGGGACAAATTGACCAAGCCAACACCACAAGAAGTACAGTGTCTTTAGTATTTCTACATTTTAGCAAAGAAAGGAATTAGTGTTCATTGACTGCAAGTTCCCAAGTTCTCTTCATAATTAGTATTTTGTCTGCTGTTGGGTAATGATCCTCTCATTTGTCATGTTCATTAGTCTGCATGCTCAGTCTCTCCCTTCTTTTATGTCAATGGTTTCTTGAGTGCATGGCCATGGTCTGCCCCTGCTGGAATGGCCTTTTATCTCACAGGAGGTGATTCAGCACAGTTTCTGCATAGGCTTTATCAGTTTGTTCCTTTCCTTGGGGGTTCTGCCAAATGTCCTTGTGCCCCTAAATTCTGCATTCTTTGTGCCCACCATCAGTGGTACATCCTTCTTCCCAAGCCTTGCTAACCTCCCCGGTGTCTGAGGCAGCTGAAGCCTGTCAAGCCCTACACCTCAACAAGGCAATTCAGCCAAGAAGTAACCTGCCTTTCGAAGGCCTGGCCATCACTCCTTGGCTACTTCTTGTTTCATGGGAATAATCTCCCTTCTTGTTGATGAGCCTTGAAAGCCACAAAGGACAAACATCAAAGAACACATTTTCCTTACAAACATTTTGCATTTTGCAGATTCTCCAGCAGGACCAGTGGCTGTGTGGGAGCTGGAGCAGCCGAGGCAGAGCAGGATGGCGGAGCTGTGGGCCTGGGCACGATCCAGAGCGTTCCCCAGGGCCCCGGTCTGCACTGCGTCCCGCAGGGCCCCCGACAGCACTGCTGTGCCCGTCAGGGTGACCCAGAGGTGCCAGGACCAAGAGGTGAGGGGCAGGTGTCGGGCTCTGCGGGCTGCCAGCGGGTGGGGGCTTGGCCATGGTGTTGGTGTCAGTGCTGCTGACCCCGCGGGACCTGTTGGGCAGGGCTGGGGCCCCACTGGTGCTCCAAGGGCCCCTTTGAGGCAGCTGCCCTGGGGAAGCCACTCACAGGGATGACACGGAAGAGGTGCCAGCGGAAGGGGGAAGTTCTCTGATGGATGTGTTTCTCAGGGATGACACTGAGGAGGTGCCAGTGAAAGTCAGATGTTCTCAATGCTGGGACACTCAGGAAATTCATGCTCTGGGCATGGCTCTTGGTCAAAATGCATGGATTTCTCATTGCTCCATGTTTGCACTGCACTCACCAAACATGTCAGGATAAAGGAAACTCTCTAACTGTATTTTTTAGCATTAGGAATAACCATTTCTTTATTCTCAGCTGTGATGCATAGTGGAGAACTCCAGCCACATGCATACCATTTACAAAGCTATTCCAAACAAAGAAATTTCAGCATTTTTTGAAAACAAAAAAATTAATCTTCATTGGTTCCAAATTACATAATTTCTTCAATTAAGTAATATTCTATCTTCTCTTTGGTATTGATGTCTCCCTTCTGGTGGTAATTCATTCACATCTTTCAGTCCATTCATCATAGCTTTTTAGATTTTATAACAGACAATTTTGCCTACAGAATGAAGCAGTTGGATGGCAGTAGTTGTTTTCGTTAAAAAATGTACTTAGGCTGATGAACATTTTAGTGATTTTTAACCTCCCGCAGAATGTGATACATTCTGTATTAAATTATGAGATCGGCCAAGCAACACAAATTTTGTTATATCTGATTAACCTAGGATAAACTGCATCCATTTCACAGCTGCCAAGAATTGCATCTAGAGCTGAGGACAAGAGCAAGGGTTTTCATGCCTATTGCGAGTCAAAAGTCACCTTAGGCAGATTAAATTCTTCTTGGAGCTGACTCCAAGATGTGCTTCCTTAGTACCAAATAAGTCCCAGCATCAGGTTGTGTCCAAAATTCTTATCTTTTTGTGAACCACTCTCACCTGGATTGTTAGCTGAACACTGGCCAGTTCAGTTCTACTCAGGTGCTTGATTTCAAGGGAAGCCTGTGCCTATAAATTCCAGAACTGGGAAAGGGTGACTTGCTACTTGAACGCTTGGCTGCGTTAGAGGCCAGGTGAGGGTTGCTCTCTCAGGGCAGTTCTGTAGCCGGCTGCTTGCAGAGGGAGAACTGTGTCAAAGCAGCCCTTTCTAGTGATGTGACAGCAAACCTTTGCAAATACAGCTCTTGTTTAAAACAAAGGGCCTAGTTAATCAGCAGTAATGGAGAGAAGGCTGAAGTTTTTACAGAAAATATCTTTTTCCTTTTAGCCAAATGCCAGCGAGGCATCGCACAATGGAAGTGCGCAGAATGTCAACTTGTATAACCCAGCTGGAGGTATGATTGCCTTTCACATTTTGCTCAATGTCTGCAAGATTTTCAACTTGGTAATTCATTTTTGCAGCATATTCTTGGGACAGGGGATCTCTTGTGTTCAGAGATCTCAACTGGAGGTGGTATGCCCTCAGGTCAACCTTGTAGTCTCTTGTTACTGCACTTAGCCACTGGTTTGTTTTTGCCCTGTGAAAACCTGCTAGTCCTTCCTTGTTGGCATATTGGTTGATGGGATGCAACTTGGAACATTGAGGTCAAGGTTTAGAGTACTCCTAAATTCACAGCCTTGGTAGCTAAGGTTTTGCTTTTGGAGTATCTAGGCACTGTCATTATCCTTTAAATTTAAATGGGTAAACCTATGCAACCTTGAGAATGTTGCATAGAGAATTTCATAAGGTCAGTGTGGGAAACTTTGCTTGATTTAATTTTTTTGTCTCGGTCATTAATACATGAGTGTTGCCACAACACTGTGTTGGGTTCTTTTCAAGGAAATTGAAAGGAAGATATTGATGTCATCTTCCCCACGGATTCCATCATTTCCCCCAAAGCACAATGCACTTAGGTGATGCCATTTGTTATTAATCTGTTCTCAATGCTGTTTCCCCAAAGAGCCTGGCTTCAGGCAGACTTGAGGCGCACATTCCCCTTACAGGCACTCAGTGGTGCTGCCTGCAGCAGTGAGCTGAGCCAGGTACAGCCAGCTGCCCTGAGAAAAGCAGGCTCTCACCTGGCTGTGGCTGCAGGCACCTGCCTGCAGGGACTTCCCTGCCACTGCAAGTGCAGCTCTTGCTCTGCCTTAGCCTACTGCAGAGCATTTTAAACTAGTGCCATGGTGGCTTTTTGCAGAGACAAAACTAAACTTCACATTTCTCATTGGGGATATTCTGTTTCGCATGTGAATGATGATTTGTGTGATTCTTGGTGGTGCTCTGCACAGATCCTAAGGGAATATTTAGCATTCGGTAACTGGGGTGTGAGGACTGGCAGTAGTGAGACAATTGTGGAATTTGGCGCCGCTTTGGCTTTAGGCTGGCACAGAGAAACTTACGTGAGACAGGTCTGGTTGCTGCTAGGGTACAGGGTGCCTTTGCAACATGCTCCATGCTGTACCAGTTAGGGACTGGGCTTTGTCACAGAATCAGAGAATCAGAATCAGACTTGGAAGGGATCCACAAGGATTTGCAAGTGCAGCTCTGACACCAAGAATCCCACCAGGTGCCTGTGGAACTTGTCCAAATGTTTTCCGAGCTCTAGTGGACTTGGGATCATGAGCAGTCTTGTGGGGAGCCTGTCCCAATGCCTGATCACCCTCTGGGTGAAGAACTCTTACCTAATTTCCATCTTAATGCTTGCTTATGGCTTCAGGTAATTTTCTTTAGAAGTCATTCAGGGATATGGTTTTAGGAGGTTTTTTGTTTAAATGCTGTGGGAAGTTTCTCTATCCACATTGGATTGAACTTCTCAGAACATTAGCAGTGTCTACACTCGACAACTGGCATGTTCACCATGTTCTAAATAATTGAATCCTTTGATGTTTGTGCAATTAGGTTTGCAGACAAATATCAGAGAGGCATGGTCCAAGGAACAGGAAGTGGAGAAAGGCATTAAAAATTTGAGCTACATTGAAAGACTGAAGGAGCGTGTCAAGAAAGGTCAGTCTCTGTGTATGTGACGGAAGAGACAGAGCTCCCGGATTTCTCACCAATATGCATCAAGTCTCCATCAGCCACTAAGCAGGAGTTCCTGGTTTCAAAACAGTGCTTTCTGTGTCATATCCCCTCCCTTGACCTGCTGGCCACGCTTCACCTGATGCAGCCCAGGACACGGTTGCCTTTCTGGGCTGCCAGCACACGTTGCCAGCTCATGCCCAGCCTCTCATCCACCAGCGCCCCCAAGTCCTCCCCACCTTCATCCCAGGCTCCTCATCCCATCCCAGCATCCATGCCCAGCTGGGATAGGGCATGTCCCAACCCCAAAGATGCAGCACTTTGCACTTGGCCTTGTTGAATCTGATGAGGTTCCCAGGGTCCTACTTGCCAAAGTTCTCCATGTCCCTCTGGATGGCATCCCAGGCCTCTGGTGTTGTCAAACTTGCCAAAGAAGCATTTAATCCCCCTGTCCATATCATTCTTGACATAGCTTAGTGCTTGAGCTTACAAACTGGAGAAATCAAATGAAAACCACCATGCATAGAAAGAGTTTTTCATCAATACCTCACCTCCAGTACCACTCCTTCACAAGACATTTTTAATGTCTGTTTCTTCCTAGTGCTTTACTGTCTGGATTCGTAATGATCTATAAATTCTGAACAAATAGAGTTTCAACAGTCTCGGTACATCCTTTTGCATCAACTACCTTGCTTCCTCCTACTCCCCATTTGACAATTTGTTTTCTGTTTTTTTCTTTACTGAAGTGAAAATACCAGAGCTCAGGAGAGCCCCACACAGCTCTCCAGATCTTGTGCCCGAGAGGAAGAGAACGATGCCCATGAACCCTGCAAAATACATCAGGAGACTTTTCAGTGCTGTTTGTCAATGACCCATCAGAGACAGGGTGATTCATTTACTGGCTCTGAAGAAATACAAGAAGTCAGAGCTACTTGCCTGCTTAGAGAGAGAGGGAGTTGTGGAAAAGGACAAGGATTCCCTTGGAAAGATCCTTCAGGAGGTGAGATCCTGGAGCTGCTGCCAGCAATGCTAACTCTTAGCAGTCTTACTTCAGGGTTTCAATTAGAATCTAATGAGAAGCTTAAAAAATGCTCTTTGTTTGCATTTTTCCATCCATTTTACCCAGTTTCCACCCAACTGCAAGTCCATGTGACAAAAAGAAAGAAATCTTCAAAACTTTGGAGGCCTTGTTGCTGTTTTTCTAGAATAGCTTACAATGTAAATTCTTTGTAAATTAGTTGCTTCGCATGCATTATTTTAATCCTCCCTCTTTTCTTTGCACTGGTAAACTGCTTCATGAAGTAACTTCAAAGGGTGAAACCCTCAACTGGGTGAAACACTTCACTGAGGTCCTTAAAATATCCTGGGACAAGTTTCAGAGGAGAGAATTTTGGTAGCTGCATAGGGCAGTATTTCATTTGAAGGGACATGGTGGCCTCTCAATGGCATTTGCTTCTACTGGGGTCTGTGGGGATTGCCTTCCAGGGAAGGGTGTTCCAGGCAAATCCTACATGATAAAGATGGTGGCCCAACTTTGAACACAGAGTTTCGTTGCTGTTGTGTGCATTGAGTCTTTGACTTCCTTGGCACCTATTATTTCTCATAATTTTCCAGTTGTCTTTTTAGTGCCACTGGTATTTCTTTATTACAGCCATTCATATGATTCACATGGACTGAAGGATGCAGTGGCTGTTTCCTTCCTTTTTCAATATTCCCCATCAATGTAGGCTGTTGCTGAATTATACAAGCATTAACATATCAAGTAGCAATATTTCCTTTTTAGCTATGAAAAAGGTGATGATAAGATTTCAAAGCTCAGCTCCTTCGAGGGTAAGAGATGAAAAAAATGTCTCCTTTCTTTTTATTCTTGTTGATGTTTAAGGAGATTTTGAAGGAGTATTTTCTTGTTTGCAGTGTGAACTGCCTGGTGATACTGGTTTGCATTCTGAAAGGGCTGTGTGACCAGCACTACATCCTGAAAACTGTTACTCACATTTCTCTTAACTTCATAGGGAGGTGGTGTTGTTTTTTGCTATACATGAAAAACCAGTAGGGAGAACTTGCTGAGCTCTTCTATTCACAACCTTCCTTCTCTTCCAACACAGCCTTAGTTCTGCTTTTAAAAAGTGAATTCCTGATTCTGGGTACCTTTTCTACTTTTAAGGTGTTGAAATGTAGCTCTAGGTAGGTTATCTCCTATAAGTGTTCCATAGGAAGCTGTAGTTTCCTCTGAGCAGACACCTGAGAAAGAAAAGCAGTTCTGTTTGCAGAGACAAATGCCAACATCCTGTGGTGCTTCATGGGATGATGAAAACATGCCATGTTACAGGTCCAGGCTGTGTTCTGCCATGGCAATGTAGCTGGGTGAAAGAAGAGGGCAGCAGGTGTCCTCTGGAGAGTGGAAAAATATGGACTTGCTCATGGAGATGATGTTGTTCAGGTCCTCCTCAAAGGAAAAGGAAAACAGAAAGGAAAAACCTGGTCTCTCCATGTATTTCAAATGGTGAAGACTGAGAGTTCTGGCATAGTGTACCTTGATTCTCAAAGCTGCGTTAAAGGTGAAAAAACCTGTATCCCTGGTGCAGGGAGAGGTTTTCATAGTGTCCATTTTCTCCATGCTTGCAGCAGTTTGGCATTTACTTACATCCAAATTTCTACAGCCGAAATGGACCACACCTCTTTAATATTGCTGCCTCTTACATGACAGCTGCTTTGTTCTTCACATCAAACAAAAGGCCTGGAAAAACGGTGCATGATTTTCTTTTCAGCTTTGCTTTAGCTTTGTACTACCAGTTTTACATCTGTAGTCTGCCTTTAGGTGTAATGAATATTGATGTTTTAAATGCCTGCCCTTAGGTAGCCAACCTGGATGCAAATGACAATTCTTTCAGTCTGAAGGAACATTTCTACAAAGACATTCAGGTTGATTGGCCTGGCTTCAGTGAAAGAGATAGAAAGACATTGGAGGTGACCCTTTTTCAGTAAGTTCAGCCAGGACAACAACCATTTCAAAAAACCTTCTGGGAAATGAAGGTCTGTTTTTGCACTGAGGAAAGAACAATGACTGTTGATATTTTTGCCTTGTAACCTGAAATGCTGGACCATCCTTACAGAAAAACAGCCTCATCTCCACATGCCACCAGCAGCAGCCAGTCACTGTCTCTGGGACCTTCTGAAAGAAATACTCCACTGAGAACTGCTCAGGTATTTTGTGAATTTTTAAACATTCTCTACCATATATGATGTTTTATCCCACTTGCTCTTGGTGTCCAAGCTGTGATATGAAGCAGTAGTGTTGTCTGTACATCATATAAACCTGAAGTGTGTAACTTCTAACGGGATTCCTGTATGGTTTTCAAGACGGTTACAATGTCAAAGCCTGCAACAAGCTTGCACCCATGATTTGTTTATCATGGTGCATAGGAAACTCTGCTAAGGACAAGATGTGGACATGGTTTTGGTACCTAGCTGTGTCTGTGCAGTGTTCTTGGTGATATGGCAGCTCTAGTACCTAAATCATGCATGGTAATGCCAGTGCTACTGTTTGAAGAGAAACCTTAGGGAAGTCTAGCATAAGGACAAATTCCAGTACTGAGGCATTTGTAGGAACCTTGTTTTTCTGTCCTAAGAAGCATTTAGGCTCCCATTTTGATTCAGGCTAGCCCATGTGTGAGGAGGGGACTCGGAATCATTAGGGAATACCTTGGACTTGTCAGGCTAAACACCAAGAGATGGCCAATACAAGAGGGCAAGGAAAATGTTTTGAAAGAATCTTGGAAAACACTGCATGCAAGGTATATTTTCTATATCTTAAAGAATTCTCTTTAAACAGCCCTGGTTTTCCCTAGCTCTTTTCCCAGTCAGAGCAGGAAGTGCTGCAGGGCCCAGCATCCTCTTATGTCCTACCTCCATGCCTACAGCACTTGTGTCAGCAGGCTGGCACAGAGCTGTGTCTGGCAGTCCTGCTCTGAGCTGCTGATGGTGGGAGCAGTGTGTGCTTGGTAGGGAAGAGGCTGTGATCCAGGCTTTCCTCTGGAGAGCAGCAGGAATGAGACCTGCAGCCAGGCTGGGGCTTCTCTCTGTTGTTATCATCTCTGCACTGGACACGCTGCGATCAGCACCGCACCGGCGGCTTCTTGGGGCCGCTTTAGTGAATCGTGTGGCTGTGTGACAGCAAGAGTTGAGTGTGTTCCTGGTGTGTCTAAGCAGAAATAGGGAGCAAGATAAAACCAGCCTGAGCTCCTCATTTTGGGGGAGCCTTTGATAGAGGTGCTGAAGGGAATGTCTTTCTCCCAAAGCCATTTAGCTACAGAGTTGGAGGAGAACTTATGGAATACTCAGGTGAGAAAGTAGGAATGAAATAGAGAACATATTGAGTTGCAGCACCTTCTTGTATGACAGGCCATTTTAGGTAAGAAAGGTGTGTGTTCAGCCATTGCCAGGCCAGAAATGCTGCTTTTTCAGTGCAAAACTAATTGGCATCATCTTTGCAGAAACGGCCTCTGCCTTCTGCCTTTATCAATCCTGTGATGACCAAGAAGCAGAGGACTGACCAAGAGCCCAGTGATATCCAGCCAGCAACTGGTGGCTGCTCTCCTTCTTCCTTGGACCTGCCTTCCACATCCTGCTCAACTCTGAACCTGTCTCCAAGTGTCAGCTCCATTTCCACATCCACCCGTCAGCTACAAGAGAAAGATAAAATTAGGATTCCATCTGGAATCCCTGCCTCTGTCAGGGTGCAGGGGAAGACTCCCAGTTCCAAAGGTGAGAAAACAGAGTTAGACAGGGGGAAAAAATCCCATCCTTTGGATTTCGATAAAATGCTTGCCATGAGCAATACCAAAGAGATGAGCAGAGAGTGCAGGATCCAAGCAGAAAAGGAGTCACACAGTCCAAGTGCAAAGGGTATTAAACTGATGGACCACTTTTAGATATGCTTCCATTTCATTTTTTACTGGATATCTGTATGGATTTTTTAGTCATATCGAGCCTCCCATCCATCGGCACCTCCAAGTCCTCCCCACCTTCATCCCCAAGCCTGTCTTGGTGTCAGGGAATGTCCCAAACCCAAAGATGCAGCCCTTTGCACTTGGCCTTGTTGAATCTGATGAGGTTCCAAAGACCCCACTTCTTGGTCCTTCCAGACGGCATCCCATGCCTCTGGTTTGGGCAAACTTGCTGAGGGTGCACTTAATGTCATTCTAGACATAGCTGAATGCTTGAGCTTACCAACTGGGGAAATCATATAAAAGCAAAATGCATAAACATAGTTTTCCATAAAAACTTCCCACCCAGAATTACTCCTTTACCAGCTTTTAATGACTGTTTCTTTTTAATGCTTTACTGTTTGGATTCTTGGAGATCTGTAAATGAAGGACAAATAGAGGCTCAAAAGTCTTGGTACATCCTTTTGAATCAACTTCCTTGCCTTCTCCAAACCTCCAACTTGAACTATTTGTTTCTGGTTTTCCCTCTCTTTAGGAGAAAAAGCAGATGTCAGAGGAGCCCAACAAAGCAGTTCAGGTCCTGTGCCTGAGAAGAAGAGGATGATGTCTGTGAGACTTGCAGACATTGACTGGAGCGGTTGCGCTGCTGTTTACGGCCGACCCTACAGGGACAGGGTGATTCATTTACTTGCTCTGAGGGATTACAAGGAGCCAGAGTTACTTGCTCGTCTGCTGAGAGATGGAGTCAGGCAAAAGGACAAGGATTCCCTTGGAAAAATCCTTCAGGAGGTGAGATCGTGGAGCTTGTGCCAGCACTTCTTCCACCATGCTATTCTGCTGCTCATAATTTTACTACTTCCTCACCTGTTTAAATTAGAGACTTTTCCAATACTCCTTTGAGTTAAGTTCCACTGGGATGTCTGTCTCATCAGCTTTCATAAAATGCACACCCATTGAAAGATGCAGTAGATCCTTCCTTCCTTTTTAAATATTCCCCATCCATATAGGCTTTTGCTGAATAATGCAAGTATTAATATATCAAATAGGAATATTTACTCTTTAGCTAGGAAAAAGCATTTTGGAACCTAGTCAAAGGACTCAAATTTAACATGGATACACTTTCAATTGATCCTACGGTGACTTTAAGGA
The DNA here is from genome assembly GCF_050655825.1 of Lonchura striata. Taxonomy (NCBI): domain Eukaryota; kingdom Metazoa; phylum Chordata; class Aves; order Passeriformes; family Estrildidae; genus Lonchura; species Lonchura striata. Next base: position 4,396,756 of record NC_140734.1, on the reverse strand, counting down.
ACTGATTCCCTGAACCTGTGAGGTCTGTTGCTGTGTTTGCCCAGGGCAGTGGCAGGGATTTTTCACCCTGAAGACATTCACAATATAATGAGAGCCACGTTTTGCCATCCCAACTGAAGTAACCCATTTAGGTTTCCGTAGTTTGCACATACAGGTGTAATGAGCATTTGTTTTCCAAAATGTCTGCCTGTAGGTTGCTGACCTGAATGCAAAGGATAATTCCTTCAGTCTGAAGGAACATCTGTTTCAAACCCTTCAGACTGATTGGCCTGGCTACAGCAAAACCGAGAGAGCGAAATTGAAGTTAATACTTTCTAGGTAAGTTCAGTCTTTTAGGGAAGGAAAAGAGCCTCTTCAGAAGAAAGCCCTGAGAAATGAAGCCTAGGTTCTTAGAATATGCTGAGGCAGCAGGGACCTGCCAGGATCCTGGCCCTGCACAGGACACCACAATGATCACACCAGGTGCTCAAGAGTGCTGTCCAAACACTTCCTGAAGCCTTGCTGCAGGGACCACTGGCCTGGGGAGCCTGTTGCAGTGCTCAAGCACCCTCTAGGGCACGAATGTTTTACTGATATCCTGCCTAAAGATCCCTCAACTCAGCTTCATGCTGTTTCCTTGAGTCCTGGCACTGAAGGTCTGCAAGCAAAGGACTATGACAGTTGATATTTAGGCCTTGTAACTTCAAATATTGGACCATCCTTACAGAAAAACAGCTCCATCTCAGAACCCCACCAGCAGCAGCCAAGCAACATCTCCAGGGCCTTCTGAGAGAGATGCTCCAGCAAGACCTGCTCAGGTATTTTGTGCATTTTTAATATTCTGTACTCTGTATTAAGTTCCAGCAGACTTGCTGGTGGTATAAAATGCTGGTGATGTGAATGTGCAGGGCCAGGCCTAAGCATATTTTGCCTCAGACATTCCAAGTGCTGTGACAGGAAGGCTGTGATGAGAAGAGAGGATCCTGCAGGGCTGGAGCAGCACTGTCCTGAGCCAAAGTTCTGCTCTGCCTGAAGACTTGAGCTCAGTCCCCACCCTCAACTCATTCCCTGGAGGAGGCCTCAAAGGGCTGGCTCTGCAGGAAAAATCTCCTGTACATAAGAGGCCTCACCAGGGTGGGGCAGATGGGGCCCTCTCGCTCTCTTGTCCCTCTGTCTGTCTGTCACTCTCATTGCTGACTCCAGCTCTGCACTATCCACGTGGCTGCACCAACACAGGAGCTACAGAATGGTGATATTTCCTCAGTCCCTCCTCTGCCTCTATTTCTCTCCTCCCTCACTGTGCCTGGGCACACACGGCTGTCCTGTTCTGCTCCATCCTCAGTTTGGAAGTTTGCTGTGGGTGTGGGGAGCTTGTGGCTCTGTGTTGTGGCTTGTGAGTCAGCAGCTGTGAGAAGGTCCTTGGGAGGAGCTGAGAGATGATTGAAGGGCACTGAGCAACAGTGAGGGCTTGTTGGTAACCACTTGTGACACTCTCCTACAAATTCAAGGGTTTGTTAGCCAAGAGATTTGAGTCTGCACAGCAGGTAGCCTGCTAGATTGAAGACAGCTGCTCCTAAAAGCACAAGAGTTTCTTGACATGTGGCTGCTGTCTTTGTTCATCCTGATGAGAATTCACAACCAAGCATTGCACCCTGTACTCCTGGATTCTAAGAGTGAAGCACTAATCTGGATTTTAACACATAAAACTCTAAAACAGCCAGGGGCCTCTTCAGTAAATCATGTGGATGTTTGACAGCAAAAGCTGAGTCTTTTCCTGGTGTGTGCAAGCAGAAATTGGGACCTAGATAAAACTTACTGGACCTCCCCTTTGGGGAGGCTTTGCTGGAGCTGCTGAAGGGAGTGTCTACTTCCCAAAGCCTTTTAGCAGTACACTGAGAGAAGGACTTGCTAAGTCCTAAGATGAGAAGCCCGGAATGCAATAGAGCAGATATTTACCTGGAGGTCCTCCATGTTTGACAGCTATTTTTATTTAAAAAACATGTGTTTTCAACCTTTGCCAGTTCACAAATCCTGCTTTTGTAGAATGGGCGCAAAACCTGATCCGGGTCAGAGATTAATGAACTGTTTTGTTATTGTTGTAGAGACGGCCTTGGGCTCCTGGCTTGACCAGTCCTGCAATGAGCAAGAAGCGGAGGATGGAGCAGTAGCTCAGTTACCTCCAGCCAGCACCTGGTGGCCACTCTTCTTCTTGGGTGCTGGCTGTGACATCCCATCCTACTTCTACCTGTCTCCAAATGTTGGCTCCATTTCCCCTGCACCCTTTAAATTCAAGAAAAACACAAATTTATGAGTTCTACAATGATAGCACTCGTGTGTTGAAGACTACCATGTCAAAAAGGATATGAAGAGAATTCAGGAGGCTGAAGCAGTAGTGTCCCTTGGATTTCAATGAAGGTACCAATGTGCAGCTTTTCCTATCCAGTGTGGATAATGATGGAGTAAAAATTTGATGATTAAGAGAAGCCTCTGAATGAATCAAGGTGCAAGAAAGACCATATTCCAGAGTCAATAGTACAGAGATTATTAATAGTAAATGTCAGCTAAGGAGGTAGAAAGCTAAAGGAGGAGATGGGCCAGGTGGGGAGAAGTGCTGAGATGAACACCGAGGTGGGTTAGGCCCGGATGGGCCCTCCCTTCCTGCAGTGCAGCTGCACAGGCTCAGCTGCAGCAGTGCTGCTGCATCCCCTCATCGTATTTGCAGTGCAGGAGGGGAGGGAGAAATGTGTGTGAGTGTGTGTGGTATAAAACACTGGGAATTGCTCCCAGCTTGTCTCAGAGCAGTGATGTTGGCAAGGGCAGGCAGGCTCCTGCAGATCTGGGGCTCTGGGGCAGCTGTGGCCTTTGGAGCAGGCAGGGCCCTGGGCCCCGCTGGGTACAGCCAGGGATGCTCTGGGGAAGGCTGAGGGCAAGCCTGGCCCTGCAGGGCAGCAGTGCAGTGAGGCCTGTGCTCGGGCTCTTGCTAGCAAATGTCACTGGGCAGAGGCCAGTGGACGAAGCTACTGCTTCTCGGGAACCTCTGAAAATGTGGAAAGGCATCTGTAGTTTTATTTTCAGACTTATCCTGCACACCAGTCAGGTGCATCTGGCCTGGGATGCATCCCTGGCATATGTTGTTGTCTGTCCTTGTACTGAATTTTAACTTGTTGTCCTGGGTTGTAAGATAAGCTTGTATTCCATTTGCCATCTGTCGAAGGCGAACCGGTTGGACAGGTTTTTGTTATCTCTCTCAGAGACAATGGTTTGTCCTGTAGAGGCAATGGTTTGTTTATACACCATTGACTGATTTAATGAAGGGCTGAAAAAATGTAACACCGTGAGGGGTCCCACCCAGAGGGGGGAAGCAGCTCTCTCTTCTTCGCGGGACTCCGAGAGAAGCAGCTCTCTCTCTCTCTGCGCGGGATTCCCGGGGAAAGCAGCTCTCTCTCGCTCTCTCTTCGGCGGCACTCGCAGCGAAGCAGCCGGCGCGCAGAGGCGACGGCAGCGGAGCTCAGAGGCAACCCCGGCGCAGAGGAAGACCGGCCCCCACTGCCACCAGATCTTCAGAGGAAAATTATACCCTTCTAAAGATCACCACTTCAGCTGCAACTCATCAACTATTGCAAGGGAAAGCAATTGTCCCAGCAAAACTGATACTGGCATTCCTCAGGTTCTAGACTTTTTCTTTCACTGGTTTTGTTTGTACCGATTGCATTTGCCTTTTTTTAAATTGTTGTCCAGTTTTCTCCTAGTAAAGAATTGTTACTCCCACTCCCATATCTTTGCCTGAGAGCCTTTTAATTTAAAGATCCTGGTAATTCAGGGGGAGGGGGGTTTGCCGTTCTCCATTGTACAGGAGGCTTTGCCCTCTTTCACAGACTCCTGTCTTGTCTAACCAAGACAGAATTTGGCGCCCAACGTGGGGCCCGAGGGCATTGAGAGGGAAAAAGGATTAACAGTTCTTAAGTAATTTGGTTTTGTTGTGTGTAAAAACATCTTCAGCATCACCATGTGGTCTAGTTTACCTTGGTTTGGGTGGCATGTGATCGTAGCTATACTTTTCCCATTTGCAGACCCTTATCTAAAAATGGGTCCTATAACTAAGGCTACGGTGTCTGTTATCAAGTTTGGCTTCTGGGTTAATTGGGTGAGGAATTCATGGATCTTTAATTTCCTCTGGAAGGCAGGTACATGGATTCATAGCTATCACACGTTAACTGTATGTTTTTGGGGTTACTTTAATAACGGTACCTACTGCGAGGAAATAGCACCTGGGCAAACTTTCTCTCAACCTTTTAACCATCTTTTTGGGTCTGCTCCACCAGTTCTCAAAGGGTTAAGATCCTTTATAAGTGCTAATGATACCATACAATGGGTGGTGTTACTGATAGTCCTGTTATATTTAGCATTCAGAGATAAGGGAAGATTAACCTGGATAACTACCCTCACACCTACACCACAGACTCGAGATGCTGCTGCTCCAGAGCCTGACCCTGCCCCACAGCCCACCTCAGAAATGAACCGCCCAGATTGGGTGAGGGTTCTGGTTAAGGAGATACGAGAGATGCTGAAGGAGTGCATTTCCCCAGCTGGTGAGAAACCGGCCCTTTGCCTTGAGGAGGGACAGTCTAATAGTACAGCTGTGGAACCCACTAATGTTACAACTGTCCAGGTTCCAGCTGAACCACAAGGGCAGTCACGGTCAGCAGCAGTGGCCCCGGTAGAAACAAGGAAGTCTAAGGTGAAAGCAGAGCACCCTGCAGATAGGGACAGGAATGGAGGAACCTCACAACCCACAGGGGAGCCAGAGATTGCTATCATCACCGAGTCCCTGACGTACGAAAGTCTTCGCAATCTGCATAAAGACATTGTGCGACGAGGGCGTGAGGCTTATGCTACCTGGCTACTCCGGGTTTGGGATCTTATGGGTACAGGCGTGCAGCTGGACGGTGGTGAGGCAAGGAACTTGGGACCCTTGACCCAGGACTCGGGTATAAATCAGGTTTTTGTAAGGGAACCAGGGTCCCTTTCTCTCTGGGAGCGGCTCTTAATGAGTGTCAGGGAGAGGTTTATCCACAGAGAGAGAATGCAAGAGCACCATCATAGAATGCGCTGGAAGACCCTCGAGGAAGGGATCCAACAGCTGAGAGAAGTGGCAGTATTGGAGGTACTCTTTGGGAGGGATGGACGACACAATAATGATCCTGACAAGGTCAGGTGTACGGGACAAATGCTGTGGAGTCTGGCAAATCTTGGGCCATCTCAATACGCCACCTTCATTGCAACGATCAATGCTGACACCCACCGGGAGACAATAGGTTCTGTTGCCAACAAACTTAGGAATTATGAGAGTATGATTAATGGCCCAATGCAGGCTCATATCTCAGCTGTGATTAAGGAGTTTAAAGAGGAGATGAGGGAGGAGATAAGGAAGGTTAATACAGCACCCGTGAGAGTCACAGGCCCCAGAATCAGCACCCAACAATCCCCAGCTAGAGAGAGAGGGTACACCCCAAGGGCTAATCTGTGGTTCTTCCTGCGTGACCATGGGGAAGACATGGGGAGGTGGGATGGGAAACCCACTTCTGTCCTGGCAGCACGGGTCCGTCAACTCAAGGAGGGAAACTCTAACCGGGGGAGTTCCACCAAAGTGAAGGTAGCCTCAACCTCCCGTGACCAAGCTTGTGGGTACGATCTGTCAGACCCCCTTGAAGGGACCTCTAGTATGTATGCCCAGGGAAGGAATGATAACCAGTGTTAGAGGGGCCCTGTCTCTAGCCAGGGAGAGGCACGGGAAAACCGGATCTTCTGGACAGTGTGGATCCGATGGCCTGGCACATCAGAGCCACAAAAATATGATGCTTTAGTTGATACTGGTGCACAGTGTACTCTGATACCATCGGGACATGTGGGGGCAGAGCCTGTTTCCATTGCTGGTGTGACAGGGGGATCACAACAATTGACTCTGGTGGAAGCTGAGGTGAGCCTGACTGGGAAGGAGTGGAAGAAACACCCTATAGTGACTGGCCCAGATGCTCCGTGTATCCTAGGCATAGACTTCCTCCGGAACGGATATTACAAAGACCCAAAGGGACTCAGGTGGGCTTTTGGAATAGCCGCTGTAGAGGCAGAAGACATTAAGCAATTGAACACCTTGCCTGGACTGTCAGAAAACCCCTCTGCAGTAGGACTCCTAAGGGTGGAAGAACAACGCGTGCCAATTGCGACCTCGACAGTGCACCGCCGGCAGTATCGGACGGATCGAGATGCCGTGATCCCCATCCACAAAATGATTCGGGAGCTGGAGAGCCAAGGGGTGGTCAGCAAAACCCACTCACCCTTCAACAGCCCCATCTGGCCTGTGCGCAAATCTGACAAAGAATGGAGATTGACTGTGGACTATCGTGGCTTAAATGAAGTGACTCCACCGCTGAGCGCTGCTGTGCCGGACATGCTGGAACTCCAGTACGAGCTGGAGTCCAAGGCAGCAAAGTGGTATGCCACCATTGATATTGCTAATGCGTTTTTCTCCATTCCTCTGGCAGCAGAATGCAGGCCTCAGTTCGCTTTCACCTGGAGGGGCGTGCAGTACACCTGGAACCGACTGCCCCAGGGGTGGAAACACAGCCCCACCATCTGCCATGGACTGATCCAGGCTGCACTAGAAAAGGGTGAGGCTCCAGAACACCTGCAATACATTGATGACATCATTGTGTGGGGGAGCACAGCGGCAGAAGTGTTTGAGAAAGGTGAGAGGATCATCCAGATACTACTAGAAGCTGGCTTTGCCATCAAGAAGAGCAAAGTCAAGGGACCTGCCCGAGAGATCCAGTTCCTGGGAGTGAAATGGCAAGATGGACGGCGCCAGATTCCCACTGAGGTCATCAACAAGATCACAGCTATGTCCCCACCAACCAGCAAAAAGGAAACACAAGCTTTCCTGGGTGCCATAGGTTTCTGGAGAATGCACATTCCTGAGTATAGCCAGATTGTGAGCCCTCTTTATCTGGTTACCCGAAAGAAGAATGATTTCCACTGGGGCCCTGAGCAGCAACAAGCCTTCACCCAGATCAAGCAGGAGATCGCTCATGCTGTAGCCCTTGGCCCAGTCAGAACGGGACCAGAGGTCAAGAATGTGCTCTACTCTGCAGCCGGGAACCATGGGTTGTCTTGGAGCCTTTGGCAGAAAGTGCCTGGGGAGACTCGAGGCCGACCACTGGGATTCTGGAGCCGAAGTTACAGAGGGTCTGAAGCCAACTACACTCCCACAGAGAAGGAAATCTTGGCTGCCTTTGAAGGAGTTCAAGCCGCCTCGGAGGTAATTGGCACAGAAACACAACTCCTCCTGGCACCCCGACTACCGGTGCTGGGGTGGATGTTTAAAGGAAAGGTTCCCTCTACCCACCATGCCACTGACGCCACATGGAGCAAATGGATTGCCCTCATCACTCAACGCGCCCGTATTGGAAACCTGAATCGCCCTGGGATTTTGGAGATAATTACGAACTGGCCAGAAGGTGAAAACTTTGGTCTCACTGATGATGAGGAGCAGGTACAAGTGGCAAGGGCTGAAGAAGCTCCACCATACAACCAACTACCAGCAGAGGAGACCTGCTACGCTCTTTTCACTGACGGTTCCTGTCGCATCGTAGGGATGAACCGGAAGTGGAAAGCAGCCGTATGGAGCCCCACACGCCAAGTTGCACAAGCTACCGAAGGAGAAGGTGGATCGAGCCAACTCGCTGAACTCAAGGCCGTTCAGCTGGCTCTGGACATTGCTGAAAGAGAGAAGTGGCCAAAGCTCTACCTTTATACTGATTCATGGATGGTAGCCAATGCTCTGTGGGGCTGGCTGGGAAGGTGGAGGAAGGCCAACTGGCAACGTAGAGGAAAGCCAATCTGGGCTGCTGATATATGGAAAGACATTGCCTCTCGGGTGGAAAAGCTGACGGTGAAAGTCCGTCATGTAGATGCCCATGTCCCCAAAAGTCGGGCTAATGAGGAGCACCGGAACAACGAGCAGGTAGATCAGGCAGCAAAAATAGAAGTGTCAAAGATAGACTTAGATTGGCACCATAAGGGGGAGTTGTTCCTGGCTCGATGGGCTCATGATGCCTCAGGTCATCAGGGCAGAGATGCCACCTACAAGTGGGCACGAGACCGAGGGGTGGATCTAACCATGGACAGTGTTTCCCAGGTTATCCATGACTGTGAGACGTGTGCTGCCATCAAACAGGCCAAGAGAGTGAAGCCCCTATGGTATGGTGGGCGGTGGTCCAAGTACAAGTATGGGGAGGCCTGGCAGATTGACTACATCACACTGCCCCAGACACGCCAAGGCAAGCGCTACGTGCTGACCATGGTAGAAGCCACCACTGGATGGCTGGAGACTTTCCCTGTACCTCATGCCACTGCCCGGAACACCATCTTAGGCTTGGAAAAACAAGTCCTGTGGAGACACGGCACCCTGAGAGAATTGAGTCTGACAACGGCACCCATTTCAAGAACAGCCTTATCAACACCTGGGCCAGAGAACATGGTATCGAATGGATATATCATATTCCCTATCATGCTCCAGCTGCCGGCAAAGTTGAACGGTGCAACGGACTCCTTAAGACTACCCTGAAGGCACTCGGTGGGGGAACATTTAGAAACTGGGAAATTAACCTGGCAAAAGCAACCTGGATGGTCAACACCCGGGGGTCTGTCAATCGAGCTGGCCCTGCTCAGTCAGAACCCTTACACGCAGTAGATGGAGATAAGGTCCCTGTAGTACATATGAAAGGTATTTTAGGGAAAACTGTCTGGATTAATCCCACCTCAGGCAAAGACCAACCCATTCGTGGGATTGTCTTTGCTCAAGGACCTGGTTACACTTGGTGGGTAATGCAGGAAGATGGGGAGACCCGCTGTGTACCACAGGGAAACTTGGTCTTAAGAGAGAACTGGGTGTAAGATTTCATGGTGTGCAGATGGAAATAGAATAAGGGGTGGATAATGTCCTGGGTTGTAAGATAAGCTTGTATTCCATTTGCCATCTGTCGAAGGCGAACCGGTTGGACAGGTTTTTGTTATCTCTCTCAGAGACAATGGTTTGTCCTGTAGAGGCAATGGTTTGTTTATACACCATTGACTGATTTAATGAAGGGCTGAAAAAATGTAACACCGTGAGGGGTCCCACCCAGAGGGGGGAAGCAGCTCTCTCTTCTTCGCGGGACTCCGAGAGAAGCAGCTCTCTCTCTCTCTGCGCGGGATTCCCGGGGAAAGCAGCTCTCTCTCGCTCTCTCTTCGGCGGCACTCGCAGCGAAGCAGCCGGCGCGCAGAGGCGACGGCAGCGGAGCTCAGAGGCAACCCCAGCGCAGAGGAAGACCGGCCCCCACTGCCACCAGATCTTCAGAGGAAAATTATACCCTTCTAAAGATCACCACTTCAGCTGCAACTCATCAACTATTGCAAGGGAAAGCAATTGTCCCAGCAAAACTGATACTGGCATTCCTCAGGTTCTAGACTTTTTCTTTCACTGGTTTTGTTTGTACCGATTGCATTTGCCTTTTTTTAAATTGTTGTCCAGTTTTCTCCTAGTAAAGAATTGTTACTCCCACTCCCATATCTTTGCCTGAGAGCCTTTTAATTTAAAGATCCTGGTAATTCAGGGGGAGGGGGGTTTGCCGTTCTCCATTGTACAGGAGGCTTTGCCCTCTTTCACAGACTCCTGTCTTGTCTAACCAAGACACTTGTTAAAGATTTATGCCTTGTAAATATTTATCTCAGGATGGTTTGAAGTGTTTATTCCCATGTGGAATGAGTTTTTGTCATTGCAAAGAGAACCAGATCTTCAGGCCCAGAGGAGCAAAAGCTTTGGTGTGACAGTGTTGGGATGTGGCATCTATTATTCTCATTGCCACCTCATCTTGGGTTTGTATCATGAGCTTGATAAACCTCACACCTGTTGATTTGAGGGGGAAGGGATTGAAGAAGGTTTGACTCCCTTCAGTGGCTTTAAGCATTAATGAGTTTTGCCCTCTTTAGGAGCTGCTGTGCTTTGGGTGGTTGTTGTTGTTGTTGTTGTGTTTTCAGACTTGTCTAGAGTTTGTTTTTAGGTCTGTAATACACAACAGCCTCAGTTTGCAAATTTCCCAGAAGAATGGTGGCTCACATAGAAAAATACGTCCAAAGTCAAACTGAGAGTAATTTTTTTTTTTTTACATTAATAAAACCAGACTGGCCTGGCTTGGTAGCCTCTGAGCCTGCCTCAAGGCGATTGTAAAGAAAAGGTAATGAAATTCTAAACTCTGCAGAAATGTTGACATGCCCTAATTTTCTTTTGATTTCTCCTTCCTAGGGTAGCCCCAGCTACTCTGAGATGAAGAGCAGATGCCAGTACCTCTACAAAAAGCTGTTCCACATTCAGCAATGAGTATCTGAATTTGGCAAGCAGCAAGTGGAGTCCTGGCACCAGTTGTCTGCTTCAGCAAAGAAGCATCTATGAATCTGGGCTGTTTTATTTTAAAAGTAGATTAAGGTTTTAGGATTCTTCAAGTTAGGATTGAGTAGATGATTATTTGTTATAAACATAGGATTAGTTAGTCTAAGATTACAGAATATAGTATTGAACTTTAGCAATAAAGAAGTTGCATTCTTGTTAACTTTTTCTCTTATTGCCACTTCTCTCCAAAGAAGTATTTTTCCCATACCGGTTGGGGGATGGGCCAATTAAATCTGCTTTCTAAAAAATCACTGCAAAAGTTCTCTCCCAAGTTTACCCTAAACCAGCCATTTCTGGCACCCCATGTGAGGCCCAAGAAAGAAGAAAAAACCTGTAATTATTGCATTTTGGTTGTGCTTTCTCTGTAGTGGTGCAAAGCTGTCAGTAACCATGTTACTTGAAGTGGTAATGTCTGTCGGGGTGGGGGCCTTCATGTGTTTCTAGTCCCAAGGCTGTTTTGAAGTTGTAATAGCTTTCTAGTCACTAGGATTATTTTCTTATCCAAAAACAGCTTTACTATTGTTCTAATACATAGCTTTTACAGTAGAGGGGCATGGGTTTGAATAGCTATTGTGCTAGGTACAGTAATAATAATTTATAGTGATTTTATGAAAGTACTGAAGTCTGTTCAAGATATATTTCGTTTTTAGTTTCTCCATCCTATCCTATGATCCAGTTCCAGTAGCATGTTTTGGGGGTTTATTAGAAATTACACCAGTTTATTAGAGGAAAAACATGGGCTGAAGCTTTCCAGCCTTTCCTTTCCTTCTTCTCCTTAGGATGTGTTACGTCCCTTTTTGAAAATGTTTGGTTTCCCTTGAATGTTAAAGAGACCACTTTCCTCATATTTAATCTAGTAAACTTCCTCTATAAAGTCTACAGCTTCTCTAGACTGAGGGCTAAGATGTCCAGTGGAGCTGATGAGTCCCCTAACCCAGAAGTAGACCCAAGCAGGGAGAATTCTGAGTAGTGTAGAAAATACGAGTGAATGAGTCAAACCCTGAAAGAATTTTCTGATCCCCCAGCCTAGGGATTTTCATATGAACAAATTCAGAACCCAGATGAGGTGGGGAAATATCTAGAAAGAGCTACCATGATGACTTTAAGGTGAAAAAGCTCATTGCAATAAGCTAGGCCCTAGCCTTTGCTTATCGCAGACTGCTAAATACTGTAGAACAGCAGACAGAAGCAGGGGGCAAGGAGATAAATCAGCAGCTACCCCAGTAACTCAAGCTGCAGTCAACAGCCCAGCTACTCAGGTTATAGCTAAACCAAACTGTGAACCTAAGTCTGCAGCTAAACAGACAATAACCCTTAACCCAATCTATACAAGACCAAATGTGAAAAATGTACTCTACAGCTGGGAGCCAAAATCTGGCCTAAAACCTTTAACAAAAACTACCACTAATTGAATCTGCTTTCTACAAAAACCCTTTAAAAGTTCTCTTCCAAATTTACCCTAAATCAAATCAACTTGTCTTGATCTACTGTTTTCTGCCTGTTTTACCCTGACATTCCTTCACCCATTGGTTCCTCTCAGTGGCTGTTTCTCTTCAGTGGTTGATGGGCTTTTCTTCTTTTTTCCTGCAATCCCCTACTCAAAATCATGGGTGCCAAAGCAGTGGCCCAAGAAGCCCCTGCCTGTGCATCTGCTGAACAGAAAGTCTGTGCTCAACTTGAATATTCTCATTAAAATCCCAAAGGACTTCCTGCTGCAGTTTGTGGGTTTTTTTCCATTCCTACGTAGTCTTCATAGTGCTCTAAATAAATAGGTACCCTGAGAGGTGCACATTGCAGGTGAGCACCCACTGCATAGCCTGCTTCAAGTAGATCTCATGGATCTCATCTCCATCTTCATCACCTCACAGTCACTATGACTCCTGCGTGGAAGAGACAGGCTGCCATGCTGCTTTCTGCTTTTGGTCCTTTTTTGGCAAATAAAATATATTATTTTAGAGCATTCAAACCCTGGAGTTTCTTCCTGCTTTCACCTATTTGAATTGCCTTGACATCAAAGCACTGCCCCCGGACATGACAGCCTGGCTGGTGCATGTTTGTGCTCACAGACCAAAGGTGCCACGTTGTGTCCGTGCCCCGGCTGTCTGTCCATGTCCATTGAGGCAGACGGTGGAACGGGGGGACTCTGCCAGCTCTGTGCTGCTCGGGGGCCGGAGCAGCACAATGTTCTGTGTTGGAAGGCCTCCACCGAGCCCAGAGGCTGCCTCAGCCCCAGCCGCCATCCTGTGCATGGTGGCAGCGCTGAGGGCTGTGGCAGGGACACTCTTCCCCAGAACTGTTTCCCAACTTTTCCTGTCCCAGGAGGGGACTTGGAAATGTTTCTTCTGTTCTGACTTACCCTGTTTCCACCTTGTCAATACACAACTTGCTGTCTTACTCACTTTATGCTTAGAAGGTTCTAAGAAGAAAATGAGAAACATACTGTGATTATGACACCCAAAAAGAAGGCCAGAAAACAGCACTCCATAGTGTAGGGCCTATAGAGCGGCTATTTGGTTTATTTGACAGCAGAGTGAGGGCAATAGCTTCACCACAAACTCACTTGTCCATTCCTTGCACACTACAAGCTTTTAAACTTTTTAACTTAATGTACACATTATACTTTCCTAACCTTCATATTGCAACATATATTCTAATTACATCCTTATATAAACCCTTGTAGCACATGTGCAGTTTCTGCACGAGGTGGTCATCCGTGGATGAGAGGGAGACACGACATTCATTTTTCACAGCGGCTTGTGAGACCTTTTAGGGAGTTGCAGAAATGATGATAACATGTTAGTTTAAACAACCAGCAGGTGGTGTTTTTCTATTCTGATTTTCTGTTCTTCTTAAGGACTGTTTGTGAGAAAGATGTTTTTGTTAATTAGCCAATCAAGTAGAATGTCTATAAAAGAGAAAGCTTCTGTATTAAACCTTCTGCAATTCAGTCTCCTGGTGAGCTTGTGTCACTCTGGGCCTAATAATGGCAGTTGTCAGCCTCCTGCTGGTCATTTTGGATGAAGGCTCAGAAGGCTTCCTCAGGCTTCAACTTTTTTACCTCTGTTTCTGCACATGCTCTAAAAGACTGCTCAAATAGCCAGTGGTTAAACAGCCTTTTGCAGTTAGCTTGTTCTGCTAAATTTGCTGATTTCTAGAAAGTGCTTCATTCCCATCCCCGGGTACAAAGTAACTACTTCTTTCTGCACAGCTTTTAGCATAGCTCAAGTATTACTCGTTTCCTTGGCACCTAAAAGAAGGAAGGGAGGTAGGGGCAAACCAATGAGAGTGAGGGGTCATTATCTTGTTAGCCAGGTATCAATTATTAGATTAAATAAGGGATATTCTTGTCCATAAAGTATGTGTGGGGATACCATAGGGACAGAGCCAACGTGTGGATTTGGAGCGTTGGGGCTGGTGCCAAAGTCCTGCTCTTGAGAGGGGTGCAGGGACATAGGCAATGTCAGAGGACAATGACACACAGGGGACATGAGGCCATAATGGGCCAAGCATGATCCTGCACAGGATGGCAGCAAAGACACTTCCTCAGCGTGACCTTGGCAATCCAGGGCACCCCAGAAAGGGCCGAGGAGTCCTGTGTGTAACCAGGAGGGATGACTGACATCACTGTGGGTCCCAGCATTCCCCAGTCCCTTGCTGGCCATTCAGTTCACACTGGGGACCAATTGTGCAGGGACCTCCTTTGAGTTTAGAAGGGATACCAGACCAGGCATGATCTCCACAGATGAGAAAGTACCCAGTAGGAAGCTACAGTGGAGAACTGGAAGAAACTGAAACATGTGCTGAAGTGTAATTACACCAATAGGAAGAATTTCTCTATAATGGGAGACTGGAATTTACTGATACCAGATACTTGTTAGGATTTTGTTGCTGCATACTAGTCCAATTAAAAACAATGCATGCATCAGCTTGAATTGATCCCAAAAGTTCTAACTCTTGTGGTTCAAGAGGAGCAGGGGGAAGGTGAGGAACCCAAGAATCCCAATTATCCACATTATTTTGGGGATTTGTCACCTTACAAGATGGTATGTTCTGAGGCCAAGGCCAATTGTCAACAGGTATCCCTACCAGACAGGTAGAGAATGGATTTCCAGGGGAGGCTAGAGACAGACAAAAGCACTCTGATTTGTCAGCTTAGCTAAAGTAACCCATATGTTTGTTCTTGGTTGTGCAGGAGCCCAAGCATTAACTTGCAACAAGATTGACAGTATCAATATCAAAAGTATCATTTTGTTCCCTAAAACATTATTTATTTCCTGTAGAATAGGCTCAAGCCGAAGTCGTCCTCTGTGGAGTCTTCGGTCTTCGGCAGAGGTGTCGGCAGCCGTGTTGAAACAGGACGTGTCCACTTACTGGGAACCCACAAGGGACCTGTAGGTGTAGACACACACATATGACCTCTACCCATATAATTTACAGGTGCTGGTCCTGACCATATCCCTGTAGCAGGATGCCTATACATTGCGGTCATTGGCTTATCAACATCTTTCTGTTTTGCAAGTATCCCATGTATATAGGCAGGTGGCATATCATGAACACCAAATATACAAAGATGATTTAAAGTATACAATGCTTTTCCCAATCTTTCCTGAGGATCAGTAATTATCTTAAAATTTGCAAGATACTGTTTTAGGGTTTGATTTGCCCTTTCTATTATAGCTTGTCCTGTGGGAGAGTGTGGTATTCCTGTCATATGCTTAACACCCCATTGCTGCATAAAGCGATTAACTTTCTTCCCTACACATGCAGGACCATTATCTGTTTTAATAACTCTAGGTACCCCTAAGGTAGCAAAGCACAGTGTTTAATGTTGAATAACATGAACTGCTTTCTCTCCAGATTGTGGGGAGGCCCAAATGAAGTGACTGTAGGTGTCAATGTCTACATGGACATTATGTAAATGCCCAAATTCATTCACATTAGTCAAATCCATTTATTACAACTCATTGGGGCCTAGACCTCGGGGATTTACCCCCAGGCTAAGGCCTGGTCCGTTGTGATGACTGCAGTCTGGACATTCTCTGATAATTCCTCGGGCTTCCTCCATGGTAATATCAAAGCAACATCATAGCCCTTCTGCATTCTGATGAAATGAGGCATGGGCATTGTGTGCTTTTGTAAAATTGTCCATGGGTACAGTCACTGATACCAGCTGATCAGAACGAGCATTGCCCTCCCCTAATCCTTCCATCCACTTATGACTCCTGATGTGAAAAATAGCATAGGGAGCAGATCTCTGTCTAATAGCTGATTGCAATTGTGCAAAAAGTGTATTCAGGCGTTGATTCTGTACTTCTCGCAGCAATGCATCTTGAATATGCTGTGCTACTCCAACTGCATACAAGGAATCAGACACAACATTTATAGGATCATGCATCCATCAACAAAATGCACAAAAATAGCTAAAAGTTCTAAATTCTGCAAAGTGCCTGATTTCTGTCCCTCTAACATGATATGATTCCATTGTCCTTGCTCATTCCAGGTGAGAGCAGCTTTTCGAGACTTGGGGCCTGCATCTGTGCATACAGGGATAGCATCCATCAGTGGTGTTTCACTATATTTTGGTTGTGACAGCCAAGTCTGTGATGACATCCAGCGTAAAATAAATGAAGATAGTGGAGACAATTGCATTTCTGTACCAGATTCTAAAATGCTAGCTTGTAACTCAGGAGAGTGTTGCAAAAACCAATCCAGATAATTCTGTTTTACTGGAAAAAATATTCTTTGTGGCTCTTCTCCAGTGACCTGTAACACACGCTTCTGACTTTTGCAAATTAACAGTGCAAGTATATCTCTACGTGGCTGGATGGAATTACAAGGTTGTATAGGTCCAAACACCCATTCTAATACCTTTATATCCTCCTTCTTTCCCCCTCTGTCTTTTAACTGCTGAATGAGAGCACCTAACAGGTGTTTTGGCTGAGACAGAATAGTAATGTCTATGGATAAGTCAGGATCTCTGTGATCCACAGCTCTCTGTACAACAGCAGTAGCAATATCCAGTACAATTGTGCATTGTTTGTCAGCTAAGTGAATTGGTGTAGCAGGATTTGTGCCTTTCAGCAGTGGTCGCAGTTCATCAAGATCAGCATTAGAAATACCAACAACAGGACAAAGCCATTCTATATCCCCCATAAATCGTTGCATGTCATGTAAGGTTTTTAACTCCAGCTGCAAATCAACTTTCTGTGGTCGAATATGCATGTCAGAAATCACCCAGCCTAAATATTTCCAGGGAGCAGAACCCTGTACTTTCTCCGGAGCAACACACAAGTTTTTACTCAGTAACTGCACAAGAATGAAAGCCTCCTGCTGAGCAGTGAACGAGCTTTCTTGTGCCAACAGAATATCATCCATGTAGTGATATATCACCATGTCAGGAAAAGCAGCTCCAACAGGTAACAGAGCAGCATCCACAAAAAGTTGGCACAGCACAGGACTGTTGTGCATTCCCTGGGGAAGGGTCGTCCACTCATATCTGCTGGCTGGTGCCTCACGATTTAGAGGGTAAGGTAAATGCAAATCTTTTGGTATCCTTTTGGTGAAGGCCAATTGGAAAGAAACAGTCTTTTAAATCAATTATAAGGAGATTCCAACCATCAGGCAGCATAGCTGGATTTGGGAGACCTGGCTGTAAGGCCCCCATTGTTTCCATCTGGGCATTGACTGCACATAAATCATGCAGCAGATAAAATTTTCCTGATTTTTTCTTAATAACAAATATTGGAGTATTCCAGGGACTAGTAGAAGGTTTAATGTGACCTTGCTGGAACTGTTCAGTAACAAGGCAATGAGCTTATTGTAGGCTTTCTCTTTTTGGCGGCCACTGCTTGATCCACACTGGATCATCAGATTTCCAGATTAGGGGGATCGGGAAAGCCCAAGTAGTGACTGCTACTAAAAATTATCTTTTGTCACAAGGAGAGCACCTAGTTGCATGAGAATGTCATGGCCAATTAATGCTTGAACATTGTGTGGTAATGACATAAGAGTAACAAATTGTACACAAGTGGGACCATCCAGTGATAAACAAATTTTGCCCTTGCTCTTACAAACTGAAGCTGAACCTCCTACTCCCTCTACACCAGAGAGCATTTGGAGCAGAGGCCAGCTGGCAGGCCAGCTGGCAGTCCTTGCTGACAATGGCGATGTCAGCTCCAGTATCCAGGAGTGCAGATAGCTGCAGTCTCTGTTGGCCATTTTCCAAAAGAACAGGAGCTTTTGGCCGTTCCTCCATCAGCAAACATAATAAAGCAATACCTCCTGTAGATCCAAAACCCTCTCATCCCCTCTGCCGTTGCATAACGGAAGAGGCAGCTTCTGTCAGCTGCAGCGTAGGTACAAGCTGAGCAATTTTGCTGCCATCAGGAATAATCAGAGGTAGATAAAATGTCACAGCAACAATAAGGATTTCACCTGTAAAATCAGCATCAATTATTCCAGGTAATACAAAAAGTCCTTTTAAACCTGATGAAGAACGACCCAAAAGAAGTGCACCACAAGAGTTTTCTTTATGCATCACTTGTCCTTGGATCCCATTCGGGATCTTTACAGGCTTTCTATCAATTAAGGTAATGTCTATTGTGGTTGCCAGGTCCAGGCCGAGGCTTCCACTTGTGGCTGGCCGGAGGCAGCTGGCTGGCTGTAGCTGTTTGGGGCCTGCCACACAGGAGCCACTGCTGGGGTCTTCGTGCCACGGCTCTTCACGCTCCTCATCGCGTTTCCCCATTCTCTGCAGGCTTCAGTGGAGTGGGAGTTCATGGAACATTTGTTACACCACACTGTCCCTTCTCTGCAGTTACGACGAAAATGTCCTATTTTCCCACACCTGAAGCACTTTGGACAAGGTTGTTGTTGCTTAGAATTATTTATAGGTTGCAATGGAGTTAGAGCAGCAAAGGCTTGCGTTTGGCCTTGCACCAAATCTTTCCCTACATCCCTGAGTGCCTCAACTAACATTGCCTGTAGACCTGCAGGAACTCTCAACATTCTCTCTAGCATTTCCTCTACTGATGCATCAATGCTCATTGTATTAAGAACACTTCTGGTAGAAGCATTACAATTTTCTAAAATACACTGTCGTAATAGACTTCCTTTCATAAAGTCTTGTACACAGGCTTGGTTAATAGCTTCAGTTACCCTATCAACAAAGGGGGCAAAAGATTCCTCTCTGCCTTGCTTTATGGACATATAGGATGGAGACACTGGTGTTGTTCTAACCTTGGAAATTGCTTCTTTAGCTAATTGCATAGCAGCTTTTAATTTCTCAGCCCCTACTTGTGCCTGCATCTCAATCATGGAAAACTGTTGTGTACCCATCAACTGTTCAACTGTCACCCCTTTTAAAGGATCATTTGGCTGTCATAGAATTGCAGCAAAACGATCACTCAATTGAAGCCAGTGAGCTTGCCACAGCATCAGCTGAGACTGTGTCATAATCATTCTCATGATACCCTTAATGTCTTCTGGAAGAAGCAAACCCGAGCCCCATATGTAACCAAGCATTTGCTTTGCAGGCTCCCCGTGTAACCCACATTCATTAACTGTTGCTCTTAATTATGAAAGCAATTTCCAATCTACAGGATGATAATTAGTTGTCATCCCTCCTGCTGGATTTGGTGTACAGACAACAGGGAAAGCCTGAAAATCTGTGTCAGTAATAGCAGAATACATGTCATTATCCTTATTACTTATTGCTTCTTTTTGGATACTTAACCAATCTATTCCGTGTATTATTGGTCATTCTTTAGAAGTTTCTTGTTTAGAAAGAGCACCAGTAGGTATCATTAGTGTGGGAACTCAAAATGTCTCTCAGACATTTTTAGAGGTTCCAGGCCTTGGTCAGAGGCATTCTAGACCCTGGCAGGCAGCTGAAAAACAGCTGTGATTTTGAGTTTGAGCCATGGAATGAATTGCCAACTTTGGAGGTGGAACAAGCAGTCACAAAAGGTTAGATAGTATAGTAAAAGTAGTTACAAAGTAGAGGGGAAATTTTTTTAGTATTGTACAGGGGGGTTTTAGCACATGTACAGGGGGGTTCTCACTTTTTACATGGGGGTCAAAAGTTCTAAGATGGAGGAAAGTGGGCTGATCCTGTTCTTCCTTCTCCTTTTTCCTTACCTCCATGTTCTTGGTGATGTTGGCACTCACAGATTGGTTTAGAGTAGAAAAACACTTGGCAACGTAGGTAGTAGGTATTGGGGAATAATT
The DNA here is from genome assembly GCF_050655825.1 of Lonchura striata. Taxonomy (NCBI): domain Eukaryota; kingdom Metazoa; phylum Chordata; class Aves; order Passeriformes; family Estrildidae; genus Lonchura; species Lonchura striata. The sequence continues at coordinate 4,377,066 of NC_140734.1, read as the reverse complement.
GTAAACATGTTATACGTAATATATCATATAAAAGATAGCAGCAGTCCTGGGCGGGGGGAGAGACGAAGAAGACAGCAGATAGAGAGGATGTCAGTGTGTGTGTGTGCCTCTACCCAGGACGCTGATCAAATAGCCGAAGCCCAAGAACATAATCTGTTAGATAACTAGCAATAAACTGCCTTGAGACCAAACAGCTAAAGCCTGCGGAGTTTTTCTATGGAAGCATGGGTTGGAGGAGGAATTTCACCACCATATGAGACCCCAGAGCAAGGCCAGTGTTCTCACACATTAGAGCTCCTTTATGGTGGTTCTGAGCAATTTCATCCTGCAGCTGCTCTGCCTTGCTGTCTGGAAGTCTCTCATTCCCTGTTGCAAATTGTTCACTCCCGGAGAGGGGATCTGTGGTCAATTGAGCAGAACTGGAGGCAGGATTAATAGCAGGAAGACCAGTAGGTTGTTTCTCATTTGGTCTGCTCCTTATCTCAATAATGTTCCCTACTGGAGGAGTGGGATTGTAGTCTACCCCTAAGGAATGCATTCCTGGTTTATTAACTCCTTCCAAGGTTGCAGTAGCGACAGCAGCAACTTTCTTTTCTGCCTGATACCTCTGCAAACAATTTATGACTGAACACCAAGCCTTCAGTAGCTTTAGGGCAGCCTTATCATCATCAATCACCTTAAACCAAAGAAAGTTCCCTAATTCACTCCATTCTTTCTCATCAAAGAGATCCCCTGAGGCTTTAAACAAGCCTTGAGCTTGGCCATATTATGCCAGTGGATCTTTATCAAGATCTATATCAGCTAATTCACATTTCTTTAAGAAACTAGTTAACAACTGAAGAGTTACTTTGCTTTCCATTATAATCTATCCCTTTTTAGTGCAGCCTTTTGCACCTTGTAAGCAGGGTAGTGCTGCGCTCCCGCCCCGGTTCCCTTTGTCTCAGCCCTGGCTAGCTCTTGTGGGGCGAGGGCGGGCGATTGAGGCACCCTCCGCCTCTCCCAGCTGGGGTTTGGAGAGTGCCTTTGTGGGTTCCGGGCAGCGCTAGCAAGCCTCGCGGTGGTAAATGAAGAGCGGATCCTGCTGGGGGCTAAGTCCGAGTTTATTGTAGCCCAACGGGGCCAAATGTCCTAAAACGATGCCAGCCAACAGGAACAAGCACAAGGTGCTTGCACTGGCTTATAAACTGTAAGGGAGGGGTATCCAACGACCAATGGGGATAGGGATAGGGGGTGGCTCCAGGATGGGGGGGTATGGTGGGGTCCAATGGGGGAAGGATATGAGGGGAGTCCCAGGTCCTCGCCCAATCACCCGGTGCCCTGAGTAGAAGCTTCTGGATGGATGGGAAGGGGCACCGAGTGATAGACAAGGCACCCGGGGGGGGTAAAATGCCTCTTTCAGGGTGATGGATAGATACTGGGAAGGCGGGAAGGGAGGACAAGGCGGGAAAACTGGGGATAAACCAAGTTGCACACGGGGGTACAAAGGAATAAACCAATACATAATACAGGGATAATAAAACATACAAATAACGCAACTCTACAGGGTAGCTCCTCCCAGATGGCGAGTTTTGAGTTTTGCAGACTCAGGCACCAGAGTGACTCCTTATGCCAGCATCTGTCTCCTTTTAGCCTGCTGAACGCTGCTTTTTGGTGTGGTACTGGTCTCACCGTCCTGGTCACAGAGCGACTGGGCAGAGACCAAGTCCCTGGGGCAGAGACCAAGTCCCTGAGTTTGGGCACCAATATGATGCTGGTGGTGGGAAAACAAGCACGCAATCAATATGATTGATACCAAACTCCCCTTTAATCAAAAAGCCACTTAACTTATAAAGGTATTTTACAAGCATAATCAGCAGTAAGCTCTCATTAGTTAATTTACAAAGGTCTTTGTTTTATTTGTCCTACTTGCGGTTACAGCTGTAGCTAAGTTTTCAAGCCAAGTTCTCATCTCTAAGTCATGTCTTCCAAGGACATTTCATCTTTGTTGAGCATATCTTCAAGGCTATGCCTGTCCTTATGATCTCATTCCCAGACCTTGTACAACTATGCAGCTTCCCAGGCCTAGACACAGAGCCGGGTTTCCAAGGTCTGTTCCCAGGCCAGACATAGCGTGATTCTGGGGTCTTCAACAGAGGTTTTTAGGAACAGGTATTCCATAGAATCATGGCCTTGTTCCAACAACTGTTCTCCAACAATCCAGCTGCAACCACACTTGATTTCCAGGTCAAAACACTTGGCATCGCTGCCCCGGGCTTCCCCATAAGGCACGTGGGGGCTTTGGAGACCCCATAAGGTGCACGAGGGGCTTGGGTCCCTTTTGAGACATACAGGGATATTTTAGGTTCCCTATGAGACATGGAGGACACTGGGGTCCACGGAAAGTCATGCATGAGATTTGGAATCCTGTGTGGGCATGCAGGGGGGTTGGGATCTCTGCCAAGGTGTGCAGGGTGCTGGGGGTCTCTGCTGAGCACAGGACGGGGTTTGGGGTCTCCTTTCAGGTGTGGAGAGGGCTGTGGGCTCTCCTAAGCGTGCCGGTGCTTTGCGTCCCTCCTGCTGCAGGCAGTGGGGCTGGAGTCTCTTGTGAGGCTCGCAGGGGACGGAGCCCTCCCGGGTTCCTGCCGGGCCCGTCCGGCTCGGGGCTGCCGCGGCCCAGGGGCAGCCGCCGTGCCGGGACGGCTGTGGCGAGGGGCCGAGGCGGAGCTGCCCCGCCGGGTCGCGCTGCACGGGCACGGCACGGGCGGTGCTGAGCGCCGGGCAGGCGGCACCCCGAGCCCAGGGGCCACAGCCGCGGCCCTGCCTCCATCGGGGCCGGGCACAGACAGCCCCGCAGGCAGAGCGGTGGCACCGGCACCGCTCAGCGCCCGAGGGGACGGAACCGATGCCAGAGGAGCCCGGGGGGCCCTGAGCGGGGCCCTGGCGCTGCCCGCCCGGCTCTCCCGGGCCTGTGGCCATCCCGGGCGCCAAGGGCTCGCTCTGTGCCACGCTCTCCCTGCCCAACGGGGCTCCGGGTCAGCACCCAGCTCCTGCCACTGCCTTGAGAACGCCGAGGGGCATTCGGGGGCGGAACTGAACTTGCCAGGGAGAGAATTCATAGGAGACTTGTTTAGCCCTTTTACAGACTTGTTAAGGCTGTCTTCAAGTTGAGAAACAACTGAAAATCCCAGGCTAAATCATGTGGTTTAACCTGTGGGGATTCCTTGAAGATGCTTTGTAACTCCCTGTGGTGCCAGGCCAAATCCCAGCGAGCACCAACACCCAGGAGCTCTGATGCATGCAGCAGGGCTGGCACCAGGGAAACGAGTCAACATCCCTACAGCTGCCCGCTCTGCCTGCAGGGTGTCACGCAACAGCAATGTTCCAGCAAGAACAGGCATTTGTACATCCTCAGGACGATGTGCACTTGTGGTCCTGGTGGTGGATCAGAGACAAAAGCCAAAAGTGACAGACTAAACTTGATTGCAGGAGAGGGATGGCTCAGCAGAGGACCTGGGGACCTGTGGTGCCAGCCAGTGACCGGCCACTCGGACACAGCAGGAAGGCCCCAGACTATCACACTTCAGCTGGCAGGGTATAAAAGCCCAGAGGTTCTTTGTTCAGGATCCCCCAGAGGCACCAGCTCAAACTGCCACTGTTCCAGCACAATAAAATTGTTTTAAGGATCCAGAGGTCTAACATTGTGCTATGGAGGACATTCCACATTTCCAATCTTTTGGGCACTTAGGACCTTCTGATTTTGCTTTGCACCCAAAAAAAATAAACCCCCAAATGTGCACTCCTTTAGCCTTCCCTCCTGTTATTTTCATCTGATTTTTACATTGTTGTCTGCTACGTTGTCTTCATCTTTCCAAAATACCTGTGCTTATTTAAGTCCAGCCTGGGATGGTGCACACATTTTGTTTAGCTCTGCAGAGATAGACCCCCAGCAATCCTGCTGACCACACCCATTTCAGTGTTGCAAAAACCTAACTCTGGGCTGCAGTATGTGAATCACACTCTGGTGTGTGAGATGGCAGAGCACCAGAGCAGGCACTGAAGAAGGGGCATTCCGTAGATTGGTGGAGTCACTACCAGAACTCAGTCTAGCTCTTAAAACTCCGACACCACACCAGGAGTGGGGAACTCCCTCGCTATGGGCATTTACCAAAGCAGAACCTTTAGAGCCACTTGCTCTAAGGTGCCAGACATAAGCCACAACAGGGACCGGGCAGAGGAGAGAGGAGGCAGCTCTCTGTCTTGAGGCTCCACAAGAAAGAGTTCATTTCAGGTGAAGAGAGGAGAAACAAAGAGCCCCTGGCACTCCTGTGCAAGATCCAAGTCAGGGGGTGGATACAAACAGCTCACCAAGAGGGAATCCGCAGGCGAGGAGTGACGGGATCACATCCAGTGTCTGGAGCCCATTGGGGTAGGAGGGTGGAGAGGATGGGTCACAGGGGCCAGTGGGGCCTTGAGGAATTGGGGCATCCCAAAGGGGTGTTGCAATCAGGGATTGGCCCGATGTGACAGTGACAGGGGAGGTTCGCGGACCAAGGGGCTGGGTTGCTGTGACAGGCAGGGAAAGAGCTGGTACAATGGGTGGGAAATGGCATGAGGGTCAGCTTTGAGGGAGGGTAAAATCCAGGGGTGAACAAACTCGGGGAGAACATGGCGGTACAACAGAACGAACCACCTAACAAGGAAACAATAAAATAAATTTGTACGTCTACAATCAAGAACATCTGCAGGGACAAAGTCTGACCAGCAATGTCAGCAGGCAAAGAAAGGTTTTGCTGAGCAATGGCCCTTGGATGAAGCAAAACATTTACAGACAGGGCAGTCCATTTGTAGAGAAGGGGGTGCACTCTGGGGGTAGAGCTAAGGCCATGAGGTCACAGCAGGCTCTGGGGTCACAGCAGGCTGAGGTCACAGCAGGCTCTGAGGTCACAGAGGTCCCAGAGCCCCGTGGTTGCAGAGCACCACAAGGCCCCAGCAGGCAGTCCTGGAGCACAACTGCTGCGGCAGCAGCGGCGGTGGCAGCAGTGGTGCTGACATTGGGACAGCGGCCTCAGGACAGTGGTGGCAGCGAGAGCGGCGGGACTGGCACAGGGCAAGGCACCATGGCCCTTGCTCTGCGCCTCCTCCTCCTGCTCCTCCTGGCCGTGGCCCTGCCTGCCAGGGCTGCCCAGGCTGCTCCGCTGCAAGCGCGGGGAGCGGGTGAGCCGGCAGCCTGGCTGCCCTTTCCCAGGACAGCGCTCCCTGCTCCCCGGGAAGCGCTGGGGATGGTTTTCCCTGGGCTTTAGGGAGGGTTTCCTCTGTGGGAGGGAGTGAAGACTCATGGGCCTTGGGTTGCTCCAGCTGCCCTCCCAGAGATGTGGCCCAGGGCCTACCAAAAGTATGGAGACTGGCCAAGATACAGCCCAGAGTTCCCCAGGCCCCTGTGCAGCTTTGACCTTGTCCTTTCACATCTGGATCCCATGGCCTTGCCCGAGCCCCTTGCAGTGCCAAGTTCTGACAGGCAGAGAGGGATCCCAGCACATCAGGAACTGGTTCTCATCTGTGCTCCCTTCTAGATGAGCATGCTAGGAAGGCTTCTCCAGCACCTTGGCTCCATGAAGATTTCCTGCCTCTTAAGTCCCGTGCAGGTATACTGGTAATGTTCCTAAAAGAATAATCACTGACAACCTGGCAGGAAACAGCTGACAGAAGCTTCTGTGGCTATTGAGTTGCAGGTGTGGCTACAGGGAGGACCTTTCAGGCTCCTTTCCTGGTTGCTGAACACAAGTCCGGCTCCCATCGCAGGGGTGAGTTGTGTGTCCCTGATGACACCACACGCTGAGCCATGGCTTTGTGGGATCCATCCATCTGAAATACAAATATTCCTCTTAAGGTCCCCTGAGAGGGAAGAACAAACCTCCAGGAAACAATAAGGCTCTAGAGACATACAAATACATAGAGCAGAAGCTGAGTGATCTGGAGAGACGCCGTGGTGGGTGCATTTCCCTCCCCCTTCCCCTGGGACTCAGCAGCCGGGACCTTTCCCTGCACATCTGGACAGGCCGTGCCCGGGACAGTGGGAAGGGATCCATGGCAGCCTCGGTGCCCCGTTGCTGCTCTCACGGCCTGCAGGACTGTTTCCCAGCCTGGGCTGGCTGCAGCTTCTCCCCAGCCTCTGCAGGAAGGCATTTGCCTCCAGCTGACAGGGAGACCCAAGTGCACCATGGCCCATGCACACCCTGAGATCCCTTGCAATTTCCCAGTCACTGAACACATCTGGAGAGGCAGATGTTTGGAGGAGGGTGGGCCCTGGAGCAGCCCCAATAACCTCGTCTTTATCCTGAATCTCGTCCATGACTTAGACAAGCTTTTCCTCCTGAAGATGTCAGCTTCCTGCTGGGGAACAGCCCCACCTGATCCAGCTGTCCCTTTTCCTTTCCCCAGAGATGGAAGGAGAGGCTGTGCTGAAGGCTGAGCTTCCCAGAGGAAGCAGTGGCTCACTGGCAGCCTCTGCTGCAGGAAGGGAGGCGCTGCCAGGCACAGTCACAGGAGGTAATTGCTGTGCCTCTGGGCCTGAGCCCTGCTGAGCCTTGAGCTGCCCTCTCTGCTGCTTGGCAGAGCGGGCTCACAGCATTACCTGAGCCCCTTGAAGTGCTCACTTCCCCATAGAAAGGGGGATCCCAGCACACCGTGGAACATTTCCCATATGTGCTCCTTTCTAGGTTGGGACCGTGACTTGCAGCGTTTGGAAAGACTGGTAAACCACGGTTTAAGGATCTTGGAGTCTGGTGAAGGTAGGTTATAAGCAACCCTTTCCTAACAGAGAAATAATTGTCCAGATAAATATTTATGTGAGATTTCCTTTAAGATCCTTTGAAATTTGATGGATTCTGGAAATCCTCTCCCCCAAATTCCTACTCCTGTGCCCAACAGCAATGCCACAGAAGGATCGCTGTCAGTGGGAGGAAGGAGCATTTAGCTGTCCATCTTCCATCCATGTACAATGCCAGTGTGTCCTTCTGTGTGCTCTGTGCAGCCCCAGAGAAGAGCAGAGAGGGAAGGGGCCGGGCCCCGGGCTGTGCCCCGGAGCTGAGCCTTTCACAGCTCCTTTGCCTGCCCCAGGAAGACTGAGCTGCTCCTGCTGCTGCTGCCAAGCCCTGGTCTGGGCTGCGGCTGGGTTTAGAGCTGCTGGCAGCTCCAGGGAGTCCTTTCTCCCCTAACTCTCCCACAAGGGGCTCCTTCCATCCCAGTGCGGGGCCACTGCAGGCTTGTGGTCCCCCTGCCCCTGTTCCTGAGTGGAAGGCAGAGCTGAGGGAATGCCTTGGAGGGCACCAATCACCCAGGGCCACTCACTGCCACTGCGGCCTGAAGGAGAATCTTCAGCAGTGTCACTGAAGCTGTTCTGTCCTGCCTTTCTTTGCAGCTGAACATGAGGATGAAGAGGATCTGGATTCAGAACCCATAGTCATTACTGAGCCTCTGGGAGATGGTGAGGGTAGGTCAAGGACTTTCCCCCTGCGAGAGCTGCCAGCTCAGAGCCCAAAGCTCGGCCAGGGGGGCATTGCTGCAGGTGCCAGGACAGAACCATGCAAGTGTGTGCTCTGGGCCTGGGCCACCCCCCCACCACTCCTGGGGCTCAGTGCTGCCCATGCAGATCTGCAGAGATGACAGAAGCTCCTGTGGCTGTTGAGTTTCAGGTGTGGCTGCAGAGAAGACTTTCCCAGGTCCTTTGGTGGATGTTGCTCGCAAGCCCATCTCCCATCACAGGGGTGAGTAGTGTGTCCCCGCTGACTCCACAGGCTGAGCATGGGTTTTGTGGGATCCATGCCTGGGAAATGGAAATATTACTCTTAAGGTCCCCTGAGAGGAAAGAACAAACATAGAGGAAGTAGTAAATCCCGACAGGAATCCAAACATCTGGAACAAATCCTGAGTGATCTGGAGAAACAGCATGGTGGGTGCATTTCCCTCCCCCTTCCCCTGGGACTCAGCAGCTGGGACCTTTCCCTGCACATCTGGACAGGCCCTGCCTGGCACAGTGGGAAGGGATCCATGGCAGCCTCGCTGCCCTGCTGCTGCTCTCAGGACCTGCAGGGCTGTTTCCCAGCCTGGGTTGGCTGCAGCTTCTCCCCAGCCTCTGCAGGAAGGCATTTGGCTCCAGCTGACAGGGAGCTCAAATTGCACCATGGGCCTGAGGTGCCTGCAATTTCCCACTCTCTGGGGAGATGCAGAGAGGCAGCTGTTTGCTGGAGGGTGGAGTTTTGGAGCAGCTCCAAAACTCTGGGCATTTTCCTTGTCTTTATCCACCTCTTTGACAAGTATTGCGGGGAGCAGAAGAGCACAGCCGAGAGGAATTATGGCATGCAGGCTCAGGGCTTTGGGCACTGAGCAGTCCTGTGCCAAGAGGTGGCAAGGTGCCTGCAGGCCCCAGCTCTGGGGGAAACAGAGAGTGAGAATGTGCTGGCCATATCCACCGTGCTGCCAGCTCAGCAGTGCAGCATAGCAATGGCTCATCCTTCCCATTGCTCCCAAGATGCAGCTGGCACCTCAACACGTGCTGACAAAATCTGGAAAAGCATGAGAAAAGATTTCTGCTGGGGAACATCTTGTTTGATGAAGTTGATGGCCATTGTGGCTGCTGCAGCACTTGGCCTGATGATGTGCTCGGCTGGAATCTGGTATTTCTGCATGAGAAAATGGTGAGTGTTTTGCTGATCTCATTCTCCAAGAGCTTCCTTTAAAGGCTGCTGACAGTCAGGGAAGATTCCCAGTGAGGCTGCAGTGGAGTTGTGGCCAGTCCATGGCTGTCCAAAGACCTCTGCTGAGGGTTCTGCTGCTGCCCAGTGCTTTCCTTGGCCTCTTCATTGCTGGGCCTTGTCCTGGGGGGCCACTGGGGCTGCAGCCAGTGCTGGCTCCCCCTGAGGCTGCCTGGCCAGGAGCAGCCCCAGGGGCACAGGGCAGAGGCACAGCAAGGTGGGGAGGAGAAAGAGCGGGGACGAGATGGCCCCTGAAAGGCAGAGGTGCTCTGGGGCCCGCTCCTGGCCAGGGAACCTGCCCAGAGCCGTCCCCTGCTCGCCGGGGCCTCGAGGGGCAGCTGTCCAGCTGGGCCAAGGTGTGCCAGCCGCTCCAGCCGTGCTGGGGAGCCTTGCCAGCTCTGGGCCCTGCTGTGCAGGAGGGTCCCTGTGTGCCTCTGGCAGCTGGGGCCTCAGCCACTGCTCTCTCCCAAGCTGCTGCTGTGCATCCTCAGAAGACGAGCCTAACAACTCAGGCAGAGAGAACTCGACCCGTGTTCCCAGCTCTTCGCATCTGTCCCCATCTGCCCTGCCACAGGTTCTGGACCATCTGGAGCCATTCCCAAAACACACCCGTCCACAACGAGACCCTCTGCCCCTGAGCCCCCTGGCCCTGTTCCCCTACCATGTCTGAAGGTTGGCAGGACCCCTCTTCCAGGGCAGGACTTGGCCCTCATTTTATGTTCAAATAAAGTGATAAGAGTTGTCAGAGATATGTCCAGGTGTTTCCACCAGCAAAGCCCAGCCAACACCAGCCCTGGCTGAGCTCCATGGCCAGGAGCAGCCGTGGATGCCCACGGTGAGGGCAGGCAGGAGCCAGGCAGGGGCTGCTGTGACCTGCGGCGGGGCCCCGAGGGGCTGGGGGAGCCCATGCTGAGCGTCCCGGGGCTGAGGGCACATCTCCTTCAGTGGGATCATCTGGGCCTGGGCTTCATGAGGCACTCAGGGATATTGTGGGGTCTCTGCTGAGCTGTGCAGGGATCCCTCAGGAGGCACTCAGGAGTATTTATGGCCTCTCCTAAGGTGTGCAGGTATCCCTCATGAGCTGTGCAGCAGCAGGGTAAACTTGAGGGGTTTTTTCCCTCTTCTCAGCACAGCAAAGGGACACTTGGCCAAGGTTTTGCAAAGCTGGGAGAAAGCCTCTTGCAAACCTTTGCGCTCCGCCTGTTCATGGGGAGGATCCAGAGTCTTGTACCTTGGCCTGATGGTGCAAAAATCCTCCCAACATCCCTCTGTTTCCAAAAATCAAGGCTTTGTACTCATTAATAGGGAAAGTTGTACAGGTGGCCTGCAGCTAATGTTCTTTTGTTGGCTGCACCCCAGTCCCTGCTCAGGTCTAAATAACTGACACAGCCGCGAGCTGCTCTTAAGACTGATTTGATCAAAGGCACTGAAGCTCTGCTGACTACAAATTGTCCAGGAAAACAAGCACAGGAACTTGGCTAATGTTGGTAAAAAAAGCAGAGTGCAGAGTTGAACCTGTGAGGCCACCTCACTGCCATCTCCCCCCACCCTTTTATTTTGAATTGATTTAATATTTGGAGTGCCAGTTCTTGCATGAAATGGGCCCTCAGCAAGGAGCTGCTGGGCCTCCTTGTGGTAAACAGGCAAAATGAAATTAAAAGGAGGCTGATGGCTTTAAAAAAAATGTGCCTGTTTATTAAAACTTAGAACTACAGAAGATGAGGCCTCAGGGTAAGCCGAGGGCATGCGTGACAAGCCAGAGGTAGCTCTTACAGTGCTGTGTAACAAGGTGTTCCTGTGGACACGAGGTACCCTCGAAAGAGCCCAGGGCCTCCGCACCCAGGGATTTTTTAAACTCTCCTGGGGGTGCTTGGTTGGTGCGCTTTGGATCCTCTGGCCCACTGGTCCTTGTCTGGGTCACTGAGAGCTCTGTAAGATGGTGCAGTCCTGACCAATCATTTTGGAACACAGCAGTCTTACTGGGTGGCTCATTTCCCAGTCGTAGTTCCAGTTGCTGTCATCACACCAGGATGTGACTTTTCTAGAAGATTCTTACTCTAGCACCTCCTTACCACCCCCTTTTCCCTGTTTAGTAGCCATATACATACACTTAAACAACTGTACATTCAACTCAATAACTTACCATATTAATCATATAACAACTCATTATATTACTTAACAATCCATAATAACTTATCATTAACCATCAATAACTCCGCCTGTGAAAGTGAATTTATTTATAACATCCTGAGTGTCTCCCTTTGTGCTCCCAGTGCTTCTGGTCTGGTTTGGCTGAGAAATTTGTCCATCATACCTCTGTTCTGTTTCCTATCATTCCAATGCGTGGCCCTTTTCCCACTGCTTGGCATTTGAATACTCTGATTATTTGACTGGATAACTTACATCTTGCACTTCATCACATTCAATTGTGTTAATCAGACTCTGTCCTGTCATGACTTTCTGGAACACATTTCCAAGCCTTCCAGCTGTAGCCCAAGGGAAGCTGTTTCTGTCTTGCATCACAAAACTGGCTGTTTTATTTCAAAGACAGCCCTTTACAAAGGACTTGCTGCATGCAATAACATCTGAGGGGCTGTTTTCCAAGACAGACAAAAAACCCATGAACAAACAGCAATCCAACCAAACAACATATTAAAAAAAGGTACTTTCTTTTTAGCTCGTGCTTTCAGTGTTTTCCAAGCTGGCTTCTTTTTCCACTGAAGTATTTTTCTTTGCACAGAAACAACCCCTTGCCAGATGATGTGACGTAACAAGGAAAACACAACTCACACACAATGGATATATTAAAGCTAAAAATGCAGACTCCCCTTATCACAATCATCATCATTTATGTTGCTGTTCATTTTTATGTCAGATTGTTTTCAGAAGGGTGAGAACAGTATCTCAGGTCCCCTGGCTAGTTTGACACCATAGCCACTTCTTATGTCTCTTATTAGCTGTCCTTCCTGTAGTTCCTCTGCCCATTTGTTGCTCCTGGATCTCTGCCTCCTTCACCTGATTTTTATCTTTTTCTGCATTTGTGGGGATTATTGTGTTGGTGGGTTTTTTTGCTGTTGTTTTTTTTTTTTTCTTGTTGCTTGTTTTGTTTGCCTGTTTTATTTGGTCACAGTTTTACTTTTGTTTTCTGCTTTTTGGGTTTTTTTTTAATCCATTTAACAGCAGAAATGACCTTGTGATTTGTATGGTGAAGTTTTGATACACAGGTGTTGCACATAAAGGTTGTTTTTGTTTTTAAAAGTAATCTCAGACACACACCTACAAGCCCCTGTGATTGGAGAACTGAGTGCTCTCAGACAGCAAATTGTGCATGAACAGGAACCTTGTCGTTCCTATCTCCATTACACATGGCAAAATGTAAAGTGGCTGGAATGGTGCCAATTCTAGCCTTGCTTTTGCTTTCTTTTGCTGCCGTGCCATAAAACCGTGCCAGAGTCATCAATGAACTGGGTTCTCCCAGGATGGGGTGTGCAGGGATGATCCCTCAGCTCCTGTGTGCACCTGGTGTGCACCAGGCCAGGCACGCGACCGTCATCCACAGCCAGCCTCTGTCTGCAAAGAGAGCAGGGAGCTGCAGCTCTGAGGAGCTCCGGGCTTAGGGAGCAAACAGACCAAATCCTTCATTCATATCAGTCACTTCACTTGAGGGTTTTCTGCTGATGGATTTTTATCTTCCTGCCCAGAGCTGGAAAAAAAGAACCCTGGCAGTTTGCTTTCGCTGTGAAGAGACTCTTGTCAACAGGTTCCAGGGCTGCTTCTTCTTTGAACTAAAAGCAGAGCAAAACTCTTCTGTTGGTCACATCAAACCAACATAAGTTTCATGAGTCTGTGAAAGATATAAGAATGTAAATATTATTTCATATTACTGTCCTTACTGTTTTCTATTCCAGTGGAGTAATTAGGTCATCATTCACTATATCAAATAACTGGAATAAGCTCTGGAAAAGGAGGTTTATTTAAAACTAAGATTGTTAAAACTACATTTCAAAAAAGGGCAGGAATTCCATGAAGAAAATGATGTGGTAAAAAAAGAGTTATTTAAACTTCTCAAAGTCCTTGGATAATGGAGCCCTGAACCCCTGTCATGTGCACTGCAGCCTTGACGGTCCCTTTGAGCCCAGGACTGCCAAGGGTCAGGGCTGGGATGAGCCTTCACCCCAAACCGGCTCCAAGACTGAGTGGGAATCAATCCAGAACAGCTCACACAAAGAGCAAAGCCTCAAGGTCAAAGCCAGACCTTCATCAGGTTGGATTTTTTTAAACACGGAACTGGAACAAATTTGCTTGTGCGGTAACATCACTGTTACCATGAAACTTTACATGAGCTACTAAATAAGCAGTGTCCTGTCCTGATGTGTGTTGCCCAAATACTGTTGAGAACTTGCTGTGCCTCTGCCCTGTGCCCCTGGGGCTGCTCCTGGCCAGGCAGCCTCAGGGGGAGCCAGCACTGGCTGCAGCCCCAGCGGCCCCCCAGGACAAGGCCCAGCAATGAAGAGGCCAAGGAAAGCACTGGGCAGCAGCAGAACCCTCAGCAGAGTTCTTTGGACAACCATGCACTGGCCACAGATCCACTGAAGCATGACTACGAGTCAGGCTACCAGTGCTATGAGCAGAGCTACAAGAAAAGTGGAGAAAAAAATCAGCTACTGACCATCTGCTCTCATACAGCTTCCGAATGCCAAGATAGCAGCCCATCAGCACAAGTGGCACAGTGAACAGTGTCACCACCGTGCCTATCATGCAGGACCTGCGCACATGCTGTGGGCAGACAATTCCTGGGGTGCTCGGTGGATTCAGGGCATTTGTACTGGACTTGCCAAGCATTTCTGTGGGAGCAATGGGGAGTGTGAGCCCGCGCTGTGCTGCACTGCTGAGCTGGCAGCACGGTGGATACGGCCAGGACGTTCTCTGTTTGCCCAGAGCTGGGGCCTGCAGGCACCTTGCCGCCCCTTGGCACAGGCTGTGCCACCCAACAAAGCCCAGCAACCCGGCAGGAGAGCCCGGGGCCAGCGCAGCTGCTTGGGCCGTCGCTGCTTGGAGGGACAGGGGCCAAACCCATCCCTGAGCAGCCCCTGCCAGCCCTGGCCCTCCCTGCCCTGTGACAGCTCCCCCAGCCTCAGGGGGACAGACCGTCATCAATTCTACAGCCAGAAAAGAAATCGTCCCTGTAACTGTGTGCTGCTTTTCTTCCCTGCAGTTGGTCCCAGAAACATCCCTCACACTGCTGGAAATGCCCACTCATTGTCTGATCAGTCCCTATGGTTTTCCAGTGTGCTTTCAGAAATTTTTCCAACAAGTCCACCAATAAATTCCAGGTTACCTCTGTGAATTGCACACTGCAGTTTCTTTCATTTTTTTCCCAATACCTGGAAGTTCCTGTATTTAGTAATGGCCTTGAGGAACTCTGATTCTATTCAATCATGTTATTTTGTATTGAGACAGATGAAACAGCCTTTTTGGTTTTGGTTTTGCCAGGTCTGGTTTTTCTCTTAGCATTATGGTTTACTTGTTATCTTCAGGTAAACTTTTTTTTTTTTTTTTTTTTTTTAAATTGTTTCCCAAGCAGTTATATTGACAATCTGTCATTCACATCTTAGTTAATGTTCCAAATATGAACAATTCTGATTCTCTTTTGCTAGGAATATAAAGATCTCCGAAATCTACATTTTTAATTTTGATGACACTGTCACTCCCCACTCCATGCTTTGACAAGGGGGTGATGCTTTCTGAAACTTCCACTGCCAACTTTTATGGTGATCCATTTGGAAATGTCCCTGAGGATAGGCAGAGTTATTTGGGAAGTGCTTGGCTTAACCTGGGTAATGGATTATTATTTTTAGTGATATAAACCTGTACTGCTACAAGATTCACAACCACGGTCCTGATTTGTGGCTCACTGCATGGATGCCTGTCTGAATTAAAACAATGTTTGTGAGGCAGCTGAAGAGCTTAGACCTCAGAGATCAATATTCCTGGGAGGAGGAGGAGGAAGGAAGGATAAAATCTTGTTTCAAAGTCTGTTTCTTCAATCCTAGGATGCCAGAAGTATGGTAGACTACACCTGTTTCCAAATGTCATTCAATTAGAGAAAAACCCTCTGCAGTGCCAGAACACCAGGACAAATTATTTGACATTTTGCCTCACAATGCATCAACATTAATTCTAGTGAATTCTTAGTTGCAGTCTGATTAGAGCAAATCAACATGGTGTGAATAGCGACAAGAATTTGCTTGTGAACAGATGATTATGTCCCACTCAATAATGAGCAAAATTTGCCTTGACTTGGAAGAAAGTAGACAGGGAGCAATGCAGTATTTGGGTTTTATCCAGTGATAAAATGGGGCAAGAAGCTGTAACAACTTACCTGTTCTACAGAACACAAGTACTGATACAGCCAAGAGTACACCCACACAACAAAGGGATTTTCAGGACATTCCTTTATTTCTTAACATGGAATGGGCAGCAAAATGCTGGCATTGGTCTGAACTGGAAGCCCTGTTCCTCTCCAGTTTCTCCTTGAGCACACTGTGTGTTATTTGCAGACTTCACTGCCCAGCCCATCAATCCTCTCTTGGCCATTTGCTAAATGGCACAACTACCAAAATACAGGTGCCAGCATAATCAGCCCAGCACTAATCCAGCACTGCTTTGATGCTGCACAGGAGCACAGAATGGCTTGGGCTGGAAGGGACATTTAAAGGCCATCTCGTCCCATGCCCTGCAGTGAGCAAGGACACCTTTAACTAGGTCAGGCTGCTCAGAGCACGAGCTCAAATGTCTGCAGGGTTGATGTCCACCTCTCTGGGCAACCTGTGCCAGGGTTTCAAAGCCTACAGTTTTAAAGAATGGGTTTCTTTTGTCTAGTCTGAATCGACTGTCTTTTAGATTAAAACCAATCCCCCTCGCTCTGGTCACAAAGGGCCCTACTAAAAATTCTGTCCCATCAGTTTTACCCTGAAGGTACTGAAAGGCAGCAATCAGGTCTCCCTGAGGTCTCCTCTCTTCCAGTCAAAACAGCCCCAGCTCTCCCAGCCTATCTCCAAAGCAGAAGGGCTCCAGCCCTCACAGCATTTTGTCCCTTCTCTGGACTAGACCCAACAGAACCATGTCCTTCATGTGTTGGGGACCAGAGCTGGATGCAGTACTCTTGTCGTGGTAGAGATGGAGACTATGCAAAGCAACACACTCCATTTCCAGAAGGCTTCAAAGCCTGTTTTTAGTCTAGCATGAATGCTTTTTCTACATTCTTACAAAGCGTGTAAGTTTACACTTTACTCATTGGTCACAAGAGACAAGCAAAGTACTTATTGGAATAGGCAGTTGCAGGTTTCTCTTATTCATCCTTCTTTCTTGGTTTGTATATCAACGCCCTTGGTAGAAAATTCTTTTGGGGTAAACATGGATCCTCTTATCAAACTTCTCTCTGGCTCACCAAAGTTGCTGTAAATTGCATGAATCTTTAAAATTAGAGGGTTTTGGGAAAGCTGCAAAAGGCAGGCCTCAGAGACAGCAAAACTGCAACTAAAGCTAAGCACTAAGATTTGTCAGCAGAAAAATTATGTAAGAAGCAGAAAAGTTAGGACAAATGGAACAATGGTCTGTGTATTAACATGTGGCTAGAATGACTCCCTAAGCTACAGAAAAGTATATCTAGCAAGATATTAGGAAGTTCTAAGCTTACTAATGGAGCTCTGGACATTGGGTTTTAAGGCTTAAAATACAAGTAGGTATTGTATTGGAAAGAAGCAAGCATTTTTTTAAGAAAAGGTACGTGTGCTTATAGTGGTTGGATAAATCTATTGTCAGTATGCTTTTGATTTGTATGACTGATCAAAATCTTTTAAAGTATGTTATAACATTAAGTTGTTTGTCTGCTGCCGGGCATGTGAGTTGCTGGCATCTACCCATTGTCACAACGATGTAATGAGACTGATGCTAGAAAAGAAACAGCTCGAGACATGTTCCTCAGCAGTCCTGTTCCGTTCCTCATTTGTACATAAACCCCAGGCCAGCAATATAAAACATCATCCACAGTAGTGCAGGTGGAGTCTCACCAGAGCAGAGCGGTGCAATCACCTCCTTCAACCTGCTGGGCATTTTCCTTTGGATACACATGGCTGACACATGTCCAGCCTCTCCTCTAGCAGCAGCCCCAAATCCTTCTTGGCCGGGCTGCTCTCCATCCCTTCATGCCTCGAGCTGTGAGATCAGCTGGGCTGGGACTGTGTCACAGCCCTTGGGCAGAGCTGCTGGGCAGGATGAGCTCACTCCCAGAGAAAGTAGAACCCACTCCGCAGGCAACTCCAGCCTGGCCATGAGGTCACAGCAGGCTCTGGGGTCACAGCAGGCTGAGCTCACAGCAGGCTCTGAGGTCACAGAGGTCCCAGAGCCCCGTGGTTGCAGAGCACCACAAGGCCCCAGCAGGCAGTCCTGGAGCACAACTGCTGCGGCAGCAGCGGCGGTGGCAGCAGTCGTGCTGACATTGGGACAGCGGCCTCAGGACAGTGGTGGCAGCGAGAGCGGCGGGACTGGCACAGGGCAAGGCACCATGGCCCTTGCTCTGCGCCTCCTCCTCCTGCTCCTTTTGGCCGTGGCCCTGCCTGCCAGGGCTGCCCAGGCTGCTCCGCTGCAAGCGCGGGGAGCAGGTGAGCCGGCAGCCTGGCTGCCCTTTCCCAGGACAGCGCTCCCTGCTCCCCGGGAAGGGCCTGGGATGGTTTTCCCCTGGGCTTTAGGGAGGGTTTCCTCTGATGGAGGCAGAGAGCCCCCCTGGGCCCTGGGCTGTGCCAGCCACCCCTCCAGGGATGTTGCACAGCGTCTGCAAAGAGGGTGGGCAGTGACCAGGTGCCAGCCCAGAGTTCCCAAGGCTCTTTCCAGCTTTGGCTGTGTCCATTGCCACCTGGCTCCCACAGCCTTACTGATCCCCTGTCAGTTCCCAGTTCCATGAGGCAGAAGGGGATCCCAGCACACCATGGAAATGGGTCTGATCTGTGCTCCCTTCTAGATTGGTATCATGACTTGGGTGATTTGGAAATGCTGGTAAATGACGACTTCAAGACCTTTCCAGATGCTGAAGGCAAGTTCTCAATGTACCTTTCCTGACAGAATAATCAGTGTCAATCTGGCAAGAGCTCCCTTCTGTCCTAAGTTCCTCTGAAGGTTGATGGATTCAGGAAAATTTGCCCTGCTCCTTTCTCAAGCCCTGAGTTATCCCACAGGATTGCTGTCAGTAGGAGGGAGCATTTAGCTGTCCATCTTCCTCCTGTGCGCAATGCCAGAGTGTCCTTCTGTGTGCTCTGTGCAGCCCCAGAGAAGAGCAGAGAGGGAAGGGGCCGGGCCCAGGGCTGTACCCCGGGGCTGAGCCTTGGGTGCAGCCTGAGGATCTCCTGCAGCACCACCGGAGCTATTCTGTCCTGCCTTTCTTTGCAGCTGAACCTGTTGGTGAAGGTGGTGCAGCTTCCCAACCCATCCCCATCACTGAGCCTCTGGGAGATGGTGAGGGTAGGTCAAGGCCTTTCCCCCTGCGAGAGCTGCCAGCTCAGAGCCCAAAGCTCGGCCAGGGGGGCATCGCTGCAGGCGCCAGGACAGAACCACGCACGTGTGTGCCCTGGCCCTGGGCCATCCCCTCACTGCTCCTGGGGCTCAGTGCTGCCTGTGCAGATCTGCAGCGATGACAGAAGCTCCTGTGGCTGTTGAGTTACAGGTGTGGCTGCAGGGAGGACTTCTCTAGCTCCTTTTATGGCTACTGCCCGCAAGCCCAGCTCCCATCGCAGGGGTGAGTAGTGTGTCTCTGCTGACTCCACAGGCTGAGCACTGGTTTTGTAAAATCCACTGAGAAATGGAAATGTTTTGCTCTAAGGTCCTCCAACAGGGAACATAAAAGCTCCAGGATACAAGAAGCACCATGAGCCATCTGAAAACATGAGGCAAATGCTGAAGGAAATGGAACAGGCAGGACAAGGTGGGTGATTTCTCTCAGGCTTCCCCTGGGACTCAGCAGCCAGGGGCATTCCCTGCACATCTGGACAGGCTGTGCCCGACACAGCTGGAAAAGATTCATGGCAGCCTCGCTGCCCTGCTGCTGCTCTCATGGCCTGCAGGGCTGTTTCCCAGCCTGGGCTGGCTGCAGCTTCTCCCCAGCCTCTGCAGGAAGGCATTTGGCACCAGCTGACAGGGAGCCCAAACTGCAGCACGGGTCTGATATGCCCTGCAATTTCCCATTCTCTGGGTTGATCAGAAAGGGCACCTGTTTGGAGAGCAGAGAGCTGTGGCCACCCAAATAGTTTTTAGAGATTTCCTAATTCTTAACCATTACTTTGACATTCACTGCCTACTGAAGATGCCACCTTCCTACTGGTGAACAGCCCCACCTGATCCAGCTGTCCCTTTTCCTTCCTCTAGAAATGGAAGGAGAGGCTGTGCTGAAGGCTGAGTTTCCCAGAGGAAGCAGTGGCTCACTGGCAGCCTCTGCTGCAGGAAGGGAGGCGCTGCCAGGCACAGTCACAGGAGGTAATTGCTGTGCCTCTGGGCCTGAGCCCTGCTGAGCCTTGAGCTGCCCTCTCTGCTACTTGGCAGAGCCGGCACAACCTGGACAAGGCTGGCACAGCCCAGAGGAATTGTTATGCTCAGGGCACTCAGGGTACTGAGCAGTCCTGCTGGGGTCCCTCCATGGGAGACACATCCCAAAACCTGGGAGTGACTGCTCAGGGTGCCCATGGTGGGCAAAGGGCAGAGGGGGAGAAGAAGGCTCCAGTGTGTCTCGACAGGGCCTGGGTATGAGCCCTTGGGCTGGGGGAGCAGTTCCAACAGAGGGAGGGAGAGAGGGAGTGCAGGAGGGAAGGAATGGTTCTGGCACTACATGCTGCACTTATCCCCAGGACTTTAGGGTTGTTTCCCTCTGTGGGAGGGAGAGGGCCCCATGGCCCTTGGGGTACTCATGCCACCCCTCCCAGGGATGTTGCACAGGGCCTGAAAAGAGGATGGAGAGTGGCCAGGAGCCAGCCCTGAGTTCCCCAGACCCCTGTGCAGCTTTGGCTGTGTCTTTTCACATCTGGATCCAATGGCCTTACCTGAACCCCTTGCAGTGCCCAGTTCCCACAGGCAGAGAGGGATCCCAGCACATCAGGAACTGGTTCTGGTCTTTGCTCCCTTCTAGATTGGTATCATAAAATGGCTTATATGGAAAATCTGGTGAATGATGGTTTGGAGAATCTAGATCGTGGTGGAGGCAAGTACTCCGTGTGTCTTTCCTAAAAGAATAATCAATGTCATTCTGACAAGAGCTCACTCATGATCCATTTACCTTAACATTATCTCAGGGCTGAAAGATTCTGTAAAACTTGCCCTGCTCCCTTCTAGAGCCCAACAGTGATTCCACAGGATCACTGTCAGTGGGAGGAAGGAGCATTTAGCTGCCCATCTTCCACTCATGTGCAATGTCAGTGTGTCCTTCTGTGTGCTCTGTGCAGCCCCAGAGAAGAGCAGAGAGGGAAGGGGCCAGGCCCCGGGCTGTGCCACGGGGCTGAGCCTTTCACAGCTCCTTTGCTGGCCTCTGGGAGCCTGAGCTGCTCCTGCTGCTGCTGCCAAGCCCTGGCCTCCACTGGGGCTGGGTTTAGAGCTGCTGGCAGCTCCAGGGAGTCCTTTCTCCCCAGACTGCCCCGCAAGGAGCTCCTTCCTTCCCAGTGTGGGCCCACCGCAGGCTCGTGGTCCCCCTGCCCCTGCTCCTGAGTGGAAGGCAGAGCTGAGGGAATGCCTTGTAGGGCACCAATCACCCAGGGCCACTCACTGCCACTCCAACCTGAGGGAGACGTGCCACACCTTTCTGTTAAGGTCCTCCTAGAGAGAAGAACCAAGGCAGAGGAGACAGGAAATCCCTGGAGGCTGCCAAACATCTGGACCAAATGCTGAGTGATCTGGAGAGACAGCGTGGTGGGTGCATTTCCCTCCCCCTTCCCCTGGGACTCAGCAGCCAGGGGTGTTCCCTGCACATCTGGACAGGCTGTGCCTGGCACAGTGGGAAGGGATCCATGGCAGCCTCGCTGCCCTGCTGCTGCTCTCACGGCCTGCAGGGCTGTTTCCCAGCCTGGGCTGGCTGCAGCTTCTCCCCAGCCTCTGCAGGAAGGTATTTGGCACCAGCTGACAGGGAGCCCATACTGCACCATGGCCCATGCACACCCTGACATCCCCTGCAATTTCCTGGTCTCCAGGCAGATCAGGAGAGGTGGTGTTTTGGAGAAGGGAAGGTTCTTTCTACTTCCAAAAGTTCATCTGATTTCCTGATCAGTCTCCATGACTTGACTTTGACCAGTATTGGGTCATGAAGATGGCAGCTCCCCGATGGGGAAGAGTCCCATCTCCTCCAGCTGTGCCTTTTCTTTCTCAAGCGATGAACCAAAAGTCTGTACAGAAGGTGGCTGTTCCAGAAAGAAGCAGTGGCCTAGTGCCAGCCTTTACTGCAGGAGGGCAGGAAGTTCCAGGCACTGGCACAGGAGGTAATTGCTCCAGTGTGTCCTGACAGGGCCTGACTCTGTCCCCTGGGGCTGGGGGAGCTGTCACAGGGCAGGGAGGGCCAGGGCTGGCAGGGGCTGCTCAGGGATGGGTTTGGCCCCTGTCCCTCCAAGCAGCGACGGCCCAAGCAGCTGCGCTGGCCCCGGGCTCTCCTGCCGGGCTGCTGGGCTTTGTTGGGTGGCACAGCCTGTGCCAAGGGGCGGCAAGGTGCCTGCAGGCCCCAGCTCTGGGCAAACAGAGAACGTCCTGGCCGTATCCACCGTGCTGCCAGCTCAGCAGTGCAGCACAGCGCGGGCTCACGCTCCCCATTGCTCCCACAGAAATGCTTGGCAAGTCCAGTACAGATGCCCTGAATCCACCGAGCCCCTCAAGAGTTTTCTGCCCCCAGCATGTACGCAGGTCCTGCATGATAGGCACGGTGGTGACACTGTTCACTGTGCCACTTTCTGTGGTCCTGTTCTGTTTCGGGTTCCGGTGGTGGAAGGAACAAAAACAGTAAGTTGTTGCGGATTTCTACCCTCCAGCATCTTCAAAGGCTGCTGATAGTCAGGGAAGATTCCCAGTCATGCTGCAGTGGAGTTGTGGCCAGTCCATGGCTGTCCAAAGAACTCTGCTGAGGGTTCTGCTGCTGCCCAGTGCTTTCCTTGGCCTCTTCATTGCTGGGCCTTGTCCTGGGGGGCCGCTGGGGCTGCAGCCAGTGCTGGCTCCCCCTGAGGCTGCCTGGCCAGGAGCAGCCCCAGGGGCACAGGGCAGAGGCACAGCAAGGTGGGGAGGAGAAAGAGCGGGGACGAGATGGCCCCTGAAAGGCAGAGGCGCTCTGGGGCCCGCTCCTGGCCAGGGAGCCTGCCCAGAGCCGTCCCCTGCTCGCCGGGGCCTCGAGGGGCAGCTGTCCAGCTGGGCCAAGGTGTGCCAGCCGCTCCAGCCGTGCTGGGGAGCCTTGCCAGCTCTGGGCCCTGCTGTGCAGGAGGGTCCCTGTGTGCCACTGGCAGCTGGGGCCTCAGCCACTGCTCTCTCCACAGCAGCGCTGCCGCAGCTCCAGCATCCCGGCCGAGAAGGCGTGACTCCCCCTCGCCCCCAGGGAGCCCAGAGAGCGTCGGGTCTGGCAGCTCTCAGACATCGCCTCAGCAGCAGCAGCTGCCCAAGAAAGCAGAGCCCCAGCGCTCCGTGCCTCCCCCACAGCCCCCCAGACCGGTTGTGATGCAGAAGCTTCCCGAGATCCCCTCACCTCCTCCCCTCCCGAGCCCCCCGCCCTGGTCCATCTAGGACTGGAAGTGGGCCAGCCATGGCAGGGCACGGGCCACCAACAGCTTGGGGCACCTGCTCTCCTTTACAAATAACACCCTTACCTATGCACAACAGCCACAGTCACTTTTCATACTGTTCTACCTTCAACAGGAAGGGCTGAAGATTCTTCCCTGTTCTGTTTCATCCTTTACCACTTAGATTTTCATACAGTTGGCTGCTGGCTGCATCTCTTAAAGGCTTTATTAGCATTGCATGTTTTACCCCACCTATCAGGCGAAAAAAATAAAAAAATATTATTCAGTTTAGACTTTGTTTTTAGTGTGGTTGGGCCACTCACATTTTGAGCAATTAATTTTCCATAATACTTCTTCCTTTTTCCTTACTATTCATAAAAAGTTAATCTGGACATAAAAATCACCACAATTACTGAGACTTCTCTCAAAGCCGAGGGGAACCTAGCACAAAATATTCTCCCTGTGTACTGCACAACAAGAAATATTCAGAGGAAACTAGAGTGGCAGCTGAGGCTTGTGGAACTCCCAGAATAATGAGCCTGCAGAGGAGGCAAAGAGCCCTAGCCTTGGTTGAGGGAACTTCTCCTCACAGACTCCTCTGAGAATGTGGCACTCCAGGAGGGGAAAGCTTTTAAACCTTTGCCTTACCTTCCTCCTGTGCTAAAATGTAAGGCTCTTCCTGAGAATAAACTGAGCTATAAAATATTCTTCATTCCTCAACAAAGCTACTCAGGTTTTCGATTTATCTTAAAAGAGCAAAACCAAATGGGGCCAGAAATTTCTCATCAAAGCCTGTTTGCAGAGAAACCCCACCATAGGAAAGAAAATATTTATTAGCATCAGTTCACTCAAAAGAAACCCAGCCCTGAATTGAGCAGCGCTTTAAATGAACTTGAATTCACTTTCCTCACATATCAGCTGGTTTGGTTTGCTCTTTTTTTGTCCTAGAGAGAATATTCAAACTATTTGCTCTTGACAGGACTCCTTGGATGGTACTCAAACCTGGTTCCTCATGATGCCTTGTCTGGCCTGTTAATGCAGCCTGTTAGCAGCACCTGGCTTTGCCACCCTGCTCATGGTAGCGGGGCACAGCTGGTGCCATGGTTCCCTCTGGTGACACGGTCCCCTCTGGTGCAACAGTCCCCTCTGGTGCCCGTCCTGGTTTGTGGCATGTCCATGCTGGTGGAGGATCCCTGCTTGTGCTGCTGACTGCATTCAACAAGGCCGGTCCTACTCGCCAGCCAAAGAGAGACTAAAGTCACTGCTTTGGGCAGCTTCTTTGAGCGAGTTTAACGCTTACTCATCTCTATGCCAGACCCCTGAAAAGCCACACAGCAACACCATAAAGTCAGCTCATCGACAGAGGTGAGCAGGTCTGAGCAAACAGAAGGTCGGCTTTCAAGCACATTGGGTTTTTAATTTAGTGGAAGCACTCACTCGTTCACGAGCCTTACTTGTCCAAGTGGATTGTGCGATGCTGCTGTCTTGCTCGCGTTCAAGAGGAAACAGAGGGGAGAAAGGAGTTAAGAAATGAGAGACGCACCTGGGGCACAGGCTCGGCAGCCAGACGGAGCAGGGCGGCACCGGGCCGCTTTGCCGGAATCCCTTTTGGTGCCGGACAAAGGCGGACGCTGCTCGGCGAGCGGCGCTGGAGCGGCGGCGGCCCCGCCCCGCCCGTCCCGCCCCGCCGCGGGCCGGGGCCGTGCGCTCGGCCGGGCGGGCGCTCGGGATGCTCGGGCCGCGCCGCGGGCCGGGCGGGCGCGATGGAGCCGCCGGAGGGCTGGGACCCCTACGGGCGGCCGGCCTGGCGTACGCAGTGGCTGGTCAGCGCCCTCGCCTCCCACTATGGGCTGGAGCACGGCGTGGAGAACGAGATCGCCGTGCTGGCCACCGGCCTGGATCGCTACCTGCAGGAGATCTTGCAGCGCCTGGGCCGCGCCGGGGCGGGCCGCATCCCCGGCGAGGACTGCCGCACGCTGTGCCGGGTGCTGGGGCTGGAGGAGGCGGCGGAGCCCGAGGAGTGCGCGGGGCTGTGGGACGGGCTCTCGGCCGAGCTCACCTTCCGCCAGTTCCACGCGCGGCTCTGCGGCCACTTCAGCACCCGCGCGGGGCCGCGGCTGCCGCCGGGCCGGGAGAGTGAGCACATCGAGACCCAGATCCGCCTGCGCAGCCCCCACCGCCGCCGCCGCCGCCGCGCCGACCCCGCCGGCCGCGGGGCCGCGGGCAGCGCCGAGCGGCGGCCGCCGGGGCCCCGCTGCCGAGAGCGCTGCGAGGAGATGGTGGCGCTGGAGCGGCCGAGGAGCGCATGGCCAGGCTGCGGGAGGAGAACGGCACCTGCGGGAGCTGCTGGAGCACATGCGCGCCGCCCTGCAGAGCAGCGGGGCGCGGTGCCTGGCGCTGCAGGTGAGTCCGGGCCGGCTTCTGCACCGGCCTCCCGGGGGCGGCTCGGCCGGGCCCGAGTGCTGCAGGAGAGATGCTGCTCTCGGAAAGTCAGTGCTATAAATTGAGGCGAATCATTTGATTCAGCCTTTTAAGATCAATTAATAATTTTATTAATTACAGCAAGCGATAGCAAGCAAACAGTGCTGGGTGCAGCTGGGGAGTCTGCGCTCTGCCATGGGGTGACACCCTTCCTTCTCTTCAGTCCCTTTTTATACTTTCCTTTTTCGTATCTTCTCTGCGTTGTGCTGGCAACAGTTGATTTCACAAGAGGGGTGATGGGTCTCCTCTGCTGCGGTTATCCAGCCAGTTCCAGCCAGTCCTGCAAGATCTTTCTTTTTTTTTCCATACATAGTTATCACATTGTTTTACAGTATTTGCTTGCGGTTACCTAGCCTTGCCTAATCTTGCAAGTTCCATGCCCCGACCCCCACCCTTTTCCTCTACCCTAATTTCACACTCTTGATGAACAAACAAGGCAATGCAGTTTTTCACATTCCCCCGTTTTTTTTTCTTCTACCATTTTGTTCATCAAATCGTTTTATTTCTTGGTGGGTTAGAATTAAAGTCTCTCCTACTTCAGGATTTCTAGGGAGAGTTTCATATTTGGCTTTGATCAGCATCAGGTGTGCTGCCTTCAATTTTCTTTTTGCTATTCCAATTTTATCTCCTGCTGTTTGCCAATCTGAGGCTATTGTTTTACACTCTCAGTACCTACAGAAATATTCCCTAGGGTAATTGCAATACCCTTTCCCTGGGTTTGATGCTGGACGCATATAAAATCCTATGTTATTAAAACAGGGCTCTACAGGGGCTAGTTTGCATAACCGTGGGGTAAATCTAGGGGGTCTGGATGTTATCTGACTCTGAATTACTCTACTATGTACTCCAGTTATTGTCTACTTAAAGGGTTGGTGCAAAGCTGGGGAACCCTCTCTTTGGTATACAGTACAAAGCACTAACATATTATTTTCCAATAAGGGTGGGGTTATGACCTTGTTTTTATTGCATAATATCTTGTTTTCCCCTCTTGGGTTTGTTGCCTTTCTGGTGTTTCAGAGGCAATCAGACCGGTCGTCTGGGGGAGCCTAGTACTCGGTTGGCAATAGTTGGAGCATTTCAGCATTATTCTATTTGGGGGGGACCTGGCTTTTTCCCCTCTGCCTCGCTCGCCATCTCCGGTGCTTCAAGCCGCGAGGTGAATTATCTCCTCGGCAGCAGCGGTACTCGCCTGGGCGTCCTTTCCCCTGCTCCCGCCTAACTTCATACTGTTCCCAATTTTTATCTTTGACCGGGGGTGGGTCGCGCGGGACCCCCTTTAGTTCACTCTGACAACACCTTTTTAGAATTTGGGCAACAAATGGAGTGGGTTCGTTAGTATGGAAACAAAAGTTTCCTGATGCACTCCTTTGGTGTATATTTTTTACCAGTCCTCAGACTCGAAACAAATCTACTGATTTTTCAATTTTCTTGATTTTAACACAATTTCTGTTCAGACCCCAGTTGGCGGCCTCCCCCCTTGGCAATGGACCTGCCACCGTTCTTGGCAAATTTTACATGCAAAGCACCTGAAAGGACAACAATCACAATCTACCTTATTACAAATTATCAAATAATCATTAAAATAATTACTAACACACACAAAAGGATAATAAGTATAATCTACCTTATTATAAACTACTAAAAAATTACTAATAAGTAGGTAATTATATCCCTTTTTGTTCTCCTTTGCAACCGACTTAAATGATGCACACAGAGTTCCTAGATTTTTCTTAATGGTAACCTTCAAATTCCTAGGCTGGCTGTCTACTTTCCACTGGTCATCCATGGTGGCTGGACTTTTAACTCGACTGGCATGCGTCCACTCTTTCTCGGCCGTCCGTATCACAGTTCTTGTGGTTTTCTTTCTTCTCAGATTTTACTAAAAGTAGGAACTACTTCATAGGCATATTTAGAATTAGTAAAAATAGTCCCACTTTTTCCTTTCAATAAATTTAGAGCTTTAAGCACAGCATATAATTTGCATGCTTGGGCTGACCAGCTGGGGCTAAGGGGACCAGATTCTACTGTCTTAAATGTTTTCTCATCTATTATAGCATACCCGATTTTTTTTTTTTAATTTTTTTTTTTTTTTCAGAACTCGAGAGAACTTGTCTACATATAATTGAGCTTCTTTTAGTTTTTCTTCCTCATGATCTGGCTTTATTTTTGTTTGTTCCTTTATCTGTTGGAGGTAAACATGTGTTAGTTCTGTAATTGGTTCTTTATATAAAAAAACACTGGGCCGGGTTTTTCAGGCCCGTGGTTTCTTAACTTAAGAGAGGAGACTAGGATGCCTTCATACGTTAGGAGTCTGGCATCCGTTATCTATTTGTCGGCCTTCTGTTGCAAAACTCCATGAATGTTATGGGGAGATAAGACTTTTAGCTCACTTCCAAAGGTTATCTTCCCAGCTTCCTCTATCAGAAGAGCAGTGGCTGGCTAATGGGATCAAGGAGTTTGGAGAGATATGCTACTGTTTTGGTTTTTTTTTTGTTTTGTTTTGTTTTGTTGTATGTGTTGGGGTTTTTTTGTTTGTTTGTTCGTTTGGGGTTTTTTTTTGCAATTAATAAATCATCCACATATTAATAACACTGTCCCTTCCCCTAAAGAATAACTTGCCAGTATTTGTTCTAAAACTTATCCAAACAGATTTGGGGATTTTGTAAATCTCTGGGGAAGGACTGTCCATCTAAATTTTTTTTTTTTTGGTTTCAGTCCTTGCCTCCCCTCCTTAGGTATAGGATATTGCTTAATTCTGACAGGTATCTCCGGGTTCCTAATAGTTACTTCAAAGGGTTCAATGTTTAATTTTCCTGTACTATTAGGGGAGTACCAAACCTCTGAATTAATCTTTTTCTCATCCTCAGCCTGGAGAGGACACAATTTTACTGTTAGTTCTCCCTTGCTAATCTCTATCCCTATCCCAAATTTAACTATCAAATCTCTTCTCAGTAAATTATAATCTGCTTTTGGAACTAATAAAAATTACTCAATTACTAATTTGGAGTTACTTTCTAAAAGGAAATCCTTGATTACAGGTACTCCAAAGGGTTTCCCTTTGGCTCTAATCACTTGTATTATTTCAGATGAAATCTTACACCCTTGGGGAAGGGTCCGGACACTCGGTCTTTCCGCCCCTGAGTCCACAAGGAACTCATATTCTTGCTTCTGGGGACCTATTTTTAATTTTACCAGGGGCTCTGTTCTTTCTCTTGTCCCCAGCAGATAGAGCCCCTGACACCCCTAATCTTCCTTAAACTGCTCTTCATCAGCCATCCTTTGTCGGCATTCCCGCTTCATATGTCCCTTTTTCCCCCAGTAAAAGCAAACAATCCTATCTCCTCTACCTTGTCTTCCGTCATTCACCTGCCGACCAGCTCCCCTCAAACCTCCTGGGTGGCCACCACCCCTTCTTTGGGGAGATTGCCTCTGTCCTTCCCTTACAGCTGCTAACATAATCTTAGACTGCTTCTTGTAGTTCTCATCCTCCCTCCTAACATAAACCTTCTGAGCCTCCCGCAGTAACTCATCCAGCCCCCTCGCTTGCCTCCCTTCTAACTTTTCCAACTTCTTTCTAATATCCATCCACGAGTTTACCACAAAATGAACTTTCAACAGTGTCTCCCCTTCAGGAGTGTTAGGGTCCACTCCTGAATATAACTGAAAGGCTTTTCTCAGCCTCTCCAACAACTCAGTTGATCTTCATCCTTTTTCTGTTGTTCCTTGAATGCCTTTTGTACATTCTGTCCATGAGGGACAGCCTTCCTTATTCCCTGTATTATTATATTTCGCAAATCGCCCATATGGGTATGGTGTAACGGGTCTTGATTATTCCACTGGGGATTCTGTAGGGGCCATTTAGTATCTGCTAATGGTCCCTGCTGATGTTCATCATCCCAGATTCTCATGCCCGTTTCCCTAATCATTCTCCTTTCTTCTGCAGAAAACAAAATCCCTAACATGGATTGCATCTCCTCCCAAGTATAAATATTAGGTCCCAAAAAATGATCCAACCGCTCCACCACCCCTAAAGGATCTTCTAACAAATTTCCGAGTTCCTTTTTAAATTCCCTAGCATTCCCCGAGTTTAATGGGACGGATATGTACCCTATTCCTAGAATCTGGGCAGGCTGTCCTGGTTGCGCTGCATTTGGGTTAGGCACCATTCCCATTCCATGCTCCCTAAGGGGAAATATAGCCAATTCTTGCTTTCCCTTTTGTCGGGTCTGGCTTCGGGTTACTCGCCGAGAACCCTCAGGGATACTTTCCTCCAACCTTTCACCTTCTGGACCCTCATCCTCCGATAATTCTTGGGTGGGTGCCGAGGGACCCGGGTGGTCTACTAGCAAAGGATCCGGGGGCGGGGGGTATAAAGGTTGTGGCGGTGGAGGTGGCAATGGAAGAGAGGGTGGTGGTGGCGGTATATAGGGAGGGGGGATACCTGGGGGTAATTCAATTTCTTTTGGCCTCTTTTTCTTCCTCTCGATATTGAGAGCAAATAATTTTGTCCTTGTCTATCCTCTTATCTAGAGGACTGCATATTTACTTTTTTCTAAATTAAGGGGTTCTTTTGAATTAATGTAAATATTTAAGGCCTGACAGATCCAATCCTCAAAAGACCCAAATATCGGCCAATATAACTGATCCCCTCTTATTTGTTTCCCCCCCCAAACTTCCATGCAGTAATGAGCCATTTTTTCTTTATCTTTTCCCTTCCTAGAAGGAAAGGCATTCCAGTATTTAATCATTGAGCCTAATGGACTATTCTCTGAAATATGGGGAAGTTTTACAGGGATTCCCCCACCCATGGGTTCAGCAGGCTTGCTTTTCCTCTGACCCATTTTCTGGAGTGCCTTCTAACACACACACACTTGCTTCCCTCAATTCGTGGCCCAGTCCGTCGCCGGATATGGGAACCGCACTACTATGAGGTCCGCACTTGCCTGGGGAGTCCGAGCTGTCGGCCCCCCTCTCATACACCACACTCGTCACACTGCAGGATTCCCGACCCCCGACCAGGCGGTCCTGTTCTCCCAGAACAGGCCTCCTCCGGACACCAGGTCCTTCGGAAAATACTTACACCATCCGGTGTCTTTGCCCGGGGCTTCGTGCACAAAGATTAAGGGGGTCGCCGGCAGTTCTTTGCTTGCTATCGGATTTTAGGTTCGTCGGTCGGAGTCCGGGGAGGAGTGTCCCCGTAAGGCCACTGTTAAAGCAAAGGCAGTGGGGCGCCTCCTTAGCGAGGCCCCCTCTCCAGGTGTTCCGATCCGAGTCACGGCACCAAATTTGTTATAAATTGAGACAAATAATTTGATTCAGCCTTTTAAGTTAAATTAATAATTTTATTAATTACAGCAAGCAATAGCAAGCAAACAGTGCTGGGTGCAGCTGGGGAGTCTCCGCTCCGCCAAGGGCTGACACCCTTCCTTCTCTTCAGTCCCTTTTTATACTTTTCTGTTTCGTATCTTCTCTGAGTTGTGCTGGCAACAGTTGATTTCACAAGAAGGGTGATGGGTCTCCTCCACTTGAGGTTATCAGTTCCAGCCAGTCCTGCAAGATCTTTTTTTTTTTGTTTCCATATATAGTTATCACATTGTTTTACAGTATTTGCTTGCAGTTACCTAGCCTTGCCTAATCCTGCAAGTTCTATACCCTGACCCCCACCCTTTTCCTCTACCCTAATTTCACACTCTTGATGAACAAACAAGGCAATGCAGTTTTTCACAGTCAGTGTTTGTCACCCCTCCACTGCTGGACCGAGACCGCAGTTGTTCATTCAGCCTTGGCATTAACTTTTTTTTATAAAGTTGAGTTACAGGGAGGCTTTAAGGAGCAAGGTATGGCACCGATGTGCCATTAACTATAGTTATGGATAGCACTCTATTTAAAGTGTAGGGGAGCTCAGCTAAACAAACCCACGTGTACAATGCTGCTGCTTCTTCTACTGCATGTGCAGTCAGGATGTGCTGATAGCATTTGCTGGATGTGCACCACCACAGGGTTTTTCCTGAAGTAACAACTTTTGGATTCTTACCTGCACAAGCAGATGCAGTGTCTCCGTCAGAAGTGCCTATAAGAAATATTGGAAGGATGTTTTCTTCAGAGTGTGGTCACAAGAGTTCAGAGTTGGAGCCAGTTCTGCAGGCAGACTGATTAATAGTCTGGGGCTCCTCTGCAGAGCCCCATTAATTCTGGGGCTGGCTTCTGCTGGTTCTGCTATCCTGGCTCGAGTGACATACTTAACAGCAGTTCCATTACTCTGTCATGAAATAGCGTGGAACAGGCAGAGCAGGGAAGGGCAGCATGAACCGATTGTTCTGGCAGCTCTGACCAGGTCTGACCAGGTCTGATTTGATACTCAGCACTCACAGAACCCTGCTCCACCTGTGACACTTCCACTTGCAGTAGATGACTGTTCTCTTCACAATGTCCAGCAAGGCAGGTCAAAGACACTTTCACCATTTGCATCTAAAAAAGGGAAAGGAAATCAGCAGCAGCCATGAAGTCACCAGTCTGAGGTCCCAGGAAGAATGAAAACTACAAAGAGGAGAGCCCCAGAACACCCCCAGCTGCTCCCTGCCCTCTTCTTCTGAACACAACTTCATTGGAAATCTTTTTCAGCAAACTTCTTGACTCCTAAGTACAGACCATAGTGATGACATTACAGGTATACAGAAACTTGTGCAATAACATAATAGTGAGTAGTTTGAAAAGTGAATGCAT
The DNA here is from genome assembly GCF_050655825.1 of Lonchura striata. Taxonomy (NCBI): domain Eukaryota; kingdom Metazoa; phylum Chordata; class Aves; order Passeriformes; family Estrildidae; genus Lonchura; species Lonchura striata. The sequence goes on along the minus strand of NC_140734.1, from coordinate 4,345,352 downwards.
AGCTAGGTATTAAAATCTACTTTCCAGATATTGTTTCCTTGTCCTCAGTATTTGGCAAAGGTCAAGTAGCATTAGTTGCTGATCAACTCTATGTGATCAAAAAAAAAAAAGCCAACAAAGCCCAATCCAGCTACTTTCAGTCTTAATTAAAATCTATCAATTTCTCCCTGCTTTGTGCTCCTGGTCATTACAGGTGGGGCTGCAGGGAGGACTTTCCCTACTCCACGGCTGGATGCTGCACACAAGTCCAGCTCCCATTGCAGGGGTGAGTAATGTGTCCTTGCTCACCCCACAGGCTGAGCTTTGGTTTTGTGCAATCCATTCCTGGAAAATGGAAATATTTCTCTTAAGGTCCCCTGAGAAGAAAGAACAAACCTACAGGAGAGAGTAAGTCCCTGGAGGAATCCAAACATCTGGAACAAATCCTGAGTGATCTGGAGAGACGCCGTGGTGGGTGCATTTCCCTCAGGCTTTCCCTGGGACTCAGCAGCTGGGACCTTTCCCTGCACATCTGGACAGTCCCTGCCCAGCACAGTGGGAAGGGATCCATGGCAGCCTCGCTGCCCCGCTGCTGCTCTCACAGCCTGCAGGGCTGTTTCCCAGCCTGGGCTGGCTGCAGCTTCTCCCCAGCCTCTGCAGGAAGGCATTTGGTACAGGGAGCCCCAACTGCACCACGGGCTTGCAATCCCCGGCAATTTCCTGGCCTCCAGGCAGTTCAGGCAGGGCGCTGTTTGTAAAACAGTGGGTCCTGTGGCAGCCCCAAGAGCCTTGGCCTCTTCCTGACCCTTATCCATGTCTTTGACAAGTATTGCATCCTGAGGATGCCACCTCCCCAGTGGGGAATGGTTACACCTGATCCAGCTGACCCTTTTCCTTTCTCCAGAGATGGACCACAGGGCTTTGCTGAACGCAGCACTCTCTGGAGGAAGCAATGGCTCCATGCCAGCCCCCGATGCATGAATGAGGGAGATGCCAGACAGTGCCACAGAAGGTGATTGCTGTGCCAGGCTCAGCCAGCCTGAGCAGTCCTGGTGGGGTCCCTCTGTGGGAGCCACATCCTGAAACCTGGGAGTGGCTGCACGGGGTGCCCAGGATGGGGAAAGGCCGGAGAGGGAGAGCAAGGCTCCAGTGTGTCCTGACAGGGCCTGACTCTGTCCCCTGGGGCTGGGGGAGCTGTCACAGGGCAGGGAGGGCCAGGGCTGGCAGGGGCTGCTCAGGGATGGGTTTGGCCCCTGTCCCTCCAAGCAGCGACGGCCCAAGCAGCTGCGCTGGCCCCGGGCTCTCCTGCCGGCCTGCTGGGCTTTGTTGGGTGGCACAGCCTGTGCCAAGGGGCGGCAAGGTGCCTGCAGGCCCCAGCTCTGGGCAAACAGAGAACGTCCTGGCCGTATCCACCGTGCTGCCAGCTCAGCAGTGCAGCACAGCGCGGGCTCACGCTCCCCATTGCTCCCACAGACGTTATCACTGGAACAGGAATATATGCCCCGGATCCAGTGCGCCTCCCAAGAATTGTCTGCCCCCAGCATGTACGCAGGTCCTGCATGATAGGCACGGTGGTGACACTGTTCACTGTGCCACTTGTGCTGATGGGCTGCTATCTTGGCATTCGGAAGCTGTACGAGAGCAGTCAGTAGTTCATTTTTCTCCACAGTTTTCTTGTAACTCTGCTCATAGCACTGGTACCGAACTTGTAGTCATGCTGCAGTGGAGCTGTGGCCAGTCCATGGCTGTGCAAAGAACTCTGCTGAGGGTTCTGCTGCTGCCCAGTGCTTTCCTTGGCCTCTTCATTGCTGGGCCTTGTCCTGGGGGGCCGCTGGGGCTGCAGCCAGTGCTGGCTCCCCCTGAGGCTGCCTGGCCAGGAGCAGCCCCAGGGGCACAGGGCAGAGGCACAGCAAGTTCTCAACAGTATTTGGGCAACACACATCAGGACAGGACACTGCTTATTTAGTAGCTCATGTAAAGTTTCATGGTAACAGTGATTTTACCGCACAAATAAATTTGTTCCCGTTCCGTGTTTAAAGAAATCCAACCTGATGAAGGTTTGGCTTTGGCCTTGAGGCTTTGCTCTTTGTGTGAGCTCTGTTCTGGATTGATTCCCACTCAGTCTTGGAGCCAGTTTGGGGTGAAGGCTCATCCCGGCCCTGACTCTTGGCAGTTCTGGGCTCAAAGGGACCATCAATGCTGCACTGCACATGACGGGGGTTTAGGGCTGGATTATCAAAGGGCTCTGAGAAGTTTAAATTACAGTCTTTTTTCTACATCGTTTTCTTTACGGAATTCCTTCCCTTTTTTAAAACTTGAAAGTTTGAAAAAGTTGAAAACTTGAAAGTTTGAAAAAAACCTTATTTTCCAGAGCTTATTCCAGTTATTTGATAAAGTGAATTATGGCCTATTTACCCCATGGCTGAATTAGAAAACAGTAAGTACAATAATATGAAATAATATTTACACTTCTATGTCTTTCACAGACTCATGAAACTTATGTTGGCTTGATGTGACCAACAGAAGAGTTTTGCTCTGCTTTTAGTTCAAAGAAGAAGCAGCCTCGGAACCTGTTGAGAAGACTCTCTTCACTTCATAGCTGAAGCAAACTTCCAGGGTTCTTTATTGAGGAATATAAAATCTATCTTTTCTGTATATATTCCTGACAAGTAACCGATGGAAATTAGGGATTTGGACTCTTTGGGAAGTACTGACCAGTTGGACATTGGCTCTCTGAAGCTCACTCTGTAATAATCAGTCTTTTTCAGAAGAGAATGTTCAGTATCTTCCTGGCATTACATTTATATTTGTATTCAAAAAGACATCTTGAAAGAGATTTACAACAGCTCTTTACGGTGCCTTAGTTGACTTCTATCTCTTTCACCATAGGTGCCGATGAAAACCTGGATGGCTCCATTAAAAAAGCTGCAAAGCAGATCCTGGAAAAGGGCGCATACATCTGCTCCCACCCTCTAGACAGGAACTTCTGATCCCTCCCTGACAGCAGGCACTCATGAATGGAAATCAGGGACGAATTTGCTGCAGTTCCTGTATTGGACACCTTAAAAGCATCTGTTATTTAATGTCTTTACTAAATGTATCTGTATAAAATAAAACTTCTTTCTAACCACAATTCATAGGAAAAGGATAAATGAAGAGATTTTATTTAAAGCTGAAGTGACTTGATTATAGACATAGATTAGATTGATACAGATATAGATATATAAATTAGATATAGATATAGATATAGATACAGATATAGATATAGATAGATATAGATATAGATACAGATAGATATAGATATAGATATAGATATAGATATAGATATAGATATAGATATAGATATAGATATAGATATATCCAGTGTGGTGGTGTCTGTAGCTCTTCTCTTGAGCACTGAGGTCTTGAGGTGTTGTTTCTATTGTGTTTTCAATTGCAATTCTGTTTCAATGCTCGGTTCTATAAACCTCCCACTTTTGTGTTGCTATAGCATATTTTATCCTTAATGGATTGTTCCTTTCCCCTTGTGTTGTTGGTTTTGCCCTGGTTGTCCAACTTCCCAAAGACCTGCCCTTTGTAGCCGAATGTTCCCTGTTCCTCGTGCCACTGAATGTCAATCCCTTCTCATAATTGCCCCTTTCTCCAGAAACTTCCCTGTCCTTTTTGTATCCTTCGAGGCTCCATTGGTTTGTTTCAATTGTTTCCCTCCCCTCTAATTCCCTATTGGTTTAAACATTATATTCCCCGCCTTGTGCTCCTCCCCAGGATTCTCCCAGTTGGTTAAAGCTCTGTACCCTCTCCTGTTTAAAAACCCTCCCGCAGCCTGCATTTGTGTGTTTCTGTCACTGACTCTCCTGGCAATAAACGCAGTTAGCAATCATACAGAAGACCTCTCCTTATTCCTTGTCCCTGCTCTTGACACTTTGCTCCTGTGCCATAGAGCAGTTGTGCCCTACAGCCGCACCCTGAATTGCGTGGCTGGAGAGACAGCATGGTGGGTGCATTTCCCTCCCCCTTCCCCTTGGACTCAGCAGCTGGGACCCTTCCCTGCACATCTGGACAGGCCGTGCCCGGGACAGTGGGAACGGATCCATGGCAGCCTCGCTGCCCTGCTGCTGCTCTCAGGACCTGCAGGGCTGTTTCCCAGCCTGGGCTGGCTGCAGCTTCTCCCCAGCCTCTGCAGGAAGGCATTTGGCACCAGCTGACAGGGAGCTCAAATTGCGCCATGGGCCTGAGATGCCTGCAATTTCCTGCTCTCTGGGGAGATGCAGAGAGGCAGCTGTTTACTGAAGGGTGGAGTTTTGGAGCAGCTCCAAAACTCTGGGCATTTTCCTTGTCTTTATCCACCTGTTTGACAAGTATTGCTGGTAGCAGAAGAGCACAGCAGAGAGGAATTATGGCATGCAGGCTCAGGGCTTTTGGCACTGAGCAGTCCTGTGCCAAGAGGTGGCAAGGTGCCTGCAGGCCCCAGCTCTGGGGGAAACAGAGAGTGAGAATGTGCTGGCCATATCCACCGTGCTGCCAGCTCAGCAGTGCAGCATAGCAATGGCTCACTCTTCCCATTGCTCCCAAGATGCAGCTGGCACCTCAACACATGCTGACAAAATCTGGAAAAGCATGAGAAGAGATTTCTGCTGGGGAACATCTTGTTTGATGAAGTTGATGGCCATTGTGGCTGGTGCAGCACTTGGCCTGATGATGTGCTTGGCTGGAATCTGGTATTTCTGCATGAGAAATTGGTGAGTGTTTTGCTGATCTCATTCTCCAAGAGCTTCCTTTAAAGGCTGCTGATAGTCAGGGAAGATTCCCAGTGAGGCTGCAGTGGAGTTGTGGCCAGTCCATGGCTGTGCAAAGAACTCTGCTGAGGGTTCTGCTGCTGCCCAGTGCTTTCCTTGGCCTCTTCATTGCTGGGCCTTGTCCTGGGGGCCGCTGGGGCTGCAGCCAGTGCTGGCTCCCCCTGAGGCTGCCTGGCCAGGAGCAGCCCCAGGGGCACAGGGCAGAGGCACAGCAAGGTGGGGAGGAGAAAGAGCGGGGACAAGATGGCCCCTGGAAGGCAGAGGCGCTCGGGGGCCCGCTCCTGGCCAGGGAGCCTGCCCAGAGCCGTCCCCTGCTCGCCGGGGCCTCGAGGGGCAGCTGTCCAGCTGGGCCAAGGTGTGCCAGCCGCTCCAGCCGTGCTGGGGAGCCTTGCCAGCTCTGGGCCCTGCTGTGCAGGAGGGTCCCTGTGTGCCACTGGCAGCTGGGGCCTCAGCCACTGCTCTCTCCCAAGGTGCTGCTGCTGTGCATCTTCAGAAGACGAGCCTAACAACTCAGGCAGACAGAACATGACCTGTGTTCCCAGCTCTTCACATCTGTCCCCATCTGCCCTGCCACAGCTTCTGGACCACCTTGAGCCATTCCCAAAACACACCCATCCACAACGAGACCCTCTGCCCCTGAGCCCCCTGGCCCTGTTCCCCTACCATGTCTGAAGGTTGGCAGGACCCCTCTGCCAGGGCAGGACTTGGCCCACATTTTATGTTCAAATAAATGATAAGAGTTGTCAGAGATATGCCCAGGTGTTTCCACCAGCAAAGCCCAGCCGGCACCAGCCCTGGCTGAGCTCCATGGCCAGGAGCAGCCGTGGATGCCCACGGTGAGGGCAGGCAGGAGCCAGGCAGGGGCTGCTGTGACCTGCGGCGGGGCCCCGAGGGGCTGGGGGAGCCCATGCTGAGCGTCCCGGGGCTGAGGGCACATCTCCTTCAGTGGGATCATCTGGGCCTGGGCTTCATGAGACACTCAGGGATATTGTGGGGTCTCTCCTGAGCTGTGCAGGGATCCCTCAGGAGGCACTCAGGAGTATTTATGGCCTCTCCTAAGGTGTGCAGGGATCCCTCATGAGCTGTGCAGCAGCAGGGTAAACTTGAGGGGTTTTTTCCCTCTTCTCAGCACAGCAAAGGGACACTTCGCCAAGGTTTTGCAAAGCTGGGAGAAAGCCTCTTGCAAACCTTTGGGCCCTGCCTGTTCATGGGGAGGATCCAGAGTCTTGTACGTTGGCCTGATGGTGCAAAAATCCTCCCAACATCCCTCTGTTTGCAAAAATCAAGGCTTTGTGCTCATTAATAGGGAAAGTTGTACGGGTGGCCTGCAGCTAATGTTCTTTTGTTGGCTGCACCCCAGTCCTTGCTCAGGTCTAAATAACTGACACAGCCTCGAGCTGCTCTTAAGACTGATTTGATCAAAGGCACTGAAGCTCTGCTGACTACAAATTGTCCAGGAAAACAAGCACAGTATCTTGGCTAATGTTGGTGAAAAAAGCAGAGTGCAGAGTTGAACCTGTGAGGCCACCTCACTGCCATCTCCCCCCACCCTTTTATTTTGAATTGATTTAATATTCGGAGTGCCAGTTCTTGCATGAAATGGGCCCTCAGCAAGGAGTTGCTGGGCCTCCTTGTGGTAAACAGGCAAAATGAAATTAAAAGGAGGCTGATGGCTTTAAAAAAAATGTGCCTGTTTATTAAAACTTAGAACAACAGAGGAGGAGGCCTCAGGGTAAGCCGAGGGCATGCGTGACAAGCCAGAGGTAGCTCTAACAGTGCTGTGTAACAAGGTGTTCCTGCAGACACGAGGTACCCTCGAAAGAGCCTGGGGGCTCCGCACCCAGGGATTTTTTAAACTCTCCTGGGGGTGCTTGGTTGGTGCGCTTTGGATCCTCTGGCCCACTGGTCCTTGTCTGGGTCACTGATAGCTCTGTAAGATGGTGCAGTCCTGACCAATCATTTTGGAACACAGCAATCTTACTGGGTGGCTCATTTCCCAGTCATAGTTCCAGTTGCTGTCATCACACCAGGATGTGACTTTTCTAGAAGATTCTTACTCTAGCACCTTCTTACCACCCCCCTTTCTCTGTTTAGTAGCCATATACATACACTTAAACAACTGTACATTCAACTCAATAATTTACCATATTAATCATATAACAACTCATTATATTATTAACAATCCATAATAACTTATCATTAACCATCAATAACTCCGCCTGTGAAAGTGAATTTATTTATAACATCCTGGGTGTCTCCCTTTGTGCTCCCAGTGCTTCTGGTCTGGTTTGGCTGAGAAATTTGTCCATCATGCCTCTGTGTCTGTTTCCTATCATTCCAATGCGTGGCCCTTTTCCCACTGCTTGGCATTTGAATACTCTGATTATTTGACTGGATAACTTACATCTTGCACTTCATCACATTCAATTGTGTTAATCAGACTCTGTCCTGTCATGACTTTCTGGAACACATTTCCAAGCCTTCCAGCTGTAGCCCAAGGGAAGCTGTTTCTGTCTTGCATCACAAAACTGGCTGTTTTATTTCAAAGACAGCCCTTTACAAAGGACTTGCTGCATGCAATAACATCTGAGGGGCTGTTTTCCAAGACAGACAAAAAACCCATGAACAAACAGCAATCCAACCAAACAACATATTTAAAAAAGGTACTTTCTTCTTAGCTCGTGCTTTCAGTGTTTTCCAAGCTGGCTTCTTTTTCCACTGCAGTATTTTTCTTTGCACAGAAACAACCCCTTGCCAGATGATGTGACGTACCAAGGAAAACACAACTCACACGCAATGGAGATATTAAAGCTAAAAATGCAGACTCCCCTTATCACAATCATCATCATTTATGTTGCTGTTCATTTTTATGTCAGATTGTTTTCAGAAGGGTGAGAAGAGTATCTCAGGTCCCCTGGCTAGTTTGAAATCATAGCCACTTCTTATGTCTCTTATTAGCTGTCCTTCCTGTAGTTCCTCTGCCTATTTGTTGCTCCTGGATCTCTGCCTCCTTCACCTGATTTTTATCTTTTTCTGCATTTGTGGGGAATATTGTGTTGGTGGTTTTTTTTGCTGTTGTTTTTTTTTTTTTCTTGGTGCTTGTTTTGTTTGCCTGTTTTATTTGGTCACAGTTTTACTTTTGTTTTCTGCTTTTTGGGTTTTTTTTTAATCCATTTAACAGCAGAAATGACCTTGTGATTTGTATGGTGAAGTTTTGATACACAGGTGTTGCACATAAAGGTTGTTTTTGTTTTTAAAAGTAATCTCAGACACACACCTGCAAGCCCCTGTGATTGGAGACCTGAGTGCTCTCAGACAGCAAATTGTGCATGAACAGGAAATTTGTAGTTCCTATCTCCATTACACATGGCAAAATGTAAAGTGGCTGGAATGGTGCCAATTCTAGCCTTGCTTTTGCCTTCTTTTGCTGACGTGCCATAAAACCGTGCCAGAGTCATCAATGAACTGGGTTCTCCCAGGATGGGGTGTGCAGGGATGATCCCTCAGCTCCTGTGTGCACCTGGTGTGCACTAGGCCAGGCACGCGACCGTCATCCACAGCCAGCCTCTGTCTGCAAAGAGAGCAGGGAGCTGCAGCTCTGAGGAGCTCTGGGCTTAGGGAGCAAACAGACCAAATCCCTCATTCATATCAGTCACTTCACTTGAGGGTTTTCTGCTGATGGATTTTTATCTTCCTGCCCAGAGCTGGAAAAAAAGAACCCTGGCAGTTTGCTTTCGCTGTGAAGAGACTCCTGTCAACAGGTTCCAGGGCTGCTTCTTCTTTGAACTAAAAGCAGAGCAAAACTCTTCTGTTGGTCACATCAAACCAACATAAGTTTCATGAGTCTATGAAATACATAAGAATGTAAATATTATTTCATATTACTGTCCTTACTGTTTTCTATTCCAGCGGAGTAATTAGGTCATCATTCACTATATCAAATAACTGGAATAAGCTCTGGAAAAGGAGGTTTATTTAAAACTAAGATTGTTAAAACTACATTTCAAAAAAGGGCAGGAATTCCATGAAGAAAATGATGTGGTAAAAATAGAGTTATTTAAACTTCTCAAAGTCCTTGGATAATGGAGCCCTGAACCCCCGTCATGTGCAGTGCAGCCTTGGTGGTCCCTTTGAGCCCAGAACTGCCAAGGGTCAGGGCTGGGATGAGCCTTCGCCCAAAACTGGCTCCAAGACTAAGTGGGAATCAGTCCAGAACAGAGCTCACACAAAGAGCAAAATCTCAAGGCCAAAGCAAAACCTTCATCAGGTTGGATTTCTTTTAACACGGAACGGGAACAAATTTGCTTGTGCAGTAACATCATTGTTGCCATGAAACTTTACATGAGCTACTAAATAAGCAGTGTCCTGTCGTGATGTGTGTTGCCCAAATACTGTTGAGAACTTGCTGTGCCTCTGCCCTGTGCCCCTGGGGCTGCTCCTGGCCAGGCAGCCTCAGGGGGAGCCAGCACTGGCTGCAGCCCCAGCGGCCCCCCAGGACAAGGCCCAGCAATGAAGAGGCCAAGGAAAGCACTGGGCAGCAGCAGAACCCTCAGCAGAGTTCTTTGCACAGCCATGGACTGGCAACAGCTCCACTGCAGCATGACTACGAGTCAGGCTACCAGTGCTATGAGCAGAGCTACAAGAAAAGTGGAGAGAAAAATCAGCTACTGACCATCTGCTCTCGTACAGCTTCCGAATGCCAAGATAGCAGCCCATCAGCACAAGTGGCACAGTGAACAGTGTCACCACCATGCCTATCATGCAGGACCTGTGCACATCCTGGGGGCAGGCAATTCCTGGTGTGCTCGGTGGATTCAGGGCATTTGTACTGGACTTGCCAAGTGTTTCTGTGGGAGCAATGGGCAGCGTGAGCCCGCGCTGTGCTGCACTGCTGAGCTGGCAGCACGATGGATATGGCCAGGACGTTCTCTGTTTGCCCAGAGCTGGGGCCTGCAGGCACCTTGCCGCCCCTTGGCACAGGCTGTGCCACCCAACAAAGCCCAGCAGGCCGGCAGGAGAGCCCGGGGCCAGCGCAGCTGCTTGGGCCGTCGCTGCTTGGAGGGACAGGGGCCAAACCCATCCCTGAGCAGCCCCTGCCAGCCCTGGCCCTCCCTGCCCTGTGACAGCTCCCCCAGCCCCAGGGGACAGACCGTCATCAATTCTACAGCCAGAAAAGAAATCGTCCCTGTAACTGTGTGCTGCTTTTCTTCCCTGCAGTTGGTCCCAGAAACATCCCTCACACTGCTCGAAATGCCCACTCATTGTCTGATCAGTCCCTATGGTTTTCCAGTGTGCTCTCAGAAATTTTTCCAACAAGTCCACCAATAAATTCCAGGCTACCTCTGTGAATTGCACACTACGGTTTCCTTCATTTTTTTCCCAATAACTGGAAGTTCCTGTATTTAGTAATGGCCTTGAGGATCTCTGATTCTATTCAATTATGTTTTTTTGTATTGAGACAGATGAAACAGCGTTATTGGTTTTGCTTTTGCCAGGTCTGGTTTTTCTCTTAGCATTACGGTTTACTTATTATCTACATGTAAATTTTTTCTTTTTTTTTTTGTTCCCCAAGCAGTTATTTTGACAATCTGTCATTCATGTCTTAGTAAATGTTCCAAATATTAACTATTCTGATTCTCTTTTTCTAGGAATATAAATATCTCAGAAAGCTGCATTTTTAATTTTGATGACACACTCACTCCCCACTCCAAGCTTTGACAAGGGGGTGATCCTTTCTGAAACTTCCACTGCCAACTTTTATGGTGATCCATTTGGAAACGTCCCTGAGGTTAGGTGGAGTTATTTGGGAAGTGCTTGGCTTAACCTGGGAAACGGATTATTATTTTTAGTGATATAAACCTGTAGTGCTTCAAGATTCACAACCACAGTCCTGATTTGTGGCTCACTGCATGGATGCCTTTCTGAATTAAAACAATGTTTGTGAGGCAGCTGAAGAGCTTAGACCTCAGAGATCAAAATTCCTGGGAGGAGGAGGAGGAAGGAAGGATAAAATCTTGTTTCAAAGGTTGTTTCTTCAATCCTAGGATGCCAGAAGTATGCTAGACTACACCTGTCTCCAAATGTCATTCAATTACAGAAAACCCCTCTGTAGTGCCAGACACCAGGACAAATTACTCGACACTTTGCCTCACAATGCATCAACATTAATTCTAGTGAGAGGTAGACCTTAGTTGCAGTCTGATTAGAGTAAATCAACATGGTGTCAATGGCGACAAGAATTTGCTTGTGAACAGATGATTATGTCCCACTCAATAATGAGCAAAATTTGCCTTGACTTGGAAGAAAGTAGACAGGGAGCAATGCAGTATTTGGGTTTTATCCAGTGATAAAATGGGGCAAGAAGCTGTAACAACTTACCTGTTCTACAGAACACAAGTACTGATACAGCCAAGAGTACACCCACACAACAAAGGGATTTTCAGGACATTCCTTTATTTCTTAACATGGAATGGGCAGCAAAATGCTGGCATTGGTCTGAACTGGAAGCCCTGTTCCTCTCCAGTTTCTCCTTGAGCACACTGTGTGTTATTTGCAGACTTCACTGCCCAGCCCATCAATCCTCTCTTGGCCATTTGCTAAATGGCACAACTACCAAAATACAGGTGCCAGCATAATCAGCCCAGCACTAATCCAGCACTGCTTTGATGGTGCACAGGAGCACAGAATGGCTTGGGTTGGAAAGGACATTTAAAGGCCATCTCGTCCCATGCCCTGCAGTGAGCAGGGACACCTTTAACTAGGTCAGGCTGCTCAGAGCACGAGCTCGAATGTCTGCAGGGTTGATGCCCACCTCTCTGGGCAACCTGTGCCAGGGTTTCAAAGCCTACAGTTTTAAAGAATGGGTTTCTTTTGTCTAGTCTGAATCGACTGTCTTTTAGATTAAAACCAATCCCCCTCGCTCTGGTCACAAAGGGCCCTACTAAAAATTCTGTCCCATCAGTTTTACCCTGAAGGTACTGAAAGGCGGCAATCAGGTCTCCTTGGAGTCTTCTCTCTTCCAGGAGGAACAGCCCCAGCTCTCCCAGCCTATCTCCAAAGCAGAAGGGCTCCAGCCCTCACAGCATTTTGTCCCTTCTCTGGACTAGACCCAACAGAACCATGTCCTTCATGTGTTGGGGACCAGAGCTGGATGCAGTACTCTTGTCGTGGTAGAGATGGAGACTATGCAAAGCAACACACTCCATTTCCAGAAGGCTTCAAAGCCTGTTTTTAGTCTAGCATGAATGCTTTTTCTACATTCTTACAAAGCGTGTAAGTTTACACTTTACTCATTGGTCACAAGAGACAAGCAAAGTACTTATTGGAATAGGCAGTTGCAGGTTTCTCTTATTCATCCTTCTTTCTTGGTTTGTATGTCAACAACCTTGGTAGAAAATTCTTTTGGGGTAAACATGGATCCTCTTATCAAACTTCTCTCTGGCTCACCAAAGTTGCTGTAAATTACATGAGTCTTTTAAATTAGAGGGTTTTGGGAAAGCTGCAAAAGGCAGGCCTCAGAGACAGCAAAACTGCAACTAAAGCTAAGCAGTAAGATTTGTCAGCAGAAAAATTATGTAAGGAGTAGAAAAGTAAGGACAAATGGAACAATGGTCTGTGTATTAACATGTGGCTAGAAGAACTCCCGAAGCTACAGAATAGTATATCTAGCAAGATATTAGGAAGTTCTAAGCTTACTAATGGAGCTCTGGGCATTGGGTTTAAGGCTTAAAATAAAAGTAGGTATTGTATTGTATTGGAAAGAAGCAAAGATTTTTTTAAACAAAGGTACATGTGCTTATAGTGGTTGGATAAATCTATTGTCAGTATGCTTTTGCTTTGTATGACTGATCAAAATCTTTTAAAGTATGTTGTAACATTAAGTTGTTTGTCTGCTGCCAGGGATGTGAGCTGCTGGCATCTGCCCATTGTCACAACCATGTAATGAGACTGATGCTAGAAAAGAAACAGCTCGAGACATGTTCCTCAGCAGTCCTGTTCCGTTCCTCATTTGTACATAAACCCCTGGCCAGCAATATTAAACATCTTCTACAGTACTCCAGGTGGAGTCTCACCAGAGCAGAGCGGTGCAATCACCTCCTTCAACCTGCTGGGCATTTTCCTTTGGATACACATGTCTGCCTCATGTCCAGCCTCTCATCTAGCAGCAGCCCAAGTCCTTCTTGGCCGGGCTGCTCTCCATCCCTTCATGCCCCAAGCTGTGAGATCAGCTGGGCTGGGACTGTGTCACAGCCTTTGGGCAGAGCTGCTGGGCAGGATGAGCTCACTCCCAGAGAAGGCAGAACCCACTCCGCAGGCAACTCCAGCCTGGCCATGAGGTCACAGCAGGCTCTGGGGTCACAGCAGGCTGAGCTCACAGCAGGCTCTGAGGTCACAGAGGTCCCAGAGCCCCGTGGTTGCAGAGCACCACAAGGCCCCAGCAGGCAGTCCTGGAGCACAACTGCTGCGGCAGCAGCGGCGGTGGCAGCAGTGGTGCTGACATTGGGACAGCGGCCTCAGGACAGTGGTGGCAGCGAGAGCGGCGGGACTGGCACAGGGCAAGGCACCATGGCCCTTGCTCTGCGCCTCCTCCTCCTGCTCCTCCTGGCCGTGGCCCTGCCTGCCAGGGCTGCCCAGGCTGCTCCGCTGCAAGCGCGGGGCGCAGGTGAGCCGGCAGCCTGGCTGCCCTTTCCCAGGACAGCGCTCCCTGCTCCCCGGGAAGCGCTGGGGATGGTTTTCCCTGGGCTTTAGGGAGGGTTCCCTCTGTGGGAGGGAGTGAAGACTCGTGGGCCTTGGGTTGCTCCAGCTGCCCTCCCAGGGATGTGGCCCAGGGCCTACCAAAAGTGTGGAGACTGGCCAAGATACAGCCCAGAGTTCCCCAGGCCCCTGTGCAGCTTTGACCTTGTCCTTTCACCTCTGGATCCCACGGCCTTGTCCGAGCCCCTTGCAGTGCCCAGTTCCCTGAGGCAGAGGGGGATTCCAGCACACCAGGAACTGATTCTCATCTGTGCTCCCTTCTAGATGAGCATGCTAGGAAGGCTTCTCCAGCACCTTGGCTCCATGAAGATTTCCTGCCTCTTAAGTCTCATGCAGGTATACTGGTAATGTTCCTAAAAGAATAATCACTGACAACCTGGCAGGAACCAGCTGACAGAAGCTTCTGTGGCTATTGAGTTGCAGGTGTGGCTACAGGGAGGACCTTTCAGGCTCCTTTCCTGGTTGCTGAACACAAGTCCGGCTCCCATCGCAGGGGTGAGTTGTGTGTCCCTGATGACACCACAGGCTGAGCCATGGTTTTGTGGGATCCATCCATCTGAAATGCAAATATTCCTCTTAAGGTCCTCCGAGAGGGAAGAACAAACCTACAGGAAACAATAAGGCTCTAGAGACATACAAATACATAGAGCAGAAGCTGAGTGATCTGGAGAGACGCCGTGGTGGGTGCATTTCCCTCCCCCTTCCCCTGGGACTCAGCAGCCAGGATCTTTCCCTGCACATCTGGAAAGGCCGTGCCCGGGACAGTGGGAAGGGATCCATGGCAGCCTCGGTGCCCCACTGCTGCTCTCATGGCCTGCAGGGCTGTTTCCCAGCCTGGGCTGGCTGCAGCTTCTCCCCAGCCTCTGCAGGAAGGCATTTGCCTCCAGCTGACAGGGAGACCCAAGTGCACCATGGCCCAGGCACACCCTGAGATCCCTTGCAATTTCCCAGTCCTTGAACACATCTGGAGGGGCAGATGTTTGGAGGAGGGTGGTCCCTGGAGCAGCCCCAATAACCTCGTCTTTATCCTGAATCTCGTCCATGACTTAGGCAAGCTTTTCCTCCTGAAGATGTCACCTTCCTGCTGGGGAACAGCCCCACCTGATCCAGCTGTCCCTTTTCCTTTCCCCAGAGATGGAAGGAGAGGCTGTGCTGAAGGCTGAGCTTCCCAGAGGAAGCAGTGGCTCACTGGCAGCCTCTGCTGCAGGAAGGGAGGCGCTGCCAGGCACAGTCACAGGAGGTAATTGCTGTGCCTCTGGGCCTGAGCCCTGCTGAGCCTTGAGCTGCCCTCTCTGCTGCTTGGCAGTGCGGGCTCACAGCATTACCTGAGCCCCTTGAAGTGCTCACTTCCCCATAGAAGGGGGGGATCCCAGCACACCGTGGAACATTTCCCATCTGTGCTCCTTTCTAGGTTGGGACCATGACTTGCAGCATTTGGAAAGACTGGTAAACCATGGTTTAAGGATCTTGGGGTCTGGTGAAGGTAGGTTATCAGCAACCCTTTCCTAACAGAGAAATAATTGTCCAGACAAATATTTATGTGAGATTTCCTTTAAGATCCTTTGAAGTTCGATGGATTCTGGAAATCCTGTCCCCCAAATTCCTACTCCTGTGCCCAACAGTGATTCCACAGAAGGATCGCTGTCAGTGGGAGGAAGGAGCATTTAGCTGCCCATCTTCCATCCATGTACAATGCCAGTGTGTCCTTCTGTGTGCTCTGTGCAGCCCCAGAGAAGAGCAGAGAGGGAAGGGGCTGGGCCCAGGGCTGTGCCCCGGGGCTGAGCCTTTCACAGCTCCTTTGCCTGCCCCAGGGAGCCTGAGCTGCTCCTGCTGCTGCTGCCAAGCCCTGGCCTCGGCTGGGGCTGGGTTTAGAGCTGCTGGCAGCTCCAGGGAGTCCTTTCTCCCCTAACTCTCCCACAAGGGGCTCCTTCCATCCCAGTGTGGGACCACTGCAGGCTCGTGGTCCCCCTGCCCCTGCTCCTGAGTGGAAGGCAGAGCTGAGGGAATGACTTGGAGGGCACCAATCACCCAGGGCCACTCACTGCCACTGCGGCCTGAAGGAGAATCTTCAGCAGTGTCACTGAAGCTGTTCTGTCCTGCCTTTCTTTGCAGCTGAACGTGAGGATGAAGAGGATCTGGATTCAGAACCCATAGCCATTACTGAGCCTCTGGGAGATGCTGAGGGTAGGTCAAGGCCTTTCCCTCTGGGAGAACTGCCAGCTCAGAGCTCAAAGCTCGGCCAGGGGGGCATTACTGCAGGTGCCAGGACAGAACCATGCACGTGTATGCCCTGGCCCTGGGCCACGCCCCCACCGCTCCTGGGGCTCAGTGCTGCCCATGCAGATCTGCAGAGATGACAGAAGCTCCTGTGGCTGTTGAGTTTCAGGTGTGGCTGCAGAGAAGACTTTCCCAGGTCCTTTGGTGGATGTTGCTCGCAAGCCCATCTCCCATCACAGGGGTGAGTAGTGTGTCCCCGCTGACTCCACAGGCTGAGCATGGGTTTTCTGTGATCCATTCCTGGGAAATAGAAATATTTCTCTTAAGATCCCCTGAGAGGAAAGAACAAACATAGAGGAAGTAGTGAATCCCGGCAGGAATCCAAACATCTGGAAGAAATCCTGAGTGATCTGGAGAGACAGCATGGTGGGTGCATTTCCCTCCCCCGTCCCCTGGGACTCAGCAGCCAGGATCTTTCCCTGCACATCTGGACAGGCCCTGCCTGGCACAGTGGGAAGGGATCCATGGCAGCCTCGCTGCCCCGCTGCTGCTCTCAGGACCTGCAGGGCTGTTTCCCAGCCTGGGCTGGCTGCAGCTTCTCTCCAGTCTCTGCAAGAAGGCATTTGGCACCAGCTGACAGGGAGCTCAAATTGCACCATGGGCCTGAGATGCCTGCAATTTCCCGCTCTCTGGGGAGATGCAGAGAGGCAGCTGTTTGCTGGCAGGTGGAGTTTTGGAGCAGCTCCAAAACTCTGGGCATTTTCCTTGTCTTTATCCACCTGTTTGACAAGTATTGCTGGGAGCAGAAGAGCACAGCAGAGAGGAATTATGGCATGCAGGCTCAGGGCTTTGGGCACTGAGCAGTCCTGTGCCAAGAGGTGGCAAGGTGCCTGCAGGCCCCAGCTCTGGGGGAAACAGAGAGTGAGAATGTGCTGGCCATATCCACCGTGCTGCCAGCTCAGCAGTGCAGCATAGCAATGGCTCACTCTTCCCATTGCTCCCAAGATGCAGCTGGCACCTCAACACGTGCTGACAAAATCTGGAAAAGCATGAGAAAAGATTTCTGCTGGGGAACATCTTGTTTGATGAAGTTGATGGCCATTGTGGCTGCTGCAGCACTTGGCCTGATGATGTGCTCGGCTGGAATCTGGTATTTCTGCATGAGAAAATGGTGAGTGTTTTGCTGATCTCATTCTCCAAGAGCTTCCTTTAAAGGCTGCTGATAGTCAGGGAAGATTCCCAGTGAGGCTGCAGTGGAGTTGTGGCCAGTCCATGGCTGTCCAAAGAACTCTGCTGAGGGTTCTGCTGCTGCCCAGTGCTTTCCTTGGCCTCTTCATTGCTGGGCCTTGTCCTGGGGGGCCGCTGGGCCTGCAGCCAGTGCTGGCTCCCCCTGAGGCTGCCTGGCCAGGAGCAGCCCCAGGGGCACAGGGCAGAGGCACAGCAAGGTGGGGAGGAGAAAGAGCGGGGACAAGATGGCCCCTGAAAGGCAGAGGCGCTCGGGGGCCCGCTCCTGGCCAGGGAGCCTGCCCAGAGCCGTCCCCTGCTCGCCGGGGCCTCGAGGGGCAGCTGTCCAGCTGGGCCAAGGTGTGCCAGCCGCTCCAGCCGTGCTGGGGAGCCTTGCCAGCTCTGGGCCCTGCTGTGCAGGAGGGTCCCTGTGTGCCACTGGCAGCTGGGGCCTCAGCCACTGCTCTCTCCCAAGCTGCTGCTGTGCATCCTCAGAAGACGAGCCTAACAACTCAGGCAGAGAGAACTTGACCCACGTTCCCAGCTCTTCGCGTCTGTCCCCATCTGCCCTGCCACAGGTTCTGGACCATCTGGAGCCATTCCCAAAACACACCCGTCCACAACGAGACCCTCTGCCCCTGAGCCCCCTGGCCCTGTTCCCCTACCATGTCTGAAGGTTGGCAGGACCCCTCTGCCAGGGCAGGACTTGGCCCTCATTTTATGTTCAAATAAAGTGATAAGAGTTGTCAGAGATATGTCCAGGTGTTTCCACCAGCAAAGCCCAGCCGGCACCAGCCCTGGCTGAGCTCCATGGCCAGGAGCAGCCATGGATGCCCACAGTGAGGGCAGGCAGGAGCCAGGCAGGGGCTGCTGTGACCTGCGGTGGGGCCCCGAGGGGCTGGGGGAGCCCATGCTGAGCGTCCTGGGGCTGAGGGCACATCTCCTTCAGTGGGATCATCTGGGCCTTTGCTTCATGAGGCACTCAGGGATATTGTGGGGTCTCTGCTGAGCTGTGCAGGGATCCCTCAGGAGGCACTCAGGAGTATTTATGGCCTCTCCTAAGGTGTGCAGGTATCCCTCATGAGCTGTGCAGCAGCAGGGTAAACTTGAGGGTTTTTTTCCCTCTTCTCAGCACAGCAAAGGGACACTTGGCCAAGGTTTTGCAAAGCTGGGAGAAAGCCTCTTGCAAACCTTTGCGCTCCGCCTGTTCATGGGGAGGATCCAGAGTCTTGTACCTTGGCCTGATGGTGCAAAAATCCTCCCAACATCCCTCTGTTTCCAAAAATCAAGGCTTTGTACTCATTAATAGGGAAAGTTGTACAGGTGGCCTGCAGCTAATGTTCTTTTGTTGGCTGCACCCCAGTCCCTGCTCAGGTCTAAATAACTGACACAGCCGCGAGCTGCTCTTAAGACTGATTTGATCAAAGGCACTGAAGCTCTGCTGACTACAAATTGTCCAGGAAAACAAGCACAGGAACTTGGCTAATGTTGGTAAAAAAAGCAGAGTGCAGAGTTGAACCTGTGAGGCCACCTCACTGCCATCTCCCCCCACCCTTTTATTTTGAATTGATTTAATATTTGGAGTGCCAGTTCTTGCATGAAATGGGCCCTCAGCAAGGAGCTGCTGGGCCTCCTTGTGGTAAACAGGCAAAATGAAATTAAAAGGAGGCTGATGGCTTTAAAAAAAATGTGCCTGTTTATTAAAACTTAGAACTACAGAAGATGAGGCCTCAGGGTAAGCCGAGGGCATGCGTGACAAGCCAGAGGTAGCTCTTACAGTGCTGTGTAACAAGGTGTTCCTGTGGACACGAGGTACCCTCGAAAGAGCCCAGGGGCTCCGCACCCAGGGATTTTTTAAACTCTCCTGGGGGTGCTTGGTTGGTGAGCTTTGGATCCTCTGGCCCACTGGTCCTTGTCTGGGTCACTGACAGCTCTGTAAGATGGTGCAGTCCTGACCAATCATTTTGGAACACAGCAGTCTTACTGGGTGGCTCATTTCCCAGTCGTAGTTCCAGTTGCTGTCATCACACCAGGATGTGACTTTTCTAGAAGATTCTTACTCTAGCACCTCCTTACCACCCCCTTTTCCCTGTTTAGTAGCCATATACATACACTTAAACAACTGTACATTCAACTCAATAACTTACCATATTAATCATATAACAACTCATTATATTACTTAACAATCCATAATAACTTATAATTAACCATCAATAACTCCGCCTGTGAAAGTGAATTTATTTATAACATCCTGAGTGTCTCCCTTTGTGCTCCCAGTGCTTCTGGTCTGGTTTGGCTGAGAAATTTGTCCATCATACCTCTGTTCTGTTTCCTATCATTCCAATGCGTGGCCCTTTTCCCACTGCTTGGCATTTGAATACTCTGATTATTTGACTGGATAACTTACATCTTGCACTTCATCACATTCAATTGTGTTAATCAGACTCTGTCCTGTCATGACTTTCTGGAACACATTTCCAAGCCTTCCAGCTGTAGCCCAAGGGAAGCTGTTTCTGTCTTGCATCACAAAACTGGCTGTTTTATTTCAAAGACAGCCCTTTACAAAGGACTTGCTGCATGCAATAACATCTGAGGGGCTGTTTTCCAAGACAGACAAAAAACCCATGAACAAACAGCAATCCAACCAAACAACATATTAAAAAAAGGTACTTTCTTTTTAGCTCGTGCTTTCAGTGTTTTCCAAGCTGGCTTCTTTTTCCACTGAAGTATTTTTCTTTGCACAGAAACAACCCCTTGCCAGATGATGTGACGTAACAAGGAAAACACAACTCACACACAATGGATATATTAAAGCTAAACATGCAGACTCCCATTATCACAATCATCATCATTTATGTTGCTGTTCATTTTTATGTCAGATTGTTTTCAGAAGGGTGAGAAGAGTATCTCAGGTCCCCTGGCTAGTTTGACACCATAGCCACTTCTTATGTCTCTTATTAGCTGTCCTTCCTGTAGTTCCTCTGCCCATTTGTTGCTCCTGGATCTCTGCCTCCTTCACCTGATTTTTATCTTTTTCTGCATTTGTGGGGATTATTGTGTTGGTGGGTTTTTTTGCTGTTGTTTTTTTTTTTTTTCTTGTTGCTTGTTTTGTTTGCCTGTTTTATTTGGTCACAGTTTTACTTTTGTTTTCTGCTTTTTGGGTTTTTTTTTAATCCATTTAACAGCAGAAATGACCTTGTGATTTGTATGGTGAAGTTTTGATACACAGGTGTTGCACATAAAGGTTGTTTTTGTTTTTAAAAGTAATCTCAGACACACACCTACAAGCCCCTGTGATTGGAGACCTGAGTGCTCTCAGACAGCAAATTGTGCATGAACAGGAACCTTGTCGTTCCTATCTCCATTACACATGGCAAAATGTAAAGTGGCTGGAATGGTGCCAATTCTAGCCTTGCTTTTGCTTTCTTTTGCTGCCGTGCCATAAAACCGTGCCAGAGTCATCAATGAACTGGGTTCTCCCAGGATGGGGTGTGCAGGGATGATCCCTCAGCTCCTGTGTGCACCTGATGTGCACCAGGCCAGGCACGCGACCGTCATCCACAGCCAACCTCTGTCTGCAAAGAGAGCAGGGAGCTGCAGCTCTGAGGAGCTCCGGGCTTAGGGAGCAAACAGACCAAATCCCTCATTCATATCAGTCACTTCACTTGAGGGTTTTCTGCTGATGGATTTTTATCTTCCTGCCCAGAGCTGGAAAAAAAGAACCCTGGCAGTTTGCTTTCGCTGTGAAGAGACTCTTGTCAACAGGTTCCAGGGCTGCTTCTTCTTTGAACTAAAAGCAGAGCAAAACTCTTCTGTTGGTCACATCAAACCAACATAAGTTTCATGAGTCTGTGAAAGATATAAGAATGTAAATATTATTTCATATTACTGTCCTTACTGTTTTCTATTCCAGTGGAGTAATTAGGTCATCATTCACTATATCAAATAACTGGAATAAGCTCTGGAAAAGGAGGTTTATTTAAAACTAAGATTGTTAAAACTACATTTCAAAAAAGGGCAGGAATTCCATGAAGAAAATGATGTGGTAAAAAAAGAGTTATTTAAACTTCTCAAAGTCCTTGGATAATGGAGCCCTGAACCCCTGTCATGTGCACTGCAGCCTTGACGGTCCCTTTGAGCCCAGAACTGCCAAGGGTCAGGGCTGGGATGAGCCTTCACCCCAAACCGGCTCCAAGACTGAGTGGGAATCAATCCAGAACAGCTCACACAAAGAGCAAAGCCTCAAGGCCAAAGCCAGACCTTCATCAGGTTGGATTTCTTTAAACACGGAACTGGAACAAATTTGCTTGTGCGGTAACATCACTGTTACCATGAAACTGTACATGAGCTACTAAATAAGCAGTGTCCTGTCCTGATGTGTGTTGCCCAAATACTGTTGAGAACTTGCTGTGCCTCTGCCCTGTGCCCCTGGGGCTGCTCCTGGCCAGGCAGCCTCAGGGGGAGCCAGCACTGGCTGCAGCCCCAGCGGCCCCCCAGGACAAGGCCCAGCAATGAAGAGGCCAAGGAAAGCACTGGGCAGCAGCAGAACCCTCAGCAGAGTTCTTTGCACAGCCATGGACTGGCAACAGCTCCACTGCAGCATGACTACGAGTCAGGCTACCAGTGCTATGAGCAGAGCTACAAGAAAAGTGGAGAGAAAAATCAGCTACTGACCATCTGCTCTCGTACAGCTTCCGAATGCCAAGATAGCAGCCCATCAGCACAAGTGGCACAGTGAACAGTGTCACCACCGTGCCTATCATGCAGGACCTGCGCACATGCTGTGGGCAGACAATTCCTGGGGTGCTCGGTGGATTCAGGGCATTTGTACTGGACTTGCCAAGCATTTCTGTGGGAGCAATGGGGAGTGTGAGCCCGCGCTGTGCTGCACTGCTGAGCTGGCAGCACGGTGGATACGGCCAGGACGTTCTCTGTTTGCCCAGAGCTGGGGCCTGCAGGCACCTTGCCGCCCCTTGGCACAGGCTGTGCCACCCAACAAAGCCCAGCAGGCCGGCAGGAGAGCCCGGGGCCAGTGCAGCTGCTTGGGCCGTGGCTGCTTTGAGGGACAGGGGCCAAACCCATCCCTGAGCAGCCCCTGCCAGCCCTGGCCCTCCCTGCCCTGTGACAGCTCCCCCAGCCCCAGGGGGACAGACCGTCATCAATTCTACAGCCAGAAAAGAAATCGTCCCTGTAACTGTGTGCTGCTTTTCTTCCCTGCAGTTGGTCCCAGAAACATCCCTCACACTGCTGGAAATGCCCACTCATTGTCTGATCAGTCCCTATGGTTTTCCAGTGTGCTTTCAGAAATTTTTCCAACAAGTCCACCAATAAATTCCAGGTTACCTCTGTGAATTGCACACTGCAGTTTCTTTCATTTTTTTCCCAATACCTGGAAGTTCCTGTATTTAGTAATGGCCTTGAGGAACTCTGATTCTATTCAATCATGTTATTTTGTATTGAGACAGATGAAACAGCCTTTTTGGTTTTGGTTTTGCCAGGTCTGGTTTTTCTCTTAGCATTATGGTTTACTTGTTATCTTCAGGTAAACTTTTTTTTTTTTCTTTTTTTTTTTTTTAATTGTTTCCCAAGCAGTTATATTGACAATCTGTCATTCACATCTTAGTTAATGTTCCAAATATGAACAATTCTGATTCTCTTTTGCTAGGAATATAAAGATCTCCGAAATCTACATTTTTAATTTTGATGACACTGTCACTCCCCACTCCAAGCTTTGACAAGGGGGTGATGCTTTCTGAAACTTCCACTGCCAATTTTTATGGTGATCCATTTGGAAATGTCCCTGAGGATAGGTAGAGTTATTTGGGAAGTGCTTGGCTTAACCTGGGTAATGGATTATTATTTTTAGTGATATAAACCTGTACTGCTACAAGATTCACAACCACAGTCCTGATTTGTGGCTCACTGCATGGATGCCTGTCTGAATTAAAACAATGTTTGTGAGGCAGCTGAAGAGCTTAGACCTCAGAGATCAATATTCCTGGGAGGAGGAGGAGGAAGGAAGGATAAAATCTTGTTTCAAAGTCTGTTTCTTCAATCCTAGGATGCCAGAAGTATGGTAGACTACACCTGTTTCCAAATGTCATTCAATTAGAGAAAAACCCTCTGCAGTGCCAGAACACCAGGACAAATTATTTGACATTTTGCCTCACAATGCATCAACATTAATTCTAGTGAATTCTTAGTTGCAGTCTGTCTTGGTTAGACAAGACAGGAGTCTGTGAAAGAGGGCAAAGCCTCCTGTACAATGGAGAACGGCAAACCCCCCTCCCCCTGAATTACCAGGAGCTTTAAATTAAAAGG
Organism: Lonchura striata; assembly: GCF_050655825.1. Lineage (NCBI taxonomy): Eukaryota > Metazoa > Chordata > Aves > Passeriformes > Estrildidae > Lonchura > Lonchura striata. The sequence continues at coordinate 4,322,061 of NC_140734.1, read as the reverse complement.
CTCTCAGGCAAAGATATGGGAGTGGGAGTAACAATTCTTTACTAGGAGAAAACTGGACAACAATTTAAAAAAAAAGGCAAATGCAATCGGTACAAACAAAACCAGTGAAAGAAAAAAAAAAGTCTAGAACCTGAGGATTGCCAGTATCAGGTTTGCTGGGACAATTGCTTTCCCTTGCAATAGTTGATGAGTTGCAGCTGAAGTGGTGATCTTTAGAAGGGTATAATTTTCCTCTGAAGATCTGGTGGCAGTGGGGGCCGGTCTTCCTCTGCGCCGGGGTTGCCTCTGAGCTCCGCTGCCGTCGCCTCTGCACGCGCCGGCTGCTTCGCTGCGAGTGCCGCCGAAGAGAGAGAGAGCGAGAGCTGCTTTTCTGGGAATCCCGCGAAGAGAGAGAGAGCTGCTTCTCTCGGAGTCCCACGAAGAAGAGGGAGAGCTGCTTCTCTCAGAATCCCGCAAAGAGAGAGAGAGAGCTGCTTCTCTCAGAATCCCGCGAAGAGAGAGAGAGAGCTGCTTCTCCCCTCTGGGTGGGACCCCTCACCGTGTTACATTTTTTCAGCTCTTCATTGAATCAGTCAAAGGTGTATACACAAACCATTGTCTCTGAGAGAGATAACAAAAAACCTGTCCAACCGGTTCGCCTTCGACAGATGGCAAATGGAATACAAGCTTATCTTACAACCCAGGACATTATCCACCCCTTATTCTATTTCCATCTGCACACCATGAAATCTTACACCCAGTTCTCTCTTAAGACTAAGTTTCCCTGTGGTACACAGCGGGTCTCCCCATCTTCCTGCATTACCCACCAAGTGTAACCAGGTCCTTGAGCAAAGACAATCCCACGAATGGGTTGGTCTTTGCCTGAGGTGGGATTAATCCAAACAGTTTTCCCTAAAATACCTTTCATATGTACTACAGGGACCTTATCTCCATCTACTGCGTGTAAGGGTTCTGACTGAGCAGGTCCAGCTCGATTGACAGACCCCCGGGTGTTGACCATCCAGGTTGCTTTTGCCAGGTTAATTTCCCAGTTTCTAAATGTTCCCCCACCGAGTGCCTTCAGGGTAGTCTTAAGGAGTCCGTTGCACCGTTCAACTTTGCCGGCAGCCGGAGCATGATAGGGAATATGATATATCCATTCGATACCATGTTCTCTGGCCCAGGTGTTGATAAGGCTGTTCTTGAAATGGGTGCCGTTGTCAGACTCAATTCTCTCAGGGGTGCCGTGTCTCCACAGGACTTGTTTTTCCAAGCCTAAGATGGTGTTCCGGGCAGTGGCATGAGGTACAGGGAAAGTCTCCAGCCATCCAGTGGTGGCTTCTACCATGGTCAGCACGTAGCGCTTGCCTTGGCGTGTCTGGGGCAGTGTGATGTAGTCAATCTGCCAGGCCTCCCCATACTTGTACTTGGACCACCGCCCACCATACCATAGGGGCTTCACTCTCTTGGCCTGTTTGATGGCAGCACACGTCTCACAGTCATGGATAACCTGGGAAACACTGTCCATGGTTAGATCCACCCCTCGGTCTCGTGCCCACTTGTAGGTGGCATCTCTGCCCTGATGACCTGAGGCATCATGAGCCCATCGAGCCAGGAACAACTCCCCCTTATGGTGCCAATCTAAGTCTATCTTTGACACCTCTATTTTTGCTGCCTGATCTACCTGCTCGTTGTTCCGGTGCTCCTCATTAGCCCGACTTTTGGGGACATGGGCATCTACATGACGGACTTTCACCGTCAGCTTTTCCACCCGAGAGGCAATGTCTTTCCATATATCAGCAGCCCAGATTGGCTTTCCTCTACGTTGCCAGTTGGCCTTCCTCCACCTTCCCAGCTAGCCCCACAGAGCATTGGCTACCATCTATGAATCAGTATAAAGGTAGAGCTTTGGCCACTTTTCCCTTTCAGCAATGTCCAGAGCCAGCTGAACGGCCTTGAGTTCAGCGAGTTGGCTCGATCCACCTTCTCCTTCGGTAGCTTGTGCAACTTGGCGTGTGGGGCTCCATACGGCTGCTTTCCACTTCCGGTTCATCCCTACGATGCGACAGGAACCGTCAGTGAAAAGAGCATAGCAGGTCTCCTCTGCTGGTAGTTGGTTGTATGGTGGAGCTTCTTCAGCCCTTGCCACTTGTACCTGCTCCTCATCATCAGTGAGACCAAAGTTTTCACCTTCTGGCCAGTTCGTAATTATCTCCAAAATCCCAGGGCGATTCAGGTTTCCAATACGGGCGCGTTGAGTGATGAGGGCAATCCATTTGCTCCATGTGGCGTCAGTGGCATGGTGGGTAGTAGGAACTTTTCCTTTAAACATCCACCCCAGCACCGGTAGTCGGGGTGCCAGGAGGAGTTGTGTTTCTGTGCCAATTACTTCCGAGGCTGCTTGAACTCCTTCAAAGGCAGCCAAGATTTCCTTCTCTGTGGGAGTGTAGTTGGCTTCAGACCCTCTGTAACTTCGGCTCCAGAATCCCAGTGGTCGGCCTCGAGTCTCCCCAGGCACTTTCTGCCAAAGGCTCCAAGACAACCCATGGTTCCCGGCTGCAGAGTAGAGCACATTCTTGACCTCTGGTCCCGTTCTGACTGGGCCAAGGGCTACAGCATGAGCGATCTCCTGCTTGATCTGGGTGAAGGCTTGTTGCTGCTCAGGGCCCCAGTGGAAATCATTCTTCTTTCGGGTAACCAGATAAAGAGGGCTCACAATCTGGCTATACTCAGGAATGTGCATTCTCCAGAAACCTATGGCACCCAGGAAAGCTTGTGTTTCCTTTTTGCTGGTTGGTGGGGACATAGCTGTGATCTTGTTGATGACCTCAGTGGGAATCTGGCGCCGTCCATCTTGCCATTTCACTCCCAGGAACTGGATCTCTCGGGCAGGTCCCTTGACTTTGCTCTTCTTGATGGCAAAGCCAGCTTCTAGTAGTATCTGGATGATCCTCTCACCTTTCTCAAACACTTCTGCCGCTGTGCTCCCCCACACAATGATGTCATCAATGTATTGCAGGTGTTCTGGAGCCTCACCCTTTTCTAGTGCAGCCTGGATCAGTCCATGGCAGATGGTGGGGCTGTGTTTCCACCCCTGGGGCAGTCGGTTCCAGGTGTACTGCACGCCCCTCCAGGTGAAAGCGAACTGAGGCCTGCATTCTGCTGCCAGAGGAATGGAGAAAAACGCATTAGCAATATCAATGGTGGCATACCACTTTGCTGCCTTGGACTCCAGCTCGTACTGGAGTTCCAGCATGTCCGGCACAGCAGCGCTCAGCGGTGGAGTCACTTCATTTAAGCCACGATAGTCCACAGTCAATCTCCATTCTTTGTCAGATTTGCGCACAGGCCAGATGGGGCTGTTGAAGGGTGAGTGGGTTTTGCTGACCACCCCTTGGCTCTCCAGCTCCCGAATCATTTTGTGGATGGGGATCACGGCATCTCGATCCGTCCGATACTGCCGGCGGTGCACTGTCGAGGTCGCAATTGGCACGCGTTGTTCTTCCACCCTTAGGAGTCCTACTGCAGAGGGGTTTTCTGACAGTCCAGGCAAGGTGTTCAATTGCTTAATGCCTTCTGCCTCTACAGCGGCTATTCCAAAAGCCCACCTGAGTCCCTTTGGGTCTTTGTAATATCCGTTCCGGAGGAAGTCTATGCCTAGGATACACGGAGCATCTGGGCCAGTCACTATAGGGTGTTTCTTCCACTCCTTCCCAGTCAGGCTCACCTCAGCTTCCACCAGAGTCAATTGTTGTGATCCCCCTGTCACACCAGCAATGGAAACAGGCTCTGCCCCCACATGTCCCGATGGTATCAGAGTACACTGTGCACCAGTATCAACTAAAGCATCATATTTTTGTGGCTCTGATGTGCCAGGCCATCGGATCCACACTGTCCAGAAGATCCGGTTTTCCCGTGCCTCTCCCTGGCTAGAGACAGGGCCCCTCTAACACTGGTTATCATTCCTTCCCTGGGCATACATACTAGAGGTCCCTTCAAGGGGGTCTGACAGATCGTACCCACAAGCTTGGTCACGGGAGGTTGAGGCTACCTTCACTTTGGTGGAACTCCCCCGGTTAGAGTTTCCCTCCTTGAGTTGACGGACCCGTGCTGCCAGGACAGAAGTGGGTTTCCCATCCCACCTCCCCATGTCTTCCCCATGGTCACGCAGGAAGAACCACAGATTAGCCCTTGGGGTGTACCCTCTCTCTCTAGCTGGGGATTGTTGGGTGCTGATTCTGGGGCCTGTGACTCTCACGGGTGCTGTATTAACCTTCCTTATCTCCTCCCTCATCTCCTCTTTAAACTCCTTAATCACAGCTGAGATATGAGCCTGCATTGGGCCATTAATCATACTCTCATAATTCCTAAGTTTGTTGGCAACAGAACCTATTGTCTCCCGGTGGGTGTCAGCATTGATCGTTGCAATGAAGGTGGCGTATTGAGATGGCCCAAGATTTGCCAGACTCTACAGCATTTGTCCCGTACACCTGACCTTGTCAGGATCATTATTGTGTCGTCCATCCCTCCCAAAGAGTACCTCCAATACTGCCACTTCTCTCAGCTGTTGGATCCCTTCCTCGAGGGTCTTCCAGCGCATTCTATGATGGTGCTCTTGCATTCTCTCTCTGTGGATAAACCTCTCCCTGACACTCATTAAGAGCCGCTCCCAGAGAGAAAGGGACCCTGGTTCCCTTACAAAAACCTGATTTATACCCGAGTCCTGGGTCAAGGGTCCCAAGTTCCTTGCCTCACCACCGTCCAGCTGCACGCCTGTACCCATAAGATCCCAAACCCGGAGTAGCCAGGTAGCATAAGCCTCACGCCCTCGTCGCACAATGTCTTTATGCAGATTGCGAAGACTTTCGTACGTCAGGGACTCGGTGATGATAGCAATCTCTGGCTCCCCTGTGGGTTGTGAGGTTCCTCCATTCCTGTCCCTATCTGCAGGGTGCTCTGCTTTCACCTTAGACTTCCTTGTTTCTACCGGGGCCACTGCTGCTGACCGTGACTGCCCTTGTGGTTCAGCTGGAACCTGGACAGTTGTAACATTAGTGGGTTCCACAGCTGTACTATTAGACTGTCCCTCCTCAAGGCAAAGGGCCGGTTTCTCACCAGCTGGGGAAATGCACTCCTTCAGCATCTCTCGTATCTCCTTAACCAGAACCCTCACCCAATCTGGGCGGTTCATTTCTGAGGTGGGCTGTGGGGCAGGGTCAGGCTCTGGAGCAGCAGCATCTCGAGTCTGTGGTGTAGGTGTGAGGGTAGTTATCCAGGTTAATCTTCCCTTATCTCTGAATGCTAAATATAACAGGACTATCAGCAACACCACCCATTGTATGGTATCATTAGCACTTATAAAGGATCTTAACCCTTTGAGAACTGGTGGAGCAGACCCAAAGAGATGGTTAAAAGGTTGAGAGAAAGTTTGCCCAGGTGCTATTTCCTCGCAGTAGGTACCGTTATTAAAGTAACCCCAAAAACATACAGTTAACGTGTGATAGCTATGAATCCATGTACCTGCCTTCCAGAGGAAATTAAAGATCCATGAATTCCTCACCCAATTAACCCAGAAGCCAAACTTGATAACAGACACCGTAGCCTTAGTTATAGGACCCATTTTTAGATAAGGGTCTGCAAATGGAAAAAGTATAGCTACGATCACATGCCACCCAAACCAAGGTAAACTAGACCACATGGTGATGCTGAAGATGTTTTTACACACAACAAAACCAAATTACTTAAGAACTGTTAATCCTTTTTCCCTCTCAATGCCCTCGGGCCTCACGTTGATGCGCCAAATTCTGTCTTGGTTAGACAAGACAGGAGTCTGTGAAAGAGGGCAAAGCCTCCTGTACAATGGAGAACGGCAAACCCCCCTCCCCCTGAATTACCAGGATCTTTAAATTAAAAGGCTCTCAGGCAAAGATATGGGAGTGGGAGTAACAATTCTTTACTAGGAGAAAACTGGACAACAATTTAAAAAAAAAGGCAAATGCAATCGGTACAAACAAAACCAGTGAAAGAAAAAAAAAAGTCTAGAACCTGAGGATTGCCAGTATCAGGTTTGCTGGGACAATTGCTTTCCCTTGCAATAGTTGATGAGTTGCAGCTGAAGTGGTGATCTTTAGAAGGGTATAATTTTCCTCTGAAGATCTGGTGGCAGTGGGGGCCGGTCTTCCTCTGCGCCGGGGTTGCCTCTGAGCTCCGCTGCCGTCGCCTCTGCACGCGCCGGCTGCTTCGCTGCGAGTGCCGCCGAAGAGAGAGAGAGCGAGAGCTGCTTTTCTGGGAATCCCGCGAAGAGAGAGAGAGCTGCTTCTCTCGGAGTCCCACGAAGAAGAGGGAGAGCTGCTTCTCTCAGAATCCCGCGAAGAGAGAGAGAGAGCTGCTTCTCTCGGAGTCCCGCGAAGAAGAGGGAGAGAGCTGCTTCTCCCCTCTGGGTGGGACCCCTCACCGTGTTACATTTTTTCAGCTCTTCATTGAATCAGTCAAAGGTGTATACACAAACCATTGTCTCTGAGAGAGATAACAAAAAACCTGTCCAACCGGTTCGCCTTCGACAGATGGCAAATGAAATACAAGCTTATCTTACAACCCAGGACACAGTCTGATTAGAGCAAATCAACATGGTGTGAATAGCGACAAGAATTTGCTTGTGAACAGATGATTATGTCCCACTCAATAATGAGCAAAATTTGCCTTGACTTGGAAGAAAGTAGACAGGGAGCAATGCAGTATTTGGGTTTTATCCAGTGATAAAATGGGGCAAGAAGCTGTAACAACTTACCTGTTTTACAGAACACAAGTACTGATAGAGCCAAGAGTACACCCACACAAGAAAGGGATTTTCAGGACATTCCTTTATTTCTTAACATGCAATGGGCAGCAAAATGCTGCCATTGGTCTGAACTGGAAACCGTGTTCCTCTCCAGTTTCTCCTTGAGCACACTGTGTGTTATTTGCAGACTTCACTGCCCAGCCCATCAATCCTCTCTTGGCCATTTGCTAAATGGCACAACTACCAAAATACAGGTGCCAGCATAATCAGCCCAGCACTAATCCAGCACTGCTTTGATGCTGCACAGGAGCACAGAATGGCTTGGGTTGGAAAGGACATTTAAAGGCCATCTCGTCCCATGCCCTGCAGTGAGCAAGGACACCTTTAACTAGGTCAGGCTGCTCAGAGCACGAGCTTGAATGTCTGCAGGGTTGATGTCCACCTCTCTGGGCAACCTGTGCCAGGGTTTCAAAGCCTACAGTTTTAAAGAATGGGATTCTTTTGTCTCGTCTGAATCGACCGTCTTTTAGATTAAAACGAAACCCCCTCGCTCTGGTCACAAAGGGCCCTAATAAAAATTCTGTCCCATCAGTTTTACCCTGAAGGTACTGAAAGGCAGCAATCAGGTCTCCCTGGAGTCTTCTCTCTTCCAGGAGGAACAGCCCCAGCTCTCCCAGCCTATCTCCAAAGCAGAAGGGCTCCAGCCCTCACAGCATTTTGTCCCTTTTCTGGACTAGACCCAACAGAACCATGTCCTTCATGTGTTGGGAGCCAGAGCTGGATGCAGTACTCTTGTCGTGGTAGAGATGGAGACAATGCAAAGCAACACACTCCATTTCCAGAAGGCTTCAAAGCCTGTTTTTATTCTAGCATGCATGCTTTTCCTACATTCTTACAAAGCGTGTAAGTTTACACTTTACTCATTGGTCACAAGAGACAAGCAAAGTACTTATTGGAATAGGCAGTTGCAGGTTTCTCTTATTCATCCTTCTTTCTTGGTTTGTATATCAACGCCCTTGGTAGAAAATTCTTTTGGGGTAAACATGGATCCTCTTATCAAACTTCTCTCTGGCTCACCAAAGTTGCTGTAAATTGCATGAATCTTTAAAATTAGAGGGTTTTGGGAAAGCTGCAAAAGGCAGGCCTCAGAGACAGCAAAACTGCAACTAAAGCTAAGCACTAAGATTTGTCAGCAGAAAAATTATGTAAGAAGCAGAAAAGTTAGGACAAATGGAACAATGGTCTGTGTATTAACATGTGGCTAGAATGACTCCCTAAGCTACAGAAAAGTATATCTAGCAAGATATTAGGAAGTTCTAAGCTTACTAATGGAGCTCTGGACATTGGGTTTTAAGGCTTAAAATACAAGTAGGTATTGTATTGGAAAGAAGCAAGCATTTTTTTAAGAAAAGGTACGTGTGCTTATAGTGGTTGGATAAATCTATTGTCAGTATGCTTTTGCTTTGTATGACTGATCAAAATCTTTTAAAGTATGTTATAACATTAAGTTGTTTGTCTGCTGCCGGGCATGTGAGTTGCTGGCATCTACCCATTGTCACAACGATGTAATGAGACTGATGCTAGAAAAGAAACAGCTCGAGACGTGTTCCTCAGCAGTCCTGTTCCGTTCCTCATTTGTACATAAACCCCAGGCCAGCAATATAAAACATCATCCACAGTAGTGCAGGTGGAGTCTCACCAGAGCAGAGCGGTGCAATCACCTCCTTCAACCTGCTGGGCATTTTCCTTTGGATACACATGGCTGACACATGTCCAGCCTCTCCTCTAGCAGCAGCCCCAAATCCTTCTTGGCCGGGCTGCTCTCCATCCCTTCATGCCTCGAGCTGTGAGATCAGCTGGGCTGGGACTGTGTCACAGCTTTTGGGCAGAGCTGCTGGGCAGGATGAGCTCACTCCCAGAGAAAGTAGAACCCACTCCGCAGGCAACTCCAGCCTGGCCATGAGGTCACAGCAGGATCTGGGGTCACAGCAGGCTGAGGTCACAGCAGGCTCTGAGGTCACAGAGGTCCCAGAGCCCCGTGGTTGCAGAGCACCACAAGGCCCCAGCAGGCAGTCCTGGAGCACAACTGCTGCGGCAGCAGCGGCGGTGGCAGCAGTGGTGCTGACATTGGGACAGCGGCCTCAGGACAGTGGTGGCAGCGAGAGCGGCGGGACTGGCACAGGGCAAGGCACCATGGCCCTTGCTCTGCGCCTCCTCCTCCTGCTCCTCCTGGCCGTGGCCCTGCCTGCCAGGGCTGCCCAGGCTGCTCCGCTGCAAGCGCGGGGCGCAGGTGAGCCGGCAGCCTGGCTGCCCTTTCCCAGGACAGCGCTCCCTGCTCCCCGGGAAGGGCCTGGGATGGTTTTCCCTGGGCTTTAGGGAGGGTTTCCTCTGATGGAGGCAGAGAGCCCCCCTGGGCCCTGGGCTGTGCCAGCCACCCCTCCAGGGATGTTGCACAGCGTCTGCAAAGAGGGTGGGCAGTGACCAGGTGCCAGCCCAGAGTTCCCAAGGCTCTTTCCAGCTTTGGCTGTGTCCATTGCCACCTGGCTCCCACAGCCTTACTGATCCCCTGTCAGTTCCCAGTTCCATGAGGCAGAAGGGGATCCCAGCACACCATGGAAATGGGTCTGATCTGTGCTCCCTTCTAGATTGGTATCATGACTTGGGTGATTTGGAAATGCTGGTAAATGACGACTTCAAGACCTTTCCAGATGCTGAAGGCAAGTTCTCAATGTACCTTTCCTGACAGAATAATCAGTGTCAATCTGGCAAGAGCTCCCTTCTGTCCTAAGTTCCTCTGAAGGTTGATGGATTCAGGAAAATTTGCCCTGCTCCTTTCTCAAGCCCTGAGTTATCCCACAGGATTGCTGTCAGTAGGAGGGAGCATTTAGCTGTCCATCTTCCTCCTGTGCGCAATGCCAGAGTGTCCTTCTGTGTGCTCTGTGCAGCCCCAGAGAAGAGCAGAGAGGGAAGGGGCCGGGCCCAGGGCTGTGCCCCGGGGCTGAGCCTTGGGTGCAGCCTGAGGATCTCCTGCAGCACCACCGGAGCTAATCTGTCCTGCCTTTCTTTGCAGCTGAACCTGTTGGTGAAGGTGGTGCAGCTTCCCAACCCATCCCCATCACTGAGCCTCTGGGAGATGGTGAGGGTAGGTCAAGGCCTTTCCCCCTGCGAGAGCTGCCAGCTCAGAGCCCAAAGCTCGGCCAGGGGGGCATCGCTGCAGGCGCCAGGGCAGAACCATGCACGTGTGTGCCCTGGCCCTGGGCCATCCCCTCACTGCTCCTGGGGCTCAGTGCTGCCTGTGCAGATCTGCAGCGATGACAGAAGCTCCTGTGGCTGTTGAGTTACAGGTGTGGCTGCAGGGAGGACTTCTCTAGCTCCTTTTATGGCTACTGCCCGCAAGCCCAGCTCCCATCGCAGGGGTGAGTAGTGTGTCTCTGCTGACTCCACAGGCTGAGCACTGGTTTTGTGGGATCCACTGAGAAATGGAAATGTTTTGCTCTAAGGTCCTCCAATAGGGAACATAAAAGCTCCAGGATACAAGAAGCACCATGAGCCATCTGAAAACATGAGGCAAATGCTGAAGGAAATGGAACAGGCAGGACAAGGTGGGTGATTTCTCTCAGGCTTCCCCTGGGACTCAGCAGCCAGGGGCATTCCCTGCACATCTGGACAGGCTGTGCCCGACACAGCTGGAAAAGATTCATGGCAGCCTCGCTGCCCTGCTGCTGCTCTCATGGCCTGCAGGGCTGTTTCCCAGCCTGGGCTGGCTGCAGCTTCTCCCCAGCCTCTGCAGGAAGGTATTTGGCACCAGCTGACAGGGAGCCCAAACTGCAGCACGGGCCTGACATGCCCTGCAATTTCCCATTCTCTGGGTTGATCAGAAAGGGCACCTGTTTGGAGAGCAGAGAGCTGTGGCCACCCAAATAGTTTTTAGAGATTTCCTAATTCTTAACCATTACTTTGACATTCACTGCCTACTGAAGATGCCACCTTCCTACTGGTGAACAGCCCCACCTGATCCAGCTGTCCCTTTTCCTTCCTCTAGAAATGGAAGGAGAGGCTGTGCTGAAGGCTGAGTTTCCCAGAGGAAGCAGTGGCTCACTGGCAGCCTCTGCTGCAGGAAGGGAGGCGCTGCCAGGCACAGTCACAGGAGGTAATTGCTGTGCCTCTGGGCCTGAGCCCTGCTGAGCCTTGAGCTGCCCTCTCTGCTACTTGGCAGAGCCGGCACAACCTGGACAAGGCTGGCACAGCCCAGAGGAATTGTTATGCTCAGGGCACTCAGGGTACTGAGCAGTCCTGCTGGGGTCCCTCCATGGGAGACACATCCCAAAACCTGGGAGTGACTGCTCAGGGTGCCCATGGCAAAGGGCAAAGGGCAGAGGGGGAGAAGAAGGCTCCAGTGTGTCCCGACAGGGCCTGGGTATGAGCCCTTGGGCTGGGGGAGCAGTTCCAACAGAGGGAGGGAGAGAGGGAGTGCAGGAGGGAAGGAATGGTTCTGGCACTACATGCTGCACTTATCCCCAGGACTTTAGGGTTGTTTCCCTCTGTGGGAGGGAGAGGGCCCCATGGCCCTTGGGGTACTCATGCCACCCCTCCCAGGGATGTTGCACAGGGCCTGAAAAGAGGATGGAGAGTGGCCAGGAGCCAGCCCTGAGTTCCCCAGACCCCTGTGCAGCTTTGGCTGTGTCTTTTCACATCTGGATCCAATGGCCTTACCTGAACCCCTTGCAGTGCCCAGTTCCCACAGGCAGAGAGGGATCCCAGCACATCAGGAACTGGTTCTGGTCTTTGCTCCCTTCTAGATTGGTATCATAAAATGGCTTATATGGAAAATCTGGTGAATGATGGTTTGGAGAATCTAGATCGTGGTGGAGGCAAGTACTCCGTGTGTCTTTCCTAAAAGAATAATCAATGTCATTCTGACAAGAGCTCACTCATGATCCATTTACCTTAACATTATCTCAGGGCTGAAAGATTCTGGAAAACTTGCCCTGCTCCCTTCTAGAGCCCAACAGTGATTCCACAGGATCACTGTCAGTGGGAGGAAGGAGCATTTAGCTGCCCATCTTCCACTCATGTGCAATGTCAGTGTGTCCTTCTGTGTGCTCTGTGCAGCCCCAGAGAAGAGCAGAGAGGGAAGGGGCCAGGCCCCGGGCTGTGCCACGGGGCTGAGCCTTTCACAGCTCCTTTGCTGGCCTCTGGGAGCCTGAGCTGCTCCTGCTGCTGCTGCCAAGCCCTGGCCTCCACTGGGGCTGGGTTTAGAGCTGCTGGCAGCTCCAGGGAGTCCTTTCTCCCCAGACTGCCCCGCAAGGAGCTCCTTCCTTCCCAGTGTGGGCCCACCGCAGGCTCGTGGTCCCCCTGCCCCTGCTCCTGAGTGGAAGGCAGAGCTGAGGGAATGCCTTGTAGGGCACCAATCACCCAGGGCCACTCACTGCCACTCCAACCTGAGGGAGACGTGCCACACCTTTCTGTTAAGGTCCTCCTAGAGAGAAGAACCAAGGCAGAGGAGACAGGAAATCCCTGGAGGCTGCCAAACATCTGGACCAAATGCTGAGTGATCTGGAGAGACAGCGTGGTGGGTGCATTTCCCTCCCCCTTCCCCTGGGACTCAGCAGCCAGGGGCATTCCCTGCATATCTGGACAGGCTGTGCCTGGCACAGTGGGAAGGGATCCATGGCAGCCTCGCTGCCCCAGTGCTGCTCTCATGGCCTGCAGGGCTGTTTCCCAGCCTGGACTGGCTGCAGCTTCTCCCCAGCCTCTGCAGGAAGACATTTGGCACCAGCTGACATGGAGCCCATACTGCACCATGGCCCATGCACACCCTGACATCCCCTGCAATTTCCTGGTCTCCAGGCAGATCAGGAGGGGTGGTGTTTTGGAGAAGGGAAGGTTCTTTGTAATCGCAAAAGTTCATCTGATTTCCTGATCATTCTCCATGACTTTGACCAGTATTGGGTCATGAAGATGGCACCTCCCCGATGGGGAACAGTCCCATCTCATCCAGCTGTGCCTTTTCTTTCTCAAGCAATGAACCAAAAGTCTGTACAGAAGGTGGCTGTTCCAGAAAGAAGCAGTGGCCTAGTGCCAGCCTTTACTGCAGGAGGGCAGGCAGTTCCAGGCACTGGCACAGGAGGTAATTGCTCCAGTGTGTCCTGACAGGGCCTGACTCTGTCCCCTGGGGCTTGGGGAGCTGTCACAGGGCAGGGAGGGCCAGGGCTGGCAGGGACTGCTCAGCAATGGGTTTGGCCCCTGTCCCTCAAAGCAGCGACGGCCCAAGCAGCTGCGCTGGCCCCGGGCTCTCCTGCTGGGCTGCTGGGCTTTGTTGGGTGGCACAGCCTGTGCCAAGGGGCGGCAAGGTGCCTGCAGGCCCCAGCTCTGGGCAAACAGAGAACGTCCTGGCCGTATCCACCGTGCTGCCAGCTCAGCAGTGCAGCACAGCGCGGGCTCACGCTCCCCATTGCTCCCACAGAAATGCTTGGCAAGTCCAGTACAGATGCTCTGAATCCACCGAGCACGCCAAGAGTTTTCTGCCCCCCGGATGTGCGCAGGTCCTGCATGATAGGCACGGTGGTGACACTGTTCACTGTGCCACTTTCTGTGGTCCTGTGCTATGTCGGGTTCCGCTGGTGGAAGGAACAGAAACCGTAAGTTGTTGCGGATTTCTACCTTCCAGCATCTTCAAAGGCTGCTGATAGGGAAGATTCCCAGTGAGGCTGCAGTGGAGTTGTGGCAGTCCATGGCTGTCCAAAGAACTCTGCTGAGGGTTCTGCTGCTGCCCAGTGCTTTCCTTGGCCTCTTCATTGCTGGGCCTTGTCCTGGGGGGCCGCTGGGGCTGCAGCCAGTGCTGGCTCCCCCTGAGGCTGCCTGGCCAGGAGCAGCCCCAGGGGCACAGGGCAGAGGCACAGCAAGGTGGGGAGGAGAAAGAGCGGGGACGAGATGGCCCCTGAAAGGCAGAGGCGCTCTGGGGCCCGCTCCTGGCCAGGGAGCCTGCCCAGAGCCGTCCCCTGCTCGCCGGGGCCTCGAGGGGCAGCTGTCCAGCTGGGCCAAGGTGTGCCAGCCGCTCCAGCCGTGCTGGGGAGCCTTGCCAGCTCTGGGCCCTGCTGTGCAGGAGGGTCCCTGTGTGCCACTGGCAGCTGGGGCCTCAGCCACTGCTCTCTCCACAGCAGCGCTGCCGCAGCTCCAGCATCCCGGCCGAGAAGGCGTGACTCCCCCTCGCCCCCAGGGAGCCCAGAGAGCGTCGGGTCTGGCAGCTCTCAGACATCGCCTCAGCAGCAGCAGCTGCCCAAGAAAGCAGAGCCCCAGCGCTCCGTGCCTCCCCCACAGCCCCCCAGACCGGTTGTGATGCAGAAGCTTCCCGAGATCCCCTCACCTCCTCCCCTCCCGAGCCCCCCGCCCTGGTCCATCTAGGACTGGAAGTGGGCCAGCCATGGCAGGGCACAGGCCACCAACAGCTTGGGGCACATGCTCTCCTTTACAAATAACACACCTTACCCATGGACAACAGCCAGAGTCACTTTTCATATTGTTCTACCTTCAACAGGAAGGGCTGACGATTCTTCCCTGTTCTGTTTAATCCTTTACCTCTTAGATTTCATACAGTTGGCTGCTGGCTGTATCTCTTAAAGACTTTATTAGCACTGCATGTACCCCACCTATCAGGGGAAAAAAAATAAAAAAATTTATTCAGTTTAGACTTCGTTTTTAGTGTGGTTGGGCCACTCACATTTTGAGCAATTAATTTTCCATAGTACTTCTTCCCTTTTCCTTACTATTCATAAAAAGTTCATCTGGACTTAAAAGGCACCAGAATTACTGAGATTTCCCTCAATGCCCAGAGGGGAATCTAGCATAAAATATTCTCCCTGTGTACTGCACAACAAGAAATATTCAGAGGAAAATACAGTGGCAGTTGAGGCTTGTGGAACTCCCAGAATACTAAGCCTGCAGAGGAGGCAAACAGCCCTGGCCTTGGTTGAGGGGACTTCTCCTCACAGATTCCTATGAGAATGTGGCACTCCAGGAGGGGAAAGCTTTTAAACCTTTGCCTTACCTTCCTCCTGTGCTAAAATGTAAGGCTCTTCCTGAGAAAAAACTGAGCTACAAACAATTCTTCATTCCTCAACAAAGCTACTCAGGTTCTGGATTTATCTTAAAAGAGCAAAACCAAATGGGGTCAGAAATTTCTCATCAAAGCCTGTTTGCAGAGAAACCCCACCATAGGAAAGAAAATATTTATTAGCATCAGTTCACTCAAAAGAAACCCAGCCCTGGATTGAGCAGCACTTTAAATGAACTTGAATTAACTTTCCTCACATATCAGCAGGTTTGGTTTGCTTTTTTTTGTCCTAGAGAGAATATTCAAACAGGACTCCTTGGATGGTCCCCAAACCTGGCTCCTCATGATGCCTTGCCTGCCTGTTAGCAGTACCTGCCTTTGCCACCCTGGTCATGGTAGCGGGGCATGGGTGCTGCCACAGTCCCCTCTGGTGCCACGGTCCCCTCTGGTGCCACAGTCCCCTCTGGTGCCCGTGAAATAAGAGATTTTCCAGAGATCACTTGAGCTAACAAAATGAATGTATCAAAAATGAATGTATCATATTTGTAGAATCATTTGTTGAATTTTAAGAAACCTCTGCCATGGCACAAAAGGCATAGGAAAGAGAGAAAAAAAAAAAAAAAACAAAACCAAAAACTTTAAAGCTTCTTGCAAAAAGACAAATACCAGAGAAGACCAGGAATGCAAAGAACTCAGATAAGGAGGCCCCTCTGTCAAGGATGATGGACTTATCCAGATAACAGAGCAGAAGGCCAAAAGCGCATGCACAGAGGAGAAGAGTTCAAAATTTCAATGCAGAGGAAGGCTATGGTTTCAGCCTCAAAAGACCACCAGAGACCTCCGTAAAGACCACCACAAACAACCATGCATGCCCAGAAGGGCGTGGACCTATTTAGCATGAGAGGCAAAGACAGGCGGGGCCAGGGGTTGAATATGCATAGAAAAGTTGTGTAATGTATTGCATATGGAACACCTTTGTGAATAAAATTGTGGGACAAACTCCAGCTCGGGGCAAAAGGTTTTGGAGAGCTATCTCACTTGTGCCGAGCGCTGTCATACATACCCACTTCATAACTACATCGAGTTGTGGAGTCTATTTATTTATTCTGTGTATCGTTTCACCTGTCCTGGTTTGTGGCATGTCTGTGCTGGTGGAGGATCCCTGTTTGTGCTGCTGCCTGTGTTCAACAAGGCCGGTCCTACTCGCCAGCCAAAGAGAGACTAAAGTCACTGCTTTGGGCAGCTCCTTTGAGCGAGTTTAACGCTTACTCATCTCTATGCCAGACCCCTGAAAAGCCACACAGCAACACATAAAGTCAGCTTATCGACAGAGATGAGCAGGTCTGAGCGAACAGAAGGTCGGCTTTCAAGCACATTGGATTTTTAATTTAGCAGAAGCATTCACTCGTTCACGAGCCTTACTTGCCCAAGTGGATTGTGCGATGCTGCTGTCTTGCTCGCGTTCAAGAGGAAACAGAGGGGAGAAAGGAGTTAAGAAATGAGAGACGCACCTGGGGCGCAGGCTCGGCAGCCAGACGGAGCAGGGCGGCACCGGGCCGCTTTGCCGGAATCCCTTTTGGTGCCGGACAAAGGCGGACGCTGCTCGGCGAGCGGCGCTGGAGCGGCGGCGGCCCCGCCCCGCCCGTCCCGCCCCGCCGCGGGCCGGGGCCGAGCGCTCGGCCGGGCGGGCGCTCGGGATGCTCGGGCAGCGCCGCGGGCCGGGCGGGCGCGATGGAGCCGCCGGAGGGCTGGGACCCCTACGGGCGGCCGGCCCGGCCTCGCCCAGCGCCCTCACCTCCCACTACGGGCTGGAGCGCGGCGTGGAGAACGAGATCGCCGTGCTGGCCCCCGGCCTGGACCGCTACCTGCAGGAGATCTTGCAGCGCCTGGGCCGCGCCGGGGCGGGCCGCATCCCCGGCGAGGACTGCCGCACGCTGTGCCGGGTGCTGGGGCTGGAGGAGGCGGCGGAGCCCGAGGAGTGCGCGGGGCTGTGGGACGGGCTCTCGGCCGAGCTCACCTTCCGCCAGTTCCACGCGCGGCTCTGCGGCCACTTCAGCACCCGCGCGGGGCCGCGGCTGCCGCCGGGCCGGGAGAGCGAGCACATCGAGACCCAGATCCGCCTGCGCAGCCCCCGCCGCCGCCGCCGCCGCCGCGCCGACCCCGCCGGCCGCGGGGCCGCGGGCAGCGCCGAGCGGCGGCCGCCGGGGCCCTGCCGCCGAGAGCGCTGCGAGGAGATGGTGGCGCTGGAGCGGCCGAGGAGCGCATGGCCAGGCTGCGGGAGGAGAACGGCACCTGCGGGAGCTGCTGGAGCACATGCGCGCCGCCCTGCAGAGCAGCGGGGCGCGGTGCCTGGCGCTGCAGGTGAGTCCGGGCCGGCTTCTGCACCGGCCTCCCGGGGGCGGCTCGGCCGGGCCCGAGTGCTGCAGGAGAGATGCTGCTCTCGGAAAGTCAGTGTTTGTCACCCCTCCACTGACGGACCGAGACCGCAGTTGCTCGTTCAGCCTCGGCATTAACTTGTTTTTGCAAAGTTGAGTTACAGGGAGGCTTTAAGGAGCAAGGTATGGCACCGGTGTGCCATTAACTATAGTTGTGGTTAGCACTCTGTTTAAAGTGTAGGGGAGCTCAGCTAAACAAACCCACCTGTACAATGCTGCTGCTTCTTCTACTGCATGTGCAGTCAGGATGTGCTGATAGCATATGCTGGATGTGCACCACCACAGGGTTTTTCCTGAAGTAAGAACTTTTGGATTCTTACCTGCACAAGCAGATGCAGTGTCTCAGTCAGAAGTGCCTATAAGAAATATTAGAAGGATGTTTTCTTCAGAGTGTGTGTTACAAGAGTTCAGAGTTGGAGCCAGTTCTGCAGGCAGACTGATGAACAGTCTGGGGCTCCTCTGCAGAGTCCTATTAATTCCGGGGCTGGCTTCTGCTGGTTCTGCTGTCCTGGCTTGAGTGACACACTTAACAGCAGTTCCATTACTCTGGCATGAAATAGTGTGGAACAGGCAGAGCAGGGAAGGGCAGCGTGGACCAATTGTTCTGGCAGCTCTGACCAGGTGTGACCAGGTCTGATTTGATACTCACACAGCACTCACAGAACCCTGCTCCACCTGTGACACTTCCACTTGCAGTAGATGACTGTTCTCTTCACAATGTCCAGCAAGGCAGGTCAAAGATACTTTCACCATTTGCATCTAAAAAAGGGAAAGGAAATCAGCAGCAGCCATGAAGTCACCAGTCTGAGGTCCCAGGAAGAATGAAAACTACAAAGAGGAGAGCTCCAGAACACCCCCCGCTGCTCCATGCTCTCTTCTGAACACAATTTCATTGGAAATCTTGTGGAGGTGCGGTTTTATATGTTTTATTACACCTTTATTCTGTCATGGTTTGTTCCAGTGTACCCCCATACTGTATTGGTTTCTCCCTGAGTTTTCCCGCCTTTCCCCAAGTGCTGGTTTCCCTGGAAGGTGCCGAGTCAGTTCCCTGCCCTCTCCCAAGTGCCTTGTCTGTCAGTCGGTGCCCCTTCCCCTACCTCTGGAAACTTCCATCCAGGGCACCGAGTGATTGGATGAGGTCCTGGGACCCCTCCCCTGTCTTTCCCTCACTGGATCCCCCAGATGTCAATCCCCACAAGAGTCACTCCTGTCTGTTCCCCACTGGCTGATCGGCCCCCTCCCTCTCCCTATGGAACATGTTGCCAGCACCCCCGAGTTGCACTTGTTGGCTGGCCCCCTCCAATGCTGTTGGATCCCCAGGACCTCCATAAACATGCCCCCAACAAGTGCCTCTCCTCATTTCCTCGCCAGGGGAATCAGCAGCGACCTCAGGACCCACAAAGCACTCTCCAAAGCCCTGCCGGGTACAGCGGAGGGTGCTTCCACTCGCCCTACTCACCCCGCAGCAGAGCTAGCCGGGGCTGAGGACAGGGGTCTGGGGCAGGGACGTGGCAAAATCTTTTTCAGCAAACTTCTTGACTCCTGAGTACAGACCATAGGGATGACATTAAAGCTATACAGAAACTTGTGCAATAACATGATAGTGACTAGTTTGAAAATGGAATGCATAGCTAGGTATTAAAAACTACAGAGATTGTTTCCTTGTCCTCTGTATTTGGCAAAGGTCAAGTAGCTTTAGTTGCTGATCACCTCTATGTGATTAAAAAAAGAAAAAAAAAGTCAACAAAGCCCAATCCAGCTACTTTCAGTCTTAATTAAAATCTATCAATTTCTCCCTGCTTTGTGCTCTTGGTCATTACAGGTGGGGCTGCAGGGAGGATTTTTACTACTCCATGGCTGGATGCTGCAAACAAGTCCAGCTCCCATTGCAGGGGTGAGTAATGTGTCCTTGCTCACCCCACAGGCTGAGCTCTGGTTTTGTGGGATCCATTCCTGGAAAATAGAAATATTTCTCTTAAAGTCCCCTGAGAAGAAAGAACAAACCTACAGGAGGGAGTAAGTCCCTGGAAAAATCCAAACATCTGGAACAAATCCTGAGTGATCTGGAGAGATGCCGTGGTGGGTGCATTTCCCTCAGGCTTCCCCTGGGACTCAGCAGCCAGGGACGTTTTCTGCACATCTGGACAGGCCCTGCCTGGCACAGTGGGAAGGGATCCATGGCAGCCTCGCTGCCCCAGTGCTGCTCTCACGGCCTGCAGGGCTGTTTCCCAGCCTGGTCTGGCTGCAGCTTCTCCCCAGCCTCTGCAGGAAGGCATTTTCTATCACCTGAAAGGGAGCCCAAATGGCACCAAGGGGATGAGATACCCTGCAATTTCCCGTTCTCTGGGTTGATCAGAAAGGGCACCTGTTTGGAGAACTATGAGCCATGGCCACCCAAATAGTTTTTAGAGATTTCCTAATTCTTAACCATTACTTTGACATTCACTGCCTCCTGAAGATGCCACCTTCCCAATGGGGAACAGCCCCACCTGATCCAGCTGTCCCTTTTCCTTTCCCCAGAGATGGAAGGAGAGGCTGTGCTGAAGGCTGAGCTTCCCAGAGGAAGCAGTGGTTCATTGGCAGCCTCTGCTGCAGGAAGGGAGGTGCTGCCAGGCACAGTCACAGGAGGTAATTGCTGTGCCTCTGGGCCTGAGCCCTGCTGAGCCTTGAGCTGCCTTCTCTGCTGCTTGGCAGTGCGGGCACAGCCCGGACAAGGCTGGCACAGCCCAGAGGAATTGTTATGCTCAGGGCACTCAGGGTACTGAGCAGTCCTGCTGGGGTCCCTCTATGGGAGACACATCCCGAAACCTGGGAGTGACTGCACGGGGTGCCCATGGTGGGGGATATTCAGAGGGGGAGAGCAAGGCTCCAGTGTGTCCTGAGAGGGCCTGGGTATGAGCCCTTTGGCTGGGGATTTATCCCAGAGGAAAGTGGGATGGAGAGATGGAAGAATGTAGGATGGGAGTGACAAAAGCAGGAGAGCCAGAGGGCCAGAGGGATAGTTGTGGCACTGCCTGCTGCAGTTTTCCCCAGTGCTTTTGAAAGAGTTTCAGCTGTGGCAGTGAGAGATCCCCCAGGGCCCTGGGCTGCTCCAGCCTCCCCTCCAGGGATGTTGCACAAGGCAGGGATAGAATGTGAGAGTGTCCAGGAGCCACAGGTGACACCAGGAGCCACAGCCCAGAGCTCCCCAGGCCCCTGTGCAGCTTTGGCCATGTCCATTCTCATCTGGCTCCCACGGCCTTTCCCAGCTGCCTTGCAGTGCCCGGTTCCCTGAGGCAGAGGGGGATCCCAGCACACCATAGAAAATGTTCTCATCTGTGCTCCAGTCTAGATGAGGTTGCTGCGAAGCCTTCTCCATTCGCTTGGCTGCATAAAGTTGTGAAGCCCTTGGAGCCTCCTGCAGGTATGTTCTCACTGTCCCTGTTCTGTGGAAAGCAGCATTTCCTGAAGGAAGCAGTCGCTCATCGGTGCCAGCCCCTGCTGCAGGAAGGAAGGCGATGCCAGGCACGGACACAGGCACAGGAGGTGATTGCTGTGCTGGGCTCAGCCGGGCTCAGCCCTCGGCGGGGCTGTGTGGCAGCAGCTCTTCCCCCAGGCCCTGCCCTTGCACGGCCCGGCAGCAGCCAAAGCTGGAGGCGCCTTGGCTTCCAGGCCTCTGGAACTGGACACAGCACTTGAGGTGCTGCTCAACCAGTGCCCAGCACAGGGGAAGAATCACTGCCCTGCTCCTGCTGGCCACACCATTCCTGATCCAGGCCAGGAGCCATTGGCCTTCTTGGCCACCTGGGCACTCTGCTGGCTCATGGCCAGCCTGCTGTCCCTCTGTCCCTGCAGGTCCCTTTCTGCCTGGCTGCTGTCCAGCCACTCTGTCCCCAGCCTGTAGCGCTGCAGGTTTGTTGTGGCCAAAGTGCAGGACCCGGCACTTGGACTTGTTAAACCTCACCTTGTTGGATTTGGGCCCTGGATCCAGTCTGTCCAGGTCCCTGTCCCTCCTACCCTCCAGCAGATCAACACTCCCAGCCAACTTGGTGTCACCACAGTTCCATGAGGCCCCAGAGTGTCCCAATGGTCTCCATGATTCCATGAGGCTTCTCAGTGTCCCAATGTCCCTTTGGTTCCATGGGACCCCTTGGTGTCACAAAGTCCCTCGGATCCTTCGGCCCTGCAGTGTCACAATGTCACCGTGGTCCCCCAAGGCCCTGCAGTGTCACTGTGGATCCTTGGTTCCATGAGGTCTGGCAGGGCAGCAATGCTCTCCTTGGTTCCTGCTGTCTCCCATGACTCCCACTGTCAGGCTTTACAAGGACACCTGGTCAATGATGGGAGTGGCAGTGGGTACCTACTCGAGGAGGCAATCATAAAAATTCCTCCCAACCCCCTGTGCCAAGCCAGGTGCCACTTCAGATTAGGTATGATCCCCTGGATCTGGAGAGTCAGCCAGATGGTTTAGAAGAAAATTATCTGCCCAGTGAGCCTCCCAATTATGATTCATCTGTGAGACAGATCACCAGCTCTGTCCTAGGGTGACATCAAGGTGCTTGTATCCCCAGTCGTGTGTTCTGTTTATGTTTGATATTATGTTCTGTGCTTTCAGAACTGACTCTGAAAGTGAAGGTTTGTTTTGTCTTGTTATCAGCCGGCTCACCTCCCCCCATGGTCTGTTGTCTAGGAGAGGTGAGGGCTTGCTTGCTTTGCTTGCTTGCTTTGTTGCTTGCTTGCTCTTGCTCCTGCTCTTGCTCCTGCTTTTGCTTTTGCCTTTGCTTTTGCTTATTAGTTAGTTTAGCTAAGCACTGCAAATTTTTCTTTAGACTGTTTTTTTCCTTTCCCTTTCCTGAACATCATTCTTTCCTGCTCCAGACTGGGACCTAGGAAACACCGAGAGTCTGCATTTTGTGATCTGCAGCAGGCAGCCCAGCTCCAGACACTGAGAGCTGGGCAACCACTCCCAGGAGTGGACTTTCTGAATTTGTCATCTCTTCAGAGTGGTGAAAGAGTTTTTGTCATTTGATGTTGTTTTTTTTTTGTTGTTGTTTTTATTTTTTCTTTTGTGCTGGGGAGTGTTTTGCTTGTTAAATAAACAGGTTTTATTCACTTGTCTCTGAGGACAGTCTTCCCGAACCAGGTCAGGGAGGAGGGACCGTGGGGATTTGCTTTCCGGGGGCTCCTTCTGAAGGTTTTCTCCCAAAATTGCCCTAAACCAGGACAATCTCTAACATCAAAAAGGAATGAAGGGCAATCGCAGTGTGTGACTCCCTTCTGAGGGGGACAGAGGGCCCCATATGTCAACCAGAGCCATCCCACAGAGAGGTCTGCTGCCTCCCTGGGGCCCGGGTGCGGGATATCCCTGAGAGACTGCCTGGGCTAATTCAGCCCTCTGATTATTACCCACTGCTGATACCCCAGGCTGGCAGTGATGAGATTGAAAAGAGGAGTGTCAGGGCAATTAAAAGGGACTTTAGGGCATTGGGTCAGGTGGTTAATAGGACAGGGGCACAGACATTCTTTTCCTCAGTCCCTTTTGAGTCTGAGAAAAATGGTGAAAGCAATAGGAGAGCTCACATTATCAACAAGTGGCCCACAGGTTGGTGTCATTGGCAAAATTTCAGATTCTTTAATCAGGGGGTGACTTTTACAGCACCTGGCCTGCTGGAACCAGATGGGCTCCATCTTTCTGGTAAGGGCAGAAGAATTTTAGCTCATGAATTGGCAGAACTTGTTGAGAGGGCTTTAAACTAGGTCTGAAGGGGGAGGGAGATGTAGCTGGTTTGTCTGAAAGCAGGCCCAAGGGTGGTAAGCCTGAGTGAGGGATGAAATCAGCAGCCCAGCTGAGGTGCACACAGCATGGGTCACAAACAAGAAGAGCTGGAGGCCATGGTGCAACAGCAGAGCTGTGATGGAATTGCCATCACAGAAACAGGGAGGGATGGCTCACGTGGCTGGAGTGCTGCATTAGATGGCTGCAAGCTCTTCAGGAGAGACAGGAAAGGGAGAGGAGGTGGAGCAGTGGCCCTTTATATTAGGGAGGGTTTTGTTGCTATGGGTGTTGAACCTAATGATGATGAAATTGAATGTCTATGGGTGAGAATTAGGGGAAAGGCCAACAAGGCTGACATCCTACTGGGAGTGTGTTATCGTCCACCCACCCAGGAAGAAGATGTGGAAAACTCATTCTGTAAGCAACTAGAGAATGTTTCTGGATCATCAGCACTTGTTCTTTTGGTGATTTCAACCTGGTGGACATCTGCTGGAAACTTAATAGAGCTGAAAAGAGGCAGTCCAGGAAATTTTTAGGGTTGATGGAAGACAATTTTTTGTCACAGCAGGTGGGTGAGCCTACAAGGGGAGATCTGTGTTATTTCTGATGTTTGCAAATAGGGATTGGATGGTGAGAGATGTGGTGGTTGGAAATTCTCAATATTTGGTGAAGTCAGGAGGAACACTAATAAGACTTTTACATTGGATTTCCAGGGGGCAGACTTTGGCCTATTTAGGAGACTTATTCAGACAGTTCCTTGGGAAGCAGCCCTTAAAAACAGAGGAGTTCAGGAAATGTGGGCATGTTTCAAAATAGAGATATCAAGGGCACAGGAACAGACTGTCCCTGTGTGCTGAAAGATGAGTCGACGAGGCAAACGTCTAGCCTGGATGGTGAAGGAGGTTTTGGAGGAACTCAGGAATAAAAAGAGGATGTATCATCTTTGGAAGGAGGGTCAGGTCCCTCAGGAAGTGTTTAATGGGTCTGCTAGGGCATGTAGGAAAGAAATTAGGGAGGCCGAAGCTCAGTTTGACCTTAAAATGGCAACTTCAGTAAAGGCTAATAAAAAATGTTTTTATGAATATATTAATGGTAAAAGGAAGGGTAAGGTCAACCTTTGTTATTTATTAGATGTGGAAGGGAATTTAATAACTGCAGATGGAGAGAAGGCAGAGGTGCTTAACGCCATCTTTGCCTCAGTCTTTAGTGAGAAGACGATTTGCCTTCAGGACAATTGTCCTCCTGGGCTGGTAGATGGTGTCAGGGAGCAGAGTGGGCCACTGTTATCCAGGGGGAGGCAGTCAGAGAACTGCTGAGCTGCTTGGATGTTCATAAATCCATGGGACCAGATGGGATCCACCCCAGGGTGATGAGGGAGCTGGCAGATGAGCTTGCCAAGCTGCTGTCCATCATTTTCCAGCAGTCCTGGCTCACTGGGGAGGTTCCAGATGAGTGGAAGCTGCCCAATGTGATGCCCATTCACAGCAAGGGTGGGAAGGAGGATCCTGGTAATTACAGGCCAGTCAGCCTGACCTCAGTACCCGGTAAGGTCATGGAGCAGTTTACACTGAGTGTCACCACACAGCACTTACAGGATGGCCAGGGTGTCAGACCCAGCCAGCAGGGGTTTAGGAGGAGTATGTCGTGTTTGACCAACCTGGTCTCCTTTCATGACCAGGTGACCCTCCTGGTGGATGTGGGACAGGCTGTGGATGTGTCTATTTGGACTCCAGCAAGGCCTTTGGCACTGTCTCCCACAGCACACTCCTGGAAAAGCTGCAGCCCACGGCTGGGACAGGAGCACTCTGTGCTGGGCTC
Organism: Lonchura striata; assembly: GCF_050655825.1. Taxonomy (NCBI): domain Eukaryota; kingdom Metazoa; phylum Chordata; class Aves; order Passeriformes; family Estrildidae; genus Lonchura; species Lonchura striata. Next base: position 4,297,243 of record NC_140734.1, on the reverse strand, counting down.
AGAACTGGCTGCATGGCCGGCCCAGAGAGTGGTGGTGAGCGGTGCTGCATCCAGCTGGGGACAGTCACCAGTGGTGTCCCTCAGGGCTCTGCACTGGGCCAGCTCTGTTCAATGTTTTTATTGACCACATGGATGAGGGGATTGAGCCTTTCATTAGTAAATCTGCAGATGACACTAAGCTGGGAGCGTGTGTCCATCTGTTGGAAGGTAGGAGGGCTCTGCAGGGAGGCCTGGAAGGGTTGGAGGGATGGGCAGAGTCCAATAAGATGAAGCTTGGTAAATCCAAGTGCCCATCCCTGCATTTTGACCACAAACACCCCCTGCAACATTACAGGCTGGGGATGGTGTGGCTGGTCAGTGCCCAGGCAGAAATGGACCTGGGGGCACTGGTCTAAAGCCGGTTGAACATGGGCCAGCAGTGTGCCCTGGTGGCCCAGAAGGCCAATGGCTCTTGGCCTGGATCAGGAATGGTGTGCCCAGCAGGAGCAGGGCAGTGATTCTTCCCCTGTACTTGCACTGGTTGGGCAGCACCTCAAGTGCTGTGTCCAGTTCTGGGCCACCCAGTTTGGGAAGGTCATGGAGGACCTGGAGCGTATCCAGAGAAGGGCAGCAAGGCTGGTGAGGTGCTTGGAATATAAGTCCTGTGAGGGACAACAGAAGGAGCTGGGGTTGTTTAGCCTGGAGGAGGCTCAGAGGTGACCTTATCACTGTCTACAGTGTCTGAAAAGTGGTTGCAGTCAGGTGGGGGTTGGTCTCTTTCTCCTCACAGCAGCTGACAGAACCAGAGGACACAGTCTTATGCTGCACCAAGGGAAATTTAGATTGGATATTAGGAAAAATGTTTTTTATGGAAAGGGTGATAAAGTACTGGAATTGTCTGTCCAGGGAGGTGGTGGAGTCAGCATCCTTGGATATGTTTAAAAAAAGACTGGATGTGGCACTCAGTGCCATGGTTTAGCTGAGGTGGTGTTAGGGCATGGGTTGGACTTGATGACCTTAAAGGTCTCTTCCAACCCAGTAATTCTGTGTTTCTGTGATTATGTGACATCACAGAGCAGGCTGTGACATCACACGATGCCTGTAGGACATCACAGAGCAGGCTGTGAGGTCACAGAGTGTGCTGTGACATTATGGGGTGGCTGTGTTACATCACTGAAAGTGTTGTGACATCACAGGATGGGTCTGTGAGGCCATAGAGGTGCTGTGTGACATGATAAGTGGGTTTTGCCATCACAGAGCAGGCTGTGATATCACAGAGGAGGTTTGACATCACAGAAGAGGTTGTGATGTCACAAAGCTGTCTATGACATTTCAGGCTGGCTGTGTGTCATCACAGAATGGGCTGTGAGGCTACATAGAAGACTCTGCCATCATAGATAAGGGCTCTGTGACATCACAGAGCAGCTGTGTGATGTCACAGAGAAGGCTGAGACAATAGAGAGTGGGTTGTGCCATCACAGAGCTGACTGTGAAATCACAGCGCAGGCTGTGACATTAAAGGGAGACTGTGACATCCCAGGTTGGGCTGTGACATCACAGGGCAGATTTTGTGACATCACAGAGCAGACTGGGACCTCAAAGAGCAGGCTGTGACATCACAGAGCAGCTGTATGAAATCCCAGGTGGCCTGTTACATCTCAGAGTGGGCTGTGTGACATCACAGGGGCTGTGTGACATCCCAGGGGCTGTGGGACATCACAGGGGCTCTGTGACATCCCAGGGGCTGTGTGATTTCACTGAGGAGGTCACTCTGCCCCAGTTTCCCCCAGGGAAGTCCAACACTGCTCATGCACAGGGGGGTCCCCTGTCCCCCCGGGTCCCCCCGACCCTGTCACCGCAGCCTCCCCCAGAGGATGTTCCACGAGATCGACCCCAGAGCCCGACACAGGGACGGGGGCTGGGGCTGTGGGGTGTGGGACGGGGGGACACGGACCCCCTGGCAGTGTCCTTGTGTACCCCAGGGCCAGAGCCTGGGCCAGGGCTCCTTCAACCTGTTACCAACGAGGGCTTGAGAGCGCTGAAAAGTCCCCAGCAAGGGAGCAGCAAAAACCAGATTTAATATTAAGCGACAACACCACAAAGTTCCTTGGCAAGAGTCACTCTGCTCCTGACTGAACACTTCAGGCACCTCTAGGAAACAAATCAACCACAAATCCAAACAAAATCCAGGTAATCAAACCAGAAATGATCAGAGAACTGTCCCTATGTGTGGCATAGGGACACATAAGACAGTGAGGGCAAGGATAAAGGGAATATGGGCCAAAAGCTGAACAGAGGTAAAATTTAACAGGACTTAACTTATACCTTAACCTTAACTTCTACCTTCAACTTCAAAATTTAGCAAAAGAACAGAGATTAACAGTATTTAACCTAACTTACAACCTACGACTTTTCAATTTAACAGAGGAATATCATTTAACACTATTTAGTTCAGCTTATAACTTATAGCAAAAAACAACTCTTAGCAGCATTTAACTTAGCTTAGGCTGCATGACTTGACCTCACTTACAGGCCTGACTGGCTCAGCTATCCAGGGCACTCAGAGCCCTCAGAGAGCAGCATTTCTGCCACATTCCCCAGCACAGGCACTCCTGTGTGCACACAGACACAGAGAGTCAGTGCAAGGCACCTGTGAGAAATTCCCCTGAGGGCAGGGAAATGCTCATTGAGGATGCTTTGGCATCTCCCCTGCAGGGAAGGGTTGAGCCTGGAGGAGTGGGGGGATCGGCCCAGGCTCCCTCGTTGTTTCGGGATCCCCGAATTCAGCAAACGGGAGAGTTCCCGGCTCGGAGAGGCCCCACTCAGAGGGAGTCGCTGGCCCAGGAGAGCTCCAAGGGCTCCTTTTGGAGCGCTGTTTGTAGGGCCCCAAGAGAGGGGCTGCAGTCCCAGCCATGTTTCATCCTGGCCACACTTGGCATCAGCAGCTTTCTTTGGCAGGGTGAGAACAGGGATGTTGTGCCACTGAGGGGAAACAAACAGTTCCCAGGGCTGCTCCTAAAGCAGCCAGGAGCTGGCTGGGCAGCAGCAGTGCCTGGAGCAGAGCGTGTTTGTGATGAGCTCCAGAGGAGCTGAGCCCAGGGGCTGTTGGCCAAGGCCGAGGCCCAGTGAGCATTTCTCAGCTGGCAGGGCGGCCTGAGAAGGGGAGGAGGGAATGCACCAGCACAGGAACCATGGAAACAAGGAGCCATTGTGACACTGTGGGGCCTGTGAGATCAAGGGACCATCGTGACACTGTGGGGCCTGTGAGATCAAGGGACCATTGTGACACTGTGGGGCCTGTGAGATCAAGGGACCATTGCGACACTGTGGGGCACCATGGAACAATGGACACCATTGTGACACTTGGGGGCCTCATTGGATCATGGAGACCATTGGGATACTATGATGCCCAATGGAATCAGCAAAGCATTGTGACTCTTGTGAGGCCTCATGGAACCAGTGAGACCATTGTGACCCTGGGGTCCCCACAGAACCAAGAGGACCATTGTGACACTGTGGGGCCTCGTGTCATCAGTGGTCCATTGTGACACTGTGGAGCCAAAGGAGACCATTGTGACACTGCAAACCCCCATGGTCCAAAGGTCCATTGTGACATTGTAGGCCTCATGGATCAGAGGACTCATGTGTCATTGTGGGGCCTGGGGAACCATGGAGACCATTGGGACACTCCATGGCCTCATGGAATCGTTGGAACCATTGTGAAACTAGGAGGTCTCATGGAACCCAGGGGCTATTGTAACACTGTGGGACCCCATTGAACCAAGGGTCCATTGTGATACTGTAGGTCTTCTTGCAATCAAGGAGCAATTCTGACACTGTGGGGCCCCATGGAAACAAAGGAACATGGAACACATCTGGCTGGTTTGCCCTCCCGTGGACTGCCTGACTGGTCCAGCTGACCTTGGCATGTTAAAGGTCTCTTCTCCTCTGCTACTGGGGCTCACTGGGACAGGAAACACTGGGGCTCCCTGCTTTCCTTCCAATGGAAAAGAACTGTCCTTCTCCTCCAAGTGCCCATGGCCAGAATTGGGATTTTACATCCAAATGTCCTTTTATCCAGGGATTGTTCCCATAGGAATATTGCCAGGACAAATCTGTTTGGCAGTGGTTTCATGAGGGTCACCTCTCATCTGTCCTCAAAACACTGGGGAAGGCTCCATGCTTTCCTTCCTATGGGAAAGAACTGTCCTGCTTCTCCAGGTGCCCATGGCCAAAATTGGGATTCTGTCTCCAAAATTCCCTATATCCAGAAGCTTCCTGCAGACAAAACCTGCCATTCCTGACAAGTCTGGCTGACCTTGGCTTTGTGAGGCTCTCATCCGCCTTCCAAACACTGGGGCTCTGTGCTTTCCTTCCTATGGAACAGAACTCTCCTTCTCATCCAGGTGCCCATTTCCAGAATTGGGATTTCACCTCCAACATTGCCTGGTGTGACAGACTGGAGGAGATTGTTGGCTGGAAACATTTTGTGTATGAGGGAGGAAGGGGCAGGTCCAGCCTTGCCCGGCCCTGGAACCCCAGTCCCCCCAGAGCCTCTATCCCAGCCCAGCAGTGTCTGCCAGTCCCTGCCACAGCACAGGCAATGCTCCACAGCCACTTCTGGAGCTCCCAGCCCAGCTCCTGAGTGACCAAATGACCCCAAGTCCTCCCTGGGGCTGGGGCAGCAGAACTCAGAGGCACCAGCGGCTCCAGCTGGGAGTGTGGCATGGGGCTGTGAAAGCCCTGCCTGGGCTGTGCCAAGCAGGACACACAAGCCCTGACCCTCATCCCCCAAGCAACTCTCTCAAGATGACATTTAAAAGGAATTACAATTATTTGTGTACTCTGAGTTAGATTCACTGGAGAAATAGTGCCCCACAGCTCACTAAAATTCAGAATACTTGAACAAGTCAAGCCCCTGGGAATAATTTGATTTAAGTTTTCAAATCTTTTGTGATTAATTAGGCAGGCTTTAGTAGTGTATTCAAAGTGAATGCTTTATTTTTACAAAGACACAGAAAAGATTTGTTAGGTCCCGTTTCACTTTTTTACTCCACATAAAAGAATATGTGCAATCTCCACTTGACACTGAATCCAAGTACCTCCTCATGCAGTTGGAATAGATATGAAAATCAAGACCATTGATGGCTGACAATCCATCAGACTCTGTCCCTACCCCCACCCCACCATTTCCCCCATCCAAGCCCTGGCACTCAGAGCAGCCTTGTGCAAATCTGAGCTCCCTCCAGCCCAGGCTGCACCTGCAGGTTTCAGCTCCTTGGCTCCAACTCCCACCTGCTTTCCTTGGAGTAAGAGCTGCCTGAGACACAGAGGGATGTTCATTTCTTGTCAGCCAACAAAGCCAAGGGAAGGCACAGCTCCATCAAATGCAGAAGTCATTCCTCTGCTGGCTATTAAATCCACTTTGCACAGTAGCCAGTCTCAGAGCAATGGAAAACACTTTCTATGCCCAGCACAGATCCCAAGGTCTGTGGAGTTACGTTAACCATATGTTGTGGCGCGGCAAAGGTCCCCCCAAACCCTCCCTGCCCCGATTCTGCCCAGATTTGCTCTTTCCACACACGAGTCACAGGCTGAAGTCAGGAGCTTCCTCCATGCCCAGAGGGAGGAAAAGAGAGAAAGTGGATGAAGAGCTCTCCTGTGCAGAGCCAAGGTCCAAGTGCCCCTGCAGTGGGAACCACAACTCATCAGGTTTGTGTCCTTTGGGCTCAGGGATGGTGACACTCAGAGGCACAGAAAGGTTTCTTGCCAACAAACAGGAGTCGAACATTTGAACAATTTAATAACCATCACAGACTTTCCTTTTTCTTGGAACTGTTTAAACCTTCTCTGGACTGAAAACCCAGAAAAACACCAGCAGCTCAGACCTGTGGCCCACCGAGGTCTGGGACCCTGCATTCCAGTGCCAGAGGGACTGAGAAGAGACTGAGTGAGCCAACTACAACCCACAAAAAGGACTTTCTTAATTGCCATCTCTTCAGAACTCTGAGGGGGTTTATTTCATATTATTCATGCTTGTGAACACTTTACTTGTTAAATAAACTGGTTTTTTTTCACTTTTCTCCAGGGAAGTCTTCTCCTGAAAAAGTAGGGAGAGGGGCCGCTTGAACTTGATTTGTAGACGGACTCCTTTTGGAGGTTTCCTCACAAAATTTGCCCTAAACCAGGACAGTCACAATTGTGCCACTTCACCAGTGGCACAACTCCCCAGCCCCCCAGGAAAAGAAAGGACATGTAAAGTTATCAAAATATTTGGCCTGCTTTGCTGCAAAAGTCGTGCTGCACACATATTCCAGTGTGGAAAGCCAAGAGAAGCTGCAGCAGGTGGCAAATCTTGGGACAGAAGCTCGACCTTGTTCTCCATGAGAGGTTCTTGTCAAGAGCAGACAGGAGAAGATTCCTGGAGAAGTGGAACAGCTTTGCAGAAGTGAAATGAAAATGAAAGAAAGTATCTAAGATGTTTTCCTCTTTATTTCTATGCTCTCCTTTTCCATGTTGCACGACTTCTCCATGCCATGAATTCCAAATGGATCTCACCTCTAAGATGGGCCACTTAGCAATGTAAAATAGCATGAGCTACACGCAGTTTGCCTTCCCCTGTTTTTACTGGAAAGCAACGCTGGAGACATCAGTGCAGTGCTTGGGTCAGGTACGAATCCTACAGCAAGGGAATGTGCCCCAAGGGTGTTTGAGCCTCAGCAAGGACAATGCACAGCAGCGACACAGCAGAGGGGATTCCTCTGCCAGTGTGCAGGAGTCAGGACTCTGGATCTGGGCTCCACACTGCAAAGTTCCCGTGTCTGGACAGACGAAGGGGCTGTCCCCGGGGCGCGCGGGGCTCGGCCGTGGGGCTCGTGGGGCGAGCGGGGAACGGACACGCGGACAAACGGCCTCGGTGCTTCAGTTGCAGAGGCAGCAGCGGCGGCGGCGGCAGCAGCGGCGGCAGCAGCGGCAGCAAAAGCAGTTTTTCTCTTCTTTCTCGTTCTCTTCTCCCTCTCCCGCTGTCGGACACCTTCCCCTCGGTGTCCTTAGCCGGTGTCCCTCTCCTCTCCCCGCCTCCTTCTCCCCATGCCGGGCCGGGCCATGCCCCCGGCCCGGCCCCGGCCCCGGGCGGGGCTGCCCCGTCCCCGGCCCCGCCCGCCCCGCCGCGGTCTCGCCTCCGCCCGGCTCTGGCCGTGCTGGCGGTGGCGCTGCCGGGCGGGCATCAGTGCCTGGGGCTGGGCCGGCATCGCCGCCCTTTGGCTCCGCCTGGCCCGAGCCCGGCCCCGGCCCCGCCGCAGGGTCCGGCCCCGGCGCCGGCGCCTCCCGGGCCCCGCGGAGGACACAGGCGGCACGGCCGCTCCCGCCGCCCCCGCTGCGGCTTCCCCGGCCCGAGCTCCGCCGCTCGGCAGCGCGGCCGCCGGCCCCGAGCCTCCCGTGTCCCGTTGCCGAGACCGAAGGCCTGGGGATGGCCGGCCCGAGGCGCTCGGGGGGCGCTCGGGGGCCGCTGCTGGCCCCGCGCCGAGCGCTGACAGCCGCGTCCCGCCCGCAGGGAAGGCGCAGGAGGCCCTGCAGGAGCGGTACCGAGTGGGTTCGCTGCTGGGGCGCGGCGGCTTCGGCAGAGTGTTCGCAGCCACGCGGCTCTCGGACGGCGCCCCGGTGAGCGGCGGGGCCGGCGGCGGGCATGGAGGAGGAGGAGGAGGATAGGGAAGGAAGAGAAGGAGGAGGAAGGAGGAGGCGGAGGAGAAGGAAGCAGGAGGATGGGGCTCGGCAGGGCGGGCGGCGAGCTCAGCCCGCTGCTGCCTTTGGCTTGCAGGTGGCCATCAAAAGGGTGCCACGGAACCGCGTCCGGCGCTGGGGCGAGCTGGTGAGTGAGCGGGGCCAGCGGGAACAGCCGGGCCGTGCCGGGCGGGGATGAGGCGAGGCCCGGCACGGGGGAAGCCACCAGGACGCCTCGATGGGGAGCGGGCGTGGGGCCAGCGCAGGGCGCAGAGCATCCCGGGCTGGCTGAGGGGTTCCCCTGCCCTGGCACGACATCAGTCCCACTGGTGGCACCGTGGTCCTCCCGCAGCCCGACGGCACCAGCGCACCCCTGGAGATCGTCCTGCTGGACAAGGTGTCCACCGGCTTCCCTGGTGTGGTCCAGCTGCTGGAGTGGTTTGAGCTCCCCAACAGCATCGTGATGGTGCTGGAGCGGCCGGAGCGGTCTCAGGACCTCCTGCATTTCATTCGGGCACGGAGGTTCCTGTCTGAAGAGGTGGCACGGGAGCTGTTCCGCCAGGTGCTGGAGGCCGTGCGGCACTGCGCCAGCCGCGGGGTCCTGCACCGTGACATCAAACCAGAGAACATCCTGGTTGACCTGGCCACTGGCCAGGCAAAATTGATCGACTTTGGCTGTGGCACCTACCTGCAAGACACAGCCTACACTGACTTTGCAGGTGAGCCCGGGCAGGGGTGTGCTCCCGGTCCCACCATCTCATGGCCCAACATCTCACAGGCCAAGCTAGGTGTGGCAGCGAGGATTATCCCTTTTGCTGCCAGTCAGGGTACTGAGTCTTTACCTGAGTTGCTTTTGAGCGGGGCTGGGTGGGGAGGCATCTTCCAGCCCTGCTGGCGGCCTTCGCCCACCACTCTGCCTGGGGCTGGGGTTGGAGCAGCAGCAGCCAGCCTGACAAAAGCACCCGTGGGTGGGGGTAGCAGAGGAGGGGGCCAGGACCAGTGCACCAGCCAGTTTGGTGTGCAGGCGAGGGGAAGGGCTTGGACTGCTTCACTCACCTTGTTTTCATAATATTTTATGAAAACATAAAATATTGGCTTCATAATATTTTTGGGGCACTGCAGGCAGGGAGGATAAGGACCCAGCCCTGAGTGGGTTTTTGCTTTTCATGTCATGGTCAGGCCTTGCTGGGGCTTCTGCTGCCCTTTTCCAACACCAGTGGCTTCTTGTCCAGCCCTGAGTTTGTACACAATCCCAGGTGCTGGCGAGAGTGCAGCAGTCGCCCCGTGTGCCACTGGGGCAGCCCCTGCACGCCCAGGGATGCTGGGGCCAGGCTCTGGAAGCAGCAGCATCCCCCTGATGAACTCCATCTGTATTCCACAGGAACACTGTCATACAGCCCCCCAGAATGGACCCACTTGGGCTGGTACCATGGCGAGGCAGCAACGATCTGGTCCCTGGGCATCCTGCTGCACCAGATGGTCTGCGGGCAGCACCCTTTCAGGAGGGGCCGGAAGATCAGCTGGGACCATCAGCTCTCACTGCCACAGCGGCTCTCTCCAGGTGGATCCTCATCTCTGGCCACGGGGGAATACCAGTGCTGGGAGACAGCAGCGGGCTCGTGAGCATCTCGCTCTGGCAGCCACTGAGGAGGTGGCACATGTCCTGCTCTCCTGCTCTCCTCCACAACAGGGAATTGATGGGAAAGTTTAGGCCCAGCTGGGAGCACAAAAGCAGCATGGCCTGGGCATGGGAAGAGTGGGGCAAAGCAGACAGGAGCCTTCTCTATCTGACCGGTGGTTTCTGGTTTCTCTGCCCAGAGTGCCAAGATCTTATCAGGTGGTGTTTATCCATGCACTTCTTGGACAGACCTTCCTTAGAAGACCTGTTCTGTGAACCATGGATACAGGATATTCACCTGTCATAGATGAAGGGAGAGAGCCTCATGCACACTTTGCTGCAGGGCCCTGGTAAGTTACAGCTCCACACATGCTCTGGCAATCAGAATCAAGGAAACACAGACTTTTTTCCCTGCTTGTATCAATGCACTGGGGTTGTTGGGTGGGAACATGCAGCCCTTGTGCTGGAGCTGAGCTGCTCTGCCCAGCACTTGTGGCTGCCATCCAAGGTGGTTTTGCTTGTCCCAGTTGCCTGACAGCTGGGGCCCTGGGCAGAGCCCTGACAGCCTGGTCTGACCCCCAGAGAAGGAGAAGGAGCCCCTGGAGAAGCTGTACCAAGTGGGGCTGCTGCTGGAGACAGCGAGGACGACATCAAGGATGACAACCTCTTCCTCAACTTGGCTACTGGCAGCTGAAGATGATGGACTTCTGGCACCTTCTCCAAAGCCAGGCTCCACAGCGAATTTGCAGATGAGTCCACAGCCGGGGAAATGCTCCCAGATTTGGGCATTGCTCAGACTGGCTGGGAACAAAAGGTTCCCCCTGTGCTGGGGCAGAAGCAACTTCAGTCGGCTGCCCAGCTGTTTTTTGGCAGGGCTGGGGGCATGGGTTGGGGTGGATACAAAATGGGAGTTGGCTCCTGGCCCTGCTAACAGCCCCTACCACCCAGCATGGCCTGGGCTGAGGCTGGGGCTGGGGCAGCCAGCCCGACACAAACAAACCCCCATGGTGGGAGCAGAGGTGGGACTCCAGAACCTGTGCAGGGGCTGCTTTGCTTTGCAGGCAAGGAATGGCTTGGGCTGCTCCACTGCCCTTGTTTGCTTTGTGATCACTGTTATTTTGGGGGGTAGTTCAGGAGGGAAGAAAGAAAGTGTGGGCTTCTCTCCCCCATGGGTGGGATTTTCCCTAGCATGAGGGGGTTGGGCCTTCCTCAGACCCCTGACAGAGATAAGAGTTGTTTTCTTGTTTCCCCATGTCTCTAATCACTTTTCAACAGTTTGTTGTTTGTTTTTTTCGAGGAAGCGTTCTATGTAAGGTCCAGTCAGGATTGGGAAGCAATTGGGAGCAGCTGCAGCGTGGATGGGCCGTGCCCTTGGAGAAGGCTGAGGACATCATTTGGGACCAGCTTTTCTCCCAGCGGAGGATGGCGAGAGGTGAGTCCCGGCCTGCTTGGCATGGTGGGATCAGAGCTTTTGGGAGATGGCAACAAGCACAAGGAGTCTCCTGCTCTGGGCAGCTGCTGAGGGCTGGATGTGCTGTGGCTGGCTGCAGGCTGGGAATGTCCTGCCCTCCTGCTCTGCTCCCAAAGGCAGCAGTGATGGGCAGCTCTGGGCACGGCTCTGGGCACAGCCAGCATGGCCTGGGCTCTGTGGGCAGTTGGGACAAGGGGACAGGAGCCTTCAGCTGACGGGTGGTTTCTGGTTTCTCTCCTTGCAGCCGGGCTCTGCGGGTGCTGAGGCTGCTCTGGGCTCTGCCAGGGCTCTGCTGGGCACTGCCCTGGGCACAGCTGGGCTGGCTCTGCCCTCCCATTGCTATGACAGCTTTGCATCAGATGAGCCCGTTTGAGCACAGTGCCTGAGCTTTCTCCTTTGGCAGGTGAGTCAGACTCCCCTGCAGGCCAGGAGATTGCAGCTGGGGACACACATCCAGTTGGCAAGGACCCAGACTCTCCACCGTCCCAGCTGAACCCCTGAATCTCCGCAGGAATGCCTGGATCTCCACTATTCATTCTTCATTTCTTTTTGGCTGGAATTGTGCAGTTGAACTTTCTTCCTCCTCTAGAAGTGCCATGAGTGGCCAAAGCTGGCAAGTGAGCCGTGTTCCTGAGGCAGTACAGTCTGGAGCTGATGGATGGAGAGTTGCCCTTCCAACTTCCAAACCAGAGCAAAAGGCCGTAAGTGGGATTTTTCATCCCTAAGAAACCCCTGACAGTTTCAGAGGGAATGTGCAGCTCATTCCCAGAGTGAGAAGGAAGGTCATCTTCTAAAGGATTTGGGGTTTGACAGAGTTTAGATTTCCAGTCCTGCCTGGAGCTGGAAGGGCCCCAATCAATTTCCTATTTCTTTGACCACAATTTAAAATAACAATGTTGGAAACAAGCCCCAAAAACTTTAAAAAAGGCTGCTGAAGTCAGTAAGATGGATCCATGCCATCAGCACATTCACAATGTAAATAACTTAGTTCTCTTTTTAAAAAGATCATTTACCTCTTAATGCAAAGTTACAGAAGTTGTTTCACTAACACTTGGATTTTATTTTTATCTTTTACAATTCATCTAATTGGGTTTGTTGTCTTTTTCCTTTTTTTTTTTTTCTCTAAATAGAGGTTCTGGCCCTCTTGCAGCCAAAAGGGAAAGGGCCCCACCAAGCCTTGTTACCCACAGACAACATGGTAAAACTGAACGCTAAAGGACCTTGTGGGCATTATTCTGGAATTAAAAAGGTGCCAGCTCCATGGACAACAGAATTATTGTTCCTAACTTGAATGAGATTGAGCAAAAAGAATGAGGAACGGTGTCACTAAAGTACTACAGATGTCTGTAATTTGTACCTTGATAGTCAGCCAGAACCTTTGTTTGCCAAACACCTCCAGAGTTTCTCCAAGGGATCAGTCATCAAAAATGTTTTGAAAATGTAAAGACCAAGGTAGCCAAAGCACTCAGTGTCACTAATTGCTGGGTATGTTCTCAGCTGAAGCTGGGAGGAATGGGGTTCCCTTGGAGGGCTCACCCTGTGTGGTGGCCAGAACTCTGTCAATGGGCTCTGCCTCGTAACGGAGTCAGTGAAGGGACAGTTACAGAAAACTCTGCTGTGGGACACAGGAATACAATGATCAGTGTGACAGGATTCACTCAGATTTCCCGTCAGGAGAAACCAAACCCTGTTATAGTTCTAGAGGCTACAGTGTCAGAAGATTTCTGTGCTTTACCATCACTGCCAATGTCAGTAGAACTTGGGGTGCTGCAGCTGGTCAGTGTCAGTGTCACACCACTCCCAGCTGCAGGGCCACCATTTAGGCTCCTTCAGCAACAAGCACAGCGAAGACTTAGGGCCCAGAGAACATTTTCCACCCAAAGAGTGCCTTGGGTTTCAGAAAGCAAAAGATTCTGGTTCACCCTACGCCCCATTTGCACTGCTCTGTCCCGTGGAGCTGACATGAATGAGCTGAATGGATTATTAGAATAGGTAGCAAATGATGCTGTTAAAATGTCCAATAGCACATCCTATGAGCTCCAACAAACACAAATGGTGACTCCAGAGAACCACACGGCCTTGGATTATCTTCTTGCTGGCCAAGAAGGAACCTGGGCTATCAGGGGACGGGGATGTTGCACTGCTAGCAGTGATGGGTTTGAAGGCCAACAGTCAGGAATCACCTTGACAGAAAGAGCAGTAGAAGAGTGGCAGAAAGAAGAAAATTTTTCTTGGTGGGATTGGCTTCATGGCTGCCAAATTAGAGGCTGCTGTGAAATGCATTTGTGGCAGGGCCTGTGATCATTGCAGTGTGTGCACTTGGTGAGTTGCTGGGACACTTTGTGCTGGGAAGTGGAGTATTGAGACCTTCCTTAAAAGAGACAGTATCAAGAAAAGAGAGGCATTTGGTAAATAAGAGAGAATAGCAACAATTTAAGCATGTTTTAAAAGGAACGTGAATAGTTCTGAGTAATGAACTTAAACTGCACTTAATTGTAGAACAAGAGGAGATGCCTTTATGCCTAATACCTAAATCTAAGCTGTGTTACTGAAAGAATTGTTACGAAGGTTGTAGTTGATTGTAGGTCTCAGGACCAATCAAAGTACCAAGGCCTGAACAGGTTGTGATTAAAGCCTGAACAGGCCCTGAGGCAAAGCTCACCTCTAGTTGAAACTTCCAAGCAAATGTTGTATTTGTATCCACTCATTAACGAAGCATGATTAATAACATGATCAATGTATGTGTTCCTTGATAAAACATAGATTTATCTTTCTGTATTTAGAAACAGACAAGGCCCCATGTGGCCTTGTTTGGGGGTGAAGGATCAAAGTCAACTCCCTTGGTTCCTCCTTCAGCCCTGGCCAGGCTTTGGGAGAAAGCAGTCAGGAGAATGAAAGCAGATGTTCTCACAGTAGCAGTGATGCCAGCTTGTTTGTTTAACAGTGTAAAAGCTGGGTCCTCTCACAGCTTTGGGGTTGGAGCTTCATTGGCTGCAGAGGTGGAGGCACCTGCAGGAATTCCCAGTGTCTGGGAGTGGCTCTCCAGTCCTTGGCTTCCCCCAGCTGATGTGTGGCTGTGGATGATGCTAAAACCTGAGGCTAACTGGTGATGGATCTTTCCTTAATCACTCCAGGCAATCTATGGTAACAATGACTGGATGCATTGCTGAGCTTTTTTGTAATGCTTTGCTAATGATGATGTGCTTTGCTGAGCTTATCCTTTTGTAATTCTTTGCAGCTGTGCATGATATAAATGACACAATTCCTTCACTTGGTGTCTGTGTCTTTGGTGCTGACCCTGCCCACTGGTGAAACAGGGCCCCCTCCAGCCTAAGTGTTACCTGGGAAGAGAAAAGCCATCACTCCAAATGTCCCCCCTTCCTCCTTGTTCCCCCCACTTTATACCCTGAGCGTTATGCCCTATGGTCTGGGGTATCCCCGGGGTCAGTGGGGGCCACCTGTCCTGGCCGTGTCCCCTCCCAAGCTCTCCCGCAGCCCCAGCCCCTCTCCAGCGTGGCCAGAGGAGGGGCAGGCCAGGCTTTGGCTCAGTGGGAGCTGAGCAAGAACAAAAGCATCTCTGTGTGCCCAGCCCTGTGCTCAGCACCCGGCCCAGCAGCGTCTCAGTGCCAGGGTCTGTGCCATCAGTCCCTGCCAGGGGTTTCCATGGCACCTGCCAGGCCAGGTGACCCAGGTGTGGTGTCCCAGTGAGGGCTGCCATGCAAACAGTGCCCAGCACTGCCCCTTTCTGTCTGCCTGACCCGACCTTGGCCTTGGCCCTGGTGTTTGCTGCTGGTTCTGCGGCGCCTGACCGGCCCGCGCGGCACAGGGCAGGCGGCCACGGCACAAACCCACAGCAAGGGCTCCCCTCTGGCTCTGGGCAGTGACAGCAGCCCTGAGCAATGGGCTGGCGCAGTGGGGTCAGTGCAGTGTCCATGGCAGCAGTCCCTTGCAATGGCCAGTGCAGGTTGGGATGATGATCCACCCTCACAGCCGGCCCAGGGCAGGTGTGCGGTGCCCTTCCCCACAGCCTGTCTGCACAGAACTTCCAGGGCTCTCTGCATTTCCCTTCCCTCGCTCTTGAGTCACTCACACACCTCCCAAGGACCCACTGGGAGCTTTGAGCTGCAAGGAGTGCAAAGCTGGTCTGTCCTTCAGGAGTTGCTCTCATTCTGCCCTGAGCCAACTCTGGATTTGTGTTCATTGCAGAACTTCCTGTGTGTCTACAGCATTCCTTGCAGGGCTCTGCCTTGGGGAAGGGGAACCTCCTTGAGGTACCTAGGGCTTGGGACACACTTGAGGAGTGTGTCTGTTTTAAATGGGGAAGCTTAGGAGTTTTAGATTGCTTCAAAAAATAAAAGAAGAAAACCCCTCTTTGCCTGAGTGCAGCCATTTCTCCAAGCACAGCAGGTCCCAGGTGACTGAGCAGAGACAGGACGGGCTTGGGCTATGTGGAGCAAGGTTGTCCACACTGCCTCAGACCTCAAGGCACAGCTTCTCTGACTAGGCCAGACATCCTCAGGAGAGTCCCTGGGCCAATATCAGTCGCTGAATGCTGCAGCCACCTCTGCTCTAAATAGAACAATCATAAAATATACTCTTCAAAGAGGAATGTGGATTTATTGGAAGCTCTTGCAAATAGTTTTCCATCAGTATTGTAGGAAACCTTCCTAATGGACTGCACTAGAGCAGAGGGAGATCAGGGCAGAGCCATGGTTTGTCAGACTTGCTTGATCCCAGTGAGCCCCGTGGTGCATTTAGAGCTGAGCCCTGGAAGCTCAGGGCCTGAGAGGAGATTGCACCAACCTAACCAGGAGTCAAAGTCCGAGGGAAAACCCAAAGTGTCTCAAAGCATGAATGGGTCCCCTGAGGTCCATCCACAACACAGACCCCTCATGGACTCGTTGGAGAAGAGAATTGGAGGCCAGGATGGCACAAACCTCTCAGAGACTCAGTGTGGGAAGGAAAAAGTGAAGTACCTTAAAAGAACTGCAGCAACTTGAAGCATTATTGAGCCCCATTGAGTGTTGTTACTGACAGAGAATCTCCAGGGACTAATTCCAGCAGATAATTGGATAATTGCCATGGTTGCACAGAGCTCTCAGGACTCCAAGGCAAAGCCCAAGTCCTTGGAAGAAGCTGCAGTCCCTGGGAGCATGAAGGAGGGCCCAGGGCCATTGCTGCCCAAGGCTGCCCAGGCCAGGAGTGCAGGGAGGCAAAGGCTCTGTGTGGGCAGCTCAGCTGCTGAGCAGAGCCTGGGCTGGCTGGAGGCAGCAGAAAGGCCAAGGCCTGAGCCCCAGCCCAGGGAAGGCAGATCCTGTCCCTGCCCGCTTGCTCAGGGCTCTGCCGGGAGCACTGGCACATGGAGGGGTGCTGAGGGCAGGACAAGGGATGGCAGTGCCCAGCCTGGCTGGGGCTGTGCCAGGAGGCCCCAGTGCCTCAGGACAAGGTGTCTCCTCCTCACAGCCCTTGGTGGCAAGACGCTGCTGGGCCCCAGGGCACCAAGGCTTGGCTTCTCCTGGCCACTGCCAGCCTTGCCAGGGCCCTTGGCCATGTCCAGCACAGCTTGTCCTGCGCTGTCCCACAGCTCTGCTGTGTCCCTGCAGGCTGCACACTCCCATCTCGCTGCCCCGGGGCCCTGCCCTGCCATATCCAGCCCTGCCCTGCCCCTGCCATGCCCAGGCCATGTCTGCAGTCCCCCCAGACCATGGGTGGGGGTGGGCAAGTGTTCCCGAGGGCACAGGGAGGGGACAGCTGGGCTGGACTGACCCAAGGGATCTCCCATTCCATGCAATGTCACGGTCAGCAATAAACTGAGGGAAAGGAAGGGGATAGGGCTGGCAGGGAGGGCTGTGGATGTTTTCTACCAAGACATTTCTCACACAAAACACAAACTACACGTTCTGGATCCTGTCCTGCCAGGAGGTGGCTGGATATTGTCTGCTGATGGGAATCAGCAATAGGGGATTGATTTCATTTGTTTTTTCTTTGCTTCCACATGTGGCCTTTGCCTTTTGAAGCCCTTGCTGAGGAGGGTGTAGAAGCCCAGAAGATCAGGACCTGGTTTGCCTGTCCCAAACATCAAAAACTGGATGGCTGTGGGACCAACCAAGGATTGGTAAGGACAGCCAAGTCTTCTTGGCAATAACACACTGTGAGGAAGAACAGGCTGTGGCTGCAGAAGGGGCCATGCAGATAAAGGCAGAACTTTTCCAGGACAAACATCCTTGCTCAGGCTCCTGGGCATAAGCAGGACATGGCCCAAGTGCAGGAATGAGAAGTGGGCATGGACTGTGGGGGGATCAACACCACCAAAGACCCCCAAAGCCTCTGAGCCATTTCCAGAAAGGTTCAGCAGAACAAACTGCACGTGATAAGTCATTTGCACAGAAAGTGAGACACTTATTGCCAGGGCAGGGAAAAGTGATCAGTGAAGAGGTCCCCTCACCAAGCCCAGGCACATTTGTGCCCCAGCACCCTGGACATCCTATTGGCTGGATCAATGCTGGAACCAGGACTGGGGATCTCCTCTCTCTCTAATTTCCTTTCTCTCTGCCCCTCTGATTCACATCTCTGTGTCTCTCCTGTCTGTGTCTCTCTTCCCTTTCACCTTTCCTCTTGTGCCTTTCTACAGAATCTATTGACATGCCCTTTTATAGCTCAGGGACTGACATCCCAGTTTCTATGCCAAATGCAAAATGAATTAATAAAACTTTATAGGTCTTTGTGGACTCTCTGAGCTTTTTAATTTCTTTCAGCCACGAGCATCTACAAAACTTGGGTGCCTCCTTTGCCTTAAGTTTGGGAGATCACAGAGAGAGAGGGAGAAAGAGGCTTGCTGGGCCCCTGATGGCCGCACACATTTAACCCGCCAGTGTTGTTCTGCTCAGCTTTTCTCTAGCAGGCAGCATTAACCAGATGCAGCTGCGCAAGGGTTTCCAGCAATTTGGCATCATCCACAAAGGACTTGGAAGTTCATTTTTTCCCATGGCACAGGGAATATATGAATATTCCATTGTAGTCAAGGGCTGGTCACTGCGGGATGTCACCAGGGTGTGGCTGCCAGGAGGACTCTGTTCCATGGACAACATTTGACCCTCATTGCTCAGCCAAATTCCCACTCACCCCATGTTCCATTCCTTCAGCCTATCTCTCTCCAATCTGGCTTTGAGGAGACCCAGCAGACCATGTCACAGACCCTGCTAAGGTCTGGGCAAAGAACATCCCCTTCTTTTCCCTCCCACGTGGGTTCTGCAGTCCCTGCCTTGTGCTGCCAGTCCATGGAATGGCTGCAGGAGGATTTGCCACATCCCCTTCCCTGCTGAGCCTGACCAGTCTGTGACTGTCCCCATCCCCTCCCTGCCCTGTTTGCAGACTGGTTCTATGTCTGCCCTTCCCAAGTGCCCAGGACCCTCTGGGATGGCTCTGGCCTTTCCAGGGGCTTTGAGAGAGGTCTCACAGTGACACTGCCCAGCCTTCTCAACATCCTTGACACCAAAGGCCTTTGCCACATCCCTCAGTTCCAGGTCAGTACCCAGGGCATGGCACAGCCCTGTCCAGGTCCTCAGGGTGGTTCAGAAGGGAGGCAGCTGTGACTTCTCCCTGCAGACCCACCACTCTAATGTCCCTCTGTGCAGTCCGTGGCTGTCCTGAGCATTTCCCCTGGAGCCTCCCTGCCCTGGATGTTTCTCTCCATGCAGCCCTCAGCACATTGCAGGAAAGAACTTAGGTGGTTTTACAGAGGATGTTACTCTCTGAGTTGTGAGAAGCGACATTCACTTTTAAGGATTTTAAAGGTTTACTAAAAACTTTAACAAAATACAACAAAGGTCTGAATAAGGAAAAAGGACGGTGCAATGCTGGGAGTTGGCAACCCCGGCAGCCATGAGCTCATCTATAAATTGGCTGCTCCCATTTTTGTACCCCTGGGGGTTGCCTCAGGCAGCCCTGGCCCCTGCCAAGGTGTGTCAGTCGACTCTTCTTTGCTGTTCATCCGTGGAGGTTTCTTTCTTGCCACTTGATGGGAGGTGAGGTGTTGTCATGCTGCACTTCCTAGTAACAAGCTCGCCCTTTTCTCAAATGTTTTATGCACAGGCACAGGTACGCACCCTCCTTCCTCATTCCTGGACTACTGAGGCCCTCTCTTGGCAACTGTATGGGCTGGGGAAGATGGACTATGGGGAGAACAGAGGACATCTAAACAGCAAATCACAATAACGCAACTATAAGTCAATAGACTTTCCTTAACATACATATAATATTAATCTCTGAATTGCAAGAGCCAACCATTGCATTAGGCATTTCTAACAGAGTGAAGTGGCCTCAAGGCACTGTTTGTGCCACTGGAATTGTGCTGCCCCCAAGTGCTGATGATGGTTGTGATAGTAAAAGGGTTTTAAAATCATGGGGATTTAGGGTTAAAAGGAAAATTAAGCTTAGTAAGCCCTGAAAAAAAATACCCTAGGTACATGTAGGCCTTGTACCTTGCTAGAACTGCACCTGTGTAGCTAGTACATGGTAAATGATATACTTGTTAGATGTGATGATTGTTTAGTAATTAAATAAAATTACTGTTTAATCATAAGAATAATCATGAGAAACTGTGGTCAGGGGCCTCAGAAAGATCAGGAGAAACTCATGCTTGAATAAAGTCAATGTATACAATAGAACAATGTAAGTTTAATAATTAATATGTAAGTTATATAACGATAGAATATAAAATACATTCAGCTCAAAAGCCATGTGGAGTCAGATTTGGTCTGTACCCCTGATTCCCAGAGCTCTCAATAAAAGCACCTGCATATAATCATATCCCATGATTATGTGTGTTCCTGAACGCTGACAATCTGTTCTATGGTCCTTATCAAGTCCCCCCTTTTCTTGAGACAAACTTCCGTATGGGAACTAGTTTCTTAATATCCATATTTCATTTTGCAGCATAAGAAAACTTTGGTTTCTAACATTATTTCTAACGTGTCTTCTTCTGCACTCTCGTTGGCTAAATGTTTCCCCAATTCCAGTTTGGTCATATCCACTTGGTGTGCTCTGCAATGCCTGATGGCAACTTCCTCTGGTTTCTGGATACCTTCAAGTGAACCCAAGATTTGTCCTCTGTTTTTGATCAGAGCTTTGATATGTCAAAAGGTCTTTTTCTTTCCAGAAATCCCAAGTGCATGTACCACTCCAAAGTGGTATTCTGATTAATTTCAAATGTAAACTCATTTTCCTCTACTCGATTCCAAAGCTCAAGTGACTGAAATTAGTTCTACTTTCTGGGCTGAAACATCAGAGGGGAGTGCCCCCAATTTGATTACATCGGGTTGTGGAGTCACTGCGTATCCAGATATTTGAATAGGAAGTTTAGGGCCTTGGTGCTCTGACAGACCAGCTGCTCCTGCTGCCTGCTCTGCCTTTGGCATCTGCTCTACTGAGGGTATGGCAGCTGCAGCAGGATTTCCTGTGGCAAGAGGTACCACTGCTGACATAGCCCTGGGACTCCAGGGGCCCGTGGCTGTGCCCTCCAGCACAGGGGTGTCACCCACAGCGGGGCACGGGGGGAAGGTGAAGGGCATTAGAAGGGAGAGAATCCAGTGTCTAGGGACTGTGTGAGGGAAATAACAATTTATTTCCTTTTCCTTGAATAAAGAATTGCCAGAGCCCTGCTAGAGCTGCTGGGGGATTGGCCTCTTTCTGAGGCCCCTCCTCTTTTTGGGACACCATGTCCCCCCTGGGCAAGGGGCCCCTGTTCCAGCCAGGAGCAGAGGTGCTGTGCCTTCTGCCCCGGGCAGAGGGACCTGCTGCTGTCACCACCTCTGGCCACAGGTCCTCCTGATACTGGTCCTGCCCTGCAGGGATGGGCACAGGTGGGGAGTGGCAGTGAAACCCAGGGCAGGGCCTTTAACATGGACTGCTCTCAATGAGTCGTCGAGAAATTACAGTTTTCCTTTTTCTGCCAACCAAGGCTGTCAGTGTTTCTGTGTTTGTATTAATGAGAAGGGTTAGGGTTAGGTTAGAGTGTGGGTTTAGGGTTAGGATAGGGCGTGGGTTTATTAGGGTTAGGGTTAGGTTGGAGTGTGGGTTTGTGGTTAAATGGAGAGTAAAGTGTTGTCTGCATTCAATTGATTTTAATATTTTCTTTCATGGTATTTTATCTGAGAAAAGTCTGAAAATTAAGGACCTCTTTTTTGAATCTGCTATCTTTGCCCTTGATACTAGCTGAGTGACCCTTCAGAACTAAGGGAAAGCAAGAACCCTTTTGGCCACTTTTAGAGGGAGAAAATACCAAACCCAGACCTGTTTTCTGAATCCTCTGGAAAATCTGACTTATCCAAGAAAACATGATTAGGAATGTATCAATTTTCTGTTTGTCATTCATTCAGACACCTGTGAAGCCAGATCAGTAATGCTCACTTTAATGATTTAACACAGCTGATTGCCATTAAATCCCTTGAAATTATGGCCTCAACTTTCAATGACATTTTGAATATGAGAATTTCCATTTCAGGGAGGAACAGAATGCATTTGCACAGTTCCATTATGGGTGGATTTTTTTCAATACACAGATTCTCTCATTTCCCCTTCTTTAGCCTTAAGCATTAAAGTCAACCATCTGCTTTGGAAATGCAACTCAAATGTAACTCTTTCTACTATTTTGCTTAACTTATTTTTAGAGGCTGAAAACATTCAATTGTAATTTGCTTTATAGAATACTTAGTCATTGTGGGACTGGAAAAAGATTACAGGAATTTCTCCCATCATAGATTTTAAAATATTTTAAAACGCTATTATAAAGACTATTTATCAATATTTAATTTTTGTTTTCTGTGTAACCTTATTAAAACAAGCATTACCTAGCAGGTTTTCAGTTCAATTACAGCAGTTGCTTTTCAGCAGGCTAATTTTCCTGTAGGACTAGACAAGAAAAGTAACTTAGGAAATTGATTTTTCCACATTGTTGCAGTGGAGGAATGGTATTCCCCAGTTTTGTGCTCACCCTGATACAGCTCAGACCATGTGCCACTCACTGACTTCCCACCACTTTTCCTGTGGCAGGAGGAGAGAAGAGCACAAGCAGGTAAAGATCACAGGTTGAGCTAAGAACAATTTACTAGAAACAGCAGAGAAAAAAAACCCACAAATGGTAATAACAACACTAAAAGGAGAGTGTACAAGAGGTGAACGAGTCACACGTGATTGTTCACCCTACAGAACTGGGCACACCCCACGATTTACGGCACACCGGCGGAGGAAGAACAAACCCCTTCCATTTCCCCCTGCCATGTGGCAGGTGATATCCAGTTACCCCAAGGTCCTGGCCGTGCTCCTCCTGGCTGCTGCAAAAATTACCCCTGTCCTGGCCGGATCCAGGTCATGGGATCTGCCCTGCGGGTCCTGGCTCTTCCTCTGGGTGAGAGCCCCCCATGGCATCTGCCTGGCAAAAGGGACTTCAGGACAACCTAATACTTATGGACATTCCCCCTTCTGCCCCTGTCCCAGCTCCCTTTTTGCCTCCAGAAAACTTTGAACAGCAGTAGCACTTAGGTGCAGTTCTGCACATTCTGAACTGGAAGGAAGGTGACCCACATGTCATTCTAGGCACACGTGCAGCATGGACAAAGAAAGTTTTTGAGGGGCCTGGGTCTCAAGGTCTTTTGTGCCAGGAGTACCACCTGTTACTTTCAGATTCTGCTCAGGGATAATCAGTGACCTTCTTTTTGTTCTACATGAGACATAACCATGTGTGGCACATCAACTGTCACTTTTTTCCCCATTTATTTTCAAGTATATCCTATCAATCAGGACCATGGTGGCTCCTGCTCTGAGGTGCATTGGCCATTCCTGTAGTACATTGTTTGGTTGTCTTTTGAGAAATAGGCTCAAAATACCACAGGGTTACTTCCTTTACTCCCATTCTTTGAGATAAAGATGGAGTTATTGTGCAAGGCAAAGGCACTCATATATGAACAGTGCAAAGGGGTCAGTCAAACCTGGTTACTCCAGAGTAGGGGTTGTCATCAATAACCTTTAAAATATATAGAAAGGCTGCTGGACATTCTGGAGTCCAGTGTAACACCTCCATGGATTCCTTCCATGATTCATACACAGGCTTTTCCAATAGTTCATAACTGGGGATCCATAATCAACACCCTCCAGTCGCTCCCAAAAAGGGACACAGATGTGGGCTCTGGTGTTTGACAAATTGCTTCCTCCCTTTCTTTCCCCAAACTTTCTTTCCCTTGTGAGTGGGGCAGCCAGGAGATCTGACATGGGTAGATATAGACATGGTCTTGAAAACAAACACAAGATGTCATTGAAAATGTGCTTTGGATGGTAATATTCAACACATTCTCAACTACATGCTCTTCTTTTCTCTCCCTGTAATGACTGGACAACACTTATTTTTGGTGCCAGCTGACTTAAATCAGGAATAATCTTGGGTAGGGGGAGAATGACAATAAAACCATCATAAACTGAGTATAAAATGTTTATCTACATGTGTTAGTAGCTTCAATGGCCAGCTGCAGTCAGCACAATTATCAGCCTGTTATTGTGCTCAGGGTTAGCGTGGGCCTTTCCATGTCAGCTCCTCCTGCACAGCACATGGGGGCCTGGGCATGCTGCTGGCTTGTTTCCTTTTAGGAGATTGGGATGAGGAAAGGTCAGGGGGTTTTGTCAAAGAGATGATATTTGAGTGACTGTGCATGTGCTGGAAGCCTCACAGACTGACTGGCCCATGACAGGATGGCCCAGTGCTGGGGGGGCTGCACCTTGCTGCCCTGGTTAGGGGTGTTAAGCTGCTCCTTTGCCTCAGAGAGAGCCAAGTGCAGCACTTTTGTGCAGAAAAAAACTTTATTAGCCCTGGTTTGAAAAGCTACTGCAGCAACTGGTGTGGCCAGAGCAGCCCTTTCTGCACTTGGAAATGAGCTGAGTCAGTCATGGGATAAGGCAGGGCATTCCCCACGTGTGCACATTTGAACTTCCTGTGCCCCGACTGTGTCGCGTCCCGCTCCTCAGTGACATCCTGCCCAGCCTGGAACATGGAACTCCCCGTTTCCAAGGACACGTGGCCATTGTCACCAGCACACAGCAGGACCGCTCAGACCCTTCGGCAGCTGCGGTGAGAGCGGAGGTGTCAGAGCGACAGCGAGTGTTGGTCCAGCTTAGCTGGTTCTAGCACACGTTGGTCAAGAGGCTGATCCACACACAGAGTGGAGGTAATTATTTACAGTTCTGTGCAGAAATGGGGGGGCTCAGGGACAAATTGACCAAGCCAGCACCACAAGAAGTAAAGCGTCTTTAGTATTTCTACATTTTAGCAAAGAAAGGAATTAGTGTTCATTAACTGCAAGTTCCCACGTTCTCTTCATAATTAGTATTCTGTCTGCTGTTGGGTAATAATCATCCTCTCACTTGTCACGTTCATTAGACTGCATGCTCAGTCTCTCCCTTCTTTTATGTCAATGGTTTCTTGAGCACATGGCCATGGTCTGCCCCTGCTGGAATGCCCTTTTACCTCACAGGAGGTGATTCAGCACAGTTTCTGCATTGGCTTTATCAGTTTGTTCCTTTCCTTGGGGGTCCTGCCAAATGTCCTTGTGCCCCTAAATTCTGCATTCTTTGTGCCCACCATCAGTGGTACATCCTTCTTCCCAAGCCTTGCTAACCTCCCCCGTGTCTGAGGCAGCTGAAGCCTGTCAAGCCCTACACCTCAACAAGGCAATTCAGCCAAGAAGTAACCTGCCTTTCAAAGGCCTGGCCATCACTCCTTGGCTACTTCTTGTTGCCTGGGAATAATCTCCCTTCTTGTTGATGAGCCTTGAAAGCCACAAAGGACAAACATCAAAGAGCACATTTTCCTTACAAACATTTTGCATTTTGAAGATTCTCCAGCAGGACCAGTGGCTGTGTGGGAGCCGGAGCAGCTGAGGCAGAGCAGGATGGCGGAGCTGTGGGCCTGGGCACGATCCAGAGCGTTCCCCAGGGCCCCGGTCTGCACTGCGTCCCGCAGGGCCCCCGACAGCACTGCCGTGCCCGTCAGGGTGACCCAGAGGTGCCAGGACCAAGAGGTGAGGGGCAGGTGTCGGGCTCTGCGGGCTGCCAGCGGGTGGGGGCTTGGCCATGGTGTTGGTGTCAGTGCTGCCGACCCCGCGGGACCTGTTGGGCAGGGCTGGGGCCCCATTGGTGCTCCAAGGGCCCCTTTGAGGCAGCTGCCCGGGGGAAGCCACTCACAGGGATGACATGGAAGAGGTGCCAGTGGAAGAGGGAAGTTCTCTGATGGATGTGTTTCTCAGGGATGACACTGAGGAGGTGCCAGTGAAAGTCAGATGTTCTCAATGCTGGGACACTCAGGAAATTCATGATCTGGGCATGGCTCTTGGTCAAAATGCATGGATTTCTCATTGCTCCATGTTTGCACTGCACTCAGTGAACATGTCAGGATAAAGGAACCTCTCTAACTGTATTTTTTAGTATTAGGAATAGCCATTTCTTTATTCTCAGCTGTGATGCATAGTGGAGAAGTCCAGCCACATGCACACCATTTTCAAAGCTTTTCCAAACAAAGCAATTTCAGCATTTTCAGCAAACAAAAAATTAATCTTCATTGGTTCCAAATTACATAAGTTTTTCAACTAAGTAATATTCTGTCTTCTCTTTGGTATTGATGTCTTTCTTCTGGTGGCAAGTAATTCACATCTTTCAGTCCATTTATCATAGCTTTTTAGATTTTATAACAGACAATTTTGCCTACAGAATGAAGCAGTTGAATGGCAGTAGTTGGTTTTGTTAAAAAATGTACTTAGGTTGATGAACATCTTAGTGATTTTTAACCTCCCGCAGAATGTGATACATTCTGTATTAAATTATGAGATCAGCCAAGCAACACAAATTTTGTTATATCTGATTAACCTAGGATAAACTACTTACATTTCACAGCTGCAAAGAATTGCATCTAGAGCTGAGGACAAGAGCAAGGGTTTTCATGACTGTTGAGAGTCAAAATTCACCTTATGCAGATGAAATTCTTCTTGGAGCTGACTCCAAGATGTGCTTCCTTAGTACCAAATAAGTCCCGGCATCAGGTCGTGTCCAAAATTCTTATCTTTTTTGAACCACTCTCACCTAGATTGTTAGCTGAACACTGGTCAGTTCAGTTGTACTCAGGCGCTTGATTTCAAGGGAAGCCTGTGCCTATAAATTCCAGAAATGGGAAAGGGTGACTTGCTACTTGAACGCTTGGCTGCGTTAGAGGCCAGGTGAGGGTTGCTCTCTCAGGGCAGTTCTGTAGCCGGCTGCTTGCAGAGGGAGAACTTGTCAAAGCAGCCCTTTCTAGTGATGTGACAGCAAACCTTTGCAAATACAGCTCTTGTTTAAAACAAAGGGCCTAGTTAATCAGCAGTAATGGAGAGAAGGCTGAAGTTTTTACAGAAAATATCTCTTTCCTTTTAGCCAAATGCCAGGGAGGCATCGCACAATGGAAGTGCGCAGAATGTCAACTTGTATAACCCAGCTGGAGGTATGATTGCCTTTCACATTTTGCTCAATGTCTGTAAGATTTTCAACTTGGTAATTCATTTTTGCAGCATATTCTTGGGACAGGGGATCTCTTGTGTTCAGAGATCTCAACTGGAGCTGGGATGCCCTCAGGTCAACCTTGCAGTCTCTTGTCACTGCACTTAGCCACTGGTTTGTTTTTCCCCTGTGAAAACCTGCTAGTCCTTCCTTGTTGGCATATTGGTTGATGGGATGCAACTTGGAACATTGAGGTCAAGGTTTGGACTACTCCTAAATTCACAGCCTTGGTAGCTAAGGTTTTGCTTTTGGAGTATCTAGGCACTGTCATTATCCTTTAAATTTAAATGGGTAAACCTATGAAACCTTGAGAATGTTGCATAGAAGAATTTCATAAGGTCAGTGTGGGAAACTTCGCTTGATTTAATTTTTTTCTCTCGGTTATTAATACATGAGTGTTGCCACAACACTGTGTTGGGTTCTTTTCAAGGAAATTGAAAGGAAGATATTGATGTCATCTTCCCCACGGACTCCATCATTTCCCCCAAAGCACAATGTGCTTAGGTGATGTCATTTGTTATTAATCTGTTCTCAGTGCTGTTTCCCCAAAGAGCCTGGCTCCAGGCAGACTCGAGGAGCACATTCCCCTTACAGGCACTCAGTGGTGCTGCCTGCAGCAGTGAGCTGAGCCAGGTACAGCCAGCTGCCCTGAGAAAAGCAGGCTCTCACCTGGCTGTGGCTGCAGGCACCTGCCTGCTGGGAC
Source organism: Lonchura striata (assembly GCF_050655825.1). NCBI lineage: Eukaryota > Metazoa > Chordata > Aves > Passeriformes > Estrildidae > Lonchura > Lonchura striata. The sequence continues at coordinate 4,270,186 of NC_140734.1, read as the reverse complement.
TTCCCTGCCACTGCAAGTGCAGCTCTTGCTCTGCCTTAGCCTATTGCAGAGCATTTTAAACTAGCGCCATGGTGGCTTTTTGCAGAGACAAAACTAAACTTCACATTTCTCATTGGGGACATTCTGTTTCACATGTGAATGATGATTTGTGTGATTCTTGGTGGTGCTCTGCACAGATCCTAAGGGAATATTTAGCATTCAGTAACTGGGGGACTGGCAGTAGTGAGACAATTGTGGAACTTGGCGCCGCTTTGGCTTTAGGCTGGCACAGAGAAACTTAGGTGAGACAGGTCTGGTTGCTGCTAGGGTACGGGGTGCCTTTGTAACATGCTCCATGCTGTACCAGTTAGGGACTGGGCTTTGTCACAGAATCAGAGAATCAGAATCAGACTTGGAAGGGATCCACAAGGATTTGCAAGTGCAGCTCTGTCCCCAAGAATCCCACCAGGTGCCTGTGGAACTTGTCCAAATGTTTTCCAAGCTCTAGTGGACTTGGGACCATGAGCAATCTTGTGGGGAGCCTGTCCCAATGCCTGATCACCCTCTGGGTGAAGAACTCTTACCTAATTTCCATCTTAATGCTTGCTTATGGCTTCAGGTAATTTTCTTTAGAAGTCATTCAGGGATATGGTTTTAGGAGGTTTTTTGTTTAAATGCTGTGGGAAGTTTCTCTATCCACATTGGATTGAACTTCTCAGAACATTAGCAGTGTCTACACTCGACAACTGGCATGTTTACAGTGTTCTAAATAATTGAAGCGTGTGATGCTTGTGCAATTAGGTTTGCAGACAAATATCAGAGAGGCATGGTCCAAGGAACAGGAAGTGGAGAAAGGCATTAAAAATTTGAGCTACATTGAAAGACTGAAGGAGCGTGTCAAGAAAGGTCAGTCCCTGTGTGTGTGACGGAAGAGACAGAGCTCCCGGATTGTTCACCAATATGCATCAAGTCTCCATCAGCCACTAAGCAGGAGTTCCTGGTTTCAAAACAGTGCTTGCTGTGTCATATCCCCTCCCTTGACCTGCTGGCCACGCTTCACCTGATGCAGCCCAGGACACGGTTGCCTTTCTGGGCTGCCAGCACACGTTGCCAGCTCATGCCCAGCCTCTCATCCACCAGCAACCCCAAGTCCTCCCCACCTTCATCCCAGGCTCCTCATCCCATCCCAGCATCCATGCCCAGCTGGGATAGGGCATGTCCCAACCCCAAAGATGCAGCACTTTGCACTTGGCCTTGTTGAATCTGATGAGGTTCCCAGGGCCCTACTTGCCAAAGTTCTCCATGTCCCTCTGGATGGCATCCCAGGCCTCTGGTGTTGGCAAACTTGCCAAAGAAGCATTTAATCCCACTGTCCATATCATTCTTGACATAGCTTAGTGCTTGAGCTTACAAACTGGAGAAATCAAATGAAAACCACCATGCATAGAAAGAGTTTTTCATCAATACCTCACCTCCAGTACCACTCCTTCACAAGACATTTTTAATGTCTGTTTCTTCCTAGTGCTTTACTGTCTGGATTCGTAATGATCTATAAATTCTGAACAAATAGAATTTCAACAGTCTCGGTACATCCTTTTGCATCAACTACCTTGCTTCCTCCTACTCCCCATTTGACAATTTGTTTTCTGTTTTTTTCTTTACTGAAGTGAAAATACCAGAGCTCAGGAGAGGCCCACACAGCTCTCCAGATCTTGTGCCCGAGAGGAAGAGAACGACGCCCATGAACCCTGCAAAATACATCAGGAGACTTTTCAGTGCTGTTTGTCAAGGACCCATCAGAGACAGGGTGATTCATTTACTGGCTCTGAAAAACTACAAGAGGTCAGAGCTACTTGCCTGCTTAGAGAGAGAGGGAGTTGTGGAAAAGGACAAGGATTCCCTTGGAAAGATCCTTCAGGAGGTGAGATCCTGGAGCTGCTGCCAGCAATGCTAACTCTTAGCAGTCTTACTTCAGGGTTTCAATTAGAATCTAATGAGAAGTTTAGGAAATGCTCTTTGTTTGCATTTTTCCATCCATTTTACCCAGTTTCCACCCAACTGCAAGTCCATGTGACAAAAAGAAAGAAATCTTCAAAACTTTGGAGGCCTTGTTACTGTTTTTCTAGAATAGCTTACAATGTAAATTCTTTGTAAATTTGTTGCTTCTCATGCATTATTTTAATCCTCCCTCTTTTCCTTGCACTGGTAAACTGCTTCATGAAGTAACTTCAAAGGGTGAAACCCTCAACTGGGTGAAACACTTCACTGAGGTCCTTAAAATATCCTGGGACAAGTTTCAGAGGAGAGAATTTTGGTAGCTGCATAGGGCAGTATTTCGTTTGAAGGGACTTGGTGGCCTCTCAATGGTATTTGCTTCTACTGGGGTCTGTGGGGATTGCCTTCCAGGGAAGGGTGTTCCAGGCAAATCCTACATGATAAAGATGGTGGCCCAACTTTGAACACAGAGTTTCGTTGCTGTTGTGTGCATTGAGTCTTTGACTTCCTTGGCACCTATTATTTCTCTTAATTTTCCAGTTGTCTTTTTAGTGCCACTGGTATTTCTTTATTACAGCCATTCATATGATTCACATGGAATGAAGGATGCAGTGGCTGTTTCCTTCCTTTTTCAATATTCCCCATCAATGTAGGCTGTTGCTGAATTATGCAAGCATTAACATATCAAGTAGCAATATTTCCTTTTGAGCTACGAAAAAGGTGATGATAAGATTTCAAAGCTCAGCTCCTTAGAGGGTAAGAGATGAAAAAAATGTCTCCTTTCTTTTTATTCTTGTTGATGTTTAAGGAGATTTTGAAGGAGTATTTTCTTGTTTGCAGTGTGAACTGCCTGGTGATACTGGTTTGCATTCTGAAAGGGCTGTGTGACCAGCACTACATCCTGAAAACTGTTACTCACATTTCTCTTAACTTCATAGGGAGGTGGTGTTGCTTTTTGCTATACATGAAAAACCAGTAGGGAGAACTTGCTGAGCTCTTCTATTCGCAACCTTCCTTCTCTTCCAACACAGCCTTAGTTCTGCTTTTAAAAAGTGAATTCCTGATTCTGGGTACCTTTGCTACATTTAAGCTGTTGAAATGTAGCTCTAGGTAGGTTATCTCCTATAAGTGTTCCATAGGAAGCTGTAGTTTCCTCTGAGCAGACACCTGAGAAAGAAAAGCAGTTCTGTTTGCAGAGACAAATGCCAACATCCTGTGGTGCTTCATGGGATGATGAAAACATGCCATGTTACAGGTCCAGGCTGTGTTCTGCCATGGCAATGTAGCTGGGTGAAAGAATAGGGCAGCAGGTGTCCTCTGGAGAGTGGAAAAATATGGACTTGCTCATGGAGATGATGTTCTTCAGGTCCTCCTTAAAAGAAAAGGAAAATAGAAAGGAAAAAACTGGTCTCTCCATGTATTTCAAATGGTGAACACTGAGAGTTCTGGCATAGTGTACCTTGATTCTCAAAGCTGCGTTAAAGGTGAAAAAACCTGGATCCCTGGTGCAGGGAGAGGTTTTCATTGTGTCCATTTCCTCCATGCTTGCAGCAGTTTGGCATTTACTTACATCCAAATTTCTACAGCCCAAATGGACCACACTCTTTAATATTGCTGCCTCTTACATGACAGCTGCTTTGTTCTTCACATCAAACAAAAGGCCTGGAAAACTGGTGTGTTAGAGGAAAATGCCGCGGGAGACAAGACTCATGATATCATGATCATCAAGTCTCAGTTTATTGTGACAGATTACACAGTTTATATATGTTCGTTAATTAGCTCATACATATTGCAAAAGCCAAGCTCATGATTGGTTGCTATGTGACTTGTACTATTATCTTAAAAGTATCGTTATGATCGATACATGCCTGTCCAGCTGGCCTTGCAGTTAGAACAGCTTAGTACCCCTTTGTTCTTCTCTATCTACTTCTACATACCAAGCAGTTTCAATATCCTGCTTTCTGCACACCATCTACTCTTCAGGGCCATGCGAACTTTGCAGCAGTCACATAGCCCTCCCTATTTGGGTTAATTTTACAGTATCATGTCCCTTGTCGTTCAACCATTCCTCTGTCAGGCTCTCTTCATCTCCCCCGTTTTCCTTTTGTACAAGAAGGTGTGCATTCAGCATTTTTTGCAAAGGCTGCTGCATCAAGCCTTGCAAGCAAGTAAACACACAGGGCAAAACAAGCAAAAGTATCACAATTATGCTTAGAACTATTATGCTGTATTTGATAATGTCTCTTAACTATGGTCCGATCCCTAATCTTTTTAGCTATCTTTTTAAATCTAATCTATCTTCTACCTTTAACTGTTGAGTTAGCTCGGTCAATTTTCGTATTTGCTTATGGATAGATGTAGAGTGATCAGATAAGTTCATACAGCACACTCCTTCAAATTCTTCACAACTATGACCTTGGGCTAGAAGAAGTAAATTAGTGGTAGCTGCTCTGTTTTGCAGAACTGCATGACAGATACTACTTATATTTGTGGCAAGCTCACTCAACATTTTAGATGGAATACTAATTTACCTTTTTGTCCAGTAGGCTAGGATTTTCAATTGTGTGAGAGCTTGCACTGAAGCAACTCGTGGGGTGAAAAATGAGGTTAGTATTACAGAAGTGCACCCCACTTCATATTTCTCATGGTTTTGATTGTTCTGTTTAACATGAAAGGAACAAACTTAATTCTAAATACAAACTATATTTATGATAAACTTAATGTTATGCTTTTGATTATCTAATTGATTGTTCCTCTTTTTCTTTTGCCATTGAAAAGCAATGGTAAAATGAACAGAAAAATCACAGGCATTACTAAAACTTATTAAAACTTAGTAAAAAAGTCTGTAACATAATTAAAAATATACAATCTTTTGTGGGTGAAACACAAATCTTTGCACAATCCACTTTTGCTGTGCATCCTCTGATTTACTTGTGGAGAGATTAGTGTTTTCTTGAAATTGATAAGTTTAACATTCTTCACTGAAATTTATCCAGATTCTGTACCTGCTAAAACACAAACAAACTCAACACTCCCCACAGGGACTGGAGGGTCCTCTCTCAATTCTGTTTCTTAAAATTTGCATGAAGAAATGGAAATATCAACATCTTTATAATAAACATGAAAAAACATCAAGAATAAAACAATGCATATAGTAAAGAAACTAATAACAAATAAAAATCAATCAGATAATACACAATTAATATTACATATAAAATCACAGTTACCAAGTGCTACACTATCAAATTGTCATCCCAGAGTCTGCAGCAGCTGATAAACCTTAAAACAACAGAGATCTGGATAAAACATGTCCGGATCATGTTTCTCCAAAACTCCTTTTGAGGCTCAGCTGCCTTATATGGTCAAATTGTCAAGCCAAAAGGACTTGAATACTTTTTGATGCAGAAAACACCTGGGTCAATCACACCATCCACGTAGAGCCAGAGCTTGGCCAGAGCTCAAACTCTAATTGGAGGATATGTTTTAACACATTATAAAACAAAAGTCCTAGAAATAACAGTTATAAGTAAAAAACCTTATTATTAAAAATTTATCAAACTATTAAATAATTGAACCTGTTTAAAATCTCTTTCAAGACAAAAATTCTCTAAATACAACAAACCCTTTCTTCAGAAATCTGAAAATTTGAAGTCTGAAATTTTGAATTAAAATTTGGATAATGAATTTTTAAAGGAAGACGAATTGCAGCTGCATAAAAGATTGGATAAAGAAAACACATGAGTAGTTAAAAAATCAAAAACACAGGATCCTGAAAAAACATCTTGTAATCAATCACCTAAAGAGACAATAAAACATATGAAAACTGACTGTAAATACTATAACAACACCTTAATACCTTAATACCTTAATAATAATTCTTATCACAAAAATCAGACAACTCACATTTTATGATCAACCTATTAACAAGAAATGTTTAAAATAGTTTAAGACAATCCTTTTAAAGCACTCATATAACATTAGTAACAATCACTACTTATCATTACTTACAAAAACTTAACAATCACTATTTATCGTATTATCTATAAAACTTAAAAATCACTATTACTTATATTATTATCTATAAAAACCCAAAGACAGAGATTACAAACTCAATACTAAAATTCCATCAGATGACATTTTCTCAACTCTTTGTTTGCAGAGACATTTTTGGTAATTAAATCATTACTAACATTTCTATCTTTATACAGTGATTTTTATCTATATCATATTTGAAATAACATTGATTCACATAATGTTCAGCCTTTTTGGTATCTTGGAAAACACTCGGTCCTGCTGTACTTTTTCATTACGTCTTCTGACTCTTGTAAGAAATTGGGAAGATGCTGTTGAAATTTTTGCTGTAGTGTTGCGATCCCGCCACCGGTGGCGCTGCTGCTCTCGGCGTTGTCGCTGCCATGGCAACCAGGACTGTGCCGCCATCTCCGCCGCCATTGCTGGGCGCTGCGGGGAGATGAGGGGCGGCGCCGCCTCGCTCCCGTCCTTGTTGCGCCACCTTGTGGATGGGAGAAGAGACACCCCCGCCACGGCCGCGCCCCGCCTGCTCCGACTGCAGCGCGGCTGAGCCCCAGGAACGCCCCTCTCCCCCCTTGCGCTGCTGCTCGGCAGCAAGGAGCCTTCCGTCTCTCGGCTGATGTCCGCTCCGCCCCGGGCTCGCCTCCGGCTCGGTGCTGGCCGGCCCCGCTCTGTCTGGCCCCGCGCCCGCTCCGTTCTACCTGATTCCCGTTCACACAAAGTGAATTTGGGATCCCAGTCCCGTTGCCATAAAGCAATTTGGATCTCAATTTCCAGCACCTCAATGCTACTAGTGTCTATGGGAGGTACAGGCATTTCAGAAGCAGAGATGGGAATGGGAAAATTTGTGAGAACCGGAGGGTTTGGCTCACTGGAGAGAAGCGAGGGTTTACATTCCTTATTTTTCTCCAGAGCTGTCTGTATCACTTCTACCGCCCTCTTTTCTGCCTGACACATTAACAATTCGTTATCAACCACTCTCCAAAGTTTACTCATTTTCTTGCCCGGTTTATCCTCATCTAACACTAATTCCCACAACTTATCCCTATATCTTCTCCATTCTGAAAGTTTATGAACACTATGGGGGTTAACGAAAAAGCCGTAAGACTCAGCATGATGCAATAGCGAAGGGAGATCCTTATCTAAGTCAATCCCGTTAATCTGCCTTTTTCTAAGAGAAGCACTAAATAAATCATATGCTGCTTGCCTTTCCATGATTACGTCCGTACCGTTGCTGGCTCCTTCAGGCTTCGGCAGCACGTATCGGCTGAGCTCGCCGCTGCGGTCACTCAGGGCGCGGAGCAGAGCGTTTCGCCTCTTCTCTTTATTTTCGCCGTCCTTCCAGCCGCAGGACCCGCACTCCAACGCAGCACCTCTCTCGCCTTAGGCTCGGATCAGGTCCCTGCTTCTGGGCGCCAGTTGTTAGAGGGAATGCTGCGGGAGACAAGATTCATGATATCATGATCATCAAGTCTCAGTTTATTGTGACAGATTACACAGTTTATATTATGTTCGTTAATTAGCTCATACATATTGCAAAAGCCAAGCTCATGATTGGTTGCTATGTGACTTGTACTATTACTTAAAAGTATCTTTGTGATCGATACATGCCTGTCCAGCTGGCCTTGCAGTTAGAACAGCTTAGTACCCCTTTGTTCTTCTCTATCTACTTCTACATACCAAGCAGTTTCAATATCCTGCTTTCTGCACACCATCTACACTTCAGGGCCATGCGAACTTTGCAGCAGTCACGTAGCCCTCCCTATTTGGATTAATTTTACAGTACCATGTCCCTTGTCGTTCAACCATTCCTCTGTCAAGCTCTCTTCAGGGAGCAATGCAGTATTTGGGTTTTATCCAGTGATAAAATGGGGCAAGAAGCTGTAGCAACTTACCTGTTTTACAGAACACAAGTACTGATACAGCCAAGAGTACACCCACACAACAAAGGGATTTTCAGGACATTCCTTAATTTCTTAACCTGGAACAGGCAGCAAAATGCTGCCATTGGTCTGAACTGGAAGCCGTGTTCCTCTCCAGTTTCTCCTTGAGCACACTGTGTGTTATTTGCAGACTTCACTGCCCAGCCCATCAATCCTCTCTTGGCCATTTGCTAAATGGCACAACTACCAAAATACAGGTGCCAGCATAATCAGCCCAGCACTAATCCAGCACTGCTTTGATGCTGCACAGGAGCACAGAATGGCTTGGGTTGGAAGGGACATTTAAAGGCCATCTCGTCCCATGCCCTGCAGTGAGCAGGGACACCTTTAACTAGGTCAGGCTGCTCAGAGCACGAGCTCGAATGTCTGCAGGGTTGATGTCCACCTCTCTGGGCAACCTGTGCCAGGGTTTCAAAACCTACACTTTTAAAGAATGGGTTTCTTTTGTCTAGTCTGAATCAACCGTCTTTTAGATTAAAACCAATCCCCCTCGCTCTGGTCACAAAGGGCCCTACTAAAAATTCTGTCCCATCAGGTTTACCCTGAAGGTACTGAAAGGCAGCAATCAGGTCTCCCTGGAGTCTTCTCTCTTCCAGGAGGAACAGCCCTAGCTCTCCCAGCCTATCTCCAAAGCAGAAGGGCTCCAGCCCTCACAGCATTTTGTCCCTTCTCTGGACTAGACCCAACAGAACCATGTCCTTCATGTATTGGGGACCAGAGCTGGATGCAGTACTCTTGTCATAGTAGAGATGGAGACAATGCAAATCAACACATTCCATTTCCAGAAGGCTTCAAAGCCTGTTTTTATTCTAGCATGCATGCTTTTCCTACATTCTTACAAAGCGTGTAAGTTTACACTTTACTGATTGGTCACAAGGGACAAGCAAAGTACTTATTGGAATAGGCAGTTGCAGGTTTCCCTTATTCATCCTTCTTTCTTGGTTTGTATGTCAACGCCCTTGGTAGAAAATTCTTTTGGGGTAAAAATGGATCCTCTTATCAAACTTCTCTCTGGCTCAGCAAAGTTGCTGTAAATTGCGTGAATCTTTTAAATTAGAGGGTTTTGGGAAAGCTGCAAAAGGCAGGCCTCAGAGACAGCAAAACTGCTGTGGGAACTCAAAATGTCTCTCAGACATTTTTAGAGGTTCCAGGCCTTGGTCAGAAGCATTCTAGACCCTGGCAGACAGCTGAAAAACAGCTGTGATTTTGAGTTTGAGCCCTGGAATGAATTACCAACTTTGGAGGTAGAACAAGCAATCAGAAAAGGTTAGATAGTATAGTAAAAGTAGTTACAAAGTAGAGGGGAAATTTTTTTAGTATTGTACAGGGGGGTTTTAACACATGTACAGGGGGGTTTTCACTTTGTACATGGGGGTCAGAAGTTCTAAGATGGAGGAAAGTGGGCTGATCCTGTTCTTCCTCCTTCTTCTTCCTTACCTCCATGTTCTTGGTGATGTTGGCACTCACAGATTGGTTTAGAGTAGAAAAACACTTGGCAACGTAGGTAGTAGGTATTGGGGAATAATTGTAAACATGTTATACGTAATATATCTTATAAAAGATAGCAGCAACCCTGGGCGGGGGGAGAGACGAAGAAGACAGCAGATAGAGAAGATGTCAGTGTGTGTGTGCCTCTACCCAGGACGCTGATCAAATAGCTGCAGTCCAAGAACATAATCTGATAGATAACTAGCAATAAACTGCCTTGAGACCGAACAGCTAAGCCTGCGGAGTTTTTCTTTGGAAGCACGGGTTGGAGGAGGAATTTCACCACCACATGAGGACCCAAAGCAAGGATGGGGTTCTCACAAACTGCAACTAAAGCTAAGCAGTAAGATTTGTCAGCAAAAAAATTATGTAAGAAGTAGAAAAGCTAGGACAAATGGAACAATGGTCTGTGTATTAACATGTGGCTAGAATAACTCCCTAAGCTACAGAAAAGTATATCTAGCAAGATATTAGGAAGTTCTAAGCTTACTAATGGAGCTCTGGACATTGGGTTTTAGGGCTTAAAATACAAGTAGGTATTGTATTGTATTGGAAAGAAGCAAAGATTTTTTTAAACAAAGGTACGTGTGCTTATAGTGGTTGGATAAATCTATTGTCAGTATGCTTTTGCTTTGTATGACTGGTCAAAATCTTTTAAAGTATGTTATAACATTAAGTTCTTTGTCTGCTGCCGGGGATGTGAGCGGCTGGCATCTACCCATTGTCACAACCATGTAATGAGACTGATGCTAGAAAAGAAACAGCTCGAGATGTGTTCCTCAGCAGCCCTGTTCCGTTCCTGATTTGTGCATAGACCCCGGCCAGCAATATAAAACATCTTCCACAGTACTCCAGGTGGAGTCTCACCAGAGCAGAGCAGTGCAATCACCTCCTTCAACCTGCTGGGCATTTTCCTTTGGATACACATGGCTGGCCTATGTCCAGCCTCACATCTAGCAGCAGCCCCAAGTCCTTCTTGGCTGGGCTGCTCTCCATCCCTTCATGCCCCAAGCTGTGAGATCAGCTGGGCTGGGACTGTGTCACAGCCCTTGGGCAGAGCTGCTGGGCAGGATGAGCTCACTCCCAGAGAAGGCAGAACCCACTCCGCAGGCAACTCCAGCCTGGCCATGAGGTCACAGCAGGCTCTGGGGTCACAGCAGGCTGAGCTCACAGCAGGCTCTGAGGTCACAGAGGTCCCAGAGCCCCGTGGTTGCAGAGCACCACAAGGCCCCAGCAGGCAGTCCTGGAGCACAACTGCTGCGGCAGCAGCGGCGGTGGCAGCAGTGGTGCTGACATTGGGACAGAGGCCTCAGGACAGTGGTGGCAGCGAGAGCGGCGGGACTGGCACAGGGCAAGGCACCATGGCCCTTGCTCTGCGCCTCCTCCTCCTGCTCCTCCTGGCCGTGGCCCTGCCTGCCAGGGCTGCCCAGGCTGCTCCGCTGCAAGCGTGGGGAGCAGGTGAGCCGGCAGCCTGGCTGCCCTTTCCCAGGACAGCGCTCCCTGCTCCCCGGGAAGCGCTGGGGATGGTTTTCCCTGGGCTTTAGGGAGGGTTTCCTCTGATGGAGGGAGAGAGCCCCCCTGGGCCCTGGGCTGTGCCAGCCACCCCTCCAGGGATGTTGCACAGCGTCTGCAAAGAGGGTGGGCAGTGACCAGGTGCCAGCCCAGAGTTCCCAAGTCTCTTTCCAGCTTTGGCTGTGTCCATTGCCACCTGGCTCCCACAGCCTTACTGATCCCCTGTCAGTTCCCAGTTCCCTGAGGCAGAAGGGGATCCCAGCACACCATGGACATGGGGCTGATCTGTGCTCCCTTCTAGATTGGGATCATGACTTGGGTGATTTGGAAATGCTGGTAAATGACGACTTCAAGACCTTTCCAGATGCTGAAGGCAAGTTCTCAATGTACCTTTCCTGACAGAATAATCAGTGTCAATCTGGCAAGAGCTCCCTTCTGTCCTAAGTTCCTCTGAAGGTTGATGGATTCAGGAAAATTTGCCCTGCTCCTTTCTCAAGCCCTCAGTGATCCCACAGGATTGCTGTCAGTAGGAGGAAGGAGCATTTAGCTGTCCATCTTCCTCCTGTGTGCAATGCCAGAGTGTCCTTCTGTGTGCTCTGTGCAGCCCCAGAGAAGAGCAGAGAGGGAAGGGGCCGGGCCCAGGGCTGTGCCCCGGGGCTGAGCCTTGGGTGCAGCCTGAGGATCTCCTGCAGCACCACGGGAGCTGTTCTGTCCTGCCTTTCTTTGCAGCTGAACCTGTTGGTGAAGGTGGTGCAGCTTCCCAACCCATCCCCATCACTGAGCCTCTGGGAGATGGTGAGGGTAGGTCAAGGCCTTTCCCCTGCGAGAGCTGCCAGCTCAGAGCCCAAAGCTCGGCCAGGGGGGCATCGCTGCAGGTGCCAGGACAGAACCACACACGTGTGTGCCCTGGCCCTGGGCCATCCCCTCACCGCTCCTGGGGCTCAGTGCTGCCTGTGCAGATCTGCAGCGATGACAGAAGCTCCTGTGGCTGTTGAGTTACAGGTGTGGCTACAGGGAGGACTTCTCTAGCTCCTTTTATGGATACTGTCCACAACCCCAGCTCCCATCGCAGGGGTGAGTAGTGTGTCTCTGCTGACTCCACAGGCTGAGCACTGGTTTTGTGGGATCCATTGAGAAATGGAAATGTTTTGTACTAAGGTCCTCCAACAGGGAACATAAAAGCTCCAGGATACAAGAAGCACCATGAGCCATCTGAAAACATGAGGCAAATGCTGAAGGAAATGGAACAGGCAGGACAAGGTGGGTGATTTCTCTCAGGCTTCCCCTGGGACTCAGCAGCCAGGAGCGTTCCCTGCACATCTGGACAGGCTGTGCCCGACACAGCTGGAAAAGATTCATGGCAGCCTCACTGCCCCGCTGCTGCTCTCATGGCCTGCAGGGCTGTTTCCCAGCCTGGGCTGGCTGCAGCTTCTCCCCAGCCTCTGCAGGAAGGCATTTGGCACCAGCTGACAGGGAGCCCAAACTGCAGCATGGGCCTGACATGCCCTGCAATTTCCCAATCTCTGGGTTGATCAGAAAGGGCACCTGTTTGGAGAGCAGAGAGCTGTGGCCACCCAAATAATTTTTAGAGATTTCCTAATTCTTAACCATTACTTTGACATTCACTGCCTCCTGAAGATGCCACCTTCCTACTGGTGAACAGCCCCACCTGATCCAGCTGTCCCTTTTCCTTCCTCTAGAAATGGAAGGAGAGGCTGTGCTGAAGGCTGAGTTTCCCAGAGGAAGCAGTGGCTCATTGGCAGCCTCTGCTGCAGGAAGGGAGGCGCTGCCAGGCACAGTCACAGGAGGTAATTGCTGTGCCTCTGGGCCTGAGCCCTGCTGAGCCTTGAGCTGCCCTCTCTGCTACTTGGCAGAGTGGGCACAGCCCGGACAAGGCTGGCACAGCCCAGAGGAATTGTTATGCTCAGGGCACTCAGGGTACTGAGCAGTCCTGCTGGGGTCCCTCCATGGGAGACACATCCCGAAACCTGGGAGTGACTGCACGGGGTGCCCTTGGTGGGGAAAGGGCAGAGGGGGAGAGGAAGGCCTGGGTATGAGCCCTCGGGCTGGAGGAGCAGTTGCAACAGAGGGAGGGAGAGAGGGAGTGCAGGAGGGAAGGAATGGTTCTGGCACTACTTGCTGCACTTATCCCCAGGACTTTGGGGATGTTTCCCTCTGTGGGAGGGAGAGGGCCCCATGGCCCTTGGGGTACTCATGCCACCCCTCCCAGGGATGTTGCACAGGGCCTGAAAAGAGAATGGAGAGTGGCCAGGAGCCAGCCCTGAGTGCCCCAGACCCCTGTGCAGCTTTGGCTGTGCCTTTTCACATCTGGATCCAATGGCCTTACCTGAACCCCTTGCAGTGCCCAGTTCCCACAGGCAGAGAGGGATCCCAGCACATCAGGAACTGGTTCTGGTCTTTGCTCCCTTCTAGATTGGTATCATAAGATGGCTTATATGGAAAATCTGGTGAATGATGGTTTGGAGAATCTAGATCGTGGTGGAGGCAAGTACTCCGTGTGTCTTTCCTAAAAGAATAATCAATGTCATTCTGACAAGAGCTCACTCATGATCCATTTACCTGAACATTATCTCAGGGCTGAAAGATTCTGGAAAACTTGCCCTGCTCCCTTCTAGAGCCCAACAGTGATTCCACAGTATCACTGTCAGTGGGAGGAAGGAGCATTTAGCTGCCCATCTTCCATCCATGTGCAATGCCAGTGAGTCCTTCTGTGTGCTCTGTGCAGCTCCAGAGAAGAGCAGAGAGGGAAGGGGCCGGGCCCAGGGCTGTGCCCCGGGGCTGAGCCTTTCACAGCTCCTTTGCTGGCCTCTGGGAGCCTGAGCTGCTCCTGCTGCTGCTGCCAAGCCCTGGCCTCGGCTGGTGCTGGGTTTAGAGCTGCTGGCAGCTCCAGGGAGTCCTTTCTCCCCTGACTGCCCCGCAAGGAGCTCCTTCCTTCCCAGTGCGGGGCCACCGCAGGCTCGTGGTCCCCCTGCCCCTGCTCCTGAGTGGAAGGCAGAGCTGAGGGAATGCCTTGGAGGGCACCAATCACATAGGGCCACTCACTGCCACTCCAACCTGAGGGAGACGTGCCACACCTTTCTGTTAAGGTCCTGCTAGAGAGAAGAACCAAGGCAGAGGAGACAGGAAATCCCTGGAGGCTGCCAAACATCTGGACCAAATGCTGAGTGATCTGGAGAGACAGCGTGGTGGGTGCATTTCCCTCCCCCTTCCCCTGGGACTCAGCAGCCAGGGGTGTTCCCTGCACATCTGGACAGGCTGTGCCTGGCACAGTGGGAAGGGATCCATGGCAGCCTCGCTGCCCTGCTGCTGCTCTCATGGCCTGCAGGGCTGTTTCCCAGCCTGGGCTGGCTGCAGCTTCTCCCCAGCCTCTGCAGGAAGGCATTTGGCACCAGCTGACAGGGAGCCCATACTGCACCATGGCCCATGCACACCCTGACATCCCCTGCAATTTCCTGGTCTCCAGGCAGATCAGGAGGGGTGGTGTTTTGGAGAAGGGAAGGTTCATTCTAATCCCAAAAGTTCATCTGATTTCCTGATCATTCTCCATGACTTTGACCAGTACTGAGTCATGAAGATGGCACCTCCCAGTTGGGGAACAGTCCCATCTCATCCAGCTGTGCCTTTTCTTTCTCAAGCCATGAAGCAAAAGTCTGTACAGATGGTGGCTGTTCCAGAAAGAAGCAGTGGCCTAGTGCCAGCCTTTACTGCAGGAGGGCAGGCAGTTCCAGGCACTGGCACAGGAGGTAATTGCTCCAGTGTGTCCTGACAGGGCCTGACTCTGTCCCCTGGGGCTGGGGGAGCTGTCTCAGGGCAGGGAGGGCCAGGGCTGGCAGGGGCTGCTCAGAGATGGGTTTGGCCCCTGTCCCTCCAAGCAGCGACGGCCCAAGCAGCTGCGCTGGCCCCGGGCTCTCCTGCCAGCCTGCAGGGCTTTGTTGGGTGGCACAGCCTGTGCCAAGGGGCAGCAAGGTGCCTGCAGGCCCCAGCTCTGGGCAAACAGAGAACGTCCTGGCCGTATCCACCGTGCTGCCAGCTCAGCAGTGCAGCACAGCGCGGGCTCACGCTCCCCATTGCTCCCACAGAAATGCTTGGCAAGTCCAGTACAGATGCTCTGAATCCACCGAGCACGCCAAGAGTTTTCTGCCCCCCGGATGTGCGCAGGTCCTGCATGATAGGCACGGTGGTGACACTGTTCACTGTGCCACTTTCTGTGGTCCTGTGCTATGTCGGGTTCCGCTGGTGGAAGGAACAGAAACCGTAAGTTGCTGCGGATTTGTACCCTCCAGTATCTTCAAAGGCTGCTGATAGGGAAGATTCCCAGTCATGCTGCAGTGGAGTTGTGGCCAGTCCATGGCTGTGCAAAGACCTCTGCTGAGGGTTCTGCTGCTGCCCAGTGCTTTCCTTGGCCTCTTCATTGCTGGGCCTTGTCCTGGGGGGCCGCTGGGGCTGCAGCCAGTGCTGGCTCCCCCTGAGGCTGCCTGGCCAGGAGCAGCCCCAGGGGCACAGGGCAGAGGCACAGCAAGGTGGGGAGGAGAAAGAGCGGGGACGAGATGGCCCCTGAAAGGCAGAGGCGCTCTGGGGCCCGCTCCTGGCCAGGGAGCCTGCCCAGAGCCGTCCCCTGCTCGCCGGGGCCTCGAGGGGCAGCTGTCCAGCTGGGCCAAGGTGTGCCAGCCGCTCCAGCCGTGCTGGGGAGCCTTGCCAGCTCTGGGCCCTGCTGTGCAGGAGGGTCCCTGTGTGCCACTGGCAGCTGGGGCCTCAGCCACTGCTCTCTCCACAGCAGCGCTGCCGCAGCTCCAGCATCCCGGCCGAGAAGGCGTGACTCCCCCTCGCCCCCAGGGAGCCCAGAGAGCCTCGGGTCTGGCAGCTCTCAGACATCGCCTCAGCAGCAGCAGCTGCCCAAGAAAGCAGAGCCCCAGCGCTCCGTGCCTCCCCCACGGCCCCCCAGACCGGTTGTGATGCAGAAGCTTCCCGAGATCCCCCCACCTCCTCCCCTCCCGAGCCCCCCGCCCTGGTCCATCTAGGACTGGAAGTGGGCCAGCCATGGCAGGGCACGGGCCACCAACAGCTTGGGGCACCTGCTCTCCTTTACAAATAACACCCTTACCTATGCACAACAGCCACAGTCACTTTTCATACTGTTCTACCTTCAACAGGAAGGGCTGAAGATTCTTCCCTGTTCTGTTTCATCCTTTACCACTTAGATTTTCATACAGTTGGCTGCTGGCTGCATCTCTTAAAGGCTTTATTAGCATTGCATGTTTTACCCCACCTATCAGGCGAAAAAAATAAAAAAATATTATTCAGTTTAGACTTTGTTTTTAGTGTGGTTGGGCCACTCACATTTTGAGCAATTAATTTTCCATAATACTTCTTCCTTTTTCCTTACTATTCATAAAAAGTTAATCTGGACATAAAAATCACCACAATTACTGAGACTTCTCTCAAAGCCGAGGGGAACCTAGCACAAAATATTCTCCCTGTGTACTGCACAACAAGAAATATTCAGAGGAAACTAGAGTGGCAGCTGAGGCTTGTGGAACTCCCAGAATAATGAGCCTGCAGAGGAGGCAACGATCCCTAGCCTTGGTTGAGGGAACTTCTCCTCACAGACTCCTCTGAGAATGTGGCACTCCAGGAGGGGAAAGCTTTTAAACATTTGCCTTACCTTCCTCCTGTGCTAAAATGTAAGGCTCTTCCTGAGAATAAACTGAGCTATAAAATATTCTTCATTCCTCAACAAAGCTACTCAGGTTTTCGATTTATCTTAAAAGAGCAAAACCAAATGGGGCCAGAAATTTCTCATCAAAGCCTGTTTGCAGAGAAACCCCACCATAGGAAAGAAAATATTTATTAGCATCAGTTCACTCAAAAGAAACCCAGCCCTGAATTGAGCAGCGCTTTAAATGAGCTTGAATTCACTTTCCTCACATATCAGCTGGTTTGGTTTGCTCTTTTTTTGTCCTAGAGAGAATATTCAAACTATTTGCTCTTGACAGGACTCCTTGGATGGTACTCAAACCTGGTTCCTCATGATGCCTTGTCTGGCCTGTTAATGCAGCCTGTTAGCAGCACCTGGCTTTGCCACCCTGCTCATGGTAGCGGGACACGGCTGGTGCCATGGTTCCCTCTGGTGACACGGTCCCCTCTGGTGCCACAGTCCCCTCTGGTGCCCGTCCTGGTTTGTGGCATGTCCGTGCTGGTGGAGGATCCCTGCTTGTGCTGCTGACTGCGTTCAACAAGGCCGGTCCTACTCGCCAGCCAAAGAGAGACTAAAGTCACTGCTTTGGGCAGCTTCTTTGAGCGAGTTTAACGCTTACTCATCTCTATGCCAGACCCCTGAAAAGCCACACAGCAACACATAAAGTCAGCTCCTCGACAGAGGTGAGCAGGTCTGAGCGAACAGAAGGTCGGCTTTCAAACACATTGGGTTTTTAATTTAGCGGAAGCACTCACTCGTTCACGAGCCTTACTTGCCCAAGTGGATTGTGCGATGCTGCTGTCTTGCTCGCGTTCAAGACAAAGCAGAGGGGAGAAAGGAGTTAAGAAATGAGAGACGCACCTGGGGCGCAGGCTCGGCAGCCAGACGGAGCAGGGCGGCACCGGGCCGCTTTGCCGGAATCCCTTTTGGTGCCGGACAAAGGCGGACGCTGCTCAGCGAGCGGCGCTGGAGCGGCGGCGGCCCCGCCCTGCCCGTCCCGCCCCGCCGCGGGCCGGGGCCGAGCGCTCGGCCGGGCGGGCGCTCGGGATGCTCGGGCAGCGCCGCGGGCCGGGCGGGCGCGATGGAGCCGCCGGAGGGCTGGGACCCCTACGGGCGGCCGGCCCGGCGCACGCAGTGGCTGGTCAGCGCCCTCGCCTCCCACTACGGGCTGGAGCGCGGCGTGGAGAACGAGATCGCCGTGCTGGCCACCGGCCTGGACCGCTACCTGCAGGAGATCTTGCAGCGCCTGGGCCGCGCCGGGGCGGGCCGCATCCCCGGCGAGGACTGCCGCACGCTGTGCCGGGTGCTGGGGCTGGAGGAGGCGGCGGAGCCCGAGGAGTGCGCGGGGCTGTAGGACGGGCTCTCGGCCGAGCTCACCTTCCGCCAGTTCCACGCGCGGCTCTGCGGCCACTTCAGCACCCGCGCGGGGCCGCGGCTGCCGCCGGGCCGGGAGAGCGAGCACATCGAGACCCAGATCTGCCTGCGCAGCCCCCGCCGCCGCCGCCGCCGCCGCGCCGACCCCGCCGGCCGCGGGGCCGCGGGCAGCGCCGAGCGGCGGCCGCCGGGGCCCCGCTGCCGAGAGCGCTGCGAGGAGATGGTGGCGCTGGAGCGGCCGAGGAGCGCATGGCCAGGCTGCGGGAGGAGAACGGCACCTGCGGGAGCTGCTGGAGCACATGCGCGCCGCCCTGCAGAGCAGCGGGGCGCGGTGCCTGGCGCTGCAGGTGAGTCCGGGCCGGCTTCTGCACCGGCCTCCCGGGGGCGGCTCGGCCGGGCCCGAGTGCTGCAGGAGAGATGCTGCTCTCGGAAAGTCAGTGCTATAAATTGAGGCGAATCATTTTATTCAGCCTTTTAAGATCAATTAATAATTTTATTAATTACAGCAAGCGATAGCAAGCAAACAGCGCTGGGTGCAGCTGGGGAGTCTGCGCTCTGCCATGGGGTGACACCCTTCCTTCTCTTCAGTCCCTTTTTATACTTTCCTTTTTCGTATCTTCTCTGCGTTGTGCTGGCAACAGTTGATTTCACAAGAGGGGTGATGGGTCTCCTCTGCTGCGGTTATCCAGCCAGTTCCAGCCAGTCCTGCAAGATCTTTCTTTTTTTTTCCATACATAGTTATCACATTGTTTTACAGTATTTGCTTGCGGTTACCTAGCCTTGCCTAATCTTGCAAGTTCCATGCCCCGACCCCCACCCTTTTCCTCTACCCTAATTTCACACTCTTGATGAACAAACAAGGCAATGCAGTTTTTCACATTCCCCCGTTTTTTTTTCTTCTACCATTTTGTTCATCAAATCGTTTTATTTCTTGGTGGGTTAGAATTAAAGTCTCTCCTACTTCAGGATTTCTAGGGAGAGTTTCATATTTGGCTTTGATCAGCATCAGGTGTGCTGCCTTCAATTTTCTTTTTGCTATTCCAATTTTATCTCCTGCTGTTTGCCAATCTGAGGCTATTGTTTTACACTCTCAGTACCTACAGAAATATTCCCTAGGGTAATTGCAATACCCTTTCCCTGGGTTTGATGCTGGACGCATATAAAATCCTATGTTATTAAAACAGGGCTCTACAGGGGCTAGTTTGCATAACCGTGGGGTAAATCTAGGGGGTCTGGATGTTATCTGACTCTGAATTACTCTACTATGTACTCCAGTTATTGTCTACTTAAAGGGTTGGTGCAAAGCTGGGGAACCCTCTCTTTGGTATACAGTACAAAGCACTAACATATTATTTTCCAATAAGGGTGGGGTTATGACCTTGTTTTTATTGCATAATATCTTGTTTTCCCCTCTTGGGTTTGTTGCCTTTCTGGTGTTTCAGAGGCAATCAGACCGGTCGTCTGGGGGAGCCTAGTACTCGGTTGGCAATAGTTGGAGCATTTCAGCATTATTCTATTTGGGGGGGACCTGGCTTTTTCCCCTCTGCCTCGCTCGCCGTCTCCGGTGCTTCAAGCCGCGAGGTGAATTATCTCCTCGGCAGCAGCGGTACTCGCCTGGGCGTCCTTTCCCCTGCTCCCGCCTAACTTCATACTGTTCCCAATTTTTATCTTTGACCGGGGGTGGGTCGCACGGGACCCCCTTTAGTTCCCTCTGACAACACCTTTTTAGAATTTGGGCAACAAATGGAGTGGGTTCGTTAGTATGGAAACAAAAGTTTCCTGATGCACTCCTTTGGTGTATATTTTTTACCAGTCCTCAGACTCGAAACAAATCTACTGATTTTTCAATTTTCTTGATTTTAACACAATTTCTGTTCAGACCCCAGTTGGCGGCCTCCCCCCTTGGCAATGGACCTGCCACCGTTCTTGGCAAATTTTACATGCAAAGCACCTGAAAGGACAACAATCACAATCTACCTTATTACAAACTATCAAATAATCATTAAAATAATTACTAACACACACAAAAGGATAATAAGTATAATCTACCTTATTATAAACTACTAAAAAATTACTAATAAGTAGGTAATTATATCCCTTTTTGTTCTCCTTTGCAACCGACTTAAATGATGCACACAGAGTTCCTAGATTTTTCTTAATGGTAACCTTCAAATTCCTAGGCTGGCTGTCTACTTTCCACTGGTCATCCATGGTGGCTGGACTTTTAACTCGACTGGCATGCGTCCACTCTTTCTCGGCCATCCGTATCACAGTTCTTGTGGTTTTCTTTCTTCTCAGATTTTACTAAAAGTAGGAACTACTTCATAGGCATATTTAGAATTAGTAAAAATAGTCCCACTTTTTCCTTTCAATAAATGTAGAGCTTTAAGCACAGCATATAATTTGCATGCTTGGGCTGACCAGCTGGGGCTAAGGGGACCAGATTCTACTGTCTTAAATGTTTTCTCATCTATTATAGCATACCCGATTTTTTTTTTTTAATTTTTTTTTTTTTTCAGAACTCGAGAGAACTTGTCTACATATAATTGAGCTTCTTCTTTTAGTTTTTCTTCCTCATGATCTGGCTTTATTTTTGTTTGTTCCTTTATCTGTTGGAGGTAAACATGTGTTAGTTCTGTAATTGGTTCTTTATATAAAAAACCACTGGGCCGGGTTTTTCAGGCCCGTGGTTTCTTAACTTAGGAGAGGAGACTAGGATGCCTTCATACGTTAGGAATCTGGCATCCGTTATCTATTTGTCGGCCTTCTGTTGCAAAACTCCATGAATGTTATGGGGAGATAAGACTTTTAGCTCACTTCCAAAGGTTATCTTCCCAGCTTCCTCTATCAGAAGAGCAGTGGCTGGCTAATGGGATCAAGGAGTTTGGAGAGATATGCTACTGTTTTGGTTTTTTTTTTGTTTTGTTTTGTTTTGTTGTATGTGTTGGGGTTTTTTTGTTTGTTTGTTCGTTTGGGTTTTTTTTTTTGCAATTAATAAATCATCCACATATTGTAATAACACTGTCCCTTCCCCTAAAGAATAACTTGCCAGTATTTGTTCTAAAACTTATCCAAACAGATTTGGGGATTTTGTAAATCTCTGGGGAAGGACTGTCCATCTAAATTTTTTTTTTTTTTGGTTTCAGTCCTTGCCTCCCCTCCTTAGGTATAGGATATTGCTTAATTCTGACAGGTATCTCCGGGTTCCTAATAGTTACTTCAAAGGGTTCAATGTTTAATTTTCCTGTACTATTAGGGGAGTACCAAACCTCTGAATTAATCTTTTTCTCATCCTCAGCCTGGAGAGGACACAATTTTACTGTTAGTTCTCCCTTGCTAATCTCTATCCCTATCCCAAATTTAACTATCAAATCTCTTCTCAGTAAATTATAATCTGCTTTTGGAACTAATAAAAATTACTCAATTACTAATTTGGAGTTACTTTCTAAAAGGACATCCTTGATTACAGGTACTCCAAAGGGTTTCCCTTTGGCTCTAATCACTTGTATTATTTCAGATGAAATCTTACACCCTTGGAGAAGGGTCCGGACACTCGGTCTTTCCGCCCCTGAGTCCACAAGGAACTCATATTCTTGCTTCTGGGGACCTATTTTTAATTTTACCAGGGGCTCTGTTCTTTCTCTTGTCCCCAGCAGATAGAGCCCCTGACACCCCTAATCTTCCTTAAACTGCTCTTCATCAGCCATCCTTTGTCGGCATTCCCGCTTCATATGTCCCTTTTTCCCCCAGTAAAAGCAAACAATCCTATCTCCTCTACCTTGTCTTCCTTCATTCACCTGCCGACCAGCTCCCCTCAAACCTCCTGGGTGGCCACCACCCCTTCTTTGGGGAGATTGCCTCTGTCCTTCCCTTACAGCTGCTAACATAATCTTAGACTGCTTCTTGTAGTTCTCATCCTCCCTCCTAACATAAACCTTCTGAGCCTCCCGCAGTAACTCATCCAGCCCCCTCGCTTGCCTCCCTTCTAACTTTTCCAACTTCTTTCTAATATCCATCCACGAGTTTACCACAAAATGAACTTTCAACAGTGTCTCCCCTTCAGGAGTGTTAGGGTCCACTCCTGAATATAACTGAAAGGCTTTTCTCAGCCTCTCCAACAACTCAGTTGATCTTCATCCTTTTTCTGTTGTTCCTTGAATGCCTTTTGTACATTCTGTCCATGAGGGACAGCCTTCCTTATTCCCTGTATTATTATATTTCGCAAATCGCCCATATGGGTATGGTGTAACGGGTCTTGATTATTCCACTGGGGATTCTGTAGGGGCCATTTAGTATCTGCTAATGGTCCCTGCTGATGTTCATCATCCCAGATTCTCATGCCCGTTTCCCTAATCATTCTCCTTTCTTCTGCAGAAAACAAAATCCCTAACATGGATTGCATCTCCTCCCAAGTATAAATATTAGGTCCCAAAAAATGATCCAACCGCTCCACCACCCCTAAAGGATCTTCTAACAAATTTCCAAGTTCCTTTTTAAATTCCCTAGCATTCCCCGAGTTTAATGGGACGGATATGTACCCTATTCCTAGAATCTGGGCAGGCTGTCCTGGTTGCGCTGCATTTGGGTTAGGCACCATTCCCATTCCATGCTCCCTAAGGGGAAATATAGCCAATTCTTGCTTTCCCTTTTGTCGGGTCTGGCTTCGGGTTACTCGCCGAGAACCCTCAGGGATACTTTCCTCCAACCTTTCACCTTCTGGACCCTCATCATCCGATAATTCTTGGGTGGGTGCCGAGGGACCCGGGTGGTCTACTAGCAAAGGATCCGGGGGCGGGGGGTATAAAGGTTGTGGCGGTGGAGGTGGCAATGGAAGAGAGGGTGGTGGTGGCGGTATATAGGGAGGGGGGATACCTGGGGGTAATTCAATTTCTTTTGGCCTCTTTTTCTTCCTCTCGATATTGAGAGCAAATAATTTTGTCCTTGTCTATCCTCTTATCTAGAGGACTGCATATTTACTTTTTTCTAAATTAAGGGGTTCTTTTGAATTAATGTAAATATTTAAGGCCTGACAGATCCAATCCTCAAAAGACCCAAATATCGGCCAGTATAACTGATCCCCTCTTAATTGTTTCCCCCCCCAAACTTCCATGCAGTAATGAGCCATTTTTTCTTTATCTTTTCCCTTCGTAGAAGGAAAGGCATTCCAGTATTTAATCATTGAGCCTAATGGACTATTCTCTGAAATATGGGGAAGTTTTACAGGGATTCCCCCACCCATGGGTTCAGCAGGCTTGCTTTTCCTCTGACCCATCTTCTGGAGTGCCTTCTAACACACACACACTTGCTTCCCTCAATTCGTGGCCCAGTCCGTCGCCGGATATGGGAACCGCACTACTATGAGGTCCGCACTTGCCTGGGGAGTCCGAGCTGCCGGCCCCCCTCTCATACACCACACTCGTCACACTGCAGGATTCCCGACCCCCGACCAGGCGGTCCTGTTCTCCCAGAACAGGCCTCCTCCGGACACCAGGTCCTTCGGAAAATACTTACACCATCCGGTGTCTTTGCCCAGGGCTTCGTGCACAAAGATTAAGGGGGTCGCCGGCAGTTCTTTGCTTGCTATCGGATTTTAGGTTCATCGGTCGGAGTCCGGGGAGGAGTGTCCCCGTAAGGCCACTGTTAAAGCAAAGGCAGTGGGGCGCCTCCTTAGCGAGGCCCCCTCTCCAGGTGTTCCGATCCGAGTCACGGCACCAAATTTGTTATAAATTGAGACGAATAATTTGATTCAGCCTTTTAAGTTAAATTAATAATTTTATTAATTACAGCAAGCAATAGCAAGCAAACAGTGCTGGGTGCAGCTGGGGAGTCTCCGCTCCGCCAAGGGCTGACACCCTTCCTTCTCTTCAGTCCCTTTTTATACTTTTCTGTTTCGTATCTTCTCTGAGTTGTGCTGGCAACAGTTGATTTCACAAGAGGGGTGATGGGTCTCCTCCACTTGAGGTTATCAGTTCCAGCCAGTCCTGCAAGATCTTTTTTTTTTGTTTCCATATATAGTTATCACATTGTTTTACAGTATTTGCTTGCAGTTACCTAGCCTTGCCTAATCCTGCAAGTTCTATACCCTGACCCCCACCCTTTTCCTCTACCCTAATTTCACACTCTTGATGAACAAACAAGGCAATGCAGTTTTTCACAGTCAGTGTTTGTCACCCCTCCACTGCTGGACCGAGACCGCAGTTGTTCATTCAGCCTTGGCATTAACTTTTTTTTATAAAGTTGAGTTACAGGGAGGCTTTAAGGAGCAAGGTATGGCACCGGTGTGCCATTAACTATAGTTATGGATAGCACTCTATTTAAAGTGTAGGGGAGCTCAGCTAAACAAACCCACGTGTACAATGCTGCTGCTTCTTCTACTGCATATGCAGTCAGGATGTGCTGATAGCATTTGCTGGATGTGCACCACCACAGGGTTTTTCCTGAAGTAACAACTTTTGGATTCTTACCTGCACAAGCAGATGCAGTGTCTCCGTCAGAAGTGCCTATAAGAAATATTGGAAGGATGTTTTCTTCAGAGTGTGGTCACAAGAGTTCAGAGTTGGAGCCAGTTCTGCAGGCAGACTGATTAATAGTCTGGGGCTCCTCTGCAGAGCCCCATTAATTCTGGGGCTGGCTTCTGCTGGTTCTGCTATCCTGGCTCGAGTGACACAACAGCAGTTCCATTACTCTGTCATGAAATAGCGTGGAACAGGCAGAGCAGGGAAGGGCAGCATGAACCGATTGTTCTGGCAGCTCTGACCAGGTCTGACCAGGTCTGATTTGATACTCAGCACTCACAGAACCCTGCTCCACCTGTGACACTTCCACTTGCAGTAGATGACTGTTCTCTTCACAATGTCCAGCAAGGCAGGTCAAAGACACTTTCACCATTTGCATCTAAAAAAGGGAAAGGAAATCAGCAGCAGCCATGAAGTCACCAGTCTGAGGTCCCAGGAAGAATGAAAACTACAAAGAGGAGAGCCCCAGAACACCCCCAGCTGCTCCCTGCCCTCTTCTTCTGAACACAACTTCATTGGAAATCTTTTTCAGCAAACTTCTTGACTCCTAAGTACAGACCATAGTGATGACATTACAGGTATACAGAAACTTGTGCAATAACATAATAGTGAGTAGTTTGAAAAGTGAATGCATAGCTAGGTATTAAAATCTACTTTCCAGATATTGTTTCCTTGTCCTCAGTATTTGGCAAAGGTCAAGTAGCATTAGTTGCTGATCAACTCTATGTGATCAAAAAAAAAAAAAGCCAACAAAGCCCAATCCAGCTACTTTCAGTCTTAATTAAAATCTATCAATTTCTCCCTGCTTTGTGCTCCTGGTCATTACAGGTGGGGCTGCAGGGAGGACTTTCCCTACTCCACGGCTGGATGCTGCACACAAGTCCAGCTCCCATTGCAGGGGTGAGTAATGTGTCCTTGCTCACCCCACAGGCTGAGCTCTGGTTTTGTGCAATCCATTCCTGGAAAATGGAAATATTTCTCTTAAGGTCCCCTGAGAAGAAAGAGCAAACCTACAGGAGAGAGTAAGTCCCTGGAGGAATCCAAACATCTGGAACAAATCCTGAGTGATCTGGAGAGACGCCGTGGTGGGTGCATTTCCCTCCCCCTTCCCCTGGGACTCAGCAGCTGGGACCTTTCCCTGCACATCTGGACAGTCCCTGCCCAGCACAGTGGGAAGGGATCCATGGCAGCCTCGCTGCCCCGCTGCTGCTCTCACAGCCTGCAGGGCTGTTTCCCAGCCTGGGCTGGCTGCAGCTTCTCCCCAGCCTCTGCAGGAAGGCATTTGGTACAGGGAGCCCCAACTGCACCACGGGCTTGCAATCCCCGGCAATTTCCTGGCCTCCAGGCAGTTCAGGCAGGGCGCTGTTTGTAAAACAGTGGGTCCTGTGGCAGCCCCAAGAGCCTTGGCCTCTTCCTGACCCTTATCCATGTCTTTGACAAGTATTGCATCCTGAGGATGCCACCTCCCCAGTGGGGAATGGTTACACCTGATCCAGTTGACCCTTTTCCTTTCTCCAGAGATGGACCACAGGGCTTTGCTGAACGCAGCACTCTCTGGAGGAAGCAATGGCTCCATGCCAGCCCCCGATGCACGAATGAGGGAGATGCCAGACAGTGCCACAGAAGGTGATTGCTGTGCCAGGCTCAGCCAGCCTGAGCAGTCCTGGTGGGGTCCCTCCGTGGGAGCCACATCCTGAAACCTGGGAGTGGCTGCACGGGGTGCCCAGGATGGGGAAAGGCCGGAGAGGGAGAGCAAGGCTCCAGTGTGTCCTGACAGGGCCTGACTCTGTCCCCTGGGGCTGGGGGAGCTGTCACAGGGCAGGGAGGGTCAGGGCTGGCAGGGGCTGCTCAGGGATGGGTTTGGCCCCTGTCCCTCCAAGCAGCAACGGCCCAAGCAGCTGCGCTTGCCCCGGGCTCTCCTGCCGGCCTGCTGGGCTTTGTTGGGTGGCACAGCCTGTGCCAAGGGGCGGCAAGGTGCCTGCAGGCCCCAGCTCTGGGCAAACAGAGAACGTCCTGGCCGTATCCACCGTGCTGCCAGCTCAGCAGTGCAGCACAGCGCGGGCTCACGCTCCCCATTGCTCGCACAGACGTTATCACTGAAACAGGAATATATGTCCTGGATCCAGTGCGCATCCCAAGAATTGTCTGCCCCCAGCATGTGCACAGGTCCTGCATGATCGGCACGGTGGTGACACTGTTCACTGTGCCACTTGTGCTGATGGGCTGCTATCTTGGCATTCGGAAGCTGTACGAGAGCAGTCAGTAGTTCATTTTTCTCCACAGTTTTCTTGTAACTCTGCTCATAGCACTGGTACCGAAATTGTAGTCATGCTGCAGTGGAGCTGTTGCCAGTCCATGGCTGTGCAAAGAACTCTGCTGAGGGTTCTGCTGCTGCCCAGTGCTTTCCTTGGCCTCTTCATTGCTGGGCCTTGTCCTGAGGGGCCGCTGGGGCTGCAGCCAGTGCTGGCTCCCCCTGAGGCTGCCTGGCCAGGAGCAGCCCCAGGGGCACAGGGCAGAGGCACAGCAAGTTCTCAACAGTATTTGGGCAACACACATCAGGAGAGGACACTGCTTATTTAGTAGCTCATGTAAAGTTTCATGGTAACAGTGATTTTACCGCACAAGTAAATTTGTTCCCGTTCCGTGTTTAAAGAAATCCAACCTGATGAAGGTTTGGCTTTGGCCTTGAGGCTTTGCTCTTTGTGTGAGCCCTGTTCTGGATTGATTCCCACTCAGTCTTGGAGCCAGTTTGGGGTAAAGGCTCATCCCGGCCCTGACTCTTGGCAGTTCTGGGCTCAAAGGGACCATCAATGCTGCACTGCACATGACGGGGGTTTAGGGCTGGATTATCAAAGGGCTCTGAGAAGTTTAAATTACAGTCTTTTTTTCTACATCGTTTTCTTTACGGAATTCCTTCCCTTTTTTAAAACTTGAAAGTTTGAAAAAGTTGAAAACTTGAAAGTTTGAAAAAAACCTTATTTTCCAGAGCTTATTCCAGTTATTTGATAAAGTGAATTATGGCCTATTTACCCCATGGCTGAATTAGAAAACAGTAAGTACAATAATATGAAATAATATTTACACTCCTATGTCTTTCACAGACTCATGAAACTTATGTTGGCTTGATGTGACCAACAGAAGAGTTTTGCTCTGCTTTTAGTTCAAAGAAGAAGCAGCCTCAGAACCTGTTGAGAAGACTCTCTTCACTTCATAGCTGAAGCAAACTTCCAGGGTTCTTTATTGAGGAATATAAAATCTATCTTTTCTGTATATATTCCTGACAAGTAACCGATGGAAATTAGGGATTTGGACTCTTTGGGAAGTACTGACCAGTTGGACATTGGCTCTCTGAAGCTCACTCTGTAATAATCAGTCTTTTTCAGAAGAGAATGTTCAGTATCTTCCTGGCATTACATTTATATTTGTATTCAAAAAGACATCTTGAAAGAGATTTACAACAGCTCTTTACGGTGCCTTAGTTGACTTCTATCTCTTTCACCATAGGTGCCGATGAAAACCTGGATGGCTCCATTAAAAAAGCTGCAAAGCAGATCCTGGAAAAGGGCGCATACATCTGCTCCCACCCTCTAGACAGGAACTTCTGATCCCTCCCTGACAGCAGGCACTCATGAATGGAAATCAGGGACGAATTTGCTGCAGTTCCTGTATTGGACACCTTAAAAGCATCTGTTATTTAATGTCTTTACTAAATGTATCTGTATAAAATAAAACTTCTTTCTAACCACAATTCATAGGAAAAGGATAAATGAAGAGATTTTATTTAAAGCTGAAGTGACTTGATTATAGACATAGATTAGATTGATACAGATATAGATATATAAATTAGATATAGATATAGATATAGATATAGATATAGATATAGATATAGATATAGATATAGATATAGATATAGATATAGATATAGATATAGATATAGATATAGATATAGATATAGATATAGATATAGATATATCCAGTGTGGTGGTGTCTGTAGCTCTTCTCTTGAGCACTGAGGTCTTGAGGTGTTGTTTCTATTGTGTTTTCAATTGCAATTCTGTTTCAATGCTCGGTTCTATAAACCTCCCACTTTTGTGTTGCTATAGCATATTTTATCCTTAATGGATTGTTCCTTTCCCCTTGTGTTGTTGGTTTTGCCCTGGTTGTCCAACTTCCCAAAGACCTGCCCTTTGTAGCCGAATGTTCCCTGTTCCTCGTGCCACTGAATGTCAATCCCTTCTCATAATTGCCCCTTTCTCCAGAAACTTCCCTGTCCTTTTTGTATCCTTCGAGGCTCCATTGGTTTGTTTCAATTGTTTCCCTCCCCTCTAATTCCCTATTGGTTTAAACATTGTAATCCCCGCCTTGTGCTCCTCCCCAGGATTCTCCCAGTTGGTTAAAGCTCTGTACCCTCTCCTGTTTAAAAACCCTCCCGCAGCCTGCATTTGTGTGTTTCTGTCACTGACTCTCCTGGCAATAAACGCAGTTAGCAATCATACAGAAGACCTCTCCTTATTCCTTGTCCCTGCTCTTGACACTTTGCTCCTGTGCCATAGAGCAGTTGTGCCCTACAGCCGCACCCTGAATTGCGTGGCTGGAGAGACAGCATGGTGGGTGCATTTCCCTCCCCCTTCCCCTTGGACTCAGCAGCCAGGATCTTTCCCTGCACATCTGGACAGGCCGTGCCCGGGACAGTGGGAACGGATCCATGGCAGCCTTGCTGCCCCGCTGCTGCTCTCAGGACCTGCAGGGCTGTTTACCAGCCTGGGCTGGCTGCAGCTTCTCCCCAGCCTCTGCAGGAAGGCATTTGGCACCAGCTGATAAGGAGCTCAAATTGCGCCATGGGCCTGAGATGCCTGCAATTTCCTGCTCTCTGGGGAGATGCAGAGAGGCAGCTGTTTACTGAAGGGTTGAGTTTTGGAGCAGCTCCAAAACTCTGGGCATTTTCCTTGTCTTTATCCACCTCTTTGACAAGTATTGCTGGGAGCAGAAGAGCACAGCAGAGAGGAATTATGGCATGCAGGCTCAGGGCTTTGGGCACTGAGCAGTCCTGTGCCAAGAGGCGGCAAGGTGCCTGCAGGCCCCAGCTCTGGGGAAAACAGAGAGTGAGAATGTGCTGGCCATATCCACCATGCTGCCAGCTCAGCAGTGCAGCATAGCAATGGCTCACTCTTCCCATTGCTCCCAAGATGCAGCTGGCACCTCAACACGTGCTGACAAAATCTGGAAAAGCATGAGAAGAGATTTCTGCTGGGGAACATCTTGTTTGATGAAGTTGATGGCCATTGTGGCTGCTGCAGCACTTGGCCTGATGATGTGCTCGGCTGGAATCTGGTATTTCTGCATGAGAAATTGGTGAGTGTTTTGCTGATCTCTTTCTCCAAGAGCTTCCTTTAAAGGCTGCTGACAGTCAGGGAAGATTCCCAGTGAGGCTGCAGTGGAGTTGTGGCCAGTCCATGGCTGTCCAAAGACCTCTGCTGAGGGTTCTGCTGCTGCCCAGTGCTTCCCTTGGCCTCTTCATTGCTGGGCCTTGTCCTGGGGGGCCGCTGGGGCTGCAGCCAGTGCTGGCTCCCCCTGAGGCTGCCTGGCCAGGAGCAGCCCCAGGGGCACAGGGCAGAGGCACAGCAAGGTGGGAGGAGAAAGAGCGGGGACGAGATGGCCCCTGGAAGGCAGAGGCGCTCTGGGGCCCGCTCCTGGCCAGGGAGCCTGCCCAGAGCCGTCCCCTGCTCGCCGGGGCCTCGAGGGGCAGCTGTCCAGCTGGGCCAAGGTGTGCCAGCCGCTCCAGCCGTGCTGGGGAGCCCTGCCAGCTCTGGGCCCTGCTGTGCAGGAGGGTCCCTGTGTGCCACTGGCAGCTGGGGCCTCAGCCACTGCTCTCTCCCAAGGTGCTGCTGCTGTGCATCTTCA
The DNA here is from genome assembly GCF_050655825.1 of Lonchura striata. Taxonomy (NCBI): domain Eukaryota; kingdom Metazoa; phylum Chordata; class Aves; order Passeriformes; family Estrildidae; genus Lonchura; species Lonchura striata. The sequence continues at coordinate 4,239,731 of NC_140734.1, read as the reverse complement.
GAAGACGAGCCTAACAACTCAGGCAGACAGAACACGACCCGTGTTCCCAGCTCTTCACATCTGTCCCCATCTACCCTGCCACAGCTTCTGGACCACCTTGAGCCATTCCCAAAACACACCCGTCCACAACGAGACCCTCTGCCCCTGAGCCCCCTGGCCTTGTTCCCCTACCATGTCTGAAGGTGGGCAGGACCCCTCTTCCAGGGCAGGGCTTGGCCCACATTTTATGTTAAAATAAAGTGATGAGTTGTCAGAGATATGTCCAGGTGTTTCCACCAGCAAAGCCCAGCCAACACCAGCCCTGGCTGAGCTCCATGGCTAGGAGCAGCCGTGGATGCCCACGGTGAGGGCAGGCAGGAGCCAGGCAGGGGCTGCTGTGACCTGCGGCGGGGCCCCGAGGGGCTGGGGGAGCCCATGCTGAGCGTCCCGGGGCTGAGGGCACATCTCCTTCAGTGGGATCATCTGGGCCTGGGCTTCATGAGGCACTCAGGGATATTGTGGGGTCTCTGCTGAGCTGTGCAGGGATCCCTCAGGAGGCACTCAGGAGTATTTATGGCCTCTCCTAAGGTGTGCAGGGATCCCTCATGAGCTGTGCAGCAGCAGAGTAAACTTGAGGGGTTTTTTCCCTCTTCTCAGCACAGCAAAGGGACACTTGGCCAAGGTTTTGCAAAGCTGGGAGAAAGCCTCTTGCAAACCTTTGGGCCCTGCCTGTTCATGGGGAGGATCCAGAGTCTTGTACGTTGGCCTGATGGTGCAAAAATCCTCCCAACATCCCTCTGTTTGCAAAAATCAAGGCTTTGTGCTCATTAATAGGGAAAGTTGTACGGGTGGCCTGCAGCTAATGTTCTTTTGTTGGCTGCACCCCAGTCCCTGCTCAGGTCTAAATAACTGACACAGCCGCGAGCTGCTCTTAAGACTGATTTGATCAAAGGCACTGAAGCTCTGCTGACTACAAATTGTCCAGGAAAACAAGCACAGGAACTTGGCTAATGTTGCTGAAAAAAGCAGAGTGCAGAGTTGAACCTGTGAGGCCACTTCACTGCCATCTCCCCCCACCCTTTTATTTTGAATTGATTTAATATTCGGAGTGCCAGTTCTTGCATGAAATGGGCCCTCAGCAAGGAGCTGCTGGGCCTCCTTGTGGTAAACAGGCAAAATGAAATTAAAAGGAGGCTGATGGCTTTAAAAAAAATGTGCCTGTTTATTAAAACTTAGAACAACAGAGGAGGAGGCCTCAGGGTAAGCCGAGGGCCTGCGTGACAAGCCAGAGGTAGCTCTAACAGTGCTGTGTAACAAGGTGTTCCTGCGGACACGAGGTACCCTCGAAAGAGCCCAGTGGCTCCACACACAGAGATTTTTTAAACTCTCCTGGGGGTGCTTGGTTGGTGCGCTTTGGATCCTCTGGCCCACTGGGCCTTGTCTGGGTCACTGATAGCTCTGTAAGATGGTGCAGTCCTGACCAATCATTTTGGAACACAGCAATCTTACTGGGTGGCTCATTTCCCAGTTGTAGTTCCAGTTGCTGTCATCACACCAGAATGTGACTTTTCTAGAAGATTCTTACTCTAGCACCTTCTTACCACCCCCCTTTCTCTGTTTAGTAGCCATATACATACACTTAAACAACTGTACATTCAACTCAATAATTTACCATATTAATCATATAACAACTCATTATATTATTAACAATCCATAATAACTTATCATTAACCATCAATAACTCCGCCTGTGAAAGTGAATTTATTTATAACATCCTGGGTGTCTCCCTTTGTGCTCCCAGTGCTTCTGGTCTGGTTTGGCTGAGAAATTTGTCCATCATGCCTCTGTGTCTGTTTCCTATCATTCCAATGCGTGGCCCTTTTCCCACTGCTTGGCATTTGAATTCTCTGATTATTTGACTGGATAACTTACATCTTGCACTTCATCACATTCAATTGTGTTAATCAGACTCTGTCCTGTCATGACTTTCTGGAACACATTTCCAAGCCTTCCAGCTGTAGCCCAAGGGAAGCTGTTTCTGTCTTGCATCACAAAACTGGCTGTTTTATTTCAAAGACAGCCCTTTACAAAGGACTTGCTGCATGCAATAACATCTGAGGGGCTGTTTTCCAAGACAGACAAAAAACCCATGAACTAACAGCAATCCAACCAAACAACATATTTAAAAAAGGTACTTTCTTCTTAGCTCGTGCTTTCAGTGTTTTCCAAGCTGGCTTCTTTTTCCACTGCAGTATTTTTCTTTGCACAGAAACAACCCCTTGCCAGATGATGTGACGTAACAAGGAAAACACAACTCACACGCAATGGAGATATTAAAGCTAAACATGCAGACTCCCCTTATCACAATCATCATCATTTATGTTGCTGTTCATTTTTATGTCAGATTGTTTTCAGAAGGGTGAGAAGAGTATCTCAGGTCCCCTGGCTAGTTTGAAACCATAGCCACTTCTTATGTCTCTTATTAGCTGTCCTTCCTGTAGTTCCTCTGCCTATTTGTTGCTCCTGGATCTCTGCCTCCTTCACCTGATTTTTATCTTTTTCTGCATTTGTGGGGATTATTGTGTTGGTGTTTTTTTTTGCTGTTTTTTTTTTTTTTTTTTCTTGGTGCTTGTTTTGTTTGCCTGTTTTATTTGGTCACAGTTTTACTTTTGTTTTCTGCTTTTTGGGTTTTTTTTTAATCCATTTAACAGCAGAAATGACCTTGTGATTTGTATGGTCAAGTTTTGATACACAGGTGTTGCACATAAAGGTTGTTTTTGTTTTTAAAAGTAATCTCAGACACACACCTGCAAGCCCCTGTGATTGGAGACCTGAGTGCTCTCAGACAGCAAATTGTGCATGAAGAGGAAATTTGTAGTTCCTATCTCCATTACACATGGCAAAATGTAAAGTGGCTGGAATGGTGCCAATTCTAGCCTTGCTTTTGCCCTCTTTTGCTGCCGTGCCATAAAACTGTGCCAGAGTCATCAATGAACTGGGTTCTCCCAGGATGGGTGTGCAGGGATGATCCCTCAGCTCCTGTGTGCACCTGGTGTGCACCAGGCCAGGCACGCGACCGTCATCCACAGCCAGCCTCTGTCTGCAAAGAGAGCAGGGAGCTGCAGCTCTGAGGAACTCCGGGCTTAGGGAGCAAACAGACCAAATCCCTCATTCATATCAGTCACTTCACTTGAGGGTTTTCTGCTGATGGATTTTTATCTTCCTGCCCAGAGCTGGAAAAAAAGAACCCTGGCAGTTTGCTTCTGCTGTGAAGAGACTCCTGTCAACAAGTTCCAGGGCTGCTTCTTCTTGGAACTAAAAGCAGAGCAAAACTCTTCTGTTGGTCACATCAAACCAACATAAGTTTCATGAGTCTATGAAAGACATAAGAATGTAAATATTATTTCATATTACTGTCCTTACTATTTTCTATTTCAGCGGAGTAATTAGGTCATCATTCACTATATCAAATAACTGGAATAAGCTCTGGAAAAGGAGGTTTATTTAAAACTAAGATTGTTAAAACTACATTTCAAAAAAGGGCAGGAATTCCATGAAGAAAATGATGTGGTAAAAATAGAGTTATTTAAACTTCTCAAAGTCCTTGGATAATGGAGCCCTGGACCCCCGTCATGTGCAGTGCAGCCTTGGTGGTCCCTTTCAGCCCAGAACTGCCAAGGGTCAGGGCTGGGATGAGCCTTCACCCCAAACCGGCTCCAAGACTAAGTGGGAATCAGTCCAGAACAGAGCTCACACAAAGAGCAAAATCTCAAGGCCAAAGCAAAACCTTCATCAGGTTGGATTTCTTTTAACACGGAACGGGAACAAATTTGCTTGTGCGGTAACATCACTGTTACCATGAAACTTTACATGAGCTACTAAATAAGCAGTGTCCTGTCCTGATGTGTGTTGCCCAAATACTGTTGAGAACTTGCTGTGCCTCTGCCCTGTGCCCCTGGGGCTGCTCCTGGCCAGGCAGCCTCAGGGGGAGCCAGCACTGGCTGCAGCCCCAGCGGCCCCCCAGGACAAGGCCCAGCAATGAAGAGGCCAAGGAAAGCACTGGGCAGCAGCAGAACCCTCAGCAGAGTTCTTTGCACAGCCATGGACTGGCAACAGCTCCACTGCAGCATGACTACGAGTCAGGCTACCAGTGCTATGAGCAGAGCTACAAGAAAAGTGGAGAGAAAAATCAGCTACTGACCATCTGCTCTCGTACAGCTTCCGAATGCCAAGATAGCAGCCCATCAGCACAAGTGGCACAGTGAACAGTGTCACCACCGTGCCTATCATGCAAGACTTGTGCACATGCTGGGGGCAGACAATTCCTGGGGTGCTCGGTGGATTCAGGGCATTTGTACTGGACTTGCCAAGCATTTCTGTGGGGGCAATGGGGAGCGTGAGCCCGCGCTGTGCTGCACTGCTGAGCTGGCAGCACGGTGGATACGGCCAGGACGTTCTCTGTTTGCCCAGAGCTGGGGCCTGCAGGCACCTTGCCGCCCCTTGGCACAGGCTGTGCCACCCAACAAAGCCCAGCAGGCCGGCAGGAGAGCCCGGGGCCAGCGCAGCTGCTTGGGCTGTCGCTGCTTGGAGGGACAGGGGCCAAACCCATCCCTGAGCAGCCCCTGCCAGCCCTGGCCCTCCCTGCCCTGTGACAGCTCCCCCAGCCCCAGGGGGACAGACCGTCATCAATTCTACAGCCAGAAAAGAAATCGTCCCTGTAACTGTGTGCTGCTTTTCTTCCCTGCAGTTGGTCCCAGAAACATCCCTCACACTGCTGGAAATGCCCACTCATTGTCTGATCAGTCCCTATGGTTTTCCAGTGTGCTCTCAGAAATTTTTCCAACAAGTCCACCAATAAATTCCAGGCTACCTCTGTGAATTGCACACTACGGTTTCCTTCATTTTTTTCCCAAAACCTGGAAGTTCCTGTATTTAGTAATGGCCTTGAGGATCTCTGATTCTATTCAATTATGTTTTTTTGTATTGAGACAGATGAAACAGCGTTATTGGTTTTGCTTTTGCCAGGTCTGGTTTTTCTCTTAGCATTACGGTTTACTTATTACCTACATGTAAATTTTTTTTTTTTTTTTGTTCCCCAAGCAGTTATTTTGACAATCTGTCATTCATGTCTTAGTTAATGTTCCAAATATGAACAATTCTGATTCTCTTTTTCTAGGAATATAAAGATCTCAGAAAGCTGCATTGTTAATTTTGATGACACACTCACTCCCCACTCCAAGCTTTGACAAGGGGGTGATCCTTTCTGAAACTTCCACTGCCAACTTTTATGGTGATCCATTTGGAAACGTCCCTGAGGTTAGGTGGAGTTATTTGGGAAGTGCTTGGCTTAACCTGGGTAACGGATTATTATTTTTAGTGATATAAACCTGTACTACTTCAAGATTCACAACCACAGTCCTTATTTGTGGCTCACTGCATGGATGCCTTTCTGAATTAAAACAATGTTTGTGAGGCAGCTGAAGAGCTTAGACCTCAGAAATCAAAATTCCTGGGAGGAGGAGGAGGAAGGAAGGATAAAATCTTGTTTCAAAGTCTGTTTCTTCAATCCTAGGATGCCAGAAGTATGGTAGACTACACCTGTCTCCAAATGTCATTCAAGTACAGAAAACCCCTCTGCAGTGCCAGACACCAGGACAAATTACTCGACACTTTGCCTCACAATGCATCAACATTAATTCTAGTGAGAGGTAGGCCTTAGTTGAAGTCTGATTAGAGCAAATCAACATGGTGTGAATAGCAACAAGAATTTGCTTGTGAACAGATGATTATGTGCCACTCAATAATGAGCAAAATTTGCCTTGACTTGGAAGAAAGTAGACAGGGAGCAATGCAGTATTTGGGTTTTATCCAGTGATAAAATGGGGCAAGAAGCTGTAACAACTTACCTGTTCTACAGAACACAAATACTGATACAGCCAAGAGGACACCCACACAACAAAGGGATTTTCAGGACATTCCTTTATTTCTTAAGATGGGATGGGCAGCAAAATGCTTCCATTGGTCTGAACTGGAAACCGTGTTCCTCTACAGTTTCTCCTTGAGCACACTGTGTGTTATTTGCAGACTTCACTGCCCAGCCCATCAATCCTCTCTTGGCCATTTGCTAAATGGCACAACTACCAAAATACGGGTGCCAGCATAATCAGCCCAGCACTAATCCAGCACTGCTTTGATGCTGCACAGGAGCACAGAATGGCTTGGGTTGGAAGGGACATTTAAAGGCCATCTCGTCCCATGCCCTGCAGTGAGCAAGGACACCTTCAACTAGGTCAGGCTGCTCAGAGCACGAGCTCGAATGTCTGCAGGGTTGATGTCCACCTCTCTGGGCAACCTGTGCCAGGGTTTCAAAGCCTACAGTTTTAAAGAATGTTTTTTTTTGGCTCGTCTGAATCGACCGTCTTTTAGATTAAAACCAATCCCCCTCGCTCTGGTCATAAAGGGCCCTAATAAAAATTCTGTCCCATCAGTTTTACACTGAAGGTACTGAAAGGCGGCAATCAGGTCTCCCTGGAGTCTTCTCTCTTCCAGGCAGAACAGCCCCAGCTCTCCCAGCCTATCTCCAAAGCAGAAGGGCTCCAGCCCTCACAGCATTTTGTCCCTTTTCTGGACTAGACCCAACAGAACCATGTCCTTCATGTGTTAGGGACCAGAGCTGGATGCAGTACTCTTGTCGTGGTAGAGATGGAGACAATGCAAAGCAACACTCTCCATTTCCAGAAGGCTTCAAAGCCTGTTTTTATTCTAGCATGCATGCTTTTCCTACATTCTTACAAAGCGTGTAAGTTTACACTTTACTCATTGGTCACAAGAGACAAGCAAAGTACTTATTGGAATAGGCAGTTGCAGGTTTCTCTTATTCATCCTTCTTTCTTGGTTTGTATGTCAACGCTCTTGGTAGAAAATTCTTTTGGGGTAAACATGGATCCTCTTATCAAACTTCTCTCTGGCTCACCAAAGTTGCTGTAAATTGCACGAATCTTTTAAATTAGAGGGTTTTGGGAAAGCTGCAAAAGGCAGGCCTCAGAGACAGCAAAACTGCAACTAAAGCTAAGCAGTAAGATTTGTCAGCAAAAAAATTATGTAAGAAGTAGAAAAGTTAGGACAAATGGAACAATGCTCTGTGTATTAACACGTGGCTAGAAGAACTCCCTAAGCTACAGAAAAGTATATCTAGCAAGATATTAGGAAGTTCTAAGCTTACTAATGGAGCTCTGGGCATTGGGTTTTAGGGCTTAAAATACAAGTAGGTATTGTATTGGAAAGAAGCAAGCATTTTTTTTAAGCAAAGGTACGTGTGCTTATAGTGGTTGGATAAATCTATTGTCAGTATGCTTTTGCTTTGTATGACTGGTCAAAATCTTGTAAAGTACATTGTAACATTAAGTTCTTTGTCTGCTGCCGGGCATGTGAGCTGCTGGCATCTACCCATTGTCACAGCCATGTAATGAGACTGATGCTAGAAAAGAAACAGCTCGAGACGTGTTCCTCAGCAGTCCTGTTCCGTTCCTCATTTATACATAAACCCCTGGCCAGCAATATAAAACATCATCCACAGTAGTACAGGTGGAGTCTCACCAGAGCAGAGTGGTGAAAACACCTCCTTCAACCTGCTGGGCATTTTTCTTTGAATACACATGGCTGACACATGTCCAGCCTCTTCTCTAGCTGCAGCCCAAGTCCTTCTTGGCCGGGCTGCTCTCCATCCCTTCATGCCCCAAGCTGTGAGATCAGCGGGGCTGGGACTGTGTCACAGCCCTTGGGCAGAGCTGCTGGGCAGGATGAGCTCCTTCCCAGAGAAGGCAGAACCCACTCCGCAGGCAACTCCAGCCTGGCCATGAGGTCACAGCAGGCTCTGGGGTCACAGCAGGCTGAGGTCACAGCAGGCTCTGAGGTCACAGAGGTCCCAGAGCCCCGTGGTTGCAGAGCACCACAAGGCCCCAGCAGGCAGTCCTGGAGCACAACTGCTGCGGCAGCAGCGGCGGTGGCAGCAGTGGTGCTGACATTGGGACAGCGGCCTCAGGACAGTGGTGGCAGCGAGAGCGGCGGGACTGGCACAGGGCAAGGCACCATGGCCCTTGCTCTGCGCCTCCTCCTCCTGCTCCTCCTGGCCGTGGCCCTGCCTGCCAGGGCTGCCCAGGCTGCTCCGCTGCAAGCGCGGGGAGCAGGTGAGCCGGCAGCCTGGCTGCCCTTTCCCAGGACAGCGCTCCCTGTTCCCCGGGAAGGGCCTGGGATGGTTTTCCCCTGGGCTTTAGGGAGGGTTTCCTCTGTGGGAGGGAGTGAAGACTCGTGGGTCCTGGGCTGCTCCAGCTGCCCTCCCAGGGATGTGGCCCAGGGCCTACCAAAAGTGTGGAGACTGGCCAAGATACAGTCCAGAGCTGCCCAGGCCCCTGTGCAGCTTTGGCCTTGTCCTTTCACCTCTGGATCCCACGGCCTTGCCCGAGCCCCTGCAGTGCCCAGTTCCCACAGGCAGATGGGGATTCCAGCACACCAGGAACTGGTTCTCATCTGTGCTCCCTTCTAGATGAGCATGCTAGGAAGGCTTCTCCAGCACCTTGGCTCCATGAAGATTTCCTGCCTCTTAAGTCTCATGCAGGTATACTGGTAATGTTCCTAAAAGAATAATCACTGACAACCTGGCAGGAACCAGCTGACAGAAGCTTCTGTGGCTATTGAGTTGCAGGTGTGGCTACAGGGAGGACCTTTCAGGCTCCTTTCCTGGTTGCTGAACACAAGTCCGGCTCCCATCGCAGGGGTGAGTTGTGTGTCCCTGATGACACCACACGCTGAGCCATGGTTTTGTGGGATCCATCCATCTGAAATGCAAATATTCCTCTTAAGGTCCTCTGAGAGGGAAGAACAAACCTACAGGAAACAATAAGGCTCTAGAGATATACAAATACATAGAGCAGAAGCTGAGTGATCTGGAGAGATGCCGTGGTGGGTGCATTTCCCTCCCCCTTCCCCTGGGACTCAGCAGCCAGGATCTTTCCCTGCACATCTGGACAGGCCGTGCCCGGGACAGTGGGAAGGGATCCATTGGAGCCTCGCTGCCCCAGTGCTGCTCTCACGGCCTGCAGGGCTGTTTCCCAGCCTGGGCTGGCTGCAGCTTCTCCCCAGCCTCTGCAGGAAGGCATTTGGCACCAGCTGATAGGGAGCCCAAACTGCACCATTGTCCATGCATACCCTGACATCCCATGCAATTTCCCAGTCACTGAGCACATCTGAAGGGGCAGATGTTTGGAGGAGGGTGGGCCCTGGAGCAGCCCCAATAACCTGGTCTTTATCCTGAATCTCATCCATGACTTAGACAAGCTTTGCCTCCTTTAGATGCCACCTTCCTGCTGGGGAACAGCCCCACCTGATCCAGCTGTCCCTTTTCCTTTCCGCAGAGATGGAAGGAGAGGCTGTGCTGAAGGCTGAGCTTCCCAGAGGAAGCAGTGGCTCACTGGCAGCCTCTGCTGCAGGAAGGGAGGCGCTGCCAGGCACAGTCACAGGAGGTAATTGCTGTGCCTCTGGGCCTGAGCCCTGCTGAGCTTTGAGCTGCCCTCTCTGCTGCTTGGCTGTGTGGGCTCACAGCATTACCTGAGCCCCTTGAAGTGCTCACTTCCCCATAGAAGGGGGGGATCCCAGCACACCGTGGAACATTTCCCATCTGTGCTCCTTTCTAGATTGGGACCGTGACTTGCAGCGTTTGGAAAGACTGGTAAACCACGGTTTAAGGATCTTGGAGTCTGGTGAAGGTAGGTTATCAGCAACCCTTTCCTAACAGAGAAATCATTGTCCAGACAAATATTTATGTGAGATTTCCTTTAAGATCCTTTGAAGTTTGATGGATTCTGGAAATCCTGTCCCCCAAATTCCTACTCCTTTTCCCAACAGCAATCCCACAGGAGGATCGCTGTCAGTGGGAGGAAGGAGCATTTAGCTGTCCATCTTCCACCCATGTGCAATGTCAGTGTGTCCTTCTGTGTGCTCTGTGCAGCTCCAGAGAAGAGCAGAGAGGGAAGGGGCCGGTCCCAGGGCTGTGCCCCGGGGCTGAGCCTTTCACAGCTCCTTTGCCTGCCCCAGGAAGACTGAGCTGCTCCTGCTGCTGCTGCCAAGCCCTGGCCTCGGCCGGGGCTGGGTTTAGAGCTGCTGGCAGCTCCAGGGAGTCCTTTCTGCCCCAACTCTCCCACAAGGGGCTCCTTCCATCCCAGTGCGGGGCCACCGCGGGCTCGTGGTCCCCCTGCCCCTGCTCCTGAGTGGAAGGCAGAGCTGAGGGAATGCCTTGGAGGGCACCAATCACCCAGGGGCACTCACTGCCACTGCGGCCTGCAGGAGAATCTTCAGCAGTGTCACCGGAACTGTTCTGTCCTGCCTTTCTTTGCAGCTGAACGTGAGGATGAAGAGGATCTGGACTCCCAACCCATAGCCATTACTGAGCCTCCGGGAGATGCTGAGGGTAGGTCAAGGCCTTTCCCTCTGGGAGAACTGCCAGCTCAGAGCCCAAAGCTTGGCCAGGGAGGCATCGCTGCAGGTGCCAGGACAGAACCATGCACGTGTATGCCCTGGCCCTGGGCCATCCCCTCACCGCTCCTGGGGCTCAGTGCTGCCCATGCAGATCTGCAGAGATGACAGAAGCTCCTGTGGCTGTTGAGTTTCAGGTGTGGCTGCAGAGAAGACTTTCCCAGGTCCTTTGGTGGATGTTGCTCGCAAGCCCATCTCCCATCACAGGGGTGAGTAGTGTGTCCCCGCTGACTCCACAGGCTGAGCATGGGTTTTCTGTGATCCATTCCTGGGAAATAGAAATATTTCTCTTAAGATCCCCTGAGAGGAAAGAACAAACATAGAGGAAGTAGTGAATCCCGGCAGGAATCCAAACATCTGGAAGAAATCCTGAGTGATCTGGAGAGACAGCATGGTGGGTGCATTTCCCTCCCCCTTCCGCTGGGACTCAGCAGCCAGGATCTTTCCCTGCACATCTGGACAGTCCCTGCCTGGGACTGTGGGAAGGGATCCATGGCAGCCTCGCTGCCCCACTGCTGCTCTCCCGGCCTGCAGGGCTGTTTCCCAGCCTGGGCTGGCTGCAGCTTCTCCCCAGCCTCTGCAGGAAGGCATTTGCCACCAGCTGACAGGGAGCTCAAATTGCACCATGGGCCTGAGATGCCTGCAATTTCCCGCTCTCTGGGGAGATGCAGAGAGGCAGCTGTTTGCTGGAGGGTGGAGTTTTGGAGCAGCTCCAAAACTCTGGGCATTTTCCTTGTCTTTATCCACCTCTTTGACAAGTATTGCTGGGAGCAGAAGAGCACAGCAGAGAGGAATTATGACAGGCAGGCTCAGGGCTTTGGGCACTGAGCAGTCCTGTGCCAAGAGGCGGCAAGGTGCCTGCAGGCCCCAGCTCTGGGGGAAACAGAGAGTTAGAATGTGCTGGCCGTATCCACCGTGCTGCCAGCTCAGCAGTGCAGCATAGCAATGGCTCACTCTTTCCATTGCTCCCAAGATGCAGCTGGCACCTCAACACATGCCGACAAAATCTGGAAAAGCATGAGAAGAGATTTCTGCTGGGGAACATCTTGTTTGATGAAGTTGGTGGCCATTGTGGCTGCTGCAGCACTTGGCCTGATGATGTGCTCTGCTGGAATCTGGTATTTCTGCATGAGAAAATGGTGAGTGTTTTGCTGATCTCATTCTCCAAGAGCTTCCTTTAAAGGCTGCTGACAGTCAGGGAAGATTCCCAGTGAGGCTGCAGTGGAGTTGTGGCCAGTCCATGGCTGTGCAAAGAACTCTGCTGAGGGTTCTGCTGCTGCCCAGTGCTTCCCTTGGCCTCTTCATTGCTGGGCCTTGTCCTGGGGGGCCGCTGGGGCTGCAGCCAGTGCTGGCTCCCCCTGAGGCTGCCTGGCCAGGAGCAGCCCCAGGGGCACAGGGCAGAGGCACAGCAAGGTGGGGAGGAGAAAGAGCGGGGACGAGATGGCCCCTGAAAGGCAGAGGCGCTCTGGGGCCCGCTCCTGGCCAGGGAGCCTGCCCAGAGCCGTCCCCTGCTCGCCGGGGCCTCGAGGGGCAGCTGTCCAGCTGGGCCAAGGTGTGCCAGCCGCTCCAGCCGTGCTGGGGAGCCTTGCCAGCTCTGGGCCCTGCTGTGCAGGAGGGTCCCTGTGTGCCACTGGCAGCTGGGGGCCTCAGCCACTTCTCTCTTTGCACAGTCACGCTTCTGGACAGGAGATGAAAGACAGTGGCTACACCTCACACCCAGACAGCGATGCAGCAACTTTGGCAGTAGTAAGGATGTGGTCAGCCCTTTCTAGAAGTTCTGAGAAGAGGACCCCAGAACAACCATCTACGAGGAAACCTCTTATCACCCTCTAGATCCCACTGCTTCTTCCTCTCCCCATGGGTATCCCCAAGCTGCCCTCATCCATTTTTGATCTCCCTCTGTCCCATCCCAGCCCATTCCCGAGTTATTCTGGCAATCCCAGGATCAGCCCAGAACCCTCCAGCCCCAACTGAGGCCAACATGGCCCTTCCTCTGCCCCTGAGCCCCCTGGCTCTGCCCTCTAAACAACACTGTAGGTGACCCCCCTCCCCCTGTCTGCCCTTCTTGCATTTCAATAAAGAGATGGAGCTGTCACCCCAGTGTCTGGGTGGTACCACCAGCAAAGCCCAGCCGGCACCAGCCCTGGCTGAGCTCCATAGCCAGGAGCAGCCGTGGATGCCCACGGTGAGGGCAGGCAGGAGCCAGGCAGGGGCTGCTGTGACCTGTGGCGGGGCCCCGAGGGGCTGGGGGAGCCCATGCTGAGCGTCCCGGGGCTGAGGGCACATCTCCTTCAGTGGGATCATCTGGGCCTGGACATCCTCCAGTGGCATGTCCAGGAAAAGAGGGAAGCCCTCAAGAACATCTCCAGGGACACGGCCTGAGCAGCAATGCCACCAGGCAAAACAAAGCTCCTCCCCAGTTAACACACACTTGGTAGGACCTAATTGATGGGCCACCACCAATCCAGGGTGCTGCACAGGGTCTGCTCTTCTGGGCAAGGGCCAGAAGGAAAGGGAAGGGAAGAGCTGTGTGTCCTTGGGGCCTGATAGGGCTGATGAACAGCCCCAGAGGCACAAAAACACAGCAGCACCAACACTTGATTTCCAGGGCAAAACAATTGGCATTGCTGGCCTGGGCTTCTCCATAAGGCACATGGGGGCTTTGGAGACCCCATAAGGTGCACGAGAGGCTCGGGTCCCTTGTGAGACACACAGGGATATTTTAGGTTCCCTCTGAGGCATGGAGGGCACTGGGGTCCACTTGAAGGCATGCATGAGATTTGGAATCCTATGTGAGGCATGCAGGGGGGTTGGGATCTCTGCCAAGGTGTGCAGGGTGCTGGGGGTCTCTGCCGAGCACAGGACTGAAATGAACAGGTTTTATGCCTTTATTAGTGTTCAGCTCTTTATTAAAAAGTCAGCTCGGCAGGGGGGTGTTGTAGCTTCTTCCAGTAGCTGAAGGGCACGAAGTCCCGCAGAGTCTGTCCCTGGAGTCTCCGTGGCATGCTGGTAGCCAGAGGTGAAGATGTGTCCAGGCTGTATCTGCAGTCCCAACCAGCATACCATCCTCTCGCCTTTCCTCCTGGTACACTAGTAGTCAAAGGGTGGGGTGATGCGCAGAGCCTGCTGCCAAGGTCCAGCAGCAGCTATCCCTCTCCTTCCCTCCTGGTAACACCAGGAAGAGTGTTTGTTTGCCTTGTGCCTGCTTCCCACAGCCCAGTCCAATCTGGTCCTCAGCACGTCATGGTGACAGGTCAAACACAGACTAGGGATGGGCTTCCCTTTTCCCCAAGCAGCACACCCATCCAGCCCCCTCCACTGTGCCCCTCTTTTTCATTTTGGGGTGTTTTTCATCCCCAAAACTCCCTCCCATGATTCCACTGGATTATTTTGCATCCTAGTCCTAGTTTGGGTGGGGGTGTAGGTGATTCCCAGGAGCGATTAGCTAATTAACATTTCAATGTCAGTACTTAGTTCCAGCCAAGTGTCCCAGCCAGGCTGTTTTGTTCATAACAGTCCGGCTCGGGGCTGCCGCGGCCCAGGGGCAGCCGCCGTGCCGGGACGGCTGTGGCGAGGGGCCGAGGCGGAGCTGCCCCGCCGGGTCGCGCTGCACGGGCACGGCACGGGCGGTGCTGAGCGCCGGGCAGGCGGCACCCCGAGCCCAGGGGCCACAGCCGCGGCCCTGCCTCCATCGGGGCCGGGCACAGACAGCCCCGCAGGCAGAGCGGCGGCACCGGCACCGCTCAGCGCCCGAGGGGACGGAACCGATGCCAGAGGAGCCCGGGGGGCCCTGAGCGGGGCCCTGGCGCTGCCCGCCCGGCTCTCCCGGGCCTGTGGCCATCCCGGGCGCCAAGGGCTCGCTCTGTGCCGCGCTCTCCCTGTCCAGCGGGGCTCCGGGTCAGCACCCGGCTCCTGCCACTGCCTTGAGAACGCTGAGGGGCATTCGGGGGCGGAACTGAACTTGCCAGGGAGAGAATTCATAGGACACTTGTTTAGGCCTTTTACAGAGTTGTTTAGGCCCTCTTCAAGTTGAGAAACAACTTAAAATCCCAGGCTAAATCATGTGGTTTAACCTGTGGGGATTCCTTGAAGATGCTTTGTAACTCCCAGGGGTGCCAGGCCAAATCCCAGCGAGCACCAACACCCAGGAGCTCTGATGCATGCAGCAGGGCTGGCACCAGGCAAAGGAGTCAACATCCCTACAGCTGCCCGCTCTGCCTGCAGGGTGTCACGCAACAGCAACGTTCCAGCAAGAACAGGCATTTGTACATCCTCAGGACGATGTGCTCTTGTGGTCCTGATGGTGGATCAGAGAGAAAAGCCAAAAGTGACAGACTAAACTTGACTGCAGGAGAGGGATGGCTCAGCAGAGGACCTGGGGACCTGTGGTGCCAGCCAGTGACCGGCCACTCGGACACAGCAGGAAGGCCCCAGACTATCACACTTCAGCTGGGAGAGTATAAAAGCCCAAAGGTTCTTTGTTCAGGATCCGCCAGAGGCACCAGCTCAAACTGCCACTGTTCCAGCACAATAAAATTGTTTTAAGGATCCAGAGGTCCAACACTCTGCTATGGAGGACATTCCACATTTCCAATCTTTCAGGCACTTGGAACCTTCTGATTTTGCTTTGCATGCAAGACAAATAAACCCCCAAATGTGCACAAATCACTCCTTTAGCCTTTCCGCCTTTTATTTTCAGCCAATTTTTACTTTGTTCTCTGCTATCATGTCCTTATCTTTCCAAAATTCCTGTGCCTATTTAAATCCAGCCACCAGGGATGGTGCACACATTTTTTTTTAGCTCTGCAGAGATTTATCCCCAGCAATCCTGCCAACCACACACACTTCAATGTTGCAAAAACCTAACTCTGGGCTGCAGTATGTGAATCCCACTCTGGTGTGTGAGATGGCAGAGCACCAGACCAGGCACTGTAGAAGGGGCATTCTGTAGATTAGTGAAGTCACTACCAGAACTCAGTCTAGCTCTTAGAACTCTGGCACCACACCAGGAGTGGGGAGCTGCCTCGGAGCAGCACAATGTTCTGTGTTGGAAGGCCTCCACCGAGCCCAGAGGCTGCCTCAGCCCCAGCCGCCATCCTGTGCATGGTGGCAGCGCTGAGGGCTGTGGCAGGGACACTCTTCCCCAGAACTGTTTCCCAACTTTTCCTGTCCCAGCAGGGGACTTGGAAATGTTTCTTCTGTCCTGACTTACCCTGTTTCCACCTTGTCAATACACAACTTGCTGTCTTACTCACTTTATGCTTAGAAGGTTCTAAGAAGAAAATGAGAAACATACTGTAATTATGACACCCAAAAAGAAGGCCAGAAAACAATACTCCATGGTGTAGGGCCTTAGAGAGCGGCTATTTGGTTTATTTGACAGCAGAGTGAGGGCAACAGCTCCACCAAAAACACACTTGTCCATTCCTTGCACACTACAAGCTTTTAAACTTTTTAACTTAATGTACACATTATACTTTCCTAACCTTCATATTGCAACATGTATACTAATTACATCATTATATGAGCCCTTGTAGCACATGTGCAGTTTCTGCACGAGGTGGTCATCTGTGGATGACAGCCTGGCCAGAGAGGGAGACATGACATTCGTTTTTCACAGTGGCTTGTGAGACCTTTTAGGGAGTTGCAGAAATGATGATAACTTGTTAGTATAAACAACCAGCAGGTGGTGTTTTTCTATTCTGATTTTCTGTTCTTCTTAAGGACTGTTTGTGAGAAAGATGTTTTTGTTAAATAGCCAGTCAAGTAGAAGGTGTCAAAACTGTCTATAAAAGAGAGAGCTTCTGTATTAAACTTTCATCTTCTGCAATTCAGTCTCCTGGTGAGCTTGTGTAACTCTGGGCTTAATGATGACAGTTGCCAGCCTCCTGCTGGTCATTTTGGATGAAGGCTCAGAAGGCTTCCTCAGGCTTCAACTTTTTTACCTCTGTTTCTGCACATGCTTTACAAGACTGTCTGCTCAAATAGCCAGTGGTTAATTAGCCTTTTGCAGTTAGCTTGTTCTGCTAAATTTGCTGATTTCTAGAAAGTGCTTCATTCCCATCCCCTTGTACAAAGTAACTACTTCTTTCTGCACAGCTTTTTGTGGAAAATGACAGGAGACAAGCACATTTTATAATGTTCAACAAGTCTCAGTTTATTCCAAGCACGTATGTACAGTTATACCCGTTATAATCAAGCTCATACACATTGCAAAATTTAAGCTCCTTATTGGTGTATCTAAAGGGGTCAACCCCGCCTTTGGGAACTTTCTATGCTTGCTTCGTTTTTTTGGGGGGACTTTCTACGTTCAGTTATACTTATCTTTTTGCTGACCGTTTTGCTGCTGGGAACTAGCTTACCCAAGGACATATGATATTGTTGCTACATCCACTATTGCTGCACTATGCAATTTTCAGCTATTGCTTCACTAACTGCACATAGTCATGGCCTCTCTCCTGAAGACACTTATCCACAAAACTCTCCACACTTCCCCTGTTTCTGTTTTGAACCATTAAATCAGTTGTCCACATCTTTGAATCTACTAGATGCTGAAGACAGCTAAACAGGCAGGGCAAGATTAACAAGAGCAGTAAAACAACAATCAAGATTCCCACTGCATACATAATAAAGGTTCTTAGACAAGGACCAATTCCTAAGCTTTTAAGCCATTCTTCTATCCCCAGACCATCTTCCTCTTTTAATTGATGAAGGCCCTGTTGTAGTTCTTTAATCTTAGCATGTATTGATACAGAATTGTCAGAGATTCATGCAACACATACCTTCAAATTCCTCACATCCATGTCCATGGGCCAATAAAAAATCAATGGCTGCTCTGTTCTGCAGTACTGCATGATTTACACTTTGTACATCCATAGCAAGCATGGCTAAAATCTCTGATGTTTTATTAAGTTCATCTTTAGCCCAGCATCCCAATTGTTCAGCTAAAACCATAGCCTTTCTGGCGGCTCCTCCCGGTAACAGGGTTGCCACTATTACCTGTTTAAAGGTACTCCAAAACTGAGGTTGTCCAACCTGATCACATTGTAAGTCGTGCACGCCACGCTTTTTTCTTGTCTTCCCTAACCTGTCCCATTGCATTAGCAAGGGCATATTAGGATGGAACAGCGCTAGTTTTCCTAGGTAACAGGGTCCCCCTTGTGGTTTTACCGGTATTCCATTCCAAGCTCTATCTCCACAGATCAAAAATACGCCTTTTGACAACCTTAAGGGTTTGGTTATCTTGGAACCATCACAGTTGGAATATAACTGTGATGCTACCCTACCTTAGTCCAGTGAAGAGTCTAGAGAAGCCCATTTTTCTCTTGGGTTATTTAAATTCTGCAAGTTCAATGGAACAAAGCTAAACCATTCTCCTGTCGAAACATTCCCTAAACTAGCATTGGCACTTCCAAAGAGATCTAATTCTTCTGGTGGAGATTGTAATGTTTCTTTAAGTGAAAGTACCAACAAACATTGCCTATAGCCATCTCTCTGAGCTTCTGTGTAACCCATGCTCTTGTCTGGCCCTTTCACCTTTGCAAAGTTCTTGCAAAGCATTTGGTTCTTTATCAACCCGCAAAATTCCTCTGGTCTCCAGACAGGAACACCTGTTAAGCAGGTGCGAAATGGACTTGTCACCCCTCCCGAGTTAAGGCATAGCAAACTTTGATTAGTCATGTTAGCCAAGGTTACCCAAATATTTTCTCTGGGCTGATTAAATTGCATTATTTCACAACAAAGATTAGTCAAAGGAACAAGATAGATTATCCATCTTATCACCCTCATGATTACTTCCACTTTGATTTTAATTTTAATGCCTGCACATTTTCAATAAGCCTATCAAACTCTAGGTCTGGATTTCCTACTATTGGTCTTCTTAAATAAGGTCTTATAGAAACCTTCACCTGCTTTTGGCACCTTGTTGATAAAATTTTTGAATTTGCCTGTCTAATCAACCTATCACGAGCGTGTTCTGCTTCCCACCTAGAAAAAGCTAATATATTTTGTTCTGGCACTTCAAATAACTGCAAAGCTAAAGCAACTCCTAAGCCTGTATCTTGTATTAAATCTTTCTTCCAAGTCTCTCCCTGTGTTGAAAGGCACAATTTCTACACCACAAATGTAGTTTCAAAAATACTTGGTCTTCCCAGTACGTTTTTCCACAACCCCCACAAATAAAAGCAACCCAACTGTTACAATTAAAACTCCCACAACCAAGGCACTCGGGATTCTTTGGTCCCGGTATATGAGCAGTCTGTAAAGCTTCAATACTCATAACAATTGCCAGAAAAGTTGACTCTGAAGGCAAAAGTTGATCGATCACTGGGGAAAGTCCTCTTATCTCTTGAAGAAGGTGTCCCACTATGTGGATCAGCTTCTCTTCAATTCTCCTCTGATCCTGATCCGCCAGGGGGGCTGTGAGATGAATCATCCAGAGCCAGTTTGGTCCACTTCGCTGGCACCCAGAGTGAACCTGTAGGGGTGGAAACACAAAGATATCCCCTTCCCCAATATAGGACCTTTGCTGGGTTCTGCCAAATACCTGTTTTAGGTCCCTATACCTGACCCATACTTCCTTGTCCTTTTTGCTCATTTCTTTTTGTCCATAATGTACCATTGCAGTTGGTACCTCCGAATCCCCAAATATACACAAATGATTAAGAACAAAGAGCACTTTCATTAGCCTTTCCTGAACATCTCCAACTTCCCTATGTTTTTCCAAATATCTCTTCAAAGTTCCATTTGCTCTTTCTACTATTGCTTGTCCAGTGGGAGAATGTGCTATTCCTGTAATGTGCTTGATCCCCCATGATTTCAAAAACCTATCCACCCTGCCACCAATGTATGCAGGACCACTGTCTGTCTTGATCTGCTTTGGCACTCCCATTACTGCAAAAAAACTACACAAATGCCTTATAACATGTAATGCCTTTTCCCCAGCTTGAGCCATTGCCCAGAGATATTTGCTATATGTAGCTATAGTAACATGAACATATTTTAGGCGACCAAAGCTATTTACATGAGTAACATCCATCTGCCAAAGTTCGTTAGATGAAAGACCTCGAGGGTTAACTCCCCATCCCATGCCATGACCCCCATTATGATGACTACATATAGGACAAGCTCTCACTATAGAAGTAGCATCTGCATGGGATATTCCAAACTCCCGTTGTAACCCTTTTGCATTCTGATGTCAGGGTGTCAGACCCAGCCAGCAGGGGTTTAGGATGTGTGAGTCGTGTTTGACCAACCTGGTCTCCTTTCATGACCAGGTGACCCTCCTGGTGGATGTGGGACAGGCTGTAGATGTGCCTATTTGGACTCCAGCAAGGCCTTTGGCACTGTCTCCCACAGCACACTCCTGGAAAAGCTGCAGCCCACGGCTGGGACAGGAGCACTCTGTGCTGGGCTCAGAACTGGCTGCATGGCCGGCCCAGAGAGTGGTGGTGAGCGGTGCTGCATCCAGCTGGGGACAGTCACCAGTGGTGTCCCTCAGGGCTCTGTGCTGGGCCAGCTCTGTTCAATGTTTTTATTGACGACATGGATGAGGGGATTGAGCCTTTCATTAGTAAATCTGCAGATGACACTAAGCTGGGAGCGCGTGTCCATCTGTTGGAAGATAGGAGGGCTCTGCAGGGAGACCTGGAAGGGTTGGAGGGATGGGCAGAGTCCAGTAAGATGAAGCTTAGTGAATCCAAGTGGCCATCCCTGCATTTTGACCACAAACACCCCCTGCAACATTACAGGCTGGGGATGGTGTGGCTGGTCAGTGCCCAGGCAGAAAGGGACCTGGGGGCACTGGTCTAAAGCCAGTTAACATGAGCCAGCAGTGTGCCCTGGTGGCCCAGAAGGCCAATGGCTCCTGGCCTGGATCAGGAATGGTGTGGCCAGCAGGAGCAGGGCAGTGATTCTTCCCCTGTGCTCAGCACTGGTTGGGCAGCACCTCAAGTGCTGTGTCCAGTTCTGGGCCACCCAGTTTGGGAAGGTCATGGAGGACCTGGAGCATGTCCAGAGAAGGGCAGCAAGGCTGGTGAGGTGATTGGAACACAAGTCCTGTGAGGAACAACTGAGGGAGCTGGGGTTGTTTAGCCTGGAGAAGAGGAAGCTCAGAGGTGACCTTATCACTCTACACTCCCTGAAAGGTGGTTGCAGTCAGGTGGGGGTTGGTCTCTTTCTCCTCACAGCAGCTGACAGAACCAGAGGACATAGTCTTATGCTGCACCAAGGGAAATTTAGATTGGCTATTAAGAAAATTGTTTTCTATGGAAAGGGTGATAAAGTACTGGAATTGTCTGTCCAGGGAGGTGGTGGAGTCAGCATCCTTGGATATGTTTAAAAAAAGACTGGATGTGGCACTCTGTGCCATGGTTTAGCTATGGTGGTGTTAGGGCATGGATTGGACTTGATGACCTTAAAGGTCTCTTCCAACTCAGTAATTCTATGTTTCTGTGATTATGTGACATCACAGAGCAGGCTCTGACATCACAGGATGCCTGTAGGACATCACAGAGCAGGCTGTGAGGTCACAGAGCAGGCTGTGAGGTCACAGAGTGTGCTGTGACATTATACGGTGGCTGTGTTACATCACTGAAGGTGTGACATCAAAGGATGGGTCTGTGAGGCCAAGAGGTGCTGTGTGACATGATGAGTTTTGCCATCACAGAGCAGGCTGTGACATCACAGAGGAGATTGTGATTTCATAGGAGAGGTTGTGATGTCACAAAGTTGTCTGTGACATTTCAGGCTGGCTGTGTGATGTCACAGAATGGGCTGTGAGGCTACATAGGAGAATCTGCCATCATAGAGAAGGGCTCTGTGACATCACAGAGCAGCTGTGTGATGTCACAGAGAAGGCTGAGACAATAGAGAGTGGGTTGTGACATCACAGAGCTGACTGTGAAATCACAGAGCAGGCTGTGACATTAAAGGGTGACTGTGACATTAATGGGTGATTGTGACATCACAGGTTTGGCTGTGACACCACAGGGCAGATTTTATGACATCACAGAGCAGCTGTATGAAATCCCAGGTGGCCTGTTACATCTCAGAGTGGGCTGTGTGACATCACAGAGGCTGTGTGACATCACAGGAGCTGTGTGATTTCACTGAGGAGGTCACTCTGCCCCAGTTTCCCCCAGAGAAGTCCAACACTGCTCATGCACAGGGGTTCCCCTGTCCCCCCGGGTCCCCCCGACCCCGTCGCCGCAGCCTCCCCCAGAGGATGTTCCACGAGATCGACCCCAGAGCCCGACACAGGGACGGGGGCTGGGGCTGTGGGGGGTGGGACGGGGGGACACGGACCCCCTGGCAGTGTCCCTGTGTCCCCCAGGGCCAGAGCCTGGGCCACGGCTCCTTCACCCTGTTACCAATGAGGGCTTGAGAGCGCTGAAAAGTCCCCGGCAAGGGAGCAGCAAAAACCAGATTTAATATTAAGCGACAGCACCACAAAGTTCCCTGGCAAGAGTCACTCTGCTCCTGACTGAACACTTCACACTTAAGGAACACCTAGGAAACAAATCAACCACAAATCCAAACAAAATTCAGGCAATCGAACCAGAAATGATCAGGGATCTGTCCCTTTATGCGGCATAGGGACACATAGAACAGTGAGGGCAAGGATAAAAGGAATATGGCCCAAAACTGAACAGAGGTCAAATTTAACAGGACTTATACCTTAACCTTAACTTCTACCTTCAACTTCAAAATTTAGCAAAAGAACAGATATGAACAGCATTTAACATAACTTTTAACCTACGACTTTTCAATTTAACAGAGGAATATCATTTAATACTCTTTAGCTCAGCTTATAACTTATAGCAAAAGAACAACTCTTAGCAGCATTTAACTTAGCTTAGGCTGCATCACTTGACCTCACTTACAGGCCTGACTGGCTCAGCTATCCAGGGCACTCAGAGCCCTCAGAGAGCAGCATTTCTGCCACATTCCCCAGCACAGGCACTCCTGTGTGCACACAGACACAGAGAGTCAGTGCAAGGCACCTGTGAGAAATTCCCCTGAGGGCAGGGAAATGCTCCCTGAGGATGCTTTGGCATCTCCCCAGCAGGGAAGGGTTGAGCCTGGAGGAGTGGGGGGATCGGCCCAGGCTCCCTCCTTGTTCGGGATCCCCGAGTGCAGCAAACGGGAGAGTTCCCGGCTCGGAGAGGCCCCACTCAGAGGGAGTCGCTGGCCCAGGAGAGCTCCAAGGGCTCCTTTTGGAGCGCTGTTTGTAGGGCCCCAAGAGAGGGGCTGCAGTCCCAGCCATGTTTCATCCTGGCCGCACTTGGCATCAGCAGCTTTCTTTGGCAGGGTGAGAACAGGGATGTTGTGCCACCAAGGGAACACAAACAGTTCCCAGGGCTGCTCCTAAAGTAACCAGGAGCTGGCTGGGCAGCAGCAGTGCCTGGAGCAGAGCGTGTTTGTGAGGAGCTCCAGAGGAGCTGAGCCCAGGGGCTGCTGGCCAAGGCCGAGGCCCAGTGAGGATTTCTCAGCTGGCAGGGCGGCCTGAGAAGGGGAGGAGGGAATGCACCAGCACAGGAACCATGGAACCAAGGGAGCATTGTGATACTGTGGGGCCTGTGAGACCTAGGGACCATTGTGACACTGTGGGGCACCATGGAACAATGGACACCATTGTGACACTTGGGGGACAGATTGGATCATGGAGACCATTGGGATACTATGATGCCCAATGGAATCAGCAAAGCATTGTGGCACTGTGAGGCCTCATGGAACCAGTGAGACCATTGTGACCCTGGGGTCCCCACAGAACCAAGAAGACCATTGTGACACTGTGGGGCCTTGTGTCATCAGTGGTCCATTGTGACACTGTGGAGCCAAAGGAGACCATTGTGACACTGCAAACCCCCATGGTCCAAAGGTCCATTGTGACATTGTGGGTTTCATGGAACAGAGGACTCATGTGTCATTGTGGGGCCTGGGGAACCATGGAAACCATTGGGACACTCCATGACCTCATGGAATCGTTGGAACCATTGTGAAACTAGGAGGTCTCATGGAACCCAGGGGCTATTGTGACACTGTGGGACCCCATTGAACCAAGGGTCCATTGTGATACTGTATGTCTTCTTGTAATTAAAGAGCAATTCTGACACTGTGGGGCCCCATGCAACCAAAGGAACACAGAACAGGTCTGGCTGGTTTGGCCTCCCTGGACTGCCTGACTGGTCCAGCTGACCTTGGCATGTTAAAGGTCTCTTCTCCTCTGCTACTGGGGCTCACTGGGACAGGAAACACTGGGGCTCCCTGCTTTCCTTCCAATGGAAAAGAACTGTCCTTCTCCTCCAAGTGCCCATGGCCAGAATTGGGATTTTACGTCCAAATGTCCTTTTATCCAGGGATTTTTCCCATAGGAATATTGCCAGGACAAGTCTGGTTGACAGTGGTTTCATGAGGGTCACCTCTCATCTGTGCCCAAAACACTGGGGAAGGCTCCATGCTTTCCTTCCTATGGGAAAGAATTGTCCTGTTGTGTTTTTTTCTTTAGTTTGATATTTGTTCTGTGTATGTTCAACCTCCCCCACTAGTCTCCTCCCTTGCCCAGTTGTCAATCTTCCCAAGCTCTTCCCTACCCCCCTCCTCTCCAAGTTGTCAATCCTCCCTTTTCCCTGCCCCTTTCCCCAGAACATTCCCTGTCACTCCTCGTAGCCTCCTCCCCTGCTTCCAGAGCATTCCCTGTCTATTTAGTGAGGCTCAGCACCCTTTTGGTTACTTTGTGTAACTCCACTGCCCTGTTTCCCCTGATAGTTTTGTGCTATGTTAGTCCCTCCTTAAACTCTTCCCCAGGCGTACCCTCAGTGGTTGGTGTTCCTATACCCCGCCTCTTGAGTTCTGGTATAAAACCTTTGCTCGCCCTCCCCAGAGGGTCTTGGGGCTCACTGAATAAAACCTTCCTGTTCGCCCCCAAGTCCCGTGTCGCCTCCCCATGCCAAGTGGGACTGCAGAGCTTCACAGGGGGAGCAGCCGCCCGTTCTCTTCCCTCTCACCCCCCAGCACTCCACTGCTCGGGGTATCGCGGCGAGAGAGGCTGCCCACATTACAACACTGTCCTGCTTCTCCAGGTGCCCATGGCCAAAATTGGGATTCTGTCTCCAAAATTCCCTATATCCAGAAGCTGCCTGCAGACAATCTCCATTCCTGACAAGTTTGGCTGACCTTGGCCTTGTAAGGCTCTCATCTGCCTTCCAAACACTGGGGCTCTGTGCTTTCCTTCCTATGGAACAGAACTCTTCTTATCCAGGTGCCTATGTCCAGAATTGGGATTACACCTCCAACATTGCCTGGTGTGAAAGACTGGAGGAGATTGTTGGCTGGGAACATTTTGTGTGTGGGGGAGGAAGGGGCAGGTCCAGCCCTGCCCGGCCCTGGAACCCCAGCACTGCCCTGGCCTGGAACCCCAATCCCCCCAGAGCCTCTATCCCAGCCCAGCAGTGTCTGCCAGTCCCTGGCACAGCACAGGCAATGCTCCACAGCCACCTCTGGAGCTCCCAACCCAGCTCCTGAGTGACCAAATGACCCCAAGTCCTCCCTGGGGCTGGGGCAGCAGAACTCAGAGGCACCAGCAGCTCCAGCTGTGAAATGGAGTGTGGGATGGGGCTGTGAAAGCCCTGCCTGGGCTGTGCCAAGCAGGACACACAAGCCCTGACCCTCATCCCCCAAGCAACTCTCTCAAGGAGACATTTAAAAGGAATTACAATAATTTGTGTACTCTGAGTTAGATTCACTAGAGAAATAGTGCCCCAAAGCTCATTAACATTCAGAATACTTGAACAAGTCAAGCCTCTGGGAATAATTTGATTTAAGTTTTAAGTCCTCATGCAGTTGGAATAGATATGAAAATCAAGACCCTTGATGGCTGACAATCCATCAGACTCTGTCCCTACCCCCACCCCACCATTTCCCCCATCCAAGCCCTGGCACTCAGAGCAGCCTTGTGCAAATCTGAGCTCCCTCCAGCCCAGGCTGCACCTGCAGGTTTCAGCTCCTTGGCTCCAACCCCCACCTGCTTTCCTTGGAGTAAGAGCTGCCTGAGACACAGAGGGATGTTCAATTCTTGTCAGCCAACAAAGCCAAGGGAAGACACAGCTCCATCAGATGCAGAAGTCATTCCTCTGCTGGCTATTAAATCCACTTGGCACAGTAGCCAGTCTCAGAGCAATGGAAAACACTTTCTGTACCCAGCACAGATCCCAAGGTCCCCCCAAACCCTCCCTGCCCCGATTCTGCCCAGATTTGCTCTTTCCACACACGAGTCACAGGCTGAAGTCAGGAGCTTCCTCCATGCCCAGAGGGAGGAAAAGAGAGAAAATGGATGAAGAGCTCTCCTGTGCAGAGCCAAGGTCCCAAGTGCCCCTGCAGTGGGAGCCACAACTCATCAGGTTTGTGTCCTTTGGGCTCAGGGATGGTGACACTCAGAGGCACAGAAAGGTTTCTTGCCAACAAACAGGAGTTGAACATTTGAACAATTTAATAACCATCACAGACTTTCCTTTTTCTTCGAACTGTTTAAACCTGCTCTGGACTGAAAACCCAGAAAAACACTGGCAGCTCACACCTGTGGCCCACCGAGGTCTGGGACCCTGCATTCCAGTGCCAGAGGGACTGAGAAGAGACCGAGTGATCCAACTACAACCCACAAAAAGGACTTTCTGAATTGCCACCTCTTCAGAACTCTGAGGGGGTTTATTTCATATTATTCATGCTTGTGAACACTATACTTGTTAAATAAACTGGTTTTTTCCACTTTTCTCCAGGGAAGTCTTCTCCTGAATTAGTAGGGAGAAGGGCCGCTTGAACTTGATTTGTAGACGGACTCCTTTTGGAGGTTTCCTCACAAAATTTGCCCTAAACAGTCACAATTGTGCCACTTCACCAGTGGCACAACTCCCCAGCCCCCCAGGAAAAGAAAGGACATGTCAAGTTCTCCAAACACTTGGCCTGCTTTGCTGCAAAAGTTGTGCTGCATACACAGTGCAGTGTGGAAAGCCAAGAGAAGCTGCAGCAGGTGGCAAATCTTGGGACAGAAGCTCGACCTGGTTCTCCATGAGAGGTTCTTGTCAAGAGCAGACAGGAGAAGATTCCTGGAGAAGTGGAACAGCTTTGCAGAAGTGCAATGAAAATGAAAGAAAGTATCTAAGATGTTTTCCTCTTTATTTCTATGCTCTCCTTTTCCATGTTGCACGACTTCTCCATGCCATGAATTCCAAATGGATCTCACCTCTAATATGGGCCACTTAGCAATGTAAAATACCATGAGCTACACGCAGTTTGCCTTCCCCTGTTTTTACTGGAAAGCAACGCTGGAGACATCAGTGCAGTGCTTGGGTCAGGTAGGAATCCTACAGCAAGGGAATGTGCCCCAAGGGTGTTTGAGCCTCGGCAAGGACAATGCACAGCAGCGACACAGCAGAGGGGATTCCTCTGCCAGTGTGCAGGAGTCAGGACTCTGGATCTGGGCTCCACACTGCAAAGTTCCCGTGTCTGGACAGACGAAGGGGCTGTCCCCGGGGCGCGCGGGGCTCGGCCGTGGGGCTCGTGGGGCGAGCGGGGAACGGACACGCGGACAAACGGCCTCGGTGCTTCAGTTGCAGAGGCAGCAGCGGCGGCGGCGGCAGCAGCGGCGGCAGCAGCGGCAGCAAAAGCAGTTTTTCTCTTCTTTCTCGTTCTCTCCTCCCTCCCCCGCTGTCGGACACCTTCCCCTCGGTGTCCTTCCCCGGTGTCCCTCTCCTCTCCCCGACTCCTTCTCCCCATGCCGGGCCGGGCCATGCCCCCGGCCCGCCCCCGGCCCCGGGCGGGGCTGCCCCGTCCCCGGCCCCGCCCGCCCCGCCGCGGTCTCGCCTCCGCCCGGCTCTGGCCGTGCTGGCGGTGGCGCTGCCGGGCGGGCATCAGTGCCTGGGGCTGGGCCGGCATCGCCGCCCTTTGGCTCCGCCTGGCCCGAGCCCGGCCCCGGCCCCGCCGCAGGGTCCGGCCCCGGCGCCGGCGCCTCCCGGGCCCCGCGGAGGACACACGCGGCACGGCCGCTCCCGCCGCCCCCGCTGCGGCTTCCCCGGCCCGAGCTCCGCCGCTCGGCAGCGCGGCCGCCGGCCCCGAGCCTCCCGTGTCCCGTTGCCGAGACCGAAGGCCTGGGGATGGCCGGCCCGAGGCGCTCGGGGGGCGCTCGGGGGCCGCTCCTGGCCCCGGGCCGAGCGCTGACAGCCGCGTCCCGCCCGCAGGGAAGGCGCAGGAGGCCCTGCAGGAGCGGTACCGAGTGGGTTCGCTGCTGGGGCGCGGCGGCTTCGGCAGAGTGTTCGCAGCCACGCGGCTCTCGGACGGCGCCCCGGTGAGCGGCGGGGCCGGCGGCGGGCATGGAGGAGGAGGAGGAGGAGGAGGCGGAGGAGGAGGAGAGGGAAGCAGGAGGATGGGGCTCGGCAGGGCGGGCGGCGAGCTCAGCCCGCTGCTGCCTTTGGCTTGCAGGTGGCCATCAAAAGGGTGCCACGGAACCGCGTCCGGCGCTGGGGCGAGCTGGTGAGTGAGCGGGGCCAGCGGGAACAGCCGGGCCGTGCCGGGCGGGGATGAGGCGAGGCCCGGCATGGGGGAAGCCACCAGGACGCCTCGATGGGGAGCGGGCGTGGGGCCAGCGCAGGGCGCAGAGCATCCCGGGCTGGCTGAGGGGTTCCCCTGCCCTGGCACGACATCAGTCCCACTGGTGGCACCGTGGTCCTCCCGCAGCCCGACGGCACCAGCGCACCCCTGGAGATCGTCCTGCTGGACAAGGTGTCCACCGGCTTCCCTGGTGTGGTCCAGCTGCTGGAGTGGTTTGAGCTCCCCAACAGCATCGTGATGGTGCTGGAGCGACCGGAGCGGTCTCAGGACCTCCTGCATTTCATTCGGGCACGGAGGTTCCTGTGTGAAGAGGTGGCACGGGAGCTGTTCCGCCAGGTGCTGGAGGCCGTGCGGCACTGCACCAGCCGCGGGGTCCTGCACCGTGATATAAAACCAGAGAACATCCTGGTTGACCTGGCCACTGGCCAGGCAAAATTGATCGACTTTGGCTGTGGCACCTACCTGCAGGACACAGCCTACACTGACTTTGCAGGTGAGCCCGGGCAGGGGTGTGCTCCCGGTCCCACCATCTCATGGCCCAACATCTCACAGGCCAAGCTGGGTGTGGCAGCGAGGATTCTCCCTTTTGCTGCCAGTCAGGGTACTGAGTCTTTACCTGAGTTGCTTTTGAGCGGGGCTGGGTGGGGAGGCATCTTCCAGCCCTGCTGGCGGCCTTTGCCCAGCACTCTGCCTGGGGCTGGGGTTGGAGCAGCAGCTGCCAGCCTGACAAAAGCACCCATGGGTGGGGGTAGCAGAGGAGGGGGCCAGGACCAGTGCACCAGCCAGTTTGGTGTGCAGGCAAGAGGAAGGGCTTGGACTGCTCCACTCACCTTGTTTTCATAATATTTTATGAAAACATAAAATATTGCCTTCATAATATCTTTGGGGCACTGCAGGTAGGGAAGATAAGGACCTGTTTTTTTCCCCCAGCCCTGAGTGGGTTTTTTCTTTACATGTCATGGTCAGGCCTTGCTGGGGCTTCTGCTGCCCTCTTCCAACACCAGTGGCTTCTTGTCCAGCCCTGAGTTTGTACACAATCCCAGGTGCTGGTGAGAGTGCAGCAGTCATCCCACGTGCCACTGGGGCAGCCCCTGCATGCCCAGGGATGCTGAGGCCAAGCTCTGGAAGCAGCAGCATCCCCCTGATGAACTCCATTTGTATTCCACAGGAACACTGTCATACAGCCCCCCAGAATGGACCAGCTTGGGCTGGTACCATGGCGAGGCAGCAACGATCTGGTCCCTGGGCATCCTGCTGCACCAGATGGTCTGCGGGCAGCACCCTTTCAGGAGGGGCCGGAAGATCAGCTGGGACCATCAGCTCTCGCTGCCACAGCGGCTCTCTCCAGGTGGATCCTCATCTCTGGCCACGGGGGAATACCAGTGCTGGGAGACAGCAGCGGGCTCGTGAGCATCTCGCTCTGGCAGCCGCTGAGGAGGTGGCACATGTCCTGCTCTCCTGCTCTCCTCCACAACAGGGAATTGATGGGAAAGTTTAGGCCCAGCTGGGAGCACAAAAGCAGCATGGCCTGGGCATGGGAAGAGTGGGGCAAAGCAGACAGGAGCCTTCTCTAGCTGACTGGTGGTTTCTGGTTTCTCTGCCCAGAGTGCCAAGAACTTATCAGGTGGTGCTTATCCATGCACTTCTTGGACAGACCTTCCTTAGAAGACCTGTTCTGTGAGCCATGGATACAGGATATTCACCTGTCATAGATGAAGGGAGAGAGCCTCATGCACACTTTGCTGCAGGGCCCTGGTAAGTTACAGCTCCACACATGCCCTGGCAATCAGAAGCAAGGAAACCCAGACTTTTTTCCTTGCCTTTATCAATGCACTGGGGTTGTTTGGTGGGAACATGCAGCCCTTGTGCTGGAGCGGAGCTGCTCTACCCAGCACTGGTGGCTGCCATCCAAGGTGGTTTTGCTTGTCCCAGTTGCCTGACAGCTGGGGCCCTGGGCAGAGCCCTGACAGCCTGGTCTGACCCCCAGGGAAGGAGAAGGAGCCCCTGGAGAAGCTGTACCAGGTGGGGCTGCTGGAGACAGCAAGGACAACATCAAGGATGATAACCTCTTCCTCAACTTGGCTACTGGCAGCTGAAGATGATGAACTTTTGGCACCTTCTCCAAAGCCAGGCTCCACAGTGAATTTGCAGATGAGTCCACAGCCGGGGAAATGCTCCCAGATTTGTACATTGCTCAGACTGGCTGGGAACAAAAGGTTCCCCCTGTGCTGGGCAGATGCAACTTCAGTCGGCTGCCCACCTGCTTTTTGGCAGGGCTGGGGGCATGGGTTGGGGTGGATACAAAATGGGAGTTGGCTCCTGGCCCTGCTAACAGCCCCCACCACCCAACATGGCCTGGGCTGAGGCTGGGGCTGGGGCTGGGGCAGCCAGCCCGACACAAACAAACCCCCATGGTGGGAGCAGAGGTGGGACTCCAGAACCTGTGCAGGGGCTGCTGTGCTTTGCAGGCAAGGAATGGCTTGGGCTGCTCCACTGCCCTTGTTTGCTTTGGGATCACTGTTATTTTGGGAGGCAGTGCAGGAGGGAAGAGAGAAAGTGTGGGCTTCTCTCCCCCATGGGTGGGATTTTCCCTAGCATGAGGGGGTTGGGCCTTCCTCAGATCCCTGACAGAGATAAGAGTTTTTTTATTGCTTCCCCTTGTCTCTAATCACTTTTCAACAGTTTGTTGTTTGTTTTTCTCGAAGAAGCGTTCTCTGTATGGTCCAGTCAGGATTGGGAAGCGATTGGGAGCAGCTGCAGCGTGGATGGGCCGTGCCCTTGGAGAAGGCTGAGGACATCATTTGGGACCAGCTTTTCTCCCAGCGGAGGATGGCGTGAGGTGAGTCCCGGCCTGCTTGGCATGGTGGGATCAGAGCTTTTGGGAGATGGCAACAAGCACAAGGAGGCTCCTGCTCTGGGCAGCTGCTGAGGGCTGGATGTGCTGTGGCTGGCTGCAGGCTGGGAATGTCCTGCCCTCCTGCTCTGCTCCCAAAGGCAGCAGTGATGGGCAGCTCTGGGCACGGCTCTGGGCACAGCCAGCATGGCCTGGGCTCTGTGGGCAGCTGGGACAAGGGGACAGGAGCCTTCAGCTGACGGGTGGTTTCTGGTTTCTCTCCTTGCAGCCGGGCTCTGCGGGTGCTGAGGCTGCTCTGGGCTCTGCCAGGGCTCTGCTGGGCTCTGCCCTGGGCACAGCTGGGCTGGTTCTGCCCTCACATTGCTCTGACAGCTTTGCATCAGACGAGCCCATTTGAGCACAGTGCCTGAGCTTTCTCCTTTGGCAGGTGAGTGAGACTCCCCTGCAGGCCAGGAGATTGCAGCTGGGGACACACATCCAGTTGGCAAGGACCCAGACTCTCCACAGTCCCAGCTGAACCCCTGAATCTCTGCAGGAATGCCTGGATCTCCACTATTCATTCTTCATTTCTTTTTGGCTGGAATTGTGCAGTTGCACTTTCTTCCTCCTCTAGAAGTGCCATGAGTGGCCAAAGCTGGCAAGTGAGCCGTGTTCCTGAGGCAGTACAGTCTGGAGCTGATGGATGGAGAGTTGCCCTTCCCACTTCCAAACCAGAGCAAAAGGCCGTAAGTGGGATTTTTCATCCGTAAGAAACCCCTGACAATTTCAGAGGGAATGTGCAGCTCATTCCCAGAGTGAGAAGGAAGGTCATCTTCTAAAGGATTTGGGGTTTGACAGAGTTTAGATTCCCAGTCCTGTCTGGAGTTGGAAGGGCCCCAATCAATTTCCTATTGCTTTGACCACAATTTAAAATAACAATGTTGGAAACAACCCCCAAAAACTTTAAAAAAGGCTGCTGAGGTCAGTAAGATGGATCCATGCCATGAGCACATTTACAATGTAAATAACTGAGTTCTCTTTTTAAAAAGATCATTTACCTCTTAATGCAAAGTTACAGAAGATGTTTCACTAACACTTGGATTTTATTTGTATCTTTTACAATTCATCTAATTGTTTTTTTTTTTCTTTTTCCTTTTTTTTTCCCTAAATAGAGGTCCTGGCCCTCTTCCAGCCAAAGGGGAAAGGGCCCCACCAAGCCTTGTTACCCACAGATAACATGGTAAAGCTGAACACTAAAGGACCTTGTGGGCATTATTCTGGAATTAAAAAGGTGCCAGCTCCATGGACAACAGAATTATTGTTCCTAACTTGAATGAGATTGAGCAAAAAGAATGAAGAATTGTGTCACTAAAGTACTACAGATGTCTGTAATTTGTACCTTGATAGTCAGCCAGAACCTTTGTTTGCCAAAACACTACAGAGCTTCACCAAGGGATCAGTCATCAAAAATGTTTTGAAAATGTAAAGACCAAGGTAGCCAAAGCAGTCAGTGTCACTAATTGCTGGGTATGTTCTCAGCTGAAGCTGGGAGGAATGGGGTTCCCTTGGAGGGCTCACCCTGTGGGGTGGCCAGAACTCTGTCAATGGGCTCTGCCTCGTAACGGAGTCAATGAAGGGACAGTTACAGAAAACTCTGCTGTGGGACACAGGAATACAATGATCAGTGAGACAGGATTCACTCAGATTTCCCGTCAGGAGAAACCCAACCCTGTTATAGTTCTAGAGGCAACAGTGTCAGAAGATTTCTGTGCTTTACCATCACTGCCAATGTCAGTAGAACTTGGGGTGCTGCAGCTGGTCAGTGTCAGTGTCACACCACTCCCAGCTGCAGGGCCACCATTTAGGCTCCTTCAGCAACAAGCACACGGAAGACTTAGGGCCCAGAGAACATTTTCCACTCAAAGAGTGTCTTGGGTTTCAGAAAGCAAAAGATTCTGGTTCGCCCTGCGCCCCATGTGTGCTGCCCTGTCCTGTGGAGTTGACATGAAGGAGCTGAATGGATTATTAGAATAGGTAGCAAATGATGCTGTTAAAATGTCCAATAGCACATCCTATGAGCTCCAACAAACACAAATGGGGACTCCAGAGAACTACACGGCCTCGGATTATCTACTTGCTGGCCAAGGAGGAACCTGGGCTATCAGGGGATGAGGATGTTGCACTGCTAGCCGTGATGGGTTTGAAGGCCAACAGCCAGGAATCACCTTGGCAGAAAGAGCAGTAGAAGAGTGGCAGAAAGAAGAAAATTCTTCTGGGTGGGATTGGCTTCATGGCTGCCAAATTGGAGGCTGCTGTGAAATGCATTCGTGGCAGGGCCTGTCATCATTGAAGTGTGTGCACTTGGTGAGTTGCTGGGACACTTTGTGCTGGGAAGTGGAGTATTGAGACCTTCCTTAAAAGATACAGTGTCAAGAAAAGAGAGGCATTTGGTAAATAAGGGAGAATGGCAACAATTTAGGCATGTTTTAAAAGGAATGTGAATAGTTCTGAGTAATAAACTGCACTTAATTGTAGAACAAGAGGAGATGCCTTTTTGCTTAATACTTAAATGTAAGCTGTGTTACTGAAAGAATTGTTACGAAGGTTGTAGTTGATTGTAGGTCTCAGGACCAGTCAAAGTACCAAGGCCTGAACAGGCTCTGAGGCAAAGCTCACCTTTAGATGAACCTTCCAAGCAAATGTTGTATTTGTATCCACTCATTTAAGAAGCATGATTAACAACATGATCAATGTATGTGTTCCTTGATAAAACATGGATTTATCTTTCTGTATTTAGAAACAGACAAGGCCCCATGTGGCCTTGTTTGGGGGTGAAGGATCAAAGTCAACTCCCTTGGTTCCTCCTTCAGCCCTGGCCAGGCTTTGGGAGAAAGCAGTCAGGAGAATGAAAGCAGATGTTCTCACACTAGCAGTGATGCCAGCTTGTTTGTTAAACAGTGTAAAAGCTGTGTCCTCTCACAGCTTTGGGGTTGGAGCTTCATTGGCTGCAGAGGTGGAGGCACCTGCAGGAATTCCCAGTGTCTGGGAGTGGCTCTCCAGTCCTTGCCTTCCCCCAGCTGGTGTGTGGCTGTGGATGATGCTAAAACCTGAGGCTAACTGGTGATGGATCTTTCCTTAATCACTCCAGGCAATCTCTGGTAACAATGACTGGATGCATTGCTGAGCTTTTTTGTAATGCTTTGCTAATGATGATGTGCTTTGCTGAGCTTATCCTTTTGTAATTCTTTGCAGCTGTGCATGATATAAATGACACAATTCCTTCAGTTGGTGTCTGTGTCTTTGGTGCTGACCCTGCCCACTGGTGAAACAGGGCCCCCTCCAGCCTAAGTGTTACCTGGGAAGAGAAAAGCCATCACTCCAAATGTCCCCCCTTCCTCCTTGTTCCCCCCACTTTATACCCTGAGCGTGATGCCCTATGGTCTGGGGTATCCCCGGGGTCAGTGGGGGCCACCTGTCCTGGCTGTGTCCCCTCCCAAGCTCTTCCGCAGCCCCAGCCCCTCTCCAGCGTGGCCAGAGGAGGGTCAGGCCAGGCTTTGGCTCAGTGGGAGCTGAGCAAGAGCAAAAGCATCTCTGTGTGCCCAGCCCTGTGCTCAGCACCCGGCCCAGCAGCGTCTCAGTGCCAGGGTCTGTGCCATCAGTCCCTGCCAGGGGTTTCCATGGCACCTGCCAGGCCAGGTGACCCAGGTGTGGTGTCCCAGTGAGGGCTGCCATGCAAACAGTGCCCAGCACTGCCCCTTTCTGTCTGCCTGACCCGGCCTTGGCCCTGGCCCTGGTGTTTGCTGCTGGTTCCGCGGCGCCTGACCAGCCCGCGCGGCACAGGGCAGGCAGCCACGGCACAAACCCACAGCAAGGGCTCCCCTCTGGCTCTGGGCAGTGACAGCAGCCCTGAGCAATGGGCTGGCGCAGTGGGGTCGGTGCAGTGTCCATGGCAGCAGTCCCTTGCAATGGCCAGTGCAGGTTGGGATGATGATCCACCCTCACAGCCGGCCCAGGGCAGGTGTGCGGTGCCCTTCCCCACAGCCTGTCTGCACAGAAGCACTTCCAGGGCTCTCTGCATTTCCCTTCCCTCACTCCTGAGTCACTCACACACCTCCCAAGGACCCACTGGGAGCTTTGAGCTGCAAGGAGTGCAAAGCTGGTCTGTCCTTCAGGAGTTGCTCTCATTCTGCCCTGAGCCAACTCTGGATTTGTGTTCATTGCAGAACTTCCTGTGTGTCTACATCATTCCTTGCAGGGCTCTGCCTTGGGGAAGGGGAACCTCCTTGAGGTACCTAGGGCTTGGGACACACTTGAGGAGTGTGTCTGTTTTAAATGGGGAAGCTTAGGAGTTTTAGATTGCTTCAAAAAATAAAAGAAGAAAACCCCTCTTTGCCTGAGTGCAGCCATTTCTCCAAGCACAGCAGGTCCCAGGTGACTGAGCAGAGACAGGACGGGCTTGGGCTATGTGGAGCAAGGTTGTCCACACTGCCTCAGACCTCAAGGCACAGCTTCTCTGACTAGGCCAGACATCCTCAGGAGAGTCCCTGGGCCAATATCAGTCGCTGAATGCTGCAGCCACCTCTGCTCTAAATAGAACAATCATAAAATATACTCTTCAAAGAGGAATGTGGATTTTTTGGAAGCTCTTGCAAATAGTTTTCCATCAGTATTGTAGGAAACCTTCCTAATGGACTGCACTAGAGCAGAGGGAGATCTGGGCAGAGCCATGGTTTGTCAGGACTTGCTTGATCCCAGTGAGCCCTGTGGTGCATTTAGAGCTGAGCCCTGGAAGCTCAGGGCCTGAGAGGAGATTGCGCCAACCTAACCAGGAGTCAAAGTCCGAGGGAAAACCCAAAGTGTCTCAAAGCATGAATGGGTCCCCTGAGGTCCATCCACAACACAGACCCCTCATGGACTCGTTGGAGGAGAGAATTGGAGGCCAGGATGGCACAAACCTCTCAGAGACTCAGTGTGGGAAGGAAAACGGGAAGTACCTTAAAAGAACTGCAGCACCTTTAAGCATTATTGAGCCCCATTGAGTGTTGTTACTGACAGAGAATCTCCAGGGACTAATTCCAGCAGATAATTGGAGGCCATGGTTGCACAGAGCTCTCAGGACTCCAAGGCAAAGCCCGAGTCCTTTGAAGAAGCTGCAGTCCCTGGGAGCATGAAGGAGGGCCCAGGGCCATTGCTGCCCAAGGCTGCCCAGGCCAGGAGTGCAGGGAAGCAAAGG
Organism: Lonchura striata; assembly: GCF_050655825.1. NCBI lineage: Eukaryota > Metazoa > Chordata > Aves > Passeriformes > Estrildidae > Lonchura > Lonchura striata. The sequence continues at coordinate 4,203,558 of NC_140734.1, read as the reverse complement.
CTCTGTGTGGGCAGCTCAGCTGCTGAGCAGAGCCTGGGCTGGCTGGAGGCAGCAGAAAGGCCAAGGCCTGAGCCCCAGCCCAGGGAAGGCAGATCCTGTCCCTGCCCGCTTGCTCAGGGCTCTGCCGGGAGCACTGGCACATGGAGGGGTGCTGAGGGCAGGACAAGGGATGGCAGTGCCCAGCCTGGCTGGGGCTGTGCCAGGAGGCCCCAGTGCCTCAGGACAAGGTGTCTCCTCCTCGCAGCCCTTGGTGGCAAGACGCTGCTGGGCCCCAGGGCACCAAGGCTTGGCTTCTCCTGGCCACTGCCAGCCTTGCCAGGGCCCTTGGCCATGTCCAGCACAGCTTGTCCTGCGCTGTCCCACAGCTCTGCTGTGTCCCTGCAGGCTGCACACTCCCATCTCGCTGCCCCCGGGCCCTGCCCTGCCATATCCAGCCCTGCCCTGCCCCTGCCATGCCCAGGCCATGTCTGCAGTCCCCCCAGCCAATGGGTGGGGGTGGGCAAGTGTTCCTGAGGGCACAGGGAGGGGACAGCTGGGCTGGACTGACCCAAGGGATCTCCCATTCCATGCAATGTCACGGTCAGCAATAAACTGAGGGAAAGGAAGGGGATAGGGCTGGCAGGGAGGGCTGTGGATGCTTTCTACCAAGACATTTCTCACACAAAACACAAAGTACATGTTCTTGATCCTGTCCTGCCAGGAGGTGGCTGGACATTGTCTGCTGATGGGAATCAGCAATAGGGGATTGATTTCATTTGTTGTTTCTTTGCTTCCACCTGTGGCCTTTGCCTTTTGAGGCCCTTGCTGAGGAGGGTGTAGAAGCCCAGAAGATCAGGACCTGGTTTGCCTGTCCCAAACATCAAAAACTGGATGGCTGTGAGACCAACCAAGGATTGGTAAGAACAGCCAAGATTTCTTGGCAATAACACACTGTGAGGAAGAACAGGCTGTGGCCATGGCTGGGGCCATGCAGATAAAGGCAGAACTTTTCCAGAACAAACATCCTTGCTCTGGCTCCTGGGCATAAGCAGGACATGGCCCAAGTGCAGGAATGAGAAGTGGGCATGGACTGTGGGGGGATCAACACCACCAAAGACCCCCAAAGCCTCTGAGCCATTTCCAGAAATATTTAGCAGAACAAACTGCACGTGAGAAGTCATTTGTACAGAAAGTGAGACACTTATTGCCAGGGCAGGGAAAAGTGATCAGTGAAGAGGTCCTCCCACCAAGCCCAGGCACATTTGTGCCTCAGCACCCTGGACATCCCAATGGCTGGATCAATCCTGGAACCAGGACTGGTGATCTCCTCTCTCTATAATTTCCTTTCTCTCTGCCCCTCTGATTCATGTGTCTGTCTCTGTCTCTCCTGTCTGTGTCTCTCTTCCCTTTCACCTTTCCTCTTGTGCCTTTATACAGAACCTACTGACATGCCCTTTTATAGCTCAGGGACTGACATCCCAGTGTCTATGCCAAATGCATAATAAATTAATAAAACTTTATAGGCCTTTGTGGACTCTCTGAGCTTTTTATTTTCTTTCAGCCACGAGCATCTACAAAACTTGGGTGTCTCCTTCGCCTTAAGTTTGGGAGATCACAGAGAGAGAAGGAGAAAGAGGCTCGCTGGGCGCCTGATGGCCGCACACATTTAACCCGCCAGTGTTGTTCTGCTCAGCTTTTCTCTAGCAGGCAGCATTAACCAGATGCAGCTGCGCAAGGGTTTCCAGCAATTTGGCATCATCCACAAAGGACTTGGAAGTGCATTTTGTCCCATGGCACAGGGAATATATGAATATTCCATTGTAGTCAAGGGCTGGTCACTGCGGGATGTCACCAGGGTGTGGCTTCCAGGAGGACTCTGTTCCATGGACAACATTTGACCCTCATTGTTCAGCCAAATTCCCACTCACCCCACATTCCATTCCTTCAGCCCATCTCTCTCTAATCTGGCTTTGAGGAGACCCAGCAGACCATGTCATAGACCCTGCTAAGGTCTGGGCAAACAACATCCCCTTCTTTTCCCTGCCACGTGGGTTCTGCAGTCCCTGCCTTGTGCTGCCAGTGCGTGGAATGTCTGCAGGAGGATTTGCCACATCCCCTTCCCTGCTGAGCCTGACCAGGCTGTGACTGTCCCCATCCCCTCCCTGCCTTGTTTGCAGACTGGTTCTATGTCTGCCCTTCCCAAGTGCCCAGGACCCTCTGGGATGGCTCTGGCCTTTCCAGGGGCTTTGAGAGAGGTCTCACCGTGACACTGCCCAGCCTTCTCAACATCCCTGACACCAAAGGCCTCTGCCACATCCCTCAGTTCCAGGTCAGTGCCCAGGGCAAGGCACGGCCCTGTCCAGGTCCTCAGGGTGGTTCAGAAGGGAGGCAGCTGTGACTTCTCCCTGCAGACCCACCACTCTAATGTCCCTCTGTGCAGTCTGTGGCTGTCCTGAGCATTTCCCCTGGAGCCTCCCTGCCCTGGATGTTTCTCTCCATGCAGCCCTCAGCACATTGCAGGAAAGAACTTAGGTGGTTTCCCAGAGGATGCTACTCTCTGAGTTGTGAGAAGTGACATTCACTTTTAAGGATTTTAAAGGTTTACTAAAAATTTTAACAAAATACAACAAAGGTCTGAATAAGAAAAAAGGACGGTGCAATGCTGGGAGTTGGCAACCCCGGCAGCCATGAGCTCATCTAGAAATTGGCTGCTCCCATTTTTGTACCCCTGGGGGTTGCCTCAGGCAACCCTGGCCCCTGCCAAGGTCTGTCAGTCGACTCTTCTTTGCCGTTCATCCGTGGAGGTTTCTTTCCTGCCACTTGATGGGAGGTGAGGTGTTGTCATGCTGCACTTCCTAGTAACAAGCTCGCCCTTTTCTCAAATGTTTTATGCACAGGCACAGGTACACACCCTCCTTCCTCATGCCTGGACTACTGAGGCCCTCTCTTGGCAACTGTACGGGCTGGGGAAGATGGACTATGGAGAGAACAGAGGACATCTAAACAACAAATCACAACAACGCAACTATAAGTCAATAAAATTTCCTTAACATACATATAATATTAATCTCTGAATTGCAAGAGCCAACCATTGCATTAGGCATTTATAACAGAGTGAAGTGGCCTCAAGGCACTGTTTGTGCTACTGGAATTGTGCCACCCCCAAGTGCTGATGATGGTTTTCATAGTAAAAGGATTTAAAATCCTGGGGATTTAGGGTTAAAAGGAAAATTAAGCTTAGTAAGCCCTGAAAAAAAATACCCTAGGTACATGTAGGCCTTGTACCTTGCTAGAACTGCACCTGTGTAGCTAGTACATGATAAATGATATACTTGTTAGATGTGATGATTGTTTAGTAACTAAATATAATTACTGTTTAATCATAAGAATAATCATGAGAAACTGTGGTCAGGGGCCTCAGAAAGATCATGAGAAACTCATGCTTGAATAAAGTCAATGTATACAATAGAACAATTTAAGTTTAATAATTAATATGTAAGTTATATAATGATAGAATATAAAATACATTCAGCTCAAAAGCTATGTGGAGTCAGATTTGGGTCTGTACCCCTGATTCCCAGACCTCTCAATAAAAGCACCTGCATATAATCATATCCTGTGATTATGTGTGTTCCTGAATGCTGATAATCTGTTCTATGGTCCTTATCAAGTCCCCCCTTTTCTTGAGACAAACTTCCGTATGGGAACTAGTTTCTTAATACCTATATTTCATTTTGCAGCATAAGAAAACTTCGGTTTCTAACATTATTTCTAACGTGTCTTCTTCTGCACTCTCGTTGGCTAAGTGTTTCCCCAATTCCAGTTTGGTCTTATCCACTTGGTGTGCTCTGCAATGCCTGATGGCAACTTCCTCTGGTTTCTGGATACTTTCAAGTGAACCCAAGATTTGTCCTCTGTTTTTGATCGGAGCTTTGATATGTCAAAAGGTATTTTTCTTTCCAGAAGTCCCATGTGCATGTACCACTCCAAAGGCGTATTCTGAATAATTTCAAATGTAACTCATTTTTCTGTACTCGATTCCAAAGCTCAAGTGACTGAAATTAGTTCTACTTTCTGGGCTGAAACACCAGAGGCGAGTGCCCCCAGTTCGATTACATCGGGTTGTGGAGTCACTGTGTATCCAGATATTTGGATAGGAAGTTTAGGGGCTTGGTGCTCTGACAGACCAGCTGCTCCTGCTGCCTGCTCTGCCTTTGGCATCTGCTCTACTGAGGGTATGGCAGCTGCAGCAGGATTTCCTGTGTCAAGAGGTACCACTGCTGACTTAGCCCTGGGACTCCAGGGGCCCGTGGCTGTGCCCTCCAGCACAGGGGTGTCACCCACAGCGGGGCACGGGGGGAAGGTGAAGGGCATTAGAAGGGAGAGAATCCAGTGTCTAGGGACTGTGTGAGGGAAATAACAATTTATTTCCTTTTCCTTGAATAAAGAATTGCAAGAGCCCTGCTAGAGCTGCTGGGGGATTGGCCTCTTGCTGAGGCCCCTCCTCTTTTTGGGACACTATGTCCCCCTGGGCAAGGAGCCCCTGTTCCAGCCAGGAGCAGAGGTGCTGTGCCTTCTGCCCCGGGCAGAGGGACCTGCTGCTGTCACCACCTCTGGCCACAGGTCCTCCTGATACTGGTCCTGCCCTGCAGGGATGGGCACAGGTGGGGAGTGGCAGTGAAACCCAGGGCAGGGGCTTTAACATGGACTGCTGTCAATGAGTTGTCGAGAAATTACAGTTTTCCTTTTCCTGCCAACCAAGGCTGTCAGTGTTTCTGTGTTTGTATTAATGAGAAGGGTTAGGGTTAGGGTAGAGTGTGGGTTTAGGGTTAGGATAGGGTGTGGGTTTAGGGTTAGGGTTAGGTTGGATTGTGGGTTTGTGGTTAAATGGAGAGCAAAGTGATGTCTGCATTGAATTGATTTTAATTTTTTCTTTCATGGTATTTTGTCTGAGAAAAGTCTGAAAATTAAGGACCTCTTTTTGGAATCTGCTATCTTTGCCCTTGATACTAGCTGAGTGACCCTTCAGAACTAAGGGAAAGCATGAACTCTTTTGGCCACTTTTAGAGGGAGAAAATACCAAACCCAGACCTGTTTTCTGAATCCTCTGGAAAATCTGACTTATCCAAAAAAACATGATTAGGTATGTATGAATTTTCTGTTTGTCATTCATTCAGACACCTGTGAAGCCAGATCATTAATGGTCTCTTTAATGATTTAACACAGCTGATTGCCATTAAATCACTTGAAATTATGGCCTCAGCTTTCAATGGTATTTTGAATATGAGAATTTCCATTTCAGGGAGGAACAGAATACATTTGCACAGTTCCATTATGGGTGGATTTTTTTTTTCAATACACAGATTCTCTCATTTCCCCTTCTTTAGCCTTAAGCATTAAAGTCAACCATCTGCTTTGGAAATGCAACTCAAATGTAACTCTTTCTACTATTTTGCTTAACTTATTTTTAGAGGCTGAAAACATTCAATTGTAATTTGCTTTATAGAATACTTAGTCATTGTGGGACTGGAAAAAGATTACAGGAATTTCTCCCATCATAGATTTTAAAATATTTTAAAACGCTATTATAAAGACTATTTATCAATATTTAATTTTTGCTTTCTGTGTAACCTTATTAAAACAAGCATTACCTAGCAGGTTTTCAGTTCAATTACAGCAGTTGCTTTTCAGCAGGCTAATTTTCCTGTAGGACTAGACAAGAAAAGTAACTTAGGAAATTGATTTTTCCACATTGTTGCAGTGTAGGAATGGTATTCCCCAGTTTTGTGCTCACCCTGATACAGCTCAGACCATGTGCCACTCACTGACTTCCCCACCACTTTTCCTGCGGCAGGAGAAGAGCACAAGCAGGTAAAGATCAGAGGTTGAGCTAAGAACAATTTACTAGAAACAGCAGAGAAAAAAAAACCACAAATGGTAATAACAACACTAAAAGGAGAGTGTATAAGAGGTGAACGAGTCACACGTGATTGTTCACCCTACAGAACTGGGCACAGCCCACGATTTACGGCACACCGGCGGAGGAAGAACAAACCCCTTCCATTTCCCCCTGCCACGTGGCAGGTGATATCCAGTTACTCCAAGGTCCTGGCCGTGCTCCTCCTGGCTGCTGCAAAAATTACCCCTGTCCTGGCCGGATCGAGGACACGGGATCTGCCCTGCGGGTCCTGGCTCTTCCTCTGGGTGAGAGCCCCCCATGGCATCTGCCTGGCAAAAGGGACTTCAGGACAACCCATGACTTATGGACATTCCCCCTTCTGCCCCTGTCCCAGCTCCCTTTTTGCCTCCAGGAAACTTTGAACAGAAGTAGCACTTAGGTGCAGTTCTGCACATTCTGAACTGGCAGGAATGTGCCCCACATGTCACTCTAGGCACACGTGCAGCAAGGACAAAGAAAGTTTTTGAGGGGCCTGGGTCTCAAGGTCTTTTGTTCCAGGAGTACCACCTGTTACTTTCAGATTCTGCTCAGGGATAACCAGTGACCTTCTTTTTGTTCTACATGAGACATAACCATGTGTGGCACATCAACTGTCACTTTTTTCCCCATTTATTTTCAACCATATCCTATCAATCAGGACCATGGTGGCTCCTGCTCTGAGGTGCATTGGCCATTTCTGTAGTACATTGTTTGGTTGTCTTTTGAGAAATAGGCTCAAAATACCACAGGGTTACTTCCCTTACTCCCATTCTTGGAGCTAAAGATGGAGTTATTGTGCAAGGCAAAGGCACTCACATATGAACAGTGCAAAGGGGTCAGTCAAACCTGGTTACTCCAGAGCAGGGGTTGTCATCAATAACCTAAAAAATATATAGAAAGGCTGCTGGACATTCTGGAGTCCAGTGTAACACCTCCATGGATTTCTTTCATGATTCATACACAGGCTTTTCCAATAGTTCATAACTGGGGATCCATCATCAGCAGCATCCAGTCATTCCCAAAAAGGGACACAGATGTGGGCTCTGGTGTTTGACAAATTGCTTCCTCCCTTTCTTTCCCCAAACTTTCTTTCCCTTGTGAGTGGGGCAGCCAGGAGATAAAACATGGGTAGATATAGACATGGTCTTGAAAACAAACACAAGATGTCATAGAAAATGTGCTTTGGATGGTAATATTCAACATTCTCAACTACATGCTCTTCTTTTCTCTCCCTGTAATGACTGGACAACACTTATTTTTGGTGCCAGCTGACTTAAATCAGGAATAATCTTGGGCATGGGGAGAATGACAATAAAACCATCATAAACTGAGTATAAAATGTTTATCTACATGTGTCTATAATTTCAATGGCCAGCTGCATTCAGCTCAATTATCAGCCTATAATTGTGCTCAGGGACAGTGTGGGCCTTTCCTTGTCAGCTCCTCCTGCACAGCACATGAGGGCCTAGGCATGCTGCTGGCTTGTTTCCTTTTAGGAGACTGGGATGAGGAAAGGTCCAGGGGTTTTGTCAAAGAGATGATATTTGAGTGACTGTGCATGTGCTGGAAGCCTCGCAGACTGACTGGCCCATGACAGGATGGCCCAGTGCTGGGGAGACAGCACCTTGCTGCCCTGGTTAGGGGTGTTAAGTTGCTCCTTTGCCTCAGAGAGAGCCAAGTGCAGCACTTTTGTGCAGAAACACTTCATTAGCCCTGGTTTGCAAAGCTACTGCAGCAACTGGTGTGGCCAGAGCAGCCCTTTCTGCACTTGGAAATGAGCTGAGTCAGTCATGGGCTAAGGCAGGGCATTCCCCACGTGTGCACATTTGAACTCCCTGTGCCCCGACTGTGTCGCATCCCGCTCCTCAGTGACATCCCGCCCAGCCTGGAACATGGAACTCCCCGTTTCCAAGGACACGTGGCCATTGTCACCAGCACACAGCAGGACCGCTCAGACCCTTCGGCAGCTGCGGTGAGAGCGGAGGTGTCAGAGCGACAGCGAGTGTTGGTCCAGCTTAGCTGGTTCTAGCACACGTTGGTCAAGAGGCTGATCCACACACTGAGTGGAGGTAATTATTTACAGTTCTGTGCAGAAATGGGGGGGCTCAGGGACAAATTGACCAAGCCAACACCACAAGCAGTAAAGCGTCTTTAGTATTTCTACATTTGAGCAAAGAAAGGAATTAGTGTTCATTGATTGCAAGTTCCCAAGTTCTCTTCATAATTAGTATTCTGTCTGCTGTTGGGAAATGATCCTCTCACTTCTCATGTTCATTAGTCTGCATGCTCAGTCTCTCCCTTCTTTTATGTCAATGTTTTCATGAGCACATGGCCATGGTCTGCCCCTGCTGGAATGCCCTTTTATCTCACAGGAGGTGATTCAGCACAGTTTCTGCATTGGCTTTATCAGTTTGTTCCTTTCCTTGGGGGTTCTGCCAAATGTCCTTGTGCCCCTAAATTCTGCATTCTTTGTGCCTACCATCAGTGGTACATCCTTCTTCCCAAGCCTTGCTAACCTCCCCGGTGTCTGAGGCAGCTGAAGCCTGTCAAGCCCTACACCTCAACAAGGCAATTCAGCCAAGAAGTAACCTGCCTTTCAAAGGCCTGGCCATCACTCCTTGGCTACATCTTGTTGCATGGGAATAATCTCCCTTCTTGTTGATGAGCCTTGAAAGCCACAAAGGACAAACATCAAAGAGCACATTTTCCTTACAAACATTTTGCATTTTGCAGATTCTCCAGCAGGACCAGTGGCTGTGTGGGAGCTGGAGCAGCCGAGGCAGAGCAGGATGGCAGAGCTGTGGGCCTGGGCACGATCCAGAGCGTTCCCCAGGGCCCCGGTCTGCACTGCGTCCCGCAGGGCCCCCGACAGCACTGCCGTGCCCGTCAGGGTGACCCAGAGGTGCCAGGACCAAGAGGTGAGGGGCAGGTGTCGGGCTCTGCGGGCTGCCAGCGGGTGGGGGCTTGGCCATGGTGTTGGTGTCAGTGCTGCCGACCCCGCGGGACCTGTTGGGCAGGGCTGGGGCCCCACTGGTGCTCCAAGGGCCCCTTTGAGGCAGCTGCCCGGGGGAAGCCACTCACAGGGATGACACGGAAGAGGTGCCAGTGGAAGAGGGAAGTTCTCTGATGGATGTGTTTCTCAGGGATGACACTGAGGAGGTGCCAGTGAAAGTCAGATGTTCTCAATGCTGGGACACTCAGGAAATTCATGCTCTGGGCATGGCTCTTGGGCAAAATGCATGGATTTCTCATTGCTCCATGTTTGCACTGCACTCACCAAACATGTCAGGATAAAGGAAACTCTCTAACAGTATTTTTTAGCATTAGGAATAACCATTTCTTTATTCTCAGCTGTGATGCATAGTGGAGAACTCCAGCCACATGCACACCATTTACAAAACTATTCCAAACAAAGAAATTTCAGCATTTTTTGCAAACAAAAACATTAATCCTTATTGGTTCCAAATTACATAATTTCTTCAATTAAGTAATATTCTATCTTCTCTTTGGTATTGATGTCTCCCTTCTCGCAGTAATGAATTCACATCTTTCAGTCCATTTATCATAGCTTTTTAGATTTTATCTCAGACAATTTTGCCTACAGAATGAAGCAGTTGGATGGCAGTAGTTGTTTTCGTTAAAAAATGTACTTAGGCTGATGAACATTTTAGTGATTTTTAACCTCCCGCAGAATGTGATACATTCTGTATTAAATTATGAGATCGGCCAAGCAACACAAATTTTGTTATATCTGATTAACCTAGGATAAACTGCTTCCATTTCACAGCTGCAAAGAATTGCATCTAGAGCTGAGGACAAGAGCAAGGGTTTTCATGACTGTTGAGAGTCAAAATTCACCTTATGCAGATGAAATTCTTCTTGGAGCTGACTCCAAGATGTGCTTCCTTAGTACCAAATAAGTCCCAGCATCAGGTTGTGTCCAAAATTCTTATCTTTTTGTGAACCACTCTCACCTGGATTGTTAGCTGAACACTGGCCAGTTCAGTTGTACTCAGGCACTTGATTTCAAGGGAAGCCTGTGCCTATAAATTCCAGCAACTGGGAAAGGGTGACTTGCTACTTGAACGCTTGGCTGCATTAGAGGCCAGGTGAGGGTTGCTCTCTCAGGGCAGTTCTGTAGCCAGCTGCTTGCAGAGGGAGAACTGTGTCAAAGCAGCCCTTTCTAGTGATGTGACAGCAAACCTTTGCAAATACAGCTCTTGTTTAAAACAAAGGGCCTAGTTAATCAGCAGTAATGGAGAGAAGGCTGAAGTTTTTACGGAAAATATCTTTTTCCTTTTAGCCAAATGCCAGCGAGGCATCGCACAATGGAAGTGCGCAGAATGTCAACTTGTATAACCCAGATGGAGGTATGATTGCCTTTCACATTTTGCTCAATGTCTGCAAGATTTTTCAACTTGGTAATTCATTTTTGAAGCATATTCTTGGGACAGGGGATCTCTTGTGTTCAGAGATCTCAACTGGAGGTGGTATGCCCTCAGGTCAACCTTGTAGTCTCTTGTCACTGCACTTAGCCACTGGTTTGTTTTTGCCCTGTGAAAACCTGCTAGTCCTTCCTTGTTGGCATATTGGTTGATGGGATGCAACTTGGAACATTGAGGTCAAGGTTTAGACTACTCCTAAATTCACAGCCTTGGTAGCTAAGCTTTTGCTTTTGGAGTATCTAGGCACTGTCATTATCCTTTAAATTTAATTGGGAAAACCTATGAAACCTTGAGTATGTTGCATAGAGAATTTCATAAGGTCAGTGTGGGAAACTTTGCTTGATTTAAGTTTTTCTCTCGGTCATTAATAAGTGAGTGTTGCCACAACACTGTGTTGGGTTTTTGTCAAGGAAATTGAAAGGAAGATATTGATGTCATCTTCCCCACTGATTCCATCATTTCCCCCAAAGCACAATGTGCTTAGGTGATGTCATTTGTTATTAATCTGTTCTCAATGCTGTTTCCCCAAAGAGCCTGGCTCCAGGCAGACTCGAGGTGCACATTCGCCTTACAGGCACTCAGTGGTGCTGCCTGCAGCAGTGAGCTGAGCCAGGTACAGCCAGCTGCCCTGAGAAAAGCAGGCTCTCACCTGGCTGTGGCTGCAGTCACCTGCCTGCAGGGACTTCCCTGCCACTGCAAGTGCAGCTCTTGCTCTGCCTTAGCCTACTGCAGAGCATTTTAAACTAGCACCATGGTGGCTTTTTGCAGAGACAAAACTAAACTTCACATTTCTCATTGGGGACATTCTGTTTCGCATGTGAATGATGATTTGTGTGATTCTTGGTGGTGGTGTGCACAGATCCTAAGGGAATATTTAGCATTCGGTAACTGGGGTGTGAGGACTGGCAGTAGTGAGACAATTGTGGAACTTGGCACCGCTTTGGCTTTAGGCTGGCACAGAGAAACTTAGGTGAGACAGGTCTGGTTGCTGCTAGGGTACAGGGTGCCTTTGCAACATGCTCCATACTGTACCAGTTAGGGACTGGGCTTTGTCACAGAATCAGAGAATCAGAATCAGACTTGGAAGGGATCCACAAGCATTTGCAAGTGCAGCTCTGTCCCCAAGAATCCCACCAGGTGCCTGTGGAACTTGTCCAAATGTTTTCCGAGCTCTAGTGGACTTGGGACCGTGAGCAGTCTTGTGGGGAGCCTGTCCCAATGCCTGATCACCCTCTGGGTGAAGAACTCTTACCTAATTTCCATCTTAATGCTTGCTTATGGCTTCAGGTAATTTTCTTTAGAAGTCATTCAGGGGTATGGTTTTAGGAGGTTTTTTGTTTAAATGCTGTGGGAAGTTTCTCTATCCACATTGGATTGAACTTCTCAGCACATTAGCAGTGTCTACACTCGACAACTGGCATGTTCACCGTGTTCCAAATAATTGAAGCATGTGATGTTTGTGCAATTAGGTTTGCAGACAAATATCAGAGAGGCATGGTCCAAGGAACAGGAAGTGGAGAAAGGCATTAAAAATTTGAGCTACATTGAAAGACTGAAGGAGCGTGTCAAGAAAGGTCAGTCTCTGTGTGTGTGACGGAAGAGACAGAGCTCCCGGATTTCTCACCAATATGCATCAAGTCTCCATCAGCCACTAAGCAGGAGTTCCTGGTTTCAAAACAGTGCTTGCTGCATCATATCCCCTCCCTTGACCTGCTGGCCACGCTTCACCTGATGCAGCCCAGGACACGGTTGCCTTTCTGGGCAGCCAGCACACGTTGCCAGCTCATGCCCAGCCTCTCATCCACCAGCACCGCCAAGTCCTCCCCACCTTCATCCCAGGCTCCTCATCCCATCCCAGCATCCATGCCCAGCTGGGATAGGGCATGTCCCAACCCCAAAGATGCGGCACTTTGCACTTGGCCTTGTTGAATCTGATGAGGTACCCAGGGCCCTACTTGCCAAAGTTCTCCATGTCCCTCTGGATGGCATCCCAGGCCTCTGGTGTTGGCAAACTTGACAAAGAAGCATTTAATCCCACTGTCCATATCATTCTTGACATAGCTTAGTGCTTGAGCTTACAAACTGGAGAAATCATATGAAAACCACCATGCATATAAAGAGTTTTTCATCAATACCTCACCTCCAGTACCACTCCTTCACATGGTATTTTTAATGTCTGTTTCTTCCTAGTGCTTTACTGTCTGGATTCGTAATGATCTATAAATTCTGAACAAATAGAGTTTCAACAGTCTCGGTACATCCTTTTGCATCAACTACCTTGCTTCCTCCTACTCCCCATTTGACAATTTGTTTTCTGTTTTTTTCTTTACTGAAGTGAAAATACCAGAGCTCAGGAGAGCCCCACACAGCTCTCCAGATCTTGTGCCCGAGAGGAAGAGAACGATGCCCATGAACCCTGCAAAATACATCAGGAGACTTTTCAGTGCTGTTTCTCAACGACCCATCAGAGACAGGGTGATTCATTTACTGGCTCTGAAGAATTACAAGAAGTCAGAGCTACTTGCCTGCTTAGAGAGAGAGGGAGTTGTGGAAAAGGACAAGGAGTCCCTTGGAAAGATCCTTCAGGAGGTGAGATCCTGGAGCTGCTGCCAGCAATGCTAACTCTTAGCAGTCTTACTTCAGGGTTTCAAATAGAATCTAATGAGAAGTTTAGGAAATGCTCTTTGTTTGCATTTTTCCATCCATTTTACCCAGTTTCCACCCAACTGCAAGTCCATGTGACAAAAAGAAAGAAATCTTCAAAACTTTGGAGGCCTTGTTACTGTTTTTCTAGAATAGCTTACAATGTAAATTCTTTGTAAATTTGTTGCCTCTCATGCATTATTTTAATCCTCCCTCTTTTCCTTGCACTGGTAAACTGCTTCATGAAGTAACTTCATAGGGTGAAACCCTCAACTGGGTGAAACACTTCACTGAGGTCCTTAAAATATCCTGGGACAAGTTTCAGAGGAGAGAATTTTGGTAGCTGCATAGGGCAGTATTTCATTTGAAGGGACTTGGTGGCCTCTCAATGGTATTTGCTTCTACTGGGGTCTGTGGGGATTGCCTTCCAGGGAAGGGTGTTCCAGGCAAATCCTACATGATAAAGATGGTGGCCCAACTTTGAACACAGATTTTCATTCCTGTTGTGTGCATTGAGTCTTTGACTTCCTTGGCACCTATTATTTTTCATAATTTTCCAGTTGTCCTTTTAGTGCCACTGGTATTTCTTTATTACAGCCATTCATATGATTCACATGGACTGAAGGATGCAGTGGCTGTTTCCTTCCTTTTTCAATATTCCCCATCAATGTAGGCTGTTGCTGAATTATGCAAGCATTAACATATCAAGTAGCAATATTTCCTTTTGAGCTACGAAAAAGGTGATGATAAGATTTCAAAGCTCAGCTCCTTAGAGGGTAAGAGATGAAAAAAATGTCTCCTTTCTTTTTATTCCTGTTGATGTTTAAGGAGATTTTGAAGGAGTATTTTCTTGTTTGCAGTGTGAACTGCCTGGTGATACTGGTTTGCATTCTGAAAGGGCTGTGTGACCAGCACTACATCCTGAAAACTGTTACTCACATTTCTCTTAACTTCATAGGGAGGTGGTGTTGTTTTTTGCTATACATGAAAAACCAGTAGGGAGAACTTGCTGAGCTCTTCTATTCACAACCTTCCTTCTCTTCCAACACAGCCTTAGTTCTGCTTTTAAAAAGTGAATTCCTGATTCTGGGTACCTTTTCTACTTTTAAGCTGTTGAAATGTAGCTCTAGGTAGGTTATCTCCGATAAGTGTTCCATAGGAAGCTGTAGTTTCCTCTGAGCAGACACCTGAGAAAGAAAAGCAGTTCTCTTTGCAGAGACAAATGCCAACATCCTGTGGTGCTTCATGGGATGATGAAAACATGCCATGTTACAGGTCCAGGCTGTGTTCTGCCATGGCAATGTAGCTGGGTGAAACAAGAGGGCAGCAGGTGTCCTCCAGAGGGTGGAAAAATATGGACTTCCTCATGGAGATAATGTTCTTCAGGTCCTCCTCAAAAGAAAAGGAAAACAGAAAGGAAAAAACTGGTCTCTCCATGTATTTCAAATGGTGAAGACTGAGAGTTCTGGCATAGTGTACCTTGATTCTCAAAGCTGCGTTAAAGGCGAAAAAACCTGGATCCCTGGTGCAGGGAGAGGTTTTCATAGTGTCCATTTCCTCCATGCTTGCAGCAGTTTGGCATTTACTTACATCCAAATTTCTACAGCCCAAATGGACCACACCTCTTTAATATTGCTGCCTCTTACATGACAGCTGCTTTGTTCTTCACATCAAACAAAAGGCCTGGAAAAATGGTGCATGATTTTCTTTTCAGCTTTGCTTTAGCTTTGTACTACCAGTTTTACATCTGTAGTCTGCCTTTAGGTGTAATGAATATTGATGTTTTAAATGTCTGCCCGTAGGTAGCCAACCTGGATGCAAATGACAATTCTTTCAGTCTGAAGGAACATTTCTTCAAAGACATTCAGGTTGATTGGCCTGGCTACAGTGAAAGAGATAGAAAGACATTGGAGGGGACCCTTTTTCAGTAAGTTCAGCCAGGACAACAACCATTTCAAAAAAACCTTCTGGGAAATGAAGGTCTGTTTTTGCACTGAGGAAAGAACAATGACTGTTGATATTTTTGCGTTGTAACCTGAAATGCTGGACCATCCTTACAGAAAAACAGCCTCATCTCCACATGCCACCAGCAGCAGCCAGTCACTGTCTCTGGGACCTTCTGAAAGAAATACTCCACTGAGAACTGCTCAGGTATTTTGTGAATTTTTAAACATTCTCTACCATATATGATGTTTTATCCCACTTGCTCTTGGTGTCCAAGCTGTGATATGAAGCAGTAGTGCTGTCTGTACATCATATAAACCTGAAGTGTGTAACTTCTAACGGGATTCCTGTATGGTTTTCAAGACGGTTACAATGTCAAAGCCTGCAACAAGCTTGCACCCATGATTTGTTTGTCATGGTGCATAGGAAACTCTGCTAAGGACAAGATGTGGACATGGTTTTGGTACCTAGCTGTGTCTGTGCAGTGTTCTTGATGATATGGCAGCTCTAGTACCTAAATCATGCATGGTAATGCCAGTGCTACTGTTTGAAGAGAAACCTTAGGGAAGTCTAGCATAAGGACAAATTCCAGTACTGAGGCATTTGTAGGAAACTTGTTTTTCTGTCCTAAGCAGCATTTAGGCTCCCATTTTGATTCAGGCTATCCCATGTATGAGGAGGGGACTTGGAATCATTAGGGAATACCTTGGACTTGTCTGACTTAACACCAAGAGATGGCCAATACAAGAGGGCAAGGAAAATGTTTTGAAAGGATCTTGGAAAACACTGCATGCAAGGTATATTTTCTATACCTTAAAGAATTCTCTTTAAACAGCCCTGGTTTTCCCTAGCTCTTTTCCCAGTCAGAGCAGGAAGTGCTGCAGGGCCCAGCATCCTCTTATGTCCTACCTCCATGCCTACAGCACTTGTGTCAGCAGGCTGGCACAGAGCTGTGTCTGGCAGTCCTGCTCTGAGCTGCTGATGGTGGGAGCAGTGTGTGCTTGGTAGGGAAGAGGCTGTCTGTGATCCAGGCTTTCCTCTGGAGAGCAGCAGGAATGAGACCTGCAGACAGGCTGGGGCTTCTCTCTGTTGTTATCATCTCTGCACTGGACACGCTGCGATCAGCACCGCACCGGCGGCTTCTTGGGGCCGCTTTAGTGAATCGTGTGGCTGTGTGACAGCAAGAGCTGAGTGTGTTCCTGGTGTGTCTAAGCAGAAATAGGGAGCAAGATAAAACCAGCCTGAGCTCCTCATTTTGGGTGAGCCTTTGATAGAGGCGCTGAAGGGAATGTCTCCCAAAGCCATTTAGCTACAGAGTTGGAGGAGAACTTGCTGAATACTCAGGTGAGAAAGTAGGAATGAAATAGAGAACATACTGAGCTGCAGCACCTCCTTATATGACAGGCCGTTTTAGGTAAGAAAGGTGTGTGTTCAACCATTGCGAGGCCAGAAATTCTGCTTTTTCAGTGCAAAACTAATTGGCATCATCTTTGCAGAAACGGCCTCTGGCTTCTGCCTTTATCAATCCTGTGATGACCAAGAAGCAGAGGACTGACCAAGAGCCCAGTGGTATCCAGCCAGCAACTGGTGGCCGCTCTCCTTCTTCCTTGGACCTGCCTTCCACATCCTGCTCAACTCTGAACCTGTCTCCAAGTGTCAGCTCCATTTCCACATCCACCCGTCAGCTACAAGAGAAAGATAAAATTCGGATTCCATCTGGAATCCCTGCTCCTGTCAGGGTGCAGGGGAAGATTCCCTATTCCAAAGGTGAGAAAACAGAGTTAGACAGGGTGAAAAAATCCCATCCTTTGGATTTCGATAAAATGCTTGCCACGAGCAATGCCAAAGAGATGAGCAGAGAGTGCAGGACACAAGCAGAAAAAGAGTCACACAGTCCAAGTGCAAAGGGTATTAAACTGATGGACCACTTTTAGATATGCTTCCATTTCATTTTTTACTGTTGTCCTGGGTTGTAAGATAAGCTTGTATTCCATTTGCCATCTGTCGAAGGCGAACCGGTTGGACAGGTTTTTTGTTATCTCTCTCAGAGACAATGGTTTGTGTATACACCTTTGACTGATTCAATGAAGAGCTGAAAAAATGTAACACCGTGAGGGGTCCCACCCAGAGGGGGGAAGCAGCTCGCTCTCTTCTTCGCGGGACTCCGAGAGAAGCAGCTCTCTCTCTCTCTTCGTGGGATTCCGAGAGAAGCAGCTCTCCCTCTTCTTCGCGGGACTCCGAGAGAAGCAGCTCTCTCTCTCTCTTCGCGGGATTCCCAGAAAAGCAGCTCTCGCTCTCTCTCTCTTCGGCGGCACTCGCAGCGAAGCAGCCGGCGCGCGCAGAGGCGACGGCAGCGGAGCTCAGAGGCAACCCCGGCGCAGAGGAAGACCGGCCCCCACTGCCACCAGATCTTCAGAGGAAAATTATACCCTTCTAAAGATCACCACTTCAGCTGCAACTCATCAACTATTGCAAGGGAAAGCAATTGTCCCAGCAAACCTGATACTGGCAATCCTCAGGTTCTAGACTTTTTTTCTTTCACTGGTTTTGTTTGTACCGATTGCATTTGCCTTTTTTTAAATTGTTGTCCAGTTTTCTCCTAGTAAAGAATTGTTACTCCCACTCCCATATCTTTGCCTGAGAGCCTTTTAATTTAAAGATCCTGGTAATTCAGGGGGAGGGGGGTTTGCCGTTCTCCATTGTACAGGAGGCTTTGCCCTCTTTCACAGACTCCTGTCTTGTCTAACCAAGACAACTGTATATCTGTATGGGTTTTTTAGTCATATCGAGCCTCCCATCTCCCGGCACCTCCCAGTCCTCCCCACCTTCATCCCCAAGCCTGTCTTGGTGTCAGGGAATGTCCCAAACCCAAAGATGCAGCCCTTTGCACTTGGCCTTGTTGAATCTGATGAGGTTCCAAAGACCCCACTTCTTGGTCCTTCCAGACGGCATCCCATGCCTCTGGTTTGGGCAAACTTGCTGAGGGTGCACCGAATCCATTCTAGAGGATGCATTTGCTGAGGGTGCACTTAATGTCATTCTAGACATAGCTGAATGCTTGAGTTTACCAACTGGGGAAATCATATAAAAGCAAAATGCATAAACATAGTTTTCCATAAAAACTTCCCATCCAGTATCACTCCTTTACCAGCTTTTAATTACTGTTTCTTTATGATGCTTTACTGTTTGGATTCTTGGAGATCTGTAAATGATGGGCAAATAGAGGCTCAAAAGTCTTGGTACATCCTTTTGAATCAACTTCCTTGCCTTCTCCAAACCTCCAATTTGAACTATTTGTTTCTGGTTTTCCCTCTCTTTAGGAGAAAAAGCAGAGGTCAGAGGAGCCCAACAAAGCCGTTCAGGTCCTGTGCCTGAGAAGAAGAGGATGATGTCTGTGAGACTTGCAGACATTGACTGGAGCGGTTGCGCTGCTGTTTACGGCCGACCCTACAGGGACAGGGTGATTCATTTACTTGCTCTGAGGGATTACAAGGAGCCAGAGTTACTTGCTCGGCTGCAGAGAGATGGAGTCAGGCAAAAGGACAAGGATTCCCTTGGAAAAATCCTTCAGGAGGTGAGATCGTGGAGCTTGTGCCAGCACTTCTTCCACCATGCTATTCTGCTGCTCATAATTTTACTAATTCCTCACCTGTTTAAATTAGAGACTTTCCAGTACTCCTTCGAGTCAAGTTCTACTGGGATGTCTTTCTCATAGGCTTTCTTAAAATGCACACCCATTGAAAGATGCAGTAGATTCTTCCTTCCTTTTTAAATATTCCCCATCTACATAGGCTTTTGCTGAATAATGCAAGCATTAATAGATCAAATTGGAATATTTCCTCTTTAGCTAGGAAAAAGCATTTTGGAACCTAGTCAAAGGACTCAAATTCAACATGGATACACTTTCAATTGATCCTACGGTGACTTTAGGGAACTGATTCCCTGAACCTGTGAGGTCTGTTGCTGTGTTTGCCCAGGGCAGTGGCAGGGATTTTTCACCCTGAAGACATTCACAATATAATGAGAGCCACGTTTTGCCATCCCAATTGAAGTAGCCCATTTAGGTTTCTGTAGTTTGCATATACAGGTGTAATGAACATTTCTTTTCCAAAATGTCTGCCTGTAGGTTGCAGACCTGAATACAAAGGATAATTCCTTCAGTCTGAAGGAACATCTGTTTCAAACCCTTCAGACTGATTGGCCTGGCTACAGCAAAACCGAGAGAGCGAATTTGAAGTTAATACTTTCTAGGTAAGTTCAGTCTTTTAGGAATGAAAAGAGCCTCTTCAGAAGAAAGCCCTGGGAAATGAAGCCTAGGTTCTTAGAATATGCTGAGGCATCAGGGACCTGCCAGGATCCTGGCCCTGCACAGGACACCACAATGATCACACCAGGTGCCCAAGAGTGCTGTCCAAACAATTCCTGAAGCCTTGCTGCAGGGACCACTGGCCTGGGGAGCCTGTTGCAGTGCTCAAGCACCCTCTGGGGCACCAATGTTTTCCTGATATCCTGCCTAAAGCTCCCTCAACTCAGCTTCATGCTGTTTCCTTGAGTCCTGGCACTGAAGGTCTGCAAGCAAAGGACTATGACAGTTGATATTTAGGCCTTGTAACTTCAAATATTGGACCATCCTTACAGAAAAACAGCTCCATCTCAGAACCCCACCAGCAGCAGCCAAGTAACATCTCTAGGGCCTTCTGAGAGAGATGCTCCAGCAAGACCTGCTCAGGTATTTTGTGCATTTTTAACATTCTGTACTCTGTATTAAGTTCCAGCAGAATTGCTGGTGGTATAAAATGCTGGTGATGTGAATGTGCAGGACCAGGCCTAATTATGGTTTGCGTCAGACATTCCAAGTGCTGTGACAGGAAGGCTGTGATGAGAAGAGAGGATCCTGCAGGGCTGGAGCAGCACTGTCCTGAGCCAAAGTTCTGCTCTGCCTGAAGACTTGAGCTCAGTCCCCACCCTCAACTCATTCCCTGGAGGAGGCCTCAAAGGGCTGGCTCTGCAGGAAAAATCTCCTGTACATAAGAGGTCGCACCAGGGTGGGGCAGATGGGGCCCTCTCGCTCTCTTGTCCCTCTGTCTGTCTGTCACTCTCATTGCTGACTCCAGCTCTGCACTATCCACGTGGCTGCACCAACACAGGAGCTACAGAATGGTGATATTTCCTCAGTCCCTCCTCTGCCTCCATTTCTCTCCTCCCTCACTCTGCCTGGGCACACACGGCTGTCCTGTTCTGCTCCATCCTCAGTTTGGAAGTTTGCTGTGGGTGTGGGGAGCTTGTGGCTCTGTGTTGTGGCTTGTGAGTCAGCAGCTGTGAGAAGGTCCTTGGGAGGAGCTGAGAGATGATTGAAGGGCACTGAGCAACAGTGAGGGCTTGCTAGTAACCACTTGTGACACTCTCCTACAAATTCAAGGGCTTGTTAGCCAAGAGCTTTTCAGTCTGCGCAGCAGGTAGCCTGCTGGATTGAAGACAGCTGCTCCTAAAAGCAGAAGAGTTCCTTGACATGTGGCTGCTGTCTTTGTTCATCCTGATGAGAATTCACAACCAACCATCACCCCCTGTACTCCTGAATTCTAAGAGTGAAGCACTAATCTCATTTTTAACACATAAAACTCTAGCCAGGTGCCTCTTCAGTAAATCATGTGGATGTTTGACAGCGAAAGCTGAGTCTTTTCCTGGTGTGTGCGAGCAGAAATTGGGACCTAGATAAAACTTACTGGACCTCCCCTTTGGGGAGGCTTTGCTGGAGCTGCTGAAGGGAGTGTCTACTTCCCAAAGCCTTTTAGGAGTAGACTTGGAGAAGGACTTGCTAAGTCCTAAGTTGAGAAGCCCGAAATGCAATAGAGCAGATATTTACCTGGAGGTCCTCCATGTTTGACAGGTCTTTTTATTTAAAAAACATGTGTTTTCAACCTTTGCCAGTTCACAAATCCTGCTTTTGTAGAATGGGAGCAAAACCTGATCCAGGTCAGAGATTAATGAACTGTTTTGTTATTGTTGTAGAGACGGCCTTGGGCTCCTGGCTTGACCAGTCCTGCAATGAGCAAGAAGCGGAGGATTGAGCAGTAGCTCAGTTACCTCCAGCCAGCACCTGGTGGCCACTCTTCTTCTTGGGTACTGGCTGTGACATCCCATTCTACTTCCTACCTGTCTCCAAATGTCGGCTCCATTTCCCCTGCAACCTTTAGGCTCAAGAAAGACACAAATTTTGAGTTCCACAATGACAGCACTCGTGTGTTGAAGACTACCATGTCAGAAAGGATGTGAAGAGAATTCAGGAGGCTGAAGCAGTAGTGTCCCTTGGATCTCAATGAAGGTACCAATGTGCAGCTTTTCCTAACTCCAGTGTGGATAATAATGGAGTAAAGATTTGATGATTAAGAGAAGCCTCTGCATGAATTAAGGTGCAAGAAAGACCATATTCCATAGTCAATAGTATAGACATTATTAATAGTAAATGTCAGCTAAGGAGATAGAAAGCTAAAGGAGGAGATGGGCCAGGTGTGGAGAAGTGCTGAGATGAACACCAAGGTGGGTTAGGCCCGGATGGGCCCTCCCTTCCTGCAGTGCAGCTGCACAGGCTCAGCTGCAGCAGTGCTGCTGCATCCCCTCATCGTATTTGCAGTGCAGGAGGGGAGGGAGAAATGTGTGTGGGTGTGTGTGGTATAAAACACTGGGAATTGCTCCCAGCTTGTCTCAGAGCAGTGATGTTGGCAAGGGCAGGCAGGCTCCTGCAGCTCTGGGGCTCTGGGGCAGCTGTGGCCTTTGGAGCAGGCAGGGCCCTGGGCCGCGCTGGGTACAGCCAGGGATGCTCTGGGGAAGGCTGAGGGCAAGCCTGGCCCTGCAGGGCAGCAGTGCAGTGAGGCCTGTGCTCGGGCTCTTGCTAGCAAATGTCACTGGGCAGAGGCCAGTGGACGAAGCTACTGCTTCTTGGGAACCTCTCAAATTGTTGAAAGGCATCTGGAGTTTTATTTTCAAACTTATCCTGCACACCAGTCAGGTGCATCTGGCCTGGGATGCATCCCTGGCATATGTTGTCTGTACTTGTACTGAATTTTAACTTGCTAAAGATTTATTCCTTGTAAATATTTATCTCAGGATGGTTTGAAGTGTTTATTCCCATGTGGAATGAATTTTTGTCATTGCAAAGAGAACCAGATCTTCAGTCCCAGAGGAGCAGAAGCTTTGGTGTGACAGTGTTGGGATGTGGCATCTATTATTCTCATTGCCACCTCATCTTGGGTTTGTATCATGAGCTTGATAAACCTCACACCTGTTGATTTGAGGGGGAAGGGATTGAAGAAGGTTTGACTCCCTTCAGTGGCTTTAAGCATTAATGAGTTTTGCCCTCTTTAGGAGCTGCTGTGCTTTGGGTGGTTGTTGTTGTTGTTGTGGTTTCAGACTTGTCTAGAGTTTATTTTTAGGTCTGTAATACACAACAGCCTCAGTTTGCAAATTTCCCAGAAGAATGGTGGCTCACATAGAAAAATACGTCCAAAGTCAAACTGAGAGTAATTTTATTTTTTTACATGAATAAAACCAGTCTGGCCTGGCTTGGTAGCCTCTGAGCCTGCCTCAAGGCGATTGTAAAGAAAAGGTAATGAAATTCTAAACTCTGCAGAAATGTTGACATGCCCTAATTTTCTTTTGATTTCTCCTTCCTAGGGTAGCCCCAGCTACTCTGAGATGAAGAGCAGATGCCAATACCTCCACAAAAAGCTGTTCCACATTCAGCAATGAGTATCTGAATTTGGCAAGCAGCAAGTGAAGTCCTGGCACCAGTTGTCTGCTTCAGCAAAGAAGCATCTATGAATCTGGGCTGTTTTATTTTAAAAGAAGATTAAGGTTTTAGGATTCTTCAAGTTAGGATTGAGTAGATGATTGTTATAAACATAGGATTAGTTAGTCTAAGATTACAGAAAATCTGCTTTCTAAAAAAACCACTGCAAAAGTTGTCTCCCAAGTTTACCCTAAACCAGGCCATTTCTGGCACCCCATGTGAGGCCCAAGAAAGAAGAAAAAACCTGTAATGATTGGATTTTGGTTGTGCTTACTCTGTAGTGGTGCAAAGCTGTCAGTAACCATGTTACTTGAAGTGGTAATGTCTCTCAGGGTGGGGGCCTTCATGTGTTTCTAGTCCCAAGGCTGTTTTGAAGTTGTAATAGCTTTCTAGTCACTAGGATTATTTTCTTATCCAAAAACAGCTTTACTACTGTTCTAATACATAGCTTTTACAGTAGAGGGGCATGGGTTTGAATAGCTATTGTGCTAGGCACAGTAATAATAATTTATAGGGATTTTACGGAAGTACTGAAGTCTGTTCAAGATATATTTCGTTTATAGTTTCTCCATCCTATCCTATGATCCAGTTCCAGTAGCATGTTTTGGGGGTTTATTAGAAATTACACCAGTTTATTAGAGGAAAAACATGGGCTGAAGCTTTCCAGCCTTTCCTTTCCTTCTTCTCCTTAAGATCTGTTACGTCCCTTTTTGAAAATGTTTGGTTTCCCTTGAATGTTAAAGAGACCACTTTCCTCATATTTAATCTAGTAAACTTCCTCTATAAAGTCTACAGCTTCTCTAGACTGAGGGCTAAGATGTCCAGAGGAGCTGATGAGGCCCCTAACCCAGAAGTAGACCCAAGCAGGGAGAATTCTGAGTAGTGTAGAAAATAAGAGAGAATGAGTCAAACCCTGAAAGAATTTTCTGATCCCCCAGCCTAGGGATTTTCATATGAACAAATTCAGAACCCAGATGAGGTGGGGAAATATCTAGAAAGAGCTACCATGATGACTTTAAGGAGAAAAAGCTCATTGCAATAAGCTAGGCCCTAGCCTTTGCTTATCGCAGACTACTAAATACTGTAGAACAGCAGACAGAAGCAGGGGGCAAGGGGATAAATCAGCAGCTACCCCAGTAACTCAAGCTGCAGTCAACAGCCCAGCTACTCAAGTTATAGCTAAACCAAACTATGAACCTAAGTCTGCAGATAAACAACAATAACCCTTAACCCAATCAATACAAGACCAAATGTGAAAAATGTACTCTACAGCTGGGAGCCAAAATCTGGCCTAAAACCTTTAACAAAAACTACCACTAATTGAATCTGCTTTCTACAAAAACCCTTTAAAAGTTCTCTTCCAAATTTACCCTAAATCAAATCAACTTGTCTTGATCTACTGTTTTCTGCCTGTTTTACCCTGACATTTCTTCACCCATTGGTTCCTCTCAGTGGCTGTTTCTCTTCAGTGGTTGATGGGCTTCTCTTCTTTTTTCCTGCAATCCCCTACTCAAAATCATGGGTGCCAAAGCAGTGGCCCAAGAAGCCCCTGCCTGTGCATCTGCTGAACAGAAAGTCTGTGCTCAACTTGAATATTCTCATTAAAATCCCAAAGGACTTCCTGCTGCAGTTTGTGGGTTTTTTTCCATTCCTACGTAGTCTTCATAGTGCTCTAAATAAATAGGTACCCTGAGGGAGTGCACGTTGCAGGTGAGCACCCACTGCATAGCCTGCTTCAAGTAGATCTCATGGATCTTGTCTCCATCTTCATCACTTCACAGTCACTATGACTCCTGCGTGGAAGAGACAGGCTGCCATGCTGCTTTCTGCTTTTGGTCCTTTTTTGGCAAATAAAATATTTTATTTTAGAGCATTCAAACCCTGGAGTTTCTTCCTGCTTTCACCTATTTGAATTGCCTTGACATCAAAGCACTGCCCCGGGACATGACAGCCTGGCTGGTGCATGTTTGTGCTCACAGACCAAAGGTGCCACGTTGTGTCCGTGCCCCGGCTGTCTGTCCATGTCCATTGAGGCAGACGGTGGAACGGGGGGACTCTGCCAGCTCTGTGCTGCTTGGGGGCCGGAGCAGCACAATGTTCTGTGTTGGAAGGCCTCCACCGAGCCCAGAGGCTGCCTCAGCCCCAGCCGCCATCCTGTGCATGGTGGCAGCGCTGAGGGCTGTGGCAGGGTCACTCTTCCCCAGAACTGTTTCCCAACTTTTCCTTTCCCAGCAGGGGACTTGGAAATGTTTCTTCTGTCCTGACTTACCCTGTTTCCACCTTGTCAGTACACAACTTGCTGTCTTACTCACTTTATGCTTAGAAGGTTCTAAGAAGAAGATGAGAAACATACTGTGATTATGACACCCAAAAAGAAGGCCAGAAAACAGCACTCCATAGTGTAGGGCCTATAGAGTGGCTATTTGGTTTATTTGACAGCAGAGTGAGGGCAATAGCTTCACCACAAACTCACTTGTCCATTCATTGCACAGTACAGGCTTTTAAACTTTTTAACTTAATGTACACATTATATTTTCCTAACCTTCATATTGCAACATATATTCTAATTACATCCTTATATAAACCCTTGTAGCACATGTGCAGTTTCTGCACGAGGTGGTCATCTGTGGATGACAGCCTGGCCAGAGAGGGAGACACGACATTCGTTTTTCACAGCGGCTTGTGAGACCTTTTAGGGAGTTGCAGAAACGATGATAACTTGTTAGTATAAACAACCAGCAGGTGGTGTTTTTCTATTCTGATTTTCTGTTCTTCTTAAGGACTGTTGGTGAGAAAGATGTTTTTGTTAATTAGCCTATCAAGTAGAATGTGTCAAACCTGTCTATAAAAGAGAGAGCTTCTGCATTAAACTTTCTGCAATTCAGTCTCCTGGTGAGCTTGTGTCACTCTGGGCTTAATGATGGCAGTTGTCAGCCTCCTGCTGGTCATTTTGGATGAAGGCTCAGAAGGCTTCCTCAGGCTTCAACTTTTTTACCTCTGCTTCTGCACATGTTCTACAAGACTGTCTGCTCAAATAGCCAGTGGTTAAATAGCCTTTTGCAGTTAGTTTGTTCTGCTAAATTTGCTGATTTCTAGAAAGTGCTTCATTCCCATCCCCGGGTACAAAGTAACTACTTCATTCTGCACAACTTTTAGCATAGCTCAAGCATTATCTCGTTTCCTCAGCACCTAAAAGAAGGAAGGGAGGTAGGGGCAAAGCAATGAGAGTGATGGGTCATTATCTTGTTAGCCAGGTATCAATTATTAGATTAAGTAAGGGATATTCTTGTCCATAAAGTACGTGTGGGGATACCATAGGGACAGAGCCAACGTGTGGATTTGGAGCGTTGGGGCTGGTGCCAAAGTCCTGCTCTTGAGAGGGGTGCAGGGACATAGGCAATGTCAGAGGACAATGAGAGACAGGGGACATGAGGCCATAATGGGCCAAGCATGATCCTGCACAGGATGGCAGCAAAGACACTTCCTCAGCGTGACCTTGGCAGTCCAGGGCACCCCAGAAAGGGCCGAGGAGTCCTGTGTGTAACCAGGAGGGATGACTGCCATCACTGTGGGTCCCAGCATTCCCCAGTCCCTTGCTGGCCATTCAGTTCACACTGGGGACCAATTGTGCAGGGACCTCCTTTGAGTTTAGAAGGGATACCAGACCAGGCATGATCTCCACAGATGAGAAAGTACCCAGTAGGAAGCTGCAGTGGAGAACTGGAAGAAACTGAAACATATGCTGAAGTGTAATTACACCAATAGGAAGAATTTCTCTATATTGGGAGACTGGAATTTACTGATACCAGATACTTGTTAGGATTTTGTTGCTGCATACTAGTCCAATTAAAAACAATGCATGCATCAGCTTGAATTGATCCCAAAAGTTCTAACTCTTGTGGTTCAAGAGGAGCAGGAGGAAGGTGAGGAACCCAAGAATCCCAATTATCCACATTATTTTGGGGATTTGTCACCTTGCAAGATGGTATGTTCTGAGGGCAAGGCCAATTGTCAACAGGTATCCCTACCAGACAGGTAGAGAATGGATTTCCAGGGGAGGCTAGAGACAGACAAATAGCACTCTGATTTGTCAGCTTAGCTAAAGTAACCCATGTGTTTTTTCTTGGTTGTGCAGGAGCCCAAGCATTAACTTGCAACAAAATTGACAGTATCAATATCAAAAGTATCATTTTGTTCCCTAGAACATTATTTATTTCCTGTAGAATAGGCTCAAGCCGAAGTCGTCCTCTGTGGAGTCTTCGGTCTTCGGCAGAGGTGTCGGCAGCCGTGCTGAAACAGGACGTGTCCACTTACTGGGAACCCACAAGGGACCTGTAGGTGTAGACACACACATATGACCTCTACCCATATAATTTACAGGTGCTGGTCCTGACCATATCCCTGTAGCAGGATGCCTATACATTGCAGTCATTGGCTTATCAACATCTTTCTGTTTTGCAAGTATCCCATGTGCATAGGCAGGTGACATATCGTGAACACCAAATATACAAAGATGATTTAAAGTAAACAATGCTTTTCCTAATCTTTCCTGAGGATCAGTAATTATCTTAAATTTTGCAAGATACTGGTTTAGAGTTTGGTTTGCCCTTTCTAGTATAGCTTGTCCTGTGGGAGAGTGTGGTATTCCTGTAATATGCTTAACACCCCACAGCTGCATAAAGCGATTAACTTTCTTCCCTACATATGCAGGACCATTATCTGTTTTAATAACTCTAGGTACCCCTAAGATAGCAAAGCACAGTGTTAAATGTCAAATAACATGAACTGCTTTCTCTCCAGCTTGTGGGGAGGCCCAAATGAAGTGACTGTAGGTGTCAAGACCACATGGACATTATGTAAATGCCCAAATTCATTCACATTAGTCACGTCCATTTGCGACAATTAATTGGGGCTAGACCTTGGGGATTTATCCCCAGGCTAAGTCCTGGTCCATTGTGATGACTGCAGTCTGGACATGCTCTGATAATTCCTCGGGCTTCCTCCATGGTAATATCAAAGCAACATCGTAGCCCTTCTGTATTCTGATGAAATGAAGCATGGACATTGCATGCTTTTGGAAAATTGTCCATGGGTACAGTCACTGATACCAGCTGATCAGCACGAGCATTGCCCTCCCCTAATCCTTCCATCCACTTATGACTCCTGATGTGAAAAATATCATATGGAGCAGATCTCTGTCTAATAGCTGATTGCAATTGTGCAAAAAGTGTATTCAGGCATTGATTCTGTACTTCTCGCAGCAATGCAACTTCAATACACTCTGCTACTCCAACTGCATTCAAGGAATCACACACAACATTTATAGGGTCATGCATCCATCGATAAAATGCACAAAAAATAGATAAAAGTTCTAAAGTCTGCAAAGTGCCTGATTTCTGTCCCTCTAAAATGATATGATTCCATTGTCCTTGCTCATTCCAGGTGAGAGCAGCTTTTCATGACTTGGGGCCTGCATCTGTGTATACAGTAATAGCATCCATCAGTGGTGTTTCACTATATTTTGGTTGTGACAGCCAAGTCTGTGATGACATCCAGCGTAAAATAAATGAAGATAGTGGAGACAATTGCATTTCTGCACCAGATTCTAAAATGGTAGCTTGTAACTCAGGAGAGTGTTGCAAAAACCAGTCCAGATCATTCTGTTTTACTGGAAAAAATATTCTTTGTGACTTCTCCAGTGACCTGTAACACATGCTTCTGACTTTTTCGAATTAACAGTGCAAGTGCATCTCTACATGGCTGAATAGAATTACATGGTTTTATAGGTCCAAACACCCATTCTAATACCTTTATATCCTCCTTCTTTCCCCCTCTGTCTTTTAACTGCTGAATGAGAGCACCTAACAGGTGTTTTGGCTGAGACAGAATAGTAATGTCTATGGATAAGTCAGGATCTCTGTGGTCCACAGCTCTCTGTGCAACAGCAGTAGCAATATCCAGTACAATTGTGCATTGTTTGTCAGTTAAGTGAATTGGTGTAGCAGGATTTGTGCCTTTCAGCAGTGGTCGCAGTTCATCAAGTTCAGCATTAGAAATACCAACAACAGGACAAAGCCGTTCTATATCTCCCATAAATCGTTGCATGTCATGTAAGGTTTTTAACTCCAGCTGCAAATCAACTTTCTGTGGCCAAATATGCATGTCAGAAATCACCCAGCCTAAATATTTCCAGGGAGCAGAACCCTGTACTTTCTCCGGAGCAACACACAAGTTTTTACTCAGTAACTGCGCAAGAATGAAAGCCTCCTGCTGAGCAGCGAACGAGCTTTCTTGTGCCAACAGAATATCATCCATGTAGTGATATATCACCATGTCAGGAAAAGCAGCTTGAACAGGTAACAGAGCAGCATCCACAAAAAGTTGGCACAGCACAGGACTGTTGCTCATTCCCTGGGGAAGGGTCATCCACTCATATCTGCTTGCTGGTGCCTCACGATTTAAAGAGGGTAAGGTAAATGCAAATCTTTTGGTATCCTTTGGATGAATGCCAATTGGAAAGAAAGAGTCTTTTAAATCAATTATAAGGAGATTCCAATCCTCAGGCAGCATAGCTGGATTTGGGAGACCTGGCTGTAAGGCTCCCATTGCTTCCATCTGGGCATTTATTGCACGTAAATCATGCAGCAGACAAAATTTTCCTGATTTTTTTCTTAATAACAAATATTGGAGTATTCCAGAGACTAGTAGAAGGTTTAAGTGACCTTGCTGGAACTGTTCAGTAACAAGGCAATGAGCTTGTTGTAGGCTTTCCCTCTTTAATGGCCACTGCTTGATCCACACTGGATCATCAGATTTCCAGGTTAGGGGGATCGGGAAAGCCCAAGTAGTGACTGCTACTAAAAACGATCTTTTGTCACAAGGAGAGCACCTAATTGCATGAGAATGTCATGGCCAATTAATGCTTGAACATTGTGTGGTAATGACATAAGAGTAACAAATTGTACACAAGTGGGACCATCCAGTGATAAACAAATTTTGTCTTGCTCTTACAAACTGAAGCTGAACCTTCTACTCCCTCTACACCAGAGAGCATTGGGAGCAGAGGCCAGCTGGCAGGCCAACAGTCCTTGCTGGCAATGGTGATGTCAGCTCCAGTATCCAGGAGTGCAGATAGCTGCAGTCTCTGTTGGCCATTTTCCAAAAGAACAGGAGCTTTTGGCTGTTCCTCCATCAGCAAACATAGTCAAGCAATACCTCCTGTAGATCCAAAACCCTCTCATCCCCTCTGCCGTTGCATAACGGAAGAGGCAGCTTCTGTCAGCTGCAGCGTAGGTACAAGCTGAGCAATTTTGCTGCCATCAGGAATAATCAGAGGTAGATAAAATGTCACAGCAACAATAAGGATTTCACCTGTAAAATCAGCATCAATTACTCCAGGTAATATGAAAAGTCCTTTTAAACCTGCTGAAGAATGACCCAAAAGAAGTGCACCACAAGGTTTTCTTTATGTATCACTGGTCCTTGGATCCTGGTAGGGATCTTTACAGGCTTTCTATCAATTAACGTAATGTCTTTTGTGGCTGCCAGGTCCAGGCTGAGGCTTCCACTTGTGGCTGGCCAGAGGCAGCTGGCTGGCTGTAGCTGTTTGGGGCCTGCCACACAGGAGCCACTGCTGGGGTCTTCGTGCCACGGCTCTTCACGCTCCTCATCGCGTTTCCCGATTCTCTGCAGGCTTCAGTGGAGTGGGAGTTCATGGAACATTTGTTACACCACACTGTCCCTTCTCTGCAGTTACGACGAAAATGTCCTATTTTCCCACACCTGAAGCACTTTGGACAAGGTTGTTGTTGCTTAGAATTATTTATAGGTTGCAATGGAGTTAGAGCAGCAAAGGCTTGTGTTTGGCCTTGCACCAAATCTTTCCCTACATCCCTGAGTGCCTCAACTAACATTGCCTGTAGACCTGCAGGAACTCTCAACATTCTCTCTAGCATTTCCTCTACTGATGCATCAATGCTCATTGTATTAAGAACACTTCTGGTAGAAGCATTACAATTTTCTAAAATACACTGTCGTAATAGACTTCCTTTCATAAAGTCTTGTACACAGGCTTGGTTAATAGCTTCAGTTACCCTATCAACAAAGGGGGCAAAAGATTCCTCTCTGCCTTGCTTTATGGACATATAGGATGGAGACACTGGTGTTGTTCTAACCTTGGAAATTGCTTCTTTAGCTAATTGCATAGCAGCTTTTAATTTCTCAGCCCCTACTTGTGCCTGCATCTCAATCGTGGCAAACTGTCCTTTACCCATCAACTGTTCAACTGTCACCCCTTTTAAAGGCTCATTTGGCTGTCGTAGAATTCCAGCAAAACGATCACTCAATTGAAGCCAGTGAGATTGCCACAGCATCAACTGAGACTGTGTCATAATCATTCTCATGATACCCTTAATGTCTTCTGGAAGAAGCAAACCCAAGCCCCATATGTAGCCAAGCATTTGCTTTGCAGGCTCCCCATGTAACCCACAGTCATTAACTGTTGCTCTTAATTATGAAAGCAATTTTCAATCTACAGGATGATAATTAGCTGTCATCCCTCCTGCTGGATTTGGTGTACAGACAACAGGGAAAGCCTGAAAATCTGTGTCAGTAATAGCAAAATACATGTCATAAGTCTTATTACTTATTGCTTATTTTGGATACTTAACCAGTCTATTCTGTGTATTATTGGTAATTCTTTAGAAGTTTCTTGTTTAGCAAGAGCACCAGTAGGTATCATTAAAACTTCTTTATGGTGGTTCTGAGAAATTTCATCCTGCAGCTGCTCTGCCTTGCTTTCTGGGAGTCTCTCATTCCCTGTTGCAAATTGTTCACTCCCAGGGAGGGGATCTGTGGGCAATTGAGCAGAACTAGAGGCAAGATTAATAGCAGGAAGAGCAGTAGGTTGTTTCTCATTTGGTCTGCTCCTTATCTCAATAATATTCCCTACTGGAGGAGTGGGATTGTAGTCTACCCCTAAGGAATGCATTCCTGGTTTATTAACTCCTTCCAAGGTTGCAGTAGTGACAGCAGCAACTTTCTTTTCTGCCTGATACCTCTGCAAACAATTTATGACTGAACACCAAGCCTTCATTAGCTTTAGGGCAGCCTTATCATCATCAATCACCTTAAACCAAAGAAAGTTCCCTAATTCACTCCATTCTTTCTCATCAAAGAGATCCCCTGAGGCTTTAAACAAGCCTTGAGCTTGGCCATATTATGCCAGTGGATCTTTATCAAGATCTATATCAGCTAATTCACATTTCTTTAAGAAACTAGCTAACAACTGAAGAGTTACTTTGCTTTCCATTATAATCTATCCCTTTTTAGTGCAGCCTTTTGCACCTTGTAAGCAGGGTAGCTCCTCCCAGATGGCGAGTTTTGAGTTTTGCAGACTCAGGCACCAGAGTGACTCCTTATGACAGCATCTGTCTCCTTTTAGCCTGCTGAACGCTGCTTTTTGGTGTGGTACTGGTCTCACCGTCCTGGTCACAGAGCGACTGGGCAGAGACCAAGTCCCTGGGGCAGAGACCAAGTCCCTGAGTTCGGGCACTAATATGATGCTGGTGATGGGAAAACAAGCACGCAATCAATATGATTGATACCAAACTCCCCTTTAATCAAAAAGCCACTTAACTTATAAAGGTATTTTACAAGCATAATCAGCAGTAAGCTCTCATTGGTTAATTTACAAAGGTCTTTGTTTTATTTGTCCTGCTTGCGGTTACAGCTGTAGCTAAGTTTTCAAGCCAAGTTCTCATCTCTAAGTCATGTCTTCCAAGGACATTTCATCTTTGTTGAGCATATCTTCAAGGCTATGCCTGTCCTTACTATCTCATTCCCAGACCTTGTACAACTATGCAGCTTCCCAGGCCTAGACACAGAGCCGGGTTTCCAAGCTCTGTTCCCAGGCCAGACATAGCGTGATTCTGGGTCTTCAACAGAGGTTTTTAGGAACAGGTATTCCATAGAGTCATGGCCTTGTTCCAACAACCGTTCTCCAACAATCCAGCTGCAACCACACTTGATTTCCAGGTCAAAACACTTGGCGTTGCTGTCCCGGGCTTCCCCATAAGACACGTGGGGGCTTTGGAGACCCCATAAGGTGCACAAGGGGCTTGGGTCCCTTTTGAGACACACAGGGATATTTTAGGTTCCCTATGAGACATGGAGGACACTGGGGTCCACGGAAAGTCATGCATGAGATTTGGAATCCTGTGTGGGCATGCAGGGGGGTTGGGATCTCTCCCAAGGTGTGCAGGGTGCTGGGGGTCTCTGCTGAGCACAGGACGGGGTTTGGGGTCTCATTTCAGGTGTGGAGAGGGCTGTGGGCTCTCCTAAGCGTGCCGGTGCTTTGCGTCCCTCCTGCTGCAGGCAGTGGGGCTGGAGTCTCTTGTGAGGCTCGCAGGGGACGGAGCCCTCCGGGTTCCTGCCGGGCCCGTCCAGCTCGGGGCTGCCGCGGCCCAGGGGCAGCCGCCGTGCCGGGACGGCTGTGGCGAGGGGCCGAGGCGGAGCTGCCCCGCCGGGTCGCGCTGCACGGGCACGGCACGGGCGGTGCTGAGCGCCGGGCAGGCGGCACCCCGAGCCCAGGGGCCACAGCCACGGCCCTGCCTCCATCGGGGCCGGGCACAGACAGCCCCGCAGGCAGAGCGGCGGCACCGGCACCGCTCAGCGCCCGAGGGACGGAACCGATGCCAGAGGAGCCCGGGGGGCCCTGAGCGGGGCCCTGGCGCTGCCCGCCCGGCTCTCCCGGGCCTGTGGCCATCCCGGGCGCCAAGGGCTCGCTCTGTGCCGCGCTCTCCCTGCCCAACGGGGCTCCGGGTCAGCACCCGGCTCCTGCCACTGCCTTGAGAACGCTGAGGGGCATTCGGGGGCAGAACTGAACTTGCCAGGGAGAGAATTCATAGGAGACTTGTTTAGGCCTTTTACAGAGTTGTTTAGGCCCTCTTCAAGTTGAGAAACAACTTAAAATCCCAGGCTAAATCATGTGGTTTAACCTGTGGGGATTCCTTTAAGACGCTTTTTAACTCCCAGTGGTGCCAGGCCAAATCCCAGCGAGCACCAACACCCAGGAGCTCTGATGCATGCAGCAGGGCTGGCACCAGGGAAATGAGTCAACATCCCTACAGCTGCCCACTCTGCCTGCAGGGTGTCACGCAACAGCAATGTTCCAGCAAGAACAGGCATTTGTACATCCTCAGGACGATGTGCTCTTGTGGTCCTGATGGTGGATCAGAGAGAAAAGCCAAAGGTGACAGACTAAACTTGACTGCAGGAGAGGGATGGCTCAGCAGAGGACCTGGGGACCTGTGGTGCCAGCCAGTGACCGGCCACTCGGACACAGCAGGAAGGCCCCAGACTATCACACTTCAGCTGGCAGGGTATAAAAGCCCAGAGGTTCTTTGTTCATGGTCCCCCAGAGGCACCAGCTCAAACTGCCACTGTTCCAGCACAATAAAATTGTTTTAAGGATCCAGAGGTCTAACCCTCTGCTATAGGGACATTGCACATTTCCAATCTTTTGGGCACTTGGAACCTTCTGATTTTGCTTTGCACCCAAGAAAAATAAACCCCCAAATGTGCACTCCTTTAGCCTTTCCTCCTGTTATTTTCATCTGATTTTTAAATTGTTGTATGCTATCTTGTCCTCATCCTTCCAAAATTCCTGTGCCTATTTAAGTCCAGCCTGGGATGGTGCACACATTTTGTTTAGCTCTGCAGGGATAGACCCCCAGCAATCCTGCTGACCACACCCATTTCAATGTTACAAAAACCTAACTCTGGGCTGCAGTATGTGAATGACACTCCGGTGTGTGAGATGACAGAGCACCAGAGCAGGCACTGAAGAAGGGGCATTCTGTAGATTGGTGGAGTCACTACCAGAACTCAGTCTAGCTCTTAGAACTCCGGCGCCACACCAGGAGTGGGGAACTCCCTCGCTATGGGCATTTACCAAAGCAGAACCTTTAGAGCCATTTGCTCTGAGGTGCCAGACACAAGCCACAACAGGGACTGGCTGAGGAGAGAGGAGGCAGCTCTCTGTCTTGAGGTTCCACAAGAAAGAGTTCACTTCAGGCAAAGAGAGCAGAAACAAAGAGCCCCCGGCACTCCTGTGCAAGATCCAAGTCAGGGGGTGGATACAAACAGCTCACCAAGAGGGAATATGCAGGGGAGGAGTGAGGGGATCATATCCAGTGTTTGGACCCCATTGGGGTAGGAGGGTGGAGAGGATGGGTCACAGGGGCCAGTGGGGCCTTGAGGAATTGGGGCATCCCAAAGGGGTGTTGCAATCAGGGATTGGCCCGATGTGACAGTGACAGGGAAGGTTCGGGGACCAAGGGGCTGGGTTGCTGTGACAGGCAGGGAAAGAGCTGGAACAAGGGGTGGGGAATGGCATGAGGGTCAGCTTTGAGGGAGGGTAAAAGCCAGGGGTGAACAAACTCAGGGAGAACATGGGGGTACAACAGAACAAACCACCTAACAAGGAAACAATAAAATAAATTCGTACCACAAAAATTAAGAGCATCAGCAGGGACAGTCTGACAAGCAATGTCAGCAGGCAAAAGAAAGGTTTTGCTGAGCAAAAGCCGTTGGATGAAGCAAAACATTTACAGTCAGGGCAGTCAATTTGTAGAGAAGGGGGTGCACTCTGGGGGTACAGCTAAGGCCATGAGGTCACAGCAGGCTCTGTGGTCACAGCAGGCTGAGGTCACAGCAGGCTCTGAGGTCCCAGAGGTCCCAGAGCCCCGTGGTTGCAGAGCACCACAAGGCCCCAGCAGGCAGTCCTTGAGCACAACTGCTGCGGCAGCAGCGGCGGTGGCAGCAGTGGTGCTGACATTGGGACAGCGGCCTCAGGACAGTGGTGGCAGCGAGAGCGGCGGGACTGGCACAGGGCAAGGCACCATGGCCCTTGCTCTGCGCCTCCTCCTCCTGCTCCTCCTGGCCGTGGCCCTGCCTGCCAGGGCTGCCCAGGCTGCTCCGCTGCAAGCGCGGGGCGCAGGTGAGCCGGCAGCCTGGCTGCCCTTTCCCAGGACAGCGCTCCCTGCTCCCCGGGAAGTGCTGGGGATGGTTTTCCCTGGGCTTTAGGGAACGTTTCCTCTGTGGGGGGAGTGAAGACTCGTGGGTCCTGGGCTGCTCCAGCTGCCCTCCCAGGCATGTGTCCCAGGGCCTACCAAAAGTGTGGAGACTGGCCAAGATACAGCCCAGAGCTGCCCAGGCCCCTGTGCAGCTTTGGCCTTGTCCTTTCACATCTGGATCCCATGGCCTTGCCTGAGCCCCTTGCAGTGCCCAGTTCCCACAGGCAGAGGGGGATTCCAGCACACCAGGAACTGGTTCTCATCTGTGCTCCCTTCTAGATGAGCATGCTAGGAAGGCTTCTCCAGCACCTTGGCTCCATGAAGATTTCCTGCCTCTTAAGTCTCATGCAGGTATACTGGTAATGTTCCTAAAAGAATAATCACTGACAACCTGGCAGGAAACAGCTGACAGAAGCTTCTGTGGCTATTGAGTTTCAGGTGTGGCTGCAGGGAGGACCTTTCAGGCTCCTTTCCTGGTTGCTGAACACAAGTCCGGCTCCCATCGCAGGGGTGAGTTGTGTGTCCCTGATGACACCACAGGCTGAGCCATGGTTTTGTGGGATCCATCCATCTGAAATGCAAATATTCCTCTTAAGGTCCTCCGAGAGGGAAGAACAAACCTACAGGAAACAATAAGGCTCTAGAGACATACAAACACATACAGCAGAAGCTGAGTGATCTGGAGAGACGCCGTGGTGGGTGCATTTCCCTCCCCCTTCCCCTGGGACTCAGCAGCCAGGATCTTTCCCTGCACATCAGGACAGGCTGTGCTTGGCACAGTGGGAAGGGATCCATGGCAGCCTTGCTGCCCCACTGCTGCTCTCATGGCCTGCAGGGCTGTTTCCCAGCCTGGGCTGCCTGCAGCTTCTCCCCTTCCTCTGCAGGAAGGCATTTGGCACTAGCTGACAGGGAGCCCATGGCCCATGCACACCCTGAGATCCCCTGAAATTTCCCAGTCACTGAGCACTTCTGGAGGGGCAGATGTTTGGAGGAGGGTGGGCCCTGGAGCAGCCCCTATAACCTGGTCTTTATCCTGAATCTCGTCCATGACTTAGACAAGCTTTTCCTCCTGAAGATGTCACCTTCCTGCTGGGGAACAGCCCCACCTGATCCAGCTGTCCCTTTTCCTTTCCCCAGAGATGGAAGGAGAGGCTGTGCTGAAGGCTGGGCTTCCCAGAGGACGCAGTGGCTCACAGGCAGCCTCTGCTGCAGGAAGGGAGGCGCTGCCAGGCACAGTCACAGGAGGTAATTGCTGTGCCTCTGGGCCTGAGCCCTGCTGAGCCTTGAGCTGCCCTCTCTGCTGCTTGGCTGTGCGGGCTCACAGCATTACCTGAGCCCCTTGAAGTGCTCACTTCCCCATAGAAGGGGGGGATCCCAGCACACCATGGAACATTTCCCATCTGTGCTCCTTTCTAGATTGGGACCGTGACTTGCAGCGTTTGGAAAGACTGGTAAACCACGGTTTAAGGATCTTGGATTATGGTAAAGGTAGGTTACAGCAAACCTTTCCTAAGAGAGAAATCATTGTCCAGACAAATATTTATGTGAGATTTCCTTTAAGATCCTTTGAAGTTTGATGGATTCTGGAAATCCTCTCCCCCAAATTCCTACTCCTGTGACCAACAGCAATCCCACAGGAGGATCGCTGTCAGTGGGAGGAAGGAGCATTTAGCTGTCCATCTTCCACCCATGTGCAATGCCAGTGTGTCCTTCTGTGTGCTCTGTGCAGCCCCAGAGAAGAGCAGAGAGGGAAGGGGCCAGTCAAAGGGCTGTGCCCCGGGGCTGAGCCTTTCACAGCTCCTTTGCCTGCCCCAGGAAGACTGAGCTGCTCCTGCTGCTGCTGCCAAGCCCTGGCCTCGGCTGGGGCTGGGTTTAGAGCTGCTGGCAGCTCCAGGGAGTCCTTTCTGCCCCAACTCTCCCACAAGGGGCTCCTTCCATCCCAGTGCGGGGCCACCGCAGGCTCGTGGTCCCCCTGCCCCTGCTCCTGAGTGGAAGGCAGAGCTGAGGGAATGCCTTGGAGGGCACCAATCACCCAGGGACTCTCACTGCCACTGCGGCCTGCAGGAGAATCTTCAGCAGTGTCACTGTTCTGTCTTTCTTTGCAGCTGAACGTGAGGATGAAGAGGATCTGGATTCCCAACCCATCCCCATCGCTGAGCCTCTGGGAGATGGTGAGGGTAGGTCAAGGCCTTTCCCCCTGCGAGAGCTGCCAGCTCAGAGCCCAAAGCTCGGCCAGGGGATCATCGCTGCAGGTGCCAGGACAGAACCATGCACGTGTGTGCCCTGGCCCTGGGCCATCCCCTCACCGCTCCTGGGGCTCAGTGCTGCCCATGCAGATCTGCAGAGATGACAGAATCTCCTGTGGCTGTTGAGTTTCAGGTGTGGCTGCAGAGAAGACTTTCCCAGGTCCTTTGGTGGATGTTGCTCGCAAGCCCAGCTTCCATCACAGGGGTGAGTAGTGTGTCGCCGCTGACTCCACAGGCTGAGCATGGGTTTTTGGGATCCATGCCTGGGAAATGGAAATATTTCTCTTGAGGTCCCCTGAGAGGAAAGAACAAACACAGAGGAAGTAGTAAATCCCGGCAGGAATCCAAACATCTGGAAGAAATCCTGAGTGATCTGGAGAGACAGCATGGTGGGTGCATTTCCCTCCCCCTTCCCCTGGGACTCAGCAGCCGGGACCTTTCCCTGCACATCTGGACAGGCCCTGCCTGGCACAGTGGGAAGGGATCCATGGCAGCCTCGGTGCCCCGCTGCTGCTCTCACAACCTGCAGGGCTGTTTCCCAGCCTGGGCTAGCTGTAGCTTCTCCCAGCCTCCGCAGGAAGGCATTTGGCTCCAGCTGATAGGGAGCCCATACTGCACCATGGGCCTGAGATGCCTGCAATTTCCTGCTCTCTGGGGAGATGCAGAGAGGCAGCTGTTTGCTGGAGGGTGGAGTTTTGGAGCAGCTCCAAAACTCTGGGCATTTTCCTTGTCTTTATCCACCTCTTTGACAAGTATTGCTGGGAGCAGAAGAGCACAGCAGAGAGGAATTATGGCATGCAGGCTCAGGGCTTTGGGCACTGAGCAGTCCTGTGCCAAGAGGCGGCAAGGTGCCTGCAGGCCCCAGCTCTGGGGGAAACAGAGAGTGAAAATGTGCTGGCCATATCCACCGTGCTGCCAGCTCAGCAGTGCAGCATAGCAATGGCTCACTCTTCCCATTGCTCCCAAGATGCAGCTGGCACCTCAACACGTGCTGACAAAATCTGGAAAAGCATGAGAAGAGATTTCTGCTGGGGAACATCTTGTTTGATGAAGTTGATGGCCATTGTGGCTGGTGCAGCACTTGGCCTGATGATGTGCTCTGCTGGAATCTGGTATTTCTGCATGAGAAAATGGTGAGTGTTTTGCTGATCTCATTCTCCAAGAGATTCCCTTAAAGGCTGCTGATAGTCAGGGAAGATTCCCAGTGAGGCTGCAGTGGAGTTGTGGCCAGTCCATGGCTGTGCAAAGACCTCTGCTGAGGGTTCTGCTGCTGCCCAGTGCTTTCCTTGGCCTCTTCATTGCTGGGCCTTGTCCTGGGGGGCCGCTGGGGCTGCAGCCAGTGCTGGCTCCCCCTGAGGCTGCCTGGCCAGGAGCAGCCCCAGGGGCACAGGGCAGAGGCACAGCAAGGTGGGGAGGAGAAAGAGCGGGGACGAGATGGCCCCTGAAAGGCAGAGGCGCTCTGGGGCCCGCTCCTGGCCAGGGAGCCTGCCCAGAGCCGTCCCCTGCTCGCCGGGGCCTCGAGGGGCAGCTGTCCAGCTGGGCCAAGGTGTGCCAGCCGCTCCAGCCGTGCTGGGGAGCCTTGCCGGCTCTGGGCCCTGCTGTGCAGGAGGGTCCCTGTGTGCCACTGGCAGCTGGGGCCTCAGCCACTGCTCTCTCCCAAGGTGCTGCTGCTGTGCATCTTCAGAAGAGGAGCCTAACAACTCAGGCAGAGAGAACTCGACCCATGTTCCCAGCTCTTCGCGTCTGTCCCCATCTGCCCTGCCACAGCTTCTAGACCGTCTGGAGCCATTCCCAAAACACACCCATCCACAACGAGACCCTCTGCCCCTGAGCCCCCTGGCCCTGTTCCCCTACCATGTTTGAAGTTGGGCGGGCCCCGTCTCCCACGGCAGGACTTGGCCCATATTTTATGTTAAAATAAAGTGATGAGTTGTCAGAGATATGCCCAGGTGTTTCCACCAGCAAAGCCCAGCCGGCACCAGCCCTGGCTGAGCTCCATGGCCAGGAGCAGCCGTGGATGCCCACGGTGAGGGCAGGCAGGAGCCAGGCAGGGGCTGCTGTGACCAGCGGCGGGGCCCCGAGGGGCTGGGGGAGCCCATGCTGAGCGTCCCGGGGCTGAGGGCACATCTCCTTCAGTGGGATCATCTGGGCCTGGGCTTCATGAGACACTCAGGGATATTGTGGGGTCTCTGCTGAGCTGTGCAGGGATCCCTCAGGAGGCACTCAGGAGTATTTATGGCCTCTCCTAAGGTGTGCCGGGATCCCTCATGAGCTGTGCAGCAGCAGGGTAAACTTGAGGGGTTTTTCCCTCCTCTCAGCACAGCAAAGGGACACTTCGCCAAGGTTTTGCAAAGCTGGGAGAAAGCCTCTTGCAAACCTTTGGGCTCCACCTGTTCATGGGGAGGATCCAGAGCCTTGTGCCTTGGCCTGATGGTGCAAAAATCCTCCCAACATCCCTCTGTTTCCAAAAATCAAGGCTTTGTGCTCATTAATAGGGAAAGTTGTACGGGTGGCCTGCAGCTAATGTTCTTTTGTTGGCTGCACCCCAGTCCGTGCTCAGGTCTAAATAACTGACACAGCCGCGAGCTGCTCTTAAGACTGATTTGATCAAAGGCACTGAAGCTCTGCTGACTACAAATTGTCCAGGAAAACAAGCACAGGAACTTGGCTAATGTCGGTGACAAAAGCAGAGTGCAGAGTTGAACCTGTGAGGCCACATCACTGCCATCTCCCCCCACCCTTTTATTTTGAATTGATTTAATATTCGGAGTGCCAGTTCTTGCATGAAATGGGCCCTCAGCAAGGAGCTGCTGGGCCTCCTCGTGGTAAACAGGCAAAATGAAATTAAAAGGAGGCTGATGGCTTTAAAAAAATTGTGCCTGTTTATTAAAACGTAGAACTACAGAAGATGAGGCCTCAGGGTAAGCCAAGGGCCTGCGTGACAAGCCAGAGGTAGCTCTAACAGTGCTGTGTAACAAGGTGTTCCTGCGGACACGAGGTACCCTCGAAAGAGCCCGGGGGCTCCGCGCCCAGGGATTTTTTAAACTCTCCTGGGGGTGCTTGGTTGGTGCGCTTTGGATCCTCTGGCCCACTGGTCCTTGTCTGGGTCACTGATAGCTCTGTAAGATGGTGCAGTCCTGACCAATCATTTTGGAACACAGCAATCTTACTGGGTGGCTTGTTTCCCAGTCGTAGTTCCAGTTGCTGTCATCACACCAGGATTTGACTTTTCTAGAAGATTCTTACTCTAGCACCTTCTTACCACCCCCCTTTCTCTGTTTAGTAGCCATATACATACACTTAAACAACTGTACATTCAACTCAATAACTTTCCATATTAATCATATAACAACTCATTATATTATTAACAATCCATAATAACTTATAATTAACCATCAATAACTCTGCCTATGAAATTGAATTTATTTATTACATCCTGGGTGTCTCCCTTTGTGCTCCCATTGCTTCTGGTCTGGTTTTCCTGGGAAATTTGTCCATCATGCCTCTGTGTCTGTTTCATATCATTCCAATGCATGGCTCTTTCCAACTGTTTGGCATTTGAATACTCTGGTTATTTGACTGGATAACTTACATCTTGCACTTCATCACATTAAATTGTGTTAATCAGACTCTGTCATGAGTTTCTGGAACACATTTCCAAGCCTTCCAGCTGTAGCCCAAGGGAAGCTGTTTCTGTCTTGCATCACAAAACTGGCTGTTTTTTTGCAAAGACAGCCCTTTACAAAGGACTTGTTGCATGCATTAACATCCGAGGGGCTGCTTTCCAAGACAGACAAAAAACCCATGAACAAACAGGAGACCAACCAAACAACATAGTAAAAAGATGTACTTTCTTTTTAGCTCATGCTTTCAGTGTTTTCCAAGCTGGCCTCCTTTTCCACTGCAGTATTTTTCTTTGCACAGAAACAACCCCTTGCCAGATGATGTGACGTAACAAGGAAAACACAACTCACACACAATGGATATATTAAAGCTAAACATGCAGACTCCCATTATCACAATCATCATCATTTATGTTGCTGTTCATTTTTATGTCAGATTGTTTTCAGAAGGGTGAGAACAGTATCTCAGGTCCACTGGTTAGTTTGACACCATAGCCACTTATTATCTCTCTTATTAGCTGTCCTTCCTGTAGTTCCTCTGCCTATTTGTTGCTCCTGGATCTCTGCCTCCTTCACCTGATTTTTATCTTTTTCTGCATCTGTGGGGATTATTGTGTTGATGTTTTTTAGGTTTTTGTTTTTTTTTTTTTTTGGTGCTTGTTTTGTTTGCCTGTTTTATTTGGTCATAGTTTTACTTTTGTTTTTTGCTTTTTGGATTTTTTTTTCATCCACTTAACAGCAGAAATGACCTTGTGATTTTTATAGTCAAGTTTTGATACACAGGTGTTGCACAAAAAGGTTGTTTTTGTTTTTAAAAGTAATCTCAGACACACAACTGCAAGCCCCTGTGATTGGAGAACTGAGTGCTCTCAGACAGCAAATTGTGCATGAACAGGAACCTTGTAGTTCCTATCTCCATTACACATGGCAAAATGGAAAGTGGCTGGAATGGTGCCAATTCTAGCCTTGCTTTTGCCTTCTTTTGCTGCCGTGCCATAAAACCGTGCCAGAGTCATCAATGAACTGGGTTCTCCCAGGATGGGGTGTGCAGGGATGATCCCTCAGCTCCTGTGTGCACCTGGTGTGCACCAGGCCAGGCACGCGACCGTCATCCACAGCCAGCCTCTGTCTGCAAAGAGAGCAGGGAGCTGCAGCTCTGAGGAACTCCGGGCTTAGGGAGCAAACAGACCAAATCCCTCATTCATATCAGTCACTTCACTTGAGGGTTTTCTGCTGATAGATTTTTATCTTCCTGCCCAGAGCTGGAAAAAAATAACCCTGGCAGTTTGCTTTTGCTGTGAAGAGACTCTTGTCAACAGGTTCCAGGGCTGCTTCTTCTTGGAACTAAAAGCAGAGCAAAACTCTTCTGTTGGTCACATCAAACCAACATAAGTTTCATGAGTCTGTGAAAGACATAAGAATGTAAATATTATTTCATATTATTGTACTTACTGTTTTCTAGTTCAGTGGAGTAATTAGGTCATCATTCACTATATCAAATAACTGGAAATAAGCTCTGGAAAAGGAGGTTTATTTAAAACTAAGATTGTTGAAACTATGTTTTAAAAAACGGAAGGAATTCCATGAAGAAAACTATATGGTAAAAATAGAGTTAAACTTCTCCCCACTCCAAGCTATGACAAGGGTGTGATGTTTTCTGAAACTTGCACTGTCAACTTTTATGGTGATCCACTTGGAAATGTCCCTGAGGACAGGTGGAGTTATTTGGGAAGTGCTTGGCTTAACCTGGGTAACGGATTACTATTTTTAGTGATATAAACCTGTACAGCTTCAAGATTCACAACCACAGTCCAGATTTGTGGCTCACTGCATGGATGCCTGTCTGAATTAAAACAATGTTTGTGAGGCAGCTAAAGAGCTTAGACCTCAGAGATCAAAAGTCCTGGGAGGAGGTAGGAAGGATAAAATCTTGTTTCAAAGGCTGTTTCTTCAATCCTAGGATGCCAGAAGTATGGTAGACTACACCTGTCTCCAAATGTCATTCAATTACAGGAAAACCCTCTGCAGTGCTAGACACCACGACAAATTACTTGACACTTTGCCTCACAATGCATCAACATTAATTCTAGTGAGAGGTAGGCCTTAGTTGCAGTCTGATTAGAGCAAATCAACATGGTGTGAATGGCAACAAGAATTTGCTTGTGAACAGATAATTATGTCCCACTCAATAATGAGAAAATTTGCCTTGACCTGGAAGAAAGTAGACAGGGAGCAGTGCAGTATTTGGGTTTTATCCAGTGATAAAATGGGGCAAGAAGCTGTAACAAGTTACCTGTTCTACAGAACACAAGTACTGATACAGCCAAGAATACACCCACACAACAAAGAGATTTTCAGGACATTCCTTTATTTCTTAACATGGAATGGGCAGCAAATTGCTGGCATTGGTCTGAACTGGAAACTGTGTTCCTCTCCTGTTTCTCCTTGAGCACACTGTGTGTTATTTGTAGACTTCACTGCCCAGCCCATCAATCCTCTCTTGGCCATTTGCTAAATGGCACAACTACCAAAATACAGGTGCCAGCATAATCAGCCCAGCACTAATCCAGCACTGCTTTGATGGTGCACAGGAGCACAGAATGGCTTGGGTTGGAAAGGACATTTAAAGGCCATCTCGTCCCATGCCCTGCAGTGAGCAGGGACACCTTTAACTAGGTCAGGCTGCTCAGAGCACGAGCTCGAATGTCTGCAGGGTTGATGTCCACCTCTCTGGGCAACCTGTGCCAGGGTTTCAAAGCCTACTATTTTAAAGAATGGGATTCTTTTGTCTCGTCTGAATCGACCGT
Organism: Lonchura striata; assembly: GCF_050655825.1. Classification (NCBI taxonomy): domain Eukaryota; kingdom Metazoa; phylum Chordata; class Aves; order Passeriformes; family Estrildidae; genus Lonchura; species Lonchura striata. The sequence continues at coordinate 4,159,071 of NC_140734.1, read as the reverse complement.
CTTTTAGATTAAAACAAAACCCCCTCGCTCTGGTCACAAAGGGCCCTACTAAAAATTCTGTCCCATCAGTTTTACCCTGAAGGTACTGAAAGGCAGCAATCAGGTCTCCCTGGAGTCTTCTCTCTTCCAGGAGGAACAGCCCTAGCTCTCCCAGCCTATCTCCAAAGCAGAAGGGCTCCAGCCCTCACAGCATTTTGTCCCTTTTCTGGACTAGACCCAACAGAACCATGTCCTTCATGTGTTGGGAGCCAGAGCTGGATGCAGTACTCTTGTCGTGGTAGAGATGGAGACAATGCAAAGCAACACACTCCATTTCCAGAAGGCTTCAAAGCCTGTTTTTATTCTAGCATGCATGCTTTTCCTACATTCTTACAAAGCGTGTAAGTTTACACTTTACTCATTGGTCACAAGAGACAAGCAAAGTACTTATTGGAATAGGCAGTTGCAGGTTTCTCTTATTCATCCTTCTTTCTTCGTTTGTATATCAACGCCCTTGGTAGAAAATTCTTTTGGGCTAAACATGGATCCTCTTATCAAACTTCTCTCTGGCTCACCAAAGTTGCTGTAAATTGCATGAATCTTTAAAATTAGAGGGTTTTGGGAAAGCTGCAAAAGGCAGGCCTCAGAGACAGCAAAACTGCAACTAAAGCTAAGCACTAAGATTTGTCAGCAGAAAAATTATGTAAGAAGCAGAAAAGTTAGGACAAATGGAACAATGGTCTGTGTATTAACACGTGGCTAGAATGACTCCCTAAGCTACAGAAAAGTATATCTAGCAAGATATTAGGAAGTTCTAAGCTTACTAATGGAGCTCTGGACATTGGGTTTTAAGGCTTAAAATACAAGTAGGTATTGTATTGGAAAGAAGCAAGCATTTTTTTAAGAAAAGGTACGTGTGCTTATAGTGGTTGGATAAATCTATTGTCAGTATGCTTTTGCTTTGTATGACTGGTCAAAATCTTGTAAAGTATGTTATAAAATTAAGTTGTTTGTCTGCTGCCGGGCATGTGAGTTGCTGGCATCTACCCATTGTCACAACGATGTAATGAGACTGATGCTAGAAAAGAAACAGCTCGGGACGTGTTCCTCAGCAGTCCTGTTCCGTTCCTCATTTGTACATAAACCCCAGGCCAGCAATATAAAACACCATCCACAGTAGTGCAGGTGGAGTCTCACCAGAGCAGAGCGGTGCAATCACCTCCTTCAACCTGCTGGGCATTTTCCTTTGGATACACATGGCTGACACATGTCCAGCCTCTTCTCTAGCAGCAGCCCCAAGTCCTTCTTGGCCGGGCTGCTCTCCATCCCTTCATGCCTCGAGCTGTGAGATCAGCAGGGCTGGGACTGTGTCACAGCTTTTGGGCAGAGCTGCTGGGCAGGATGAGCTCACTCCCAGAGAAAGTAGAACCCACTCCCCAGGCAACTCCAGCCTAGCCATGAGGTCACAGCAGGCTCTGGGGTCACAGCAGGCTGAGGTCACAGCAGGCTCTGAGGTCACAGAGGTCCCAGAGCCCCGTGGTTGCAGAGCACCACAAGGCCCCAGCAGGCAGTCCTGGAGCACAACTGCTGCGGCAGCAGCGGCGGTGGCAGCAGTGGTGCTGACATTGGGACAGCGGCCTCAGGACAGTGGTGGCAGCGAGAGCGGCGGGACTGGCACAGGGCAAGGCACCATGGCCCTTGCTCTGCGCCTCCTCCTCCTGCTCCTCCTGACCGTGGCCCTGCCTGCCAGGGCTGCCCAGGCTGCTCCGCTGCAAGCGCGGGGCGCAGGTGAGCCAGCAGCCTGGCTGCCCTTTCCCAAGACAGCGCTCCCTGCTCCCCGGGAAGCGCTGGGGATGGTTTTCCCTGGGCTTTAGGGAGGGTTTCCTCTGATAGAGGGAGAGAGCCCCCCTGGGCCCTGGGCTGTGCCAGCCACCCCTCCAGGGATGTTGCACAGCGTCTGCAAAGAGGGTGGGCAGTGACCAGGTGCCAGCCCAGAGTTCCCAAGGCTCTTTCCAGCTTTGGCTGTGTCCATTGCCACCTGGCTCCCACAGCCTTACTGATCCCCTGTCAGTTCCCAGTTCCATGAGGCAGAAGGGGATCCCAGCACACCATGGAAATGGGTCTGATCTGTGCTCCCTTCTAGATTGGTATCATGACTTGGGTGATTTGGAAATGCTGGTAAATGACGACTTCAAGACCTTTCCAGATGGTGAAGGCAAGTTCTCAATGTACCTTTCCTGACAGAATAATCAGTGTCAATCTGGCAAGAGCTCCCTTCTGTCCTAAGTTCCTCTGAAGGTTGATGGATTCAGGAAAATTTGCCCTGCTCCTTTCTCAAGCCCTGAGTTATCCCACAGGATTGCTGTCAGTAGGAGGAAGGAGCATTTAGCTGTCCATCTTCCTCCTGTGCGCAATGCCAGAGTGTCCTTCTGTGTGCTCTGTGCAGCCCCAGAGAAGAGCAGAGAGGGAAGGGGCCGGGCCCAGGGCTGTGCCCCGGGGCTGAGCCTTGGGTGCAGCCTGAGGATCTCCTGCAGCACCACGGGAGCTGTTCTGTCCTGCCTTTCTTTGCAGCTGAACCTGTTGGTGAAGGTGGTGCAGCTTCCCAACCCATCCCCATCACTGAGCCTCTGGGAGATGGTGAGGGTAGGTCAAGGCCTTTCCCCCTGCGAGAGCTGCCAGCTCAGAGCCCAAAGCTCGGCCAGGGGGGCATCGCTGCAGGTGCCAGGACAGAACCACGCACGTGTGTGCCCTGGCCCTGGGACATCCCCTCACTGCTCCTGGGGCTCAGTGCTGCCTGTGCAGATCTGCAGCGATGACAGAAGCTCCTGTGGCTGTTGAGTTACAGGTGTGGCTGCAGGGAGGACTTCTCTAGCTCCTTTTATGGCTACTGCCCGCAAGCCCAGCTCCCATCGCAGGGGTGAGTAGTGTGTCTCTGCTGACTCCACAGGCTGAGCACTGGTTTTGTGGGATCCACTGAGAAATGGAAATGTTTTGCTCTAAGGTCCTCCAACAGGGAACATAAAAGCTCCAGGATACAAGAAGCACCATGAGCCATCTGAAAACATGAGGCAAATGCTGAAGGAAATGGAACAGGCAGGACAAGGTGGGTGATTTCTCTCAGGCTTCCCCTGGGACTCAGCAGCCAGGGGCATTCCCTGCACATCTGGACAGGCTGTGCCCGACACAGCTGGAAAAGATTCATGGCAGCCTCGCTGCCCTGCTGCTGCTCTCATGGCCTGCAGGGCTGTTTCCCAGCCTGGGCTGGCTGCAGCTTCTCCCCAGCCTCTGCAGGAAGGCATTTGGCACCAGCTGACAGGGACCCCAAACTGCAGCACGGGCCTGACATGCCCTGCAATTTCCCATTCTCTGGGTTGATCAGAAAGGGCACCTGTTTGGAGAGCAGAGAGCTGTGGCCACCCAAATAGTTTTTAGAGATTTCCTAATTCTTAACCATTACTTTGACATTCACTGCCTCCTGAAGATGCCACCTTCCTACTGGGGAACAGCCCCACCTGATCCAGCTGTCCCTTTTCCTTCCTCTAGAAATGGAAGGAGAGGCTGTGCTGAAGGCTGAGTTTCCCAGAGGAAGCAGTGGCTCACTGGCAGCCTCTGCTGCAGGAAGGGAGGCGCTGCCAGGCACAGTCACAGGAGGTAATTGCTGTGCCTCTGGGCCTGAGCCCTGCTGAGCCTTGAGCTGCCCTCTCTGCTACTTGGCAGAGCCGGCACAACCTGGACAAGGCTGGCACAGCCCAGAGGAATTGTTATGCTCAGGGCACTCAGGGTACTGAGCAGTCCTGCTGGGGTCCCTCCATGGGAGACACATCCCAAAACCCGGGAGTGACTGCACGGGGTGCCCGTGGTGGGGAAAGGGCAGAGGGGGAGATGAAGGCTCCAGTGTGTCCCGACAGGGCCTGGGTATGAGCCCTTGGGCTGGGGGAGCAGTTCCAACAGAGGGAGGGAGAGAGGGAGTGCAGGAGGGAAGGAATGGTTCTGGCACTACATGCTGCACTTATCCTCAGGACTTTAGGGTTGTTTCCCTCTGTGGGAGGGAGAGGGCCCCATGGCCCTTGGGGTACTCATGCCACCCCTCCCAGGGATGTTGCACAGGGCCTGAAAAGAGGATGGAGAGTGGCCAGGAGCCAGCCCTGAGTTCCCCAGACCCCTGTGCAGCTTTGGCTGTGTCTTTTCACATCTGGATCCAATGGCCTTACCTGAACCCCTTGCAGTGCCCAGTTCCCACAGGCAGAGAGGGATCCCAGCACATCAGGAACTGGTTCTGGTCTTTGCTCCCTTCTAGATTGGTATCATAAAATGGCTTATATGGAAAATCTGGTGAATGATGGTTTGGAGAATCTAGATCGTGGTGGAGGCAAGTACTCCGTGTGTCTTTCCTAAAAGAATAATCAATGTCATTCTGACAAGAGCTCACTCATGATCCATTTACCTTAACATTATCTCAGGGCTGAAAGATTCTGTAAAACTTGCCCTGCTCCCTTCTAGAGCCCAACAGTGATTCCACAGGATCACTGTCAGTGGGAGGAAGGAGCATTTAGCTGCCCATCTTCCACTCATGTGCAATGTTAGTGTGTCCTTCTGTGTGCTCTGTGCAGCCCCAGAGAAGAGCAGAGAGGGAAGGGGCCAGGCCCCGGGCTGTGCCCCGGGGCTGAGCCTTTCACAGCTCCTTTGCCGGCCCCAGGGAGCCTGAGCTGCTCCTGCTGCTGCTGCCAAGCCCTGGCCTCCACTGGGGCTGGGTTTAGAGCTGCTGGCAGCTCCAGGGAGTCCTTTCTCCCCTGACTGCCCTGCAAGGAGCTCCTTCCTTCCCAGTGCAGGCCCACCGCAGGCTCGTGGTCCCCCTGCCCCTGCTCCTGAGTGGAAGGCAGAGCTGAGGGAATGCCTTGGAGGGCACCAATCACCCAGGGCCACTCACTGCCACTCCAACCTGAGGGAGACGTGCCACACCTTTCTGTTAAGGTCCTCCTAGAGAGAAGAACCAAGGCAGAGGAGACAGGAAATCCCTGGAGGCTGCCAAACATCTGGACCAAATGCTGAGTGATCTGGAGAGACAGCGTGGTGGGTGCATTTCCCTCCCCCTTCCCCTGGGACTCAGCAGCCAGGGGTGTTCCCTGCACATCTGGACAGGCTGTGCCTGGCACAGTGGGAAGGGATCCATGGCAGCCTCGCTGCCCCGCTGCTGCTCTCATGGCCTGCAGGGCTGTTTCCCAGCCTGGGCTGGCTGCAGCTTCTCCCCAGCCTCTGCAGGAAGACATTTGGCACCAGCTGACATGGAGCCCATACTGCACCATGGCCCATGCACACCCTGACATCCCCTGCAATTTCCTGGTCTCCAGGCAGATCAGGAGAGGTGGTGTTTTGGAGAAGGGAAGGTTCTTTCTACTTCCAAAAGTTCATCTGATTTCCTGATCATTCTCCATGACTTTGACCAGTATTGGGTCATGAAGATGGCACCTCCCCGATGGGGAAGAGTCCCATCTCATCCAGCTGTGCCTTTTCTTTCTCAAGCCATGAACCAAAAGTCTGTACAGAAGGTGGCTGTTCCAGAAAGAAGCAGTGGCCTAGTGCCAGCCTTTACTGCAGGAGGGCAGGAAGTTCCAGGCACTGGCACAGGAGGTAATTGCTCCAGTGTGTCCTGACAGGGCCTGACTCTGTCCCCTGGGGCTGGGGGAGCTGTCACAGGGCAGGGAGGGCCAGGGCTGGCAGGGGCTGCTCAGGGATGGGTTTGGCCCCTGTCCCTCCAAGCAGCCACGGCCCAAGCAGCTGCGCTGGCCCCGGGCTCTCCTGCCGGGCTGCTGGGCTTTGTTGGGTGGCACAGCCTGTGCCAAGGGGCGGCAAGGTGCCTGCAGGCCCCAGCTCTGGGCAAACAGAGAACGTCCTGGCCGTATCCACCGTGCTGCCAGCTCAGCAGTGCAGCACAGAGCGGGCTCACGCTCCCCATTGCTCCCACAGAAATGCTTGGCAAGTCCAGTACAGATGCCCTGAATCCACCGAGCACCCCAAGAGTTTTCTGCCCCCAGCATGTACGCAGGTCCTGCATGATAGGCACGGTGGTGACACTGTTCACTGTGCCACTTTCTGTGGTCCTGTTCTGTTTCGGGTTCCGGTGGTGGAAGGAACAAAAACAGTAAGTTGTTGCGGATTTCTACCCTCCAGCATCTTCAAAGGTTGCTGATAGGGAAGATTCCCGGTCATGCTGCAGTGGAGCTGTGGCCAGTCCATGGCTGTGCAAAGAACTCTGCTGAGGGTTCTGCTGCTGCCCAGTGCTTTCCTTGGCCTCTTCATTGCTGGGCCTTGTCCTGGGGGGCCGCTGGGGCTGCAGCCAGTGCTGGCTCCCCCTGAGGCTGCCTGGCCAGGAGCAGCCCCAGGGGCACAGGGCAGAGGCACAGCAAGGTGGGGAGGAGAAAGAGCGGGGACGAGATGGCCCCTGAAAGGCAGAGGCGCTCTGGGGCCCGCTCCTGGCCAGGGAGCCTGCCCAGAGCCGTCCCCTGCTCGCCGGGGCCTCGAGGGGCAGCTGTCCAGCTGGGTCAAGGTGTGCCAGCCGCTCCAGCCGTACTGGGGAGCCTTGCCAGCTCTGGGCCCTGCTGTGCAGGAGGGTCCCTGTGTGCCACTGGCAGCTGGGGCCTCAGCCACTGCTCTCTCCACAGCAGCGCTGCCGCAGCTCCAGCATCCCGGCCGAGAAGGCGTGACTCCCCCTCGCCCCCAGGGAGCCCAGAGAGCCTCGGGTCTGGCAGCTCTCAGACATCGCCTCAGCAGCAGCAGCTGCCCAAGAAAGCAGAGCCCCAGCGCTCCGTGCCTCCCCCACGGCCCCCCAGACCAGTTGTGATGCAGAAGCTTCCCGAGATCCCCCCACCTCCTCCCCTCCCGAGCCCCCCGCCCTGGTCCATCTAGGACTGGAAGTGGGCCAGCCATGGCAGGGCACGGGCTACCAACAGCTTGGGGCACCTGCTCTCCTTTACAAATAACACCCTTACCTATGCACAACAGCCACAGTCACTTTTCATACTGTTCTACCTTCAACAGGAAGGGCTGAAGATTCTTCCCTGTTCTGTTTCATCCTTTACCACTTAGATTTTCATACAGTTGGCTGCTGGCTGCATCTCTTAAAGGCTTTATTAGCATTGCATGTTTTACCCCACCTATCAGGCGAAAAAAAAAAAAAATATTATTCAGTTTAGACTTTGTTTTTAGTGTGGTTGGGCCACTCACATTTTGAGTAATTAATTTTCCATAATACTTCTTCCTTTTTCCTTACTATTCATAAAAAGTTCATCTGGACTTAAAAATCACCACAATTACTGAGACTTCTCTCAAAGCCGAGGGGAACCTAGCACAAAATATTCTCCCTGTGTACTGCACAACAAGAAATATTCAGAGGAAACTAGAGTGGCAGCTGAGGCTTGTGGAACTCCCAGAATAATGAGCCTGCAGAGGAGGCAAAGAGCCCTAGCCTTGGTTGAGGGAACTTCTCCTCACAGACTCCTCTGAGAATGTGGCACTCCAGGAGGGGAAAGCTTTTAAACCTTTGCCTTACCTTCCTCCTGTGCTAAAATGTAAGGCTCTTCCTGAGAATAAACTGAGCTATAAAATATTCTTTATTCCTCAACAAAGCTACTCAGGTTTTCGATTTATCTTAAAAGAGCAAAACCAAATGGGGCCAGAAATTTCCCATCAAAGCCTGTTTGCAGAGAAACCCCACCATAGGAAAGAAAATATTTATTAGCATCAGTTCACTCAAAAGAAACCCAGCCCTGAATTGAGCAGCGCTTTAAATGAACTTGAATTCACTTTCCTCACATATCAGCTGGTTTGGTTTGCTCTTTTTTTGTCCTAGAGAGAATATTCAAACTATTTGCTCTTGACAGGACTCCTTGGATGGTACTCAAACCTGGTTCCTCATGATGCCTTGTCTGGCCTGTTAATGCAGCCTGTTAGCAGCACCTGGCTTTGCCACCCTGCTCATGGTAGCGGGGCACGGCTGGTGCCATGGTTCCCTCTGGTGACACGGTCCCCTCTGGTGCCACAGTCCCCTCTGGTACCCCGGTCCCCTCTGGTGCCACAGTCCCTCTGGTGCCCGTCCTGGTTTGTGGCATGTCCATGCTGGTGGAGGATCCCTGCTTGTGCTGCTGACTGCGTTCAACAAGGCCGGTCCTACTCGCCAGCCAAAGAGAGACTAAAGTCACTGCTTTGGGCAGCTTCTTTGAGCGAGTTTAACGCTTACTCATCTCTATGCCAGACCCCTGAAAAGCCACACAGCAACACCATAAAGTCAGCTCATCGACAGAGGTGAGCAGGTCTGAGCGAACAGAAGGTCGGCTTTCAAGCACATTGGGTTTTTAATTTAGTGGAAGCACTCACTCGTTCACGAGCCTTACTTGTCCAAGTGGATTGTGCAATGCTGCTGTCTTGCTTGCGTTCAAGAGAAAGCAGAGGGGAGAAAGGAGTTAAGAAATGAGAGACGCACCTGTGGCGCAGGCTCGGCAGCCAGACGGAGCAGGGCGGCACCGGGCCGCTTTGCCGGAATCCCTTTTGGTGCCGGACAAAGGCGGACGCTGCTCGGCGAGCGGCGCTGGAGCGGCGGCGGCCCCGCCCCGCCCGTCCCGCCCCGCCGCGGGCCGGGGCCGAGCGCTCGGCCGGGCGGGCGCTCGGGATGCTCGGGCAGCGCCGCGGGCCGGGCGGGCGCGATGGAGCCGCCGGAGGGCTGGGACCCCTACGGGCGGCCGGCCCGGCGCACGCAGTGGCTGGTCAGCGCCCTCGCCTCCCACTATGGGCTGGTGCGCGGTGTGGAGAACGAGATCGCCGTGCTGGCCACCGGCCTGGACCGCTACCTGCAGGAGATCTTGCAGCGCCTGGGCCATGCCGGGGCGGGCCGCATCCCCGGCGAGGACTGCCGCACGCTGTGCCGGGTGCTGGGGCTGGAGGAGGCGGCGGAGCCCGAGGAGTGCGCGGGGCTGTGGGACGGGCTCTCGGCCGAGCTCACCTTCCGCCAGTTCCACGCGCGGCTCTGCGGCCACTTCAGCACCCGCGCGGGGCCGCGGCTGCCGCCGGGCCGGGAGAGCGAGCACATCGAGACCCAGATCCGCCTGCGCAGCCCCCGCCGCCGCCGCCGCCGCCGCGCCGACCCCGCCGGCCGCGGGGCCGCGGGCAGCGCCGAGCGGCGGCCGCCGGGGCCCCGCTGCCGAGAGCGCTGCGAGGAGATGGTGGCGCTGGAGCGGCCGAGGAGCGCATGGCCAGGCTGCGGGAGGAGAACGGCACCTGCGGGAGCTGCTGGAGCACATGCGCGCCGCCCTGCAGAGCAGCGGGGCGCGGTGCCTGGCGCTGCAGGTGAGTCCGGGCCGGCTTCTGCACCGGCCTCCCGGGGGCGGCTCGGCCGGGCCCGAGTGCTGCAGGAGAGATGCTGCTCTCGGAAAGTCAGTGCTGTAAATTGAGACGAATCATTTGATTCAGCCTTTTAAGATCAATTAATAATTTTATTAATTACAGCAAGCGATAGCAAGCAAACAGCGCTGGGTGCAGCTGGGGAGTCTGCGCTCTGCCATGGGGTGACACCCTTCCTTCTCTTCAGTCCCTTTTTATACTTTCCTTTTTCGTATCTTCTCTGCGTTGTGCTGGCAACAGTTGATTTCACAAGAGGGGTGATGGGTCTCCTCTGCTGCGGTTATCCAGCCAGTTCCAGCCAGTCCTGCAAGATCTTTCTTTTTTTTTCCATACATAGTTATCACATTGTTTTACAGTATTTGCTTGCGGTTACCTAGCCTTGCCTAATCTTGCAAGTTCCATGCCCCGACCCCCACCCTTTTCCTCTACCCTAATTTCACACTCTTGATGAACAAACAAGGCAATGCAGTTTTTCACATTCCCCCGTTTTTTTTTCTTCTACCATTTTGTTCATCAAATCGTTTTATTTTTTGGTGGGCTAGAATTAAAGTCTCTCCTACTTCAGGATTTCTAGGGAGAGTTTCATATTTGGCTTTGATCAGCATCAGGTGTGCTGCCTTCAATTTTCTTTTTGCTATTCCAATTTTATCTCCTGCTGTTTGCCAATCTGAGGCTATTGTTTTACACTCTCAGTACCTACAGAAATATTCCCTAGGGTAATTGCAATACCCTTTCCCTGGGTTTGATGCTGGACGCATATAAAATCCTATGTTATTAAAACAGGGCTCTACAGGGGCTAGTTTGCATAACCGTGGGGTAAATCTAGGGGGTCTGGATGTTATCTGACTCTGAATTACTCTACTATATACTCCAGTTATTGTCTACTTAAAGGGTTGGTGCAAAGCTGGGGAACCCTCTCTTTGGTATACAGTACAAAGCACTAACATATTATTTTCCAATAAGGGTGGGGTTATGACCTTGTTTTTATTGCATAATATCTTGTTTTCCCCTCTTGGGTTTGTTGCCTTTCTGGTGTTTCAGAGGCAATCAGACCGGTCGTCTGGGGGAGCCTAGTACTCGGTTGGCAATAGTTGGAGCATTTCAGCATTATTCTATTTGGGGGGGACCTGGCTTTTTCCCCTCTGCCTCGCTTGCCGTCTCCGGTGCTTCAAGCCGCGAGGTGAATTATCTCCTCGGCAGCAGCGGTACTCGTCTGGGCGTCCTTTCCCCTGCTCCCGCCTAACTTCATACTGTTCCCAATTTTTATCTTTGACCGGGGGTGGGTCGCACGGGACCCCCTTTAGTTCCCTCTGACAACACCTTTTTAGAATTTGGGCAACAAATGGAGTGGGTTTGTTAGTATGGAAACAAAAGTTTCCTGATGCACTCCTTTGGTGTATATTTTTTACCAGTCCTCAGACTCGAAACAAATCTACTGATTTTTCAATTTTCTTGATTTTAACACAATTTCTGTTCAGACCCCAGTTGGCGGCCTCCCCCCTTGGCAATGGACCTGCCACCGTTCTTGGCAAATTTTACATGCAAAGCACCTGAAAGGACAACAATCACAATCTACCTTATTACAAATTATCAAATAATCATTAAAATAATTACTAACACACACAAAAGGATAATAAGTATAATCTACCTTATTATAAACTACTAAAAAATTACTAATAAGTAGGTAATTATATCCCTTTTTGTTCTCCTTTGCAACCGACTTAAATGATGCACACAGAGTTCCTAGATTTTTCTTAATGGTGACCTTCAAATTCCTAGGCTGGCTGTCTACTTTCCACTGGTCATCCATGGTGGCTGGACTTTTAACTCGACTGGCATGCGTCCACTCTTTCTCGGCCGTCCGTATCACAGTTCTTGTGGTTTTCTTTCTTCTCAGATTTTACTAAAAGTAGGAACTACTTCATAGGCATATTTAGAATTAGTAAAAATAGTCCCACTTTTTCCTTTCAATAAATTTAGAGCTTTAAGCACAGCATATAATTTGCATGCTTGGGCTGACCAGCTGGGGCTAAGGGGACCAGATTCTACTGTCTTAAATGTTTTCTCATCTATTATAGCATACCCGATTTTTTTTTTTTAATTTTTTTTTTTTTTCAGAACTCGAGAGAACTTGTCTACATATAATTGAGCTTCTTCTTTTAGTTTTTCTTCCTCATGATCTGGCTTTATTTTTGTTTGTTCCTTTATCTGTTGGAGGTAAACATGTGTTAGTTCTGTAATTGGTTCTTTATATAAAAAAACACTGGGCCGGGTTTTTCAGGCCCGTGGTTTCTTAACTTAGGCGAAGAGACTAGGATGCCTTCATACGTTAGGAGTCTGGCATCCGTTATCTATTTGTCGGCCTTCTGTTGCAAAACTCCATGAATGTTATGGGGAGATAAGACTTTTAGCTCACTTCCAAAGGTTATCTTCCCAGCTTCCTCTATCAGAAGAGCAGTGGCTGGCTAATGGGATCAAGGAGTTTGGAGAGATATGCTACTGTTTTGGTTTTTTTTTTTGTTTTGTTTTGTTTTGTTGTATGTGTTGGGTTTTTTTTTTGTTTGTTCGTTTGGGTTTTTTTTTTTGCAATTAATAAATCATCCACATATTAATAACACTGTCCCTTCCCCTAAAGAATAACTTGCCAGTATTTGTTCTAAAACTTATCCAAACAGATTTGGGGATTTTGTAAATCTCTGGGGAAGGACTGTCCATCTAAATTTTTTTTTTTTTTGGTTTCAGTCCTTGCCTCCCCTCCTTAGGTATAGGATATTGCTTAATTCTGACAGGTATCTCCGGGTTCCTAATAGTTACTTCAAAGGGTTCAATGTTTAATTTTCCTGTACTATTAGGGGAGTACCAAACCTCTGAATTAATCTTTTTCTCATCCTCAGCCTGGAGAGGACACAATTTTACTGTTAGTTCTCCCTTGCTAATCTCTATCCCTATCCCAAATTTAACTATCAAATCTCTTCTCAGTAAATTATAATCTGCTTTTGGAACTAATAAAAATTACTCAATTACTAATTTGGAGTTACTTTCTAAAAGGACATCCTTGATTACAGGTACTCCAAAGGGTTTCCCTTTGGCTCTAATCACTTGTATTATTTCAGATGAAATCTTACACCCTTGGGGAAGGGTCCGGACACTCGGTCTTTCCGCCCCTGAGTCCACAAGGAACTCATATTCTTGCTTCTGGGGACCTATTTTTAATTTTACCAGGGGCTCTGTTCTTTCTCTTGTCCCCAGCAGATAGAGCCCCTGACACCCCTAATCTTCCTTAAACTGCTCTTCATCAGCCATCCTTTGTCGGCATTCCCGCTTCATATGTCCCTTTTTCCCCCAGTAAAAGCAAACAATCCTATCTCCTCTACCTTGTCTTCCTTCATTCACCTGCCGACCAGCTCCCCTCAAACCTCCTGGGTGGCCACCACCCCTTCTTTGGGGAGATTGCCTCTGTCCTTCCCTTACAGCTGCTAACATAATCTTAGACTGCTTCTTGTAGTTCTCATCCTCCCTCCTAACATAAACCTTCTGAGCCTCCCGCAGTAACTCATCCAGCCCCCTCGCTTGCCTCCCTTCTAACTTTTCCAACTTCTTTCTAATATCCATCCACGAGTTTACCACAAAATGAACTTTCAACAGTGTCTCCCCTTCAGGAGTGTTAGGGTCCACTCCTGAATATAACTGAAAGGCTTTTCTCAGCCTCTCCAACAACTCAGTTGATCTTCATCCTTTTTCTGTTGTTCCTTGAATGCCTTTTGTACATTCTGTCCATGAGGGACAGCCTTCCTTATTCCCTGTATTATTATATTTCGCAAATCGCCCATATGGGTATGGTGTAACGGGTCTTGATTATTCCACTGGGGATTCTGTAGGGGCCATTTAGTATCTGCTAATGGTCCCTGCTGATGTTCATCATCCCAGATTCTCATGCCCGTTTCCCTAATCATTCTCCTTTCTTCTGCAGAAAACAAAATCCCTAACATGGATTGCATCTCCTCCCAAGTATAAATATTAGGTCCCAAAAAATGATCCAACCGCTCCACCACCCCTAAAGGATCTTCTAACAAATTTCCGAGTTCCTTTTTAAATTCCCTAGCATTCCCCGAGTTTAATGGGACGGATATGTACCCTATTCCTAGAATCTGGGCAGGCTGTCCTGGTTGCGCTGCATTTGGGTTAGGCACCATTCCCATTCCATGCTCCCTAAGGGGAAATATAGCCAATTCTTGCTTTCCCTTTTGTCGGGTCTGGCTTCGGGTTACTCGCCGAGAACCCTCAGGGATACTTTCCTCCAACCTTTCACCTTCTGGACCCTCATCCTCCGATAATTCTTGGGTGGGTGCCGAGGGACCCGGGTGGTCTACTAGCAAAGGATCCGGGGGCGGGGGGTATAAAGGTTGTGGCGGTGGAGGTGGCAATGGAAGAGAGGGTGGTGGTGGCGGTATATAGGGAGGGGGGATACCTGGGGGTAATTCAATTTCTTTTGGCCTCTTTTTCTTCCTCTCGATATTGAGAGCAAATAATTTTGTCCTTGTCTATCCTCTTATCTAGAGGACTGCATATTTACTTTTTTCTAAATTAAGGGGTTCTTTTGAATTAATGTAAATATTTAAGGCCTGACAGATCCAATCCTCAAAAGACCCAAATATCGGCCAATATAACTGATCCCCTCTTATTTGTTTCCCCCCCCAAACTTCCATGCAGTAATGAGCCATTTTTTCTTTATCTTTTCCCTTCCTAGAAGGAAAGGCATTCCAGTATTTAATCATTGAGCCTAATGGACTATTCTCTGAAATATGGGGAAGTTTTACAGGGATTCCCCCACCCATGGGTTCAGCAGGCTTGCTTTTCCTCTGACCCATTTTCTGGAGTGCCTTCTAACACACACACACTTGCTTCCCTCAATTCGTGGCCCAGTCCGTCGCCGGATATGGGAACCGCACTACTATGAGGTCCGCACTTGCCTGGGGAGTCCGAGCTGCCGGCCCCCCTCTCATACACCACACTCGTCACACTGCAGGATTCCCGACCCCCGACCAGGCGGTCCTGTTCTCCCAGAACAGGCCTCCTCCGGACACCAGGTCCTTCGGAAAATACTTACACCATCCGGTGTCTTTGCCCGGGGCTTCGTGCACAAAGATTAAGGGGGTCGCCGGCAGTTCTTTGCTTGCTATCGGATTTTAGGTTCATCGGTTGGAGTCTGGGGAGGAGTGTACCCGTAAGGCCACTGTTAAAGCAAAGGCAGTGGGGCGCCTCCTTAGCGAGGCCCCCTCTCCAGGTGTTCCGATCCGAGTCACGGCACCAAATTTGTTATAAATTGAGACGAATAATTTGATTCAGCCTTTTAAGTTAAATTAATAATTTTATTAATTACAGCAAGCAATAGCAAGCAAACAGTGCTGGGTGCAGCTGGGGAGTCTCCGCTCCGCCAAGGGCTGACACCCTTCCTTCTCTTCAGTCCCTTTTTATACTTTTCTGTTTCGTATCTTCTCTGAGTTGTGCTGGCAACAGTTGATTTCACAAGAGGGGTGATGGGTCTCCTCCACTTGAGGTTATCAGTTCCAGCCAGTCCTGCAAGATCTTTTTTTTTTGTTTCCATATATAGTTATCACATTGTTTTACAGTATTTGCTTGCAGTTACCTAGCCTTGCCTAATCCTGCAAGTTCTATACCCTGACCCCCACCCTTTTCCTCTACCCTAATTTCACACTCTTGATGAACAAACAAGGCAATGCAGTTTTTCACAGTCAGTGTTTGTCACCCCTCCACTGCTGGACCGAGACCGCAGTTGTTCATTCAGCCTTGGCATTAACTTTTTTTTATAAAGTTGAGTTACAGGGAGGCTTTAAGGAGCAAGGTATGGCACCGGTGTGCCATTAACTATAGTTATGGATAGCACTCTATTTAAAGTGTAGGGGAGCTCAGCTAAACAAACCCACGTGTACAATGCTGCTGCTTCTTCTACTGCATGTGCAGTCAGGATGTGCTGATAGCATTTGCTGGATGTGCACCACCACAGGGTTTTTCCTGAAGTAACAACTTTTGGATTCTTACCTGCACAAGCAGATGCAGTGTCTCAGTCAGAAGTGCCTATAAGAAATATTGGAAGGATGTTTTCTTCAGAGTGTGGTCACAAGAGTTCAGAGTTGGAGCCAGTTCTGCAGGCAGACTGATTAATAGTCTGGGGCTCCTCTGCAGAGCCCCATTAATTCTGGGGCTGGCTTCTGCTGGTTCTGCTATCCTGGCTCGAGTGACACACTTAACAGCAGTTCCATTACTCTGTCATGAAATAGCGTGGAACAGGCAGAGCAGGGAAGGGCAGCATGAACCGATTGTTCTGGCAGCTCTGACCAGGTCTGACCAGGTCTGATTTGATACTCACACAGCACTCACAGAACCCTGCTCCACCTGTGACACTTCCACTTGCAGTAGATGACTGTTCTCTTCACAATGTCCAGCAAGGCAGGTCAAAGACACTTTCACCATTTGCATCTAAAAAAGGGAAAGGAAATCAGCAGCAGCCATGAAGTCACCAGTCTGAGGTCCCAGGAAGAATGAAAACTACAAAGAGGAGAGCCCCAGAACACCCCCAGCTGCTCCCTGCCCTCTTCTTCTGAACACAACTTCATTGGAAATCTTTTTCAGCAAACTTCTGACTCCTAAGTACAGACCATAGTGATGACATTACAGGTATACAGAAACTTGTGCAATAACATAATAGTGAGTAGTTTGAAAAGTGAATGCATAGCTAGGTATTAAAATCTACTTTCCAGATATTGTTTCCTTGTCCTCAGTATTTGGCAAAGGTCAAGTAGCATTAGTTGCTGATCAACTCTATGTGATCAAAAAAAAAAAAGCCAACAAAGCCCAATCCAGCTACTTTCAGTCTTAATTAAAATCTATCAATTTCTCCCTGCTTTGTGCTCCTGGTCATTACAGGTGGGGCTGCAGGGAGGACTTTCCCTACTCCACGGCTGGATGCTGCACACAAGTCCAGCTCCCATTGCAGGGGTGAGTAATGTGTCCTTGCTCACCCCACAGGCTGAGCTTTGGTTTTGTGCAATCCATTCCTGGAAAATGGAAATATTTCTCTTAAGGTCCCCTGAGAAGAAAGAACAAACCTACAGGAGAGAGTAAGTCCCTGGAGGAATCCAAACATCTGGAACAAATCCTGAGTGATCTGGAGAGACACCGTGGTGGGTGCATTTCCCTCAGCTTTCCCTGGGACTCAGCAGCTGGGACCTTTCCCTGCACATCTGGACAGTCCCTGCCCAGCACAGTGGGAAGGGATCCATGGCAGCCTCGCTGCCCCGCTGCTGCTCTCACAGCCTGCAGGGCTGTTTCCCAGCCTGGGCTGGCTGCAGCTTCTCCCCAGCCTCTGCAGGAAGGCATTTGGTACAGGGAGCCCCAACTGCACCACGGGCTTGCAATCCCCGGCAATTTCCTGGCCTCCAGGCAGTTCAGGCAGGGCGCTGTTTGTAAAACAGTGGGTCCTGTGGCAGCCCCAAGAGCCTTGGCCTCTTCCTGACCCTTATCCATGTCTTTGACAAGTATTGCACCCTGAGGATGCCACCTCCCCAGTGGGGAATGGTTACACCTGATCCAGCTGACCCTTTTCCTTTCTCCAGAGATGGACCACAGGGCTTTGCTGAACGCAGCACTCTCTGGAGGAAGCAATGGCTCCATGCCAGCCCCCGATGCACGAATGAGGGAGATGCCAGACAGTGCCACAGAAGGTGATTGCTGTGCCAGGCTCAGCCAGCCTGAGCAGTCCTGGTGGGGTCCCTCTGTGGGAGCCACATCCTGAAACCTGGGAGTGGCTGCACGGGGTGCCCAGGATGGGGAAAGGCCGGAGAGGGAGAGCAAGGCTCCAGTGTGTCCTAACAGGGCCTGACTCTGTCCCCTGGGGCTGGGGGAGCTGTCACAGGGCAGGGAGGGCCAGGGCTGGCAGGGGCTGCTCAGGGATGGGTTTGGCCCCTGTCCCTCCAAGCAGCGACGGCCCAAGCAGCTGCGCTGGCCCCGGGCTCTCCTGCCGGCCTGCTGGGCTTTGTTAGGTGGCACAGCCTGTGCCAAGGGGCGGCAAGGTGCCTGCAGGCCCCAGCTCTGGGCAAACAGAGAACGTCCTGGCCGTATCCACCGTGCTGCCAGCTCAGCAGTGCAGCACAGCGCGGGCTCACGCTCCCCATTGCTCCCACAGACGTTATCACTGAAACAGGAATATATGTCCTGGATCCAGTGCGCATCCCAAGAATTGTCTGCCCCCAGCATGTGCACAGGTCCTGCATGATAGGCACGGTGGTGACACTGTTCACTGTGCCACTTGTGCTGATGGGCTGCTATCTTGGCATTCGGAAGCAAGAGAGCAGTCAGTAGTTCATTTTTCTCCACAGTTTTCTTGTAACTCTGCTCATAGCACTGGTACCGAACTTGTAGTCATGCTGCATGGAGCTGTGGCCAGTCCATGGCTGTGCAAAGAACTCTGCTGAGGGTTCTGCTGCTGCCCAGTGCTTTCCTTGGCCTCTTCATTGCTGGGCCTTGTCCTGGGGGGCCGCTGGGGCTGCAGCCAGTGCTGGCTCCCCCTGAGGCTGCCTGGCCAGGAGCAGCCCCAGGGGCACAGGGCAGAGGCACAGCAAGTTCTCAACAGTATTTGGGCAACACACATCAGGACAGGACACTGCTTATTTAGTAGCTCATGTAAAGTTTCATGGTAACAGTGATTTTACCGCACAAGTAAATTTGTTCCTGTTCTGTGTTTAAAGAAATCCATCCTGATGAAGGTTTAGCTTTGGCCTTGAGGCTTTGCTCTTTGTGTGAGTCCTGTTGTGGATTGATTCCCACTCAGTCTTGGAGCCAGTTTGGGGTAAAGGCTCATCCCGGCCCTGACTCTTGGCAGTTCTGGGCTCAAAAGGACCATCAATGCTGCACTGCACATGACGGGGGTTTAGGGCTGGATTATCAAAGGGCTCTGAGAAGTTTAAATTACAGTCTTTTTTTCTACATCGTTTTCTTTACGGAATTCCTTCCCTTTTTTAAAACTTGAAAGTTTGAAAAAGTTGAAAACTTGAAAGTTTGAAAAAAACCTTATTTTCCAGAGCTTATTCCAGTTATTTGATAAAGTGAATTATGGCCTATTTACCCCATGGCTGAATTAGAAAACAGTAAGTACAATAATATGAAATAATATTTACACTCCTATGTCTTTCACAGACTCATGAAACTTATGTTGGCTTGATGTGACCAACAGAAGAGTTTTGCTCTGCTTTTAGTTCAAAGAAGAAGCAGCCTCGGAACCTGTTGAGAAGACTCTCTTCACTTCATAGCTGAAGCAAACTTCCAGGGTTCTTTATTGAGGAATATAAAATCTATCTTTTCTGTATATATTCCTGACAAGTAACCGATGGAAATTAGGGATTTGGACTCTTTGGGAAGTACTGACCAGTTGGACATTGGCTCTCTGAAGCTCACTCTGTAATAATCAGTCTTTTTCAGAAGAGAATGTTCAGTATCTTCCTGGCATTACGTTTATATTTGTATTCAAAAAGACATCTTGAAAGAGATTTACAACAGCTCTTTACGGTGCCTTAGTTGACTTCTATCTCTTTCACCATAGGTGCCGATGAAAACCTGGATGGCTCCATTAAAAAAGCTGCAAAGCAGATCCTGGAAAAGGGCGCATACATCTGCTCCCACCCTCTAGACAGGAACTTCTGATCCCTCCCTGACAGCAGGCACTCATGAATGGAAATCAGGGACGAATTTGCTGCAGTTCCTGTATTGGACACCTTAAAAGCATCTGTTATTTAATGTCTTTACTAAATGTATCTGTATAAAATAAAACTTCTTTCTAACCACAATTCATAGGAAAAGGATAAATGAAGAGATTTTATTTAAAGCTGAAGTGACTTGATTATAGACATAGATTAGATTGATACAGATATAGATATATAAATTAGATATAGATATAGATATAGATATAGATATAGATATAGATATAGATATAGATATAGATATAGATATAGATATAGATATAGATATAGATATAGATATAGATATAGATATAGATATATCCAGTGTGGTGGTGTCTGTAGCTCTTCTCTTGAGCACTGAGGTCTTGAGGTGTTGTTTCTATTGTGTTTTCAATTGCAATTCTGTTTCAATGCTCGGTTCTATAAACCTCCCACTTTTGTGTTGCTATAGCATATTTTATCCTTAATGGATTGTTCCTTTCCCCTTGTGTTGTTGGTTTTGCCCTGGTTGTCCAACTTGCCAAAGACCTGCCCTTTGTAGCCGAATGTTCCCTGTTCCTCGTGCCACTGAATGTCAATCCCTTCTCATAATCGCCCCTTTCTCCAGAAACTTCCCTGTCCTTTTTGTATCCTTCGAGGCTCCATTGGTTTGTTTCAATTGTTTCCCTCCCCTCTAATTCCCTATTGGTTTAAACATTGTAATCCCCGCCTTGTGCTCCTCCCCAGGATTCTCCCAGTTGGTTAAAGCTCTGTACCCTCTCCTGTTTAAAAACCCTCCCGCAGCCTGCATTTGTGTGTTTCTGTCACTGACTCTCCTGGCAATAAACGCAGTTAGCAATCATACAGAAGACCTCTCCTTATTCCTTGTCCCTGCTCTTGACACTTTGCTCCTGTGCCATAGAGCAGTTGTGCCCTACAGCCGCACCCTGAATTGCGTGGCTGGAGAGACAGCATGGTGGGTGCATTTCCCTCCCCCTTCCCTTTGGACTCAGCAGCTGGGACCCTTCCCTGCACATCTGGACAGGCCGTGCCCGGGACAGTGGGAACGGATCCATGGCAGCCTTGCTGCCCCGCTGCTGCTCTCAGGACCTGCAGGGCTGTTTACCAGCCTGGGCTGGCTGCAGCTTCTCCCCAGCCTCTGCAGGAAGGCATTTGGCACCAGCTGATAAGGAGCTCAAATTGCACCATGGGCCTGAGATGCCTGCAATTTCCTGCTCTCTGGGGAGATGCAGAGAGGCAGCTGTTTACTGAAGGGTGGAGTTTTGGAGCAGCTCCAAAACTCTGGGCATTTGCCTTGTCTTTATCCACCTCTTTGACAAGTATTGCTGGGAGCAGAAGAGCACAGCAGAGAGGAATTATGGCATGCAGGCTCAGGGCTTTGGGCACTGAGCAGTCCTGTGCCAAGAGGCGGCAAGGTGCCTGCAGGCCCCAGCTCTGGGGAAAACAGAGAGTGAGAATGTGCTGGCCGTATCCACCGTGCTGCCAGCTCAGCAGTGCAGCATAGCAATGGCTCACTCTTTCCATTGCTCCCAAGATGCAGCTGGCACCTCAACACGTGCTGACAAAATCTGGAAAAGCATGAGAAGAGATTTCTGCTGGGGAACATCTTGTTTGATGAAGTTGGTGGCCATTGTGGCTGGTGCAGCACTTGGCCTGATGATGTGCTCGCCTGGAATCTGGTATTTCTGCATGAGAAATTGGTGAGTGTTTTGCTGATCTCATTCTCCAAGAGCTTCCTTTAAAGGCTGCTGACAGTCAGGGAAGATTCCCAGTGAGGCTGCAGTGGAGTTGTGGCCAGTCCATGGCTGTGCAAAGAACTCTGCTGAGGGTTCTGCTGCTGCCCAGTGCTTCCCTTGGCCTCTTCATTGCTGGGCCTTGTCCTGGGGGGCCGCTGGGGCTGCAGCCAGTGCTGGCTCCCCCTGAGGCTGCCTGGCCAGGAGCAGCCCCAGGGGCACAGGGCAGAGGCACAGCAAGGTGGGGAGGAGAAAGAGCGGGGACGAGATGGCCCCTGAAAGGCAGAGGCGCTCTGGGGCCCGCTCCTGGCCAGGGAGCCTGCCCAGAGCCGTCCCCTGCTCGCCGGGGCCTCGAGGGGCAGCTGTCCAGCTGGGCCAAGGTGTGCCAGCCGCTCCAGCCGTGCTGGGGAGCCTTGCCAGCTCTGGGCCCTGCTGTGCAGGAGGGTCCCTGTGTGCCACTGGCAGCTGGGGCCTCAGCCACTGCTCTCTCCCAAGGTGCTGCTGCTGTGCATCCTCAGAAGACTAGCCTAACAACTCAGGCAGACAGAACACGACCCGTGTTCCCAGCTCTTCACATCTGTCCCCATCTGCCCTGCCACAACTTCTGGACCATCTGGAGCCATTCCCAAAACACACCCATCCACAACGAGACCCTCTGCCCCTGAGCCCCCTGGCCCTGTTCCCCTACCATGTCTGAAGGTTGGCAGGACCCCTCTGCCAGGGCAGGACTTGGCCCACATTTTATGTTCAAATAAATGATAAGAGTTGTCAGAGATATGCCCAGGTGTTTCCACCAGCAAAGCCCAGCCAACACCAGCCCTGGCTGAGCTCCATGGCTAGGAGCAGCCGTGGATGCCCACGGTGAGGGCAGGCAGGAGCCAGGCAGGGGCTGCTGTGACCTGCGGCGGGGCCCCGAGGGGCTGGGGGAGCCCATGCTGAGCGTCCCGGGGCTGAGGGCACATCTCCTTCAGTGGGATCATCTGGGCCTGGGCTTCATGAGGCACTCAGGGATATTGTGGGGTCTCTCCTGAGCTGTGCAGGGATCCCTCAGGAGGCACTCAGGAGTATTTATGGCCTCTCCTAAGGTGTGCAGGGATCCCTCATGAGCTGTGCAGCAGCAGGGTAAACTTGAGGGGTTTTTTCCCTCTTCTCAGCACAGCAAAGGGACACTTGGCCAAGGTTTTGCAAAGCTGGGAGAAAGCCTCTTGCAAACCTTTGGGCCCTGCCTGTTCATGGGGAGGATCCAGAGTCTTGTACGTTGGCCTGATGGTGCAAAAATCCTCCCAACATCCCTCTGTTTCCAAAAATCAAGGCTTTGTGCTCATTAATAGGGAAAGTTGTACGGGTGGCCTGCAGCTAATGTTCTTTTGTTGGCTGCACCCCAGTCCTTGCTCAGGTCTAAATAACTGACACAGCCTCGAGCTGCTCTTAAGACTGATTTGATCAAAGGCACTGAAGCTCTGCTGACTACAAATTGTCCAGGAAAACAAGCACAGTATCTTGGCTAATGTCGGTGACAAAAGCAGAATGCAGAGTTGAACCTGTGAGGCCACCTCACTGCCATCTCCCCCCACCCTTTTATTTTGAATTGATTTAATATTCGGAGTGCCGGTTCTTGCATGAAATGGGCCCTCAGCAAGGAGCTGCTGGGCCTCCTCGTGGTAAACAGGCAAAATGAAATTAAAAGGAGGCTGATGGCTTTAAAAAAAATGTGCCTGTTTATTAAAACTTAGAACAACAGAGGAGGAGGCCTCAGGGTAAGCCGAGGGCCTGCGTGACAAGCCAGAGGTAGCTCTAACAGTGCTGTGTAACAAGGTGTTCCTGCAGACACGAGGTACCCTCGAAAGAGCCCGGGGGCTCCGCACCCAGGGATTTTTTAAACTCTCCTGGGGGTGCTTGGTTGGTGCGCTTTGGATCCTCTGGCCCACTGGTCCTTGTCTGGGTCACTGAGAGCTCTGTAAGATGGTGCAGTCCTGACCAATCATTTTGGAACACAGCAATCTTACTGGGTGGCTCATTTCCCAGTCGTAGTTCCAGTTGCTGTCATCACACCAGAATGTGACTTTTCTAGAAGATTCTTACTCTAGCACCTTCTTACCACCCCCCTTTCTCTGTTTAGTAGCCATATACATACACTTAAACAACTGTACATTCAACTCAATAATTTACCATATTAATCATATAACAACTCATTATATTATTAACAATCCATAATAACTTATCATTAACCATCAATAACTCCGCCTGTGAAAGTGAATTTATTTATAACATCCTGGGTGTCTCCCTTTGTGCTCCCAGTGCTTCTGGTCTGGTTTGGCTGAGAAATTTGTCCATCATGCCTCCGTGTCTGTTTCCTATCATTCCAATGCGTGGCCCTTTTCCCACTGCTTGGCATTTGAATACTCTGATTATTTGACTGGATAACTTACATCTTGCACTTCATCACATTCAATTGTGTTAATCAGACTCTGTCCTGTCATGACTTTCTGGAACACATTTCCAAGCCTTCCAGCTGTAGCCCAAGGGAAGCTGTTTCTGTCTTGCATCACAAAACTGGCTGTTTTATTTCAAAGACAGCCCTTTACAAAGGACTTGCTGCATGCAATAACATCTGAGGGGCTGTTTTCCAAGACAGACAAAAAACCCATGAACAAACAGCAATCCAACCAAACAACATATTTAAAAAAGGTACTTTCTTCTTAGCTCGTGCTTTCAGTGTTTTCCAAGCTGGCTTCTTTTTCCACTGCAGTATTTTTCTTTGCACAGAAACAACCCCTTGCCAGATGATGTGACGTAACAAGGAAAACACAACTCACACGCAATGGAGATATTAAAGCTAAACATGCAGACTCCCCTTATCACAATCATCATCATTTATGTTGCTGTTCATTTTTATGTCAGATTGTTTTCAGAAGGGTGAGAAGAGTATCTCAGGTCCCCTGGCTAGTTTGAAATCATAGCCACTTCTTATGTCTCTTATTAGCTGTCCTTCCTGTAGTTCCTCTGCCTATTTGTTGCTCCTGGATCTCTGCCTCCTTCACCTGATTTTTATCTTTTTCTGCATTTGTGGGGATTATTGTGTTGGTGGTTTTTTTTGCTGTTGTTTTTTTTTTTTTTTTCTTGGTGCTTGTTTTGTTTGCCTGTTTTATTTGGTCACAGTTTTACTTTTGTTTTCTGCTTTTTGGGTTTTTTTTTAATCCATTTAACAGCAGAAATGACCTTGTGATTTGTATGGTGAAGTTTTGATACACAGGTGTTGCACATAAAGGTTGTTTTTGTTTTTAAAAGTAATCTCAGACACACCCCTGCAAGCCCCTGTGATTGGAGAACTGAGTGCTCTCAGACAGCAAATTGTGCATGAACAGGAAATTTGTAGTTCCTATCTCCATTACACATGGCAAAATGTAAAGTGGCTGGAATGGTGCCAATTCTAGCCTTGCTTTTGCCTTCTTTTGCTGCCGTGCCATAAAACCGTGCCAGAGTCATCAATGAACTGGGTTCTCCCAGGATGGGGTGTGCAGGGATGATCCCTCAGCTCCTGTGTGCACCTGGTGTGCACCAGGCCAGGCACGCGACCGTCATCCACAGCCAGCCTCTGTCTGCAAAGAGAGCAGGGAGCTGCAGCTCTGAGGAACTCCGGGCTTAGGGAGCAAACAGACCAAATCCCTCATTCATATCAGTCACTTCACTTGAGGGTTTTCTGCTGATGGATTTTTATCTTCCTGCCCAGAGCTGGAAAAAAAGAACCCTGGCAGTTTGCTTTCGCTGTGAAGAGACTCCTGTCAACAGGTTCCAGGGCTGCTTCTTCTTGGAACTAAAAGCAGAGCAAAACTCTTCTGTTGGTCACATCAAACCAACATAAGTTTCATGAGTCTATGAAAGACATAAGAATGTAAATATTATTTCATATTACTGTCCTTACTATTTTCTATTTCAGCGGAGTAATTAGGTCATCATTCACTATATCAAATAACTGGAATAAGCTCTGGAAAAGGAGGTTTATTTAAAACTAAGATTGTTAAAACTACATTTCAAAAAAGGGCAGGAATTCCATGAAGAAAACGATGTGGTAAAAATAGAGTTATTTAAACTTCTCAAAGTCCTTGGATAATGGAGCCCTGAACCCCCGTCATGTGCAGTGCAGCCTTGGCGGTCCCTTTGAGCCCAGAACTGCCAAGGGTCAGGGCTGGGATGAGCCTTCGCCCAAAACTGGCTCCAAGACTAAGTGGGAATCAATCCAGAACAGGGCTCACACAAAGAGCAAAATCTCAAGGCCAAAGCAAAACCTTCATCAGGTTGGATTTCTTTAAACACGGAACGGGAACAAATTTGCTTGTGCGGTAACATCACTGTTACCATGAAACTTTACATGAGCTACTAAATAAGCAGTGTCCTGTCCTGATGTGTGTTGCCCAAATACTGTTGAGAACTTGCTGTGCCTCTGCCCTGTGCCCCTGGGGCTGCTCCTGGCCAGGCAGCCTCAGGGGGAGCCAGCACTGGCTGCAGCCCCAGCGGCCCCCCAGGACAAGGCCCAGCAATGAAGAGGCCAAGGAAAGCACTGGGCAGCAGCAGAACCCTCAGCAGAGTTCTTTGCACAGCCATGGACTGGCAACAGCTCCACTGCAGCATGACTACGAGTCAGGCTAACAGTGCTATGAGCAGAGCTACAAGAAAAGTGGAGAGAAAAATCAGCTACTGACCATCTGCTCTCGTACAGCTTCCGAATGCCAAGACAGCAGCCCATCAGCACAAGTGGCACAGTGAACAGTGTCACCACCGTGCCTATCATGCAGGGCCTGCGCACATGCTGGGGGCAGACAATTCCTGGGGTGCTCGGTGGATTCAGGGCATTTGTACTGGACTTGCCAAGTGTTTCTGTGGAAGCAATGGGGAGTGTGAGCCCGCGCTGTGCTGCACTGCTGAGCTGGCAGCACGGTGGATACGGCCAGGACGTTCTCTGTTTGCCCAGAGCTGGGGCCTGCAGGCACCTTGCTGCCCCTTGGCACAGGCTGTGCCACCCAACAAAGCCCAGCAGGCCGGCAGGAGAGCCCGGGGCCAGCGCAGCTGCTTGGGCCGTCGCTGCTTGGAGGGACAGGGGCCAAACCCATCCCTGAGCAGCCCCTGCCAGCCCTGGCCCTCCCTGCCCTGTGACAGCTCCCCCAGCCCCAGGGGGACAGACCGTCATCAATTCTACAGCCAGAAAAGAAATCGTCCCTGTAACTGTGTGCTGCTTTTCTTCCATGCAGTTGGTCCCAGAAACATCCCTCACACTGCTGGAAATGCCCACTCATTGTCTGATCAGTCCCTATGGTTTTCCAGTGTGCTCTCAGAAATTTTTCCAACAAGTCCACCAATAAATTCCAGGCTACCTCTGTGAATTGCACACTACGGTTTCCTTCATTTTTTTCCCAATACCTGGAAGTTCCTGTATTTAGTAATGGCCTTGAGGATCTCTGATTCTATTCAATTATGTTTTTTTTGTATTGAGACAGATGAAACAGCGTTATTGGTTTTGCTTTTGCCAGGTCTGGTTTTTCTCTTAGCATTACGGTTTACTTATTATCTACATGTAAACTTATTTTTATTTATGTTTTTTTTTTTTTGTTCCCCAAGCTGTGATATTGACAATTTGTCATTCATTAATTAATGCTCCAAATATGAACAATTCTGATTCTATTTTTCTAGGAATATAAAGATCTCCGAAAGCTGCATTTTTAATTTTGAAGACAGTCTCACTCCCCACTCCAAGCTTTGACAATGGGGTGATGCTTTCTGAAACTTCCACTGCCAACTTTTATGGTGATCCATGTGGAAACGTCCCTGAGGTTAGGTGGAGTTATTTGGGAAGTGCTTGGCTTAACCTTGGAAACGGATTATTACTTTTAGTGATATAAACCTGTACTGCTTCAAGATTCACAACCACAGTCCTTATTTGTGGCTCACTGCCTGGATGCCTGTTCTGAATTAAAACAACGTTTGTGAGGCAGATGAAGAGCTTAGACCTCAGAGATCAATATTCCTGGGAGGAGGAGGAGGAAGGAAGGATAAAATCTTGTTTCAAAGGCTGTTTCTTCAATCCTACGATGCCAGAAGTATGGTAGACTACAGCTGTCTCCAAATGTCATTCAAGTACAGAAAAACCCTCTGCAGTGCCAGACACCAGGACAAATTACTCGACACTTTGCCTCACAATGCATCAACATTAATTCTAGTGAGAGGTAGGCCTTAGTTGGAGTCTGATTAGAGCAAATCAACATGGTGTGAATGGCAACAAGAATTTGCTTGTGAACAGATGATTATGTCCCACTCAATAATGAGCAAAATTTGCCTTGACTTGGAAGAAAGTAGACAGGGAGCAATGCAGTATTTGGGTTTTATCCAGTGATAAAATGGGGCAAGAAGCTGTAACAACTTACCTGTTCTACAGAACACAAATACTGATACAGCCAAGAGTACACCCACACAAGAAAGGGATTTTCAGGACATTCCTTTATTTCTTAACATGGAATGGGCAGCAAAATGCTGGCATTGGTCTGAACTGGAAACCGTGTTCCTCTCCAGTTTCTCCTTGAGCACACTGTGTGTTATTTGCAGACTTCACTGCCCAGCCCATCAATCCTCTCTTGGCCATTTGCTAAATGGCACAACTACCAAAATACAGGTGCCAGCATAATCAGCCCAGCACTAATCCAGCACTGCTTTGATGCTGCACAGGAGCACAGAATGGCTTGGGTTGGAAGGGACATTTAAAGGCCATCTCGTCCCATGCCCTGCAGTGAGCAAGGACACCTTTAACTAGGTCAGGCTGCTCAGAGCACGAGCTCGAATGTCTGCAGGTTGATGTCCACCTCTCTGGGCAACCTGTGCCAGGGTTTCAAAGCCTACTATTTTAAAGAATGGGATTCTTTTGTCTCGTCTGAATCGACCGTCTTTTAGATTAAAACGAAACCCCCTCGCTCTGGTCACAAAGGGCCCTACTAAAAATTCCGTCCCATCAGTTTTACCCTGAAGGTACTGAAAGGCAGCAATCAGGTCTCCCTGGAGTCTTCTCTCTTCCAGGAGGAACAGCCCTAGCTCTCCCAGCCTATCTCCAAAGCAGAAGGGCTCCAGCCCTCACAGCATTTTGTCCCTTTTCTGGACTAGACCCAACAGAACCATGTCCTTCATGTGTTAGGGACCAGAGCTGGATGCAGTACTCTTGTCGTGGTAGAGATGGAGACAATGCAAAGCAACACACTCCATTTCCAGAAGGCTTCAAAGCCTGTTTTTATTCTAGCATGCATGCTTTTCCTACATTCTTACAAAGCGTGTAAGTTTACACTTTACTCATTGGTCACAAGAGACAAGCAAAGTACTTATTGGAATAGGCAGTTGCAGGTTTCTCTTATTCATCCTTCTTTCTTGGTTTGTATATCAACGCCCTTGGTAGAAAATTCTTTTGGGCTAAACATGGATCCTCTTATCAAACTTCTCTCTGGCTCACCAAAGTTGCTGTAAATTGCATGAATCTTTAAAATTAGAGGGTTTTGGGAAAGCTGCAAAAGGCAGGCCTCAGAGACAGCAAAACTGCAACTAAAGCTAAGCACTAAGATTTGTCAGCAGAAAAATTATGTAAGAAGCAGAAAAGTTAGGACAAATGGAACAATGGTCTGTGTATTAACATGTGGCTAGAATGACTCCCTAAGCTACAGAAAAGTATATCTAGCAAGATATTAGGAAGTTCTAAGCTTACTAATGGAGCTCTGGACATTGGGTTTTAAGGCTTAAAATACAAGTAGGTATTGTATTGGAAAGAAGCAAGCATTTTTTTAAGAAAAGGTACGTGTGCTTATAGTGGTTGGATAAATCTATTGTCAGTATGCTTTTGCTTTGTATGACTGGTCAAAATCTTTTAAAGTATGTTATAACATTAAGTTGTTTGTCTGCTGCCGGGCATGTGAGTTGCTGGCATCTACCCATTGTCACAACGATGTAATGAGACTGATGCTAGAAAAGAAACAGCTCGAGACGTGTTCCTCAGCAGTCCTGTTCCGTTCCTCATTTGTACATAAACCCCAGGCCAGCAATATAAAACATCTTCCACAGTACTCCAGGTGGAGTCTCACCAGAGCAGAGCGGTGCAATCACCTCCTTCAACCTGCTGGGCATTTTCCTTTGCATACACATGGCTGACACATGTCCCGCCTCTCATCTAGCAGCAGCCCCAAATCCTTCGTGGCCGGGCTGCTCTCCATCCCTTCATGCCTCGAGCTGTGAGATCAGCAGGGCTGGGACTGTGTCACAGCCCTTGGGCAGAGCTGCTGGGCAGGATGCGCTCACTGCCAGAGAAAGTAGAACCCACTCCCCAGGCAACTCCAGCCTAGCCATGAGGTCACAGCAGGCTCTGGGGTCACAGCAGGCTGAGGGCACAGCAGGCTCTGAGGTCACAGAGGTCCCAGAGCCCCGTGGTTGCAGAGCACCACAAGGCCCCAGCAGGCAGTCCTGGAGCACAACTGCTGCGGCAGCAGCGGTGGTGGCAGCAGTGGTGCTGACATTGGGACAGCGGCCTCAGGACAGTGGTGGCAGCGAGAGCGGCGGGACTGGCACAGGGCAAGGCACCATGGCCCTTGCTCTGCGCCTCCTCCTCCTGCTCCTCCTGGCCGTGGCCCTGCCTGCCAGGGCTGCCCAGGCTGCTCCGCTGCAAGCGCGGGGAGCAGGTGAGCC
Organism: Lonchura striata; assembly: GCF_050655825.1. Lineage (NCBI taxonomy): Eukaryota > Metazoa > Chordata > Aves > Passeriformes > Estrildidae > Lonchura > Lonchura striata. Next base: position 4,129,514 of record NC_140734.1, on the reverse strand, counting down.
GGCAGCCTGGCTGCCCTTTCCCAGGACAGCGCTCCCTGCTCCCCGGGAAGGGCCTGGGATGGTTTTCCCTGGGCTTTAGGGAGGGTTTCCTCTGATGGAGGGAGAGAGCCCCCCTGGGCCCTGGGCTGTGCCAGCCACCCCTCCAGGGATGTTGCACAGCGTCTGCAAAGAGGGTGGGCAGTGACCAGGTGCCAGCCCAGAGTTCCCAAGGCTCTTTCCAGCTTTGGCTGTGTCCATTGCCACCTGGCTCCCACAGCCTTACTGATCCCCTGTCAGTTCCCAGTTCCATGAGGCAGAAGGGGATCCCAGCACACCATGGAAATGGGTCTGATCTGTGCTCCCTTCTAGATTGGTATCATGACTTGGGTGATTTGGAAATGCTGGTAAATGACGACTTCAAGACATTTCCAGATGCTGAAGGCAAGTTCTCAATGTACCTTTCCTGACAGAATAATCAGTGTCAATCTGGCAAGAGCTCCCTTCTGTCCTAAGTTCCTCTGAAGGTTGATGGATTCAGGAAAATTTGCCCTGCTCCTTTCTCAAGCCCTGAGTTATCCCACAGGATTGCTGTCAGTAGGAGGGAGCATTTAGCTGTCCATCTTCCTCCTGTGCGCAATGCCAGAGTGTCCTTCTGTGTGCTCTGTGCAGCCCCAGAGAAGAGCAGAGAGGGAAGGGGCCGGGCCCAGGGCTGTGCCCCGGGGCTGACCCTTGGGTGCAGCCTGAGGATCTCCTGCAGCACCACCGGAGCTATTCTGTCCTGCCTTTCTTTGCAGCTGAACCTGTTGGTGAAGGTGGTGCAGCTTCCCAACCCATCCCCATCACTGAGCCTCTGGGAGATGCTGAGGGTAGGTCAAGGCCTTTCCCCCTGCGAGAGCTGCCAGCTCAGAGCCCAAAGCTCGGCCAGGGGGGCATCGCTGCAGGTGCCAGGACAGAACCATGCACGTGTGTGCCCTGGCCCTGGGCCATCCCCTCACCGCTCCTGGGGCTCAGTGCTGCCTGTGCAGATCTGCAGCGATGACAGAAGCTCCTGTGGCTGTTGAGTTACAGGTGTGGCTGCAGGGAGGACTTCTCTAGCTCCTTTTATGGCTACTGCCCGCAAGCCCAGCTCCCATCGCAGGGGTGAGTAGTGTGTCTCTGCTGACTCCACAGGCTGAGCACTGGTTTTGTGGGATCCACTGAGAAATGGAAATTTTTTGCTCTAAGGTCCTCCAACAGGGAACATAAAAGCTCCAGGATACAAGAAGCACCATGAGCCATCTGAAAACATGAGGCAAATGCTGAAGGAAATGGAACAGGCAGGACAAGGTGGGTGATTTCTCTCAGGCTTCCCCTGGGACTCAGCAGCCAGGGGCGTTCCCTGCACATCTGGACAGGCTGTGCCCGACACAGCTGGAAAAGATTCATGGCAGCCTCGCTGCCCCGCTGCTGCTCTCATGGCCTGCAGGGCTGTTTCCCAGCCTGGGCTGGCTGCAGCTTCTCCCCAGCCTCTGCAGGAAGGCATTTGGCACCAGCTGACAGGGAGCCCAAACTGCAGCACGGGTCTGACATGCCCTGCAATTTCCCATTCTCTGGGTTGATCAGAAAGGGCACCTGTTTGGAGAGCAGAGAGCTGTGGCCACCCAAATAGTTTTTAGAGATTTCCTAATTCTTAACCATTACTTTGACATTCACTGCCTCCTGAAGATGCCACCTTCCTACTGGGGAACAGCCCCACCTGATCCAGCTGTCCCTTTTCCTTCCTCTAGAAATGGAAGGAGAGGCTGTGCTGAAGGCTGAGTTTCCCAGAGGAAGCAGTGGCTCACTGGCAGCCTCTGCTGCAGGAAGGGAAGCGCTGCCAGGCACAGTCACAGGAGGTAATTGCTGTGCCTCTGGGCCTGAGCCCTGCTGAGCCTTGAGCTGCCCTCTCTGCTACTTGGCAGAGCCGGCACAACCTGGACAAGGCTGGCACAGCCCAGAGGAATTGTTATGCTCAGGGCACTCAGGGTACTGAGCAGTCCTTCTGGGGTCCCTCCATGGGAGACACATCCCAAAGCCCGGGAGTGACTGCACGGGGTGCCCATGGTGGGGAAAGGGCAGAGGGGGAGGTGAAGGCTCCAGTGTGTCCCGACAGGGCCTGGGTATGAGCCCTTGGGCTGGGGGAGCAGTTCCAACAGAGGGAGGGAGAGAGGGAGTGCAGGAGGGAAGGAATGGTTCTGGCACTACATGCTGCACTTATCCCCAGGACTTTAGGGTTGTTTCCCTCTGTGGGAGGGAGAGGGCCCCATGGCCCTTGGGGTACTCATGCCACCCCTCCCAGGGATGTTGCACAGGGCCTGAAAAGAGGATGGAGAGTGGCCAGGAGCCAGCCCTGAGTTCCCCAGACCCCTGTGCAGCTTTGGCTGTGTCTTTTCACATCTGGATCCAATGGCCTTACCTGAACCCCTTGCAGTGCCCAGTTCCCACAGGCAGAGAGGGATCCCAGCACATCAGGAACTGGTTCTGGTCTTTGCTCCCTTCTAGATTGGTATCATAAAATGGCTTATATGGAAAATCTGGTGAATGATGGTTTGGAGAATCTAGATCGTGGTGGAGGCAAGTACTCCGAGTGTCTTTCCTAAAAGAATAATCAATGTCATTCTGACAAGAGCTCACTCATGATCCATTTACCTTAACATTATCTCAGGGCTGAAAGATTCTGTAAAACTTGCCCTGCTCCCTTCTAGAGCCCAACAGTGATTCCACAGGATCACTGTCAGTGGGAGGAAGGAGCATTTAGCTGCCCATCTTCCACTCATGTGCAATGTCAGTGTGTCCTTCTGTGTGCTCTGTGCAGCCCCAGAGAAGAGCAGAGAGGGAAGGGGCCAGGCCCCGGGCTGTGCCCCGGGGCTGAGCCTTTCACAGCTCCTTTGCCGGCCCCAGGGAGCCTGAGCTGCTCCTGCTGCTGCTGCCAAGCCCTGGCCTCCACTGGGGCTGGGTTTAGAGCTGCTGGCAGCTCCAGGGAGTCCTTTCTCCCCAGACTGCCCCGCAAGGAGCTCCTTCCTTCCCAGTGTGGGCCCACCGCAGGCTCGTGGTCCCCCTGCCCCTGCTCCTGAGTGGAAGGCAGAGCTGAGGGAATGCCTTGGAGGGCACCAATCACCCAGGGCCACTCACTGCCACTCCAACCTGAGGGAGACGTGCCACACCTTTCTGTTAAGGTCCTCCTAGAGAGAAGAACCAAGGCAGAGGAGACAGGAAATCCCTGGAGGCTGCCAAACATCTGGACCAAATGCTGAGTGATCTGGAGAGACAGCGTGGTGGGTGCATTTCCCTCCCCCTTCCCCTGGGACTCAGCAGCCAGGGGCATTCCCTGCACATCTGGACAGGCTGTGCCTGGCACAGTGGGAAGGGATCCATGGCAGCCTCGCTGCCCTGCTGCTGCTCTCATGGCCTGCAGGGCTGTTTCCCAGCCTGGGCTTGCTGCAGCTTCTCCCCAGCCTCTGCAGGAAGGCATTTGGCACCAGCTGACAGGGAGCCCATACTGCACCATGGCCCATGCACACCCTGACATCCCCTGCAATTTCCTGGTCTCCAGGCAGATCAGGAGAGGTGGTGTTTTGGAGAAGGGAAGGTTCTTTCTACTTCCAAAAGTTCATCTGATTTCCTGATCATTCTCCATGACTTTGACCAGTATTGGGTCATGAAGATGGCACCTCCCCGATGGGGAAGAGTCCCATCTCATCCAGCTGTGCCTTTTCTTTCTCAAGCCATGAACCAAAAGTCTGTACAGAAGGTGGCTGTTCCAGAAAGAAGCAGTGGCCTAGTGCCAGCCTTTACTGCAGGAGGGCAGGAAGTTCCAGGCACTGGCACAGGAGGTAATTGCTCCAGTGTGTCCTGACAGGGCCTGACTCTGTCCCCTGGGGCTGGAGGAGCTGTCACAGGGCAGGGAGGGCCAGGGCTGGCAGGGGCTGCTCAGGGATGGGTTTGGCCCCTGTCCCTCCAAGCAGCGACGGCCCAAGCAGCTGCGCTGGCCCCGGGCTCTCCTGCCGGCCTGCTGGGCTTTGTTGGGTGGCACAGCCTGTGCCAAGGGGCGTCAAGGTGCCTGCAGGCACCAGCTCTGGGCAAACAGAGAACGTCCTGGCCGTATCCACCGTGCTGCCAGCTCAGCAGTGCAGCACAGCGCGGGCTCACGCTCCCCATTGCTCCCACAGAAATGCTTGGCAAGTCCAGTACAGATGCTCTGAATCCACCGAGCACCCCAAGAGTTTTCTGCCCCCAGCATGTGCGCAGATCCTGCATGATAGGCACGGTGGTGACACTGTTCACTGTGCCACTTTCTGTGGTCCTGTTCTGTTTCGGGTTCCGGTGGTGGAAGGAACAAAAACAGTAAGTTGTTGCGGATTTCTACCCTCCAGAATCTTCAAAGGCTGCTGATAGTCAGGGAAGATTCCCAGTGAGGCTGCAGTGGAGTTGTGGCCAGTCCATGGCTGTGCAAAGAACTCTGCTGAGGGTTCTGCTGCTGCCCAGTGCTTTCCTTGGCCTCTTCATTGCTGGGCCTTGTCCTGGGGGGCCGCTGGGGCTGCAGCCAGTGCTGGCTCCCCCTGAGGCTGCCTGGCCAGGAGCAGCCCCAGGGGCACAGGGCAGAGGCACAGCAAGGTGGGGAGGAGAAAGAGCGGGGACGAGATGGCCCCTGAAAGGCAGAGGCGCTCTGGGGCCCGCTCCTGGCCAGGGAGCCTGCCCAGAGCCGTCCCCTGCTCGCCGGGGCCTCGAGGGGCAGCTGTCCAGCTGGGCCAAGGTGTGCCAGCCGCTCCAGCCGTGCTGGGGAGCCTTGCCAGCTCTGGGCCCTGCTGTGCAGGAGGGTCCCTGTGTGCCACTGGCAGCTGGGGCCTCAGCCACTGCTCTCTCCACAGCAGCGCTGCCGCAGCTCCAGCATCCCAGCTGAGAAGGCGTGACTCCCCCTCGCCCCCAGGGAGCCCAGAGAGCGACGGGTCTGGCAGCTCTCAGACATCGCCTCAGCAGCAGCAGCTGCCCAAGAAAGCAGAGCCCCAGCGCTCCGTGCCTCCCCCACGGCCTCCCAGACCGGTTGTGATGCAGAAGCTTCCCGAGATCCCCCCACCTCCTCCCCTCCCGAGCCCCCCGCCCTGGTCCATCTAGGACTGGAAGTGGGCCAGCCATGGCAGGGCATGGGCCACCAACAGCTTGGGGCACCTGCTCTCCTTTACAAATAACACCCTTACCTATGCACAACAGCCACAGTCACTTTTCATACTGTTCTACCTTCAACAGGAAGGGCTGAAGATTCTTCCCTGTTCTGTTTCATCCTTTACCACTTAGATTTTCATACAGTTGGCTGCTGGCTGCATCTCTTAAAGGCTTTATTAGCATTGCATGTTTTACCCCACCTATCAGGCGAAAAAAAAAAAAAAATATTATTCAGTTTAGACTTTGTTTTTAGTGTGGTTGGGCCACTCACATTTTGAGCAATTAATTTTCCATAATACTTCTTCCTTTTTCCTTACTATTCATAAAAAGTTAATCTGGACATAAAAATCACCACAATTACTGAGACTTCTCTCAAAGCCGAGGGGAACCTAGCACAAAATATTCTCCCTGTGTACTGCACAACAAGAAATATTCAGAGGAAAATAGAGTGGCAGCTGAGGCTTGTGGAACTCCCAGAATAATGAGCCTGCAGAGGAGGCAAAGAGCCCTAGCCTTGGTTGAGGGAACTTCTCCTCACAGACTCCTCTGAGAATGTGGCACTCCAGGAGGGGAAAGCTTTTAAACCTTTGCCTTACCTTCCTCCTGTGCTAAAATGTAAGGCTCTTCCTGAGAATAAACTGAGCTATAAAATATTCTTTATTCCTCAACAAAGCTACTCAGGTTTTCGATTTATCTTAAAAGAGCAAAACCAAATGGGGCCAGAAATTTCTCATCAAAGCCTGTTTGCAGAGAAACCCCACCATAGGAAAGAAAATATTTATTAGCATCAGTTCACTCAAAAGAAACCCAGCCCTGAATTGAGCAGCGCTTTAAATGAACTTGAATTCACTTTCCTCACATATCAGCTGGTTTGGTTTGCTCTTTTTTTGTCCTAGAGAGAATATTCAAACTATTTGCTCTTGACAGGACTCCTTGGATGGTACTCAAACCTGGTTCCTCATGATGCCTTGTCTGGCCTGTTAATGCAGCCTGTTAGCAGCACCTGGCTTTGCCACCCTGCTCATGGTAGCGGGGCACGGCTGGTGCCATGGTTCCCTCTGGTGACACGGTCCCCTCTGGTGCCACGGTCCCCTCTGGTGCCCGTCCTGGTTTGTGGCATGTCCGTGCTGGTGGAGGATCCCTGCTTGTGCTGCTGACTGCGTTCAACAAGGCCGGTCCTACTCGCCAGCCAAAGAGAGACTAAAGTCACTGCTTTGGGCAGCTTCTTTGAGCGAGTTTAACGCTTACTCATCTCTATGCCAGACCCCTGAAAAGCCACACAGCAACACCATAAAGTCAGCTCATCGACAGAGGTGAGCAGGTCTGAGCAAACAGAAGGTCGGCTTTCAAGCACATTGGGTTTTTAATTTAGTGGAAGCACTCACTCGTTCACGAGCCTTACTTGTCCAAGTGGATTGTGCGATGCTGCTGTCTTGCTCGCGTTCAAGAGGAAGCAGAGGGGAGAAAGGAGTTAAGAAATGAGAGACGCACCTGGGGCGCAGGCTCGGCAGCCAGACGGAGCAGGGCGGCACCGGGCCGCTTTGCCGGAATCCCTTTTGGTGCCGGACAAAGGCGGACGCTGCTCGGCGAGCGGCGCTGGAGCGGCGGCGGCCCAGCCCCGCCCGTCCCGCCCCGCCGCGGGCCGGGGCCGAGCGCTCGGCCGGGTGGGCGCTCGGGATGCTCGGGCAGCGCCGCGGGCCGGGCGGGCGCGATGGAGCCGCCGGAGGGCTGGGACCCCTACGGGTGGCCGACCCGGCGCACGCAGTGGCTGGTCAGCGCCCTCGCCTCCCACTACGGGCTGGTGCGCGGCGTGGAGAACGAGATCGCCGTGCTGGCCACCGGCCTGGACCGCTACCTGCAGGAGATCTTGCAGCGCCTGGGCCATGCCGGGGCGGGCCGCATCCCCGGCGAGGACTGCCGCACGCTGTGCCGGGTGCTGGGGCTGGAGGAGGCGGCGGAGCCCGAGGAGTGCGCGGGGCTGTGGGACGGGCTCTCGGTCGAGCTCACCTTCCGCCAGTTCCACGCGCGGCTCTGCGACCACTTCAGCACCCACGCGGGGCCGCGGCTGCCGCCGGGCCGGGAGAGCGAGCACATCGAGACCCAGATCCGCCTGCGCAGCCCCCGCTGCCGCCGCCGCCGCCGCGCCGACCCCGCCGGCCGCGGGGCCGCGGGCAGCGCCGAGCGGCGGCCGCTGGGGCCCCGCTGCCGAGAGCGCTGCGAGGCGATGGTGGCGCTGGAGCGGCCGAGGAGCGCATGGCCAGGCTGCGGGAGGAGAACGGCACCTGCGGGAGCTGCTGGAGCACATGCGCGCCGCCCTGCAGAGCAGCGGGGCGCGGTGCCTGGCGCTGCAGGTGAGTTCGGGCCGGCTTCTGCACCGGCCTCCCGGGGGCGGCTCGGCCGGGCCCGAGTGCTGCAGGAGAGATGCTGCTCTCGGAAAGTCAGTGCTATAAATTGAGGCGAATCATTTGATTCAGCCTTTTAAGATCAATTAATAATTTTATTAATTACAGCAAGCGATAGCAAGCAAACAGCGCTGGGTGCAACTGGGGAGTCTGCGCTCTGCCATGGGGTGACACCCTTCCTTCTCTTCAGTCCCTTTTTATACTTTCCTTTTTCGTATCTTCTCTGCGTTGTGCTGGCAACAGTTGATTTCACAAGAGGGGTGATGGGTCTCCTCTGCTGCGGTTATCCAGCCAGTTCCAGCCAGTCCTGCAAGATCTTTCTTTTTTTTTCCATACATAGTTATCACATTGTTTTACAGTATTTGCTTGCGGTTACCTAGCCTTGCCTAATCTTGCAAGTTCCATGCCCCGACCCCCACCCTTTTCCTCTACCCTAATTTCACACTCTTGATGAACAAACAAGGCAATGCAGTTTTTCACATTCCCCCGTTTTTTTTTCTTCTACCATTTTGTTCATCAAATCGTTTTATTTTTTGGTGGGCTAGAATTAAAGTCTCTCCTACTTCAGGATTTCTAGGGAGAGTTTCATATTTGGCTTTGATCAGCATCAGGTGTGCTGCCTTCAATTTTCTTTTTGCTATTCCAATTTTATCTCCTGCTGTTTGCCAATCTGAGGCTATTGTTTTACACTCTCAGTACCTACAGAAATATTCCCTAGGGTAATTGCAATACCCTTTCCCTGGGTTTGATGCTGGACGCATATAAAATCCTATGTTATTAAAACAGGGCTCTACAGGGGCTAGTTTGCATAACCGTGGGGTAAATCTAGGGGGTCTGGATGTTATCTGACTCTGAATTACTCTACTATGTACTCCAGTTATTGTCTACTTAAAGGGTTGGTGCAAAGCTGGGGAACCCTCTCTTTGGTATACAGTACAAAGCACTAACATATTATTTTCCAATAAGGGTGGGGTTATGACCTTGTTTTTATTGCATAATATCTTGTTTTCCCCTCTTGGGTTTGTTGCCTTTCTGGTGTTTCAGAGGCAATCAGACCGGTCGTCTGGGGGAGCCTAGTACTCGGTTGGCAATAGTTGGAGCATTTCAGCATTATTCTATTTGGGGGGGACCTGGCTTTTTCCCCTCTGCCTCGCTCGCCGTCTCCGGTGCTTCAAGCCGCGAGGTGAATTATCTCCTCGGCAGCAGCGGTACTCGCCTGGGCGTCCTTTCCCCTGCTCCCGCCTAACTTCGTACTGTTCCCAATTTTTATCTTTGACAGGGGGTGGGTCGCACGGGACCCCCTTTAGTTCCCTCTGACAACACCTTTTTAGAATTTGGGCAACAAATGGAGTGGGTTCGTTAGTATGGAAACAAAAGTTTCCTGATGCACTCCTTTGGTGTATATTTTTTACCAGTCCTCAGACTCGAAACAAATCTACTGATTTTTCAATTTTCTTGATTTTAACACAATTTCTGTTCAGACCCCAGTTGGCGGCCTACCCCCTTGGCAATGGACCTGCCACCGTTCTTGGCAAATTTTACATGCAAAGCACCTGAAAGGACAACAATCACAATCTACCTTATTACAAATTATCAAATAATCATTAAAATAATTACTAACACACACAAAAGGATAATAAGTATAATCTACCTTATTTTAAACTACTAAAAAATTACTAATAAGTAGGTAATTATATCCCTTTTTGTTCTCCTTTGCAACCGACTTAAATGATGCACACAGAGTTCCTAGATTTTTCTTAATGGTAACCTTCAAATTCCTAGGCTGGCTGTCTACTTTCCACTGGTCATCCATGGTGGCTGGACTTTTAACTCGACTGGCATGCGTCCACTCTTTCTCGGCCGTCCGTATCACAGTTCTTGTGGTTTTCTTTCTTCTCAGATTTTACTAAAAGTAGGAACTACTTCATAGGCATATTTAGAATTAGTAAAAATAGTCCCACTTTTTCCTTTCAATAAATTTAGAGCTTTAAGCACAGCATATAATTTGCATGCTTGGGCTGACCAGCTGGGGCTAAGGGGACCAGATTCTACTGTCTTAAATGTTTTCTCATCTATTATAGCATACCCGATTTTTTTTTTTTAATTTTTTTTTTTTTTCAGAACTCGAGAGAACTTGTCTACATATAATTGAGCTTCTTCTTTTAGTTTTTCTTCCTCATGATCTGGCTTTATTTTTGTTTGTTCCTTTATCTGTTGGAGGTAAACATGTGTTAGTTCTGTAATTGGTTCTTTATATAAAAAAACACTGGGCCGGGTTTTTCAGGCCCGTGGTTTCTTAACTTAGGAGAGGAGACTAGGATGCCTTCATACGTTAGGAATCTGGCATCCGTTATCTATTTGTCGGCCTTCTGTTGCAAAACTCCATGAATGTTATGGGGAGATAAGACTTTTAGCTCACTTCCAAAGGTTATCTTCCCAGCTTCCTCTATCAGAAGAGCAGTGGCTGGCTAATGGGATCAAGGAGTTTGGAGAGATATGCTACTGTTTTGGTTTTTTTTTTGTTTTGTTTTGTTTTGTTGTATGTGTTGGGGTTTTTTTGTTTGTTTGTTCATTTGGGTTTTTTTTTTTGCAATTAATAAATCATCCACATATTGTAATAACACTGTCCCTTCCCCTAAAGAATAACTTGCCAGTATTTGTTCTAAAACTTATCCAAACAGATTTGGGGATTTTGTAAATCTCTGGGGAAGGACTGTCCATCTAAATTTTTTTTTTTTTTGGTTTCAGTCCTTGCCTCCCCTCCTTAGGTATAGGATATTGCTTAATTCTGACAGGTATCTCCGGGTTCCTAATAGTTACTTCAAAGGGTTCAATGTTTAATTTTCCTGTACTATTAGGGGAGTACCAAACCTCTGAATTAATCTTTTTCTCATCCTCAGCCTGGAGAGGACACAATTTTACTGTTAGTTCTCCCTTGCTAATCTCTATCCCTATCCCAAATTTAACTATCAAATCTCTTCTCAGTAAATTATAATCTGCTTTTGGAACTAATAAAAATTACTCAATTACTAATTTGGAGTTACTTTCTAAAAGGACATCCTTGATTACAGGTACTCCAAAGGGTTTCCCTTTGGCTCTAATCACTTGTATTATTTCAGATGAAATCTTACACCCTTGGGGAAGGGTCCGGACACTCGGTCTTTCCGCCCCTGAGTCCACAAGGAACTCATATTCTTGCTTCTGGGGACCTATTTTTAATTTTACCAGGGGCTCTGTTCTTTCTCTTGTCCCCAGCAGATAGAGCCCCTGACACCCCTAATCTTCCTTAAACTGCTCTTCATCAGCCATCCTTTGTCGGCATTCCCGCTTCATATGTCCCTTTTTCCCCCAGTAAAAGCAAACAATCCTATCTCCTCTACCTTGTCTTCCTTCATTCACCTGCCGACCAGCTCTCCTCAAACCTCCTGGGTGGCCACCACCCCTTCTTTGGGGAGATTGCCTCTGTCCTTCCCTTACAGCTGCTAACATAATCTTAGACTGCTTCTTGTAGTTCTCATCCTCCCTCCTAACATAAACCTTCTGAGCCTCCCGCAGTAACTCATCCAGCCCCCTCGCTTGCCTCCCTTCTAACTTTTCCAACTTCTTTCTAATATCCATCCACGAGTTTACCACAAAATGAACTTTCAACAGTGTCTCCCCTTCAGGAGTGTTAGGGTCCACTCCTGAATATAACTGAAAGGCTTTTCTCAGCCTCTCCAACAACTCAGTTGATCTTCATCCTTTTTCTGTTGTTCCTTGAATGCCTTTTGTACATTCTGTCCATGAGGGACAGCCTTCCTTATTCCCTGTATTATTATATTTCGCAAATCGCCCATATGGGTATGGTGTAACGGGTCTTGATTATTCCACTGGGGATTCTGTAGGGGCCATTTAGTATCTGCTAATGGTCCCTGCTGATGTTCATCATCCCAGATTCTCATGCCCGTTTCCCTAATCATTCTCCTTTCTTCTGCAGAAAACAAAATCCCTAACATGGATTGCATCTCCTCCCAAGTATAAATATTAGGTCCCAAAAAATGATCCAACCACTCCACCACCCCTAAAGGATCTTCTAACAAATTTCCGAGTTCCTTTTTAAATTCCCTAGCATTCCCCGAGTTTAATGGGACGGATATGTACCCTATTCCTAGAATCTGGGCAGGCTGTCCTGGTTGCGCTGCATTTGGGTTAGGCACCATTCCCATTCCATGCTCCCTAAGGGGAAATATAGCCAATTCTTGCTTTCCCTTTTGTCGGGTCTGGCTTCGGGTTACTCGCCGAGAACCCTCAGGGATACTTTCCTCCAACCTTTCAGCTTCTGGACCCTCATCCTCCGATAATTCTTGGGTGGGTGCCGAGGGACCCGGGTGGTCTACTAGCAAAGGATCCGGGGGCGGGGGGTATAAAGGTTGTGGCGGTGGAGGTGGCAATGGAAGAGAGGGTGGTGGTGGCGGTATATAGGGAGGGGGGATACCTGGGGGTAATTCAATTTCTTTTGGCCTCTTTTTCTTCCTCTCGATATTGAGAGCAAATAATTTTGTCCTTGTCTATCCTCTTATCTAGAGGACTGCATATTTACTTTTTTCTAAATTAAGGGGTTCTTTTGAATTAATGTAAATATTTAAGGCCTGACAGATCCAATCCTCAAAAGACCCAAATATCGGCCAATATAACTGATCCCCTCTTATTTGTTTCCCCCCCCAAACTTCCATGCAGTAATGAGCCATTTTTTCTTTATCTTTTCCCTTCCTAGAAGGAAAGGCATTCCAGTATTTAATCATTGAGCCTAATGGACTATTCTCTGAAATATGGGGAAGTTTTACAGGGATTCCCCCACCCATGGGTTCAGCAGGCTTGCTTTTCCTCTGACCCATTTTCTGGAGTGCCTTCTAACACACACACACTTGCTTCCCTCAATTCGTGGCCCAGTCCGTCGCCGGATATGGGAACCGCACTACTATGAGGTCCGCACTTGCCTGGGGAGTCCGAGCTGCCGGCCCCCCTCTCATACACCACACTCGTCACACTGCAGGATTCCCGACCCCCGACCAGGCGGTCCTGTTCTCCCAGAACAGGCCTCCTCCGGACACCAGGTCCTTCGGAAAATACTTACACCATCCGGTGTCTTTGCCCGGGGCTTCGTGCACAAAGATTAAGGGGGTCGCCGGCAGTTCTTTGCTTGCTATCGGATTTTAGGTTCATCGGTCGGAGTCCGGGGAGGAGTGTCCCCGTAAGGCCACTGTTAAAGCAAAGGCAGTGGGGCGCCTCCTTAGCGAGGCCCCCTCTCCGGGTGTTCCGATCCGAGTCACGGCACCAAATTTGTTATAAATTGAGACGAATAATTTGATTCAGCCTTTTAAGTTAAATTAATAATTTTATTAATTACAGCAAGCAATAGCAAGCAAACAGTGCTGGGTGCAGCTGGGGAGTCTCCGCTCCGCCAAGGGCTGACACCCTTCCTTCTCTTCAGTCCCTTTTTATACTTTTCTGTTTCGTATCTTCTCTGAGTTGTGCTGGCAACAGTTGATTTCACAAGAGGGGTGATGGGTCTCCTCCACTTGAGGTTATCAGTTCCAGCCAGTCCTGCAAGATCTTTTTTTTTTTGTTTCCATATATAGTTATCACATTGTTTTACAGTATTTGCTTGCAGTTACCTAGCCTTGCCTAATCCTGCAAGTTCTATACCCTGACCCCCACCCTTTTCCTCTACCCTAATTTCACATTCTTGATGAACAAACAAGGCAATGCAGTTTTTCACAGTCAGTGTTTGTCACCCCTCCACTGCTGGACCGAGACCGCAGTTGTTCATTCATCCTTGGCATTAACTTTTTTTTATAAAGTTGAGTTACAGGGAGGCTTTAAGGAGCAAGGTATGGCACCGGTGTGCCATTAACTATAGTTATGGATAGCACTCTATTTAAAGTGTAGGGGAGCTCAGCTAAACAAACCCACGTGTACAATGCTGCTGCTTCTTCTACTGCATATGCAGTCAGGATGTGCTGATAGCATTTGCTGGATGTGCACCACCACAGGGTTTTTCCTGAAGTAACAACTTTTGGATTCTTACCTGCACAAGCAGATGCAGTGTCTCCGTCAGAAGTGCCTATAAGAAATATTGGAAGGATGTTTTCTTCAGAGTGTGGTCACAAGAGTTCAGAGTTGGAGCCAGTTCTGCAGGCAGACTGATTAATAGTCTGGGGCTCCTCTGCAGAGCCCCATTAATTCTGGGGCTGGCTTCTGCTGGTTCTGCTATCCTGGCTCAAGTGACACACTTAACAGCAGTTCCATTACTCTGTCATGAAATAGCGTGGAACAGGCAGAGCAGGGAAGGGCAGCATGAACCGATTGTTCTGGCAGCTCTGACCAGGTCTGACCAGGTCTGATTTGATACTCAGCACTCACAGAACCCTGCTCCACCTGTGACACTTCCACTTGCAGTAGATGACTGTTCTCTTCACAATGTCCAGCAAGGCAGGTCAAAGACACTTTCACCATTTGCATCTAAAAAAGGGAAAGGAAATCAGCAGCAGCCATGAAGTCACCAGTCTGAGGTCCCAGGAAGAATGAAAACTACAAAGAGGAGAGCCCCAGAACACCCCCAGCTGCTCCCTGCCCTCTTCTTCTGAACACAACTTCATTGGAAATCTTTTTCAGCAAACTTCTTGACTCCTAAGTACAGACCATAGTGATGACATTACAGGTATACAGAAACTTGTGCAATAACATAATAGTGAGTAGTTTGAAAAGTGAATGCATAGCTAGGTATTAAAATCTACTTTCCAGATATTGTTTCCTTGTCCTCAGTATTTGGCAAAGGTCAAGTAGCATTAGTTGCTGATCAACTCTATGTGATCAAAAAAAAAAAAAAGCCAACAAAGCCCAATCCAGCTACTTTCAGTCTTAATTAAAATCTATCAATTTCTCCCTGCTTTGTGCTCCTGGTCATTACAGGTGGGGCTGCAGGGAGGACTTTCCCTACTCCACGGCTGGATGCTGCACACAAGTCCAGCTCCCATTGCAGGGGTGAGTAATGTGTCCTTGCTCACCCCACAGGCTGAGCTCTGGTTTTGTGCAATCCATTCCTGGAAAATGGAAATATTTCTCTTAAGGTCCCCTGAGAAGAAAGAACAAACCTACAGGAGAGAGTAAGTCCCTGGAGGAATCCAAACATCTGGAACAAATCCTGAGTGATCTGGAGAGACGCCGTGGTGGGTGCATTTCCCTCAGCTTTCCCTGGGACTCAGCAGCTGGGACCTTTCCCTGCACATCTGGACAGTCCCTGCCCAGCACAGTGGGAAGGGATCCATGGCAGCCTCGCTGCCCCGCTGCTGCTCTCACAGCCTGCAGGGCTGTTTCCCAGCCTGGGCTGGCTGCAGCTTCTCCCCAGCCTCTGCAGGAAGGCATTTGGTACAGGGAGCCCCAACTGCACCACGGGCTTGCAATCCCCGGCAATTTCCTGGCCTCCAGGCAGTTCAGGCAGGGCGCTGTTTGTAAAACAGTGGGTCCTGTGGCAGCCCCAAGAGCCTTGGCCTCTTCCTGACCCTTATCCATGTCTTTGACAAGTATTGCATCCTGAGGATGCCACCTCCCCAGTGGGGAATGGTTACACCTGATCCAGCTGACCCTTTTCCTTTCTCCAGAGATGGACCACAGGGCTTTGCTGAACGCAGCACTCTCTGGAGGAAGCAATGGCTCCATGCCAGCCCCCGATGCACGAATGAGGGAGATGCCAGACAGTGCCACAGAAGGTGATTGCTGTGCCAGGCTCAGCCAGCCTGAGCAGTCCTGGTGGGGTCCCTCTGTGGGAGCCACATCCTGAAACCTGGGAGTGGCTGCACGGGGTGCCCAGGATGGGGAAAGGCCGGAGAGGGAGAGCAAGGCTCCAGTGTGTCCTGACAGGGCCTGACTCTGTCCCCTGGGGCTGGGGGAGCTGTCACAGGGCAGGGAGGGCCAGGGCTGGCAGGGGCTGCTCAGGGATGGGTTTGGCCCCTGTCCCTCCAAGCAGCGACGGCCCAAGCAGCTGCGCTGGCCCCGGGCTCTCCTGCCGGCCTGCTGGGCTTTGTTGGGTGGCACAGCCTGTGCCAAGGGGCGGCAAGGTGCCTGCAGGCCCCAGCTCTGGGCAAACAGAGAACGTCCTGGCTGTATCCACCGTGCTGCCAGCTCAGCAGTGCAGCACAGCGCGGGCTCACGCTCCCCATTGCTCCCACAGACGTTATCACTGAAACAGGAATATATGTCCTGGATCCAGTGCGCATCCCAAGAATTGTCTGCACCCAGGATGTTCGCAGGCCCTGCATGATAGGCACGGTGGTGACACTGTTCACTGTGCCACTTGTGCTGATGGGCTGCTATCTTGGCATTCGGAAGCTGTACGAGAGCAGATGGTCAGTAGTTCATTTTTCTCCACAGTTTTCTTGTAGCTCTGCTCATAGCACTGGTAGCCTGACTCGTAGTCATGCTGCAGTGGAGCTGTGGCCAGTCCATGGCTGTGCAAAGAACTCTGCTGAGGGTTCTGCTGCTGCCCAGTGCTTTCCTTGGCCTCTTCATTGCTGGGCCTTGTCCTGGGGGGCCGCTGGGGCTGCAGCCAGTGCTGGCTCCCCCTGAGGCTGCCTGGCCAGGAGCAGCCCCAGGGGCACAGGGCAGAGGCACAGCAAGTTCTCAACAGTATTTGGGCAACACACATCAGGACAGGACACTGCTTATTTAGTAGCTCATGTAAAGTTTCATGGTAACAGTGATGTTACCGCACAAGTAAATTTGTTCCCGTTCCGTGTTTAAAGAAATCCAACCTGATGAAGGTTTGGCTTTGGCCTTGAGGCTTTGCTCTTTGTGTGAGCCCTGTTCTGGATTGATTCCCACTTAGTCTTGGAGCCAGTTTGGGGTGAAGGCTCATCCCGGCCCTGACTCTTGGCAGTTCTGGGCTCAAAGGGACCGCCAAGGCTGCACTGCACATGACTGGGGTTTAGGGCTGGATTATCAAAGGGCTCTGAGAAGTTTAAATTACTGTCTTTTTTTCTACATGGTTTTCTTTATGGAATTCCTTCCCTTTTTTAAAACTTGAAAGTTTGAAAAAGTTGAAAACTTGAAAGTTTGAAAAAAACCTTATTTTCCAGAGCTTATTCCAGTTATTTGATGAAGTGAATTATGGCCTATTTACCCCATGGCTGAATTAGAAAACAGTAAGTACAGTAATATGAAATAATATTTACACTCCTATGTCTTTCACAGACTCATGAAACTTATGTTGGCTTGATGTGACAAACAGAAGAGTTTTGCTCCGTTTTTAATTCAAACAAGAAGCAGCCTTGGAACCTGTTGAGAAGACTCTCTTCACTTCATAGCTGAAGCAAACTTCCAGGGTTCTTTATTGAGGAATATAATATCTATCTTTTCTGTATATATTCCTGACAAATAACCGATGGAAATTAGGGATTTGGACTCTTTGGGAAGTACTGACCAGTTGGACATTGGCTCTCTGAAGCTCACTCTGTAATAATCAGTCTTTTTTAGAAGAGAATGTTCAGTATCTTCCTGGCATTCACATTTATATTTGTATTCAAAAACACATCTTGAAAGAGATTTACAACAGCTCTTTACGGTGCCTTAGTTGACTTCTATCTCTTTCTCCATAGGTGTCGATGAAAACCTGGATGGCTCCATTAAAAAAGCTGCAAAGCAGATCCTGGAGGAGGGGGCATACATCTGCTCCCACCCTCTGGACAGGACTTTCTGATCCCTCCCTGACAGCAGGCACTCATGAATGGAAATCAGGGAGGAGTTTGCTGCAGTTCCTGTATTAGACACCTTAAAAGCATCTGTTATTTAATGTCTTTACTAAATGTATCTGTATAAAATAAAACTTCTTTCTAACCACAATTCATAGGAAAAGGATAAATGAAGAGATTTTATTTAAAGCTGAAGTGACTTGATTATAGACGTAGATTAGATAGATATAGATATAGATATAGTTATAGATATAGATATAGAGATAGAGATACAAAGATATAGATCTAGATATATATATATAGAGATCTAGATCTAGAGATATAGATGTAGATGTAGATGTAGATATAGATATAGATATAGACATAGACATAGATTATATATATATATATATATATATATATATATATATATATATCTCCAGAGTGGTGGTGTCTGTAGCTCTTCTCTTGAGCACTGAGGTCTTGAGGTGTTGTTTCTCTTGTGTTTTCAATTGCAATTCTGTTTCAATGCTCGGTTCTATAAACCTCCCACTTTTGTGTTGTTATAGCATATTTTATCCTTAATGGATTGTTCCTTTCCCCTTGTGTTGTTGGTTTTGCCCTGGTTGTCCAACTTCCCAAAGACCTGCCCTTTGTAGCCGAATGTTCCCTGTTCCTCGTGCCACTGACTGTCAATCCCTTCTCATAATCGCCCCTTTCTCCAGAAACTTCCCTGTCCTTTTTGTATCCTTCGAGGCCCCATTGGTTTGTTTCAATTGTTTCCCTCCCCTCTAATTCCCTATTGGTTTAAACATTGTATTCCCCGCCTTGTGCTCCTCCCCAGGTTTCTCCCAGTTGGTTAAAGCTCTGTACCCTCCCCTGTTTAAAAACCCTCCCGCAGCCTGCATTTGTGTGTTTCTGTCGCTGACTCTCCTGGCAATAAACACCGTTGGCAATCATACGGAAGACCTCTCCTTATTCCTTGTCCCTGCTCTTGACACTTTCCTCCTGTGCCATAGAGCAGTTGTGCCCTACAGCCGCACCCTGAATTGTGTGGATTTTTGGGGGCAGCCCCCTCCTGGCCACGGTGCCAGGAGCCAGCTGGGCTGAAGAGCTCCGGCACCGCATCACTGAGGCAGCCACTCCATCACGGAAGGCCTCGGGCTTGGCCAGCCAGCACAGACCCACCGTGTGCTCCTCAGGGTATCCCTTGGCATATCACAGCATTTAAGAGGTTGGATGGTTTTTCCCACTGTTTTATTGACTGACTGTGTCCTTTGAGGACCAGAAGAGGAAGCAGAGCCTTAAATTGCAGATGAAGAGCAAATGGTGAAGCAAAGGCTTCACCTCTCCCGTGAAACAAAAGGACTGTGTTAGCCATGGCCCCCCCAAGGTGCCAAACTTCAAGCCAGGAAGCTGCTGACAGGAGTTTCAGTGTACAGGAACACACTTAATAACAGGATATGATTATATGCAGGTGCTTTTATTGTGGAGCCCAGGGAATCAGGGGTACAAACCCAAATCTGGCTGCGACATGACTTTCGAGCTCAACATATTCTATATTCTATTGTTATATAACTTTCATGTTAATTATTAAACTTATATTGTTCTATTGTATATATTGATCTTATTCAACCATGAGTTTCTTGTGATCTTCTACCAGTCCCTGGCTACTGATTCTCATCTTTCTTACGATGAAACAGTAATTATATTTAATTACTAAACAATCATTACATCTAACAATTATTTATCATATACTAGCTACACATGTGCTATTCTAGCAAGTGCACGGCCTATACTTTCCCAGAGTATTTTTCCTAGGGCCTACTAAGCTAAATTTTCCTTCTAACTCTTTAAATTGTCATAATTTTGAAACCCTTTTACTATCAGGAGGAAATCTGGCACTTGTTTCCTGCCAGAGAACACTCACTCCTCAGCATCATGGGCTGTGGTAGACAGTGCTTGAGGGGCCCAGAAATCCTTGGATGTGATCTCCTGTGCCAGTGGCCAGAACACAGAGTAGTGAGACTGACTTGAGGGGGCTGGCCCAGTTCTTGGACAAACTGCCAGGCAGGCCGAGCTCCCTCCCCAAAAAGGAAAATTCCACCCCTGAGGTCCATGCCCACCCAGGCCATGAGGTCACAGCAGGACTGTGAGCTCACAGCAGGCTCTGGGGTCACAGCAGGCTGAGGTCACAGCAGGCTCTGAGGTCACAGAGGTCCCAGAGCCCCGTGGTTGCAGAGCACCACAAGGCCCCAGCAGGCAGTCCTGGAGCACAACTGCTGCGGCAGCAGCGGCGGTGGCAGCAGTGGTGCTGACATTGGGACAGCGGCCTCAGGACAGTGGTGGCAGCGAGAGCGGCGGGACTGGCACAGGGCAAGGCACCATGGCCCTTGCTCTGCGCCTCCTCCTCCTGCTCCTCCTGGCCGTGGCCCTGCCTGCCAGGGCTGTCCAGGCTGCTCCGCTGCAAGCGCGGGGAGCAGGTGAGCTGGCAGCCTGGCTGCCCTTTCCCAGGACAGCGCTCCCTGCTCCCCGGGAAGGGCCTGGGATGGTTTTCCCCTGGGCTTTAGGGAGGGTTTCCTCTGTGGGAGGGAGTGAAGACTCGTGGGTCCTGAGCTGCTCCAGCTGCCCTCCCAGGGATGTGGCCCAGGGCCTACCAAAAGTGTGGAGACTGGCCAAGAGACAGCCCAGAGCTCCCTAGGCCCCTGTGCAGCTTTGGCCATGTCCATTCTCATCTGGCTCCCACGGCCTTTCCCAGCTGCCTTGCAGTGCCCGGTTCCCTGAGGCAGAGGGGGATCCCAGCACACCATAGAAAATGTTCTCATTTGTGCTCCAATCTAGATGAGGTTGCTGGGAAGGCTTCTCCATTCGCTTGGCTGCATAAAGTTGTGAAGCCCTTGGAGCCTCCTGCAGGTATGTTCTCACTGTCCCTGTTCTGTGGAAAGCAGCATTTCCTGAAGGAAGCAGTCGCTCATCGGTGCCAGCCCCTGCTGCAGGAAGGAAGGCGATGCCAGGCACGGACACAGGCACAGGAGGTGATTGCTGTGCCGGGCTCAGCCGGGCTCAGCCCTCGGCGGGGCTGTGTGGCAGCAGCTCTTCCCCCAGGCCCTGCCCTTGCACGGCCCGGCAGCAGCCAAAGCCGGAGGCGCCTCGGCTTCCAGGCCTCTGGAACTGGACACAGCACTTGAGGTGCTGCTCAACCAGTGCCCAGCACAGGGGAAGAATCACTGCCCTGCTCCTGCTGGCCACACCATTCCTGATCCAGGCCAGGAGCCATTGGCCTTCTTGGCCAACTGGGCACACTGCTGGCTCATGGCCAGCCTGCTGTCCCTCTGTCCCTGCAGGTCCCTTTCTGCCTGGCTGCTGTCCAGCCACTCTGTCCTCAGCCTGTAGCACTGCAGGTTTGTTGTGGCCAAAGTGCAGGACCTGGAACTTAGACTTGTTAAACCTCACCTTGTTGGATTTGGGCCCTGGATCCAGCCTGTCCAGGTCTCTGTCCCTCCTACCCTCCAGCAGATCAACACTCCCAGCCAACTTGGTGTCACCATGGTTCCATGAGACCCCAGAGTGTCCCAATGGTCTCCATGATTCCAGAGGCTTCTCAGTGTCCCAATGTCCCTTTGGTTCCATGGGACCCCTTGGTGTCACAAAGTTCCTTGGATCCTTGGGCCCTGCAGTGTCACAATGTCACCATGGTCCCCCAAGGCCCTGCAGTGTCACAGTGGATCTTTGGTTCCTTGAGGTCTGGCATAGCAGCAATGCTCTCCTTGGTTCCTGCTGTCTCCCATGCCTCCCACTGTCAGGCTTTACAAGGACACCTGGTCAATGATGGGAGTGGGAGTGGGTACCTACTCGAGGAGGCAATCATAAAAATTCCTCCCAACCCCCTGTCCCAAGCCAGGTGCCACTTCACATCAGGTATGATCAACTGGATCTGGAGAGTCAGCCAGATGGTTTAGAAGAAAATTATCTGCCCAGTGAGCCTCCCAATTATGATTCATCTGTGAGACAGATCACCACCTCTGTCCTAAGGTGACATCAAGGTGCTTGTATCCCCAGTCCTGTGTTCTGTTTATGTTTGATATTATGTTCTGTGCTTTCAGAACTGACTCTGAAAGTGAAGGTTTGTTTTGTCTTGTTATCAGCTGGCTCACCTCCCCCCATGGTCTGTTGTCTAGGAGAGGTGAGGGCTTGCTTGCTTTGCTTGTTTGCTTGCTTGCTGTTGCTCCTGCTTTTGCTTTTGCCTTTGCTTTTGCTTATTAGTTTAGCTAAGGAGTCCAAATTTTCCTCTAGACTGTTTTTTTCCTTTCCCTTTCCTGAGCAGCATTCCAACCTTTCCAGACTGGGACCTGGGAAACACTGAGAGCCTGCATTTTGTGATGTGCAGCAGGCAGCCCAGCCCTGGACACTCCCAAGAGTGGACTTTCTGAATTTATCATCTCTTCAGAGTGGTGAAAGAGTTTTTGTCATCTGGTGTTATCTGGTGTTGTTTTGGTTTGTGTTGGTTTTTGTTTTTTTTTTTTTTTTTGTTTGTTTGTTTTTTTGGTGGTTTTTTTTTTTTTTTTTTGTGCTGGGGAGTGTTTTGCTTATTAAATAAACAGGTTTTATTCACTTCTCTCTGAGGACAGTCTTCCCGAACCAGGTCAGGGGGGAGGGACCGTGGGGGTTTGCTTTCTGGGGGCTCCTTCTGGAGGTTTTCTCCCAAAATTGCCCTAGACCAGGACAATCTCTAACATCAAAAAGGAATGAAGGGAAATCGCAGTGTGTGACTCCCTTCTGAGGGGAACAGAGGGCCCCATATGTCCACCAGAGCCACCCCACAGAGAGGTCTGCTGCCTCCCTGGGGCCCGGGTACGGGATATCCCTGAGAGACTGCCTGGGCTGATTCAGCCCTCTGATTATTACCCACTGCTGATACCCCAGGCTGGCAGTGATGAGATTGAAAAGAGGAGTGTCAGGGCAATTAAAAGGGACTTTAGGGCATTGGGTCAGGTGGTTAATAGGACAGGGGCACAGCCATTCTTTTCCTCAGTCCCTTTGGAGTCTGAGAAAAATGGTGAAAGCAATAGGAGAGCTCACATTATCAACAAGTGGCTCATGGGTTGGTGTCATTGGCAAAATTTCAGATTCTTTAATCAGGGAGCGACTTTTACAGCACCTGGCCTGCTGGAACCAGATGGGCTCCATCTTTCTGGTAAGGGCAAAAGAACTTTAGCTCATGAACTGACAGAACGTGTTGAGAGGGGTTTAAACTAGGTCTGAAGGGGGAGGGAGATGTAGCTGGTTTGTCTGAAAGCAGGCCCAAGGGTGGTAAGCCTGAGTGAGGGGTGAAATCAGCAGCCCAGCTGAGGTGCACACAGCATGGGTCACAAACAAGAAGAGCTGGAGGCCATGGTGCAACAGCAGAGCTGTGATGGAATTGCCATCACAGAAACAGGGAGGGATGGCTCACGTGGCTGGAGTGCTGCATTAGATGGCTGCAAGCTCTTCAGGAGAGACAGGAAAGGGAGAGGAGGTGGAGCCATGGCCCTTTATATTAGGGAGGGTTTTGGTGCTATGGGTGTTGAACCTAATGATGATGAAATTGAATGTCTATGGGTGAGAATTAGGGGGAAGGCCAACAAGGCTGACATCCTACTGGGAGTGTGTTGTTACCCACCCAGCCAGGAAGAAGAGGTGGACAACACATTCTGTAAGCAGCTAGAGAATGTTTCTGGATCATCAGCCCTTGTTCTTTTGGTGATTTCAACCTGGTGAACATCTGCTGGGAACACAATACAGCTAAAAAGAGGCAGTTCAGGAAATTTTTAGGGTTGGTGGAGGACAATTTTTTGTCGCAGCTGGTGAGTGAGCCCACCAGGGGAGGGACTGTGTTAGATCTGATGTTGGCAAATAGAGATTGGCTGGTGGGAGATGTGGTGGTTGGAGGCCGCTTGGGGAACAGTGATCATGAAATTATAAAATTCTCAGTATTTGGTGAAGTCAGGAGGAGCACTAATAAGGTTTTTACATTGGATTTCCAGAGGGCAGACTTTGCCCTATTTAGGAGACATTCAGACAGTTGCTTGGGAAGCAGCCCTTAAAAACAGAGGAGTTCAGGAAATGTGGGCGTGTTTCAAAACAGAGATCTCAAGGGCACAGGAACAGACTGTCCCTGTGTGCCAAAAGATGTCAATGAGACAAACGTCTAGCCTGGATGGCAAAGGAGATTTTGGAGAAACTCAGGAATAAAAAGAGGATGTATCATCTCTGGAAGGAGGGTCAGGTCTCTCAGGAAGTGTTTAATGGGTCTGCTAGGGCATGTAGGAAAGAAATTAGGGAGGCCAAAGCTCACTTTGAACTTAAAATGGCAACTTCAGTAAAGGCTAATAAAAAATGTTTTTACAAATATATTAATGGTAAAAGGAAGGGTAAGGTCAGCCTTTGTTGTTTATTAGATGTGGAAGGGAATTTAATAACTGCAGATGGAGAGAAGGAAGAGGTGCTTAACGCCATCTTTGCCTCAGTCTTTAGTGAGAAGACGATTTTCCTTCAGGACAACTGTCCTCCTGGGCTGGTAGATGGTGTCAGGGAGCAGAGTGGGCCACTGTTATCCAGGGGGAGGCAGTCAGAGAACTGCTGAGCTGCTTGGATGTTCATAAATCCATGGGACCAGATGGGATCCACCCCAGGGCGATGAGGGAGCTGTCAGATGAGCTTGCCAAGCTGCTCTCCATCATTTTCCAGCAGTCCTGGCTCACTGGGGAGGTTCCAGATGACTGGAAGCTGCCCAATGTGATGCCCATTCACAGCAAGGGTGGGAAAGAGGATCCTGGTAATTACAGGCCAGTCAGCCTGACCTCAGTACCCAGTAAGGTCATGGAGCAGTTAACACTGAGTGTCACCACACGGCACTTACAGGATGGCCAGGGTGTCAGACCCAGCCAGCAGGGGTTTAGGAGGGGTAGGTCGTGTTTGACCAACCTGGTCTCCTTTCATGACCAGGTGACCCTCCTGGTGGGTGCGGGACAGGCTGTGGATGTGTCTATTTGGACTCCAGCAAGGCCTTTGGCACTGTCTCCCACAGCACACTCCTGGAAAAGCTGCAGCCCACGGCTGGGACAGGAGCACTCTGTGCTGGGCTCAGAACTGGCTGCATGGCTGACCCAGAGAGTGGTGGTGAGCGGTGCTGCATCCAGCTGGGGACAGTCACCAGTGGTGTCCCTCAGGGCTCTGTACTGGGCCAGCTCTGTTCAATGTTTTTATTGACCACATGGATGAGGGGATTGAGCCTTTCATTAGTAAATCTGCAGATGACACTAAGCTGGGAGCGTGTGTCCATCTGTTGGAAGGTAGGAGGGCTCTGCAGGGAGATCTGGAAGGGTTGGAGGGATGGGCAGAGTCCAATAAGATGAAGCTTAGTAAATCCAAGTTCCCATCCCTGCATCTTGACCACAAACATCCACTGCAACATTACAGGCTGGGGATGGTGTGGCTGGTCAGTGCCCAGGCAGAAAGGGACCTGAGGGCACTGGTCTAAAGCCCGGTTGAACATGAGCCAGCAGTGTGCCCTGGTGGCCCAGAAGGCCAATGGCTCCTGGCCTGGATCAGGAATGGTGTGGCCAGCAGGAGCAGGGCAGTGATTCTTCCCCTGTACTTGCCCTGGTTGGGCAGCACCTCAAGTGCTGTGCCCAGTTCTGGGCCACCCAGTTTGGGAAGGTCATGGAGGACCTGGAGCATGTCCAGAGAAGGGCAGCAAGGCTGGTGATGTGCTTGGAACACAAGTCCTGTGAGGAACAAGTGAGGGAGCTGGGGTTGTTTAGCCCGGAGAAGAGGAGGCTCAGAGGTGACCTTATCACTCTACACTCCCTGAAAGGTGGTTGCAGTCAGGTGGGGGTTGGTCTCTTTCTCCTCACAGCAGCTGACAGAACCAGAGGACACAGTCGTATGCTGCTCCAAGGGAAATTTAGATTGGATATTAGGAAAAATGTTTTTTATGGAAAGGGTGATAAAGTACTGGAATTGTCTGTCCAGGGAGGTGATGGAGTCAGCATCCTTGGATATGTTTAAAAAAAGACTGTATGTGGCACTCAGTGCCATGGTTTAGCTGAGATGGTGTTAGGGCATGGGTTGGACTTGACGACCTTAAAGGTCTCTTCCAACTCAGTAATTCTGTGTTTCTGTGATTATGTGACATCACAGAGCAGGCTGTGACATCACAGGATGCCTGTATGACATCACAGAGCAAGCTGTGAGGTCATAGAGTGTGCTGTGACATTATAGGGTGGCTGTGTTACATCACTGAAGGTGTTGTGACATCACAGGATGGGTCTGTGAGGCCACAGAGGTGCTGTGTGACATGATAAGTGAGTTCTGACATCACAGAGCAGTCTGTGACATCACAGAGAAGGCTGTGACATCACAGAGGAGGTTGGACATCACAGAAGAGGTTCTGATGTCACAAAGCTGTCTATGACATTTCAGGCTGGCTGTGTGTCATCACAGAATGGGCTGTGAGGCTACATAGAAGACTCTGCCATCATAGATAAGGGCTCTGTGACATCACAGAGCAGCTGTGTGATGTCACAGAGAAGGCTGAGACAATAGAGAGTGGGTTGTGCCATCACAGAGCTGACTGTGAAATCACAGCGCAGGCTGTGACATTAAAGGGAGACTGTGACATCACAGGCTGGGCTGTGACGCCACAGGGCAGATTTTGTGACATCACAGAGCAGACTGGGACCTCAAAGAGTAGGCTGTGACATCACAGAGCAGCTGTATGAAATCCCAGGTGGCCTGTTACATCTCAGAGTGGGCTGTGTGACATCACAGGGGCTGTGTGACATCACAGGGGCTGTGTGACATCACAGGGGCTGTGTGACATCACAGTTGGCTGTGTGACATCGCAGGGGCTGTGTGATTTCACTGAGTCGGAGCAGGCGGGGCGCGGCCGTGGCGGGGGTGTCTCTTCTCCCATCCACAAGGTGACACAACAAGGACGGGACCGAGGCGGCGCCGCCCCTCATCTCCCCGCAGCGCCCAGCAATGGCGGCGGAGATGGCGGCACAGTCCTGGTTGCCATGGCAGCGACAACGCCGAGAGCAGCAGCGCCGCCGATGGCGGGATCGCAACACTACAGCAAAAATTACAGCAGCGTCTTCCCAATTTCTTACAAGAGTCAGAGACGTAATGAAAAAGTACAGCAGGACCGAGTGTTTTCCAAGATACCAAGAAGGATGAACATTATGTCAATCAATGTTATTTCAAATATGATATGGATGAAAATCACTGTATAAAGATAGAAATGTTAGTAATGATTTAATTACCAAAAATGTCTCTGAAAACAAAGAGTTGAGAAAATGTCATCTGATGGAATTTTAGTATTGAGTTTGTAATCTCTGTCTTTGGGTTTTTATAGATAATAATATAAGTAATAGTGATTTTTAAGTTTTATAGATAATACAATAAATAGTGATTGTTAAGTTTTTGTA
Organism: Lonchura striata; assembly: GCF_050655825.1. Taxonomy (NCBI): domain Eukaryota; kingdom Metazoa; phylum Chordata; class Aves; order Passeriformes; family Estrildidae; genus Lonchura; species Lonchura striata. The sequence continues at coordinate 4,102,781 of NC_140734.1, read as the reverse complement.
AGTAATGATAAGTAGTGATTGTTACTAATGTTATATGAGTGCTTTAAAAGGATTGTCTTAAACTATTTTAAACATTTCTTGTTAATAGGTTGATCATAAAATGTGAGTTGTCTGATTTTTGTGATAAGAATTATTATTAAGGTATTAAGGTGTTGTTATAGTATTTACAGTCAGTTTTCATATGTTTTATTGTCTCTTTAGGTGATTGATTACAAGATGTTTTTTCAGGATCCTGTGTTTTTGATTTTTTAACTACTCATGTGTTTTCTTTATCCAATCTTTTATGCAGCTGCAATTCATCTTCCTTTAAAAATTCATTATCCAAATTTTAGTTCAAGATTTCAGACTTCAAATTTTCAGATTTCTGAAGAAAGAGTTTGTTATATTTAGAGAATTTTTGTCTTGAAAGAGATTTTAAACAGGTTCAATTATTTAATAGTTTGATAAATTTTTAATAATAAGGTTTTTTACTTATAACTGTTATTTCTAAGACTTTTGTTTTATAATGTGTTAAAACATATCCTCCAATTAGAGTTTGAGCTCTGGCCAAGCTCTGGCTCTACGTGGATGGTGTGATTGACCCAGGTGTTTTCTGCATCAAAAAGTATTCAAGTCCTTTTGGCTTGACAATTTGACCATGTAGGGCAGCTGAGCCACAAAGGGAGTTTTGGAGAGACATGATCCGGACATGTTTTATCCAAATCTCTGTTGTTTTAAGGTTTATCAGCTGCTTCAGACTCTGGGATGACAATTTGATATAGTAACTATGATTTTATATGTAATATTAATTGTGTATTATCTGATTGATTTTTATTTGTTGTTAGTTTCTTTACTATATGCATTGTTTTGTTCTTGATGTTTTTTCATGTTTATTATAAAGATGTTGATATTTCCATTTCTTCATGCAAATTTTAAGAAACAGAATTGAGAGAGGACCCTCCAGTCCCTGTGGGGAGTGTTGAGTTTGTTTGTGTTTTAGCAGGTGCAGAATCTGGATAGATTTCAGTGAAGAATGTTAAACTTATCAATTTCAAGAGAACACTAATCTCTCCACAAGTAAATCAGAGGATGCACAGCAAAAGTGGATTGTACAAAGATTTGTGTTTCACCCACAGAAGATTGTAGGCTTTTAAGTTTTTTCATAAGTGTGTTTTTAATTATGTTATAGACTTTTTTTACTAAGTTTTAATGAGTTTTAGTAATGCCTGTGATTTTTCTGTTCATTTTGCCATTGCTTTTCAATGGCAAAAGAAAAAGAGGGACAATCAATTAGATAATCAAAAGCATAACATTAAGTTTATCATAAATATAGTTTGTATTTAGAATTAAGTTTGTTCCTTTCATGTTAAACAGAACAATCAAAACCATGAGAAATATGAAGTGGGGTGCACTTCTGTAATACTAACCTCCTTTTTCACCCCACGAGTTGCTTCAGTGCAAGCTCTCACACAATTAAAAATCCGAGCCTACTAGACAGAAAAATAAATTAATATTTCATCTAAAATGTTAAGTGAGCTTGCCACAAATATAGGTAGTATCTGTCATGCAGTTCTGCAAAACAGAACAGCTGCCACTAATTTACTTCTTCTAGCCCAAGGTCATAGTTGTGAAGAATTTGAAGGAATGTGCTGCATGGACTTATCTGATCACTCTACATCTATCCATAAGCAAATACGAAAATTGACCGAGCTAACTCAACAGTTGAAGGTGAAGGACGGATTGGGCTTGGAAGGCTGGCTGAAAGGATTGGGGATCGGACCATGGTTGAGGGACATCATCAAATATGGCATAATAGTTCTAAGCATAATTGTGGTACTTTTGCTTGTTTTGCCCTGTGTGTTTACTTGCTTACAAGGCTTGATGCAGCAGCTTTTGCAGAAAATGTTGAATGCACACCTTCTTGTCCAAAAGGAAAACGGGGGAGATGAAGAGAGCCTGACAGAGGAATGGTTGAACGACAAGGGACATGATACTGTAAAATTAATCCAAATAGGGAGGGCTACGTGACTGCTGCAAAGTTCGCATGGCCCTGAAGAGTAGATGGTGTGCAGAAAGCAGGATATTGAAACTGCTTGGTATGTAGAAGTAGATAGAGAAGAACAAAGAGGTACTAAGCTGTTCTAACTGCAAGGCCAGCTGGACAGGCATGTATCGATCATAAAAATACTTTTAAGATAATAGTACAAGTCACATAGTAACCAATCATGAGCTTGGCTTTTGCAATATGTATGAGCTAATTAACGAACATATATAAACTGTGTAATCTGTCACAATAAACTGAGACTTGATGATCATGATAGCATGAGTCTTGTCTCCCGCGGCATTCCCTCTAACAACGGTCACTCTGCTCCAGTTTCCCCCAGAGAAGTCCAACACTGCTCATGCACAGGGGGGTCCCCTGTCCCCCCGGGTCCCCCCGCCCCCGTCGCTGCAGCCTCCCCCAGAGGATGTTCCACGAGATCGACCCCAGAGCCTGACACAGGGACGAGGGCTGGGGCTGTGGAAGGTGGGACGGGGGGACAGGGACCCCCTGGCAGTGTCCCTGTGTCCCCCAGGGCCAGAGCCTGGGCCAGGGCTCCTTCACCCTGTTACCAACGAGGGCTTGAGAGCGCTGAAAAGTCCCCGGCAAGGGAGCAGCAAAAACCAGATTTAATATTAAGCGACAGCACCACAGAGTTCCTTGGCAAGAGTCACTCTGCTCCTGACTGAACACTTCAGGCACCCCTAGGAAACAAATCAACCACAAATCCAAACAAAATCCAAAAATGATCAGAGAACTGTCCCTTTATGTGGCATAGGGACACATAGGACAGTGAGGGCAAGGATAAAAGGAATATGGCCCAAAAGCTGAACAGAGGTCAAAATTAACAGGACTTAAATTATACCTTAACCTTAACTTCTGCCTTCAACTTCAAAATCTAGCAAAAGAACAGAGTTTAACAGTATTTAACCTAACTTATAACCTATGACTTTTCAATTTAACAGAGGAATATCATTTAATACTATTTAGCTCAGCTTATAACTTATAGCAATAGAACAACTCTTAGCAGCATTTAACTTAGCTTAGGCTGCATCACTTGACCTCACTTACAGGCCTGACAGGCTCAGCTATCCAGGGCACTCAGAGCCCTCAGGGAGCAGCATTTCTGCCACATTCCCCAGCACAGGCACTCCTGTGTGCACAGAGACACAGAGAGTCAGTGCAAGGCACCTGTGAGAAATTCCCCTGAGGGCAGGGAAATGCTCCCTGAGGATGCTTTGACATCTCCCCAGCAGGGAAGGGTTGAGCCTGGAGGAGTGGGGGGATCGGCCCAGGCTCCCTCGTTGTTTGGGATCCCCGAGTGCAGCAAACGGGAGAGTTCCCGGCTCGGAGAGGCCCCACTCAGAGGGAGTCGCTGGCCCAGGAGAGCTCCAAGGGCTCCTTTTGGAGCGCTGTTTGTAGGGCCCCAAGAGAGGGGCTGCAGTCCCAGCCATGTTTCATCCTGGCCGCACTTGGCATCAGCAGCTTTCTTTGGCAGGGTGAGAACAGGGATGTTGTGCCACTGAGGGGACACAAACAGTTCCCAGGGCTGCTCCTAAAGTAACCAGGAGCTGGCTGGGCAGCAGCAGTGCCTGGAGCAGACAGTGTTTGTGATGAGCTCTAGAGGAGCTGAGCCCAGGGGCTGTTGGCCAAGGCCGAGGCCCAGTGAGCATTTCTCAGCTGGCAGGGTGGCCTGAAAAGGGGAGGGGGAAATGCACCAGCACAGGAACCATGGAACCAAAGAAGCATTGTGACACTGTGGGGCCTGTGAGACCTAGGCACCATTGTGAAATGTGGGGCACCATGGAACAATGGACACCATTGTGACACTTGGGGGACACATTGGATCATGGAGACCATTGGGATACTATGATACCCAATGGAATCAGCAAAGCATTGTGACACTCTGAGGCCTCATGGAACCAGTGAGACCATTGTGACCCTGGGGTCCCCACAGAACCAAGAGGACCATTGTGACACTGTGGGGGCCTCATGTCATCAGTGGTCCATTGTGACACTGTGGAGCCAAAGGAGACCACTGTGACACTGCAAACCCCCATGGTCCAAAGGTCCATTGTGACATTGTGGGCCTCATGGATCAGAGGACTCACGTGTCATTGTGGGGCCTGGGGAACCATGGAGACCATTGGGACACTCCATGACCTCATGGAATCGTTGGAACCATTGTGAAACTAGGAGGTCTCATGGAACCCAGGGGCTATTGTAACACTGTGGGACCCCATGCAACCAAAGGAACACAGAACAGGTCTGGCTGGTTTGGCCTCCGTGGACTGCCTGACTGGTCCAGCTGACCTTGGCATGTTAAAGGTCTCTTCTCCTCTGCTACTGGGGCTCACTGGGACAGAAAACACTGGGGCTCCCTGCTTTCCTTCCAATGGAAAAGAACTGTCCTTCTCCTCCAAGTGCCCATGGCCAGAATTGGGATTTTACGTCCAAATGTCCTTTTATCCAGGGATTGTTCCAATAGGAATATTGCCAGGACAAGTCTGGTTGGCAGTGGTTTCATGAGGGTCACCTCCCATCTGTCCCCAAAACACTGGGGAAGGCTCCATGCTTTCCTTCCTATGGGAAAGAATTGTCCTGTTGTGGTGTGGTCTTTTTTAGTTTGATATTTGTTCTGTGTATGTTCAACCCCCAACCCCTAATCTCCTCCCTTCCCCAGTTGTCAATCTTCCCAAGCTCTTCCCTACCCCCCTCCTCTCCAAGTTGTCAATCCTCCCTTTCCCTGCCCCTTTCCCCAGAACATTCCCTGTCACTCCTCATAGCCTCCTCCCCTGCTTCCAGAGCATTCCCTGTCTATTTAGTGAGGCTCAACACCCTTTTGGTTACTTTGTGTTACTCCTCTCCCCTGTTTCCCCTGATAGGTTTGTGCTCTGTTAGTCCCTCCTTAGACTCTTCCCCAGGCGTACCCTCAGTGGTTGCTGTTCCTATACCCCGCCTCTTGAGTTCTGGTATAAAACCTTTGCTCGCCCTCCCCAGAGGGTCTTGGGGCTCACTGAATGAAACCATCCTGTTCGCCCCCAAGTCCTGTGTTGCCTCCCCACGCCAAGTGGGACTGCAGAGCTTCACAGGGGGAGCAGCCGCCCGTTCTCTTCCCTCTCACCGCCCAGCACTCCACTGCTCGGGGTATCGCGGCAAGAGAGGCTGCCCGCATTGCAACACTGTCCTGCTTCTCCAGGTGCCCATGGCCAAAATTGGGATTCTGTCTCCAAAATTCCCTATATCCAGAGGCTGCCTGCAGACAATCTGCTATTCCTGACAAGTCTGGCTGACCTTGGCTTTGTGAGGCTCTCATCTGCTTTCCAAACACTGGGGCTCTGTACTTTCCTTCCTATGGAACAGAACTATTCTTATCCAGGTGCCTATGTCCAGAATTGGGATTTCACCTCCAACATTGCCTGGTGTGAAAGACTGGAGGAGATTGTTGGCTGGAAACATTTTGTGTATGAGGGAGGAAGAGGCAGGTCCAGCCTTGCCTGGACCTGGAACCCCAATCCCCCCAGAGCCTCTATCCCAGCCCAGCAGTGTCTGCCAGTCCCTGGCACAGCACAGGCAATGCTCCACAGCCACCTCTGGAGCTCCCAGCCCAGCTCCTGAGTGACCAAATGACCCCAAGTCCTCCCTGGGGCTGGCGCAGCAGAACTCAGAGGCACCAGCGGCTCCAGCTGGGAAATGGAGTGTGGGATGGGGCTGTGAAAGCCCTGCCTGGGCTGTGCCAAGCAGGACACACAAGCCCTGACCCTCATCCCCCAAGCAACTCTCTCAAGGAGACATTTAAAAGGAATTACAATAATTTGTGTACTCTGAGTTAGATTCACTGGAGAAATAGTGCCCCACAGCTCATTAATATTCAGAATAATTGAACAAGTCAAGCCTCTGGGAATATTTTGATTTAAGTTTTCAAATCTTTTGTGATTAATTAGGCAGGCTATAGTAGTGTATTCAAAGTGAATGCTTTATTTTTACAAAGACACAGAAAAGAATTGTTAGGTCCTGTTTCATTTTTTTACTCCACATAAATGAATATGTGCAATCTCCACTTGACACTGAATCCAAGTACCTCCTCATGCAGTTGGAATAGATATGAAAATCAAGACCCTTGATGGCTGACAATCCATCAGACTCTGTCCCTACCCCCACTCCACCATTTCCCCCATCCAAGCCTGGCACTCAGAGCAGCCTTGTGCAAATCTGAGCTCCCTCCAGCCCAGGCTGCACCTGCAGGTTTCAGCTCCTTGGCTCCAACCCCCACCTGCTTTCCTTGGAGTAAGAGCTGCCTGAAGACACAGAGGGATGTTCATTTCTTGTCAGCCAACAAAGCCAAGGGAAGGCACAGCTCCATCAAGTGCAGAAGTCATTCGTCTGCTGACTATTAAATCCACTTTGTACAGTAGCCAGTCTCAGAGCAATGTAAAACACTTTCTGTGTCCAGCACAGATCCCAAGGTCCCCCCAAACCCACCCTGCCCCGATTCTGCCCAGATTTTCTCTTTCCACACAGGAGTCACAGGCTGAAGTCAGGAGCTTCCTCCATGCCCAGAGGGAGGAAAAGAGAGAAAGTGGATGAAGACCTCTCCTGTGCAGAGCCAAGGTCCCAAGTGCCCCTGCAGTGGGAACCACAACTCATCAGGTTTGTGTCCTTTGGGCTCAGGGATGGTGACACTCAGAGGCACAGAAAGGTTTCTTGCCAACAAACAGGAGTTGAACATTTGAACAATTTAATAACCATCACAGACTTTCCTTTTTCTTAGAACTGTTTAAACCTGCTCTGGACTGAAAACCCAGAAAAACACTGGCAGCTCAGACCTGTGGCCCACCGAGGTCTGGGACCCTGCATTCCAGTGCCAGAGGGACTGAGAAGAGACCGAGTGAGCCAACTACAACCCACAAAAAGGACTTTCTGAATTGCCATCTCTTCAGAACTCTGAGGGGGTTTATTTCATATTATTCATGCTTGTGAACACTTTACTTGTTAAATAAACTGATTTTTTCCATTTTCTCCAGGGAAGTCTTCTCCTGAAATAGTAGGGAGAGGGGCTGCTTGAACTTGATTTGTAGACGGACTCCTTTTGGAGGTTTCCTCACAAAATTTGCCCTAAACCAGGACAAACAGTCACAATTGTGCCACTTCACCAGTGGCACAACTCCCCAGCCCCCCAGGAAAAGAAAGGACATGTAAAGTTCTCTAAACATTTGGCCTGCTTTGCTGCAAAAGTTGTGCTGCATACACAGGGCAGTGTGGAAAGCCAAGAGAAGCTGCAGCAGGTGGCAAATCTTGGGACAGAAGCTCGACCTTGTTCTCCATGAGAGGTTCTTGTCAAGAGCAGACAGGAGAAGATTCCTGGAGAAGTGGAGCAGCTTTGCAGAAGTGCAATGAAAATGAAAGAAAGTATCTAAGATGTTTTCCTCTTTCTTTCTATGCTCCCCTTTTCCATGTTGCACGACTTCTCCATGCCATGAATTCCAAATGGATCTCACCTCTAAGATGGGTCATTTAGCAAGTTATAAACACTCTAAAATACCATGAGCTACACGCAGTTTTCCTTCCCCTGTTTTTACTGGAAAGCAACGCTGGAGACATAAGTGCAGTGCTTGGGTCAGGTAGGAATCCTACAGCAAGGGAATGTGCCCCAAGGGTGTTTGAGCCTCAGCAAGGACAATGCACGGCAGCGACACAGCAGAGGGGATTCCTCTGCCAGTGTGCAGGAGTCAGGACTCTGGATCTGGGCTCCACACTGCAAAGTTCCCGTGTCTGGACAGACGAAGGGGCTGTCCCCGGGGCGCGCGGGGCTCGGCCGTGGGGCTCGTGGGGCGAGCGGGGAACGGACACGCGGACAAACGGCCTCGGTGCTTCAGTTGCAGAGGCAGCAGCGGCGGCGGCGGCAGCAGCGGCGGCAGCAGCGGCAGCAAAAGCAGTTTTTCTCTTCTTTCTCTTTCTCTTCTCCCTCTCCCGCTGTCGGACACCTTCCCCTCGGTGTCCTTAGCCGGTGTCCCTCTCCTCTCCCCGCCTCCTTCTCCCCATGCCGGGCCGGGCCATGCCCCCGGCCCGCCCCCGGCCCCGGGCGGGGCTGCCCCGTCCCCGGCCCCGCCCGCCCCGCCGCGGTCTCGCCTCCGCCCGGCTCTGGCCGTGCTGGCGGTGGCGCTGCCGGGCGGGCATCAGTGCCTGGGGCTGGGCCGGCATCGCCGCCCTTTGGCTCCGCCTGGCCCGAGCCCGGCCCCGGCCCCGCCGCAGGGTCCGGCCCCGCCGCCGGCGCCTCCCGGGCCCCGCGGAGGACACACGCGGCACGGCCGCTCCCGCCGCCCCCGCTGCGGCTTCCCCGGCCCGAGCTCCGCCGCTCGGCAGCGCGGCCGCCGGCCCCGAGCCTCCCGTGTCCCGTTGCCGAGACCGAAGGCCTGGGGATGGCCGGCCCGAGGCGCTCGGGGGGCGCTCGGGGGCCGCTGCTGGCCCCGGGCCGAGCGCTGACAGCCGCGTCCCGCCCGCAGGGAAGGCGCAGGAGGCCCTGCAGGAGCGGTACCGAGTGGGTTCGCTGCTGGGGCGCGGCGGCTTCGGCAGAGTGTTCGCAGCCACGCGGCTCTGGGACGGCGCCCCGGTGAGCGGCGGGGCCGGCGGCGGGCATGGAGGAGGAGGAGGAGGAGGAGGAGGAAGGAGAAGGAGGAGAAGGAAGAGAAGGAGCAGGAGGAAGGAGGGAGAGGAGGAGAAGTGGGAAGAAGGGAGAGGAGGAGGAGGAGTGGGAAGGAGGGAGAGGAGGAGGAGGAGGATGGAGGAGGAAGTGAAGGAGGAGGAGGAAAGAGGAGGCAGAGCAGGAGGAGAAGGAAGGAGGGAGAGAAGAAGGAGAAGGAAGGAGGGAGAGGAGGAGAAGGATGATGGAGGAGGAAGAGAAGGAGGAGGCGGAGGAGGAGGAGAGGGAAGCAGGAGGATGGGGCTCGGCAGGGCGGGCGGCGAGCTCAGCCCGCTGCTGCCTTTGGCTTGCAGGTGGCCATCAAAAGGGTGCCACGGAACCGCGTCCGGCGCTGGGGCGAGCTGGTGAGTGAGCGGGGCCAGCGGGAACAGCCGGGCCGTGCCGGGCGGGGATGAGGCGAGGCCCGGCATGGGGGAAGCCACCAGGACGCCTCGATGGGGAGCGGGCGTGGGGCCAGCGCAGGGCGCAGAGCATCCCGGGCAGGCTGAGGGGTTCCCCTGCCCTGGCACGACATCAGTCCCACTGGTGGCACCGTGGTCCTCCCGCAGCCCGACGGCACCAGCGCACCCCTGGAGATCGTCCTGCTGGACAAGGTGTCCACCGGCTTCCCTGGTGTGGTCCAGCTGCTGGAGTGGTTTGAGCTCCCCAACAGCATCGTGATGGTGCTGGAGCGGCCGGAGCGGTCTCAGGACCTCCTGCATTTCATTCGGGCACGGAGGTTCCTGTCTGAAGAGGTGGCACGGGAGCTGTTCCGCCAGGTGCTGGAGGCCGTGCGGCACTGCACCAGCCGCGGGGTCCTGCACCGTGATATAAAACCAGAGAACATCCTGGTTGACCTGGCCACTGGCCAGGCAAAATTGATCGACTTTGGCTGTGGCACCTACCTGCAGGACACAGCCTACACTGACTTTGCAGGTGAGCCCGGGCAGGGGTGTGCTCCTGGTCCCACCATCTCATGGCCCAACATCTCACAGGCCAAGCTGGGTGTGGCAGCGAGGATTCTCCCTTTTGCTGCCAGTCAGGGTACTGAGTCTTTACCTGAGTTGCTTTTGAGCGGGGCTGGGTGGGGAGGCATCTTCCAGCCCTGCTGGCGGCCTTTGCCCAGCACTCTGCCTGGGGCTGGGGTTGGAGCAGCAGCTGCCAGCCTGACAAAAGCACCCATGGGTGGGGGTAGCAGAGGAGGGGGCCAGGACCAGTGCACCAGCCAGTTTGGTGTGCAGGCAAGAGGAAGGGCTTGGACTGCTCCACTCACCTTGTTTTCATAATATTTTATGAAAACATAAAATATTGCCTTCATAATATCTTTGGGGCACTGCAGGTAGGGAAGATAAGGACCTGTTTTTTTCCCCCAGCCCTGAGTGGGTTTTTTCTTTATATGTCATGGTCAGGCCTTGCTGGGGCTTCTGCTGCCCTCTTCCAACACCAGTGGCTTCTTGTCCAGCCCTGAGTTTGTACACAATCCCAGGTGCTGGCGAGAGTGCAGCAGTCATCCCATGTGCCACTGGGGCAGCCCCTGCATGCCCAGGGATGCTGGGGCCAAGCTCTGGAAGCAGCAGCATCCCCCTGATGACCTCCATTTGTATTCCACAGGAACACTGTCATACAGCCCCCCGGAATGGACCCGCTTGGGCTGGTACCATGGCGAGGCAGCAACGATCTGGTCCCTGGGCATCCTGCTGCACCAGATGGTCTGCGGGCAGCACCCTTTCAGGAGGGGCCGGAAGATCAGCTGGGACCATCAGCTCTCGCTGCCACAGCGGCTCTCTCCAGGTGGATCCTCATCTCTGGCCACGGGGGAATACCAGTGCTGGGAGACAGCAGCGGGCTCGTGAGCATCTCGCTCTGGCAGCCGCTGAGGAGGTGGCACATGTCCTGCTCTCCTGCTCTCCTCCACAACAGGGAATTGATAGGAAAGTTTAGGCCCAGCTGGGAGCACAAAAGCAGCATGGCCTGGGCATGGGAAGAGTGGGGCAAAGCAGACAGGAGCCTTCTCTAGCTGACTGGTGGTTTCTGGTTTCTCTGCCCAGAGTGCCAAGAACTTATCAGGTGGTGCTTATCCATGCACTTCTTGGACAGACCTTCCTTAGAAGACCTGTTCTGTGAACCTTGGATACAGGATAGTCACCTGTCATAGATGAAGGGAGAGAGCCTCATGCACACTTTGCTGCAGGGCCCTGGTAAGTTACAGCTCCACACATGCCCTGGCAATCAGAAGCAAGGAAACCCAGACTTTTTTCCTTGCCTATATCAATGCACTGGGGTTGTTTGGTGGGAGTATGCAGCCCTTGTGCTGGAGCTGAGCTGCTCTACCCAGCACTGGTGGCTGCCATCCAAGGTGGTTTTGCTTGTCCCAGTTGCCTGACAGCTGGGGCCCTGGGCAGAACCCTGACAGCCTGGTCTGACCCCCAGGGAAGGAGAAGGAGCCCCTGGAGAAGCTGTACCAGGTGGGGCTGCTGGAGACAGCAAGGACAACATCAAGGATGATAACCTCTTCCTCAACTTGGCTACTGGCAGCTGAAGATGATGAACTTTTGGCACCTTCTCCAAAGCCAGGCTCCACAGTGAATTTGCAGATGAGTCCACAGCTGGGGAAATGCTCCCAGATTTGTACATTGCTCAGACTGGCTGGGAACAAAAGGTTCCCCCTGTGCTGGGCAGATGCAACTTCAGTCGGCTGCCCAGCTGCTTTTTGGCAGGGCTGGGGGCATGGGTTGGGGTGGATACAAAATGGGAGTTGGCTCCTGGCCCTGCTAACAGCCCCCACCACCCAGCATGGCCTGGGCTGAGGCTGGGGCTGGGGCAGCCAGCCCGACACAAACAAACCCCCATGGTGGGAGCAGAGGTGGGACTCCAGAACCTGTGCAGGGGCTGCTGTGCTTTGCAGGCAAGGAATGGCTTGGGCTGCTCCACATCCCTTGTTTGCTTTGGGATCACTGTTATTTTGGGAGGCAGTGCAGGAGGGAAGAGAGAAAGTGTGGGCTTCTCTCCCCCATGGGTGGGATTTTCCCTAGCATGAGGGGGTTGGGCCTTCCTCAGATCCCTGACAGAGATAAGAGTTTTTTTATTGCTTCCCCTTGTCTCTAATCACTTTTCAACAGTTTGTTGTTTGTTTTTCTCGAAGAAGCGTTCTCTGTATGGTCCAGTCAGGATTGGGAAGCGATTGGGAGCAGCTGCAGCGTGGATGGGCCGTGCCCTTGGAGAAGGCTGAGGACATCATTTGGGACCAGCTTTTCTCCCAGCGGAGGATGGCGTGAGGTGAGTCCCGGCCTGCTTGGCATGGTGGGATCAGAGCTTTTGGGAGATGGCAACAAGCACAAGGAGTCTCCTGCTCTGGGCAGCTGCTGAGGGCTGGATGTGCTGTGGCTGGCTGCAGGCTGGGAATGTCCTGCCCTCCTGCTCTGCTCCCAAAGGCAGCAGTGATGGGCAGCTCTGGGCATGGCTCTGGGCACAGCCAGCATGGCCTGGGCTCTGTGGGCAGCTGGGACAAGGGGACAGGAGCCTTCAGCTGACGGGTGGTTTCTGGTTTCTCTCCTTGCAGCCGGGCTCTGCGGGTGCTGAGGCTGCTCTGGGCTCTGCCAGGGCTCTGCTGGGCTCTGCCCTGGGCACAGCTGGGCTGGCTCTGCCCTCACATTGCTCTGACAGCTTTGCATCAGACGAGCCCGTTTGAGCACAGTGCCTGAGCTTTCTCCTTTGGCAGGTGAGTGAGACTCCCCTGCAGGCCAGGAGATTGCAGCTGGGGACACACATCCAGTTGGCAAGGACCCAGACTCTCCACAGTCCCAGCTGAACCCCTGAATCTCTGCAGGAATGCCTGGATCTCCACTATTCATTCTTCATTTCTTTTTGGCTGGAATTGTGCAGTTGCACTTTCTTCCTCCTCTAGAAGTGCCATGAGTGGCCAAAGCTGGCAAGTGAGCCGTGTTCCTGAGGCAATGCAGTCTGGAGCTGATGAATGGAGAGTTGCCCTTCCCACTTCCAAACCAGAGCAAAAGCCCGTAAGTGGGATTTTTCATCCATAAGAAACCCCTCAAAATTTCAGAGGGAATGTGCAGCTCATTCACAGAGTGAGAAGGAAGGTCATCTTCTAAAGGATTTGGGGTTTGACAGAGTTTAGATTCCCAGTCCTGTCTGGATTTGGAAGGGCCCCAATCAATTTCCTATTGCTTTGACCACAATTTAAAATAACAATGTTGGAAACAACCCCCAAAAACTTTAAAAAAGGCTGCTGAGGTCAGTAAGATGGATCCATGCCATCAGCACATTTACAATGTAAATAACTGAGTTCTCTTTTTAAAAAGATCATTTACCTCTTAATGCAAAGTTACAGAAGATGTTTCACTAACACTTGGATTTTATTTTTATCTTTTACAATTCATCTAATTGTTTTTTTTTTCTTTTTCCTTTTTTTTTCCCTAAATAGAGGTCCTGGCCCTCTTCCAGCCAAAGGGGAAAGGGCCCCACCAAGCCTTGTTACCCACAGATAACATGGTAAAGCTGAACACTAAAGAACCTTGTGGGCATTATTCTGGAATTAAAAAGGTGCCAGCTCCATGGACAACAGAATTATTGTTCCTAACTTGAATGAGATTGAGCAAAAAGAATGAAGAATTGTGTCACTAAAGTACTACAGATGTCTGTAATTTGTACCTTGATAGTCAGCCAGAACCTTTGTTTGCCAAAACACTACAGAGTTTCACCAAGGGATCAGTCATCAAAAATGTTTTGAAAATGTAAAGACCAAGGTAGCCAAAGCACTCAGTGTCACTAATTGCTGGGTATGTTGTTCTCAGCTGAAGCTGGGAGGAATGGGGTTCCCTTGGAGGGCTCACCCTGTGGGGTGGCCAGAACTCTGTCAATGGGCTCTGCCTCGTAACGGAGTCAATGAAGGGACAGTTACAGAAAACTCTGCTGTGGGACACAGGAATACAATGATCAGTGAGACAGGATTCACTCAGATTTCCCGTCAGGAGAAACCCAACCCTGTTATAGTTCTAGAGGCTACAGTGTCAGAAGATTTCTGTGCTTTAGCATCACTGCCAATGTCAGTAGAACTTGGGGTGCTGCAGCTGGTCAGTGTCAGTGTCACACCACTCCCAGCTGCAGGGCCACCATTTAGGCTCCTTCAGCAACAAGCACACGGAAGACTTAGGGCCCAGAGAACATTTTCCACTCAAAGAGTGTCTTGGGTTTCAGAAAGCAAAAGATTCTGGTTCGCCCTGCGCCCCATGTGTGCTGCCCTGTCCTGTGGAGTTGACATGAAGGAGCTGAATGGATTATTAGAATAGGTAGCAAATGATGCTGTTAAAATGTCCAATAGCACATCCTATGAGCTCCAACAAACACAAATGGGGACTCCAGAGAACTACACGGCCTCGGATTATCTACTTGCTGGCCAAGGAGGAACCTGGGCTATCAGGGGATGAGGATGTTGCACTGCTAGCCGTGATGGGTTTGAAGGCCAACAGCCAGGAATCACCTTGGCAGAAAGAGCAGTAGAAGAGTGGCAGAAAGAAGAAAATTCTTCTGGGTGGGATTGGCTTCATGGCTGCCAAATTGGAGGCTGCTGTGAAATGCATTCGTGGCAGGGCCTGTCATCATTGCAGTGTGTGCACTTGGTGAGTTGCTGGGACACTTTGTGCTGGGAAGTGGAGTATTGAGACCTTTCTTAAAAGATAGTGTCAAGAAAAGAGAGGCATTTGGTAAATAAGAGAGAAGAGCAACAATTTAGGCATGTTTTAAAAGGAATGTGAATAGCTCTGAGTAATAAACTGCACTTAATTGTAGAACAAGAGGAGATGCCTTTTTGCTTAATACTTAAATGTAAGCTGTGTTACTGAAAGAATTGTTACAAAGGTTGTAGTTGATTGTAGGTCTCAGGACCAGTCAAAGTACCAAGGCCTGAACAGGCTCTGAGGCAAAGCTCACCTTTAGATGAACCTTCCAAGCAAATGTTGTATTTGTATCCACTCATTTAAGAAGCATGATTAACAACATGATCAATGTATGTGTTCCTTGATAAAACATGGATTTATCTTTCTGTATTTAGAAACAGACAAGGCCCCATGTGGCCTTGTTTGGGGGTGAAGGATCAAAGTCAACTCCCTTGGTTCCTCCTTCAGCCCTGGCCAGGCTTTGGGAGAAAGCAGTCAGGAGAATGAAAGCAGATGTTCTCACACTAGCAGTGATGCCAGCTTGTTTGTTAAACAGTGTAAAAGCTGGGTCCTCTCCCAGCTTTGGGGTTGGAGCTTCATTGGCTGCAGACGTGGAGGCACCTGCAGGAATTCCCAGTGTCTGGGAGTGGCTCTCCAGTCCTTGGCTTCCCCCAGCTGATGTGTGGCTGTGGATGATGGTAAAGCCTGAGGCTAACTGGTGATGGATCTTTCCTTAATCACTCCAGGCAATCTCTGGTAACAATGACTGGATGCATTGCTGAGCTTTTTTGTAATGCTTTGCTAATGATGATGTGCTTTGCTGAGCTTATCCTTTTGTAATTCTTTGCAGCTGTGCATGATATAAATGACACAATTCCTTCACTTGGTGTCTGTGTCTTTGGTGCTGACCCTGCCCACTGGTGAAACAGGGCCCCCTCCAGCCTAAGTGTTACGTGGGAAGAGAAAAGCCATCACTCCAAATGTCCCCCCTTCCTCCTTGTTCCCCCCACTTTATACCCTGAGCGTGATGCCCTATGGTCTGGGGTATCCCCGGGGTCAGTGGGGGCCACCTGTCCTGGCTGTGTCCCCTCCCAAGCTCTCCCGCAGCCCCAGCCCCTCTCCAGCGTGGCCAGAGGAGGGGCAGGCCAGGCTTTGGCTCAGTGGGAGCTCAGCAAGAACAAAAGCATCTCTGTGTGCCCAGCCCTGTGCTCAGCACCCGGCCCAGCAGCGTCTCAGTGCCAGGGTCTGTGCCATCAGTCCCTGCCAGGGGTTTCCATGGCACCTGCCAGGCCAGGTGACCCAGGTGTGGTGTCCCAGTGAGGGCTGCCATGCAAACAGTGCCCAGCACTGCCCCTTTCTGTCTGCCTGACCCGGCCTTGGCCCTGGCCCTGGTGTTTGCTGCTGGTTCCGCGGCGCCTGACCGGCCCGCGCGGCACAGGGCAGGCGGCCACGGCACAAACCCACAGCAAGGGCTCCCCTCTGGCTCTGGGCAGTGACAGCAGCCCTGAGCAATGGGCTGGCGCAGTGGGGTCGGTGCAGTGTCCATGGCAGCAGTCCCTTGCAATGGCCAGTGCAGGTTGGGATGATGATCCACCCTCACAGCCGGCCCAGGGCAGGTGTGCGGTGCCCTTCCCCACAGCCTGTCTGCACAGAAGCACTTCCAGGGCTCTCTGCCTCTCCCTTCCCTCACTCCTGAGTCACTCACACACCTCCCAAGGACCCACTGGGAGCTTTGAGCTGCAAGGAGTGCAAAGCTGGTCTGTCCTTCAGGAGTTGCTCTCATTCTGCCCTGAGCCAACTCTGGATTTGTGTTCATTGCAGAACTTCCTGTGTGTCTACAGCATTCCTTGCAGGGCTCTGCCTTGCGGAGGGGGAACCTCCTTGAGGTGCCTAGGACTTGGCACACACTTGAGGAGTGTGTCTGTTTTAAATAGGGAAGCTTAGGAGTTTTAGATTGCTTCAAAAAATAAAATAAGAAAACCCCTCTTTGCCTGAGCGCAGCCATTTCTTCAAGCACAGCAGGTCCCAGGTGACTGAGCAGAGACAGGACGGGCTTGGGCTATGTGGAGCAAGGTTGTCCACACTGCCTCAGACCTCAAGGCACAGCTTCTCTGACTAGGCCAGACATCCTCAGGAGAGTCCCTGGGCCAATATCAGTCGCTGAATGCTGCAGCCACCTCTGCTCTAAATAGAACAATCATAAAATATACTCTTCAAAGAGGAATGTGGATTCATTGGAAGCTCTTGCAAATAGTTTTCCATCAGTATTGTAGGAAAACTTCCTAATGGACTGCACTAGAGCAGAGGGAAATCAGGGCAGAGCCATGGTTTGTCAGGACGTGCTTGATCCCAGTGAGTCCCGTGGTGCATTTAGAGCTGAGCCCTGGAAGCTCAGGGCCTGAGAGGAGATTGCGCCAACCTAACCAGGAGTCAAAGTCCGAGGGAAAACCCAAAGTGTCTCAAAGCATGAATGGGTCCCCTGAGGTCCATCCACAACACAGACCCCTCATGGACTCGTTGGAGGAGAGAATTGGAGGCCAGGATGGCACAAACCTCTCAGAGACTCAGTGTGGGAAGGAAAAAGGGAAGTACCTTAAAAGAACTGCAGCGCCTTGAAGCATTAATGATCCCCATTGAGTGTTGTTACTGACAAAGAATCTCCAGGGACCAATTCCAGCAGATAATTGGAGGCCATGGTTGGACAAAGCTCTCAGGACTCCAAGGCAAAGCCCAAGTCCTTGGAAGAAGCTGCAGTCCCTGGGAGCATGAAGGAGGGCCCAGGGCCATTGCTGCCCAAGGCTGCCCAGGCCAGGAGTGCAGGGAGGCAAAGGCTCTGTGTGGGCAGCTCAGCTGCTGAGCAGAGCCTGGGCTGGCTGGAGGCAGCAGAAAGGCCAAGGCCTGAGCCCCAGCCCAGGGAAGGCAGATCCTGTCCCTGCCCGCTTGCTCAGGGCTCTGCCGGGAGCACTGGCACATGGAGGGGTGCTGAGGGCAGGACAAGGGATGGCAGTGCCCAGCCTGGCTGGGGCTGTGCCAGGAGGCCCCAGTGCCTCAGGACAAGGTGTCTCCTCCTCACAGCCCTTGGTGGCAAGACGCTGCTGGGCCCCAGGGCACCAAGGCTTGGCTTCTCCTGGCCACTGCCAGCCTTGCCAGGGCCCTTGGCCATGTCCAGCACAGCTTGTCCTGCGCTGTCCCACAGCTCTGCTGTGTCCCTGCAGGCTGCACACTCCCATCTCGCTGCCCCCGGGCCCTGCCCTGCCCCATCCAGCCCTGCCCTGCCCCTGCCATGCCCAGGCCATGTCTGCAGTCCCCCCAGACCATGGGTGGGGGTGGGCAAGTGTTCCCGAGGGCACAGGGAGGGGACAGCTGGGCTGGACTGACCCAAGGGATCTCCCATTCCGTGCAATGTCACAGTCAGCAATAAACTGAGGGAAAGGAAGGGGATAGGGCTGGCAGGGAGGGCTGTGGATGTTTTCTACTAAGACATTTCTCACACAAAACACAAAGTACACGTTCTTGATCCTGTCCTGCCAGGAGGTGGCTGGACATTTTCTGCTGATGGGAATCAGCAATAGGGGATTGATTTCATTTGTTGTTTCTTTGCTTCCACCTGTGGCCTTTGCCTTTTGAAGCCCTTGCTGAGGAGGGTGTAGAAGCCCATAAGATCAGGACCTGGTTTGCGTATCCCAAACATCAAAAACTGGATGGCTGTGGGACCAACCAAGGATTGGTAAGGACAGCCAAGACTTCTTGGCAATAACACACTGTGAGGAAGAACAGGCTGTGGCTGCAGAAGGGGCCATGCAGATAAAGGCAGAACTTTTCCAGGACAAACATCCTTGCTCTGGCTCCTGGGCATATGCAGGACATGGCCCAAGTGCAGGAATGAGAAGTGGGCATGGACTGTGGGGGGATCAAGACCACCAAAGACCCCCAAAGCCTCTGAGCCATTTCCAGAAAGGTTCAGCAGAACAAACTGCATGTGATAAGTCATTTGCACCGAAAGTGAGACACTTATTGCCAGGGCAGGGAAAAGTGATCAGTGAAGAGGTCCTCCCACCAAGCCCAGGCACATTTGTGCCCCAGCACCCAGGACATCCCATTGGCTGGATCAATGCTGGAACCAGGACTGGGGATCTCCTCTCTCTCTAATTTCCTTTCTCTCTGCCCCTCTGATTCACATCTCTGTGTCTCTCCTGTCTGTGTCTCTCTTCCCTTTCACCTTTCCTCTTGTGCCTTTATACAAAACATACTGACATGCCCTTTTATAGCTCAGGGACTGACATCCCAGTTTCTATGCCAAATGCATAATGAATTAATAAAACTTTATAGGCCTTTGTGGACTCTCTGAGCTTTTTAATTTCTTTCAGCCACGAGCATCTACAAAACATGGGTGTCTCCTTTGCCTTAAGTTTGGGAGATCACAGAGAGAGAGGGAGAAAGAGGCTCGCTGGGCCCCTGATGGCCGCACACATTTAACCCGCCAGTGTTGTTCTGCTCAGCTTTTCTCTAGCAGGCAGCATTAACCAGATGCAGCTGCGCAAGGGTTTCCAGCAATTTGGCATCATCCACAAAGAACTTGGAAGTGCATTTTGTCCCATGGCACAGGGAATATATGAATATTCCATTGTAGTCAAGGGCTGGTCACTGCGGGATGTCACCAGGGTGTGGCTGCCAGGAGGACTCTGTTCCATGGACAGCATTTGACCCTCATTGTTCAGCCAAATTCCCACTCACCCCATGTTCCATTCCTTCAGCCCATCTCTCTCCAATCTGGCTTTGAGGAGACCCAGCAGACCATGTCACAGACCCTGCTAAGGTCTGGGCAAACAACATCCCCTTCTTTTCCTTCCCACGTGGGTTCTGCAGTCCCTGCCTTGTGCTGCCAGTGCGTGGAATGGCTGCAGGAGGATTTGCCACATCCCCTTCCCTGCTGAGCCTGACCAGTCTGTGACTGTCCCCATCCCCTCCCTGCCCTGTTTGCAGACTGGTTCTATGTCTGCCCTTCCCAAGTGCCCAGGACCCTCTGGGATGGCTCTGGCCTTTCCAGGGGCTTTGAGAGAGGTCTCACCGTGACACTGCCCAGCCTTCTCAACATCCCTGACACCAAAGGCCTCTGCCACATCCCTCAGTTCCAGGTCAGTGCCCAGGGCATGGCACAGCCCTGTCCAGGTCCTCAGGGTGGTTCAGAAGGGAGGCAGCTGTGACTTCTCCCTGCAGACCCACCACTCTAATGTCCCTCTGTGCAGTCCATGGCTGTCCTGAGCATTTCCCCTGGAGCCTCCCTGCCCTGGATATTTCTCTCCATGCAGCCCTCAGCACATTGCAGGAAAGAATTTAGGTGGTTTCCCAGAGGATGATACTCTCTGAGTTGTGAGAAGCGACGTTCACTTTTAAGGATTTTAAAGGTTTACTAAAAACTTTAACAAAATACAACAAAGGTCTGAATAAGGAAAAAGGACGGTGCAATGCTGGGAGTTGGCAACCCCGGCAGCCATGAGCTCATCTATAAATTGGCTGCTCCGATTTTTGTACCCCTGGGGGTTTCCTCAGGCAACCCTGGCTCCTGCCAAGGTCTGTCAGTCGACTCTTCTTTGCCATTCATCCGTGGAGGTTTCTTTCTTGCCACTTGATGGGAGGTGAGGTGTTGTCATGCTGCACTTCCTAGTAACAAGCTCGCCCTTTTCTCAAATGTTTTCTGCAAAGCCACAGGTACGCACCCTCCTTCCTCATGCCTGGACTACTGAGGCCCTCTCTTGGCAACTGTACGGGCTGGGGAAGATGGACTATGGGGAGAACAGAGGACATCTAAACAACAAATCACAACAATGCAACTATAAGTCAATAAACTTTCCTTAACATACATATAATATTAATCTCTGAATTGCAAGAGCCAACCATTGCATTAGGCATTTATAACAGAGTGAAGTGGCCTCAAGGCACTGTTTGTGCTACTGGAATTGTGCCATCCCCATGTGCTGATGATGGTTTTCATAGTAAAAGGGTTTTTAAATCCTGGGGATTTAGGGTTAAAAGGAAAATTAAGCTTAGTAAGCCCTGGAAAAAAAAAAAAACCTAGGTACATGTAGGCCTTGTACCTTGCTAGAACTGCACCTGTGTAGCTAGTACATGATAAATGATATACTTGTTAGATGTGATGATTGTTTAGTAACTAAATATAATTACTGTTTAATCATAAGAATAAAAATGAGAAACTGTGGTCAGGGGCCTCAGAAAGATCATGAGAAACTCATGCTTGAATAAAGTCAATGTATACAATAGAACAATATAAAGTTAATCATTAATATGTAAGTTATATAATGATAGAATATAAAATAAATTCAGCTCAAAAGCCATGTGAAGTCAGATTTGGGTCTGTATCCCTGATTCCCAGAGCTCTCAATAAAAGCACCTGCATATAATCATATCCCATGATTATGTGTGTTCCTGAACGCTGACAATCTGTTCTATGGTCCTTATCAAGTCCCCCCTTTTCCTGAGACACACTTCCGTATGGGAACTAATTTCTTAATACTGATATTTCATTTTGCAGCATAGGAAAACTTTGTTTTCTAACATGTTTTCTAATATGTCTTCTTCTGCACTCTTGTTGGCTAAATGTTTCCCCAATTCCAGTTTGGTCTTATCCACTTGGTGTGCTCTGCAATGCCTGATGGCAACTTCCTCTGGTTTCTGGATACCTTCAAGTGAACCCAAGATTTGTTCTCTGTTTTTGATCGGAGCTTTGATATGTCAAAAGGTCTTTTTCTTTCCAGAAGTCCCATGTTCATGTACCACTCCAAAGGCATATTCTGAATAATTTCAAATGTAAACTAATTTTCCTCTACTCGATTCCAAAGCTCAAGTGACTGAAATTAGTTCTACTTTCTGGGCTGAAACATTAGAGAGGAGTGCTCCCAATTCGATTACATCGGGTTGTGGAGTCACTGCGTATCCAGATATTTGGATAGGAAGTCTAGGGGCCTGGTGCTCTGACAGACCAGCTGCTCCTGCTGCCTGCTCTGCCTTTGGCATCTGCTCTACTGAGGGTATGGCAGCTGCAGCAGGATTTCCTGTGGGAAGAGGTACCACTGCTGACATAGCCCTGGGACTCCAGGGGCCCGTGGCTGTGCCCTCCAGCACAGGGGTGTCACCCACAGCGGGGCATGGGGGGAAGGTGAAGGGCATTAGAAGGGAGAGAAACCAGCGTCTAGGGACTGTGTGAGGGAAATAACAATTTATTTCCTTTTCCTTGAATAAAGAATTGCAAGAACCCTGCTAGAGCTGCTGGGGGATTGGCCTCTTGCTGAGGCTCCTCCTCTTTTTGGGACACCATGTCCCCCTGGGCAAGGAGCCCCTGTTCCAGCCAGGAGCAGAGGTGCTGTGCCTTCTGCCCCGGGCAGAGGGACCTGCTGCTGTCACCACCTCTGGCCACAGGTCCTCCTGATACTGGTCCTGCCCTGCAGGGATGGGCACAGGTGGGGAGTGGCAGTGAAACCCAGGGCAGGGGCTTTAACATGGACTGCTCTCAATGAGTTGTCGAGAAATTACAGTTTTCCTTTTTCTGCCAACCAAGGCTGTCAGTGTTTCTGTGTTTGTATTAATGAGAAGGGTTAGGGTTAGGGTAGAGTGTGGGTTTAGGGTTAGGTTAGAGTGTGGGTTTGTGGTTAAATGGAGAGCAAAGTGGTGTCTGCATTCAATTGATTTTAATTTTTTCTTTCATGGTATTTTGCATGTGAAAAGTCTGAAAATCAAGGACATCTTTTTGGAATCTGCTATCTTTGCCCCTGATACTAGCCGAGTGACCCTTCAGAATTAAGGGAAAGCATGAACTCTTTTGGCCATTTTTTAGAGGGAGAAAACACCAAACCCAAACCTGTTTACTGAATCCTCTGGAAAATCTGACTTATCCAAGAAAACATAATATGGAATGTATCAATTTTCTGTTTGTCATTCATTCAGACACCTGTGAAGCCAGATCAGTAATGCTCACTTTAATGATTTAACACAGCTGATTGCCATTAAATCACTTGAAATTATGGCCTCAACTTTCAATGACATTTTGAATATGAGAATTTCCATTTCAGGGAGGAACAGAATGCATTTGCACAGTTCCATTTGTCTTGGTTTGACAAGACAGGAGTCTGTGAAGGAGGGCTAAAGCCTCCTGTGCAATGGAGAAGGTAAACCCCCTCCCTCCGAATTACCAGGATTTTTAAAGTTAAAGGCTCTCAGGCAAAGATATGGGAATGGGAGTAACAATTCTTTCCTAGGAGAAAACTAAATAACAATTTAAAAAGGCAAATGCAATTGGTACAAACAGAGCTAGTGATAAAGTCCACAACCTGACACCCTGAGGAGTCGGGGTGTTGGTAGCAGTCCAGTTGAAATGACAGCTGCTCCTCTTGCAGTGGCTGATGAATTGCAGCTGAAGTGGTGATCTTTAGAAGGGTATAGTTTTCTCTGAAGATCTGGTGGCAGTTGGGCCAGTCTTCCTCTGGGAATCCCGCCGAAGGGGCCGCTTCTCTGGGAGTCCCGCAAAGAGAGAGAGCTGTTCTGTCTCCCAAAAGGTGCCACTTTATACAATAAAAGAGTGCTTGGCTTCCCCCTCTGGGTGGAGCATCTCACAATGGGATGGTGTAACGTTACCAGCCCTGCAGTGAGTCAGTCTATGGCCCATTAACAAACCATTACCTTTTCGGAGCAAACCATCGTTCTTGGAAGAGATAATAAACCTACCCAACCTCCAAGAGATGGCAAATAGAATACAAGCTTATCTTGCAAACCAGGACACCATTATGGGTGGATATTTTTTTCAGCACACAGATTCTCTGATTTCCCCTTCTTTAACCTTAAGCATTAAAGTCAAGCATCTGCTTTGGAAATGCAACTCAAATGTAACTCTTTCTACTATTTTGCTTAAGTTATTTTTAGAGGCTGAAAGCATTCAGTTGTAATTTGCTTTATAGAATACTTAGTCACTGTGGGACTGGAAAAAGATCACAGAAATTTCTCCCATCATAGATTTTAAAATATTTTAAAACGCCATTATAAAGACTATTTATCAATATTTAATTTTTACTTTCTGTGTAACTTTATTAAATCTGTACTTTAAAACAAGCATTACCTAGCAGGTTTTCAGTTCAATTACAGCAGTTGCTTTTCAGCAGGCTAATTTTCCTGTAGGACTAGACAAGGAAAGTAACTTAGGAAATTGATTTTTCCACATTGTTGCAGTGTAGGAATGGTATTCCCCAGTTTTGTGCTCACCCTGATACAGCTCAGACCATGTGCCACTCACTGACTTCCCCACCACTTTTCCTGTGGCAGGAGAAGAGCACAAGCAGGTAAAGATCAGAGGTTGAGCTAAGAACAATTTACTAGAAACAGCAGAGAAAAAAAAAACCACAAATGGTAATAACAACACTAAAAGGAGAGTGTACAAGAGGTGAACGAGTCACACATGATTGTTCACCATACAGAACTGGGCACACCCCACGATTTACGGCACACCGGCGGAGGAAGAACAAGCCCCTTCAATTTCCCCCTGCCATGTGGCAGGTGATATCCAGTTACCCCAAGGTCCTGGCCGTGCTCCTCCTGGCTGCTGCAAAAATTACCCCTGTCCTGGCCAGATCCAGGACACGGGATCTGCCCTGCGGGTCCTGGCTCTTCCTCTGGGTGAGAGCCCCCCATGGCATCTGCCTGGCAAAAGGGACTTCAGGACAACCCATGACTTATGGACATTCCCCCTTCTGCCCCTGTCCCAGCTCCCTTTTTGCCTCCAGAAAACTTTGAACAGAAGTAGCACTTAGGTGCAGTTCTGCACATTCTGAACTGGCAGGAATGTGCCCCACATGTCACTCTAGGCACACGTGCAGCAAGGACAAAGAAAGTTTTTGAGGGGCCTGGGTCTCAAGGTCTTTTGTTCCAGGAGTACCACCTGTTACTTTCAGATTCTGCTCAGGGATAACCAGTGACCTTCTTTTTGTTCTACATGACACATAACCATGTGTGGCACATCAACTGTCACTTTTTTCCCCATTTATTTTCAACCATATCCTATCAATCAGGACCATGGTGGCTCCTGCTCTGAGGTTCATTGGCCATTTCTGTAGTACATTGTTTGGTTGTCTTTTGAGAAATAGGCTCAAAATACCACAGGGTTACTTCCCTTACTCCCATTCTTGGAGCTAAAGATGGAGTTATTGTGCAAGGCAAAGGCACTCACGTATGAACAGTGCAAAGGGGTCAGTCAAACCTGGTTACTCCAGAGCAGGGGTTGTCATCAATAACCTAAAAAATATATAGAAAGGCTGCTGGACATTCTGGAGTCCAGTGTAACACCTCCATGGATTTCTTTCATGATTCATACACAGGCTTTTCCAATAGTTCATACCTGGGGATCCATCATCAACACCATCCAGTCTGTTGCCTTCAGGGGAAGGCAAGGCGACCTGGTTTCAAGGAACAGCACGGCAGCCCAGTCTCCCCTGGGCCACTCGGGCTAAGAACACGCGCTGGACACCAATGTGGTGGACGGTCGAAAAGCGTTTATTATCTTATCTCATGGGTTTAAATAGTCTTGGGGGACTCTGCTACGTCAGGGGGGGTTGGTAGGGTCTCTAGGGTTAGTCAGGAGTGGAAAACTACTGGGTTAGGTGTGGTTACATTCTTTGGGGT
The DNA here is from genome assembly GCF_050655825.1 of Lonchura striata. Classification (NCBI taxonomy): domain Eukaryota; kingdom Metazoa; phylum Chordata; class Aves; order Passeriformes; family Estrildidae; genus Lonchura; species Lonchura striata. The sequence goes on along the minus strand of NC_140734.1, from coordinate 4,077,730 downwards.
AATGGATAACATGTTGCAGGGTGAGAGGGGGAAGGGGTCTTTCTTTCCGTCACATCCCGAAATCTTCCGTTCGCCTGTCCCTATCTACTACATCTCCCCCCTCCTTTTCATAAGTGAAATGAGGTAGTCGTAGATATAGGCACTGGAGTGAGGTACAAACTTGTAACTTGGTAAGGAAAAAAGGGTTTTTGGTAAACCTGAGTAAATCTCGCAAGGTGAGTTTTGAAGGCTTTTGCAGCTGACTGTGTTCGCAGTTTTTGGTTTACAGCATTTGTTGCTGGCCTACAAACAGAATGTTTGCCCGTTCTAGATGGGCCTGAACAAACGAGAGCAGCTTGTTCAGCAGGCATGGTCCTATGGTAACAGCTAAAAGCAGTATTGCCAGTGGACCTACCAGGGCGGAAATTAAAGTGGTGAGCCAAGGTGATTGATTGAACCAGGATTCGAACCAGCTCTGCTGGGTTTCCCTGTCTCTCTTTCTCTGAGCCAGTCTATCTCGGAGTTCTGCCATGGAGTCTTTAACGACTCCCGTATGATCTGCATAAAAGCAGCATTCCTCTTTCAAAGCTGCACACAGTCCTCCTTGTTGCATGAACAAGAGGTCCAGTCCTCGCCTATTCTGTAAAACTACTTCTGAAAGCGAAGAGACTGATTTCTCTAGATAGGAGATGGATTTCTCAATCCTCTGCAGGTCTTCATCGATGGTCATTTGCAGCTGAGAGAGTCCGTGCTGTTGGGTTGCGATGGCTGAGACACCAGTGGCTGTACCAGCTGCTCCCAGGCCGAGCAGCATTGCGATAGTTATACCTGTGATTATTTCTCTTTTGTGCAGTCTGTCAGGTTCTTCGAAAAGGTGGTACACTTCTTCATCTGAGTGGTACAGGACCCTAGGAACAATCAGAACTTGGACACAGAAGTCAATAGAGTCATTAAATTTGGCAAGGAACACACAAGGACTCACTCCGGATCGCTGGCAAACCCACATCCCAGATGCGGATGGGACCACCCACTTATTGGTCTTTCTGTTGGGCTTGACAACTTTAGTGCAGAAGTTGCCTTTCTGCTTTGCTAAAGTTGCATTGCCAAAACATTTGCCTTGTCCTGTGATTTGACTCAGGGTGATTCCTCTGCGGGGAGTGTCCCATCTGTACTGGTGGGGGGCACTGGCTGTGGAGTAACTGAAGGGGGTGTCTAAAGCGATGCCTTCGTAGAAAGGGGGTTTAACATCATAACAAAGCCAACAGGATTTAGTCAGGTTTGGTTTGGTTTCGTTTAGGGTTAGAAAGGTAGCTTCTAGCATACAAACACAGGGGTGTTCCACGGGCTGGTGGAGGGTTCTATGTGACCCTTTTGTAGCTCGAGGTCGACCAGTTCCAGCAAGGCTGCCATTCGAGGCTTTGACAGGGGCCACTGCTCGACCCATATGGAGTCTGGTGATTTTTAAGTCCGGGACGGCCCTCTCACTCTGTTCACTGGGGGGACTTCTTTGTATTGCCAGTATTGGGGCCACAGTGCTTGGGGAAAAATCAAGCAGTCTGCTCCTGTGTCTGCCCAAAACTGAAGCCCTATGACATGGGGGTCCTGACTGCCATAAAGGCGGCACGTCCCCCTCACCTTCGGTAGCTCCTTCCCTATTTTCATGGCCAGGGCCACCCAGGGGTCCCGTTCTGGGGCGTCCCCTGCTGACCCTGTGGCACAGGCGCTGCTTGCGGCGGTAGTGGGTACGAAGGTACCGCAGGCTGTGTTGCGAAATTCGCTGGCGAGGGTACGAAGCTGGCTGTCTCCTGTGGGGGTGTGGGGTATAAGGGCGCCCCGCCCCACTGGGGGTTGGCATAGATGGGCCGCCTTGCATTCGCAGCGGGAGGAGGCTGAGTGCAGCCCGCACGCCCCCTCCCTCTCCCGTTTCCTTGGGGCTGGGACCTGCATTCCTTAGCGAGGTGCCCCTTCCTCCCGCAGCTCCAACAGGCTCCTCTCGGGCGTGTTTGGGGTGGAGGCGCTGCGGCGGGCTGCCGTGTTAGCTGGGGACAGCTCACCGCGATGTGACCTGCCTCACCACACTTGAAACACGCCATGGCACTGGTCAGGGTGTGGACGGCTGCCTGAATGGGTGTCAGGTGTTCTTCCCTCACTACATGTCTGATCATGTCAGCCAGGCTGGCTCCGGCTGGCAGGGAACATAAGATATCTTTGGTGACAGAGTTGCACTGCTGGCACAAGCAGTCAGATACCACGGGGCCCTTTGCCTCTGCCGGCAGGGTAGAGGAGTCTATTGCTGCCTGCAGGCAATCTACGAACTGCGTGAAGCTTTCGCTCTCTGCCTGCCTCACGGTGGACCACGGCGACAGCTTGGCTACGACCTGGGAGGCTGCACGAATAGCCTCCCTAGCAGCCCGAGTGGTCGCCCTGACCTCCTCAGCCCGCATCTGCGTGGCTTGTTGCTGAGGCGTGATCATATCATCGTGCTTTCCCATAAGCCTGGATAAAGTCGATCTGTTTAGTGGCTGCCTCGCGCCAGATGCTTGGGCTAATAGCTTTGTACAATTATCCTCCCATTCTTGTCTAAACACAATCATTCCCGCACCATCAAGTATCATGCGACCTATTCGCTCGATATCAAAGGGGAGCAGGTCATCATTACTAAAAAGACCATCAATTAATGTGGAGACCATGGCCGAATTGATTCCTTTTTCTGCAATGGCTTTGACAATTGACTGTACATCTTTTGGGTTTACCGGGGCATATACCCTCTGCTGGTTCCCTTCTGGGCCGGTGATCCTCACTGGGAAGGCTTGGATGGCAGCCGCTGGGGACCATTCGGCACAGGCTATTTTTATTTCTCCCCAGTCGGTAAACTGGGCTGGTTCGTATTGTGGCTGCTTTTCGGTGCGGCTTAAAGCTTTACTTGGTTTTGTTTTAAATTGCGTTAGCTCTGTTCCCTTAGTCTTAGAGTCCCAGCCGGCTCCTGGCAGCTCTTCTGAGCTGCCGGAGCTGCTGCTGGACTCAGAGTCTGAAGTCGAATGCCAGCGCACTTCCGGGGCTCGGTGCCGTTTTGTGCGGCTCCGACCCCGCTCCTCCCCCCGGGGGTGGCGCCGCTGCCGCTCCCCGGGCTCGCCCTGCCTCCTGCAGGGGAGGGTTTCTCCCTTACATGGTAGCGGCGTCAGGTGTGGCTGCCGATCTGCTCCGAGCCCTCTGCCGCTCTCCTCCTGTTTCTCCCGCACACGCGCATTAGCAAAACTCCGCGCCTCTGGGCTCTTCGCGCCGAGACTGCCCACGCCCCGCCCCTCCCCTTGGCTGCCGGTGCCATATTCAAAGGGGTATGGAGGCGGCATGGGCAGGATCTCCCCCCGAGCCGCGGCTCCCGCGCCTCTGGCTTCCCCTGCCAGCCTCCGCCGACAGAGCTCTGCGCGCTGCTGCACCTCCAGCAGCGGGTCACTGACCGGCGGTGGCGGGGCGGATGGGGAAGCCGCGGATCTTTGGGAAGGCTCCGCGGGGGGTCCCGGGCCCCGGCCCGGGGAGGGGGGCGACGCGCCGGCCCCCCCCGGATCCAGGCTCCCGGGCGGATCGTCCTCAGGGGTAGTTTGCGTTGCCGCTCCTACCTGTAGCTTGGGTGTAACCAATAAACACGTACGCGCTGCGCTCCATGTCTCCTGCTCTTCTATTGCTCTGCGCAGGGCTTTCTCTACTTTGCCCCACGCCTTAAGGCATTTGCCGCTACCTGAGGATTTCGTGTCCTCGGCCAGCACGGCTGTGCATTTTTCCCATATCTCCAGATGCAAAACATCCACAGGGCACTCAATTGCCCCAAGCTCAAGCAGCCTTGCTATAGCAAGATAAAAGTCTTTGAGCTTACACTCAATTCCCCATTGCTTATGAACCTCACTTACGACCCTGGCGATGGCGTCCATGATGATCGCGGGTTCCTGGGACGTCTCCCTTGCCGAGAACACGGTCTTACCGGTCTGGCCGCTGCTCTTGTCCAGGTGACACCCGCAACCCGAGCGAATTATTCCCGGGCTTCGGCACCAGTTATGTTGCCTTCAGGGGAAGGCAAGGCGACCTGGTTTCAAGGAACAGCACGGCAGCCCAGTCTCCCCTGGGCCACTCGGGCTAAGAACACGCGCTGGACACCAATGTGGTGGACGGTCGAAAAGCGTTTATTATCTTATCTCATGGGTTTAAATAGTCTTGGGGGACTCTGCTACGTCAGGGGGGGTTGGTAGGGTCTCTAGGGTTAGTCAGGAGTGGAAAACTACTGGTTAGGTGTGGTTACATTCTTTGGGGTAATGGATAACATGTTGCAGGGTGAGAGGGGGAAGGGGTCTTTCTTTCCGTCACATCCCGAAATCTTCCGTTCGCCTGTCCCTATCTACTACACAGTCACTCCCAAAAAGGGACACAGATGTGGGCTCTGGTGTTTGACAAATTGGTTCCTCCCTTTCTTTCCCCAAACTTTCTTTCCCTTGTGAGTGGGGCAGCCAGGAGATAAAACATGGGTAGATATAGACATGGTCTTGAAAACAAACACAAGATTTCATAGAAAATGTGCTTTGGATGGTAATATTCAACATTCTCAACTACATGCTCTTCTTTTCTCTCCCTGTAATGACTGGACAACACTTATTTTTGGTGCCAGCTGACTCAAATCAGGAATAATCTTGGGTAGGGGGAGAATGACAATAAAACCATCATAAACTGAGTATAAAATGTTTATCTACATGTGTCTATAATTTCAATGGCCAGCTGCATTCAGCTCAATTATCAGCCTATAATTGTGCTCAGGGCCAGTGTGGGCCTTTCCTTGTCAGCTCCTCCTGCACAGCACATGGGGCCCTGGGCATGCTGCTGGCTTGTTTCCTTTTAGGAGACTGGGATGAGGAAAGGTCCAGGGGTTTTGTCAAAGAGATGATATTTGAGTGACTGTGCATGTGCTGGAAGCCTCACAGACTGACTGGCCCATGACAGGATGGCCCAGTGCTGGGGAGACAGCACCTTGCTGCCCTGGTTAGGGGTGTTAAGTTGCTCCTTTGCCTCAGAGAGAGCCAAGTGCAGCACTTTTGTGCAGAAAAAAACTTTATTAGCCCTGGTTTGCAAAGCTACTGCAGCAACTGGTGTGGCCAGAGCAGCCCTTTCTGCACTTGGAAATGAGCTGAGTCAGTCATGGGCTAAGGCAGGGCATTCCCCACGTGTGCACATTTGAACTCCCTGTGCCCCGACTGTGTCACGTTCCGCTCCTCAGTGACATCCCGCCCAGCCTGGAACATGGAACTCCCCGTTTCCAAGGACACGTGGCCATTGTCACCAGCACACAGCAGGACCGCTCAGACCCTTCGGCAGCTGCGGTGAGAGCGGAGGTGTCAGAGCGACAGCGAGTGTTGGTCCAGCTTAGCTGGTTCTAGCACACGTTGGTCAAGAGGCTGATCCACACACTGAGTGGAGGTAATTATTTACAGTTCTGTGCAGAAATGGGGGGCTCAGGGACAAATTGACCAAGCCAGCACCACAAGAAGTACAGTGTCTTTAGTATTTCTACATTTTAGCAAAGAAAGGAATTAGTGTTCATTAACTGCAAGTTCCCAAGTTCTCTTCATAATTAGTATTCTGTCTGCTGTTGGGTAATGATCCTCTCACTTGTCATGTTCATTAGTCTGCATGCTCAGTCTCTCCCTTCTTTTATGTCAATGGTTTCTTGAGTGCATGGCCATGGTCTGCCCCTGCTGGAATGGCCTTTTATCTCACAGGAGGTGATTCAGCACAGTTTCTGCATAGGCTTTATCAGTTTGTTCCTTTCCTTGGGGGTTCTGCCAAATGTCCTTGTGACCCTAAATTCTGCATTCTTTGTGCCCACCATCAGTGGTACATCCTTCTTCCCAAGCCTTGCTAACCTCCCCGGTGTCTGAGGCAGCTGAAGCCTGTCAAGCCCTACACGTCAACAAGGCAATTCAGCCAAGAAGTAACCTGCCTTTCAAAGGCCTGGCCATCACTCCTTGGCTACTTCTTGTTTCATGGGAATAATCCCCCTTCTTGTTGATGAGCCTTGAAAGCCACAAAGGACAAACATCAAAGAGCACATTTTCCTTACAAACATTTTGCATTTTGCAGATTCTCCAGCAGGACCAGTGGCTGTGTGGGAGCTGGAGCAGCCGAGGCAGAGCAGGATGGCAGAGCTGTGGGCCTGGGCACGATCCAGAGCGTTCCCCAGGGCCCCGGTCTGCACTGCGTCCCGCAGGGCCCCCGACAGCACTGCCGTGCCCGTCAGGGTGACCCAGAGGTGCCAGGACCAAGAGGTGAGGGGCAGGTGTCGGGCTCTGCGGGCTGCCAGCGGGTGGGGGCTTGGCCATGGTGTTGGTGTCAGTGCTCTCGACCCCGCGGGACCTGTTGGGCAGGGCTGGGGCCCCACTGGTGCTCCAAGGGCTCCTTTGAGGCAGCTGCCCTGGGGAAGCCACTCACAGGGATGACACGGAAGAGGTGCCAGTGGAAGGGGGAAGTTCTCTGATGGATGTGTTTCTCAGGGATGACACTGAGGAGGTGCCAGTGAAAGTCAGATGTTCTCAATGCTGGGACACTCAGGAAATTCATGCTCTGGGCATGGCTCTTGGTCAAAATGCATGGATTTCTCATTGCTCCATGTTTGCACTGCACTCACCAAACATGTCAGGATAAAGGAAACTCTCTAACAGTATTTTTTAGCATTACGAATAACCATTTCTTTATTCTCAGCTGTGATGCATAGTGGAGAACTCCAGCCACATGCACACCATTTACAAAGCTATTCCAAACAAAGAAATTTCAGCATTTTTTGAAAACAAAATATTAATCTTCATTGGTTCCAAATTACATAATTTCTTCAATTAAGTAATATTCTATCTTCTCTTTGGTATTGATGTCTCCCTTCTGGTGGTAATTCATTCACATCTTTCAGTCCATTCATCATAGCTTTTTAGATTTTATCTCAGACAATTTTGCCTACAGAATGAAGCAGTTGGATGGCAGTAGTTGTTTTCGTTAAAAAATGATGAACATTTTAGTAATTTTTAACCTCCCGCAGAATGTGATACAATCTGTATTAAATTATGAGATCGGCCAAGCAACACAAATTTTGTTATATCTGATTAACCTAGGATAAACTGCTTCCATTTCACAGCTGCCAAGAATTGCATCTAGAGCTCAGGACAAGAGCAAGGGTTTTCATGCCTATTGCAAGTCAAAATTCACCTTATGCAGATGAAATTCTTCTTGGAGCTGACTCCAAGATGTGCTTCCTTAGTACCAAATAAGTCCCAGCATCAGGTCGTGTCCAAAATTCTTATCTTTTTGTGAACCACTCTCACCTGGATTGTTAGCTGAACACTGGCCAGTTCAGTTCTACTCAGGTGCTTGATTTCAAGGGAAGCCTGTGCCTATAAATTCCAGAAATGGGAAAGGGTGACTTGCTACTTGAACACTTGGCTGCATTAGAGGCCAGGTGAGGGTTGCTCTCTCAGGGCAGTTCTGTAGCTGGCTGCTTGCAGAGGGAGAACTGTGTCAAAGCAGCCCTTTCTAGTGATGTGACAGCAAACCTTTGCAAATACAGCTCTTGTTTAAAACAAAGGGCCTAGTTAATCAGCAGTAATGGAGAGTAGGCTGAAGTTTTTACAGAAAATATCTTTTTCCTTTTAGCCAAATGCCAGGGAGGCATCGCACAATGGAAGTGCGCAGAATGTCAACTTGTATAACCCAGCTGGAGGTATGATTGCCTTTCACATTTTGCTCAATGTCTGTAAGATTTTCAACTTGGTAATTCATTTTTGCAGCATATTCTTGGGACAGGGGATCTCTTGTGTTCAGAGATCTCAACTGGAGCTGGGATGCCCTCAGGTCAACCTTGCAGTCTCTTGTCACTGCACTTAGCCACTGGTTTGTTTTTGCCCTGTGAAAACCTGCTAGTCCTTCCTTGTTGGCATATTGGTTGATGGGATGCAACTTGGAACATTGAGGTCAAGGTTTAGACTACTCCTAAATTCACAGCCTTGGTAGCTAAGGTTTTGCTTTTGGAGTATCTAGGCACTGTCATTATCCTTTAAATTTAAATGGGTAAACCTATGCAACCTTGAGAATGTTGCATAGAGAATTTCATAAGGTCAGTGTGGGAAACTTTGCTTGATTTAATTTTTTTCTCTCGGTCATTAATACATGAGTGTTGCCACAACACTGTGTTGGGTTTTTGTCAAGGAAATTGAAAGGAAGATATTGATGTCATCTTCCCCACGGATTCCATCATTTCCCCCAAAGCACAATGCACTTAGGTGATGTCATTTGTTATTAATCTGTTCTCAATGCTGTTTCCCCAAGGAGCCTGGCTTCAGGCAGACTCGAGGTGCACATTCCCCTTACAGGCACTCAGTGGTGCTGCCTGCAGCAGTGAGCTGAGCCAGGTACAGCCAGCTGCCCTGAGAAAAGCAGGCTCTCACCTGGCTGTGGCTGCAGGCACCTGCCAGCTGGGACTTCCCTGCCACTGCAAGTGCAGCTCTTGCTCTGCCTTAGCCTACTGCAGAGCATTTTAAACTAGCGCCATGGTGGCTTTTTGCAGAGACAAAACTAAACTTCACATTTCTCATTGGGGACATTCTGTTTCGCATGTGAATGATGATTTGTGTGATTCTTGGTGGTGGTGTGCACAGATCCTAAGGGAATATTTAGCATTCGGTAACTGAGGGACTGGCAGTAGTGAGACAATTGTGGAACTTGGCACCGCTTTGGCTTTAGGCTGGCACAGAGAAACTTAGGTGAGACAGGTCTGGTTGCTGCTAGGGTACAGGGTGCCTTTGCAAAATGCTCCATGCTGTACCAGTTAGGGACTGGGCTTTGTCACAGAATCAGAGAATCAGAATCAGACTTGGAAGGGATCCACAAGCATTTGCAAGTGCAGCTCTGTCCCCAAGAATCCCACCAGGTGCCTGTGGAACTTGTCCAAATGTTTTCCGAGCTCTAGTGGACTTGGGACCATGAGCAGTCTTGTGGGGAGCCTGTCCCAATGCCTGATCACCCTCTGGGTGAAGAACTCTTACCTAATTTCCATCTTAATGCTTGCTTATGGCTTCAGGTAATTTTCTTTAGAAGTCATTCAGGGGTATGGTTTTAGGAGGTTTTTTGTTTAAATGCTGTGGGAAGTTTCTCTATCCACATTAGATTGAACTTCTCAGAACATTAGCAGTGTCTACACTCGACAACTGGCATGTTCACCGTGTTCTAAATAATTGAAGCATGTGATGTTTGTGCAATTAGCTTTGCAGACAAATATCAGAGAGGCATGGTCCAAGGAACAGGAAGTGGAGAAGGGCATTAAAAATTTGAGCTACATTGAAAGACTGAAGGAGCGTGTCAAGAAAGGTCAGTCTCTGTGTGTGTGACGGAAGAGACAGAGCTCCCGGATTTCTCACCAATATGCATCAAGTCTCCATCAGCCACTAAGCAGGAGTTCCTGGTTTCAAAACAGTGCTTGCTGTGTCATATCCCCTCCCTTGACCTGCTGGCCACGCTTCACCTGATGCAGCCCAGGACACGGTTGCCTTTCTGGGCAGCCAGCACACACTGCCAGCTCATGCCCAGCCTCTCATCCACCAGCACCCCCAAGTCCTCCCCACCTTCATCCCAGGCTCCTCATCCCATCCCAGCACCCATGCCCAGCTGGGATAGGGCATGTCCCAACCCCAAAGATGCAGCACTTTGCACTTGGCCTTGTTGAATCTGATGAGGTACCCAGGGCCCTACTTGCCAAAGTTCTCCATGTCCCTCTGGATGGCATCCCAGGCCTCTGGTGTTGGCAAACTTGCCAAAGAAGCATTTAATCCCACTGTCCATATCATTCTTGACATAGCTTAGTGCTTGAGCTTACAAACTGGAGAAATCAAATGAAAACCACCATGCATAGAAAGAGTTTTTCATCAATACCTCACCTCCAGTACCACTCCTTCACATGGTATTTTTAATGTCTGTTTCTTCCTAGTGCTTTACTGTCTGGATTCATAATGATCTATAAATTCTGAACAAATAGAGTTTCAACAGTCTCGGTACATCCTTTTGCATCAACTACCTTGCTTCCTCCTACTCCCCATTTGACAATTTGTTTTCTGTTTTTTTCTTTACTGAAGTGAAAATACCAGAGCTCAGGAGAGCCCCACACAGCTCTCCAGATCTTGTGCCCGAGAGGAAGAGAACGATGCCCATGAACCCTGCAAAATACATCCGGAGACTTTTCAGTGGTGTTTGTCAACGACCCATCAGAGACAGGGTGATTCATTTACTGGCTCTGAAGAATTACAAGAAGTCAGAGCTACTTGCCTGCTTAGAGAGAGAGGGAGTTGTGGAAAAGGACAAGGAGTCCCTTGGAAAGATCCTTCAGGAGGTGAGATCCTGGAGCTGCTGCCAGCAATGCTAACTCTTAGCAGTCTTACTTCAGGGTTTCAATTAGAATCTAATGAGAAGTTTAGGAAATGCTCTTTGTTTGCATTTTTCCATCCATTTTACCCAGTTTCCACCCAACTGCAAGTCCATGTGACAAAAAGAAAGAAATCTTCAAAACTTTGGAGGCCTTGTTGCTGTTTTTCTAGAATAGCTTACAATGTAAATTCTTTGTAAATTAGTTGCTTCTCATGCATTATTTTAATCCTCCCTCTTTTCCTTGCACTGGTAAACTGCTTCATGAAGTAACTTCAAAGGGTGAAACCCTCAACTGGGTGAAACACTTCACTGAGGTCCTTAAAATATCCTGGGACAAGTTTCAGAGGAGAGAATTTTGGTAGCTGCATAGGGCAGTATTTCATTTGAAGGGACTTGGTGGCCTCTCAATGGTATTTGCTTCTACTGGGGTCTGTGGGTATTGCCTTCCAGGGAAGGGTGTTCCAGGCAAATCATACATAATAAAGATGGTGGCCCAACTTTGAACACAGATTTTCATTCCTGTTGTGTGCATTGAGTCTTTGACTTCCTTGGCACCTATTATTTCTCATAATTTTCCAGTTGTCCTTTTAGTGCCATTGGTATTTCTTTATTACAGCCATTCATATGATTCACATGGACTGAAGGATGCAGTGGCTGTTTCCTTCCTTTTTCAATATTCCCCATCAGTGTAGGCTGTTGCTGAATTATGCAAGCATTAACATATCAAGTAGCAATATTTCCTTTTGAGCTACGAAAAAGGTGATGATAAGATTTCAAAGCTCAGCTCCTTAGAGGGTAAGAGATGAACAAAATGTCTCCTTTCTTTTTATTCCTGTTGATGTTTAAGGAGATTTTGAAGGAGTATTTTCTTGTTTGCAGTGTGAACTGCCTGGTGATACTGGTTTGCATTCTGAAAGGGCTGTGTGACCAGCACTACATCCTGAAAACTGTTACTCACATTTCTCTTAACTTCATAGGGAGGTGGTGTTGTTTTTTGCTATACATGAAAAACCAGTAGGGAGAACTTGCTGAGCTCTTCTATTCACAACCTTCCTTCTCTTCCAACACAGCCTTAGTTCTGCTTTTAAAAAGTGAATTCCTGATTCTGGGTACCTTTTCTACTTTTAAGCTGTTGAAATGTAGCTCTAGGTAGGTTATCTCCTATAAGTGTTCCATAGGAAGCTGTAGTTTCCTCTGAGCAGACACCTGAGAAAGAAAAGCAGTTCTGTTTGCAGAGACAAATGCCAACATCCTGTGGTGCTTCATGGGATGATGAAAACATGCCATGTTACAGGTCCAGGTTGTGTTCTGCCATGGCAATGTAGCTGGGTGAAAGAAGAGCGCAGCAGGTGTCCTCTGGAGAGTGGAAAAATATGGACTTGCTCATGGAGATGATGTTGTTCAGGTCCTCCTCAAAAGAAAAGGAAAACAGAAAGGAAAAACCTGGTCTCTCCATGTATTTCAAATGGTGAAGACAGGGAGTTCTGGCATAGTGTACCTTGATTCTCAAAGCTGCGTTAAAGGAGCAAAAACCTGGATCCCTGGTGCAGGGAGAGGTTTTCATAGTGTCCATTTCCTCCATGCTTGCAGCAGTTTGGCATTTACTTACATCCAAATTTCTACAGCCCAAATGGACCACACCTCTTTAATATTGCTGCCTCTAACATGACAGCTGCTTTGTTCTTCACATCAAACAAAAGTCCTGGAAAAACGGTGCATGATTTTCTTTTCAGCTTTGCTTTAGCTTTGTACTACCAGTTTTACATCTGTAGTCTGCCTTTAGGTGTAATGAATATTGATGTTTTAAATGTCTGCCCATAGGTAGCCAACCTGGATGCAAATGACAATTCTTTCAGTCTGAAGGAACATTTCTTCAAAGACATTCAGGTTGATTGGCCTGGCTACAGTGAAAGAGATAGAAAGACATTGGAGGTGACCCTTTTTCAGTAAGTTCAGCCAGGACAACAACCATTTCAAAAAAACCTTCTGGGAAATGAAGGTCTGTTTTTGCACTGAGGAAAGAACAATGACTGTTGATATTTTTGCCTTGTAACCTGAAATGCTGGACCATCCTTACAGAAAAACAGCCTCATCTCCACATGCCACCAGCAGCAGCCAGTCACTATCTCTGGGACCTTCTGAAAGAAATACTCCACTGAGAACTGCTCAGGTATTTTGTGAATTTTTAAACATTCTCTACCATATATGATGTTTTATCCCACTTGCTCTTGGTGTCCAAGCTGTGATATGAAGCAGTAGTGCTGTCTGTACATCATATAAACCTGAAGTGTGTAACTTCTAACGGGATTCCTGTATACTTTTCAAGACGGTTACAATGTCAAAGCCTGCAACAAGCTTGCACCCATGATTTGTTTGTCATGGTGCATAGGAAACTCTGCTAAGGACAAGATGTGGACATGGTTTTGGTACCTAGCTGTGTCTGTGCAGGGTTCTTGATGATATGGCAGCTCTAGTACCTAAATCATGCATGGTAATGCCAGTGCTACTGTTTGAAGAGAAACCTTAGGGAAGTCTAGCATAAGGACAAATTCCAGTACTGAGGCATTTGTAGGAACCTTGTTTTTCTGTCCTAAGCAGCATTTAGGCTCCCATTTTGATTCAGGATATCCCATGTGTGAGGAGGGGACTCGGAATCATTAGGGAATACCTTGGACTTGCCAGGCTTAACATCCAGAGATGGCCAATACAAGAGGGCAAGGAAAAAGTTTTGAAAGGATCTTGGAAAACACTGCATGAAAGGTATATTTTCTATACCTTAAAGAATTCTCTTTAAACAGCCCTGGTTTTCCCTAGCTCTTTTCCCAGTCAGAGCAGGAAGTGCTGCAGGGCCCAGCATCCTCTTATGTCCTACCTCCATGCCTACAGCACTTGTGTCAGCAGGCTGGCACAGAGCTGTGTCTGGCAGTCCTGCTCTGAGCTGCTGATGGTGGGAGCAGTGTGTGCTTTGTAGGGAAGAGGCTGTGATCCAGGCTTTCCTCTGGAGAACAGCAGGAATGAGACCTGCAGCCAGGCTGGGGCTTCTCTCTGTTGTTATCATCTCTGCACTGGACACGCTGCGATCAGCACCGCACCGGTGGCTTCTTGGGGCTGCTTTAGTGAATCGTGTGGCTGTGTGACAGCAAGAGTTGAGTGTGTTCCTGGTGTGTCTAAGCAGAAATAGGGAGCAAGATAAAACCAGCCTGAGCTCCTCATTTTGGGGAAGCCTTTGATAGAGGTGCTGAAGGGAATGTCTTTCTCCCAAAGCCATTTAGCTACAGATTTGGAGGAGAACTTACGGAATACTCAGGTGAGAAAGTAGGAATGAAATAGAGAACATATTGAGTTGCAGCACCTTCTTGTATGACAGGCCTTTTTAAGTAAGAAAGGTGTGTGTTCAACCATTGCCAGGTCAGAAATGCTCCTTTTTCAGTGCAAAACTAATTGGCATCATCTTTGCAGAAACGGCCTCTGGCTTCTGCCTTTATCAATCCTGTCATGACCAAGAAGCAGAGGATTGACCAAGAGCCCAGTGGTATCCAGCCAGCAACTGGTGGCCGCTCTCCTTCTTCCTTGGACCTGCCTTCCACATCCTGCTCAACTCTGAACCTATCTCCAAGTGTCAGCTCCATTTCCACATCCACCTGTCAGCTACAAGAGAAAGATAAAATTCGGATTCCATCTGGAATCCCTGCGTCTGTCAGGGTGCAGGGGAAGACTCCCAGTTCCAAAGGTGAGAAAACAGAGTTAGACAGGGGGAAAAAATCCCATCCTTTGGATTTTGATAAAATGCTTGCCATGAGCAACGCCAAAGAGATAGCAGAGAGTGCAGGATCCAAGCAGAAAAGGAGTCACACAGTCCAAGTGCAAAGGGTATTAAACTGATGGACCACTTTTAGATATGCTTCCATTTCCTTTTTTACTGTATATCTGTATGGGTTTTTTAGTCATATCGAGCCTCCCATCCCCCGGCACCTCCCAGTCCTCCCCACCTTCATCCCCAAGCCTGTCTTGGTGTCAGGGAATGTCCCAAACCCAAAGATGCAGCATTTGCACTTGGCCTTGTTGTATCTGATGAGGTTCCAAAGACCCCACTTCTTGGTCCTTCCAGACGGCATCCCATGCCTCTGGTTTGGGCAAACTTGCTGAGGGTGCACCTAATCCATTCTAGAGGATGCACTTGCTGAGGGTGCACTTAATGTCATTCTAGACATAGCTGAATGCTTGAGCTTATCAACTGGGGAAATCATATAAAAGCAAAATGCATAAACATAGTTTTCCATAAAAACTTCCCATCCAGTATCACTCCTTTACCAGCTTTTAATTACTGTTTCTTTTTAATGCTTTACTGTTTGGATTCTTGGAGATCTGTAAATGATGGGCAAATAGGGGCTCAAAAGTCTTGGTACATCCTTTTGAATCAACTTCCTTGCCTTCTCCAAACCTCCAACTTGAACTATTTGTTTCTGGTTTTCCCTCTCTTTAGGAGAAAAAGCAGAGGTCAGAGGAGCCCAACAAAGCCGTTCAGGTCCTGTGCCTGAGAAGAAGAGGATGATGTCTGTGAGACTTGCAGACATTGACTGGAGCGGTTGCGCTGCTGTTTACGGCCGACCCTACAGGGACAGGGTGATTCATTTACTTGCTCTGAGGGATTACAAGGAGCCAGAGTTACTTGCTCGGCTGCTGAGAGATGGAGTCAGGCAGAAGGACAAGGATTCCCTTGGAAAAATCCTTCAGGAGGTGAGATCGTGGAGCTTGTGCCAGCACTTCTTCCACCATGCTATTCTGCTGCTCATAATTTTACTACTTCCTCACCTGTTTAAATTAGAGACTTTTCCAATACTCCTTTAAGTTAAGTTCCACTGGGATGTCTGTCTCATCAGCTTTCATAAAATGCACACCCACTGAAAGATGCAGTAGATCCTTCCTTCCTTTTTAAATATTCCCCATCCATATAGGCTTTTGCTGAATAATGCAAGCATTAATAGATCAAATAGGAATATTTCCTCTTTAGCTAGGAAAAAGCATTTTAGAACCTAGTCAAAGGACTCAAATTCAACATGGATTCACTTTCAATTGATCCTACATTGACTTTAAGGAACTGATTCCCTGAACCTGTGAGGTCTGTTGCTGTGTTTGCCCAGGGCACTGGCAGGGATTTTTCACCCTGAAGACATTCACAATATAATGAGAGCTACATATTGCCATCCCAACTGAAGTAACCCATTTAGGTTTCTGTAGTTTGCACATACAGGTGTAATGAACATTTGTTTTCCAAAATGTCTGCCTGTAGGTTGCTGACCTGAATGCAAAGGATAATTCCTTCAGTCTGAAGGAACATCTGTTTCAAACCCTTCAGACTGATTGGCCTGGCTACAGCAAAACTGAGAGAGCGAATTTGAAGTTAATACTTTCTAGGTAAGTTCAGTCTTTTAGGGAAGGAAAAGAGCCTCTTCAGAAGAAAGCCCTGGGAAATGAAGCCTAGGTTCTTAGAATATGCTGAGGCAGCAGGGACCTGCCAGGATCCTGGCCCTGCACAGGACACCACAAGAATCACACCAGGTGCCCAAGAGTGCTGTCCAAACACTTCCTGAAGCCTTGCTGCAGGGACCAATGGCCTGGGGAGCCTGTTGCAGTGCTCAAGCACCCTCTGAGGCATGAATGTTTTCCTGATATCCTGCCTAAAGCTCCCTCAACTCAGCTTCATGCTGTTTCCTTGAGTCCTGGCACTGAAGGTCTGCAAGCAAAGGACTATGACAGTTGATATTTAGGCCTTGTAACTTCAAATATTGGACCATCCTTACAGAAAAACAGCTCCATCTCAGAACCCCACCAGCAGCAGCCAAGCAACATCTCCAGGGCCTTCTGAGAGAGATGCTCCAGCAAGACCTGCTCAGGTATTTTGTGCATTTTTAACATTCTGTACTCTGTATTAAGTTCCAGCAGACTTGCTGGTGGTATAAAATGCTGGTGATGTGAATGTGCAGGGCCAGGCCTAAGCATGGTTTGCCTCAGACATTCCAAGTGCTGTGACAGGAAGGCTGTGATGAGAAGAGAGGATCCTGCAGGGGTGGAGCAGCACTGTCCTGAGCCAAAGTTCTGCTCTGCCTGAAGACTTGAGCTCAGTCCCCACCCTCAACTCATTCCCTGGAGGAGGCCTCAAAGGGCTGGCTCTGCAGGAAAAATCTCCTGTAAATAAGAGGCCGCACCAGGGTGGGGCAGATGGGGCCCTCTCACTCTCTTGTCCCTCTGTCTGTCTGTCACTCTCATTGCTGACTCCAGCTCTGCACTATCCACGTGGCTGCACCACCACAGGAGCTACAGAATGGTGATATTTCCTCAGTCCCTCCTCTGCCTCTATTTCTCTCCTCCCTCACTCTGCCTGGGCACACACGGCTGTCCTGTTCTGCTCCATCCTCAGTTTGGAAGTTTGCTGTGGGTGTGGGGAGCTTGTGGCTCTGTGTTGTGGCTTGTGAGTCAGCAGCTGTGAGAAGGTCCTTGGGAGGAGCTGAGAGATGATTGAAGGGCACTGAGCAACAGTGAGGGCTTGTTGGTAACCACTTGTGACGCTCTTGTACAAATTCAAGGGCTTGTTAGCCAAGAGCTTTTGAGTCTGCACAGCAGGTAGCCTGCTGGATTGAAGACAGCTCCTCCTAAAAGCACAAGAGTTTCTTGACATGTTGCTGCTGTCTTTGTTCATCCTGATGAGAATTCACAACCAAGCATTGCACCCTGTACTCCTGGATTCTAAGAGTGAAGCACTAATCTGGTTTTTAACACATAAAACTCTAAAACAGCCAGGGGCCTCTTCAGTAAATCATGTGGATGTTTGACAGCAAAAGCTGAGTCTTTTCCTGGTACGTGCAAGCAGAAATTGGGACCTAGATAAAACTTACTGGACCTCCCCTTTGGGGAGGCTTTGCTGGAGCTGCTGAAGGGAGTGTCTACTTCCCAAAGCCTTTTAGCAGTAGACTTGGGGAAGGACTTGCTAAGTCCTAAGATGAGAAGCCCGGAATGCAATAGAGCAGATATTTACCTGGAGGTCCTCCATGTTTGACAGGTCTTTTTATTTAAAAAACATGTGTTTTCAACCTTTGCCAGTTCACAAATCCTGCTTTTGTAGAATGGGAGCAAAACCTGATCCGGGTCAGAGATTAATGAACTGTTTTGTTATTGTTGTAGAGATGGCCTTGGGATGCTGGCTTGACCAGTCCTGCAATGAGCAAGAAGCGGAGGATTGAGCAGTAGCTCAGTTACCTCCAGCCAGCACCTGGTGGCCACTCTTCTTCCTGGGTGCTGGCTGTGACATCCCATTCTACTTCCTACCTGTCTCCAAATGTTGGCTCCATTTCCCCTGCAACCTTTAGGCTCAAGAAAGACACAAATTTCTGAGTTCTACAATGACAGCACTCGTGTGTTGAAGACTATCATGTCAAAAAGGATGTGAAGAGAATTCAGGAGGCTGAAGCAGTAGTGTCCCTTGGATCTCAATGAAGGTACCAATGTGCAGCTTTTCCTAACTCCAGTGTGGATAACGATGGAGTAAAGATTTGATGATGAAGAGAAGCCTCTGCATGAATTAAGGTGCAAGAAAGACCATATTCCAGAGTCAATAGTACAGAGATTATTAATAGTAAATGTCAGCTAAGGAGGTAGAAAGCTAAAGGAGGAGATGGGCCAGGTGGGGAGAAGTGCTGAGATGAACACCGAGGTGGGTTAGGCCCGGTTGGGCCCTCCCTTCCTGCAGTGCAGCTGCACAGGCTCAGCTGCAGCAGTGCTGCTGCATCCCCTCATCGTATTTGCAGTGCAGGAGGGGAGGGAGAAATGTGTGTGGGTGTGTGTGGTATAAAACACTGGAAATTGCTCCCAGCTTGTCTCAGAGCAGTGATGTTGGCAAGGGCAGGCAGGCTCCTGCAGCTCTGGGGCTCTGGGGCAGCTGTGGCCTTTGGAGCAGGCAGGGCCTGGGCCCCGCTGGGTACAGCCAGGGATGCTCTGGGGAAGGCTGAGGGCAAGCCTGGCCCTGCAGGGCAGCAGTGCAGTGAGGCCTGTGCTCGGGCTCTTGCTAGCAAATGTCACTGGGCAGAGGCCAGTGGACGAAGCTACTGCTACTCGGGAACCTCTCAAATTGTTGAAAGGCATCTGGAGTTTTATTTTCAAACTTATCCTGCACACCAGTCAGGTGCATCTGGCCTGGGATGCATCCCTGGCATATGTTGTTGTCTGTACTTGTACTGAATTTTAACTTGTTAAAGATTTATTCCTTGTAAGTATTTACCTCAGGATGGTTTGAAGTGTTTATTCCCATGTGGAATGAGTTTTTGTCATTGCAAAGAGAACCAGATCTTCAGGCCCAGAGGAGCAGAAGCTTTGGTGTGACAGTGTTGGGATGTGGCATCTATTATTCTCACTGCCACCTCATCTTGGGTTTGTATCATGAGCTTGATAAACCTCACACCTGTTGATTTGAGGGGGAAGGGATTGAAGAAGTTTTGACTCCCTTCAGTGGCTTTAAGCATTAATGAGTTTTGCCCTCTTTAGGAGCTGCTGTGCTTTGGGTGATTGTTGTTGTTGTTGTGGTTTCAGACTTGTCTAGAGTTTGTTTTTCAGTCTGTAATACACAACGGCCCAGAAGGATGGTGGCTCACAAAGAAAAATACGTCCAAAGTCAAGCTGAGAGTAATTTTTTTTTTTTTTTTTACATTAATAAAACCAGACTGGCCTGGCTTGGTAGCCTCTGAGTCTGCCTCAAGGCTAATTTAAAGAAAAGGTCATGAAATTCTAAACTCTGCAGAAATGTTGACATGCCCTAATTTTCTTTTGATTTCTCCTTCCTAGGGTAGCCCCATCTACTCTGAGATGAAGAGCAGATGCCAGTACCTCCACAAAAAGCTGTCCCACATTCAGCAATGAGTATCTGAATTTGGCAAGCAGCAAGTGGAGTCCTGGCACCAGTTGTCTGCTTCAGCAAAGAAGCATCTATGAACTCGGGTTGTTTTATTTTAAAAGAAGGTTAAGGTTTTAGGATTCTTCAAGTTAGGATTGAGTAGATGATTATTTCTTAAAAGCATAGGATTAGTTAGCCTAAGATTACAGAATATAGTATTGAACATTAGCAATAACGAAGTTGCATTCTTGTTAACTCCTTCTCTTATTGCCACATCTCTCAAAAGAAGTATTTTTTCCCATACCGGTTGGGGGATGGGCCAATTAAATCTGCTTTCTAAAAAAACCACTGCAAAAGTTGTCTCCCAAGTTTACCCTAAACCAGCCATTTTTGGCACCCCATGTGAGGCCCAAGAAAGAAAAAAAAACCTGTAATGATTGCATTTTGGTTGTGCTTACTCTGTAGTGATGCAAAGCTGTCAGTAACCATGTTACTTGAAGTGGTAATGTCTCTCGGGGTGGGGGCCTTCATGTGTTTCTAGTCCCAAAGCTGTTTTGAAGCTGTAATACCTTTCTAGTCACTAGGATTATTTTCTTATCCAAAAACAGCTCCACTATTGTACTGTACTTACTGTTTTCTAGTTCATTGGAGTAATTAGGTCATCATTCACTATATCAAATAACTGGAATAAGCTCTGGAAAAGGAGGTTTATTTAAAACTAAGATTGTTAAAACTACATTTTAAAAAAGGGAAGGAATTCCATGAAGAAAACGATGTGGTAAAAATAGAGTTATTTAAACTTCTCAAAGTCCTTGGATAATGGAGCCCTGAACCCCCGTCATGTGCACTGCAGCCTTGGCGGTCCCTTTGAGCCCAGAACTGCCAAGGGTCAGGGCTGGGATGAGCCTTCACCCCAAACTGGCTCCAAGACTGAGTGGGAATCAATCCAGAACAGGGCTCACACAAAGAGAAAAGTCTCAAGGCCAAAGCCAGACCTTCATCAGGTTGGATTTCTTTAAACACGGAACTGGAATAAATTTGCTTGTGCGGTAACATCACTGTTACCATGGAACTTTACATGAGCTACTAAATAAGCACTGTCCTGTCCTGAACTGTGTTGCCCAAATACTGTTGAGAACTTGCTGTGCCTCTGCCCTGTGCCCCTGGGGCTGCTCCTGGCCAGGCAGCCTCAGGGGGAGCCAGCACTGGCTGCAGCCCCAGCGGCCCCCCAGGACAAGGCCCAGCAATGAAGAGGCCAAGGAAAGCACTGGGCAGCAGCAGAACCCTCAGCAGAGTTCTTTGGACAACCATGGACTGGCCACAGCTCCACTGCAGCATGACTACGAGTCAGACTACCAGTGCTATGAGCAGAGATACAAGAAAAGTGGAGAGAAAAATCAGCTACTGACCATCTGCTCTCGTACAGCTTCCGAATGCCAAGATAGCAGCCCATCAGCACAAGTGGCACAGTGAACAGTGTCACCACCGTGCCTATCATGCAAGACCTGTGCACATGCTGGGGGCAGACAATTCCTGGGGTGCTCGGTGGATTCAGGGCATTTGTACTGGACTTGCCAAGCATTTCTGTGGGAGCAATGGGGAGCGTGAGCCAGCGCTGTGCTGCACTGCTGAGCTGGCAGCATGGTGGATACGGCCAGGACGTTCTCTGTTTGCCCAGAGCTGGGGCCTGCTGGCACCTTGCCGCCCCTTGGCACAGGCTGTGCCACCCAACAAAGCCCAGCACCCCGGCAGGAGAGCCCGGGGCCAGCGCAGCTGCTTGGGCCGTCGCTGCTTGGAGGGACAGGGGCCAAACCCATCCCTGAGCAGCCCCTGCCAGCCCTGGCCCTCCCTGCCCTGTGACAGCTCCCCCAGCCAGTGGGGATAGACCGTCATCAATTCTACAGCCAGAAAAGAAATCATCCCTGTAACTGTGTGCTGCTTTTCTTCCCTGCAGTTGGTCCCAGAAACATCCCTCACACTGCTGGAAATGCCCACACATTGTCTGATCAGTCCCTATGGTTTTCCAGTGTGCTCTCAGAAATTTTTCCAACAAGTCCACCAATAAATTCCAGGTTACCTCTGTGAATTGCACACTACCGTTTCCTTCTTTTTTTTCTCAATACCTGGAAGTTCCTGTATCTAGTAATGGCCTTGAGGATCTCTGATTCTATTCAGTCATGTTTTTTTGTATTGAGACAGATGAAACAGCCCTTTTGGTTTTGGTCTTGCCAGGTCTGGTTTTTCTCTTAGCATTACGGTTTACTTATTATCTACATGTAAACTTATTTTTATTTATGGTTTTTTTTTTGTTTCCCAAGCAGTTATTTTGACAATCTGTCATTCACGTCTTAGTTAATGTTCCAAATATGAACAATTCTGATTCTCTTTTTCTAGGAATATAAAGATCTCCGAAAGCTGCAGATTTAATTTTGAAGACACTCTCACTCCCCACTCCAAGCTTTGACAAGGGGGTGATCCTTTCTGAAACTTCCACTGCCAACTTTTATGGTGATCCATGTGGAAACCTCCCTGAGGTTAGGTGGAGTTATTTGGGAAGTGCTTGGCTTAACCTGGGTAACGGATTATTATTTTTAGTGATATAAACCTGTATTGCTTCAAGATTCACAATCACAGTCCTGATTTATGGCTCACTGCATGGATGCCTGTCTGAATTAAAACAATGTTTGTGAGGTAGCTGAAGAGCTTAGACCTCAGAGATCAAAATTCCTGGGAGGAGGAGGAGGAAGGAAGGATAAAATCTTGTTTCAAAGGCTGTTTCTTCAATCTTAGGATGCCAGAAGTATGGTAGACTACACCTGTCTCCAAATGTCATTCAATTACAGAAAACCCCTCTGCAGTGCCAGACACCAGGACAAATTACTCAACACTTTGCCTCACAATGCATCAACATAGATTCTAGTGACAGGTAGACCTTAGGTGCAGTCTGATTAGAGCAAATCAACATGGTGTGAATGGCAACAAGAATTTGCTTGTGAACAGATGATTATGTCCCACTCAATAATAAGCAAAATCTGCCTTGACTTGGAAGAAAGGTGACAGGGAGCAATGCAGTATTTGGGTTTTATCCAGTGATAAAATGGGGCAAGAAGCTGTAGCAACTTACCTGTTTTACAGAACACAAGTACTAATACATCCAAATATACACCCACACAAGAAAGGGATTTTCAGGACATTCCTTTATTTCTTAACATGGAACGGTCAGCAAAATGCTGGCATTGGTCTGAACTGGAAGCCGTGTTCCTCTCCTGTTTCTCCTTGAGCACACTGTGTGTTATTTGCAGACTTCACTGCCCAGCCCATCAATCCTCTCTTGGCCATTTGCTAAATGGCACAACTACCAAAATACAGGTGCCAGCATAATCAGCCCAGCACTAATCCAGCACTGCTTTGATGATGCACAGGAGCACAGAATGGCTTGGGTTGGAAGGGACATTTAAAGGCCATCTCGTCCCATGCCCTGCAGTGAGCAGGGACACCTTTAACTAGGTCAGGCTGCTCAGAGCACGAGCTCGAATGTCTGCAGGGTTGATGTCCACCTCTCTGGGCAACCTGTGCCAGGGTTTCAAAACCTCCAATTTTAAGGAATGGGTTTCTTTTGTCTAGTCTGAATCGACCGTCTTTTAGATTAAAACCAATCCCCCTTGCTCTGGTCACAAAAGGGCCCTAGTAAAAATTCTGTCCCCTCAGTTTTACCCTGAAGGTACTGAAAGGCAGCAATCAGGTCTCCCTGGAGTCTTCTCTCTTCCAGGAGGAACAGCCCCAGCTCTCCCAGCCTATCTCCAAAGCAGAAGGGCTCCAGCCCTCACAGCATTTTGTCCCTTCTCTGGACTAGACCCAACAGAACCATGTCCTTAATGTCTTGGGGACCAGAGCTGGATGCAGTACTCTTGTCATAGTAGAGATGGAGACAATGCAAAGCAACACTCTCCATTTCCAGAAGGCTTCAAAGCCTGTTTATATTCTAGCATGCATGCTTTTCCTACATTCTTACAAAGTGTGTATGTTTACACTTTACTCATTGGTCACAAGAGACAAGCAAAGTACTTATTGGAATAGGCAGTTGCAGGTTTCTCTTATTTATCCTTCTTTCTTGGTTTGTATGTCAACGCTCTTGGTAGAAAATTCTTTTGGGGTAAACATGGATCCTCTTATCAAACTTCTCTCTGGCTCACCAAAGTTGCTGTAAATTGCGTGAATCTTTTAAATTAGAGGGTTTTGGGAAAGCTGCAAAAGGCAGGCCTCAGAGACAGCAAAACTGAGACTAAAGCTAAGCACTAAGATTTGTCAGCAAAAAAATTATGTAAGAAGTAGAAAAGCTAGGACAAATGGAACAATGGTCTGTGTATTAACATGTGGCTAGAATAACTCGCTAAGCTACAGAAAAGTATATCTAGCAAGATATTAGGAAGTTCTAAGCTTACTAATGGAGCTCTGGGCATTGGGTTTAAGGCTTAAAATAAAAGTAGGTATTGTATTGTATTGGAAAGAAGCAAAGATTTTTTTAAACAAAGGTACATGTGCTTATAGTGGTTGGATAAATCTATTGTCAGTATGCTTTTGATTTGTATGATTGGTCAAAATCTTTTAAAGTATGTTGTAACATTAAGTTCTTTGTCTGCTGCCGGGGATGTGAGCTGCTGGCATCTGCCCATTGTCACAACCATGTAATGAGACTGATGCTAGAAAAGAAACAGCTCGAGATGTGTTCCTCAGCAGCCCTGTTCCGTTCCTGATTTGTGCATAGACCCCGGCCAGCAATATAAAACATCTTCTACAGTACTCCAGGTGGAGTCTCACCAGAGCAGAGCAGTGCAATCACCTCCTTCAACCTGCTGGGCATTTTCCTTTGGATACACATGGCTGACACATGTCCAGCCTCTCATCTAGCAGCAGCCCCAAGTCCTTCTTGGCCAGGCTGCTCTCCATCCCTTCATGCCTCAAGCTGTGAGATCAGCAGGGCTGGGACTGTGTCACAGCCCTTGGGCAGAGCTGCTGGGCAGGATGAGCTCACTCCCAGAGAAGGCAGAACCCACTCCCCAGGCAACTCCAGCCTGGCCATGAGGTCACAGCAGGC
Source organism: Lonchura striata (assembly GCF_050655825.1). Taxonomy (NCBI): domain Eukaryota; kingdom Metazoa; phylum Chordata; class Aves; order Passeriformes; family Estrildidae; genus Lonchura; species Lonchura striata. The sequence goes on along the minus strand of NC_140734.1, from coordinate 4,053,338 downwards.
TCTGGGGTCACAACAGGCTGAGGGCACAGCAGGCTCTGAGGTCACAGAGGTCCCAGAGCCCCGTGGTTGCAGAGCACCACAAGGCCCCAGCAGGCAGTCCTGGAGCACAACTGCTGCGGCAGCAGCGGCGGTGGCAGCAGTGGTGCTGACATTGGGACAGTGGCCTCAGGACAGTGGTGGCAGCGAGAGCGGCGGGACTGGCACAGGGCAAGGCACCATGGCCCTTGCTCTGCGCCTCCTCCTCCTGCTCCTCCTGGCCGTGGCCCTGCCTGCCAGGGCTGCCCAGGCTGCTCCGCTGCAAGGGCGGGGAGCAGGTGAGCTGGCAGCCTGGCTGCCCTTTCCCAGGACAGCGCTCCCTGCTCCCCGGGAAGCGCTGGGGATGGTTTTCCCCTGGCCTTTAGGGAGGGTTTCCTCTGATGGAGGGAGAGAGCCCCCCTGGGCCCTGGGCTGTGCCAGCCACCCCTCCAGGGATGTTGCACAGCGTCTGCAAAGAGGGTGGGCAGTGACCAGGTGCCAGCCCAGAGTTCCCAAGTCTCTTTCCAGCTTTGGCTGTGTCCATTGCCACCTGGCTCCCACAGCCTTACTGATCCCCTGTCAGTTCCCAGTTCCCTGAGGCAGAAGGGGATCCCAGCACACCATGGAAATGGGTCTGATCTGTGCTCCCTTCTAGATTGGTATCATGACTTGGGTGATTTGGAAATGCTGGTAAATGACGACTTCAAGACCTTTCCAGATGCTGAAGGCAAGTTCTCAATGTACCTTTCCTGACAGAATAATCAGTGTCAATCTGGCAAGAGCTCCCTTCTGTCCTAAGTTCCTCTGAAGGTTGATGGATTCAGGAAAATTTGTCCTGCTCCTTTCTCAAGCCCTGAGTTATCCCACAGGATCACTGTCAGTAGGAGGAAGTAGCATTTAGCTGTCCATCTTCCTCCTGTGTGCAATGCCAGAGTGTCCTTCTGTGTGCTCTGTGCAGCCCCAGAGAAGAGCAGAGAGGGAAGGGGCCAGGCCCAGGGCTGTGCCCCGGGGCTGAGCCTTTCACAGCTCCTTTACTGGCCCCAGGGAGCCTGAGCTGCTCCTGCTGCTGCTGCCAAGCCCTGGCCTCAGCCGGGGCTGGGTTTAGAGCTGCTGGCAGCTCCAGGGAGTCCTTTCTCCCCAGACTGCCCCGCAAGGAGCTCCTTCCTTCCCAGTGTGGGCCCACCGCAGGCTCGTGGTCCCCCTGCCCCTGCTCCTGAGTGGAAGGCCGAGCTGAGGGAATTTCTTGGAGGGCACCAATCACCCAGGGGCACTCACTGCCACTCCAACCTGAGGGAGACGTGCCACACCTTTCTGTTAAGGTCCTCCTAGAGAGAAGAACCAAGGCAGAGGAGACAGGAAATCCCTGGAGGCTGCCAAACATCTGGACCAAATGCTGAGTGATCTGGAGAGACAGCGTGGTGGGTGCATTTCCCTCTCCCTTCCCCTGGGACTCAGCAGCCAGGGGCATTCCCTGCACATCTGGACAGGCTGTGCCTGGCACAGTGGGAAGGGATCCATGGCAGCCTCGCTGCCCCGCTGCTGCTCTCATGGCCTGCAGGGCTGTTTCCCAGCCTGGGCTTGCTGCAGCTTCTCCCCAGCCTCTGCATGAAGGCATTTGGCACTAGATGACAGGGACCCCATACTGCACCATGGCCCATGCACACCCTGACATCCCCTGCAATTTCCTGGTCTCCAGGCAGATCAGGAGGGGTGGTGTTTTGGAGAAGGGAAGGTTCTTTCTAATCCCAAAAGTTCATCTGATTTCCTGATCATTCTCCATGACTTTGACCAGTATTGGGTCATGAAGATGGAACCTCCCCGATGGGGAACAGTCCCATCTCATCCAGCTGTGCCTTTTCTTTCTCAAGCGATGAACCAAAAGTCTGTACAGAAGGTGGCTGTTCCAGAAAGAAGCAGTGGCCTAGTGCCAGCCTTTACTGCAGGAGGGCAGGCAGTTCCAGGCACTGGCACAGGAGGTAATTGCTCCAGTGTGTCCTGACAGGGCCTGACTCTGTCCCCTCGGGCTGGGGGAGCTGTCACGGGGCAAGGAGGGCCAGGGCTGGCAGGGGCTGCTCAGGGATGGGTTTGGCCCCTGTCCCTCCAAGCAGCGACGGCCCAAGCAGCTGCGCTGGCCCCGGGCTCTCCTGCCGGCCTGCTGGGCTTTGTTGGGTGGCACAGCCTGTGCCAAGGGGCGGCAAGGTGCCTGCAGGCCCCAGCTCTGGGCAAACAGAGAACGTCCTGGCCGTATCCACCGTGCTGCCAGCTCAGCAGTGCAGCACAGCGCGGGCTCACGCTCCCCATTGCTCCCACAGAAATGCTTGGCAAGTCCAGTACAGATGCTCTGAATCCACCGAGCACGCCAAGAGTTTTCTGCCCCCCGGATGTGCGCAGGTCCTGCATGATAGGCACGGTGGTGACACTGTTCACTGTGCCACTTTCTGTGGTCCTGTGCTATGTCGGGTTCCGCTGGTGGAAGGAACAGAAACCGTAAGTTGTTGCAGATTTCTACCCTCCAGCATCTTCAAAGGCTGCTGATAGGGAAGATTCCCAGTGAGGCTGCAGTGGAGTTGTGGCCAGTCCATGGCTGTGCAAAGAACTCTGTTGAGGGTTCTGCTGCTGCCCAGTGCTTTCTTTGGCCTCTTCATTGCTGGGCCTTGTCCTGGGGGGCCGCTGGGGCTGCAGCCAGTGCTGGCTCCCCCTGAGGCTGCCTGGCCAGGAGCAGCCCCAGGGGCACAGGGCAGAGGCACAGCAAGGTGGGGAGGAGAAAGAGCGGGGACGAGATGGCCCCTGAAAGGCAGAGGCGCTCTGGGGCCCGCTCCTGGCCAGGGAGCCTGCCCAGAGCCGTCCCCTGCTCGCCGGGGCCTCGAGGGGCAGCTGTCCAGCTGGGCCAAGGTGTGCCAGCCGCTCCAGCCGTGCTGGGGAGCCTTGCCAGCTCTGGGCCCTGCTGTGCAGGAGGGTCCCTGTGTGCCACTGGCAGCTGGGGCCTCAGCCACTGCTCTCTCCACAGCAGCGCTGCCGCAGCTCCAGCATCCCGGCCGAGAAGGCGTGACTCCCCCTCGCCCCCAGGGAGCCCAGAGAGCGTCGGGTCTGGCAGCTCTCAGACATCGCCTCAGCAGCAGCAGCTGCCCAAGAAAGCAGAGCCCCAGCGCTCCGTGCCTCCCCCACGGTCCCCCAGACCGGTTGTGATGCAGAAGCTTCCCGAGATCCCCCCACCTCCTCCCCTCCCGAGCCCCCCGCCCTGGTCCATCTAGGACTGGATGTGGGCCAGCCATGGCAGGGCATGGGCCACCAACAGCTTGGGGCACCTGCTCTCCTTTACAAATAACACACCTTACCTATGGACAACAGCCAGAGTCACTTTTCATACTGTTCTAACTTCAACAGGAAGGGCTGAAGATTCTTCCCTGTTCTGTCTCATCTTTACCACTTAGATTTTCATACAGTTGGCTGCTGGCTGCATCTCTTAAAGGCTTTATTAGCACTGCACGTTTTACCCCACCTATCAGGGGAAAAAAAAATAAAAAAAATTATTCAGTTTAGACTTTGTTTTTAGTGTGGTTGGGCCACTCACATTTTGAGCAATTAATTTTCCATAGTACTTGTTCCCTTTTCCTTACTATTCATAAAAAGTTCATCTGGACTTAAAAAGCACCAGAATTACTGAGATTTCCCTCAATGCCCAGAAGGAAATCTAGCATAAAATATTCTCCCTGTGCACTTCACAACAAGAAATATTCAGAGGAAAATAGAGTGGCAGCTGAGTCTTGTGGAACTCCCAGAATACTGAGCCTGCAGAGGAGGCAAACAGCTTTGGCCTTGGTTGAGGGAACTTCTCATCACAGATTCCTCTGAGAATGTGGCACTCCAGGAGGGGAAAGCTTTTAAACCTTTGCCTTACCTTCCTCCTGTGCTAAAATGTAAGGCTCTTCCTGAGAAAAAACTGAGCTACAAACAATTCTTCATTCTTCAACAAAGCTACTCAGGTTCTGGATTTATCTTAAAAGAGCAAAACCAAATGGGGTCAGAAATTTCTCATCAAAGCCTGTTTGAAGAGAAACCCCACCATATGAAAGAAAATATTTATTAGCATCAGTTCATTCAAAAGAAACCCAGGATTGAGCAGCGCTTTAAATGAACTTGAATTCACTTTCCTCACATATCAGCTGGTTTGGTTTGCTTTTTTTTGCCCTAGAGAGAATATTCAAACTATTTGCTCTTGACAGGACTCCTCGGCTGGTCCCCAGACCCGGCTCCTCATGATGCCTTTCCTGGGCTGTTAATGCAGCCTGTTAGCAGCACCTGGCTTTGCCACCCTGCTCATGGTAGCGGGGCACAGCTGGTGCCACGGTCCCCTCAGGTGCCATGGTCCCCTCTGGTGCCCCGGTCCCCTCTGGTGCCACAGTCCCCTCTGGTGCCCGTCCTGGTTTGTGGCATGTCTTTGCTGGTGGAGGATCCCTGCTTGTGCTGCTGCCTGTATTCAACAAGGCCGGTCCTACTCGCCAGCCAAAGAGAGAGCAAAGTCACTGCTTTGGGCAGCTCCTTTGAGCGAGTTTAACGCTCACTCATCTCTATGCCAGACCCCTGAAAAGCCACACAGCAACACATAAAGTCAGCTTATCGACAGAGATGAGCAGGTCTGAGCGAACAGAAGGTCGGCTTTCAAGCACATTGGGCTTTTAATTTAGCAGAAGCATTCACTCGTTCACGAGCCTTACTTGCCCAAGTGGATTGTGCGATGCTGCTGTCTTGCTTGCGTTCAAGAGAAAGCCGAGGGGAGAAAGGAGTTAAGAAATGAGAGACGCACCTGGGGCGCAGGCTCGGCAGCCAGACGGAGCAGGGCGGCACCGGGCCGCTTTGCCGGAATCCCTTTTGGTGCCGGACAAAGGCGGACGCTGCTCGGCGAGCGGCGCTGGAGCGGCGGCGGCCCCGCCCCGCCCGTCCCGCCCCGCCGCGGGCCGGGGCCGAGCGCTTGGCCGGGCGGGCGCTCGGGATGCTCGGGCAGCGCCGCGGGCCGGGCGGGCGCGATGGAGCCGCCGGAGGGCTGGGACCCCTACGGGCGGCCGGCCCGGCGCACGCAGTGGCTGGTCAGCGCCCTCGCCTCCCACTACGGGCTGGAGCGCGGCGTGGAGAACGAGATCGCCGTGCTGGCCACCGGCGATAACAATAACAATCATATCTATCTATCCTCTGCAACAATTGCCCTTTTCGTTAAACTTTTTAAAAGGTAAATATTGACTTAATTACTATTTTTGCACAACTTGGGGTATATAATGTTGCAGAGGATAGATATGATTGTTATCTTAGCTAGCCGAATGTCACTTCTGCCCTTGGATGAATCCTGGAGTGAAATGGACTGTTCCATCCTACCCCCCAAAAGATTGTGGCTCATCCCGCACCTCTGTACCTGCCCCTGAAGCATCGGAGTCTGTAACCCCATTGGCCCATGCCTTGTCCCAGCCCACCTAGGAGCCCCTGATAAGGGGGCTCCGAGCGGCCATGCGGTCTCTTGGACTTTCTCCCCCGCTTTTGGACTTCCTCCCCTCCTGGGGCTTCCCCTCTCCTAAACCCTCCGTTTCTCCCTCCCCTCCCCCGTCCTCCTAAGCCCGGCCACGTGCTACGCCTGAGAGCACGAGGCTCGGGCATTCCTGAATCCTCCAATAAACCTCTCCCCGCAAGAGCAAGCTTGAGAGATCTCTGCCTCCCTACACCCCCACCATGCAGGAGAATAATCATCCCACAATATAACATATTGGTACTGAAACTACACTTACTACTCTAAAAACAATCAGGCTTATTTTACAGAGTTCCTTTAGCCAAGATGCAGAGCTCAAACCTTCAGATAAACTGTTTAGCTAGATTATTAATTGTAATCGAGGTGGCGTTTATTTCTTTACTGATTGAGCATTTTAACCTGTTGACTGCTTTAGTCTAATGGAAGAATTTAACTGAGGTATCTTTATCGGAACCTTCTGGGGAAGGTTCTATAATTGACTAGGTTGAAAAGGTCTATTAGGGCTTTGTATCAGCTAGAGATATGGTACCAGAGCTTGCAGTCTTGGCTAGAGCAACCCAGGCATTTGTCTTTGCTTAACCTATAGGTGAAAATTCAATACAAAATTTGAAACAAGAGAACACTGTAACAACAAGGGTACAAAAGTAACATGCATGTGAAAAAAAAATATGTCCATAGTCTGGGGTTGTTTCTGGTGGGCAGTTTTCTTCTTGGCTTTGCAGTTTAGGTCTGAGCAACTGCCTCCTGGTTTGCACCTGCAAAGTCACTGCCATTTGTGAGGGTACTGCCAGATTCTGGTGCGTGGTAGGACTTTACATTCTTTGCTGGGACCCATCTGAGTCCTTCGCCTGTAGAGACACAAGCAAACCCTCTCTCCCATGTTACAAGGTTGCATGGGCTTTCTATTTGTCCTGTGACTGAGGTTTTGATTAAGACTTTTATTTTTGGTTTTTTGTTGCTCAGAAAGTGTCTGTAAATGGGGATATCAGGCTGTCCTATACAGCAATTTGAAAAACTGTATGCGTATGGGGCTTTGCTGAACCTGTTTTGGGGTGTGGCCTGATACATTCCCCTCTTCTGTTTTAATAAGCTGCATTCTAGGGCCTCAGACGTCTTTTCTATGGTACTTCCCAACAGCTGGTAACCATAGGAAAAAGGGAAACTACTATCTTTTGCTGCTTTTAGGAATTTTCTCTCGTCCAGAGATGGGACAGCTGTCCATTCTCTGGGACTATGAGGTTTGGATATATGCCTGTCTATCAGTTGGAGGTTATCAGTGCTTTTCTGGGCATTTTGGGAAACTGGGGTAGCAGGGCTGGTATTGGTAGGGGTAGTATAGTTCTTTGTGGATCCTGTATTCATCAAAGCAACTGCCAGGTGCTGTTCCTCTTTCCCTGGCTGCATGCTAAGCTGTAAGTCAGATGCAGCAGCTGTTGATAGCTGGGGTAGAGGGGCAGGAGGAGAGGTGTCTGTAAGCGAAGCCATCAGAGAGGAACCAGCGCATGTGGAAGGACGTATCGAGGATGAGGCTGCAGCTGTGGAATGTGAATACAGCATAGGAGAGGAAGCGGAGGCGTCCAGGGGCGTCGGGGGCGGTGGTGTGAGGGGAACTATTTGTTGCGCAGCTGGAAGGAGTTTCGGGCAGGTATCTGGTGAGGAGGGCTTTAGCGGCTAACCCGGAAGTGACTCGGGATTCCCCGGCCGCGGCAGCGGGGGTGGAACTCCTTCTGGTGCCTCTGGGGGTCCCGCTGTTGCTGCCTCTGAGCTCGAGGGTTCTGGTTGATCACAGACCACGGCACGGGCCGCGGGGGGAGTGGCGGGCTCCATCGGCGGCGCGGCAGAGGCGGCAGGAACTGGCCAGACCGGGGGCACCGCGAACCGCGCATGCGTGGGGCGCACCACGTGTTCCGCCGGCCAAGCCAAGATGGCGGCCGCGTCTGCCGCGCGGCCAGACCCCTCTGATGTCAGGCCCGCGCCGCGGGGAGGTTGCCAGGGGGCGGGGGGTGGCGGGGTGGCGGCGCGGGGCCCCGGGGTGTCCCCTCGCGGCCGGGGCTCAGGCTGGGGTGGGGACACCGGTCTTCCCGGTGGATTTTCCCACGTGGCCAAGATTGAGGGCGTGGCCACGCGCTCTCCCGGCGCGGGCGGCGGCGGCAAGGCGGCCGCGGCAAGCGCCGGTTCGAGTGTTTGTAGAAACGCGGCGAAGCCTCTTTGTAACAGGCCAGCAAAAGTAGCAACCACCACTACTAGAGGGGTTTCGGGGGGAGCCGGGGCAGGCAGGAGCCCCGCGGGGTGCCGGGGGATCAGGGCAGCCCCGGCCGCCGGGCCCACAGCCGCCGAGCCAACGCGGGCCGGCACAGAACGGCGCGGGGTGGGGATTGGGGGGGTGCAGAGGGGGGGGGGGGTCACGGGGGCGGGTGATGGGGGCGTGCAGCACGGGGATGGAACGGGGCCGGGGCCGGCCGCGGTGGTTGGGGGGAGGGTCGCGGCGGAAGCGGCAGGGGTGGGGGCGGCCGCAGGGGCCGGGGTGGGGGCGGCCGCGGCGGTTAGGGATGGGGTCACGGCAGGTGGGGAGGGACGGGGTGGAAGGGGATCGCGGTGGGTCGTCAGCAGCCGCGCAGGCCGGCCACATGGCTGGGACTGGCTTTCATGGAACGAACAATTCGGCCACCGCTCTAAAAGCTGGGAGCAAATCACAAGCATTGGGGTCTCTTCTGTAAATGTCAATAAAAAGCTTATCACCTACTGAGTCCCAGAATTCTTTGGTAAAGGCGGCTGACCGTTCAGCATGAGGGAAGTGGGGCAGGACCCATTCCAGGAGATTTTTTAACTCTTTCTTAGGCAAAGTACTGTCATGACTACGTAAAAGATGGTTAAATTGCTTATAGAGATCTCTATCTGGAGCAGAGTGGGATTGTCCCATATTTTAGACCTGTGTAGCTCACCTCGAGTTCGCAAAAGAGAGACCCTCTCCTCAGGGGTCTGCACAGGCCCCCTCAGAGCTCCGGACATCTCTCCGGACGGCTTTTCCATGCTTGGGACATTCAGACCTCCGCCCTCGGGGCTTCCAGCGCAGGCAGTGCTAGGCAGTGCTCTGTGCGCTCTCTTAACGTGGCCACGTGCCACCAGCTCACAGCTCGGGTTTGCTGCAGCTCCGCAGCAGTTCCTTGCTCGGGCAGTTCCAAGAGCTCCAAAAGCTGGCTACTCATGGGCTATGGTGCTCGAGGGTAAATTGCCTCAGCAAATCTTTAAAGAGATAAGGCTTCTATGTTGCTTAGCAACGACAGAATGTGCTCAGAGCGAAGAGGAGGCTATCACAGGTAATTACCATGCATGGAGGTGTCGAGATGCGTGGATTCCTTTTCCTTCCAGGTTGGACGCCAGTTGTGAGAAGAGTAATGTCCTGCACAGTGGGGGTGTAGGGAGGCAGAGATCTCTGATGCTTGCTCTTGGGGAGAGAGGTTTATTGGGGATCCAGGAATGCCCGAGCCTCGTGCTCTGTGGCGTAGCACGTGGCCGGGCTTAGGAGGACGGGGGAGGGGAGAGACAAAAGGAGAAGGGTTCAGGAAAGGGGAAGCCCCAGGAGGGGAAAAGGGGAGAAAGTCCAAGAGAGGGAGGAAGTCCAAGAGCGGAGGAGAAAGTCCAAGAGAACACATGGCCCCTCGGAGCCTCCTTATCAGGGGCTCCTAGGTGGGATGGGACAAGGCATGGGCCAATGGGGTTACAGACTCTGATGTTTTAGGGGCAGGTACAGAGGTGCAGGATGAGCCACAATCTTTTGGGGGGTGGGATGGAACAGTCCATTTCACTCCAGGATGACAAGGACAGAAGTGACATTCAGCTAGCTAAGAAAACAATCATATCTATCTATCCTATGCAACAATGTAGGAAAGAAATTAGGGAAGCTGAAGCTCAGTTTGAACTTAAAATGGCAACTTCAGTAAAGGCTAATAAAAATTGTTTTTATTAATATATTAATGGTAAAAGGAAGGGTAAGGTCAACCTTTGTTCTTTATTAGATGTGGAAGGGAATTTAATAACTGCAGATGGAGAGAAGGAAGAGGTGCTTAATGCCATCTTTGCCTCAGTCTTTAGTGAGAAGACGATTTGCCTTCAGGACAATTGTCCTCCTGGGCTGGTAGATGGTGTCAGGGAGCAGAGTGGGCCACTGTTATCCAGGGGGAGGCAATCAGAGAACTGCTGAGCTGCTTGGATGTTCATAAATCCATGGGACCAGATGGGATCCACTCCAGGGCGATGAGAGAGCTGTCAGATGAGCTTGCCAAGCTGCTCTCCATCATTTTCCAGCAGTTCTGGCTCACTGGGGAGGTTCCAGATGACTGGAAGCTGCCCAATGTGATGCCCATTCACAGCAAGGGTGGGAAGGAGGATCCTGGTAATTACAGGCCAGACAGCCTGACCTCAGTATCCAGTAAGGTCATGGAGCAGTTAACACTGAGTGTCACCACACGGCACTTACAGGATGGCCAGGGTGTCAGACCCAGGCAGCAGGGGTTTAGGAGGGGTAGGTCGTGTTTGACCAACCTGGTCTCCTTTCATGACCAGGTGACCCTCCTGGTGGATGTGGGACAGGCTGTAGATGTGTCTATTTGGACTCCAGCAAGGCCTTTGGCACTGTCTCCCACAGCACACTCCTGGAAAAGCTGCAGCCCACGGCTGGGACAGGAGCACTCTGTGCTGGGCTCAGAACTGGCTGCATGGCCGACCCAGAGAGTGGTGGTGAGCGGTGCTGCATCCAGCTGGGGACAGTCACCAGTGGTGTCCCTCAGGGCTCTGTGCTGGGCCAGCTCTGTTCAATGTTTTTATTGACCACATGGATGAGGGGATTGAGCCTTTCATTAGTAAATCTGCAGATGACACTAAGCTGGGAGCGTGTGTCCATCTGTTGGAAGGTGGGAGGGCTCTGCAGGGAGGCCTGGAAGGGTTGGAGGGATGGGCAGAGTCCAATAAGATGAAGCTTATTAAATCCAAGTGCCCATCCCTGCATTTTGACCACAAACACCCCCTGCAACATTACAGGCTGGGGATGGTGTGGCTGGTCAGTGCCCAGGCAGAAAGGGACCTGGGGCACTGGTCTAAAGCCGGTTGAACATGAGCCAGCAGTGTGCCCTGGTGGCCCAGAAGGCCAATGGCTCCTGGCCTGGATCAGGAATGGTGTGGCCAGCAGGAGCAGAGCAGTGATTCTTCCCCTGTACTTGCCCTGGTTGGGCAGCACCTCAAGTGCTGTGTCCAGTTCTGGGCCACCCAGTTTGGGAAGGTCATGGAGGACCTGGAGCATGTCCAGAGAAGGGCAGCAAGGCTGGTGAGGTGCTTGGAACACAAGTCCTGTGAGGAACAACTGAGGGAGCTGGGGTTGTTTAGCCCAGAGAAGAGGAGGCTCAGAGGTGACCTTACCACTCTCTACACTCCCTGAAAGGTGGTTGCAGTCAGGTGGGGGTTGGTCTCTTTCTCCTCACAGCAGCTGACAGAACCAGAGGACACAGTCTTATGCTGCACCAAGGGAAATTTAGATTGGATATTAGGAAAAATGTTTTTTATGGAAAGGGTGATAAAGTACTGGAATTGTCTGTCCAGGAAGGTGGTGGAGTCAGCATCCTTGGATATGTTTAAAAAAAGACTGGATGTGGCACTCAGTGCCATGGTTCAGCTGAAGTGGTGTTAGGGCATGGGTTGGACTTGATGACCTTAAAGGTCTCTTCCAACCCAGTAATTCTGGTTTCTGTGATTATGTGACATCACAGAGCAGGCTGTGACATCACAGGATGCCTGTATGACATCACAGAGCAAGCTGTGAGGTCATAGTGTGCTGTGACATTATAGGGTGGCTGTGTTACATCACTGAAGGTGTTGTGACATCACAGGATGGGTCTGTGAGGCCACAGAGGTGCTGTGTGACATGATAAGTGGGTTTTGCCATCACAGAGCAGGCTGTGACATCACAGAGGAGGTTGGACATCACAGAAGAGGTTCTGATGTCACAAAGCTGTCTATGACATTTCAGGCTGGCTGTGTGTCATCACAGAATGGGCTGTGAGGCTACATAGAAGACTCTGCCATCATAGATAAGGGCTCTGTGACATCACAGAGCAGCTGTGTGATGTCACAGAGAAGGCTGAGACAATAGAGAGTGGGTTGTGCCATCACAGAGCTGACTGTGAAATCACAGAGCAGGCTGTGACATTAAAGGGAGACTGTGACATCACAGGCTGGGCTGTGACGCCACAGGGCAGATTTTGTGACATCACAGAGCAGACTGGGACCTCAAAGAGCAGGCTGTGACATCACAGAGCAGCTGTATGAAATCCCAGGTGGCCTGTTACATCTCAGAGTGGGCTGTGTGACATCACTGGGGCTGTGTGACATCGCAGGGCCTGTGTGACATCCCAGGGGTCCTGTGACATTACAGGGGCTGTGTGACATCACAGGAGCTGTGTAACATCGCAGGGGCTTTGTGACATCCCAGGGGCTGTGTGACATCACTGGGGCTCTCTGACATCACAGGGGCTGTGTGATTTCACTGAGGAGGTCACTCTGCCCCAGTTTCCCCCAGAGAAGTCCAACACTGCTCATGCACAGGGGGGTCCCCTGTACCCCCGGGTCCCCCCGCCCCCCTCGCCACAGCCTCCCCCAGAGGATGTTCCACGAGATCGACCCCAGAGCCCGACACAGGGACGAGGGCTGGGGCTGTGGGGGGTGGGACGGGGGGACAGGGACCCCCTGGCAGTGTCCCTGTGTCCCACAGGGCCAGAGCCTGGGCCAGGGCTCCTTCACCCTGTTACCAACGAGGGCTTGAGAGCGCTGAAAAGTCCACGGCAAGGGAGCAGCAAAAACCAGATTTAATATTAAGCGACAGCACCACAGAGTTCCTTGGCAAGAGTCACTCTGCTCCTGACTGAACACTTCACACTTAAGGCACCCCTAGGAAACAAATCAACCACAAATCCAAACAAAATCCAGGCAATCAAACTGAAATGATCAGAGAACTGTCCCTTTATGTGGCACAGGGACACATAGAACAGTGAGGGCAAGGATAAAAGGAATATGGGCCAAAAGCTGAACAGAGCTCAAATTTAACAGGACTTAACTTATACTTTAACCTTAACTTCTACCTTCAACTTCAAAATTTAGCAAAAGAACAGATATTAACAGTATTTAACATAACTTATAACCTACGACTTTTCAATTTAACAGAGGAATATTGTTTAACAGTATTTAGCTCAGCTTATAACTTATAGCAAAAAACAACTCTTAGCAGCATTTAACTTAGCTTAGGCTGCATCACTTGACCTCACTTACAGGCCTGACAGGCTCAGCTATCCAGGGCACTCAGAGCCCTCAGAGAGCAGCATTTCTGCCACATTCCCCAGCACAGGCACTCCTGTGTGCACACAGACACAGAGAGTCAGTGCAAGGCACCTGTGAGAAATTCCCCTGAGGGTGGGGAAATGCTCCTTGAGGATGCTTTGGCATCTCCCCTGCAGGGAAGGGTTGAGCCTGGAGGAGTGGGGGGATCGGCCCAGGCTCCCTTGTTGTTTGGGATCCCCGAATTCAGCAAACGGGAGAGTTCCCGGCTCGGAGAGGCCCCACTCAGAGGGAGTTGCTGGCCCAGGAGAGCTCCAAGGGCTCCTTTTGGAGCGCTGTTTGTAGGGCCCCAAGAGAGGGGCTGCAGTCCCAGCCATGTTTCATCCTGGCCGCACTTGGCATCAGCAGCTTTCTTTGGCAGGGTGAGAACAGGGATGTTGTGCCACTGAGGGGACACAAACAATTCCCAGGGCTGCTCCTAAAGTAACCAGGAGCTGGCTGGGCAGCAGCAGTGCCTGGAGCAGACAGTGTTTGTGATGAGCTCCAGAGGAGCTGAGCCCAGGGGCTGCTGGCCAAGACCGAGGCCCAGTGAGCATTTCTCAGCTGGCAGGGCAGCCTGAGAAGGGGAGGAGTGAATGCACCAGCACAGGAATCATGGAAACAAGGAGCCATTGTGACACTGTGGGGCCTGTGAGACCAAGGGGCCATTGTGACACTGTGGGGCCTGTGAGACCAAGGGGCCATTGTGACACTGTGGGGCACCATGGAACAATGGACACCATTGTGACACTGTGGGGCACCATGGAACCACGGACACCATTGTGACACTTGGGGGACAGATTGGATCATGGAGACCATTGGGATACTATGATGCCCAATGGAATCAGCAAAGCATTGTGACACTGTGAGGCCTCATGGAACCAGTGAGACCATTGTGACCCTGGGGTCCCCACAGAACCAAGAGGACCATTGTGACACTGTGGGGCCTCGTGTCATCAGTGGTCCATTGTGACACTGTGGAGCCAAAGGAGACCATTGTGACACTGCAAACCCCCATGGTCCAAAGGTCCATTGTGACATTGTGGGCCTCATGGATCAGAGGACTCACGTGTCATTGTGGGGCCTGGGGAACCATGGAGACCATTGGGACACTCCATGGCCTCATGGAATCTTTGGAACCATTGTGAAACTAGGAGGTCTCATGGAACCCAGGGGCTATTGTAACACTGTGGGACCCCATGCAACCAAAGGAACACAGAACAGGTCTGGCTGGTTTGGCCTCCGTGGACTGCCTGACTGGTCCAGCTGACCTTGGCATGTTAAAGGTCTCTTCTCCTCTGCTACTGGGGCTCACTGGGACAGGAAACACTGGGGCTCCCTGCTTTCCTTTCAGTGGAAAAGAACTCTCCTTCTCCTCCAAGTGCCCATGGCCAGAACTGGGATTTTACGTCCAAGTGTCCTTTTATCCAGGGATTGTTCCCATAGGAATATTGCCAGGACAAGTCTGGTTGGAAGTGGTTTCATGAGGGTCACCTCTCATCTGTGCCCAAAACACTGGGGAAGGCTCCATGCTTTCCTTCCTATGGGAAAGAATTGTCCTGTTGTGTGTTTTTCTTTAGTTTGATATTTGTTCTGTGTATGTTCAACCCCCAACCCCTAATCTCCTCCCTTGCCCAGTTTTCAATCTTCCCAAGCTCTTCCCTACCCCCCTCCTCTCCAAGTTGTCAATCCTCCCTTTCCCTGCCCCTTTCCCCAGAACATTCCCTGTCACTCCTCATAGCCTCCTCCCCTGCTTCCAGAGCATTCCCTGTCTATTTAATGAGGCTCAACACCCTTTTGGTTACTTTGTGTTACTCCTCTCCCCTGTTTCCCCTGATAGGTTTGTGCTCTGTTAGTTCCTCCTTAGACTCTTCCCCAGGCGTACCCTCACTGGTTGCTGTTCCTATACCCCGCCTCTTGAGTTCTGGTATAAAACCTTTGTTCGCCCTCCCCAGAGGGTCTAGGGGCTCACTGAATGAAACCATCCTGTTCACCCCCAAGTCCCGTGTTGCCTCCCCACACCAAGTGGGACTGCAGAGCTTCACAGGGGGAGCAGCCGCCCGTTCTCTTCCCTCTCACCCCCCAGCACTCCACTGCTCGGGGTATCGCGGCAAGAGAGGCTGCCCGCATTACAACCTTCTCCTGCTTCTCCAGGTGCCCATGGCCAAAATTGGGATTCTGTCTCCAAAGTTCCCTATATCCAGAGGCTGCCTGCAGACAATCTGCCATTCCTGACAAGTCTGGCTGACCTTGGCTTTGTGAGGCTCTCATCCGCCTTCCAAACACTGGGGCTCTGTGCTTTCCTTCCTATGGAACAGAATTCTTATCCAGGTGCCTATGTCCAGAATTGGGATTACACTCCAACATTGCCTGGTGTGAAAGACTGGAGGAGATTGTTGGCTGGAAACATTCTGTGTGTGGGGGAGGAAGGGGCAGGTCCAGCCCTGCCCGGCCCTGGAACCCCAATCCCCCCAGAGCCTCTATCCCAGCCCAGCAGTGTCTGCCAGTCCCTGGCACAGCACAGGCAATGCTCCACAGCCACCTCTGGAGCTCCCAGCCCAGCTCCTGAGTGACCAAATGACCCCAAGTCCTCCCTGGGGCTGGGGCAGCAGAACTCAGAGGCACCAGCGGCTCCAGCTGGGAAATGGAGTGTGGGATGGGGCTGTGAAAGCCCTGCCTGGGCTGTGCCAAGCAGGACACACAAGCCCTGACCCTCATCCCCCAAGCAACTCTCTCAAGGAGACATTTAAAAGGAATTGCAATTATTTGTGTACTCTGAGTTAGATTCACTGGAGAAATAGTGCCCCAGAGCTCATTAACATTCAGAATACTTGAACAAGCCAAGTCTCTGGGAATAATTTAAGTTTTCAAATCTTTTGTGATTAATTAGGCAGGCTATAATAGTGTATTCAAAGTGAATGCTTTATTTTTACAAAGACACAGAAAAAATTTGTTAGGTCCTGTTTCATTTTTTTACTCCACATAAAAGAATATGTGCAATCTCCACTTGACACTGAATCCAAGTAGCTCCTCATGCAGTTGGAATAGATATGAAAATCAAGACCCTTGATGGCTGACAATCCATCAGACTCTGTCCCTACCCCCACCCCACCATTTCCCCCATCCAAGCCCTGACCCTCAGAGCAGCCTTGTGCAAATCTGAGCTCCCTCCAGCCCAGGCTGCACCTGCAGGTTTCAGCTCCTTGGCTCCAACCCCCACCTGCTTTCCTTGGAGTAAGAGCTGCCTGAGACACAGAGGGATGTTCATTTCTTGTCAGCCAACAAAGCCAAGGGAAGGCAAAGCTCCATCAAATCCAGAAGTCGTTCCTCTGCTGGCTATTAAATCCACTTTGCACAGTAGCCAGTCTCAGAGCAATGGAAAACACTTTCTGTGCCCAGCACAGATCCCAAGGTCCCCCCAAACCCTCCCTGCCCCGATTCTGCCCAAATTTGCTCTTTGCACACACGAGTCACGTGCTGAAGTCAGGAGCTTCCTCCATGCCCAGAGGGAGGAAAAGAGAGAAAGTGGATGAAGAGCTCTCCTGTGCAGAGCCAAGGTCCAAAGTGCCCCTGCAGTGGAAACCACAACTCATCAGGTTTGTGTCCTTTGGGCTCAGGGATGGTGACACTCAGAGGCACAGAAAGGTTTCTTGCCAACAAACAGGAGTTGAACATTTGAACAATTTAATCACCATCACAGACTTTCCTTTTTCTTGGAACTGTTTAAACCTGCTCTGGACTGAAAACCCAGAAAAACACCAGCAGCTCAGACCTGTGGCCCACCGAGGTCTGGGACCCTGCATTCCAGTGCCAGAGAGACTGAGAAGAGACCGAGTGATCCAACTACAACCCACAAAAAGGACTTTCTGAATTGCCATCTCTTCAGAACTCTGAGGGGGTTTATTTCATATTATTCATGCTTGTGAACACTTTACTTGTTAAATAAACTGATTTTTTCCACTTTTCTCCAGGGAAGTCTTCTCCTGAAACAGTAGGGCGAGGGGCTGCTTGAACTTGATTTGTAGACGGACTCCTTTTGAAGGTTTCCTCACAAAATTTGCCCTAAACCAGGACAAACAGTCACAATTGTGCCACTTCACCAGTGGCACAACTCCCCAGCCCCCCAGGAAAAGAAAGGACATGTAAAGTTCTCTAAACATTTGGCCTGCTTTGCTGCAAAAGTCGTGCTGCATACACAGTGCAGTGTGGAAAGCCAAGAGAAGCTGCAGCAGGTGGCAAATCTTGGGACCTTATTCTCCATGAGAGGTTCCTGACAAGAGCAGACAGAAGATTCCTGGAGAAGTGGAACAGCTTTGCAGAAGTGCAATGAAAATGAAAGAAAGTATCTAAGATGTTTTCCTCTTTATTTCTATGCTCCCCTTTTCCATGTTGCACGACTTCTCCATGCCATGAATTCCAAATGGATCTCACCTCTAAGATGGGTCACTTAGCAAGTTATAAACACTGTAAAATACCATGAGCTACACGCAGTTTTCCTTCCCCTGTTTTTACTGGAAAGCAACGCTGGAGACATAAGTGCAGTGCTTGGGTCACGTACGAATCCTACAGCAAGTAATGTGTCCCAAGGGTGTTTGAGCCTCAGCAAGGACAATGCACAGCAGCGACACAGCAGAGGGGATTCCTCTGCCAGTGTGCAGGAGTCAGGACTCTGGATCTGGGCTCCACACTGCAAAGTTCCCGTGTCTGGACAGACGAAGGGGCTGTCCCCGGGGCGCGCGGGGCTCGGCCGTGGGGCTCGTGGGGCGAGCGGGGAACGGACACGCGGACAAACGGCCTCGGTGCTTCAGTTGCAGAGGCAGCAGCGGCGGCGGCGGCAGCAGCGGCGGCAGCAGCGGCAGCAAAAGCAGTTTTTCTCTTGTTTTTCGTTCTCTCCTCCCTCCCCCGCTGTCGGACACCTTCCCCTCGGTGTCCTTCCCCGGTGTCCCTCTCCTCTCCCCGCCTCCTTCTCCCCATGCCGGGCCGGGCCATGCCCCCGGCCCGCCCCCGGCCCCGGGCGGGGCTGCCCCGTCCCCGGCCCCGCCCGCCCCGCCGCGGTCTCGCCTCCGCCCGGCTCTGGCCGTGCTGGCGGTGGCGCTGCCGGGCGGGCATCAGTGCCTGGGGCTGGGCCGGCATCGCCGCCCTTTGGCTCCGCCTGGCCCGAGCCCGGCCCCGGCCCCGCCGCAGGGTCCGGCCCCGGCGCCGGCGCCTCCCGGGCCCCGCGGAGGACACACGCGGCACGGCCGCTCCCGCCGCCCCCGCTGCGGCTTCCCCGGCCCGAGCTCCGCCGCTCGGCAGCGCGGCCGCCGGCCCCGAGCCTCCCGTGTCCCGTTGCCGAGACCGAAGGCCTGGGGATGGCCGGCCCGAGGCGCTCGGGGGGCGCTCGGGGGCCGCTCCTGGCCCCGGGCCGAGCGCTGACAGCCGCGTCCCGCCCGCAGGGAAGGCGCAGGAGGCCCTGCAGGAGCGGTACCGAGTGGGTTCGCTGCTGGGGCGCGGCGGCTTCGGCAGAGTGTTCGCAGCCACGCGGCTCTCGGACGGCGCCCCGGTGAGCGGCGGGGCCGGCGGCGGGCATGGAGGAGGAGGAGGAGGAGGAGGAGGAGGAGGAAGGAGGGAGAGGAGGAGGAGGATGGAGAAGGAAGAGAAGGAGGAGGAGGATGGAGGAGGAAGACAAGGAGGAGGAGGAAGGAGGAGGCGGAGGAGAAGGAAGCAGGAGGATGGGGCTCGGCAGGGCGGGCGGCGAGCTCAGCCCGCTACTGCCTTTGGCTTGCAGGTGGCCATCAAAAGGGTGCCACGGAACCGCGTCCGGCGCTGGGGCGAGCTGGTGAGTGAGCGGGGCCAGCGGGAACAGCCGGGCCGTGCCGGGCGGGGATGAGGCGAGGCCCGGCATGGGGGAAGCCACCAGGACGCCTCGATGGGGAGCGGGCGTGGGGCCAGCGCAGGGCGCAGAGCATCCCGGGCTGGCTGAGGGGTTCCCCTGCCCTGGCACGACATCAGTCCCACTGGTGGCACCGTGGTCCTCCCGCAGCCCGACGGCACCAGCGCACCCCTGGAGATCGTCCTGCTGGACAAGGTGTCCACCGGCTTCCCTGGTGTGGTCCAGCTGCTGGAGTGGTTTGAGCTCCCCAACAGCATTGTGATGGTGCTGGAGCGGCCGGAGCGGTCTCAGGACCTCCTGCATTTCATTCGGGCACGGAGGTTCCTGTGTGAAGAGGTGGCACGGGAGCTGTTCCGCCAGGTGCTGGAGGCCGTGCGGCACTGCACCAGCCGCGGGGTCCTGCATCGTGACATAAAACCAGAGAACATCCTGGTTGACCTGGCCACTGGCCAGGCAAAATTGATCGACTTTGGCTGTGGCACCTACCTGCAGGACACAGCCTACACTGACTTTGCAGGTGAGCCCGGGCAGGGGTGTGCTCCTGGTCCCACCATCTCATGGCCCAACATCTCACTGGCCAAGCTGGGTGTGGCAGCGAGGATTCTCCCTTTTGCTGCCAGTCAGGGTACTGAGTCTTTACCTGAGCTGCTTTTGAGCGGGGCTGGGTGGGGAGGCATCTTCCAGCCCTGCTGGCGGCCTTTGCCCACCACTCTGCCTGGGGCTGGGGTTGGAGCAGCAGCAGGCAGCCTGACAAAAGCACCCGTGGGTGGGGGTAGCAGAGGAGGGGGCCAGGACCAGTGCACCAGCCAGTTTGGTGTGCAGGCGAGAGGAAGGGCTTGGACTGCTCCACTCACCTTGTTTTCATAATATTTTATGAAAACATAAAATATTGGCTTCATAATATTTTTGGGGCACGGCAGGCAGGGAGGATAAGGACCTGTTTTTTCCCCCAGCCCTGAATGGGTTTTTTCTTTACATGTCATGGTCAGGCCTTGCTGGGGCTTCTGCTGCCCTCTTCCAACACCAGTGGCTTCTTGTCCAGCCCTGAGTTTGTACACAATCCCAGGTGCTGGCGAGAGTGCAGCAGTCACTCCGTGTGTCACTGGGGCAGCCCCTGCATGCCCAGGGATGCTGGGGCCAGGCTCTGGAAGCAGCAGCATCCCCCTGATGAACTCCATCTGTATTCCACAGGAACACTGTCATACAGCCCCCCGGAATGGACCCGCTTGGGCTGGTACCATGGCGAGGCAGCAACAATCTGGTCCCTGGGCATCCTGCTGCACCAGATGGTCTGTGGGCAGCACCCTTTCAGGAGGGGCCGGAAGATCAGCTGGGACCATCAGCTCTCGCTGCCACAGCGGCTCTCTCCAGGTGGATCCTCATCTCTGGCCACGGGGGAATACCAGTGCTGGGAGACAGCAGCGGGCTCGTGAGCATCTCGCTCTGGCAGCTGCTGAGGAGGTGGCACATGTCCTGCTCTCCTGCTCTCCTCCACAACAGGGAATTGATGGGAAAGTTTAGGCCCAGCTGGGAGCACAAAAGCAGCATGGCCTGGGCATGGGAAGAGTGGGGCAAAGCAGACAGGAGCCTTCTCTAGCTGACTGGTGGTTTTGGTTTCTGGTTTCTCTGCCCAGAGTGCCAAGAACTTATCAGGTGGTGTTTATCCATGCACTTCTTGGACAGACCTTCCTTAGAAGACCTGTTCTATGAACCATGGATACAGGATATTCACCTGCCATAGAAGAAGGGAGAGAGCCTCATGCACACTTTGCTGCAGGGCCCTGGTAAGTTACAGCTCCACACATGCCCTGGCAATCAGAAGCAAGGAAACCCAGACTTTTTTCCTTGCCTATATCAATGCACTGGGGTTGTTTGGTGGGAACATGCAGCCCTTGTGCTGGAGCTGAGCTGCTCTGCCCAGCACTGGTGGCTGCCATCCAAGGTGGTTTTGCTTGTCCCAGTTGCCTGACAGCTGGGGCCCTGGGCAGAGCCCTGACAGCCTGGTCTGACCCCCAGGGAAGGAGAAGGAGCCCCTGGAGAAGCTGTACCAGGTGGGGCTGCTGGAGACAGCGAGGACGACATCAAGGATGATAACCTCTTCCTCAATTTGGACACTGGCAGCTGAAGATGATGGACTTCTGGCACCTTCTCCAAAGCCAGGCTCCACAGCGAATTTGCAGATGAGTCCACAGCCGGGGAAATGCTCCCAGATTTGGGCATTGCTCAGACTGGCTGGGAACAAAAGGTTCTCCTTGTTCTGGGGCAGATGCAACTTCAGTCGGCTGCCCAGCTGCTTTTTGGCAGGGCTGGGGGCATGGGTTGGGGTGGATACAAAATGGGAGTTTGCTCCTGGCCCTGCTAACAGCCCCCACCACCCAGCATGGCCTGGGCTGAGGCTGGGGCTGGGGCAGCCAGCCCAACACAAACAAACCCCCATGGTGGGAGCAGAGGTGGGACTCCAGAACCTGTGCAGGGGCTGCTTTGCTTTGCAGGCAAGGAATGGCTTGGCCTGCTCCACTGCCCTTGTTTGCTTTGTGATCACTGTTATTTTGGGGGGTAGTTCAGGAGGGAAGAGAGAAAGTGTGGGCTTCTCTCCCCCATGGGTGGGATTTTCCCTAGCATGTGGGGGTTGGGCCTTCCTCAGACCCCTGACAGAGATAAGAGTTGTTTTCTTGTTTCCCCATGTCTCTAATCACTTTTCAACAGTTTGTTGTTTGTTTTTCTTGAGGAAGCGTTCAATGTAAGTTCCAGTCGGGATTGGGAAGCGCTTGGGAGCAGCTGCAGCGTGGATGGGCCGTGCCCTTGGAGAAGGCTGAGGACATCATTTGGGACCAGCTTTTCTCCCAGCAGAGGATGGCATGAGGTGAGTCCCCGTCTGCTTGGCATGGTGGGATCAGAGCTTTTGGGAGATGGCAACAAGCACAAGGAGTCTCCTGCTCTGGGCAGCTGCTGAGGGCTGGATGTGCTGTGGCTGGCTGCAGGCTGGGAATGTCCTGCCCTCCTGCTCTGCTCCCAAAGGCAGCAGTGATGGGCAGCTCTGGGCATGGCTCTAGGCACAGCCAGCATGGCCTGGGCTCTGTGGGCAGTTGGGACAAGGGGACAGGAGCCTTCAGCTGATGGGTGGTTTCTGGTTTCTCTCCTTGCAGCCGGGCTCTGCGGGTGCTGAGGCTGCTCTGGGCTCTGCCAGGGCTCTGCTGGGCACTGCCCTGGGCACAGCTGGGCTGGCTCTGCCCTCACATTGCTCTGACAGCTTTGCATCAGACAAGCCCGTTTGAGCACAGTGCCTGAGCTTTCTGCTTTGGCAGGTGAGTGAGACTCTCCTGCAGGCCAGGAGATTGCAGCTGGGGACACACATCCAACTGGCAAGGACCCAAACTCTCCACAGTCCCAGCTGAGCCCCTGAATCTCTGCAGGAATGCCTGGATCTCCACTATTCATTCTTCATTGCTTTTTGGCTGGAATTGTGCAGTTGCACTTTCTTCCTCCTCTAGAAGTGCCATGAGTGGCCAAAGCTGGAAAGTGAGCCGTGTTCCTGAGGCAGTGCAGTCTGGAGCTGATGGATGGAGAGTTGCCCTTCCCACTTCCAAACCAGAGCAAAAGGCCGTAAGTGGGATTTTTCATCCCTAAGAAACCCCTGACAATTTCAGAGGGAATGTGCAGCTCATTCCCAGAGTGAGAAGGAAGGTCATCTTCTAAAGGATTTGGGGTTTGACAGAGTTTAGATTCCCAGTCCTGTCTGGAGCTGGAAGGGCCCCAATCAATTTCCTATTGCTTTGACCACAATTTAAAATAACAATGTTGGAAACAACCCCCAAAAACTTTAAAAAAGGCTGCTGAGGTCAGTAAGATGGATCCATGCCATCACACATTTACAATGTAAATAACTGAGTTCTCTTTTTAAAAAGATCATTTACCTCCTAATGCAAAGTTACAGAAGATGTTTCACTAACACTTGGATTTTATTTGTATCTTTTACAATTCAACTAATTGTTTTTTTTTTTTCTTTTTCCTTTTTTTTTCTCTAAATAGAGGTCCTGGCCCTCTTCCAGCCAAAGGGGAAAGGGCCCCACCAAGCCTTGTTACCCACAGATAACATGGTAAAGCTGAACACTAAAGGACCTTGTGGGCATTATTCTGGAATTAAAAAGGTGCCAGCTCCATGGACAACAGAATTATTGTTCCTAACTTGAATGAGATTGAGCAAAAAGAATGAAGAATTGTGTCACTAAAGTACTACAGATGTCTGTAATTTGTACCTTGATAGTCAGCCAGAACCTTTGTTTGCCAAAACACTACAGAGTTTCACCAAGGGATCAGTCATCAAAAATGTTTTGAAAATGTAAAGACCAAGGTAGCCAAAGCACTCAGTGTCACTAATTGCTGGGTATGTTCTCAGCTGAAGCTGGGAGGAATGGGGTTCCCTTGGAGGGCCCACCCTGTGTGGTGGCCAGAACTCTGTCAATGGGCTCTGCCTCGTAACGGAGTCAGTGAAGGGACAGTTACAGAAAACTCTGCTGTGGGACACAGGAATACAATGATCAGTGTGACAGGATTCACTCAGATTTCCCGTCATGAGAAACCAAACCCTGTTATAGTTCTAGAGGCTACAGTGTCAGAAGATTTCTGTGCTTTACCATCACTGCCAATGCCAGTAGAACTTGGGGTGCTGCAGCTGGTCAGTGTCAGTGTCACACCACTCCCAGCTGCAGGGCCACCATTTAGGCTCCTTCAGCAACAAGCACACGGAAGACTTAGGGCCCAGAGAACATTTTCCACCCAAAGAGTGCCTTGGGTTTCAGAAAGCAAAAGATTCTGGTTCACCCTGCGCCCCATGTGCGCTGCCCTGTCCTGTGGAGTTGACATGAAGGAGCTGAATGGATTATTAGAATAGGTAGCAAATGGTACTGTTAAAATGTCCAATAGCACATCCTATGAGCTCCAACAAACACAAATGGGGACTCCAGAGAACCGCATGGCCTTGGATTATCTGCTTGCTGGCCAAGGAGGAACCTGGGCTATCAGGGGACAGGGATGTTGCACTGCTAGCAGTGATGGGTTTGAAGGCCAACAGCCAGGAATCACCTTGACAGAAAGAGCAGTAGAAGAGTGGCAGAAAGAAGAAAATTCTTCTGGGTGGGATTGGCTTCATGGCTGCCAAATTGGAGGCTGCTGTGAAATGCATTCGTGGCAGGGCCTGTGATCATTGCAGTGTGTGCACTTGGTGAGTTGCTGGGACGCTTTGTGCTGGGAAGTGGAGTATTGAGATCTTCCTTAAAAGATACAGTGTCAAGAAAAGAGAGGCATTTGGTAAATAAGGGAGAATGGCAACAATTTAGGCATGTTTTAAAAGGAATGTGAATAGCTCTGAGTAATGAACTTAAACTGCACTTAATTGTAGAACAAGAGGAGATGCCTTTTTGCTTAATACTTAAATGTAAGCTGTGTTACTGAAAGAATTGTTACGAAGGTTGTAGTTGATTGTAGGTCTCAGGACCGGTCAAAGTACCAAGGCCTGAACAGGTCCTGAGGCAAAGGTCACCTCTAGATGAACCTTCCAAGCAAATGTTGTATTTGTATCCACTCATTAACGAAGCATGATTAACAACATAATCAATGTATGTGTTCCTTGATAAAACATGGATTTATCTTTCTGTATTTAGAAACAGACAAAGCCCCATGTGGCCTTGTTTGGGGGTGAAGGATCAAAGTCAACTCCCTTGGTTCCTCCTTCAGCCCTGGCCAGGCTTTGGGAGAAAGCAGTCAGGAGAATGAAAGCAGATGTTCTCACACTAGCAGTGATGCCAGCTTGTTTGTTAAACAGTGTAAAAGCTGGGTCCTCTCCCAGCTTTGGGGTTGGAGCTTCATTGGCTGCAGAGGTGGAGGCACCTGCAGGAATTCCCAGTGTCTGGGAGTGGCTCTCCAGTCCTTGGCTTTCCCCAGCTGATGTGTGGCTGTGGATGATGGTAAAGCCTGAGGCTAACTGGTGATGGATCTTTCCTTAATCACTCCAGGCAATCTCTGGTAACAATGACTGGATGCATTGCTGAGCTTTTTTGTAATGCTTTGCTAATGATGATGTGCTTTGCTGAGCTTATCCTTTTGTAATTCTTTGCAGCTGTGCATGATATAAATGATACAATTCCTTCACTTGGTGTCTGTGTCTTTGGTGCTGACCCTGCCCACTGGTGAAACAGGGCCCCCTCCAGCCTAAGTGTTACCTGGGAAGAGAAAAGCCATCACTCCAAATGTCCCCCCTTCCTCCTTGTTCCCCCCACTTTATACCCTGAGCGTGATGCCCTATGGTCTGGGGTATCCCCGGGGTCAGTGGGGGCCACCTGTCCTGGCTGTGTCCCCTCCCAAGCTCTCCCGCAGCCCCAGCCCCTCTCCAGCGTGGCCAGAGGAGGGGCAGGCCAGGCTTTGGCTCAGTGGGAGCTCAGCAAGAGCAAAAGCATCTCTGTGTGCCCAGCCCTGTGCTCAGCACCCGGCCCAGCAGCGTCTCAGTGCCAGGGTCTGTGCCATCAGTCCCTGCCAGGGGTTTCCATGGCACCTGCCAGGCCAGGTGACCCAGGTGTGGTGTCCCAGTGAGGGCTGCCATGCAAACAGTGCCCAGCACTGCCCCTTTCTGTCTGCCTGACCCGGCCTTGGCCCTGGCCCTGGTGTTTGCTGCTGGTTCCGCGGCGCCTGACCGGCCCGCGCGGCACAGGGCAGGCGGCCACGGCACAAACCCACAGCAAGGGCTCCCCTCTGGCTCTGGGCAGCGACAGCAGCCCTGAGCAATGGGCTGGCGCAGTGGGGTCGGTGCAGTGTCCATGGCAGCAGTCCCTTGCAATGGCCAGTGCAGGTTGGGATGATGATCCACCCTCACAGCCGGCCCAGGGCAGGTGTGCGGTGCCCTTCCCCACAGCCTGTCTGCACAGAAGCACTTCCAGGGCTCTCTGCATTTCCCTTCCCTCACTCCTGAGTCACTCACACACCTCCCAAGGACCCACTGGGAGCTTTGAGCTGCAAGGAGTGCAAAGCTGGTCTGTCCTTCAGGAGTTGCTCTCATTCTGCCCTGAGCCAACTCTGGATTTGTGTTCATTGCAGAACTTCCTGTGTGTCTACATCATTCCTTGCAGGGCTCTGCCTTGGGGAAGGGGAACCTCCTTGAGGTGCCTAGGACTTGGCACACACTTGAGGAGTGTGTCTGTTTTAAATAGGGAAGCTTAGGAGTTTTAGATTGCCTCAAAAAATAAAAGAAGAAAACCCCTCTTTGCCTGAGTGCAGCCATTTCTCCAAGCACAGCAGGTCCCAGGTGACTGAGCAGAGACAGGACGGGCTTGGGCTATGTGGAGCAAGGTTGTCCACACTGCCTCAGACCTCAAGGCACAGCTTCTCTGACTAGGCCAGACATCCTCAGGAGAGTCCCTGGGCCAATATCAGTTGCTGAATGCTGCAGCCACCTCTGCTCTAAATAGAACAATCATAAAATATACTCTTCAAAGAGGAATGTGGATTTATTGGAAGCTCTTGCAAATAGTTTTCCATCAGTATTGTAGGAAACCTTCCTAATGGACTGTACTAGAGCAGAGGGAGATCTGGGCAGAGCCATGGTTTGTCAGGACTTGCTTGATCCCAGTGAGCCCCGTGGTGCATTTAGAGCTGAGCCCTGGAAGCTCAGGGCCTGAGAGGAGATTGCACCAACCTAACCAGGAGTCAAAGTCCGAGGGAAAACCCAAAGTGTCTCAAAGCATGAATGGGTCCCCTGAGGTCCATCCACAACACAGACCCCTCATGGACTCGTTGGAGAAGAGAATTGGAGGCCAGGATGGCACAAACCTCTCAGAGACTCAGTGTGGGAAGGAAAATGGGAAGTACCTTAAAAGAACTGCAGCACCTTCAAGCATTATTGACCCCCATTGATTGTTGCTACTGTCAAAGAATCTCCAGGGACCAATTCCAGCAGATAATTGGAGGCCATGGTTGCACAAAGCTCTCAGGGACTCCAAGGCAAAAGCCCAAGTCCTTGGAAGAAGCTGCAGTCCCTGGGAGCATGAAGGAGGGCCCAGGGCCATTGCTGCCCAAGGCTGCCCAGGC
Source organism: Lonchura striata (assembly GCF_050655825.1). Classification (NCBI taxonomy): domain Eukaryota; kingdom Metazoa; phylum Chordata; class Aves; order Passeriformes; family Estrildidae; genus Lonchura; species Lonchura striata. The sequence continues at coordinate 4,026,504 of NC_140734.1, read as the reverse complement.
CAGGAGTGCAGGGAGGCAAAGGCTCTGTGTGGGCAGCTCAGCTGCTGAGCAGAGCCTGGGCTGGCTGGAGGCAGCAGAAAGGCCAAGGCCTGAGCCCCAGCCCAGGGAAGGCAGATCCTGTCCCTGCCCGCTTGCTCAGGGCTCTGCCGGGAGCACTGGCACATGGAGGGGTGCTGAGGGCAGGACAAGGGATGGCAGTGCCCAGCCTGGCTGGGGCTGTGCCAGGAGGCCCCAGTGCCTCAGGACAAGGTGTCTCCTCCTCACAGCCCTTGGTGGCAAGACGCTGCTGGGCCCCAGGGCACCAAGGCTTGGCTTCTCCTGGCCACTGCCAGCCTTGCCAGGGCCCTTGGCCATGTCCAGCACAGCTTGTCCTGCGCTGTCCCACAGCTCTGCTGTGTCCCTGCAGGCTGCACACTCCCATCTCGCTGCCCCCAGGCCCTGCCCTGCCATATCCAGCCCTGCCCTGCCCCTGCCATGCCCAGGCCATGTCTGCAGTCCCCCCAGCCAATGGGTGGGGGTGGGCAAGTGTTCCTGAGGGCACAGGGAGGGGACAGCTGGGCTGGACTGACCCAAGGGATCTCCCATTCCGTGCAATGTCACGGTCAGCAATAAACTGAGGGAAAGGAAGGGGATAGGGCTGGCAGGGAGAGCTGTGGATGTTTTCTACCAAGACATTTCTCACACAAAACACAAAGTACACGTTCTTGATCCTGTCCTGCCAGGAGGTGGCTGGACATTGTCTGCTGATGGGAATCAGCAATAGGGGATTGATTTCATTTGTTGTTTCTTTGCTTCCACCTGTGGCCTTTGCCTTTTGAAGTCCTTGCTGAGGAGGGTGTAGAAGCCCATAAGATCAGGACCTGGTTTGCCTGTCCCAGACATCAAAAACTGGATGGCTGTGGGACCAACCAAGGATTGGTAAGAACAGCCAAGTCTTGGAAATAACACACTGTGAGGAAGAACAGGCTGTGGCTGCAGAAGGGGCCATGCAGATAAAGGCAGAACTTTTCCAGGACAAACATCCTTGCTCAGGCTCCTGGGCATAAGCAGGACATGGCCCAAGTGCAGGAATGAGAAGTGGGCATGGACTGTGGGGGGATCAACACCACCAAAGACCCCCAAAGCCTCTGAGCCATTTCCAGAAAGGTTCAGCAGAACAAACTGCACGTGATAAGTCATTTGCACAGAAAGTGAGACACTTATTGCCAGGGCAGGGAAAAGTGATCAGTGAAGAGGTCCTCCCACCAAGCCCAGGCACATTTGTGCCCCAGCACCCTGGACATCCCAATGGCTGGATCAATGCTGGAACCAGGACTGGGGATCTCCTCTCTCTCTAATTTCCTTTCTCTCTGCCCCTCTGATTCACATCTCTGTGTCTCTCCTGTCTGTGTCTCTCTTCCCTTTCACCTTTCCTCTTGTGCCTTTATAAAAAACCTACTGACATGCCCTTTTATAGCTCAGGGACTGACATCCCAGTTTCTATGCCAAATGCATAATGAATTAATAAATTATAGGTCTTTGTGGACTCTCTGAGCTTTTTAATTTCTTTCAGCCACGAGCATCTACAAAACTTGGGTGTCTCCTTCGCCTTAAGTTTGGGAGATCACAGAGAGAGAGGGAGAAAGAGGCTCGCTGGGCCCCTGATGGCCGCACACATTTAACCCGCCAGTGTTGTTCTGCTCAGCTTTTCTCTAGCAGGCAGCATTAACCAGATGCAGCTGCGCAAGGGTTTCCAGCAATTTGGCATCATCCACAAAGGACTTGGAAGTGCATTTTGTCCCATGGCACAGGGAATATATGAATATTCCATTGTAGTCAAGGGCTGGTCACTGTGGGATGTCACCAGGGTGTGGCTGCCAGGAGGACTCTGTTCCATAGACAGCATTCGACCCTCATTGTTCAGCCAAATTCCCACTCACCCCACATTCCATTCCTTCAGCCCATCTCTCTCCAATCTGGCTTTGAGGAGATCCAGCAGACCATGTCACAGACCCTGCTAAGGTCTAGGCAAACAACATCCCCTTCTTTTCCCTCCCACGTGGGTTCTGCCGTCCCTGCCTTGTGTTGCCAGTGCGTGGAATGTCTGCAGGAGGATTTGCCACATCCCCTTCCCTGCTGAGCCTGACCAGTCTGTGACTGTCCCCATCCCTCCCTGCCCTGTTTGCAGACTGGTTCTATGTCTGCCCTTCCCAAGTGCCCAGGACCCTCTGGGATGGCTCTGGCCTTTCCAGGGGCTTTGAGAGAGATCCCACAGTGACACTGCCCAGCCTTCTCAACATCCCTGACACCAAAGGCCTCTGCCACATCCCTCAGTTCCAGGTCAGTGCCCAGGGCATGGCACAGCCCTGTCCAGGTCCTCAGGGTGGTTCAGAAGGGAGGCAGCTGTGACTTCTCCCTGCAGACCCACCACTCTAATGTCCCTCTGTGCAGTCCGTGGCTGTCCTGAGCATTTCCCCTGGAGCCTCCCTGCCCTGGATATTTCTCTCCATGCAGCCCTCAGCACACTGAAGGAAAGAATTTAGGTGGTTTCACAGAGGATGTTACTCTCTGAGTTGTGAGAAGCGACATTCACTTTTAAGGATTTTAAAGGTTTACTAAAAACTTTAACAAAATACAACAAAGGTATGAATAAGGAAAAAGGATGGTGCAATGCTGGGAGTTGGCAACCCCGGCAGCCATGAGCTCATCTATAAATTGGCTGCTCCCATTTTTGTACCCCTGGGGGTTGCCTCAGGCAGCCCTGGCCCCTGCCAAGGTCTGTCAGTCGACTCTTCTTTGCTGTTCATCAGTGGAGGTTTCTTTCTTGCCACTTGATGGGAGGTGAGGTGTTGTCATGCTGCACTTCCTAGTAACAAGCTCGCCCTTTTCTCAGATGTTTTCTGCAAAGCAACAGGTACGCACCCTCCTTCCTCATGCCTGGACTACTGAGGCCCTCTCTTGGCAACTGTACGGGCTGGGGAAGATGGACTATGGGGAGAACAGAGGACATCTGAATGACAAATCACAATAATACAACTATAAGTCAATAAACTTTCCTTAACATACATATAATATTAATCTCTGAATTGCGAGAGCCAACCATTGCATTAGGCATTTCTAACAGAGTGAAGTGGCCTCAAGGCACTGTTTGTGCCACTGGAATTGTGCCACCCCCAAGTGCTGATGATGGTTGTCATAGTAAAAGGGTTTTAAAATCATGGGGATTTAGGGTTAAAAGGAAAATTAAGCTTAGTAAGCCCTGAAAAAAAATACTCTAGGTACATGTAGGCCTTATACCTTGCTAGAACTGCAACTGTGTAGCTAGTACATGATAAATGATATACTTGTTAGATGTGATGATTGTTTAGTAATTAAATAAAATTACCGTTTAATCATAAGAATAATAATGAGAAACTGTGGTCAGGGACCTCAGAAAGATCACGAGAAACTCATGCTTGAATAAAGTCAATGTATACAATAGAACAATATAAGTTTAATAATTAATATGTAAGTTATATAACGATAGAATATAAAATACATTCAGCTCAAAAACCATGTGGAGTCAGATTTGGTCTGTACCCCTGATTCCCAGAGCTCTCAATAAAAGCACCTGCATACAATCATATCCTGTGATTATGTGTGCTCCTGAATGCAAACACTCTGTTCTATGGTCCTTATTAAGTCCCCCCTTTTCTTGAGACAAACTTCCATATGGGAACTAGTTTCTTAATACCTATATTTCATTTTGCAGCAGAGGAAAACTTTGTTTTCTAACATGTTTTCTAGTATGTTTTCTAACATGTCTTCTTCTGCACTCTCGTTGGCTAAATGTTTCCCCAATACCAGTTTGGTCTTATCCACTTGGTGTGCTCTGCAATGCCTGATGGCAACTTCCTCTGGTTTCTGGATACTTTCAAGTGAACCCAAGATTTGTTCTCTGTTTTTGATCGGAGCTTTGATATGTCAAAAGGTCTTTTTCTTTCCAGAAATCCCATGTGCATGTACCACTCCGAAGGCGTATTCTGAATAATTTCAAATGTAACTCATTTTGCTCTACTCGATTCCAAAGCTCAAGTGACTGAAATTAGTTCTACTTTCTGGGCTGAAACATCAGAGGGGAGTGCCCCCAATTCGATTACATCGGGTTGTGGAGTCACTGCGTATCCAGATATTTGGATAGGAAGTTTAGGGGCTTGGTGCTCTGACAGACCAGCTGCTCCTGCTGCCTGCTCTGCCTTTGGCATCTGCTCTACTGAGGGTATGGCAGCTGCAGCAGGATTTCCTGTGGCAAGAGGTACCACTGCTGACATAGCCCTGGGACTCCAGGGGCCCGTGGCTGTGCCCTCCAGCACAGGGGTGTCACCCACAGCGGGGCACGGGGGGAAGGTGAAGGGCATTAGAAGGGAGAGAAACCAGCGTCTAGGGACTGTGTGAGGGAAATAACAATTTATTTCCTTTTCCTTGAATAAAGAATTGCAAGAGCCCTGCTAGAGCTGCTGGGGAATTGGCCTCTTGCTGAGGCCTCTCCTGTTTTTGGGATACCATGTCCCCCCGGGCAAGGGGCCCCTGTTCCAGCCAGGAGCAGAGGTGCTGTGCCTTCTGCCCCGGGCAGAGGGACCTGCTGCTGTCACCACCTCTGGCCACAGGTCCTCCTGATACTGGTCCTGCCCTGCAGGGATGGGCACAGGTGGGGAGTGGCAGTGAAACCCAGGGCAGGGGCTTTAACATGGACTGCTCTCAATGAGTTGTCGAGAAATTACAGTTTTCCTTTTTCTGCCAACCAAGGCTGTCAGTGTTTCTGTGTTTGTATTAATGAGAAGGGTTAGGGTTAGGGTAGAGTGTGGGTTTAGGGTTAGGATAGGGCGTGGGTTTATTAGGGTTAGGGTTAGGTTGGAGTGTGGGTTTATGGTTCAATGGAGAGCAAAGTGGTGTCTGCATTCAATTGATTTTAATTTTTTCTTTCATGGCATTTTGCATGTGAAAAGTCTGAAAATCAAGGACATCTTTTTTGGAATCTGCTATCTTTGCCCTTGATACTAGCTGAGTGACCCTTCAGAACTAAGGGAAAGCATGAACTCTCTTGGCCATTTTTTAGAGGGAGAAAACACCAAACCCAAACCTGTTTACTGAATCCTCTGGAAAATCTGACTTATCCAGGAAAACATGATTAGGAATGTATCAATTTTCTGTTTGTCATTCATTCAGACACCTGTGAAGCCAGATCAGTAATGCTCTCTTTAATGATTTAACACAGCTGATTGCCATTAAATCACTTGAAATTATGGCCTCAACTTTCAATGATATTTTGAATATGAGAATTTCCATTTCAGGGAGGAACAGAATGCATTTGCACAGTTCCATTATGGGTGGATTTTTTTCAACACACAGATTCTCTCATTTCCCCTTCTTTAGCCTTAAGCATTAAAGTCAACCATCTGCTTTGGAAATGCAACTCAAATGTAACTCTTTCTACTATTTTGCTTAACTTATTTTTAGAGGCTGAAAGCATTCAGTTGTAATTTGCTTAATAGAATTCTTAGTCACTGTGGGACTGGTAAAAGATCACAGAAATTTCTCCCATCATAGATTAAACAATATTTTAAAACACTATTTTAAAGACTATTTATCAATATTTAATTTTTGCTTTCTGTGTAACTTTATTAAATCTGTACTTTAAAACAAGCATTACCTAGCAGATTTTCAGTTCAATTACAGCAGTCGCTTTTCAGCAGGCTAATTTTCCTGTAGGACTAGACAAGGAAAGTAACTTAGGAAATTGATTTTTCCACATTGTTGCAGTGTAGGAATGGTATTCCCCAGTTTTGTGCTCACCCTGATACAGCTCAGACCATGTGCCACTCACTGACTTCCCCACCACTTTTCCTGTGGCAGGAGGAGAGAAGAGCACAAGTAGGTAAAGATCACAGGTTGAGCTAAGAACAATTTACTAGAAACAGCAGTGAAAAAACCCCCACCAATGGTAATAACAACACTAAAAGGAGAGTGTATAAGAGGTGAACGAGTCACAGTGATAGTTCACCATACAGAACTGGGCACACCCCACGATTTACGGCACACCGGCGGAGGAAGAACAAACCCCTTCCATTTCCCCCTGCCACGTGGCAGGTGATATCCAGTTACCCCAAGGTCCTGGCCGTGCTCCTCCTGGCTGCTGCAAAAATTACCCCTGTCCTGGCCAGATCCAGGACACAGGATCTGCCCTGCGGGTCCTGGCTCTTCCTCTGGGTGAGAGCCCCCCATGGCATCTGCCTGGCAAAAGGGACTTCAGGACAACCCATGACTTATGGACATTCCCCCTTCTGCCCCTGTCCCAGCTCCCTTTTTGCCTCCAGAAAACTTTGAGCAGAAGTAGCACTTAGGTGCAGTTCTGCACATTCTGAACTGGCAGGAATGTGACCCACATGTCACTCTAGGCACACGTGCAGCAAGGACAAAGAAAGTTTTTGAGGGGCCTGGGTCTCAAGGTCTTTTGTGCCAGGAGTACCACCTGTTACTTTCAGATTCTGCTCAGGGATAACCAGTGACCTTCTTTTTGTTCTACATGAGACATAACCATGTGTGGCACATCAACTGTCACTTTTTTCCCCATTTATTTTCAAGTATATCCTATCAATCAGGACCATGGTGGCTCCTGCTCTGAGGTGCATTGGCCATTTCTGTAGTACATTGTTTGATTGTCTTTTGAGAAATAGGCTCAAAATACCACAGGGTTACTTCCCTTACTCCCATTCTTGGAGCTAAAGATGGAGTTATTGTGCAAGGCAAAGGCACTCACATATGAACAGTGCAAAGGGGTCAGTCAAACCTGGTTACTCCAGAGCAGGGGTTGTCATCAATAACCTAAAAAATATATAGAAAGGCTGCTGGACATTCTGGAGTCCAGTGTAACACCTCCATGGATTTCTTTCATGATTCATACACAGGCTTTTCCAATAGTTCATAACTGGGGATCCATCATCAACACCATCCAGTCACTTCCAAAAAGGGACACAGATGTGGGCTCTGGTGTTTGACAAATTGCTTCCTCCCTTTCTTTCCCCAAACTTTCTTTCCCTTGTGAGTGGGGCAGCCAGGAGATAAAACATGGGTAGATATCGACATGGTCTTGAAAACAAACACAAGATGTCATTGAAAATGTGCTTTGGATGGTAATATTCAACACATTCTCAACTACATGCTCTTCTTTTCTCTCCCTGTAATGACTGGACAACACTGATTTTTGGTGCCAGCTGACTTAAATCAGGAATAATCTTGGGTAGGGGGAGAATGACAATAAAACCATCATAAACTGAGTATAAAATGTTTATCTACATGTGTCTATAATTTCAATGGCCAGCTGCATTCAGCTCAATTATCAGCCTATAATTGTGCTCAGGGCCAGTGTGGGCCTTTCCTTGTCAGCTCCTCCTGCACAGCACATGGGGGCCTGGGCATGCTGCTGGCTTGTTTCCTTTTAGGAGACTGGGATGAGGAAAGGTCGGGGGGTTTTGTTAAAAGAGATTAAATTTGAGTGACTGTGCATGTGCTGGAGGCCTCACAGACTGACTGGCCCGTGACAGGATGGCCCAGTGCTGGGGAGACAGCACCTTGCTGCCCTGGTTAGGGGTGTTAAGTTGCTCCTTTGCCTCAGAGAGAGCCAAGTGCAGCACTTTTGTGCAGAAACACTTCATTAGCCCTGGTTTGCAAAGCTACTGCAGCAACTGGTGTGGCCAGAGCAGCCCTTTCTGCACTTGGAAATGAGCTGAGTCAGTGATGGGATAAGGCAGGGCATTCCCCACGTGTGCACATTTGAACTCCCTGTGCCCCGACTGTGTCGCGTCCCGCTCCTCAGTGACATCCCGCCCAGCCTGGAACATGGAACTCCCCATTTCCAAGGACACGTGGCCATTGTCACCAGCACACAGCAGGACCGCTCAGACCCTTCGGCAGCTGCGGTGAGAGCGGAGGTGTCAGAGCGACAGCGAGTGTTGGTCCAGCTTAGCTGGTTCTAGCACACGTTGGTCAAGGGGCTGATCCACACACTGAGTGGAGGTAATTATTTACAGTTCTGTGCAGAAATGGGGGGCTCAGGGACAAATTGACAAAGCAAGCACCACAAGAAGTACAGTGTCTTTAGTATTTCTACATTTTAGCAAAGAAATGAATTAGTGTTCATTGACTGCAAGTTCCCAAGTTCTCTTCATAATTAGTATTTTGTCTGCTGTTGGGTAATGATCCTCTCACTTGTCATGTTCATTAGTCTGCATGCTCAGTCTCTCCCTTCTTTTATGTCAATGGTTTCTTGAGCACATGGCCATGGTCTGCCCCTGCTGGAATGGCCTTTTATCTCACAGGAGGTGATTCAGCAGAGTTTCTGCATTGGCTTTATCAGTTTGTTCCTTTCCTTGGGGGCTCTGCCAAATGTCCTTGTGCCCCTAAATTCTGCATTCTTTGTGTCCACCATCAGTGGTACATCCTTCTTCCCAAGCCTTGCTAACCTCCCCGGTCTCTGAGGCAGCTGAAGCCTGTCAAGCCCTACACCTCAACCAGGCAATTCAGCCAAGAAGTAACCTGCCTTTCAAACGCCTGGCTATCACTCCTTGGCTACTTCTTGTTGCCTGGGAATAATCTCCCTTCTTGTTGATGAGCCTTGAAAGCCACAAAGGACAAACATCAAAGAGCACATTTTCCTTACAAACATTTTGCATTTTGCAGATTCTCCAGCAGGACCAGTGGCTGTGTGGGAGCTGGAGCAGCCGAGGCAGAGCAGGATGGCGGAGCTGTGGGCCTGGGCACGATCCAGAGCGTTCCCCAGGGCCCCGGTCTGCACTGCGTCCCGCAGGGCCCCCGACAGCACTGCCGTGCCCGTCAGGGTGACCCAGAGGTGCCAGGACCAAGAGGTGAGGGGCAGGTGTCGGGCTCTGCGGGCTGCCAGCGGGTGGGGGCTTGGCCATGGTGTTGGCATCAGTGCTGCTGACCCCACGGGACCTGTTGGGCAGGGCTGGGGCCCCACTGGTGCTCCAAGGGCCCCTTTGAGGCAGCTGCCCGGGGGAAGCCACTCACAGGGATGACACGGAAGAGGTGCCAGCGGAAGGGGGAAGTTCTCTGATGGATGTGTTTCTCAGGGATGACACTGAGGAGGTGCCAGTGAAAGTCAGATGTTCTCAATGCTGGGACACTCAGGAAATTCATGCTCTGGGCATGGCTCTTGGTCAAAATGCATGGATTTCTCATTGTTCCATGTTTGCACTGCACTCACCAAACATGTCAGGATAACGGAAACTCTCTAACTGTATTTTTTAGCCTTAGGACTAGCCATTTCTTTATTCTCAGCTGTGATGCATAGTGGGGAACTCCAGCCACATGCACACCATTTACAAAGCTATTCCAAACAAAGAAATTTCAGCTTTTTTTGAAAACAAAAAAATTAATCTTCATTGGTTCCAAATTACATAATTTCTTCAATTAAGTAATATTCTATCTTCTCTTTGGTATTGATGTCTCCCTTCTGGTGGTAATTCATTCACATTTTTCAGTCCATTCATCATAGCTTTTTAGATTTTATCTCAGATAATTTTGCCTACAGAATGAAGCAGTTGGATGGCAGTAGTTGTTTTCGTTAAAAAATGTACTTAGGCTGATGAACATTTTCGTGATTTTTAACCTCCCGCAGAATGTGATACATTCTGTATTAAATTATGAGATCATCCAAACAACACAAATTTTGTTATATCTGATTAACCTAGGATAAACTGCTTCCATTTCACAGCTGCAAAGAATTGCATCTAGAGCTGAGGACAAGAGCAAGGGTTTTCATGCCTATTGCGAGTCAAAATTCACCTTATGTAGATGAAATTCTTCTTGGAGCTGACTCCAAGATGTGCTTCCTTAGTACCAAATAAGTCCCAGCATCAGGTTGTGTCCAAAATTCTTATCTTTTTGTGAACCACTCTCACCTGGATTGTTAGCTGAACACTGGTCAGTTCAGTTGTACTCAGGCACTTGATTTCAAGGGAAGCCTGTGCCTATAAATTCCAGCAATTGGGAGAGGGTGACTTGCTACTTGAACGCTTGGCTGCGTTAGAGGCCAGGTGAGGGTTGCTCTCTCAGGGCAGTTCTGTAGCCGGCTGCTTGCAGAGAGAGAACTGTGTCAAAGCAGCCCTTTCTAGTGATGTGACAGCAAACCTTTGCAAATACAGCTCTTGTTTAAAACAAAGGGCCTAGTTAATCAGCAGTAATGGAGAGAAGGCTGAAGTTTTTACAGAAAATATCTTTTTCCTTTTAGCCAAATGCCAGGGAGGCATCGCACAATGGAAGTGCGCAGAATGTCAACTTGTATAACCCAGCTGGAGGTATGATTGCCTTTCACATTTTGCTCAATGTCTGCAAGATTTTCAACTTGGTAATTCATTTTTGCAGCATATTCTTGGGACAGGGGATCTCTTGTGTTCAGAGATCTCAGCTGGAGCTGGGATGCCCTCAGGTCAACCTTGCAGTCTCTTGTCACTGCACTTAGCCACTGGTTTGTTTTTGCCCTGTGAAAACCTGCTAGTCCTTCCTTGTTGGCATATTGGTTGATGGGATGCAACTTGGAACATTGAGGTCAAGGTTTAGACTACTCCTAAATTCACAGCCTTGGTAGCTAAGGTTTTGCTTTTGGAGTATCGAGGCACTGTCATTATCCTTTAAATTTAAATGGGTAAACCTATGCAACCTTGAGAATGTTGCATAGAGAATTTCATAAGGTCAGTGTGGGAAACTTTGCTTGATTTAATTTTTTTCTCTCGGTCATTAATACATGAGTGTTGCCACAACACTGTGTTGGGTTCTTTTCAAGGAAATTGTAAGGAAGATATTGATGTCATCTTCCCCACGGATTCCATCATTTCCCCCAAAGCACAATGCACTTAGGTGATGCCATTTGTTATTAATCTGTTCTCAATGTTGTTTCCCCAAGGAGCCTGGCTTCAGGCAGACTCGAGGTGCACATTCCCCTTACAGGCACTCAGTGGTGCTGCCTGCAGCAGTGAGCTGAGCCAGGTACAGCCAGCTGCCCTGAGAAAAGCAGGCTCTCACCTGGCTGTGGCTGCAGTCACCTGCCTGCAGGGACTTCCCTGCCACTGCAAGTGCAGCTCTTCCTCTGCCTTAGCCTACTGCAGAGCATTTTAAACTAGCGCCATGGTGGCTTTTTGCAGAGACAAAACTAAACTTCACATTTCTCATTGGGGACATTCTGTTTCACATGTGAATGATGATTTGTGTGATTCTTGGTGGTGGTGTGCACAGATCCTAAGGGAATATTTAGCATTCGGTAACTGGGGTGTGAGGACTGGCAGTAGTGAGACAATTGTGGAACTTGGCGCCGCTTTGGCTTTAGGCTGGCACAGAGAAACTCAGGTGAGACAGGTCTGGTTGCTGCTACGGTACAGGGTGCCTTTGCAACATGCTCCATGCTGTACCAGTTAGGGACTGGGCTTTGTCACAGAATCAGAGAATCAGAATCAGACTTGGAAGGGATTCACAAGGATTTGCAAGTGCAGCTCTGTCCCCAAGAATCCCACCAGGTGCCTGTGGAACTTGTCCAAATGTTTTCCGAGCTCTAGTGGACTTGGGACCATGAGCAGTCTTGTGGGGAGCCTGTCCCAATGCCTGATCACCCTCTGGGCGAAGAACTCTTACCTAATTTCCATCTTAATGCTTGCTTATGGCTTCAGGTAATTTTCTTTAGAAGTCATTCAGGGGTATGGTTTTAGGAGGTTTTTTGTTTAAATGCTGTGGGAAGTTTCTCTATCCACATTGGATTGAACTTCTCAGAACATTAGCAGTGTCTACACTCGACAACTGGCATGTTCACCGTGTTCTAAATAATTGAAGCATGTGATGTTTGTGCAATTAGGTTTGCAGACAAATATCAGAGAGGCATGGTCCAAGGAACAGGAAGTGGAGAAAGGCATTAAAAATTTGAGCTACATTGAAAGACTGAAGGAGCGTGTCAAGAAAGGTCAGTCTCTGTGTGTGTGACGGAAGAGACAGAGCTCCCAGATTTCTCACCAATATGCATCAAGTCTCCATCAGCCACTAAGCAGGAGTTCCTGGTTTCAAAACAGTGCTTGCTGTGTCATATCCCCTCCCTTGACCTGCTGGCCATGTTTCACCTGATGCAGCCCAGGACACGGTTGCCTTTCTGGGCAGCCAGCACACGCTGCCAGCTCATGCCCAGCCTCTCATCCACCAGCGCCCCCAAGTCCTCCCCACCTTCATCCCAGGCTCCTCATCCCATCCCAGCACCCATGCCCAGCTGGGATAGGGCATGTCCCAACCCCAAAGATGCAGCACTTTGCACTTGGCCTTGTTGAATCTGATGAGGTACCCAGGGCCCTACTTGCCAAAGTTCTCCATGTCCCTCTGGATGGCATCCCAGGCCTCTGGTGTTGGCAAACTTGCCAAAGAAGCATTTAATCCCACTGTCCATATCATTCTTGACATAGCTTAGTGCTTGAGCTTACAAACTGGAGAAATCAAATGAAAACCACCATGCATATAAAGAGTTTTTCATCAATACCTCACCTCCAGTACCACTCCTTCACATGGTATTTTTAATGTCTGTTTCTTCCTAGTGCTTTACTGTCTGGATTCGTAATGATCTATAAATTCTGAACAAATAGAGTTTCAACAGTCTCGGTACATCCTTTTGCATTGACTACCTTGCTTCCTCCCACTCCCCATTTGACAATTTGTTTTCTGTTTTTTTCTTTACTGAAGTGAAAATACCAGAGCTCAGGAGTGCCCCACACAGCTCTCCAGATCTTGCGCCCGAGAGGAAGAGAACGATGCCCATGAACCCTGCAAAATACATCCGGAGACTTTTCAGTGCTCTTTCTCAACGACCTATCAGAGACAGGGTGATTCATTTACTGGCTCTGAAGAATTACAAGAAGTCAGAGCTACTCGCCTGCTTAGAGAGAGAGGGAGTTGTGGAAAAGGACAAGGATTCCCTTGGAAAGATCCTTCAGGAGGTGAGATCCTGGAGCTGCTGCCAGCAATGCTAACTCTTAGCAGTCTTACTTCAGGGTTTCAATTAGAAACTAATGTGAAGCTTAGGAAATGTTCTTTGTTTGCATTTTTCCATCAACTTTACCCAGTTTCCACCCAACTGCAAGTCCATGTGACAAAAAGAAAGAAATCTTCAAAACTTTGGAGGCCTTGTTGCTGTTTTTCTAGAATAGCTTACAATGTAAATTCTTTGTAAATTCGTTGCTTCTCATGCCTTATTTTAACCCTCCCTCTTTTCCTTGCACTGGTAAACTGCTTCATGAAGTAACTTCAAAGGGTGAAACCCTCAACTGGGTGAAACACTTCACTGAGGTCCTTAAAATATCCTGGGACACGTTTCAGAGGAGAGAATTTTGGTAGCTGCATAGGGCAGTATTTCATTTGAAGGGACATGGTGGCCTCTTAATGGTATTTGCTTCTACTGGGGTCTGTGGGGATTGCCTTCCAGGGAAGGATGTTCCAGGCAAATCCTACATGATAAAGATGGTGGCCCAACTTTGAACACAAATTTTCATTCCTGTTGTGTGCATTGAGTCTTTGACTTCCTTGGCACCTATTATTTCTCATAATTTTCCAGTTGTCCTTTTAGTGCCACTGGTATTTCTTTATTACAGCCATTCATATGATTCACATGGACTGAAGGATGCAGTGGCTGTTTGCTTCCTTTTTCAATATTCCCCATCAATGTAGGCTGTTGCTGAATTATGCAAGCATTAACATATCAAGTAGCAATATTTCCTTTTGAGCTACGAAAAAGGTGATGATAAGATTTCAAAGCTCAGCTCCTTAGAGGGTAAGAGATGAAAAAAATGTCTCCTTTCTTTTTATTCCTGTTGATGTTTAAGGAGATTTTGAAGGAGTATTTTCTTGATTGCAGTGTGAACTGCCTGGTGATACTGGTTTGCATTCTGAAAGGGCTGTGTGACCAGCACTACATCCTGAAAACTGTTACTCACATTTCTCTTAACTTCATAGGGAGGTGGTGTTGTTTTTTGCTATACATGAAAAACCAGTAGGGAGAACTTGCTGAGCTCTTCTATTCACAACCTTCCTTCTCTTCCAACACAGCCTTAGTTCTGCTTTTAAAAAGTGAATTCCTGATTCTGGGTACCTTTGCTACTTTTAAGCTGTTGAAGTGTAGCTCTAGGTACGTTATCTCGTGTAAGTGTTCCATAGGAAGCTGTAGTTTCCTCTGAGCAGACACCTGAGAAAGAAAAGCAGTTCTGTTTGCAGAGACAAATGCCAACATCCTGTGGTGCTTCATGGGATGATGAAAACATGCCATGTTACAGGTCCAGGCTGTGTTCTGCCATGGCAATGCAGCTGGGTGAACAAGAGGGCAGCAGGTGTCCTCCGGAGGGTGGAAAAATATGGACTTGCTCATGGAGATGATGTTGTTCAGGTCCTCCTCAAAAGAAAAGGAAAACAGAAAGGAAAAACCTGGTCTCTCCATGTATTTCAAATGGTGAAGACTGAGAGTTCTGGCATAGTGTACCTTGATTCTCAAAGCTGCGTTAAAGGAGCAAAAACCTGAATCCCTGGTGCAGGGAGAGGTTTTCATAGTGTCCATTTCCTCCATGCTTGCAGCAGTTTGGCATTTACTTACATCCAAATTTCTACAGCCCAAATGGACCACACCTCTTTCATATTGCTGCCTCTTACATGACAGCTGCTTTGTTCTTCACATCAAACAAAAGGCCTGGAAAACTGGTGCATGATTTTCTTTTCAGCTTTGCTTTAGCTTTATACTACCAGTTTTACATCTGTAGTCTGCCCTTAGGTGTAATGAATATTGATGTTTTAAATGTCTGCCCATAGGTAGCCAACCTGGATGCAAATGACAATTCTTTCAGTCTGAAGGAACATTTCTTCAAAGACATTCAGGTTGATTGGCCTGGCTTCAGTGAAAGAGATAGAAAGACATTGGAGGTGACCCTTTTTCAGTAAGTTCAGCCAGGACAACAACCATTTCAAAAAACCTTCTGGGAAATGAAGGTCTGTTTTTGCACTGAGGAAAGAACAATTACTGTTGATATTTTTGCCTTGTAACCTGAAATGCTGGACCATCCTTACAGAAAAACAGCCTCATCTCCACATGCCACCAGCAGCAGCCAGTCACTGTCTCTGGGACCTTCTGAAAGAAATACTCCACTGAGAACTGCTCAGGTATTTTGTGAATTTTTAAACATTCTCTACCATATATGATGTTTTATCCCACTTGCTCTTGGTGTCCAAGCTGTGATATGAAGCAGTAGTGCCGTCTGTACATCATATAAACCTGAAGTGTGTAACTTCTAACGGGATTCCTGTATGGTTTTCAAGACGGTTACAATGTCAAAGCCTGCAACAAGCTTGCACCCATGATTTGTTTCTCATGGTGCATAGGAAACTCTGCTAAGGACAAGATGTGGACATGGTTTTGGTACCTAGCTATGTCTGTGCAGTGTTCTTGATGATATGGCAGCTCTAGTACCTAAATCATGCATGGTAATGCCAGTGCTACTGTTTGAAGAGAAATCTTAGGGAAGTCTAGCATAAGGACAAATTCCAGTACTGAGGCATTTGTAGGGAACTTGTTTTTCTGTCCTAAGCAGCTTAGGCTCCCATTTTGATTCAGGCTATCCCATGTGTGAGGAGGGGACTCGGAATCATTAGGGAATACCTTGGACTTGTCAGGCTAAACACCAAGAGATGGCCAAGAAAAGAGGGCAAGGAAAAAGTTTTGAAAGAATCTTGGAAAACACTGCATGCAAGGTATATTTTCTGTACCTTAAAGAATTTTTTTTAAACAGCCCTGGTTTTCCCTAGCTCTTTTCCCAGCCAGAGCAGGAAGTGCTGCAGGGCCCAGCATCCTCTTATGTCCTACCTCCATGCCTACAGCACTTGTGTCAGCAGGCTGGCACAGAGCTGTGTCTGGCAGTCCTGCTCTGAGCTGCTGATGGTGGGAGCAGTGTGTGCTTGGTAGGGAAGAGGCTGTGATCCAGGCTTTCCTATGGAGAACAGCAGGAATGAGACCTGCAGCCAGGCTGGGGCTTCTCTCTGTTGTTATCATCTCTGCACTGGACACGCTGCGATCAGCACCGCACCGGCGGCTTCTTGGGGCCGCTTTAGTGAATCTTGTGGCTGTGTGACAGCAAGAGTTGAGTGTGTTCCTGGTGTGTCTAAGCAGAAATAGGGAGCAAGATAAAACCAGCCTGAGCTCCTCATTTTGGGTGAGCCTTTGATAGAGGCGCTGAAGGGAACGTCTTTCTCCCAAAGCCATTTAGCTACAGAGTTGGAGGAGAACTTGCTGAATACTCAGGTGAGAAAGTAGGAATGAAATAGAGAACATATTGAGCTGCAGCACCTCATTGTATGACAGGCCGTTTTAGGTAAGAAAGGTGTGTGTTCAACCATTGCCAGGCCAGAAATGCTGCTTTTTCAGTGCAAAACTAATTGGCATCATCTTTGCAGAAACGGCCTCTGGCTTCTGCCTTTATCAATCCTGTGATGACCAAGAAGCAGAGGACTGACCAAGAGCCCAGTGGTATCCAGCCAGCAACTGGTGGCCGCTCTCCTTCTTCCTTGGACCTGCCTTCCACATCCTGCTCAACTCTGAACCTGTCTCCAAGTGTCAGCTCCATTTCCACCTCCACCCGTCAGCTACAAGAGAAAGATAAAATTCGGATTCCATCTGGAATCCCTGCTCCTGTCAGGGTGCAGGGGAAGACTCCCAGTTCCAAAGGTGAGAAAACAGAGTTAGACAGGGGGAAAAAATCCCATCCTTTGGATTTCGATAAAATGCTTGCCATGAGCAACGCCAAAGAGATGAGCAGAGAGTGCAGGACACAAGCAGAAAAGGAGTCACACAGTCCAAGTGCAAAGGGTATTAAACTGATGGACCACTTTTAGATATGCTTCCATTTCATTTTTTACTGGATATCTGTATGGTTTTTTTAATCATATTGAGCCTCCCATCCATCGGCACCTCCAAGTCCTCCCCACCTTCATCTCCAAGCCTGTCTTGGTGTCAGGGAATGTCCCAAACCCAAAGATGCAGCCCTTTGCACTTGGCCTTGTTGAATCTGATGAGGTTCCAAAGACCCCACTTCTTGGTCCTTCCAGACGGCATCCCATGCCTCTGGTTTGTGCAAACTTGCTGAGGGTGCACCTAATCCATTCTAGAGGATGCACTTGCTGAGGGTGCACTTAATGTCATTCTAGACATAGCTGAATGCTTGAGCTTACCAACTGGGGAAATCATATAAAAGCAAAATGCATAAACATAGTTTTCCATAAAAACTTCCCATCCAGTATCACTCCTTTACCAGCTTTTAATTACTGTTACTTTATGATGCTTTACTGTTTGGATTATTGGAGATCTGTAAATGATGGGCAAATAGAGGCTCAAAAGTCTTGGTACATCCTTTTGAATCAACTTCCTTGCCTTCTCCAAACCTCCAGTCTGAACTATTTGTTTCTGGTTTTCCCTCTCTTTAGGAGAAAAAGCAGAGGTCAGAGGAGCCCAACAAAGCAGTTCAGGTCCTGTGCCTGAGAAGAAGAGGATGATGTCTGTGAGACTTGCAGACATTGACTGGAGTGGTTGTGCTGCTGTTTACGGCCGACCCTACAGGGACAGGGTGATTCATTTACTTGCTCTGAGGGATTACAAGGAGCAAGAGTTACTTGCTCGGCTGCAGAGAGATGGAGTCAGGCAAAAGGACAAGGATTCCCTTGGAAAAATCCTTCAGGAGGTGAGATCGTGGAGCTTGTGCCAGCACTTCTTCCACCATGCTATTCTGCTGCTCATAATTTTACTAATTCCTCACATGTTTAAATTAGAGACTTTTCCAATACTCCTTCGAGTCAAGTTCTACTGGGATGTCTTTCTCATCAGCTTTCTTAAAATGCACACCCATTGAAAGATGCAGTAGATCCTTCCTTCCTTTTTAAATATTCCCCATCTACATAGGCTTTTGCTGAATAATGCAAGCATTAATAGATCAAATAGGAACATTTCCTCTTTAGCTAGGAAAAAGCATTTTGGAACCTAGTCAAAGGACTCAAATTCAACATGGATACACTTTCAATTGATCCTACAGTGACTTTAAGGAACTGATTCCCTGAACCTGTGAGGTCTGTGGCTGTGTTTGCCCAGGGCAGTGGCAGGGATTTTTCACCCTGAAGACATTCACAATATAATGAGAGCCACGTTTTGCCATCCCAACTGAAGTAGCCCATTTAGGTTTCTGTAGTTTGCATATACAGGTGTAATGAACATTTGTTTTCCAAAATGTCTGCCTGTAGGTTGCAGACCTGAATGCAAAGGATAATTCCTTCAGTCTGAAGGAACATCTGTTTCAAACCCTTCAGACTGATTGGCCTGGCTACAGCAAAACCGAGAGAGTGAAATTGAAGTTAATACTTTCTAGGTAAGTTCAGTCTTTTAGGGAGTGAAAAGAGCCTCTTCAAAAGAAAGCCCTGGGAAATGAAGCCTAGGTTCTTAGAATATGCTGAGGCAGCAGGGACCTGCCAGGATCCTGGCCCTGCACAGGACACCACAATGATCACACCAGGTGCCCAAGAGTGCTGTCCAAACACTTCCTGAAGCCTTGCTGCAGGGACCACTGGCCTGGAGAGCCTGTTGCAGTGCTCAAGCACCCTCTGGGGCACAAATGTTTTCCTGATATCCTGCCTAAAGCTCCCTCAACTCAGCTTCATGCTGTTTCCTTGAGTCCTGGCACTGAAGGTCTGCAAGCAAAGGACTATGACAGTTGATATTTAGGCCTTGTAACTTCAAATATTGGACCATCCTTACAGAAAAACAGCTCCATCTCAGAACCCCACCAGCAGCAGCCAAGCAACATCTCCAGGGCCTTCTGAGAGAGATGCTTCCGCAAGACCTGCTCGGGTATTTTGTGCATTTTTAACATTCTGTACTCTGTATTAAGTTCCAGCAGACTTGCTGGTGGTATAAAATGCTGGTGATGTGAATGTGCAGGGCCAGGCCTAAGCATGGTTTGCCTCAGACATTCCAAGTGCTGTGACAGGAAGGCTGTGATGAGAAGAGAGGATCCTGCAGGGGTAGAGCAGCACTGTCCTGAGCCAAATTTCTGCTCTGCCTGAAGACTTGAGCTCAGTCCCCACCCTCAACTCATTCCCTGGAGGAGGCCTCAAAGGGCTGGCTCTGCAGGAAAAATCTCCTGTACATAAGAGGCTGCACCAGGGTGGGGCAGATGGGGCCCTCTCACTCTCTTGTCCCTCTGTCTGTCTGTCACTCTCATTGCTGACTCCAGCTCTGCACTATCCACGTGGCTGCACCAACACAGGAGCTACAGAATGGTGATATTTCCTCAGTCCCTCCTCTGCCTCTATTTCTCTCCTCCCTCACTCTGCCTGGGCACACACAGCTGTCCTCTTGTGCTCCATCCTCAGTTTGGAAGTTTGCTGTGGGTGTGGGGAGCTTGTGGCTCTGTGTTGTGGCTTGTGAGTCAGCAGCTGTGAGAAGGTCCTTGGGAGGAGCTGAGAGGTGATTGAAGGGCACTGAGCAACAGTGAGGGCTTGTTGGTAACCACTTGTGACACTCTCCTACAAAATCAAGGGCTTGTTAGCCAAGAGCTTTTGAGGCTGCACAGCAGGTAGCCTGCTGGATTGAAGACAGCTGCTCCTAAAAGCACAAGAGTTTCTTGACATGTGGCTGCTGTCTTTGTTCATCCTGATGAGAATTCACAACCAACCATCACCCCCTGTACTCCTGGATTCTAAGAGTGAAGCACTAATCTCATTTTTAACACATAAAACTCTAGCCAGGTGCCTCTTCAGTAAATCATGTGGATGTTTGACAGCAAAAGCTGAGTCTTTTCCTGGTGTGTGCAAGCAGAAATTGGGACCTAGATAAAACTTACTGGACCTCCCCTTTGGGGAGGCTTTGCTGGAGCTGCTGAAGGGAGTGTCTACTTCCCAAAGCCTTTTAGCAGTAGACTTGGAGAAGGACTTGCTAAGTCCTAAGATGAGAAGCCCGGAATGCAATAGAGCAGATATTTACCTGGAGGTCCTCCATGTTTGACAGCTATTTTTATTTAAAAAACATGTGTTTTCAACCTTTGCCAGTTCACAAATCCTGCTTTTGTAGAATGGGAGCGAAACCTGATCCGGGTCAGAGATGAATGAACTGTTTTGTTATTGTTGTAGAGACGGCCTTGGGCTCCTGGCTTGACCAGTCCTGCAATGAACAATAAGCGGAGGATTGAGCAGTAGCTCAGTTACCTCCAGCCAGCACCTGGTGGCCACTCTTCTTCCTGGGTGCTGGCTGTGACATCCCATTCTACTTCCTACCTGTCTCCAAATGCCGGCTCCATTTCCCCTGCAACCTTTAGGCTCAAGAAAGACACAAATTTCTGAGTTCCACAATGACAGCACTCGTGTGTTGAAGACTACCATGTCAAAAAGGATGTGAAGAGAATTCAGGAGGCTGAAGCAGTAGTGTCCCTTGGATCTCAATGAAGGTACCAATGTGCAGCTTTTCCTAACTCCAGTGTGGATAATGATGGAGTAAAGATTTGATGATTTAGAGAAGCCTCTGCATGAATCAAGGTGCAAGAAAGACCATATTCCAGAGTCAATAGTACAGACATTATTAATAGTAAATGTCAGCTAAGGAGTTAGAAAGCTAAAGGAGGAGATGGGCCAGGTGGGGAGAAGTGCTGAGATGAACATTGAGGTGGGTTAGGCCCGGATGGGCCCTCCCTTCCTGCAGTGCAGCTGCACAGGCTCAGCTGCAGCAGTGCTGCTGCATCCCCTCATCGTATTTGCAGTGCAGGAGGGGAGGGAGAAATGTGTGTGGGTGTGTGTGGTATAAAACACTGGGAATTGCTCCCAGCTTGTCTCAGAGCAGTGATGTTGGCAAGGGCAGGCAGGCTCCTGCAGCTCTGGGGCTCTGGGGCAGCTGTGGCCTTTGGAGCAGGCAGGGCCCTGGGCCCCGCTGGGTACAGCCAGGGATGCTCTGGGGAAGGCTGAGGGCAAGCCTGGCCCTGCAGGGCAGCAGTGCAGTGAGGCCTATGCTCGGGCTCTTGCTAGCAAATGTCACTGGGCAGAGGCCAGTGGACGAAGCTACTGCTTCTTGGGAACCTCTCAAATTGTTGAAAGGCATCTGGAGTTTTATTTTCAAACTTATCCTGCACACCAGTCAGGTGCATGTGGCCTGGGATGCATCCCTGGCATATGTTGTTGTCTGTCCTTGTACTGAATTTTAATTTGTTAAAGATTTATTCCTTATAAATATTTATCTCAGGATGGTTTGAAGTGTTTATTCCCATGTGGAATGAGTTTTTGTCATTGCCAAGAGAACCAGATCTTCAGGCCCAGAGGAGCAGAAGCTTTGGTGTGACAGTGTTGGGATGTGGCATCTATTATTCTCATTGCCACCTCATCTTGGGTTTGTATCATGAGCTTGATAAACCTCACACCTGTTGATTTGAGGGAGAAGGGATTGAAGAAGTTTTGACTCCCTTCAGTGGCTTTAAGCATTAATGAGTTTTGCTCTCTTTAGGATCTGCTGTGCTTTGGGTGGTTGTTGTTGTTGTTGTGGTTTCAGACTTGTCTAGAGTTTGTTTTTAGGTCTGTAATACACAACAGCCTCAGTTTGCAAATTTCCCAGAAGGATGGTGGCTCACAAAGAAAAATACGTCCAAAGTCAAACTGAGAGTAATTTTATTTTTTACATGAATAAAAACAGACTGGCCTGGCTTGGTAGCCTCTGAGTCTGCCTCAAGGCTATTTTAATGAAAAGGTAATGAAATTCTAAACTCTGCAGAAATGTTGACATGCCCTAATTTTCTTTTGATTTCTCCTTCCTAGGGTAGCCCCAGCTACTCTGAGATGAAGAGCAGATGCCAGTACCTCCACAAAAAGCTGTCCCACATTCAGCAATGAGTATCTGAATTTGGCAAGCAGCAAGTGGAGTCCTGGCACCAGTTGTCTGCTTCAGCAAGGAAACATCTATGAATCCGGGCTGTTTTATTTTAAAACAAGGTTAAGGTTTTAGGATTCTTCAAGTTAGGATTGAGTAGATGATTATTTCTTAAAAGCATAGGATTACTTAGCCTAAGATTACAGAATTTAGTATTGAACTTTAGCAATAAAGAAGTTGCATTCATGTTAACTTCTTCTCTTATTGCCACTTCTCTCCAAAGAAGTTTTTTTTCCCAAACCAGTTGGGGGATGGGCCAATTAAATCTGCTTTCTAAAAAAACCACTGCAAAAGTTGTCTCCCAAGTTTACCCTAAACCAGCCATTTTTGGCACCCCATGTGAGGCCCAAGAAAGAAGAAAAAACCTGTAATGATTGGATTTTGGTTGTGCTTACTCTGTAGTGGTGCAAAGCTGTCAGTAACCATGTTACTTGAAGTGGTAATGTCTCTCGGGGTGGGGGCCTTCATGTGTTTCTAGTCCCAAGGCTGTTTTGAAGCTGTAATAGCTTTCTAGTCACTAGGATTATTTTCTTATCCAAAAACAGCTCCACTATTGTACTGTACTTACTGTTTTCTAGTTCATTGGAGTAATTAGGTCATCATTCACTATATCAAATAACAGGAATAAGCTCTGGAAAAGGAGGTTTATTTAAAACTAAGATTGTTAAAACTACATTTTAAAAAAGGGAAGGAATTCCATGAAGAAAACGATGTGGTAAAAATAGAGTTATTTAAACTTCTCAAAGTCCTTGGATAATGGAGCCCTGAACCCCCGTCATGTGCACTGCAGCCTTGGCGGTCCCTTTGAGCCCAGAAGTGCCAAGGGTCAGGGCTGGGATGAGCCTTCACCCCAAATTGGCTCCAAGACTGAGTGGGAATCAATCCAGAACAGGGCTCACACAAAGAGCAAAGCCTCAAGGCCAAAGCCAAACCTTCATCAGGTTGGATTTCTTTAAACACGGAACTGGAACAAATTTGCTGGTGCGGTAACATCACTGTTACCATGAAACTTTACATGAGCTACTAAATAAGCAGTGTCCTGTCCTGATGTGTGTTGCCCAAATACTGTTGAGAACTTGCTGTGCCTCTGCCCTGTGCCCCTGGGGCTGCTCCTGGCCAGGCAGCCTCAGGGGGAGCCAGCACTGGCTGCAGCCCCAGCGGCCCCCCAGGACAAGGCCCAGCAATGAAGAGGCCAAGGAAAGCACTGGGCAGCAGCAGAACCCCCAGCAGAGTTCTTTGCACAGCCATGGACTGGCCACAGCTCCACTGCAGCATGACTACGAGTCAGACTACCAGTGCTATGAGCAGAGCTACAAGAAAAGTGGAGAGAAAAATCAGCTACTGACCATCTGCTCTCGTACAGCTTCCGAATGCCAAGATAGCAGCCCATCAGCACAAGTGGCACAGTGAACAGTGTCACCACCGTGCCTATCATGCAAGACTTGTGCACATGCTGTGGGCAGACAATTCCTGGGGTGCTCGGTGGATTCAGGGCATTTGTACTGGACTTGCCAAGCATTTCTGTGGGAGCAATGGGCAGCGAGAGCCCGCGCTGTGCTGCACTGCTGAGCTGGCAGCACGGTGGATACGGCCAGGACGTTCTCTGTTTGCCCAGAGCTGGGGCCTGCAGGCACCTTGCCGCCCCTTGGCACAGGCTGTGCCACCCAACAAAGCCCAGCAGGCCGGCAGGAGAGCCCGGGGCCAGCGCAGCTGCTTGGGCCGTCGCTGCTTGGAGGGACAGGGGCCAAACCCATCCCTGAGCAGCCCCTGCCAGCCCTGGCCCTCCCTGCCCTGTGACAGCTCCCCCAGCCCAATGGGGACAGACCGTCATCAATTCTACAGCCAGAAAAGAAATCGTCCCTGTAACTGTGTGCTGCTTTTCTTCCCTGCAGTTGGTCCCAGAAACATCCCTCACACTGCTGGAAATGCCCACACATTGTCTGATCAGTCCCTATGGTTTTCCAGTGTGCTCTCAGAAATTTTTCCAACAAGTCCACCAATAAATTCCAGGTTACCTCTGTGAATTGCACACTACCGTTTCCTTCATTTTTTTCTCAATACCTGGAAGTTCCTGTATCTAGTAATGGCCTTGAGGATCTCTGATTCTATTCAGTCATGTTTTTTTGTATTGAGACACATGAAACAGACTTTTTGGTTTTGGTTTTGCCAGGTCTGGTTTTTCTCTTAGCATTACGGTTTACTTATTATCTACATGTAAACTTATTTTTATTTATGTTTTTTTTTTTTGTTTCCCAAGCAGTTATTTTGACAATCTGTCATTCACGTCTTAGTTAATGTTCCAAATATGAACAATTCTGATTCTCTTTTTCTAGGAATATAAAGATCTCCGAAAGCTGCAGATTTAATTTTGAAGACACTCTCACTCCCCACTCCAAGCTTTGACAAGGGGGTGATCCTTTCTGAAACTTCCACTGCCAACTTTTATGGTGATCCATGTGGAAACCTCCCTGAGGTTAGGTGGAGTTATTTGGGAAGCGCTTGGCTTAACCTGGGTAACGGATTATTATTTTTAGTGATATAAACCTGTACTGCTTCAAGATTCACAACCACAGTCCTGATTTGTGGCTCACTGCATGGATGCCTGTCTGAATTAAAACAATGTTTGTGAGGTAGCTGAAGAGCTTAGACCTCAGAGATCAAAATTCCTGGGAGGAGGTAGGAAGGATAAAATCTTGTTTCAAAGGCTGTTTCTTCAATCTTAGGATGCAAGAAGTATGCTAGACTACACCTGTCTCCAAATGTCATTCAATTACAGAAAACCCCTCTACAGTGCCAGACACCAGGACAAATTACTCAACACTTTGCCTCACAATGCATCAACATTAATTCTAGTGAGAGGTAGGCCTTAGGTGCAGTCTGATTAGAGCAAATCAACATGGTGTCAATGGCGACAAGAATTTGCTTGTGAACAGATGATTATGTCCCACTCAATAATAAGCAAAATCTGCCTTGACTTGGAAGAAAGGTGACAGGGAGCAATGCAGTATTTGGGTTTTATCCAGTGATAAAATGGGGCAAGAAGCTGTAGCAACTTACCTGTTTTACAGAACACAAGTACTAATACATCCAAATATACACCCACACAAGAAAGGGATTTTCAGTACATTCCTTTATTTCTTAACATGCAATGGGCAGCAAAATGCTGGCATTGGTCTGAACTGGAAGCCGTGTTCCTCTCCAGTTTCTCCTTGAGCACACTGTGTGTTATTTGCAGACTTCACTGCCCAGCCCATCAATCCTCTCTTGGCCATTTGCTAAATGGCACAACTACCAAAATACAGGTGCCAGCATAATCAGCCCAGCACTAATCCAGCACTGCTTTGATGCTGCACAGGAGCACAGAATGGCTTGGGTTGGAAAGGACATTTAAAGGCCATGTCGTCCCATGCCCTGCAGTGAGCAAGGACACCTTTAACTAGGTCAGGCTGTTCAGAGCATGAGCCCGAATGTCTGCAGGGTTGATGTCCACCTCTCTGGGCAACCTGTGCTAGGGTTTCAAAACCTCCAATTTTAAAGAATGGGTTTCTTTTGTCTAGTCTGAATCGACCGTCTTTTAGATTAAAACTAATCCCCCTTGCTCTGGTCACAAAAGGGCCCTAGTAAAAATTCTGTCCCATCAGGTTTACCCTGAAGGTACTAAAAGGCAGCAATCAGGTCTCCCTGGAGTCTTCTCTCTTCCAGGCGGAACAGCCCCAGGTCTCCCTGGAGTCTTCTCTCTTCCAGTCAGAATAGCCCCAGCTCTCCCAGCCTATCTCCAAAGCAGAAGGGCTCCAGCCCTCACAGCATTTTGTCCCTTCTCTGGACTAGACCCAACAGAACCATGTCCTTAATGTATTGGGGACCAGAGCTGGATGCAGTACTCTTGTCATAGTAGAGATGGAGACAATGCAAAGCAACACTCTCCATTTCCAGAAGGCTTCAAAGCCTGTTTTTATTCTAGCATGCATGCTTTTCCTACATTCTTACAAAGTGTGTATGTTTACACTTTACTCATTGGTCACAAGAGACAAGCAAAGTACTTATTGGAATAGGCAGTTGCAGGTTTCTCTTATTCATCCTTCTTTCTTCGTTTGTATGTCAATGCCCTTGGTAGAAAATTCTTTTGGGGTAAAAATGGATCCTCTTATCAAACTTCTCTCTGGCTCACCAAAGTTGCTGTAAATTGCGTGAATCTTTTAAATTAGAGGGTTTTGGGAAAGCTGCAAAAGGCAGGCCTCAGAGACAGCAAAACTGCGACTAAATCTAAGCACTAAGATTTGTCAGCAAAAAAATTATGTAAGAAGTAGAAAAGCTAGGACAAATGGAACAATGGTCTGTGTATTAACACGTGGCTAGAAGAACTCCCGAAGCTACAGAATAGTATATCTAGCAAGATATTAGGCAGTTCTAAGCTTACTAATGGAGCTCTGGGCATTGGGTTTAAGGCTTAAAATAAAAGTAGGTATTGTATTGTATTGGAAAGAAGCAAAGATTTTTTTAAACAAAGGTACATGTGCTTATAGTGGTTGGATAAATCTATTGTCAGTATGCTTTTGCTTTGTATGACTGGTCAAAATCTTTTAAAGTATGTTGTAACATTAAGTTCTTTGTCTGCTGCCGGGGATGTGAGCTGCTGGCATCTGCCCGTTGTCACAACCATGTAATGAGACTGATGCTAGAAAAGAAACAGCTCGAGATGTGTTCCTCAGCAGCCCTGTTCCGTTCCTGATTTGTGCATAGACCCCGGCCAGCAATATAAAACATCTTCTACAGTACTCCAGGTGGAGTCTCACCAGAGCAGAGCAGTGCAATCACCTCCTTCAACCTGCTGGGCATTTTCCTTTGGATACACATGGCTGGCCCATGTCCAGCCTCTCATCTAGCAGCAGCCCCAAGTCCTTCTTGGCCGGGTTGCTCTCCATCCCTTCATGCCCCAAGCTGTGAGATCAGCTGGGCTGGGACTGTGTCACAGCCCTTGGGCAGAGCTGCTGGGCAGGATGAGCTCACTCCCAGAGAAGGCAGAACCCACTCCCCAGGCAACTCCAGCCTGGCCATGAGGTCACAGCAGGCTCTGGGGTCACAGCAGGCTGAGCTCACAGCAGGCTCTGAGGTCACAGAGGTCCCAGAGCCCCGTGGTTGCAGAGCACCACAAGGCCCCAGCAGGCAGTCCTGGAGCACAACTGCTGCGGCAGCAGCGGCGGTGGCAGCAGTGGTGCTGACATTGGGACAGCGGCCTCAGGACAGTGGTGGCAGCGAGAGCGGCGGGACTGGCACAGGGCAAGGCACCATGGCCCTTGCTCTGCGCCTCCTCCTCCTGCTCCTCCTGGCCGTGGCCCTGCCTGCCAGGGCTGCCCAGGCTGCTCCGCTGCAAGCGCAGGGAGCAGGTGAGCCGGCAGCCTGGCTGCCCTTTCCCAGGACAGCGCTCCCTGCTCCCCGGGAAGCGCTGGGGATGGTTTTCCCCTGGGCTTTAGGGAGGGTTTCCTCTGATAGAGGGAGAGAGCCCCCCTGGGCCCTGGGCTGTGCCAGCCACCCCTCCAGGGATGTTGCACAGCGTCTGCAAAGAGGGTGGGCAGTGACCAGGTGCCAGCCCAGAGTTCCCAAGGCTCTTTCCAGCTTTGGCTGTGTCCATTGCCACCTGGCTCCCACAGCCTTACTGACCCCCTGTCAGTTCCCAGTTCCCTGAGGCAGAAGGGGATCCCAGCACACCATGGAAATGGGTCTGATCTGTTCTCCCTTCTAGATTGGTATCATGACTTGGGTGATTTGGAAATGCTGGTAAATGACGACTTCAAGACCTTTCCAGATGCTGAAGGCAAGTTCTCAATGTACCTTTCCTGACAGAATAATCAGTGTCAATCTGGCAAGAGCTCCCTTCTGTCCTAAGTTCCTCTGAAGGTTGATGGATTCAGGAAAATTTGCCCTGCTCCTTTCTCAAGCCCTGAGTTATCCCACAGGATTGCTGTCAGTAGGAGGGAGCATTTAGCTGTCCATCTTCCTCCTGTGCGCAATGCCAGAGTGTCCTTCTGTGTGCTCTGTGCAGCCCCAGAGAAGAGCAGAGAGGGAAGGGGCTGGGCCCAGGGCTGTGCCCCGGGGCTGAGCCTTGGGTGCAGCCTGAGGATTTCCTGCAGCACCACGGGAGCTGTTCTGTCCTGCCTTTCTTTGCAGCTGAACCTGTTGGTGAAGGTGGTGCAGCTTCCCAACCCATCCCCATCACTGAGCCTCTGGGAGATGGTGAGGGTAGGTCAAGGCCTTTCCCCCTGCGAGAGCTGCCAGCTCAGAGCCCAAAGCTCAGCCAGGGGGGCATCGCTGCAGGCGCCAGGGCAGAACCATGCACGTGTGTGCCCTGACCCTGGGCCATCCCCTCACTGCTCCTGGGGCTCAGTGCTGCCTGTGCAGATCTGCAGCAATGACAGAAGCTCCTGTGGCTGTTGAGTTACAGGTGTGGCTGCAGGGAGGACTTCTCCAGCTCCTTTTATGGATACTGCCCGCAAGCCCAGCTCCTATCGCAGGGGTGAGTAGTGTGTCTCTGCTGACTCCACAGGCTGAGCACTGGTTTTGTAAAATCCACTGAGAAATGGAAATGTTTTGCTCTAAGGTCCTCCAACAGGGAACATAAAAGCTCCAGGATACAAGAAGCACCATGAGCCATCTGAAAACATGAGGCAAATGCTGAAGGAAATGGAACAGGCAGGACAAGGTGGGTGATTTCTCTCAGGCTTCCCCTGGGACTCAGCAGCCAGGGGCATTCCCTGCACATCTGGACAGGCTGTGCCCGACACAGCTGGAAAAGATTCATGGCAGCCTCGCTGCCCTGCTGCTGCTCTCATGGCCTGCAGGGCTGTTTCCCAGCCTGGGCTGGCTGCAGCTTCTCCCCAGCCTCTGCAGGAAGGCATTTGGCACCAGCTGACAGGGACCCCAAACTGCAGCACGGGTCTGACATGCCCTGCAATTTCCCATTCTCTGGGTTGATCAGAAAGGGCACCTGTTTGGAGAGCAGAGAGCTGTGGCCACCCAAATAGTTTTTAGAGATTTCCTAATTCTTAACCATTACTTTGACATTCACTGCCTCCTGAAGATGCCACCTTCCTACTGGGGAACAGCCCCACCTGATCCAGCTGTCCCTTTTCCTTCCTCTAGAAATAGAAGGAGAGGCTGTGCTGAAGGCTGAGTTTGCCAGAGGAAGCAGTGGCTCACTGGCAGCCTCTGCTGCAGGAAGGGAGGCGCTGCCAGGCACAGTCACAGGAGGTAATTGCTGTGCCTCTGGGCCTGAGCCCTGCTGAGCCTTGAGCTGCCCTCTCTGCTACTTGGCAGAGCCGGCACAACCTGGACAAGGCTGGCACAGCCCAGAGGAATTGTTATGCTCAGGGCACTCAGGGTACTGAGCAGTCCTGCTGGGGTCCCTCCATGGGAGACACATCCCAAAACCCGGGAGTGACTGCTCGGGGTGCCCATGGTGGGGAAAGGGCAGAGGGGGAGATGAAGGCTCCAGTGTGTCCCGACAGGGCCTGGGTATGAGCCCTTGGGCTGGGGGAGCAGTTCCAACAGAGGGAGGGAGAGAGGGAGTGCAGGAGGGAAGGAATGGTTCTGGCACTACATGCTGCACTTATCCCCAGGACTTTAGGGTTGTTTCCCTCTGTGGGAGGGAGAGGGCCCCATGGCCCTTGGGGTACTCATGCCACCCCTCCCAGGGATGTTGCACAGGGCCTGAAAAGAGAATGGAGAGTGGCCAGGAGCCAGCCCTGAGTTCCCCAGACCCCTGTGCAGCTTTGGCTGTGTCTTTTCACATCTGGATCCAATGGCCTTACCTGAACCCCTTGCAGTGCCCAGTTCCCACAGGCAGAGAGGGATCCCAGCACATGAGGAACTGGTTCTGGTCTTTGCTCCCTTCTAGATTGGTATCATAAAATGGCTTATATGGAAAATCTGGTGAATGATGGTTTGGAGAATCTAGATCGTGGTGGAGGCAAGTACTCCGTGTGCCTTTCCTAAAAGAATAATCAATGTCATTCTGACAAGAGCTCACTCATGATCCATTTACCTTAACATTATCTCAGGGCTGAAAGATTCTGTAAAACTTGCCCTGCTCCCTTCTAGAGCCCAACAGTGATTCCACAGGATCACTGTCAGTGGGAGGAAGGAGCATTTAGCTGCCCATCTTCCACTCATGTGCAATGTCAGTGTATCCTTCTGTGTGCTCTGTGCAGCCCCAGAGAAGAGCAGAGAGGGAAGGGGCCAGGCCCTGGGCTGTGCCCCTGGGCTGAGCCTTTCACAGCTCCTTTGCCGGCCCCAGGGAGCCTGAGCTGCTCCTGCTGCTGCTGCCAAGCCCTGGCCTCCACTGGGGCTGGGTTTAGAGCTGCTGGCAGCTCCAGGGAGTCCTTTCTCCCCTGACTGCCCCGCAAGGAGCTCCTTCCTTCCCAGTGTGGGCCCACCGCAGGCTCGTGGTCCCCCTGCCCCTGCTCCTGAGTGGAAGGCAGAGCTGAGGGAATGCCTTGGAGGGCACCAATCTCCCAGGGGCACTCACTGCCACTCCAACCTGAGGGAGACGTGCCACACCTTTCTGTTAAGGTCCTCCTAGAGAGAAGAACCAAGGCAGAGGAGACAGGAAATCCCTGGAGGCTGCCAAACATCTGGACCAAATGCTGAGTGATCTGGAGAGACAGCGTGGTGGGTGCATTTCCCTCCCCCTTCCCCTGGGACTCAGCAGCCAGGGGTGTTCCCTGCACATCTGGACAGGCTGTGCCTGGCACAGTGGGAAGGGATCCATGGCAGCCTTGCTGCCCTGCTGCTGCTCTCATGGCCTTCAGGGCTGTTTCCCAGCCTGGGCTGGCTGCAGCTTCTCCCCAGCCTCTGCAGGAAGACATTTGCCACCAGCTGACAGGGAGCCCATACTGCACCATGGCCCATGCACACCCTGACATCCCCTGCAATTTCCTGGTCTCCAGGCAGATCAGGAGAGGTGGTGTTTTGGAGAAGGGAAGGTTCTTTCTACTTCCAAAAGTTCATCTGATTTCCTGATCATTCTCCATGACTTTGACCAGTATTGGGTCATGAAGATGGCACCTCCCCGATAGGGAAGAGTCCCATCTCATCCAGCTGTGCCTTTTCTTTCTCAAGCCATGAACCAAAAGTCTGTACAGAAGGTGGCTGTTCCAGAAAGAAGCAGTGGCCTAGTGCCAGCCTTTACTGCAGGAGGGCAGGAAGTTCCAGGCACTGGCACAGGAGGTAATTGCTCCAGTGTGTCCTGACAGGGCCTGACTCTGTCCCCTGGGGCTGGGGGAGCTGTCACAGGGCAGGGAGGGCCAGGGCTGGCAGGGGCTGCTCAGGGATGGGTTTGGCCCCTGTCCCTCCAAGCAGCGACGGCCCAAGCAGCTGCGCTGGCCCCGGGCTCTCCTGCCGGCCTGCTGGGCTTTGTTGGGTGGCACAGCCTGTGCCAAGGGGCGGCAAGGTGCCTGCAGGCCCCAGCTCTGGGCAAACAGAGAACGTCCTGGCCGTATCCACCGTGCTGCCAGCTCAGCAGTGCAGCACAGCGCGGGCTCACGCTCCCCATTGCTCCCACAGAAATGCTTGGCAAGTCCAGTACAGATGCCCTGAATCCACCGAGCACCCCAAGAGTTTTCTGCCCCCAGCATGTGCGCAGATCCTGCATGATAGGCACGGTGGTGACACTGTTCACTGTGCCACTTTCTGTGGTCCTGTTCTGTTTCGGGTTCCGGTGGTGGAAGGAACAAAAACAGTAAGTTGTTGCGGATTTCTACCCTCCAGCATCTTCAAAGGCTGCTGATAGTCAGGGAAGATTCCCAGTGAGGCTGCAGTGGAGTTGTGGCAGTCCATGGCTGTCCAAAGAACTCTTCTGAGGGTTCTGCTGCTGCCCAGTGCTTTCCTTGGCCTCTTCATTGCTGGGCCTTGTCCTGGGGGGCCGCTGGGGCTGCAGCCAGTGCTGGCTCCCCCTGAGGCTGCCTGGCCAGGAGCAGCCCCAGGGGCACAGGGCAGAGGCACAGCAAGGTGGGGAGGAGAAAGAGCGGGGACGAGATGGCCCCTGAAAGGCAGAGGCGCTCTGGGGCCCGCTCCTGGCCAGGGAGCCTGCCCAGAGCCGTCCCCTGCTCGCTGGGGCCTCGAGGGGCAGCTGTCCAGCTGGGCCAAGGTGTGCCAGCCGCTCCAGCCGTGCTGGGGAGCCTTGCCAGCTCTGGGCCCTGCTGTGCAGGAGGGTCCCTGTGTGCCACTGGCAGCTGGGGCCTCAGCCACTGCTCTCTCCACAGCTGCGCTGCCGCAGCTCCAGCATTCCGGCCGAGAAGGCGTGACTCCCCCTCGCCCCCAGGGAGCCCAGAGAGCCTCGGGTCTGGCAGCTCTCAGACATCGCCTCAGCAGCAGCAGCTGCCCAAGAAAGCAGAGCCCCAGCGCTCCGTGCCTCCCCCACGGCCCCCCAGACCGGTTGTGATGCAGAAGCTTCCCGAGATCCCCCCACCTCCTCCCCTCCCGAGCCCCCCGCCCTGGTCCATCTAGGACTGGATGTGGGCCAGCCACGGCAGGGCATGGGCCACCAACAGCTTTGGGCACCTGCTCTCCTTTACAAATAACACCCTTACCTATGCACAACAGCCACAGTCACTTTTCATACTGTTCTACCTTCAACAGGAAGGGCTGAAGATTCTTCCCTGTTCTGTTTCATCCTTTACCACTTAGATTTTCATACAGTTGGCTGCTGGCTGCATCTCTTAAAGGCTTTATTAGCATTGCATGTTTTACCCCACCTATCAGGCGAAAAAAATAAAAAAATATTATTCAGTTTAGATTTTGTTTTTAGTGTGGTTGGGCCACTCACATTTTGAGCAATTAATTTTCCATAATACTTCTTCCTTTTTCCTTACTATTCATAAAAAGTTAATCTGGACATAAAAATCACCACAATTACTGAGACTTCTCTCAAAGCCGAGGGGAACCTAGCACAAAATATTCTCCCTGTGTACTGCACAACAAGAAATATTCAGAGGAAAATAGAGTGGCAGCTGAGGCTTGTGGAACTCCCAGAATAATGAGCCTGCAGAGGAGGCAAAGAGCCCTAGCCTTGGTTGAGGGAACTTCTCCTCACAGACTCCTCTGAGAATGTGGCACTCCAGGAGGGGAAAGCTTTTAAACCTTTGCCTTACCTTCCTCCTGTGCTAAAATGTAAGGCTCTTCCTGAGAAAAAACTGAGCTACAAACAATTCTTTATTCCTCAACGAAGCTACTCAGGTTTTCGATTTATCTTAAAAGAGCAAAACCAAATGGGGCCAGAAATTTCTCATCAAAGCCTGTTTGCAGAGAAACCCCACCATAGGAAAGAAAATATTTATTAGCATCAGTTCACTCAAAAGAAACCCAGCCCTGAATTGAGCAGCGCTTTAGATGAACTTGAATTCACTTTCCTCACATATCAGCTGGTTTGGTTTGCTCTTTTTTTGTCCTAGAGAGAATATTCAAACTATTTGCTCTTGACAGGACTCCTTGGATGGTACTCAAACCTGGTTCCTCATGATGCCTTGTCTGGCCTGTTAATGCAGCCTGTTAGCAGCACCTGGCTTTGCCACCCTGCTCATGGTAGCGGGGCACGGCTGGTGCCATGGTTCCCTCTGGTGACACGGTCCCCTCTGGTGCCACGGTCCCCTCTGGTGCCCGTCCTGGTTTGTGGCATGTCCGTGCTGGTGGAGGATCCCTGCTTGTGCTGCTGACTGGGTTCAACAAGGCCGGTCCTACTCGCCAGCCAAAGAGAGACTAAAGTCACTGCTTTGGGCAGCTTCTTTGAGCGAGTTTAACGCTTACTCATCTCTATGCCAGACCCCTGAAAAGCCACACAGCAACACATAAAGTCAGCTCATCGACAGAGGTGAGCAGGTCTGAGCAAACAGAAGGTCGGCTTTCAAGCACATTGGGTTTTTAATTTAGTGGAAGCACTCACTCGTTCACGAGCCTTACTTGTCCAAGTGGATTGTGCGATGCTGCTGTCTTGCTTGCGTTCAAGAGAAAGCAGAGGGGAGAAAGGAGTTAAGAAATGAGAGACGCACCTGGGGCGCAGGCTCGGCAGCCAGACGGAGCAGGGCGGCACCGGGCCGCTTTGCCGGAATCCCTTTTGGTGCCGGACAAAGGCGGACGCTGCTCGGCGAGCGGCGCTGGAGCGGCGGTGGCCCCGCCCCGCCCGTCCCGCCCCGCCGCGGGCCGGGGCCGAGCGCTCGGCCGGGCGGGCGCTCGGGATGCTCGGGCAGCGCCGCGGGCCGGGCGGGCGCGATGGAGCCGCCGGAGGGCTGGGACCCCTACGGGCGGCCGGCCCGGCGCACGCAGTGGCTGGTCAGCGCCCTCGCCTCCCACTATGGGCTGGAGCGCGGCGTGGAGAACGAGATCGCCGTGCTGGCCACCGGCCTGGACCGCTACCTGCAGGAGATCTTGCAGCGCCTGGGCCGTGCCGGGGCGGGCCGCATCCCCGGCGAGGACTGCCGCACGCTGTGCCGGGTGCTGGGGCTGGAGGAGGCGGCGGAGCCCGAGGAGTGCGCGGGGCTGTGGGACGGGCTCTCGGCTGAGCTCACCCTCCGCCAGTTCCACGCGCGGCTCTACGGCCACTTCAGCACCCGCGCGGGGCCGCGGCTGCCGCCGGGCCGGGAGAGCGAGCACATCGAGACCCAGATCCGCCTGCGCAGCCCCCGCCGCCGCCGCCGCCGCCGCGCCGACCCCGCCGGCCGCGGGGCCGCGGGCAGCGCCGAGCGGCGGCCGCCGGGGCCCCGCTGCCGAGAGCGCTGCGAGGAGATGGTGGCGCTGGAGCGGCCGAGGAGCGCATGGCCAGGCTGCGGGAGGAGAACGGCACCTGCGGGAGCTGCTGGAGCACATGCGCGCCGCCCTGCAGAGCAGCGGGGCGCGGTGCCTGGCGCTGCAGGTGAGTCCGGGCCGGCTTCTGCACCGGCCTCCCGGGGGCGGCTCGGCCGGGCCCGAGTGCTGCAGGAGAGATGCTGCTCTCGGAAAGTCAGTGCTATAAATTGAGGCGAATCATTTGATTCAGCCTTTTAAGATCAATTAATAATTTTATTAATTACAGCAAGCGATAGCAAGCAAACAGCGCTGGGTGCAGCTGGGGAGTCTGCGCTCTGCCATGGGGTGACACCCTTCCTTCTCTTCAGTCCCTTTTTATACTTTCCTTTTTCGTATCTTCTCTGCGTTGTGCTGGCAACAGTTGATTTCACAAGAGGGGTGATGGGTCTCCTCTGCTGCGGTTATCCAGCCAGTTCCAGCCAGTCCTGCAAGATCTTTCTTTTTTTTTCCATACATAGTTATCACATTGTTTTACAGTATTTGCTTGCGGTTACCTAGCCTTGCCTAATCTTGCAAGTTCCATGCCCCGACCCCCACCCTTTTCCTCTACCCTAATTTCACACTCTTGATGAACAAACAAGGCAATGCAGTTTTTCACATTCCCCCCTTTTTTTTTCTTCTACCATTTTGTTCATCAAATCGTTTTATTTCTTGGTGGGCTAGAATTAAAGTCTCTCCTACTTCAGAATTTCTAGGGAGAGTTTCATATTTGGCTTTGATCAGCATCAGGTGTGCTGCCTTCAATTTTCTTTTTGCTATTCCAATTTTATCTCCTGCTGTTTGCCAATCTGAGGCTATTGTTTTACACTCTCAGTACCTACAGAAATATTCCCTAGGGTAATTGCAATACCCTTTCCCTGGGTTTGATGCTGGACGCATATAAAATCCTATGTTATTAAAACAGGGCTCTACAGGGGCTAGTTTGCATAACCGTGGGGTAAATCTAGGGGGTCTGGATGTTATCTGACTCTGAATTACTCTACTATGTACTCCAGTTATTGTCTACTTAAAGGGTTGGTGCAAAGCTGGGGAACCCTCTCTTTGGTATACAGTACAAAGCACTAACATATTATTTTCCTATAAGGGTGGGGTTATGACCTTGTTTTTATTGCATAATATCTTGTTTTCCCCTCTTGGGTTGCCTTTCTGGTGTTTCAGAGGCAATCAGACCGGTCGTCTGGGGGAGCCTAGTACTCGGTTGGCAATAGTTGGAGCATTTCAGCATTATTCTATTTGGGGGGGACCTGGCTTTTTCCCCTCTGCCTCGCTCGCCGTCTCCGGTGCTTCAAGCCGCGAGGTGAATTATCTCCTCGGCAGCAGCGGTACTCGCCTGGGCGTCCTTTCCCCTGCTCCCGCCTAACTTCATACTGTTCCCAATTTTTATCTTTGACCGGGGGTGGGTCGCACGGGACCCCCTTTAGTTCCCTCTGACAACACCTTTTTAGAATTTGGGCAACAAATGGAGTGGGTTCGTTAGTATGGAAACAAAAGTTTCCTGATGCACTCCTTTGGTGTATATTTTTTACCAGTCCTCAGACTCGAAACAAATCTACTGATTTTTCAATTTTCTTGATTTTAACACAATTTCTGTTCAGACCCCAGTTGGCGGCCTCCCCCCTTGGCAATGGACCTGCCACCGTTCTTGGCAAATTTTACATGCAAAGCACCTGAAAGGACAACAATCACAATCTACCTTATTAAAAATTATCAAATAATCTTTAAAATAATTACTAACACACACAAAAGGATAATAAGTATAATCTACCTTATTATAAACTACTAAAAAATTACTAATAAGTAGGTAATTATATCCCTTTTTGTTCTCCTTTGCAACCGACTTAAATGATGCACACAGAGTTCCTAGATTTTTCTTAATGGTAACCTTCAAATTCCTAGGCTGGCTGTCTACTTTCCACTGGTCATCCATGGTGGCTGGACTTTTAACTCGACTGGCATGCGTCCACTCTTTCTCGGCCGTCCGTATCACAGTTCTTGTGGTTTTCTTTCTTCTCAGATTTTACTAAAAGTAGGAACTACTTCATAGGCATATTTAGAATTAGTAAAAATAGTCCCACTTTTTCCTTTCAATAAATTTAGAGCTTTAAGCACAGCATATAATTTGCATGCTTGGGCTGACCAGCTGGGGCTAAGGGGACCAGATTCTACTGTCTTAAATGTTTTCTCATCTATTATAGCATACCCGATTTTTTTTTTTTAATTTTTTTTTTTTTTTCAGAACTCGAGAGAACTTGTCTACATATAATTGAGCTTCTTCTTTTAGTTTTTCTTCCTCATGATCTGGCTTTATTTTTGTTTGTTCCTTTATCTGTTGGAGGTAAACATGTGTTAGTTCTGTAATTGGTTCTTTATATAAAAAAACACTGGGCCGGGTTTTTCAGGCCCGTGGTTTCTTAACTTAGGAGAGGAGACTAGGATGCCTTCATACGTTAGGAATCTGGCATCCGTTATCTATTTGTCGGCCTTCTGTTGCAAAACTCCATGAATGTTATGGGGAGATAAGACTTTTAGCTCACTTCCCAAGGTTATCTTCCCAGCTTCCTCTATCAGAAGAGCAGTGGCTGGCTAATGGGATCAAGGAGTTTGGAGAGATATGCTACTGTTTTGGTTTTTTTTTTGTTTTGTTTTGTTTTGTTTTGTTGTATGTGTTGGGGTTTTTTTGTTTGTTTGTTCGTTTGGGTTTTTTTTTTGCAATTAATAAATCATCCACATATTGTAATAACACTGTCCCTTCCCCTAAAGAATAACTTGCCAGTATTTGTTCTAAAACTTATCCAAACAGATTTGGGGATTTTGTAAATCTCTGGGGAAGGACTGTCCATCTAAATTTTTTTTTTTTTTGGTTTCAGTCCTTGCCTCCCCTCCTTAGGTATAGGATATTGCTTAATTCTGACAGGTATCTCCGGGTTCCTAATAGTTACTTCAAAGGGTTCAATGTTTAATTTTCCTGTACTATTAGGGGAGTACCAAACCTCTGAATTAATCTTTTTCTCATCCTCAGCCTGGAGAGGACACAATTTTACTGTTAGTTCTCCCTTGCTAATCTCTATCCCTATCCCAAATTTAACTATCAAATCTCTTCTCAGTAAATTATAATCTGCTTTTGGAACTAATAAAAATGACTCAATTACTAATTTGGAGTTACTTTCTAAAAGGACATCCTTGATTACAGGTACTCCAAAGGGTTTCCCTTTGGCTCTAATCACTTGTATTATTTCAGATGAAATCTTACACCCTTGGGGAAGGGTCCGGACACTCGGTCTTTCCGCCCCTGAGTCCACAAGGAACTCATATTCTTGCTTCTGGGGACCTATTTTTAATTTTACCAGGGGCTCTGTTCTTTCTCTTGTCCCCAGCAGATAGAGCCCCTGACACCCCTAATCTTCCTTAAACTGCTCTTCATCAGCCATCCTTTGTCGGCATTCCCGCTTCATATGTCCCTTTTTCCCCCAGTAAAAGCAAACAATCCTATCTCCTCTACCTTGTCTTCCTTCATTCACCTGCCGACCAGCTCCCCTCAAACCTCCTGGGTGGCCACCACCCCTTCTTTGGGGAGATTGCCTCTGTCCTTCCCTTACAGCTGCTAACATAATCTTAGACTGCTTCTTGTAGTTCTCATCCTCCCTCCTAACATAAACCTTCTGAGCCTCCCGCAGTAACTCATCCAGCCCCCTCGCTTGCCTCCCTTCTAACTTTTCCAACTTCTTTCTAATATCCATCCACGAGTTTACCACAAAATGAACTTTCAACAGTGTCTCCCCTTCAGGAGTGTTAGGGTCCACTCCTGAATATAACTGAAAGGCTTTTCTCAGCCTCTCCAACAACTCAGTTGATCTTCATCCTTTTTCTGTTGTTCCTTGAATGCCTTTTGTACATTCTGTCCATGAGGGACAGCCTTCCTTATTCCCTGTATTATTATATTTCGCAAATCGCCCATATGGGTATGGTGTAACGGGTCTTGATTATTCCACTGGGGATTCTGTAGGGGCCATTTAGTATCTGCTAATGGTCCCTGCTGATGTTCATCATCCCAGATTCTCATGCCCGTTTCCCTAATCATTCTCCTTTCTTCTGCAGAAAACAAAATCCCTAACATGGATTGCATCTCCTCCCAAGTATAAATATTAGGTCCCAAAAAATGATCCAACCGCTCCACCACCCCTAAAGGATCTTCTAACAAATTTCCGAGTTCCTTTTTAAATTCCCTAGCATTCCCCGAGTTTAATGGGACGGATATGTACCCTATTCCTAGAATCTGGGCAGGCTGTCCTGGTTGCGCTGCATTTGGGTTAGGCACCATTCCCATTCCATGCTCCCTAAGGGGAAATATAGCCAATTCTTGCTTTCCCTTTTGTCGGGTCTGGCTTCGGGTTACTCGCCGAGAACCCTCAGGGATACTTTCCTCCAACCTTTCACCTTCTGGACCCTCATCCTCCGATAATTCTTGGGTGGGTGCCGAGGGACCCGGGTGGTCTACTAGCAAAGGATCCGGGGGCGGGGGGTATAAAGGTTGTGGCGGTGGAGGTGGCAATGGAAGAGAGGGTGGTGGTGGCGGTATATAGGGAGGGGGGATACCTGGGGGTAATTCAATTTCTTTTGGCCTCTTTTTCTTCCTCTCGATATTGAGAGCAAATAATTTTGTCCTTGTCTATCCTCTTATCTAGAGGACTGCATATTTACTTTTTTCTAAATTAAGGGGTTCTTTTGAATTAATGTAAATATTTAAGGCCTGACAGATCCAATCCTCAAAAGACCCAAATATCGGCCAATATAACTGATCCCCTCTTAATTGTTTCCCCCCCCAAACTTCCATGCAGTAATGAGCCATTTTTTCTTTATCTTTTCCCTTCCTAGAAGGAAAGGCATTCCAGTATTTAATCATTGAGCCTAATGGACTATTCTCTGAAATATGGGGAAGTTTTACAGGGATTCCCCCACCCATGGGTTCAGCAGGCTTGCTTTTCCTCTGACCCATCTTCTGGAGTGCCTTCTAACACACACACACTTGCTTCCCTCAATTCGTGGCCCAGTCCGTCGCCGGATATGGGAACCG
This sequence comes from Lonchura striata, assembly GCF_050655825.1. Classification (NCBI taxonomy): domain Eukaryota; kingdom Metazoa; phylum Chordata; class Aves; order Passeriformes; family Estrildidae; genus Lonchura; species Lonchura striata. The sequence goes on along the minus strand of NC_140734.1, from coordinate 3,986,623 downwards.
CACTACGAGGTCCGCACTTGCCTGGGGAGTCCGAGCTGCCGGCCCCCCTCTCATACACCACACTCGTCACACTCCAGGATCCCCGACCCCCGACCAGGCGGTCCTGTTCTCCCAGAACAGGCCTCCTCCGGACACCAGGTCCTTCGGAAAATACTTACACCATCCGGTGTCTTTGCCCGGGGCTTCGTGCACAAAGATTAAGGGGGTCGCCAGCAGTTCTTTGCTTGCTATCGGATTTTAGGTTCATCGGTCGGAGTCCGGGGAGGAGTGTCCCCGTAAGGCCACTGTTAAAGCAAAGGCAGTGGGGCGCCTCCTTAGCGAGGCCCCCTCTCCGGGTGTTCCGATCCGAGTCACGGCACCAAATTTGTTATAAATTGAGGCAAATAATTTGATTCAGCCTTTTAAGTTAAATTAATAATTTTATTAATTACAGCAAGCAATAGCAAGCAAACAGTGCTGGGTGCAGCTGGGGAGTCTCCGCTCCGCCAAGGGCTGACACCCTTCCTTTTCTTCAGTCCCTTTTTATACTTTTCTGTTTCGTATCTTCTCTGAGTTGTGCTGGCAACAGTTGATTTCACAAGAGGGGTGATGGGTCTCCTCCACTTGAGGTTATCAGTTCCAGCCAGTCCTGCAAGATCTTTTTTTTTTTGTTTCCATATATAGTTATCACATTGTTTTACAGTATTTGCTTGCGGTTACCTAGCCTTGCCTAATCCTGCAAGTTCTATACCCTGACCCCCACCCTTTTCCTCTACCCTAATTTCACACTCTTGATGAACAAACAAGGAAATGCAGTTTTTCACAGTCAGTGTTTGTCACCCCTCCACTGCTGGACCGAGACCGCAGTTGTTCATTCAGCCTTGGCATTAACTTTTTTTTATAAAGTTGAGTTACAGGGAGGCTTTAAGGAGCAAGGTATGGCACCGGTGTGCCATTAACTATAGTTATGGATAGCACTCTATTTAAAGTGTAGGGGAGCTCAGCTAAACAAACCCACGTGTACAATGCTGCTGCTTCTTCTACTGCATGTGCAGTCAGGATGTGCTGATAGCATTTGCTGGATATGCACCACCACAGGGTTTTTCCTGAAGTAACAACTTTTGGATTCTTACCTGCACAAGCAGATGCAGTGTCTCCATCAGAAGTGCCTATAAGAAATATTGGAAGGATGTTTTCTTCAGAGTGTGGTCACAAGAGTTCAGAGTTGGAGCCAGTTCTGCAGGCAGACTGATTAATAGTCTGGGGCTCCTCTGCAGAGCCCCATTAATTCTGGGGCTGGCTTCTGCTGGTTCTGCTATCCTGGCTCGAGTGACACACTTAACAGCAGTTCCATTACTCTGTCATGAAATAGCGTGGAACAGGCAGAGCAGGGAAGGGCAGCATGAACCGATTGTTCTGGCAGCTCTGACCAGGTGTGACCAGGTCTGATTTGATACTCAGCACTCACAGAACCCTGCCCACTGTGACACTTCCACTTGCAGTAGATGACTGTTCTCTTCACAATGTCCAGCAAGGCAGGTCAAAGACACTTTCACCATTTGCATCTAAAAAAGGGAAAGGAAATCAGCAGCAGCCATGAAGTCACCAGTCTGAGGTCCCAGGAAGAATGAAAACTACAAAGAGGAGAGCCCCAGAACACCCCCAGCTGCTCCCTGCCCTCTTCTTCTGAACACAACTTCATTGGAAATCTTTTTCAGCAAACTTCTTGACTCCTAAGTACAGACCATAGTGATGACATTACAGGTATACAGAAACTTGTGCAATAACATAATAGTGAGTAGTTTGAAAAGTGAATGCATAGCTAGGTATTAAAATCTACTTTCCAGATATTGTTTCCTTGTCCTCAGTATTTGGCAAAGGTCAAGTAGCATTAGTTGCTGATCAACTCTATGTGATCAAAAAAAAAAAAAGCCAACAAAGCCCAATCCAGCTACTTTCAGTCTTAATTAAAATCTATCAATTTCTCCCTGCTTTGTGCTCCTGGTCATTACAGGTGGGGCTGCAGGGAGGACTTTCCCTACTCCACGGCTGGATGCTGCACACAAGTCCAGCTCCCATTGCAGGGGTGAGTAATGTGTCCTTGCTCACCCCACAGGCTGAGCTCTGGTTTTGTGCAATCCATTCCTGGAAAATGGAAATATTTCTCTTAAGGTCCCCTGAGAAGAAAGAACAAACCTACAGGAGAGAGTAAGTCCCTGGAGGAATCCAAACATCTGGAACAAATCCTGAGTGATCTGGAGAGACGCCGTGGTGGGTGCATTTCCCTCAGCCTTTCCCTGGGACTCAGCAGCTGGGACCTTTCCCTGCACATCTGGACAGTCCCTGCCCAGCACAGTGGGAAGGGATCCATGGCAGCCTCGCTGCCCCGCTGCTGCTCTCACAGCCTGCAGGGCTGTTTCCCAGCCTGGGCTGGCTGCAGCTTCTCCCCAGCCTCTGCAGGAAGGCATTTGGTACAGGGAGCCCCAACTGCACCACGGGCTTGCAATCCCCGGCAATTTCCTGGCCTCCAGGCAGTTCAGGCAGGGCGCTGTTTGTAAAACAGTGGGTCCTGTGGCAGCCCCAAGAGCCTTGGCCTCTTCCTGACCCTTATCCATGTCTTTGACAAGTATTGCATCCTGAGGATGCCACCTCCCCAGTGGGGAATGGTTACACCTGATCCAGCTGACCCTTTTCCTTTCTCCAGAGATGGACCACAGGGCTTTGCTGAACGCAGCACTCTCTGGAGGAAGCAATGGCTCCATGCCAGCCCCCGATGCACGAATGAGGGAGATGCCAGACAGTGCCACAGAAGGTGATTGCTGTGCCAGGCTCAGCCAGCCTGAGCAGTCCTGGTGGGGTCCCTCTGTGGGAGCCACATCCTGAAACCTGGGAGTGGCTGCACGGGGTGCCCAGGATGGGGAAAGGCCGGAGAGGGAGAGCAAGGCTCCAGTGTGTCCTGACAGGGCCTGACTCTGTCCCCTGGGGCTGGGGGAGCTGTCACAGGGCAGGGAGGGCCAGGGCTGGCAGGGGCTGCTCAGGGATGGGTTTGGCCCCTGTCCCTCCAAGCAGCCACGGCCCAAGCAGCTGCGCTGGCCCCGGGCTCTCCTGCCGGCCTGCTGGGCTTTGTTGGGTGGCACAGCCTGTGCCAAGGGGCGGCAAGGTGCCTGCAGGCCCCAGCTCTGGGCAAACAGAGAACGTCCTGGCCGTATCCACCGTGCTGCCAGCTCAGCAGTGCAGCACAGCGCGGGCTCACGCTGCCCATTGCTCGCACAGACGTTATCACTGAAACAGGAATATATGTCCTGGATCCAGTGCGCATCCCAAGAATTGTCTGCCCCCAGCATGTGCACAGGTCCTGCATGATAGGCACGGTGGTGACACTGTTCACTGTGCCACTTGTGCTGATGGGCTGCTATCTTGGCATTCGGAAGCTGTACGAGAGCAGTCAGTAGTTCATTTTTCTCCACAGTTTTCTTGTAACTCTGCTCATAGCACTGGTACCGAACTTGTAGTCATGCTGCAGTGGAGCTGTTGCCAGTCCATGGCTGTGCAAAGAACTCTGCTGAGGGTTCTGCTGCTGCCCAGTGCTTTCCTTGGCCTCTTCATTGCTGGGCCTTGTCCTGGGGGGCCGCTGGGGCTGCAGCCAGTGCTGGCTCCCCCTGAGGCTGCCTGGCCAGGAGCAGCCCCAGGGGCACAGGGCAGAGGCACAGCAAGTTCTCAACAGTATTTGGGCAACACAGTTCAGGACAGGACACTGCTTATTTAGTAGCTCATGTAAAGTTTCATGGTAACAGTGATTTTACCACACAAGTAAATTTGTTCCCGTTCCGTGTTTAAAGAAATCCAACCTGATGAAGGTTTGGCTTTGGCCTTGAGGCTTTGCTCTTTGTGTGAGCCCTGTTCTGGATTGATTCCCACTTAGTCTTGGAGCCAGTTTGGGGTGAAGGCTCATCCCGGCCCTGACTCTTGGCAGTTCTGGGCTCAAAGGGACCATCAATGCTGCACTGCACATGACGGGGGTTTAGGGCTGGATTATCAAAGGGCTCTGAGAAGTTTAAATTACAGTCTTTTTTTCTACATCGTTTTCTTTACGGAATTCCTTCCCTTTTTTAAAACTTGAAAGTTTGAAAAAGTTGAAAACTTGAAAGTTTGAAAAAAACCTTATTTTCCAGAGCTTATTCCAGTTATTTGATAAAGTGAATTATGGCCTATTTACCCCATGGCTGAATTAGAAAACAGTAAGTACAATAATATGAAATAATATTTACACTCCTATGTCTTTCACAGACTCATGAAACTTATGTTGGCTTGATGTGACCAACAGAAGAGTTTTGCTCTGCTTTTAGTTCAAAGAAGAAGCAGCCTCGGAACCTGTTGAGAAGACTCTCTTCACTTCATAGCTGAAGCAAACTTCCAGGGTTCTTTATTGAGGAATATAAAATCTATCTTTTCTGTATATATTCCTGACAAGTAACCGATGGAAATTAGGGATTTGGACTCTTTGGGAAGTACTGACCAGTTGGACATTGGCTCTCTGAAGCTCACTCTGTAATAATCAGTCTTTTTCAGAAGAGAATGTTCAGTATCTTCCTGGCATTACATTTATATTTGTATTCAAAAAGACATCTTGAAAGAGATTTACAACAGCTCTTTACGGTGCCTTAGTTGACTTCTATCTCTTTCACCATAGGTGCCGATGAAAACCTGGATGGCTCCATTAAAAAAGCTGCAAAGCAGATCCTGGAAAAGGGCGCATACATCTGCTCCCACCCTCTAGACAGGAACTTCTGATCCCTCCCTGACAGCAGGCACTCATGAATGGAAATCAGGGACGAATTTGCTGCAGTTCCTGTATTGGACACCTTAAAAGCATCTGTTATTTAATGTCTTTACTAAATGTATCTGTATAAAATAAAACTTCTTTCTAACCACAATTCATAGGAAAAGGATAAATGAAGAGATTTTATTTAAAGCTGAAGTGACTTGATTATAGACATAGATTAGATTGATACAGATATAGATATATAAATTAGATATAGATAGATATAGATATAGATATAGATATAGATATAGATATAGATATAGATATAGATATAGATATAGATATATCCAGTGTGGTGGTGTCTGTAGCTCTTCTCTTGAGCACTGAGGTCTTGAGGTGTTGTTTCTATTGTGTTTTCAATTGCAATTCTGTTTCAATGCTCGGTTCTATAAACCTCCCACTTTTGTGTTGCTATAGCATATTTTATCCTTAATGGATTGTTCCTTTCCCCTTGTGTTGTTGGTTTTGCCCTGGTTGTCCAACTTCCCAAAGACCTGCCCTTTGTAGCCGAATGTTCCCTGTTCCTCGTGCCACTGAATGTCAATCCCTTCTCATAATTGCCCCTTTCTCCAGAAACTTCCCTGTCCTTTTTGTATCCTTCGAGGCTCCATTGGTTTGTTTCAATTGTTTCCCTCCCCTCTAATTCCCTATTGGTTTAAACATTGTAATCCCCGCCTTGTGCTCCTCCCCAGGATTCTCCCAGTTGGTTAAAGCTCTGTACCCTCTCCTGTTTAAAAACCCTCCCGCAGCCTGCATTTGTGTGTTTCTGTCACTGACTCTCCTGGCAATAAACGCAGTTAGCAATCATACAGAAGACCTCTCCTTATTCCTTGTCCCTGCTCTTGACACTTTGCTCCTGTGCCATAGAGCAGTTGTGCCCTACAGCCGCACCCTGAATTGCGTGGCTGGAGAGACAGCATGGTGGGTGCATTTCCCTCCCCCTTCCCCTTGGACTCAGCAGCTGGGACCCTTCCCTGCACATCTGGACAGGCCGTGCCCGGGACAGTGGGAACGGATCCATGGCAGCCTTGCTGCCCCGCTGCTGCTCTCAGGACCTGCAGGGCTGTTTACCAGCCTGGGCTGGCTGCAGCTTCTCCCCAGCCTCTGCAGGAAGGCATTTGGCACCAGCTGATAAGGAGCTCAAATTGCGCCATGGGCCTTAGATGCCTGCAATTTCCTGCTCTCTGGGGAGATGCAGAGAGGCAGCTGTTTACTGAAGGGTGGAGTTTTGGAGCAGCTCCAAAACTCTGGGCATTTTCCTTGTCTTTATCCACCTCTTTGACAAGTATTGCTGGGAGCAGAAGAGCACAGCAGAGAGGAATTATGGCATGCAGGCTCAGGGCTTTGGGCACTGAGCAGTCCTGTGCCAAGAGGCGGCAAGGTGCCTGCAGGCCCCAGCTCTGGGGAAAACAGAGAGCGAGAATGTGCTGGCCATATCCACCGTGCTGCCAGCTCAGCAGTGCAGCATAGCAATGGCTCACTCTTCCCATTGCTCCCAAGATGCAGCTGGCACCTCAACACATGCTGACAAAATCTGGAAAAGCATGAGAAGAGATTTCTGCTGGGGAACATCTTGTTTGATGAAGTTGATGGCCATTGTGGCTGCTGCAGCACTTGGCCTGATGATGTGCTCTGCTGGAATCTGGTATTTCTGCATGAGAAATTGGTGAGTGTTTTGCTGATCTCATGCTCCAAGAGCTTCCTTTAAAGGCTGCTGATAGTCAGGGAAGATTCCCAGTGAGGCTGCAGTGGAGTTGTGGCCAGTCCATGGCTGTGCAAAGAACTCTGCTGAGGGTTCTGCTGCTGCCCAGTGCTTCCCTTGGCCTCTTCATTGCTGGGCCTTGTCCTGGGGGGCCGCTGGGGCTGCAGCCAGTGCTGGCTCCCCCTGAGGCTGCCTGGCCAGGAGCAGCCCCAGGGGCACAGGGCAGAGGCACAGCAAGGTGGGGAGGAGAAAGAGCGGGGACGAGATGGCCCCTGAAAGGCAGAGGCGCTCTGGGGCCCGCTCCTGGCCAGGGAGCCTGCCCAGAGCCGTCCCCTGCTCGCCGGGGCCTCGAGGGGCAGCTGTCCAGCTGGGCCAAGGTGTGCCAGCCGCTCCAGCCGTGCTGGGGAGCCTTGCCAGCTCTGGGCCCTGCTGTGCAGGAGGGTCCCTGTGTGCCACTGGCAGCTGGGGCCTCAGCCACTTCTCTCTTTGCACAGTCACGCTTCTGGACAGGAGATGAAAGACAGTGGCTACACCTCACACCCAGACAGCGATGCAGCAACTTTGGCAGTAGTAAGGATGTGGTCAGCCCTTTCTAGAAGTTCTGAGAAGAGGACCCCAGAACAACCATCTACGAGGAAACCTCTTATCACCCTCTAGATCCCACTGCTTCTTCCTCTCCCCATGGGTATCCCCAAGCTGCCCTCATCCATTTTTGATCTCCCTCTGTCCCATCCCAGCCCATTCCCGAGTTATTCTGGCAATCCCAGGATCAGCCCAGAACCCTCCAGCCCCAACTGAGGCCAACATGGCCCTTCCTCTGCCCCTGAGCCCCCTGGCTCTGCCCTCTAAACAACACTGTAGGTGACCCCCCTCCCCCTGTCTGCCCTTCTTGCATTTCAATAAAGAGATGGAGCTGTCACCCCAGTGTCTGGGTGGTACCACCAGCAAAGCCCAGCCGGCACCAGCCCTGGCTGAGCTCCATGGCCAGGAGCAGCCGTGGATGCCCACGGTGAGGGCAGGCAGGAGCCGGGCAGGGGCTGCTGTGACCTGTGGCGGGGCCCCGAGGGGCTGGGGGAGCCCATGCTGAGCGTCCCGGGGCTGAGGGCACATCTCCTTCAGTGGGATCATCTGGGCCTGGACATCCTCCAGTGGCATGTCCAGGAAAAGAGGGAAGCCCTCAAGAACATCTCCAGGGACACAGCCTGAGCAGCAATGCCAGCAGGCAAAACAAAGCTCCTCCCCAGTTAACACACACTTGGTAGGACCTAATTGATGGGCCACCACCAATCCAGGGTGCTGCACAGGGTCTGCTCTTCTGGGCAAGGGCCAGAAGGAAAGGGAAGGGAAGAGCTGTGTGTCCTTGGGGCCTGATAGGGCTGATGAACAGCCCCAGAGGCACAAAAACACAGCAGCACCAACACTTGATTTCCAGGGCAAAACAATTGGCATTGCTGGCCTGGGCTTCTCCATAAGGCACATGGGGGCTTTGGAGACCCCATAAGGTGCACGAGAGGCTCGGGTCCCTTGTGAGACACACAGGGATATTTTAGGTTCCCTCTGAGGCATGGAGGGCATTGGGGTCCACTTGAAGGCATGCATGAGATTTGGAATCCTATGTGAGGCATGCAGGGGGGTTGGGAATCTCTGCCAAGGTGTGCAGGGTGCTGGGGGTCTCTGCCGAGCACAGGACTGAAATGAACAAGTTTTATGCCTTTATTAGTGTTCAGCTCTTTATTAAAAAGTCAGCTCGGCAGGGGGGTGTTGTAGCATCTTCCAGTAGCTGAAGGGCGTGAAGTCGCGCAGAGTCTGTCCCTGGAGTCTCCGTGGCACGCTGGTAGCCAGAGGTGAAGATGTGTCCAGCCTGTATCTGCAGTCCCAACCAGCAGACCATGCCCTCTCCTTTCCTCCTGGCACACTGGTAGCCAAAGGGTGGGGTGATATGCAGAGCCTGCTGCCAAGGTCCAGCAGCAGCTATCCCTCTCCTTCCCTCCTGGTAACACCAAGAAGAGTGTTTGCTTTCCTTGTGCCTGCTTCCCACGGCCCAGTCCAATCTGGTCCTCAGCAGGTCATGGTGACAGGTCAAACACAGACTAGGGATGGGCTTCCCTTTTCCCCAAGCAGCACACCCATCCAGCCCCCTCCACTGTGCCCCTCTTTTTCATTTTGGGGTGTTTTTCATCCCCAAAACTCCCTCCCATGATTCCACTGGATTATTTTGCATCCTAGTCCTAGTTTGGGTGGGGGTGTAGGTGATTCCCAGGAGCGATTAGCTAATTAACATTTCAATGTCAGTACTTAGTTCCAGCCAAGTGTCCCAGCCAGGCTGTTTTGTTCATAACAGTCCGGCTCGGGGCTGCCGCGGCCCAGGGGCAGCCGCCGTGCCGGGACGGCTGTGGCGAGGGGCCGAGGCGGAGCTGCCCCGCCGGGTCGCGCTGCACGGGCACGGCACGGGCGGTGCTGAGCGCCGGGCAGGCGGCACCCCGAGCCCAGGGGCCACAGCCGCGGCCCTGCCTCCATCGGGGCCGGGCACAGACAGCCCCGCAGGCAGAGCGGCGGCACCGGCACCGCTCAGCGCCCGAGGGGACGGAACCGATGCCAGAGGAGCCCGGGGGGCCCTGAGCGGGGCCCTGGCGCTGCCCGCCCGGCTCTCCCGGGCCTGTGGCCATCCCGGGCGCCAAGGGCTCGCTCTGTGCCGCGCTCTCCCTGCCCAACGGGGCTCCGGGTCAGCACCCGGCTCCTGCCACTGCCTTGAGAACGCTGAGGGGCATTCGGGGGCGGAACTGAACTTGCCAGGGAGAGAATTCATAGGACACTTGTTTAGCCCTTTTACAGACTTGTTTAGGCCCTCTTCAAGTTGAGAAACAACTTAAAATCCCAGGCTAAATCCTGTGGTTTAACCTGTGGGGATTCCTTGAAGATGCTTTGTAACTCCCAGGGGTGCCAGGCCAAATCCCAGCGAGCACCAACACCCAGGAGCTCTGATGCATGCAGCAGGTCTGGCACCAGGCAAAGGAGTCAACATCCCTACAGCTGCCCGCTCTGCCTGCAGGGTGTCACACAACAGCAACGTTCCAGCAAGAACAGGCATTTTTACATCCTCAGGACGATGTGCTCTTGTGGTCCTGATGGTGGATCAGAGAGAAAAGCCAAAAGTGACAGACTAAACTTGACTGCAGGAGAGGGATGGCTCAGCAGAGGACCTGGGGACCTGTGGTGCCAGCCAGTGACCGGCCACTCCGACACAGCAGGAAGGCCCCAGACTATCACACTTCAGCTGGGAGAGTATAAAAGCCCAAAGGTTCTTTGTTCAGGATCCGCCAGAGGCACCAGCTCAAACTGCCACTGTTCCAGCACAATAAAATTGTTTTAAGGATCCAGAGGTCCAACACTCTGCTATGGAGGACATTCCACATTTCCAATCTTTCAGGCACTTGGAACCTTCTGATTTTGCTTTGCATGCAAGACAAATAAACCCCCAAATGTGCACAAATCACTCCTTTAGCCTTTCCGCCTTTTATTTTCAGCCAATTTTTACTTTGTTCTCTGCTATCATGTCCTTATCTTTCCAAAATTCCTGTGCCTATTTAAATCCAGCCACCAGGGATGGTGCACACATTTTTTTTAGCTCTGCAGAGATTTATCCCCAGCAATCCTGCCAACCACACACACTTCAATGTTGCAAAAACCTAACTCTGGGCTGCAGTATGTGAATCCCACTCTGGTGTGTGAGATGGCAGAGCACCAGACCAGGCACTGTAGAAGGGGCATTCTGTAGATTAGTGAAGTCACTACCAGAACTCAGTCTAGCTCTTAGAACTCTGGCACCACACCAGGAGTGGGGAGCTGCCTCGGAGCAGCACAATGTTCTGTGTTGGAAGGCCTCCACCGAGCCCAGAGGCTGCCTCAGCCCCAGCCGCCATCCTGTGCATGGTGGCAGCGCTGAGGGCTGTGGCAGGGACACTCTTCCCCAGAACTGTTTCCCAACTTTTCCTGTCCCAGCAGGGGACTTGGAAATGTTTCTTCTGTCCTGACTTACCCTGTTTCCACCTTGTCAATACACAACTTGCTGTCTTACTCGCTTTATGCTTAGAAGGTTCTAAGAAGAAAATGAGAAACATACTGTAATTATGACACCCAAAAAGAAGGCCAGAAAACAATACTCCATGGTGTAGGGCCTTAGAGAGCGGCTATTTGGTTTATTTGACAGCAGAGTGAGGGCAACAGCTCCACCAAAAACACACTTGTCCATTCCTTGCACACTACAAGCTTTTAAACTTTTTAACTTAATGTACACATTATACTTTCCTAACCTTCATATTGCAACATGTATACTAATTACATCATTATATGAGCCCTTGTAGCACATGTGCAGTTTCTGCACGAGGTGGTCATCTGTGGATGACAGCCTGGCCAGAGAGGGAGACACGACATTCGTTTTTCACAGTGGCTTGTGAGACCTTTTAGGGAGTTGCAGAAATGATGATAACTTGTTAGTATAAACAACCAGCAGGTGGTGTTTTTCTATTCTGATTTTCTGTTCTTCTTAAGGACTGTTTGTGAGAAAGATGTTTTTGTTAAATAGCCAGTCAAGTAGAAGGTGTCAAAACTGTCTATAAAAGAGAGAGCTTCTGTATTAAACTTTCATCTTCTGCAATTCAGTCTCCTGGTGAGCTTGTGTAACTCTGGGCTTAATGATGACAGTTGCCAGCCTCCTGCTGGTCATTTTGGATGAAGGCTCAGAAGGCTTCCTCAGGCTTCAACTTTTTTACCTCTGTTTCTGCACATGCTTTACAAGACTGTCTGCTCAAATAGCCAGTGGTTAATTAGCCTTTTGCAGTTAGCTTGTTCTGCTAAATTTGCTGATTTCTAGAAAGTGCTTCATTCCCATCCCCTTGTACAAAGTAACTACTTCTTTCTGCACAGCTTTTTGTGGAAAATGACAGGAGACAAGCACATTTTATAATGTTCAACAACTCTCAGTTTATTCCAAGCACGTATGTACAGTTATACCCGTTATAATCAAGCTCATACACATTGCAAAATTTAAGCTCCTTATTGGTGTATCTAAAGGGGTCAACCCCGCCTTTGGGAACTTTCTATGCTTGCTTCGTTTTTTTGGGGGGACTTTCTACGTTCAGTTATACTTATCTTTTTGCTGACCGTTTTGCTGCTGGGAACTAGCTTACCCAAGGACATATGATATTGTTGCTACATCCACTATTGCTGCACTATGCAATTTTCAGCTATTGCTTCACTAACTGCACATAGTCATGGCCTCTCTCCTGAAGACACTTATCCACAAAACTCTCCACACTTCCCCTGTTTCTGTTTTGAACCATTAAATCAGTTGTCCACATCTTTGAATCTACTAGATGCTGAAGACAGCTAAACAGGCAGGGCAAGATTAACAAGAGCAGTAAAACAACAATCAAGATTCCCACTGCATACATAATAAAGGTTCTTAGACAAGGACCAATTCCTAAGCTTTTAAGCCATTCTTCTATCCCCAGACCATCTTCCTCTTTTAATTGATGAAGGCCCTGTTGTAGTTCTTTAATCTTAGCATGTATTGATACAGAATTGTCAGAGATTCATGCAACACATACCTTCAAATTCCTCACATCCATGTCCATGGGCCAATAAAAAATCAATGGCTGCTCTGTTCTGCAGTACTGCATGATTTACACTTTGTACATCCATAGCAAGCATGGCTAAAATCTCTGATGTTTTATTAAGTTCATCTTTAGCCCAGCATCCCAATTGTTCAGCTAAAACCATAGCCTTTCTGGCGGCTCCTCCCGGTAACAGGGTTGCCACTATTACCTGTTTAAAGGTACTCCAAAACTGAGGTTGTCCAACCTGATCACATTGTAAGTCGTGCACGCCACGCTTTTTTCTTGTCTTCCCTAACCTGTCCCATTGCATTAGCAAGGACATATTAGGATGGAACAGTGCTAGTTTTCCTAGGTAACAGGGTCCCCCTTGTGGTTTTACCGGTATTCCATTCCAAGCTCTATCTCCACAGATCAAAAATACGCCTTTTGACAACCTTAAGGGTTTGGTTATCTTGGAACCATCACAGTTGGAATATAACTGTGATGCTACCCTACCTTAGTCCAGTGAAGAGTCTAGAGAAGCCCATTTTTCTCTTGGGTTATTTAAATTCTGCAAGTTCAATGGAACAAAGCTAAACCATTCTCCTGTCGAAACATTCCCTAAACTAGCATTGGCACTTCCAAAGAGATCTAATTCTTCTGGTGGAGATTGTAATGTTTCTTTAAGTGAAAGTACCAACAAACATTGCCTATAGCCATCTCTCTGAGCTTCTGTGTAACCCATGCTCTTGTCTGGCCCTTTCACCTTTGCAAAGTTCTTGCAAAGCATTTGGTTCTTTATCAACCCACAAAATTCCTCTGGTCTCCAGACAGGAACACCTGTTAAGCAGGTGCGAAATGGACTTGTCACCCCTCCCGAGTTAAGGCATAGCAAACTTTGATTAGTCATGTTAGCCAAGGTTACCCAAATATTTTCTCTGGGCTGATTAAATTGCATTATTTCACAACAAAGATTAGTCAAAGGAACAAGATAGATTATCCACCTTATCACCCTCATGATTACTTCCACTTTGATTTTAATTTTAATGCCTGCACATTTTCAATAAGCCTATCTAACTCTAGGTCTGGATTTCCTACTATTGGTCTTCTTAAATAAGGTCTTATAGAAACCTTCACCTGCTTTTGGCACCTTGTTGATAAAATTTTTGAATTTGCCTGTCTAATCAACCTATCACGAGCGTGTTCTGCTTCCCACCTAGAAAAAGCTAATATATTTTGTTCTGGCACTTCAAATAACTGCAAAGCTAAAGCAACTCCTAAGCCTGTATCTTGTATTAAATCTTTCTTCCAAGTCTCTCCCTGTGTTGAAAGGCACAATTTCTACACCACAAATGTAGTTTCAAAAATACTTGGTCTTCCCAGTACGTTTTTCCACAACCCCCACAAATAAAAGCAACCCAACTGTTACAATTAAAACTCCCACAACCAAGGCACTCGGGATTCTTTGGTCCCGGTATATGAGCAGTCTGTAAAGCTTCAATACTCATAACAATTGCCAGAAAAGTTGACTCTGAAGGCAAAAGTTGATCGATCACTGGGGAAAGTCCTCTTATCTCTTGAAGAAGGTGTCCCACTATGTGGATCAGCTTCTCTTCAATTCTCCTCTGATCCTGATCCGCCAGGGGGGCTGTGAGATGAATCATCCAGAGCCAGTTTGGTCCACTTCGCTGGCACCCAGAGTGAACCTGTAGGGGTGGAAACACAAAGATATCCCCTTCCCCAATATAGGACCTTTGCTGGGTTCTGCCAAATACCTGTTTTAGGTCCCTATACCTGACCCATACTTCCTTGTCCTTTTTGCTCATTTCTTTTTGTCCATAATGTACCATTGCAGTTGGTACCTCCGAATCCCCAAATATACACAAATGATTAAGAACAAAGAGCGCTTTCATTAGCCTTTCCTGAACATCTCCAACTTCCCTATGTTTTTCCAAATATCTCTTCAAAGTTCCATTTGCTCTTTCTACTATTGCTTGTCCAGTGGGAGAATGTGCTATTCCTGTAATGTGCTTGATCCCCCATGATTTCAAAAACCTATCCACCCTGCCACCAATGTATGCAGGACCACTGTCTGTCTTGATCTGCTTTGGCACTCCCATTACTGCAAAAAAACTACACAAATGCCTTATAACATGTAATGCCTTTTCCCCAGCTTGAGCCGTTGCCCAGAGATATTTGCTATATGTAGCTATAGTAACATGAACATATTTTAGGCGACCAAAGCTATTTACATGAGTAACATCCATCTGCCAAAGTTCGTTAGATGAAAGACCTCGAGGGTTAACTCCCCATCCCATGCCATGACCCCCATTATGATGACTACATATAGGACAAGCTCTCACTATAGAAGTAGCATCTGCATGGGATATTCCAAACTCCCGTTGTAACCCTTTTGCATTCTGATGTCAGGGTGTCAGACCCAGCCAGCAGGGGTTTAGGAGGTGTGAGTCGTGTTTGACCAACCTGGTCTCCTTTCATGACCAGGTGACCCTCCTGGTGGATGCGGGACAGGCTGTAGATGTGTCTATTTGGACTCCAGCAAGGCCTTTGGCACTGTCTCCCACAGCACACTCCTGGAAAAGCTGCAGCCCACGGCTGGGACAGGAGCACTCTGTGCTGGGCTCAGAACTGGCTGCATGGCCGGCCCAGAGAGTGGTGGTGAGCGGTGCTGCATCCAGCTGGGGACAGTCACCAGTGGTGTCCCTCAGGGCTCTGTGCTGGGCCAGCTCTGTTCAATGTTTTTATTGACGACATGGATGAGGGGATTGAGCCTTTCATTAGTAAATCTGCAGATGACACTAAGCTGGGAGCGCGTGTCCATCTGTTGGAAGATAGGAGGGCTCTGCAGGGAGACCTGGAAGGGTTGGAGTGCCGCGCTCCCGCCCCAGACCCTCGATCTCTCTAGCCCCGGCTAGCTCTCCTTGGGGCGAGAGTGGGCAGTGGAGGCACCCCCCGCTGCTCCTTAACAGGGTTTGGAGGGTGCCTTGTGGGTTCACGGGAAGGCGCTGGCAAGCCTCGTCAGTATCAAGGAAAGGCGGATCCAGTTGGGGGCTGAATCTTCTTTATTGAAGGCCAACGGGGCCAAACGCACAGAAGGGGTGCCAGCCAACTGGAACCCTGGGCTGGGCTTAACATGAACCTTTTATGGGTTGTGGGCGGGGTGGATCATGAGGGGAGAACCAATGGGGGACAGGGAAGGGAGTGGCTCCGGGATGGGGTGATTCGACCTGGTCCAATGGGGAAGGGGCATGGGAGTGGCCCCAGGCCCTCGTCCAATCACCCGGTGCCCTGAGGAGAAGTTTCTGGATAGAGGGGAAGGAACACCGAGTGATGGACAAGGCACCTGGGAGGGGATAGGGGAGTGACTCAGCACTTTCCAGGTTGATGGATGGGTACTGGAAAGGCGGGAAGGGAGGACCAGGCGGGAAAACAGAACAAAAGGATGTACCAACTGGGTAATAGGGAGAAACAGGGACAAACCATTAGGGAGGTACAAATATATAAAAACCGTACATAAAATATAAAGAAAACACACCACCACATCTCCCCCTTTTTTGTTTAAAAAGAAAAGAACGGGAGGAGAGTAAAAATAAGCCTTTAAACTGGGGAGTTACAGTTCATGGTCTCGTCTTCGAACCATACACTTTCTCCGTCGGAGAGATTTTCTTCTTTTGGCTCTGCAGCATTGAGGGGATCAAGTTCGTATGGTTCGGCCAGCGTAGCGTGATTAACACTGATTGTAGTGTTGATGGCTTTCATTAATAGTCTTTTAATTACGTTAAAGCCGATGACAAGGGCGACGAGTCCCAACAGCAACATTAGTCCAGTTTGCATGATGGATTTGATCCACCCGGAAAGTCCCCATTCTTCTAAAAGAGAGTCCAACCACCCTGCAGTTTCCTTTTTTAGATGATGGATCATGTCCTGCATTTTAGTGATGGAGGTGCGGACATCTTCGGCTCTGGAACTCAAGTTCATACAACACAGGCCAGCAAATTCTTCACATTTATGGTTATGTAATAATAAAAGGAAATCAATTGCGGCTCGGTTTTGAAGGGTTGCCTGTCTCGTGACTTCCTCATCTGTTAGGAGGTTGCTTAGAGCAGCTGACGTAAGGTTGGCTTGTTTAGCTACCCAGCATTCAAGACCAGCCAATTCATTGAATGCTTGAGCGATTCCTATCCATGGTAAAAATGCAATGGTAGCAACGCTCTTTGCTTTTGCCCAATGGGTGACCTCATCATTACAGTTTTCGTTCCAATCTGTGAGCCCAGTATCTCTTTTTTGGCGAGCCAATTGACCTGTTTGATTTAGCTGTTTCCAATGTGCTATATGGGTTTTATTGGGAGTAAACAAGCTCAACTGCCCGAATGCGCATGGCCCTCCGACTAGGTGAGGGGGGATGCCTGCCCAAGCCCGATTTCCACAAATTAAAAACACACCTTTAGGAAGGGAATGGGGCTTGTTGTCAGGGGTTGAAAAGTCTGAGATATAGATTACCTTTTTGCACCAATTTTTATCTTGGTATTCTGTGATTGTCTGTTTGATTATTCTTTTGGGATGGACATACGGGTTATAATCAAGGAAACGGAAGCAGGTATAGGCAAGGGAAGAGCCGAGTAGTTCGAGTTCCTCGGGCTCTTTCGCCATAACTGGGAAGGTTCTGACCCACGCCCTCCACGCATCTGGTGGCTCTAGGGGTTGGGAGATAAAGGGATTGGTGTCATTTTTTATGCGGAGGGCGGAGGTGTTTAAAGGGAGGGTGAAGGGAAACTTAACTATAGGGTATGGGATCCCCACGAGACAGGACAGAAAGGGGTTGGCAGCAGAGGTAGTGGATAAACATAAATGGTCTTGATTAAGGGATTTGGCAAGGGTGGTCCAAACATTTGCTGGCGGCTGTGGTACGATCCAGGCTGGCAGGGGTCTCAAGGCGATGGTAAGGCCGAGAAGGACAAGGCTCAGAGATGACATCATTCCAGGCGGTTTCACGGAGGAGTGCGTGTCTGGGGAGTAACTGAAATATAAATTAATACTCGAAATCGGGGAGGTTTAGGTGGGAAAGGAACAGAGATTCCCAGGAGCCGCGGGAAGGAGAGGAGGAGTTGGGCAAAGGGAACTGGGGACCGGGTGAGAGGGACCTCCTCCGCCGTCGGAGGGCGGCGTGCTCCACCTGAGGACCATCTGGCTCGCGTTTCTGGACCTTGGGGACATACGGCCGGACGAACTTGGAAGGGACCCATCTCAGGCCTGAGGGCGTGGACACGCAAGCGTATCCCCGTCCCCAGGTGACTAAGTCATAGGGTCCCTCCTGCCGCCAGGTCTCAGGATCTTTGATGAGAACTGGCGGCCTTTCCCTGACCTGGCTCTGCTCTGAGGAGTTGAAATGCCTCACGATGGGAGGGTTGAGGCATTCAAAAGAACAATTAAGGAAATTTAAGGTGAAAAGGGCCCGTGACAGTTGAACCTGGGGGGACTCATTTTTTGATGCTGAGTGCTGTTGTTTTAGCATCTTTTTGATGTTCTGATGAGTCCTCTCCACCACGGCTTGACCTGATGGGGAATAGGCGATGCCGGTTTTATGTTCTATTCCCCATTGCTGTAGGAAGCCTGCGAGCTCCTTGGAGGTGTACCCGGGGGCGTTATCAGTTTTGATTTGTTTTGGGACGCCCAGCATAGAGAAGGCCTGTATTAGATGTTTCTCTACGTCTTTGGCCTTCTCTCCTGTGTGGGCAGAGGCGAAAACTGCTCCGGAGAAGGTATCTACGGAGACGTGGACGTACTTCATCTTCCCGAAGGAAGGGATGTGAGTGACGTCCATCTGCCACACCTCACAGGACTTCAGACCCCTGGGATTAGCTCCGGCGCTCACTGATGGTAGGGGGAGCGACTTACAGGATGGGCATGTGGCCACAATGGCCTTGGCCTGGTCCCGGGTTAGGTGGAACTGCCGGACCAGACCAGGCGCATTCTGATGGTAGAGCTGGTGGCTGATCTTGGCCTGTTGGAACTTGTCCGGGAGCGGCGCCAGCTGTGCGGGGGCGGCAGCGAGGGAATCGGCACGCCGATTGCCTTCGGCCAAGAACCCCGGCAGGTCGGTGTGTGACCTGATATGCATCACATAGAATGGTTGCTCTCGGTGGGAGACTAGCTTTATCAGTTTGGAGAGCAACCTATTGAGGGCATCGTTGGAAACACCCTGCAGGATGGCATCCTGTGCCCTAGACACTACACCTGCTACGTAGGCCGAATCCGTAACCAAATTGAAAGGTTCAGAGAACCGCTCAAAAGCTCTGACGACTGCGGCCAACTCAGCTACCTGAGGGGATCCTTCCACCTCAACAACATCTGCCTCCCACCGCTGAGTTTGAGGATCTTTCCAAGTCACTACTGACTTGTGGGACCCTCCGGACGCGTCTGTGAAAACTGTCAGAGCCTTTAAGGGTTTTTTACTCTGAATTTGTTTTGTTGATAGTGCGAATTGAACATCCGAATTGAAAATTTTGTGGGCCGGTCTCAAAACGGAAATTTTCCCGGTGTAGCTGTCTAGTGCAAACTGCAACGATTCGTTTGATTGCAGTAGGTGTTCCAACATTGCCTTTGTAAAGTGGCCCGATTCTAATTGTAAAGGAATGTGAATGCATTCGAAGTCACATCCTGCCAGCTCCCGAATCCGCATTCTAGCTTTGCGGATCAGCTCCGCCACCAGCTCCTGTGGCTGTGTCATTCTTTTGGATCTGGAGTGACTCAGGAATACCCACTCTATGATGGAGAGTGGGTCCCTTTTGTCATGATCCTTGCCCTTCTCCAGGGTGTCTGTCCACTGGAAAATGACTCCATGGAGGTGCGGCAGTCTGCCCAGTATGATGAATTTGAAGGGCAGGCCCGGATCGCACCTGTGGGCCTGCCTGGCAGACATCGCCTCCTGGACCCTCTGCAGCGCAGCTCTGGCCTCTGGGGTGAGCTCCCTGGGAGAACTAGGCTCGTCCCCCCCTTTCAATAAATTGAAAAGGGGGGCTAGGTCTTCGTTGTTAATACCTAACCAGGGTCTCACCCAGTTTAAAGACCCACACAGCTGCTGTACGTCTGCTAGATTTCGAATTGAATTCTTGATAGCCAATTTTTGCGGAACAATGGTCCGCTTGTTTATTTCCAAGCCCAGGTACTTCCAGGGTGGCATCTTTTGAATCTTATCTTCTCGCAGCTCGAACCCTACAGCAACCAACGCACTGGTTGTCAGTTCAAGCGCGTGTGTAAGTAAATCGCCGTTGGGGGCACAAATAAGGATATCATCCATATAATGTTGGATGATCACGCCCTCGGTGGCTGCACGCACAGGGGACAGCAATGAAGAGACGTACCACTGGCAAATACTTGGGCTGTTCTTCATGCCTTGAGGAAGTACTTTCCAGTGGTATCTCTCCATTGGGGCTTCTCGGTTGATGGAGGGAACCGAGAAGGCGAACCGTGGCGCGTCATCAGGATGCAGGGGAATTTGGAAGAAACAGTTCTTTATGTCGATCACTGCCAATTCCCAATTTTCAGGCAACATCGTAGGGGACGGCATCCCTGGTTGGAGAGGACCCATATCTTCGATGACATTGTTTATTGCACGGAGGTCGTGGAGGAGGCGCCACTCGTCTTTGCCTGGCTTTTTCAAGACAAAGACGGGGGAATTCCAGGGAGATGTTGTTTCCTGGATGTTCCCTTTGGCGAGTTGCTCCTTCACGAGCTCCCGGAGCGCTTTTAATTTCTGCTTATTGAGCGGCCACTGCTCTACCCACACTGGTGTATCTGTGAGCCAATTGAGCTTCTGGGTAGGACGCTCCTCAGTGACCGCTGCCCGAAAAACCTGAGGGGTCGGGATGTCAATTGTGACCCCCCACTGGGCCATCAGGTCTCTCCCCCACAAGGGTTCCGTATAATCTAAAACGAACGGGCGTAAATAGGCCGATTGCCCGTTCGGCCCCTCAAATTTTACGATGTTTTTAGACTGTTTGGCCAATTGAGAGCCCCCCACACCTTGAATTTTTCCCGCCACGTTTTGCAATTCCCATCGTGACGGCCAATCCCGCTCGGGGATGACTGTCACGTCTGCCCCTGTGTCTAGGAGTCCGTTAAGATGTTTGAACTCCCCATCCTTCCTCATGTAACAGGATAACTTGGGTCTTTCCTTCCCAATGACCTGGGCCCGGCACACCTGGTAATCTTTCTTTGCTGATTTTTTCCACAGATCCTCAGGGTGTACCGGAGGCCCAGAGATCGGAATGGCTTGGGCGATGATTTGGCCCTTGGGAAGGAAGACCGGAGGATGGGAGCAATGCAGCCACAAAACCAGTTGTTCAGGGTCTCTAGATGTTAGACAGGGTGCGATGGTAATGTCGAGTGGCGTGAATTTTGTGTCCCCAAGAACGATATACTTACTGCGGATGTTCCTCCAGGTTCCTGGGTCCCTTGTGTCGACTGTGATGAAATGCCAGTCGTCGTCCTTCAGATACAGAGCCTCAGTCAGGGCCAACCTATATGGGGAGAAGCCGGAAGAGGTGTTAAGGACCGGCTTGGGATGGTCGGGGTCCCGGCCAAGCCAAGCGGCAGGGATGAAGTCGACATCCTCCCGCATATAGGCTGGTTCGCCAGCCGTAGTCTGATGTGTCATGTCCGGTAGATTGTCCTCAGGTGGGCTTTGATCACAATTGTCCCTCCCCTCCTCAGTTGTTAGGGAACCCACCACATTTGTGTCTTGGCGCAGGGAGGGACTGCGCTGACCCCCTAGTTTTTTTGTTTCCCCCCAAGGTTGGGGGTACTCCTCCCCTGTTGTTGCTGTTGGAATTTGATAAATTCTTCCCTCATTGGGCATCGAGAGGCCCAATGACCCCTCTGCCTGCATAGGTTGCAGGCCTGCTGCGGTTGGAATCCCCTCGGGGGTGCCCCTGGGGGGCGGCGGTCCGAGGATGGTGTGGCTGGAGGCGTCACAGCTTCCGCAAAGGCTACCCTCCTGGCTGGTGTTCGGGGGGCCCTTTGCGTGTCCGGAGCAGGAACCGTCACCTTCTTTGCGCAGACCTGTAACATATTCTGCAAGGTCGGCTCAGGTTCCAAGGGGAGGCTGAGGATCGCCTGTCGGCATGCCTCATTGGCGTTTTGCTTCGCCACCGTGGCGAGCATTCCTTCCCTCAGCCTCTCATCCGGGACCTGAGCCTCCATCGCGCGGTGGAGCCTATCGACAAAGGTGACAAATGGCTCATACAGTTCCTGTTTAATAGATAAAAAGTCAACAGCTGTTCCACTAGGTCTTAATTTTAGCAACGCCTTTTCTGCCGCCCTGGTGCTAATTTGCAACGCCTCCCGCGGGATTTTCTCCGCTTGTTTCCCCCCCTGTTGCCAATCCCCCTCCCCGCACAGATGGTCCAAAGATATCACCGCCCCATCCTCATCCCTGGAGCTGTCAGCACTGGCCCAGAGGTCGGGTAAAACTTCCCGAATCTCCCGCTTCCATTCGGACTCCCAGATGAGAAACTCTCCATGGGTTATCAAACAGGAGAAGAGAGTCCGAATGTCAGCGGGGACATGTTCGGCAGAGGAGAGGGTCGCTTTCAGCAAACCCCTGAAATACTCGCTCTCTCTGCCGAACTCCTTCTGAGCCTTGCAGAGCTCCTTGATTGTTTGTTGAGAGATGGGGGACCATTGTGCTAGGGGCCTGCCCCCCCGCCGCGGGGTATAGGTGACTGGCGCGGCTGAGAAGGCAGGTAGGGGTTGGGATGGATCAGGGTTCCCACGCTCCCCCCTTCCGGAACCGATGGCGTGGGAACCGGAAGTGAGGTCGTGGGAACCAGGGGGCGGAGCGGAAGAGGCGTGGCAAGGGGCGGAGGGAGTGGCCTGTTGGGAGTTCCCTTCCCCGGGGGTGGAGCTGAGGGGCGGGGTAAACCCCGCGTCACAGGGGGCGTGGTCGGGGTAGGGTGGAGGAGGGACAGGGGCGGGAAGGTCCGGGGAAGGGGCGGAGCTTCGGGAGGCGGGAAGAAAGGGGTTGTGGGAAGAAGAAGAGGCACAAGTGGCGGGAAAAGAAGACATGCGGTCACCGCCATCTTGTGCCCTGGGGAGACAGGGAGAAGGGGAGCCATTTTGTGGGACTCGGGAAGAAAGGGGAGATGAGGGATTTTCGGGGTTTTGGGGCTCTTTAAAACGAACAGAACTCTTATGGGATGGGACTGTACATTTCGGGGAAGAAGGGGAAGGGGTGGAAGCATGGGCAGTGCCTGCACTGCCCCGCGGGGAGTCTAGGACATTCTCAGAGAGCCCAGATTCTGCCTGCGGACGACGCCGGGATGACTGTCTGAGAATGCCCGACTTTAGGGAAGAGGGAGAGGGAAGAGGAGTAGGATTTTTCGCGCTAGGCGCAGAACCGGGGACCGGTTTGTCGTCGGCTGGCTGCGGCAGGCTTTCATAGTGATTTTTAACAATATCTCTAATTTGTAAAGCCAATAGAGTAAATTTGGAGAGAGAAAGATCCTGCTGTCGCAAGATCTCTCTCCCTACTTGATCCCAAAAGGGGATTTGATATAATTTAGCTGCCGAAACGTTGGGAAAAGCCTGCGACAGCCACCGGACAAACTTTTTAATTTCAGATTTTTTAACTTTCACCCCCCCCATTAACAGGATGCCCACAACTTGGGAATACAAGCCTTTCTGAGGCACGGACAGTTTTGCACCCATACTGTCGGTTGGAAAATGTGCCTCGGAGCGTACAGTGGGGAAAATTAACAACTAAAAAGAGAAGACTGTCCCTCCCGCTCTCTCCCTAAGCCTTCAACCTCCCGCCCGGGAAGGGAGGCACCAAAGAAAAGGGATTCTTTCCCCACCCCAGGGGAAGAAGAAAACCCCACCAAAGAGGGAATAAACCCTCAACCGGGAAGGATAGGGGAGTGCCGGGGGAGCCCAACTAAAGAGAAACCAAGGGATCCCCAAGGGAAGGACAGAAACGAAAAATCCCACTGTATCTCACCGACGAGGGGGAGCCGACTCCAGCGGTGCTGTCTGGAGCTGCCGGATCCGTCCCCCGGGAGCGCCGCCCACTAAAACGCGGGTCTGCTCCCACCGGGGGTAGCTGACGGCCACGAGGACAAAATCTTCAGGTCCCGAGGACCCTAAAATCCTCTGACGAGGGGTCCAGCGCCTAAAAACGGGGCCCCACGTTGGGCGCCAACTGCCGCGCTCCCGCCCCAGACCCTCGATCTCTCTAGCCCCGGCTAGCTCTCCTTGGGGCGAGAGTGGGCAGTGGAGGCACCCCCCGCTGCTCCTTAACAGGGTTTGGAGGGTGCCTTGTGGGTTCACGGGAAGGCGCTGGCAAGCCTCGTCAGTATCAAGGAAAGGCGGATCCAGTTGGGGGCTGAATCTTCTTTATTGAAGGCCAACGGGGCCAAACGCACAGAAGGGGTGCCAGCCAACTGGAACCCTGGGCTGGGCTTAACATGAACCTTTTATGGGTTGTGGGCGGGGTGGATCATGAGGGGAGAACCAATGGGGGACAGGGAAGGGAGTGGCTCCGGGATGGGGTGATTCGACCTGGTCCAATGGGGAAGGGGCATGGGAGTGGCCCCAGGCCCTCGTCCAATCACCCGGTGCCCTGAGGAGAAGTTTCTGGATAGAGGGGAAGGAACACCGAGTGATGGACAAGGCACCTGGGAGGGGATAGGGGAGTGACTCAGCACTTTCCAGGTTGATGGATGGGTACTGGAAAGGCGGGAAGGGAGGACCAGGCGGGAAAACAGAACAAAAGGATGTACCAACTGGGTAATAGGGGGAAACAGGGACAAACCATTAGGGAGGTACAAATATATAAAAACCGTACATAAAATATAAAGAAAACACACCACCACAGTTGGAGGGATGGGCAGAGTCCAGTAAGATGAAGCTTAGTGAATCCAAGTGGCCATCCCTGCATTTTGACCACAAACACCCCCTGCAA
The DNA here is from genome assembly GCF_050655825.1 of Lonchura striata. Classification (NCBI taxonomy): domain Eukaryota; kingdom Metazoa; phylum Chordata; class Aves; order Passeriformes; family Estrildidae; genus Lonchura; species Lonchura striata. The sequence goes on along the minus strand of NC_140734.1, from coordinate 3,962,546 downwards.
CATTACAGGCTGGGGATGGTGTGGCTGGTCAGTGCCCAGGCAGAAAGGGACCTGGGGGCACTGGTCGAAAGCCCGGTTGAACATGAGCCAGCAGTGTGCCCTGGTGGCCCAGAAGGCCAATGGCTCCTGGCCTGGATCAGGAATGGTGCGGCCAGCAGGAGCAGGGCAGTGATTCTTCCCCTGTGCTCGGCACTGGTTGGGCAGCACCTCAAGTGCTGTGTCCAGTTCTGGGCCACCCAGTTTGGGAAGGTCATGGAGGACCTGGAGCATGTCCAGAGAAGGGCAGCAAGGCTGGTGAGGTGATTGGAACACAAGTCCTGTGAGGAACAACTGAGGGAGCTGGGGTTGTTTAGCCTGGAGAAGAGGAAGCTCAGAGGTGACCTTATCACTCTACACTCCCTGAAAGGTGGTTGCAGTCAGGTGGGGGTTGGTCTCTTTCTCCTCACAGCAGCTGACAGAACCAGAGGACATAGTCTTATGCTGCACCAAGGGAAATTTAGATTGGCTATTAAGAAAATTGTTTTCTATGGAAAGGGTGATAAAGTACTGGAATTGTCTGTCCAGGGAGGTGGTGGAGTCAGCATCCTTGGATATGTTTAAAAAAAGACTGGATGTGGCACTCTGTGCCATGGTTTAGCTATGGTGGTGTTAGGGCATGGATTGGACTTGATGACCTTAAAGGTCTCTTCCAACTCAGTAATTCTATGTTTCTGTGATTATGTGACATCACAGAGCAGGCTCTGACATCACAGGATGCCTGTAGGACATCACAGAGCAGGCTGTGAGGTCACAGAGCAGGCTGTGAGGTCACAGAGTGTGCTGTGACATTATACGGTGGCTGTGTTACATCACTGAAGGTGTGACATCAAAGGATGGGTCTGTGAGGCCAAGAGGTGCTGTGTGACATGATGAGTTTTGCCATCACAGAGCAGGCTGTGACATCACAGAGGAGATTGTGATTTCATAGGAGAGGTTGTGATGTCACAAAGTTGTCTGTGACATTTCAGGCTGGCTGTGTGATGTCACAGAATGGGCTGTGAGGCTACATAGGAGAATCTGCCATCATAGAGAAGGGCTCTGTGACATCACAGAGCAGCTGTGTGATGTCACAGAGAAGGCTGAGACAATAGAGAGTGGGTTGTGACATCACAGAGCTGACTGTGAAATCACAGAGCAGGCTGTGACATTAAAGGGTGACTGTGACATTAATGGGTGATTGTGACATCACAGGTTTGGCTGTGACACCACAGGGCAGATTTTATGACATCACAGAGCAGCTGTATGAAATCCCAGGTGGCCTGTTACATCTCAGAGTGGGCTGTGTGACATCACAGAGGCTGTGTGACATCACAGGAGCTGTGTGATTTCACTGAGGAGGTCACTCTGCCCCAGTTCCCCCCAGAGAAGTCCAACACTGCTCATGCACAGGGGGGTCCCCTGTCCCCCCGGGTCCCCCCGACCCCGTCGCCGCAGCCTCCCCCAGAGGATGTTCCACGAGATCGACCCCAGAGCCCGACACAGGGACGGGGGCTGGGGCTGTGGGGGGTGGGACGGGGGGACACGGACCCCCTGGCAGTGTCCCTGTGTCCCCCAGGGCCAGAGCCTGGGCCACGGCTCCTTCACCCTGTTACCAATGAGGGCTTGAGAGCGCTGAAAAGTCCCCGGCAAGGGAGCAGCAAAAACCAGATTTAATATTAAGCGACAGCACCACAAAATTCCCTGGCAAGAGTCACTCTGCTCCTGACTGAACACTTCACACTTAAGGAACACCTAGGAAACAAATCAACCACAAATCCAAACAAAATTCAGGCAATCAAACCAGAAATGATCAGGGATCTGTCCCTTTATGCGGCATAGGGACACATAGAACAGTGAGGGCAAGGATAAAAGGAATATGGCCCAAAACTGAACAGAGGTCAAATTTAACAGGACTTATACCTTAACCTTAACTTCTACCTTCAACTTCAAAATTTAGCAAAAGAACAGATATGAACAGCATTTAACATAACTTTTAACCTACGACTTTTCAATTTAACAGAGGAATATCATTTAATACTCTTTAGCTCAGCTTATAACTTATAGCAAAAGAACAACTCTTAGCAGCATTTAACTTAGCTTAGGCTGCATCACTTGACCTCACTTACAGGCCTGACTGGCTCAGCTATCCAGGGCACTCAGAGCCCTCAGAGAGCAGCATTTCTGCCACATTCCCCAGCACAGGCACTCCTGTGTGCACACAGACACAGAGAGTCAGTGCAAGGCACCTGTGAGAAATTCCCCTGAGGGCAGGGAAATGCTCCCTGAGGATGCTTTGGCATCTCCCCAGCAGGGAAGGGTTGAGCCTGGAGGAGTGGGGGGATCGGCCCAGGCTCCCTCCTTGTTCGGGATCCCCGAGTGCAGCAAACGGGAGAGTTCCCGGCTCGGAGAGGCCCCACTCAGAGGGAGTCGCTGGCCCAGGAGAGCTCCAAGGGCTCCTTTTGGAGCGCTGTTTGTAGGGCCCCAAGAGAGGGGCTGCAGTCCCAGCCATGTTTCATCCTGGCCGCACTTGGCATCAGCAGCTTTCTTTGGCAGGGTGAGAACAGGGATGTTGTGCCACCAAGGGAACACAAACAGTTCCCAGGGCTGCTCCTAAAGTAACCAGGAGCTGGCTGGGCAGCAGCAGTGCCTGGAGCAGAGCGTGTTTGTGAGGAGCTCCAGAGGAGCTGAGCCCAGGGGCTGCTGGCCAAGGCCGAGGCCCAGTGAGGATTTCTCAGCTGGCAGGGCGGCCTGAGAAGGGGAGGAGGGAATGCACCAGCACAGGAACCATGGAACCAAGGGAGCATTGTGATATTGTGGGGCCTGTGAGACCTAGGGACCATTGTGACACTGTGGGGCACCATGGAACCATGGAACCATTGTGACACTGTGGGACCTGTGACACCAAGGGGCCATTGTGACACTGTGGGACCTGTGACACCAAGGGGCCATTGTGACACTGTGGGGCACCATGGGACAATGGACACCATTGTGACACTTGGGGGACACATTGGATCATGGAGACCATTGGGATACTATGATGCCCAATGGAATCAGCAAAGCATTGTGGCACTGTGAGGCCTCATGGAACCAGTGAGACCATTGTGACCCTGGGGTCCCCACAGAACCAAGAAGACCATTGTGACACTGTGGGGCCTTGTGTCATCAGTGGTCCATTGTGACACTGTGGAGCCAAAGGAGACCATTGTGACACTGCAAACCCCCATGGTCCAAAGGTCCATTGTGACATTGTGGGTTTCATGGAACAGAGGACTCATGTGTCATTGTGGGGCCTGGGGAACCATGGAAACCATTGGGACACTCCATGACCTCATGGAATCGTTGGAACCATTGTGAAACTAGGAGGTCTCATGGAACCCAGGGGCTATTGTGACACTGTGGGACCCCATTGAACCAAGGGTCCATTGTGATACTGTATGTCTTCTTGTAATTAAAGAGCAATTCTGACACTGTGGGGCCCCATGCAACCAAAGGAACACAGAACAGGTCTGGCTGGTTTGGCCTCCCTGGACTGCCTGACTGGTCCAGCTGACCTTGGCATGTTAAAGGTCTCTTCTCTGCTACTGGGGCTCACTGGGACAGGAAACACTGGGGCTCCCTGCTTTCCTTCCAATGGAAAAGAACTGTCCTTCTCCTCCAAGTGCCCATGGCCAGAATTGGGATTTTACGTCCAAATGTCCTTTTATCCAGGGATTTTTCCCATAGGAATATTGCCAGGACAAGTCTGGTTGACAGTGGTTTCATGAGGGTCACCTCTCATCTGTGCCCAAAACACTGGGGAAGGCTCCATGCTTTCCTTCCTATGGGAAAGAATTGTCCTGTTGTGTGTTTTTCTTTAGTTTGATATTTGTTCTGTGTATGTTCAACCTCCCCCACTAGTCTCCTCCCTTGCCCAGTTGTCAATCTTCCCAAGCTCTTCCCTACCCGCCTCCCCTCCAAGTTGTCAATCCTCCCTTTCCCTGCCCCTTTCCCCAGAACATTCCCTGTCACTCCTCCTAGCCTCCTCCCCTGCTTCCAGAGCATTCCCTGTCTATTTAGTGAGGCTCAGCACCCTTTTGGTTACTTTGTGTAACTCCACTGCCCTGTTTCCCCTGATAGTTTTGTGCTATGTTAGTCCCTCCTTAGACTCTTCCCCAGGCGTACCCTCAGTGGTTGGTGTTCCTATACCCCGCCTCTTGAGTTCTGGTATAAAACCTTTGTTCGCCCTCCCCAGAGGGTCTTGGGGCTCACTGAATAAAACCTTCCTGTTCGCCCCCAAGTCCCGTGTCGCCTCCCCATGCCAAGTGGGACTGCAGAGCTTCACAGGGGGAGCAGCCGCCCGTTCTCTTCCCTCTCACCGCCCAGCACTCCACTGCTCGGGGTATCGCGGCGAGAGAGGCTGCCCACATTACAACACTGTCCTGCTTCTCCAGGTGCCCATGGCCAAAATTGGGATTCTGTCTCCAAAATTCCCTATATCCAGAGGCTGCCTGCAGACAATCTCCATTCCTGACAAGTTTGGCTGACCTTGGCCTTGTAAGGCTCTCATCTGCCTTCCAAACACTGGGGCTCTGTGCTTTCCTTCCTATGGAACAGAACTCTTCTTATCCAGGTGCCTATGTCCAGAATTGGGATTACACCTCCAACATTGCCTGGTGTGAAAGACTGGAGGAGATTGTTGGCTGGGAACATTTTGTGTGTGGGGGAGGAAGGGGCAGGTCCAGCCCTGCCCGGCCCTGGAACCCCAATCCCCCCAGAGCCTCTATCCCAGCCCAGCAGTGTCTGCCAGTCCCTGGCACAGCACAGGCAATGCTCCACAGCCACCTCTGGAGCTCCCAACCCAGCTCCTGAGTGACCAAATGACCCCAAGTCCTCCCTGGGGCTGGGGCAGCAGAACTCAGAGGCACCAGCAGCTCCAGCTGTGAAATGGAGTGTGGGATGGGGCTGTGAAAGCCCTGCCTGGGCTGTGCCAAGCAGGACACACAAGCCCTGACCCTCATCCCCCAAGCAACTCTCTCAAGGAGACATTTAAAAGGAATTACAATAATTTGTGTACTCTGAGTTAGATTCACTAGAGAAATAGTGCCCCAAAGCTCATTAACATTCAGAATACTTGAACAAGTCAAGCCTCTGGGAATAATTTGATTTAAGTCCTCATGCAGTTGGAATAGATATGAAAATCAAGACCCTTGATGGCTGACAATCCATCAGACTCTGTCCCTACCCCCACCCCACCATTTCCCCCATCCAAGCCCTGGCACTCAGAGCAGCCTTGTGCAAATCTGAGCTCCCTCCAGCCCAGGCTGCACCTGCAGGTTTCAGCTCCTTGGCTCCAACCCCCACCTGCTTTCCTTGGAGTAAGAGCTGCCTGAAGACACAGAGGGATGTTCAATTCTTGTCAGCCAACAAAGCCAAGGGAAGACACAGCTCCATCAGATGCAGAAGTCATTCCTCTGCTGGCTATTAAATCCACTTGGCACAGTAGCCAGTCTCAGAGCAATGGAAAACACTTTCTGTACCCAGCACAGATCCCAAGGTCCCCCCAAACCCTCCCTGCCCCGATTCTGCCCAGATTTTCTCTTTCCACACACGAGTCACAGGCTGAAGTCAGGAGCTCCCTCCATGCCCAAAGGGAGGAAAAAAGAGAAAGTGGATGAAGAGCTCCCCTGTGCAGAGCCAAGGTCCAAGTGCCCCTGCAGTGGAAACCACAACTCATCAGGTTTGTGTCCTTTGGGCTCAGGGATGGTGACACTCAGAGGCACAGAAAGGTTTCTTGCCAACAAACAGGAGTTGAACATTTGAACAATTTAATAACCATCACAGACTTTCCTTTTTCTTCGAACTGTTTAAACCTGCTCTGGACTGAAAACCCAGAAAAACACTGGCAGCTCACACCTGTGGCCCACCGAGGTCTGGGACCCTGCATTCCAGTGCCAGAGGGACTGAGAAGAGACCGAGTGATCCAACTACAACCCACAAAAAGGACTTTCTGAATTGCCACCTCTTCAGAACTCTGAGGGGGTTTATTTCATATTATTCATGCTTGTGAATACTATACTTGTTAAATAAACTGGTTTTTTCCACTTTTCTCCAGGGAAGTCTTCTCCTGAATTAGTAGGGAGAAGGGCCGCTTGAACTTGATTTGTAGACGGACTCCTTTTGGAGGTTTCCTCACAAAATTTGCCCTAAACAGTCACAATTGTGCCACTTCACCAGTGGCACAACTCCCCAGCCCCCCAGGAAAAGAAAGGACATGTCAAGTTCTCCAAACACTTGGCCTGCTTTGCTGCAAAAGTTGTGCTGCATACACAGTGCAGTGTGGAAAGCCAAGAGAAGCTGGAGCAGGTGGCAAATCTTGGGACAGAAGCTCGACCTGGTTCTCCATGAGAGGTTCTTGTCAAGAGCAGACAGGAGAAGATTCCTGGAGAAGTGGAACAGCTTTGCAGAAGTGCAATGAAAATGAAAGAAAGTATCTAAGATGTTTTCCTCTTTATTTCTATGCTCTCCTTTTCCATGTTGCACGACTTCTCCATGCCATGAATTCCAAATGGATCTCACCTCTAAGATGGGCCACTTAGCAATGTAAAATACCATGAGCTACACGCAGTTTTCCTTCCCCTGTTTTTACTGGAAAGCAACGCTGGAGACATAAGTGCAGTGCTTGGGTCAGGTAGGAATCCTACAGCAAGGGAATGTGCCCCAAGGGTGTTTGAGCCTCAGCAAGGACAATGCACAGCAGCGACACAGCAGAGGGGATTCCTCTGCCAGTGTGCAAGAGTCAGGACTCTGGATCTGGGCTCCACACTGCAAAGTTCCCGTGTCTGGACAGACGAAGGGGCTGTCCCCGGGGCGCGCGGGGCTCGGCCGTGGGGCTCGTGGGGCGAGCGGGGAACGGACACGCGGACAAACGGCCTCGGTGCTTCAGTTGCAGAGGCAGCAGCGGCGGCGGCGGCAGCAGCGGCGGCAGCAGCGGCAGCAAAAGCAGTTTTTCTCTTCTTTCTCGTTCTCTCCTCCCTCTCCCGCTGTCGGACACCTTCCCCTCGGTGTCCTTAGCCGGTGTCCCTCTCCTCTCCCCGCCTCCTTCTCCCCATGCCGGGCCGGGCCATGCCCCCGGCCCGCCCCCGGCCCCGGGCGGGGCTGCCCCGTCCCCGGCCCCGCCCGCCCCGCCGCGGTCTCGCCTCCGCCCGGCTCTGGCCGTGCTGGCGGTGGCGCTGCCGGGCGGGCATCAGTGCCTGGGGCTGGGCCGGCATCGCCGCCCTTTGGCTCCGCCTGGCCCGAGCCCGGCCCCGGCCCCGCCGCAGGGTCCGGCCCCGGCGCCGGCGCCTCCCGGGCCCCGCGGAGGACACACGCGGCACGGCCGCTCCCGCCGCCCCCGCTGCGGCTTCCCCGGCCCGAGCTCCGCCGCTCGGCAGCGCGGCCGCCGGCCCCGAGCCTCCCGTGTCCCGTTGCCGAGACCGAAGGCCTGGGGATGGCCGGCCCGAGGCGCTCGGGGGGCGCTCGGGGGCCGCTCCTGGCCCCGGGCCGAGCGCTGACAGCCGCGTCCCGCCCGCAGGGAAGGCGCAGGAGGCCCTGCAGGAGCGGTACCGAGTGGGTTCGCTGCTGGGGCGCGGCGGCTTCGGCAGAGTGTTCGCAGCCACGCGGCTCTCGGACGGCGCCCCGGTGAGCGGCGGGGCCGGCGGCGGGCATGGAGGAGGAGGAGGAGGAGGAGGAGGAAGGAGAAGGAGGAGAAGGAAGAGAAGGAGCAGGAGGAAGGAGGGAGAGGAGGAGAAGTGGGAAGAAGGGAGAGGAGGAGGAGGAGTGGGAAGGAGGGAGAGGAGGAGGAGGAGGATGGAGGAGGAAGTGAAGGAGGAGGAGGAAAGAGGAGGCAGAGCAGGAGGAGAAGGAAGGAGGGAGAGAAGAAGGAGAAGGAAGGAGGGAGAGGAGGAGAAGGATGATGGAGGAGGAAGAGAAGGAGGAGGAGGAAGGAGGAGGCGGAGGAGGAGGAGAGGGAAGCAGGAGGATGGGGCTCGGCAGGGCGGGCGGCGAGCTCAGCCCGCTGCTGCCTTTGGCTTGCAGGTGGCCATCAAAAGGGTGCCACGGAACCGCGTCCGGCGCTGGGGCGAGCTGGTGAGTGAGCGGGGCCAGCGGGAACAGCCGGGCCGTGCCGGGCGGGGATGAGGCGAGGCCCGGCATGGGGGAAGCCACCAGGACGCCTCGATGGGGAGCGGGCGTGGGGCCAGCGCAGGGCGCAGAGCATCCCGGGCTGGCTGAGGGGTTCCCCTGCCCTGGCACGACATCAGTCCCACTGGTGGCACCGTGGTCCTCCCGCAGCCCGACGGCACCAGCGCACCCCTGGAGATCGTCCTGCTGGACAAGGTGTCCACCGGCTTCCCTGGTGTGGTCCAGCTGCTGGAGTGGTTTGAGCTCCCCAACAGCATCGTGATGGTGCTGGAGCGGCCGGAGCGGTCTCAGGACCTCCTGCATTTCATTCGGGCACGGAGGTTCCTGTCTGAAGAGGTGGCACGGGAGCTGTTCCGCCAGGTGCTGGAGGCCGTGCGGCACTGCACCAGCCGCGGGGTCCTGCACCGTGACATAAAACCAGACAACATCCTGGTTGACCTGGCCACTGGCCAGGCAAAATTGATCGACTTTGGCTGTGGCACCTACCTGCAGGACACAGCCTACACTGACTTTGCAGGTGAGCCCGGGCAGGGGTGTGCTCCTGGTCCCACCATCTCATGGCCCAACATCTCACAGGCCAAGCTGGGTGTGGCAGTGGGGATTATCCCTTTTGCTGCCAGTCAGAGTACTGAGTCTTTACCTGAGCTGCTTTTGAGTGGGGCTGGGTGGGGAGGCATCTTCCAGCCCTGCTGGCAGCCTTCACCCACCACTCTGCCTGGGGCTGGGGTTGGAGCAGCAGCAGCCAGACTGACAAAAGCACCCGTGGGTGAGGGTAGCAGAGGAGGGGGCCACGACCAGTGCACCAGCCAGTTTGGTGTGCAGGTGAGAGGAAGGGCTTGGACTGCTCCACTCACCTTGTTTCCATAATATTTTATGAAAACATAAAATATTGCCTTCATAATATCTTTGGGGCACTGCAGGCAGGGAGGATAAGGACCTGTTTTTTCCCCCACCCCTGAGTGGGTTTTTGCTTTACATGTCATGGTCAGGCCTTGCTGGGGCTTCTGCTGCCCTCTTCCAAAACCAGTGGCTTCTTGTCCAGCCCCGAGTTTGTACACAAGTCCCAAGTATTGGCGAGAGTGCAGCAGTCACCCCGTGTGTCATTGGGGCAGCCCCTGCATGCCCAGGGATGCTGGGGCCAGGCTCTGGAAGCAGCAGCATCCCCCTGATGAACTCCATCTCTATTCCACAGGAACACTGTCATACAGCCCCCCGGAATGGACCCGCTTGGGCTGGTACCATGGCGAGGCAGCAACGATCTGGTCCCTGGGCATCCTGCTGCACCAGATGGTCTGCGGGCAGCACCCTTTCAGGAGGGGCCGGAAGATCAGCTGGGACCATCAGCTCTCGCTGCCACAGCGGCTCTCTCCAGGTGGATCCTCATCTCTGGCCACAGGGGAATACCAGTGCTGGGAGACAGCAGCGGGCTCGTGAGCATCTCGCTCTGGCAGCCGCTGAGGAGGTGGCACATGTCCTGCTCTCCTGCTCTCCTCCACAACAGGGAATTGATGGGAAAGTTTAGGCCCAGCTGGGAGCACAAAAGCAGAATGGCCTGGGCATGGGAAGAGTGGGGCAAAGCAGACAGGAGCCTTCTCTAGCTGACTGGTGGTTTTGGTTTCTGGTTTCTCTGCCCAGAGTGCCAAGAACTTATCAGGTGGTGTTTATCCATGCACTTCTTGGACAGACCTTCCTTAGAAGACCTGTTCTATGAACCATGGATACAGGATATTCACCTGCCATAGAAGAAGGGAGAGAGCCTCATGCACACTTTGCTGCAGGGCCCTGGTAAGTTACAGCTCCACACATGCCCTGGCAATCAGAAGCAAGGAAACCCAGACTTTTTTCCTTGCCTATATCAATGCACTGGGGTTGTTTGGTGGGAACATGCAGCCCTTGTGCTGGAGCTGAGCTGCTCTGCCCAGCACTGGTGGCTGCCATCCAAGGTGGTTTTGCTTGTCCCAGTTGCCTGACAGCTGGGGCCCTGGGCAGAGCCCTGACAGCCTGGTCTGACCCCCAGGGAAGGAGAAGGAGCCCCTGGAGAAGCTGTACCAGGTGGGGCTGCTGGAGACAGCGAGGACGACATCAAGGATGATAACCTCTTCCTCAATTTGGACACTGGCAGCTGAAGATGATGGACTTCTGGCACCTTCTCCAAAGCCAGGCTCCACAGCGAATTTGCAGATGAGTCCACAGCCGGGGAAATGCTCCCAGATTTGGGCATTGCTCAGACTGGCTGGGAACAAAAGGTTCTCCTTGTTCTGGGGCAGAAGCAACTTCAGTCGGCTGCCCAGCTGCTTTTTGGCAGGGCTGGGGGCATGGGTTGGGGTGGATACAAAATGGGAGTTTGCTCCTGGCCCTGCTAACAGCCCCCACCACCCAGCATGGCCTGGGCTGAGGCTGGGGCTGGGGCAGCCAGCCCAACACAAACAAACCCCCATGGTGGGAGCAGAGGTGGGACTCCAGAACCTGTGCAGGGGCTGCTTTGCTTTGCAGGCAAGGAATGGCTTGGCCTGCTCCACTGCCCTTGTTTGCTTTGTGATCACTGTTATTTTGGGGGGTAGTTCAGGAGGGAAGAGAGAAAGTGTGGGCTTCTCTCCCCCATGGGTGGGATTTTCCCTAGCATGTGGGGGTTGGGCCTTCCTCAGACCCCTGACAGAGATAAGAGTTGTTTTCTTGTTTCCCCATGTCTCTAATCACTTTTCAACAGTTTGTTGTTTGTTTTTCTTGAGGAAGCGTTCAATGTAAGGTCCAGTCGGGATTGGGAAGCGCTTGGGAGCAGCTGCAGCGTGGATGGGCCGTGCCCTTGGAGAAGGCTGAGGACATCATTTGGGACCAGCTTTTCTCCCAGCAGAGGATGGCATGAGGTGAGCCCCCGTCTGCTTGGCATGGTGGGATCAGAGCTTTTGGGAGATGGCAACAAGCACAAGGAGTCTCCTGCTCTGGGCAGCTGCTGAGGGCTGGATGTGCTGTGGCTGGCTGCAGGCTGGGAATGTCCTGCCCTCCTGCTCTGCTCCCAAAGGCAGCAGTGATGGGCAGCTCTGGGCATGGCTCTAGGCACAGCCAGCATGGCCTGGGCTCTGTGGGCAGCTGGGACAAGGGGACAGGAGCCTTCAGCTGATGGGTGGTTTCTGGTTTCTCTCCTTGCAGCCGGGCTCTGCGGGTGCTGAGGCTGCTCTGGGCTCTGCCAGGGCTCTGCTGGGCACTGCCCTGGGCACAGCTGGGCTGGCTCTGCCCTCACATTGCTCTGACAGCTTTGCATCAGACAAGCCCGTTTGAGCACAGTGCCTGAGCTTTCTGCTTTGGCAGGTGAGTGAGACTCTCCTGCAGGCCAGGAGATTGCAGCTGGGGACACACATCCAGTTGGCAAGGACCCAGACTCTCCACAGTCCCAGCTGAGCCCCTGAATCTCTGCAGGAATGCCTGGATCTCCACTATTCATTCTTCATTTCTTTTTGGCTGGAATTGTGCAGTTGCACTTTCTTCCTCCTCTAGAAGTGCCATGAGTGGCCAAAGCTGGCAAGTGAGCCGTGTTCCTGAGGCAGTACAGTCTGGAGCTGATGGATGGAGAGTTGCCCTTCCCACTTCCAAACCAGAGCAAAAGGCCGTAAGTGGGATTTTTCATCCATAAGAAACCCCTGACAATTTCAGAGGGAATGTGCAGCTCATTCACAGAGTGAGAAGGAAGGTCATCTTCTAAATGATTTGGGGTTTGACAGAGTTTAGATTCCCAGTCCTGTCTGGAGCTGGAAGGGCCCCAATCAATTTCCTATTGCTTTGACCACAATTTAAAATAACAATGTTGGAAACAAGCCCCAAAAACTTTAAAAAAGGCTGCTGAGGTCAGTAAGATGGATCCATGCCATCACACATTTACAATGTAAATAACTGAGTTCTCTTTTTAAAAAGATCATTTACCTCCTAATGCAAAGTTACAGAAGATGTTTCACTAACACTTGGATTTTATTTGTATCTTTTACAATTCATCTAATTGTTTTTTTTTTTCTTTTTCCTTTTTTTTTTCTCTAAATAGAGGTCCTGGCCCTCTTCCAGCCAAAGGGGAAAGGGCCCCACCAAGCCTTGTTACCCACAGATAACATGGTAAAGCTGAACACTAAAGGACCTTGTGGGCATTATTCTGGAATTAAAAATGTGCCAGCTCCATGGACAACAGAATTATTGTTCCTAACTTGAATGAGATTGAGGAAAAAGAATGAAGAATTGTGTCACTAAAGTACTACTGATGTCTGTAATTTGTACCTTGATAGTCAGCCAGAACCTTTGTTTGCCAAAACACTACAGAGTTTCACCAAGGGATCAGTCATCAAAAATGTTTTGAAAATGTAAAGACCAAGGTAGCCAAAGCACTCAGTGTCACTAATTGCTGGGTATGTTCTCAGCTGAAGCTGGGAGGAATGGGGTTCCCTTGGAGGGCCCACCCTGTGGGGTGGCCAGAACTCTGTCAATGGGCTCTGCCTCGTAACGGAGTCAGTGAAGGGACAGTTACAGAAAACTCTGCTGTGGAACACAGGAATACAATGATCAGTGTGACAGGATTCACTCAGATTTCCCGTCAGGAGAAACCCAACCCTGTTATAGTTATAGAGGCTACAGTGTCAGAAGATTTCTGTGCTTTACCATCACTGCCAGTGTCAGTAGAACTTGGGGTGCTGCAGCTGGTCAGTGTCAGTGTCACACCACTCCCAGCTGCAGGGCCACCATTTAGGCTCCTTCAGCAACAAGCACAGAGAAGACTTAGGGCCCAGAGAACATTTTCCACCCAAAGAGTGCCTTGGGTTTCAGAAAGCAAAAGATTCTGGTTCACCCTGCGCCCCATGTGCGCTGCCCTGTCCTGTGGAGTTGACATGAAGGAGCTGAATGGATTATTAGAATAGGTAGCAAATGATGCTGTTAAAATGTCCAATAGCACATCCTATGAGCTCAAACAAACACAAATGGGGACTCCAGGGAACTGCATGGCCTTGGATTATCTGCTTGCTGGCCAAGGAAGAACCTGGGCTATCAGGGGACAGGGATGTTGCACTGCTAGCAGTGATGGGTTTGAAGCCCAACAGCCAGGAATCACCTTGACAGAAAGAGCAGTAGAAGAGTGGCAGAAAGAAGAAAATTCTTCTTGGTGGGATTGGCTTCATGGCTGCCAAATTACAGGCTGCTGTGAAATGCATTCGTGGCAGGGCCTGTCATCATTGCAGTGTGTGCACTTGGTGAGTTGCTGGGACACTTTGTGCTGGGAAGTGGAGTATTGAGATCTTCCTTAAAAGATACAGTGTCAAGAAAAGAGAGGCATTTGGTAAATAAGAGAGAAGAGCAACAATTTAGGCATGTTTTAAAAGGAATGTGAATAGCTCTGAGTAATGAACTTAAACTGCACTTAATTGTAGAACAAGAGGAGATGCCTTTTTGCTTAATACTTAAATGTAAGCTGTGTTACTGAAAGAATTGTTACAAAGGTTGTAGTTGATTGTAGGTCTCAGGACCGATCAAAGTACCAAGGCCTGAACAGGTCCTGAGGCAAAGCTCACCTCTAGATGAACCTTCCAAGCAAATGTTGTATTTGTATCCACTCATTTAAGAAGCATGATTAACAACATGATCAATGTATGTGTTCCTTGATAAAACATGGATTTATCTTTCTGTATTTAGAAACAGACAAAGCCCCATGTGGCCTTGTTTGGGGGTGAAGGATCAAAGTCAACTCCCTTGGTTCCTCCTTCAGCCCTGGCCAGGCTTTGGGAGAAAGCAGTCAGGAGAATGAAAGCAGATGTTCTCACACTAGCAGTGATGCCAGCTTGTTTGTTAAACAGTGTAAAAGCTGGGTCCTCTCCCAGCTTTGGGGTTGGAGCTTCATTGGCTGCAGAGGTGGAGGCACCTGCAGGAATTCCCAGTGTCTGGGAGTGGCTCTCCAGTCCTTGGCTTTCCCCAGCTGATGTGTGGCTGTGGATGATGGTAAAGCCTGAGGCTAACTGGTGATGGATCTTTCCTTAATCACTCCAGGCAATCTCTGGTAACAATGACTGGATGCATTGCTGAGCTTTTTTGTAATGCTTTGCTAATGATGATGTGCTTTGCTGAGCTTATCCTTTTGTAATTCTTTGCAGCTGTGCATGATATAAATGACACAATTCCTTCACTTGGTGTCTGTGTCTTTGGTGCTGACCCTGCCCACTGGTGAAACAGGGCCCCCTCCAGCCTAAGTGTTACCTGGGAAGAGAAAAGCCATCACTCCAAATGTCCCCCCTTCCTCCTTGTTCCCCCCACTTTATACCCTGAGTGTGATGCCCTATGGTCTGGGGTATCCCCGGGGTCAGTGGGGGCCACCTGTCCTGGCCGTGTCCCCTCCCAAGCTCTCCCGCAGCCCCAGCCCCTCTCCAGCGTGGCCAGAGGAGGGGCAGGCCAGGCTTTGGCTCAGTGGGAGCTGAGCAAGAGCAAAAGCATCTCTGTGTGCCCAGCCCTGTGCTCAGCACCCGGCCCAGCAGCGTCTCAGTGCCAGGGTCTGTGCCATCAGTCCCTGCCAGGGGTTTCCATGGCACCTGCCAGGCCAGGTGACCCAGGTGTGGTGTCCCAGTGAGGGCTGCCATGCAAACAGTGCCCAGCACTGCCCCTTTCTGTCTGCCTGACCCGGCCTTGGCCCTGGCCCTGGTGTTTGCTGCTGGTTCCGCGGCGCCTGACCGGCCCGCGCGGCACAGGGCAGGCGGCCACGGCACAAACCCACAGCAAGGGCTCCCCTCTGGCTCTGGGCAGTGACAGCAGCCCTGAGCAATGGGCTGGCGCAGTGGGGTCGGTGCAGTGTCCATGGCAGCAGTCCCTTGCAATGGCCAGTGCAGGTTGGGATGATGATCCACCCTCACAGCCGGCCCAGGGCAGGTGTGCGGTGCCCTTCCCCACAGCCTGTCTGCACAGAAGCACTTCCAGGGCTCTCTGCATTTCCCTTCCCTCACTCCTGAGTCACTCACACACCTCCCAAGGACCCACTGGGAGCTTTGAGCTGCAAGGAGTGCAAAGCTGGTCTGTCCTTCAGGAGTTGCTCTCATTCTGCCCTGAGCCAACTCTGGATTTGTGTTCATTGCAGAACTTCCTGTGTGTCTACAGCATTCCTTGCAGGGCTCTGCCTTGGGGAAGGGGAACCTCCTTGAGGTGCCTAGGACTTGGCACACACTTGAGGAGTGTGTCTGTTTTAAATAGGGAAGCTTAGGAGTTTTAGATTGCCTCAAAAAATAAAAGAAGAAAACCCCTCTTTGCCTGAGTGCAGCCATTTCTCCAAGCACAGCAGGTCCCAGTGACTGAGCAGAGACAGGACGGGCTTGGGCTATGTGGAGCAAGGTTGTCCACACTGCCTCAGACCTCAAGGCACAGCTTCTCTGCCTAGGCCAGACATCCTCAGGAGAGTCCCTGGGCCAATATCAGTCACTGAATGCTGCAGCCACCTCTGCTCTAAATAGAACAATCATAAAATATACTCTTCAAAGAGGAATGTGGATTTATTGGAAGCTCTTGCAAATAGTTTTCCATCAGTATTGCAGGAAACCTTCCTAATGGACTGCACTAGAGGAGAGGGAGATCTGGGCAGAGCCATGGTTTGTCAGGACTTGCTTGATCCCAGTGAGCCCCGTGGTGCATTTAGAGCTGAGCCCTGGGAGCTCAGGGCCTGAGAGGAGATTGCACCAACCTAACCAGGAGTCAAAGTCCGAGGGAAAACCCAAAGTGTCTCAAAGCATGAATGGGTCCCCTGAGGTCCATCCACAACACAGACCCCTCATGGACTCGTTGGAGGAGAGAATTGGAGGCCAGGATGGCACAAACCTCTCAGAGACTCAGTGTGGGAAGGAAAATGGGAAGTACCTTAAAAGAACTGCAGCACCTTCAAGCATTATTGACCCCCATTGATTGTTGCTACTGTCAAAGAATCTCCAGGGACTAATTCCAGCAGATAATTGGAGGCCATGGTTGCACAAAGCTCTCCAGACTCCAAGGCAAAGCCCGAGTCCTTTGAAGAAGCTGCAGTCCCTGGGAGCATGAAGGAGGGCCCAGGGCCATTGCTGCCCAAGGCTGCCCAGGCCAGGAGTGCAGGGAGGCAAAGGCTCTGTGTGGGCAGCTCAGCTGCTGAGCAGAGCCTGGGCTGGCTGGAGGCAGCAGAAAGGCCAAGGCCTGAGCCCCAGCCCAGGGAAGGCAGATCCTGTCCCTGCCCTGCTTGCTCAGGGCTCTGCCGGGAGCACTGGCACATGGAGGGGTGCTGAGGGCAGGACAAGGGATGGCAGTGCCCAGCCTGGCTGGGGCTGTGCCAGGAGGCCCCAGTGCCTCAGGACAAGGTGTCTTCTCCTCACAGCCCTTGGTGGCAAGACGCTGCTGGGCCCCAGGGCACCAAGGCTTGGCTTCTCCTGGCCACTGCCAGCCTTGCCAGGGCCCTTGGCCATGTCCAGCACAGCTTGTCCTGCGCTGTCCCACAGCTCTGCTGTATCCCTGCAGGCTGCACACTCCCATCTCGCTGCCCCCGGGCCCTGCCCTGCCCCATCCAGCCCTGCCCTGCCCCTGCCATGCCCAGGCCATGTCTGCAGTCCCCCCAGCCAATGGGTGGGGGTGGGCAAGTGTTCCCGAGGGCACAGGGAGGGGACAGCTGGGCTGGACTGACCCAAGGGATCTCCCATTCCATGCAATGTCACGGTCAGCAATAAACTGAGGGAAAGGAAGGGGATAGGGCTGGCAGGGGGGGCTGTGGATGTTTTCTACCAAGACATTTCTCACACAAAACACAAAGTACACGTTCTTGATCCTGTCCTGCCAGGAGGTGGCTGGACATTGTCTGCTGATGGGAATCAGCAATAGGGGATTGATTTCATTTGTTGTTTCTTTGCTTCCACATGTGGCCTTTGCCTTTTGAGGCCCTTGCTGAGGCAGGTGTAGAAGCCCAGAAGATCAGGACCTGGTTTGCCTGTCCAAACATCAAAAACTGGATGGCTGTGGGACCAACCAAGGATTGGTAAGAACAGCCAAGTCTTGGAAATAACACACTGTGAGGAAGAACAGGCTGTGGCTGCAGAAGGGGCCATGCAGATAAAGGCAGAACTTTTCCAGGACAAACATCCTTGCTCAGGCTCCTGGGCATAAGCAGGACATGGCCCAAGTGCAGGAATGAGAAGTGGGCATGGACTGTGGGGGGATCAACACCACCAAAGACCCCCAAAGCCTCTGAGCCATTTCCAGAAAGGTTCAGCAGAACAAACTGCACGTGATAAGTCATTTGCACAGAAAGTGAGACACTTATTGCCAGGGCAGGGAAAAGTGATCAGTGAAGAGGTCCTCCCACCAAGCCCAGGCACATTTGTGCCCCAGCACCCTGGACATCCCAATGGCTGGATCAATGCTGGAACCAGGACTGGGGATCTCCTCTCTCTCTAATTTCCTTTCTCTCTGCCACTCTGATTCATGTGTTTGTCTCTGTCTCTCCTGTCTCTGTCTCTCTTCCCTTTCACCTTTCCTCTTGTGCCTTTATACAGAACCTACTGACATGCCCTTTTATAGCTCAGGGACTGATATCCCAATTTCTATGCCAAATGCAAAATGAATTAATAAAACTTTATAGATCTTTGTGGACTCTCTGAGCTTTTTAATTTCTTTCAGTCACGAGCATCTACAAAACTTGGGTGTCTCCTTCGCCTTAAGTTTGGGAGATCACAGAGAGAGAGGGAGAAAGAGGCTCGCTGGGCCCCTGATGGCCGCACACATTTAACCCGCCAGTGTTGTTCTGCTCAGCTTTTCTCTAGCAGGCAGCATTAACCAGATGCAGCTGCGCAAGGGTTTCCAGCAATTTGGCATCATCCACAAAGGACTTGGAAGTGCATTTTGTCCCATGGCACAGGGAATATATGAATATTCCATTGTAGTCAAGGGCTGGTCACTGTGGGATGTCACCAGGGCGTGGCTGCCAGGAGGACTCTGTTTCATGGACAGCATTCGACCCTCATTGTTCAGCCAAATTCCCACTCACCCCACGTTCCATTCCTTCAGCCCATCTCTCTCCAATCTGGCTTTGAGGAGATCCAGCAGACCATGTCACAGACCCTGCTAAGGTCTGGGCAAACAACATCCCCTTCTTTTCCCTGCCACGTGGGTTCTGCAGTCCCTGCCTTGTGCTGCCAGTGCGTGGAATGGCTGCAGGAGGATTTGCCACATCCCCTTCCCTGCTGAGCCTGACCAGTCTGTGACTGTCCCCATCCCTCCCTGCCCTGTTTGCAGACTGGTTCTATGTCTGCCCTTCCCAAGTGCCCAGGACCCTCTGGGATGGCTCTGGCCTTTCCAGGGGCTTTGAGAGAGGTCTCACCGTGACACTGCCCAGCCTTCTCAACATACCTGACACCAAAGGCCTCTGCCACATCCCTCAGTTCCAGGTCAGTGCCCAGGGCACGGCACGGCCCTGTCCAGGTCCTCAGGGTGGTTCAGAAGGGAGGCAGCTGTGACTTCTCCCTGCAGACCCACCACTCTAATGTCCCTCTGTGCAGTCCGTGGCTGTCCTGAGCATTTCCCCTGGAGCCTCCCTGCCCTGGATATTTCTCTCCATGCAGCCCTCAGCACACTGAAGGAAAGAATTTAGGTGGTTTCACAGAGGATGTTACTCTCTGAGTTGTGAGAAGCGACATTCACTTTTAAGGATTTTAAAGGTTTACTAAAAACTTTAACAAAATACAACAAAGGTATGAATAAGGAAAAAGGATGGTGCAATGCTGGGAGTTGGGACCCCGGCAGCCATGAGCTCATCTATAAATTGGCTGCTCCCATTTTTGTACCCCTGGGGGTTGCCTCAGGCAGCCCTGGCCCCTGCCAAGGTCTGTCAGTCGACTCTTCTTTGCTGTTCATCAGTGGAGGTTTCTTTCTTGCCACTTGATGGGAGGTGAGGTGTTGTCATGCTGCACTTCCTAGTAACAAGCTCGCCCTTTTCTCAGATGTTTTCTGCAAAGCAACAGGTACGCACCCTCCTTCCTCATGCCTAGACTACTGAGGCCCTCTCTTGGCAACTGTACGGGCTGGGGAAGATGGACTATGGGGAGAACAGAGGACATCTGAACGACAAATCACAATAATACAACTATAAGTCAATAAACTTTCCTTAACATACATATAATATTAATCTCTGAATTGCGAGAGCCAACCATTGCATTAGGCATTTCTAACAGAGTGAAGTGGCCTCAAGGCACTGTTTGTGCCACTGGAATTGTGCCACCCCCAAGTGCTGATGATGGTTGTCATAGTAAAAGGGTTTTTAAATCATGGGGATTTAGGGTTAAAAGGAAAATTAAGCTTAGTAAGCCCTGAAAAAAAATACCCTAGGTACATGTAGGCCTTGTACCTTGCTAGAACTGCAACTGTGTAGCTAGTACATGATAAATGATATACTTGTTAGATGTGATGATTGTTTAGTAATTAAATAAAATTACCGTTTAATCATAAGAATAATAATGAGAAACTGTGGTCAGGGACCTCAGAAAGATCATGAGAAACTCATGCTTGAATAAAGTCAATGTATACAATAGAACAATATAAGTTTAATAATTAATATGTATGTAATATAACGATAGAATATAAAATACATTCAGCTCAAAAACCATGTGGAGTCAGATTTGGGTCTGTACCCCTGATTCCCAGAGCTCTCAATAAAAGCATCTGCATATAATCATATCCTGTGATTATGTGTGCTCCTGAATGCAAACACTCTGTTCTATGGTCCTTATTAAGTCCCCCCTTTTCTTGAGACAAACTTCCATATGGGAACTAGTTTCTTAATACCTATATTTCATTTTGCAGCAGAGGAAAACTTTGTTTTCTAACATGTTTTCTAGTATGTTTTCTAACATGTCTTCTTCTGCACTCTCGTTGGCTAAATGTTTCCCCAATACCAGTTTGGTCTTATCCACTTGGTGTGCTCTGCAATGCCTGATGACAACTTCCTCTGGTTTCTGGATACTTTCAAGTGAACCCAAGATTTGTTCTCTGTTTTTGATCGGAGCTTTGATATGTCAAAAGGTCTTTTTCTTTCCAGAAATCCCATGTGCATGTACCACTCCAAAGGCGTATTCTGAATAATTTCAAATGTAACTCATTTTGCTCTACTCGATTCCAAAGCTCAAGTGACTGAAATTAGTTCTACTTTCTGGGCTGAAACATCAGAGGGGAGTGCCCCCAATTTGATTACATTGGGTTGTGGAGTCACTGCATATCCAGATATTTGGATAGGAAGGTTAGGGGCTTGGTGCTCTGACAGACCAGCTGCTCCTGCTGCCTGCTCTGCCTTTGGCATCTGCTCTACTGAGGGTATGGCAGCTGCAGCAGGATTTCCTGTGGCAAGAGGTACCACTGCTGACATAGCCCTGGGACTCCAGGGGCCTGTGGCTGTGCCCTCCAGCACAGGGGTGTCACCCACAGCGGGGCACGGGGGGAAGGTGAAGGGCATTAGAAGGGAGAGAATCCAGCATCTAGGGACTGTGTGAGGGAAATAACAATTTATTTCCTTTTCCTTGAATAAAGAATTGCAAGAGCCCTGCTAGAGCTGCTGGGGGATTGGCCTCTTGCTGAGGCCCCTCCTCTTTTTGGGACACTATGTCCCCCTGGGCAAGGGGCCCCTGTTCCAGCCAGGAGCAGAGGTGCTGTGCCTTCTGCCCCGGGCAGAGGGACCTGCTGCTGTCACCACCTCTGGCCACAGGTCCTCCTGATACTGGTCCTGTCCTGCAGGGATGGGCACAGGTGGGGAGTGGCAGTGAAACCCAGGGCAGGGGCTTTAACATGGACTGCTCTCAATGAGTTGTCGAGAAATTACAGTTTTCCTTTTTCTGCCAACCAAGGCTGTCAGTGTTTCTGTGTTTGTATTAATGAGAAGGGTTAGGGTTAGGGTAGAGTGTGGGTTTAGGGTTAGGATAGGGCGTGGGTTTATTAGGGTTAGGGTTAGGTTGGAGTGTGGGTTTAAGGTTAAATGGAGAGCAAAGTGGTGTCTGCATTCAATTGATTTTAATTTTTTCTTTCATGGTATTTTGCATGTGAAAAGTCTGAAAATCAAGGACATCTTTTTTGGAATCTGCTATCTTTGCCCTTGATACTAGCTGAGTGACCCTTCAGAACTAAGGGAAAGCATGAACTCTTTTGGCCATTTTTTTAGAGGGAGAAAACACCAAACCCAAACCTGTTTACTGAATCCTCTGGAAAATCTGACTTATCCAGGAAAACATGATTAGGAATGTATCAATTTTCTGTTTGTCATTCATTCAGACACCTGTGAAGCCAGATCAGTAATGCTCTCTTTAATGATTTAACACAGCTGATTGCCATTAAATCACTTGAAATTATGGCCTCAACTTTCAATGATATTTTGAATATGAGAATTTCCATTTCAGGGAGGAACAGAATGCATTTGCACAGTTCCATTACGGGTGGATTTTTTTCAACACACAGATTCTCTCATTTCCCCTTCTTTAGCCTTAAGCATTAAAGTCAACCATCTGCTTTGGAAATGCAACTCAAATGTAACTCTTTCTACTATTTTGCTTAACTTATTTTTATAGGCTGAAAGCATTCAGTTGTAATTTGCTTTATAGAATTCTTAGTCACTGTGGGACTGGTAAAAGATCACAGAAATTTCTCCCATCATAGAATAAACAATATTTTAAAACACTATTTTAAAGACTATTTATCAATATTTAATTTTTGCTTTCTGTGTAACTTTTTAAAATCTGTACTTTAAAACAAGCATTACCTAGCAGGTTTTCAGTTCAATTACAGCAGTTGCTTTTCAGCAGGCTAATTTTCCTGTAGGACTAGACAAGGAAAGTAACTTAGGAAATTGATTTTTCCACATTGTTGCAGTGTAGGAATGGTATTCCCCAGTTTTGTGCTCACCCTGATACAGCTCAGACCATGTGCCACTCACTGACTTCCCCACCACTTTTCCTGTGGCAGGAGAAGAGCACAAGCAGGTAAAGATCACAGGTTGAGCTAAGAACAATTTACTAGAAACAGCAGAGAAAAAAAAACCACAAATGGTAATAACAACACTAAAAGGAGAGTGTACAAGAGGTGAACGAGTCACACATGATTGTTCACCATACAGAACTGGGCACACCCCACGATTTACGGCACACCGGCGGAGGAAGAACAAACCCCTTCCATTTCCCCCTGCCATGTGGCAGGTGATATCCAGTTACCCCAAGGTCCTGGCCGTGCTCCTCCTGGCTGCTGCAAAAATTACCCCTGTCCTGGCCAGATCCAGGACACGGGATCTGCCCTGTGGGTCCTGGCTCTTCCTCTGGGTGAGAGCCCCCCATGGCATCTGCCTGGCAAAAGGGACTTCAGGACAACCTATGACTTATGGACATTCCCCCTTCTGCCCCTGTCCCAGCTCCCTTTTTGCCTCCAGAAAACTTTGAGCAGAAGTAGCACTTAGGTGCAGTTCTGCACATTCTGAACTGGCAGGAATGTGACCCACATGTCACTCTAGGCACACGTGCAGCAAGGACAAAGAAAGTTTTTGAGGGGCCTGGGTCTCAAGGTCTTTTGTGCCAGGAGTACCACCTGTTACTTTCAGATTCTGCTCAGGGATAACCAGTGACCTTCTTTTTGTTCTACATGAGACATAACCATGTGTGGCACATCAACTGTCACTTTTTTCCCCATTTATTTTCAAGTATATCCTATCAACCAGGACCATGGTGGCTCCTGCTCTGAGGTGCATTGGCCATTCCTGTAGTACATTGTTTGATTGTCTTTTGAGAAATAGGCTCAAAATACCACAGGGTTACTTCCCTTACTCCCATTCTTGGAGCTAAAGATGGAGTTATTGTGCAAGGCAAAGGCACTCACATATGAACAGTGCAAAGGGGTCAGTCAAACCTGGTTACTCCAGAGCAGGGGTTGTCATCAATAACCTAAAAAATATATAGAAAGGCTGCTGGACATTCTGGAGTCCAGTGTAACACCTCCATGGATTTCTTTCATGATTCATACACAGGCTTTTCCAATAGTTCATAACTGGGGATCCATCATCAACACCATCCAGTCACTCCCAAAAAAGGACACAGATGTGGGCTCTGGTGTTTGACAAATTGCTTCCTCCCTTTCTTTCCCCAAACTTTCTTTCCCTTGTGAGTGGGGCAGCCAGGAGATAAAACATGGGTAGATATAGACATGGTCTTGAAAACAAACACAAGATGTCATTGAAAATGTGCTTTGGATGGTAATATTCAACACATTCTCAACTACATGCTCTTCTTTTCTCTCCCTGTAATGACTGGACAACACTGATTTTTGGTGCCAGCTGACTTAAATCAGGAATAATCTTGGGTAGGGGGAGAATGACAATAAAACCATCATAAACTGAGTATAAAATGTTTATCTACATGTGTCTATAATTTCAATGGCCAGCTGCATTCAGCTCAATTATCAGCCTATAATTGTGCTCAGGGCCAGTGTGGGCCTTTCCTTGTCAGCTCCTCCTGCACAGCACATGGGGCCCTGGGCATGCTGCTGGCTTGTTTCCTTTTAGGAGACTGGGATGAGGAAAGGTCGGGGGGTTTTGTCAAAGAGATGAAATTTGAGTGACTGTGCATGTGCTGGAAGCCTCACAGACTGACTGGCCCATGACAGGATGGCCCAGTGCTGGGGAGACAGCACCTTGCTGCCCTGGTTAGGGGTGTTAAGGTGCTCCTTTGCCTCAGAGAGAGCCAAGTGCAGCACTTTTGTGCAGAAACACTTCATTAGCCCTGGTTTGCAAAGCTACTGCAGCAACTGGTGTGGCCAGAGCAGCCCTTTCTGCACTTGGAAATGAGCTGAGTCAGTGATGGGATAAGGCAGGGCATTCCCCACGTGTGCACATTTGAACTCCCTGTGCCCCGACTGTGTCGCGTCCCGCTCCTCAGTGACATCCCGCCCAGCCTGGAACATGGAACTCCCCGTTTCCAAGGACACGTGGCCATTGTCACCAGCACACAGCAGGACCGCTCAGACCCTTCGGCAGCTGCGGTGAGAGCGGAGGTGTCAGAGCGACAGCGAGTGTTGGTCCAGCTTAGCTGGTTCTAGCACACGTTGGTCAAGAGGCTGATCCACACACTGAGTGGAGGTAATTATTTACAGTTCTGTGCAGAAATGGGGGGGCTCAGGGACAAATTTACCAAGCCAGCACCACAAGAAGTAAAGCGTCTTTAGTATTTCTACATTTTAGCAAAGAAAGGAATTAGTGTTCATTGACTGCAAGTTCCCACGTTCTCTTCATAATTAGTATTCTGTCTGCTGTTGGGTAATAATCCTCTCACTTGTCACGTTCATTAGACTGCATGCTCAGTCTCTCCCTTCTTTTATGTTAATGGTTTCTTGAGCACATGGCCATGGTCTGCCCCTGCTGGAATGGCCTTTTACCTCATAGGAGGTGATTCAGCACAGTTTCTGCACTGGCTTTATCAGTTTGTTCCTTTCCTTGGGGGTTCTGCCAAATGTCCTTGTGCCCCTAAATTCTCCATTCTTTGTGCCCACCATCAGTGGTACATCCTTCTTCCCAAGCCTTGCTAACCTCCCCAGTGTCTGAGGCAGCTGAAGCCTGTCAAGCCCTACACCTCAACAAGGCAATTCAGCCAAGAAGTAACCTGCCTTTCAAAGGCCTGGCTATCACTCCTTGGCTACTTCTTGTTGCATGGGAATAATCTCTCTTCTTGTTGATGAGCCTTGAAAGCCACAAAGGACAAACATTAAAGAGCACATTTTCCTTACAAACATTTTGCATTTTGCAGATTCTCCAGCAGGACCAGTGGCTGTGTGGGAGCCGGAGCAGCCGAGGCAGAGCAGGATGGCGGACCTGTGGGCCTGGGCACGATCCAGAGCATTCCCCAGGGCCCCGGTCTGCACTGCGTCCCGCAGGGCCCCCGACAGCACTGCCGTGCCCGTCAGGGTGACCCAGAGGTGCCAGGACCAAGAGGTGAGGGGCAGGTGTTGGGCTCTGCGGGCTGCCAGCGGGTGGGGGCTTGGCCATGGTGTTGGTGTCAGTGCTGCTGACCCCGCGGGACCTGTTGGGCAGGGCTGGGGCCCCACTGGTGCTCCAAGGGCCCCTTTGAGGCAGCTGCCCTGGGGAAGCCACTCACAGGGATGACACGGAAGAGGTGCCAGCGGAAGGGGGAAGTTCTCTGATGGATGTGTTTCTCAGGGATGACACTGAGGAGGTGCCAGTGAAAGTCAGATGTTCTCAATGCTGGGACACTCAGGAAATTCATGCTCTGGGCATGGCTCTTGGTCAAAATGCATGGATTTCTCATTGCTCCATATTTGCACTGCACTCACCGAACATGTCAGGATAAAGGAAACTCTCTAACAGTATTTTTTAGTATTAGGAATAGCCATTTATTTATTCTCAGCTGTGATGCATAGTGGAGAACTCCAGCCACATGCACACCATTTTCAAAGCTATTCCAAACAAAGAAATTTCAGCATTTTTTGAAAACAAAAAAATTAATCTTCATTGGTTGTTAATGACATAATTTCTTCAATTAAGTAATATTCTATCTTCTCTTTGGTATTGATGTCTCCCTTCTGGTGGTAATTCATTCACATCTTTCAGTCCATTCATCATAGCTTTTTAGTTTTTATCTCAGACAATTTTGCCTACAGAATGAAGCAGTTGGATGGCAGTAGTGGTTTTCGTTAAAAAATGTACTTAGGCTGATGAACATTTTAGTGATTTTTAACCTCCCGCAGAATGTGATACATTCTGTATTAAATTATGAGATCAGCCAAGCAACACAAATTTTGTTATATCTGATTAACCTAGGATAAACTGCTTCCATTTCACAGCTGCCAAGAATTGCATCTAAAGCTGAGGACAAGAGCAAGGGTTTTAATGACTGTTGAGAGTCGAAATTCACCTTATGCAGATGAAATTCTTCTTGGAGCTGATTCCTAGATGTGCTTCCTTAGTACCAAATAAGTCCCAGCATCAGGTCGTGTCCAAAATTCTTATCTTTTTGTGAACCACTCTCATCTGGATTGTTAGCTGAACAATAGTTCAGTTGTACTCAGGCGCTTGATTTCAAGGGAAGCCTGTGCCTATAAATTCCAGCAACTGGGAAAGGGTGACTTGCTACTTGAACGCTTGGCTGCATTAGAGGCCAGGTGAGGGTTGCTCTCTCAGGGCAGTTCTGTAGCTGGCTGCTTGCAGAGGGAGAACTGTGTCAAAGCAGCCCTTTCTAGTGATGTGACAGCAAACCTTTGCAAATACAGCTCTTGTTTAAAACAAAGGGCCTAGTTAATCAGCAGTAATGGAGAGAAGGCTGAAGTTTTTACAGAAAATATCTCTTTCCTTTTAGCCAAATGCCAGCGAGGCATCGCACAATGGAAGTGCGCAGAATGTCAACTTGTATAACCCAGCTGGAGGTATGATTGCCTTTCACATTTTGCTCAATGTCTGCAAGATTTTCAACTTGGTAATTCATTTTTGCAGCATATTCTTGGGACAGGGGATCTCTTGTGTTCAGAGATCTCAACTGGAGCTGGTATGCCCTCAGGTCAACCTTGCAGTCTCTTGTCACTGCACTTAGCCACTGGTTTGTTTTTGCCCTGTGAAAACCTGCTAGTCCTTCCTTGTTGGCATATTGGTTGATGGGATGCAACTTGGAACATTGAGGTCAAGGTTTAGAGTAGTCCTAAATTCACAGCCTTGGTAGCTAAGGTTTTGCTTTTGGAGTATCTAGGCACTGTCATTATCCTTTAAATTTAAATGGGTAAACCTATGCAACCTTGAGAATGTTGCATAGAGAATTTCATAAGGTCAGTGTGGGAAACTTTGCTTGATTTAATTTTTTTCTCTCGGTCATTAATACATGAGTGTTGCCACAACACTGTGTTGGGTTCTTTTCAAGGAAATTGAAAGGAAGATATTGATGTCATCTTCCCCACGGATTCCATCATTTCCCCCAAAGCACAATGCACTTAGGTGATGTCATTTGTTATTAATCTGTTCTCAATGCTGTTTCCCCAAAGAGCCTGGCTTCAGGCAGACTCGAGGCGCACATTCCCCTTACAGGCACTCAGTGGTGCTGCCTGCAGCAGTGAGCTGAGCCAGGTACAGCCAGCTGCCCTGAGAAAAGCAGGCTCTCACCTGGCTGTGGCTGCAGGCACCTGCCAGCTGGGACTTCCCTGCCACTGCAAGTGCAGCTCTTGCTCTGCCTTAGCCTGCTGCAGAGCATTTTAAACTAGCACCATGGTGGCTTTTTGCAGAGACAAACTAAACTTCACATTTCTCATTGGGGACATTCTGTTTCGCATGTGAATGATGATTTGTGTGATTCTTGGTGGTGCTCTGCACAGATCCTAAGGGAATATTTAGCATTCGGTAACTGGGAGACTGGCAGTAGTGAGACAATTGTGGAACTTGGCACCGCTTTGGCTTTAGGCTGGCACAGAGAAACTCAGGTGAGACAGGTCTGGTTGCTGCTAGGGTACAGGGTGCCTTTGCAACATGCTCCATGCTGTACCAGTTAGGGACTGGGCTTTGTCACAGAATCAGAGAATCAGAATCAGACTTGGAAGGGATCCACAAGGATTTGCAAGTGCAGCTCTGTCCCCAAGAATCCCACCAGGTGCCTGTGGAACTTGTCCAAATGTTTTCTGAGCTCTAGTGGACTTGGGATCATGAGCAGTCTTGTGGGGAGCCTGTCCCAATGCCTGATCACCCTCTGGGTGAAGAACTCTTACCTAATTTCCATCTTAATGCTTGCTTATGGCTTCAGGTAATTTTCTTTAGAAGTCATTCAGGGGTATGGTTTTAGGAGGTTTTTTGCTTGAATGCTGTGGGAAGTTTCTCTATCCACATTGGAATGAACTTCTCAGAACATTAGCAGTGTCTACACTCAACAACTGGCATATTCACCGTGTTCTAAATAATTGAAGCATGTGATGTTTGTGCAATTAGGTTTGCAGACAAATATCAGAGAGGCATGGTCCAAGGAACAGGAAGTGGAGAAAGGCATTAAAAATTTGAGCTACATTGAAAGACTGAAGGAGCGTGTCAAGAAAGGTCAGTCTCTGTGTGTGTGACGGAAGAGACAGAGCTCCCGGATTTCTCACCAATATGCATCAAGTCTCCATCAGCCACTAAGCAGGAGTTCCTGGTTTCAAAGCAGTGCTTGCTGTGTCATATCCCCTCCCTTGACCTGCTGGCCATGTTTCACCTGATGCAGCCCAGGACACGGTTGCCTTTCTGGGCAGCCAGCACACGTTGCCAGCTCATGCCCAGCCTCTCATCCACCAGCACCCCCAAGTCCTCCCCACCTTCATCCCAGGCTCCTCATCCCATCCCAGCATCCATGCCCAGCTGGGATAGGGCATGTCCCAACCCCAAAGATGCAGCACTTTGCACTTGGCCTTGTTGAATCTGATGAGGTTCCCAGGGCCCTACTTGCCAAAGTTCTCCATGTCCCTCTGGATGGCATCCCAGGCCTCTGGTGTTGGCAAACTTGCCAAAGAAGCATTTAATCCCACTGTCCATATCATTCTTGACATAGCTTAGTGCTTGAGCTTACAAACTGGAGAAATCAAATAAAAACCACCATGCATAGAAAGAGTTTTTCATCAATACCTCACCTCCAGTACCACTCCTTCACATGGTATTTTTAATGTCTGTTTCTTCCTAGTGCTTTACTGTCTGGATTCGTAATGATCTATAAATTCTGAACAAATAGAGTTTCAACAGTCTCGGTACATCCTTTTGCATCAACTACCTTGCTTCCTCCTACTCCCCATTTGACAATTTGTTTTCTGTTTTTTTCTTTACTGAAGTGAAAATACCAGAGCTCAAGAGAGCCCCACACAGCTCTCCAGATCTTGTGCCGGAGAGGAAGAGAACGACGCCCATGAACCCTGCAAAATACATCCGGAGACTTTTCAGTGCTGTTTGTCAACGACCCATCAGAGACAGGGTGATTCATTTACTGGCTCTGAAGAATTACAAGAAGTCAGAGCTACTCGCCTGCTTAGAGAGAGAGGGAGTTGTGGAAAAGGACAAGGATTCCCTTGGAAAGATCCTTCAGGAGGTGAGATCCTGGAGCTGCTGCCAGCAATGCTAACTCTTAGCAGTCTTACTTCAGGGTTTCAATTAGAATCTAATGAGAAGTTTAGGAAATGCTCTTTGTTTGCATTTTTCCATCCATTTTACCCAGTTTCCACCCAACTGCAAGTCCATGTGACAAAAAGAAAGAAATCTTCAAAACTTTGGAGGCCTTGTTGCTGTTTTTCTAGAATAGCTTACAATGTAAATTCTTTGTAAATTTGTTGCTTCTCATGCATTATTTTAATCCTCCCTCTTTTCCTTGCACTGGTAAACTGCTTCATGAAGTAACTTCAAAGGGTGAAACCCTCAACTGGGTGAAACACTTCACTGAGGTCCTTAAAATATCCTGGGACAAGTTTCAGAGGAGAGAATTTTGGTAGCTGCATAGGGCAGTATTTCATTTGAAGGGACTTGGTGGCCTCTCAATGGTATTTGCTTCTACTGGGGTCTGTGGGGATTGCCTTCCAGGGAAGGGTGTTCCAGGCAAATCCTACATGATAAAGATGGTGGCCCAACTTTGAACACAGAGTTTCGTTGCTGTTGTGTGCATTGAGTCTTAGACTTCCTTGGCACCTATTATTTCTCATAATTTTCCAGTTGTCTTTTTAGTGCCACTGGTATTTCTTTATTACAGCCATTCATATGATTCACATGGACTGAAGGATGCAGTGGCTGTTTCCTTCCTTTTTCAATATTCCCCATCAATGTAGGCTGTTGCTGAATTATACAAGCATTAACATATCAAGTAGCAATATTTCCTTTTGAGCTACGAAAAAGGTGATGATAAGATTTCAAAGCTCAGCTCCTTCGAGGGTAAGAGATGAAAAAAATGTCTCCTTTCTTTTTATTCTTGTTGATGTTTAAGGAGATTTTGAAGGAGTATTTTCTTGTTTGCAGTGTGAACTGCCTGGTGATACTGGTTTGCATTCTGAAAGGGCTGTGTGAACAGCACTACATCCTGAAAACTGTTACTCACATTTCTCTTAACTTCATAGGGAGGTGGTGTTGTTTTTTGCTATACATGAAAAACCAGTAGGGAGAACTTGCTGAGCTCTTCTATTCACAACCTTCCTTCTCTTCCAACACAGCCTTAGTTCTGCTTTTAAAAAGTGAATTCCTGATTCTGGGTACCTTTGCTACATTTAAGCTGTTGAAGTGTAGCTCTAGGTAGGTTATCTCCTATAAGTGTTCCATAGGAAGCTGTAGTTTCCTCTGAGCAGACACCTGAGAAAGAAAAGCAGTTCTGTTTGCAGAGACAAATGCCAACATCCTGTTGTGCTTCATGGGATGATGAAAACATGCCATGTTACAGGTCCAGGTTGTGTTCTGCCATGGCAATGTAGCTGGGTGAAAGAAGAGGGCAGCAGGTGTCCTCTGGAGAGTGGAAAAATATGGACTTGCTCATGGAGATGATGTTGTTCAGGTCCTCCTCAAAAGAAAAGGAAAACAGAAAGGAAAAACCTGGTCTCTCCATGTATTTCAAATGGTGAAGACAGGGAGTTCTGGCATAGTGTACCTTGATTCTCAAAGCTGCGTTAAAGGTGAAAAAACCTGGATCCCTGGTGCAGGGAGAGGTTTTCATAATGTCCATTTCCTCCATGCTTGCAGCAGTTTGGCATTTACTTACATCCAAATTTCTACAGCCCAAATGGACCACACCTCTTTAATATTGCTGCCTCTTACATGACAGCTGCTTTGTTCTTCACATCAAACAAAAGGCCTGGAAAAACGGTGCATGATTTTCTTTTCAGCTTTGCTTTAGCTTTGTACTACCAGTTTTACATCTGTAGTCTGCCCTTAGGTGTAATGAATATTGATGTTTTAAATGTCTGCCCATAGGTAGCCAACCTGGATGCAAATGACAATTCTTTCAGTCTGAAGGAACATTTCTTCAAAGACATTCAGGTTGATTGGCCTGGCTTCAGTGAAAGAGATAGAAAGACATTGGAGGTGACCCTTTTTCAGTAAGTTCAGCCAGGACAACAACCATTTCAAAAAACCTTCTGGGAAATGAAGGTCTGTTTTTGCACTGAGGAAAGAACAATGACTGTTGATATTTTTGCCTTGTAACCTGAAATGCTGGACCATCCTTACAGAAAAACAGCCTCATCTCCACATGCCACCAGCAGCAGCCAGTCACTGTCTCTGGGACCTTCTGAAAGAAATACTCCACTGAGAACTGCTCAGGTATTTTGTGAATTTTTAAACATTCTCTACCATATATGATGTTTTATCCCACTTGCTCTTGGTGTCCAAGCTGTGATATGAAGCAGTAGTGCTGTCTGTACATCATATAAACCTGAAGTGTGTAACTTCTAACGGGATTCCTGTATGGTTTTCAAGATGGTTACAATGTCAAAGCCTGCAACAAGCTTGCACCCATGATTTGTTTGTCATGGTGCATAGGAAACTCTGCTAAGGACAAGATGTGGACATGGTTTTGGTACCTAGCTGTGTCTGTGCAGTGTTCTTGATGATATGGCAGCTCTAGTATCTAAATCATGCATGGAAATGCCAGTGCTACTGTTTGAAGAGAAACCTTAGGGAAGTCTAGCATAAGGACAAATTCCAGTACTGAGGCATTTGTAGGAAACTTGTTTTTCTGTCCTAAGCAGCATTTAGGCTCCCATTTTGATTCAGGCTATCCCATGTGTGAGGAGGGGACTCGGAATCATTAGGGAATACCTTGGACTTGTCAGGCTTAACACCAAGAGATGGCCAATACAAGAGGGCAAGGAAAATGTTTTGAAAGAATCTTGGAAAACACTGCATGCAAGGTATATTTTTTATATCTTAAAGAATTTTCTTTAAACAGCCCTGGTTTTCCCTAGCTCTTTTCCCAGTCAGAGCAGGAAGTGCTGCAGGGCCCATCATCCTCTTACGTCCTACCTCCATGCCTACAGCACTTGTGTCAGCAGGCTGGCACAGAGCTGTGTCTGGCAGTCCTGCTCTGAGCTGCTGATGGTGGGAGCAGTGTGTGCTTGGTAGGGAAGAGGCTGTGATCCAGGCTTTCCTCTGGACAACAGCAGCAATGAGACCTGCAGCCAGGCTGGGGCTTCTCTCTGTTGTTATCATCTCTGCACTGGACACGCTGCGATCAGCACCGCACCGGCGGCTTCTTGGGGCCGCTTTAGTGAATCGTGTGGCTGTGTGACAGCAAGAGTTGAGTGTGTTCCTGGTGTGTCTAAGCAGAAATAGGGAGCAAGATAAAACCAGCCTGAGCTCCTCATTTTGGGGAAGCCTTTGATAGAGGTGCTGAAGGGAATGTCTTTCTCCCAAAGCCATTTAGCTACAGAGTTGGAGGAGAACTTGCTGAATACTCAGGTGAGAAAGTAGGAATGAAATAGAGAACATATTGAGCTGCAGAACCTCCTTATATTACAGGCCGTTTTAAGTAAGAAAGGTGTGTGTTCAACCATTGCCAGGCCAGAAATGCTGCTTTTTCAGAGCAAAACTAATTGGCATCATCTTTGCAGAAACGGCCTCTGGCTTCTGCCTTTATCAATCCTGTCATGACCAAGAAGCAGAGGATTGACCAAGAGCCCAGTGGTATCCAGGTAGCAACTGGTGGCCGCTCTCCTTCTTCCTTGGACCTGCCTTCCACATCCTGCTCAACTCTGAACCTGTCTCCAAGTGTCAGCTCCATTTCCACATCCACCCGTCAGCTACAAGAGAAAGATAAAATTCGGATTCCATCTGGAATCCCTGCTCCTCTCAGGGTGCAGGGGAAGATTCCCTATTCCAAAGGTGAGAAAACAGAGTTAGACAGGGTGAAAAAATCCCATCCTTTGGATTTCGATAAAATGCTTGCCACGAGCAACGCCAAAGAGATGAGCAGAGAGTGCAGGACACAAGCAGAAAAGGAGTCACACAGTCCAAGTGCAAAGGGTATTAAACTGATGGACCACTTTTAGATATGCTTCCATTTCATTTTTTACTGGATATCTGTATGGGTTTTTAGTCATATCGGGCCTCCCATCCATCGGCACCTCCAAGTCCTCCCCACCTTCATCCCCAAGCCTGTCTTGGTGTCAGGGAATGTCCCAAACCCAAAGATGCAGCCCTTTGCACTTGGCCTTTTTGAATCTGATGAGGTTCCAAAGACCCCACTTCTTGGTCCTTCCAGACGGCATCCCATGCCTCTGGTTTGGGCAAACTTGCTGAGCGTGCGCCAAATCCATTCTAGGGGATGCACTTGCTGAGGGTGCACTTAATGTCATTCTAGACATAGCTGAATGCTTGAGCTTACAACTGGGGAAATCATATAAAAGCAAAATGCATAAACATAGTTTTCCATAAAAACTTCCCATCCAGTATCACTCCTTTACCAGCTTTTAATGACTGTTTCTTTATGATGCTTTACTGTTTGGATTCTTGGAGATCTGTAAATGATGGGCAAATAGAGGCTCAAAAGTCTTGGTACATCCTTTTGAATCAACTCCCTTGCCTTCTCCAAACCTCCAGTATGAACTATTTCTGGTTTTCCCTCTCTTTAGGTGAAAAAGCAGATGTCAGAGGAGCCCAACAAAGCCGTTCAGGTCCTGTGCCTGAGAAGAAGAGGATGATGTCTGTGAGACTTGCAGACATTGACTGGAGCGGTTGCGCTGCTGTTTACGGCCGACCCTACAGGGACAGGGTGATTCATTTACTTGCTCTGAGGGATTACAAGGAGCCAGAGTTACTTGCTCGTCTGCAGAGAGATGGAGTCAGGCAAAAGGACAAGGATTCCCTTGGAAAAATCCTTCAGGAGGTGAGATCGTGGAGCTTGTGCCAGCACTTCTTCCACCATGCTATTCTGCTGCTCATAATTTTACTACTTCCTCACCTGTTTAAATTAGAGACTTTTCCAATACTCCTTCGAGTTAAGTTCTACTGGGATGTCTTTCTCATAGGCTTTCTTAAAATACACACCCATTGAAAGATGCAGTAGATCCTTCCTTCCTTTTTAAATATTCCCCATCCACATAGGCTTTTGCTGAATATTGCAAACATTAATATATCAAATAGGAACATTTCCTCTTTAGCTAGGAAAAAGCATTTTGGAACCTAGTCAAAGGACTCAAATTCAACATGGATACACTTTCAATTGATCCTACGGTGACTTTAGGGAACTGATTCCCTGAACCTGTGAGATCTGTTGCTTTGTTTGCCCAGGGCAGTGGCAGGGATTTTTCACCCTGAAGACATTCACAATATAATGAGAGCCACGTTTTGCCATCCCAACTGAAGTAGCCCATTTAGATTTCTGTAGTTTGCATATACAGGTGTAATGAACATTTGTTTTCCAAAATGTCTGCCTGTAGGTTGCAGACCTGAATGCAAAGGATAATTCCTTCAGTCTGAAGGAACATCTGTTTCAAACCCTTCAGACTGATTGGCCTGGCTACAGCAAAACCGAGAGAGCGAATTTGAAGTTAATACTTTCTAGGTAAGTTCAGTCTTTTGGGGAAGGAAAAGAGCCTCTTCAGAAGAAAGCCCTGGGAAATGAAGCCTAGGTTCTTAGAATATGCTGAGGCAGCAGGGACCTGCCAGGATCCTGGCCCTGCACAGGACACCACAAGAATCACACCAGGTGCTCAAGAGTGCTGTCCAAACACTTCCTGAAGCCTTGCTGCAGGGACCACTGGCCTGGGGAGCCTGTTGCAGTGCTCAAGCACCCTCTGGGGCAGGAATGTTTTCCTGATATCCTGCCTAAAGCTTCCTCAACTCAGCTTCATGCTGTTTCCTTGAGTCCTGGCACTGAAGGTCTGCAAGCAAAGGACTATGACAGTTGATATTTAGGCCTTGTAACTTCAAATATTGGACCATCCTTACAGAAAAACAGCTCCATCTCAGGACCCCACCAGCAGCAGCCAAGCAACATCTCCAGGGCCTTCTGAGAGAGATGCTTCCGCAAGACCTGCTCAGGTATTTTGTGCATTTTTAACATTCTGTACTCTGTATTAAGTTCCAGCAGACTTGCTGGTGGTATAAAATGCTGGTGATGTGAATGTGCAGGACCAGGCCTAAGCATGTTTTGCCTCAGACATTCCAAGTGCTGTGACAGGAAGGCTGTGATGAGAAGAGAGGATCCTGCAGGGCTGGAGCAGCACTGTCCTGAGCCAAAGTTCTGCTCTGCCTGAAGACTTGAGCTCAGTCCCCACCCTCAACTCATTCCCTGGAGGAGGCCTCAAAGGGCTGGCTCTGCAGGAAAAATCTCCTGTACATAAGAGGTCGCACCAGGGTGGGGCAGATGGGGCCCTCTCGCTCTCTTGTCCCTCTGTCTGTCTGTCACTCTCATTGCTGACTCCAGCTCTGCACTATCCACGTGGCTGCACCAACACAGGAGCTACAGAATGGTGATATTTCCGCAGTCCCTCCTCTGCCTCTATTTCTCTCCTCCCTCACTGTGCCTGGGCACACACGGCTGTCCTGTTCTGCTCCATCCTCAGTTTGGAAGTTTGCTGTGGGTGTGGGGAGCTTGTGGCTCTGTGTTGTGCCTTGTGAGTCAGCAGCTGTGAGAAGGTCCTTGGGAGGAGCTGAGAGGTGATTGAAGGGCACTGAGCAACAGTGAGGGCTTGTTGGTAACCACTTGTGACACTCTCCTACAAATTCAAGGGTTTGTTAGCCAAGAGCTTTTGAGTCTGCACAGCAGGTAGCCTGCTGGATTGAAGACAGCTGCTCCTAAAAGCACAAGAGTTTCTTGACATGTGGCTGCTGTCTTTGTTCATCCTGATGAGAATTCACAACCAACCATCACACCCTGTACTCCTGGATTCTAAGAGTGAAGCACTAATCTCATTTTTAACACATAAAACTCTAGCCAGGTGCCTCTTCAGTAAATCATGTGGATGTTTGACAGCAAAAGCTGAGTCTTTTCCTTGTGTGTGCAAGCAGAAATTGGGACCCAGATAAAACTTTACTGGACCTCCCCTTTGGGGAGGCTTTGCTGGAGCTGCTGAAGGGAGTGTCTACTTCCCAAAGCCTTTTAGGAGTAGACTTGGGGAAGGACTTGCTAAGTCGTAAGTTGAGAAGCCCGAAATGCAATAGAGCAGATATTTACCTGGAGGTCCTCCATGTTTGACAGCTATTTTTATTTAAAAAACATGTGTTTTCAACCTTTGCCAGTTCACAAATCCTGCTTTTGTAGAATGGGAGCAAAACCTGATCTGGGTCAGAGATTAAGGAACTGTTTTGTTATTGTTGTAGAGACGGCCTTGGGCTCCTGGCTTGACCAGTCCTGCAATGAGCAAGAAGCGGAGGATTGAGCAGTAGCTCAGTTACCTCCAGCCAGCACCTGGTGGCCACTCTTCTTCTTGGGTGCTGGCTGTGACATCCCATTCTACTTCCTACCTGTCTCCAAATGTCGGCTCCATTTCCCCTGCAACCTTTAGGCTCAAGAAAGACACAAATTTCTGAGTTCTGCAATGATAGCACTCGTGTGTTGAAGACTACCATGTCAAAAAGGATATGAAGAGAATTCAGGAGGCTGAAGCAGTAGTGTCCCTTGGATCTCAATGAAGGTACCAATGTGCAGCTTTTCCTATCCAGTGTGGATAACGATGGAGTAAAGATTTGATGATTAAGAGAAGCCTCTGCATGAATTAAGGTGCAAGAAAGACCATATTCCAGAGTCAATAGTACAGAGATTATTAATAGTAAATGTCAGCTAAGGAGGTAGAAAGCTAAAGGAGGAGATGGGCCAGGTGGGGAGAAGTGCTGAGATGAACACCGAGGTGGGTTAGGCCCGGATGGGCCCTCCCTTCCTGCAGTGCAGCTGCACAGGCTCAGCTGCAGCAGTGCTGCTGCATCCCCTCATTGTATTTGCAGTGCAGGAGGGGAGGGAGAAATGTGTGTGGGTGTGTGTGGTATAAAACACTGGGAATTGCTCCCAGCTTGTCTCAGAGCAGTGATGTTGGCAAGGGCAGGCAGGCTCCTGCAGCTCTGGGGCTCTGGGGCAGCTGTGGCCTTTGGAGCAGGCAGGGCCCTGGGCCCCGCTGGGTACAGCCAGGGATGCTCTGGGGAAGGCTGAGGGCAAGCCTGGCCCTGCAGGGCAGCAGTGCAGTGAGGCCTGTGCTCGGGCTCTTGCTAGCAAATGTCACTGGGCAGAGGCCAGTGGACGAAGCTACTGCTTCTCGGGAACCTCTCAAATTGTTGAAAGGCATCTCTAGTTTTATTTTCAAACTTATCCTGCACACCAGTCAGGTGCACCTGGCCTGGGATGCATCCCTGGCATATGTTGTTGTCTGTCCTTGTACTGAATTTTAACTTGTTAAAGATTTATTCCCTGTAAATATTTACCTCAGGATGGCTTGAAGTGTTTATTCCCATGTGGAATGAGTTTTTGTCATTGCAAAGAGAACCAGATCTTCAGGCCCAGAGGAGCAGAAGCTTTGGTGTGACGGTGTTGGGATGTGCCATCTATTATTCTCATTGCCACCTCATCTTGGGTTTGTATCATGAGCTTGATAAACCTCACACCTGTTGATTTGAGGGGAAAGGGATTGAAGAAGGTTTGACTCCCTTCAGTGGCTTTAAGCATTAATGAGTTTTGCCCTCTTTAGGAGCTGCTGTGCTTTGGGTGGTTGTTGTTGTGGTTTCAGACTTGTCTGGAGTTTGTTTTTAGGTCTGTAATACAACAGCCTCAGTTTGCAAATTTACCAGAAGGATGGTGGCTCACATAGAAAAATACGTCCAAAGTCAAACTGAGAGTAATTTTATTTTTTTACATTAATAAAACCAGACTGGCCTGGCTTTGTAGCCTCTGAGTCTGCCTCAAGGCTATTTTAATGAAAAGGTCATGAAATTCTAAACTCTGCAGAAATGTTGACATGCCCTAATTTTCTTTTGATTTCTCCTTCCTAGGGTAGCCCCAGCTACTCTGAGATGAACAGCAGATGCCAGTACCTCCACAAAAAGCTGTTCCACATTCAGCAATGAGTATCTGAATTTGGCAAGCAGCAAGTGGAGTCCTGGCACCAGTTGTCTGCTTCAGCAAGGAAACATCTATGAATCTGGGCTGTTTTATTTTAAAAGAAGGTTAAGGTTTTAGGATTCTTCAAGTTAGGATTGAGTAGATGATTATTTGTTAAAAACAGGATTAGTTAGTCTAAGATTACAGAATTTAGTATTGAACTTCAGCAATAAAGAAGTTGCATTCTTGTTAACTCCTTCTCTTATTGCCACTTCTCTCCAAAGAAGTTTTTTTTCCCATACCAGTTGGGGGATGGGCCAATTAAATCTGCTTTCTAAAAAAACCACTGCAAATGTTGTCTCCCACATTTACCCTAAACCAGCCATTTTTGGCACCCCATGTGAGGCCCAAGAAAGAAGAAAAGCCTGTAATTATTGCATTTTGGTTGTGCTTTCTCTGTAGTGGTGCAAAGCTGTCAGTAACCATGTTACTTGAAGTGGTAATGTCTCTCAGGGTGGGGGCCTTCATGTGTTTCTAGTCCAAAGGCTGTTTGAAGTTGTAATAGATTTCTAGTCACTAGGATTATTTTCTTATCCAAAAACAGCTCCACTATTGTTCTAATACATAGCTTTTACAGTAGAGGGGCATGGGTTTGAATAGCTATTGTGCTAGGCACAGTAATAATAATTTATAGGGATTTTACAAAAGTACTGAAGTCTGTTCAAGATATATTTGTTTTATAGTTTCTCCATCCTACCCTATGTCCCAGTTCCAGTAGCATGTTTTGGGGGTTTATTAGAAATTACACCCAGTTTAATTGAGGAAAAACAAGGGATGAACTTTTCCTTTTCCTTTTCCTTTTCCTTTTCCTTTTCCTTTTCCTTTTCCTTTTCCTTTTCCTTTTCCTTTTCCTTCTCCTTAGGATCTGTTACGTCCCTTTTTGAAAATGTTTGGTTTCCCTTGAATGTTAAAGAGACCACTTTCCTCATATTTAATCTAGTAAACTTCCTCTATATAGTCTACAGCTTCTCAAGACTGAGGGCTAAGATGTCCAGAGAAGCTGATGAGTCCCCTAACCCAGAAGCAGACCCAAGTGGGGAGAATTCTGAGTAGTGTAGAAAATAAGAGAGAATGAGTCAAACCCTGAAAGAATTTTCTGATCCCCCAGCCTAGGAATTTTCATATGAACAAATTCAGAACCCAGATAAGGTGGGGAAATATCTAGAAAGAGCTACCATGATGACTTTAAGGAGAAAAAGCTCATTGCAATAAGCTAGGCCCTAGCCTTTGCTTATCACAGACTGCTAAATACTGTAGAACAGCAGGCAGAAGCAGGGGGCAAGGAGATAAATCAGCAGCTACCCCAGTAACTCAAGCTGCAGTCAACAGCCCAGCTACTCAGGTTATAGCTAAACCAAACAGTGAACCTAAGTCTGCAGATAAACAACAATAACCCTTAACCCAATCAATACAAGACCAAATGTGAAAAATGTACTCTACAGCTGGGAGCCAAAATCTGGCCTAAAACCTTTAACAAAAACTACCACTAATTGAATCTGCTTTCTACAAAAACCCTTTAAAAGTTCTCTTCCAAATTTACCCTAAATCAAGACAACTTGTCTTGATCTACTGTTTTCTGCCTGTTTTCCCCTGACATTTCTTCACCCATTGGTTCCTCTCAGTGGCTGTTTCTCTTCAGTGGTTGATGGGCTTTTCTTTTTTCCTGCAATCCCCTACTCAAAATCATGGGTGCCAAAGCAGTGGCCCAAGAAGCCCCTGCCTGTGCATCTGCTGAACAGAAAGTCTGTGCTCAACTTGAATATTCTCATTAAACCCCTTACAGACTTCCTGCTGCAGTTTGTGGGTTTTTTTCTCTTCCTATGTAGTCTTCATAGTGCTCTAAATAAATAGGTACCCTGAGGGAGTGCACATTGCAGGTGAGCACCCACTCCACAGCCTGTTTCAAGTAGATCTCATGGATCTCGTCTCCATCTTCATCACCTCACAGTCACTATGACTCCTGCATGGAAGAGACAGGCTGCCATGCTGCTTTCTGCTTTTGGTCCTTTTTTTGGCAAATAAAATATATTATTTTAGAGCATTCAAACCCTGGAGTTTCTTCCTGCTTTCACCTATTTGAATTGCCTTGACATCAAAGCACTGCCCCCGGACATGACAGCCTGGCTGGTGCATGTTTGTGCTCACAGACCAAAGGTGCCACGTTGTGTCCGTGCCCCGGCTGTCTGTCCATGTCCATTGAGGCAGACGGTGGAACGGGGGGACTCTGCCAGCTCTGTGCTGCTCGGGGGCCGGAGCAGCACAATGTTCTGTGTTGGAAGGCCTCCACCGAGCCCAGAGGCTGCCTCAGCCCCAGCCGCCATCCTGTGCATGGTGGCAGCGCTGAGGGCTGTGGCAGGGACACTCTTCCCCAGAACTGTTTCCCAACTTTTCCTGTCCCAGCAGGGGACTTGGAAATGTTTCTTCTGTCCTGACTTACCCTGTTTCCACCTTGTCAATACACAACTTGCTGTCTTACTCACTTTATGCTTAGAAGGTTCTAAGAAGAAGATGAGAAACATACTGTGATTATGACACCCAAAAAGAAGGCCAGAAAACAGCACTCCATAGTGTAGGGCCTATAGAGCGGCTATTTGGTTTATTTGACAGCAGAGTGAGGGCAATAGCTTCACCACAAACTCACTTGTCCATTCATTTCACAGTACAGGCTTTTAAACTTTTTAACTTAATGTACACATTATATTTTCCTAACCTTCATATTGCAACATATATTCTAATTACATCCTTATATAAACCCTTGTAGCACATGTGCAGTTTCAGCACAAGGTGGTCATCTGTGGATGACAGCCTGGCCAGAGAGGGAGAAATGACATTCGTTTTTCACAGCGGCTTGTGAGACCTTTTAGGGAGTTGCAGAAATGATGATAACTTGTTAGTATAAACAACCAGCAGGTGGTGTTTTTCTATTCTGATTTTCTGTTCTTCTTAAGGACTGTTTGTGAGAAAGATATTTTTGTTAATTAGCCAATCAAGTAGAATGTGTCAAACCTGTCTATAAAAGAGAAAGCTTCTGCATTAAACTTTCTGCAATTCAGTCTCCTGGTGAGCTTGTGTCACTCTGGGCTTAATGATGGCAGTTGTCAGCCTCCTGCTGGTCATTTTGGATGAAGGCTCAGAAGGCTTCCTCAGGCTTCAACTTTTTTACCTCTGCTTCTGCACATGTTCTACAAGACTGTCTGCTCAAATAGCCAGTGGTTAAACAGCCTTTTGCAGTTAGCTTGTTCTGCTAAATTTGCTGATTTCTAGAAAGTGCTTCATTCCCATCCCCGGGTACAAAGTAACTACTTCTTTCTGCACAGCTTTTAGCATAGCTCAAGTATTACTCGTTTCCTCGGCACCTAAAAGAAGGAAGGGAGGTAGGGGCAAACCAATGAGAGTGATGGGTCATTATCTTGTTAGCCAGGTATCAATTATTAGATTAAGTAAGGGGTATTCTTGTCCATAAAGTACGTGTGGGGATACCATAGGGACAGAGCCAACGTGTGGATTTGGAGCGTTGGGGCTGGTGCCAAAGTCCTGCTCTTGAGAGGGGTGCAGGGACATAGGCAATGTCAGAGGACAATGACACACAGGGGACATGAGGCCATAATGGGCCAAGCATGATCCTGCACAGGATGGCAGCAAAGACACTTTCTCAGCGTGACCTTGGCAATCCAGGGCACCCCAGAAAGGGCCGAGGAGTCCTGTGTGTAACCAGGAGGGATGACTGCCATCACTGTGGGTCCCAGCCTTCCCCAGTCCCTTGCTGGCCATTCAGTTCACACTGGGGACCAATTGTGCAGGGACCTCCTTTGAGTTTAGAAGGGATACCAGACCAGGCATGATCTCCACAGATGAGAAAGTACCCAGTAGGAAGCTGCAGTGGAGAATTGGAAGAAACTGAAACATGTGCTGAAGTGTAATTACACCAATAGGAAGAATTTCTCTATAATGGGAGACTGGAATTTACTGATACCAGATACTTGTTAGGATTTTGTTGCTGCATACTAGTCCAATTAAAAACAATGCATGCATCAGCTTGAATTGATCCCAAAAGTTCTAACTCTTGTGGTTCAAGAGGAGCAGGGGGAAGGTGAGGAACCCAAGAATCCCAATTATCCACATTATTTTGGGGATTTGTCACCTTATAAGATGGTATGTTCTGAGGGCAAGGCCAATTGTCAACAGGTATCCCTACCAGACAGGTAGAGAATGGATTTCCAGGGGAGGCTAGAGACAGACAAATAGCACTCTGAGTTGTCAGCTTAGCTAAAGTAACCCATATGTTTGTTCTTGGTTGTGCAGGAGCCCAAGCATTAACTTGCAACAAGATTGACAGTATCAAAATCAAAAGTATCATTTTGTTCCCTAAAACATTATTTATTTCCTGTAGAATAGGCTCAAGCCGAAGTCGTCCTCTGTGGAGTCTTCGGTCTTCGGCAGAGGTGTCGGCAGCCGTGTTGAAACAGGACGTGTCCACTTACTGGGAACCCACAAGGGCCCTGTAGGTGTAGACACACACATATGACCTCTACCCATATAATTTACAGGTGCTGGTCCTGACCATATCCCTGTAGCAGGATGCCTATACATTGCGGTCATTGGCTTATCAACATCTTTCTGTTTTGCAAGTATCCCATGTATATAGGCAGGTGGCATATCGTGAACAGCAAATATACAAAGATGATTTAAAGTAAACAATGCTTTTCCCAATCTTTCCTGAGGATCAGTAATTATCTTAAATTTTGCAAGATACTGTTTTAGAGTTTGATTTCCCCTTTCTATTATAGCTTGTCCTGTGGGAGAGTGTGGTATTCCTGTCATATGCT
Organism: Lonchura striata; assembly: GCF_050655825.1. Classification (NCBI taxonomy): domain Eukaryota; kingdom Metazoa; phylum Chordata; class Aves; order Passeriformes; family Estrildidae; genus Lonchura; species Lonchura striata. The sequence continues at coordinate 3,919,513 of NC_140734.1, read as the reverse complement.
TAACACCCCATTGCTGCATAAAGCTATTAACTTTCTTCCCTACACATGCAGGACCATTATCTGTTTTAATAACTCTAGGTACCCCTAAGGTAGCAAAGCACAGTGTTTAATGTTGAATAACATGAACTGCTTTCTCTCCAGCTTGTGGGGAGGCCCAAATGAAGTGACTGTAGGTGTCAATGTCTACATGGACATTATGTAAATGCCCAAATTCATTCACATTAGTCAAATCCATTTATTACAACTCATTGGGGCCTAGACCTCGGGGGTTTACCCCCAGGCTAAGGCCTGGTCCGTTGTGATGACTGCAGTCTGGATATGCTCTGACACTTCCTTGGGCTTCCTCCATGGTAATATCAAAGCAACATCATAGCCCTTCTGCATTCTTATGAAATGAGGCATGGGCATTGTGTGCTTTTGTAAAATTGTCCATGGGTACAGTCACTGATACCAGCTGATCAGCACGAGCATTGCCCTCCCCTAATCCTTCCATCCACTTATGACTCCTGATGTGAAAAATAGCATAGGGAGCGGATCTCTGTCTAATAGCTGATTGCAATTGTGCAAAAACTGTATTCAGGAGTTGATTCTGTACTTCTCGCAGCAATGCATCTTGAATATGCTGTGCTACTCCAACTGCATACAAGGAATCAGACACAACATTTATAGGATCATGCATCCATCAACAAAATGCACAAAAATAGCTAAAAGTTCTAAATTCTGCAAAGTGCCTGATTTCTGTCCCTCTAAAATGATATGATTCCATTGTCCTTGCTCATTCCAGGTGAGAGCAGCTTTTCGAGACTTGGGGCCTGCATCTGTGCATACAGGGATAGCATCCATCAGTGGTGTTTCACTATATTTTGGTTGTGACAGCCAAGTCTGTGATGACATCCGGCGTAAAATAAATGAAGATAGTGGAGACAATTGCATTTCTGCACCAGATTCTAAAATGCTAGCTTGTAACTCAGGAGAGTGTTGCAAAAACCAATCCAGATCATTCCGTTTTATTGGAAAAAATATTCTTTGTGGCTCTTCTCCAGTGACCTGTAACACACTGTCCTGGGTTGTAAGATAAGCTTGTATTCCATTTGCCATCTGTCGAAGGCGAACCGGTTGGACAGGTTTTTTGTTATCTCTCTCAGAGACAATGGTTTGTGTATACACCTTTGACTGATTCAATGAAGGGCTGAAAAAATGTAACACCGTGAGGGGTCCCACCCAGAGGGGGGAAGCAGCTCGCTCTCTTCTTCGCGGGACTCCGAGAGAAGCAGCTCTCTCTCTCTCTTCGCGGGATTCCGAGAGAAGCAGCTCTCCCTCTTCTTCGCGGGACTCCGAGAGAAGCAGCTCTCTCTCTCTCTTCGCGGGATTCCCAGAAAAGCAGCTCTCGCTCTCTCTCTCTTCGGCGGCACTCGCAGCGAAGCAGCCGGCGCGCAGAGGCGACGGCAGCGGAGCTCAGAGGCAACCCCGGCGCAGAGGAAGACCGGCCCCCACTGCCACCAGATCTTCAGAGGAAAACTATACCCTTCTAAAGATCACCACTTCAGCTGCAACTCATCAACTATTGCAAGGGAAAGCAATTGTCCCAGCAAACCTGATACTGGCAATCCTCAGGTTCTAGACCTTTTTCTTTCACTGGTTTTGTTTGTACCGATTGCATTTGCCTTTTTTTAAATTGTTGTCCAGTTTTCTCCTAGTAAAGAATTGTTACTCCCACTCCCATATCTTTGCCTGAGAGCCTTTTAATTTAAAGATCCTGGTAATTCAGGGGGAGGGGGGTTTGCCGTTCTCCATTGTACAGGAGGCTTTGCCCTCTTTCACAGACTCCTGTCTTGTCTAACCAAGACAGAATTTGGCGCATCAACGTGAGGCCCGAGGGCATTGAGAGGGAAAAAGGATTAACAGTTCTTAAGTAATTTGGTTTTGTTGTGTGTAAAAACATCTTCAGCATCACCATGTGGTCTAGTTTACCTTGGTTTGGGTGGCATGTGATCGTAGCTATACTTTTCCCATTTGCAGACCCTTATCTAAAAATGGGTCCTATAACTAAGGCTACGGTGTCTGTTATCAAGTTTGGCTTCTGGGTTAATTGGGTGAGGAATTCATGGATCTTTAATTTCCTCTGGAAGGCAGGTACATGGATTCATAGCTATCACACGTTAACTGTATGTTTTTGGGGTTACTTTAATAACGGTACCTACTGCGAGGAAATAGCACCTGGGCAAACTTTCTCTCAACCTTTTAACCATCTTTTTGGGTCTGTTCCACCAGTTCTCAAAGGGTTAAGATCCTTTATAAGTGCTAATGATACCATACAATGGGTGGTGTTGCTGATAGTCCTGTTATATTTAGCATTCAGAGATAAGGGAAGATTAACCTGGATAACTACCCTCACACCTACACCAGAGACTCGAGATGCTGCTGCTCCAGAGCCTGACCCTGCCCCACAGCCCACCTCAGAAATGAACCGCCCAGATTGGGTGAGGGTTCTGGTTAAGGAGATACGAGAGATGCTGAAGGAGTGCATTTCCCCAGCTGGTGAGAAACCGGCCCTTTGCCTTGAGGAGGGACAGTCTAATAGTACAGCTGTGGAACCCACTAATGTTACAACTGTCCAGGTTCCAGCTGAACCACAAGGGCAGTCACGGTCAGCAGCAGTGGCCCCGGTAGAAACAAGGAAGTCTAAGGTGAAAGCAGAGCACCCTGCAGATAGGGACAGGAATGGAGGAACCTCACAACCCACAGGGGAGCCAGAGATTGCTATCATCACCGAGTCCCTGACGTACGAAAGTCTTCGCAATCTGCATAAAGACATTGTGCGACGAGGGCGTGAGGCTTATGCTACCTGGCTACTCCGGGTTTGGGATCTTATGGGTACAGGCGTGCAGCTGGACGGTGGTGAGGCAAGGAACTTGGGACCCTTGACCCAGGACTCGGGTATAAATCAGGTTTTTGTAAGGGAACCAGGGTCCCTTTCTCTCTGGGAGCGGCTCTTAATGAGTGTCAGGGAGAGGTTTATCCACAGAGAGAGAATGCAAGAGCACCATCATAGAATGCGCTGGAAGACCCTCGAGGAAGGGATCCAACAGCTGAGAGAAGTGGCAGTATTGGAGGTACTCTTTGGGAGGGATGGACGACACAATAATGATCCTGACAAGGTCAGGTGTACGGGACAAATGCTGTGGAGTCTGGCAAATCTTGGGCCATCTCAATACGCCACCTTCATTGCAACGATCAATGCTGACACCCACCGGGAGACAATAGGTTCTGTTGCCAACAAACTTAGGAATTATGAGAGTATGATTAATGGCCCAATGCAGGCTCATATCTCAGCTGTGATTAAGGAGTTTAAAGAGGAGATGAGGGAGGAGATAAGGAAGGTTAATACAGCACCCGTGAGAGTCACAGGCCCCAGAATCAGCACCCAACAATCCCCAGCTAGAGAGAGAGGGTACACCCCAAGGGCTAATCTGTGGTTCTTCCTGCGTGACCATGGGGAAGACATGGGGAGGTGGGATGGGAAACCCACTTCTGTCCTGGCAGCACGGGTCCGTCAACTCAAAGAGGGAAACTCTAACCGGGGGAGTTCCACCAAAGTGAAGGTAGCCTCAACCTCCCGTGACCAAGCTTGTGGGTACGATCTGTCAGACCCCCTTGAAGGGACCTCTAGTATGTATGCCCAGGGAAGGAATGATAACCAGTGTTAGAGGGGCCCTGTCTCTAGCCAGGGAGAGGCACGGGAAAACCGGATCTTCTGGACAGTGTGGATCCGATGGCCTGGCACATCAGAGCCACAAAAATATGATGCTTTAGTTGATACTGGTGCACAGTGTACTCTGATACCATCGGGACATGTGGGGGCAGAGCCTGTTTCCATTGCTGGTGTGACAGGGGGATCACAACAATTGACTCTGGTGGAAGCTGAGGTGAGCCTGACTGGGAAGGAGTGGAAGAAACACCCTATAGTGACTGGCCCAGATGCTCCGTGTATCCTAGGCATAGACTTCCTCCGGAACGGATATTACAAAGACCCAAAGGGACTCAGGTGGGCTTTTGGAATAGCCGCTGTAGAGGCAGAAGACATTAAGCAATTGAACACCTTGCCTGGACTGTCAGAAAACCCCTCTGCAGTAGGACTCCTAAGGGTGGAAGAACAACGCGTGCCAATTGCGACCTCGACAGTGCACCGCCGGCAGTATCGGACGGATCGAGATGCCGTGATCCCCATCCACAAAATGATTCGGGAGCTGGAGAGCCAAGGGGTGGTCAGCAAAACCCACTCACCCTTCAACAGCCCCATCTGGCCTGTGCGCAAATCTGACAAAGAATGGAGATTGACTGTGGACTATCGTGGCTTAAATGAAGTGACTCCACCGCTGAGCGCTGCTGTGCCGGACATGCTGGAACTCCAGTACGAGCTGGAGTCCAAGGCAGCAAAGTGGTATGCCACCATTGATATTGCTAATGCGTTTTTCTCCATTCCTCTGGCAGCAGAATGCAGGCCTCAGTTTGCTTTCACCTGGAGGGGCGTGCAGTACACCTGGAACCGACTGCCCCAGGGGTGGAAACACAGCCCCACCATCTGCCATGGACTGATCCAGGCTGCACTAGAAAAGGGTGAGGCTCCAGAACACCTGCAATACATTGATGACATCATTGTGTGGGGGAGCACAGCGGCAGAAGTGTTTGAGAAAGGTGAGAGGATCATCCAGATACTACTAGAAGCTGGCTTTGCCATCAAGAAGAGCAAAGTCAAGGGACCTGCCCGAGAGATCCAGTTCCTGGGAGTGAAATGGCAAGATGGACGGCGCCAGATTCCCACTGAGGTCATCAACAAGATCACAGCTATGTCCCCACCAACCAGCAAAAAGGAAACACAAGCTTTCCTGGGTGCCATAGGTTTCTGGAGAATGCACATTCCTGAGTATAGCCAGATTGTGAGCCCTCTTTATCTGGTTACCCGAAAGAAGAATGATTTCCACTGGGGCCCTGAGCAGCAACAAGCCTTCACCCAGATCAAGCAGGAGATCGCTCATGCTGTAGCCCTTGGCCCAGTCAGAACGGGACCAGAGGTCAAGAATGTGCTCTACTCTGCAGCCGGGAACCATGGGTTGTCTTGGAGCCTTTGGCAGAAAGTGCCTGGGGAGACTCGAGGCCGACCACTGGGATTCTGGAGCCGAAGTTACAGAGGGTCTGAAGCCAACTACACTCCCACAGAGAAGGAAATCTTGGCTGCCTTTGAAGGAGTTCAAGCAGCCTCGGAAGTAATTGGCACAGAAACACAACTCCTCCTGGCACCCCGACTACCGGTGCTGGGGTGGATGTTTAAAGGAAAGGTTCCTACTACCCACCATGCCACTGACGCCACATGGAGCAAATGGATTGCCCTCATCACTCAACGCGCCCGTATTGGAAACCTGAATCGCCCTGGGATTTTGGAGATAATTACGAACTGGCCAGAAGGTGAAAACTTTGGTCTCACTGATGATGAGGAGCAGGTACAAGTGGCAAGGGCTGAAGAAGCTCCACCATACAACCAACTACCAGCAGAGGAGACCTGCTACGCTCTTTTCACTGACGGTTCCTGTCGCATCGTAGGGATGAACCGGAAGTGGAAAGCAGCCGTATGGAGCCCCACACGCCAAGTTGCACAAGCTACCGAAGGAGAAGGTGGATCGAGCCAACTCGCTGAACTCAAGGCCGTTCAGCTGGCTCTGGACATTGCTGAAAAGGAAAAGTGGCCAAAGCTCTACCTTTATACTGATTCATGGATGGTAGCCAATGCTCTGTGGGGCTGGCTGGGAAGGTGGAGAAAGGCCAACTGGCAACGTAGAGGAAAGCCAATCTGGGCTGCTGATATATGGAAAGACATTGCCTCTCGGGTGGAAAAGCTGACGGTGAAAGTCCGTCATGTAGATGCCCATGTCCCCAAAAGTCGGGCTAATGAGGAGCACCGGAACAACGAGCAGGTAGATCAGGCAGCAAAAATAGAGGTGTCAAAGATAGACTTAGATTGGCACCATAAGGGGGAGTTGTTCCTGGCTCGATGGGCTCATGATGCCTCAGGTCATCAGGGCAGAGATGCCACCTACAAGTGGGCACGAGACCGAGGGGTGGATCTAACCATGGACAGTGTTTCCCAGGTTATCCATGACTGTGAGACGTGTGCTGCCATCAAACAGGCCAAGAGAGTGAAGCCCCTATGGTATGGTGGGCGGTGGTCCAAGTACAAGTATGGGGAGGCCTGGCAGATTGACTACATCACACTGCCCCAGACACGCCAAGGCAAGCGCTACGTGCTGACCATGGTAGAAGCCACCACTGGATGGCTGGAGACTTTCCCTGTACCTCATGCCACTGCCCGGAACACCATCTTAGGCTTGGAAAAACAAGTCCTGTGGAGACACGGCACCCCTGAGAGAATTGAGTCTGACAACGGCACCCATTTCAAGAACAGCCTTATCAACACCTGGGCCAGAGAACATGGTATCGAATGGATATATCATATTCCCTATCATGCTCCAGCTGCCGGCAAAGTTGAACGGTGCAACGGACTCCTTAAGACTACCCTGAAGGCACTCGGTGGGGGAACATTTAGAAACTGGGAAATTAACCTGGCAAAAGCAACCTGGATGGTCAACACCCGGGGGTCTGTCAATCGAGCTGGCCCTGCTCAGTCAGAACCCTTACACGCAGTAGATGGAGATAAGGTCCCTGTAGTACATATGAAAGGTATTTTAGGGAAAACTGTTTGGATTAATCCCACCTCAGGCAAAGACCAACCCATTCGTGGGATTGTCTTTGCTCAAGGACCTGGTTACACTTGGTGGGTAATGCAGGAAGATGGGGAGACCCGCTGTGTACCACAGGGAAACTTAGTCTTAAGAGAGAACTGGGTGTAAGATTTCATGGTGTGCAGATGGAAATAGAATAAGGGGTGGATAATGTCCTGGGTTGTAAGATAAGCTTGTATTCCATTTGCCATCTGTCGAAGGCGAACCGGTTGGACAGGTTTTTTGTTATCTCTCTCAGAGACAATGGTTTGTGTATACACCTTTGACTGATTCAATGAAGGGCTGAAAAAATGTAACACCGTGAGGGGTCCCACCCAGAGGGGGGAAGCAGCTCGCTCTCTTCTTCGCGGGACTCCGAGAGAAGCAGCTCTCTCTCTCTCTTCGCGGGATTCCGAGAGAAGCAGCTCTCCCTCTTCTTCGCGGGACTCCGAGAGAAGCAGCTCTCTCTCTCTCTTCGCGGGATTCCCAGAAAAGCAGCTCTCGCTCTCTCTCTCTTCGGCGGCACTCGCAGCGAAGCAGCCGGCGCGCAGAGGCGACGGCAGCGGAGCTCAGAGGCAACCCCGGCGCAGAGGAAGACCGGCCCCACTGCCACCAGATCTTCAGAGGAAAACTATACCCTTCTAAAGATCACCACTTCAGCTGCAACTCATCAACTATTGCAAGGGAAAGCAATTGTCCCAGCAAACCTGATACTGGCAATCCTCAGGTTCTAGACCTTTTTCTTTCACTGGTTTTGTTTGTACCGATTGCATTTGCCTTTTTTTAAATTGTTGTCCAGTTTTCTCCTAGTAAAGAATTGTTACTCCCACTCCCATATCTTTGCCTGAGAGCCTTTTAATTTAAAGATCCTGGTAATTCAGGGGGAGGGGGGTTTGCCGTTCTCCATTGTACAGGAGGCTTTGCCCTCTTTCACAGACTCCTGTCTTGTCTAACCAAGACACACACGCTTCTGACTTTTGCAAATTAATAGTGCAAGTATATCTCTACGTGGCTGGATGGAATTACAAGGTTGTATAGGTCCAAACACCCATTCTAATACCTTTATATCCTCCTTCTTTCCCCCTCTGTCTTTTAACTGCTGAATGAGAGCACCTAACAGGTGTTTTGGCTGAGACAGAATAGTAATGTCTATGGATAAGTCAGGATCTCTGTGATCCACAGCTCTCTGTGCAACAGCAGTAGCAATATCCAGTACAATTGCGCATTGTTTGTCAGGGAAGTGAATTGGTGTAGCAGGATTTGTGCCTTTCAGCAGTGGTCGCAGTTCATCAAGATCAGCATTAGAAATACCAACAACAGGACGAAGCCATTCTATATCCCCCATAAATCGTTGCATGTCATGTAAGTTTTTTAACTGCAGATGCAAATCAACGTTCTGTGGCCGAATATGCATGTCAGAAATCACCCAGTCTAAATATTTCCAGGGAGCAGAACCCTGTATTTTCTTCGGAGCAACACACAAGTTTTTACTCAGTAACTGCGCAAGAATGAAAGCCTCCTGCTGAGCAGCGAACAAGCTTTCTTGTGCCAACAGAATATCATCCATGTAGTGATATATCACCATGTCAGGAAAAGCAGCTCCAACAGGTAACAGAGCAGCATCCACAAAAAGTTGGCACAGCACAGGACTGTTGCTCATTCCCTGGGGAAGGGTCGTCCACTGATATCTGCTCACTGGTGCCTCACGATTTAAAGAGGGTAAGGTAAATGCAAATCTTTTGGTATCCTTTTGGTGAAGGCCAATTAGAAAGAAACAGTCTTTTAAATCAATTATAAGGAGATTCCAACCATCAGGCAGCACAGCTGGATTTGGGAGACCTGGCTGTAAGGCCCCCATTGTTTCCATCTGGGCATTGACTGCACATAAATCATGCAGCAGATAAAATTTTCCTGATTTTTTCTTAATAACAAATATTGGAGTATTCCAGGGACTAGTAGAAGGTTTAATGTGACCTTGCTGTAACTGTTCAGTAACAAGGCAATGAGCTTGTTGTAGGCTTTCTCTTTTTAGCGGCCACTGCTTGATCCACACTGGATCATCAGATTTCCAGGTTAGGGGGATCGGGAAAGCCCAAGTAGTGACTGCTACTAAAAATTATCTTTTGTCACAAGGAGAGCACCTAGTTGCATGAGAATGTCATGGCCAATTAATGCTTGAACATTGTGTGGTAATGACATAAGAGTAACAAATTGTACACAAGTGGGACCATCCAGTGATAAACAAATTTTGCCCTTGCTCTTACAAACTGAAGCTGAACCTCCTACTCCCTCTACACCAGAGAGCATTTGGAGCAGAGGCCAGCTGCCAGGCCAGCTGGCAGTCCTTGCTGACAATGGTGATGTCAGCTCCAGTATCACGGAGTGCAGATAGCTGCAGTCTCTGTTGGCCATTTTCCAAAAGAACAGGAGCTTTTGGCCGTTCCTCCATCAGCAAACATAATAAAGCAATACCTCCTGTAGATCCAAAACCCTCTCATCCCCTCTGCTGTTGCATAACGGAAGAGGCAGCTTCTGTCAGCTGCAGAGTGGGTACAAGCTGAGCAATTTTGCTGCCATCAGGAATAATCAGAGGTAGATAAAATGTCACAGCAACAATAAGGATTTCACCTGTAAAATCAGCATCAATTATTCCAGGTAATACAAAAAGTCCTTTTAAACCTGATGAAGAACGACCCAAAAAAAGTGCACCACAAGGGTTTTCTTTATGCATCACTGGTCCTTGGATCCTGGTAGGGATCTTTACAGGCTTTCTATCAATTAACATAATGTCTATTGTGGTTGCCAGGTCCAGGCCGAGGCTTCCACTTGTGGCTGGCCAGAGGCAGCTGGCTGGCTGTAGCTGTTTGGGGCCTGCCACACAGGAGCCACTGCTGGGGTCTTCGTGCCATGGCTCTTCACGCTCCTCATCGCGTTTCCCGATTCTCTGCAGGCTTCAGTGGAGTGGGAGTTCATGGAACATTTGTTACACCACACTGTCCCTTCTCTGCAGTTATGACGAAAATGTACTATTTTCCCACACCTGAAGCACTTTGGACAAGGTTGTTGTTGCTTAGAATTATTTATAGGTTGCAATGGAGTTAGAGCAGCAAAGGCTTGCGTTTGGCCTTGCACCAAATCTTTCCCTACATCCCTGAGTGCCTCAACTAACATTGCCTGTCGACCTGCAGGAACTCTCAACATTCTCTCTAGCATTTCCTCTACTGATGCATCAATGCTCATTGTATTAAGAACACTTCTGGTAGAAACATTACAATTTTCTAAAATACACTGTCGTAAGAGACTTCCTTTCATAAATCTTGTACACAGGCTTGGTTAATGGCTTCAGTTACCCTATCAACAAAGGGGGCAAAAGATTCCTCTGTGCATTGCTTTATGGACATATAGGATGGAGACACTAGTGTTATTCTAACCCTGGAAATTGCTTCTTTAGCTAATTGCATAGCAGCTTTTAATTTCTCAGCCCCTACTTGTGCCTGCATCTCAATCGTGGAAAACTGTCATGTACCCATCAACTGTTCAACTGTCACCCCTTTTAAAGGATCATTTGGCTGTCGTAGAATTCCAGCAAAACGATCACTCAATTGAAGCCAGTGAGATTGCCACAGCATCAACTGAGACTGTGTCATAATCATTCTCATGATACCCTTAATGTCTTCTGGAAGAAGCAAACCTGAGCCCCATATGTAACCAAGCATTTGCTTTGCAGGCTCCCTGTGTAACCCACAGTCATTAACTGTTGCTCTTAATTGTGAAAGTAATTTCCAATCTAAAGGATGATAATTAGCTGTCATCCCTCCTGCTGGATTTGGTGTACAGACAACAGGGAAAGCCTGAAAATCTGTGTCAGTAATAGCAGAATACATGTCATTATCCTTATTACTTAGTGCCTTTTTTTTGATACTTAACCAATCTATTCTGTGTATTATTGGTTATTCTTTAGAAGTTTCTTGTTTAGCAAGAGCACCAGTAGGTATCATTAGAGCTCCTTTATGGTGGTTCTGAGCAATTTCATCCTGCAGCTGCTCTGCCTTGCTGTCCAGGAGTCTCTCATTCCCTGTTGCAAATTGTTCACTCCCAGGGAGGGGATCTGTGGGCAATTGAGCAGAACTAGAGGCAGGATTAATTGCAGGAAGAGCAGTAGGTTGCTTCTCATTTGGTCTGCTCCTTATCTCAATAATATTCCCTACTGGAGGAGTGGGATTGTAGTCTACCCCTAAGGAATGCATTCGTGGATTATTCACTCCTTCCAAGGTTGCAGTAGCGACAGCAGCAACTTTCTTTTCTGCCTGATACCTCTGCAAACAATTTATGACTGAACACCAAGCCTTCATTAGCTTTCAGGCAGCCTTATCACCATCTATCACCTTAAACCAAAGAAAGTTCCCAAATTCACTCCATTCTTTCTCATCAAAGAGATCCCCCAAGGCTTTAAACAAGCCTTGAGCTGGGCCATAATATGCCAGTGGATCTTTATCAAGATCTATATCAGCTAATTCACATTTCTTTAAGAAACTAGCTCATAATTGAAGAGTTACATTGCTTTCCATTATAATCTATACCTTTTTAGTGCAGCCTTTTGCACCTTGTAAGCAGGGTAGCTCCTCCCAGATGGTGAGTTTTGAGTTTTGCAGACTCAGGCACAAGAGTGACTCCTTATGCCAGCATCTGTCTCCTTTTAGCCTGCTGAACGCTGCTTTTTGGTGTTGTACTGGTCTCACTGTCCTGGTCACAGAGCGACTGGGCAGAGACCAAGTCCCTGGGGCGTAGACCGAGTCCCTGAGTTCGGGCACCAATATGATGACAGTGGTGGGGAAACAAGCACGCAATCAATATGATTGATACCAAACTCTCCTTTAATCAAAAAGCCACTTAACTTATGTAGGTATTTTACAAGCATAATCAGCAGTAAGCTCTCATTGGTTAATTTACAAAGGTCTTTGTTTTATTTGCCCTACTTGCAGTTAGAGCTGTAGCTAAGTTTTCAAGCCAAGTTCTCATCTCTAAGTCACGTCTTCCAAGGCCATTTCATCTTTGTTGAGCATATCTTCAAGGCTATGCCTGTCCTTACTATCTCATTCCCAAACCTTGTAAAACTATGCAGTTTCCCAGGCCTAGACACATAGCCGGGTTTCCAAGCTCTGTTCCCAGGCCAGACATAGCCTTATTCTGGAGTCTTCAACAGAGATTTTTAGGAACAGGTATTCCATAGAAAAATGGCCTTGTTCCAACAACTGTTCTCCAAAAACCCAGCTGCAACCACACTTGATTTCCAGGGCAAAACACTTGGTGCCGCTGCCCTGGGCTTCCCCATAAGGCACATGGGGGCTTTGGAGACCCCATAAGGTGCACAAGGGGCTTGGGTCCCTTTTGAGACACACAGGGATATTTTAGATTCCCTCTGAGACATGGAGGGCACTGGGGTCCACTGGAAGTCATGCATGAGATTTGGAATCCTATGTGGGCATGCAGGGGGGTTGGGATCTCTCCCAAGGTGTGCAGGGCGCTGGGGGTCTCTGCTGAGCACAGGACGGGGTTTGGGGTCTCCTTTCAGGTGTGGAGAGGGCTGTGGGCTCTCCTAAGCGTGCCGGTGCTTTGCGTCCCTCCTGCTGCAGGCAGTGGGGCTGGAGTCTCTTGTGAGGCTCGCAGGGGACGGAGCCCTCCCGGGTTCCTGCCGGGCCCGTCCGGCTCGGGGCTGCCGCGGCCCAGGGGCAGCCGCCGTGCCGGGACGGCTGTGGCGAGGGGCCGAGGCGGAGCTGCCCCGCCGGGTCGCGCTGCACGGGCACGGCACGGGCGGTGCTGAGCGCCGGGCAGGCGGCACCCCGAGCCCAGGGGCCACAGCCGCGGCCCTGCCTCCATCGGGGCCGGGCACAGACAGCCCCGCAGGCAGAGCGGCGGCACCGGCACCGCTCAGCGCCCGAGGGGACGGAACCGATGCCAGAGGAGCCCGGGGGGCCCTGAGCGGGGCCCTGGCGCTGCCCGCCCGGCTCTCCCGGGCCTGTGGCCATCCCGGGCGCCAAGGGCTCGCTCTGTGCCGCGCTCTCCCTGCCCAACGGGGCTCCGGGTCAGCACCCGGCTCCTGCCACTGCCTTGAGAACGCTGAGGGGCATTCGGGGGCGGAACTGAACTTGCCAGGGAGAGAATTCATAGGACACTTGTTTAGGCCTTTTACAGACTTGTTTAGGCTCTCTTCAAGTTGAGAAACAACTTAAAATCCCAGGCTAAATCATGTGGTTTAACCTGTGGGGATTCCTTGAAGATGCTTTGTCACTCCCAGTGGTGCCGTGTTGGAGGGTGCCACGGGAGACAAGACTCATGCTATCATGATCATCAAGTCTCAGTTTATTGTGACAGATTACACAGTTTATATATGTTCGTTAATTAGCTCATACATGTTGCAAAAGCCGAGCTCATGATTGGTTGCTATGTGACTTGTACTATTATCTTAAAACTATCTTTGTGAATGATACTCGCCTGTCCAGCTGGCCTTGCAGTTAGAACAGTGCAGTACTTCTTTGTTCTTCTCTATCTATTTCTATATACCAAGCAGTTTCAATATCCTGCTTTCTGCACACTATCTGCTCTTCAGGGTTATGCGAACTTTGCAGCGGTCACGTAGCCCTCCCTATTTGGATTGATTTTACAGTATCATGTCCCCTGTTGTACAATCATTCCTCTGTCAGGCTCTCTTCAGTGCCAGGCCAAATCCCAGCGAGCACCAACACCCAGGAGCTCTGATGCATGCAGCAGGGCTGGCACCAGGGAAACGAGACAACATCCCTACAGCTGCCCGCTCTGCCTGCAGGGTGTCACGCAACAGCAATGTTCCAGCAAGAACAGGCATTTGTACATCCTCAGGACGATATGCTCTTGTGGTCCTGGTGGTGGATCAGAGACAAAAAACAAAAGTGACAGACTAAACTTGACTGCAAGAGAGGGATGGCTCAGCAGAGGACCTGGGGACCTGTGGTGCCAGCCAGTGACCGGCCACTCGGACACAGCAGGAAGGCCCCAGACTATCACACTTCAGCTGGCAGGGTATAAAAGCCCAGAGGTTCTTTGTTCAGGGTCCCCCAGAGGCACCAGCTCAAACTGCCACTGTTCCAGCACAATAAAATTGTTTTAAGGATCCAGAGGTCTAACACTCTGCTATGGAGGACATTCCACATTTCCAATCTTTTGGGCACTTAGGACCTTCTGATTTTGCTTTGCACTCAAGAAAAATAAACCCCCAAATGTGCACTCCTTTAGTCTTTCCTCCTTTTATGTTCATCTGATTTTTAAATTGTTGTCTGCTATCTTGTGCTTATCCTTCCAAAATTCCTGTGCCTATTTAAGTCCAGCCTGGGATGGTGCACACAATTTGTTTAGTTCTGCAGAGATAGATCCCCAGCAATCCTGCTGACCACACCCATTTCAATGTTGCAAAAACCTAACTCTGGGCTGCAGTATGTGAATCCCACTCTGGTGTGTGAGATGGCAGAGCACCAGAGCAGGCACTGAAGAAGGGGCATTCTGTAGATTGGTGGAGTCACTACCAGAACTCAGTCTAGCTCTTAAAACTCCGACACCATACCAGGAGTGGGGAACTCCCTCACTATGGGCATTTACCAAAGCAGAACCTTTAGAGCCACTTGCTCTAAGGTGCCAGACATAAGCCACAACAGGGACCGGGCAGAGGAGAGAGGAGGCAGCTCTCCGTCTTGAGGCTCCACAAGAAAGAGTTTATTTCAGGTGAAGAGAGCAGAAACAAAGAGCCCCAGGCACTCCTGTGCAAGATCCACCAAGAGCAATTCCTCAGGGGAGAAGTGACGGGATCACATCCAGCGTCTGGAGACCATTGGGGTAGGAGGGTGGAGAGGATGGGTCACAGGGGCCAGTGGGGCCTTGAGGAATTGGGGCATCCCAAAGGGGTGTTGCAATCAGGGATTGGCCTGATGTGACAGTGACAGGGAAGGTTCGGGGACCATGGGGCTGGGTTGCTGTGACAGGCAGGGAAAGAGCTGGAACAAGGGGTGGGGAATGGCATGAGGGTCAGCTTTGAGGGAGGGTAAAACCCAGGGGTGAACAAACTCAGGGAGAACATGGGGGTACAACAGAACAAACCATCTAACAAGGAAACAATAAAATAAATTTGTACGTCTACAATCAAGAGCATCTGCAGGGACACAGTCTGACCAGCAATGTCAGCAGGCAAAAGAAAGGTTTTGCTGAGCAATGGCCCTTGGATGAAGCAAAACATTTACAGACAGGGCAGTTTATTTGTACAGAAGGGAGTGGACTCTGGGGGTACAGCTAAGGCCATGAGGTCACAGCAGGCTCTGGGGTCACAGCAGGCTGAGCTCACAGCAGGCTCTGAGGTCACAGAGGTCCCAGAGCCCCGTGGTTGCAGAGCACCACAAGGCCCCAGCAGGCAGTCCTGGAGCACAACTGCTGCGGCAGCAGCGGCGGTGGCAGCAGTGGTGCTGACATTGGGACAGCGGCCTCAGGACAGTGGTGGCAGCGAGAGCGGCGGGACTGGCACAGGGCAAGGCACCATGGCCCTTGCTCTGCGCCTCCTCCTCCTGCTCCTCCTGGCCGTGGCCCTGCCTGCCAGGGCTGCCCAGGCTGCTCCGCTGCAAGTGCGGGGAGCAGGTGAGCCAGCAGCCTGGCTGCCCTTTCCCAGGACAGCGCTCCCTGCTTCCCGGGAAGTGCTGTGGATGGTTTTCCCTGGGCTTTAGGGAGGGTTTCCTCTGTGGGAGGGAGTGAAGACTCGTGCGCCCTGGGCTGATCCAGCTGCCCTCCCAGGGATGTGGCCCAGGGCTTACAAAAGTGTGGAGACTGGCCAAGAGACAGCCCAGAGCTGCCCAGACCCCTGTGCAGCTTTGGCCTTGTCCTTTCACATCTGGCTCCCACAGCCTTGCCCCGAGCCCCTTGCAGTGCCAAGTTCCCACAGGCAGAGGGGGATCCCAGCACATCAGGAACTGGTTCTCATCTGTGCTCCCTTCTAGATGAGCATGCTAGGAAGGCTTCTCCAGCATCTTGGCTCCATGAAGATTTCCTGCCTCTTAAGGCTCGTGCAGGTATACTGATAATGTTCCTAAAAGAATAATCACTGACAACCTGGCAGGAACCAGCTGACAGAAGCTTCTGTTGCTATTGAGTTGCAGGTGTGGCTGCAGGGAGGACCTTTCAGGCTCCTTTCCTGGTTGCTGAACACAAATCCGGCTCCCATCGCAGGGGTGAGTTGTGTGTCCCTGATGACACCACAGGCTGAGCCATGGTTTTGTGGGATCCATCCATCTGAAATGCAAATACTCCTCTTAAGGGAAGAACAAACCTACAGGAAACAATAAGGCTCTAGAGACATACAAACACATAGAGAAGATGCTGAGTGATCTGGAGAGACGCCATGGTGGGTGCATTTCCCTCCCCCTTCCCCTGGGACCCAGAAGCCAGGATCTTTCCCTGCACATCTGGACAGGCTGTGCTTGACACAGTGGGAAGGGATTCATGGCAGCCTCGCTGCCCCAGTGCTGCTCTCACGGCCTACAGGGCTGTTACCAAGCCTGGGCTGGCTGCAGCTTCTCCCCAGCCTCTGCAGGAAGGCATTTGGCACTAGCTCACAGGGAGCCCATGGCCCATGCACACCCTGAGATCCCCTGAAATTTCCCAGTCACTGAGCACTTCTGGAGGGGCAGATGTTTGGAGGAGGGTGGGCCCTGGAGCAGCCCCTATAACCTGGTCTTTATCCTGAATCTCATCCATGACTTAGACAAGCTTTGCCTCCTGAAGATGCCCCCTTCCTGCTGGGGAACAGCCCCACCTGATCCAGCTTTCCCTTTTCCTTTCCCCAGAGATGGAAGGAGAGGCTGTGCTGAAGGCTGAGCTTCCCAGTGGAAGCAGTGGCTCACTGTCAGCCTCTGCTGCAGGAAGGGAGGCGCTGCCAGGCACAGTCACAGGAGGTAATTGCTGTGCCTCTGGGCCTGAGCCCTGCTGAGCCTTGAGCTGCCCTCTCTGCTGCTTGGCAGTGCGGGCTCACAGCATTACCTGAGCCCCTTGAAGTGCTCACTTCCCCATAGAAGGGGGGGATCCCAGCACACCATGGAACATTTCCCATCTGAGCTCCTTTCTAGGTTGGGACCGTGACTTGCAGCGTTTGGAAAGACTGGTAAACCACGGTTTAAGGATCTTGGAGTCTGGTAAAGGTAGGTTACAGCAAACCTTTCCTAACAGAGAAATCATTGTCCAGATAAATATTTATGTGAGATTTCCTCTAAGATCCTTTGAAGTTTGATGGATTCTGGAAATCCTCTCCCCCAAATTCCTACTCCTGTGCCCAACAGCAATCCCACAGGAGGATCGCTGTCAGTGGGAGGAAGGAGCATTTAGCTGTCCATCTTCCACCCATGTACAATGTCAGTGTGTCCTTCTGTGTGCTCTGTGCAGCCCCAGAGAAGAGCAGAGAGGGAATGGGCTGAGCCCAGGGCTGTGCCCCAGGGCTGAGCCTTTCACAGCTCCTTTGCTGGCCCCAGGGAGCCTGAGCTGCTCCTGCTGCTGCTGCCAAGCCCTGGCCTCGGCTGGGGCTGGGTTTAGAGCTGCTGGCAGCTCCAGGGAGTCCTTTCTGCCCCAACTCTCCCACAAGGGGCTCCTTCCATCCCAGTGCGGGGCCACCGCGGGCTCGTGGTCCCCCTGCCCCTGCTCCTGAGTGCAAGGCAGAGCTGAGGGAATGCCTTGGAGGGCACCAATCACCCAGGGCCACTCACTGCCACTGCGGCCTGAAGGAGAATCTTCAGCAGTGTCACCGTCCTGCCTTTCTTTGCAGCTGAACGTGAGGATGAAGAGGATCTGGATGCCCAACCCATCCCCATCACTGAGCCTCTGGGAGATGGTGAGGGTAAGTCAAGGCCTTTTTCCCCTGTGAGAGCTGCCAGCTCAGAGCCCAAAGCTCGGCCAGGGGGGCATTGCTGCAGGTGCCAGGACAGAATCGTGCACGTGTGTGCCCTGGCCCTGGGCCATCCCCTCACCGCTCCTGGGGCTCAGTGCTGCCCATGCAGATCTGCAGCGATGACAGAAGCTCCTGTGGTTGTTGAGTTTCAGGTGTGGCCACAGAGAAGACTTTCCCAGGTCCTTTGGTGGATGTTGCTCGCAAGCCCATCTCCCATCACAGGGGTGAGTACTGTGTCCTTGCTGACTCCACAGGCTGAGCATGGGTTTTTGGGATCCATGCCTGGGAAATGGAAATATTTCTCTTGAGGTCCCCTGAGAGGAAAGAACAAACACAGAGGAAGTAGTAAATCCCGGCAGGAATCCAAACATCTGGAAGAAATCCTGAGTGATCTGGAGAGACAGCATGGTGGGTGCATTTCCCTCCCCCTTCCCCTGGGACTCAGCAGCCAGGATCTTTCCCTGCACATCTGGACAGTCCCTGCCTGGCACAGTGGGAAGGGATTCATGGCAGCCTCGCTGCCCCGCTGCTGCTCTCATGACTTTCAGGGCTCTTTCCCAGCCTGGGCTGGCTGCAGCTTCTCCCCAGCCTCTTCAGGAAGGCATTTGGCACCAGCTGATAGGGAGCTCAAATTGCACCATGGGCCTGAGATGCCTGCAATTTCCTGCTCTCTGGGGTGATGCAGAGAGGCAGCTGTTTGCTGGAGGGTGGAGTTTTGGAGCAGCTCCAAAACTCTGGGCATTTGCCTTGTCTTTATCCACCTCTTTGGACAAGTATTGCTGGGAGCAGAAGAGCACAGCAGAGAGGAATTATAGCATGCAGGCTCAGGGCTTTGGGCACTGAGCAGTCCTGTGCCAAGAGGCGGCAAGGTGCCTGCAGACCCCAGCTCTGGGGGAAACAGAGAGTGAGAATGTGCTGGCCATATCCACCGTGCTGCCAGCTCAGCAGTGCAGCATAGCAATGGCTCACTCTTCCCATTGCTCCCAAGATGCAGCTGGCACCTCAACACGTGCTGACAAAATTTGGAAAAGCATGAGAAGAGATTTCTGCTGGGGAACATCTTGTTTGATGAAGTTGATGGCCATTGTGGCTGCTGCAGCACTTGGCCTGATGATGTGCTCTGCTGGAATCTGGTATTTCTGCATGAGAAAATGGTGAGTGTTTTGCTGATCTCATTCTCCAAGAGCTTCCTTTAAAGGCTGCTGATAGTCAGGGAAGATTCCCAGTGAGGCTGCAGTGGAGTTGTGGCCAGTCCATGGCTGTCCAAAGAACTCTGCTGAGGGTTCTGCTGCTGCCCAGTGCTTTCCTTGGCCTCTTCATTGCTGGGCCTTGTCCTGGGGGGCCGCTGGGGCTGCAGCCAGTGCTGGCTCCCCCTGAGGCTGCCTGGCCAGGAGCAGCCCCAGGGGCACAGGGCAGAGGCACAGCAAGGTGGGGAGGAGAAAGAGCGGGGACGAGATGGCCCCTGAAAGGCAGAGGCGCTCTGGGGCCCGCTCCTGGCCAGGGAGCCTGCCCAGAGCCGTCCCCTGCTCGCCGGGGCCTCGAGGGGCAGCTGTCCAGCTGGGCCAAGGTGTGCCAGCCGCTCCAGCCGTGCTGGGGAGCCTTGCCAGCTCTGGGCCCTGCTGTGCAGGAGGGTCCCTGTGTGCCACTGGCAGCTGGGGCCTCAGCCACTGCTCTCTCCCAAGGTGCTGCTGCTGTGCATCTTCAGAAGACGAGCCTAACAACTCAGGCAGACAGAACATGACCCGTGTTCCCAGCTCTTCGCGTCTGTCCCCATCTGCCCTGCCACAGCTTCTAGACCGTCTGGAGCCATTCCCAAAACACACCCGTCCACAACGAGACCCTCTGCCCCTGAGCCCCCTGGCCCTGTTCCCCTACCATGTTTGAAGTTGGGCGGGCCCCGTCTCCCACGGCAGGACTTGGCCCATATTTTATGTTAAAATAAAGTGATGAGTTGTCAGAGATATGTCCAGGTGTTTCCACCAGCAAAGCCCAGCCGGCACCAGCCCTGGCTGAGCTCCATGGCCAGGAGCAGCCGTGGATGCCCACGGTGAGGGCAGGCAGGAGCCAGGCAGGGGCTGCTGTGACCTGCGGCGGGGCCCCGAGGGGCTGGGGGAGCCCATGCTGAGCGTCCCGGGGCTGAGGGCACATCTCCTTCAGTGGGATCATCTGGGTCTGGGCTTCATGAGGCACTCAGGGATATTGTGGGGTCTCTGCTGAGCTGTGCAGGGATCCCTCAGGAGGCTCTCAGGAGTATTTATGGCCTCTCCTAAGGTGTGCAGGGATCCCTCATGAGCTGTGCAGCAGCAGGGTAAACTTGAGGGTTTTTTTCCCTCTTCTCAGCACAGCAAAGGGACACTTGGCTAAGGTTTTGCAAAGCTGGGAGAAAGCCTCTTGCAAACCTTTGGGCTCCGCCTGTTCATGGGGAAGATCCACAGCCTTGTGCCTTGGCCTGATGGTGCAAATATCCTCCCAACACATCCCTGTTTTTGCAAAAATCAAGGTTTTGTGCTCATTAATCGGGAAAGTTGTACGGGTGGCCTGCAGCTAATGTTCTTTTGTTGGCTGCACCCCAGTCCGTGCTCAGGTCTAAATAACTGACACAGCCTCAAGCTGCTCTTCAGACTGATTTGATCAAAGGCACTGAAGCTCTGCTGACTACAAATTGTCCAGGAAAACAAGCACAGGAACTTGGCTAATGTCGGTGACAAAAGCAGAATGCAGAGTTGAACCTGTGAGGCCACCTCACTGCCATCTCCCCCCACCCATTTATTTTGAATTGATTTAATATTCGGAGTGCCAGTTCTTGCATGAAATGGGCCCTCAGCAAGGAGCTGCTGGGCCTCCTTGTGGTAAACAGGCAAAATGAAATTAAAAGAAGGCGGATGGCTTTAAAAGAAATGTGCCTGTTTATTAAAACTTAGAACAACAGAGGAGGAGGCCTCAGGGTAAGCCGAGGGCCTGCGTGACAAGCCAGAGGTAGCTCTTACAGTGCTGCATAACAAGGTGTTCCTGCAGACACGAGGTACCCTCGAAAGAGCCCGGGGGCTCCGCACCCAGGGATTTTTTAAACTCTCCTGGGGGTGCTTGGTTGGTGCGCTTTGGATCCTCTGGCCCACTGGTCCTTGTCTGGGTCACTGAGAGCTCTGTAAGATGGTGCAGTCCTGACCAATCATTTTGGAACACAGCAATCTTACTGGGTGGCTCGTTTCCCAGTCGTAGTTCCAGTTGCTGTCATCACACCAGGATTTGACTTTTCTAGAAGATTCTTACTCTAGCACCTTCTTACCACCCCCCTTTCTCTGTTTAATAGCCATATACATACACTTTAACAACTGTACATTCAACTCAATAACTTACTATATTAATCATATAACAACTCATTATAGTACTTAACAATCCATAATAATATATAATTAACCATCAATAACTCCGCCTATGAAAGTGAATTTATTTATAACTTCCTGGGTGTCTCCGTTTGTGCTCCCAGTGCTTCTGGTTTGGTTTGGCTGGGAAATTTGTCCATCATGCCTCTCTTCTGTTTCCTATCATTCCAATGCATGGCCCTTTCCCGCTGCTTGGCATTTGAATACTCTGATTATTTGACTGGATAACTTACATCTTGCACTTCATCACATTAAATTGTGTTAATCAGACTCTGTCCTGTCATGAGTTTCCGGAACACATTTCCAAGCCTTCCAGCTGTAGCCCAAGGGAAGCTGTTTCTGTCTTGCATCACAAAACTGGCTGTTTTTTTGCAAAGACAGCCCTTTACAAAGGCCTTGTTGTGTGCATTAACATCCGAGGGGCTGTTTTCCAAGACAGACAAAAAACCCATGAACAAACAGCAGACCAACCAAACAACATAATAAAAAAAGGTACTTTCTTTTTAGCTCGTGCTTTCAGTGTTTTCCAAGCTGGCCTCCTTTTCCACTGCAGTATTTTTCTTTGCACAGAAACAACCCCTTGCCAGATGATGTGACGTAACAAGGAAAACACAACTCACACACAGTGGATATATTAAAGCTAAACATGCAGACTCCCATTATCACAATCATCATCATTTATGTTGCTGTTCATTTTTATGTCAGATTGTTTTCAGAAGGGTGAGAACAGTATCTCAGGTCCCCTGGCTAGTTTGACACCATAGCCACTTCTTATGTCTCTTATTATTTGTCCTTCCTGTAGTTTCTCTGCCCATTTGTTGCTCCTGGATCTCTGCCTCCTTCACCTGATTTTTATCTTTTTCTGGATTTGTGGGGATTATTCTGTTGGTGGGTTTTTTCGGTTGTGTTTTTTTTTTTTCTTGTTTTTCTTGGTTTTTTTTTTTTTTTTTTTTGGTGCTTCTTTTGTTTGCCTGTTTTTTTTGGTCACAGTTTTACTTTTGTTTTTCGCTTTTTGGATTTTTTTTCATCCATTTAACAGCAGAAAAGACCTTGTGATTTGTATGGTCAAGTTTTGATACACAGGTGTTGCACATAAGGGTTGTTTTTGTTTTTAAAAGTAATCTCAGACACACACCTGCAAGCCCCTGTGATTGGAGAACTGAGTGCTCTCAGACAGCAAATTGTGCATGAATAGGAAATTTGTAGTTCCTATCTCCATTACACATGGCAAAATGTAAAGTGGCTGGAATGGTGCCAATTCTAGCCTTGCTTTTGCCTTCTTTTGCTGCCGTGCCATAAAACCATGCCAGAGTCATCAATGAGCTGGGTTCTCCCAGGATGGGTGTGCAGGGATGATCCCTCAGCTCCTGTGTGCACCTGGTGTGCACCAGGCCAGGCACGCGACCGTCATCCACAGCCAGCCTCTGTCTGCAAAGAGAGCAGGGAGCTGCAGCTCTGAGGAACTCTGGGCTTAGGGAGCAAACAGACCAAATCCCTCATTCATATCAGTCACTTCACTTGAGGGTTTTCTGCTAATAGATTTTTATCTTCCTGCCCAGAGCTGGAAAAAAATAACCCTGGCAGTTTGCTTCTGCTGTGAAGAGACTCTTGTCAACAGGTTCCAGGGCTGCTTCTTCTTGGAACTAAAAGCAGAGCAAAACTCTTCTGTTGGTCACATCAAACCAACATAAGTTTCATGAGTCTGTGAAAGACATAAGAATGTAAATATTATTTCATATTATTGTACTTACTGTTTTCTAGGTCAGTGGAGTAATTAGGTCATCATTCACTATATCAAATAACTGGAATAAGCTCTGGAAAAGGAGGTTTATTTAAAACTAAGATTATTGAAACTATGTTTTAAAAAATGGAAGGAATTTAATGAGGAAAACTATATGGTAAAAATAGAGTTAAACTTCTCCCCACTCCAAGCTTTGACAAGTGGGTGATCCTTTCTGAAACTTCCACTGCCAACTTTTATGGTGATCCATTTGGAAATGTCCCTGAGGATAGGTGGAGTTATTTGGGAACTGCTTGTCTTAACCTGGGAAACGGATTATTATTTTTAGTGGTATAAACCTGTACTGCTTCAAGATTCACAACCACAGTCGTGATTTTTGGCTCACTGCATGGATGCCTGTTCTGAATTAAAACAATGTTTGTGAGGCAGCTGAAGAGCTTAGACCTCAGAGATCAAAATTCCTGGGAGGAGGAGGAGGAAGGAAGGATAAAATCTTGTTTCAAAGGTGGTTTCTTCAATCCTAGGATGCCAGAAGTATGGTAGACTACACCTGTCTCCAAATGTCATTCAATTACAGAAAAACCCTCTGCAGTGCCAGACACCAAGACAAATTACTCGACACTTTGCCTCACAATGCATCAGCATTAATTCTAGTGAGAGGTAGACCTTAGGTGCAGTCTGATTAGAGTAAATCAACATGGTGTCAATGGCGACAAGAATTTGCTTGTGAACAGATGATTATGTCCCACTCAAAAATGAGCAAAATTTGCCTTGACTTGGAAGAAAGTAGACAGGGAGCAATGCAGTATTTGGGTTTTATCCAGTGATAAAATGGGGCAAGAAGCTGTAACAACTTATCTGTTCTACAGAACACAAGTAGTGATACAGCCAAGAGTACACCCACACAAGAAAGGGATTTTCAGGACATTCCTTTATTTCTTAACATGGAACGGGCAGCAAAATGCTGCCATTGGTCTGAACTGGAAGCCGTGTTCCTCTCCTGTTTCTCCTTGAGCACACTGTGTGTTATTTGCAGACTTCACTGCCCAGCCCATCAATCCTCTCTTGGCCATTTGCTAAATGGCACAACTACCAAAATACAGGTGCCAGCATAATCAGCCCAGCACTAATCCAGCACTTCTTTGATGCTGCACAGGAGCACAGAATGGCTTGGGTTGGAAGGGACATTTAAAGGCCATCTCGTCCCATGCCCTGCAGTGAGCAGGGACACCTTTAACTAGGTCAGGCTGCTCAGAGCACGAGCTCGAATGTCTGCAGGGTTGATGTCCACCTCTGGGCAACCTGTGCCAGGGTTTCAAAGCCTACAGTTTTAAAGAATGGGTTTCTTTTGTCTAGTCTGAATCGACTGTCTTTTAGATTAAAAACAATCCCCCTCGCTCTGGTCACAAAGGGCCCTACTAAAAATTCTGTCCCATCAGTTTTACCCTGAAGGTACTGAAAGGCAGCAATCAGGTCTCCCTGGAGTCTCCTCTCTTCCAGGAGGAACAGCCCCAGCTCTCCCAGCCTATCTCCAAAGCAGAAGGGCTCAAGCCTTCACAGCATTTTGTCCCTTCTCTGGACTAGACCCAACAGAACCATGTCCTTCCTGTGTTGGGAGCCAGAGCTGGATGCAGTACTCTTGTCGTTGTAGAGATGGAGATAATGCAAAGCAACACACTCCATTTCCAGAAGGCTTCAAAGCCTGTTTTTAGTCTAGCATGAATGCTTTTTCTACATTCTTACAAAGCATGTAAGTTTACACTTTACTCATTGGTCACAAGAGACAAGCAAAGTACTTATTGGAATAGGCAGTTGCTGGTCTTCCTTATTCATCCTTCTTTCTTGGTTTGTATATCAACGCCCTTGGTAGAAAATTCTTTTGGGGTAAACATGGATCCTCTTATCAAACTTCTCTCTGGCTCACCAAAGTTGCTGTAAATTGCGTGAATCTTTAAAATTAGAGGGTTTTGGGAAAGCTGCAAAAGGCAGGCCTCAGAGACAGCAAAACTGCAACTAAAGCTAAGCACTAAGATTTGTCAGCAGAAAAATTATGTAAGGAGTAGAAAAATTAGGACAAATAGAACAATGGTCTGTGTATTAACATGTGGCTAGAAGAACTCCCGAAGCTACAGAATAGTATATTTAGCAAGATATTAGGAAGTTCTAAGCTTACTAATGGAGCTCTGGGCATTGGGTTTTAAGGCTTAAAATACAAGTAGGTATTGTATTGGAAAGAAGCAAGCATTTTTTTAAACAATAGTACGTGTGCTTATAGTGGTTGGATAAATCAATTGTCAGCATGCTTTTGCTTTGTATGACTGGTCAAAATCTTTTAAAGTACATTGTAAAATTAAGTTCTTTGTCTGCTGCCGGGGATGTGAGCTGCTGGCATCTACCCATTGTCACAACCATGTAATGAGACTGATGCTAGCAAAGAAACAGCTCGAGACGTGTTCCTCAGCAGTCCTGTTCCATTCCTCATTTGTACATAAACCCCTGGCCAGCAATATAAAACATCTTCTACAGTACTCCAGGTGGAGTCTCACCAGAGCAGAGCGGTGCAATCACCTCCTTCAACCTGCTGGGCATTTTCCTTTGAATACACGTCTGCCTCATGTCCAGCCTCTCCTCTAGCAGCAGCCCAAGTCCTTCTTGGCTGGGCTGCTCTCCATCCCTTCATGCCCCAAGCTGTGAGATCAGCTGGGCTGGGACTGTGTCACAGCCCTTGGGCAGAGCTGCTGTGCAGGATGAGCTCACTCCCAGAGAAGGCAGAACCCACTCCAAAGGCAACTCCAGCCTGGCCATGAGGTCACAGCAGGCTCTGGGGTCACAGCAGGCTGAGCTCACAGCAGGCTCTGAGGTCACAGAGGTCCCAGAGCCCCGTGGTTGCAGAGCACCACAAGGCCCCAGCAGTCAGTCCTGGAGCACAACTGCTGCGGCAGCAGCGGCGGTGGCAGCAGTGGTGCTGACATTGGGACAGCGGCCTCAGGACAGTGGTGGCAGCGAGAGCGGCGGGACTGGCACAGGGCAAGGCACCATGGCCCTTGCTCTGCGCCTCCTCCTCCTGCTCCTCCTGGCCGTGGCCCTGCCTGCCAGGGCTGCCCAGGCTGCTCCGCTGCAAGCGCGGGGAGCAGGTGAGCCGGCAGCCTGGCTGCCCTTTCCCAGGACAGCGCTCCCTGCTCCCCGGGAAGCGCTGGGGATGGTTTTCCCTTGGGCTTTAGGGAGGGTTCCCTCTGTGGGAGGGAGAGATCCCCCCTGGGCCCTGGGCTGATCCAGCTGCCCTCCCAGGGATGTGGCCCAGGGCCTACCAAAAGTGGGGAGACTGGCCAAGAGAAAGCCCAGAGCTCCCCAGGCCCCTGTGCAGCTTTGGCCTTGTCCTTTCACATCTGGATCCCATGGCCTTGCCCCGAGCCACTTGCAGTGCCCAGTTTAGACAGGCAGAGGGGGATCCCAGCACACCAGGAACTGGTTCTCATCTGTGCTCCCTTCTAGATGAGCATGCTAGGAAGGCTTCTCCAGCACCTTGGCTCCATGAAGATTTCCTGCCTCTTAAGGCTCGTGCAGGTATACTGGTAATGTTCCTAAAAGAATAATCACTGACAACCTGTCAGGAACCAGCTGACAGAAGGTTCTGTGGCTATTGAGTTGCAGGAGTGGCTGCAGGGAGGACCTTTCAGGCTCCTTTCCTGGTTGCTGAACACAAATCCGGCTCCCATCGCAGGGGTGAGTTGTGTGTCCCTGATGACACCACAGGCTGAGCCATGGTTTTGTGGGATCCATCCATCTGAAATGCAAATACTCCTCTTAAGGTCCTCCAAGAGGTAAGAACAAACCTACAGGAAACAATAAGGCTCTAGAGGCATACAAATACATAGAGCAGAAGCTGAGTGATCTGGAGAGACGCCGTGGTGGGTGCATTTCCCTCCCCCTTCCCCTGGGACTCAGCAGCCAGGATCTTTCCCTGCACATCTGGACAGGCTGTGCTTGGCTCAGTGGGAAGGGATCCATTGCAGCCTCGCTGCCCCACTGCTGCTCTCACGGCCTGCAGGGCTGTTTCCCAGCCTGGGCTGGCTGCAGCTTCTCCCCTTCCTCTGCAGGAAGGCATTTGGCACCAGCTGATAGGGAGCCCAAACTGCACCATTGTCCATGCATACCCTGACATCCCATGCAATTTCCCAGTCACTGAGGACATCTGGAGGGGCAGATGTTTGGAGGAGGGTGGGCCCTGGAGCAGCCCCAATATCCTGGTCTTTATCCTGAATCTCATCCATGACTTAGACAAGCTTTGCCTCCTGAAGATGCCCCCTTCCTACTGGGGAACAGCCCCACCTGATCCAGCTGTCCCTTTTCCTTTCCCCAGAGATGGAAGGAGAGGCTGTGCTGAAGGCTGAGCTTCCCAGAGGAAGCAGTGGCTCACTGGCAGCCTCTGCTGCAGGAAGGGAGGCGCTGCCAGGCACAGTCACAGGAGGTAATTGCTGTGCCTCTGGGCCTGAGCCCTGCTGAGCCTTGAGCTGCCCTCTCTGCTGCTTGGCTGTGCGGGCTCACAGCATTACCTGAGCCCCTTGAAGTGCTCACTTCCCTATAGAAGGGGGGGATCCCAGCACACCGTGGAACATTTCCCATCTGTGCTCCTTTCTAGATTGGGACCGTGACTTGCAGCGTTTGGAAAGACTGGTAAACCACGGTTTAAGGATCTTGGAGTCTGGTGAAGGTAGGTTATCAGCAACCCTTTCCTAACAGAGAAATCATTGTCCAGACAAATATTTATGTGAGATTTCCTTTAAGATCCTTTGAAGTTTGATGGATTCTGGAAATCCTCTCCCCCAAATTCCTACTCCTTTGCCCAACAGCAATCCCACAGGAGGATCGCTGTCAGTGGGAGGAAGGAGCATTGAGGTGTCCATCTTCCACCCATGTGCAATGCCAGTGTGTCCTTCCATGTGCTCTATGCAGCCCCAGAGAAGAGCAGAGAGGGAAGGAGCCGGGCCCAGGGCTGTGCCCCAGGGCTGAGCCTTTCACAGCTCCTTTGCTGGCCCCAGGGAGCCTGAGCTGCTCCTGCTGCTGCTGCCAAGCCCTGACCTCGGCTGGGGCTGGGTTTAGAGCTGCTGGCAGCTCCAGGGAGTCCTTTCTGCCCCAACTCTCCCACAAGGGGCTCCTTCCATCCCAGTGCGGGGCCACCGCGGGCTCGTGGTCCCCCTGCCCCTGCTCCTGAGTGGAAGGCAGAGCTGAGGGAATGACTTGGAGGGCACCAATCACCCAGGGGCACTCACTGCCACTGCGGCCTGCAGGAGAATCTTCAGCAGTGTCACCGAAGCTGTTCTGTCCTGCCTTTCTTTGCAGCTGAACGTGAGGATGAAGAGGATCTGGATGCCCAACCCATAGCCATTACTGAGCCTCTGGGAGATGCTGAGGGTAAGTCAAGGCCTTTCCCCCTGCGAGAGCTGCCAGCTCAGAGCCCAAAGCTTGGCCAGGGGGGCATCGCTGCAGGTGCCAGGACAGAACCATGCAAGTGTGTGCTCTGGCCCTGGGCCATCCCCTCACCGCTCCTGGGGCTCAGTGCTGCCCATGCAGATCTGCAGAGATGACAGAAGCTCCTGTGGCTGTTGAGTTTCAGGTGTGGCTGCAGAGAAGACTTTCCCAGGTCCTTTGGTGGATGTTGCTCGCAAGCCCATCTCCCATCACAGGGGTGAGTAGTGTGTCCCCGCTGACTCCACAGGCTGAGCATGGGTTTTCTGGGATCCATTCCTGGGAAATGGAAATATTTCTCTTGAGGTCCCCTGAGAGGAAAGAACAAACACAGAGGAAGTAGTAAATCCCGGCAGGAATCCAAACATCTGGAAGAAATCCTGAGTGATCTGGAGAGACAGCATGGTGGGTGCATTTCCCTCCCCCTTCCCCTGGGACTCAGCAGCCAGGATCTTTCCCTGCACATCTGGACAGTCCCTGCCTGGGACTGTGGGAAGGGATCCATGGCAGCCTCGCTGCCCCGCTGCTGCTCTCAGGACCTGCAGGGCTGTTTCCCAGCCTGGGCTGGCTGCAGCTTCTCCCCAGCCTCTGCAAGAAGGCATTTGGCTCCAGCTGATAGGGAGCTCAAATTGCACCATGGGCCTGAGATGCCTGCAATTTCCTGCTCTCTGGGGTGATGCAGAGAGGCAGCTGTTTGCTGGAGGGTGGAGTTTTGGAGCAGCTCCAAAACTCTGGGCATTTTCCTTTTCTTTATCCACCTCTTTGACAAGTATTGCTGGGAGCAGAAGAGCACAGCAGAGAGGAATTATGGCATGCAGGCTCAGGGCTTTGGGCACTGAGCAGTCCTGTGCCAAGAGGCGGCAAGGTGCCTGCAGGCCCCAGCTCTGGGGCAAACAGAGAGCGAGAACGTCCTGGCCGTATCCACCGTGCTGCCAGCTCAGCAGTGCAGCATAGCAATGGCTCACTCTTCCCATTGCTCCCAAGATGCAGCTGGCACCTCAACACGTGCTGACAAAATCTGGAAAAGCATGAGAAGAGATTTCTGTTGGGGAACATCTTGTTTGATGAAGTTGATGGCCATTGTGGCTGGTGCAGCACTTGGCCTAATGATGTGCTCTGCTGGAATCTGGTATTTCTGCATGAGAAAATGGTGAGTGTTTTGCTGATCTCATTCTCCAAGAGCTTCCTTTAAAGGCTGCTGACAGTCAGGGAAGATTCCCAGTGAGGCTGCAGTGGAGTTGTGGCCAGTCCATGGCTGTGCAAAGAACTCTGCTGAGGGTTCTGCTGCTGCCCAGTGCTTTCCTTGGCCTCTTCATTGCTGGGCCTTGTCCTGGGGGGCCGCTGGGGCTGCAGCCAGTGCTGGCTCTCCCTGAGGCTGCCTGGCCAGGAGCAGCCCCAGGGGCACAGGGCAGAGGCACAGCAAGGTGGGGAGGAGAAAGAGTGGGGACGAGATGGCCCCTGAAAGGCAGAGGCGCTCTGGGGCCCGCTCCTGGCCAGGGAGCCTGCCCAGAGCCGTCCCCTGCTCGCCGGGGCCTCGAGGGGCAGCTGTCCAGCTGGGCCAAGGTGTGCCAGCCGCTCCAGCCGTGCTGGGGAGCCTTGCCAGCTCTGGGCCCTGCTGTGCAGGAGGGTCCCTGTGTGCCACTGGCAGCTGGGGCCTCAGCCACTGCTCTCTTTGCACAGTCAGGCTTCTGGACAGGAGATGAAAGACAGTGGCTACACCTCACACCCAGACAGCGACGCAGCAACTTTGGCAGTAGTAAGGATGTGGTCAGCCCTTTCTAGAAGTTCTGAGAAGAGGACCCCAGAACAACCATCTACGAGGAAACCTCTTATCACCCTCTAGATCCCACTGCTTCTTCCTCTCCCCATGGGTATCCCCAAGCTGCCCTCATCCATTTTTGATCTCCCTCTGTCCCATCCCAGCCCATTCCCGAGTTATTCTGGAAATCCCAGGATCAGCCCAGAACCCTCCAGCCCCAACTGAGGCCAACATGGCCCTTCCTCTGCCCCTGAGCCCCCTGGCTCTGCCCTCTAAACAACACTGTAGGTGACCCCCCTCCCCCTGTCTGCCCTTCTTGCATTTCAATAAAGAGATGGAGCTGTCACCCCAGTGTCTGGGTGGTACCACCAGCAAAGCCCAGCCGGCACCAGCCCTGGCTGAGCTCCATGGCCAGGAGCAGCCGTGGATGCCCACGGTGAGGGCAGGCAGGAGCCAGGCAGGGGCTGCTGTGACCTGCGGCGGGGCCCCGAGGGGCTGGGGGAGCCCATGCTGAGTGTCCCGGGGCTGAGGGCACATCTCCTTCAGTGGTGTCCTGGGTTGTAAGATAAGCTTGTATTCCATTTGCCATCTGTCGAAGGCGAACCGGTTGGACAGGTTTTTTGTTATCTCTCTCAGAGACAATGGTTTGTGTATACACCTTTGACTGATTCAATGAAAGGCTGAAAAAATGTAACGCCGTGAGGGGTCCCACCCAGAGGGGGGAAGCAGCTCTCCCTCTTCTTCGCGGGACTCCGAGAGAAGCAGCTCTCTCACTCTTCTTCGCGGGACTCCGAGAGAAGCAGCTCTCTCACTCTCTCTTCGCGGGATTCCGAGAGAAGCAGCTCTCCCTCTTCTTCGCGGGACTCCGAGAGAAGCAGCTCTCTCTCTCTGCGCGGGATTCCCAGAAAAGCAGCTCTCGCTCTCTCTCTCTTCGGCGGCACTCGCAGCGAAGCAGCCGGCGCGCGCAGAGGCGACGGCAGCGGAGCTCAGAGGCAACCCCGGCGCAGAGGAAGACCGGCCCCCACTGCCACCAGATCTTCAGAGGAAAATTATACCCTTCTAAAGATCACCACTTCAGCTGCAACTCATCAACTATTGCAAGGGAAAGCAATTGTCCCAGCAAAACCTGATACTGGCATTCCTCAGGTTCTAGACTTTTTCTTTCACTAGTTTTGTTTGTACCGATTGCATTTTCCTTTTTAAATTGTTGTCTAGTTTTCTCCTAGTAAAGAATTGTTACTCCCACTCCCATATCTTTGCCTGAGAGCCTTTTAATTTAAAGATCCTCGTAATTCAGAGGGAGGGGGGTTTGCCGTTCTCCATTGCACAGGAGGCTTTGCCCTCTTTCACAGACTCCTGTCTTGTCTAACCAAGACAGAATTTGGCGCCCTATGTGGGGCCCGAGGGCATTGAGAGGGAAAAAGGATTAACAGTTCTTAAGTAATTTGGTTTTGTTGTGTGTAAAAACATCTTCAGCATCACCATGTGGTCTAGTTTACCTTGGTTTGGGTGGCATGTGATCGTAGCTATACTTTTCCCATTTGCAGACCCTTATCTAAAAATGGGTCCTATGACTAAGGCTACGGTGTCTGTTATCAAGTTTGGCTTCTGGGTTAATTGGGTGAGGAATTCATGGATCTTTAATTTCCTCTGGAAGGCAGGTACATGGATTCATAGCTATCACACGTTAACTGTATGTTTTTGGGGTTACTTTAATAACGGTACCTACTGCGAGGAAATAGCACCTGGGCAAACTTTCTCTCAACCTTTTAACCATCTTTTTGGGTCTGTTCCACCAGTTCTCAAAGGGTTAAGATCCTTTTTAAGTGCTAATGATACCATACAATGGGTGGTGTTGCTGATAGTCCTGTTATATTTAGCATTCAGAGATAAGGGAAGATTAACCTGGATAACTACCCTCACACCTACACCACAGACTCGAGATGCTGCTGCTCCAGAGCCTGACCCTGCCCCACAGCCCACCTCAGAAATGAACCGCCCAGATTGGGTGAGGGTTCTGGTTAAGGAGATACGAGAGATGCTGAAGGAGTGCATTTCCCCAGCTGGTGAGAAACCGGCCCTTTGCCTTGAGGAGGGACAGTCTAATAGTACAGCTGTGGAACCCACTAATGTTACAACTGTCCAGGTTCCAGCTGAACCACAAGGGCAGTCACGGTCAGCAGCAGTGGCCCCGGTAGAAACAAGGAAGTCTAAGGTGAAAGCAGAGCACCCTGCAGATAGGGACAGGAATGGAGGAACCTCACAACCCACAGGGGAGCCAGAGATTGCTATCATCACCGAGTCCCTGACGTACGAAAGTCTTCGCAATCTGCATAAAGACATTGTGCGACGAGGGCGTGAGGCTTATGCTACCTGGCTACTCCGGGTTTGGGATCTTATGGGTACAGGCGTGCAGCTGGACGGTGGTGAGGCAAGGAACTTGGGACCCTTGACCCAGGACTCGGGTATAAATCAGGTTTTTGTAAGGGAACCAGGGTCCCTTTCTCTCTGGGAGCGGCTCTTAATGAGTGTCAGGGAGAGGTTTATCCACAGAGAGAGAATGCAAGAGCACCATCATAGAATGCGCTGGAAGACCCTCGAGGAAGGGATCCAACAGCTGAGAGAAGTGGCAGTATTGGAGGTACTCTTTGGGAGGGATGGACGACACAATAATGACCCTGACAAGGTCAGGTGTACGGGACAAATGCTGTGGAGTCTGGCAAATCTTGGGCCATCTCAATACGCCACCTTCATTGCAACGATCAATGCTGACACCCACCGGGAGACAATAGGTTCTGTTGCCAACAAACTTAGGAATTATGAGAGTATGATTAATGGCCCAATGCAGGCTCATATCTCAGCTGTGATTAAGGAGTTTAAAGAGGAGATGAGGGAGGAGATAAGGAAGGTTAATACAGCACCCGTGAGAGTCACAGGCCCCAGAATCAGCACCCAACAATCCCCAGCTAGAGAGAGAGGGTACACCCCAAGGGCTAATCTGTGGTTCTTCCTGCGTGACCATGGGGAAGACATGGGGAGGTGGGATGGGAAACCCACCTCTGTCCTGGCAGCACGGGTCCGTCAACTCAAGGAGGGAAACTCTAACCGGGGGAGTTCCACCAAAGTGAAGGTAGCCTCAACCTCCCGTGACCAAGCTTGTGGGTACGATCTGTCAGACCCCCTTGAAGGGACCTCTAGTATGTATGCCCAGGGAAGGAATGATAACCAGTGTTAGAGGGGCCCTGTCTCTAGCCAGGGAGAGGCACGGGAAAACCGGATCTTCTGGACAGTGTGGATCCGATGGCCTGGCACATCAGAGCCACAAAAATATGATGCTTTAGTTGATACTGGTGCACAGTGTACTCTGATACCATCGGGACATGTGGGGGCAGAGCCTGTTTCCATTGCTGGTGTGACAGGGGGATCACAACAATTGACTCTGGTGGAAGCTGAGGTGAGCCTGACTGGGAAGGAGTGGAAGAAACACCCTATAGTGACTGGCCCAGATGCTCCGTGTATCCTAGGTATAGACTTCCTCCGGAACGGATATTACAAAGACCCAAAGGGACTCAGGTGGGCTTTTGGAATAGCCGCTGTAGAGGCAGAAGACATTAAGCAATTGAACACCTTGCCTGGACTGTCAGAAAACCCCTCTGCAGTAGGACTCCTAAGGGTGGAAGAACAACGCGTGCCAATTGCGACCTCGACAGTGCACCGCCGGCAGTATCGGACGGATCGAGATGCCGTGATCCCCATCCACAAAATGATTCGGGAGCTGGAGAGCCAAGGGGTGGTCAGCAAAACCCACTCACCCTTCAACAGCCCCATCTGGCCTGTGCGCAAATCTGACAAAGAATGGAGATTGACTGTGGACTATCGTGGCTTAAATGAAGTGACTCCACCGCTGAGCGCTGCTGTGCCGGACATGCTGGAACTCCAGTACGAGCTGGAGTCCAAGGCAGCAAAGTGGTATGCCACCATTGATATTGCTAATGCGTTTTTCTCCATTCCTCTGGCAGCAGAATGCAGGCCTCAGTTTGCTTTCACCTGGAGGGGCGTGCAGTACACCTGGAACCGACTGCCCCAGGGGTGGAAACACAGCCCCACCATCTGCCATGGACTGATCCAGGCTGCACTAGAAAAGGGTGAGGCTCCAGAACACCTGCAATACATTGATGACATCATTGTGTGGGGGAGCACAGCGGCAGAAGTGTTTGAGAAAGGTGAGAGGATCATCCAGATACTACTAGAAGCTGGCTTTGCCGTCAAGAAGAGCAAAGTCAAGGGACCTGCCCGAGAGATCCAGTTCCTGGGAGTGAAATGGCAAGATGGACGGCGCCAGATTCCCACTGAGGTCATCAACAAGATCACAGCTATGTCCCCACCAACCAGCAAAAAGGAAACACAAGCTTTCCTGGGTGCCATAGGTTTCTGGAGAATGCACATTCCTGAGTATAGCCAGATTGTGAGCCCTCTTTATCTGGTTACCCGAAAGAAGAATGATTTCCACTGGGGCCCTGAGCAGCAACAAGCCTTCACCCAGATCAAGCAGGAGATCGCTCATGCTGTAGCCCTTGGCCCAGTCAGAACGGGACCAGAGGTCAAGAATGTGCTCTACTCTGCAGCCGGGAACCATGGGTTGTCTTGGAGCCTTTGGCAGAAAGTGCCTGGGGAGACTCGAGGCCGACCACTGGGATTCTGGAGCCGAAGTTACAGAGGGTCTGAAGCCAACTACACTCCCACAGAGAAGGAAATCTTGGCTGCCTTTGAAGGAGTTCAAGCAGCCTCGGAAGTAATTGGCACAGAAACACAACTCCTCCTGGCACCCCGACTACCGGTGCTGGGGTGGATGTTTAAAGGAAAAGTTCCTACTACCCACCATGCCACTGACGCCACATGGAGCAAATGGATTGCCCTCATCACTCAACGCGCCCGTATTGGAAACCTGAATCGCCCTGGGATTTTGGAGATAATTACGAACTGGCCAGAAGGTGAAAACTTTGGTCTCACTGATGATGAGGAGCAGGTACAAGTGGCAAGGGCTGAAGAAGCTCCACCATACAACCAACTACCAGCAGAGGAGACCTGCTACGCTCTTTTCACTGACGGTTCCTGTCGCATCGTAGGGATGAACCGGAAGTGGAAAGCAGCCGTATGGAGCCCCACACGCCAAGTTGCACAAGCTACCGAAGGAGAAGGTGGATCGAGCCAACTCGCTGAACTCAAGGCCGTTCAGCTGGCTCTGGACATTGCTGAAAGGGAAAAGTGGCCAAAGCTCTACCTTTATACTGATTCATGGATGGTAGCCAATGCTCTGTGGGGCTGGCTGGGAAGGTGGAGAAAGGCCAACTGGCAACGTAGAGGAAAGCCAATCTGGGCTGCTGATATATGGAAAGACATTGCCTCTCGGGTGGAAAAGCTGACGGTGAAAGTCCGTCATGTAGATGCCCATGTCCCCAAAAGTCGGGCTAATGAGGAGCACCGGAACAACGAGCAGGTAGATCAGGCAGCAAAAATAGAGGTGTCAAAGATAGACTTAGATTGGCACCATAAGGGGGAGTTGTTCCTGGCTCGATGGGCTCATGATGCCTCAGGTCATCAGGGCAGAGATGCCACCTACAAGTGGGCACGAGACCGAGGGGTGGATCTAACCATGGACAGTGTTTCCCAGGTTATCCATGACTGTGAGACGTGTGCTGCCATCAAACAGGCCAAGAGGGTGAAGCCCCTATGGTATGGTGGGCGGTGGTCCAAGTACAAGTATGGGGAGGCCTGGCAGATTGACTACATCACACTGCCCCAGACACGCCAAGGCAAGCGCTACGTGCTGACCATGGTAGAAGCCACCACTGGATGGCTGGAGACTTTCCCTGTACCTCATGCCACTGCCCGGAACACCATCTTAGGCTTGGAAAAACAAGTCCTGTGGAGACACGGCACCCCTGAGAGAATTGAGTCTGACAACGGCACCCATTTCAAGAACAGCCTTATCAACACCTGGGCCAGAGAACATGGTATCGAATGGATATATCATATTCCCTATCATGCTCCAGCTGCCGGCAAAGTTGAACGGTGCAACGGACTCCTTAAGACTACCCTGAAGGCACTCGGTGGGGGAA
The DNA here is from genome assembly GCF_050655825.1 of Lonchura striata. Lineage (NCBI taxonomy): Eukaryota > Metazoa > Chordata > Aves > Passeriformes > Estrildidae > Lonchura > Lonchura striata. Next base: position 3,883,327 of record NC_140734.1, on the reverse strand, counting down.
CATTTAGAAACTGGGAAATTAACCTGGCAAAAGCAACCTGGATGGTCAACACCCGGGGGTCTGTCAATCGAGCTGGCCCTGCTCAGTCAGAACCCTTACACGCAGTAGATGGAGATAAGGTCCCTGTAGTACATATGAAAGGTATTTTAGGGAAAACTGTTTGGATTAATCCCACCTCAGGCAAAGACCAACCCATTCGTGGGATTGTCTTTGCTCAAGGACCTGGTTACACTTGGTGGGTAATGCAGGAAGATGGGGAGACCCGCTGTGTACCACAGGGAAACTTAGTCTTAAGAGAGAACTGGGTGTAAGATTTCATGGTGTGCAGATGGAAATAGAATAAGGGGTGGATAATGTCCTGGGTTGTAAGATAAGCTTGTATTCCATTTGCCATCTGTCGAAGGCGAACCGGTTGGACAGGTTTTTTGTTATCTCTCTCAGAGACAATGGTTTGTGTATACACCTTTGACTGATTCAATGAAAGGCTGAAAAAATGTAACGCCGTGAGGGGTCCCACCCAGAGGGGGGAAGCAGCTCTCCCTCTTCTTCGCGGGACTCCGAGAGAAGCAGCTCTCTCACTCTTCTTCGCGGGACTCCGAGAGAAGCAGCTCTCTCACTCTCTCTTCGCGGGATTCCGAGAGAAGCAGCTCTCCCTCTTCTTCGCGGGACTCCGAGAGAAGCAGCTCTCTCTCTCTGCGCGGGATTCCCAGAAAAGCAGCTCTCGCTCTCTCTCTCTTCGGCGGCACTCGCAGCGAAGCAGCCGGCGCGCGCAGAGGCGACGGCAGCGGAGCTCAGAGGCAACCCCGGCGCAGAGGAAGACCGGCCCCCACTGCCACCAGATCTTCAGAGGAAAATTATACCCTTCTAAAGATCACCACTTCAGCTGCAACTCATCAACTATTGCAAGGGAAAGCAATTGTCCCAGCAAAACCTGATACTGGCATTCCTCAGGTTCTAGACTTTTTCTTTCACTAGTTTTGTTTGTACCGATTGCATTTTCCTTTTTAAATTGTTGTCTAGTTTTCTCCTAGTAAAGAATTGTTACTCCCACTCCCATATCTTTGCCTGAGAGCCTTTTAATTTAAAGATCCTCGTAATTCAGAGGGAGGGGGGTTTGCCGTTCTCCATTGCACAGGAGGCTTTGCCCTCTTTCACAGACTCCTGTCTTGTCTAACCAAGACAAGTGGGATCATCTGGGCCTGGACATCCTCCAGTGGCATGTCCAGGAAAAGAGGGAAGCCCTCAAGAACATCTCCAGGGACACAGCCTGAGCAGCAATGCCAGCAGGCAAAACAAAGCTCCTCCCCAGTTAACACACACTTGGTAGGACCTAATTGATGGGCCACCACCAATCCAGGGTGCTGCACAGGGTCTGCTCTTCTGGGCAAGGGCCAGAAGGAAAGGGAAGGGAAGGGCTGTGTGTCCTAGGGGCCTGATAGGGCTGATGAACAGCCCCAGAGGCACAAAAACACAGCAGCACCAACACTTGATTTCCAGGGCAAAACAATTGGCATTGCTGGCCTGGGCTTCTCCATAAGGCACATGGGGGCTTTGGAGACCCCATAAGGTGCACGAGAGGCTCGGGTCCCTTGTGAGACACACAGGGATATTTTAGGTTCCCTCTGAGGCATGGAGGGCACTGGGGTCCACTTGAAGGCATGCATGAGATTTGGAATCCTATGTGAGGCATGCAGGGGGGTTGGGATCTCTGCCAAGGTGTGCAAGGTGCTGGGGGTCTCTGCTGAGCACAGGACTGAAATGAACAGGTTTCATGCCTTTATTAGTGTTCAGCTCTGTATTAAAAAGTCAGCTCGGCAGGGGGGTGTTGTAGCTTCTTCCAGTAGCTGAAGGGCGTGAAGTTACACAGAGTCTGTCCCTGGAGTCTCCAGGGCACTCTGGTAGCCAGAGGTGAAGATGTGTCCAGTCTGTATCTGTAGTCCCAACCAGCAGACCATCCTCTCTCCTTTCCTCCTGGCACACCGGTAGCCAAACGGTGGGGTGATATGCAGAGCCTGCTGCCAAGGTCCAGCAGCAGCTATTCCTCTCCTTCCCTCCTGGTAACAGCAGGAAGAGTGTTTGTTTGCCTTGTGCCTGCTTCCCACAGCCCAGTCCAATCTGGTCCTCAGCAGGTCATGGTGACAGGTCAAACACAGACTAGGGATGGGCTTCCCTTTTCCCCAAGCAGCACACCCATCCAGCCCCCTCCACTGTGCCCCTCTTTTTCATTTTGGGGTGTTTTTCATCCCCAAAACTCCCTCCCATGATTCCACTGGATTATTTTGCATCCTAGTCCTAGTTTGGGTGGGGGTGTAGGTGATTCCCAGGAGCGATTAGCTAATTAACATTTCAATGTCAGTACTTCTTTCCAGCCAAGTGTCCCAGCCAGGCTGTTTTGTTCATAACAGTCCGGCTCGGGGCTGCCGCGGCCCAGGGGCAGCCGCCGTGCCGGGACGGCTGTGGCGAGGGGCCGAGGCGGAGCTGCCCCGCCGGGTCGCGCTGCACGGGCACGGCACGGGCGGTGCTGAGCGCCGGGCAGGCGGCACCCCGAGCCCAGGGGCCACAGCCGCGGCCCTGCCTCCATCGGGGCCGGGCACAGACAGCCCCGCAGGCAGAGCGGCGGCACCGGCACCGCTCAGCGCCCGAGGGAACGGAACCGATGCCAGAGGAGCCCGGGGGGCCCTGAGCGGGGCCCTGGCGCTGCCCGCCCGGCTCTCCCGGGCCTGTGGCCATCCCGGGCGCCAAGGGCTCGCTCTGTGCCGCGCTCTCCCTGCCCAACGGGGCTCCGGGTCAGCACCCGGCTCCTGCCACTGCCTTGAGAACGCTGAGGGGCATTCGGGGTGGAACTGAACTTGCCAGGGAGAGAATTCATAGGAGACTTGTTTAGGCCTTTTACAGACTTGTTTAGGCTCTCTTCAAGTTGAGAAACAACTTAAAATCCCAGGCTAAATCATGTGGTTCAACGGGTGGGGATTCCTTGAAGATGCTTTGTAACTCCCAGGGGTGCCAGGCCAAATCCCAGCGAGCACCAACACCCAGGAGCTCTGATGCATGCAGCAGGGCTGGCACCAGGGAAACGAGTCAACATCCCTACAGCTGCCCGCTCTGCCTGCAGGGTGTCACGCAACAGCAATGTTCCAGCAAGAACAGGCATTTGTACATCCTCAGGACGATGTGCACTCGTGGTCCTGGTGGTGGATCAGAGAGAGGAAAGCCAAAGGTGACAGACTAAACCTTACTGCAGGAGAGGGATGGCTCAGCAGAGGACCTGGGCACCTGTGGTGCCAGCCAGTGACCGGCCACTCGGACACAGCAGGAAGGCCCCAGACTATCACACTTCAGCTGGGAGAGTATAAAAGCCCAAAGGTTCTTTGTTCAGGATCCGCCAGAGGCACCAGCTCAAACTGCCACTGTTCCAGCACAATAAAATTGTTTTAAGGACCAGAGGTCCAACACTCTGCTATGGAGGACATTCATATTGCCAATCTTTCGGGCACTTGGAACCTTCTGATTTTGCTTTGCATGCAAGACAAATAAACCCCCAAACGTGCACAAATCACTCCTTTAGCCTTTCCGCCTTTTATTTTCAGCCAATTTTTACTTTGTTCTCTGCTATCATGTCCTCATCTTTCCAAAATTCCTGTGCCTATTTAAATCCAGCCACCAGGGATGGTGCACACATTTTTTTTAGCTCTGCAGAGATTTATCCCCAGCAATCCTGCCGACCACACACACTTCAATGTTGCAAAAACCTAACTCTGGGCTGCAGTATGTGAATCCCACTCTGGTGTGTGAGATGGCAGAGCACCAGACCAGGCACTGTAGAAGGGGCATTCTGTAGATTAGTGAAGTCACTACCAGAACTCAGTCTAGCTCTTAGAACTCTGGCACCACACCAGGAGTGGGGAGCTGCCTCGGAGCAGCACAATGTTCTGTGTTGGAAGGCCTCCACCGAGCCCAGAGGCTGCCTCAGCCCCAGCCGCCATCCTGTGCATGGTGGCAGCGCTGAGGGCTGTGGCAGGGACACTCTTCCCCAGAACTGTTTCCCAACTTTTCCTGTCCCAGCAGGGGACTTGGAAATGTTTCTTCTGTCCTGACTTACCCTGTTTCCACCTTGTCAATACACAACTTGCTGTCTTACTCACTTTATGCTTAGAAGGTTCTAAGAAGAAAATGAGAAACATGCTGTGATTATGACACCCAAAAAGAAGGCAACAAAACAGTACTCCATGGTGTAGGGCCTTAGAGAGCGGCTATTTGGTTTATTTGACAGCAGAGTGAGGGCAACAGCTCCACCAAAAACACACTTGTCCATTCCTTGCACACTACAAGCTTTTAAACTTTTTAACTTAATGTACACATTATACTTTCCTAACCTTCATATTGCAACATATATTCTAATTACATCCTTATATAAACCCTTGTAGCACATGTGCAGTTTCAGCACGAGGTGATCATCTGTGGATGACAGCCTGGCCAGAGAGGGAGACACGACATTCGTTTTTCACAGCGGCTTGTGAGACCTTTTAGGGAGTTGCAGAAACGATGATAACTTGTTAGTATAAACAACCAGCAGGTGGTGTTTTTCTATTCTGATTTTCTGTTCTTCTTAAGGACTGTTTGTGAGAAAGATGTTTTTGTTAAATAGCCAGTCAAGTAGAAGGTGTCAAACCTGTCTATAAAAGAGAGAGTTTCTGTATTAAACTTTCATCTTCTGCAATTCAGTCTCCTGGTGAGCTTGTGTAACTCTGGGCTTAATGATGACAGTTGCCAGCCTCCTGCTGGTCATTTTGGATGAAGGCTCAGAAGGCTTCCTCAGGCTTCAACTTTTTTACCTCTGTTTCTGCACATGCTTTACAAGACTGTCTGCTCAAATAGCCAGTGGTTAATTAGCCTTTTGCAGTTAGCTTGTTCTGCTAAATTTGCTGATTTCTAGAAAGTGCTTCATTCCCATCCCCGGGTACAAAGTAACTACTTCTTTCTGCACAGCTTTTTGTGGAAAATGACAGGAGACAAGGACATTTTATAATGTTCAACAATCTCAGTTTATTCCAAGCACGTATGTACAGTTATACCCGTTATAATCAAGCTCATACACATTGCAAAATTTAAGCTCCTTATTGGTGTATCTAAAGGGGTCAACCCCGCCTTTGGGAACTTTCTATGCTTGCTTCGTTTTTTTGGGGGGGACTTTCTACCTTCAGTTATACTTATCTTTTTGCTGACCGTTTTGCTGCTGGGAACTAGCTTACCCAAGGACATATGATATTGTTGCTACATCCACTATTGCTGCACTATGCAATTTTCAGCTATTGCTTCACTAACTGCACATAGTCATGGCCTCTCTCCTGAAGACACTTATCCACAAAACTCTCCACACTTCCCCTGTTTCTGTTTTGAACCATTAAATTAGTTGTCCACATCTTTGAATCTACTAGATGCTGAAGACAGCTAAACAGGCAGGGCAAGATTAACAAGAGCAGTAAAACAACAATCAAGATTCCCACTGCATACATAATAAAGGTTCTTAGACAAGGACCAATTCCTAAGCTTTTAAGCAATTCTTCTATCCCCAGACCACCTTCTTCTTTTAATTGATGAAGGCCCTGTTGTAGTTCTTTAATCTTAGCATGTATTGATACAGAATTGTCAGAGATTCATGCAACACATACCTTCAAATTCCTCACATCCATGTCCATGGGCCAATAATAAAAAATCAATGGCTGCTCTGTTCTGCAGTACTGCATGATTTACACTTTGTACATCCATAGCAAGCATGGCTAAAATCTCTGATGTTTTATTAAGTTCATCTTTAGCCCAGCATCCCAATTGTTCAGCTAAAACCATAGCCTTTCTGGCAGCTCCTCCCGGTAACAGGGTTGCCACTATTACCTGTTTAAAGGTACTCCAAAACTGAGGTTGTCCAACTTGATCACATTGTAAGTCGTGCACGCCACGCTTTTTTCTTGTCTTCCCTAACCTGTCCCATTGCATTAGCAAGGACATATTAGGATGGAACAGTGCTAGTTTTCCTAGGTAACAGGGTCCCCCTTGTGGTTTTACCGGTATTCCATTCCAAGCTCTATCTCCACAGATCAAAAATACACCTTTTGACAACCTTAAGGGTTTGGTTATCTTGGAACCATCACAGTTGGAATATAACTGTGATGCTACCCTATCTTAGTCCAGTGAAGAGTCTAGAGAAGCCCATTTTTCTCTTGGGTTATTTAAATTCTGCAAGTTCAATGGAACAAAGCTAAACCATCCTCCTGTCGAAACATTCCCTAAACTAGCATTGGCACTTCCACAGAGATCTAATTCTTCTGGTGGAGATTGTAATGTTTCTTTAAGTGGAAGTACCAACAAACATTGCCTATAGCCATCTCTCTGAGCTTCTGTGTAACCCATGCTCTTGTCTGGCCCTTTCACCTTTGCAAAGTTCTTGCAAAGCATTTGGTTCTTTATCAACCCACAAAATTCCTCTGGTCTCCAGACAGGAACACCTGTTAAGCAGGTGCGAAATGGACTTGTCACCCCTCCCGAGCTAAGGCATAGCAAACTTTGATTAGTCATGTTAGCCAAGGTTACCCAAATATTTTCTCTGGGCTGATTAAATTGTATTAGTCCACAACAAAGATTAGTCAAAGGAACAAGATAGATTATCCACCTTATCACCCTCATGATTACTTCCACTTTGATTTTAATTTTAATGCCTGCACATTTTCAATAAGCCTATCTAACTCTAGGTCTGGATTTCCTACTATTGGTCTTCTTAAATAAGGTCTTATAGAAACCTTCACCTGCTTTTGGCACCTTGTTGATAAAATTTTTGAATTTGCCTGTCTAATCAACCTATCACGAGCGTGTTCTGCTTCCCACCTAGATAAAGCTAATATATTTTGTTCTGGCACTTCAAATAACTGCAAAGCTAAAGCAGCTCCTAAGCCTGTATCTTGTATTAAATCTTTCTTCCAAGTCTCTCCCTGTGCTTGAAAGGCACAATTTCTACACCACAAATGTAGTTTCAAAAATACTTGGTCTTCCCAGTACGTTTTTCCACAACCCCCACAAATAAAAGCAACCCAATTGTTACAATTAAAACTCCCACAACCAAGGCACTCGGGATTCTTTGGTCCCGGTATATGAGCAGTCTGTAAAGCTTCAATACTCGTAACAATTGCCAGAAAAGTTGACTCTGAAGGCAAAAGTTGATCGACCACTGGGGAAAGTCCTCTTATCTCTTGAAGAAGGTGTCCCACTATGTGGATCAGCTTCTCTTCAATTCTCCTCTGATCCTGATCCGCCAGGGGGGCTGCGAGATGAATCATCCAGAGCCAGTTTGGTCCACTTCGCTGGCACCCAGAGTGAACCTGTAAGGGTGGAAACACAAAGATATCCCCTTCCCCAATATAGGACCTTTGCTGGGTTCTGCCAAATACCTGTTTTAGGTCCCTATACCTGACCCATACTTCCTTGTCCTTTTTACTCATTTCTTTTTGTCCATAATGTACCATTGCAGTTGGTACCTCCGAATCCCCAAATATACACAAATGATTAAGAACAAAGAGCACTTTCATTAGCCTTTCCTGCACATCTCCAACTTCCCTATGTTTTTCCAAATATCTCTTCAAAGTTCCATTTGCTCTTTCTACTATTGCTTGTCCAGTGGGAGAATGTGCTATTCCTGTAATGTGCTTGATCCCCCATGATTTCAAAAACCTATCCACCCTGCCACCAATGTATGCAGGACCACTGTCTGTCTTGATCTGCTTTGGCACTCCCATTACTGCAAAAAAACTACACAAATGCCTTATAACATGTAATGCCTTTTCCCCAGCTTGAGCCGTTGCCCAGAGATATTTGCTGTATGTAGCTATAGTAGCATGAACATATTTTAGGCGACCAAAGCTATTTACATGAGTAACATCCATCTGCCAAAGTTCGTTAGATGAAAGACCTCGAGGTTTAACTCCCCATCCCATGCCATGACCCCCATTATGATAACTACATATAGGACAAGCTCTCACTATAGAAGTAGCATCTGCATGGGATATTCCAAACTCCCGTTGTAACCCTTTTGCATTCTGATGTCAGGGTGTCAGACCCAGCCAGCAGGGGTTTAGTAGGGGTAGGTCGTGTTTGACCAACCTGGTCTCCTTTCATGACCAGGTGACCCTCCTGGTGGATGAGAGACAGGCTGTGGATGTGTCTATTTGGACTCCAGCAAGGCCTTTGGCACTGTCTCCCACAGCACACTCCTGGAAAAGCTGCAGCCCACGGCTGGGACAGGAGCACTCTGTGCTGGGCTCAGAACTGGCTGCATGGCCGGCCCAGAGAGTGGTGGTGAGCGGTGCTGCATCCAGCTGGGGACAGTCACCAGTGGTGTCCCTCAGGGCTCTGCGCTGGGCCAGCTCTGTTCAATGTTTTTATTGACCACATGGATGTGGGGATTGAGCCTTTCATTAGTAAATCTGCAGATGACACTAAGCTGGGAGCGTGTGTCCATCTGTTGGAAGGTAGGAGGGCACTGCAGGGAGACCTGGAAGGGTTGGAGGGATGGGCAGAGTCCAGTAAGATGAAGCTTAGTGAATCCAAGTGCCCATCCCTGCATTTTGACCACAAACACCCCGTGCAACATTGCAGGCTGGGGATGGTGTGGCTAGTCAGTGCCCAGGCAGAAAGGGACCTGGGGGCACTGGTTGAAAGCCCGGTTGAACATGAGCCAGCAGTGTGCCCTGGTGGCCCAGAAGGCCAATGGCTCCTGGCCTGGATCAGGAATGGTGTGGCCAGCAGGAGCAGGGCAGTGATTCTTCCCTGGTACTTGCCCTGGTTGGGCAGCCCCTCAAGTGCTGTGTCCAGTTCTGGGCCACCCAGTTTGGGAAGGACATGGAGGACCTGGAGCATGTCCAGAGAAGGGCAGCAAGGCTGGTGAGGTGATTGGAACACAAGTCCTGTGAGGAACAACAGAAGGAGCTGGGGTTGTTTAGACTGGAGGAGGCTCAGAGGTGACCTTATCACTGTCTACACTGTCTGAAAGGTGGTTGCAGTCAGGTGGGGGTTGGTCTCTTTCTCCTCACAGTAGCTGACAGAACCAGAGGACACAGTCTTATGCTGCACCAAGGGAAATTTAGATTGGATAGAAGGAAAAATGTTTTTTATGGAAAGGGTGATAAAGTACTGGAATTGTCTGTCCAGGGAGGTGGTGGAGTCAGCATCCTTGGATATGTTTAAAAAAAGAATGGATGTGGCACTCTGTGCCATGGTTTAGCTGAGGTGGTGTTAGGGCATGGGTTGGACTTGATGACCTTAAAGGTCTCTTCCAAACCAGTAATTCTGTGTTTCTGTGATTATGTGACATCACAGAGCAGGCTGTGACATCACAGGATGCCTGTATGACATCACAGAGCAAGCTGTGAGGTCACAGAGTGTGCTGTGACATTATGGGGTGGCTGTGTTACATCACTGAAAGTGTTGTGACATCACAGGATGGGTCTGTGAGGCCATAGAGGTGCTGTGTGACATGATAAGTGAGTTCTGCCATCACAGAGCAGGCTGTGACATCACAGAGGAGGTTGGACATCACAGAAGAGGTTGTGATGTCACAAAGCTGTCTATGACATTTCAGGCTGGCTGTGTGTCATCACAGTAGGGGCTGTGAGGCTACATAGAAGACTCTGCCATCATAGAGAAGGGCTCTGTGACATCACAGAGCAGCTGTGTGATGTCACAGAGAAGGCTGAGACAATAGAGAGTGGGTTGTGCCATCACAGAGCTGACTGTGAAATCACAGAGCAGGCTGTGACATTAAAGGGTGACTGTGACATCACAGATTGGGTTGTGACGCCACAGGGCAGATTTTGTGACATCACAGAGCAGACTGGGACCTCAAAGAGCAGGCTGTGACATCACAGAGCAGCTGTGTGAAATCCCAGGTGGTCTGTTACATCTCAGAGTGGGCTGTGTGACATCACAGGGGCTGTGTGAAATCCCAGGGGTCCTGTGACATCCCAGCGGCTGTGCGACATCACAGGGGCTGTGTGACATCACTGGGGCTCTGGGACATCACAGGGGCTGTGTGATTTCAATGGGGAGGTCACTCTGCCCCAGTTTCCCCCAGAGAAGTCCAACACTGCTCATGCACAGGGGGGTCCCCTGTCCCCCCGGGTCCCCCCGCCCCCGTTGCCGCAGCCTCCCCCAGAGGATGTTCCACGAGATCAACCCCAGAGCCCGACACAGGGACGGGGGCTGGGGCTGTGGGGGTTGGGACGGGGGGACAGGGACCCCCTGGCAGTGTCCCTGTGTCCCCCAGGGCCAGAGCCTGGGCCAGGGCTCCTTCACCCTGTTACCAACGAGGGCTTGAGAGCACTGAAAAGTCCCCGGCAAGGGAGCAGCAAAAACCAGATTTAATATTAAGCGACAGCACCACAAAGTTCCTTGGCAAGAGTCACTCTGCTCCTGACTGAACACTTCAGGCACCTCTAGGAAACAAATCAACCACAAATCCAAACAAAATCCAGGTAATCAAACCAGAAATGATCAGAGAACTGTCCCTATGTGTGGCATAGGGACACATAGGACAGTGAGGGCAAGGATAAAGGGAATATGGGCCAAAAGCTGAACAGAGCTCAAATTTAACAGGACTTAACCTTAACTTCTACCTTCAACTTCAAAATTTAGCAAAAGAACAGATATTAACAGTATTTAACATAACTTTTAACCTATGACTTTTCAATTTAACAGAGGAATATCATTTAACAGTATTTAGTTCAGCTTATAACTTATAGCAAAAGAACAACTCTTAGCAGCATTTAACTTAGCTTAGGCCGCATCACTTGACCTCACTTACAGGCCTGACAGGCTCAGCTATCCAGGGCACTCAGAGCCCTCAGAGAGCAGCATTTCTGCCACATTCCCCAGCACAGGCACTCCTGTGTGCACACAGACACAGAGAGTCAGTGCAAGGCACCTGTGAGAAATTCCCCTGAGGGCGGGGAAATGCTCCCTGAGGATGCTTTGGCATCTCCCCAGCAGGGAAGGGTTGAGCCTGGAGGAGTGGGGGGATCGGCCCAGGCTCCCTCGTTGTTGGGGATCCCAGAATTCAGCAAACGGGAGAGTTCCCGGCTCGGAGAGGCCCCACTCAGAGGGAGTCGCTGGCCCAGGAGAGCTCCAAGGGCTCCTTTTGGAGCGCTGTTTGTAGGGCCCCAAGAGAGGGGCTGCAGTCCCAGCCATGTTTCATCCTGGCCACACTTGGCATCAGCAGCTTTCTTTGGCAGGGTGAGAACAGGGATGTTGTGCCACTGAGGGGACACAAACAGTTCCCAGGGCTGCTCCTAAAGTAACCAGGAGCTGGCTGGGCAGCAGCAGTGCCTGGAGCAGACAGTGTTTGTGATGAGCTCCAGAGGAGCTGAGCCCAGGGGCTGCTGGCCAAGGCCAAGGCCCAGTGAGCATTTCTCAGCCGGCAGGGCAGCCTGAGAAGGGGAAGAGGGAATGCACCAGCACAGGAACCATGGAACCAAGGAGCCATTGTGACACTGTGGGGCCTGTGAGACCAAGGGGCCATTGTGACACTGTGAGGCACCATGGAACAATGGACACCATTGTGACACTTGGGGGCCTCATTGGATCATGGAGACCATTGGGATACTATGATGCCCAATGGAATCAGCAAAGCATTGTGACTCTTGTGAGGCCTCATGGAACCAGTGAGACCATTGTGACCCTGGGGTCCCCACAGAACCAAGAGGACCATTGTGACACTGTGGGGCCTCGTGTCATCAGTGGTCCATTGTGACACTGTGGAGCCAAAGGAGACCATTGTGACACTGCAAACCCCCATGGTCCAAAGGTCCATTGTGACATTGTGGGCCTCATGGAACAGAGGACTCGTGTCATTGTGGGGCCTGGGGAACCATGGAGACCATTGGGACACTCCATGGCCTCATGGAATCTTTGGAACCATTGTGAAACTAGGAGGTCTCATGGAACCCAGGGGCTATTTGTAACACTGTGGGACCCCATGCAACCAAAGGAACACAGAACAGGTCTGGCTGGTTTGGCCTCCCGTGGACTGCCTGACTGGTCCAGCTGACCTTGGCATGTTAAAGGTCTCTTCTCATCTGCTACTGGGGCTCACTGGGACAGGAAACACTGGGGCTCCCTGCTTTCCTTCCAATGGAAAAGAACTGTCCTTCTCCTCCAAGTGCCCATGGCCAGAATTGGGATTTTACATCCAAATGTCCTTTTATCCAGGGATTGTTCCCATAGGAATATTGCCAGGACAAATCTGTTTGGCAGTGGTTTCATGAGGGTCACCTCTCATCTGTCCTCAAAACACTGGGGAAGTCTCCATGCTTTAATTCCTATGGGAAAGAACTGTCCTGCTTCTCCAGGTGCCCATGGCCAAAATTGGGATTCTGTCTCCAAAATTCCCTATATCCAGAAGCTTCCTGCAGACAAAACCTGCCATTCCTGACAAGTCTGGCTGACCTTGGCTTTGTGAGGCTCTCATCCGCCTTCCAAACACTGGGCCTCTGTGCTTTCCTTCCTATGGAACAGAACTCTCCTTCTCATCCAGGTGCCCATGTCCAGAATTGGGATTTCACCTCCAACATTGCCTGGTGTGAAAGACTGGAGGAGATTGTTGGCTGGAAACATTTTGTGTATGAGGGAGGAAGGGGCAGGTGCAGCCTTGCCCTGCCCTGGAACCCCAGCCCTGCCCTGCCCTGGAACCCCAATCCCCCCAGAGCCTCTATCCCAGCCCAGCAGTGTCTGCCAGTCCCTGGCACAGCACAGGCAATGCTCCACAGCCACCTCTGGAGCTCCAGCCCAGCTCCTGAGTGACCAAATGACCCCAAGTCCTCCCTGGGGCTGGGGCAGCAGAACTCAGAGGCACCAGCGGCTCCAGCTGGGAAATGGAGTGTGGGATGGGGCTGTGAAAGCCCTGCCTGGGCTGTGCCAAGCAGGACACACAAGCCCTTACTCTCACCCCCCAAACAGCTCTCTCAAGGAGACATTTAAAAGGAATTACAATTATTTGTGTACTCTGAGTTAGATTCACTGGAGAAATAGTGCCCCAGAGCTCATTAACATTCAGAATACTTGAACAAGCCAAGCCTCTGGGAATAATTTGATTTAAGTTTTCAAATCTTTTGTGATTAATTAGGCAGGCTTTAGTAGTGTATTCAAAGTGAATGCTTTATTTTACAAAGACACAGAAAAAATTTGTTAGGTCCCGTTTCACTTTTTTACTCCACATAAAAGAATATGTGCAATCTCCACTTGACACTGAATCCAAGTACCTCCTCATGCAGTTGGAATAGATATGAAAATCAAGACCCTTGATGGCTGACAATCCATCAGACTCTGTCCCTACCCCCACTCCAGCATTTCCCCCATCCAAGCCTGGCCCTCAGAGCAGCCTTGTGCAAATCTGAGCTCCCTCCAGCCCAGGCTGCACCTGCAGGTTTCAGCTCCTTGGCTCCAACCCCCACCTGCTTTCCTTGGCGTAAGAGCTGCCTGAGACACAGAGGGATGTTCATTTCTTGTCAGCCAACAAAGCCAAGGGAAGACACAGCTCCATCAAATGCAGAAGTCATTCCTCTGCTGGCTATTAAATCCACTTTGCACAGTAGCCAGTCTCAGAGCAATGGAAAACACTTTCTGTGCCCAGCACAGATCCCAAGGTCCCCCCAAACCCTCCCTGCCCCGATTCTGCCCAGATTTGCTCTTTCCACACACGAGTCATGTGCTGAAGTCAGGAGCTCCCTCCATGCCCAAAGGGAGGAAAAAAGAGAAAGTGGATGAAGAGCTCTCCTGTGCAGAGCCAAGGTCCAAGTGCCCCTGCAGTGGAAACCACAACTCATCAGGTTTGTGTCCTTTGGGCTCAGGGATGGTGACACTCAGAGGCACAGAAAGGTTTCTTGCCAACAAACAGGAGTTGAACATTTGAACAATTTAATAACCATCACAGACTTTCCTTTTTCTTGGAACTGTTTAAACCTGCTCTGGACTGAAAACCCAGAAAAACACCGTCAGCTCACACCTGTGGCCCACCGAGGTCTGGGACCCTGCATTCCAGTGCCAGAGGGACTGAGAAGAGACCGAGTGAGCCAACTACAACCCACAAAAAGGACTTTCTGAATTGCCATCTCTTCAGAACTCTGAGGGGGTTTATTTCATATTATTCATGCTTGGGAACACTTTACTTGTTAAATAAACTGATTTTTTCCACTTTTCTCCAGGGAAGTCATCTCCTGAAATAGTAGGGAGAGGGGCTGCTTGAACTTGATTTGTAGACGGACTCCTTTTGGAGGTTTCGTCACAAAATTTGCCCTAAACCAGGACAGTCACAATTGTGCCACTTCACCAGTGGCACAACTCCCCAGCCCACCAAGAAAAGAAAGGACATGTAAAGTTCTCTAAACATTTGGCCTGCTTTGCTGCAAAAGTCGTGCTGCACACACAGTGCAGTGTGGAAAGCCAAGAGAAGCTGCAGCAGGTGGCAAATCTTGGGACAGAAGCTCGACCTTGTTCTCCATGAGAGGTTCTTGTCAAGAGCAGACAGGAGAAAATTCCTGGAGAAGTGGAACAGCTTTGCAGAAGAGCAATGAAAATGAAAGAAAGTATCTAAGATGTTTTCCTCTTTATTTCTATGCTCTCCTTTTCCATGTTGCACGACTTCTCCATGGCATGAATTCCAAATGGATCTCACCTCTAAGATGGGTCACTTAGCAAGTTATAAACACTGTAAAATACCATGAGCTACACGCAGTTTTCCTTCCCCTGTTTTTACTGGAAAGCAACGCTGGAGACATAAGTGCAGTGCTTGGGTCAGGTACGAATCCTACAGCAAGGGAATGTGCCCCAAGGGTGTTTGAGCCTCAGCAAGGACAACGCACAGCAGCGACACAGCAGAGGGGATTCCTCTGCCAGTGTGCAGGAGTCAGGACTCTGGATCTGGGCTCCACACTGCAAAGTTCCCGTGTCTGGACAGACGAAGGGGCTGTCCCCGGGGCGCGCGGGGCTCGGCCGTGGGGCTCGTGGGGCGAGCGGGAAACGGACACGCGGACAAACGGCCTCGGTGCTTCAGTTGCAGAGGCAGCAGCGGCGGCGGCGGCAGCAGCGGCGGCAGCAGCGGCAGCAAAAGCAGTTTTTCTCTTGTTTCTCTTTCTCTTCTCTCTTTCCCGCTGTCGGACACCTTCCCCTCGGTGTCCTTAGCCGGTGTCCCTCTCCTCTCCCCGCCTCCTTCTCCCCATGCCGGGCCGGGCCATGCCCCCGGCCCGGCCCCGGCCCCGGGCGGGGCTGCCCCGTCCCCGGCCCCGCCCGCCCCGCCGCGGTCTCGCCTCCGCCCGGCTCTGGCCGTGCTGGCGGTGGCGCTGCCGGGCGGGCATCAGTGCCTGGGGCTGGGCCGGCATCGCCGCCCTTTGGCTCCGCCTGGCCCGAGCCCGGCCCCGGCCCCGCCGCAGGGTCCGGCCCCGGCGCCGGCGCCTCCCGGGCCCCGCGGAGGACACACGCGGCACGGCCGCTCCCGCCGCCCCCGCTGCGGCTTCCCCGGCCCGAGCTCCGCCGCTCGGCAGCGCGGCCGCCGGCCCCGAGCCTCCCGTGTCCCGTTGCCGAGACCGAAGGCCTGGGGATGGCCGGCCCGAGGCGCTCGGGGGGCGCTCGGGGGCCGCTCCTGGCCCCGGGCCGAGCGCTGACAGCCGCGTCCCGCCCGCAGGGAAGGCGCAGGAGGCCCTGCAGGAGCGGTACCGAGTGGGTTCGCTGCTGGGGCGCGGCGGCTTCGGCAGAGTGTTCGCAGCCACGCGGCTCTCGGACGGCGCCCCGGTGAGCGGCGGGGCCGGCGGCGGGCATGGAGGAGGAGGAGGAGGAGGAGGAGGAAGGAGAAGGAGGAGAAGGAAGAGAAGGAGCAGGAGGAAGGAGGGAGAGGAGGAGAAGTGGGAAGAAGGGAGAGGAGGAGGAGGAGTGGGAAGGAGGGAGAGGAGGAGGAGGAGGATGGAGGAGGAAGTGAAGGAGGAGGAGGAAAGAGGAGGCAGAGCAGGAGGAGAAGGAAGGAGGGAGAGAAGAAGGAGAAGGAAGGAGGGAGAGGAGGAGAAGGATGATGGAGGAGGAAGAGAAGGAGGAGGCGGAGGAGGAGGAGAGGGAAGCAGGAGGATGGGGCTCGGCAGGGCGGGCGGCGAGCTCAGCCCGCTGCTGCCTTTGGCTTGCAGGTGGCCATCAAAAGGGTGCCACGGAACCGCGTCCGGCGCTGGGGCGAGCTGGTGAGTGAGCGGGGCCAGCGGGAAGAGCCGGGCCGTGCCGGGCGGGGATGAGGCGAGCCCCGGCATGGGGGAAGCCACCAGGACGCCTCGATGGGGAGCGGGCGTGGGGCCAGCGCAGGGCGCAGAGCATCCCGGGCTGGCTGAGGGGTTCCCCTGCCCTGGCACGACATCAGTCCCACTGGTGGCACCGTGGTCCTCCCGCAGCCCGACGGCACCAGCGCACCCCTGGAGATCGTCCTGCTGGACAAGGTGTCCACCGGCTTCCCTGGTGTGGTCCAGCTCCTGGAGTGGTTTGAGCTCCCCAACAGCATCGTGATGGTGCTGGAGCGGCCGGAGCGGTCTCAGGACCTCCTGCATTTCATTCGGGCACGGAGGTTCCTGTCTGAAGAGGTGGCACGGGAGCTGTTCCGCCAGGTGCTGGAGGCCGTGCGGCACTGCACCAGCCGCGGGGTCCTGCACCGCGACATCAAACCAGAGAACATCCTGGTTGACCTGGCCACTGGCCAGGCAAAATTGATCGACTTTGGCTGTGGCACCTACCTGCAGGACACAGCCTACACTGACTTTGCAGGTGAGCCCGGGCAGGGGTGTGTTCCCGGTCCCACCATCTCATGGCCCAACATCTCACAGGCCAAGCTGGGTGTGGCAGCGAGGATTCTCCCTTTGGCTGCCAGTCATGGTACTGAGTCTTTACCTGAGCTGCTTTTGAGTGGGGCTGGGTGGGGAGGCATCTTCCAGCCCTGCTGGCAGCCTTTGCCCACCACTCTGCCTGGGGCTGGGGTTGGAGCAGCAGCAGGCAGCCTGACAAAAGCACCCATGGGTGGGGGTAGCAGAGGAGGGGGCCACGACCAGTGCACCAGCCAGTGTGGTGTGCAGGTGAGAGGAAGGGCTTGGACTGCTCCACTCACCTTGTTTTCATAATATTTTATGAAAACATAAAATATTGGCTTCATAATATTTTTGGGGCACTGCAGGCAGGGAGGATAAGGACCTGTTTTTTCCCCCAGCCCTGAATGGGTTTTTGCTTTACATGTCATGGTCAGGCCTTGCTGGGTCTTCTGCTGCCCTCTTCCAGCACCAGTGGCTTCTTGTCCAGCCCTGAGTTTGTACACAATCCCAGGTGCTGGCGAGAGTGCAGCAGTCACTCCGTGTGTCACTGGGGCAGCCCCTGCATGCCCAGGGATGCTGGGGCCAGGCTCTGGAAGCAGCAGCATCCCCCTGATGAACTCCATCTGTATTCCACAGGAACACTGTCATACAGCCCCCCGGAATGGACCCGCTTGGGCTGGTACCATGGCGAGGCAGCAACGATCTGGTCCCTGGGCATCCTGCTGCACCAGATGGTCTGTGGGCAGCACCCTTTCAGGAGGGGCAGGAAGATCAGCTGGGACCATCAGCTCTCGCTGCCACAGCGGCTCTCTCCAGGTGGATCCTCATCTCTGGCCACGGGGGAATACCAGTGCTGGGAGACAGCAGCGGGCTCTTGAGCATCTCGCTCTGGCAGCCGCTGAGGAGGTGGCACATGTCCTGCTCTCCTGCTCTCCTCCACAACAGGGAATTGATGGGAAAGTTTAGGCCCAGCTGGGAGCACAAAAGCAGCATGGCCTGGGCATGGGAAGAGTGGGGCAAAGCAGACAGGAGCCTTCTCTAGCTGACTGGTGGTTTCTGGTTTCTCTGCCCAGAGTGCCAAGAACTTATCAGGTGGTGCTTATCCATGCACTTCTTGGACAGACCTTCCTTAGAAGACCTGTTCTATGAACCATGGATACAGGATATTCACCTGCCATAGAAGAAGGGAGAGAGCCTCATGCACACTTTGCTGCAGGGCCCTGGTAAGTTACAGCTCCACACATGCCCTGGCAATCAGAAGCAAGGAAACCCAGACTTTTTTCCTTGCCTGTATCAATGCACTGGGGTTGTTGGGTGGGAACATGCAGCCCTTGTGCTGGAGCTGAGCTGCTCTGCCCAGCACTGGTGGCTGCCATCCAAGGTGGTTTTGCTTGTCCCAGTTGCCTGACAGCTGGGGCCCTGGGCAGAGCCCTGACAGCCTGGTCTGACCCCCAGGGAAGGAGAAGGAGTCCCTGGAGAAGCTGTACCAGGTGGGGCTGCTGGAGACAGCGAGGACAACACCAAGGATGACAACCTCTTCCTCAACTTGGACACTGGCAGCTGAAGATGATGGACTTCTGGCACCTTCTCCAAAGCCAGGCTCCACAGCGAATTTGCAGATGAGTCCACAGCCGGGGAAATGCTCCCAGATTTGGGCATTGCTCAGACTGGCTGGGAACAAAAGGTTCCCCCTGTGCTGGGGCAGATGCAACTTCAGTCGGCTGCCCAGCTGCTTTTTGGCAGGGCTGGGGGCATGGGTTGGGGTGGATACAAAATGGGAGTTAGCTCCTGGCCCTGCTAACAGCCCCCACCACCCAGCATGGCCTGGGCTGAGGCTGGGGCTGGGGCAGCCAGCCCAACACAAACAAACCCCCATGGTGGGAGCAGAGGTGGGACTCCAGAACCTGTGCAGGGGCTGCTTTGCTTTGCAGGCGAGGAATGGCTTGGGCTGCTCCACATCCCTTGTTTGCTTTGGGATCATTGTTATTTTGGGAGGCAGTGCAGGAGGGAAGAGAGAAAGTGTGGGCTTCTCTCCCCCATGGGTGGGATCTTCCCTAGCATGTGGGGGTTGGGCCTTCCTCAGACCCCTGACAGAGATAAGAGTTGTTTTCTTGTTTCCCCATGTCTCTAATCACTTTTCAACAGTTTGTTGTTTGTTTTTCTCTAGGAAGCGTTCAATGTAAGGTCCAGTCGGGATTGGGAAGTGCTTGGGAGCAGCTGCAGCGTGGATGGGCCGTGCCCTTGGAGAAGGCTGAGGACATGATTTGGGACCAGCTTTTCTCCCAGCGGAGGATGGCGTGAGGTGAGTCCCGGCCTCCTTGGCATGGTGGGATCAGAGCTTTTGGGAGATGGCAACAAGCACAAGGAGGCTCCTGCTCTGGGCAGCTGCTGAGGGCTGGATGTGCTGTGGCTGGCTGCAGGCTGGGAATGTCCTGCCCTCCTGCTCTGCTCCCAAAGGCAGCAGTGATGGGCAGCTCTGGGCACGACTCTGGGTACAGCCAGCATGGCCTGGGCTCTGTGGGCAGCTGGGGCAAGGGGACAGGAGCCTTCAGCTGACGGGTGGTTTCTGGTTTCTCTCCTTGCAGCCGGGCTCTGCGGGTGCTGAGGCTGCTCTGGGCTCTGCCAGGGCTCTGCTGGGCTCTGCCCTGGGCACAGCTGGGCTGGCTCTGCCCTCCCATTGCTCTGACAGCTTTGCATCAGACAAGCCCGTTTGAGCACAGTGCCTGAGCTTTCTGCTTTGGCAGGTGAGTGAGACTCTCCCGCAGGCCAGGAGATTGCAGCTGGGGACACACATCCAGTTGGCAAGGACCCAGACTCTCCACCGTCCCAGCTGAACCCCTGAATCTCCGCAGGAATGCCTGGATCTCCACTATTCATTCTTCATTTCTTTTTGGCTGGAATTGTGCAGTTGCACTTTCTTCCTCCTCTAGAAGTGCCATGAGTGGCCAAAGCTGGAAAGTGAGCCGTGTTCCTGAGGCAGTGCAGTCTGGAGCTGATGGATGGAGAGTTGCCCTTCCCACTTCGAAACCAGAGCAAAAGGCCATAAGTGGGATTTTTCATCCCTAAGAAACCCCTGAGAATTTCAGAGGGAATGTGCAGCTCATTCACAGAGTGAGAAGGAAGATATTCTTCTAAAGGATTTGGGGTTTGACAGAGTTTAGATTCCCAGTCCTGTCTGGAGTTGGAAGGGCCCCAATCAATTTCCTATTGCTTTGACCACAATTTAAAATAACAATGTTGGAAACAACCCCCAAAAACTTTAAAAAAGGCTGCTGAGGTCAGTAAGATGGATCCATGCCATCACACATTTACAATGTAAATAAGTGAGTTCTCTTTTTAAAAAGATCATTTACCTCCTAATGCAAAGTTACAGAAGATGTTTCACTAACACTTGGATTTTATTTGTATCTTTTACAATTAATCTAATTGTTTTGTTTTTTTTTTTTCTTTTTCCTTTTTTTTTCTCTAAATAGAGGTCCTGGCCCTCTTGCAGCCAAAGGGGAAAGGGCCCCACCAAGCCTTGTTACCCACAGATAACATGGTAAAGCTGAACACTAAAGGACCTTGTGGGCATTATTCTGGAATTAAAAAGGTGCCAGCTCCATGGACAACAGAATTATTGTTCCTAACTTGAATGAGATTGAGGAAAAAGAATGAAGAATTGTGTCACTAAAGTACTACTGATGTCTGTAATTTGTACCTTGATAGTCAGCCAGAACCTTTGTTTGCCAAAACACTACAGAGTTTCACCAAGGGATCAGTCATCAAAAATGTTTTGAAAATGTAAAGACCAAGGTAGCCAAAGCACTCAGTGTCACTAATTGCTGAGTATGTTCTCAGCTGAAGCTGGGAGGAATGGGGTTCCCTTGGAGGGCCCACCCTGTGGGGTGGCCAGAACTCTGTCAATGGGCTCTGCCTCGTAACGGAGTCAGTGAAGGGACAGTTACAGAAAACTCTGCTGTGGGACACAGGAATACAATGATCAGTGAGACAGGATTCACTCAGATTTCCTGTCAGGAGAAACCCAACCCTGTTATAGTTCTAGAGGCTACAGTGTCAGAAGATTTCTGTGCTTTACCATCACTGCCAATGTCAGTAGAACTTGGGGTGCTGCAGCTGGTCAGTGTCAGTGTCACACCACTCCCAGCTGCAGGGCCACCATTTAGGCTCCTTCAGCAACAAGCACACAGAAGACTTAGGGCCCAGAGAACATTTTCCACCCAAAGAGTGCCTTGGGTTTCAGAAAGCAAAAGATTCTGGTTCGCCCTGTGCCCCATGTGTGCTGCCCTGTCCTGTGGAGTTGACATGAAGGAGCTGAATGGATTATTAGAATAGGTAGCAAATGATGCTGTTAAAATGTCCAATAGCACATCCTATGAGCTCCAACAAACACAAATGGGGACTCCAGAGAACCACATGGCCTCGGATTATCTGCTTGCTGGCCAAGGAGGAATCTGGGCTATCAGGGGACGGGGATGTTGCACTGCTAGCAGTGATGGGTTTGAAGGCCAACAGTCAGGAATCACCTTGACAGAAAGAGCAGTAGAAGAGTGGCAGAAAGAAGAAAATTCTTCTCGGTGGGATTGGCTTCATGGCTGCCAAATTAGAGGCTGCTGTGAAATGCATTCGTGGCAGGGCCTGTGATCATTGCAGTGTGTGCACTTGGTGAGTTGCTGGGACACTTTGTGCTGGGAAGTGGAGTATTGAGACCTTCCTTAAAAGATACAGTGTCAAGAAAAGAGAGGCATTTGGTAAATAAGGGAGAATGGCAACAATTTAGGCATGTTTTAAAAGGAATGTGAATAGCTCTGAGTAATGAACTTAAACTGCACTTAATTGTAGAACAAGAGGAGATGCCTTTTTGCTTAATACTTAAATGTAAGCTGTGTTACTGAAAGAATTGTTACGAAGGTTGTAGTTGATTGTAGGTCTCAGAACCGATCAAAGTACCGAGGCCTGAACAGGTCCTGAGGCAAAGGTCACCTCTAGATGAACCTTCCAAGCAAATGTTTTATTTGTATCCACTCATTAACGAAGTATGATTAACAACATAATCAATGTATGTGTTCCTTGATAAAACATGGATTTATCTTTCTGTATTTAGAAACAGACAAAGCCCCATGTGGCCTTGTTTGGGGGTGAAGGATCAAAGTCAACTCCCTTGGTTCCTCCTTCAGCCCTGGCCAGGCTTTGGGAGAAAGCAGTCAGGAGAATGAAAGCAGATGTTCTTGCAGTAGCAGTGATGCCAGCTTGTTTGTTAAACAGTGTAAAAGCTGGGTCCTCTCACAGCTTTGGGGTTGGAGCTTCATTGGCTGCAGAGGTGGAGGCACCTGCAGGAATTCCCAGTGTCTGGGAGTGGCTCTCCAGTCCTTGGCTTTCCCCAGCTGATGTGTGGCTGTGGATGATGGTAAAGCCTGAGGCTAACTGGTGATGGATCTTTCCTTAATCACTCCAGGCAATCTCTGGTAACAATGACTGGATGCATTGCTGAGCTTTTTTGTAATGCTTTGCTAATGATGATGTGCTTTGCTGAGCTTATCCTTTTGTAATTCTTTGCAGCTGTGCATGATATAAATGACACAATTCCTTCAGTTGGTGTCTGTGTCTTTGGTGCTGACCCTGCCCACTGGTGAAACAGGGCCCCCTCCAGCCTAAGTGTTACCTGGGAAGAGAAAAGCCATCACTCCAAATGTCCCCCCTTCCTCCTTGTTCCCCCCACTTTATACCCTGAGCGTGATGCCCTATGGTCTGGGGTATCCCCGGGGTCAGTGGGGGCCACCTGTCCTGGCTGTGTCCCCTCCCAAGCTCTCCCAGAGCCCCAGCCCCTCTCCAGCGTGGCCAGAGGAGGGGCAGGCCAGGCTTTGGCTCAGTGGGAGCTGAGCAAGAGCAAAAGCATCTCTGTGTGCCCAGCCCTGTGCTCAGCACCCGGCCCAGCAGCGTCTCAGTGCCAGGGTCTGTGCCATCAGTCCCTGCCAGGGGTTTCCATGGCACCTGCCAGGCCAGGTGACCCAGGTGTGGTGTCCCAGTGAGGGCTGCCATGCAAACAGTGCCCAGCACTGCCCCTTTCTGTCTGCCTGACCCGGCCTTGGCCCTGGCCCTGGTGTTTGCTGCTGGTTCCGTGGCGCCTGACCGGCCCGCGCGGCACAGGGCAGGCGGCCACGGCACAAACCCACAGCAAGGGCTCCCCTCTGGCTCTGGGCAGTGACAGCAGCCCTGAGCAATGGGCTGGCGCAGTGGGCTCGGTGCAGTGTCCATGGCAGCAGTCCCTTGCAATGGCCAGTGCAGGTTGGGATGATGATCCACCCTCACAGCCGGCCCAGGGCAGGTGTGCGGTGCCCTTCCCCACAGCCTGTCTGCACAGAAGCACTTCCAGGGCTCTCTGCCTCTCCCTTCCCTCACTCCTGAGTCACTCACACACCTCCCAAGGACCCACTGGGAGCTTTGAGCTGCAAGGAGTGCAAAGCTGGTCTGTCCTTCAGGAGTTGCTCTCATTCTGCCCTGAGCCAACTCTGGATTTGTGTTCATTGCAGAACTTCCTGTGTGTCTACAGCATTCCATGCAGGGCTCTGCCTTGGGGAAGGGGAACCTCCTTGAGGTGCCTAGGACTTGGCACACACTTGAGGAGTGTGTCTGTTTTAAATAGGGAAGCTTAGGAGTTTTAGATTGCTTCAAAAAGTAAAAGAAGAACACCCCTCTTTGCCTGAGTGCAGCCATTTCTCCAAGCACAGCAGGTCCCAGGTGACTGAGCAGAGACAGGACGGGCTTGGGCTATGTGGAGCAAGGTTGTCCACACTGCCTCAGACCTCAAGGCACAGCTTCTCTGACTAGGCCAGACATCCTCAGGAGAGTCCCTGGGCCAATATCAGTTGCTGAATGCTGCAGCCACCTCTGCTCTAAATAGAACAATCATAAAATACACTCTTCAAAGAGGAATGTGGATTTATTGGAAGCTCTTGCAAATAGTTTTCCATCAGTATTGTAGGAAACCTTCCTAATGAACTGCACTAGAGCAGAGGGAGATCTGGGCAGAGCCATGGTTTGTCAGGACGTGCTTGATCCCTGTGAGCCCCGTGGTGCATTTAGAGCTGAGCCCTGGAAGCTCAGGGCCTGAGAGGAGATTGCACCAACCTAACCAGGAGTCAAAATCCGAGGGAAAAACCCAAAGTGTCTCAAAGCATGAATGGGTCCCCTGAGGTCCATCCACAACACAGACCCCTCATGGACTCATTGGAGAAGAGAATTGGAGGCCAGGATGGCACAAACCTCTCAGAGACTCAGTGTGGGAAGGAAAAAGGGAAGTACCTTAAAAGAACTGCAGCACCTTCAAGCATCATTGAGCCCCATTGAGTGTTGTCACTGACAAAGAATCTCCAGGGACCAATTCCAGCAGATAATTGGAGGCCATGGTTGCACAAAGCTCTCAGGACTCCAAGGCAAAGCCCAAGTCCTTGGAAGAAGCTGCAGTCCCTGGGAGCATGAAGGAGGGCCCAGGGCCATTGCTGCCCAAGGCTGCCCAGGCCAGGAGTGCAGGGAGGCAAAGGCTCTGTGTGGGCAGCTCAGCTGCTGAGCAGAGCCTGGGCTGGCTGGAGGCAGCAGAAAGGCCAAGGCCTGAGCCCCAGCCCAGGGAAGGCAGATCCTGTCCCTGCCCGCTTGCTCAGGGCTCTGCCGGGAGCACGGGCACATGGAGGGGTGCTGAGGGCAGGACAAGGGATGGCAGTGCCCAGCCTGGCTGGGGCTGTGCCAGGAGGCCCCAGTGCCTCAGGACAAGGTGTCTCCTCCTCACAGCCCTTGGTGGCAAGACGCTGCTGGGCCCCAGGGCACCAAGGCTTGGCTTCTCCTGGGCACAGCCAGCCTTGCCAGGGCCCTTGGCCATGTCCAGCACAGCTTGTCCTGCGCTGTCCCACAGCTCTGCTGTGTCCCTGCAGGCTGCACACTCCCATCTCGCTGCCCCCGGGCCCTGCCCTGCCATATCCAGCCCTGCCCTGCCCCTGCCATGCCCAGGCCATGTCTGCAGTCCCCCCAGACCATGGGTGGGGGTGGGCAAGTGTTCCTGAGGGCACAGGGAGGGGACAGCTGGGCTGGACTGACCCAAGGGATCTCCCATTCCATGCAATGTCACGGTCAGCAATAAACTGAGGGAAAGGAAGGGGATAGGGCTGGCAGGGATAGCTGTGGATGTTTTCTACCAAGACATTTCTCACACAAAACACAAAGTACATGTTCTTGATCCTGTCCTGCCAGGAGGTGGCTGGACATTGTCTGCTGATGGGAATCAGCAATAGGGGATTGATTTCATTTGTTGTTTCTTTGCTTCCACCTGTGGCCTTTTCCTTTTGAGGCCCTTGCTGAGGAGGGTGTAGAAGCCCAGAAGATCAGGACCTGGTTTGTGTGTCCCAGACATCAAAAACTGGATGGCTGTGGGACCAACCAAGGATTGGTAAGAACAGCCAAGTCTTCTTGGCAATAACACACTGTGAGGAAGAACAGGCTGTGGCTGCAGAAGGGGCCATGCAGATAAAGGCAGAACTTTTCCAGGACAAACATCCTTGCTCTGGCTCCTGGGCATATGCAGGACATGGCCCAAGTGCAGGTATGAGAAGTGAGCATGGACTGTGGGGGGATCAAGACCACCAAAGACCCCCAAAGCCTCTGAGCCATTTCCAGAAAGGTTCAGCAGAACAAACTGCACGTGATAAGTCATTTGCACCAAAAGTGAGACACTTATTGCCAGGGCAGGGAAAAGTGATCAGTGAAGAGGTCCTCCCACCAAGCCCAGGCACATTTGTGCCCCAGCACCCTGGACATCCCATTGGCTGGATCAATGCTGGAACCAGGACTGGGGATCTCCTCTCTCTCTAATTTCCTTTCTCTCTGCCCCTCTGATTCACATCTCTGTGTCTCTCCTGTCTGTGTCTCTCTTCCTTTTCACCTTTCCTCTTGTGTCTTTATACAAAACCTACTGACATGCCCTTTTATAGCTCAGGGACTGACATCCCTGTTTCTATGCCAAATGCATAATGAATTAATAAAACTTTATAGGTCTTTGTGGACTCTCTGAGCTTTTTAATTTCTTTCAGCCACGAGCATCTATAAAACTTGGGTGCCTCCTTTGCCTTAAGTTTGGGAGATCACAGAGAGAGAGGGAGAAAGAGGCTTGCTGGGCCCCTGATGGCTGCACACATTTAACCCGCCAGTGTTGTTCTGCTCAGCTTTTCTCTAGCAGGCAGCATTAACCAGATGCAGCTGCGCAAGGGTTTCCAGCAATTTGGCATCATCCACAAAGGAAATGGAAGTGCATTTTGTCCCATGACACAGGGAATATATGAATATTCCATTGTAGTCAAGGGCTGGTCACTGCGGGATGTCACCAGGGTGTGGCTGCCAGGAGGACTCTGTTCCATGGACAACATTTGACCCTCATTGTTCAGCCAAATTCCCACTCACCCCACGTTCCATTCCTTCAGCCCATCTCTCTCCAATCTGGCTTTGAGGAGACCCAGCAGACCATGTCACAGACTCTGCTAAGGTCTGGGCAAACAACATCCCCTTCTTTTCCCTGCCACGTGGGTTCTGCAGTCCCTGCCTTGTGCTGCCAGTGCGTGGAATGGCTTCAGGAGGATTTGCCACATCCCCTTCCCTGCTGAGACTGACCAGTCTGTGACTGTACCAATCCCCTCCCTGCCCTGTTTGCAGACTGGTTCTATGTCTGCCCTTCCCAAGTGCCCAGGACCCTCTGGGATGGCTCTGGCTTTTCCAGGGGCTTTGAGAGAGGTCTCACCGTGACACTGCCCAGCCTTCTCAACATCCCTGACACCAAAGGCCTCTGCCACATCCCTCAGTTCCAGGTCAGTGCCCAGGGCATGGCACAGCCCTGTCCAGGTCCTCAGGGTGGTTCAGAAGGGAGGCAGCTGTGACTTCTCCCTGCAGACCCACCACTCTAATGTCCCTCTGTGCAGTCTGTGGCTGTCCTGAGCATTTCCCCTGGAGCCTCCCTGCCCTGGATATTTCTCTCCATGCAGCCCTCAGCACACTGCAAGAAAGAATTCAGGTGGTTTCACAGAGGATGTTACTCTCTGAGTTGTGAGAAGCGACATTCACTTTTAAGGATTTTAAAGGTTTACTAAAAACTTTAACAAAATACAACAAAGGTCTGAATAAGGAAAAAGGACGGTGCAATGCTGGGAGTTGGCAACCCCGGCAGCCATGAGCTCATCTATAAATTGGCTGCTCCCATTTTTGTACCCCTGGGGGTTGCCTCAGGCAACCCTGGCCCCTGCCAAGGTCTGTCAGTCGACTCTTCTTTGCCGTTCATCCGTGGAGGTTTCTTTCTTGTCACTTGATGGGAGGTGAGGTGTTGTCATGCTGCACTTCCTAGTAACAAGCTCGCCCTTTTCTCAAATGTTTTCTGCAAAGCCACAGGTACGCACCCTCCTTCCTCATGCCTGGACTACTGAGGCCCTCTCTTGGGAACTGTACGAGCTGGGGAAGATGGACTATGGGGAGAACAGAGGACATCTAAACAACAAATCACAATAACGCAACTATAAGTCAATAAACTTTCCTTAACATACATATAATATTAATCTCTGCATTGCAAGTGCCAACCATTGCATTAGGCATTTCTAACAGAGTGAAGTGGCCTCAAGGCACTGTTTGTGCCACTGGAATTGTGCCACCCCCAAGTGCTGATGATGGTTGTCATAGTAAAAGGGTTTTAAAATCATGGGGATTTAGGGTTAAAAGGAAAATTAAGCTTAGTAAGCCCTGAAAAAAAAAATACCCTAGGTACATGTAGGCCTTGCACCTTGCTAGAACTGCACCTGTGTTGCTAGTACATGATAAATGATAAAATTGTTAGATATGATGATTGTTCAGTAATTAAATAAAATTACTTTTTAATTGTAGGAATAATCATGAGAAACTGTGGTCAGGGGCCTCAGAAAGATCACGAGAAACTCATGCTTGAATAAAGTCAATGTATACAATAGAACAATATAAGGTTAATCATTAATATGTAAGTTATATAATGATAGAATATAAAATACAGTCAGTTCAAAAGCCATGTGGAGTCAGATTTGGGTCTGTACCCCTGATTCCCAGAGCTCTCAATTAAAAGCACCTGCATATAATCATATCCCATGATTATGTGTGTTCCTGAACGCTAGCACTCTGTTCTGTGGTTCTTATCAAGTCCCCCCTTTTCTTGAGACAAATTTCCATATGGGAACTAGTCTCTTAATACCTATATTTCATTTTGCAGCATAAGAAAACTTTTTTTCCTAACATGTTTTCTAACATGTCTCCTGCACTCTTGGCTGTTTCCCCAATTCCAGTTTGGTCTTATGTATTTGGTGTGCTCTGCAATGCCTGATGGCAACTTCCTCTGGTTTCAGGATACTTTCAAGTGAACCCAAGATTTGTTCTCTGTTTTTGATTGGAGCTTTGATATGTCAAAAGGTCTTTTTCTTTCCAGAAGTCCCATGTGCATGTACCATACCAAAGGCATATTCTGAATAATTTCAAATGTAAACTCATTTTCCTCTACTTGATTCCAAAGCTCAAGTGACTGAAATTATTTCTACTTTCTGGGCTGAAACATCAGAGGGGAGTTCCCCCAAGTCGATTACATCGGGTTGTGGAGTCACTGTGTATCCAGATATTTGGATAGGAAGGTTAGGGGCCTGGTGCTCTGACAGACCAGCTGCTCCTGCTGCCTGCTCTGCCTTTGGCATCTGCTCTACTGAGGGTATGGCAGCTGCAGCAGGATTTCCTGTGGGAAGAGGTACCACTGCTGACATAGCCCTGGGACTCCAGGGGCCCGTGGCTGTGCCCTCCAGCACAGGGGTGTCACCCACAGCGGGGCACGGGGGAAAGATGAAGGGCATTAGAAGGGAGAGAATCCAGCGTCTAGGGACTGTGTGAGGGAAATAACAATTTATTTCCTTTTCCTTGAGTAAAGAATTGCCAGAGCCCTGCTAGAGCTGCTGGGGGATTGGCCTCTTGCTGAGGCCCCTCCTCTTTTTGGGACACCATGTCCCCCCTGGGCAAGGGGCCCCTGTTCCAGCCAGGAGCAGAGGTGCTGTGCCTTCTGCCCTGGGCAGAGGGACCTGCTGCTGTCACCACCTCTGGCCACATGTCCTCCTGATACTGGTCCTGCCCTGCAGGGATGGGCACAGGTGGGGAGTGGCAGTGAAACCCAGGGCAGGGGCTTTAACATGGACTGCTGTCAATGAGTTGTCGAGAAATTACAGTTTTCCTTTTTCTGCCAACCAAGGCTGTCAGTGTTTCTGTGTTTGTATTAATGAGAAGGGTTAGGGTTAGGGTAGAGTGTGGGTTTGTGGTTAAATGGAGAGCAAAGTGGTGTCTGCATTCAATTGATTTTAATTTTTTCTTTCATGGTATTTTGTCTGTGAAAAGTCTTAAAATCAAGGACATCTTTTTTGAATCTGCTATCTTTGCCCTTGATACTAGCTGAGTGACCCTTCAGAACTAAGGGAAAGCATGAACTCTTTTGGCCATTTTTTAGAGGGAGAAAACACCAAACCCAAACCTATTTTCTGAATCCTCTGGAAAATCTGACTTATCCAAGAAAACATGATTAGGAATGTATCAATTTTCTGTTTGTCATTCATTCAGACACCTGTGAAGCCAGCTCAGTAATGATTTAACACAGCTGATTGCCATTAAATCACTTGAAATTATGGCCTCAACTTTCAATGATATTTTGAATATGAGAATTTCCATTTCAGGGAGGAACAGAATGCATTTGCACAGTTCCATTACGGGTGGATTTTTTTCAATAGACAGATTCTCTCATTTCCCCTTCTTTAGCCTTAAGCATTAATGTCAATCATCTGCTTTGGAAATGCAACTCAAATGTAACTCTTTCTACTACTTTGATTAACTTATTTTTAGAGGCTGAAAACATTCAGTTGTAATTTGCTTTATAGAAGTCTTAGTCACTGTGGGACTGGAAAAGATCACAAAAATTTCTCCCATCATAGATTTTAAAATATCTTAAAACGCTATTTTAAGGACTATTTATCAATATTTAATTTTTGCTTTCTGTGTAACTTTATTAAATCTGTACTTTAAAACATACGTTACCTAGCAGGTTTTCAGTTCAATTACAGCAGTTGCTTTTCTGCACGCTAATTTTCCTGTAGGACTAAACAAGGAAAGTATCTTAGGAAATTGATTTTTTCACATTGTTGCAGTGTAGGAATGGTATTCCCCAGTTTTGTGCTCACCCTGATACAGCTCAGACCATGTGCCACTCACTGACTTCCCCTCCACTATTCCTGTGGCAGGAGGAGAGAAGAGCACAAGTAGGTAAAGATCACAGGTTGAGCTAAGAACAATTTACTAGAAACAGCAGTGAAAAAAACCCCACAAATGGTAATAACAAGACTAAAAGGAGAGTGTACAAGAGGTGAACGAGTCACAGTGATAGTTCACCATACAGAACTGGGCACACCCCACGATTTACGGCACACCGGCGGAGGAAGAACAAACCCCTTCCATTTCCCCCTGCCACGTGGCAGGTGATATCCAGTTACCCCAAGGTCCTGGCCATGTTCCTCCTGGCTGCTGCAAAAATTATCCCTGTCCTGGCCGGATCCAGGACATGGGATCTGCCCTGCGGGTCCTGGCTCTTCCTCTGGGTGAGAGCCCCCCATGGCATCTGCCTGGCAAAAGGGACTTCAGGACAACCTATGACTTATGGACATTCCCCCTTCTGCCACTGCCCCACCTCCCTTTTTGCCTCCAGAAAACTTTGAACAGAAGTAGCACTTAGGTGCAGTTCTGCACATTCTGAACTGGCAGGAAGGTGACCGACATGTCACTCTAGGCACACGTGCAGCAAGGACAAAGAAAGTTTTTGAGGGGCCTGTGTCTCAAGGTCTTTTGCTCCAGGAGTACCACCTGTTATTTTCAGATTCTGCTCAGGGAGAACCAGTGACCTTCTTTTTGTTCTACACGAGATATAACCATGTGTGGCACATCAACTGTCACTTTTTTCCCCATTTATTTTCAAGTGGCTCCTGCTCTGAGGTGCATTGGCCATTCCTGTAGTACATTGTTTGGTTGTCTTTTGAGAAATAGGCTCAAAATACCACAGGGTTACTTCCTTTACTCCCATTCTTTGAGCTAAAGATGGAATTATTGTGCAAGGCAAAGGCACTCATGTATGAACAGTGCAGAGGGGTCAGTCAAATCTGGTTACTCCAGAGCAGGGGTTGTCATCAATAACCTTTAAAATATATAGAAAGGCTGCTGGACATTCTGGAGTCCAGTGTAACACCTCCATGATTCCTTTAATGATTCATACACAGGCTTTTCCAATAGTTCATAACTGGGGATCCATCATCAACACCATCCAGTCACTCCCAAAAAGGGACACAGATGTGGGCTCTGGTGTTTGACAAATTGCTTCCTCCCTTTCTTTCCCCAAACTGCACTGTCCTTGTGAGTGGGGCAGCCAGGAGATCAGACATGGGTAGATATAGACATGGTCTTGAAAACAAACACAAGATGTCATAGAAAATGTGCTTTGGATGGTAATATTTAACACATTCTCAACTACATGCTCTTCTTCTCTCTCCCTGTAATGACTGGACAACACTTATTTTTGGTGCCAGCTGACTTAAATCAGGAATAATCTTGGGCATGGGGAGAATGACAATAAAACCATCATAAACTGAGTATAAAAGGTTTATCTACATGTGTCAGTAACTTCAATGGCCAGCTGCAGTCAGCACAATTATCAGCCTGTAATTGTGCTCAGGACCAGCATGGGCCTTTCCATGTCAGCTCCTCCTGCACAGCACATGGGGGCCTGGGCATGCTGCTGGCTTGTTTCCTTTTAGGAGATTGGGATGAGGAAAGGTCAGGGGGTTTTGTCAAAGAGGTGATATTTGAGTGACTGTGCATGTGCTGGAAGCCTCACAGACTGACTGGCCCATGACAGGATGGCCCAGTGCTGGGGGGGGGCTGCACCTTGCTGCCCTGCTTAGGGGTGTTAAGGTGCTCCTTTGGCTCAGAGAGAGCCAAGTGCAGCACTTTTGTGCAGAAACACTTCATTAGCCCTGGTTTGCAAAGCTACTGCAGCAACGGGTGTGGCCAGAGCAGCCCTTTCTGCACTTGGAAATGAGCTGAGTCAGTCATGGGATAAGGCAGGGCATTCCCCACGTGTGCACATTTGAACTCCCTGTGCCCCGACTGTGTCGCGTCCCGCTCCTCAGTGACATCCCGCCCAGCCTGGAACATGGAACTCCCCATTTCCAAGGACACGTGGCCATTGTCACCAGCACACAGCAGGACCGCTTAGACCCTTCGGCAGCTGCAGTGAGAGCGGAGGTGTCAGAGCAACAGCGAGTGTTGGTCCAGATTAGCTGGTTCTAGCACACGTTGGTCAAGAGGCTGATCCACACACAGAGTGGAGGTAATTATTTACAGTTCTGTGCAGAAATGGGGGCTCAGGGACAAATTGACCAAGCCAGCACCACAAGAAGTAAAGTGTCTTTAGTATTTCTACATTTTAGCAAAGAAAGGAATTAGTGTTCATTGACTGCAAGTTCCCAAGTTCTCTTCATAATTAGTATTCTGTCTGCTGTTGGGTAATGATCCTCTCACTTGTCATGTTCATTAGTCTGCATGCTCAGTCTCTCCCTTCTTTTATGTCAATGGTTTCTCGAGTGCATGGCCATGGTCTGCCCCTGCTGGAATGGTCTTTTACCTCATAGGAGGTGATTCAGCACAGTTTCCGCATTGGCTTTATCAGTTTGTTCCTTTCCTTGGGGGTCCTGCCAAATGTCCTTGTGCC
Organism: Lonchura striata; assembly: GCF_050655825.1. NCBI lineage: Eukaryota > Metazoa > Chordata > Aves > Passeriformes > Estrildidae > Lonchura > Lonchura striata. Next base: position 3,850,639 of record NC_140734.1, on the reverse strand, counting down.
CTAAATTCTGCATTCTTTGTGCCCACCATCAGTGGTACATCCTTCTTCCCAAGCCTTGCTAACCTCCCCGGTCTCTGAGGCAGCTGAAGCCTGTCAAGCCCTACACCTCAACAAGGCAATTCAGCCAAGAAGTAACCTGCCTTTCAAAGGCCTGGCCATCACTCCTTGGCTACTTCTTGTTTCATGGGAATAATCTCCCTTCTTGTTGATGAGCCTTGAAAGCCACAAAGGACAAACATCAAAGAGCACATTTTCCTTACAAACATTTTGCATTTTGCAGATTCTCCAGCAGGACCAGTGGCTGTGTGGGAGCTGGAGCAGCCGAGGCAGAGCAGGATGGCAGAGCTGTGGGCCTGGGCACGATCCAGAGCGTTCCCCAGGGCCCCGGTCTGCACTGCGTCCCGCAGGGCCCCCGACAGCACTGCCGTGCCCGTCAGGGTGACCCAGAGGTGCCAGGACCAAGAGGTGAGGGGCAGGTGTCGGGCTCTGTGGGCTGCCAGCGGGTGGGGGCTTGGCCATGGTGTTGGTGTCAGTGCTGCCGACCCCGCGGGACCTGTTGGGCAGGGCTGGGGCCCCACTGGTGCTCCAAGGGCCCCTTTGAGGCAGCTGCCCTGGGGAAGCCACTCACAGGGATGACACGGAAGAGGTGCCAGCGGAAGGGGGAAGTTCTCTGATGGATGTGTTTCTCAGGGATGACACTGAGGAGGTGCCAGTGAAAGTCAGATGTTCTCAATGCTGGGACACTCAGGAAATTCATGCTCTGGGCATGGCTCTTGGTCAAAATGCATGGATTTCTCATTGCTCCATGTTTGCACTGCACTCACCGAACATGCCAGGATAAAGGAAACTCTCTAACTGTATTTTTTAGTATTAGGAATTTCTTTATTCTCAGCTGTGATGCATAGTGGAGAAGTCCAGCCACATGCACACCATTTTCAAAGCTATTCCAAACAAAGCAATTTCAGCATTTTTAGCAAACAAAAAATTAATCTTCATTGGATCCAAATTACATAATTTTTTCAATTAAGTAATATTCTGTCTTCTCTTTGGTATTGATGTCTTTCTTCTGGTGGCAAGTAATTCACATCTTTCAGTCCATTCATCATAGCTTTTTAGATTTTATCTCAGACAATTTTGCCTACAGAATGAAGCAGTTGGATGGCAGTAGTTGTTTTCATTAAAAAATGTACTTAGGCTGATGAACATTTTAGTGAGTTTTAACCTCCCGCAGAATGTGATACATTCTGTATTAAATTATGAGATCGGCCAAGCAACACAAATTTTGTTTTATCTGATTAACCTAGGATAAACTGCTTCCATTTCACAGCTGCAAAGAATTGCATCTAGAGCTGAGGACAAGAGCGAGGGTTTTCATGCCTATTGCGAGTCAAAATTCACCTTATGCAGATTAAATTCTTCTTGGAGCTGACTCCAAGATGTGCTTCCTTAGTACTAAATAAGTCCCTGCATCAGGTTGCGTCCAAAATTCTTATCTTTTTGTGAACCACTCTCACCTGGATTGTTAGCTGAACACTGGCCAGTTCAGTTGTACTCAGGCGCTTAATTTCAAGGGAAGCCTGTGCCTATAAATTCCAGCAACTGGGAAAGGGTGACTTGTTACTTGAACGCTTGGCTGCGTTAGAGGCCAGGTGAGGGTTGCTCTCTCAGGGCAGTTCTGTAGCCGGCTGCTTGCAGAGGGAGAACTGTGTCAAAGCAGCCCTTTCTAGTGATGTGACAGCAAACCTTTGCAAATACAGCTCTTGTTTAAAACAAAGGGCCTAGTTAATCAGCAGTAATGGAGAGAAGACTGAAGTTTTTACAGAAAATATCTTTTTCCTTTTAGCCAAATGCCAGCGAGGCATCGCACAATGGAAGTGCGCAGAATGTCAACTTGTATAACCCAGCTGGAGGTATGATTGCCTTTCACATTTTGCTCAATGTCTGCAAGATTTTCAACTTGGTAATTCATTTTTGCAGCATATTCTTGGGACAGGGGATCTCTTGTGTTCAGAGATCTCAACTGGAGCTGGTATGCCCTCAGGTCAACCTTGTAGTCTCTTGTCACTGCACTTAGCCACTGGTTTGTTTTTGCCCTGTAAAAACCTGCTAGTCCTTCCTTGTTGGCATATTGGTTGATGGGATGCAACTTGGAACATTGAGGTCAAGGTTTAGAGTACTCCTAAATTTACAGCCTTGGTAGCTAAGGTTTTGCTTTTGGAGTATCTAGGCACTGTCATTATCCTTTAAATTTAAATGGGTGTCCTGGGTTGTAAGATAAGCTTGTATTCCATTTGCCATCTGTCGAAGGCGAACCGGTTGGACAGGTTTTTGTTATCTCTCTCAGAGACAATGGTTTGTCCTGTAGAGGCAATGGTTTGCTTATACACCATTGACTGATTTAATGAAGGGCTGAAAAAATGTAACACCGTGAGGGGTCCCACCCAGAGGGGGGAAGCAGCTCTCGCTCTTCTTCGCGGGACTCCGAGAGAAGCGGCTCGCTCTCTCTCTGCGCGGGATTCCCGGGGAAAGCAGCTCTCTCTCGCTCTCTCTTCGGCGGCACTCGCAGCGAAGCAGCCGGCGCGCAGAGGCGACGGCAGCGGAGCTCAGAGGCAACCCCGGCGCAGAGGAAGACCGGCCCCCACTGCCACCAGATCTTCAGAGGAAAATTATACCCTTCTAAAGATCACCACTTCAGCTGCAACTCATCAACTATTGCAAGAGAAAGCAATTATCCCCGCAAAACTGTACTGGCATTCCTCAGGTTCTAGACTTTTTCTTTCACTGGTTTTGTTTGTACCGATTGCATTTGTTTTTTTTTTAAATTGTTGTCCAGTTTTCTCCTAGTAAAGAATTGTTACTCCCACTCCCATATCTTTGCCTGAGAGCCTTTTAATTTAAGATCCTGGTAATTCAGGGGGAGGGGGGTTTGCCGTTCTCCATTGTACAGGAGGCTTTGCCCTCTTTCACAGACTCCTGTCTTGTCTAACCAAGACAATGGGTAAACCTATGCAACCTTGAGAATGTTGCATAGAGAATTTCATAAGGTCAGTGTGGGAAACTTTGCTTGATTTAATTTTTTTCTCTCGGTCATTAATACATGAGTGTTGCCACAACACTGTGTTGGGTTCTTTTCAAGGAAATTGAAAGGAAGATATTGATGTCATCTTCCCCACGGACTCCATCATTTCCCCCAAAGCACAATGCACTTAGGTGATGTCATTTGTTATTAATCTGTTCTCAATGCTGTTTCCCCAAAGAGCCTGGCTCCAGGCAGACTCGAGGTGCACATTCCCCTTACAGGCACTCAGTGGTGCTGCCTGCAGCAGTGAGCTGAGCCAGGTACAGCCAGCTGCCCTGAGAAAAGCAGGCTCTCACCTGGCTGTGGCTGCAGGCACCTGCCAGCTGGGACTTCCCTGCCACTGCAAGTGCAGCTCTTGCTCTGCCTTAGCCTACTGCAGAGCATTTTAAACTAGTGCCATGGTGGCTTTTTGCAGAGACAAAACTAAACTTCACATTTCTCATTGGGGATATTCTGTTTCGCATGTGAATGATGATTTGTGTGATTCTTGGTGGTGGTGTGCACAGATCCTAAGGGAATATTTAGCATTCGGTAACTGGGGTGTGAGGACTGGCAGTAGTGAGACAATTGTGGAATTTGGCACCGCTTTGGCTTTAGGCTGGCACAGAGAAACTCAGGTGAGACAGGTCTGGTTGCTGCTAGGGTACAGGGTGCCTTTGCAACATGCTCCATGCTGTACCAGTTAGGGACTGGGCTTTGTCACAGAATCAGAGAATCAGAATCAGACTTGGAAGGGATTCACAAGGATTTGCAAAGGCAGCTCTGTCCCCAAGAATCCCACCAGGTGCCTGTGGAACTTGTCCAAATGTTTTCCGAGCTCTAGTGGACTTGGGACCATGAGCAGTCTTGTGGGGAGCCTGTCCCAATGCCTGATCACCCTCTGGGTGAAGAACTCTTCCCTAATTTCCATCTTAATGCTTGCTTATGGCTTCAGGTAATTTTCTTTAGAAGTCATTCAGGGGTATGGTTTTAGGAACTGTTTTGTTTGAATGCTGTGGGAAGTTTCTCTATCCACATTGGATTGAACTTCTCAACACATTAGCAGTGTCTTCACTCGACAACTGGCATGTTCACAGTGTTCTAAATAATTGAAGCATGTGATGTTTGTGCAATTAGGTTTGCAGACAAATATCATAGAGGCATGGTCCAAGGAACAGGAAGTGGAGAAAGGCATTAAAAATTTGAGCTACATTGAAAGACTGAAGGAGCGTGTCAAGAAAGGTCAGTCTCTGTGTGTGTGACGGAAGAGACAGAGCTCCCGGATTGTTCACCAATATGCATCAAGTCTCCATCAGCCACTAAGCAGGAGTTCCTGGCTTCAAAAAAGTGCCTGCTGTGTCATATCCCCTCCCTTGACCTGCTGGCCACGCTTCACCTGATGCAGCCCAGGACACGGTTGCCTTTCTGGGCTGCCAGCACATGTTGCCAGCTCATGCCCAGCCTCTCATCCACCAGCACCCCCAAGTCCTCCCCACCTTCATCCCAGGCTCCTCATCCCATCCCAGCATCCATGCCCAGCTGGGATAGGGCATGTCCCAACCCCAAAGATGCAGCACTTTGCACTTGGCCTTGTTGAATCTGATGAGGTACCCAGGGCCCTACTTGCCAAGGTTCTCCATGTCCCTCTGGATGGCATCCCAGGCCTCTGGTGTTGGCAAACTTGCCAAAGAAGCATTTAATCCCACTGTCCATATCATTCTTGACATAGCTTAGTGCTTGAGCTTACAAACTGGAGAAATCAAATGAAAACCACCATGCATATAAAGAGTTTTTCATCAATACCTCACCTCCAGTACCACTCCTTCACATGGTATTTTTAATGTCTGTTTCTTCCTAGTGCTTTACTGTCTGGATTCGTAATGATCTATAAATTCTGAACAAATAGAGTTTCAACAGTCTCGGTACATCCTTTTGCATCAACTACCTTGCTTCCTCCTACTCCCCATTTGACAATTTGTTTTCTGTTTTTTTCTTTACTGAAGTGAAAATACCAGAGCTCAGGAGAGCCCCACACAGCTCTCCAGATCTTGTGCCCGAGAGGAAGAGAACGATGCCCATGAACCCTGCAAAATACATCAGGAGACTTTTCAGTGCTGTTTCTCAACAATCCATCAGAGACAGGGTGATTCATTTACTGGCTCTGAAGAATTACAAGAAGTCAGAGCTACTCGCCTGCTTAGAGAGAGAGGGAGTTGTGGAAAAGGACAAGGAGTCCCTTGGAAAGATCCTTCAGGAGGTGAGATCCTGGAGCTGCTGCCAGCAATGCTAACTCTTAGCAGTCTTACTTCAGGGTTTCAATTAGAATCTAATGAGAAGTTTAGGAAATGCTCTTTGTTTGCATTTTTCCATCCATTTTACCCAGTTTCCACCCAACTGCAAGTCCATGTGACAAAAAGAAAGAAATCTTCAAAACTTTGGAGGCCTTGTTGCTGTTTTTCTAGAATAGCTTACAATGTAAATTCTTTGTAAATTTGTTGCTTCTCATGCATTATTTTAATCCTCCCTCTTTTCCTTGCACTGGTAAACTGCTTCATGAAGTAACTTCAAAGGGTGAAACCCTCAACTGGGTGAAACACTTCACTGAGGTCCTTAAAATATCCTGGGACAAGTTTCAGAGGAGAGAATTTTGGTAGCTGCATAGGGCAGTATTTCATTTGAAGGGACTTGGTGGCCTCTCAATGGTATTTGCTTCTACTGGGGTCTGTGGGGATTGCCTTCCAGGGAAGGGTGTTCCAGGCAAATCCTACATGATAAAGATGGTGGCCCAACTTTGAACACAGATTTTCATTCCTGTTGTGTGCATTGAGTCTTTGACTTCCTTGGCACCTATTATTTTTCATAATTTTCCAGTTGTCCTTTTAGTGCTATTGGTATTTCTTTATTACAGCCATTCATATGATTCACATGGACTGAAGGATGCAGTGGCTGTTTCCTTCCTTTTTCAATATTCCCCATCAGTGTAGGCTGTTGCTGAATTATGCAAGCATTAACATATCAAGTAGCAATATTTCCTTTTGAGCTACGAAAAAGGTGATGATAAGATTTCAAAGCTCAGCTCCTTAGAGGGTAAGAGATGAAAAAAATGTCTCCTTTCTTTTTATTCCTGTTGATGTTTAAGGAGATTTTGAAGGAGTATTTTCTTGTTTGCAGTGTGAACTGCCTGGTGATACTGGTTTGCATTCTGAAAGGGCTGTGTGACCAGCACTACATCCTGAAAACTGTTACTCACATTTCTCTTAACTTCATAGGGAGGTGGTGTTGTTTTTTGCTATACATGAAAAACCAGTAGGGAGAACTTGCTGAGCTCTTCTATTCACAACCTTCCTTCTCTTCCAACACAACCTTAGTTCTGCTTTTAAAAAGTGAATTCCTGATTCTGGGTACCTTTTCTACTTTTAAGCTGTTGAAATGTAGCTCTAGGTAGGTTATCTCCTATAAGTGTTCCATAGGAAGCTGTAGTTTCCTCTGAGCAGACACCTGAGAAAGAAAAGCAGTTCTGTTTGCAGAGACAAATGCCAACATCCTGTGGTGCTTCATGGGATGATGAAAACATGCCATGTTACAGGTCCAGGCTGTGTTCTGCCATGGCAATGTAGCTGGGTGAAACAAGAGGGCAGCAGGTGTCCTCTGGAGAGTGGAAAAATATGGACTTGCTCATGGAGATGATGTTGTTCAGGTCCTCCTCAAAAGAAAAGGAAAACAGAAAGGAAAAACCTGGTCTCTCCATGTATTTCAAATGGTGAAGACTGAGAGTTCTGGCATAGTGTACCTTGATTCTCAAAGCTGCGTTAAAGGAGCAAAAACCTGGATCCCTGGTGCAGGGAGATGTTTTCATAGTGTCCATTTCCTCCATGCTTGCAGCAGTTTGGCATTTACTTACATCCAAATATCTACAGCCCAAATGGACCACACCTCTTTAATATTGCTGCCTCTTACATGACAGCTGCTTTGTTCTTCACATCAAACAAAAGTCCTGGAAAAACGGTGCATGATTTTCTTTTCAGCTTTGCTTTAGCTTTGTACTACCAGTTTTACATCTGTAGTCTGCCTTTAGGTGTAATGAATATTGATGTTTTAAATGTCTGCCCATAGGTAGCCAACCTGGATGCAAATGACAATTCTTTCAGTCTGAAGGAACATTTCTTCAAAGACATTCAGGTTGATTGGCCTGGCTACAGTGAAAGAGATAGAAAGACATTGGAGGTGACCCTTTTTCAGTAAGTTCAGCCAGGACAACAACCATTTCAAAAAAACCTTCTGGGAAATGAAGGTCTGTTTTTGCACTGAGGAAAGAACAATGACTGTTGATATTTTTGCCTTGTAACCTGAAATGCTGGACCATCCTTACAGAAAAACAGCCTCATCTCCACATGCCACCAGCAGCAGCCAGTCACTGTCTCTGGGACCTTCTGAAAGAAATACTCCACTGAGAACTGCTCAGGTATTTTGTGAATTTTTAAACATTCTCTACCATATATGATGTTTTATCCCACTTGTTCTTGGTGTCCAAGCTGTGATATGAAGCAGTAGTGCTGTCTGTACATCATATAAACCTGAAGTGTGTAACTTCTAATGGGATTCCTGTATACTTTTCAAGACGATTACAATGTCAAAGCCTGCAACAAGCTTGCACCCATGATTTGTTTGTCATGGTGCATAGGAAACTCTGCTAAAGACAAGATGTGGACATGGTTTTGGTACCTAGCTGTGTCTGTGCAGGGTTCTTGATGATATGGCAGCTCTAGTACCTAAATCATGCATGGTAATGCCAGTGCTACTGTTTGAAGAGAAACCTTAGGGAAGTCTAGCATAAGGACAAATTCCAGTACTGAGGCATTTGTAGGAACCTTGTTTTTCTGTCCTAAGCAGCATTTAGGCTCCCATTTTGATTCAGGCTATCCCATGTGTGAGGAGGGGACTCGGAATCATTAGGGAATACCTTGGACTTGTCAGGCTAAACACCAAGAGTACGCCAATACAAGAGGGCAAGGAAAAAGTTTTGAAAGAATCTTGGAAAACACTGCAAGGTATATTTTCTGTACCTTAAAGAATTTTCTTTAAACAGCCCTGGTTTTCCCTAGCTCTTTTCCCAGCCAGAGCAGGAAGTGCTGCAGGGCCCAGCATCCTCTTATGTCCTACTTCCATGCCTACAGCACTTGTGTCAGCAGGCTGGCACAGAGCTGTGTCTGGCAGTCCTGCTCTGAGCTGCTGATGGTGGGAGCAGTTTGTGCTTGGTAGGGAAGAGGCTGTGATCCAGGCTTTCCTCTGGAGAACAGCAGGAATGAGACCTGCAGCCAGGCTGGGGCTTCTCTCTGTTGTTATCATCTCTGCACTGGACACGCTGCGATCAGCACCGCACCGGCGGCTTCTTGGGGCCGCTTTAGTGAATCGTGTGGCTGTGTGACAGCAAGAGTTGAGTGTGTTCCTGGTGTGTCTAAGCAGAAATAGGGAGCAAGATAAAACCAGCCTGAGCTCCTCATTTTGGGGAAGCCTTTGATAGAGGTGCTGAAGGGAATGTCTTTTCCCAAAGCCATTTAGCTACAGAGTTGGAGGAGAACTTGCTGAATACTCAGGTGAGAAAGTAGGAATGAAATAGAGAACATACTGAGCTGCAGCACCTCCTTATATGACAGGCCGTTTTAGGTAAGAAAGGTGTGTGTTCAATCATTGCCAGGCCAGAAATGCTGGTTTTTCAGAGCAAAACTAATTGGCATCATCTTTGCAGAAACGGCCTCTTCCTTCTGCCTTTATCAATCCTGTCATGACCAAGAAGCAGAGGACTGACCAAGAGCCCAGTGGTATCCAGCCAGCACCTGGTGGCCACTCTCCTTCTTCCTTGGACCTGCCTTCCACATCCTGCTCAACTCTGAACCTGTCTCCAAGTGTCAGCTCCATTTCCACATCCACCCGTCAGCTACAAGAGAAAGATAAAATTCGGATTCCATCTGGAATCCCTGCGTCTGTCAGGGTGCAGGGGAAGATTCCCTATTCCAAAGGTGAGAAAACAGAGTTAGATAGGGTGAAAAAATCCCATCCTTTGGATTTCGATAAAATACTTGCCATGAGCAACGCCAAAGAGATGAGCAGAGAGTGCAGGACACAAGCAGAAATGGAGTCACACAGTCCAAGTGCAAAGGGTATTAAACTGATGGACCACTTTTAGATATGCTTCCATTTCATTTTTTACCGGATATCTGTATGGTTTTTTTAGTCATATTGAGCCTCCCATCCACCGGCATCTCCCAGTCCTCCCCACCTTCATCTCCAAGCCTGTCTTGGTGTCAGGGAATGTCCCAAACCCAAAGATGCAGCCCTTTGCACTTGGCCTTGTTGAATCTGATGAGGTTCCAAAGACCCCACTTCTTGGTCCTTCCAGACGGCATCCCATGCCTCTGGTTTGGGCAAACTTGCTGAGGGTGCACCTAATCCATTCTAGAGGATGCACTTGCTGAGGGTGCACTTAATGTCATTCTAGACATAGCTGAATGCTTGAGCTTACCAACTGGGGAAATCATATAAAAGCAAAATGCATAAACATAGTTTTCCATAAAAACTTCCCATCCAGTATCACTCCTTTACCAGCTTTTAATGACTGTTTCTTTATGATGCTTTACTGTTTGTATTCTTGGAGATCTGTAAATTATGGGCAAATAGAGGCTCAAAAGTCTTGGTACATTCTTTTGAATCAACTTCCTTGCCTTCTCCAAACCTCCAGTCTGAACTATTTGTTTCTGGTTTTCCCTCTCTTTAGGAGAAAAAGCAGAGGTCAGAGGAGCCCAACAAAGCAGTTCAGGTCCTGTGCCTGAGAAGAAGAGGATGATGTCTGTGAGACTTGCAGACATTGACTGGAGCGGTTGCGCTGCTGTTTACGGCCGACCCTACAGACTGATTGGCCTGGCTACAGCAAAACTGAGAGAGTGAAATTGAAGTTAATACTTTCTAGGTAAGTTCAGTCTTTTGGGGAAGGAAAAGAGCCTTTTCAGGAGAAAGCTCTGGGAAATGAAGCCTAGGTTCTTAGAATATGCTGTGGCAGCAGGGACCTGCCAGGATCCTGGCCCTGCACAGGACACCACAAGAATCACACCAGGTGCCCAAGAGTGCTGTCCAAACACTTCCTGAAGCCTTGCTGCAGGGACCACTGGCCTGGGGAGCCTGTTGCAGTGCTCAAGCACCCTCTGGGGCACGAATGTTTTCCTGATATCCTGCCTAAAGCTCCCTCAACTCGGCTTCATGCTGTTTCCTTGAGTCCTGGCACTGAAGGTCTGCAAGCAAAGGACTATGACAGTTGATATTTAGGCCTTGTAACTTCAAATATTGGACCATCCTCACAGAAAAACAGCCCCATCTCAGAACCCCACCAGCAGCAGCCAAGCAACATCTCCTGGGCCTTCTGAGAGAGATGCTCCAGCAAGACCTGCTCAGGTATTTTGTGCATTTTTAACATTCTGTACTCTGTATTAAGTTTCAGCAGACTTGCTGGTGGTATAAAATGCTGGTGATGTGAATGTGCAGGGCCAGGCCTAAGCATGTTTTGCCTCAGACATTCCAAGTGCTGTGACAGGAAGGCTGTGATGAGAAGAGAGGATCCTGCAGGGGTGGAGCAGCACTGTCCTGAGCCAAAGTTCTGCTCTGCCTGAAGACTTGAGCTCAGTCCCCACCCTCAACTCATTCCCTGGAGGAGGCCTCAAAGGGCTGGCTCTGCAGGAAAAATCTCCTGTACATAAGAGGCCTCACCAGGGTGGGGCAGATGGGGCCTTCTCGCTCTCTTGTCCCTCTGTCTGTCTGTCACTCTCATTGCTGACTCCAGCTCTGCACTATCCACGTGGCTGCACCAACACAGGAGCTACAGAATGGTGATATTTCCTCAGTCCCTCCTCTGCCTCTATTTCTCTCCTCCCTCACTCTGCCTGGGCACACACAGCTGTCCGGTTCTGCTCCATCCTCAGTTTGGAAGTTTGCTGTGGGTGTGGGGAGCTTGTGGCTCTGTGTTGTGGCTTGTGAGTCAGCAGCTGTGAGAAGGTCCTTGGGAGGAGCTGAGAGATGATTGAAGGGCACTGAGCAACAGTGAGGGCTTGTTGGTAACCACTTGTGACACTCTCCTACAAATTCAAGGGCTTGTTAGCCAAGAGCTTTTGAGGCTGCACAGCAGGTAGCCTGCTGGATTGAAGACAGCTGCTCCTAAAAGCACAAGAGTTTCTTGACATGTGGCTGCTGTCTTTGTTCATCCTGATGAGAATTCACAACCAAGCATTGCACCCTGTACTCCTCGATTCTAAGAGTGAAGCACTAATCTGGTTTTTAACACATAAAACTCTAAAACAGCCAGGTGCCTCTTCAGTAAATCATGTGGATGTTTGACAGCAAAAGCTGAGTCTTTTCCTGGTGTGTGCAAGCAGAAATTGGGACCTAGATAAAACTTACTGGACCTCCCCTTTGGGGAGGCTTTGCTGGAGCTGCTGAAGGGAGTGTCTACTTCCCAAAGCCTTTTAGCAGTGCAATGAGAGAAGGACTTGCTAAGTCCTAAGATGAGAAGCCCGAAATGCAAAAGAGCAGATATTTACCTGGAGGTCCTCCATGTTTGACAGGTCTTTTTATTTAAAAAATATGTGTTTTCAACCTTTGCCAATTCACAAATCCTGCTTTTGTAGAATGGGAGCAAAACCTGATCAGGGTCAGAGATTAATGAACTGTTTTGTTATTGTTGTAGAGACGGCCTTGGGCTTCTGGCTTGAGAAGTCCTGTGATGAGCAAGAAGCGGAGGATTGAGCAGTAGCTCAGTTACCTCCAGCCAGCACCTGGTGGCCACTCTTCTTCCTGGGTGCTGGCTGTGACATCCCATCCTGCTTCTACCTGTCTCCAAATGTCGGCTCCATTTCCCCTGCACCCTTTAGGCTCAAGAAGGACACAAATTTCTGAGTTCTACAATGACAGCACTCGTGTCTTGAAGACTACCATGTCAAAAAGGATATGAAGAGAATTCAGGAGGCTGAAGCAGTAGTGTCCCTTGGATCTCAATGAAGGTACCAATGTGCAGCTTTTCCTAACTCCAGTGTGGATAATGATGGAGTAAAGATTTGATGATTTAGAGAAGCCTCTGCATGAATCAAGGTGCAAGAAAGACCATATTCCAGAGTCAATAGTACAGACATTATTAATAGTAAATGTCAGCTAAGGAGTTAGAAAGCTAAAGGAGGAGATGGGCCAGGTGGGGAGAAGTGCTGAGATGAACACCGAGGTGGGTTAGGCCCGGATGGGCCCTCCCTTCCTGCAGTGCAGCTGCACAGGCTCAGCTGCAGCAGTGCTGCTGCATCCCCTCATCGTATTTGCAGTGCAGGAGGGGAGGGAGAAATGTGTGTGGGTGTGTGTGGTATAAAACACTGGAAATTGCTCCCAGCTTGTCTCAGAGCAGTGATGTTGGCAAGGGCAGGCAGGCTCCTGCAGCTCTGGGGCTCTGGGGCAGCTGTGGCCTTTGGAGCAGGCAGGGCCCTGGGCCCCGCTGGGTACAGCCAGGGATGCTCTGGGGAAGGCTGAGGGCAAGCCTGGCCCTGCAGGGCAGCAGTGCAGTGAGGCCTGTGCTCGGGCTCTTGCTAGCAAATGTCACTGGGCAGAGGCCAGTGGACGAAGCTACTGCTTCTCGGGAACCTCTCAAATTGTTGAAAGGCATCTGGAGTTTTATTTTCAAACTTATCCTGCACACCAGTCAGGTGCATCTGGCCTGGGATGCATCCCTGGCATATGTTGTTGTCTGTACTTGTACTGAATTTTAACTTGTTAAAGATTTATTCCTTGTAAATATTTATCTCAGGATGGTTTGAAGTGTTTATTCCCATGTGGAATGAGTTTTTGCCATTGCAAAGAGAACCAGATCTTCAGTCCCAGAGGAGCAGAAGCTTTGGTGTGACAGTGTTGGGATGTGGCATCTATTATTCTCATTGCCACCTCATCTTGGGTTTGTATCATGAGCTTGATAAACCTCACACCTGTTGATTTGAGGGAGAAGGGATTGAAGAAGGTTTGACTCCCTTCAGTGGCTTTAAGCATTAATGAGTTTTGCCCTCTTTAGGAGCTGCTGTGCTTTGGGTGGTTGTTGTTGTTGTTGTGGTTTCAGACTTGTCTAGAGTTTATTTTTAGGTCTGTAATACACAACAGCCCAGAAGGATGGTGGCTCACAAAGAAAAATACGTCCAAAGTCAACCTGAGAGTAATTTTATTTTTTTACATGAATAAAACCAGACTGGCCTGGCTTTGTAGCCTCTGAGTCTGCCTCAAGGCTATTTTAATGAAAAGATCATGAAATTCTAAACTCTGCAGAAATGTTGACATGCCCTAATTTTCTTTTGATTTCTCCTTCCTAGGGTAGCCCCAGCTACTCTGAGATGAAGAGCAGATGCCAGTACCTCCACAAAAAGCTGTCCCACATTCAGCAATGAGTATCTGAATTTGGCAAGCAGCAAGTGGAGTCCTGGCACCAGTTGTCTGCTTCAGCAAGTAAACATCTATGAATCCGGGCTGTTTTATTTTAAAAGAAGGTTAAGGTTTTAGGATTCTTCAAGATAGGATTGAGTAGATGATTATTTCTTAAAAGCATAGGATTAGTTAGCCTAAGATTACAGAATTTAGTATTGAACATTAGCAATAAAGAAAGAAGTTGCATTCTTGTTAACTCCTTCTCTTATTGCCACTTCTCTCCAAAGAAGTTTTTTTTCCCATACCATTTGGGGGATGGGCCAATTAAATCTGCTTTCTAAAAAAACCACTGCAAAAGTTGTCTCCCAAGTTTACCCTAAACCAGCCATTTTTGGCACCCCATGTAAGGCCCAAGAAAGAAAAAAAAACCTGTAATGATTGCATTTTGGTTGTGCTTACTCTGTAGTGGTGCAAAGCTGTCAGTAACCATGTTACTTGACGTGGTAATGTCTCTCGGGGTGGGGGCCTTCATGTGTTTCTAGTCCCAAGGCTGTTTTGAAGCTGTAATAGCTTTCTTGTCACTAGGATTATTTTCTTATCCAAAAACAGCTCCACTATTGTACTGTACTTACTGTTTTCTAGTTCATTGGAGTAATTAGGTCATCATTCACTATATCAAATAACTGGAATAAGCTCTGGAAAAGGAGGTTTATTTAAAACTAAGATTGTTAAAACTACATTTCAAAAAAGGGCAGGAATTCCATGAAGAAAATGATGTGGTAAAAATAGAGTTATTTAAACTTCTCAAAGTCCTTGGATAATGGAGCCCTGAACCCCCGTCATGTGCACTGCAGACTTGGTGGCCCCTTTGAGCCCAGAACTGCCAAGGGTCAGGGCCGGGATGAGCCTTCACCCCAAATTGGCTCCAAGACTGAGTGGGAATCAATCCAGAACAGGGCTCACACAAAGAGCAAAGCCTCAAGGCCAAAGCCAAACCTTCATCAGGTTGGATTTCTTTAAACATGGAACAGGAACAAATTTGCTTGTGCGGTAACATCACTGTTACCATGAAACTTTACATGAGCTGCTAAATAAGAAGTGTCCTGTCCTGAACTGTGTTGCCCAAATACTGTTGAGAACTTGCTGTGCCTCTGCCCTGTGCCCCTGGGGCTGCTCCTGGCCAGGCAGCCTCAGGGGGAGCCAGCACTGGCTGCAGCCCCAGCGGCCCCCCAGGACAAGGCCCAGCAATGAAGAGGCCAAGGAAAGCACTGGGCAGCAGCAGAACCCTCTGCAGAGTTCTTTGCACAGCCATGGACTGGCCACAGCTCCACTGCAGCATGACTACGAGTCAGACTACCAGTGCTATGAGCAGAGCTACAAGAAAAGTGGAGAGAAAAATCAGCTACTGACCATCTGCTCTTGTACAGCTTCCGAATGCCAAGACAGCAGCCCATCAGCACAAGTGGCACAGTGAACAGTGTCACCACCGTGCCTATCATGCAAGACCTGTACACATGCTGGGGGCAGACAATTCCTGGGGTGCTCGATGGATTCTGGGCATTTGTACTGGACTTGCCAAGCATTTCTGTGGGAGCAATGGGCAGCGAGAGCCCGCACTGTGCTGCACTGCTGAGCTGGCAGCACGGTGGATACGGCCAGGACGTTCTCTGTTTGCCCAGAGCTGGGGCCTGCAGGCACCTTGCCGCCCCTTGGCACAGGCTGTGCCACCCAACAAAGCCCAGCAGGCCGGCAGGAGAGCCCGGGGCCAGCGCAGCTGCTTGGGCCGTCGCTGCTTGGAGGGACAGGGGCCAAACCCATCCCTGAGCAGCCCCTGCCAGCCCTGGCCCTTCCTGCCCTGTGACAGCTCCCCCAGCCCAATGGGGACAGACCATCATCAATTCTACAGCCAGAAAAGAAATCATCCCTGTAACTGTGTACTGCTTTTCTTCCCTGCAGTTGGTCCCAGAAACATCCCTCACACTGCTGGAAATGCCCACACATTGTCTGATCAGTCCCTATGGTTTTCCCGTGTGCTCTCAGAAATTTTTCCAACAAGTCCACCAATAAATTCCAGGTTACCTCTGTGAATTGCACACTACCGTTTCCTTCATTTTTTTCTCAATACCTGGAAGTTCCTGTATCTAGTAATGGCCTTGAGGATCTCTGATTCTATTCAATCATGTTTTTTGTATTGAGACAGATGAAACAGCCTTTTTGGTTTTGGTTTTGCCAGGTCTGGTTTTTCTCTTAGCATTACTGTTTACTTATTATCTACATGTAAACTTATTTTTATTTATGTTTTTTTTTTGTTCCCCAAGCAGTTATATTGACAATCTGTCATTCATTAATTAATTCTCCAACTATGAACAATTCTGATTCTATTTTTCTAGGAATATAAAGATCTCAGAAATCTGCATTTTTAATTTTGAAGACAGTCTCACTCCCCACTCCAAGCTTTGACAAGGGGGTGATGCTTTCTGAAACTTCCACTGCCAACTTTTATGGTGATCCATTTGGAAACGACCCTGAGCATAGGTAGAGTTATTTGGGAAGTGCTTGGCTTAACCTTAACTATTTTTAGTGATATAAACCTGTATTGCTTCAAGATTCACAACCACAGTCCTTATTTGTGGCTCACTGCCTGGATGCCTGTTCCGAATTAAAACAACGTTTGTGAGGCAGCTGAAGAGCTTAGACCTCAGAGATCAATATTCCTGGGAGGAGGAGGAGGAAGGAAGGATAAAATCTTGTTTCAAAGGCTGTTTCTTCAATCCTACGATGCCAGAAGTATGCTAGACTACACCTGTCTGCAAATGTCATTCAAGTACAGAAAAACCCTCTGCAGTGCCAGGACAAATTACTCGACACTTTGCCTCACAATGCATCAGCATTAATTCTAGTGAGAGGTAGACCTTAGTTTCAGTCTGATTAGAGCAAATCAACATGGTGTGAATAGCAACAAGAATTTTCTTGTGAACAGATGATTATGTCCCACTCAAAAATGAGCAAAATTTGCCTTGACTTGGAAGAAAGTAGACAGGGAGCAATGCAGTATTTGGGTTTTATCCAGTGATAAAATGGGGCAAGAAGCTGTAACAACTTACCTGTTTTACAGAACACAAGTACTGATACAGCCAAGAGTACACCCACACAACAAAGGGATTTTCAGGACATTCCTTTATTTCTTAACATGGAATGGGCAGCAAAATGCTGGCATTGGTCTGAACTGGAAGCCGTGTTCCTCTCCTGTTTCTCCTTGAGCACACTGTGTGTTATTTGCAGACTTCACTGCCCAGCCCATCAATCCTCTCTTGGCCATTTGCTAAATGGCACAACTACCAAAATACAGGTGCCAGCATAATCAGCCCAGCACTAATCCAGCACTGCTTTGATGCTGCACAGGAGCACAGAATGGCTTGGGTTGGAAGGGACATTTAAAGGCCATCTCGTCCCATGCCCTGCAGTGAGCAAGGACACCTTTAACTAGGTCAGGCTGCTCAGAGCACGAGCTCGAATGTCTGCAGGGTTGATGTCCACCTCTCTGGGCAACCTGTGACAGGGTTTCAAAGCCTCCAGTTTTAAAGAATGGGTTTCTTTTGTCTCGTCTGAATTGACTGTCTTTTAGATTAAAACTAATCCCCCTCGCTCTGGTCACAAAGGGCCCTACTAAAAATTCTGTCCCCTCAGTTTTACCCTGAAGGTACTGAAAGGCAGCAATCAGGTCTCCCTGGAGTCTTCTCTCTTCCAGTCAGAACAGCCCCAGCTCTCCCAGCCTATCTCCAAATCAGAAGGGCTCCAGCCCTCACAGCATTTTGTCCCTTCTCTGGACTAGACCCAACAGAACCATGTCCTTCATGTGTTGGGGACCAGAGCTGGATGCAGTACTCTTGTCGTGGTAGAGATGGAGACAATGCAAAGCAACACACTCCATTTCCAGAAGGCTTCAAAGCCTGTTTTTATTCTAGCATGAATGCTTTTCCTACATTCTTACAAAGCGTGTAAGTTTACACTTTACTCATTGGTCACAAGAGACAAGCAAAGTACTTATTGGAATAGGCAGTTGCAGGTTTCTCTTATTCATCCTTCTTTCTTGGTTTGTATGTCAACGCTCTTGGTAGAAAATTCTTTTGGGGTAAACATGGACCCTCTTATCAAACTTCTCTCTGGCTCACCAAAGTTGCTGTAAATTACATGAATCTTTTAAATTAGAGGGTTTTGGGAAAGCTGCAAAAGGCAGGCCTCAGAGACAGCAAAACTGCAACTAAAGCTAAGCAGTAAGATTTGTCAGCAGAAAAATTATGTAAGGAGTAGAAAAGTTAGGACAAATAGAACAATGGTCTGTGTATTAACACGTGGCTAGAAGAACTCCTGAAGCTACAGAATAGTATATCTAGCAAGATATGAGGAAGTTCTAAGCTTACTAATGGAGCTCTGGGCATTGGGTTTTAAGGCTTAAAATACAAGTAGGTATTTTATTGGAAAGAAGCAAGCATTTTTTTAAACAATAGTACGTGTGCTTATAGTGGTTGGATAAATCTATTGTCAGCATGCTTTTGCTTTGTATGACTGGTCAAAATCTTTTAAAGTACATTGTAAAATTAAGTTCTTTGTCTGCTGCCGGGGATGTGAGCTGCTGGCATCTACCCATTGTCACAACCATGTAATGAGACTGATGCTAGAAAAGAAACAGCTCGAGACGTGTTCCTCAGCAGTCCTGTTCCGTTCCTCATTTGTACATAAACCCCTGGCCAGCAATATTAAACATCTTCTACAGTACTCCAGGTGGAGTCTCACCAGAGCAGAGCGGTGCAATCACCTCCTTCAACCTGCTGGGCATTTTCCTTTGAATACACATGTCTGCCTCATGTTCAGCCTCTCCTCTAGCAGCAGCCCAAGTCCTTCTTGGCCGGGCTGCTCCCATCCCTTCATGCCCCAAGCTGTGAGATCAGCTGGGCTGGGACTGTGTCACAGCCCTTGGGCAGAGCTGCTGGGCAGGATGAGCTCACTCCCAGAGAAGGCAGAACCCACTCCGCAGGCAACTCCAGCCTGGCCATGAGCTCACAGCAGGCTCTGGGGTCACAGAGGTCCCAGAACCCCGTGGTTGCAGAGCACCACAAGGCCCCAGCAGGCAGTCCTGGAGCACAACTGCTGCGGCAGCAGCGGTGGTGGCAGCAGTGGTGCTGACATTGGGACAGCGGCCTCAGGACAGTGGTGGCAGCGAGAGCGGCGGGACTGGCACAGGGCAAGGCACCATGGCCCTTGCTCTGCGCCTCCTCCTCCTGCTCCTCCTGGCCGTGGCCCTGCCTGCCAGGGCTGCCCAGGCTGCTCCGCTGCAAGCGCGGGGAGCAGGTGAGCCGGCAGCCTGGCTGCCCTTTCCCAGGACAGCGCTCCCTGCTCCCCGGGAAGCGCTGGGGATGGTTTTCCCTTGGGCTTTAGGGAGGGTTGCCTCTGTGGGAGGGAGAGAGCCCTCCTGGGCCCTGGGCTGCTCCAGCTGCCCTCCCAGGGATGTGGCCCAGGGCCTACCAAAAGTGTGGAGACTGGCCAAGATACAGCCCAGAGCTGCCCAGGCCCCTGTGCAGCTTTGGCCTTGTCCTTTCACATCTGGATCCCATGGCCTTGCCCGAGCCCCTTGCAGTGCCCAGTTCTGACAGGCAGAGGGGGATCCCAGCACACCAGGGACTGGTTCTCATCTGTGCTCCCTTCTAGATGAGCATGCTAGGAAGGCTTCTCCAGCACCTTGGCTCCATGAAGATTTCCTGCCTCTTAAGTCTCGTGCAGGTATACTGGTAATGTTCCTAAAAGAATAATCACTGACAACCTGGCAGGAACCAGCTGACAGAAGGTTCTGTGGCTATTGAGTTGCAGGTGTGGCTGCAGGGAGGACCTTTCAGGCTCCTTTCCTGGTTGCTGAACACAAATCCGGCTCCCATCGCAGGGGTGAGTTGTGTGTCCCTGATGACACCACAGGCTGAGCCATGGTTTTGTGGGATCCATCCGTCTGAAATGCAAATATTCCTCTTAAGGTCCTCCAAGAGGGAAGAACAAACCTACAGGAAACAGAAAGGCTCTAGAGACATACAAATACATAGAGCAGAAGCTGAGTGATCTGGAAAGACGCCATGGTGGGTGCATTTCCCTCCCCCTTCCCCTGGGACTCAGCAGCCAGGATCTTTCCCTGCACATCTGGACAGGCTGTGCTTGGCACAGTGGGAAGGGATGCATGGCAGCCTCGGTGCCCCACTGCTGATCTCAGGACCTGCAGGGCTGTTTCCCAGCCTGGGCTGGCTGCAGCTTCTCCCCTTCCTCTGCAGGAAGGCATTTGGCACCAGCTGATAGGGAGCCCAAACTGCACCATTGTCCATGCATACCCTGACATCCCATGCAATTTCACAGTCACTGAACACATCTGGAGGGGCAGATGTTTGGAGGAGGGTGGGCCCTGGAGCAGCCCCAATAACCTCGTCTTTATCCTGAATCTCGTCCATGACTTAGACAAGCTTTGCCTCCTGAAGATGTCACCTTCCTGCTGGGGAACAGCCCCACCTGATCCAGCTGTCCCTTTTCCTTTCCCCAGAGATGGAAGGAGAGGCTGTGCTGAAGGCTGAGCTTCCCAGAGGAAGCAGTGGCTCACTGGCAGCCTCTGCTGCAGGAAGGGAGGCGCTGCCAGGCACAGACACAGGAGGTAATTGCTGTGCCTCTGGGCCTGAGCCCTGCTGAGCCTTGAGCTGCCCTCTCTGCTGCTTGGCTGTGCGGGCTCACAGCATTACCTGAGCCCCTTGAAGTGCTCACTTCCCTAGAGAAGGGGGGGATCCCAGCACACCATGGAACATTTCCCATCTGTGCTCCTTTCTAGATTGGGACCGTGACTTGCAGCGTTTGGAAAGACTGGTAAACCACGGTTTAAGGATCTTGGAGTCTGATGAAGGTAGGTTATCAGCAACCCTTTCCTAACAGAGAAATAATTGTCCAGACAAATATTTATGTGAGATTTCCTTTAAGATCCTTTGAAGTTTGATGGATTCTGGAAATCCTGTCCCCCAAATTCCTACTCCTTTGCCCAACAGCAATCCCACAGGAGGATCGCTGTCAGTGGGAGGAAGGAGCATTTAGGTGTCCATCTTCCACCCATGTGCAATGCCAGTGTGTCCTTCTGTGTGCTTTGTGCAGCTCCAGAGAAGAGCAGAGAGGGAAGGGGCCGGTCCCAGGGCTGTGCCCCGGGGCTGAGCCTTTCACAGCTCCTTTGCTGGCCCCAGGGAGCCTGAGCTGCTCCTGCTGCTGCTGCCAAGCCCTGACCTCGGCTGGGGCTGGGTTTAGAGCTGCTGGCAGCTCCAGGGAGTCCTTTCTCCCCTAACTCTCCCACAAGGAGCTCCTTCCATCCCAGTGCGGGGCCACCGCGGGCTCGTGGTCCCCCTGCCCCTGCTCCTGAGTGGAAGGCAGAGCTGAGGGAATGCCTTGGAGGGCACCAATCACCCAGGGGCACTCACTGCCACTGCGGCCTGAAGGAGAATCTTCAGCAGTGTCACCGGAGCTGTTCTGTCCTGCCTTTCTTTGCAGCTGAACGTGAGGATGAAGAGGATCTGGATTCCCAACCCATAGCCATTACTGAGCCTCTGGGAGATGGTGAGGGTAGGTCAAGGCCTTTCCCCCTGCGAGAGCTGCCAGCTCAGAGCCCAAAGCTTGGCCAGGGGGGCATTGCTGCAGGTGCCAGGACAGAACCATGCACGTGTGTGCCCTGGCCCTGGGCCATCCCCTCACCGCTCCTGGGGCTCAGTGCTGCCCATGCAGATCTGCAGAGATGACAGAAGCTCCTGTGGCTGTTGAGTTTCAGGTGTGGCTGCAGAGAAGACTTTCCCAGGTCCTTTGGTGGATGTTGCTCGCAACCCCATCTCCCATCACAGGGGTGAGTAGTGTGTCCCCGTTGACTCCACAGGCTGAACATGGGTTTTGTGGGATCTATGTCTGGGAAATGGAAATATTTCTCTTAAGATCCCCTGAGAGGAAAGAACAAACATAGAGGAAGTAGTAAATCCTGGCAGGAATCCAAACATCTGGAACAAATCCTGAGTGATCTGGAGAGACAGCATGGTGGGTGCATTTCCTTCCCCCTTCCCCTGGGACTCAGCAGCCAGGATCTTTCCCTGCACATCTGGACAGTCCCTGCCTGGCACAGTGGGAAGGGATTCATGGCAGCCTCGCTGCCCCGCTGCTGCTCTCATGACTTTCAGGGCTCTTTCCCAGCCTGGGCTGGCTGCAGCTTCTCCCCAGCCTCTTCAGGAAGGCATTTGGCACCAGCTGATAGGGAGCTCAAATTGCACCATGGGCCTGAGATGCCTGCAATTTCCTGCTCTCTGGGGTGATGCAGAGAGGCAGCTGTTTGCTGGAGGGTGGAGTTTTGGAGCAGCTCCAAAACTCTGGGCATTTGCCTTGTCTTTATCCACCTCTTTGGACAAGTATTGCTGGGAGCAGAAGAGCACAGCAGAGAGGAATTATAGCATGCAGGCTCAGGGCTTTGGGCACTGAGCAGTCCTGTGCCAAGAGGCGGCAAGGTGCCTGCAGACCCCAGCTCTGGGGGAAACAGAGAGTGAGAATGTGCTGGCCATATCCACCGTGCTGCCAGCTCAGCAGTGCAGCATAGCAATGGCTCACTCTTCCCATTGCTCCCAAGATGCAGCTGGCACCTCAACACGTGCTGACAAAATTTGGAAAAGCATGAGAAGAGATTTCTGCTGGGGAACATCTTGTTTGATGAAGTTGATGGCCATTGTGGCTGCTGCAGCACTTGGCCTGATGATGTGCTCTGCTGGAATCTGGTATTTCTGCATGAGAAAATGGTGAGTGTTTTGCTGATCTCATTCTCCAAGAGCTTCCTTTAAAGGCTGCTGATAGTCAGGGAAGATTCCCAGTGAGGCTGCAGTGGAGTTGTGGCCAGTCCATGGCTGTCCAAAGAACTCTGCTGAGGGTTCTGCTGCTGCCCAGTGCTTTCCTTGGCCTCTTCATTGCTGGGCCTTGTCCTGGGGGGCCGCTGGGGCTGCAGCCAGTGCTGGCTCCCCCTGAGGCTGCCTGGCCAGGAGCAGCCCCAGGGGCACAGGGCAGAGGCACAGCAAGGTGGGGAGGAGAAAGAGCGGGGACGAGATGGCCCCTGAAAGGCAGAGGCGCTCTGGGGCCCGCTCCTGGCCAGGGAGCCTGCCCAGAGCCGTCCCCTGCTCGCCGGGGCCTCGAGGGGCAGCTGTCCAGCTGGGCCAAGGTGTGCCAGCCGCTCCAGCCGTGCTGGGGAGCCTTGCCAGCTCTGGGCCCTGCTGTGCAGGAGGTTCCCTGTGTGCCACTGGCAGCTGGGGCCTCAGCCACTTCTCTCTTTGCACAGTCACGCTTCTGGACAGGAGATGAAAGACAGTGGCTACACCTCACACCCAGACAGCGACGCAGCAACTTTGGCAGTAGTAAGGATGTGGTCAGCCCTTTCTAGAAGTTCTGAGAAGAGGACCCCAGAACAACCATCTACGAGGAAACCTCTTATCACCCTCTAGATCCCACTGCTTCTTCCTCTCCCCATGGGTATCCCCAAGCTGCCCTCATCCATTTTTGATCTCCCTCTGTCCCATCCCGGCCCATTCCCGAGTTGTTCTGGAAATCCCAGGATCAGCCCAGAACCCTCCAGCCCCAACTGAGGCCAACATGGCCCTTCCTCTGCCCCTGAGCCCCCTGGCCCTGCCCTCTAAACAACACTGTAGGTGACCCCCCTCCCCCTGTCTGCCCTTCTTGCATTTCAATAAAGAGATGGAGCTGTCACCCCAGTGTCTGGGTGGTACCACCAGCAAAGCCCAGCCAACACCAGCCCTGGCTGAGCTCCATGGCCAGGAGCAGCCGTGGATGCCCACGGTGAGGGCAGGCAGGAGCCAGGCAGGGGCTGCTGTGACCTGTGGCGGGGCCCCGAGGGGCTGGGGGAGCCCATGCTGAGCGTCCCGGGGCTGAGGGCACATCTCCTTCAGTGGGATCATCTGGGCCTGGACATCCTCCAGTGGCATGTCCAGGAAAAGAGGGAAGCCCTCAAGAACATCTCCAGGGACACAGCCTGAGCAGCAATGCCAGCAGGCAAAACAAAGCTCCTCCCCAGTTAACACACACTTGGTAGGACCTAATTGATGGGCCACCACCAATCCAGGGTGCTGCACAGGGTCTGCTCTTCTGGGCAAGGGCCAGAAGGAAAGGGAAGGGAAGGGCTGTGTGTCCTTGGGGCCTGATAGGGCTGATGAACAGCCCCAGAGGCACAAAAACACAGCAGCACCAACACTTGATTTCCAGGGCAAAACAATTGGCATTGCTGGCCTGGGCTTCTCCATAAGGCACATGGGGGCTTTGGAGACCCCATAAGGTGCACGAGAGGCTCGGGTCCCTTGTGAGACACACAGGGATATTTTAGGTTCCCTCTGAGGCATGGAGGGCACTGGGGTCCACTTGAAGGCATGCATGAGATTTGGAATCCTATGTGAGGCATGCAGGGGGGTTGGGATCTCTGCCAAGGTGTGCAGGGTATCAGGGTTCCTCTGCTGAGCACAGGACTGAAATGAACAGGTTTTATGCCTTTATTAGTGTTCAGCTCTTTATTAAAAAGTCAGCTCGGCAGGGGGGTGTTGTAGTGTCTTCCAGTAGCCGAAGGGAGTGAAAGCGTCAGAGTCTGTCCCTGGAGTCTCCATGGCACGCTGGTAGCCAGAGGTGAAGAGGTGTCCAGCCTGTATCTACAGTCCCAACCAGCAGACCATCCTCTCTCCTTTCCTCCTGGTACACTGGTAACCAAAGGGTGGGGGGATGTGCAGAGCCTGCTGCCAAGGTCCAGCAGCAGCTATCCCTCTCCTTCCCTCCTGGTAACAGCAGGAAGAGTGTTTGTTTTCCTTGTGCCTGCTTTCCACAGCCCAGTCCAATCTGGTCCTCAGCAGGTCATGGTGACAGGTCAAACACAGACTAGGGATGGGCTTCCCTTTTCCCCAAGCAGCACACCCATCCAGCCCCCTCCACTGTGCCCCTCTTTTTCATTTTGGGGTGTTTTTCATCCCCAAAACTCCCTCCCATGATTCCACTGGATTATTTTGCATCCTAGTCCTAGTTTGGGTGGGGGTGTAGGTGATTCCCAGGAGCGATTAGCTAATTAACATTTCAATGTCAGTACTTCTTTCCAGCCAAGTGTCCCAGCCAGGCTGTTTTGTTCATAACAGTCCGGCTCGGGGCTGCCGCGGCCCAGGGGCAGCCGCCGTGCCGGGACGGCTGTGGCGAGGGGCCGAGGCGGAGCTGCCCCGCCGGGTCGCGCTGCACGGGCACGGCACGGGCGGTGCTGAGCGCCGGGCAGGCGGCACCCCGAGCCCAGGGGCCACAGCCGCGGCCCTGCCTCCATCGGGGCCGGGCACAGACAGCCCCGCAGGCAGAGCGGCGGCACCGGCCCCGCTCAGCGCCCGAGGGGACGGAACCGATGCCAGAGGAGCCCGGGGGGCCCTGAGCGGGGCCCTGGCGCTGCCCGCCCGGCTCTCCCGGGCCTGTGGCCATCCCGGGCGCCAAGGGCTCGCTCTGTGCCGCGCTCTCCCTGTCCAGCGGGGCTCCGGGTCAGCACCCGGCTCCTGCCACTGCCTTGAGAACGCTGAGGGGCATTCGGGGGCGGAACTGAACTTGCCAGGGAGAGAATTCATAGGAGACTTGTTTAGGCCTTTTACAGACTTGTTTAGGCCCTCTTCAAGTTAAGAAACAACTTAAAATCCCAGGCTAAATCATGTGGTTTAACCTGTGGGGATTCCTTGAAGATGCTTTGTAACTCCCAGGGGTGCCAGGCCAAATCCCAGCGAGCACCAAGGCCCAGGAGCTCTGATGCATGCAGCAGGTCTGGCACCAGGGAAACGAGTCAACATCCCTACAGCTGCCCGCTCTGCCTGCAGGGTGTCACGCAACAGCAATGTTCCAGCAAGAACAGGCATTTTTACATCCTCAGGACGATGTGCTCTTGTGGTCCTGATGGTGGATCAGAGAGAAAAGCCAAAAGTGACAGACTAAACTTGATTGCAGGAGAGGGATGGCTCAGCAGAGGACCTGGGGACCTGTGGTGCCAGCCAGTGACTGGCCACTCGGACACAGCAGGAAGGCCCCAGACTATCACACTTCAGCTGGGAGAGTATAAAAGCCCAAAGGTTCTTTGTTCAGGATCCGCCAGAGGCACCAGCTCAAACTGCCACTGTTCCAGCACAATAAAATTGTTTTAAGGATCCAGAGGTCCAACACTCTGCTATGGAGGACATTCCACATTTCCAATCTTTCAGGCACTTGGAACCTTCTGATTTTGCTTTGCATGCAAGACAAATAAACCCCCAAATGTGCACAAATCACTCCTTCAGCCTTTCCGCCTTTTATTTTCAGCCAATTTTTACTTTGTTCTCTGCTATCATGTCCTTATCTTTCCAAAATTCCTGTGCCTATTTAAATCCAGCCACCAGGGATGGTGCACACATTTTTTTTAGCTCTGCAGAGATTTATCCCCAGCAATCCTGCCAACCACACACACTTCAATGTTGCAAAAACCTAACTCTGGGCTGCAGTATGTGAATCCCACTCTGGTGTGTGAGATGGCAGAGCACCAGACCAGGCACTGTAGAAGGGGCATTCTGTAGATTAGTGAAGTCGCTACCAGAACTCAGTCTAGCTCTTAGAACTCCGGCACCACACCAGGAGTGGGGAGCTGCCTCGGAGCAGCACAATGTTCTGTGTTGGAAGGCCTCCACCGAGCCCAGAGGCTGCCTCAGCCGCAGCCGCTATCCTGTGCATGGTGGCAGCGCTGAGGGCTGTGGCAGGGACACTCTTCCCCAGAACTGTTTCCCAACTTTTCCTGTCCCAGCAGGGGACTTGGAAATGTTTCTTCTGTTCTGACTTACCCTGTTTCCACCTTGTCAATACACAACTTGCTGTCTTACTCGCTTTATGCTTAGAAGGTTCTAAGAAGAAAATGAGAAACATACTGTGATTATGACACCCAAAAAGAAGGCCAGAAAACAGTACTCCATGGTGTAGGGCCTTAGAGAGCGGCTATTTGGTTTATTTGACAGCAGAGTGAGGGCAACAGCTCCACCAAAAACACACTTGTCCATTCCTTGCACACTACAAGCTTTTAAACTTTTTAACTTAATGTACACATTATACTTTCCTAACCTTCATATTGCAACATGTATACTAATTACATCATTATATGAGCCCTTGTAGCACATGTGCAGTTTCTGCACGAGGTGGTCATCTGTGGATGACAGCCTGGCCAGAGAGGGAGACACGACATTCGTTTTTCACAGTGGCTTGTGAGACCTTTTAGGGAGTTGCAGAAATGATGATAACTTGTTAGTATAAACAACCAGCAGGTGGTGTTTTTCTATTCTGATTTTCTGTTCTTCTTAAGGACTGTTTGTGAGAAAGATGTTTTTGTTAAATAGCCAGTCAAGTAGAAGGTGTCAAAACTGTCTATAAAAGAGAGAGCTTCTGTATTAAACTTTCATCTTCTGCAATTCAGTCTCCTGGTGAGCTTGTGTAACTGGGCTTAATGATGACAGTTGCCAGCCTCCTGCTGGTCATTTTGGATGAAGGCTCAGAAGGCTTCCTCAGGCTTCAACTTTTTTACCTCTGTTTCTGCACATGCTTTACAAGACTGTCTGCTCAAATAGCCAGTGGTTAATTAGCCTTTTGCAGTTAGCTTGTTCTGCTAAATTTGCTGATTTCTAGAAAGTGCTTCATTCCCATCCCCTTGTACAAAGTAACTACTTCTTTCTGCACAGCTTTTTGTGGAAAATGACAGGAGACAAGCACATTTTATAATGTTCAACAACTCTCAGTTTATTCCAAGCACGTATGTACAATTATACCCGTTATAATCAAGCTCATACACATTGCAAAATTTAAGCTCCTTATTGGTGTATCTAAAGGGGTCAACCCCGCCTTTGGGAACTTTCTATGCTTGCTTCGTTTTTTTGGGGGGACTTTCTACGTTCAGTTATACTTATCTTTTTGCTGACCGTTTTGCTGCTGGGAACTAGCTTACCCAAGGACATATGATATTGTTGCTACATCCACTATTGCTGCACTATGCAATTTTCAGCTATTGCTTCACTAACTGCACATAGTCATGGCCTCTCTCCTGAAGACACTTATCCACAAAACTCTCCACACTTCCCCTGTTTCTGTTTTGAACCATTAAATTAGTTGTCCACATCTTTGAATCTACTAGATGCTGAAGACAGCTAAACAGGCAGGGCAAGATTAACAAGAGCAGTAAAACAACAATCAAGATTCCCACTGCATACATAATAAAGGTTCTTAGACAAGGACCAATTCCTAAGCTTTTAAGCCATTCTTCTATCCCCAGACCATCTTCCTCTTTTAATTGATGAAGGCCCTGTTGTAGTTCTTTAATCTTAGCATGTATTGATACAGAATTGTCAGAGATTCATGCAACACATACCTTCAAATTCCTCACATCCATGTCCATGGGCCAATAAAAAATCAATGGCTGCTCTGTTCTGCAGTACTGCATGATTTACACTTTGTACATCCATAGCAAGCATGGCTAAAATCTCTGATGTTTTATTAAGTTCATCTTTAGCCCAGCATCCCAATTGTTCAGCTAAAACCATAGCCTTTCTGGCAGCTCCTCCCGGTAACAGGGTTGCCACTATTACCTGTTTAAAGGTACTCCAAAACTGAGGTTGTCCAACCTGATCACATTGTAAGTCGTGCACGCCACGCTTTTTTCTTGTCTTCCCTAACCTGTCCCATTGCATTAGCAAGGGCATATTAGGATGGAACAGCGCTAGTTTTCCTAGGTAACAGGGTCCCCCTTGTGGTTTTACCGGTATTCCATTCCAAGCTCTATCTCCACAGATCAAAAATACGCCTTTTGACAACCTTAAGGGTTTGGTTATCTTGGAACCATCACAGTTGGAATATAACTGTGATGCTACCCTACCTTAGTCCAGTGAAGAGTCTAGAGAAGCCCATTTGTCTCTTGGGTTATTTAAATTCTGCAAGTTCAATGGAACAAAGCTAAACCATCCTCCTGTCGAAACATTCCCTAAACTAGCATTGGCACTTCCAAAGAGATCTAATTCTTCTGGTGGAGATTGTAATGTTTCTTTAAGTGAAAGTACCAACAAACATTGCCTATAGCCATCTCTCTGAGCTTCTGTGTAACCCATGCTCTTGTCTGGCCCTTTCACCTTTGCAAAGTTCTTGCAAAGCATTTGGTTCTTTATCAACCCGCAAAATTCCTCTGGTCTCCAGACAGGAACACCTGTTAAGCAGGTGCGAAATGGACTTGTCACCCCTCCCGAGTTAAGGCATAGCAAACTTTGATTAGTCATGTTAGCCAAGGTTACCCAAATATTTTCTCTGGGCTGATTAAATTGCATTATTTCACAACAAAGATTAGTCAAAGGAACAAGATAGATTATCCACCTTATCACCCTCATGATTACTTCCACTTTGATTTTAATTTTAATGCCTGCACATTTTCAATAAGCCTATCTAACTCTAGGTCTGGATTTCCTACTATTGGTCTTCTTAAATAAGGTCTTATAGAAACCTTCACCTGCTTTTGGCACCTTGTTGATAAAATTTTTGAATTTGCCTGTCTAATCAACCTATCATGAGCGTGTTCTGCTTCCCACCTAGAAAAAGCTAATATATTTTGTTCTGGCACTTCAAATAACTGCAAAGCTAAAGCAACTCCTAAGCCTGTATCTTGTATTAAATCTTTCTTCCAAGTCTCTCCCTGTGTTGAAAGGCACAATTTCTACACCACAAATGTAGTTTCAAAAATACTTGGTCTTCCCAGTACGTTTTTCCACAACCCCCACAAATAAAAGCAACCCAACTGTTACAATTAAAACTCCCACAACCAAGGCACTCGGGATTCTTTGGTCCCGGTATATGAGCAGTCTGTAAAGCTTCAATACTCATAACAATTGCCAGAAAAGTTGACTCTGAAGGCAAAAGTTGATCGATCACTGGGGAAAGTCCTCTTATCTCTTGAAGAAGGTGTCCCACTATGTGGATCAGCTTCTCTTCAATTCTCCTCTGATCCTGATCCGCCAGGGGGGCTGTGAGATGAATCATCCAGAGCCAGTTTGGTCCACTTCGCTGGCACCCAGAGTGAACCTGTAGGGGTGGAAACACAAAGATATCCCCTTCCCCAATATAGGACCTTTGCTGGGTTCTGCCAAATACCTGTTTTAGGTCCCTATACCTGACCCATACTTCCTTGTCCTTTTTGCTCATTTCTTTTTGTCCATAATGTACCATTGCAGTTGGTACCTCCGAATCCCCAAATATACACAAATTATTAAGAACAAAGAGCACTTTCATTAGCCTTTCCTGAACATCTCCAACTTCCCTATGTTTTTCCAAATATCTCTTCAAAGTTCCATTTGCTCTTTCTACTATTGCTTGTCCAGTGGGAGAATGTGCTATTCCTGTAATGTGCTTGATCCCCCATGATTTCAAAAACCTATCCACCCTGCCACCAATGTATGCAGGACCACTGTCTGTCTTGATCTGCTTTGGCACTCCCATTACTGCAAAAAAACTACACAAATGCCTTATAACATGTAATGCCTTTTCCCCAGCTTGAGCCGTTGCCCAGAGATATTTGCTATATGTAGCTATAGTAACATGAACATATTTTAGGCGACCAAAGCTATTTACATGAGTAACATCCATCTGCCAAAGTTCGTTAGATGAAAGACCTCGAGGGTTAACTCCCCATCCCATGCCATGACCCCCATTATGATGAATACATATAGGACAAGCTCTCACTATAGAAGTAGCATCTGCATGGGATATTCCAAACTCCCGTTCTAACCCTTTTGCATTCTGATGTCAGGGTGTCAGACCCAGGTGACCCTCCTGGTGGATGCGGGACAGGCTGTGGATGTGTCTATTTGGACTCCAGCAAGGCCTTTGGCACTGTCTCCCACAGCACACTCCTGGAAAAGCTGCAGCCCACGGCTGGGACAGGAGCACTCTGTGCTGGGCTCAGAACTGGCTGCATGGCCGGCCCAGAGAGTGGTGGTGAGCGGTGCTGCATCCAGCTGGGGACAGTCACCAGTGGTGTCCCTCAGGGCTCTGTGCTGGGCCAGCTCTGTTCAATGTTTTTATTGACCACATGGATGAGGGGATTGAGCCTTTCATTAGTAAATCTGCAGATGACACTAAGCTGGGAGCGTGTGTCCATCTGTTGGAAGATAGGAGGGCTCTGCAGGGAGACCTGGAAGGGTTGGAGGGATGGGCAGAGTCCAGTAAGATGAAGCTTAGTGAATCCAAGTGGCCATCCCTGCATTTTGACCACAAACACCCCCTGCAACATTACAGGCTGGGGATGGTGTGGCTGGTCAGTGCCCCGGCAGAAATGGACCTGGGGGCACTGGTGTAAAGCCGGTTAACATGAGCCAGCAGTGTGCCCTGGTGGCCCAGAAGGCCAATGGCTCCTGGCCTGGATCAGGAATGGTGTGGCCAGCAGGAGCAGGGCAGTGATTCTTCCCCTGTGCTCGGCACTGGTTGGGCAGCACCTCAAGTGCTGTGTCCAGTTCTGGGCCACCCAGTTTGGGAAGGTCATGGAGGACCTGGAGCATGTCCAGAGAAGGGCAGCAAGGCTGGTGAGGTGATTGGAACACAAGTCCTGTGAGGAACAACTGAGGGAGCTGGGGTTGTTTAGCCTGGAGGAGAGGAAGCTCAGAGGTGACCTTATCACTCTACACTCCCTGAAAGGTGGTTGCAGTCAGGTGGGGGTTGGTCTCTTTCTCCTCATAGCAGCTGACAGAACCAGAGGACATAGTCTTATGCTGCACCAAGGGAAATTTAGATTGGCTATTAAGAAAATTGTTTTCTATGGAAAGGGTGATAAAGTACTGGAATTGTCTGTCCAGGGAGGTGGTGGAGTCAGCATCCTTGGATATGTTTAAAAAAAGACTGGATGTGGCACTCAGTGCCATGGTTCAGCTGAAGTGGTGTTAGGGCATGGATTGGACTTGATGACCTTAAAGGTCTCTTCCAACTCAGTAATTCTATGTTTCTGTGATTATGTGACATCACATAGCAGGCTCTGACATCACAGGATGCCTGTAGGACATCACAGAGCAGGCTGTGAGGTCACAGAGCAGGCTGTGAGGTCACAGAGTGTGCTGTGACATTATACGGTGGCTGTGTTACATCATTGAAGGTGTGACATCAAAGGATGGGTCTGTGAGGCCAAGAGGTGCTGTGTGACATGATGAGTTTTGCCATCACAGAGCAGGCTGTGACATCACAGAGGAGATTGTGATTTCATAGGAGAGGTTGTGATGTCACAAAGTTGTCTGTGACATTTCAGGCTGGCTGTGTGATGTCACAGAATGGGCTGTGAGGCTACATAGGAGAATCTGCCATCATAGAGAAGGGCTCTGTGACATCACAGAGCAGCTGCGTGATGTCACAGAGAAGGCTG
Organism: Lonchura striata; assembly: GCF_050655825.1. Taxonomy (NCBI): domain Eukaryota; kingdom Metazoa; phylum Chordata; class Aves; order Passeriformes; family Estrildidae; genus Lonchura; species Lonchura striata. The sequence continues at coordinate 3,818,666 of NC_140734.1, read as the reverse complement.
AGACAATAGAGAGTGGGTTGTGACATCACAGAGCTGACTGTGAAATCAAAGAGCAGGCTGTGACATTAAAGGGTGACTGTGACATTAATGGGTGATTGTGACATCACAGGTTTGGCTGTGACACCACAGGGCAGATTTTATGACATCACAGAGCAGCTGTATGAAATCCCAGGTGGCCTGTTACATCTCAGAGTGGGCTGTGTGACATCACAGAGGCTGTGTGACATCACAGGAGCTGTGTGATTTCACTGAGGAGGTCACTCTGCCCCAGTTCCCCCCAGAGAAGTCCAACACTGCTCATGCACAGGGGGGTCCCCAGTCCCCCCAGGTCCCCCCGCCCCCGTCGCCGCAGCCTCCCCCAGAGGATGTTCCACGAGATCGACCCCAGAGCCCGACACAGGGACGGGGCCTGGGGCTGTGGGGGGTGGGACGGGGGGACACGGACCCCCTGGCAGTGTCCCTGTGTCCCCCAGGGCCAGAGCCTGGGCCACGGCTCCTTCACCCTGTTACCAACGAGGGCTTGAGAGCGCTGAAAAGTCCCCGGCAAGGGAGCAGCAAAAACCAGATTTAATATTAAGCGACAGCACCACAAAGTTCCCTGGCAAGAGTCACTCTGCTCCTGACTGAACACTTCACACTTAAGGAACACCTAGGAAACAAATCAACCACAAATCCAAACAAAATTCAGGCAATCGAACCAGAAATGATCAGGGAACTGTCCCTTTATGCGGCATAGGGACACATAGAACAGTGAGGGCAAGGATAAAAGGAATATGGCCCAAAACTGAACAGAGGTCAAATTTAACAGGACTTATACCTTAACCTTAACTTCTACCTTCAACTTCAAAATTTAGCAAAAGAACAGATATGAACAGCATTTAACATAACTTTTAACCTACGACTTTTCAATTTAACAGAGGAATATCATTTAATACTCTTTAGCTCAGCTTATAACTTATAGCAAAAGAACAACTCTTAGCAGCATTTAACTTAGCTTAGGCTGCATCACTTGACCTCACTTACAGGCCTGACTGGCTCAGCTATCCAGGGCACTCAGAGCCCTCAGAGAGCAGCATTTCTGCCACATTCCCCAGCACAGGCACTCCTGTGTGCACACAGACACAGAGAGTCAGTGCAAGGCACCTGTGAGAAATTCCCCTGAGGGCAGGGAAATGCTCCCTGAGGATGCTTTGGCATCTCCCCAGCAGGGAAGGGTTGAGCCTGGAGGAGTGGGGGGATCGGCCCAGGCTCCCTCGTTGTTGGGGATCCCTGAGTGCAGCAAACGGGAGAGTTCCCGGCTCGGAGAGGCCCCACTCAGAGGGAGTCGCTGGCCCAGGAGAGCTCCAAGGGCTCCTTTTGGAGCGCTGTTTGTAGGGCCCCAAGAGAGGGGCTGCAGTCCCAGCCATGTTTCATCCTGGCCGCACTTGGCATCAGCAGCTTTCTTTGGCAGGGTGAGAACAGGGATGTTGTGCCACCAAGGGAACACAAACAGTTCCCAGGGCTGCTCCTAAAGTAACCAGGAGCTGGCTGGGCAGCAGCAGTGCCTGGAGCAGAGCGTGTTTGTGATGAGCTCCAGAGGAGCTGAGCCCAGGGGCTGCTGGCCAAGGCCGAGGCCCAGTGAGGATTTCTCAGCTGGCAGGGCGGCCTGAGAAGGGGAGGAGGGAATGCACCAGCACAGGAACCATGGAACCAAGGGAGCATTGTGATATTGTGGGGCCTGTAAGACCTAGGGACCATTGTGACACTGTGGGGCACCATGGAACCATGGAACCATTGTGACACTGTGGGACCTGTGACACCAAGGGGCCATTGTGACACTGTGGGACCTGTGACACCAAGGGGCCATTGTGACACTGTGGGGCACCATGGGACAATGGACACTATTGTGACACTTGGGGGACAGATTGGATCATGGAGACCATTGGGATACTATGATGCCCAATGGAATCAGCAAAGCATTGTGGCACTGTGAGGCCTCATGGAACCAGTGAGACCATTGTGACCCTGGGGTCCCCACAGAACCAAGAGGACCATTGTGACACTGTGGGGCCTTGTGTCATCAGTGGTCCATTGTGACACTGTGGAGCCAAAGGAGACCATTGTGACACTGCAAACCCCCATGGTCCAAAGGTTCATTGTGACATTGTGGGTTTCATGGATCAGAGGACTCATGTGTCATTGTGGGGCCTGGGGAACCATGGAAACCATTGGGACACTCCATGACCTCATGGAATCGTTGGAACCATTGTGAAACTAGGAGGTCTCATGGAACCCAGGGGCTATTGTGACACTGTGGGACCCCATTGAACCAAGGGTCCATTGTGATACTGTATGTCTTCTTGTAATTAAAGAGCAATTCTGACACTGTGGGGCCCCATGCAACCAAAGGAACACAGAACAGGTCTGGCTGGTTTGGCCTCCCTGGACTGCCTGACTGGTCCAGCTGACCTTGGCATGTTAAAGGTCTCTTCTCCTCTGCTACTGGGGCTCACTGGGACAGAAAACACTGGGGCTCCCTGCTTTCCTTCCAATGGAAAAGAACTGTCCTTCTCCTCCAAGTGCCCATGGCCAGAATTGGGATTTTACGTCCAAATGTCCTTTTATCCAGGGATTTTTCCCATAGGAATATTGCCAGGACAAGTCTGGTTGACAGTGGTTTCATGAGGGTCACCTCTCATCTGTGCCCAAAACACTGGGGAAGGCTCCATGCTTTCCTTCAACACTGGGGAAGGCTCCATGCTTTCCTTCCTATGGGAAAGAATTGTGCTGTTGTGTGTTTTTCTTTAGTTTGATATTTGTTCTGTGTATGTTCAACCTCCCCCACTAGTCTCCTCCTTTGCCCAGTTGTCAATCTTCCCAAGCTCTTCCCTACCCCCCTCCTCTCCAAGTTGTCAATCCTCCCTTTTCCCTGCCCCTTTCCCCAGAACATTCCCTGTCACTCCTCCTAGCCTCCTCCCCTGCTTCCAGAGCATTCCCTGTCTATTTAGTGAGGCTCAGCACCCTTTTGGTTACTTTGTGTAACTCCACTGCCCTGTTTCCCCTGATAGTTTTGTGCTATGTTAGTCCCTCCTTAGACTCTTCCCCAGGCGTACCCTCAGTGGTTGGTGTTCCTATACCCCGCCTCTTGAGTTCTGGTATAAAACCTTTGCTCGCCCTCCCCAGAGGCTCTTGGGGCTCACTGAATAAAACCATCCTGTTCACCCCCAAGTCCCATGTCGCCTCCCCATGCCAAGTGGGACTGCAGAGCTTCACAGGGGGAGCAGCCGCCCGTTCTCTTCCCTCTCACCGCCCAGCACTCCACTGCTCGGGGTATCGCGGCGAGAGAGGCTGCCCACATTACAACACTGTCCTGCTTCTCCAGGTGCCCATGGCCAAAATTGGGATTCTGTCTCCAAAATTCCCTATATCCAGAAGCTGCCTGCAGACAATCTCCATTCCTGACAAGTCTGGCTGACCTTGGCCTTGTAAGGCTCTCATCTGCCTTCCAAACACTGGGGCTCTGTGCTTTCCTTCCTATGGAACAGAACTCTTCTTATCCAGGTGCCTATGTCCAGAATTGGGATTACACCTCCAACATTGCCTGGTGTGAAAAACTGGAGGAGATTGTTGGCTGGGAACATTTTGTGTGTGGGGGAGGAAGGGGCAGGTCCAGCCCTGCCTGGCCCTGGAACCCCAATCCCCCCAGAGCCTCTATCCCAGCCCAGCAGTGTCTGCCAGTCCCTGGCACAGCACAGGCAATGCTCCACAGCCACCTCTGGAGCTCCCAACCCAGCTCCTGAGTGACCAAATGACCCCAAGTCCTCCCTGGGGCTGGGGCAGCAGAACTCAGAGGCACCAGCAGCTCCAGCTGTGAAATGGAGTGTGGGATGGGGCTGTGAAAGCCCTGCCTGGGCTGTGCCAAGCAGGACACACAAGCCCTGACCCTCATCCCCCAAGCAACTCTCTCAAGGAGACATTTAAAAGGAATTACAATAATTTGTGTACTCTGAGTTAGATTCACTGGAGAAATAGTGCCCCAAAGCTCATTAACATTCAGAATACTTGAACAAGTCAAGCCTCTGGGAATAATTTGATTTAAGTTTTAAGTCCTCATGCAGTTGGAATAGATATGAAAATCAAGACCCTTGATGGCTGACAATCCATCAGACTCTGTCCCTACCCCCACCCCACCATTTCCCCCATCCAAGCCCTGGCACTCAGAGCAGCCTTGTGCAAATCTGAGCTCCCTCCAGCCCAGGCTGCACCTGCAGGTTTCAGCTCCTTGGCTCCAACCCCCACCTGCTTTCCTTGGAGTAAGAGCTGCCTGAAGACACAGAGGGATGTTCAATTCTTGTCAGCCAACAAAGCCAAGGGAAGACACAGCTCCATCAGATGCAGAAGTCATTCCTCTGCTGGCTATTAAATCCACTTTGCACAGTAGCCAGTCTCAGAGCAATGGAAAACACTTTCTGTACCCAGCACAGATCCCAAGGTCCCCCCAAACCCTCCCTGCCCCGATTCTGCCCAGATTTGCTCTTTCCACACACGAGTCATGTGCTGAAGTCAGGAGCTCCCTCCATGCCCAAAGGGAGGAAAAGAGAGAAAGTGGATGAAGAGCTCTCCTGTGCAGAGCCAAGGTCCAAGTGCCCCTGCAGTGGGAACCACAACTCATCAGGTTTGTGTCCTTTGGGCTCAGGGATGGTGACACTCAGAGGCACAGAAAGGTTTCTTGCCAACAAACAGGAGTTGAACATTTGAACAATTTAATAACCATCACAGACTTTCCTTTTTCTTCGAACTGTTTAAACCTGCTCTGGACTGAAAACCCAGAAAAACACTGGCAGCTCACACCTGTGGCCCACCGAGGTCTGGGACCCTGCATTCCAGTGCCAGAGGGACTGAGAAGAGACCGAGTGATCCAACTACAACCCACAAAAAGGACTTTCTGAATTGCCACCTCTTCAGAACTCTGAGGGGGTTTATTTCATATTATTCATGCTTGTGAATACTATACTTGTTAAATAAACTGTTTTTTTCCACTTTTCTCCAGGGAAGTCTTCTCCTGAATTAGTAGGGAGAAGGGCCGCTTGAACTTGATTTGTAGACGGACTCCTTTTGGAGGTTTCCTCACAAAATTTGCCCTAAACAGTCACAATTGTGCCACTTCACCAGTGGCACAACTCCCCAGCCCCCCAGGAAAAGAAAGGACATGTCAAGTTCTCCAAACACTTGGCCTGCTTTGCTGCAAAAGTTGTGCTGCATACACAGTGCAGTGTGGAAAGCCAAGAGAAGCTGCAGCAGGTGGCAAATCTTGGGACAGAAGCTCGACCTGGTTCTCCATGAGAGGTTCTTGTCAAGAGCAGACAGGAGAAGATTCCTGGAGAAGTGGAACAGCTTTGCAGAAGTGCAATGAAAATGAAAGAAAGTATCTAAGATGTTTTCCTCTTTATTTCTATGCTCTCCTTTTCCATGTTGCACGACTTCTCCATGCCATGAATTCCAAATGGATCTCACCTCTAAGATGGGCCACTTAGCAATGTAAAATAGCATGAGCTACACGCAGTTTTCCTTCCCCTGTTTTTACTGGAAAGCAACGCTGGAGACATCAGTGCAGTGCTTGGGTCAGGTACGAATCCTACAGCAAGGGAATGTGCCCCAAGGGTGTTTGAGCCTCGGCAAGGACAATGCACAGCAGCGACACAGCAGAGGGGATTCCTCTGCCAGTGTGCAGGAGTCAGGACTCTGGATCTGGGCTCCACACTGCAAAGTTCCCGTGTCTGGACAGACGAAGGGGCTGTCCCCGGGGCGCGCGGGGCTCGGCCGTGGGGCTCGTGGGGCGAGCGGGGAACGGACACGCGGACAAACGGCCTCGGTGCTTCAGTTGCAGAGGCAGCAGCGGCGGCGGCGGCAGCAGCGGCGGCAGCAGCGGCAGCAAAAGCAGTTTTTCTCTTGTTTCTCTTTCTCTTCTCCCTCCCCCGCTGTCGGACACCTTCCCCTCGGTGTCCTTCCCCGGTGTCCCTCTCCTCTCCCCGCCTCCTTCTCCCCATGCCGGGCCGGGCCATGCCCCCGGCCCGCCCCCGGCCCCGGGCGGGGCTGCCCCGTCCCCGGCCCCGCCCGCCCCGCCGCGGTCTCGCCTCCGCCCGGCTCTGGCCGTGCTGGCGGTGGCGCTGCCGGGCGGGCATCAGTGCCTGGGGCTGGGCCGGCATCGCCGCCCTTTGGCTCCGCCTGGCCCGAGCCCGGCCCCGGCCCCGCCGCAGGGTCCGGCCCCGGCGCCGGCGCCTCCCGGGCCCCGCGGAGGACACACGCGGCACGGCCGCTCCCGCCGCCCCCGCTGCGGCTTCCCCGGCCCGAGCTCCGCCGCTCGGCAGCGCGGCCGCCGGCCCCGAGCCTCCCGTGTCCCGTTGCCGAGACCGAAGGCCTGGGGATGGCCGGCTCGAGGCGCTCGGGGGGCGCTCGGGGGCCGCTCCTGGCCCCGGGCCGAGCGCTGACAGCCGCGTCCCGCCCGCAGGGAAGGCGCAGGAGGCCCTGCAGGAGCGGTACCGAGTGGGTTCGCTGCTGGGGCGCGGCGGCTTCGGCAGAGTGTTCGCAGCCACGCGGCTCTCGGACGGCGCCCCGGTGAGCGGCGGGGCCGGCGGCGGGCATGGAGGAGGAGGAGGAGGAGGATAGGGAAGGAAGAGAAGGAGGAGGAAGGAGGAGGCAGCGGAGAAGGAAGCAGGAGGATGGGGCTGGGCAGGGCGGGCGGCGAGCTCAGCCCGCTGCTGCCTTTGGCTTGCAGGTGGCCATCAAAAGGGTGCCACGGAACCGCGTCCGGCACTGGGGCGAGCTGGTGAGTGAGCGGGGCCAGCGGGAACAGCCGGGCCGTGCCGGGCGGGGATGAGGCGAGGCCCGGCATGGGGGAAGCCACCAGGACGCCTCGATGGGGAGCGGGCGTGGGGCCAGCGCAGGGCGCAGAGCATCCCGGGCTGGCTGAGGGGTTCCCCTGCCCTGGCACGACATCAGTCCCACTGGTGGCACCGTGGTCCTCCCGCAGCCCGACGGCACCAGCGCACCCCTGGAGATCGTCCTGCTGGACAAGGTGTCCACCGGCTTCCCTGGTGTGGTCCAGCTGCTGGAGTGGTTTGAGCTCCCCAACAGCATCGTGATGGTGCTGGAGCGGCCGGAGCGGTCTCAGGACCTCCTGCATTTCATTCGGGCACGGAGGTTCCTGTGTGAAGAGGTGGCACGGGAGCTGTTCCGCCAGGTGCTGGAGGCCGTGTGGCACTGCACCAGCCGCGGGGTCCTGCACCGCGACATAAAACCAGAGAACATCCTGGTTGACCTGGCCACTGGCCAGGCAAAATTGATCGACTTTGGCTGTGCCACCTATCTGCAAGACACAGCCTACACTGACTTTGCAGGTGAGCCCAGGCAGGGGTGTGCTCCTGGTCCCACCATCTCATGGCCCAACATCTCACAGGCCAAGCTGGGTGTGGCAGCGAGGATTCTCCCTTTTGCTGCCAGTCAGGGTACTGAGTCTTTACCTGAGTTGCTTTTGAGCGGGGCTGGGTGGGGAGGCATCTTCCAGCCCTGCTGGCGGCCTTTGCCCACCACTCTGCCTGGGGCTGGGTTTGGAGCAGCAGCAGCCAGCCTGACAAAAGCACCCATGGGTGGGGGTAGCAGAAGAGGGGGCCAGGACCAGTGCACCAGGCAGTTTGGTGTGCAGGTGAGAGGAAGGGCTTGGACTGCTCCACTCACCTTGTTTTCATAATATTTTATGAAAACATAAAATATTGGTCTCATAATATTTTTGGGGCACTGCCGGCAGGGAGGATAAGGACCTGTTTTTTCCCCCAGCCCTGAGTGGGTTTTTGCTTTACATGTCATGGTCAGGCCTTGCTGGGGCTTCTGCTGCCCTCTTCCAACACCAGTGGCTTCTTGTCCAGCTCTGAATTTGTACACAAGTCCCAGGTGCTGGCAAAAGTGCAGCAGTCAGCCTGTGTGTCACTGGGGCAGCCCCTGCATGCCCAGGGATGCTGGGGCCAGTCTCTGGAAGCAGCAGCATTCCCCTGATGAACTCCATTTGTATTCCACAGGAACACTGTCATACAGCCCCCCGGAATGGACCCGCTTGGGCTGGTACCATGGCGAGGCAGCAACGATCTGGTCCCTGGGCATCCTGCTGCACCAGATGGTCTGCGGGCAGCACCCTTTCAGGAGGGGCCGGAAGATCAGCTGGGACCATCAGCTCTCGCTGCCACAGCGGCTCTCTCCAGGTGGATCCTCATCTCTGGCCACGGGGGAACACCAGTGCTGGGAGACAGCAGCGGGCTCGTGAGCATCTCGCTCTGGCAGCCGCTGAGGAGGTGGCACATGTCCTGCTCTCCTGCTCTCCTCCACAACAGGGAATTGATGGGAAAGTTTAGGCCCAGCTGGGAGCACAAAAGCAGCATGGCCTGGGCATGGGAAGAGTGGGGCAAAGCAGACAGGAGCCTTCTCTAGCTGACCGGTGGTTTCTGGTTTCTCTGCCCAGAGTGCCAAGAACTTATCAGGTGGTGTTTATCCATGCACTTCTTGGACAGACCTTCCTTAGAAGACCTGTTCTATGAACCATGGATACAGGATATTCACCTGTCATAGAAGAAGGGAGAGAGCCTCATGCACAATTTGCTGCAGGGCCCTGGTAAGTTACAGCTCCACACATGCCCTGGCAATCAGAAGCAAGGAAACCCAGACTTTTTTCCTTGCCTATATCAATGCACTGGGGTTGTTGGGTGGGAATATGCAGCCCTTGTGCTGGAGCTGAGCTGCTCTGCCCAGCACTGGTGGCTGCCATCCAAGGTGGTTTTGCTTGTCCCAGTTGCCTGACAGCTGGGGCCCTGGGCAGAGCCCTGACAGCCTGGTCTGACCCCCAGGGAAGGAGAAGGAGCCCCTGGAGAAGCTGTACCAGGTGGGGCTGCTGGAGACAGCGAGGACGACATCAAGGATGATAACCTCTTCCTCAACTTGGACACTGGCAGCTGAAGATGATGAACTTTTGGCACCTTCTCCAAAGCCAGGCTCCACAGCGAATTTGCAGATGAGTCCACAGCCTGGGAAATGCTCCCAGATTTGGGCATTGCTCAGACTGGCTGGGAACAAAAGGTTCTCCTTGTTCTGGGGCAGATGCAACCTCAGTCGGCTGCCCAGCTGCTTTTTGGCAAGGCTGGGGGCATGGGTTGGGGTGGATACAAAATGGGAGTTGGCTCCTGGCCCTGCTAACAGCCCCCACCACCCAGCATGGCCTGGGCTGAGGCTGGGGCTGGGGCTGGGGCAGCCAGCCCAACACAAGCAAACCCCCATGGTGGGAGCAGAGGTGGGACTCCAGAACCTGTGCAGGGGCTGCTTTGCTTTGCAGGCAAGGAATGGCTTGGCCTGCTCCACTGCCCTTGTTTGCTTTGGGATCACTGTTATTTTGGGAGGCAGTGCAGGAGGGAAGAGAGAAAGTGTGGGCTTCTCTCCCCCATGGGTGGGATTTTCCCTAGCATGAGGGGGTTGGGCCTTCCTCAGACCCCTGACAGAGATAAGAGTTTTTTTCTTGCTTCCCCTTGTCTCTAATCACTTTTCAACAGTTTGTTGTTTGTTTTTCTTGAGGAAGCGTTCAATGTAAGGTCCAGTCAGCATTGGGAAGTGCTTGGGAGCAGCTGCAGCGTGGATGGGCCGTGCCCTTGGAGAAGGCTGAGGACATCATTTGGGACCAGCTTTTCTCCCAGCGGAGGATGGCGTGAGGTGAGTCCCGGCCTGCTTGGCATGGTGGGATCAGAGCTTTTGGGAGATGGCAACCAGCACAAGGAGTCTCCTGCTCTGGGCAGCTGCTGAGGGCTGGATGTGCTGTGGCTGGCTGCAGGCTGGGAATGTCCTGCCCTCCTGCTCTGCTCCCAAAGGCAGCAGTGATGGTCAGCTCTGGGCACGGCTCTGGGCACAGCCAGCATGGCCTGGGCTCTGTGGGCAGCTGGGACAAGGGGACAGGAGCCTTCAGCTGACGAGTGGTTTCTGGTTTCTCTCCTTGCAGCCGGGCTCTGTGGGTGCTGAGGCTGCTCTGGGCTCTGCCAGGGCTCTGCTGGGCTCTGTCCTGGGCACAGCTGGGCTGGCTCTGCCCTCACATTGCTCTGACAGCTTTGCATCAGACGAGCCCGTTTGAGCACAGTGCCTGAGCTTTCTGCTTTGGCAGGTGAGTGAGACTCTCCTGCAGGCCAGGAGATTGCAGCTGGGGACACACATCCAGTTGGCAAGGACCCAGACTCGCCACAGTCCCAGCTGAACCCCTGAATCTCCGCAGGAATGCCTGGATCTCCACTATTCATTCTTCATTTCTTTTTGGCTGGAATTGTGCAGTTGCACTTTCTTCCTCCTCTAGAAGTGCCATGAGTGGCCAAAGCTGGCAAGTGAGCCGTGTTCCTGAGGCAGTGCAGTCTGGAGCTGATGGATGGAGAGTTGCCCTTCCCACTTCCAAACCAGAGCAAAAGGCTGTAAGTGGGATTTTTCATCTGTAAGAAACACCTGACAATTTCAGAGGGAATGTGCAGCTCATTCCCAGAGTGAGAAGGAAGGTCATCTTCTAAAGGATTTGGGGTTTGACAGAGTTTAGATTCCCAGTCCTGTCTGGAGTTGGAAGGGCCCCAATCAATTTCTTATTGCTTTGACCACAATTTAAAATAACAATGTTGGAAACAACCCCCAAAAACTTTAAAAAAGGCTGCTGAGATCAGTAAGATGGATCCATGCCATCAGCACATTTACAATGTAAATAACTGAGTTCTCTTTTTAAAAAGATCATTTACCTCTTAATGCAAAGTTACAGAAGATGTTTCACTAACACTTGGGTTTTATTTGTATCTTTTACAATTCATCTAATTGTTTTTTTTTTCTTTTTCCTTTTTTTTCTCTAAATAGAGGTCCTGGCCCTCTTCCAGCCAAAGGGGAAAGGGCCCCACCAAGCCTTGTTACCCACAGACAACATGGTAAAGCTGAACACTAAAGGACCTTGTGGGCATTATTCTGGAATTAAAAAGGTGCCAGCTCCATGGACAACAGAATTATTGTTCCTAACTTGAATGAGATTGAGCAAAAAGAATGAAGAATTGTGTCACTAAAGTACTACAGATGTCTGTAATTTGTACCTTGATAGTCAGCCAGAACTTTTGTTTGCCAAAATACTACAGAGTTTCACCAAGGGATCAGTCATCAAAAATGTTTTGAAAATGTAAAGACTAAGGTAGCCAAAGCACTCAGTGTCACTAATTGCTGGGTATGTTCTCAGCTGAAGCTGGGAGGAATGGGGTTCCCTTGGAGGGCCCACCCTGTGGGGTGGCCAGAACTCTGTCAATGGGCTCTGCCTTGTAACAGAGTCAGTGAAGGGACAGTTACAGAAAACTCTGCTGTGGGACACAGGAATACAATGATCAGTGTGACAGGATTCACTCAGATTTCCCGTCAGGAGAAACCAAACCCTGTTATAGTTCTAGAGGCTACAATGTCAGAAGATTTCTGTGCTTTACCATCACTGCCAGTGCCAGTAGAACTTGGGGTGCTGCAGATGGTCAGTGTCAGTGTCACACCACTCCCAGCTGCAGGGCCACCATTTAGGCTCCTTCAGCAACAAGCACACAGAAGACCTAGGGCCCAGAGAACATTTTCCACCCAAAGAGTGTCTTGGGTTTCAGAAAGCAAAAGATTGTGGTTCGCCCTGCGCCCGATGTGCGCTGCCCTGTCCTGTGGAGTTAACATGAATGAGCTGAATGGATTATTAGAATAGGTAGCAAATGATGCTGTTAAAATGTCCAATAGCACATCCTATGAGCTCCAACAAACACAAATGGGGACTCCAGAGAACCGCATGGCCTCGGATTATCTGCTTGCTGGCCAAGGAGGAACCTGGGCTATCAGGGGATGGGGATGTTGCACTGCTAGCAGTGATGGGTTTGAAGGCCAACAGTGAGGAATCACCTTGGCAGAAAGAGCAGTAGAAGAGTGGCAGAAAGAAGAAAATTCTTCTGGGTGGGATTGGCTTCATGGCTGCCAAATTGGAGGCTGCTGTGAGATGCATTCGTGGCAGGGCCTGTCATCATTGCAGTGTGTGCACTTGGTGAGTTGCTGGGACACTTTGTGCTGGGAAGTGGAGTATTGAGACCTTTCTTAAAAGATACAGTGTCATGAAAAGAGAGGCATTTGGTAAATAAGGGAGAATGGCAACAATTTAGGCATGTTTTAAAAGGAATGTGAATAGCACTGAGTAATAAACTGCACTTAATTGTAGAACAAGAGAAGATGCCTTTTTGCTTAATACTTAAATGTAAGCTGTGTTACTGAAAGAATTGTTACGAAGGTTGTAGTTGATTGTAGGTCTCAGGACCAATCAAAGTACCAAGGCCTGAACAGGCTCTGAGGCAAAGCTCACCTCTAGATGAACCTTCCAAGCAAATGTTGTATTTGTATCCACTCATTTAAGAAGCATGATTAACAACATGATCAATGTATGTGTTCCTTGATAAAACATGGATTTATCTTTCTGTATTTAGAAACAGACAAGGCCCCATGTGGCCTTGTTTGGGGGTGAAGGATCAAAGTCAACTCCCTTGGTTCCTCCTTCAGCCCTGGCCAGGCTTTGGGAGAAAGCAGTCAGGAGAATGAAAGCAGATGTTCTCACACTAGCAGTGATGCCAGCTTGTTTGTTAAACAGTGTAAAAGCTGGGTCCTCTCCCAGCTTTGGGGTTGGAGCTTCATTGGCTGCAGAGGTGGAGGCACCTGCAGGAATTCCCAGTGTCGGAGTGGCTCTCCAGTCCTTGCCTTCCCCCAGCTGGTGTGTGGCTGTGGATGATGGTAAAACCTGAGGCTAACTGGTGATGGATATTTCCTTAATCACTCCAGGCAATCTCTGGTAACAATGACTGGATGCATTGCTGAGCTTTTTTGTAATGCTTTGCTAATGATGATGTGCTTTGCTGAGCTTATCCTTTTGTAATTCTTTGCAGCTGTGCATGATATAAATGACACAATTCCTTCAGTTGGTGTCTGTGTCTTTGGTGCTGACCCTGCCCACTGGTGAAACAGGGCCCCCTCCAGCCTAAGTGTTACCTGGGAAGAGAAAAGCCATCACTCCAAATGTCCCCCCTTCCTCCTTGTTCCCCCCACTTTATACCCTGAGCGTGATGCCCTATGGTCTGGGGTATCCCCAGGGTCAGTGGGGGCCACCTGTCCTGGCCGTGTCCCCTCCCAAGCTCTCCCACAGCCCCAGCCCCTCTCCAGCATGGCCAGAGGAGGGGCAGGCCAGGCTTTGGCTCAGTGGGAGCTGAGCAAGAGCAAAAGCATCTCTGTGTGCCCAGCCCTGTGCTCAGCACCCGGCCCAGCAGCGTCTCAGTGCCAGGGTCTGTGCCATCAGTCCCTGCCAGGGGTTTCCATGGCACCTGCCAGGCCAGGTGACCCAGGTGTGGTGTCCCAGTGAGGGCTGCCATGCAAACAGTGCCCAGCACTGCCCCTTTCTGTCTGCCTGACCCAGCCTTGGCCCTGGCCCTGGTGTTTGCTGCTGGTTCCGCGGCGCCTGACCGTCCCGCGCGGCACAGGGCAGGCGGCCACGGCACAAACCCACAGCAAGGGCTCCCCTAAGGCTCTGGGCAGTGACAGCAGCCCTGAGCAATGGGCTGGCGCAGTGGGGTCGGTGCAGTGTCCATGGCAGCAGTCCCTTGCAATGGCCAGTGCAGGTTGGGATGATGATCCACCCTCACAGCCGGCCCAGGGCAGGTGTGCGGTGCCCTTCCCCACAGCCTGTCTGCACAGAACTTCCAGGGCTCTCTGCATTTCCCTTCCCTCACTCCTGAGTCACTCACACACCTCCCAAGGACCCACTGGGAGCTTTGAGCTGCAAGGAGTGCAAAGCTGGTCTGTCCTTCAGGAGTTGCTCTCATTCTGCCCTGAGCCAACTCTGGATTTGTGTTCATTGCAGAACTTCCTGTGTGTCTACATCATTCCTTGCAGGGCTCTGCCTTGGGGAAGGGGAACCTCCTTGAGGTACCTAGGGCTTGGCACACACTTGAGGAGTGTGTCTGTTTTAATTGGGGAAGCTTAGGAGTTTCAGATTGCTTCAAAAAATAAAATAAGAAAACCCCTCTTTGCCTGAGGGCAGCCATTTCTCCAAGCACAGCAGGTCCCAGGTGACTGAGCAGAGACAGGATGGGCTTGGGCTATGTGGAGCAAGGTTGTCCACACTGCCTCAGACCTCAAGGCACAGCTTCTCTGACTAGGCCAGACATCCTCAGGAGAGTCCCTGGGCCAATATCAGTCGCTGAATGCTGCAGCCACCTCTGCTCTAAATAGAACAATCATAAAATATACTCTTCAAAGAGGAATGTGGATTTTTTGGAAGCTCTTGCAAATAGTTTTCCATCAGTATTGTAGGAAACCTTCCTAATGGACTGTACTAGAGCAGAGGGAAATCAGGGCAGAGCCATGGTTTGTCAGGACTTGCTTGATCCCAGTGAGCCCCGTGGTGCATTTAGAGCTGAGCCCTGGAAGCTCAGGGCCTGAGAGGAGATTGCACCAACCTAACCAGGAGTCAAAGTCCGAGGGAAAACCCAAAGTGTCTCAAAGCATGAATGGGTCCCCTGAGGTCCATCCACAACACAGACCCCTCATGGACTCGTTGGAGGAGAGAATTGGAGGCCGGATGGCACAACCCTCTCAGAGACTCAGTGTGGGAAGGAAAAAGGGAAGTACCTTAAAAGAACTGCAGCACCTTGAAGCATTAATGAGCCCCATTGAGTGTTGTTACTGACAAAGAATCTCCAGGGACCAATTCCAGCAGATAATTGGAGGCCATGGTTGCACAAAGCTCTCAGGACTCCAAGGCAAAGCCCAAGTCCTTGGAAGAAGCTGCAGTCCCTGGGAGCATGAAGGAGGGCCCAGGGCCATTGCTGCCCAAGGCTGCCCAGGCCAGGAGTGCAGGGAGGCAAAGGCTCTGTGTGGGCAGCTCAGCTGCTGAGCAGAGCCTGGGCTGGCTGGAGGCAGCAGAAAGGCCAAGGCCTGAGCCCCAGCCCAGGGAAGGCAGATCCTGTCCCTGCCCGCTTGCTCAGGGCTCTGCCGGGAGCACTGGCACATGGAGGGGTGCTGAGGGCAGGACAAGGGATGGCAGTGCCCAGCCTGGCTGGGGCTGTGCCAGGAGGCCCCAGTGCCTCAGGACAAGGTGTCTCCTCCTCACAGCCCTTGGTGGCAAGACGCTGCTGGGCCCCAGGGCACCAAGGCTTGGCTTCTCCTGGCCACTGCCAGCCTTGCCAGGGCCCTTGGCCATGTCCAGAACAGCTTGTCCTGCGCTGTCCCACAGCTCTGCTGTGTCCCTGCAGGCTGCACACTCCCATCTCGCTGCCCCCGGGCCCTGCCCTGCCATATCCAGCCCTGCCCTGCCCCTGCCATGCCCAGGCCATGTCTGCAGTCCCCCCAGACCATGGGTGGGGGTGGGCAAGTGTTCCCGAGGGCACAGGGAGGGGACAGCTGGGCTGGACTGACCCAAGGGATCTCCCATTCCATGCAATGTCACGGTCAGCAATAAACTGAGGGAAAGGAAGGGGATAGGGCTGGCAGGGAGAGCTGTGGATGTTTTCTACCAAGACATTTCTCACACAAAACACAAAGTACACGTTCTTGATCCTGTCCTGCCAGGAGGTGGCTGGACATTGTCTGCTGATGGGAATCAGCAATAGGGGATTGATTTCATTTGTTGTTTCTTTGCTTCCACCTGTGGCCTTTTCCTTTTGAGGCCCTTGCTGAGGAGGGTGTAGAAGCCCAGAAGATCAGGACCTGGTTTGCCTGTCCCAAACATCAAAAACTGGATGGCTGTGGGACCAACCAAGGATTGGTAAGAACAGCCAAGTCTTCTTGGCAATAACACACTGTGAGGAAGAACAGGCTGTGGCTGCAGAAGGGGCCATGCAGATAAAGGCAGAACTTTTCCAGGACAAACATCCTTGCTCTGGCTCCTGGGCATAAGCAGGACATGGCCCAAGTGCAGGAATGAGAAGTGGGCATGGACTGTGGGGGGATCAACACCACCAAAGACCCCCAAAGCCTCTGAGCCATTTCCAGAAAGGTTCAGCAGAACAAACTGCACATGATAAGTCATTTGCACTGAAAGTGAGACACTTATTGCCAGGGCAGGGAAAAGTGATCAGTGAAGAGGTCCTCCCACCAAGCCCAGGCACATTTGTGCCCCAGCACCCTGGACATCCCAATGGCTGGATCAATGCTGGAACCAGGACTGGGGATCTCCTCTCTCTCTGATTTCCTTTCTCTCTGCCCCTCTGATTCACGTGTCTGTCTCTGTCTCTCCTGTCTGTGTCTCTCTTCCCTTTCACCTTTCCTCTTGTGCCTTTATACAGAACCTACTGACATGCCCTTTTATAGCTCAGGGACTGACATCCCAGTTTCTATGCCAAATGCATAATGAATTAATAAAACTTTATAGGCCTCTGTGGACTCTCTGAGCTTTTTAATTTCTTTCAGCCATGAGCATCTACAAAGCTTGTGTGTCTCCTTTGCCTTAAGTTTGGGAGATCACAGAGAGAGAGGGAGAAAGAGGCTCGCTGTGTGGTAGGGGACTTGGGAAAAGCCCCCCCGAATATGCCTTGGGAGGAGGCTGTTGTATAGATTCCCGCCTCCAAGCTGCCCATCAAATCTACCACTCCCCTTATGTTATGTAACTGTCAGTTATGCCCATCTTTATGTCAATCATTTTTGTACTTGCCTTTAGTTCCAGAATGTTCCTAAGTTCTCTGTCTGTAATTGGTTCTTCCCCGGTTATCGCCCCCTTCCCTCATCCGCATTTGCTGTACCCCAATTATTCCATCCCAACTCCTCCTCCGAACCCCATTCCTGTTGGACCCTTTGTACCCTCCTACTTGCCACCTGTTATAAGCCCTACCCCACCCCTTATTCGGGGCTCTCGGAGCCTGCTCCCTTGCCAAGCAGACGGGTTGCGGATCCTCCCTGACACCCAGCCCACAGCGAATAAAGCAGCGCCTGAGAGACAACCTGCCGTGGTGCACGCATTCTTATTACCACCGTATCGGCGGAGCCTCCATACCGGAGAGCCACGACCTGATACAATTGGCGCCCAAACACGTTGACACCACCCGGGTGTCACACGGGAGCGTCTCCGCGAAGAGACAGGATCCGTGACCCGCTCTTCGTCGGATTTCAAGCGCCGTTCGGGAGCTGGTCCACCAGCGTGCGAGCTTCGTTTTAGGAGACCGCTTGCTCCGTGGGCTGCGAACACCTCCTCTGCTTGGAAACCGCCGCTCCGGTGGAGCGCCCAGGCCGCGGAGACTCGCAGCGCCTGCACCACCCCAGCGAGGCACCTTTTCTTTCGGCTGCGGTCCATCTGGATTTGTGAGTATTTTGCCCCCCTCTGCGGGCACCGACCTAGCCTTTTTTCTTTTCTTTTCTCCTTTGCTTCCTGGGGCTTTTGTTAGTCGGGGAAATGGGCAACCTCCTCTCCCTGATCCGGCAGGACTTTTACTCCCAAGTTAAAGCGTCCCTTGTGTTGGGGAATGTTTCTTTTAAGAAAGGGCAGTTGAAATCTTTTGTTAATTTTATTTTCGATCACCTCCCTGATACACACAGGGAGGATTTTAATTCTGTTCCGTTTTGGGGTAAAGTCGGGAGATTGTTATACGATTTACAAGTTGAGGGGAACCTTAGGGTGGGACATTTCTTTCCTCTCTTTCATTCTATTTTTACATTATTTAATAAAAAGCGGGAATGCTTGGGACCCAGTTCTCCTACCCCTCATTCCGATTCCCCCGTTCCTACCCCCGCTTCCCCTAAGGGTGGATCGGGCGACAGACCCTGCCGCACTGAGGCACAGGGCTGCTGCCGACTCCCTGCTGTTCCCCAATCCACCCTGTCCCTCTCTCATGCTGGGACTGGCCATCCCAGTATGGGCCATTCCGAGTCCCGTGTCCCGCTCCCCAGTTCTCCCTGTTCAAACCCCTTTTGTTCTATAGACAAACCTTGTCCCCATAAGGGACAAGAGGGACAAAATGGCGCCGGCCACATGGCCGAGTCGCCTTCAGACAAGACAGAAAATGGCCTCCCAAGACACCTTGTTCCCGCCATCACTCAGCCACTCCCACCTCCACCACCTCATTCGTCGGGTGCCGCCCCTGCGTCGGTTCCCCCCCCCCTCCTCCAGCGTCGATCGCCCCGGCGTCGGGATCCACCCCTCTGGCCCCTGAGACCGCACCCCCGGTGGGAGGGACCTGCCCACCCAATGACCACGCCCCAGTGGGTGGGACCCCCGGGGGGGAGGGCCACGCCTCGGTGGGTGGGCCCGGACGCCCCTCCCCCTCTCCAGCCACTCCCGGTTCCCACGCCACCGGAACCGGAAGTCGGCCTGACCGGAAGCAGGCCATCTTGGCCTGCCGGGCTCTCGTCACCGGGGCCCCTCGGTCAGGGAGAGGCTCAGGGCCCTAGCCCGTCCTGCCTCATCCTCCTCGGAGGATGAGGACAGCGACAGCCCCCGGCCCGCACATCGGCCGGGGAAAGGGTGGGCCCGGATAAGGGAGAAGGCGATCGAAGAGGGGGATGTGGAGTTCGCTAAGGCCTTGGAACTCTTCGCGGCACCCGTGACTCGGGGTAGAGGGCGAAGGCCACAGTGGGACCAGCTGCCTTACGTTGAGATTAAAGAGCTCCGTAAGGCAGCAAAAGATTATGGGAGAGACTCGCCATTTTTTAAGAATGTTTTGGACCTTACCTTTTCTGGACATACACTTGTTCCCCACGACCTCCGGTACATTGCGAAATCGCTGTTTACACCGACTGAACTGTTACTGTGGGAGGTCCAGTGGAAAAAGTTACTAAAACCTCTCCTCAAAAAGTACAGCCTGGCAGCCACACTAGGAGAGGGAGAGGAAGGACTTGAAGCTTTGGCGGGGGAGGGCGATCTGAGCAGGCCAGAGGACCAGATTTTGCTGCCACTGGACCTTCTCAGTGATATCAGAGAGGCCACTCGGATTGCTCTCCTAAAAATACCAGATGGGGGGAAACACCTCCAAAGCTTTTCTAACATAATACAAGCACCTGACGAGTCTTTTATCAAGTTCGTCGGCCGCCTGCGGGAGGCGATCGACAGACAGATCGACAATCCGGCTGCAAGAGAGGAGCTCCTGCGTAAGATGGCCTTTACCAACGCGGCCGAGGAGACAAAGAAAATCTTACGCACATTGCCTCAGGACCCCAAGCCGACCATCGCTAAAATGGTGGAAGCCTGCGCCAAAGCGACGTCGACTGAAACCACCGTCGCCTTGGCCATGAGTAAGGGAGTGGGGGAGGCGATGCTCAATATGAACACTATACGGTGTTTCGGGTGCGGTCAGATGGGGCACATTCAAGCCAACTGTCCCCACTGGCCCCCCGACCGTTATTACCATCAATATGCTCCCTCCCCAAGACCAGCTCCCAGGAACCCCCTGCCACAGCCCTATCCACCGGCGGGAAACGGGCCGCGGAGTGCGAGGAGGGGCCGCGCGAGGATACCAAGTGGCCCCTCATGGCGCCCTGGCCTCCCTACCATCCGGGAGGACCAGTGGCCCAGCGGCCAGTTTCAGCGGATTGGCGGAGCCCAGAGGACGGACTCCGCCTCTTCCGAAGGACAGACAATCTAGATGCTGGCCGCCGCCGGGTCCTCTCCAGCTCAGTCAACGTCACCTTTAGGGATGAGGACCTGGTACGCGTCTCCGCAGGGTTCCTGGAGCCCCCTTACTCCGGCCATGATACCACCGTCCTTATACTTGGCGATAGCAGGCACACACCCCTGGAACTTGACATCTTTCCAGAAGTGGTGTGCTTTCCACCGGGGTTCGAGGTAACGGTCTCCGTTACGTGTCACAGCCCGCCATTCACGCTGGAGAAGGGAGTTCCTCTCGCCCTAATGTATATTTTGGACAGCACAGCTGACGAACTCGATCAGGACCAGGGTGGGGGGGACAAATGTGTCTTCCTCACCCAAAATGTATGCCGAGAAAGACCATTAATCGATACCATCATCTCTCAACAGGGGAAGTCCATAGCGCTCGAACTGATGGCAGACACCGGAGCAGATGTCACCATCATTCCCAGGGCAAAGTGGCCTCGTGACTGGGAGTTGGTGTCCCCTTGTGGCACTATCTCTGGAGTGGGTGGAGCGGTCAATTCCCTTCGTAGCCGACATCTGGTAAGCGTGGAGGGCCCGGAGGGACAAATAGCCATGGTGAGACCCTTTGTCATCTCATCGAATATTATGCTGTTGGGAAGGGATGTTTTGTCCCAGTGGGGTGCCCGTCTGGACATTCCTTGCCCTGCGTGGGATTTTTAGTATGGGCCACTGCGGAGCGCACCTCCCCACCGCTGAATTGGAAAACTGATGATCCGGTGTGGGTGGACCAGTGGCCCCTTCCAGAAGAAAAATTAATAGCGCTCAAGAACTTGGTAGAGGAGCAGGTACGCCAGGGGCATTTAATACCTTCCACCAGTCCCTGGAACACACCTGTCTTTGTAATAAAGAAACCTGGCAAAGACAGGTGGCGCCTGCTCCAAGACCTGCGCAGGGTCAACGAAGTCATCGAGGACATGGGCCCACTCCAACCTGGCCTTCCCTCCCCTTCCATGCTTCCCTGGGATTGGCAGCTCGCAGTCATTGATATCAAGGACTGTTTTTTTAACATCCCACTTTATCCCGGAGATGCTCCCAGGTTCACCTTCTCCATCCCCTCCATCAATCGGGCGGAGCCTTACAAGCGCTATCAGTGGACCACTTTGCCTCAGGGAATGAAAAATTCTCCAGTGTTGTGCCAGACGTTTGTAGCGCAAGTTTTATCCCCGATTCGGAGACTGTTTCCAGAGGCCGTCATCCTACATTACATGGATGACGTGCTTATTTGTGCAGAAACATCTTCATACTTAAAGACTGTGTTAACAAAGACTGTAAAAGCCATTAGATCTGCGGGATTTGAAATCGCAGAGGAGAAAATTCAGCTGACGGCCCCATGGAAATACCTTGGATTCATCATCACGGGAAGGACCATCGTACCCCAGTCCGTCACCATCAAGGACCAGCCGAAAACACTGCGGGACCTGCAACAGATCTGTGGCACCATCACCTGGATCCGACCTCTCCTGGGACTCACTACGGAGGAGCTGGCACCCCTCTTCAACCTCCTGCGGGGAGACGGTGACCTGGCTTCTCCGCGAGAGCTGACACTTGCCGCTAAAGGAGCCCTGGAGAGAGTCGCGGATGCCATCAGGTCCCGCCAGGCTCATCGGGTCGATCGGTCGCTTCCCCTGGACCTTGCCATCCTGGGTAAGTGTCCCAACTTCCATGGGTTGCTGTTCCAGTGGGACGCTGGGCGGAAGGACCCACTCCTTATCATCGAGTGGTTGTTCCTTCCACACCAGCCCTCCAAAACGATCTCTACTCCCGTAGAATTAATGGCAAAACTTATTATCAAGGCACGGCACCGTCTCCGGACCCTCGCAGGGTGTGACCTGGCATGCATTTACTTAGCCTTCAATCTGGAACAATTGGAATCTTTGCTCCAAACAAATGAAAATTTGCAAATTTCAATTGATAGCTATCCTGGCCAAATTTCGATCCATTATCCTAAACACAAATTGTTTAAAGATACTCTATATCTGGCTCCAAAATCGTTCAAAAGTAAAATACCAATTAAAGGTGCTCTCACGGTGTTCACCGACGGGTCGGGAAGATCCCACAAGTCGGTGATCACTTGGAAGGACCCAGATAGTCAGAAGTGGGAGTCTGACATCCAGATAGTTGAGGGTTCCCCCCAGATCGCAGAACTTGCTGCGGTCGTGAGAGCATTTAAAAAATTTCAACAACCATTTAATTTGGTGACAGATTCGGCTTATGTCGCCGGGATAGCCGAGCGGGCTGAACATGCCTTGCTCAAAGAAGTCAAAAACGAGAAATTATTTCAGCTGCTTTCGGATCTTATTTGGCTTATCTCCCACCAGGAGCAACTGTTTCACATAATGCATGTCCGAGCTCACACAGACCTGCCTGGCCCAATTGCCGAGGGCAACCGGAGAGCGGACCAACTCGCCATGCCTGCCACATTCACTGCACCTGCACTTTCTACAAACTTGCCGGACACCTTTGCACAGGCGAAGCTGAGCCACGCGTTCTTTCACCAAAATGCGCCTGCGCTCATTTGCCAATTCAAACTATCTCTATCACAAGCCAAATCCATCGTCGCCACATGCCCAAGCTGCCAGATTTTTGCTCTACCACCGTTACCCATTGGGGTCAACCCCCGAGGTCTGGGAGCATTGGAGCTGTGGCAGACAGATGTTACTCACTATAACCCATTCGGACGACTTAAGTACATGCACGTGTTTGTCGACACCTTCTCAGGCACCGTTTTTGCTTCTCTCCACACTGGAGAAAAGACCCGGGATGTCATTAAGCACCTCTTCATGGCCTTTTCCACCCTCGGGGTGCCTAAGGCCATCAAGACAGACAATGGGCCAGGGTTTACATCAGCCCGGTTCAACCACTTCCTCCAACAATGGGGTATTGCCCACACCACTGGCATCCCCCATAATCCAACAGGACGGGCTATTGTGGAGAGGACCCACAAAGAACTTAAAAAACTCATTGAGCAACAGCATGATGCCGCTCTAGTGATGACCCCTGTGGAAAGGGTCTGTAAAGCACTTTATGTATTAAACTTCCTCAACTGCTCAGAAAAAGAGCCTGACCCTCCTGTACTTAGGCACTTTTTTAACAATACGCGGGCACGCTTAAAAGAGCAGCCTCCGGTGCTCATCCGGGACCCTGAGACTAAGCAGATCAGCGGCCCGTACCCACTCATCACTTGGGGGAGAGGGTACGCTTGTGTTTCAACAGGCCAAGGTCCAAAATGGGTCCCGGGGAAAAACATCAAGCCGTTTTTAGAAGACAGCACCATCGCCAATCCTCCCACGAGAACTACAACAACGCCTACCTCATTGCCATCGGACTCCACGGTCGCTTGGCGCCGAAGAAAAAAGAAGATGTCACAACGGACACCCAACATTGTGCTAAGGACGCTGCTTACCAGACGCTACCTTCCCCCACCGATCAATGACTCCCCTCAAACTCCATCCCCTCCTATTTCCTTCCCCTTACCCACTTACCTTACCCGCCGTCCCTTTGCCCCTGATTGCCCACCCCACAATTCATTTTAGTACTTTAATTAATAAAAGAAGGGGGAGCTGGGGGAGAATCACAGTACAAGTCCTATATTAAATGTTTTTGTTACAGCAAGCCTCAAGAGATGGCTGCCCAAAGAACATCCACCAACAACCCACAAGAGTGGACGCCCCAACGTATCCGGCTGGCCGCAAGCCTCACACTTCTTACCATCATGTGGCTGCAGGCAGCGGACGGCTGGATTGTGCCACAGCCGAAGGAAAATGTCTGGGTAACGCTGGCAAAGTCCTTTCAGCAAGAGAACTTCTGTTTAGCCATGGGCAATGTGGACAACCCGTTGTCCACATGCCTGGGTGGGGGTCCCTCTAGTAGCCGACGATTGGCCGATTTCCAACTCCGACCTGCTATGAACCACGGGCAGGAGACCTAACCCGGTCGACACTTGGGACGCGTGGACGAAAATATTGCCAAATTCAAAAGAGGAGCCCCAAGAATTGGATCTGTTGGGGTCCTCTCCTGCCACTTACTGTGTAAAGTTTTATTTCAAGAGGCCAAGTCAGAATTGGCATGGAATTGACTTGGCCAAAAACACCTACAGAAAAGATGTTACGCCATTGAACAAAAAATACAATTCGGCTAGCTGGTGTAACTATACAAGTCCAATTATCTCTGTTTCCTCCATTCGTCCCAAGTCGTTGCCCCGGGGGATGTTTCTTGTCTGTGGGGACAGAGTATGGTCAGGCATCCCATCTCGGCTCCAGGGAGGATCGTGTAGCCTTGGCAAGCTTACTACCCTCACTCCAAATAAAACCCAAATTATGGATTGGAAGAAAGAGAGACAATTGGCCAGATGAAAAAGATCATACGACCAATTTGATCAAAATTGCGATGGCAAAATTTACAATTGGGGAAAAACAAAGAGGGTTGCCGCTTCCATTTTCCTACCGTGGTATGCGGTTGCTAAAGCCCTCGGTGAGCTTTCTCACCTGGAGTGCTGGATAGCGAAGCATGCCAACGCATCGTCCGCCGCCCTCTCTGATCTCTTGGCAGACGAACAGACCACCAGGGAGGCCACCCTCCAAAATCGGGCGGCAATAGACTTTCTGCTGTTAGCCCATGGCCACAGCTGTGAGGACTTTGAAGGACTGTGCTGTTTCAACTTGACATCGAGAAGCAAATCTATTCAAGCCAGCATCCAGCGGATCCAGACGCAAGTTCAGCACCTACAAACTGAGACTTCGGCTGTGGACCCTGCAACCAAGTTGCTATCTCAATGGGGTGTCCCGGGATGGGCAGCCTCGATTATTAGAGGACATTTATGGATTTTAGTTATCGTTCTTCTTATTTTTATTGCTTTAGCGATTTTTAAGAAGATGTTAGTTAAAACTCTAGGGAATGTTTATTTAATTAATAAAGAAGGGGGAGATGTGGTAGGGGACTTGGGAAAAGCCCCCCCAAATATGCCTTGGGAGGAGGCTGTTGTATAGATTCCCGCCTCCAAGCTGCCCATCAAATCTACCACTCCCCTTATGTTATGTAACTGTCAGTTATGCCCATCTTTATGTCAATCATTTTTGTACTTGCCTTTAGTTCCAGAATGTTCCTAAGTTCTCTGTCTGTAATTGGTTCTTCCCCGGTTATCGCCCCCTTCCCTCATCCGCATTTGCTGTACCCCAATTATTCCATCCCAACTCCTCCTCCGAACCCCATTCCTATTGGACCCTTTGTACCCTCCTACTTGCCACCTGTTATAAGCCCTACCCCACCCCTTATTCGGGGCTCTCGGAGCCTGCTCCCTTGCCGAGCGGACGGGTTGCGGATCCTCCCTGACACCCAGCCCTCAGCGAATAAAGCAGCGCCTGAGAGACAACCTGCCGTGGTGCACGCATTCTTATTACCACCGTATCGGCGGAGCCTCCGTACTGGAGAGCCGCGGCCCGATACATCGCTGGGCCCCTGATGGCCGCACACATTTAACCCACCAGTGTTGTTCTGCTCAGCTTTTCTCTAGCAGGCAGCATTAACCAGATGCAGCTGCACAAGGGTTTCCAGCAATTTGGCATCATCCACAAAGGACTTGGAAGTGCATTTTGTCCCATGGCACAGGGAATATATGAATATTCCATTGTAGTCAAGGGACTACAATTACAGTTTTCCTTTTTCCGCCAACCAAGGCTGTCAGTGTTTGTGTGTTTGCATTAATGAGAAGGGTTAGGGTTAGGGTAGAGTGTGGGTTTGTGGTTAAATGGAGAGCAAAGTGGTGTCTGCATTCAATTGATTTTATTTTTTTCTTTCATGGTATTTTGTCTGTGAAAAGTCTGAAAATCAAGGACATCTTCTTTGAATCTGCTATCTTTGCCCTTGATACTAGCTGAGTGACCCTTCAGAACTAAGGGAAAGCATGAACTCTTTTGGCCATTTTTTAGAGGGAGAAAACACCAAACACAAACCTATTTTCTGAATCCTCTGGAAAATCTGACTTATCCAAGAAAACATGATTAGGAATGTATCAATTTTCTGTTTGTCATTCATTCAGACACCTATGAAGCCAGATCAGTAATGATTTAACACAGCTGATTGCCATTAAATCACTTGAAATTATGGCCTCAACTTTCAATGATATTTTGAATATGAGAATTTCCATTTCAGGGAGGAACAGAATGCATTTGCACAGTTCCATTACGGGTGGATTTTTTTCAATAGACAGATTCTCTCATTTCCCCTTCTTTAGCCTTAAGCATTAATGTCAATCATCTGCTTTGGAAATGCAACTCAAATGTAACTCTTTCTTCTATTTTGCTTAACTTATTTTTAGAGGCTGAAATCATTCAGTTGTAATTTGCTTTATAGAAGTCTTAGTCACTGGGGACTGGAAAAGATCACAAAAATTTCTCCCATCATAGATTTTAAAATATTTTAAAATGCTATTTTAAAGACTATTTATCAATATTTAATTTTTGCTTTCTGTGTAACTTTATTAAATCTGTACTTTAAAACAAGCATTACCTAGCAGGTTTTCAGTTCAATTACAGCAGTTGCTTTCCAGCAGGCTAATTTTCCTGTAGGACTAGACAAGGAAAGTAACTTAGGAAATTTATTTTTTCACATTGTTGCAGTGTAGGAATGGTATTCCCCAGTTTTGTGCTCACCCTGATACAGCTCAGACCATGTGCCACTCACTGACTTCCCCACCACTTTTCCTGTGGCAGGAGGAGAGAAGAGCACAAGTAGGTAAAGATCACAGGTTGAGCTAAGAGCAATTTACTAGAAACAGCAGTGAAAAAAACCCCACCAATGGTAATAACAACACTAAAAGGAGAGTGTACAAGAGGTGAACGAGTCACACGTGATTGTTCACCATACAGAACTGGGCACACCCCACGATTTACGGCACACCGGCGGAGGAAGAACAAACCCCTTCCATTTCCCCCTGCCACATGGCAGGTGATATCCAGTTACCCCAAGGTCCTGGCCGTGCTCCTCCTGGCTGCTGCAAAAATTACCCCTGTCCTGGCCGGATCCAGGACACAGGATCTGCCCTGCGGGTCCTGGCTCTTTGTCTGGGTGAGAGCCCCCCATGGCATCTGCCTGGCAAAAGGGACTTCAGGACAACCTATGACTTATGGACATTCCCCCTTCTGCCCCTGTCCCAGCTCCCTTTTTGCCTCCAGAAAACTTTGAACAGAAGTAGCACTTAGGTGCAGTTCTGCACATTCTGAACTGGCAGGAAGGTGACCCACATGTCACTCTAGGCACACGTGCAGCAAGGACAAAGAAAGTTTTTGAGGGGCCTGTGTCTCAAGGACTTTTGCTCCAGGAGTACCACCTGTTACTTTCGGATTCTGCTCAGGGAGAACCAGTGACCTTCTTTTTGTTCTACACGAGATATAACCATGTGTGGCACATCAACTGTCTCTTTTTTCCCCATTTATTTTCAAGTGGCTCCCGCTCTGAGGTGCATTGGCCATTCCTGTAGTACATTGTTTGGTTGTCTTTTGAGAAATAGGCTCAAAATACCACAGGGTTACTTCCTTTACTCCCATTCTTTGAGCTAAAGATGGAGTTATTGTGCAAGGCAAAGGCACTCATGTATGAACAGTGCAGAGGGGTCAGTCAAATCTGGTTACTCCAGAGCAGGGGTTGTCATCAATAACCTTTAAAATATATAGAAGGGCTGGTGGGCATTCTGGAGTCCAGTGTAACACCTCCATGATTCCTTTAATGATTCATACACAGGCTTTTCCAATAGTTCATAACTGGGGATCCATCATCAACACCATCCAGTCTCTCCCAAAAAGGGACACAGATGTGGGCTCTGGTGTTTGACAAATTGCTTCCTCCCTTTCTTTCCCCAAACTGCACTGTCCTTGTGAGTGGGGCAGCCAGGAGATCAGACATGGGTAGATATAGACATGGTCTTGAAAACAAACACAAGATGTCATTGAAAATATGCTTTGGATGGTAATATTCAACACATTCTGACCTACATGCTCTTCTTCTCTCTCCCTGTAATGACTGGACAACACTTATTTTTGGTGCCAGCTGACTTAAATCAGGAATAATCTTGGGCATGGGGAGAATGACAATAAAACCATCATAAAATGAGTATAAAAGTTTTATATACATGTGTCAGTAACTTCAATGGCCAGCTGCAGTCAGCACAATTATCAGCCTGTAATTGTGCTCAGGGCCAGCATGGGCCTTTCCATGTCAGCTCCTCCTGCACAGCACATGGGGGCCTGGGCATGCTGCTGGCTTGTTTCCTTTTAGGAGACTGGGATGAGGAAAGGTCGGGGGGTTTTATCAAAGAGGTGATATTTGAGTGACTGTGCATGTGCTGGAAGCCTCACAGACTGACTGGCCCATGACAGGATGGCCCAGTGCTGGGGGGGCTGCACCTTACTGCCCTGCTTAGGGGTGTTAAGCTGCTCCTTTGCCTCAGAGAGAGCCAAGTGCAGCACTTTTGTGCAGAAACACTTCATTAGCCCTGGTTTGCAAAGCTACTGCAGCAACTGGTGTGGCCAGAGCAGCCCTTTCTGCACTTGGAAATGAGCTGAGTCAGTCATGGGCTAAGGCAGGGCATTCCCCACGTGTGCACATTTGAACTCCCTGTGCCCCGACTGTGTTGCGTCCCGCTCCTCAGTGACATCCCGCCCAGCCTGGAACATGGAACTCCCCGTTTCCAAGGACACGTGGCCATTGTCACCAGCACACAGCAGGACCGCTCAGACCCTTCGGCAGCTGCGGTGAGAGCGGAGGTGTCAGAGCGACAGCGAGTGTTGGTCCAGCTTAGCTGGTTCTAGCACACGTTGGTCAAGAGGCTGATCCACACACTGAGTGGAGGTAATTATTTACAGTTCTGTGCAGAAATGGGGGCTCAGGGACAAATTGACCAAGCCAGCACCACAAGAAGTAAAGCGTCTTTAGTATTTCTACATTTTAGCAAAGAAAGGAATTAGTGTTCATTGACTGCAAGTTCCCTAGTTCTCTTCATAATTAGTATTCTGTCTGCTGTTGGGTAATAATCATCCTCTCACTTGTCACGTTCATTAGACTGCATGCTCAGTCTCTCCCTTCTTTTATGTCAATGGTTTCTTGAGTGCATGGCCATGGTCTGCCCCTGCTGGAATGGCCTTTTACCTCATAGGAGGTGATTCAGCACAGTTTCCGCATTGGCTTTATCAGTTTGTTCCTTTCCTTGGGGGTCCTGCCAAATGTCCTTGTGCCCCTAAATTCTGCATTCTTTGTGCACACCATCAGTGGTACATCCTTCTTCCCAAGCCTTGCTAACCTCCCCGGTGTCTGAGGCAGCTGAAGCCTGTCAAGCCCTACACCTCAACAAGGCAATTCAGCCAAGAAGTAACCTGCCTTTCAAAGGCCTGGCCATCACTCCTTGGCTACTTCTTGTTGCATGGGAATAATCTCCCTTCTTGTTGATGAGCCTTGAAAGCCACAAAGGACAAACATCAAAGAGCACATTTTCCTTACAAACATTTTGCATTTTGCAGATTCTTCAGCAGGACCAGTGGCTGTGTGGGAGCCGGAGCAGCCGAGGCAGAGCAGGATGGCGGAGCTGTGGGCCTGGGCACGATCCAGAGCGTTCCCCAGGGCCCCGGTCTGCACTGCGTCTCGCAGGGCCCCCGACAGCACTGCCGTGCCCGTCAGGGTGACCCAGAGGTGCCAGGACCAAGAGGTGAGGGGCAAGTGTCGGGCTCTGCGGGCTGCCAGCGGGTGGGGGCTTGGCCATGGTGTTGGTGTCAGTGCTGCCGACCCCGCGGGACCTGTTGGGCAGGGCTGGGGCCCCACTGGTGCTCCAAGGGCCCCTTTGAGGCAGCTGCCCGGGGGAAGCCACTCACAGGGATGACACGGAAGAGGTGCCAGTGGAAGAGGGAAGTTCTCTGATGGATGTGTTTCTCAGGGATGACACTGAGGAGGTGCCAGTGAAAGTCAGATGTTCTCAATGCTGGGACACTCAGGAAATTCATGCTCTGGGCATGGCTCTTGGTCAAAATGCATGGATTTCTCATTGCTCCATGTTTGCACTGCACTCACCAAACATGTCAGGATAAAGGAAACTCTCTAACAGTATTTTTTAGTATTAGGAATAACCATTTCTTTATTCTCAGCTGTGATGCATAGTGGAGAACTCCAGCCACATGCACACCATTTACAAAGCTATTCCAAACAAAGAAATTTCAGCAATTTTTGAAAACAAAAAAATTAATCTTCATTGGTTCCAAATTACATAATTTCTTCAATTAAGTAATATTCTATCTTCTCTTTGGTATTGATGTCTCCCTTCTGGTGGTAATTCATTCATATCTTTCAGTCCATTCATCATAGCTTTTTAGTTTTTATCTCAGACAATTTTGCCTACAGAATGAACCAGTTGGATGGCAGTAGTTGTTTTCGTTAAAAAATGTACTTAGGCTGATGAACATTTTAGTAATTTTTAACCTCCCGCAGAATGTGATACATTCTGTATTAAATTATGAGATCGGCCAAGCAACACAAATTTTGTTATATCTGATTAACCTAGGATAAACTGCTTCCATTTCACAGCTGCCAAGAATTGCATCTAGAGCTGAGGACAAGAGCAAGGGTTTTCATGCCTATTGCAAGTCAAAATTCACCTTATGCAGATTAAATTCTTCTTGGAGCTGACTCCAAGATGTGCTTCCTTAGTACCAAATAAGTCCCAGCATCAGGTTGCGTCCAAAATTCGTATCTTTTTGTGAACCACTCTCACCTGGATTGTTAGCTGAACAATAGTTCAGTTGTACTCAGGTGCTTGATTTCAAGGGAAGCCTGTGCCTATAAATTCCAGAACTGGGAAAGGGTGACTTGCTACTTGAACGCTTGGCTGCGTTAGAGGCCAGGTGAGGGTTGCTCTCTCAGGGCAGTTCTGTAGCCGGCTGCTTGCAGAGGGAGAACTGTGTCAAAGCAGCCCTTTCTAGTGATGTGACAGCAAACCTTCGCAGATACTGCTCTTGTTTAAAACAAAGGGCCTAGTTAATCAGCAGTAATGGAGAGAAGGCTGAAGTTTTTACAGAAAATATCTTTTTCCTTTTAGCCAAATGCCAGCGAGGCATCGCACAATGGAAGTGCGCAGAATGTCAACTTGTATAACCCAGCTGGAGGTATGATTGCCTTTCACATTTTGCTCAATGTCTGTAAGATTTTCAACTTGGTAATTCATTTTTGCAGCATATTCTTGGGACAGGGGATCTCTTGTGTTCAGAGATCTCAACTGGAGCTGGGATGCCCTCAGGTCAACCTTGCAGTCTCTTGTCACTGCACTTAGCCACTGGTTTGTTTTTGCCTTGTGAAAACCTGCTAGTCCTTCCTTGTTGGCATATTGGTTGATGGGATGCAACTTGGAACATTGAGGTCAAGGTTTAGACTACTTCTAAATTCACAGCCTTGGTAGCTAAGGTTTTGCTTTTGGAGTATCTAGGCACTGTCATTATCCTTTAAATTTAAATGGGTAAACCTATGAAACCTTGAGAATGTTGCATAGAAGAATTTCATAAGGTCAGTGTGGGAAACTTTGCTTGATTTAATTTTTTTCTCTCGATCATTAATACATGAGTGTTGCCACGACACTGTGTTGGGTTTTTGTCAAGGAAATTGAAAGGAAGATATTGATGTCATCTTCCCCATGGATTCCATCATTTCCCCCAAAGCACAATGCACTTAGGTGATGTAATTTGTTATTAATCTGTTCTCAATGCTGTTTCCCCAAAGAGCCTGGCTTCAGGCAGACTCGAGGCGCACATTCCCCTTACAGGCACTCAGTGATGCTGCCTGCAGCAGTGAGCTGAGCCAGGTACAGCCAGCTGCCCTGAGAAAAGCAGGCTCTCACCTGGCTGTGGCTGCAGTCACCTGCCTGCAGGGACTTCCCTGCCACTGCAAGTGCAGCTCTTGCTCTGCCTTAGCCTACTGCAGAGCATTTTAAACTAGCGCCGTGGTGGCTTTTTGCAGAGACAAAACTAAACTTCACATTTCTCATTGGGGACATTCTGTTTTGCATGTGAATGATGATTTGTGTGATTCTTGGTGGTGGTCTGCACAGATCCTAAGGGAATATTTAGCATTCGGTAACTGAGGGACTGGCAGTAGTGAGACAATTGTGGAACTTGGCGCCGCTTTGGCTTTAGGCTGGCACAGAGAAACTCAGGTGAGACAGGTCTGGTTGCTGCTACGGTACAGGGTGCCTTTGCAACATGCTCCATGCTGTACCAGTTAGGGACTGGGCTTTGCCACAGAATCAGAGAATCAGAATCAGATTGGAAGGGATCCAGAAGGATATGCAAGTGCAGCTCTGTCCCCAAGAATCCCACCACGTGCCTGTGGAACTTGTCCAAATGTTTTCTGAGCTCTAGTGGACTTGGGACCATGAGCAGTCTTGTGGGGAGCCTGTCCCAATGCCTGATCACCCTCTGGGTGAAGAACTCTTACCTAATTTTCATCTTAATGCTTGCTTATGGCTTCAGGTAATTTTCTTTAGAAGTCATTCAGGGGTATGGTTTTAGGAGGTTTTTTGTTTAAATGCTGTGGGAAGTTTCTCTATCCACATTGGATTGAACTTCTCAGAACATTAGCAGTGTCTACACTCAACAACTGGCATGTTCACCGTGTTCTAAATAATTGAAGCATGTGATGTTTGTGCAATTAGGTTTGCAGACAAATATCAGAGAGGCATGGTCCAAGGAACAGGAAGTGGAGAAGGGCATTAAAAATTTGAGCTACATTGAAAGACTGAAGGAGCGTGTCAAGAAAGGTCAGTCTCTGTGTGTGTGACGGAAGAGACAGAGCTCCCAGATTTCTCACCAATATGCATCAAGTCTCCATCAGCCACTAAGCAGGAGTTCCTGGTTTCAAAACAGTGCTTGCTGTGTCATATCCCCTCCCTTGACCTGCTGGCCACGCTTCACCTGATGCAGCCCAGGACACGGTTGCCTTTCTGGGCTGCCAGCACACGTTGCCAGCTCATGCCCAGCCTCCCATCCACCAGCACCCCCAAGTCCTCCCCACCTTCATCCCAGGCTCCTCATCCCATCCCAGCACCCATGCCCAGCTGGGATAGGGCATGTCCCAACCCCAAAGATGCAGCACTTTGCACTTGGCCTTGTTAAATCTGATGAGGTTCCCAGGGCCCTACTTGCCAAGGTTCTCCATGTCCCTCTGGATGGCATTGCAGGCCTCTGGTGTTGTCAAACTTGCCAAAGAAGCATTTAATCCCCCTGTCCATATCATTCTTGACATAGCTTAGTGCTTGAGCTTACAAACTGGAGAAATCAAATGAAAACCACCATGCATATAAAGAGTTTTTCATCAATACCTCACCTCCAGTACCACTCCTTCACACAGTATTTTTAATGTCCGTTTCTTCCTAGTGCTTTACTGTCTGGATTCGTAATGATCTATAAATTCTGAACAAATAGAGTTTCAACAGTCTCAGTACATCCTTTTGCATCAACTACCTTGCTTCCTCCTACTCCCCCCATTTGACAATTTGTTTTCTGTTTTTTTCTTTACTGAAGTGAAAATACCAGAGCTCAGGAGAGCCCCACACAGCTCTCCAGATCCTGTGCCCGAGAGGAAGAGAACGATGCCCATGAACCCTGCAAAATACATCCGAAGACTTTTCAGTGCTGTTTGTCAACGACCCATCAGAGACAGGGTGATTCATTTACTGGCTCTGAAAAATTACAAGAAGTCAGAGCTACTCGCCTGCTTAGAGAGAGAGGGAGTTGTGGAAAAGGACAAGGAGTCCCTTGGAAAGATCCTTCAGGAGGTGAGATCCTGGAGCAGCTGCCAGAAATGCTAACTCTTAGCAGTCTTACTTCAGGGTTTCAATTAGAAACTAATGTGAAGCTTAGGAAATGCTCTTTGTTTGCATTTTTCCATCCATTTTACCCAGTTTCCACCCAACTGCAAGTCCATGTGATAAAAAGAAAGAAATCTTCAAAACTTTGGAGGCCTTGTTGCTGTTTTTCTAGAATAGCTGGCAATGATAAATTCTCTGTAATGTTGTTGCTTCTCATGCCTTATTTTAACCCTCCCTCTTTTCCTTGCGCTGGTAAACTGCTTCATGAAATAACTTCACAGGGTGAAACTCTCAACTGGGTGAAACACTTTGCTGAGGTCCTTAAAATATCCTGGGACGGGTTTCAGAGGAGAGAATTTTGGTGGCTGCATAGGGCAGTATTTCATTTGAAGGGACTTGGTGGCCTCTCAATGGCATTTGCTTCAACTGGGGCCTGTGGGGTTTGCCTTCCAGGGAAGGATGTTCCAGGCAAATCCTACATGATAAAGATGGTGGCCCAACTTCGAACACAGATTTTCGTTCCTGTTGTGTGCATTGAGTCTTTGACTTCCCTGGCACCTATTATTTCTCATAATTTTCCAGTTGTCCTTTTAGTGCCACTGGTATTTCTTTATTACAGCCATTCCTATGATTCATATGGACTGAAGGATGCAGTGGCTGTTTCCTTCCTTTTTCAATATTCCCCATCAATGTAGGCTGTTGCTGAATTATGCAAGCATTAACATAACAAGCAGCAATATTTCCTTTTTAGCTATGAAAGAGGTGATGATAAGATTTCAAAGCTCAGCTCCTTAGAGGGTAAGAGATGAAAAAAATGTCTCATTTCTTTTTATTCTTGTTGATGTTTAAGGAGATTTTGAAGGAGTATTTTCTTGTTTGCAGTGTGAACTGCCTGGTGATACTAGTTTGCATTCTGAAAGGGCTGTGTGACCAGCACTACATCCTGGAAACTGTTATTCACATTTCTCTTAACTTCACAGGGAGGTGGTGTTGTTTTTTGCTATACATGAAAAACCAGTAGGGAGAACTTGCTGAGCTCTTCTATTCACAACCTTCCTTCTCTTCCAACACAGCCTTAGTTCTGCTTTTAAAAAGTGAATTCCTGATTCTGGGTACCTTTGCTACTTTTAAGCTGTTGAAATGTAGCTCTAGGTAGGTTATCTCCTATAAGTGTTCCATAGGAAGCTGTAGTTTCCTCTGAGCAGACACCTGAGAAAGAAAAGCAGTTCTGTTTGCAGAGACAAATGCCAACATCTTGTGGTGCTTCATGGGATGATGAAAACATGCCATGTTACAGGTCCAGTTTGTGTTCTGCCATGGCAATGTAGCTGGGTGAAACAAGAGGGCAGCAGGTGTCCTTCGGAGGGTGGAAAAATATGGACTTGCTCATGGAGATAATGTTCTTCAGGTCCTCCTCAAAAGAAAAGGAAAACAGAAAGGAAAAAACTGGTCTCTCCATGTATTTCAAATGGTGAAGACTGAGAGTTCTGGCATAGTGTACCTTGAATCTCAAAGCTGCGTTGAAGGCGAAAAAACCTGGACCCCTGGTGCAGGGAGACGTTTTCATAGTGTCCATTTCTTCCATGCTTGCAGCAGTTTGGCATTTACTTACATCCAAATTTCTACAGCTCAAATGGACCACACCTCTTTAATATTGCTGCCTCTAACATGACAGCTGCTTTGTTCTACACATCAAACAAAAGGCCTGGAAAACTGGTGCATGATTTTCTTTTCAACTTTGCTTTAGCTTTGTGCTACCAGTTTTACATCTGTAGTCTGCCTTTAGGTGTAATGAATATTGATGTTTTAAATGTCTGCCCATAGGTAGCCAACCTGGATGCAAATGACAATTCTTTCAGTCTGAAGGAACATTTCTTCAAAGACATTCAGGTTGATTGGCCTGGCTACAGTGAAAGAGATAGAAAGACATTGGAGGTGACCCTTTTTCAGTAAGTTCAGCCAGGACAACAACCATTTCCAAAAACCTTCTGGGAAATGAAGGTCTGTTTTTGCTGTGAGGAAAGAACAATGACTGTTGATATTTTTGCCTTGTAACCTGAAATGCTGGACCATCCTTACAGAAAGACAGCTCCATCTCCAAATGCCACCAGCAGCAGCCAGTCACTGTCTCTGGGACTTTCTGAAAGAAATACTCCACCGAGAACTGCTCAGGTATTTTGTGAATTTTTAAACATTCTCTACCATATATGATGTTTTATCCCACTTGCTCGTGGTGTCCAAGCTGTGATATGAAGCAGTAGTGTTGTCTGTACATCATATAAACCTGAAGTGTGTACTTCTAACGGGATTCCTGTATGGTTTTCAAGATGGTTACAATGTCAAAGCCTGCAACAAGCTTGCACCCATGATTTGTTTGTCATGGTGCATAGGAAACTCTGCTAAGGACAAGATGTGGACATGGTTTTGGTACCTAGCTGCGTCTGTGCAGAGTTCTTGATGATATGGCAGCTCTAGTACCTAAATCATGCATGGTAATGCCAGTGCTACTGTTTGAAGAGAAATCTTAGGGAAGTCTAGCATAAGGACAAATTCCAGTACTGAGGCATTTGTAGGAACCTTGTTTTTCTGTCCTAAGCAGCATTTAGGCTCCCATTTTGATTCAGGCTATCCCATGTGTGAGGAGGGGACTCGGAATCATTAGGGAATACCTTGGACTTGCCAGGCTTAACATCCAGAGATGGCCAATACAAGAGGGCAAGGAAAAAGTTTTGAAAGGATCTTGGAAAACACTGCATGAAAGGTATATTTTCTATACCTTAAAGAATTCTCTTTAAACAGCCCTGGTTTTCCCTAGCTCTTTTCCCAGTCAGAGCAGGAAGTGCTGCAGGGCCCAGCATCCTCTATGTCCTACCTCCATGCCTACAGCACTTGTGTCAGCAGGCTGGCACAGAGCTGTGTCTGGCAGTCCTGCTCTGAGCTGCTGATGGTGGGAGCAGTGTGTGCTTGGTAGGGAAGAGGCTGTGATCCAGGCTTTCCTCTGGAGAACAGCAGGAATGAGACCTGCAGCCAGGTTGGGGCTTCTCTCTGTTGTTATCATCTCTGCACTGGACATGCTGCGATCAGCACCGCACCGGCGGCTTCTTGGGGCCGCTTTAGTGAATCGTGTGGCTGTGTGACAGCAAGAGTTGAGTGTGTTCCTGGTGTGTCTAAGCAGAAATAGGGAGCAAGATAAAACCAGCCTGAGCTCCTCATTTTGGGTGAGCCTTTGATAGAGGTGCTGAAGGGAATGTCTTTCTCCCAAAGCCATTTAGCTACAGAGTTGGAGGAGAACTTGCTGAATACTCAGGTGAGAAAGTAAGAATGAAATAGAGAACATATTGAGCTGCAGCACCTACTTGTATGACAGGCCATTTTAGGTAAGAAAGGTGTGTGTTCAACCATTGCCAGGCCAGAAATGCTGCTTTTTCAGAGCAAAACTAATTGGCATCATCTTTGCAGAAACGGCCTCTGGCTTCTGCCTTTATCAATCCTGTGATGACCAAGAAGCAGAGGACTGACCAAGAGCCCAGTGGTATCCAGCCAGCACCTGGTGGCCGCTCTCCTTCTTCCTTGGACCTGCCTTCCACATCCTGCTCAACTCTGAACCTGTCTCCAAGTGTCAGCTCCATTTCCACATCCACCCGTCAGCTACAAGAGAAAGATAAAATTCGGATTCCATCTGGAATCCCTGCTCCTCTCAGGGTGCAGGGGAAGACTCCCAGTTCCAAAGGTGAGAAAACAGAGTTAGACAGGGGGAAAAAATTCCATCCTTTGGATTTCGATAAAATGCTTGCCATGAGCAACGCCAAAGACATGAGCAGAGAGTGCAGGACACAAGCAGAAAAGGAGTCACACAGTCCAAGTGCAAAGGGTATTAAACTGATGGACCACTTTTAGATATGCTTCCATTTCATTTTTTACTGTATATCTGTATGTTTTTTTTAATCATATAGAGCCTCCCATCCCCCGGCACCTCCCAGTCCTCCCCACCTTCATCCCCAAGCTTGTCTTGGTGTCAGGGAATGTCCCAAACCCAAAGATGCAGCATTTGCACTTGGCCTTGTTGTATCTGATGAGGTTCCAAAGACCCCACTTCTTGGTCCTTCCAGACGGCATCCCATGCCTCTGGTTTGGGCAAACTTGCTGAGGGTGCACCGAATCTATTCTAGGGGATGCACTTGCTGAGGGTGCACTTAATGTCATTCTAGACATAGCTGAATGCTTGAGCTTATCAACTGGGGAAATCATATAAAAGCAAAATACATAGTTTTCCATAAAAACTTCCCATCCAGTATCACTCCTTTACCATCTTTTAATTACTGTTTCTTTTTAATGCTTTACTGTTTGGATTCTTGGAGATCTGTAAATGATGGGCAAATAGAGGCTCAAAAGTCTTGGTACATCCTTTTGAATCAACTTCCTTGCCTTCTCCAAACCTCCAACTGGAACTATTTGTTTCTGGTTTTCGCTCTCTTTAGGAGAAAAAGCAGAGGTCAGAGGAGCCCAACAAAGCAGTTCAGGTCCTGTGCCTGAGAAGAAGAGGATGATGTCTGTGAGACTTGCAGACATTGACTGGAGCGGTTGCGCTGCTGTTTACGGCCGACCCTACAGGGACAGGGTGATTCATTTACTTGCTCTGAGGGATTACAAGGAGCCAGAGTTACTTGCTCGGCTGCTGAGAGATGGAGTCAGGCAGAAGGACAAGGATTCCCTTGGAAAAATCCTTCAGGAGGTGAGATCGTGGAGCTTGTGCCAGCACTTCTTCCACCATGCTATTCTGCTGCTCATAATTTTACTACTTCCTCACCTGTTTAAATTAGAGACTTTTCCAATACTCCTTCAAGTTAAGTTCCACTGGGATGTCTGTCTCATCAGCTTTCATAAAATGCACACCCACTGAAAGATGCAGTAGATCCTTCCTTCCTTTTTAAATATTCCCCATCCATATAGGCTTTTGCTGAATAATGCAAGCATTAATATATCAAATAGGAATATTTCCTCTTTAGCTAGGAAAAAGCATTTTAGAACCTAGTCAAAGGACTCAAATTCAACATGGATTCACTTTCAATTGATCCTACATTGACTTTAAGGAACTGATTCCCTGAACCTGTGAGGTCTGTTGCTGTGTTTGCCCAGGGCACTGGCAGGGATTTTTCACCCTGAAGACATTCACAATATAATGAGAGCTACATATTGCCATCCCAACTGAAGTAGCCCATTTAGGTTTCTGTAGTTTGCACATACAGGTGTAATGAACATTTGTTTTCCAAAATGTCTGCCTGTAGGTTGCTGACCTGAATGCAAAGGATAATTCCTTCAGTCTGAAGGAACATCTGTTTCAAACCCTTCAGACTGATTGGCCTGGCTACAGCAAAACTGAGAGAGTGAAATTGAAGTTAATACTTTCTAGGTAAGTTCAGTCCTTTGGGGAAGGAAAAGAGCCTCTTCAGAAGAAAGCCCTGGGAAATGAAGCCTAGGTTCTTAGAATATGCTGAGGCAGCAGGGACCTGCCAGGATCCTGGCCCTGCACAGGACACCACAAGAATCAAACCAGGTGCCCAAGAGTGCTGTCCAAACACTTCCTGAAGCCTTGCTGCAGGGACCAATGGCCTGGGGAGCCTGTTGCAGTGCTCAAGCACCCTCTGAGGCACGAATGTTTTCCTGATATCCTGCCTAAAGCTCCCTCAACTCGGCTTCATGCTGTTTCCTTGAGTCCTGGCACTGAAGGTCTGCAAGCAAAGGACTATGACAGTTGATATTTAGGCCTTGTAACTTCAAATATTGGACCATCCTCACAGAAAAACAGCTCCATCTCAGAACCCCACCAGCAGCAGCCAAGCAACATCTCCAAGGCCTTCTGAGAGAGATGCTCCAGCAAGACCTGCTCAGGTATTTTGTGCATTTTTAACATTCTGTACTCTGTATTAAGTTTCAGCAGACTTGCTGGTGGTATAAAATGCTGGTGATGTGAATGTGCAGGGCCAGGCCTAAGCATGGTTTGCCTCAGACATTCCAAGTGCTGTGACAGGAAGGCTGTGATGAGAAGAGAGGATCCTGCAGGGCTGGAGCAGCACTGTCCTGAGCCAAAGTTCTGCTCTGCCTGAAGACTTGAGCTCAGTCCCCACCCTCAACTCATTCCCTGGAGGAGGCCTCAAAGGGCTGGCCCTGCAAGAAAAATCTCCTGTACATAAAAGGCTGCACCAGGGTGGGGCAGATGGGGCCTTCTCGCTCTCTTGTCCCTCTGTCTGTCTGTCACTCTCATTGCTGACTCCAGCTCTGCACTATCCACGTGGCTGCACCACCACAGGAGCTACAGAATGGTGATATTTCCTCAGTCCCTCCTCTGCCTCTATTTCTCTCCTCCCTCACTCTGCCTGGGCACACACAGCTGTCCTGTTCTGCTCCATCCTCAGTTTGGAAGTTTGCTGTGGGTGTGGGGAGCTTGTGGCTCTGTGTTGTGGCTTGTGAGTCAGCAGCTGTGAGAAGGTCCTTGGGAGGAGCTGAGAGATGATTGAAGGGCACTGAGCAACAGTGAGGGCTTGTTGGTAACCACTTGTGACACTCTCCTACAAATTCAAGGGCTTGTTAGCCAAGAGCTTTTGAGGCTGCACAGCAGGTAGCCTGCTGGATTGAAGACAGCTGCTCCTAAAAGCACAAGAGTTTCTTGACATGTTGCTGCTGTCTTTGTTCATCCTGATGAGAATTCACAACCCACCATCACACCCTGTACTCCTGGATTCTAAGAGTGAAGCACTAATCTGGTTTTTAACACATAAAACTCTAAAACAGCCAGGTGCCTCTTCAGTAAATCATGTGGATGTTTGACAGCAAAAGCTGAGTCTTTTCCTGGTGTGTGCAAGCAGAAATTGGGACCTAGATAAAACTTACTGGACCTCCCCTTTGGGGAGGCTTTGCTGGAGCTGCTGAAGGGAGTGTCTACTTCCCAAAGCCTTTTAGGAGTAGACGTGGAGAAGGA
The DNA here is from genome assembly GCF_050655825.1 of Lonchura striata. Classification (NCBI taxonomy): domain Eukaryota; kingdom Metazoa; phylum Chordata; class Aves; order Passeriformes; family Estrildidae; genus Lonchura; species Lonchura striata. The sequence continues at coordinate 3,778,187 of NC_140734.1, read as the reverse complement.
CTTGCTAAGTCCTAAGTTGAGAAGCCCGGAATGCAATAGAGCAGATATTTACCTGGAGGTCCTCCATGTTTGACAGGTCTTTTTATTTGAAAAACATGTGTTTTCAACCTTTGCCAGTTCACAAATCCTGCTTTTGTAGAATGGGAGCAAAACCTGATCCGGGTCAGAGATTAATGAACTGTTTTGTTATTGTTGTAGAGACGGCCTTGGGCTCCTGGCTTGACCAGTCCTGCAATGAGCAAGAAGCGGAGGATTGAGCAGTAGCTCAGTTACCTCCAGCCAGCACCTGGTGGCCACTCTTCTTCTTGGGTACTGGCTGTGACATCCCATTCTACTTCCTACCTGTCTCCAAATGTCGGCTCCATTTCCCCTGCAACCTTTAGGCTCAAGAAAGACACAAATTTCTGAGTTCTACAATGACAGCACTCGTGTGTTGAAGACTACCATGTCAAAAAGGATATGAAGAGAATTCAGGAGGCTGAAGCAGTAGTGTCCCTTGGATCTCAATGAAGGTACCAATGTGCAGCTTTTCCTAACTCCAGTGTGGATAATGATGGAGTAAAGATTTGATGATAAAGAGAAGCCTCTGCATGAATTAAGGTGCAAGAAAGACCATATTCCAGAGTCAATAGTACAGACATTATTAATAGTAAATGTCAGCTAAGGAGGTAGAAAGCTAAAGGAGGAGATGGGCCAGGTGGGGAGAAGTGCTGAGATGAACACCGAGGTGGGTTAGGCCTGGATGGGCCCTCCCTTCCTGCAGTGCAGCTGCACAGGCTCAGCTGCAGCAGTGCTGCTGCATCCCCTCATCGTATTTGCAGTGCAGGAGGGGAGGGAGAAATGTGTGTGGGTGTGTGTGGTATAAAACACTGGGAATTGCTCCCAGCTTGTCTCAGAGCAGTGATGTTGGCAAGGGCAGGCAGGCTCCTGCAGCTCTGGGGCTCTGGGGCAGCTGTGGCCTTTGGAGCAGGCAGGGCCCTGGCCCCGCTGGGTACAGCCAGGGATGCTCTGGGGAAGGCTGAGGGCAAGCCTGGCCCTGCAGGGCAGCAGTGCAGTGAGGCCTGTGCTCGGGCTCTTGCTAGCAAATGTCACTGGGCAGAGGCCAGTGGACGAAGCTACTGCTTCTCGGGAACCTCTCAAATTGTTGAAAGGCATCTGGAGTTTTATTTTCAAACTTATCTTTCACACCAGTCAGGTGCATCTGGCCTGGGATGCATCCCTGGCATATGTTGTTGTCTGTCCTTGTACTGAATTTTAACTTGTTAAAGATTTATTCCCTGTAAATATTTACCTCAGGATGGTTTGAAGTGTTTATTCCCATGTGGAATGAGTTTTTGCCATTGCAAAGAGAACCAGATCTTCAGGCCCAGAGGAGCAGAAGCTTTGGTGTGACAGTGTTGGGATGTGGCATCTATTATTCTCATTGCCACCTCATCTTGGGTTTGTATCATGAGCTTGATAAACCTCACACCTGTTGATTTGAGGGGGAAGGGATTGAAGAAGTTTTGACTCCCTTCAGTGGCTTTAAGCATTAATGAGTTTTGCCCTCTTTAGGAGCTGCTGTGCTTTGGGTGATTGTTGTTGTTGTTGTGGTTTCAGACTTGTCTAGAGTTTGTTTTTCAGTCTGTAATACACAACGGCCCAGAAGGATGGTGGCTCACAAAGAAAAATACGTCCAAAGTCAAGCTGAGAGTAATTTTTTTTTTTTTTTTACATTAATAAAACCAGACTGGCCTGGCTTGGTAGCCTCTGAGTCTGCCTCAAGGCTAATTTAAAGAAAAGGTCATGAAATTCTAAACTCTGCAGAAATGTTGACATGCCCTAATTTTCTTTTGATTTCTCCTTCCTAGGGTAGCCCCATCTACTCTGAGATGCCAGTACCTCCACAAAAAGCTGTCCCACATTCAGCAATGAGTATCTGAATTTGGCAAGCAGCAAGTGGAGTCCTGGCACCAGTTGTCTGCTTCAGCAAAGAAGCATCTATGAACTCGGGTTGTTTTATTTTAAAAGAAGGTTAAGGTTTTAGGATTCTTCAAGTTAGGATTGAGTAGATGATTATTTCTTAAAAGCATAGGATTAGTTAGCCTAAGATTACAGAATTTAGTATTGAACATTAGCAATAAAGAAGTTGCATTCTTGTTAACTCCTTCTCTTATTGCCACATCTCTCAAAAGAAGTATTTTTTCCCATACCAGTTGGGGGATGGGCCAATTAAATCTGCTTTCTAAAAAAACCACTGCAAAAGTTGTCTCCCAAGTTTACCCTAAACCAGCCATTTTTGGCACCCCATGTGAGGCCCAAGAAAGAAGAAAAAACCTGTAATGATTGCATTTTGATTGTGCTTACTCTGTAGTGATGCAAAGCTGTCAGTAACCATGTTACTTGAAGTGGTAATGTCTGTCGGGGTGGGGGCCTTCATGTGTTTCTAGTCCCAAAGCTGTTTTGAAGCTGTAATACCTTTCTAGTCACTAGGATTATTTTCTTATCCAAAAACAGCTCCACTATTGTACTGTACTTACTGTTTTCTAGTTCATTGGAGTAATTAGGTCATCATTCACTATATCAAATAACTGGAATAAGCTCTGGAAAAGGAGGTTTATTTAAAACTAAGATTGTTAAAACTACATTTTAAAAAAGGGAAGGAATTCCATGAAGAAAACGATGTGGTAAAAATAGAGTTATTTAAACTTCTCAAAGTCCTTGGATAATGGAGCCCTGAACCCCTGTCATGTGCAGTGCAGCCTTGGTGGTCCCTTTGAGCCCAGAAGTGCCAAGGGTCAGGGCTGGGATGAGCCTTCACCCCAAACTGGCTCCAAGACTGAGTGGGAATCAATCCAGAACAGGGCTCACACAAAGAGAAAAGTCTCAAGGCCAAAGCCAGACCTTCATCAGGTTGGATTTCTTTAAACATGGAACTGGAACAAATTTGCTTGTGCGGTAACATCACTGTTACCATGGAACTTTACATGAGCTACTAAATAAGCACTGTCCTGTCCTGAACTGTGTTGCCCAAATACTGTTGAGAACTTGCTGTGCCTCTGCCCTGTGCCCCTGGGGCTGCTCCTGGCCAGGCAGCCTCAGGGGGAGCCAGCACTGGCTGCAGCCCCAGCGGCCCCCCAGGACAAGGCCCAGCAATGAAGAGGCCAAGGAAAGCACTGGGCAGCAGCAGAACCCTCTGCAGAGTTCTTTGGACAACCATGGACTGGCCACAGCTCCACTGCAGCATGACTACGAGTCAGGCTACCAGTGCTATGAGCAGAGCTACAAGAAAAGTGGAGAGAAAAATCAGCTACTGACCATCTGCTCTCGTACAGCTTCCGAATGCCAAGATAGCAGCCCATCAGCACAAGTGGCACAGTGAACAGTGTCACCACGGTGCCTATCATGCAGGACCTGTGCACATCCTGGGGGCAGACAATTCTTGGGGTGCTCGGTGGATTCAGGGCATTTGTACTGGACTTGCCAAGCATTTCTGTGGGAGCAATGGGGAGCGTGAGCCCGCGCTGTGCTGCACTGCTGAGCTGGCAGCACGGTGGATACGGCCAGGACGTTCTCTGTTTGCCCAGAGCTGGGGCCTGCAGGCACCTTGCCACCCCTTGGCACAGGCTGTGCCACCCAACAAAGCCCAGCAGGCCGGCAGGAGAGCCCGGGGCCAGCGCAGCTGCTTGGGCCGTGGCTGCTTGGAGGGACAGGGGCCAAACCCATCCCTGAGCAGCCCCTGCCAGCCCTGGCCCTCCCTGCCCTGTGACAGCTCTCCCAGCCCAGTGGGGACAGACTGTCATCAATTCTACAGCCAGAAAAGAAATCATCCCTGTAACTGTGTGCTGCTTTTCTTCCCTGCAGTTGGTCCCAGAAACATCCCTCACACTGCTGGAAATGCCCACACATTGTCTGATCAGTCCCTATGGTTTTCCAGTGTGCTCTCAGAAATTTTTCCAACAAGTCCACCAATAAATTCCAGGTTACCTCTGTGAATTGCACACTACCGTTTCCTTCATTTTTTTCTCAATACCTGGAAGTTCCTGTATCTAGTAATGGCCTTGAGGATCTCTGATTCTATTCAGTCATGTTTTTTTGTATTGAGACAGATGAAACAGCCTTTTTGGTTTTGGTCTTGCCAGGTCTGGTTTTTCTCTTAGCATTACGGTTTACTTATTATCTACATGTAAACTTATTTTTATTTATGGTTTTTTTTTTTGTTTCCCAAGCAGTTATTTTGACAATCTGTCATTCACATCTTAGTTAATGTTCCAAATATGAAGAATTCTGATTCTCTTTTTCTAGGAATATAAAGATCTCCGAAAGCTGCAGATTTAATTTTGAAGACACTCTCACTCCCCACTCCAAGCTTTGACAAGGGGGTGATCCTTTCTGAAACTTCCAATGCCAACTTTTATGGTGATCCATGTGGAAACCTCCCTGAGGTTAGGTGGAGTTATTTGGGAAGTGCTTGGCTTAACCTGGGTAACGGATTATTATTTTTAGTGATATAAACCTGTATTGCTTCAAGATTCACAACCACAGTCCTGATTTGTGGCTCACTGCATGGATGCCTGTCTGAATTAAAACAATGTTTGTGAGGTAGCTGAAGAGCTTAGACCTCAGAGATCAAAAGTCCTGGGAGGAGGTAGGAAGGATAAAATCTTGTTTCAAAGGCTGTTTCTTCAATCTTAGGATGCCAGAAGTATGGTAGACTACACCTGTCTCCAAATGTCATTCAATTACAGAAAACCCCTCTACAGTGCCAGACACCAGGACAAATTACTCAACACTTTGCCTCACAATGCATCAACATTAATTCTAGTGAGAGGTAGGCCTTAGGTGCAGTCTGATTAGAGCAAATCAACATGGTGTCAATGGCGACAAGAATTTGCTTGTGAACAGATGATTATGTCCCACTCAATAATAAGCAAAATCTGCCTTGACTTGGAAGAAAGGTGACAGGGAGCAATGCAGTATTTGGGTTTTATCCAGTGATAAAATGGGGCAAGAAGCTGTAGCAACTTACCTGTTTTACAGAACACAAGTACTAATACATCCAAATATACACCCACACAAGAAAGGGATTTTCAGGACATTCCTTTATTTCTTAACATGGAACGGTCAGCAAAATGCTGGCATTGGTCTGAACTGGAAGCCGTGTTCCTCTCCAGTTTCTCCTTGAGCACACTGTGTGTTATTTGCAGACTTCACTGCCCAGCCCATCAATCCTCTCTTGGCCATTTGCTAAATGGCACAACTACCAAAATACAGGTGCCAGCGTAATCAGCCCAGCACTAATCCAGCACTGCTTTGATGATGCACAGGAGCACAGAATGGCTTGGGTTGGAAAGGACATTTAAAGGCCATGTCGTCCCATGCCCTGCAGTGAGCAAGGACACCTTTAACTAGGTCAGGCTGCTCAGAGCACGAGCTCGAATGTCTGCAGGGTTGATGTCCACCTCTCTGGGCAACCTGTGCCAGGGTTTCAAAACCTCCAATTTTAAGGAATGGGTTTCTTTTGTCTAGTCTGAATCGACCGTCTTTTAGATTAAAACCAATCCCCCTTGCTCTGGTCACAAAAGGGCCCTAGTAAAAATTCTGTCCCCTCAGTTTTACCCTGAAGGTACTGAAAGGCAGCAATCAGGTCTCCCTGGAGTCTTCTCTCTTCCAGTCAGAACAGCCCCAGCTCTCCCAGCCTATCTCCAAAGCAGAAGGGCTCCAGCCCTCACAGCATTTTGTCCCTTCTCTGGACTAGACCCAACAGAACCATGTCCTTCATGTATTGGGGACCAGAGCTGGATGCAGTACTCTTGTCATAGTAGAGATGGAGACAATGCAAAGCAACACACTCCATTTCCAGAAGGCTTCAAAGCCTGTTTTTATTCTAGCATGCATGCTTTTCCTACATTCTTACAAAGTGTGTATGTTTACACTTTACTGATTGGTCACAAGAGACAAGCAAAGTACTTATTGGAATAGGCAGTTGCAGGTTTCTCTTATTCATCCTTCTTTCTTCGTTTGTATGTTAACGCCCTTGGTAGAAAATTCTTTTGGGGTAAACATGGATCCTCTTATCAAACTTCTCTCTGGCTCACCAAAGTTGCTGTAAATTGCGTGAATCTTTTAAATTAGAGGGTTTTGGGAAAGCTGCAAAAGGCAGGCCTCAGAGACAGCAAAACTGCAACTAAAGCTAAGCACTAAGATTTGTCAGCAAAAAAATTATGTAAGAAGTAGAAAAGCTAGGACAAATGGAACAATGGTCTGTGTATTAACATGTGGCTAGAATAACTCGCTAAGCTACAGAAAAGTATATCTAGAAAGATATTAGGAAGTTCTAAGCTTACTAATGGAGCTCTGGGCATTGGGTTTAAGGCTTAAAATAAAAGTAGGTGTTGTATTGTATTGGAAAGAAGCAAAGATTTTTTTAAACAAAGGTACATGTGCTTATAGTGGTTGGATAAATCTATTGTCAGTATGCTTTTGATTTGTATGATTGGTCAAAATCTTTTAAAGTATGTTGTAACATTAAGTTCTTTGTCTGCTGCCGGGGATGTGAGCTGCTGGCATCTGCCCATTGTCACAACCATGTAATGAGACTGATGCTAGAAAAGAAACAGCTCGAGATGTGTTCCTCAGCAGCCCTGTTCCGTTCCTGATTTGTGCATAGACCCCGGCCAGCAATATAAAACATCTTCTACAGTACTCCAGGTGGAGTCTCACCAGAGCAGAGCAGTGCAATCACCTCCTTCAACCTGCTGGGCATTTTCCTTTGGATACACATGGCTGACACATGTCCAGCCTCTCATCTAGCAGCAGCCCCAAGTCCTTCTTGGCCGGGCTGCTCTCCATTCCTTCATGCCTCAAGCTGTGAGATCAGCAGGGCTGGGACTGTGTCACAGCCCTTGGGCAGAGCTGCTGGGCAGGATGAGCTCACTCCCAGAGAAGGCAGAACCCACTCCCCAGGCAACTCCAGCCTGGCCATGAGGTCACAGCAGGCTCTGGGGTCACAGCAGGCTGAGCTCACAGCAGGCTCTGAGGTCACAGAGGTCCCAGAGCCCCGTGGTTGCAGAGCACCACAAGGCCCCAGCAGGCAGTCCTGGAGCACAACTGCTGCAGCAGCAGCGGCGGTGGCAGCAGTGGTGCTGACATTGGGACAGCGGCCTCAGGACAGTGGTGGCAGCGAGAGCGGCAGGACTGGCACAGGGCAAGGCACCATGGCCCTTGCTCTGCGCCTCCTCCTCCTGCTCCTCCTGGCCGTGGCCCTGCCTGCCAGGGCTGCCCAGGCTGCTCCGCTGCAAGCGCGGGGCGCAGGTGAGCCGGCAGCCTGGCTGCCCTTTCCCAGGACAGCGCTCCCTGCTCCCCGGGAAGCGCTGGGGATGGTTTTCCCTGGGCTTTGGGGAGGGTTTCCTCTTATGGAGGGAGAGAGCCCCCCTGGGCCCTGGGCTGCGCCAGCCACCCCTCCAGGGATGTTGCACAGCGTCTGTAAAGAGGGTGGGCAGTGACCAGGTGCCAGCCCAGAGTTCCCAAGTCTCTTTCCAGCTTTGGCTGTGTCCATTGCCACCTGGCTCCCACAGCCTTACTGATCCCCTGTCAGTTCCCAGTTCCCTGAGGCAGAAGGGGATCCCAGCACACCATGGAAATGGGGCTGATCTGTGCTCCCTTCTAGATTGGGATCATGACTTGGGTGATTTGGAAATGCTGGTAAATGACGGCTTCAAGACCTTTCCAGATGCTGAAGGCAAGTTCTCAATGTACCTTTCCTGACAGAATAATCAGTGTCAATCTGGCAAGAGTTCCTTTCTGTCCTAAGTTCCTCTGAAGGTTGATGGATTCAGGAAAATTTGCCCTGCTCCTTTCTCAAGCCCCGAGTTATCCCACAGGATTGCTGTCAGTGGGAGGAAGGAGCACTTAGCTGTCCATCTTCCTCCTGTGTGCAATGCCAGAGTGTCCTTCTGTGTGCTCTGTGCAGCCCCAGAGAAGAGCAGAGAGGGAAGGGGCCGGGCCCAGGGCTGTGCCCCGGGGCTGAGCCTTGGGTGCAGCCTGAGGATCTCCTGCAGCACCACGGGAGCTGTTCTGTCCTGCCTTTCTTTGCAGCTGAACCTGTTGGTGAAGGTGGTGCAGCTTCCCAACCCATCCCCATCACTGAGCCTCTGGGAGATGGTGAGGGTAGGTCAAGGCCTTTCCCCCTGCGAGAGCTGCCAGCTCAGAGCCCAAAGCTCGGCCAGGGGGGCATCGCTGCAGGTGCCAGGACAGAACCACGCACGTGTGTGCCCTGGCCCTGGGCCATCCCCTCACTGCTCCTGGGGCTCAGTGCTCCCTGTGCAGATCTGCAGCGATGACAGAAGCTCCTGTGGCTGTTGAGTTACAGGTGTGGCTGCAGGGAGGACTTCTCCAGCTCCTTTTATGGATACTGCCCGCAAGCCCAGCTCCTATCGCAGGGGTGAGTAGTGTGTCTCTGCTGACTCCACAGGCTGAGCACTGGTTTTGTGGCATCCACTGAGAAATGGAAATGTTTTGCACTAAGGTCCTCCAACAGGGAACATAAAAGCTCCAGGATACAAGAAGCACCATGAGCCATCTGAAAACATGAGGCAAATGCTGAAGGAAATGGAACAGGCAGGACAAGGTGGGTGATTTATCTCAGGCTTCCCCTGGGACCCAGCAGCCAGGGGCGTTCCCTGCACATCTGGACAGGCTGTGCCCGACACAGCTGGAAAAGATTCATGGCAGCCTCGCTGCCCCGCTGCTGCTCTCATGGCCTGCAGGGCTGTTTCCCAGCCTGGGCTGGCTGCAGCTTCTCCCCAGCCTCTGCAGGAAGGCATTTGGCACCAGCTGACAGGGAGCCCAAACTGCAGCACGGGCCTGACATGCCCTGCAATTTCCCATTCTCTGGGTTGATCAGAAAGGGCACCTGTTTGGAGAGCAGAGAGCCGTGGCCACCCAAATAGTTTTTAGAGATTTCCTAATTCTTAACCATTACTTTGACATTCACTGCCTCCTGAAGATGCCACCTTCCTACTGGTGAACAGCCCCACCTGATCCAGCTGTCCCTTTTCCTTCCTCTAGGAATGGAAGGAGAGGCTGTGCTGAAGGCTGAGTTTCCCAGAGGAAGCAGTGGCTCATTGGCAGCCTCTGCTGCAGGAAGGGAGGCGCTGCCAGGCACAGTCACAGGAGGTAATTGCTGTGCCTCTGGGCCTGAGCCCTGCTGAGCCTTGAGCTGCCCTCTCTGCTACTTGGCAGAGCCGGCACAACCTGGACAAGGCTGGCACAGCCCAGAGGAATTGTTATGCTCAGGGCACTCGGGTACTGAGCAGTCCTGCTGGGGTCCCTCCATGGGAGACACATCCCAAAACCCGGGAGTGACTGCACGGGGTGCCCATGGTGGGGAAAGGGCAGAGGGGGAGAGGAAAGCCTGGGTATGAGCCCTTGGGCTGGGGGAGCAGTTGCAACAGAGGGAGGGAGAGAGGGAGTGCAGGAGGGAAGGAATGGTTCTGGCACTACATGCTGCACTTATCCCCAGGACTTTAGGGATGTTTCCCTCTGTGGGAGGGAGAGGGCCCCATGGCCCTTGGGGTACTCATGCCACCCCTCCCAGGGATGTTGCACAGGGCCTGAAAAGAGAATGGAGAGTGGCCAGGAGCCAGCCCTGAGTTCCCCAGACCCCTGTGCAGCTTTGGCTGTGTCTTTTCACATCTGGATCCAATGGCCTTACCTGAACCCCTTGCAGTGCCCAGTTCCCACAGGCAGAGAGGGATCCCAGCACATCAGGAACTGGTTCTGGTCTTTGCTCCCTTCTAGATTGGTATCATAAGATGGCTTATATGGAAAATCTGGTGAATGATGGTTTGGAGAATCTAGATCGTGGTGGAGGCAAGTACTCCGTGTGCCTTTCCTAAAAGAATAATCAATGTCATTCTGACAAGAGCTCACTCATGATCCATTTACCTGAACATTATCTCAGGGCTGAAAGATTCTGGAAAACTTGCCCTGCTCCCTTCTAGAGCCCAACAGTGATTCCACAGGATCACTGTCAGTGGGAGGAAGGAGCATTTAGCTGCCCATCTTCCATCCATGTACAATGCCAGTGTGTCCTTCTGTGTGCTCTGTGCAGCCCCAGAGAAGAGCAGAGAGGGAAGGGGCCAGGCCCAGGGCTGTGCCCCGGGGCTGAGCCTTTCACAGCTCCTTTGCTGGCCCCAGGAAGCCTGAGCTGCTCCTGCTGCTGCTGCCAAGCCCTGGCCTCCACTGGGGCTGGGTTTAGAGCTGCTGGCAGCTCCAGGGAGTCCTTTCTCCCTTGACTGCCCCGCAAGGAGCTCCTTCCTTCCCAGTGCGGGGCCACCACAGGCTCGTGATCCCCCTGCCCCTGCACCTGAGTGGAAGGCAGAGCTGAGGGAATTCCTTGGAGGGCACCAATCTCCCAGGGGCACTCACTGCCACTCCAACCTGAGGGAGACGTGCCACACCTTTCTGTTAAGGTCCTCCTAGAGAGAAGAACCAAGGCAGAGGAGACAGGAAATCCCTGGAGGCTGCCAAACATCTGGACCAGATGCTGAGTGATCTGGAGAGACAGCGTGGTGGGTGCATTTCCCTCCCCCTTCCCCTGGGACTCAGCAGCCAGGGGCGTTCCCTGCACATCTGGACAGGCTGTGCCTGGCACAGCGAGAAGGGATCCATGTCAGCCTCGCTGCCCCGCTGCTGCTCTCATGGCCTGCAGGGCTGTTTCCCAGCCTGGGCTGGCTGCAGCTTCTCCCCAGCCTCTGCAGGAAGGCATTTGGCACCAGCTGACAGGGAGCCCATACTGCACCATGGCCCATGCACACCCTGACATCCCCTGCAATTTCCTGGTCTCCAGGCAGATCAGGAGGGGTGGTGTTTTGGAGAAGGGAAGGTTCTTTCTAATCGCAAAAGTTCATCTGATTTCCTGATCATTCTCCATGACTTTGACCAGTATTGGGTCATGAAGATGGCACCTCCCCGATGGGGAACAGTCCCATCTCATCCAGCTGTGCCTTTTCTTTCTCAAGCAATGAACCAAAAGTCTGTACAGAAGGTGGCTGTTCCAGAAAGAAGAAGTGGCCTAGTGCCAGCCTTTACTGCAGGAGGGCAGGCAGTTCCAGGCACTGGCACAGGAGGTAATTGCTCCAGTGTGTCCTGACAGGGCCTGACTCTGTCCCATGGGGCTGGGGGAGCTGTCACAGGGCAGGGAGGGCCAGGGCTGGCAGGGGCTGCTCAGGGATGGGTTTGGCCCCTGTCCCTCCAAGCAGCGACGGCCCAAGCAGCTGCGCTGGCCCCGGGCTCTCCTGCCGGGCTGCTGGGCTTTGTTGGGTGGCACAGCCTGTGCCAAGGGGCGGCAAGGTGCCTGCAGGCCCCAGCTCTGGGCAAACAGAGAACGTCCTGGCCGTATCCACCGTGTTGCCAGCTCAGCAGTGCAGCACAGCGCGGGCTCACGCTCCCCATTGCTCCCACAGAAATGCTTGGCAAGTCCAGTACAGATGCTCTGAATCCACCGAGCACGCCAAGAGTTTTCTGCCCCCCGGATGTGCACAGGTCCTGCATGATAGGCACGGTGGTGACACTGTTCACTGTGCCACTTTCTGTGGTCCTGTGCTATGTCGGGTTCCGGTGGTGGAAGGAACAGAAACCGTAAGTTGTTGCAGATTTCTACCCTCCAGTATCTTCAAAGGCTGCTGATAGGGAAGATTCCCACTGAGGCTGCAGTGGAGTTGTGGCCAGTCCATGGCTGTCCAAAGAACTCTGCTGAGGGTTCTGCTGCTGCCCAGTGCTTTCCTTGGCCTCTTCATTGCTGGGCCTTGTCCTGCGGGGCCGCTGGGGCTGCAGCCAGTGCTGGCTTCCCCTGAGGCTGCCTGGCCAGGAGCAGCCCCAGGGGCACAGGGCAGAGGCACAGCAAGGTGGGGAGGAGAAAGAGTGGGGACGAGATGGCCCCTGAAAGGCAGAGGCGCTCTGGGGCCCGCTCCTGGCCAGGGAGCCTGCCCAGAGCCGTCCCCTGCTCGCCGGGGCCTCGAGGGGCAGCTGTCCAGCTGGGCCAAGGTGTGCCAGCCGCTCCAGCCGTGCTGGGGAGCCTTGCCAGCTCTGGGCCCTGCTGTGCAGGAGGGTCCCTGTGTGCCACTGGCAGCTGGGGCCTCAGCCACTGCTCTCTCCACAGCAGCGCTGCCGCAGCTCCAGCATCCCGGCCGAGAAGGCGTGACTCCCCCTCGCCCCCAGGGAGCCCAGAGAGCGTCGGGTCTGGCAGCTCTCAGACATCGCCTCAGCAGCAGCAGCTACCCAAGAAAGCAGAGCCCCAGCGCTCCGTGCCTCCCCCACGGCCCCCCAGACCGGCCGTGATGCAGAAGCTTCCCGAGATCCCCCCACCTCCTCCCCTCCCGAGCCCCCCGCCCTGGTCCATCTAGGACTGGATGTGGGCCAGCCACGGCAGGGCATGGACCCCCAACAGCTTGGGGTGCCTGCTCTCCTTTTACAAATAACACACCTTACCTATGCACAACAGCCAGAGTCACTTTTCATATTGTTCTACCTTCAACAGGAAGGGCTGACGATTCTTCCCTGTTCTGTTTAATCCTTTACCTCTTAGATTTCATACAGTTGGCTGCTGGCTGTATCTCTTAAAGACTTTATTAGCACTGCATGTACCCCACCTATCAGGGGAAAAAAAATAAAAAAATTTATTCAGTTTAGACTTTGTTTTTAGTGTGGTTGGGCCACTCACATTTTGAGCAATTAATTTTCCATAGTACTTCTTCCCTTTTCCTTACTATTCATAAAAAGTTCATCTGGACTTAAAAGGCACCAGAATTACTGATATTTCCCTCAATGCCCAGAGGGGAATCTAGCATAAAATATTCTCCCTGTGTACTGCACAACAAGAAATATTCAGAGGAAAATACAGTGACAGTTGAGGATTGTGGAACTCCCAGAATACTGAGCCTGCAGAGGAGGCAAACAGCCCTGGCCTTGGTTGAGGGGACTTCTCCTCACAGATTCCTCTGAGAATGTGGCACTCCAGGAGGGGAAAGCTTTTAAACCTTTGCCTTACCTTCCTCCTGTGCTAAAATGTAAGGCTCTTCCTGAGAATAAACTGAGCTATAAAATATTCTTCATTCCTCAACAAAGCTACTCAGGTTCTGGATTTATCTTAAAAGAGCAAAACCAAATGGGGTCAGAAATTTCTCATCAAAGCCTGTTTGCAGAGAAACCCCACCATATGAAACAAAATATTTATTAGCATCAGTTCACTCAAAAGAAACCCAGCCCTGGATTGAGCAGCACTTTAAATGAACTTGAATTCACTTTCCTCACATATCAGCAGGTTTGGTTTGCTTTTTTTTGTCCTAGAGAGAGTATTCAAACAGGACTCCTTGGATGGTCCCCAAACCTGGCTCCTCATGATGCCTTTCCTGGGCTGTTAATGCAGCCTGTTAGCAGCACCTGGCTTTGCCACCCTGCTCATGGTAGCGGGGCACGGCTGGTACCATGGTCCCCTCTGGTGCCACGGTCCCTCAGGTGCCACGGTCCCATCTGGTGCCACTGTCCCTCAGGTGCCACAGTCCCCTCTGGTGCCCATCCTGGTTTGTGGCATGTCCGTGCTGGTGAAGGATCCCTGCTTGTGCTGCTGCCTGCGTTCAACAAGGCCGGTCCTACTCACCAGCCAAAGAGAGACTAAAGTCACTGCTTTGGGCATCTCCTTTGAGCGAGTTTAACGCTTACTCATCTCTATGCCAGACCCCTGAAAAGCCACACAGCAACACATAAAGTCAGCTCCTCGACAGAGGTGAGCAGGTCTGAGCAAACAGAAGGTCGGCTTTCAAGCACATTGGATTTTTAATTTAACGGAAGCACTCACTCGTTCACGAGCCTTACTTGTCCAAGTGGATTGTGCGATGCTGCTGTCTTGCTTGCGTTCAAGAGAAAGCAGAGGGGAGAAAGGAGTTAAGAAATGAGAGACGCACCTGGGGCGCAGGCTCGGCAGACAGACGGAGCAGGGCGGCACCGGGCCGCTTTGCCGGAATCCCTTTTGGTGCCGGACAAAGGCGGACGCTGCTCGGCGAGCGGCGCTGGAGCGGCGGCGGCCCCGCCCCGCCCGTCCCGCCCCGCCGCGGGCCGGGGCCGAGCGCTCGGCCGGGTGGGCGCTCGGGATGCTCGGGCAGCGCCGCGGGCCGGGCGGGCGCGATGGAGCCACCGGAGGGCTGGGACCCCTACGGGCGGCCGGCCCGGCGCACGCAGTGGCTGGTCAGCGCCCTCGCCTCCCACTACGGGCTGGAGCGCGGCGTGGAGAACGAGATCGCCGTGCTGGCCACCGGCCTGGACCGCTACCTGCAGGAGATCTTGCAGCGCCTGGGCCGCGCCGGGGCGAGCCGCATCCCCGGCGAGGACTGCCGCATGCTGTGCCGGGTGCTGGGGCTGGAGGAGGCGGCGGAGCCCGAGGAGTGCGCGGGGCTGTGGGACGGGCTCTCGGCCGAGCTCACCTTCCGCCAGTTCCACGCGCGGCTCTGCGGCCACTTCAGCACCCGCGCGGGGCCGCGGCTGCCGCCGGGCCGGGAGAGCGAGCACATCGAGACCCAGATCCGCCTGCGCAGCCCCCGCCGCCGCCGCCGCCGCCGCGCCGACCCCGCCGGCTGCGGAGCCGCGGGCAGCGCCGAGCGGCGGCCGCCGGGGCCCCGCTGCCGAGAGCGCTGCGAGGAGATGGTGGCGCTGGAGCGGCCGAGGAGCGCATGGCCAGGCTGCGGGAGGAGAACGGCACCTGCGGGAGCTGCTGGAGCACATGCGCGCCGCCCTGCAGAGCAGCGGGGCGCGGTGCCTGGCGCTGCAGGTGAGTCCGGGCCGGCTTCTGCACCGGCCTCCCGGGGGCGGCTCGGCCGGGCCCGAGTGCTGCAGGAGAGATGCTGCTCTCGGAAAGTCGGTGTTTGTCACCCCTCCACTGCCGGACCCAGACCGCAGTTGCTCGTTCAGCCTCGGCATTAACTTGTTTTTGCAAAGTTGTGTTACAGGGAGGCTTTAAGGAGCAAGGTATGGCACCGGTGTGCCATTAACTATAGTTGTGGTTAGCACTCTGTTTAAAGTGTAGGGGAGCTCAGCTAAACAAACCCACGTGTACAATGCTGCTGCTTCTTCTACTGCACGTGCAGTCAGGATGTGCTGATAGCATATGCTGGATGTGCACCACCACAGGGTTTTTCCTGAAGTAAGAACTTTTTGATTCTTACCTGCACAAGCAGATGCAGTGTCTCAGTCAGAAGTGCCTATAAGAAATATTAGAAGGATGTTTTCTTCAGAGTGTGTGTTACAAGAGTTCAGAGTTGCAGCCAGTTCTGCAGGCAGACTGATGAACAGTCTGGGGCTCCTCTGCAGAGCCCCATTAATTCTGGGGCTGGCTTCTGCTGGTTCTGCTGTCCTGGCTCGAGTGACACACTTAACAGCAGTTCCATTACTCTGGTATGAAATAGTGTGGAACAGGCAGAGCAGGGAAGGGCAGCGTGGACCAATTGTTCTGGCAGCTCTGACCAGGTGTGACCAGGTCTGATTTGATACTCACACAGCACTCACAGAACCCTGCTCCACCTGTGACACTTCCACTTGCAGTAGATGACTGTTCTCTTCACAATGTCCAGTAAGGCAGGTCAAAGATACTTTCACCATTTACATCTAAAAAAGGGAAAGGAAATCAGCAGCAGCCATGAAGTCACCAGTCTGAGGTCCCAGGAAGAATGAAAACTACAAAGAGGAGAGCTCCAGAACACCCCCCGCTGCTCCATGCTCTCTTCTGAACACAATTTCATTGGAAATCTTGTGGAGTTGCGGTTTTATATGTTTTATTACATCTTTATTCTTTCATGGTTTGTTCCAGTATACCCCCATACTGTATTGGTTTCTCCCTGAGTTTTCCCGCCTTTCCCCAAGTGTCGGTTTCCCTGGAAGGTGCCGAGTCAGTTCCCTGCCCTCTCCCAAGTGCCTTGTCTGTCACTCGGTGCCCCTTCCCCTACCTCTGGAAACTTCCATCCAGGGCACCGAGTGATTGGATGAGGTCCTGGGACCCCTCCCCTGTCTTTCCCTCACTGGATCCCCCAGATGTCAATCCCCACAAGAGTCACTCCTGTCTGTTCCCCACTGGCTGATCGGCCCCCTCCCTCTCCCTATGGAACATGTTGCCAGCACCCCCGAGTTGCACTTGTTGGCTGGCCCCCTCCGGTGCTGTTGGATCCACAGGACCTCCATAAACATGCCCCCAACAAGTGCCTCTCCTCATTTCCTCGCCGTTGGAATCAGCAGCGACCTCAGGACCCACAAAGCACTCTCCAAAGCCCAGCTGGTACAGTGGTGGGTGCTTCCACTCGCCCAACTCGCCCCGCAGCAGAGCTAGCCGGGACTGAGGACAGTGCTCTGGGGCGGGGCTGTGGCAATTTGGCGCCTGCCGGGGGGCCAGAAGACAGCCTGACCCCACGGCAGAGGACCCTCGGAGTCCAGGAGACCCGTGGATTTATCCTTTCGGCCGTCAAATTACCCCGGTGGGAGCAGACCCACGTTTTAGTGGGCGGCGCTCCCGGGGAAGGCACCGGCAGCTCCAGTCGGCACTGTAAGAGAAGGGTGACCTTTTTGTTCGATGCAGCTGCAGATAGTAATTTGTTTCAAAGAAGTTTGTTTTTACAGCGGTAATAGGCAACAGGCTGTGAATTGCTGATAATACGCATTCCTAACCTTTTACAGCGGTAGTAGGCAATAGGCTTTGCAGTGCTTAACTGATAACATGCATTTCTAAGATAACACGTATACTTGAGACTGTGAGAATCCCCAGATCAAAGGACACCTGTGAGGAAGACAACCAGCCTTCATCCCACGACCACCAGGAGGCAGAAAACGACCACCTAGCAACAGAATGCGACTGCGCAGAAGAAACGAGTGAACTAAGGAAGGAGATAAGAAGAGCGAGCTAGGGGATCACAGGGCGGCAGTTTGGCGGAGCGGTTGCTCCCCTCTGTCGCCGCAGCGCTGCTTTTTGCTTTGCTCTCATATACTCTCTTGAATGAATTAAATAAATTCTGTTAATCGGATCAGATGGCCTCTTGTGCTCACTCATAACAATTTGGTGCCGTGACTCGGATCGTGGATTTGGAGGACCCCTCTCTGGGAGAGGCGCCACAACTCCGCTCTTTTGAGCGGACTCAGACTGGGGGTCTTGTCCTCATCCTGACCGACGAACCCAAAAGCCTTGAGAGGAAAGCAAAGGAAGGGAAGCGGGCCCAAGATACCCCTTAAATTTTGTGCACAAAGTCCCGACGAAGGCGCAGGACGCGTAAGTATAAGGGTTCCGTTCGGGCGGGGTCGGGATCCCGGAGTGTGGCGAGTGTGTGAGTTGCATGAGAGGGGAGCCGGCAGCCGGACGCCCCAAGTGAACGCGAGACCCTCAGTAGTGCGGTTCCCAAAGCCCGCGAGGGCCTGGGCCACGAACCAGGGGAAGTGATTGTGATTCTTTGATTATTTGTGTGTGTTAGAAGGCACTCCGGAGGAATGGGGCAGGGGAAGAGTAAATCCCCCTCCCCAGTGGGGGTAAAACTCCCTTCGGTTCCTAAGGACAGTCCCCTGGGATTCATGTTGACCAATTGGGAACACTTCCCAGGAACGAGGGGAAAGGATAAAGCAAAAATGATACATTACTGTATAGAAGTGTGGGGAGGGAGGGAAGTTTCCAAAAATGCATTCTGGCCCATATTCGGGTCCTCAGAGGAATGGGTTAGACAAGTTCTAAACATCTGGGTGAGCACTAAACAACCCCCTAGCCCAGAGGAGAGTGACTATGCTAAGATCTGGGTGAGTCGACCAGAGGTGCTTGTATTCAAACTTTCCGAAAAACCTAAGGGGAAAAGAAAGGGACGACCAGAGGAACTGATAGTAGCCCCACCTCCTTATGTTCCTCCTGTACCACGAGCACCCCCCCTCCCCTCATCGGATGATGAGTCTGACTCAGATTCTGAATAGACTGGCCCAGTCACCCGGAGCAGGGCAAAAGGCAAACTGTTTCCCCTGAGGGAAATGCCCATGGGGGGGCCACAACCAGGAATAGGATTCATTTCTGTTCCCTTGAGTTCGGGAGATGTGAGAGATTTCAAGAAGGAGATGGGAAGCCTATTAGAGGATCCTTTAGGTGTGGCAGAAAGAGTGAATCAATTTTTGGGCCCCAATATATACACTTGGGAAGAACTGCAGTCCATACTGAATATCCTATTTAGGGTTGAAGAAAAGAACATGATTAGGACAGCTGGGATGCGGGTCTGGGATGCCCAGCCGGCACATGCTCAACACCCAGCTGACACTAAGTGGCCTCTTCAAAATCCTAATTGGAATAACTAAGACCAGGATCATAGGGCCAATATGCGGGACTTCCGAACCATATTAATTGATGGTATTCGGGAATCGGTCCCCAGGGGTCAAAATATCAATAAGGCATTCAATGACAGACAGAGGAAAGATGAAACACCCACTGAGTGGCTGGAGAGGCTGCGAAAGAACTTCCAATTATATTCAGGATTAAGACCGAATGATCCAATGGGGCAGGCAATATTAAAAGTGCATTTTGTATCCAAGTCTTGGGATGATATTAGAAAGAAGATACAAAAGATGGAGGATTGGCAAGATAGGGATTTGGCAGAGCTGCTGCGGGAGGCGCAGAAAGTGTACATCCGGAGAGAGGAAGAGAGTCAGAAGAGGCAAGTTAAAATGATGGTTGCTGCGGTAAGGGAAAGTAGGAGCATAGAGACAGGACAGAAGAAGTTTACTCGAGACAAAGCGGGTAACAAAGAAAAGGGGGGGGGAACGGAAGAAAAGACTTGTTATTATTGTGGCAAAAAGGGACATTTCAAGAGAGAGTGCAGAGTGCGGCTTAGAGATGAGAAAGAATTCAAGGCCGACTAGGGGGGTCAGGGGCTCTACTTTATGGGGACCCGGAGACATCAAGAAGAGCCCTTGATAAAATTAAAGGTGGGTCCCCAAAGCCAGGAAATAGAATTCTTGGTCGATACAGGGGCGGAAAGATCTACCATTCAATTCCTGCCCCAAGGCTGTACCCTGTCAAAACAGACAGCTATGGTAGTAGGGGCAAAAGGGGAACCATTTGAAGTACAAATTATTAAAGAGGTAATGGTAGAATCAGAAACTAAAATGGGGGTGGGTGACTTCTTACTAGTCCCTGAAACAGATTACAACCTATTGGGGAGAGATTTAATTGTTGAACTGGGAATTCAAATCGAAGTGGTAGAAAAGGAATTGAAAATCAGGCTTTGCCCTCTTCAATTGGAAGATGAAGAGAAAATAAATCCTGAAGTATGGTACAATCTGGGAACCGTGGGCAAATTGAATATGACTCCATTCACGGTAAAGATCAGAAACCCTGAGGTCCCGGTGAGAATAAAACAGTACCCTATTTCACTAGAGGGAAGGAAAGGATTGAAACCCGAAATTGAAAGATTACTAAATAAAGGATTATTGGAACCATGTATGTCGCCTTTTAACACCCCCATACTCCCAGTTAAAAAGGCAGACGGATCCTATCGGCTGGTGCATGACCTTAGGGAAATTAATAAGCGAACCGTGGCTCGGTTCCCAGTAGTGGCAAACCCCCATACCCTTTTGAGTAAATTAGGACCTGAAAACGAGTGGTATAGTGTCATAGACCTGAAAGATGCCTTTTGGGCCTGCCCTCTGGACGAATCCAGTCGAGATTATTTTGCCTTTGAATGGGAAGACCCTGACACGGGGAGGCGACAGCAACTCAGGTGGGCGGTATTACCTCAAGGATTTACGGAATCTCCCAATTTATTCGGGCAAGCCCTAGAACAAATTTTGCAAGATTATAAAACAGACCCAGAGGTAAAGCTAGTTCAGTATGTGGATGATTTGTTAATAGCAGGTAAAGAAGAAGACAAAGTCCGGAAAGAAAGTATCAAACTATTAAATTTCCTGGGACTGAAATGATTAAAAGTTTCTAAAGCAAAACTACAATTTGTAGAAGAGGAAGTTAGATACCTGGGACATTATTTGAAAAAGGGAGAAAAGAAAATTGATCCAGATAGAGTAGAAGCAATCCTACCCCTGCCTTTACCGCAAAATAAACGACAAATTCGTCAGATATTAGGACTTACAGGGTATTGTAAGCAGTGGATCAAAAACTATAGCGGGAAGGCAAGATTTCGGTATCAAAAACTTACCCAAGATGGGCACCTTAAGTGGACAGAAGAGGAAAAATCTAAATTCCAAGAATTAAAAGAAACTCTGGTCCATGCTCCAGTCCTAAGCCTCCCAGATTTAAAGAGGCCCTTCTTTTTATTTGTCAATATTACAGATGGGGTAACTTATGGAGTACTTACCCAGGACTGGGCGGGGAAAAAGAAACCTATTGCATATCTATCTAAAATTCTAGACCCTGTAAGTAGGGCATGGCCGGGCTGTTTACAAATAATTGCAGGCTGTGCAGAGTTAGTAGAAGAAACAAGGAAAATCACCTTTAATGCCACTCTGAAGGTGTTAACTCCACATAACATACGGAGTGTGATGCAGCAAAAAGCAGACAAATGGATATCTGATGCCAGGCTCCTAAAGTATGAGGGGATTCTATTAGAAACCCCTAATTTCACTTTAGAAACCACCTCATTACAAAATCCAGCCTCCTTCCTCTTCGGAGAGCCAGAGACTGACCCACTGACTCACGACTGTGTGATCACTATAGAGGAGCATACTAAAATTAGACCTGACTTGGAAGAAGAGGAGTTAGAGACTGGAGAAAAGCTGTTTGTAGATGGATCATCCAGAATAGTAGAGGGCCAAAGAAAATCAGGGTATGCCATAGTAGGGGGACCTGACCTAGAAGTAATTGAGTCCGGAGCCCTAGACAAAACATGGTCAGCCCAAGCCTGTGAAATATACGCCATCCTAAGAGCCTTGGAATTATTAAAGGGAAAAGAGGGAACCATTTATACAGACTCTAAATATGGGTATGGGGTAGTACATACATTTGGAAAATTATGGGAGGAAAGGGGCCTTGTGAATTCACAAGGAAAGAACCTGGTGCATCAGAGATTAATAGTAGCCCTCCTGAAGGCCTTGAGAGGCCCTGCAAAGATAGCTGTAGTTCATTTAAAAGGGCATCAGCGGGGAATGGATTACCGGAGTAGGGGTAACAACGCGGCAGACCATGAAGCGAAGAAGGCTGCAATTATCGAGGCACTGACCTTGAGCGAGAGAGCCAGGAGGGATCCTACAGATACCCCAGAGAATCCTGGGTTAACCACCCAGGAGAAATTTGTATTTACTGTAGAAGAGCGGGAGAAACTTGCAAAATTGGGGATAAAAGAAGAATCGGGGAAGTGGCTGTTAACAGATGGGAGGGAGGTTCTGCCTAGGGCCATAGCCCAGCAAATGCTTAATAAATTACACCAGAAAACACACTGGGGCGCTCAAGGGCTGGTAGACCACTTTGCCACCCATTATATGACTGTGGGTCTCCATGATCTAACAAAAAGTATTACTAAGGGTTGCCCAACCTGTTTACGTGTAAATAGGAAGAATTTAAGGAAGCCACCCTTGGGAGGGAGACCCGTGGCAAAGAGGCCTTTTACAAATTTACAGGTAGACTTTACAGAGCTTCCCAAAGTGGGGAGGATAAAATATCTTTTAGTTATAATAGATCATCTAACACATTATGTGGAAGCAATCCCCACCACTAGGGAGACAGCCCGAACGGTGACAAAGACCCTGCTAGAAGAAATAATACCCAGGTATGGAGTCCCAGAAACAATAGACTCCGATAAAGGCCCCCACTTCACTTCAAAAATAACACAGCTGCTGGCAGAAGCCCTGGGCATAAAATGGGAACAACATACTCCCTGGCACCCCCAGAGTTCCGGGAGGGTGGAAAGAATGAATGGAGAAATTAAGAAACAACTCACTAAATTGGTACTAGAAACTAAGTTATCTTGGATAAAATGTCTGCCACTAGCATTATTAAATATTCGGACTCAACCACGATCAGACATAGGGCTTTCCCCATTTGAAATGTTATATGGGATGCCCTACTCCCTAGAAAAAGTTCAATCTAATCCTAATATCACTGACCAAAGTATTAACAAATATTTAACTGTTTTAATGAAATACAAGAAACAGTTATGGGAAAAGGGGATGTGGGCCCAAAGACCACCACTAGATCTTGTATTACACCAGGTACAACCCGGCGACTGGGTTCTCATCCGAAGCTGGAAGGAAGATTCAATCACCCCAAGGTGGGACGGACCGTATCTGGTTTTAATCACCACTGATTCCGCAGTTCGTACGGCAGAAAAGGGATGGACCCATGCTAGCAGAATAAAGGGGCCAGTGGACCTGACTCGATTTCATGCAACTTCCAGAGAGACGAGCTGGAAGATTGATGGGAAGCCGGGAGATTTGAAGCTAACAGTAAAGAGAACCCTCAAGTAATCTTAATGGACACTGCCAGTTCCGGGGACATTTGGGTCAGGAATGACTGGGGATTGCAAACACAACTGATAGGAGAAACAAAGCCCCCAGGATACTGTAAGCATTTAGAAGACTTAGCTCAGCAGCCCTATTATCGGCCCATCCGACTCGAAAGGGAGCAGAGACCTTGGGAAGGGGAGGGTCATGCCGAGCATGAAGATATTAGAATAAAATGTAGCTGGTTAGATTGTAATTGTTTCCCTTTTGCTTGCTTTTCTTGTAAAATTTGTAAAGGGCTGTGGTGGGCTCACTGTAGAAAGGGGAGGGCTCCAAAAAGTGTGTGTCAGCGCTGCTGGCTAGAACAACGCAAGTTGACCTCTGAAATATTGAATTATAAGGTCGCCACTCGGGAATTGACTAAAGAATCTCTCGAGTGGTGGGAAATTTTTGTGAAGGGAATAAATCCTGAATTCCATTGCTACCACTCCAACGAGCTTTCAAGTCCATTTCTTACGGACATAGTCCAGGTCAAGTGTCGCAGGCTGGTCAAGGGACTGAGGTGCGACACCCCACAATTAAATGAGAAAAAGTGGAACTCCTGGAGGTCAAAGTGGGAGAGAGGAAATAATCCCGCCCCTGAAGAATATCTCTGCTGTCAAGAAGATGGCCTACCCTGTAGCTTGTAGCAACCAAGTTGACAGGAGAGACAGAGAGATAGCTAGTGGGGATGAGGGACCCTCCCAAATCGTAAGAAAAAACACTGACCACCATAGGCACGGGAATGGTGACAATGGAATGAGAAAAAATAGGAATGTGAAATTGGGCATGATAAGCAGCATCCCCTGCAGTGCGTACTACTCAGCCCTAAAGATTCTTACATTTGTGATGATATGCTTTCCTCTCCAAAGTGTTGCTACTGAAACCCATGAACCCTTTAAATGGACATTAAGTAAGTGGGAAAATCATGATACTCATTATAACCTGCAGACTGTGATAACCCCCGGGGCACCAAGCTTTAAAGCTGGAGTATGTAACATGACCAAAAATCCAAGCTGTGGGCGGCTGTTAAATTTGACAAGTTTCTATATGTGCCCTGCTTCAAATTTAGGGAGGTCATATTGTAACCTCCCCGGGCATTACTACTGTGGTTATTGGGGTTGTGAGACAATAGCATCAGCATGGGCCCCGGGAGGAGGGTCGGATAAATACCTAAGGGTGGGATATGGACCAGCTGGATGTGTAAAGCCACAAGAATGGCCATGGACAGGGAAAGATTTACTGGGGAACTGTACTTTCATATACCTCAATGTTACTCATCCAAATGACCCGGGGTGGCTGTTGGGAAAGACATGGGGAATTAGGCATTGGATAGAGGGACACGATTTGGGAAACCTAATAATTATTAAGAAAGAACCTATTCCCTATGACCCTGCACCAATTGGACCCAACAAAGTAATAAGTGACATTAAAACTAAGACAATTAACTACACAGAGACAGAGGTTATTACCAGCCATATTAACATAGATGAGCCAGGTGTTCCTAAACCCGAGCATGCCACCTTGTGGAAAATAATGCAAGCCACATTTGGCGTTTTAAACTATACATACCCGAACCTGACAGAGGGTTGCTGGCTCTGTTACATGATGAATCCACCCTTTTATGAGGCGATAGGATCCTCTGCCAAAACCAGAAGAATTAATGGGACAAACCCAAGAGAATGTCTGTGGAAACAGGGAAAAGATAGCACCCCAGGAATAACCCTAGCACAAGTAAGAGGGAAAGGGAAATGTGTGGGAAAGGTACCCGCAATAATGCAACACTTATGTGAGACGACAATCAGCATCAAGAGAAAAGATAAACTGGCAGAATGGCTCCTGCCAGCGCCCAACACCAAATGGGTATGTAATAAACTCGGAACCACCCCTTGCTTATCCATAAGGCTTTTCAATGAAAGTTCAGATTATTGTGTACAGGTGTTAATTGTCCCTCGCATATCATATCACCCAAAGGAGTATGTACTAGAACATCAAACAACTCCCGAACACCATCTAGTCAAAAGAGAACCACTCACAGCATTAACAGTAGCAATCTTGCTTAGTGTAAGTGGAGTTGGAGTGGGAACGGGGGTAGCCTCCCTAGTAAATCAACAACAAGGTATGAAAAATTTACGAGTATCCGTAGATGAAGACTTAAGCAGAATCGAAAAGGCCATAGATGGGTTAGTAAAATCAGTCAGATCCCTCTCTGAGGTTGTGTTACAAAATAGACAGGGACTTGATCTATTATTTTTACAACAAGGGGGGCTCTGTGTTGCCTTACGAGAAGAATGTTGCACTTATGCAGACCACACAGGAATTGTGGTTGATACTATGGCAGAATTACGCAAACAAATAGAGCAAAGAAAAAAAGAGCAAGAAGCTCAGCAAAACTGGTATGAATCATGGTTTACTCATTCCCCTTGGTTAACAACTCTTTTGTCTGCCATTGCAGGACCGGCAATTCTGCTCATCTTAGTGCTAACTTTCGGACCCTGCATCTTTAATAAGCTTATTGCTATAGTAAAGAGTAGGTTAGAGGCCGCTCATTTAATGATAGTAAGATCAAAATATGAATCACTCACTCAGGTAGAGGCCGAAAACTATCTAGAGCTTAGTAGAAAAGAATTAATATGGTTCAACGAACAAAAAGAAGGATAAAAAAAAAAGGGGAGAAATTGTAAGAGAAGGGTGACCTTTTTGTTCGATGCAGCTGCAGATAGTAATTTGTTTCAAAGAAGTTTGTTTTTACAGCGGTAATAGGCAACAGGCTGTGAATTGCTGATAATACGCATTCCTAACCTTTTACAGCGGTAGTAGGCAATAGGCTTTGCAGTGCTTAACTGATAACATGCATTTCTAAGATAACACGTATACTTGAGACTGTGAGAATCCCCAGATCAAAGGACACCTGTGAGGAAGACAACCAGCCTTCATCCCACGACCACCAGGAGGCAGAAAACGACCACCTAGCAACAGAATGCGACTGCGCAGAAGAAACGAGTGAACTAAGGAAGGAGATAAGAAGAGCGAGCTAGGGGATCACAGGGCGGCAGTTTGGCGGAGCGGTTGCTCCCCTCTGTCGCCGCAGCGCTGCTTTTTGCTTTGCTCTCATATACTCTCTTAAATGAATTAAATAAATTCTGTTAATCGGATCAGATGGCCTCTTGTGCTCACTCATAACAGGCACCACCGGAGTCGGTGCCCCCTTCAGTGTGTCTGCAGCCTGGATTTTTCGTTTTTGCCTGGACGTGACCCGACCCTTTTTGCTGGTGAGTGAGGGGGTCCTTGGGGCTTAGATTCCTGCTTTTTTTAAGGGTTTTCCTTTTCTCCCCAGGGTTGGGGGGAGGGATTCCCTCTTTGGGGGGTTGTTCTTGCTCCCTGGGTGTAGGGGAAAGACACCACATTCTTTTGCTATAGCTCCCTTTCCCGGGGTGTGGGGAGCTTGAAGGGCAGGTGGTCTTAGTTGTTCAGGGTGGTCTTTTTTGTTGTAATTCTCCTGGCTGTAGACTTTGTGGCACACCTTAAAATCTGTCAGCATGGGTGCAAAGCTGACCCTGCCACAGAGGAGACTGTATTCCTAAGTTGTGGGCATCCTAGTTGGGGGGGATAAAAAGTTTAAAAAATCAGATGTTAAAAGGTTTGTCCGGTGGGTGTCACAGAGCTTCCCAGATATTTCTGCAACCATATTATACCAAGTCCCCTTCTGGGACCAGGTTGGAAGGGAAATCCTCAAGCAGGGGGATCCTTCCTTGTCCAAATTTACTTATTTGGCACTGCATATTAGGGATATTATTAAAAACAATTATGAAGCTCTGCCACAGCCATGAGCTGACAAACCAAACCCCAATTCTAAAAATCCTACCCCTCTCTCTTCTCTCTCTTTCCAAAAACCGGGGATTCTTAGACAGGCATCCTGGCTATATCCACAGGCAGATTCTGGCCCCTCTGAGAATCCTCGGAACCCCTACCAGGACAGTGCTGGCACTGCTCTGGACTCTCCCAGTTCCCCTGTTTCCCTGCAATGTACAGTCCCATCCCGTAGACATTCTGTAAGCTTTAGTCTCCCTGATTCTGTTCCTAACCTCTTATCCCACAGTCCACAAAATGGTTTCCCCTATTCTCAAAGGACACAAGATGGCAGGGACCGCATGGCTTTTCTCTCCACATGTGCTCCTTCTTCCCACAATCCCTTTCCAGGCTCTTCCCGAAACCCCTTCTGACCAACAGCCAACCCCTTCCACTCCCCAGATTTTCCCTCCCACTTCTCTCCCTCACCCACCTCAGTCACCTCCCCTGTTGAATTATTTAACATCTCGTCCCCCAGCTCCACCTCTGGGGAGAGCTTTCCATCAGCCACTCCCCCTGGCCCTGACTCTGCCTCCTCCTCCTCCCCTGGTTCCCTCGCTTTGGGGTCCGGAGCGGGGGGAGCGTGGGAACTCTGGCCTGCCCCATTCCCTGCCTGCCTTCTCTGCTGCCCCTGTCACCTTCACCCCACGGCAGGGGGGCAGGCCCCTCGCACAGTGGTCCCCCATTCCTCAACAAGTCATCAAAGACCTCTGCAAGGCCCAGAAGGAATTCGGCCGTGAAAGCGAGTTTTTTAGAGGGATGTTAAAGGCAACACTTGCCTCTGCAGAGTATGTTCCCGCAGACATGTGAAGTCTCTTTTCATGTTTAATAACTCAGGCTGAGTTTTTAGTTTGGGAGTCCGCATGGAGGCGGGAAGTGAGGGAGTTTTTGGCAGACCTCTGGGCCAATGCAGAAACCTCTACGGATGTGGATGGGGGAATGTTATCAATTGACCATCTGTGTGAGGCGGGGGACTGGGAATTTGGGCCAAAGCAGGCTGAAAAAATTCCCAGGGAGGCTTTAGTAGTCACTGCGAAGGCAGTGGAGAAGGCCTTTTTTAAACTAAGGCCTGCCGGCCCAACTATTAACTATTTATCTATAAAGCAGGAGCTATTAGAGTCATTTGTGAGTTTTGTGGATCGTCTATGCTGAGCCATTGAGGCACAGGTTCTGGACGAGGGCCTCAGGAGAGGCATGATCACCGAGGTTGCCAGGCAAAATGCCAACGAGGCATGCAGGCAAGCCGTCTTGAGTCTCCCTCTCGATCCGGAGCTTACATTACAAAGCATGCTGGACGTCTGCTCCCGCAAGGTGACCATCCCACCTAGAGACTCTCAGGGGACTCCCCGAGCACCATCCAGGAGAGTCTCCTTCGCTGAAGCCGTCACCCCATCAACTACTCCTGCTCCCAAACGCCGCTTTTCAAGGCCACCTCCAAGAGGATTTAATTCAAATAGACCCTGCAATCTTTGTAATAAAAGAGGCCATTGGGCTCCACAATGCCCACTGAGGGATGACTTTTTAAAATTCTGACAGCAGCAGCAAGGGCGAGGTGCCCCCAACCCAGGGGGAAACCAAAAAAAGTAATAGACCAGCGCAGTCTCTCCCTGCGCGCAGAAATAAATATGGTGGGACAATCAACATCCGAGAAGGGGAGGGACAAAGACATCACCACTAGAAACTACACCCTATCGGATTTGACTACGGCTGACAAACCAGCCTATATGGGGGAGGATGTGAATTTCATTTCAAAAGCCTGGCTTGGCCGGAATCCCAACCACCCCACGCCCATTCTTAATACTCAATCCAATTTCTCTCCCTATAGGTTGGCCCTGATCAAACCTTTACATCTGAAGGATACCGACTGGCACTTTATTACTGTTGACACCAAGGACCCCGGAACCTGGAGGAACCTCCACAGTAAGTGTATCGTTCTTGGGGACACAAAGTTCAAGCCACTCGACATCACCATTGCACCAAGTCTGACATCTGCACATCCTAAACACTTGGTCTTGTGGCTGCACTGTGCTCACTCGCCAGTCTTCCTCCCCAAGGGCCAAATCATCGCCCAAGCCATTCCTGTATCTGGGCCTCCAGTTTTCCCCGAAGACATATGGAAGCAGACACCCGACAAAATCTACCAGGCGTGTCAGGCCCAGATACTGGGGAAGAAAAGACCTAAAATTTCGTGCTACGTGTGGAAAGGTGGGGAGCACAAATATCTCAATGGACTTCTCGACACAGGGGCAGACATGACAGTCATCCCCTCACGGGACTGGCCATCACGATGGGAATTGCAGGATGTGGCAGGACAGATTCAGGGTGTAGGGGGTTCTCAATTGGCCAAACAATCAAAGAACATCGTAAAATTTGAGGGGCCAAAAGGACAATCAGCTTATTTGCGTCCGTTTGTATTGGACTATACGGAACCCTTGTGGGGGAGGGACCTAATGGCCCAATGGGGGGTCACAATTGACATACCAATCCCCCAGGTTTTTCGGGTAGCGGCCACTGAGGAGTGTCCTACTCAGAAGTTGGATTGGCTTACAGATACACCAATCTGGGTAGAGCAGTGGCCGCTCAACAAACAAAAATTAAAAGCGCTCCGGGAGCTTGTGGATGAGCAGCTCGCTCAGGGGAACATCCAGGAAACAACATCTCCCTGGAATTCCCCTGTCTTTGTTCTCAAGAAACCTGGCAAAGATGAGTGGTGCCTCCTCCACGACCTTCGTGCAATAAATAAAGTCATTAAAGACATGGGCCCTCTCCAACCAGGGATGCCGTCCCCCACGATGTTACCTGAAAATTGGGAATTGGCAGTCATTGATATAAAAAACTGTTTTTTCCAAATTCCTCTACATCCTGAAGATTCACCACGTTTTGCCTTCTCGGTTCCTTCCACCAACCGAGAAACCCCAATGGAGAGATATCACTGGAGATGTCTACCACAAGGCATGAAAAATTGGCCTATTATCTGCCAGTGGTACGTTTCTTCATTGCTGTCCCCTGTGCGTGCAGCCACTGAGGGCGTGATAATACAACATTACATGGATTGTAGCCTTCGCTTGCCCAGTCACAGGGATCTTTTGTGCCGGCTAGCTTGTCCCCTTCAAGTGACTGGAGGGAACTACGAGTGTGGCTGCCCCCGGCTCCTCACTTAGAGCACCGGGTGGCAGTGATTGCCTCGGCGTGGGTGACAAAGGCACAGCAAAGCTACGAAGATCCAAAGCAAAGGAATAGGGAGCCGACACCTGTATGAGGTCTGCAGAGCTTTTATTCTCCCAAACCGGGACAGTGACAGATGTCTCTCTACCTGGGGGTCTGACAGGGGATTATAAAGGGTGTGGGCGTGAGGGGGGTGAACACAGTGCAACCAATAGGAAGGGATTACATCAGTGCAGGGGGCCAATGAGGAGAACCTAGGAGGGGAAAGGCTTCCAGGGACCAATACTAACAAGAACAGGGATGACTGACATCGAACATTCTAGAAGAAAATGGGGGTGGTTTCAGGGATTGACAGGGAGAGGGGGCTGTACAACTTGGACTGACAGGGGTATTGTTAGGTACAGAGGGAGATTGACAAACCTGTGGCGAGAAAACTTTGTGGCAAGCAGGTGGGGAAAAACCTTTCTAGGGAGGAATAGGGGACACATGGAACATACCAACAAGACCTGTCTAACAACTAATTTCTAACTTAATTACCAAAACCTTATAAATCCTTGTAAAACTGTCACACCACCACAATCTGCCAGTGGTACGTTTCTTCATTGCTGTCCCCTGTGCGTGCAGCCACCGAGGGCGTGATAATGCAACATTACATGGATGACATACTCATTTGTGCCCCCAACAGCGATTTACTTACATACGCGCTTAACCTGACAACTGATGTGTTGGTTGCTGTGGGGTTCGAGCTGCGATCAGATAAAATTCAACGGATGCCACCTTGGAGGTACCTTGGTTTGGAAATAAACAAGCGGACCATTGTTCCGCAAAAATTGGCAATCAAAAATAACATTCGCACCCTAGCTGATGTTCAGCAGCTGTGTGGATCCTTGAACTGGGTGAGACCCTGGTTAGCTATCACCAATGAAGACCTAGCCCCACTTTTTGATTTATTGAAAGGGGGGGAAGAGCCTAGTTCTCCCAGGGAACTCACCCCAGAGGCCAAGGCTACATTAGAGAGGGTTCAGGAGACAATATCTGCCAGGCAGGCCCACAGGTACAATCTGGGTCTGCCCTTCAAATTCATCATATTGGGCAGACTGCCACACCTCCACGGTGTTATCTTTCAGTGGACAGACACCCTAGGGAAGGGTAACCAGGACCAAAGGGACCCACTCTCCATCATAGAGTGGGTTTTCCTAAGTCACCACCGGTCCAAGAGAATGACACGACCACAAGAGCTGGTGGCAGATCTAATCCGCAAGGCTAGAGCGCAGATTCGGGAGTTGGCGGGATGTGATTTTGAATGAATTCACGTTCCCATTAAATTACAATCGGGCCAATTCACAAAGGCTATGTTGGAACACCTGTTACAGGAAAATGAACCATTACAATTTGCTCTAGATAGCTACACAGGCAAAATTTCATTTTTGAGACCGGCCCACAAAATTTTTAATTCAGAGATTCAATTCACACTATCAACAAAGCGAATTCAGAGCAAGAAACCCTTGAAAGCCCTAACAGTTTTTACTGATGCATCTGGAGGGTCCCACAAGTCTGTGGTGACTTGGAAAGATCCTCAAACTCAGCGGTGGGAGGCAGATGTTGTTGAGGTGGAAGGCTCCCCTCAGATAGCTGAGTTGGCTGCCGTCATTAGAGCTTTTGAGTGGTTCTCTGAACCCTTTAATTTGGTCACCGATTCGGCTTATGTAGCAGGTGTAGTGTCTAGAGCACAGGATGCAATCCTGCAAGGTGTTTCCAATGATGCCTTGAATAGGTTGCTCTCAAAACTAAGTTAGTCTCCCACCGAGAGCAGCCGTTCTATGTGATGCACTTCAGGTCACATACTGACCTGCCGGGGTTCTTGGCCGAGGGCAATAGGCGTGCCGATTCCCTCGCTGCCGCCCCCGTGCAAATGGCGCTACTCCCTGATAAATTCCAACAGGCTAAAATAAGCCACCAGCTCTACCATCAAAATTCACCAGGTCTGGTAAGACAGTTCCACCTTACCCGAGACCAGACTCGGGCCATTGTGGCCACATGCCCGTCCTGTAAGTCGCTCCCCCTACCATTGGTGAGCGCAGGGGCCAACCATAGGGGTCTGAAGTCCTGTGAGGTGTGGCAGATGGACATTACTCACATCCATTCCTTTGGGAGGATGAAGTACATCCATGTCTCCGTTGACACCTTCTCTGGGGCAGTTTTTGCCTCTGCCCACACAGGGGAGAAAGCCTCAGATATCGAAAAACATCTGATACAGGCTTTCTCTATGCTGGGCGTCCCAAATTAATCAAAACAGATAATGCCCCAGGTTACACCTCCAAGGAGTTCGCCAGCTTCCTACAGCAATGGGGAATAGAACACAAGACTGGCATCGCCTATTCCCCATCAGGCCAGGCCGTGGTGGAGAGGACTCACCAGAGTCTTAAACAGATGTTAAAACAACAACAGCCGGTAATGAAGGTAGAGTCCCACCAGGTTCAATTAGCGCGGGCCCTCTTTACCATTAACTTTCTTAACTGCTCTTTTGAATGTTTAAATCCGCCAATCACTCGGCACTTTAACAACTACGAGCAGGGCAAGGTCAGGGAAAAGCCGCCGGTCCTCATTAAAGATCCTGAGACCTGGAGGCAGGAGGGGCCCTATGACTTAGTCACCTGGGGACCAGGATACGCTTGTGTCTCCACGCCCTCAGGCCTGAGATGGGTCCCCTCCAAATTTGTCAGGCCGTATGTCCCCAAAGCCCAAGCCAAACCGGAGAGTACTCAGGTGGGACATGCTGCCTTCAGAAGGTGGAAAAAATCTTCCCTTTTTGGGTCTACCTCTTCCCTTTCCAGTTCCCTTGGTTCTTTGTTCCCTTTTGAGCTGGACCTCCCCTACCCTGATTGTTAGTGTATCTTGAAGTTATTTTTCAGATTTTGTCCCAGTTTAGATCCAACCCAGGATGTCACCCACACTGAGCCTCATCCTTCTCACCATCACGATCAACGTAAGACCCCAGCAGGCATGGATTATTCCTCAGCCTGAGGCTAACGTGTGGACTATGATAACACATCTCAAGAAAGAATCATCAGACTGGCTGGGGTCTCTTTTCAAAGGATGGGGACTCTGGTTGGGTCCAAACCCTGGTTCAAACTGGACTTTCACTTTTGTTAGCCTTTGTTGTATTTGTCATTAGCTTTAGTATTATAAAGGTTATTTTTACTTCTCTCTTCCCTTTCCTTTTAAACAAAAAAAAAGAGGGAGATGTGGAGTTGCGGTTTTATATGTTTTATTACATCTTTATTCTGTCATGGTTTGTTCCAGTATACCCCCATACTGTATTGGTTTCTCCCTGAGTTTTCCTGCCTTTCCCCAAGTGTCGGTTTCCCTGGAAGGTGCCGAGTCAGTTCCCTGCCCTCTCCCAAGTGCCTTGTCTGTCACTCGGTGCCCCTTCCCCTACCTCTGGAAACTTCCATCCAGGGCACCGAGTGATTGGATGAGGTCCTGGGACCCCTACCTTGTCTTTCCCTCACTGGATCCCCCAGATGTCAATCCCCACAAGAGTCACTCCTGTCTGTTCCCCACTGGCTGATCGGCCCCCCTCCCTCTCCCTATGGAACATGTTGCCAGCACCCCCGAGTTGCACTTGTTGGCTGGCCCCCTCCGATGCTGTTGGATCCCCAGGACCTCCATAAACATGCCCCCAACAAGTGCCTCTCCTCATTTCCTCGCCGGGGGAATCAGCAGCGACCTCAGGACCCACAAAGCACTCTCCAAAGCCCCGCCGGGTACAGCGGAGGGTGCTTCCACTCGCCCTACTCACCCCGCAGCAGAGCTAGCCAGGGCTGAGGACAGGGGTCTGGGGCAGGGACATGGCAAAATCTTTTTCAGCAAACTTCTTGACTCCTGAGTACAGACCATAGGGATGACATTAAAGCTATACAGAAACTTGTGCAATAACATGATAGTGACTAGTTCGAAAATGGAATGTATAGCTAGGTATTAAAAACTACAGAGATTGTTTCCTTGTCCTCTGTATTTGGCAAAGGTCAAGTAGCTTTAGTTGCTGATCACCTCTATGTGATTAAAAAAAGAAAAAAAAAAGGCAACAAATCCCAATCCAGCTACTTTCAGTCTTAATTAAAATCTATCAATTTCTCCCTGCTTTGTGCTCCTGGTCATTACAGGTGGGGCTGCAGGGAGGATTTTTACTACTCCATGGCTGGATGCTGCAAACAAGTCCAGCTCCCATTGCAGGGGTGAGTAATGTGTCCTTGCTCACCCCACAGGCTGAGCTCTGGTTTTGTGGGATCCATTCCTGGAAAATAGAAATATTTCTCTTAAAGTCCCCTGAGAAGAAAGAACAAACCTACAGGAGGGAGTAAGTCCCTGGAAAAATCCAAACATCTGGAACAAATCCTGAGTGATCTGGAGAGATGCTGTGGTGGGTGCATTTCCCTCAGGCTTCCCCTGGGACTCAGCAGCCAGGGACGTTTTCTGCACATCTGGACAGGCCCTGCCTGGCACAGTGGGAAGGGATCCATGGCAGCCTCGCTGCCCCAGTGCTGCTCTCACGGCCTGCAGGGCTGTTTCCCAGCCTGGGCTGGCTGCAGCTTCTCCCCAGCCTCTGCAGGAAGGCATTTTCTATCACCTGAAAGGGAGCCCAAATGGCACCAAGGGGATGAGATCCCCTGCAATTTCCCGTTCTCTGGGTTGATCAGAAAGGGCACCTGTTTGGAGAACTATGAGCCATGGCCACCCAAATAGTTTTTAGAGATTTCCTAATTCTTAACCATTACTTTGACATTCACTGCCTCCTGAAGATGCCACCTTCCCAATGGGGAACAGCCCCACCTGATCCAGCTGTCCCTTTTCCTTTCCCCAGAGATGGAAGGAGAGGCTGTGCTGAAGGCTGAGTTTCCAGAGGAAGCAGTGGCTCACTGGCAGCCTCTGCTGCAGGAAGGGAGGCGCTGCCAGGCACAGTCACAGGAGGTAATTGCTGTGCCTCTGGGCCTGAGCCCTGCTGAGCCTTGAGCTGCCTTCTCTGCTGCTTGGCAGTGCGGGCACAGCCCGGACAAGGCTGGCACAGCCCAGAGGAATTGTTATGCTCAGGGCACTCAGGGTACTGAGCAGTCCTGCTGGGGTCCCTCTATGGGAGACACATCCCGAAACCTGGGAGTGACTGCACGGGGTGCCCATGGTGGGGGATGTTCAGAGGGGGAGAGCAAGGCTCCAGTGTGTCCTGAGAGGGCCTGGGTATGAGCCCTTGGGCTGGGGATTTATCCCAGAGGAAAGTGGGATGGAGAGATGGAAGAATGTAGGATGGGAATGACAAAAGCAGGAGAGCCAGAGGGCCAGAGGGATAGTTGTGGCACTGCCTGCTGCAGTTTTCCCCAGTGCTTTTGAAAGAGTTTCAGCTGTGGCAGTGAGAGATCCCCCAGGGCCCTGGGCTGCTCCAGCCTCCCCTCCAGGGATGTTGCACAAGGCAGGGATAGAATGTGAGAGTGTCCAGGAGCCACAGGTGACACCAGGAGCCACAGCCCAGAGCTCCCCAGGCCCCTGTGCAGCTTTGGCCATGTCCATTCTCATCTGGCTCCCACGGCCTTTCCCAGCTGCCTTGCAGTGCCCGGTTCCCTGAGGCAGAGGGGGATCCCAGCACACCATAGAAAATGTTCTCATCTGTGCTCCAGTCTAGATGAGGTTGCTGCGAAGCCTTCTCCATTCGCTTGGCTGCATAAAGTTGTGAAGCCCTTGGAGCCTCCTGCAGGTATGTTCTCACTGTCCCTGTTCTGTGGAAAGCAGCATTTCCTGAAGGAAGCAGTCGCTCATCGGTGCCAGCCCCTGCTGCAGGAAGGAAGGCGATGCCAGGCACGGGCACAGGCACAGGAGGTGATTGCTATGCCGGGCTCAGCCGGGCTCAGCCCTCGGCGGGGCTGTGTGGCAGCAGCTCTTCCCCCAGGCCCTGCCCTTGCACGGCCCGGCAGCAGCCAAAGCTGGAGGCGCCTCGGCTTCCAGGCCTCTGGAACTGGACACAGCACTTGAGGTGCTGCTCAACCAGTGCTGAGCACAGGGGAAGAATCACTGCCCTGCTCCTGCTGGCCACACCATTCCTGATCCAGGCCAGGAGCCATTGGCCTTCTTGGCCACCTGGGCACTCTGCTGGCTCATGGCCAGCCTGCTGTCCCTCTGTCCCTGCAGGTCCCTTTCTGCCTGGCTGCTGTCCAGCCACTCTGTCTCCAGCCTGTAGCGCTGCAGGTTTGTTGTGGCCAAAGTGCAGGACCCGGCACTTGGACTTGTTAAACCTCACCTTGTTGGATTTGGGCCCTGGATCCAGTCTGTCCAGGTCCCTGTCCCTCCTACCCTCCAGCAGATCAACACTCCCAGCCAACTTGGTGTCACCACAGTTCCATGAGGCCCCAGAGTGTCCCAATGGTCTCCATGATTCCATGAGGCTTCTCAGTGTCCCAATGTCCCTTTGGTTCCATGGGACCCCTTGGTGTCACAAAGTCCCTCGGATCCTTCGGCCCTGCAGTGTCACAATGTCACCGTGGTCCCCCAAGGCCCTGCAGTGTCACCGTGGATCCTTGGTTCCTTGAGGTCTGGCAGGGCAGCAATGCTCTCCTTGGTTCCTGCTGTCTCCCATGACTCCCACTGTCAGGCTTTACAAGGATACCTGGTCAATGATGGGAGTGGCAGTGGGTACCTACTCGAGGAGGCAATCATAAAAATTCCTCCCAACCTCCTGTGCCAAGCCAGGTGCCACTTCAGATTAGGTATGATCCCCTGGATCTGGAGAGTCAGCCAGATGGTTTAGAAGAAAATTATCTGCCCAGTGAGCCTCCCAATTATGATTCATCTGTGAGACAGATCACCAGCTCTGTCCTAGGGTGACATCAAGGTGCTTGTATCCCCAGTCGTGTGTTCTGTTTATGTTTGATATTATGTTCTGTGCTTTCAGAACTGACTCTGAAAGTGAAGGTTTGTTTTGTCTTGTTATCAGCCGGCTCACCTCCCCCCATGGTCTGTTGTCTAGGAGAGGTGAGGGCTTGCTTGCTTTGCTTGCTTGCTTTGTTGCTTGCTTGCTCTTGCTCCTGCTCTTGCTCCTGCTCTTGCTTTTGCCTTTGCTTTTGCTTATTAGTTAGTTTAGCTAAGCACTGCAAATTTTTCTTTAGACTGGTTTTTTCCTTTCCCTTTCCTGAACATCATTCTTTCCTGCTCCAGACTGGGACCTAGGAAACACCGAGAGTCTGCATTTTGTGATCTGCAGCAGGCAGCCCAGCTCCAGACACTGAGAGCTGGGCAACCACTCCCAGGAGTGGACTTTCTGAATTTGTCATCTCTTCAGAGTGGTGAAAGAGTTTTTGTCATTTGATGTTGGTTTTTTTTGTTGTTGTTGTTGTTATTTTTTCTTTTGTGCTGGGGAGTGTTTTGCTTGTTAAATAAACAGGTTTTATTCACTTGTCTCTGAGGACAGTCTTCCCGAACCAGGTCAGGGAGGAGGGACCGTGGGGATTTGCTTTCCGGGGGCTCCTTCTGAAGGTTTTCTCCCAAAATTGCCCTAAACCAGGACAATCTCTAACATCAAAAAGGAAAGAAGGGCAATCACGGTAGGTGACTCACTTCTGAGGGGAACAGAGGGCCCCATATGTCAACCAGAGCCATCCCACAGAGAGGTCTGCTGCCTCCCTGGGGCCCGGGTGCGGGATATCCCTGAGAGACTGACTGGGCTGATTCTGCCCTCTGATTATTACCCACTGCTGATACCCCAGGCTGGCAGTGATGAGATTGAAAAGAGGAGTGTCAAGGCAATTAAAAGGGACTTTAGGGCATTGGGTCAGGTGGTTAATAGGACAGGGGCACAGACATTCTTTTCCTCAGTCCCTTTTGAGTCTGAGAAAAATGGTGAAAGCAATAGGAGAGCTCACATTATCAACAAGTGGCCCACAGGTTGGTGTCATTGGCAAAATTTCAGATTCTTTAATCAGGGGGTGACTTTTACAGCACCTGGCCTGCTGGAACCAGATGGGCTCCATCTTTCTGGTAAGGGCAGAAGAATTTTAGCTCATGAATTGGCAGAACTTGTTGAGAGGGCTTTAAACTAGGTCTGAAGGGGGAGGGAGATGTAGCTGGTTTGTCTGAAAGCCGGCCCAAGGGTGGTAAGCCTGAGTGAGGGATGAAATCAGCAGCCCAGCTGAGGTGCACACAGCATGGGTCACAAACAAGAAGAGCTGGAGGCCATGGTGCAACAGCAGAGCTGTGATGGAATTGCCATCACAGAAACAGGGAGGGATGGCTCACGTGGCTGGAGTGCTGCATTAGATGGCTGCAAGCTCTTCAGGAGAGACAGGAAAGGGAGAGGAGGTGGAGCAGTGGCCCTTTATATTAGGGAGGGTTTTGTTGCTATGGGTGTTGAACCTAATGATGATGAAATTGAATGTCTATGGGTGAGAATTAGGGGAAAGGCCAACAAGGCTGACATCCTACTGGGAGTGTGTTATCATCCACCCACCCAGGAAGAAGATGTGGAAAACTCATTCTGTAAGCAACTAGAGAATGTTTCTGGATCATCAGCACTTGTTCTTTTGGTGATTTCAACCTGGTGGACATCTGCTGGAAACTTAATAGAGCTGAAAAGAGGCAGTCCAGGAAATTTTTAGGGTTGATGGAAGACAATTTTTTGTCACAGCAGGTGGGTGAGCCTACAAGGGGAGATCTGTGTTAGATCTGATGTTTGCAAATTGGGATTGGATGGTGAGAGATGTGGTGGTTGGAAATTCTCAATATTTGGTGAAGTCAGGAGGAACACTAATAAGACTTTTACATTGGATTTCCAGAGGGCAGACTTTGGCCTATTTAGGAGACTTATTCAGACAGTTCCTTGGGAAGCAGCCCTTAAAAACAGAGGAGTTCAGGAAATGTGGGCATGTTTCAAAATAGAGATATGAAGGGCACAGGAACAGACTGTCCCTGTGTGCTGAAAGATGAGTCGACGAGGCAAACGTCTAGCCTGGATGGTGAAAGAGGTTTTGGAGGAACTCAGGAATAAAAAGAGGATGTATCATCTTTGGAAGGAGGGTCAGGTCCCTCAGGAAGTGTTTAATGGGTCTGCTAGGGCATGTAGGAAAGAAATTAGGGAGGCCGAAGCTCAGTTTGACCTTAAAATGGCAACTTCAGTAAAGGCTAATAAAAAATGTTTTTATGAATATATTAATGGTAAAAGGAAGGGTAAGGTCAACCTTTGTTATTTATTAGATGTGGAAGGGAATTTAATAACTGCAGATGGAGAGAAGGCAGAGGTGCTTAACGCCATCTTTGCCTCAGTCTTTAGTGAGAAGACGATTTGCCTTCAGGACAACTGTCCTCCTGGGCTGGTAGATGGTGTCAGGGAGCAGAGTGGGCCACTGTTATCCAGAGGGAGGCAGTCAGAGAACTGCTGAGCTGCTTGGATGTTCATAAATCCATGGGACCAGATGGGATCCACCCCAGGGTGATGAGGGAGCTGGCAGATGAGCTTGCCAAGCTGCTGTCCATCATTTTCCAGCAGTCCTGGCTCACTGGGGAGGTTCCAGATGACTGGAAGCTGCCCAATGTGATGCCCATTCACAGCAAGGGTGGGAAGGAGGATCCTGGTAATTACAGGCCAGTCAGCCTGACCTCAGTACCCGGTAAGGTCATGGAGCAGTTTACACTGAGTGTCACCACACAGCACTTACAGGATGGCCAGGGTGTCAGACCCAGCCAGCAGGGGTTTAGGAGGAGTATGTCGTGTTTGACCAACCTGGTCTCCTTTCATGACCAGGTGACCCTCCTGGTGGATGTGGGACAGGCTGTGGATGTGTCTATTTGGACTCCAGCAAGGCCTTTGGCACTATCTCCCACAGCACACTCCTGGAAAAGCTGCAGCCCACGGCTGGGACAGGAGCACTCTGTGCTGGGCTCAGAACTGGCTGCATGGCCGGCCCAGAGAGTGGTGGTGAGCGGTGCTGCATCCAGCTGGGGACAGTCACCAGTGGTGTCCCTCAGGGCTCTGCGCTGGGCCAGCTCTGTTCAATGTTTTTATTGACCACATGGATGAGGGGATTGAGCCTTTCATTAGTAAATCTGCAGATGACACTAAGCTGGGAGCATGTGTCCATCTGTTGGAAGGTAGGAGGGCTCTGCAGGGAGACCTGGAAGGGTTGGAGGGATGGGCAGAGTCCAATAAGATGAAGCTTAGTGAATCCAAGTGCCCATCCCTGCATTTTGACCACAAACACCCCCTGCAACATTACAGGCTGGGGGTGGTGTGGCTGGTCAGTGCCCAGGCAGAAATGGACCTGGGGGCACTGGTCTAAAGCCGGTTGAACATGGGCCAGCAGTGTGCCCTGGTGGCCCAGAAGGCCAATGGCTCCTGGCCTGGATCAGGAATGGTGTGCCCAGCAGGAGCAGGGCAGTGATTCTTCCCCTGTACTTGCACTGGTTGGGCAGCACCTCAAGTGCTGTGTCCAGTTCTGGGCCACCCAGTTTGGGAAGGTCATGGAGGACCTGGAGCATATCCGGAGAAGGGCAGCAAGGCTGGTGAGGTGCTTGGAATATAAGTCCTGTGAGGGACAACAGAAGGAGCTGGGGTTGTTTAGCCTGGAGGAGGCTCAGAGGTGACCTTATCACTGTCTACACTGTCTGAAAAGTGGTTGCAGTCAGGTGGGGGTTGGTCTCTTTCTCCTCACAGCAGCTGACAGAACCAGAGGACACAGTCTTATGCTGCACCAAGGGAAATTTAGATTGGATATTAGGAAAAATGTTTTTTATGGAAAGGGTGATAAAGTACTGGAATTGTCTGTCCAGGGAGGTGGTGGAGTCAGCATCCTTGGATATGTTTAAAAAAAGACTGGATGTGGCACTCAGTGCCATGGTTTAGCTGAGGTGGTGTTAGGGCATGGGTTGGACTTGATGACCTTAAAGGTCTCTTCCAACCCAGTAATTCTGTGTTTCTGTGATTATGTGACATCACAGAGCAGGCTGTGACATCACACGATGCCTGTAGGACATCACAGAGCAGGCTGTGAGGTCACAGAGTGTGCTGTGACATTATGGGGTGGCTGTGTTACATCACTGAAAGTGTTGTGACATCACAGGATGGGTCTGTGAGGCCATAGAGGTGCTGTGTGACATGATAAGTGAGTTCTGACATCACAGAGCAGGCTGTGATATCACAGAGGAGGTTTGACATCACAGAAGAGGTTGTGATGTCACAAAGCTATCTATGACATTTCAGGCTGGCTGTGTGTCATCACAGAATGGGCTGTGAGGCTACATAGAAGACTCTGCCATCATAGATAAGGGCTCTGTGACATCACAGAGCAGCTGTGTGATGTCACAGAGAAGGCTGAGACAATAGAGAGTGGGTTGTGCCATCACAGAGCTGACTGTGAAATCACAGAGCAGGCTGTGACATTAAAGGGTGACTGTGACATCACAGGTTGGGTTGTGACACCACAGGGCAGATTTTGTGACATCACAGAGCAGACTGGGACCTCAAAGAGCAGGCTGTGACATCACAGAGCAGCTGTATGAAATCCCAGGTGGCCTGTTACATCTCAGAGTGGGCTGTGTGACATCACAGGGGCTGTGTGACATCCCAGGGGCTGTGGGACATCACAGGGGCTCTGTGACATCCCAGGGGCTGTGTGATTTCACTGAGGAGGTCACTCTGCCCCAGTTTCCCCCAGAGAAGTCCAACACTGCTCATGCACAGGGGGGTCCCCTGTCCCCCCGGGTCCCCCCGACCCCGTCACCACAGCCTCCCCCAGAGGATGTTCCACGAGATCGACCCCAGAGCCCGACACAGGGACAAGGGCTGGGGCTGTGGGGGGTGGGACGGGGGGACAGGGACCCCCTGGCAGTGTCCCTGTGTCCCCCAGGGCCAGAGCCTGGGCCAGGGCTCCTTCACCCTGTTACCAACGAGGGCTTGAGAGCGCTGAAAAGTCCCCAGCAAGGGAGCAGCAAAAACCAGATTTAATATTAAGCGACAACACCACAAAGTTCCTTGGCAAGAGTCACTCTGCTCCTGACTGAACACTTCAGGCACCTCTAGGAAACAAATCAACCACAAATCCAAACAAAATCCAGGTAATGAAACCAGAAATGATCAGAGAACTGTCCCTATGTGTGGCATAGGGACACATAAGACAGTGAGGGCAAGGATAAAGGCAATATGGGCCAAAAGCTGAACAGAGGTAAAATTTAACAGGCCTTAACTTATACCTTAACCTTAACTTCTACCTTCAACTTCAAAATTTAGCAAAAGAACAGATATTAACAGTATTTAACCTAACTTATAACCTACGACTTTTCAATTTAACAGAGGAATATCATTTAACACTATTTAGTTCAGCTTATAACTTATAGCAAAAGAACAACTCTTAGCAGCATTTAACTTAGCTTAGGCTGCATGACTTGACCTCACTTACAGGCCTGACTGGCTCAGCTATCCAGGGCACTCAGAGCCCTCAGGGAGCAGCATTTCTGCCACATTCCCCAGCACAGGCACTCCTGTGTGCACACAGACACAGAGAGTCAGTGCAAGGCACCTGTGAGAAATTCCCCTGAGGGCAGGGAAATGCTCCTTGAGGATGCTTTGGCATCTCCCCAGCAGGGAAGGGTTGAGTCTGGAGGAGTGGGGGGATCGGCCCAGGCTCCCTCGTTGTTTCGGGATCCCCGAATTCAGCAAACGGGAGAGTTCCCGGCTCGGAGAGGCCCCACTCAGAGGGAGTCGCTGGCCCAGGAGAGCTCCAAGGGCTCCTTTTGGAGCGCTGTTTGTAGGGCCCCAAGAGAGGGGCTGCAGTCCCAGCCATGTTTCATCCTGGCCACACTTGGCATCAGCAGCTTTCTTTGGCAGGGTGAGAACAGGGATGTTGTGCCACTGAGGGGAAACAAACAGTTCCCAGGGCTGCTCCTAAAGCAGCCAGGAGCTGGCTGGGCAGCAGCAGTGCCTGGAGCAGACAGTGTTTGTGATGAGCTCTAGAGGAGCTGAGCCCAGGGGCTGTCGGCCAAGGCCGAGGCCCAGCGAGGATTTCTCATCTGGCAGGGCGGCCTGAGAAGGGGAGGAGGGAATGCACCAGCACAGGAACCATGGAAACAAGGAGCCATTGTGACACTGTGGGGCCTGTGAGATCAAGGGACCATTGTGACACTGTGGGGCACCATGGAACAATGGACACCATTGTGACACTTGGGGGCCTCATTGGATCATGGAGACCATTGGGATACTATGATGCCCAATGGAATCAGCAAAGCATTGTGACTCTTGTGAGGCCTCATGGAACCAGTGAGACCATTGTGACC
The DNA here is from genome assembly GCF_050655825.1 of Lonchura striata. Taxonomy (NCBI): domain Eukaryota; kingdom Metazoa; phylum Chordata; class Aves; order Passeriformes; family Estrildidae; genus Lonchura; species Lonchura striata. The sequence goes on along the minus strand of NC_140734.1, from coordinate 3,735,404 downwards.
CTGGGGTCCCCACAGAACCAAGAGGACCATTGTGACACTGTGGGGCCTCGTGTCATCAGTGGTCCATTGTGACACTGTGGAGCCAAAGGAGACCATTGTGACACTGCAAACCCCCATGGTCCAAAGGTCCATTGTGACATTGTGGGCCTCATGGATCAGAGGACTCATGTGTCATTGTGGGGCCTGGGGAACCATGGAGACCATTGGGACACTCCATGGCCTCATGGAATCGTTGGAACCATTGTGAAACTAGGAGGTCTCATGGAACCCAGGGGCTATTGTAACACTGTGGGACCCCATTGAACCAAGGGTCCATTGTGATACTGTAGGTCTTCTTGCAATCAAGGAGCAATTCTGACACTGTGGGGCCCCATGGAAACAAAGGAACATGGAACACATCTGGCTGGTTTGCCCTCCCGTGGACTGCCTGACTGGTCCAGCTGACCTTGGCATGTTAAAGGTCTCTTCTCCTCTGCTACTGGGGCTCACTGGGACAGGAAACACTGGGGCTCCCTGCTTTCCTTCCAATGGAAAAGAACTGTCCTTCTCCTCCAAGTGCCCATGGCCAGAATTGGGATTTTACATCCAAATGTCCTTTTATCCAGGGATTGTTCCCATAGGAATATTGCCAGGACAAATCTGTTTGGCAGTGGTTTCATGAGGGTCACCTCTCATCTGTCCTCAAAACACTGGGGAAGGCTCCATGCTTTCCTTCCTATGGGAAAGAACTGTCCTGCTTCTCCAGGTGCCCATGGCCAAAATTGGGATTCTGTCTCCAAAATTCCCTATATCCAGAAGTTTCCTGCAGACAAAACCTGCCATTCCTGACAAGTCTGGCTGACCTTGGCTTTGTGAGGCTCTCATCCGCCTTCCAAACACTGGGGCTCTGTGCTTTCCTTCCTATGGAACAGAACTCTCCTTCTCATCCAGGTGCCCATTTCCAGAATTGGGATTTCACCTCCAACATTGCCTGGTGTGACAGACTGGAGGAGATTGTTGGCTGGAAACATTTTGTGTGTGGGGGAGGAAGGGGCAGGTCCAGCCTTGCCCGGCCCTGGAACCCCAGCACTGCCCTGCCCTGGAACCCCAATCCCCCCAGAGCCTCTATCCCAGCCCAGCAGTGTCTGCCAGTCCCTGGCACAGCACAGGCAATGCTCCACAGCCACCTCTGGAGCTCCCAGCCCAGCTCCTGAGTGACCAAATGACCCCAAGTCCTCCCTGGGGCTGGGGCAGCAGAACTCAGAGGCACCAGCAGCTCCAGCTGGGAAATGGAGTGTGGGATGGGGCTGTGAAAGCCCTGCCTGGGCTGTGCCAAGCAGGACACACAAGCCCTGACCCTCATCCCCCAAGCAACTCTCTCAAGATGACATTTAAAAGGAATTACAATTATTTGTGTACTCTGAGTTAGATTCACTGGAGAAATAGTGCCCCACAGCTCACTAAAATTCAGAATACTTGAACAAGTCAAGCCCCTGGGAATAATTTGATTTAAGTTTTCAAATCTTTTGTGATTAATTAGGCAGGCTTTAGTAGTGTATTCAAAGTGAATGCTTTATTTTTACAAAGACACAGAAAAGATTTGTTAGGTCTCGTTTCACTTTTTTACTCCACATAAAAGAATATGTGCAATCTCCACTTGACACTGAATCCAAGTACCTCCTCATGCAGTTGGAATAGATATGAAAATCAAGACCATTGATGGCTGACAATCCATCAGACTCTGTCCCTACCCCCACCCCACCATTTCCCCCATCCAAGCCCTGGCACTCAGAGCAGCCTTGTGCAAATCTGAGCTCCCTCCAGCCCAGGCTGCACCTGCAGGTTTCAGCTCCTTGGCTCCAACTCCCACCTGCTTTCCTTGGAGTAAGAGCTGCCTGAGACACAGAGGGATGTTCATTTCTTGTCAGCCAACAAAGCCAAGGGAAGGCACAGCTCCATCAAATGCAGAAGTCATTCCTCTGCTGGCTATTAAATCCACTTTGCACAGTAGCCAGTCTCAGAGCAATGGAAAACACTTTCTATGCCCAGCACAGATCCCAAGGTCTGTGGAGTTACGTTAACCATATGTTGTGGCGCGGCAAAGGTCCCCCCAAACCCTCCCTGCCCCGATTCTGCCCAGATTTGCTCTTTCCACACACGAGTCACAGGCTGAAGTCAGGAGCTCCCTCCATGCCCAGAGGGAGGAAAAGAGAGAAAGTGGATGAAGAGCTCTCCTGTGCAGAGCCAAGGTCCAAGTGCCCCTGCAGTGGGAGCCACAACTCATCAGGTTTATGTCCTTTGGGCTCAGGGATGGTGACACTCAGAGGCACAGAAAGGTTTCTTGCCAACAAACAGGAGTCGAACATTTGAACAATTTAATAACCATCACAGACTTTCCTTTTTCTTGGAACTGTTTAAACCTTCTCTGGACTGAAAACCCAGAAAAACACCAGCAGCTCAGACCTGTGGCCCACCGAGGTCTGGGACCCTGCATTCCAGTGCCAGAGGGACTGAGAAGAGACTGAGTGAGCCAACTACAACCCACAAAAAGGACTTTCTTAATTGCCATCTCTTCAGAACTCTGAGGGGGTTTATTTCATATTATTCATGCTTGTGAACACTTTACTTGTTAAATAAACTGGGTTTTTTTCACTTTTCTCCAGGGAAGTCTTCTCCTGAAAAAGTAGGGAGAGGGGCCGCTTGAACTTGATTTGTAGACGGACTCCTTTTGGAGGTTTCCTCACAAAATTTGCCCTAAACCAGGACAGTCACAATTGTGCCACTTCACCAGTGGCACAACTCCCCAGCCCCCCAGGAAAAGAAAGGACATGTAAAGTTCTCTAAACATTTGGCCTGCTTTGCTGCAAAAGTCGTGCTGCATACACAGTGCAGTGTGGAAAGCCAAGAGAAGCTGGAGCAGGTGGCAAATCTTGGGACAGAAGCTCGACCTTGTTCTCCATGAGAGGTTCTTGTCAAGAGCAGACAGGAGAAGATTCCTGGAGAAGTGGAACAGCTTTGCAGAAGTGCAATGAAAATGAAAGAAAGTATCTAAGATGTTTTCCTCTTTCTTTCTATGCTCCCCTTTTCCATGTTGCACGACTTCTCCATGCCATGAATTCCAAATGGATCTCACCTCTAAGATGGGTCATTTAGCAAGTCATAAACACTCTAAAATACCATGAGCTACACGCAGTTTTCCTTCCCCTGTTTTTACTGGAAAGCAACGCTGGAGACATAAGTGCAGTGCTTGGGTCAGGTAGGAATCCTACAGCAAGGGAATGTGCCCCAAGGGTGTTTGAGCCTCAGCAAGGACAATGCACAGCAGCGACACAGCAGAGGGGATTCCTCTGCCAGTGTGCAGGAGTCAGGACTCTGGATCTGGGCTCCACACTGCAAAGTTCCCGTGTCTGGACAGACGAAGGGGCTGTCCCCGGGGCGCGCGGGGCTCGGCCGTGGGGCTCGTGGGGCGAGCGGGGAACGGACACGCGGACAAACGGCCTCGGTGCTTCAGTTGCAGAGGCAGCAGCGGCGGCGGCGGCAGCAGCGGCGGCAGCAGCGGCAGCAAAAGCAGTTTTTCTCTTCTTTCTCGTTCTCTTCTCCCTCTCCCGCTGTCGGACACCTTCCCCTCGGTGTCCTTACCCGGTGTCCCTCTCCTCTCCCCGCCTCCTTCTCCCCATGCCGGGCCGGGCCATGCCCCCGGCCCGGCCCCGGCCCCGGGCGGGGCTGCCCCGTCCCCGGCCCCGCCCGCCCCGCCGCGGTCTCGCCTCCGCCCGGCTCTGGCCGTGCTGGCGGTGGCGCTGCCGGGCGGGCATCAGTGCCTGGGGCTGGGCCGGCATCGCCGCCCTTTGGCTCCGCCTGGCCCGAGCCCGGCCCCGGCCCCGCCGCAGGGTCCGGCCCCGGCGCCGGCGCCTCCCGGGCCCCGCGGAGGACACACGCGGCACGGCCGCTCCCGCCGCCCCCGCTGCGGCTTCCCCGGCCCGAGCTCCGCCGCTCGGCAGCGCGGCCGCCGGCCCCGAGCCTCCCGTGTCCCGTTGCCGAGACCGAAGGCCTGGGGATGGCCGGCCCGAGGCGCTCGGGGGGCGCTCGGGGGCCGCTCCTGGCCCCGGGCCGAGCGCTGACAGCCGCGTCCCGCCCGCAGGGAAGGCGCAGGAGGCCCTGCAGGAGCGGTACCGAGTGGGTTCGCTGCTGGGGCGCGGCGGCTTCGGCAGAGTGTTCGCAGCCACGCGGCTCTCGGACGGCGCCCCGGTGAGCGGCGGGGCCGGCGGCGGGCATGGAGGAGGCGGAGGAGGAGGAAGGAGAAGGAGGAGAAGGAAGAGAAGGAGCAGGAGGAAGGAGGGAGAGGAGGAGAAGTGGGAAGAAGGGAGAGGAGGAGGAGGAGGATGGAGGAGGAAGTGAAGGAGGAGGAGGAAAGAGGAGGCAGAGCAGGAGGAGAAGGAAGGAGGGAGAGAAGAAGGAGAAGGAAGGAGGGAGAGGAGGAGAAGGATGATGGAGGAGGAAGAGAAGGAGGAGGCGGAGGAGGAGGAGAGGGAAGCAGGAGGATGGGGCTCGGCAGGGCGGGCGGCGAGCTCAGCCCGCTGCTGCCTTTGGCTTGCAGGTGGCCATCAAAAGGGTGCCACGGAACCGCGTCCGGCGCTGGGGCGAGCTGGTGAGTGAGCGGGGCCAGCGGGAACAGCCGGGCCGTGCCGGGCGGGATGAGGCGAGGCCCGGCATGGGGGAAGCCACCAGGACGCCTCGATGGGGAGCGGGCGTGGGGCCAGCGCAGGGCGCAGAGCATCCCGGGCTGGCTGAGGGGTTCCCCTGCCCTGGCACGACATCAGTCCCACTGGTGGCACCGTGGTCCTCCCGCAGCCCGACGGCACCAGCGCACCCCTGGAGATCGTCCTGCTGGACAAGGTGTCCACCGGCTTCCCTGGTGTGGTCCAGCTGCTGGAGTGGTTTGAGCTCCCCAACAGTATCGTGATGGTGCTGGAGCGGCCGGAGCGGTCTCAGGACCTCCTGCATTTCATTCGGGCACGGAGGTTCCTGTGTGAAGAGGTGGCACGGGAGCTGTTCCGCCAGGTGCTGGAGGCCGTGCGGCACTGCACCAGCCGCGGGGTCCTGCACCGTGATATAAAACCAGAGAACATCCTGGTTGACCTGGCCACTGGCCAGGCAAAATTGATCGACTTTGGCTGTGGCACCTACCTGCAGGACACAGCCTACACTGACTTTGCAGGTGAGCCCGGGCAGGGGTGTGCTCCCCGTCCCACCATCTCATGGCCCAACATCTCACAGGCCAAGCTGGGTGTGGCAGCGAGGATTCTCCCTTTTGCTGCCAGTCAGGCTACTGAGTCTTTACCTGAGTTGCTTTTGAGCGGAGCTGGGTGGGGAGGCATCTTCCAGCCCTGCTGGCGGCCTTTGCCCAGCACTGTGCCTGGGGCTGGGGTTGGAGCAGCAGCAGGCAGCCTGACAAAAGCACCCATGGGTGGGGGTAGCAGAGGAGGGGGCCAGGACCAGTGCACCAGCCAGTTTGGTGTGCAGGCAAGAGGAAGGGCTTGGACTGCTCCACTCACCTTGTTTTCATAATATTTTATGAAAACATAAAATATTGCCTTCATAATATCTTTGGGGCACTGCAGGTAGGGAAGATAAGGACCTGTTTTTTTCCCCCAGCCCTGAGTGGGTTTTTTCTTTATATGTCATGGTCAGGCCTTGCTGGGGCTTCTGCTGCCCTCTTCCAACACCAGTGGCTTCTTGTCCAGCCCTGAGTTTGTACACAATCCCAGGTGCTGGCGAGAGTGCAGCAGTCATCCCATGTGTCACTGGGGCAGCCCCTGCATGCCCAGGGATGCTGGGGCCAAGCTCTGGAAGCAGCAGCATCCCCCTGATGAACTCCATTTGTATTCCACAGGAACACTGTCATACAGCCCCCCGGAATGGACCCGCTTGGGCTGGTATCATGGCGAGGCAGCAACGATCTGGTCCCTGGGCATCCTGCTGCACCAGATGGTCTGCGGGCAGCACCCTTTCAGGAGGGGCCGGAAGATCAGCTGGGACCATCAGCTCTCGCTGCCACAGCGGCTCTCTCCAGGTGGATCCTCATCTCTGGCCACGGGGGAACACCAGTGCTGGGAGACAGCAGCGGGCTCGTGAGCATCTCGCTCTGGCAGCCGCTGAGGAGGTGGCACATGTCCTGCTCTCCTGCTCTCCTCCACAACAGGGAATTGATGGGAAAGTTTAGGCCCAGCTGGGAGCACAAAAGCAGCATGGCCTGGGCATGGGAAGAGTGGGGCAAAGCAGACAGGAGCCTTCTCTAGCTGACTGGTGGTTTCTGGTTTCTCTGCCCAGAGTGCCAAGAACTTATCAGGTGGTGCTTATCCATGCACTTCTTGGACAGACCTTCCTTAGAAGACCTGTTCTGTGAACCTTGGATACAGGATAGTCACCTGTCATAGATGAAGGGAGAGAGCCTCATGCACACTTTGCTGCAGGGCCCTGGTAAGTTACAGCTCCACACATGCCCTGGCAATCAGAAGCAAGGAAACCCAGACTTTTTTCCCTGCCTGTATCAATGCACTGGGGTTGTTTGGTGGGAGTATGCAGCCCTTGTGCTGGAGCTGAGCTGCTCTGCCCAGCACTGGTGGCTGCCATCCAAGGTGGTTTTGCTTGTCCCAGTTGCCTGACAGCTGGGGCCCTGGGCAGAACCCTGACAGCCTGGTCTGACCCCCAGGGAAGGAGAAGGAGCCCCTGGAGAAGCTGTACCAGGTGGGGCTGCTGGAGACAGCGAGGACGACATCAAGGATGACAACTTCTTCCTCAACTTGGACACTGGCAGCTGAAGATGATGAACTTTTGGCACCTTCTCCAAAGCCAGGCTCCACAGTGAATTTGCAGATGAGTCCACAGCCGGGGAAATGCTCCCAGATTTGTACATTGCTCAGACTGGCTGGGAACAAAAGGTTCCCCCTGTGCTGGGCAGATGCAACTTCAGTCGGCTGCCCAGCTGCTTTTTGGCAGGGCTGGGGGCATGGGTTGGGGTGGATACAAAATGGGAGTTGGCTCCTGGCCCTGCTAACAGCCCCCACCACCCAGCATGGCCTGGGCTGAGGCTGGGGCTGGGGCAGCCAGCCCGACACAAACAAACCCCCATGGTGGGAGCAGAGGTGGGACTCCAGAACCTGTGCAGGGGCTGCTTTGCTTTGCAGGCAAGGAATGGCTTGGGCTGCTCCACTGCCCTTGTTTGCTTTGGGATCACTGTTATTTTGGGAGGTAGTGCAGGAGGGAAGAGAGAAAGTGTGGGCTTCTCTCCCCCATGGGTGGGATTTTCCCTAGCATTAGGGGGTTGGGCCTTCCTCAGATCCCTGACAGAGATAAGAGTTTTTTTATTGCTTCCCCTTGTCTCTAATCACTTTTCAACAGTTTGTTGTTTGTTTTTCTCGAAGAAGCGTTCTCTGTATGGTCCAGTCAGGATTGGGAAGCGATTGGGAGCAGCTGCAGCATGGATGGGCCGTGCCCTTGGAGAAGGCTGAGGACATCATTTGGGACCAGCTTTTCTCCCAGCGGAGGATGGCGTGAGGTGAGTCCCGGCCTGCTTGGCATGGTGGGATCAGAGCTTTTGGGAGATGGCAACAAGCACAAGGAGTCTCCTGCTCTGGGCAGCTGCTGAGGGCTGGATGTGCTGTGGCTGGCTGCAGGCTGGGAATGTCCTGCCCTCCTGCTCTGCTCCCAAAGGCAGCAGTGATGGGCAGCTCTGGGCACGGCTCTGGGCACAGCCAGCATGGCCTGGGCTCTGTGGGCAGTTGGGACAAGGGGACAGGAGCCTTCAGCTGACGGGTGGTTTCTGGTTTCTCTCCTTGCAGCCAGGCTCTGCGGGTGCTGAGGCTGCCCTGGGCTCTGCCAGGGCTCTGCTGGGCTCTGCCCTGGGCACAGCTGGGCTGGCTCTGCCCTCACATTGCTCTGACAGCTTTGCATCAGACGAGCCCGTTTGAGCACAGTGCCTGAGCTTTCTCCTTTGGCAGGTGAGTGAGACTCTCCTGCAGGCCAGGAGATTGCAGCTGGGGACACACATCCAGTTGGCAAGGACCCAGACTCTCCACAGTCCCAGCTGAACCCCTGAATCTCTGCAGGAATGCCTGGATCTCCACTATTCATTCTTCATTTCTTTTTGGCTGGAATTGTGCAGTTGCACTTTCTTCCTCCTCTAGAAGTGCCATGAGTGGCCAAAGCTGGCAAGTGAGCCGTGTTCCTGAGGCAGTGCAGTCTGGAGCTGATGAATGGAGAGTTGCCCTTCCCACTTCCAAACCAGAGCAAAAGGCCGTAAGTGGGATTTTTCATCCATAAGAAACCCCTCAAAATTTCAGAGGGAATGTGCAGCTCATTCACAGAGTGAGAAGGAAGGTCATCTTCTAAAGGATTTGGGGTTTGACAGAGTTTAGATTCCCAGTCCTTTCTGGAGTTGGAAGGGCCCCAATCAATTTCCTATTGCTTTGACCACAATTTAAAATAACAATGTTGGAAACAACCCCCAAAAACTTTAAAAAAGGCTGCTGAGGTCAGTAAGATGGATCCATGCCATCAGCACATTTACAATGTAAATAACTGAGTTCTCTTTTTAAAAAGATCATTTACCTCTTAATGCAAAGTTACAGAAGATGTTTCACTAACACTTGGATTTTATTTTTATCTTTCACAATTCATCTAATTGTTTTTTTTTTTTCTTTTTCCTTTTTTTTTCCCTATATAGAGGTCCTGGCCCTCTTCCAGCCAAAGGGGAAAGGGCCCCACCAAGCCTTGTTACCCACAGATAACATGGTAAAGCTGAACACTAAAGGACCTTGTGGGCATTATTCTGGAATTAAAAAGGTGCCAGCTCCATGGACAACAGAATTATTGTTCCTAACTTGAATGAGATTGAGCAAAAAGAATGAAGAATTGTGTCACTAAAGTACTACAGATGTCTGTAATTTGTACCTTGATAGTCAGCCAGAACCTTTGTTTGCCAAAACACTACAGAGTTTCACCAAGGGATCAGTCATCAAAAATGTTTTGAAAATGTAAAGACCAAGGTAGCCAAAGCACTCAGTGTCACTAATTGCTGGGTATGTTCTCAGCTGAAGCTGGGAGGAATGGGGTTCCCTTGGAGGTCCCACCCTGTGGGGTGGCCAGAACTCTGTCAATGGGCTCTGCCTCGTAACGGAGTCAATGAAGGGACAGTTACAGAAAACTCTGCTGTGGGACACAGGAATACAATGATCAGTGAGACAGGATTCACTCAGATTTCCCGTCAGGAGAAACCCAACCCTGTTATAGTTCTAGAGGCAACAGTGTCAGAAGATTTCTGTGCTTTACCATCACTGCCAATGCCAGTAGAACTTGGGGTGCTGCAGCTGGTCAGTGTCAGTGTCACACCACTCCCAGCTGCAGGGCCACCATTTAGGCTCCTTCAGCAACAAGCACACGGAAGACTTAGGGCCCAGAGAACATTTTCCACTCAAAGAGTGTCTTGGGTTTCAGAAAGCAAAAGATTCTGGTTCACCCTGCGCCCCATGTGCGCTGCCCTGTCCTGTGGAGTTGACATGAAGTAGCTGAATGGATTATTAGAATAGGTAGCAAATGATGCTGTTAAAATGTCCAATAGCACATCCTATGAGCTCCAACAAACACAAATGGGGACTCCAGAGAACTACACGGCCTCGGATTATCTACTTGCTGGCCAAGGAGGAACCTGGGCTATCAGGGGATGAGGATGTTGCACTGCTAGCCGTGATGGGTTTGAAGGCCAACAGCCAGGAATCACCTTGGCAGAAAGAGCAGTAGAAGAGTGGCAGAAAGAAGAAAATTCTTCTGGGTGGGATTGGCTTCATGGCTGCCAAATTGGAGGCTGCTGTGAAATGCATTCGTGGCAGGGCCTGTCATCATTGCAGTGTGTGCACTTGGTGAGTTGCTGGGACACTTTGTGCTGGGAAGTGGAGTATTGAGACCTTTCTTAAAAGATAGTGTCAAGAAAAGAGAGGCATTTGGTAAATAAGAGAGAAGAGCAACAATTTAGGCATGTTTTAAAAGGAATGTGAATAGCTCTGAGTAATAAACTGCACTTAATTGTAGAACAAGAGGAGATGCCTTTTTGCTTAATACTTAAATGTAAGCTGTGTTACTGAAAGAATTGTTACAAAGGTTGTAGTTGATTGTAGGTCTCAGGACCAGTCAAAGTACCAAGGCCTGAACAGGCTCTGAGGCAAAGCTCACCTCTAGATGAACCTTCCAAGCAAATGTTGTATTTGTATCCACTCATTAACGAAGCATGATTAACAACATGATCCATGTATGTGTTCCTTGATAAAACATGGATTTATCTTTCTGTATTTAGAAACAGACAAGGCCCCATGTGGCCTTGTTTGGGGGTGAAGGATCAAAGTCAACTCCCTTGGTTCCTCCTTCAGCCCTGGCCAGGCTTTGGGAGAAAGCAGTCAGGAGAATGAAAGCAGATGTTCTCACACTAGCAGTGATGCCAGCTTGTTTGTTAAACAGTGTAAAAGCTGGGTCCTCTCACAGCTTTGGGGTTGGAGCTTCATTGGCTGCAGAGGTGGAGGCACCTGCAGGAATTCCCAGTGTCTGGGAGTGGCTCTCCAGTCCTTGCCTTCCCCCAGCTGGTGTGTGGCTGTGGATGATGCTAAAACCTGAGGCTAACTGGTGATGGATCTTTCCTTAGTCACTCCAGGGAATCTCTGGTAACAATGACTGGATGCATTGCTGAGCTTTTTTGTAATGCTTTGCTAATGATGATGTGATTTGCTGAGCTTATCCTTTTGTAATTCTTTGCAGCTGTGCATGATATAAATGACACAATTCCTTCAGTTGGTGTCTGTGTCTTTGGTGCTGACCCTGCCCACTGGTGAAACAGGGCCCCCTCCAGCCTAAGTGTTACCTGGGAAGAGAAAAGCCATCACTCCAAATGTCCCCCCTTCCTCCTTGTTCCCCCCACTTTATACCCTGAGCGTGATGCCCTATGGTCTGGGGTATCCCCGGGGTCAGTGGGGGCCACCTGTCCTGGCTGTGTCCCCTCCCAAGCTCTCCCGCAGCCCCAGCCCCTCTCCAGCGTGGCCAGAGGAGGGGCAGGCCAGGCTTTGGCTCAGTGGGAGCTCAGCAAGAACAAAAGCATCTCTGTGTGCCCAGCCCTGTGCTCAGCACCCGGCCCAGCAGCGTCTCAGTGCCAGGGTCTGTGCCATCAGTCCCTGCCAGGGGTTTCCATGGCACCTGCCAGGCCAGGTGACCCAGGTGTGGTGTCCCAGTGAGGGCTGCCATGCAAACAGTGCCCAGCACTGCCCCTTTCTGTCTGCCTGACCTGGCCTTGGCCCTGGCCCTGGTGTTTGCTGCTGGTTCCGCGGCGCCTGACCGGCCCGCGCGGCACAGGGCAGGCGGCCACGGCACAAACCCACAGCAAGGGCTCCCCTCTGGCTCTGGGCAGTGACAGCAGCCCTGAGCAATGGGCTGGCGCAGTGGGCTCGGTGCAGTGTCCATGGCAGCAGTCCCTTGCAATGGCCAGTGCAGGTTGGGATGATGATCCACCCTCACAGCCGGCCCAGGGCAGGTGTGCGGTGCCCTTCCCCACAGCCTGTCTGCACAGAAGCACTTCCAGGGCTCTCTGCATTTCCCTTCCCTCACTCCTGAGTCACTCACACACCTCCCAAGGACCCACTGGGAGCTTTGAGCTGCAAGGAGTGCAAAGCTGGTCTGTCCTTCAGGAGTTGCTCTCATTCTGCCCTGAGCCAACTCTGGATTTGTGTTCATTGCAGAACTTCCTGTGTGTCTACATCATTCCTTGCAGGGCTCTGCCTTGCGGAGGGGGAACCTCCTTGAGGTACCTGGGGCTTGGCACACACTTGAGGAGTGTGTCTGTTTTAAATAGGGAAGCTTAGGAGTTTTAGATTCCTTCAAAAAATAAAATAAGAAAACCCCTCTTTGCCTGAGCGCAGCCATTTCTCCAAGCACAGCAGGTCCCAGGTGACTGAGCAGAGACAGGACGGGCTTGGGCTATGTGGAGCAAGGTTGTCCACACTGCTTCAGACCTCAAGGCACAGCTTCTCTGACTAGGCCAGACATCCTCAGGAGAGTCCCTGGGCCAATATCAGTTGCTGAATGCTGCAGTCACCTCTGCTCTAAATAGAACAATCATAAAATATACTCTTCAAAGAGGAATGTGGATTTTTTGGAAGCTCTTGCAAATAGTTTTCCATCAGTATTGTAGGAAAACTTCCTAATGGACTGCACTAGAGCAGAGGGAAATCAGGGCAGAGCCATGGTTTGTCAGGACGTGCTTGATCCCAGTGAGTCCCGTGGTGCATTTAGAGCTGAGCCCTGGAAGCTCAGGGCCTGAGAGGAGATTGCGCCAACCTAACCAGGAGTCAAAGTCCGAGGGAAAACCCAAAGTGTCTCAAAGCATGAATGGGTCCCCTGAGGTCCATCCACAACACAGACCCCTCATGGACTCGTTGGAGGAGAGAATTGGAGGCCAGGATGGCACAAACCTCTCAGAGACTCAGTGTGGGAAGGAAAAAGGGAAGTACCTTAAAAGAACTGCACTACCTTGAAGCATTAATGATCCCCATTGAGTGTTGTTACTGACAAAGAATCTCCAGGGACCAATTCCAGCTGATAATTGGAGGCCATGGTTGCACAAAGCTCTCAGGACTCCAAGGCAAAGCCCAAGTCCTTTGAAGAAGCTGCAGTCCCTGGGAGCATGAAGGAGGGCCCAGGGCCATTGCTGCCCAAGGCTGCCCAGGCCAGGAGTGCAGGGAGGCAAAGGCTCTGTGTGGGCAGCTCAGCTGCTGAGCAGAGCCTGGGCTGGCTGGAGGCAGCAGAAAGGCCAAGGCCTGAGCCCCAGCCCAGGGAAGGCAGATCCTGTCCCTGCCCGCTTGCTCAGGGCTCTGCCGGGAGCACTGGCACATGGAGGGGTGCTGAGGGCAGGACAAGGGATGGCAGTGCCCAGCCTGGCTGGGGCTGTGCCAGGAGGCCCCAGTGCCTCAGGACAAGGTGTCTCCTCCTCACAGCCCTTGGTGGCAAGACGCTGCTGGGCCCCAGGGCACCAAGGCTTGGCTTCTCCTGGCCACTGCCAGCCTTGCCAGGGCCCTTGGCCATGTCCAGCACAGCTTGTCCTGCGCTGTCCCACAGCTCTGCTGTGTCCCTGCAGGCTGCACACTCCCATCTCGCTGCCCCCGGGCCCTGCCCTGCCCCATCCAGCCCTGCCCTGCCCCTGCCATGCCCAGGCCATGTCTGCAGTCCCCCCAGCCAATGGGTGGGGGTGGGCAAGTGTTCCCGAGGGCACAGGGAGGGGACAGCTGGGCTGGACTGACCCAAGGGATCTCCCATTCCATGCAATGTCACGGTCAGCAATAAACTGAGGGAAAGGAAGGGGATAGGGCTGGCAGGGAGAGCTGTGGATGTTTTCTACCAAGACATTTCTCACACAAAACACAAAGTACACGTTCTTGATCCTGTCCTGCCAGGAGGTGGCTGGACATTGTCTGCTGATGGGAATCAGCAATAGGGGATTGATTTCATTTGTTGTTTCTTTGCTTCCACCTGTGGCCTTTGCCTTTTGAAGCCCTTGCTGAGGAGGGTGTAGAAGCCCATAAGATCAGGACCTGGTTTGCGTATCCCAAACATCAAAAACTGGATGGCTGTGGGACCAACCAAGGATTGGTAAGGACAGCCAAGACTTCTTGGCAATAACACACTGTGAGGAAGAACAGGCTGTGGCTGCAGAAGGGGCCATGCAGATAAAGGCAGAACTTTTCCAGGACAAACATCCTTGCTCTGGCTCCTGGGCATATGCAGGACATGGCCCAAGTGCAGGAATGAGAAGTGGGCATGGACTGTGGGGGGATCAACACCACCAAAGACCCCCAAAGCCTCTGAGCCATTTCCAGAAAGGTTTAGCAGAACAAACTGCACGTGATAAATCATTTGCACAGAAAGTGAGACACTTATTGCCAGGGCAGGGAAAAGTGATCAGTGAAGAGGTCCTCCCACCAAGCCCAGGCACATTTGTGCCCCAGCACCCAGGACATCCCATTGGCTGGATCAATGCTGGAACCAGGACTGGGGATCTCCTCTCTCTCTAATTTCCTTTCTCTCTGCCCCTCTGATTCACATCTCTGTGTCTCTCCTGTCTGTGTCTCTCTTCCCTTTCACCTTTCCTCTTGTGCCTTTATACAAAACATACTGACATGCCCTTTTATAGCTCAGGGACTGACATCCCAGTTTCTATGCCAAATGCATAATGAATTAATAAAACTTTATAGGCCTTTGTGGACTCTCTGAGCTTTTTAATTTCTTTCAGCCACGAGCATCTACAAAACATGGGTGTCTCCTTTGCCTTAAGTTTGGGAGATCACAGAGAGAGAGGGAGAAAGAGGCTCGCTGGGCCCCTGATGGCCGCACACATTTAACCCGCCAGTGTTGTTCGGCTCAGCTTTTCTCTAACAGGCAGCATTAACCAGATGCAGCTGCGCAAGGGTTTCCAGCAATTTGGCATCATCCACAAAGGACTTGGAAGTGCATTTTGTCCCATGGCACAGGGAATATATGAATATTCCATTGTAGTCAAGGGCTGGTCACTGCGGGATGTCACCAGGGTGTGGCTGCCAGGAGGACTCTGTTCCATGGACAGCATTTGACCCTCATTGTTCAGCCAAATTCCCACTCACCCCATGTTCCATTCCTTCAGCCCATCTCTCTCCAATCTGGCTTTGAGGAGACCCAGCAGACCATGTCACAGACCCTGCTAAGGTCTGGGCAAACAACATCCCCTTCTTTTCCTTCCCACGTGGGTTCTGCCGTCCCTGCCTTGTGCTGCCAGTGCGTGGAATGGCTGCAGGAGGATTTGCCACATCCCCTTCCCTGCTGAGCCTGACCAGTCTGTGACTGTACCCATCCCCTCCCTGCCTTGTTTGCAGACTGGTTCTATGTCTGCCCTTCCCAAGTGCCCAGGACCCTCTGGGATGGCTCTGGCCTTTCCAGGGGCTTTGAGAGAGGTCTCACAGTGACACTGCCCAGCCTTCTCAACATCCCTGACACCAAAGGCCTCTGCCACATCCCTCAGTTCCAGGTCAGTGCCCAGGGCATGGCACAGCCCTGTCCAGGTCCTCAGGGTGGTTCAGAAGGGAGGCAGCTGTGACTTCTCCCTGCAGACCCACCGCTCTAATGTCCCTCTGTGCAGTCCATGGCTGTCCTGAGCATTTCCCCTGGAGCCTCCCTGCCCTGGATATTTCTCTCCATGCAGCCCTCAGCACATTGCAGGAAAGAATTTAGGTGGTTTCCCAGAGGATGATACTCTCTGAGTTGTGAGAAGCGACGTTCACTTTTAAGGATTTTAAAGGTTTACTAAAAACTTTAACAAAATACAACAAAGGTCTGAATAAGGAAAAAGGACGGTGCAATGCTGGGAGTTGGCAACCCCGGCAGCCATGAGCTCATCTAGAAATTGGCTGCTCCCATTTTTGTACCCCTGGGGGTTGCCTCAGGCAACCCTGGCCCCTGCCAAGGTCTGTCAGTCGACTCTTCTTTGCTGTTCATCCGTGGAGGTTTCTTTCCTGCCACTTGATGGGAGGTGAGGTGTTGTCATGCTGCACTTCCTAGTAACAAGCTCGCCCTTTTCTCAAATGTTTTATGCAAAGCCACAGGTACGCACCCTCCTTCCTCATGCCTGGACTACTGAGGCCCTCTCTTGGCAACTGTACGGGCTGGGGAAGATGGACTATGGGGAGAACAGAGGACATCTAAACAACAAATCACAACAATGCAACTATAAGTCAATAAACTTTCCTTAACATACATATAATATTAATCTCTGAATTGCAAGAGCCAACCATTGCATTAGGCATTTCTAACAGAGTGAAGTGGCCTCAAGGCACTGTTTGTGCTACTGGAATTGTGCCACCCCCAAGTGCTGATGATGGTTTTCATAGTAAAAGGGTTTTTAAATCCTGGGGATTTAGGGTTAAAAGGAAAATTAAGCTTAGTAAGCCCTGGAAAAAAAAAAAACCTAGGTACATGTAGGCCTTGTACCTTGCTAGAACTGCACCTGTGTAGCTAGTACATGATAAATGATATACTTGTTAGATGTGATGATTGTTTAGTAACTAAATATAATTACTGTTTAATCATAAGAATAAAAATGAGAAACTGTGGTCAGGGGCCTCAGAAAGATCATGAGAAACTCATGCTTGAATAAAGTCAATGTATACAATAGAACAATATAAAGTTAATCATTAATATGTAAGTTATATAATGATAGAATATAAAATAAATTCAGCTCAAAAGCCATGTGAAGTCAGATTTGGGTCTGTATCCCTGATTCCCAGAGCTCTCAATAAAAGCGCCTGCATATAATCATATCCCATGATTATGTGTGTTCCTGAACGCTGACAATCTGTTCTATGGTCCTTATCAAGTCCCCCCTTTTCCTGAGACACACTTCCGTATGGGAACTAGTTTCTTAATACTTATATTTCATTTTGCAGCATAGGAAAACTTTGTTTTCTAACATGTTTTCTAATATGTCTTCTTCTGCACTCTTGTTGGCTAAATGTTTCCCCAATTCCAGTTTGGTCTTATCCACTTGGTGTGCTCTGCAATGCCTGATGGCAACTTCCTCTGGTTTCTGGATACTTTCAAGTGAACCCAAGATTTGTTCTCTGTTTTTGATCGGAGCTTTGATATGTCAAAAGGTCTTTTTCTTTCCAGAAGTCCCATGTTCATGTACCACTCCAAAGGCATATTCTGAATAATTTCAAATGTAAACTAATTTTCCTCTACTCGATTCCAAAGCTCAAGTGACTGAAATTAGTTCTACTTTCTGGGCTGAAACATTAGAGAGGAGTGCTCCCAATTAGATTACATCGGGTTGTGGAGTCACTGCATATCCAGATATTTGGATAGGAAGTCTAGGGGCCTGGTGCTCTGACAGACCAGCTGCTCCTGCTGCCTGCTCTGCCTTTGGCATCTGCTCTACTGAGGGTATGGCAGCTGCAGCAGGATTTCCTGTGGCAAGAGGTACCACTGCTGACATAGCCCTGGGACTCCAGGGGCCCGTGGCTGTGCCCTCCAGCACAGGGGTGTCACCCACAGCAGGGCACGGGGGGAAGGTGAAGGGCATTAGAAGGGAGAGAAACCAGCGTCTAGGGACTGTGTGAGGGAAATAACAATTTATTTCCTTTTCCTTGAATAAAGAATTGCAAGAACCCTGCTAGAGCTGCTGGGGGATTGGCCTCTTGCTGAGGCCCCTCCTCTTTTTGGGACACCATGTCCCCCACGGGCAAGGGGCCCCTGTTCTAGCCAGGAGCAGAGGTGCTGTGCCTTCTGCCCCGGGCAGAGGGACCTGCTGCTGTCACCACCTCTGGCCACAGGTCCTCCTGATACTGGTCCTGCCCTGCAGGGATGGGCACAGGTGGGGAGTGGCAGTGAAACCCAGGGCAGGGGCTTTAACATGGACTGCTCTCAATGAGTCGTTGAGAAATTACAGTTTTCCTTTTTCTGCCAACCAAGGCTGTCAGTATTTCTGTGTTTGCATTAGTGAAAAGGGTTAGGGTTAGGGTAGAGTGTGGGTTTAGGGTTAGGATAGGGCGTGGGTTTAGGGTTAGGGTTAGGTTGGAGTGTGGGTTTGTGGTTAAATGGAGAGTAACGTGGTGTTTGCATTCAATTGATTTTAATTTTTTCTTTCATGGTATTTTGCATGTGAAAAGTCTGACAATCAAGGACATATTTTTGGAATCTGCTATCTTTGCCCTTGATACTAGCTGAGTGACCCTTCAGAACTAAGGGAAAGCAAGAACTCTTTTGGCCATTTTTTAGAGGGAGAAAACACCAAACCCAAACCTGTTTACTGAATCCTCTGGAAAATCTGACTTATCCAGGATTAGGATATTTCATTAGGAATGTATCAATTTTCTGTTTGTCATTCATTCAGACACCTGTGAAGCCAGAGCAGTAATGCTCTCTTTAATGATTTAACACAGCTGATTGCCATTAAATCACTTGAAATTATGGCCTCAACTTTCAATGATATTTTGAATATGAGAATTTCCATTTCAGGGAGGAACAGAATGCATTTGCACAGTCCCAGTATGGGTGGATTTTTTTCAACACACAGATTCTCTCATTTCCCTTTCTTTAGCCTTAAGCATTAAAGTCAACCATCTGCTTTGGAAATGCAACTCGAATGTAACTCTTTCTACTATTTTGCTTAACTTATTTTTAGAGGCTGAAAGCATTCAGTTATAATTTGCTTAATAGAATTCTTAGTCACTGTGGGACTGGTAAAAGATCACAGAAATTTCTCCCATCATAGATTAAACAATATTTTAAAACACTATTTTAAAGACTATTTATCAATATTTAATTTTTGCTTTCTGTGTAACTTTTTAAAATCTGTACTTTAAAACAAGTATTACCTAGCAGGTTTTCAGTTCAATTACAGCAGTTGCTTTTCAGCAGGCTAATTTTCCTGTAGGACTAGACAAGGAAAGTAACTTAGGAAATTGATTTTTCCACATTGTTGCAATGGAGGAATGGTATTCCCCAGTTTTGTGCTCACCCTGATACAGCTCAGACCATGTGCCACTCACTGACTTCCCCACCACTTTTCCTGTGGCAGGAGGAGAGAAGAGCACAAGTAGGTAAAGATCACAGGTTGAGCTAAGAACAATTTACTAGAAACAGCAGTGAAAAAACCCCCACCAATGGTAATAACAACACTAAAAGGAGAGTGTACAAGAGGTGAACGAGTCACACATGATTGTTCACCATACAGAACTGGGCACACCCCACGATTTACGGCACACCGGCGGAGGAAGAACAAGCCCCTTCCATTTCCCCCTGCCACGTGGCAGGTGATATCCAGTTACCCCAAGGTCCTGGCCGTGCTCCTCCTGGCTGCTGCAAAAATTACCCCTGTCCTGGCCGGATCCAGGACACAGGATCTGCCCTGCGGGTCCTGGCTCTTTGTCTGGGTGGGAGCCCCCCATGGCATCTGCCTGGCAAAAGGGACTTCAGGACAACCTATGACTTATGGACATTCCCCCTTCTGCCCCTGTCCCTGCTCCCTTTTTGCCTCCAGAAAACTTTGAACAGAAGTAGCACTTAGGTGCAGTTCTGCACATTCGGAACTGGCAGGAAGGTGACCCACATGTCACTCTAGGCACACAGGCAGCAAGGACAAAGAAAGTTTTTGAGGGGCCTGGGTCTCAAGGTCTTTTGCTCCAGGAGTACCACCTGTTACTTTCAGATTCTGCTCAGGCATAACCAGTGACCTTCTTTTTGTTCTACACAAGACATAACCATGTGTGGCACATCAACTGTCACTTTTTTCCCCATTTATTTTCAAGTATATCCTATCAATCAGGACCATGGTGGCTCCTGCTCTGAGGTGCATTGGCCATTCCTGTAGTACATTATTTGGTTGTCTTTTGAGAAATAGGCTCAAAATACCACAGGGTTACTTCCTTCACTCCCATTCTTTGAGCTAAAGATGGAGTTATTTTGCAAGGCAAAGGCACTGACGTATGAACAGTGCAAAGGGGTCAGTCAAACCTGGTTACTCCTGAGCAGGGGTGGTCATCAATAACCTTTAAAATATATAGAAAGGCTGTTGGGCATTCTGGAGTCCAGTGTAACACCTCCATGGATTCCTTCCATGATTCATACACAGGCTTTTCCAATAGTTCATAACTGGGGATCCATAATCAACAGCATCCAGTCATTCCCAAAAAGGGACACAGATGTGGGCTCTGGTGTTTGACAAATTGCTTCCTCCCTTTCTTTCCCCAAACTTTCTTTCCCTTGTGAGTGGGGCAGCCAGGAGATCAGACATGGGTAGATATAGACATGGTCTTGAAAACAAACACAAGATGTCATTGAAAATGTGCTTTGGATGGTAATATTCAACACATTCTCAACTACATGCTCTTCTTCTCTCTCCCTGTAATGACTGGACAACACTTATTTTTGGTGCCAGCCAACTTAATTCAGACATAATCTTGGGCATGGGGAGAATGACAATAAAACCATCATAAAATGAGTATAAAATGTTTATCTACATGTGTCAGTAACTTCAATGGCCAGCTGCAGTCAGCACAATTATCAGCCTGTAATTGTGCTCAGGGCCAGTGTCTTGGTTCAACAAGACAGGAGTCTGTGAAAGAGGGCAAAGCCTCCTGTGCAATGGAGAACGGCAAACCCCCCTCCCTCTGAATTACCAGGATCTTTAAATTAAAAGGCTCTCAGGCAAAGATGTGGGAATGGGAGTAACAATTCTTTACTAGGAGAAAACTAGACAACAATTTAAAAAGGCAAATGCAATCGGTACAAACAAAAACCAGTGAAAAAGTCCAGAACCTGAGGAGTCGGGGTGCCAGTAGTTCTGCTGGGACAATTGCTCCCCTTGCAATGGTTGATGAGTTGCAGCTGAAGTGGTGATCTTTAGAAGGGTATAGTTTTCCTTTGAAGATCTGGTGGCAGTGGGGCCGGTCTTCCTCTGTGCCGGGGTTGCCTCCGAGCTCCGCCACCGCCACCTCAGCGCGCTCCGGCTGCTTCGCTGCAAGTGCCGCCGAAGAGAGCTGCTTCCCTGGGAATCCCGCGAAGAGAGAGAGCCAGCTGCCTCTCTCCCCAAAAGCTACCCCTTTAAACCATAATAGAGTGCTTGGCTTCCCCCTCTGGGTGGGACCACTCACAATAGGATGGTGTTACATTTACCAGCCCGGCAGTGAGTCAGTCAATAGTGTATAAACAAACCATTGCCTCTACGGGGCAAACCATTGTCTCTGAGAGAGATGACAAAAACCTGTCCAACCGGTTTGCCTTCAACAGATGACAAATAGAATACAAGCTTATCTTACAACCCAGGACAGCCAGCGTGGGCCTTTCCATGTCAGCTCCTCCTGCACAGCACATGGGGGCCTGGGCATGCTGCTGGCTTGTTTCCTTTTAGTAGACTGGGATGAGGAAAGGTCGGGGGGTTTTGTCAAAGAGATGATATTTGAGTGACTGTGCATGTGCTGGAAGCCTCACAGACTGACTGGCCCATGACAGGATGGCCCAGTGCTGGGGGGGCTGCACCTTGCTGCCCTGGTTAGGGGTGTTAAGCTGCTCCATTGCCTCAGAGAGAGCCAAGTGCAGCACTTTTGTGCAAAAAAAAACTTTATTAGCCCTGGTTTGCAAAGCTACTGCAGCAACTGGTGTGGCCAGAGCAGCCCTTTCTGCACTTGGAAATGAGCTGAGTCAGTCATGGGCTAAGGCAGGGCATTCCCCATGTGTGCACATTTGAACTCCCTGTGCCCCGACTGTGTCACGTTCCGCTCCTCAGTGACATCCCGCCCAGCCTGGAACATGGAACTCCCCGTTTCCAAGGACACGTGGCCATTGTCACCAGCACACAGCAGGACCGCTCAGACCCTTCGGCAGCTGCGGTGAGAGCGGAGGTGTCAGAGCGACAGCGAGTGTTGGTCCAGCTTAGCTGGTTCTAGCACACGTTGGTCAAGAGGCTGATCCACACACTGAGTGGAGGTAATTATTTACAGTTCTGTGCAGAAATGGGGGGCTCAGGGACAAATTGACAAAGCCAACACCACAAGAAGTACAGTGTCTTTAGTATTTCTACATTTTAGCAAAGAAAGGAATTAATGTTCATTGACTGCAAGTTCCCAAGTTCTCTTCATAATTAGTATTCTGTCTGCTGTTGGGTAATGATCCTTTCACTTCTCATGTTCATTAGTCTGCATGCTCAGTCTCTCCCTTCTTTTATGTCAATGGTTTCTGGAGCGCATGGCCATGGTCTGCCCCTGCTGGAATGGTCTTTTACCTCATAGGAGGTGATTCAGCACAGTTTCTGCAATGGCTTTATGAGTTTGTTGCTTTCCTTGGGGGTTCTGCCAGATGTCCTTGTGCCCCTAAATTCTGCATTCTTTGTGCCCACCATCAGTGGTACATCCTTCTTCCCAAGCCTTGCTAACCTCCCCGGTGTCTGAGGCAGCTGAAGCCTGTCAAGCCCTACACCTCAACAAGGCAATTCAGCCAAGAAGTAACCTGCCTTTCAAAGGCCTGGCCATCACTCCTTGGCTACTTCTTGTTGCATGGGAATAATCTCCCTTCTTGTTGATGAGCCTTGAAAGCCACAAAGGACAAACATCAAAGAGCACATTTTCCTTACTAACATTTTGCATTTTGCAGATTCTTCAGCAGGACCAGTGGCTGTGTGGGAGCCGGAGCAGCCGAGGCAGAGCAGGATGGCAGAGCTGTGGGCCTGGGCACGATCCAGAGCGTTCCCCAGGGCCCCGGTCTGCACTGCGTCCCGCAGGGCCCCCGACAGCACTGCCGTGCCCATCAGGGTGACCCAGAGGTGCCAGGACCAAGAGGTGAGGGGCAGGTGTCGGGCTCTGCGGGCTGCCAGCGGGTGGGGGCTTGGCCATGGTGTTGGTGTCAGTGCTGCTGACCCCACGGGACCTGTTGGGCAGGGCTGGGGCCCCACTGGTGCTCCAAGGGCCCCTTTGAGGCAGCTGCCCGGGGGAAGCCACTCGCAGGGATGACACGGAAGAGGTGCCAGTGGAAGGGGGAAGTTCTCTGATGGATGTGTTTCTCAGGGATGACACTGAGGAGGTGCCAGTGAAAGTCAGATGTTCTCAATGCTGGGACACTCAGGAAATTCATGCTCTGGGCATGGCTCTTGGGCAAAATGCATGGATTTCTCATTGCTCCATGTTTGCACTGCACTCACCAAACATGTCAGGATAAAGGAAACTCTCTAACTGTATTTTTTAGCATTAGGAATAACCATTTCTTTATTCTCAGCTGTGATGCATAGTGGAGAACTCCAGCCACATGCACACCATTTACAAAGCTATTCCAAACAAAGAAATTTCAGCATTTTTTGAAAACAAAAAAATTAATCCTCATTGGTTCCAAATTACATAATTTCTTCAATTAAGTAATATTCTATCTTCTCTTTGGTATTGATGTCTCCCTTCTGGTGGTAATTCATTCACATCTTTCAGTCCATTCATCATAGCTTTTTAAATTTTATAACAGACAATTTTGCCTACAGAATGAACCAGTTGGATGGCAGTAGTTATTTTCGTTAAAAAATGTACTTAGGCTGATGAACATTTTAGTGATTTTTAACCTCCCGCAGAATGTGATACATTCTGTATTAAATTATGAGATCGGCCAAGCAACACAAATTTTGTTATATCTGATTAACCTAGGATAAACTGCTTCCATTTCACAGCTGCCAAGAATTGCATCTAGAGCTGAGGACAAGAGCAAGGGTTTTCATGCATATTGCGAGTCAAAATTCACCTTATGCAGATTAAATTCTTCTTGGAGCTGACTCCAAGATGTGCTTCCTTAGTACCAAATAAGTCTCGGCATCAGGTCGTGTCCAAAATTCTTAACTTTTTGTGAACCACTCTCACCTGGATTGTTAGCTGAACACTGGCCAGTTCAGTTGTACTCAGGTGCTTGATTTCAAGGGAAGCCTGTGCCTATAAATTCCAGAACTGGGAAAGGGTGACTTGCTATTTGAACGCTTGGCTGCGTTAGAGGCCAGGTGAGGGTTGCTCTCTCAGGGCAGTTCTGTAGCCTGCTGCTTGCAGAGGGAGAACTGTGTCAAAGCAGCCCTTTCTAGTGATGTGACAGCAAACCTTCACAAATACAGCTCTTGTTTAAAACAAAGGGCATCGTTAATCAGCAGTAATGGAGAGAAGGCTGAAGTTTTTACAGAAAATATCTTTTTCCTTTTAGCCAAATGCCAGGGAGGCATCGCACAATGGAAGTGCACAGAATGTCAACTTGTATAACCCAGCTGGAGGTATGATTGCCTTTCACATTTTGCTCAATGTCTGTAAGATTTTCAACTTGGTAATTCATTTTTGCAGCATATTCTTGGGACAGGGGAATCTCTTGTGTTCAGAGATCTCAACTGGAGGTGGTATGCCCTCAGGTCAGCCTTGTAGTCTCTTGTCACTGCACTTAGCCACTGGTTTGTTTTTGCCCTGTGAAAACCTGCTAGTCCTTCCTTGTTGGCATATTGGTTGATGGGATGCAACTTGGAACATTGAGGTCAAGGTTTAGACTACTCCTAAATTCACAGCCTTGGTAGCTAAGGTTTTGCTTTTGGAGTATCTAGGCACTGTCATTATCCTTTAAATTTAAATGGGTAAACTTATGCAACCTTGAGAATGTTGCATAGAGAATTTCATAAGGTCAGTGTGGGAAACTTTGCTTGATTTAATTTTTTTCTCTCGGTCATTAATACATGAGTGTTGAAACAACACTGTGTTGGGTTCTTTTCAAGGAAATTGAAAGGAAGATATTGATGTCATCTTCCCCACGGATTCCATCATTTTCCCCAAAGCACAATGTGCTTAGGTGATGTCATTTGTTATTAATCTGTTCTCAATGCTGTTTCCCCAAGGAACCTGGCTTCAGGCAGACTCGAGGTGCACATTCCCCTTACAGGCACTCAGTGGTGCTGCCTGCAGCAGTGAGCTGAGCCAGGTACAGCCAGCTGCCCTGAGAAAAGCAGGCTCTCACCTGGCTGTGGCTGCAGGCACCTGCCAGCTGGGACTTCCCTGCCACTGCAAGTGCAGCTCTTGCTCTGCCTTAGCCTACTGCAGAGCATTTTAAACTAGCGCCATGGTGGCTTTTTGCAGAGACAAAACTAAACTTCACATTTCTCATTGGGGACATTCTGTTTTGCATGTGAATGATGATTTGTGTGATTCTTGGTGGTGGTCTGCACAGATCCTAAGGGAATATTTAGCATTCGGTAACTGGGGTGTGAGGACTGGCAGTAGTGAGACAATTGTGGAACTTGGCACCGCTTTGGCTTTAGGCTGGCACAGAGAAACTTAGGTGAGACAGGTCTGGTTGCTGCTAGGGTACAGGGTGCCTTTGCAACATGCTCCATGCTGTACCAGTTAGGGACTGGGCTTTGTCACAGAATCAGAGAATCAGAATCAGACTTGGAAGGGATCCACAAGGATTTGCAAAGGCAGCTCTGTCCCCAGGAATCCCACCAGGTGCCTGTGAAACTTGTCCAAATGTTTTCCGAGCTCTTGTGGACTTGGGACCATGAGCAGTCTTGTGGGGAGCCTGTCCCAATGCCTGATCACCCTCTGGGTGAAGAACTCTTACCTAATTTCCATCTTAATGCTTGCTTATGGCTTCAGGTAATTTTCTTTAGAAGTCATTCAGGGATATGGTTTTAGGAGGTTTTTTGTTTAAATGCTGTGGGAAGTTTCTCTATCCACATTGGATTGAACTTCTCAACACATTAGCAGTGTCTACACTCGACAACTGGCATGTTCACTGTGTTCTAAATAATTGAAGCATGTGATGTTTGTGCAATTAGGTTTGCAGACAAATATCAGAGAGGCATGGTCCAAGGAACAGGAAGTGGAGAAAGGCATTAAAAATTTGAGCTACATTGAAAGACTGAAGGAGCGTGTCAAGAAAGGTCAGTCCCTGTGTGTGTGACGGAAGAGACAGAGCTCCCGGATTTCTCACCAATATGCATCAAGTCTCCATCAGCCACTAAGCAGGAGTTCCTGGTTTCAAAACAGTGCTTGCTGTGTCATATCCCCTCCCTTGACCTGCTGGCCATGCTTGACCTGATGCAGCCCAGGACACGGTTGCCTTTCTGGGCTGCCAGCACACGTTGCCAGCTCATGCCCAGCCTCTCATCCACCAGCACCCCCAAGTCCTACCCACCTTCATCCCAGGCTCCTCATTCCATCCCAGCATCCATGCCCAGCTGGGATAGGGCATGTCCCAACCCCAAAGATGCAGCACTTTGCACTTGGCCTTGTTGAATCTGATGAGGTACCCAGGGCCCTACTTGCCAAAGTTCTCCATGTCCCTCTGGATGGCATCCCAGGCCTCTGGTGTTGTCAAACTTGCCAAAGAAGCATTTAATCCCACTGTCCATATCATTCTTGACATAGCTTAGTGCTTGAGCTTACAAACTGGAGAAATCAAATGAAAACCACCATGCATATAAAGAGTTTTTCATCAATACCTCACCTCCAGTACCACTCCTTCACAAGACATTTTTAATGTCTGTTTCTTCCTAGTGCTTTACTGTCTGGATTT
This sequence comes from Lonchura striata, assembly GCF_050655825.1. Lineage (NCBI taxonomy): Eukaryota > Metazoa > Chordata > Aves > Passeriformes > Estrildidae > Lonchura > Lonchura striata. The sequence continues at coordinate 3,709,304 of NC_140734.1, read as the reverse complement.
GTACTGATCTATAAATTCTGAACAAATAGAGTTTCAACAGTCTCGGTACATCCTTTTGCATTGACTACCTTGCTTCCTCCCACTCCCCATTTGACAATTTGTTTTCTGTTTTTTTCTTTACTGAGATGAAAATACCAGAGCTCAGGAGAGCCCCACACAGCTCTCCAGATCTTGTGCCCGAGAGGAAGAGAACGATGCCCATGAACCCTGCAAAATACATCCGGAGACTTTCCAGTGCTGTTTGTCAACGACCCATCAGAGACAGGGTGATTCATTTACTAGCTCTGAAGAATTACAAGAAGTCAGAGCTACTCGCCTGCTTAGAGAGAGAGGGAGTTGTGGAAAAGGACAAGGATTCCCTTGGAAAGATCCTTCAGGAGGTGAGATCCTGGAGCTGCTGCCAGCAATGCTAACTCTTAGCAGTCTTACTTCAGGGTTTCAAATAGAATCTAATGGGAAGTTTAGGAAATGCTCTTTGTTTGCATTTTTCCATCCATTTTACCCAGTTTCCACCCAACTGCAAGTCCATGTGACAAAAAGAAAGAAATCTTCAAAACTTTGGAGGCCTTGTTGCTGTTTTTCTAGAATAGCTTACAATGTAAATTCTTTGTAAATTTGTTGCTTCTCATGCATTATTTTAATCCTCCCTCTTTTCCTTGCACTGGTAAACTGCTTCATGAAGTAACTTCAAAGGGTGAAACCCTCAACTGGGTGAAACATTTCACTGAGGTCCTTAAAATATCCTGGGACAAGTTTCAGAGGAGAGAATTTTGGTAGCTGCATAGGGCAGTATTTCATTTGAAGGGACTTGGTGGCCTCTCAATGGTATTTGCTTCTACTGGGCTCTGTGGGGATTGCCTTCCAGGGAAGGGTGTTCCAGGCAAATCCTACATGATAAAGATGGTGGCCCAACTTTGAACACAGAGTTTCGTTGCTGTTGTGTGCATTGAGTCTTTGACTTCCTTGGCACCTATTATTTCTCATAATTTTCCAGTTGTCTTTTTAGTGCCACTGGTATTTCTTTATTACAGCCATTCATATGATTCACATGGACTGAAGGATGCAGTGGTTGTTTCCTTCCTTTTTCAATATTCCCCATCAATGTAGGCTGTTGCTGAATTATGCAAGCATTAACATATCAAGTAGCAATATTTCCTTTTGAGCTACGAAAAAGGTGATGATAAGATTTCAAAGCTCAGCTCCTTAGAGGGTAAGAGATGAAAAAAATGTCTCCTTTCTTTTTATTCCTGTTGATGTTTAAGGAGATTTTGAAGGAGTATTTTCTTGTTTGCAGTGTGAACTGCCTGGAGATACTGGTTTGCATTCTGAAAGGGCTGTGTGACCAGCACTACATCCTGAAAACTGTTATTCACATTTCTCTTAACTTCACAGGGAGGTGGTGTTGTGTTTTGCTATACATGAAAAACCAGTAGGGAGAACTTGCTGACCTCTTCTATAGTGTACCTTGATTCTCAAAGCTGCGTTAAAGGTGAAAAAATCTGGATCCCTGGTGCAGGGAGAGGTTTTCATAGTGTCCATTTCCTCCATGCTTGCAGCAGTTTGGCATTTACTTACATCCAAATTTCTACAGCCCAAATGGACCACACCTCTTTAATATTGCTGCCTCTTACATGACAGCTGCTTTGTTCTTCACATCAAACAAAAGGCCTGGAAAAACGGTGCATGATTTTCTTTTCAGCTTTGCTTTAGCTTTGTACTACCAGTTTTACATCTGTAGTCTGCCTTTAGGTGTAATGAATATTGATGTTTTAAATGTCTGCCCGTAGGTAGCCAACCTGGATGCAAATGACAATTCTTTCAGTCTGAAGGAACATTTCTTCAAAGACATTCAGGTTGATTGGCCTGGCTACAGTGAAAGAGATAGAAAGACATTGGAGGTGACCCTTTTTCAGTAAGTTCAGCCAGGACAACAACCATTTCAAAAAAACCTTCTGGGAAATGAAGGTCTGTTTTTGCACTGAGGAAAGAACAATGACTGCTGATATTTTTGCCTTGTAAGCTGAAATGCTGGACCATCCTTACAGAAAAACAGCTCCATCTCCACATGCCACCAACACCAGCCAGTCACTGTCTCTGGGACCTTCTGAAAGAAATACTCCACTGAGAACTGCTCAGGTATTTTGTGAATTTTTAAACATTCCCTACCATATATGATGTTTTATCCCACTTGCTCGTGGTGTCCAAGCTGTGATATGAAGCAGTAGTGCTGTCTGTACATCATATAAACCTGAAGTGTGTACTTCTAACAGGATTCCTGTATACTTTTCAAGACGGTTACAATGTCAAAGCCTGCAACAAGCTTGCACCCATGATTTGTTTCTCATGGTGCATAGGAAACTCTGCTAAGGACAAGATGTGGACATGGTTTTGGTACCTAGCTGTGTCTGTGAAGTGTTCTTGATGATATGGCAGCTCTAGTACCTAAATCATGCATGGTAATGCCAGTGCTACTGTTTGAAGAGAAACCTTAGGGAAGTCTAGCATAAGGACAAATTCCAGTACTGAGGCATTTGTAGGAACCTTGTTTTTCTGTCCTAAGCAGCATTTAGGCTCCCATTTTGATTCAGGCTATCCCATGTGTGAGGAGGGGACTCGGAATCATTAGGGAATACCTTGGACTTGTCAGGCTTAACACCAAGAGATGGCCAATACAAGAGGGCAAGGAAAATGTTTTGAAAGGATCTTGGAAAACACTGCATACAAGGTATATTTTCTATACCTTAAAGAATTCTCTTTAAACAGCCCTGGTTTTCCCTAGCTCTTTTCCCAGTCAGAGCAGGAAGTGCTGCGGGGCCCAGCATCCTCTTATGTCCTACCTCCATGCCTACAGCACTTGTGTCAGCAGGCTGGCACAGAGCTGTGTCTGTCAGTCCTGCTCTGAGCTGCTGATGGTGGGAGCAGTGTGTGCTTGGTAGGGAAGAGGCTGTGATCCAGGCTTTCCTCTGGAGAGCAGCAGGAATGAGACCTGCAGCCAGGTTGGGGCTTCTCTCTGTTGTTATCATCTCTGCACTGGACATGCTGCGATCAGCACCGCACCGGCGGCTTCTTGGGGCCGCTTTAGTGAATCGTGTGGCTGTGTGACAGCAAGAGTTGAGTGTGTTCCTGGTGTGTCTAAGCAGAAATAGGGAGCAAGATAAAACCAGCCTGAGCTCCTCATTTTGGGTGAGCCTTTGATAGAGGTGCTGAAGGGAATGTCTTTCTCCCAAAGCCATTTAGCTACAGAGTTGGAGGAGAACTTGCTGAATACTCAGGTGAGAAAGTAAGAATGAAATAGAGAACATATTGAGCTGCAGCACCTACTTGTATGACAGGCCATTTTAGGTAAGAAAGGTGTGTGTTCAACCATTGCCAGGCCAGAAATGCTGCTTTTTCAGAGCAAAACTAATTGGCATCATCTTTGCAGAAACGGCCTCTGGCTTCTGCCTTTATCAATCCTGTGATGACCAAGAAGCAGAGGACTGACCAAGAGCCCAGTGGTATCCAGCCAGCACCTGGTGGCCGCTCTCCTTCTTCCTTGGACCTGCCTTCCACATCCTGCTCAACTCTGAACCTGTCTCCAAGTGTCAGCTCCATTTCCACATCCACCCGTCAGCTACAAGAGAAAGATAAAATTCGGATTCCATCTGGAATCCCTGCTCCTCTCAGGGTGCAGGGGAAGACTCCCAGTTCCAAAGGTGAGAAAACAGAGTTAGACAGGGGGAAAAAATTCCATCCTTTGGATTTCGATAAAATGCTTGCCATGAGCAACGCCAAAGACATGAGCAGAGAGTGCAGGACACAAGCAGAAAAGGAGTCACACAGTCCAAGTGCAAAGGGTATTAAACTGATGGACCACTTTTAGATATGCTTCCATTTCATTTTTTACTGGATATCTGTATGTTTTTTTTAATCATATAGAGCCTCCCATCCATCGGCACCTCCAAGTCCTCCCCACCTTCATCTCCAAGCCTGTCTTGGTGTCAGGGAATGTCCCAAACCCAAAGATGCAGCCCTTTGCACTTGGCCTTGTTGAATCTGATGAGGTTCCAAAGACCCCACTTCTTGGTCCTTCCAGACGGCATCCCATGCCTCTGGTTTGGGCAAACTTGCTGAGGGTGCACCTAATCCATTCTAGAGGATGCACTTGCTGAGGGTGCACTTAATGTCATTCTAGACATAGCTGAATGCTTGAGCTTACCAACTGAGAAATCATATAAAAGCAAAATGCATAAACATAGTTTTCCATAAAAACTTCCCATCCAGTATCACTCCTTTACCAGCTTTTAATGACTGTTTCTTTTTAATCCGTTACTGTTTGGATTCTTGGAGATCTGTAAATGATGGGCAAATAGAGGCTCAAAAGTCTTGGTACATCCTTTTGAATCAACTTCCTTGCCTTCTCCAAACCTCCAGTCTGAACTATTTGTTTCTGGTTTTCCCTCTCTTTAGGTGAAAAAGCAGAGGTCAGAGGAGCCCAACAAAGCAGTTCAGGTCCTGTGCCTGAGAAGAAGAGGATGATGTCTGTGAGACTTGCAGACATTGACTGGAGCGGTTGCGCTGCTGTTTACGGCCGACCCTACAGGGACAGGGTGATTCATTTACTTGCTCTGAGGGATTACAAGGAGCCAGAGTTACTTGCTCGGCTGCAGAGAGATGGAGTCAGGCAAAAGGACAAGGATTCCCTTGGAAAAATCCTTCAGGAGGTGAGATTGTGGAGCTTGTGCCAGCACTTCTTCCACCATGCTATTCTGCTGCTCATAATTTTACTAATTCCTCACATGTTTAAATTAGAGACTTTTCCAATACTCATTTGAGTTAAGTTCTACTGGGATGTCTTTCTCATAGGCTTTCTTAAAATGCACACCCATTGAAAGATGCAGTAGATTCTTCCTTCCTTTTTAAATATTCCCCATCCACATAGGCTTTTGCTGAATAATGCAAGCATTAATATATCAAATAGGAATATTTCCTCTTTAGCTAGGAAAAAGCATTTTGGAACCTAGTCAAAGGACTCAAATTCAACATGGATACATTTTCAATTGATCCTACGGTGACTTTAGGGAACTGTTTCCCTGAACCTGTGAGGTCTGTTGCTGTGTTTGCCCAGGGCAGTGGCAGGGATTTTTCACCCTGAAGACATTCACAATATAATGAGAGCCACATTTTGCCATCCCAACTGAAGTAGCCCATTTAGGTTTCTGTAGTTTGCATATACAGGTGTAATGAACATTTGTTTTCCAAAATGTCTGCCTGTAGGTTGCAGACCTGAATGCAAAGGATAATTCCTTCAGTCTGAAGGAACATTTATTTCAAACCCTTCAGACTGATTGGCCTGGCTACAGCAAAACCGAGAGAGCGAATTTGACGTTAATACTTTCGAGGTAAGTTCAGTCTTTTGGGGAAGGAAAAGAGCCTTTTCAGAAGAAAGCCCTGGGAAATGAAGCCTAGGTTCTTAGAATATGCTGAGGCAGCAGGGACCTGCCAGGATCCTGGCCCTGCACAGGACACCACAAGAATCACACCAGGTGCCCAAGAGTGCTGTCCAAACACTTCCTGAAGACTTGCTGCAGGGACCAATGGCCCGGGGAGCCTGTTGCAGTGCTCAAGCACCCTCTGGGGCACGAATGTTTTCCTGATATCCTGCCTAAAGCTCCCTCAACTCAGCTTCATGCTGTTTCCTTGAGTCCTGGCACTGAAGGTCTGCAAGCAAAGGACTATGACAGTTGATATTTAGGCCTTGTAACTTCAAATATTGGACCATCCTTACAGAAAAACAGCTCCATCTCAGAACCCCACCAGCAGCAGCCAAGTAACATCTCTAGGGCCTTCTGAGAGAGATGCTCCAGCAAGACCTGCTCAGGTATTTTGTGCATTTTTAACATTCTGTACTCTGTATTAAGTTTCAGCAGACTTGCTGGTGGTATAAAATGCTGGTGATGTGAATGTGCAGGGCCAGGCCTAAGCATGGTTTGCCTCAGACATTCCAAGTGCTGTGACAGGAAGGCTGTGATGAGAAGAGAGGATCCTGCAGGGGTGGAGCAGCACTGTCCTGAGCCAAAGTTCTGCTCTGCCTGAAGACTTGAGCTCAGTCCCCACCCTCAACTCATTCCCTGGAGGAGGCCTCAAAGGGCTGGCTCTGCAGGAAAAATCTCCTGTACATAAGAGGCCTCACCAGGGTGGGGCAGATGGGGCCCTCTCACTCTCTTGTCCCTCTGTCTGTCTGTCACTCTCATTGCTGACTCCAGCTCTGCACTATCCACGTGGCTGCACCAACACAGGAGCTACAGAATGGTGATATTTCCTCAGTCCCTCCTCTGCCTCTATTTCTCTCCTCCCTCACTCTGCCTGGGCACACAGGGCTGTCCTGTTCTGCTCCATCCTCAGTTTGGAAGTTTGCTGTGGGTGTGGGGAGCTTGTGGCTCTGTGTTGTGCCTTGTGAGTCAGCAGCTGTGAGAAGGTCCTTGGGAGGAGCTGAGAGATGATTGAAGGGCACTGAGCAACAGTGAGGGCTTGTTGGTAACCACTTGTGACACTCTCCTACAAATTCAAGGGCTTGTTAGCCAAGAGCTTTTGAGTCTGCACAGCAGGTAGCCTGCTGGATTGAAGACAGCTGCTCCTAAAAGCACAAGAGTTTCTTGACATGTGGCTGCTGTCTTTGTTCATCCTGATGAGAATTCACAACCAACCATCACCCCCTGTACTCCTGGATTCTAAGAGTGAAGCACTAATCTCATTTTTAACACATAAAACTCTAGCCAGGTGCCTCTTCAGTAAATCATGTGGATGTTTGACAGCAAAAGCTGAGTCTTTTCCTGGTGTGTGCAAGCAGAAATTGGGACCTAGATAAAACTTACTGGACCTCCCCTTTGGGGAGGCTTTGCTGGAGCTGCTGAAGGGAGTGTCTACTTCCCAAAGCCTTTTAGCAGTAGACTTGGAGAAGGACTTGCTAAGTCCTAAGATGAGAAGCCCGAAATGCAATAGAGCAGATATTTACCTGGAGGTCCTCCATGTTTGACAGGTCTTTTTATTTAAAAAACATGTGTTTTCAACATTTGCCAGTTCACAAATCCTGCTTTTGTAGAATGGGAGCAAAACCTGATCCGGGTCAGAGATTAATTAACTGTTTTGTTATTGTTGTAGAGACGGCCTTGGGATGCTGGCTTGACCAGTCCTGCAATGAGCAAGAAGTGGAGGATTGAGCAGTAGCTCAGTTACCTCCAGCCAGCACCTGGTGGCCACTCTTCTTCCTGGGTGATGGCTGTGACATCCCATTCTACTTCCTACCTGTCTCCAAATGTCGGCTCCATTTCCCCTGCAACCTTTAGGCTCAAGAAAGACACAAATTTCTGAGTTCTACAATGATAGCACTCGTGTGTTGAAGACTACCATGTCAAAAAGGATGTGAAGAGAATTCAGGAGGCTGAAGCAGTAGTGTCCCTTGGATCTCAATGAAGGTACCAACGTGCAGCTTTTCCTAACTCCAGTGTGGATAATAATGGAGTAAAGATTTGATGATAAAGAGAAGACTCTGCATGAATTAAGGTGCAAGAAAGACCATATTCCAGAGTCAGTAGTACAGACATTATTAATAGTAAATGTCAGCTAAGGAGATAGAAAGCTAAAGGAGGAGATGGGCCAGGTGGGGAGAAGTGCTGAGATGAACACCGAGGTGGGTTAGGCCCGGATGGGCCCTCCCTTCCTGCAGTGCAGCTGCACAGGCTCAGCTGCAGCAGTGCTGCTGCATCCCCTCATCGTATTTGCAGTGCAGGAGGGGAGGGAGAAATGTGTGTGGGTGTGTGTGGTATAAAACACTGGGAATTGCTCCCAGCTTGTCTCAGAGCAGTGATGTTGGCAAGGGCAGGCAGGCTCCTGCAGCTCTGGGGCTCTGGGGCAGCTGTGGCCTTTGGAGCAGGCAGGGCCCTGGGCCCCGCTGGGTACAGCCAGGGATGCTCTGGGGAAGGCTGAGGGCAAGCCTGGCCCTGCAGGGCAGCAGTGCAGTGAGGCCTGTGCTCGGGCTCTTGCTAGCAAATGTCACTGGGCAGAGGCCAGTGGACGAAGCTACTGCTTCTCGGGAACCTCTGAAAATGTGGAAAGGCATCTGTAGTTTTATTTTCAGACTTATCCTGCACACCAGTCAGGTGCATCTGGCCTGGGATGCATCCCTGGCATATGTTGTTGTCTGTCCTTGTACTGAATTTTAACTTGTTAAAGATTTATGCCTTGTAAATATTTATCTCAGGATGGTTTGAAGTGTTTATTCCCATGTGGAATGAGTTTTTGTCATTGCAAAGAGAACCAGATCTTCAGGCCCAGAGGAGCAAAAGCTTTGGTGTGACAGTGTTGGGATGTGGCATCTATTATTCTCATTGCCACCTCATCTTGGGTTTGTATCATGAGCTTGATAAACCTCACACCTGTTGATTTGAGGGGGAAGGGATTGAAGAAGGTTTGACTCCCTTCAGTGGCTTTAAGCATTAATGAGTTTTGCTCTCTTTAGGAGCTGCTGTGCTTTGGGTGGTTGTTGTTGTTGTTGTTGTGTTTTCAGACTTGTCTAGAGTTTGTTTTTAGGTCTGTAATACACAACAGCCTCAGTTTGCAAATTTCCCAGAAGAATGGTGGCTCACATAGAAAAATACGTCGAAAGTCAAACTGAGAGTAATTTTTTTTTTTTTACATTAATAAAACCAGACTGGCCTGGCTTGGTAGCCTCTGAGCCTGCCTCAAGGCGATTGTAAAGAAAAGGTAATGAAATTCTAAACTCTGCAGAAATGTTGACATGCCCTAATTTTCTTTTGATTTCTCCTTCCTAGGGTAGCCCCAGCTACTCTGAGATGAACAGCAGATGCCAATACCTCCACAAAAAGCTGTCCCACATTCAGCAATGAGTATCTGAATTTGGCAAGCAGCAAGTGGAGTCCTGGCACCAGTTGTCTGCTTCAGCAAAGAAGCATCTATGAATCTGGGCTGTTTTATTTTAAAAGTAGATTAAGGTTTTAGGATTCTTCAAGTTAGGATTCAGTAGATGATTATTTCTTAAAAGCATAGGATTAGTTAGCCTAAGATTACAGAATTTAGTATTGAACTTTAGCAATAAAGAAGTTGCATTCTTGTTAACTCCTTCTCTTATTGCCACTTCTCTCCAAAGAAGTTTTTTTTCCCATACCGTTGGGGGATGGGCCAATTAAATCTGCTTTCTAAAAAAACCACTGCAAAAGTTCTCTGCCAAGTTTACCCTAAACCAGCCATTTCTGGCACCCCATGTGAGGCCCAAGAAAGAAGAAAAAACCTGTAATTGCATTTTGGTTGTGCTTTCTCTGTAGTGGTGCAAAGCTGTCAGTAACCATGTTACTTGAAGTGGTAATGTCTGTCGGGGTGGGGGCCTTCATGTGTTTCTAGTCCCAAGGCTGTTTTGAAGTTGTAATAGCTTTCTAGTCACTAGGATTATTTTCTTATCTAAAAGCAGCTCCACTATTGTTCTAATACATAGCTTTTACAGGAGAGGGGCATGGGTTTGAATAGCTATTGTGCTAGGTACAGTAATAATAATTTATAGTGATTTTATGAAAGTACTGAAGTCTGTTCAAGATATATTTCGTTTATAGTTTCTCCATCCTATCCTATGATCCAGTTCCAGTAGCATGTTTTGGGGGTTTATTAGAAATTACACCAGTTTATTAGAGGAAAAACATGGGCTGAAGCTTTCCAGCCTTTCCTTTCCTTCTTCTCCTTAGGATCTGTTACGTCCCTTTTTGAAAATGTTTGGTTTCCCTTGAATGTTAAAGACACCACTTTCCTCATATTTAATCTAGTAAACTTCCTCTATAAAGTCTACAGCTTCTCGAGACTGAGGGCTAAGATGTCCAGAGGAGCTCATGAGGCCCCTAACCCAGAAGTAGACCCAAGCAGGGAGAATTCTGAGTAGTGTAGAAAATAAGAGTGAATGAGTCAAACCCTGAAAGAATTTTCTGATCCCCCAGCCTAGGGATTTTCATATGAACAAATTCAGAACCCAGATGAGGTGGGAAAATATCTAGAAAGAGCTACCATGATGACTTTAAGGTGAAAAAGCTCATTGCAATAAGCTAGGCCCTAGCCTTTGCTTATCGCAGACTGCTAAATACTGTAGAACAGCAGACAGAAGCAGGGGGCAAGGAGATAAATCAGCAGCTACCCCAGTAACTCAAGCTGCAGTCAACAGCCCAGCTACTCAGGTTATAGCTAAACCAAACAGTGAACCTAAGTCTGCAGCTAAACAGACAATAACCCTTAACCCAATCAATACAAGACCAAATGTGAAAAACGTACTCTACAGCTGGGAGCCAAAATCTGGCCTAAAACCTTTAACAAAAACTACCACTAATTGAATCTGCTTTCTACAAAAACCCTTTAAAAGTTCTCTTCCAAATTTACCCTAAATCAAATCAACTTGTCTTGATCTACTGTTTTCTGCCTGTTTTACCCTGACATTTCTTCACCCATTGGTTCCTCTCAGTGGCTGTTTCTCTTCAGTAGTTGATGGGCTTCTCTTCTTTTTTCCTGCAATCCCCTACTCAAAATCATGGGTGCCAAAGCAGTGGCCCAAGAAGCCCCTGCCTGTGCATCTGCTGAACAGAAAGTCTGTGCTCAACTTGAATATTCTCATTAAAATCCCAAAGGACTTCCTGCTGCAGTTTGTGGGTTTTTTTCCCTTCCTACGTAGTCTTCATAGTGCTCTAAATAAATAGGTACCCTGAGGGAGTGCACATTGCAGGTGAGCACCCACTGCATAGCCTGCTTCAAGTAGATCTCATGGATCTCAACTCCATCTTCATCACTTCACAGTCACTATGACTCCTGCATGGAAGAGACAGGCTGCCATGCTGCTTTCTGCTTTTGGTCCTTTTTTGGCAAATAAAATATTTTATTTTAGAGCATTCAAACCCTGGAGTTTCTTCCTGCTTTCACCTATTTGAATTGCCTTGACATCAAAGCACTGCCCCCAGACATGACAGCCTGGCTGGTGCATGTTTGTGCTCACAGACCAAAGGTGCCACGTTGTGTCCGTGCCCCGGCTGTCTGTCCATGTCCATTGAGGCAGACGGTGGAACGGGGGGACTCTGCCAGCTCTGTGCTGCTCGGGGGCCGGAGCAGCACAATGTTCTGTGTTGGAAGGCCTCCACCGAGCCCAGAGGCTGCCTCAGCCCCAGCCGCCATCCTGTGCATGGTGGCAGCGCTGAGGGCTGTGGCAGGGACACTCTTCCCCAGAACTGTTTCCCAACTTTTCCTTTCCCAGCAGGGGACTTGGAAATGTTTCTTCTGTCCTGACTTACCCTGTTTCCACCTTGTCAATACACAACTTGCTGTCTTACTCACTTTATGCTTAGAAGGTTCTAAGAAGAGGATGAGCAACATACTGTGATTATGACACCCAAAAAGAAGGCCAGAAAACAGCACTCCATAGTGTAGGGCCTATAGAGCGGCTATTTGGTTTATTTGACAGCAGAGTGAGGGCAACAGCTCCACCAAAAACACACTTGTCCATTCCTTGCACACTACAAGCTTTTAAACTTTTTAACTTAATGTACACATTATACTTTCCTAACCTTCATATTGCAACATATATTCCAATTACATCCTTATATAAACCCTTGTAGCACATGTGCAGTTTCTGCACGAGGTGGTCATCTGTGGATGAGAGGGAGACACGACATTCGTTTTTCACAGCGGCTTGTGATACCTTTTAGGGAGTTGCAGAAATGATGATAACTTGTTAGTATAAACAACCAGCAGGTGGTGTTTTTCTATTCTGATTTTCTGTTCTTCTTAAGGACTGTTTGTGAGAAAGATGTTTTTGTTAATTAGCCAATCAAGTAGAATGTCTATAAAAGAAAAAGCTTCTGTATTAAACCTTCTGCAATTCAGTCTCCTGGTGAGCTTGTGTCACTCTGGGCTTAATGATGGCAGTTGTCAGCCTCCTGCTGGTCATTTTGGATGAAGGCTCAGAAGGCTTCCTCAGGCTTCAACTTTTTTACCTCTGTTTCTGCACATGCTCTAAAAGACTGTCTGCTCAAATAGCCAGTGGTTAAACAGCCTTTTGCAGTTAGCTTGTTCTGCTAAATTTGCTGATTTCTAGAAAGTGCTTCATTCCCATCCCCGGGTACAAAGGAACTACTTCTTTCTGCACAGCTTTTAGCATAGCTCAGTACTACTCGTTTCCTTGGCACCTAAAAGAAGGAAGGGAGGTAGGGGCAAACCAATGAGAGTGATGGGTCATTATCTTGTTAGCCAGGTATCAATTATTAGATTAAGTAAGGGGTATTCTTGTCCATTAAGTACGTGTGGGGATACCATAGGGACAGAGCCAACGTGTGGATTTGGAGCGTTGGGGCTGGTGCCAAAGTCCTGCTCTTGAGAGGGGTGCAGGGACATAGGCAATGTCAGAGGACAATGACACACAGGGGACATGAGGTCATAATGGGCCAAGCATGATCCTGCACAGGATGGCAGCAAAGACACTTCCTCAGCGTGACCTTGGCAATCCAGGGCACCCCAGAAAGGGCCGAGGAGTCCTGTGTGTAACCAGGAGGGATGACTGCCATCACTGTGGGTCCCTGCATTCCCCAGTCCCTTGCTGGCCATTCAGTTCACACTGGGGACCAATTGTGCAGGGACCTCCTTTGAGTTTAGAAGGGATACCAGACCAGGCATGATCTCCACAGATGAGAAAGTACCCAGTAGGAAGCTGCAGTGGAGAATTGGAAGAAACTGAAACATGTGCTGAAGTGTAATTACACCAATAGGAAGAATTTCTCTATAATGGGAGACTGGAATTTACTGATACCGGATACTTGTTAGGATTTTGTTGTTGCATACTAGTCCAATTAAAAACAATGCATGCATCAGCTTGAATTGATCCCAAAAGTTCTAACTCTTGTGGTTCAAGAGGAGCAGGGGGAAGGTGAGGAACCCAAGAATCCCAATTATCCACATTATTTTGGGGATTTGTCACCTTATAAGATGGTATGTTCTGAGGGCAAGGCCAATTGTCAACAGGTATCCCTACCAGACAGGTAGAGAATGGATTTCCAGGGGAGGCTAGAGACAGACAAATAGCACTCTGATTTGTCAGCTTAGCTAAAGTAACCTATATGTTTGTTCTTGGTTGTGCAGGAGCCCAAGCATTAACTTGCAACAAAATTGACAGTATCAATATCAAAAGTATCATTTTGTTCCCTAGAACATTATTTATTTCCTGTAAAATAGACTCAAGCCGAAGTCATCCTCTGTGGAGTCTTCGGTCTTCGGCAGAGGTGTCGGCAGCCGTGTTGAAACAGGACGTGTCCACTTACTGGGAACCCACAAGGGCCCTGTAGGTGTAGACACACACATATGACCTCTACCCATATAATTTACAGGTGCTGGTCCTGACCATATCCCTGTAGCAGGATGCCTATACATTGCGGTCATTGGCTTATCAACATCTTTCTGTTTTGCAAGTATCCCATGTATATAGGCAGGTGGCATATCGTGAACAGCAAATATACAAAGATGATTTAAAGTAAACAATGCTTTTCCCAATCTTTCCTGAGGATCAGTAATTATCTTAAATTTTGCAAGATACTGTTTTAGAGTTTGATTTGCCCTTTCTATTATAGCTTGTCCTGTGGGAGAGTGTGGTATTCCTGTCATATGCTTAACACCCCATTGCTGCATAAAGATATTAACTTTCTTCCCTACACATGCAGGACCATTATCTGTTTTAATAACTCTAGGTACCCCTAAGGTAGCAAAGCACAGTGTTTAATGTTGAATAACATGAACTGCTTTCTCTCCAGATTGTGGGGAGGCCCAAATGAAGTGACTGTAGGTGTCAATGTCTACATGGACATTATGTAAATGCCCAAATTCATTCACATTAGTCAAATCCATTTATTACAACTCATTGGGGCCTAGACCTCGGGGGTTTACCCCCAGGCTAAGGCCTGGTCCATTGTGATGACTGCAGTCTGGATATGCTCTGACACTTCCTTGGGCTTCCTCCATGGTAATATCAAAGCAACATCATAGCCCTTCTGCATTCTTATGAAATGAGGCATGGGCATTGTGTGCTTTTGTAAAATTGTCCATGGGTACAGTCACTGATACCAGCTGATCAGCACGAGCATTGCCCTCCCCTAATCGTTCCATCCACTTATGACTCCTGATGTGAAAAATAGCATAGGGAGCGGATCTCTGTCTAATAGCTGATTGCAATTGTGCAAAAACTGTATTCAGGAGTTGATTCTGTACTTCTCGCAGCAATGCATCTTGAATATGCTGTGCTACTCCAACTGCATACAAGGAATCAGACACAACATTTATAGGATCATGCATCCATCAACAAAATGCACAAAAATAGCTAAAAGTTCTAAATTCTGCAAAGTGCCTGATTTCTGTCCCTCTAAAATGATATGATTCCATTGTCCTTGCTCATTCCAGGTGAGAGCAGCTTTTCGAGACTTGGGGCCTGCATCTGTGCATACAGGGATAGCATCCATCAGTGGTGTTTCACTATATTTTGGTTGTGACAGCCAAGTCTGTGATGACATCCGGCGTAAAATAAATGAAGATAGTGGAGACAATTGCATTTCTGCACCAGATTCTAAAATGCTAGCTTGTAACTCAGGAGAGTGTTGCAAAAACCAGTCCAGATCATTCCGTTTTATTGGAAAAAATATTCTTTGTGGCTCTTCTCCAGTGACCTGTAACACACGCTTCTGACTTTTGCAAATTAACAGTGCAAGTATATCTCTACGTGGCTGGATGGAATTACAAGGTTGTATAGGTCCAAACACCCATTCTAATACCTTTATATCCTCCTTCTTTCCCCCTCTGTCTTTTAACTGCTGAATGAGAGCACCTAACAGGTGTTTTGGCTGAGACAGAATAGTAATGTCTATGGATAAGTCAGGATCTCTGTGATCCACAGCTCTCTGTGCAACAGCAGTAGCAATATCCAGTACAATTGCGCATTGTTTGTCAGGTAAGTGAATTGGTGTAGCAGGATTTGTGCCTTTCAGCAGTGGTCGCAGTTCATCAAGATCAGCATTAGAAATACCAACAACAGGACGAAGCCATTCTATATCCCCCATAAATCGTTGCATGTCATGTAAGTTTTTTAACTCCAGATGCAAATCAACTTTCTGTGGCCGAATATGCATGTCAGAAATCACCCAGCCTAAATATTTCCAGGGAGCAGAACCCTGTATTTTCTTCGGAGCAACACACAAGTTTTTACTCAGTAACTGCGCAAGAATGAAAGCCTCCTGCTGAGCAGCGAACAAGCTTTCTTGTGCCAACAGAATATCATCCATGTAGTGATATATCAGCATGTCAGGAAAAGCAGCTCCAACAGGTAACAGAGCAGCATCCACAAAAAGTTGGCACAGCACAGGACTGTTGCTCATTCCCTGGGGAAGGGTCGTCCACTCATATCTGCTTGCTGGTGCCTCACGATTTAGAGGGTAAGGTAAATGCAAATCTTTTGGTATCCTTTTGGTGAAGGCCAATTGGAAAGAAACAGTCTTTTAAATCAATTATAAGGAGATTCCAACCATCAGGCAGCATAGCTGGATTTGGGAGACCTGGCTGTAAGGCCCCCATTGTTTCCATCTGGGCATTGACTGCACATAAATCATGCAGCAGATAAAATTTTCCTGATTTTTTCTTAATAACAAATATTGGAGTATTCCAGGGACTAGTAGAAGGTTTAATGTGACCTTGCTGTAACTGTTCAGTAACAAGGCAATGAGCTTGTTGTAGGCTTTCTCTTTTTAGCGGCCACTGCTTGATCCACACTGGATCATCAGATTTCCAGGTTAGGGGGATCGGGAAAGCCCAAGTAGTGACTGCTACTAAAAATTATCTTTTGTCACAAGGAGAGCACCTAGTTGCATGAGTATGTCATGGCCAATTAATGCTTGAACATTGTGTGGTAATGACATAAGAGTAACAAATTGTACACAAGTGGGACCATCCAGTGATAAACAAATTTTGCCCTTGCTCTTACAAACTGAAGCTGAACGTCCTACTCCCTCTACACCAGAGAGCATTTGGAGCAGAGGCCAGCTGCCAGGCCAGCTGGCAGTCCTTGCTGACAATGGTGATGTCAGCTCCAGTATCACGGAGTGCAGATAGCTGCAGTCTCTGTTGGCCATTTTCCAAAAGAACAGGAGCTTTTGGCCGTTCCTCCATCAGCAAACATAATAAAGCAATACCTCCTGTAGATCCAAAACCCTCTCATCCCCTCTGCTGTTGCATAACGGAAGAGGCAGCTTCTGTCAGCTGCAGAGTGGGTACAAGCTGAGCAATTTTGCTGCCATCAGGAATAATCAGAGGTAGATAAAATGTCACAGCAACAATAAGGATTTCACCTGTAAAATCAGCATCAATTATTCCAGGTAATACAAAAAGTCCTTTTAAACCTGATGAAGAACGACCCAAAAAAAGTGCACCACAAGGGTTTTCTTTATGCATCACTGGTCCTTGGATCCTGGTAGGGATCTTTACAGGCTTTCTATCAATTAACGTAATGTCTATTGTGGTTGCCAGGTCCAGGCCGAGGCTTCCACTTGTGGCTGGCCGGAGGCAGCTGGCTGGCTGTAGCTGTTTGGGGCCTGCCACACAGGAGCCACTGCTGGGGTCTTCGTGCCACGGCTCTTCACGCTCCTCATCGCGTTTCCCGATTCTCTGCAGGCTTCAGTGGAGTGGGAGTTCATGGAACATTTGTTACACCACACTGTCCCTTCTCTGGAGTTATGACGAAAATGTCCTATTTTCCCACACCTGAAGCACTTTGGACAAGGTTGTTGTTGCTTAGAATTATTTATAGGTTGCAATGGAGTTAGAGCAGCAAAGGCTTGCGTTTGGCCTTGCACCAAATCTTTCCCTACATCCCTGAGTGCCTCAACTAACATTGCCTGTCGACCTGCAGGAACTCTCAACATTCTCTCTAGCATTTCCTCTACTGATGCATCAATGCTCATTGTATTAAGAACACTTCTGGTAGAAACATTACAATTTTCTAGGATACACTGTCGTAAGAGACTTCCTTTCATAAATCTTGTACACAGGCTTGGTTAATAGCTTCAGTTACCCTATCAACAAAGGGGGCAAAAGATTCTTCTGTGCATTGCTTTATGGACATATAGGATGGAGACACTAGTGTTATTCTAACCCTGGAAATTGCTTCTTTAGCTAATTGCATAGCAGCTTTTAATTTCTCAGCCCCTACTTGTGCCTGCATCTCAATCGTGGCAAACTGTTGTGTACCCATCAACTGTTCAACTGTCACCCCTTTTAAAGGATCATTTGGCTGTCGTAGAATTGCAGCAAAACGATCACTCAATTGAAGCCAGTGAGATTGCCACAGCATCAACTGAGACTGTGTCATAATCATTCTCATGATACCCTTAATGTCTTCTGGAAGAAGCAAACCTGAGCCCCATATGTAACCAAGCATTTGCTTTGCAGGCTCCCTGTGTAACCCACAGTCATTAACTGTTGCTCTTAATTGTGAAAGTAATTTCCAATCTAAAGGATGATAATTAGCTGTCATCCCTCCTGCTGGATTTGGTGTACAGACAACAGGGAAAGCCTGAAAATCTGTGTCAGTAATAGCAGAATACATGTCATTATCCTTATTACTTAGTGCCTTTTTTTTGATACTTAACCAATCTATTCTGTGTATTATTGGTTATTCTTTAGAAGTTTCTTGTTTAGCAAGAGCACCAGTAGGTATCATTAGAGCTCCTTTATGGTGGTTCTGAGCAATTTCATCCTGCAGCTGCTCTGCCTTGCTGTCCAGGAGTCTCTCATTCCCTGTTGCAAATTGTTCACTCCCAGGGAGGGGATCTGTGGGCAATTGAGCAGAACTAGAGGCAGGATTAATAGCAGGAAGAGCAGTAGGTTGCTTCTCATTTGGTCTGCTCCTTATCTCAATAATATTCCCTACTGGAGGAGTGGGATTGTAGTCTACCCCTAAGGAATGCATTCCTGGATTATTCACTCCTTCCAAGGTTGCAGTAGCAACAGCAGCAACTTTCTTTTCTGCCTGATACCTCTGCAAACAATTTATGACTGAACACCAAGCCTTCATTAGCTTTCAGGCAGCCTTATCACCATCTATCACCTTAAACCAAAGAAAGTTCCCTAATTCACTCCATTCTTTCTCATCAAAGAGATCCCCCGAGGCTTTAAACAAGCCTTGAGCTGGGCCATAATATGCCAGTGGATCTTTATCAAGATCTATATCAGCTAATTCACATTTCTTTAAGAAACTAGCTCATAATTGAAGAGTTACATTGCTTTCCATTATAATCTATCCCTTTTTAGTGCAGCCTTTTGCACCTTGTAAGCAGGGTAGCTCCTCCCAGATGGTGAGTTTTGAGTTTTGCAGACTCAGGCACAAGAGTGACTCCTTATGCCAGCATCTGTCTCCTTTTAGCCTGCTGAACGCTGCTTTTTGGTGTTGTACTGGTCTCACTGTCCTGGTCACAGAGCGACTGGGCAGAGACCAAGTCCCTGGGGCGTAGACCGAGTCCCTGAGTTCGGGCACCAATATGATGACGGTGGTGGGGAAACAAGCACGCAATCAATATGATTGATACCAAACTCTCCTTTAATCAAAAAGCCACTTAACTTATGTAGGTATTTTACAAGCATAATCAGCAGTAAGCTCTCATTGGTTAATTTACAAAGGTCTTTGTTTTATTTGCCCTACTTGCAGTTACAGCTGTAGCTAGTTTTCAAGCCAAGTTCTCATCTCTAAGTCACGTCTTCCAAGGCCATTTCATCTTTGTTGAGCATATCTTCAAGGCTATGCCTGTCCTTACTATCTCATTCCCAAACCTTGTAAAACTATGCAGTTTCCCAGGCCTAGACACATAGCCGGGTTTCCAAGCTCTGTTCCCAGGCCAGACATAGCCTTATTCTGGAGTCTTCAACAGAGATTTTTAGGAACAGGTATTCCATAGAAAAATGGCCTTGTTCCAACAACTGTTCTCCAAAAACCCAGCTGCAACCACACTTGATTTCCAGGTCAAAACACTTGGTGCCGCTGCCCTGGGCTTCCCCATAAGGCACATGGGGGCTTTGGAGACCTCATAAGGTGCACAAGGGGCTTGGGTCCCTTTTGAGACACACAGGGATATTTTAGATTCCCTCTGAGACATGGAGGGCACTGGGGTCCACTGGAAGTCATGCATGAGATTTGGAATCCTATGTGGGCATGCAGGGGGGTTGGGATCTCTCCCAAGGTGTGCAGGGTGCTGGGGGTCTCTGCTGAGCACAGGACGGGGTTTGGGGTCTCCTTTCAGGTGTGGAGAGGGCTGTGGGCTCTCCTAAGCGTGCCGGTGCTTTGCGTCCCTCCTGCTGCAGGCAGTGGGGCTGGAGTCTCTTGTGAGGCTCGCAGGGGACGGAGCCCTCCCGGGTTCCTGCCGGGCCCGTCCGGCTCCGGGCTGCCGCGGCCCAGGGGCAGCCGCCGTGCCGGGACGGCTGTGGCGAGGGGCCGAGGCGGAGCTGCCCCGCCGGGTCGCGCTGCACGGGCACGGCACGGGCGGTGCTGAGCGCCGGGCAGGCGGCACCCCGAGCCCAGGGGCCACAGCCGCGGCCCTGCCTCCATCGGGGCCGGGCACAGACAGCCCCGCAGGCAGAGCGGCGGCACCGGCACCGCTCAGCGCCCGAGGGGACGGAACCGATGCCAGAGGAGCCCGGGGGGCCCTGAGCGGGGCCCTGGCGCTGCCCGCCCGGCTCTCCCGGGCCTGTGGCCATCCCGGGCGCCAAGGGCTCGCTCTGTGCCGCGCTCTCCCTGCCCAACGGGGCTCCGGGTCAGCACCCGGCTCCTGCCACTGCCTTGAGAACGCTGAGGGGCATTCGGGGGCGGAACTGAACTTGCCAGGGAGAGAATTCATAGGACACTTGTTTAGCCCTTTTACAGACTTGTTTAGGCCCTCTTCAAGTTGAGAAACAACTTAAAATCCCAGGCTAAATCATGTGGTTTAACCTGTGGGGATTTCTTGAAGATGCTTTGTCACTCCCAGTGGTGCCGTGTTGGAGGGTGCCACGGGAGACAAGACTCATGCTATCATGATCATCAAGTCTCAGTTTATTGTGACAGATTACACAGTTTATATATGTTCGTTAATTAGCTCATACATGTTGCAAAAGCCGAGCTCATGATTGGTTGCTATCTGACTTGTACTATTATCTTAAAACTATCTTTGTGAATGATACTCGCCTGTCCAGCTGGCCTTGCAGTTAGAACAGTGCAGTACTTCTTTGTTCTTCTCTATCTATTTCTACATACCAAGCAGTTTCAATATCCTGCTTTCTGCACACTATCTGCTCTTCAGGGTTATGCGAACTTTGCAGCGGTCACGTAGCCCTCCCTATTTGGATTAATTTTACAGTATCATGTCCCCTGTTGTACAATCATTCCTCTGTCAGGCTCTCTTCAGTGCCAGGCCAAATCCCAGCGAGCACCAAGGCCCAGGAGCTCTGATGCATGCAGCAGGGCTGGCACCAGGGAAACGAGACAACATCCCTACAGCTGCCCGCTCTGCCTGCAGGGTGTCACGCAACAGCAATGTTCCAGCAAGAACAGGCATTTGTACATCCTCAGGACGATGTGCTCTGTGGTCCTGGTGGTGGATCAGAGAGAAAAGCCAAAAGTGACAGACTAAACTTGACTGCAAGAGAGGGATGGCTCAGCAGAGGACCTGGGGACCTGTGGTGCCAGCCAGTGACCGGCCACTCGGACACAGCAGGAAGGCCCCAGACTATCACACTTCAGCTGGGAGGGTATAAAAGCCCAGAGGTTCTTTGTTCAGGGTCCCACAGAGGCACCAGCTCAAACTGCCACTGTTCCAGCACAATAAAATTGTTTTAAGGATCCAGAGGTCTAACACTCTGCTATGGAGGACATTGCATATTTCCAATCTTTTGGGCACTTAGGACCTTCTGATTTTGCTTTGCACTCAAGAAAAATAAACCCCCAAATGTGCACTCCTTTAGTCTTTACTCCTTTTATGTTCATCTGATTTTTAAATTGTTGTCTGCTATCTTGTGCTTATCCTTCCAAAATTCCTGTGCCTATTTAAATCCAGCCTGGGATGGTGCACACAATTTGTTTAGTTCTGCAGAGATAGATCCCCAGCAATCCTGCTGACCACACCCATTTCAATGTTGCAAAAACATAACTCTGGGCTGCAGTATGTGAATCCCACTCTGGTGTGTGAGATGGCAGAGCACCAGAGCAGGCACTGAAGAAGGGGCATTCTGTAGATTGGTGAAGTCACTACCATAACTCAGTCTAGCTCTTAGAACTCCGACACCACACCAGGAGTGGGGAACTCCCTCACTATGGGCATTTACCAGAGGCAGAACCTTTAGAGCCACTTGCTCCAAGGTGACAGACACAAGCCACAACAGGGACCGGGCAGAGGAGAGAGGAGGCAGCTCTCAGTCTTGAGGCTCCACAAGAAAGAGTTTATTTCAGGCAAAGAGAGCAGAAACAAAAATCCCCTGGCACTCCTGTGCAAGATCCACCAAGAGCGAGCCCTCAGGGGAGAAGTGACGGGATCACATCCAGCGTCTGGAGACCATTGGGGTAGGAGGGTGGAGAGGATGGGTCACAGGGGCCAGTGGGGCCTTGAGGAATTGGGGCATCCCAAAGGGGTGTTGCAATCAGGGATTGGCCTGATGTGACAGTGACAGGGAAGGTTCGGGGACCAAGGGGCTGGGTTGCTGTGACAGGCAGGGAAAGAGCTGGGACAAGGGGTGGGGAATGGCATGAGGGTCATCTTTGAGGGAGGGTAAAACCCAGGGGTGAACAAACTCAGGGAGAACATGGGGGTACAACAGAACAAACCATCTAACAAGGAAACAATAAAATAAATTCGTACCACAACAATCAAGAGCATCAGCAGGGACACAGTCTGACCAGCAATGTCAGCAGGCAAAAGAAAGGTTTTGCTGAGCAGTAGTCCCTGGATGAAGCAAAACATTTACAGACAGGGCAGTCTATTTGTACAGAAGGGGGTGCATTCTGGGGGTACAGCTAAGGCCATGAGGTCACAGCAGGCTCTGGGGTCACAGCAGGCTGAGGGCACAGCAGGCTCTGAGGTCACAGAGGTCCCAGAGCCCCGTGGTTGCAGAGCACCACAAGGCCCCAGCAGGCAGTCCTGGAGCACAACTGCTGCAGCAGCAGCGGCGGTGGCAGCAGTGGTGCTGACATTGGGACAGCGGCCTCAGGACAGTGGTGGCAGCGAGAGCGGCGGGACTGGCACAGGGCAAGGCACCATGGCCCTTGCTCTGCGCCTCCTCCTCCTGCTCCTCCTGGCCGTGGCCCTGCCTGCCAGGGCTGCCCAGGCTGCTCCGCTGCAAGCGCGGGGCGCAGGTGAGCCGGCAGCCTGGCTGCCCTTTCCCAGGACAGCGCTCCCTGCTCCCCGGGAAGCGCTGGGGATGGTTTTCCCTGGGCTTTAGGGAGGGTTTCCTCTGTGGGAGGGAGTGAAGACTCGTGCGCCCTGGGCTGATCCAGCTGCCCTCCCAGGGATGTGGCCCAGGGCTTACAAAAGTGTGGAGACTGGCCAAGATACAGCCCAGAGCTGCCCAGGCCCCTGTGCAGCTTTGGCCTTGTCCTTTCACATCTGGCTCCCACAGCCTTGCCCCGAGCCCCTTGCAGTGCCAAGTTCCCACAGGCAGAGGGGGATCCCAGCACATCAGGAACTGGTTCTCATCTGTGCTCCCTTCTAGATGAGCATGCTAGGAAGGCTTCTCCAGCACCTTGGCTCCATGAAGATTTCCTGCCTCTTAAGTCTCGTGCAGGTATACTGATAATGTTCCTAAAAGAATAATCACTGACAACCTGGCAGGAACCAGCTGACAGAAGCTTCTGTTGCTATTGAGTTTCAGGTGTGGCTGCAGGGAGGACCTTTCAGGCTCCTTTCCTTGTTGCTGAACACAAATCCGGCTCCCATCGCAGGGGTGAGTTGTGTGTCCCTGATGACACCACAGGCTGAGCCATGGTTTTGTGGGATCCATCCATCTGAAATGCAAATACTCCTCTTAAGGGAAGAACAAACCTACAGGAAACAATAAGGCTCTAGAGACATACAAACACATAGAGAAGATGCTGAGTGATCTGGAGAGACGTCATGCTGGGTGCACTTCCCTCCCCCTTCCCCTGGGACCCAGAAGCCAGGATCTTTCCCTGCACATCTGGACAGGCTGTGCTTGACACAGTGGGAAGGGATTCATGGCAGCCTCGCTGCCCCAGTGCTGCTCTCACGGCCTGCAGGGCTGTTACCCAGCCTGGGCTGGCTGCAGCTTCTCCCCAGCCTCTGCAGGAAGGCATTTGGCACTAGCTCACAGGGAGCCCATGGCCCATGCACACCCTGAGATCCCCTGAAATTTCCCAGTCACTGAGCACTTCTGGAGGGGCAGATGTTTGGAGGAGGGCGGGCCCTGGAGCAGCCCCTATAACCTGGTCTTTATCCTGAATCTCATCCATGACTTAGACAAGGTTTTCCTCCTGAAGATGCCCCCTTCCTGCTGGGGAACAGCCCCACCTGATCCAGCTGTCCCTTTTCCTTTCCCCAGAGATGGAAGGAGAGGCTGTGCTGGAGGCTGAGCTTCCCAGAGGAAGCAGTGGCTCACTGTCAGCCTCTGCTGCAGGAAGGGAGGCGCTGCCAGGCACAGTCACAGGAGGTAATTGCTGTGCCTCTGGGCCTGAGCCCTGCTGAGCCTTGAGCTGCCCTCTCTGCTGCTTGGCAGTGCGGGCTCACAGCATTACCTGAGCCCCTTGAAGTGCTCACTTCCCCATAGAAGGGGGGGATCCCAGCACACCATGGAACATTTCCCATCTGAGCTCCTTTCTAGGTTGGGACCGTGACTTGCAGCGTTTGGAAAGACTGGTAAACCACGGTTTAAGGATCTTGGAGTCTGGTAAAGGTAGGTTACAGCAAACCTTTCCTAACAGAGAAATCATTGTCCAGATAAATATTTATGTGAGATTTCCTCTAAGATCCTTTGAAGTTTGATGGATTCTGGAAATCCTCTCCCCCAAATTCCTACTCCTGTGCCCAACAGCAATCCCACAGGAGGATCGCTGTCAGTGGGAGGAAGGAGCATTTAGCTGTCCATCTTCCACCCATGTACAATGTCAGTGTGTCCTTCTGTGTGCTCTGTGCAGCCCCAGAGAAGAGCAGAGAGGGAATGGGCTGAGCCCAGGGCTGTGCCCCGGGGCTGAGCCTTTCACAGCTCCTTTGCTGGCCCCAGGGAGCCTGAGCTGCTCCTGCTGCTGCTGCCAAGCCCTGGCCTCGGCTGGGGCTGGGTTTAGAGCTGCTGGCAGCTCCAGGGAGTCCTTTCTGCCCCAACTCTCCCACAAGGGGCTCCTTCCATCCCAGTGCGGGGCCACCGCGGGCTCGTGGTCCCCCTGCCCCTGCTCCTGAGTGCAAGGCAGAGCTGAGGGAATACCTTGGAGGGCACCAATCACCCAGGGACTCTCACTGCCACTGCGGCCTGAAGGAGAATCTTCAGCAGTGTCACCGTCCTGCCTTTCTTTGCAGCTGAACGTGAGGATGAAGAGGATCTGGATTCCCAACCCATCCCCATCACTGAGCCTCTGGGAGATGGTGAGGGTAAGTCAAGGCCTTTTTCCCCTGTGAGAGCTGCCAGCTCAGAGCCCAAAGCTCGGCCAGGGGGGCATTGCTGCAGGTGCCAGGACAGAATTGTGCACGTGTGTGCCCTGGCCCTGGGCCATCCCCTCACCGCTCCTGGGGCTCAGTGCTGCCCATGCAGATCTGCAGCGATGACAGAAGCTCCTGTGGTTGTTGAGTTTCAGGTGTGGCCGCAGAGAAGACTTTCCCAGGTCCTTTGGTGGATGTTGCTCGCAAGCCCATCTCCCATCACAGGGGTGAGTACTGTGTCCTTGCTGACTCCACAGGGTGAGCACGGGTTTTTGGGATCCATGCCTGGGAAATGGAAATATTTCTCTTGAGGTCCCCTGAGAGGAAAGAACAAACATAGAGGAAGTAGTAAATCCCGGCAGGAATCCAAACATCTGGAAGAAATCCTGAGTGATCTGGAGAGACAGCATGGTGGGTGCATTTCCCTCCCCCTTCCCCTGGGACTCAGCAGCCAGGATCTTTCCCTGCACATCTGGACAGTCCCTGCCTGGCACAGTGGGAAGGGATTCATGGCAGCCTCGCTGCCCCGCTGCTGCTCTCATGACTTTCAGGGCTCTTTCCCAGCCTGGGCTGGCTGCAGCTTCTCCCCAGCCTCTGCAGGAAGGCATTTGGCACCAGCTGATAGGGAGCTCAAATTGCACCATGGGCCTGAGATGCCTGCAATTTCCTGCTCTCTGGGGTGATGCAGAGAGGCAGCTGTTTGCTGGAGGGTGGAGTTTTGGAGCAGCTCCAAAACTCTGGGCATTTGCCTTGTCTTTATCCACCTCTTTGGACAAGTATTGCTGGGAGCAGAAGAGCACAGCAGAGAGGAATTATAGCATGCAGGCTCAGGGCTTTGGGCACTGAGCAGTCCTGTGCCAAGAGGCGGCAAGGTGCCTGCAGACCCCAGCTCTGGGGGAAACAGCGAGTGAGAATGTGCTGGCCGTATCCACCGTGCTGCCAGCTCAGCAGTGCAGCATAGCAATGGCTCACTCTTTCCATTGCTCCCAAGATGCAGCTGGCACCTCAACACATGCTGACAAAATCTGGAAAAGCATGAGAAGAGATTTCTGCTGGGGAACATCTTGTTTGATGAAGTTGATGGCCATTGTGGCTGGTGCAGCACTTGGCCTGATGATGTGCTCTGCTGGAATCTGGTATTTCTGCATGAGAAAATGGTGAGTGTTTTGCTGATCTCATTCTCCAAGAGCTTCCTTTAAAGGCTGCTGATAGTCAGGGAAGATTCCCAGTGAGGCTGCAGTGGAGTTGTGGCCAGTCCATGGCTGTGCAAAGAACTCTGCTGAGGGTTCTGCTGCTGCCCAGTGCTTCCCTTGGCCTCTTCATTGCTGGGCCTTGTCCTGGGGGGCCGCTGGGGCTGCAGCCAGTGCTGGCTCCCCCTGAGGCTGCCTGGCCAGGAGCAGCCCCAGGGGCACAGGGCAGAGGCACAGCAAGGTGGGGAGGAGAAAGAGCGGGGACGAGATGGCCCCTGAAAGGCAGAGGCGCTCTGGGGCCCGCTCCTGGCCAGGGAGCCTGCCCAGAGCCGTCCCCTGCTCGCCGGGGCCTCGAGGGGCAGCTGTCCAGCTGGGCCAAGGTGTGCCAGCCGCTCCAGCCGTGCTGGGGAGCCTTGCCAGCTCTGGGCCCTGCTGTGCAGGAGGGTCCCTGTGTGCCACTGGCAGCTGGGGCCTCAGCCACTGCTCTCTCCCAAGGTGCTGCTGCTGTGCATCTTCAGAAGACGAGCCTAACAACTCAGGCAGAGAGAACTCGACCCACGTTCCCAGCTCTTCGCGTCTGTCCCCATCTGCCCTGCCACAGCTTCTAGACCGTCTGGAGCCATTCCCAAAACACACCCGTCCACAACGAGACCCTCTGCCCCTGAGCCCCCTGGCCCTGTTCCCCTACCATGTTTGAAGTTGGGCGGGCCCCGTCTCCCACGGCAGGACTTGGCCCATATTTTATGTTAAAATAAAGTGATGAGTTGTCAGAGATATGTCCAGGTGTTTCCACCAGCAAAGCCCAGCCGGCACCAGCCCTGGCTGAGCTCCATGGCCAGGAGCAGCCGTGGATGCCCACGGTGAGGGCAGGCAGGAGCCAGGCAGGGGCTGCTGTGACCTGCGGCGGGGCCCCGAGGGGCTGGGGGAGCCCATGCTGAGCGTCCCGGGGCTGAGGGCACATCTCCTTCAGTGGGATCATCTGGGCCTGGGCTTCATGAGGCACTCAGGGATATTGTGGGGTCTCTGCTGAGCTGTGCAGGGATCCCTCAGGAGGCTCTCAGGAGTATTTATGGCCTCTCCTAAGGTATGCAGGGATCCCTCATGAGCTGTGCAGCAGCAGGGTAAACTTGAGGGTTTTTTTCCCTCTTCTCAGCACAGCAAAGGGACACTTGGCTAAGGTTTTGCAAAGCTGGGAGAAAGCCTCTTGCAAACCTTTGGGCTCCGCCTGTTCATGGGGAAGATCCACAGCCTTGTGCCTTGGCCTGATGGTGCAAATATCCTCCCAACACATCCCTGTTTTTGCAAAAATCAAGGCTTTGTGCTCATTAATCGGGAAAGTTGTACGGGTGGCCTGCAGCTAATGTTCTTTTGTTGGCTGCACCCCAGTCCGTGCTCAGGTCTAAATAACTGACACAGCCTCAAGCTGCTCTTCAGACTGATTTGATCAAAGGCACTGAAGCTCTGCTGACTACAAATTGTCCAGGAAAACAAGCACAGGAACTTGGCTAATGTCGGTGACAAAAGCAGAATGCAGAGTTGAACCTGTGAGGCCACCTCACTGCCATCTCCCCCCACCCATTTATTTTGAATTGATTTAATATTCAGAGTGCCAGTTCTTGCATGAAATGGGCCCTCAGCAAGGAGCTGCTGGGCCTCCTTGTGGTAAACAGGCAAAATGAAATTAAAAGAAGGCGGATGGCTTTAAAAGAAATGTGCCTGTTTATTAAAACTTAGAACTACAGAAGATGAGGCCTCAGGGTAAGCCGAGGGCCTGCGTGACAAGCCAGAGGTAGCTCTAACAGTGCTGTGTAACAAGGTGTTCCTGCAGACACGAGGTACCCTCGAAAGAGCCCGGGGGCTCCGCACCCAGGGATTTTTTAAACTCTCCTGGGGGTGCTTGGTTGGTGCGCTTTGGATCCTCTGGCCCACTGGTCCTTGTCTGGGTCACTGACAGCTCTGTAAGATGGTGCAGTCCTGACCAATCATTTTGGAACACAGCAATCTTACTGGGTGGCTCGTTTCCCAGTTGTAGTTCCAGTTGCTGTCATCACACCAGGATGACTTTTCTAGAAGATTCTTACTCTAGCACCTTCTTACCACCCCCCTTTCTCTGTTTAATAGCCATATACATACACTTTAACAACTGTACATTCAACTCAATAACTTACTATATTAATCATATAACAACTCATTATAGTACTTAACAATCCATAATAATATATAATTAACCATCAATAACTCCGCCTATGAAAGTGAATTTATTTATAACTTCCTGGGTGTCTCCGTTTGTGCTCCCAGTGCTTCTGGTTTGGTTTGGCTGGGAAATTTGTCCATCATGCCTCTCTTCTGTTTCCTATCATTCCAATGCATGGCCCTTTCCCGCTGCTTGGCATTTGAATACTCTGATTATTTGACTGGATAACTTACATCTTGCACTTCATCACATTCAATTGTGTTAATCACACTCTGTCCTGTCATGAGTTTCTGGAACACATTTCCAAGCCTTCCAGCTGTAGCCCAAGGGAAGCTGTTTCTGTCTTGCATCACAAAACTGGCTGTTTTTTTGCAAAGACAGCCCTTTACAAAGGCCTTGTTGTGTGCATTAACATCCGAGGGGCTGTTTTCCAAGACAGACAAAAAACCCATGAACAAACAGCAGACCAACCAAACAACATAATAAAAAAAGGTACTTTCTTTTTAGCTCGTGCTTTCAGTGTTTTCCAAGCTGGCCTCCTTTTCCACTGCAGTATTTTTCTTTGCACAGAAACAACCCCTTGCCAGATGATGTGACGTAACAAGGAAAACACAACTCACACACAGTGGATATATTAAAGCTAAACATGCAGACTCCCATTATCACAATCATCATCATTTATGTTGCTGTTCATTTTTATGTCAGATTGTTTTCAGAAGGGTGAGAACAGTATCTCAGGTCCCCTGGCTAGTTTGACACCATAGCCACTTCTTATGTCTCTTATTATTTGTCCTTCCTGTAGTTTCTCTGCCCATTTGTTGCTCCTGGATCTCTGCCTCCTTCACCTGATTTTTATCTTTTTCACCATTTGTGGGGATTATTGTGTTGGTGGGTTTTTTCGGTTGTGGTTTTTTTTTTTTTCTTGTTTTTCTTGTTTTTTTTTTTTTTTTTTTTGGTGCTTCTTTTGTTTGCCTGTTTTTTTTGGTCACAGTTTTACTTTTGTTTTTCGCTTTTTGGATTTTTTTTCATCCATTTAACAGCAGAAAAGACCTTGTGATTTGTATGGTCAAGTTTTGATACACAGGTGTTGCACATAAGGGTTGTTTTTGTTTTTAAAAGTAATCTCAGACACACACCTGCAAGCCCCTGTGATTGGAGAACTGAGTGCTCTCAGACAGCAAATTGTGCATGAACAGGAAATTTGTAGTTCCTATCTCCATTACACATGGCAAAATGTAAAGTGGCTGGAATGGTGCCAATTCTAGCCTTGCTTTTGCCTTCTTTTGCTGCCGTGCCATAAAACCGTGCCAGAGTCATCAATGAACTGGGTTCTCCCAGGATGGGTGTGCAGGGATGATCCCTCAGCTCCTGTGTGCACCTGGTGTGCACCAGGCCAGGCACGCGACCGTCATCCACAGCCAGCCTCTGTCTGCAAAGAGAGCAGGGAGCTGCAGCTCTGAGGAACTCCGGGCTTAGGGAGCAAACAGACCAAATCCCTCATTCATATCAGTCACTTCACTTGAGGGTTTTCTGCTAATAGATTTTTATCTTCCTGCCCAGAGCTGGAAAAAAAAGAACCCTGGCAGTTTGCTTCTGCTGTGAATTGAAGAGGCTCTTGTCAACAGGTTCCAGGGCTGCTTCTTCTTGGAACTAAAAGCAGAGCAAAACTCTTCTGTTGGTCACATCAAACCAACATAAGTTTCATGAGTCTGTGAAAGACATAAGAATGTAAATATTATTTCATATTATTGTACTTACTGTTTTCTAGGTCAGTGGAGTAATTAGGTCATCATTCACTATATCAAATAACTGGAATAAGCTCTGGAAAAGGAGGTTTATTTAAAACTAAGATTATTGAAACTATGTTTTAAAAAATGGAAGGAATTTAATGAGGAAAACTATATGGTAAAAATAGAGTTAAACTTCTCCCCACTCCAAGCTTTGACAAGTGGGTGATCCTTTCTGAAACTTCCACTGCCAACTTTTATGGTGATCCATTTGGAAATGTCCCTGAGGATAGGTGGAGTTATTTGGGAACTGCTTGTCTTAACCTGGGAAACGGATTATTATTTTTAGTGGTATAAACCTGTACTGCTTCAAGATTCACAACCACAGTCCTGATTTTTGGCTCACTGCATGGATGCCTGTTCTGAATTAAAACAATGTTTGTGAGGCAGCTGAAGAGCTTAGACCTCAGAGATCAAAATTCCTGGGAGGAGGAGGAGGAAGGAAGGATAAAATCTTGTTTCAAAGGTGGTTTCTTCAATCCTAGGATGCCAGAAGTATGGTAGACTACACCTGTCTCCAAATGTCATTCAATTACAGAAAAACCCTCTGCAGTGCCAGACACCAAGACAAATTACTCGACACTTTGCCTCACAATGCATCAGCATTAATTCTAGTGAGAGGTAGACCTTAGGTGCAGTCTGATTAGAGTAAATCAACATGGTGTCAATGGCGACAAGAATTTGCTTGTGAACAGATGATTATGTCCCACTCAAAAATGAGCAAAATTTGCCTTGACTTGGAAGAAAGTAGACAGGGAGCAATGCAGTATTTGGGTTTTATCCAGTGATAAAATGGGGCAAGAAGCTGTAACAACTTACCTGTTCTACAGAACACAAGTAGTGATACAGCCAAGAGTACACCCACACAAGAAAGGGATTTTCAGGACATTCCTTTATTTCTTAACATGGAACGGGCAGCAAAATGCTGCCATTGGTCTGAACTGGAAGCCGTGTTCCTCTCCTGTTTCTCCTTGAGCACACTGTGTGTTATTTGCAGACTTCACTGCCCAGCCCATCAATCCTCTCTTGGCCATTTGCTAAATGGCACAACTACCAAAATACAGGTGCCAGCATAATCAGCCCAGCACTAATCCAGCACTTCTTTGATGCTGCACAGGAGCACAGAATGGCTTGGGTTGGAAGGGACATTTAAAGGCCATCTCGTCCCATGCCCTGCAGAGAGCAAGGACACCTTTAACTAGGTCAGGCTGCTCAGAGCACGAGCTTGAATGTCTGCAGGGTTGATGTCCACCTCTCTGGGCAACCTGTGCCAGGGTTTCAAAGCCTACAGTTTTAAAGAATGGGTTTCTTTTGTCTAGTCTGAATCGACTGTCTTTTAGATTAAAAACAATCCCCCTCGCTCTGGTCACAAAGGGCCCTACTAAAAATTCTGTCCCATCAGTTTTACCCTGAAGGTACTGAAAGGCAGCAATCAGGTCTCCCTGGAGTCTCCTCTCTTCCAGGAGGAACAGCCCCAGCTCTCCCAGCCTATCTCCAAAGCAGAAGGGCTCAAGCCTTCACAGCATTTTGTCCCTTCTCTGGACTAGACCCAACAGAACCATGTCCTTCCTGTGTTGGGAGCC
Source organism: Lonchura striata (assembly GCF_050655825.1). NCBI lineage: Eukaryota > Metazoa > Chordata > Aves > Passeriformes > Estrildidae > Lonchura > Lonchura striata. The sequence continues at coordinate 3,677,846 of NC_140734.1, read as the reverse complement.
AGAGCTGGATGCAGTACTCTTGTCGTTGTAGAGATGGAGATAATGCAAAGCAACACACTCCATTTCCAGAAGGCTTCAAAGCCTGTTTTTAGTCTAGCATGAATGCTTTTTCTACATTCTTACAAAGCATGTAAGTTTACACTTTACTCATTGGTCACAAGAGACAAGCAAAGTACTTATTGGAATAGGCAGTTGCTGGTCTTCCTTATTCATCCTTCTTTCTTGGTTTGTATGTCAACACCCTTGGTAGAAAATTCTTTTGGGGTAAACATGGATCCTCTTATCAAACTTCTCTCTGGCTCACCAAAGTTGCTGTAAATTGCGTGAATCTTTAAAATTAGAGGGTTTTGGGAAAGCTGCAAAAGGCAGGCCTCAGAGACAGCAAAACTGCAACTAAAGCTAAGCACTAAGATTTGTCAGCAGAAAAATTATGTAAGGAGTAGAAAAGTTAGGACAAATAGAACAATGGTCTGTGTATTAACATGTGTCTAGAAGAACTCCCGAAGCTACAGAATAGTATATCTAGCAAGATATTAGGAAGTTCTAAGCTTACTAATGGAGCTCTGGGCATTGGGTTTTAAGGCTTAAAATACAAGTAGGTATTGTATTGGAAAGAAGCAAGCATTTTTTTAAACAATAGTACGTGTGCTTATAGTGGTTGGATAAATCAATTGTCAGCATGCTTTTGCTTTGTATGACTGGTCAAAATCTTTTAAAGTACATTGTAAAATTAAGTTCTTTGTCTGCTGCCGGGGATGTGAGCTGCTGGCATCTACCCATTGTCACAACCATGTAATGAGACTGATGCTAGCAAAGAAACAGCTCGAGACGTGTTCCTCAGCAGTCCTGTTCCATTCCTCATTTGTACATAAACCCCTGGCCAGCAATATAAAACATCTTCTACAGTACTCCAGGTGGAGTCTCACCAGAGCAGAGCGGTGCAATCACCTCCTTCAACCTGCTGGGCATTTTCCTTTGAATACACATGTCTGCCTCATGTCCAGCCTCTCCTCTAGCAGCAGCCCAAGTCCTTCTTGGCCGGGCTGCTCTCCATCCCTTCATGCCCCAAGCTGTGACTCTGTCACAGCCCTTGGGCAGAGCTGCTGGGCAGGATGAGCTCACTCCCAGAGAAGGCAGAACCCACTCCCCAGGCAACTCCAGCCTGGCCATGAGGTCACAGCAGGCTCTGGGGTCACAGCAGGCTGAGCTCACAGCAGGCTCTGAGGTCACAGAGGTCCCAGAGCCCCGTGGTTGCAGAGCACCACAAGGCCCCAGCAGGCAGTCCTGGAGCACAACTGCTGCGGCAGCAGCGGCGGTGGCAGCAGTGGTGCTGACATTGGGACAGCGGCCTCAGGACAGTGGTGGCAGCGAGAGCGGCGGGACTGGCACAGGGCAAGGCACCATGGCCCTTGCTCTGCGCCTCCTCCTCCTGCTCCTCCTGGCCGTGGCCCTGCCTGCCAGGGCTGCCCAGGCTGCTCCGCTGCAAGCGCGGGGAGCAGGTGAGCCGGCAGCCTGGCTGCCCTTTCCCAGGACAGCGCGCCCAGCTGCCCGGGAAGCGCTGGGGATGGTTTTCCCTTGGGCTTTAGGGAGGGTTTCCTCTGTGGGAGGGAGTGAAGACTCGTGGGCCTTGGGTTGCTCCAGCTGCCCTCCCAGGGATGTGGCCCAGGGCCTACCAAAAGTGTGGAGACTGGCCAAGATACAGCCCAGAGTTCCCCAGGCCCCTGTGCAGCTTTGGCCTTGTCCTTTCACATCTGGATCCCATGGCCTTGCCCCGAGCCACTTGCAGTGCCCAGTTTAGACAGGCAGAGGGGGATCCCAGCACACCAGGAACTGGTTCTCATCTGTGCTCCCTTCTAGATGAGCATGCTAGGAAGGCTTCTCCAGCACCTTGGCTCCATGAAGATTTCCTGCCTCTTAAGGCTCGTGCATGTATACTGGTAATGTTCCTAAAAGAATAATCACTGACAACCTGTCAGGAACCAGCTGACAGAAGGTTCTGTGGCTATTGAGTTGCAGGAGTGGCTGCAGGGAGGACCTTTCAGGCTCCTTTCCTGGTTGCTGAACACAAATCCGGCTCCCATCGCAGGGGTGAGTTGTGTGTCCCTGATGACACCACAGGCTGAGCCATGGTTTTGTGGGATCCATCTGTCTGAAATGCAAATATTCCTCTTAAGGTCCTCCGAGAGGGAAGAACAAACCTACAGGAAACAATAAGGCTCTAGAGGCATACAAATACATAGAGCAGAAGCTGAGTGATCTGGAGAGACGCCGTGGTGGGTGCATTTCCCTCCCCCTTCCCCTGGGACTCAGCAGCCAGGATCTTTCCCTGCGCATCTGGACAGGCTGTGCTTGGCTCAGTGGGAAGGGATCCATTGCAGCCTCGCTGCCCCACTGCTGCTCTCACGGCCTGCAGGGCTGTTTCCCAGCCTGGGCTGGCTGCAGCTTCTCCCCTTCCTCTGCAGGAAGGCATTTGGCACCAGCTGATAGGGAGCCCAAACTGCACCATTGTCCATGCATACCCTGACATCCCATGCAATTTCCCAGTCACTGAGGACATCTGGAGGGGCAGATGTTTGGAGGAGGGTGGGCCCTGGAGCAGCCCCAATATCCTGGTCTTTATCCTGAATCTCATCCATGACTTAGACAAGCTTTGCCTCCTGAAGATGCCCCCTTCCTGCTGGGGAACAGCCCCACCTGATCCAGCTGTCCCTTTTCCTTTCCCCAGAGATGGAAGGAGAGGCTGTGCTGGAGGCTGAGCTTCCCAGAGGAAGCAGTGGCTCACTGTCAGCCTCTGCTGCAGGAAGGGAGGCGCTGCCAGGCACAGTCACAGGAGGTAATTGCTGTGCCTCTGGGCCTGAGCCCTGCTGAGCCTTGAGCTGCCCTCTCTGCTGCTTGGCAGTGCGGGCTCACAGCATTACCTGAGCCCCTTGAAGTGCTCACTTCCCCATAGAAGGGGGGGATCCCAGCACACCATGGAACATTTCCCATCTGAGCTCCTTTCTAGGTTGGGACCGTGACTTGCAGCGTTTGGAAAGACTGGTAAACCACGGTTTAAGGATCTTGGAGTCTGGTGAAGGTAGGTTATCAGCAACCCTTTCCTAACAGAGAAATAATTGTCCAGACAAATATTTATGTGAGATTTCCTTTAAGATCCTTTGAAGTTTGATGGATTCTGGAAATCCTGTCCCCCAAATTCCTACTCCTTTGCCCAACAGCAATCCCACAGGAGGATCGCTGTCAGTGGGAGGAAGGAGCATTGAGGTGTCCATCTTCCACCCATGTACAATGCCAGTGTGTCCTTCTGTGTGCTTTGTGCAGCCCCAGAGAAGAGCAGAGAGGGAAGGGGCCGGTCCCAGGGCTGTGCCCCGGGGCTGAGCCTTTCACAGCTCCTTTGCTGGCCCCAGGGAGCCTGAGCTGCTCCTGCTGCTGCTGCCAAGCCCTGGCCTCGGCTGGGGCTGGGTTTAGAGCTGCTGGCAGCTCCAGGGAGTCCTTTCTGCCCCAACTCTCCCACAAGGGGCTCCTTCCATCCCAGTGAGGGGCCACCGCGGGCTCGTGGTCCCCCTGCCCCTGCTCCTGAGTGGAAGGCAGAGCTGAGGGAATGCCTTGGAAGGCACCAATCACCCAGGGACTCTCACTGCCACTGCGGCCTGCAGGAGAATCTTCAGCAGTGTCACCGGAGCTGTTCTGTCCTGCCTTTCTTTGCAGCTGAACGTGAGGATGAAGAGGATCTGGTTGCCCAACCCATAGCCATTACTGAGCCTCTGGGAGATGCTGAGGGTAAGTCAAGGCCTTTCCCCCTGCGAGAGCTGCCAGCTCAGAGCCCAAAGCTTGGCCAGGGGGGCATCGCTGCAGGTGCCAGGACAGAACCATGCAAGTGTGTGCTCTGGGCCTGGGCCACCCCCCCACCACTCCTGGGGCTCAGTGCTGCCCACTCAGATCTGCAGAGATGACAGAAGCTCCTGTGGCTGTTGAGTTTCAGGTGTGGCTGCAGAGAAGACTTTCCCAGGTCCTTTGGTGGATGTTGCTCGCAAGCCCATCTCCCATCACAGGGGTGAGTAGTGTGTCCCCGCTGACTCCACAGGCTGAGCATGGGTTTTCTGGGATCCATTCCTGGGAAATGGAAATATTTCTCTTGAGGTCCCCTGAGAGGAAAGAACAAACACAGAGGAAGTAGTAAATCCCGGCAGGAATCCAAACATCTGGAAGAAATCCTGAGTGATCTGGAGAGACAGCATGGTGGGTGCATTTCCCTCCCCCTTCCCCTGGGACTCAGCAGCCAGGATCTTTCCCTGCACATCTGGACAGTCCCTGCCTGGCACAGTGGGAAGGGATCCATGGCAGCCTCGCTGCCCCGCTGCTGCTCTCAGGACCTGCAGGGCTGTTTCCCAGCCTGGGCTGGCTGCAGCTTCTCCCCAGCCTCTGCAAGAAGGCATTTGGCACCAGCTGATAGGGAGCTCAAATTGCACCATGGGCCTGAGATGCCTGCAATTTCCTGCTCTCTGGGGTGATGCAGAGAGGCAGCTGTTTGCTGGAGGGTGGAGTTTTGGAGCAGCTCCAAAACTCTGGGCATTTTCCTTTTCTTTATCCACCTCTTTGACAAGTATTGCTGGGAGCAGAAGAGCACAGCAGAGAGGAATTATGGCATGCAGGCTCAGGGCTTTGGGCACTGAGCAGTCCTGTGCCAAGAGGCGGCAAGGTGCCTGCAGGCCCCAGCTCTGGGGGAAACAGAGAGCGAGAACGTCCTGGCCGTATCCACCGTGCTGCCAGCTCAGCAGTGCAGCATAGCAATGGCTCACTCTTCCCATTGCTCCCAAGATGCAGCTGGCACCTCAACACGTGCTGACAAAATCTGGAAAAGCATGAGAAGAGATTTCTGTTGGGGAACATCTTGTTTGATGAAGTTGATGGCCATTGTGGCTGGTGCAGCACTTGGCCTGATGATGTGCTCTGCTGGAATCTGGTATTTCTGCATGAGAAAATGGTGAGTGTTTTGCTGATCTCATTCTCCAAGAGCTTCCTTTAAAGGCTGCTGATAGTCAGGGAAGATTCCCAGTGAGGCTGCAGTGGAGTTGTGGCCAGTCCATGGCTGTGCAAAGAACTCTGCTGAGGGTTCTGCTGCTGCCCAGTGCTTTCCTTGGCCTCTTCATTGCTGGGCCTTGTCCTGGGGGGCCGCTGGGGCTGCAGCCAGTGCTGGCTCCCCCTGAGGCTGCCTGGCCAGGAGCAGCCCCAGGGGCACAGGGCAGAGGCACAGCAAGGTGGGGAGGAGAAAGAGCGGGGACGAGATGGCCCCTGAAAGGCAGAGGCGCTCTGGGGCCAGCTCCTGGCCAGGGAGCCTGCCCAGAGCCGTCCCCTGCTCGCCGGGGCCTCGAGGGGCAGCTGTCCAGCTGGGCCAAGGTGTGCCAGCCGCTCCAGCCGTGCTGGGGAGCCTTGCCAGCTCTGGGCCCTGCTGTGCAGGAGGGTCCCTGTGTGCCACTGGCAGCTGGGGCCTCAACCACTGCTCTCTTTGCACAGTCACGCTTCTGGACAGGAGATGAAAGACAGTGGCTACACCTCACACCCAGACAGCGACGCAGCAACTTTGGCAGTAGTAAGGATGTGGTCAGCCCTTTCTAGAAGTTCTGAGAAGAGGACCCCAGAACAACCATCTACGAGGAAACCTCTTATCACCCTCTAGATCCCACTGCTTCTTCCTCTCCCCATGGGTATCCCCAAGCTGCCCTCATCCATTTTTGATCTCCCTCTGTCCCATCCCAGCCCATTCCCTAGTTTTTCTGGAAATCCCAGGATCAGCCCAGAACCCTCCAGCCCCAACTGAGGCTAACATGGCCCTTCCTCTGCCCCGAGCCCCCTGGCCCTGCCCTCTAAACAACACTGTAGGTGACCCCCCTCCCCCTGTCTGCCCTTCTTGCATTTCAATAAAGAGATGGAGCTGTCACCCCAGTGTCTGGGTGGTACCACCAGCAAAGCCCAGCCGGCACCAGCCCTGGCTGAGCTCCATGGCCAGGAGCAGCCGTGGATGCCCACGGTGAGGGCAGGCAGGAGCCAGGCAGGGGCTGCTGTGACCTGCGGCGGGGCCCCGAGGGGCTGGGGGAGCCCATGCTGAGCGTCCCGGGGCTGAGGGCACATCTCCTTCAGTGGGATCATCTGGGCCTGGACATCCTCCAGTGGCATGTCCAGGAAAAGAGGGAAGCCCTCAAGAACATCTCCAGGGACACAGCCTGAGCAGCAATGCCAGCAGGCAAAACAAAGCTCCTCCCCAGTTAACACACACTTGGTAGGACCTAATTGATGGGCCACCACCAATCCAGGGTGCTGCACAGGGTCTGCTCTTCTGGGCAAGGGCCAGAAGGAAAGGGAAGGGAAGGGCTGTGTGTCCTAGGGGCCTGATAGGGCTGATGAACAGCCCCAGAGGCACAAAAACACAGCAGCACCAACACTTGATTTCCAGGGCAAAACAATTGGCATTGCTGGCCTGGGCTTCTCCATAAGGCACATGGGGGCTTTGGAGACCCCATAAGGTGCACGAGAGGCTCGGGTCCCTTGTGAGACACACAGGGATATTTTAGGTTCCCTCTGAGGCATGGAGGGCACTGGGGTCCACTTGAAGGCATGCATGAGATTTGGAATCCTATGTGAGGCATGCAGGGGGGTTGGGATCTCTGCCAAGGTGTGCAGGGTGCTGGGGGTCTCTGCTGAGCACAGGACTGAAATGAACAGGTTTCATGCCTTTATTAGTGTTCAGCTCTTTATTAAAAAGTCAGCTCGGCAGGGGGGTGTTGTAGCTTCTTCCAGTAGCTGAAGGGCGTGAAGTTGCGCAGAGTCTGTCCCTGGAGTCTCCATGGCACTCTGGTAGCCAGAGGCGAAGATGTGTCCAGCCTGTATCTGCAGTCCCAATCAGCAGACCATCCTCTCTCCTTTCCTCCTGGCAGACTGGTAGCCGAAGGCACGGGGATGCGCAGAGCCTGCTGTCAAGATACAGCACCAGCTATCCCTCTCCTTCCCTCCTGGTAACAGCAAGATGAGTGTTTGTTTGCCTTGTGCCTGCTTCCCACAGCCCAGTCCAATCTGGTCCTCAGCAGGTCATGGTGACAGGTCAAACACAGACTAAGGATGGGCTTCCCTTTTCCCCAAGCAGCACACCCATCCAGCCCCCTCCACTGTGCCCCTCTTTTTCATTTTGGGGTGTTTTTCATCCCCAAAACTCCCTCCCATGATTCCACTGGATTATTTTGCATCCTAGTCCTAGTTTGGGTGGGGGTGTAGGTGATTCCCAGGAGCGATTAGCTAATTAACATTTCAATGTCAGTACTTAGTTCCAGCCAAGTGTCCCAGCCAGGCTGTTTTGTTCATAACAGTCCGGCTCGGGGCTGCCGCGGCCCAGGGGCAGCCGCCGTGCCGGGACGGCTGTGGCGAGGGGCCGAGGCGGAGCTGCCCCGCCGGGTCGCGCTGCACGGGCACGGCACGGGCGGTGCTGAGCGCCGGGCAGGCGGCACCCCGAGCCCAGGGGCCACAGCCGCGGCCCTGCCTCCATCGGGGCCGGGCACAGACAGCCCCGCAGGCAGAGCGGCGGCACCGGCCCCGCTCAGCGCCCGAGGGCACGGAACCGATGCCAGAGGAGCCCGGGGGGCCCTGAGCGGGGCCCTGGCGCTGCCCGCCCGGCTCTCCCGGGCCTGTGGCCATCCCGGGCGCCAAGGGCTCGCTCTGTGCCGCGCTCTCCCTGCCCAACGGGGCTCCGGGTCAGCACCCGGCTCCTGCCACTGCCTTGAGAACGCTGAGGGGCATTCGGGGGCGGAACTGAACTTGCCAGGGAGAGAATTCATAGGACACTTGTTTAGCCCTTTTACAGACCTGTTAAGGATGTCTTCAAGTTGAGAAACAACTTAAAATCCCAGGCTAAATCATGTGGTTTAACCTGTGGGGATTCCTTGAAGATGCTTTGTAACTCCCAGGGGTGCCAGGCCAAATCCCAGCGAGCACCAAGGCCCAGGAGCTCTGATGCATGCAGCAGGGCTGGCACCAGGGAAACGAGTCAACATCCCTACAGCTGCCCGCTCTGCCTGCAGGGTGTCACGCAACAGCAATGTTCCAGCAAGAACAGGCATTTGTACATCCTCAGGACAATGTGCTCTTGTGGTCCTGATGGTGGATCAGAGAGAAAAGCCAAAAGTGACAGACTAAACTTGACTGCAGGAGAGGGATGGCTCAGGAGAGGACCTGGGGACCTGTGGTGCCAGCCAGTGACCGGCCACTCGGACACAGCAGGAAGGCCCCAGACTATCACACTTCAGCTGGGAGAGTATAAAAGCCCAAAGGTTCTTTGTTCAGGATCCGCCAGAGGCACCAGCTCAAACTGCCACTGTTCCAGCACAATAAAATTGTTTTAAGGATCCAGAGGTCCAACACTCTGCTATGGAGGACATTCCACATTTCCAATCTTTCAGGCACTTGGAACCTTCTGATTTTGCTTTGCATGCAAGACAAATAAACCCCCAAATGTGCACAAATCACTCCTTTAGCCTTTCCGCCTTTTATTTTCAGCCAATTTTTACTTTGTTCTCTGCTATCATGTCCTTATCTTTCCAAAATTCCTGTGCCTATTTAAATCCAGCCACCAGGGATGGTGCACACATTTTTTTTAGCTCTGCAGAGATTTATCCCCAGCAATCCTGCCAACCACACACACTTCAATGTTGCAAAAACCTAACTCTGGGCTGCAGTATGTGAATCCCACTCTGGTGTGTGAGATGGCAGAGCACCAGACCAGGCACTGTAGAAGGGGCATTCTGTAGATTAGTGAAGTCACTACCAGAACTCAGTCTAGCTCTTAGAACTCTGGCACCACACCAGGAGTGGGGAGTTGCCTCGGAGCAGCACAATGTTCTGTGTTGGAAGGCCTCCACCGAGCCCAGAGGCTGCCTCAGCCCCAGCCGTCATCCTGTGCATGGTGGCAGCGCTGAGGGCTGTGGCAGGGACACTCTTCCCCAGAACTGTTTCCCAACTTTTCCTGTCCCAGCAGGGGACTTGGAAATGTTTCTTCTGTCCTGACTTACCCTGTTTCCACCTTGTCAATACACAACTTGCTGTCTTACTCGCTTTATGCTTAGAAGGTTCTAAGAAGAAAATGAGAAACATACTGTGATTATGACACCCAAAAAGAAGGCCAGAAAACAGTACTCCATGGTGTAGGGCCTTTGAGAGCGGCTATTTGGTTTATTTGACAGCAGAGTGAGGGCAACAGCTCCACCAAAAACACACTTGTCCATTCCTTGCACACTACAAGCTTTTAAACTTTTTAACTTAATGTACACATTATACTTTCCTAACCTTCATATTGCAACATGTATACTAATTACATCATTATATGAGCCCTTGTAGCACATGTGCAGTTTCTGCACGAGGTGGTCATCTGTGGATGACAGCCTGGCCAGAGAGGGAGACACGACATTCGTTTTTCACAGCGGCTTGTGAGACCTTTTAGGGAGTTGCAGAAACGATGATAACTTGTTAGTATAAACAACCAGCAGGTGGTGTTTTTCTATTCTGATTTTCTGTTCTTCTTAAGGACTGTTTGTGAGAAAGATGTTTTTGTTAATTAGCCAGTCAAGTAGAAGGTGTCAAAACTGTCTATAAAAGAGAGAGCTTCTGTATTAAACTTTCATCTTCTGCAATTCAGTATCCTGGTGAGCTTGTGTAACTCTGGGCTTAATGATGACAGTTGCCAGCCTCCTGCTGGTCATTTTGGATGAAGGCTCAGAAGGCTTCCTCAGGCTTCAACTTTTTTACCTCTGTTTCTGCACATGCTTTACAAGACTGTCTGCTCAAATAGCCAGTGGTTAATTAGCCTTTTGCAGTTAGCTTGTTCTGCTAAATTTGCTGATTTCTAGAAAGTGCTTCATTCCCATCCCCTTGTACAAAGTAACTACTTCTTTCTGCACAGCTTTTTGTGGAAAATGACAGGAGACAAGCACATTTTATAATGTTCAACAACTCTCAGTTTATTCCAAGCACGTATGTACAGTTATACCCGTTATAATCAAGCTCATACACATTGCAAAATTTAAGCTCCTTATTGGTGTATCTAAAGGGGTCAACCCCGCCTTTGGGAACTTTCTATGCTTGCTTCGTTTTTTTGGGGGGACTTTCTACCTTCAGTTATACTTATCTTTTTGCTGACCGTTTTGCTGCTGGGAACTAGCTTACCCAAGGACATATGATATTGTTGCTACATCCACTATTGCTGCACTATGCAATTTTCAGCTATTGCTTCACTAACTGCACATAGTCATGGCCTCTCTCCTGAAGACACTTATCCACAAAACTCTCCACACTTCCCCTGTTTCTGTTTTGAACCATTAAATTAGTTGTCCACATCTTTGAATCTACTAGATGCTGAAGACAGCTAAACAGGCAGGGCAAGATTAACAAGAGCAGTAAAACAACAATCAAGATTCCCACTGCATACATAATAAAGGTTCTTAGACAAGGACCAATTCCTAAGCTTTTAAGCCATTCTTCTATCCCCAGACCATCTTCCTCTTTTAATTGATGAAGGCCCTGTTGTAGTTCTTTAATCTTAGCATGTATTGATACAGAATTGTCAGAGATTCATGCAACACATACCTTCAAATTCCTCACATCCATGTCCATGGGCCAATAAAAAATCAATGGCTGCTCTGTTCTGCAGTACTGCATGATTTACACTTTGTACATCCATAGCAAGCATGGCTAAAATCTCTGATGTTTTATTAAGTTCATCTTTAGCCCAGCATCCCAATTGTTCAGCTAAAACCATAGCCTTTCTGGCAGCTCCTCCCGGTAACAGGGTTGCCACTATTACCTGTTTAAAGGTACTCCAAAACTGAGGTTGTCCAACCTGATCACATTGTAAGTCGTGCACGCCACGCTTTTTTCTTGTCTTCCCTAACCTGTCCCATTGCATTAGCAAGGGCATATTAGGATGGAACAGCGCTAGTTTTCCTAGGTAACAGGGTCCCCCTTGTGGTTTTACCGGTATTCCATTCCAAGCTCTATCTCCACAGATCAAAAATACACCTTTTGACAACCTTAAGGGTTTGGTTATCTTGGAACCATCACAGTTGGAATATAACTGTGATGCTACCCTACCTTAGTCCAGTGAAGAGTCTAGAGAAGCCCATTTTTCTCTTGGGTTATTTAAATTCTGCAAGTTCAATGGAACAAAGCTAAACCATCCTCCTGTCGAAACATTCCCTAAACTAGCATTGGCACTTCCAAAGAGATCTAATTCTTCTGGTGGAGATTGTAATGTTTCTTTAAGTGTAAGTACCAACAAACATTGCCCATAGCCATCTCTCTGAGCTTCTGTGTAACCCATGCTCTTGTCTGGCCCTTTCACCTTTGCAAAGTTCTTGCAAAGCATTTGGTTCTTTATCAACCCGCAAAATTCCTCTGGTCTCCAGACAGGAACACCTGTTAAGCAGGTGCGAAATGGATTTGTCACTCCTACCAAGCTAAGGCATAGCGAACTTTGATTAGTCATGTTAGCCAAGGTTACCCAAATATTTTCTCTGGGCTGATTAAATTGCATTATTCCACGACAAAGATTAGTCAAAGGAACAAGATAGATTATCCACCTTATCACCCTCATGATTACTTCCACTTTGATTTTAATTTTAATGCCTACACATTTTCAATAAGCCTATCTAACTCTAGGTCTGGATTTCCTACTATTGGTCTTCTTAAATAAGGTCTTATAGAAACCTTCACCTGCTTTTGGCACCTTGTTGATAAAATTTTTGAATTTGCCTGTCTAATCAACCTATCACGAGCGTGTTCTGCTTCCCACCTAGAAAAAGCTAATATATTTTGTTCTGGCACCTCAAATAACTGCAAAGCTAAAGCAACTCCTAAGCCTGTATCTTGCATTAAATCTTTCTTCCAAGTCTCTCCCTGTGCTTGAAAGGCACAATTTCTACACCACAAATGTAGTTTCAAAAATACTTGGTCTTCCCAGTACGTTTTTCCACAACCCCCACAAATAAAAGCAACCCAACTGTTACAATTAAAACTCCCACAACCAAGGCACTCGGGATTCTTTGGTCCCGGTATATGAGCAGTCTGTAAAGCTTCAATACTCGTAACAATTGCCAGAAAAGTTGACTCTGAAGGCAAAAGTTGATTAATCACTGGGGAAAGTCCTCTTATCTCTTGAAGAAGGGGTCCCACTATGTGGATCAGCTTCTCTTCAATTCTCCTCTGATCCTGATCCGCCAGGGGGGCTGCGAGATGAATCATCCAGAGCCCGTTTGGTCCACTTCGCTGGCACCCAGAGTGAACCTGTAGGGGTGGAAACACAAAGATATCCCCTTCCCCAATATAGGACCTTTGCTGGGTTCTGCCAAATACCTGTTTTAGGTCCCTATACCTGACCCATACTTCCTTGTCCTTTTTACTCATTTCTTTTTGTCCATAATGTACCATTGCATTGGTACCTCCAAATCCCCAAATATACACAAATGATTAAGAACAAAGAGCACTTTCATTAGCCTTTCCTGCACATCTCCAACTTCCCTATGTTTTTCCAAATATCTCTTCAAAGTTCCATTTGCTCTTTCTACTATTGCTTGTCCAGTGGGAGAATGTGCTATTCCTGTAATGTGCTTGATCCCCCATGATTTCAAAAACCTATCCACCCTGCCACCAATGTATGCAGGACCACTGTCTGTCTTGATCTGCTTTGGCACTCCCATTACTGCAAAAAAACCTACACAAATGCCTTATAACATGTAATGCCTTTTCCCCAGCTTGAGCCATTGCCCAGAGATATTTGCTATATGTAGCTATAGTAACATGAACATATTTTAGGCGACCAAAGCTATTACATGAGTAACATCCATCTGCCAAAGTTCGTTAGATGAAAGACCTCGAGGTTTAACTCCCCATCCCATGCCATGACCCCCATTATGATGACTACATATAGGACAAGCTCTCACTATAGAAGTAGCATCTGCATGGGATATTCCAAACTCCCGTTGTAACCCTTTTGCATTCTGATGTCAGGGTGTCAGACCCAGCCAGCAGGGGTTTAGGAGGGGTAGGTCGTGTTTGACCAACTGGTCTCCTTTCATGACCAGGTGACCCTCCTGGTGGATGCAGGACAGGCTGTAGATGTGTCTATTTGGACTCCAGCAAGGCCTTTGGCACTGTCTCCCACAGCACACTCCTGGAAAAGCTGCAGCCCACGGCTGGGACAGGAGCACTCTGTGCTGGGCTCAGAACTGGCTGCATGGCCAGCCCAGAGAGTGGTGGTGAGCGGTGCTGCATCCAGCTGGGGACAGTCACCAGTGGTGTCCCTCAGGGCTCTGTGCTGGGCCAGCTCTGTTCAATGTTTTTATTGACCACATGGATGAGGGGATTGAGCCTTTCCTTAGTAAATCTGCAGATGACACTAAGCTGGGAGCGTGTGTCCATCTGTTGGACGGTAGGAGGGCTCTGCAGGGAGACCTGGAAGGGTTGGAGAGATGGGCAGAGTCCAATAAGATGAAGCTTAGTAAATCCAAGTGCCCATCCCTGCATTTTGACCACAAACACCCCCTGCAACATTACAGGCTGGGGATGGTGTGGCTGGTCAGTGCCCAGGCAGAAAGGGACCTGGGGGCACTGGTCTAAAGCCCAGTTGAACATGAGCCAGCAGTGTGCCCTGGTGGCCCAGAAGGCCAATGGCTCCTGGCCTGGATCAGGAATGGTGTGGCCAGCAGGAGCAGGGCAGTGATTCTTCCCCTGTACTTGCCCTGGTTGGGCAGCACCTCAAGTGCTGTGTCCAGTTCTGGGCCACCCAGTTTGGGAAGGTCATGGAGGACCTGGAGCATGTCCAGAGAAGGGCAGCAAGGCTGGTGAGGTGCTTGGAACACAAGTCCTGTGAGGAACAACTGAGGGAGCTGGGGTTGTTTAGCCTGGAGGAGAGGAAGCTCAGAGGTGACCTTATCACCCTCTACACTCCCTGAAAGGTGGTTGCAGTCAGGTGGGGGTTGGTCTCTTTCTCCTCATAGCAGCTGACAGAACCAGAGGACACAGTCTTATGCTGCACCAAGGGAAATTTAGATTGGATATTAGGAAAAATGTTCTTTATGGAAAGGGTGATAAAGTACTGGAATTGTGTGTCCAGGGAGGTGGTGGAGTCAGCATCCTTGGATATGTTTAAAAAAAGACTGGATGTGGCACTCAGTGCCATGGTTTAGCTGAGGTAGTGTTAGGGCATGTTAGGTCTCTTCCAACTCAGTAATTCTGTGTTTCTGTGATTATGTGACATCACAGAGCAGGCTGTGACATCACAGGATGCCTGTATGACATCACAGAGCAAGCTGTGAGGTCATAGAGTGTGCTGTGATATTATAGGGTGGTTCTGTTACATCACTGAAGGTGTTGTGACATCACAGGATGGGTCTGTGAGGCCAAGAGGTGCTGTGTGACATGATAAGTGAGTTCTGACATCACAGAGCAGGCAGTGACATCACAGAGGAGGTTTAACATCACAGAAGAGGTTATGATGCTACAAGGCTGTATATGACATTTCAGGCTGGCTGTGTGACGTCACAGAATGGGCTGTGAGGTTACATAGAAGACTCTGCCATCATAGATAAGGGATCTGTGACATCACAGAGCAGCTGTGTGATGTCACAGAGAAGGCTGAGACAATAGAGAGTGGGTTGTGCCATCACAGAGCTGACTGTGAAATCACAGAGCAGGCTGTGACATTAAAGGGTGACTGTGACATCCCAGGTTGGGCTGTGACATCACAGGGCAGATTTTATGACATCACAGAGCAGACTGGAACCTCAAAGAGCAGGCTGTGACATCACAGAGCAGCTGTATGAAATCCCAGGTGGCCTGTTACATCTCAGAGTGGGCTGTGTGACATCACCGGGGCTGTCTGATGTCCCTGGGGAGGTCACTCTGCTTCAGTTTCCCCTCCCAGTTCCCCCCAGAGAAGTCCAACACTGCTCATGCACAGGGGGGTCCCCTGTCCCCCCGGGTCCCCCTGACCCCGTCGCCGCAGCCTCCCCCAGAGGATGTTCCATGAGATCGACCCCAGAGCCCGACACAGGGACGGGGGCTGGGGCTGTGGGGGGTGGGACGGGGGGACAGGGACCCCCTGGCAGTGTCCCTGTGTCCCCCAGTGCCAGAGCCTGGGCCAGGGCTCCTTCACCCTGTTACCAACGAGGGCTTGAGAGCGCTGAAAAGTCCCCGGCAAGGGAGCAGCAAAACCCAGATTTAATATTAAGCGACAGCACCAAAAAGTTCCTTGGCAAGAGTCACTCTGCTCCTGACTGAACACTTCACACTTAAGGCACCCCTAGGAAACAAATCAACCACAAATCCAAACAAAATCCAGGCAATCAAACTGAAATGATCAGAGAACTGTCCCTTTATGTGGCACAGGGACACATAGAACAGTGAGGGCAAGGATAAAAGGAATATGGGCCAAAAGCTGAACAGAGCTCAAATTTAACAGGACTTAACTTATACCTTAACCTTAACTTCTACCTTCAACTTCAAAATTTAGCAAAAGAACAGATATTAACAGTATTTAACATAACTTATAACCTACGACTTTTCAATTTAACAGAGCAATATAATTTAACAGTATTTAGCTCAGCTTATTACTTATAGCAAAAAACAACTCTTAGCAGCATTTAACTTAGCTTAGGCTGCATCACTTGACCTCACTTACAGGCCTGACTGGCTCAGCTATCCAGGGCACTCAGAGCCCTCAGAGAGCAGCATTTCTGCAACATTCCCCAGCACAGGCACTCCTGTGTGCACAGAGATACAGAGAGTCAGTGCAAGGCACCTGTGAGAAATTCCCCTGAGGGCGGGGAAATGCTCTTTGAGGATGCTTTGGCATCTCCCCAGCAGGGAAGGGTTGAGCCTGGAGGAGTGGGGGGATCGGCCCAGGCTCCCTCGTTGTTTCGGGATCCCCGAATTCAGCAAACGGGAGAGTTCCCGGCTCGGAGAGGCCCCACTCAGAGGGAGTCGCTGGCCCAGGAGAGCTCCAAGGGCTCCTTTTGGAGCGCTGTTTGTAGGGCCCCAAGAGAGGGGCTGCAGTCCCAGCCATGTTTCATCCTGGCCGCACTTGGCATCAGCAGCTTTCTTTGGCAGGGTGAGAACAGGGATGTTGTGCCACCGAGGGAACACAAACAGTTCCCAGGGCTGCTCCTAAAGCAGCCAGGAGCTGGCTGGGCAGCAGCAGTGCCTGGAGCAGAGCGTGTTTGTGATGAGCTCTAGAGGAGCTGAGCCCAGGGGCTGCTGGCCAAGGCCGAGGCCCAGTGAGCATTTCTCAGCTGGCAGGGCAGCCTGAGAAGGAGATGAGGGAATGCACCAGCACAGGAACCATGGAACCAAGGGAGCATTGTGACACTGTGAGGCACCATGGAACAATGGACACCATTGTGACACTTGAGGGCCTCATTGGATCATGGAGACCATTGGGATACTATGATGCCCAATGGAATCAGCAAAGCATTGTGACACTCTGGGGCTACATGGAACCAGTGAGACCATTGTGACCCTGGGGTCCCCACAGAACCAAGAGGACCATTGTGACACTGTGGGGCCTCGTGTCATCAGTGGTCCATTGTGACACTGTGGAGCCAAAGGAGATCATTGTGACACTGCAAACCCCCATGGTCCAAAGGTTCATTGTGACATTGTGGGCCTCATGAATCAGAGGACTCACGTGTCATTGTGGGGCCTGGGGAACCATGGAGACCCTTGGGACACTCCATGGCCTCATGGAATCATTGGAACCATTGTGAAACTAGGAGGTCTCATGGAACCCAGGGGCTATTGTAACACTGTGGGACCCCATGCAACCAAAGGAACACAGAACAGGTCTGGCTGCTTTGGCCTCCCGTGGACTGCCTGACTGGTCCAGCTGACCTTGGCATGTTAAAGGTCTCTTCTCCTCTGCTACTGGGGCTCACTGGGACAGGAAACACTGGGGCTCCCTGCTTTCCTTTCAGTGGAAAAGAACTCTCCTTCTCCTCCAAGTGCCCATGGCCAGAACTGGGATTTTACGTCCAAGTGTCCTTTTATCCAGGGATTGTTCCCATAGGAATATTGCCAGGACAAGTCTGGTTGACAGTGGTTTCATGAGGGTCACCTCTCATCTGTGCCCAAAACACTGGGGAAGGCTCCATGCTTTCCTTCCTATGGGAAAGAATTGTCCTGTTGTGTGTTTTTCTTTAGTTTGATATTTGTTCTGTGTATGTTCAACCCCCAACCCCTAATCTCCTCCCTTCCCCAGTTGTCAATCTTCCCAAGCTCTTCCCTACCCCCCTCCTCTCCAAGTTGTCAATCCTCCCTTTCCTTGCCCCTTTCCCCAGAACATTCCCTGTCACTCCTCGTAGCCTCCTCCCCTGCTTCCAGAGCATTCCCTGTCTATTTAGTGAGGCTCAGCACCCTTTTGGTTACTTTGTGTTACTCCTCTCCCCTGTTTCCCCTGATCGGTTTGTGCTCTGTTAGTCCCTCCTTAGACTCTTCCCCAGGCGTACCCTCAGTGGTTGCTGTTCCTATACCCCGCCTCTTGAGTTCTGGTATGAAACCTTTGCTCGCCCTCCCCAGAGGGTCTTGGGGCTCACTGAATGAAACCATCCTGTTCACCCCCAAGTCCCATGTTGCCTCCCCACGCCAAGTGGGACTGCAGAGCTTCACAGGGGGAGCAGCTGCGCGTTCTCTTCCCTCTCACCACCCAGCACTCCACCGCTCGGGGTATCGCGGCGAGAGAGGCTGCCCGCATTACAACACTGTCCTGCTTCTCCAGGTGCCCATGGCCAAAATTGGGATTCTGTCTCCAAAATTCCCTATATCCAGAAGCTGCCTGCAGACAATCTGCTATTCCTGACAAGTCTGGCCGACCTTGGCTTTGTGAGGCTCTCATCTGCCTTCCAAACACTGGGGCTCTGTGCTTTCCTTCCTATGGAACAGAACTCTCCTTCTCATCCAGGTGCCCATGTCCAGAATTTGGATTACACCTCCAACATTGCCTGGTGTGAAAGACTGGAGGAGATTGTTGGCTGGGAACATTTTGTGTGTGGGGGAGGAAGGGGCAGGTCCAGCCTTGCCCGGCCCTGGAACCCCAGCACTGCCCTGCCCTGGAACCCCAATCCCCCCAGAGCCTCTATCCCAGCCCAGCAGTGTCTGCCAGTCCCTGGCACAGCACAGGCAATGCTCCACAGCCACCTCTGGAGCTCCCAGCCCAGCTCCTGAGTGACCAAATGACCCCAAGTCCTCCCTGGGGCTGGGGCAGCAGAACTCAGAGGCACCAGCGGCTCCAGCTGGGAAATGGAGTGTGGGATGGGGCTGTGAAAGCCCTGCCTGGGCTGTGCCAAGCAGGACACACAAGCCCTGACCCTCATCCCCCAAGCAACTCTCTCAAGGAGACATTTAAAAGGAATTACAATAATTTGTGTACTCTGAGTTAGATTCACTGGAGAAATAGTGCCCCAAAGCTCATTAACACTCAGAATACTTGAACAAGCCAAGCCTCTTGGAATAATTTGATTTAAGTTTTCAAATATTTTGTGATTAATTAGGCAGGCTTTAGTAGTGTATTCAAAGTGAATGCTTTATTTTTACAAAGACACAGAAAAGATTTGTTAGGTCCTGTTTCATTTTTTTACTCCACATAAATGAATATGTGCAACCTCCACTTGACACTGAATCCAAGTACCTCCTCATGCAGTTGGAATAGATATGAAAATCAAGACCCTTGATGGCTGACAATCCATCAGACTCTGTCCCTACCCCCACCCCACCATTTCCCCCATCCAAGCCCTGGCACTCAGACCAGCCTTGTGCAAATCTGAGCTCCCTCCAGCCCAGGCTGCACCTGCAGGTTTCAGCTCCTTGGCTCCAACCCCCACCTGCTTTCCTTGGAGTAAGAGCTGCCTGAGACACAGAGGGATGTTCATTTCTAGTCAGCCAACAAAGCCAAGGGAAGGCAAAGCTCCATCAAATGCAGAAGTCATTCCTCTGCTGGCTATTAAATCCACTTGGCACAGTAGCCAGTCTCAGAGCAATGGAAAACACTTTCTGTGTCCAGCACAGATCCCAAGGTCCCCCCAAACCCACCCTGCCCCGATTCTGCCCAGATTTTCTCTTTCCACACATGAGTCACAGGCTGAAGTCAGGAGCTTCCTCCATGCCCAGAGGGAGGAAAAGAGAGAAAGTGGATGAAGAGCTCTCCTGTGCAGAGCCAAGGTCCCAAGTGCCTCTGCAGTGGGAACCACAACTCATCAGGTTTGTGTCCTTTGGGCTCAGGGATGGTGACACTCAGAGGCACAGAAAGGTTTCTTGCCAACAAACAGGAGTTGAACATTTGAACAATTTAATAACCATCACAGACTTTCCTTTTTCTTAGAACTGTTTAAACCTGCTCTGGACTGAAAACCCAGAAAAACACTGGCAGCTCACACCTGTGGCCCACCGAGGTCTGGGACCCTGCATTCCAGTGCCAGAGGGACTGAGAAGAGACCGAGTGAGCCAACTACAACCCACAAAAAGGACTTTCTGAATTGCCGTCTCTTCAGAACTCTGAGGGGGTTTATTTCATATTATTCATGCTTGTGAACACTTTACTTGTTAAATAAACTGATTTTTTCCATTTTCTCCAGGGAAGTCTTCTCCTGAAATAGTAGGGAGAGGGGCTGCTTGAACTTGATTTGTAGACGGACTCCTTTTGGAGGTTTCCTCACAAAATTTGCCCTAAACCAGGACAAACAGTCACAATTGTGCCACTTCACCAGTGGCACAACTCCCCAGCCCCCCAGGAAAAGAAAGGACATGTAAAGTTCTCTAAACATTTGGCCTGCTTTGCTGCAAAAGTCGTGCTGCATACACAGTGCAGTGTGGAAAGCCAAGAGAAGCTGGAGCAGGTGGCAAATCTTGGGACAGAAGCTCGACCTTGTTCTCCATGAGAGGTTCTTGTCAAGAGCAGACAGGAGAAGATTCCTGGAGAAGTGGAACAGCTTTGCAGAAGTGCAATGAAAATGAAAGAAAGTATCTAAGATGTTTTCCTCTTTCTTTCTATGCTCCCCTTTTCCATGTTGCACGACTTCTCCATGGCATGAATTCCAAATGGATCTCACCTCTAAGATGGGTCACTTAGCAAGTTAAAAACACTGTAAAATACCATGAGCTACACGCAGTTTTCCTTCCCCTGTTTTTACTGGAAAGCAACGCTGGAGACATAAGTGCAGTGCTTGGGTCAGGTAGGAATCCTACAGCAAGGGAATGTGCCCCAAGGGTGTTTGAGCCTCAGCAAGGACAATGCACAGCAGCGACACAGCAGAGGGGATTCCTCTGCCAGTGTGCAGGAGTCAGGACTCTGGATCTGGGCTCCACACTGCAAAGTTCCCGTGTCTGGACAGACGAAGGGGCTGTCCCCGGGGCGCGCGGGGCTCGGCCGTGGGGCTCGTGGGGCGAGCGGGGAACGGACACGCGGACAAACGGCCTCGGTGCTTCAGTTGCAGAGGCAGCAGCGGCGGCGGCGGCAGCAGCGGCAGCAGCAGCGGCAGCAAAAGCAGTTTTGCTCTTCTTTCTCTTTCTCTTTCTCTTCTCCCTCCCCCGCTGTCGGACACCTTCCCCTCGGTGTCCTTAGCCGGTGTCCCTCTCCTCTCCCCGCCTCCTTCTCCCCATGCCGGGCCGGGCCATGCCCCCGGCCCGCCCCCGGCCCCGGGCGGGGCTGCCCCGTCCCCGGCCCCGCCCGCCCCGCCGCGGTCTCGCCTCCGCCCGGCTCTGGCCGTGCTGGCGGTGGCGCTGCCGGGCGGGCATCAGTGCCTGGGGCTGGGCCGGCATCGCCGCCCTTTGGCTCCGCCTGGCCCGAGCCCGGCCCCGGCCCCGCCGCAGGGTCCGGCCCCGGCGCCGGCGCCTCCCGGGCCCCGCGGAGGACACACGCGGCACGGCCGCTCCCGCCGCCCCCGCTGCGGCTTCCCCGGCCCGAGCTCCGCCGCTCGGCAGCGCGGCCGCCGGCCCCGAGCCTCCCGTGTCCCGTTGCCGAGACCGAAGGCCTGGGGATGGCCGGCCCGAGGCGCTCGGGGGGCGCTCGGGGGCCGCTCCTGGCCCCGGGCCGAGCGCTGACAGCCGCGTCCCGCCCGCAGGGAAGGCGCAGGAGGCCCTGCAGGAGCGGTACCGAGTGGGTTCGCTGCTGGGGCGCGGCGGCTTCGGCAGAGTGTTCGCAGCCACGCGGCTCTCGGACGGCGCCCCGGTGAGCGGCGGGGCCGGCGGCGGGCATGGAGGAGGTGGAGGAGGAGGAGGAGGAGGAAGGAGAAGGAGGAGAAGGAAGAGAAGGAGCAGGAGGAAGGAGGGAGAGGAGGAGAAGTGGGAAGAAGGGAGAGGAGGAGGAGGAGTGGGAAGGAGGGAGAGGAGGAGGAGGAGGATGGAGGAGGAAGTGAAGGAGGAGGAGGAAAGAGGAGGCAGAGCAGGAGGAGAAGGAAGGAGGGAGAGAAGAAGGAGAAGGAAGGAGGGAGAGGAGGAGAAGGATGATGGAGGAGGAAGAGAAGGAGGAGGCGGAGGAGGAGGAGAGGGAAGCAGGAGGATGGGGCTCGGCAGGGCGGGCGGCGAGCTCAGCCCGCTGCTGCCTTTGGCTTGCAGGTGGCCATCAAAAGGGTGCCACGGAACCGCGTCCGGCGCTGGGGCGAGCTGGTGAGTGAGCGGGGCCAGCGGGAACAGCCGGGCCGTGCCGGGCGGGGATGAGGCGAGCCCCGGCATGGGGGAAGCCACCAGGACGCCTCGATGGGGAGCGGGCGTGGGGCCAGCGCAGGGCGCAGAGCATCCCGGGCTGGCTGAGGGGTTCCCCTGCCCTGGCACGACATCAGTCCCACTGGTGGCACCGTGGTCCTCCCGCAGCCCGACGGCACCAGCGCACCCCTGGAGATCGTCCTGCTGGACAAGGTGTCCACCGGCTTCCCTGGTGTGGTCCAGCTGCTGGAGTGGTTTGAGCTCCCCAACAGCATCGTGATGGTGCTGGAGCGGCCGGAGCGGTCTCAGGACCTCCTGCATTTCATTCGGGCACGGAGGTTCCTGTCTGAAGAGGTGGCACGGGAGCTGTTCCGCCAGGTGCTGGAGGCCGTGCGGCACTGCACCAGCCGCGGGGTCCTGCACCGTGATATAAAACCAGAGAACATCCTGGTTGACCTGGCCACTGGCCAGGCAAAATTGATCGACTTTGGCTGTGGCACCTACCTGCAGGACACAGCCTACACTGACTTTGCAGGTGAGCCCGGGCAGGGGTGTGCTCCCCGTCCCACCATCTCATGGCCCAACATCTCACAGGCCAAGCTGGGTGTGGCAGCGAGGATTCTCCCTTTTGCTGCCAGTCAGGGTACTGAGTCTTTACCTGAGTTGCTTTTGAGCGGGGCTGGGTGGGGAGGCATCTTCCAGCCCTGCTGGCGGCCTTTGCCCAGCACTCTGCCTGGGGCTGGGGTTGGAGCAGCAGCTGCCAGCCTGACAAAAGCACCCATGGGTGGGGGTAGCAGAGGAGGGGGCCAGGACCAGTGCACCAGCCAGTTTGGTGTGCAGGCAAGAGGAAGGGCTTGGACTGCTCCACTCACCTTGTTTTCATAATATTTTATGAAAACATAAAATATTGCCTTCATAATATCTTTGGGGCACTGCAGGTAGGGAAGATAAGGACCTGTTTTTTTCCCCCAGCCCTGAGTGGGTTTTTTCTTTATATGTCATGGTCAGGCCTTGCTGGGGCTTCTGCTGCCCTCTTCCAACAGCAGTGGCTTCTTGTCCAGCCCTGAGTTTGTACACAATCCCAGGTGCTGGCGAGAGTGCAGCAGTCATCCCATGTGCCACTGGGGCAGCCCCTGCATGCCCAGGGATGCTGGGGCCAAGCTCTGGAAGCAGCAGCATCCCCCTGATGAACTCCATTTGTATTCCACAGGAACACTGTCATACAGCCCCCCGGAATGGACCCGCTTGGGCTGGTACCATGGCGAGGCAGCAACGATCTGGTCCCTGGGCATCCTGCTGCACCAGATGGTCTGTGGGCAGCACCCTTTCAGGAGGGGCCGGAAGATCAGCTGGGACCATCAGCTCTCGCTGCCACAGCGGCTCTCTCCAGGTGGATCCTCATCTCTGGCCACGGGGGAATACCAGTGCTGGGAGACAGCAGCGGGCTCGTGAGCATCTCACTCTGGCAGCCGCTGAGGAGGTGGCACATGTCCTGCTCTCCTGCTCTCCTCCACAACAGGGAATTGATAGGAAAGTTTAGGCCCAGCTGGGAGCACAAAAGCAGCATGGCCTGGGCATGGGAAGAGTGGGGCAAAGCAGACAGGAGCCTTCTCTAGCTGACTGGTGGTTTCTGGTTTCTCTGCCCAGAGTGCCAAGAACTTATCAGGTGGTGCTTATCCATGCACTTCTTGGACAGACCTTCCTTAGAAGACCTGTTCTGTGAACCATGGATACAGGATATTCACCTGTCATAGATGAAGGGAGAGAGCCTCATGCACACTTTGCTGCAGGGCCCTGGTAAGTTACAGCTCCACACATGCCCTGGCAATCAGAAGCAAGGAAACCCAGACTTTTTTCCTTGCCTATATCAATGCACTGGGGTTGTTTGGTGGGAGTATGCAGCCCTTGTGCTGGAGCTGAGCTGCTCTACCCAGCACTGGTGGCTGCCATCCAAGGTGGTTTTGCTTGTCCCAGTTGCCTGACAGCTGGGGCCCTGGGCAGAACCCTGACAGCCTGGTCTGACCCCCAGGGAAGGAGAAGGAGCCCCTGGAGAAGCTGTACCAGGTGGGGCTGCTGGAGACAGCAAGGACAACATCAAGGATGATAACCTCTTCCTCAACTTGGCTACTGGCAGCTGAAGATGATGAACTTTTGGCACCTTCTCCAAAGCCAGGCTCCACAGTGAATTTGCAGATGAGTCCACAGCCGGGGAAATGCTCCCAGATTTGTACATTGCTCAGACTGGCTGGGAACAAAAGGTTCCCCCTGTGCTGGGCAGATGCAACTTCAGTTGGCTGCCCAGCTGCTTTTTGGCAGGGCTGGGGGCATGGGTTGGGGTGGATACAAAATGGGAGTTGGCTCCTGGCCCTGCTAACAGCCCCCACCACCCAGCATGGCCTGGGCTGAGGCTGGGGCTGGGGCAGCCAGCCCGACACAAACAAACCCCCATGGTGGGAGCAGAGGTGGGACTCCGGAACCTGTGCAGGGGCTGCTGTGCTTTGCAGGCAAGGAATGGCTTGGGCTGCTCCACTGCCCTTGTTTGCTTTGGGATCACTGTTATTTTGGGAGGCAGTGCAGGAGGGAAGAGAGAAAGTGTGGGCTTCTCTCCCCCATGGGTGGAATTTTCCATAGCATGAGGGGGTTGGGCCTTCCTCAGATCCCTGACAGAGATAAGAGTTTTTTTATTGCTTCCCCTTGTCTCTAATCACTTTTCAACAGTTTGTTGTTTGTTTTTCTCGAAGAAGCGTTCTCTGTATGGTCCAGTCAGGATTGGGAAGCGATTGGGAGCAGCTGCAGCGTGGATGGGCCGTGCCCTTGGAGAAGGCTGAGGACATCATTTGGGACCAGCTTTTCTCCCAGCGGAGGATGGCGAGAGGTGAGTCCCGGCCTGCTTGGCATGGTGGGATCAGAGCTTTTGGGAGATGGCAACAAGCACAAGGAGGCTCCTGCTCTGGGCAGCTGCTGAGGGCTGGATGTGCTGTGGCTGGCTGCAGGCTGGGAATGTCCTGCCCTCCTGCTCTGCTCCCAAAGGCAGCAGTGATGGTCAGCTCTGGGCACGGCTCTGGGCACAACCAGCATGGCCTGGGCTCTGTGGGCAGTTGGGACAAGGGGACAGGAGCCTTCAGCTGACGGGTGGTTTCTGGTTTCTCTCCTTGCAGCCAGGCTCTGCGGGTGCTGAGGCTGCCCTGGGCTCTGCCAGGGCTCTGCTGGGCTCTGCCCTGGGCACAGCTGGGCTGGCTCTGCCCTCACATTGCTCTGACAGCTTTGCATCAGACGAGCCCGTTTGAGCACAGTGCCTGAGCTTTCTCCTTTGGCAGGTGAGTGAGACTCCCCTGCAGGCCAGGAGATTGCAGCTGGGGACACACATCCAGTTGGCAAGGACCCAGACTCTCCACAGTCCCAGCTGAACCCCTGAATCTCTGCAGGAATGCCTGGATCTCCACTATTCATTCTTCATTTCTTTTTGGCTGGAATTGTGCAGTTGCACTTTCTTCCTCCTCTAGAAGTGCCATGAGTGGCCAAAGCTGGCAAGTGAGCCGTGTTCCTGAGGCAATGCAGTCTGGAGCTGATGAATGGAGAGTTGCCCTTCCCACTTCCAAACCAGAGCAAAAGGCCGTAAGTGGGATTTTTCATCCATAAGAAACCCCTCAAAATTTCAGAGGGAATGTGCAGCTCATTCACAGAGTGAGAAGGAAGGTCATCTTCTAAAGGATTTGGGGTTTGACAGAGTTTAGATTCCCAGTCCTGTCTGGAGTTGGAAGGGCCCCAATCAATTTCCTATTGCTTTGACCACAATTTAAAATAACAATGTTGGAAACAACCCCCAAAAACTTTAAAAAAGGCTGCTGAGGTCAGTAAGATTGATCCATGCCATCAGCACATTTACAATGTAAATAACTGAGTTCTCTTTTTAAAAAGATCATTTACCTCTTAATGCAAAGTTACAGAAGATGTTTCACTAACACTTGGATTTTATTTGTATCTTTTACAATTCATCTAATTGTTTTTTTTTTTTTCTTTTTCCTTTTTTTTTCCCTAAATAGAGGTCCTGGCCCTCTTCCAGCCAAAGGGGAAAGGGCCCCACCAAGCCTTGTTACCCACAGATAACATGGTAAAGCTGAACACTAAAGGACCTTGTGGGCATTATTCTGGAATTAAAAAGGTGCCAGCTCCATGGACAACAGAATTATTGTTCCTAACTTGAATGAGATTGAGCAAAAAGAATGAAGAATTGTGTCACTAAAGTACTACAGATGTCTGTAATTTGTACCTTGATAGTCAGCCAGAACCTTTGTTTGCCAAAACACTACAGAGTTTCACCAAGGGATCAGTCATCAAAAATGTTTTGAAAATGTAAAGACCAAGGTAGCCAAAGCACTCAGTGTCACTAATTGCTGGGTATGTTCTCAGCTGAAGCTGGGAGCAATGGGGTTCCCTTGGAGGGCTCACCCTGTGTGGTGGCCAGAACTCTGTCAATGGGCTCTGCCTCGTAACGGAGTCAATGAAGGGACAGTTACAGAAAACTCTGCTGTGGGACACAGGAATACAATGATCAGTGAGACAGGATTCACTCAGATTTCCCGTCAGGAGAAACCCAACCCTGTTATAGTTCTAGAGGCAACAGTGTCAGAAGATTTCTGTGCTTTACCATCACTGCCAATGTCAGTAGAACTTGGGGTGCTGCAGCTGGTCAGTGTCAGTGTCACACCACTCCCAGCTGCAGGGCCACCATTTAGGCTCCTTCAGCAACAAGCACACGGAAGACTTAGGGCCCAGAGAACATTTTCCACTCAAAGAGTGTCTTGGGTTTCAGAAAGCAAAAGATTCTGGTTCGCCCTGCGCCCCATGTGTGCTGCCCTGTCCTGTGGAGTTGACATGAAGGAGCTGAATGGATTATTAGAATAGGTAGCAAATGATGCTGTTAAAATGTCCAATAGCACATCCTATGAGCTCCAACAAACACAAATGGGGACTCCAGAGAACTAAACGGCCTCGGATTATCTACTTGCTGGCCAAGGAGGAACCTGGGCTATCAGGGGATGAGGATGTTGCACTGCTAGCCGTGATGGGTTTGAAGGCCAACAGCCAGGAATCACCTTGGCAGAAAGAGCAGTAGAAGAGTGGCAGAAAGAAGAAAATTCTTCTGGGTGGGATTGGCTTCATGGCTGCCAAATTGGAGGCTGCTGTGAAATGCATTCGTGGCAGGGCCTGTCATCATTGCAGTGTGTGCACTTGGTGGGTTGCTGGGACACTTTGTGCTGGGAAGTGGAGTATTGAGACCTTTCTTAAAAGATAGTGTCAAGAAAAGAGAGGCATTTGGTAAATAAGAGAGAAGAGCAACAATTTAGGCATGTTTTAAAAGGAATGTGAATAGCTCTGAGTAATAAACTGCACTTAATTGTAGAACAAGAGGAGATGCCTTTTTGCTTAATACTTAAATGTAAGCTGTGTTACTGAAAGAATTGTTACAAAGGTTGTAGTTGATTGTAGGTCTCAGGACCAGTCAAAGTACCAAGGCCTGAACAGGCTCTGAGGCAAAGCTCACCTTTAGATGAACCTTCCAAGCAAATGTTGTATTTGTATCCACTCATTTAAGAAGCATGATTAACAACATGATCAATGTATGTGTTCCTTGATAAAACATGGATTTATCTTTCTGTATTTAGAAACAGACAAGGCCCCATGTGGCCTTGTTTGGGGGTGAAGGATCAAAGTCAACTCCCTTGGTTCCTTCTTCAGCCCTGGCCAGGCTTTGGGAGAAAGCAGTCAGGAGAATGAAAGCAGATGTTCTCACACTAGCAGTGATGCCAGCTTGTTTGTTAAACAGTGTAAAAGCTGGGTCCTCTCCCAGCTTTGGGGTTGGAGCTTCATTGGCTGCAGAGGTGGAGGCACCTGCAGGAATTCCCAGTGTCTGGGAGTGGCTCTCCAGTCCTTGCCTTCCCCCAGCTGGTGTGTGGCTGTGGATGATGGTAAAACCTGAGGCTAACTGGTGATGGATCTTTCCTTAATCACTCCAGGCAATCTCTGGTAACAATGACTGGATGCATTGCTGAGCTTTTTTGTAATGCTTTGCTAATGATGATGTGCTTTGCTGAGCTTATCCTTTTGTAATTCTTTGCAGCTGTGCATGATATAAATGACACAATTCCTTCACTTGGTGTCTGTGTCTTTGGTGCTGACCCTGCCCACTGGTGAAACAGGGCCCCCTCCAGCCTAAGTGTTACCTGGGAAGAGAAAAGCCATCACTCCAAATGTCCCCCCTTCCTCCTTGTTCCCCCCACTTTATACCCTGAGCGTGATGCCCTATGGTCTGGGGTATCCCCGGGGTCAGTGGGGGCCACCTGTCCTGGCCGTGTCCCCTCCCAAGCTCTCCCGCAGCCCCAGCCCCTCTCCAGCGTGGCCAGAGGAGGGGCAGGCCAGGCTTTGGCTCAGTGGGAGCTCAGCAAGAACAAAAGCATCTCTGTGTGCCCAGCCCTGTGCTCAGCACCCGGCCCAGCAGCGTCTCAGTGCCAGGGTCTGTGCCATCAGTCCCTGCCAGGGGTTTCCATGGCACCTGCCAGGCCAGGTGACCCAGGTGTGGTGTCCCAGTGAGGGCTGCCATGCAAACAGTGCCCAGCACTGCCCCTTTCTGTCTGCCTGACCCGGCCTTGGCCCTGGCCCTGGTGTTTGCTGCTGGTTCCGCGGCGCCTGACCGGCCCGCGCGGCACAGGGCAGGCGGCCACGGCACAAACCCGCAGCAAGGGCTCCCCTCTGGCTCTGGGCAGTGACAGCAGCCCTGAGCAATGGGCTGGCGCAGTGGGCTCGGTGCAGTGTCCATGGCAGCAGTCCCTTGCAATGGCCAGTGCAGGTTGGGATGATGATCCACCCTCACAGCCGGCCCAGGGCAGGTGTGCGGTGCCCTTCCCCACAGCCTGTCTGCACAGAAGCACTTCCAGGGCTCTCTGCATTTCCCTTCCCTCACTCCTGAGTCACTCACACACCTCCCAAGGACCCACTGGGAGCTTTGAGCTGCAAGGAGTGCAAAGCTGGTCTGTCCTTCAGGAGTTGCTCTCATTCTGCCCTGAGCCAACTCTGGATTTGTGTTCATTGCAGAACTTCCTGTGTGTCTACAGCATTCCTTGCAGGGCTCTGCCTTGCGGAGGGGGAACCTCCTTGAGGTGCCTAGGACTTGGCACACACTTGAGGAGTGTGTCTGTTTTAAATAGGGAAGCTTAGGAGTTTTAGATTGCTTCAAAAAATAAAATAAGAAAACCCCTCTTTGCCTGAGCGCAGCCATTTCTTCAAGCACAGCAGGTCCCAGGTGACTGAGCAGAGACAGGACGGGCTTGGGCTATGTGGAGCAAGGTTGTCCACACTGCCTCAGACCTCAAGGCACAGCTTCTCTGACTAGGCCAGACATCCTCAGGAGAGTCCCTGGGCCAATATCAGTCGCTGAATGCTGCAGCCACCTCTGCTCTAAATAGAACAATCATAAAATATACTCTTCAAAGAGGAATGTGGATTTATTGGAAGCTCTTGCAAATAGTTTTCCATCAGTATTGTAGGAAAACTTCCTAATGGACTGCACTAGAGCAGAGGGAAATCAGGGCAGAGCCATGGTTTGTCAGGACGTGCTTGATCCCAGTGAGTCCCGTGGTGCATTTAGAGCTGAGCCCTGGAAGCTCAGGGCCTGAGAGGAGATTGCACCAACCTAACCAGGAGTCAAAGTCCGAGGGAAAACCCAAAGTGTCTCAAAGCATGAATGGGTCCCCTGAGGTCCATCCACAACACAGACCCCTCATGGACTCGTCGGAGGAGAGAATTGGAGGCCAGGATGGCACAAACCTCTCAGAGACTCAGTGTGGGAAGGAAAAAGGGAAGTACCTTAAAAGAACTGCAGCACCTTCAAGCATCATTGAGCCCCATTGAGTGTTGTTACTGACAAAGAATCTCCAGGGACCAATTCCAGCAGATAATTGGAGGCCATGGTTGCACAAAGCTCTCAGGACTCCAAGGCAAAGCCCAAGTCCTTGGAAGAAGCTGCAGTCCCTGGGAGCATGAAGGAGGGCCCAGGGCCATTGCTGCCCAAGGCTGCCCAGGCCAGGAGTGCAGGGAGGCAAAGGCTCTGTGTGGGCAGCTCAGCTGCTGAGCAGAGCCTGGGCTGGCTGGAGGCAGCAGAAAGGCCAAGGCCTGAGCCCCAGCCCAGGGAAGGCAGATCCTGTCCCTGCCCGCTTGCTCAGGGCTCTGCCGGGAGCACTGGCACATGGAGGGGTGCTGAGGGCAGGACAAGGGATGGCAGTGCCCAGCCTGGCTGGGGCTGTGCCAGGAGGCCCCAGTGCCTCAGGACAAGGTGTCTCCTCCTCACAGCCCTTGGTGGCAAGACGCTGCTGGGCCCCAGGGCACCAAGGCTTGGCTTCTCCTGGCCACTGCCAGCCTTGCCAGGGCCCTTGGCCATGTCCAGCACAGCTTGTCCTGCGCTGTCCCACAGCTCTGCTGTGTCCCTGCAGGCTGCACACTCCCATCTCGCTGCCCCCGGGCCCTGCCCTGCCATATCCAGCCCTGCCCTGCCCCTGCCATGCCCAGGCCATGTCTGCAGTCCCCCCAGACCATGGGTGGGGGTGGGCAAGTGTTCCCGAGGGCACAGGGAGGGGACAGCTGGGCTGGACTGACCCAAGGGATCTCCCATTCCGTGCAATGTCATGGTCAGCAATAAACTGAGGGAAAGGAAGGGGATAGGGCTGGCAGGGAGGGCTGTGGATGTTTTCTACCAAGACATTTCTCACACAAAACACAAAGTACATGTTCTTGATCCTGTCCTGCCAGGAGGTGGCTGGACATTGTCTGCTGATGGGAATCAGCAATAGGGGATTGATTTCATTTGCTGTTTCTTTGCTTCCACCTGTGGCCTTTGCCTTTTGAAGCCCTTGCTGAGGAGGGTGTAGAAGCCCAGAAGATCAGGACCTGGTTTGCGTATCCCAAACATCAAAAACTGGATGGCTGTGGGACCAACCAAGGATTGGTAAGGACAGCCAAGTCTTCTTGGCAATAACACACTGTGAGGAAGAACAGGCTGTGGCTGCAGAAGGGGCGGTGAGAGCGGAGGTGTCAGAGCGACAGCAAGTTTTGGTCCAGCTTAGCTGGTTCTAGCACACTTTGGTCAAGAGGCTGATCCACACACTGAGTGGAGGTAATTATTTACAGTTCTGTGAAGAAATGGGGGGGCTCAGGGACAAATTGACAAAGCCAGCACCACAAGAAGTACAGTGTCTTTAGTATTTCTACATTTTAGCAAAGAAAGGAATTAGTGTTCATTGACTGCAAGTTTCCAAGTTCTCTTCATAATTAGTATTTTGTCTGCTGTTGGGTAATGATCCTCTCACTTCTCATGTTCATTAGTCTGCATGCTCAGTCTCTCCCTTCTTTTATGTCAACGGTTTCTTGAGTGCATGGCCATGGTCTGCCCCTGCTGGAATGGCCTTTTACCTCACAGGAGGTGATTCAGCACAGTTTCCGCATTGGTTTATCAGTTTGTTCCTTTCCTTGGGGGTTCTGCCAAATGTCCTTGTGCCCCTAAATTCTGCATTCTTTGTGCCCACCATCAGTGGTACATCCTTCTTCCCAAGCCTTGCTAACCTCCCCGGTGTCTGAGGCAGCTGAAGCCTGTCAAGCCCTACACCTCAACAAGGCAATTCAGCCAAGAAGTAACCTGCCTTTCAAAGGCCTGGCCATCACTCCTTGGCTACTTCTTGTTGCATGGGAATAATCTCCCTTCTTGTTGATGAGCCTTGAAAGCCACAAAGGACAAACATCAAAGAGCACATTTTCCTTACAAACATTTTGCATTTTGCAGATTCTTCAGCAGGACCAGTGGCTGTGTGGGAGCTGGAGCAGCCGAGACAGAGCAGGATGGCGGAGCTGTGGGCCTGGGCACGATCCAGAGTGTTCCCCAGGGCCCCGGTCTGCACTGCGTCCCGCAGGGCCCCGACAGCACTGCCGTGCCCGTCAGGGTGACCCAGAGGTGCCAGGACCAAGAGGTGAGGGGCAGGTGTCGGGCTCTGCGGGCTGCCAGCGGGTGGGGGCTTGGCCATGGTGTTGGTGTCAGTGCTGCCGACCCCGCGGGACCTGTTGGGCAGGGCTGGGGCCCCACTGGTGCTCCAAGGGCCCCTTTGAGGCAGCTGCCCTGGGGAAGCCACTCACAGGGATGACACGGAAGAGGTGCCAGTGGAAGTCAGATGTTCTCAATGCTGGGACACTCAGGAAATTCATGCTCTGGGCATGGCTCTTGGTCAAAATGCATGGATTTCTCATTGCTCCATGTTTGCACTGCACTCACCAAACATGTCAGGATAAAGGAAACTCTCTAAATGTATTTTTTAGCATTAGGACTAGCTATTTCTTTATTCTCAGCTGTGATGCATAGTGGAGAACTCCAGCCACATGCACACCATTTACAAAGCTATTCCAAACAAAGAAATTTCAGCATTTTTTGAAAACAAAAAAATTAATCTTCATTGGTTCCAAATTACATAATTTCTTCAATTAAGTAATATTCTATCTTCTCTTTGGTATTGATGTCTCCCTTCTGATG
Source organism: Lonchura striata (assembly GCF_050655825.1). Taxonomy (NCBI): domain Eukaryota; kingdom Metazoa; phylum Chordata; class Aves; order Passeriformes; family Estrildidae; genus Lonchura; species Lonchura striata. The sequence goes on along the minus strand of NC_140734.1, from coordinate 3,645,562 downwards.
GTAATTCATTCACATCTTTCAGTCCATTCATCATAGCTTTTTAGATTTTATCTCAGACAATTTTGCCTACAGAATGAAGCAGTTGGATGGCAGTAGTTGTTTTCGTTAAAAAATGTACTTAGGCTGATGAACATTTTCGTGATTTTTAACCTCCCGCAGAATGTGATACATTCTGTATTAATTTATGAGATCGGCCAAGCAACACAAATTTTGTTATATCTGATTAACCTAGGATAAACTGCTTCCATTTCACAGCTGCAAAGAATTGCATCTAGAGCTGAGAACAAGAGCAAGGGTTTTCATGCCTATTGCGAGTCAAAATTCACCTTATGCAGATTAAATTCTTCTTGGAGCTGACTCCAAGATGTGCTTCCTTAGTACCAAATAAGTCCCAGAAACAGGTCGTGTCCAAAATTCTTATCTTTTTGTGAACCACTCTCACCTGGATTGTTAGCTGAATACTGGTCAGTTCAGTTGTACTCAGGCGCTTGATTTCAAGGGAAGCCTGTGCCTATAAATTCCAGCAACTGGGAAAGGGTGACTTGCTACTTGAACGCTTGGCTGCGTTAGAGGCCAGGTGAGGGTTGCTCTCTCAGGGCAGTTCTGTAGCCGGCTGCTTGCAGAGGGAGAACTGTGTCAAAGCAGCCCTTTCTAGTGATGTGACAGCAAACCTTCATAAATACAGCTCTTGTTTAAAACAAAGGGCCTAGTTAACCAGCAGTAATGGAGAGTAGGCTGAAGTTTTTACAGAAAATATCTTTTTCCTTTTAGCCAAATGCCAGGGAGGCATCGCACAATGGAAGTGCGCAGAATGTCAACTTGTATAACCCAGCTGGAGGTATGATTGCCTTTCACATTTTGCTCAATGTCTGCAAGATTTTCAACTTGGTAATTCATTTTTGCAGCATATTCTTGGGACAGGGGATCTCTTGTGTTCAGAGATCTCAACTGGAGGTGGGATGCCCTCAGGTCAACCTTGTAGTCTCTTGTCACTGCATTTAGCCACTGGTTTGTTTTTGCCCTGTGAAAACCTGCTAGTCCTTCCTTGTTGGCATATTGGTTGATGGGATGCAACTTGGAACATTGAGGTTAAGGTTTAGACTAATCCTAAATTCACAGCCTTGGTAGATAAGGTTTTCCTTTTGGAGTATCTAGGCACTGTCATTATCCTTTAAATTTAAATGGGTAAGCCTATGCAACCTTGAGAATGTTGCATAGAGAATTTCATAAGGTCAGTGTGGGAAACTTTGCTTGATTTAATTTTTTTCTCTCGGTCATTAATACATGAGTGTTGCCACAACACTGTGTTGGGTTCTTTTCAAGGAAATGGAAAGGAAGATATTGATGTCATCTTCCCCACTGATTCCATCATTTCCCCCAAAGCACAATGCCCTTAGGTGATGTCATTTGTTATTAATCTGTTCTCAATGCTGTTTCCCCAAGGAACCTGGCTTCAGGCAGACTCGAGGTGCACATTCCCCTTACAGGCACTCAGTGGTGCTGCCTGCAGCAGTGAGCTGAGCCAGGTACAGCCAGCTGCCCTGAGAAAAGCAGGCTCTCACCTGGCTGTGGCTGCAGGCACCTGCCTGCTGGGACTTCCCTGCCACTGCAAGTGCAGCTCTTGCTCTGCCTTAGCCTACTGCAGAGCATTTTAAACTAGCGCCATGGTGGCTTTTTGCAGAGACAAAACTAAACTTCACATTTCTCATTGGGGACATTCTGTTTTGCATGTGAATGATGATTTGTGTGATTCTTGGTGGTGGTGTGCACAGATCCTAACGGAATATTTAGCATTCGGTAACTGGGGGACTGGAAGTAGTGAGACAATTGTGGAACTTGGCACCGCTTTGGCTTTAGGCTGGCACAGAGAAACTCAGGTGAGACAGGTCTGGTTGCTGCTAGAGTACAGGGTGCCTTTGCAACATGCTCCATGCTGTACCAGTTAGGGACTGGGCTTTGTCACAGAATCAGAGAATCAGAATCAGACTTGGAAGGGATCCACAAGGATTTGCAAAGGCAGCTCTGTCCCCAAGAATCCCACCAGGTGCCTGTGGAACTTGTCCAAATGTTTTCCGAGCTCTAGTGGACTTGGGACCATGAGCAGTCTTGTGGGGAGCCTGTCCCAATGCCTGATCACCCTCTGGGTGAAGAAGTCTTCCCTAATTTCCATCTTAATGCTTGCTTATGGCTTCAGGTAATTTTCTTTAGAAGTCATTCAGGGATATGGTTTTAGGAGGTTTTTTGTTTAAATGCTGTGGGAAGTTTCTCTATCCACATTGGATTGAACTTCTCAGAACATTAGCAGTGTCTACACTCGACAACTGGCATGTTCACAGTGTTCTAAATAATTGAAGCGTGTGATGTTTGTGCAATTAGGTTTGCAGACAAATATCAGAGAGGCATGGTCCAAGGAACAGGAAGTGGAGAAAGGCATTAAAAATTTGAGCTACATTGAAAGACTGAAGGAGCGTGTCAAGAAAGGTCAGTCCCTGTGTGTGTGACGGAAGAGACAGAGCTCCCGGATTGTTCACCAATATGCATCAAGTCTCCATCAGCCACTAAGAAGGAGTTCCTGGTTTCAAAACAGTGCTTGCTGTGTCATATCCCCTCCCTTGACCTGCTGGCCACGCTTCACCTGATGCAGCCCAGGACACGGTTGCCTTTCTGGGCAGCCAGCACACGCTGCCAGCTCATGCCCAGCCTCTCATCCACCAGCACCCCCAAGTCCTCCCCACCTTCATCCCAGGCTCCTCATCCCATCCCAGCATCCATGCCCAGCTGGGATAGGGCATGTCCCAACCCCAAAGATGCAGCACTTTGCACTTGGCCATGTTGAATCTGACGAGGTACCCAGGGCCCTACTTGCCAAAGTTCTCCATGTCCCTCTGGATGGCATCCCAGGCCTCTGGTGTTGGCAAACTTGCCAAAGAAGCATTTAATCCCACTGTCCATATCATTCTTGACATAGCTTAGTGCTTGAGCTTACAAACTGGAGAAATCAAATGAAAACCACCATGCATATAAAGAGTTTTTCATCAATACCTCACCTCCAGTACCACTCCTTCACAAGACATTTTTAATGTCTGTTTCTTCCTAGTGCTTTACTGTCTGGATTCGTAATGATCTATAAATTCTGAACAAATAGAGTTTCAACAGTCTCGGTACATCCTTTTGCATCAACTACCTTGCTTCCTCCTACTCCCCATTTGACAATTTGTTTTCTGTTTTTTTCTTTACTGAAGTGAAAATACCAGAGCTCAGGAGAGCCCCACACAGCTCTCCAGATCTTGTGCTCGAGAGGAAGAGAACGATGCCCATGAACCCTGCAAAATACATCCGGAGACTTTTCAGTGCTGTTTGTCAATGACCCATCAGAGACAGGGTGATTCATTTACTGGCTCTGAAGAATTACAAGAAGTCAGAGCTACTCGCCTGCTTAGAGAGAGAGGGAGTTGTGGAAAAGGACAAGGAGTCCCTTGGAAAGATCCTTCAGGAGGTGAGATCCTGGAGCTGCTGCCAGCAATGCTAACTCTTAGCAGTCTTACTTCAGGGTTTCAATTAGAAACTAATGAGAAGCTTAGGAAATGCTCTTTGTTTGCATTTTTCCATCCATTTTACCCAGTATCCACCCAACTGCAAGTCCATGTGACAAAAAGAAAGAAATCTTCAAAACTTTGGAGGTCTTGTTGCTGTTTTTCTAGAATAGCTTACAATGTAAATTCTTTGTAAATTAGTTGCTTCTCATGCATTATTTTAATCCTCCCTCTTTTCCTTGCACTGGTAAACTGCTTCATGAAGTAACTTCATTGGGTGAAACCCTCAACTGGGTGAAACACTTCACTGAGGTCCTTAAAATACCCTGGGACAAGTTTCAGAGGAGAGAATTTTGGTAGCTGCATAGGGCAGTATTTCATTTGAAGGGACTTGGTGGCCTCTCAATGGTATTTGCTTCTACTGGGGTCTGTGGGGATTGCCTTCCAGGGAAGGGTGTTCCAGGCAAATCCTACATGATAAAGATGGTGGCCCAACTTGGAACACAGATTTTCATTCCTGTTGTGTGCATTGAGTCTTTGACTTCCTTGGCACCTATTATTTCTCATAATTTTCCAGTTGTCCTTTTAGTGCCACTGGTATTTCTTTATTACAGCCATTCATATGATTCACATGTACTGAAGGATGCAGTGGCTGTTTCCTTCCTTTTTCAATATTCCCCATCAATGTAGGCTGTTGCTGAATTATGCAAACATTAACATATCAAGTAGCAATATTTCCTTTTGAGCTACGAAAAAGGTGATGATAAGATTTCAAAGCTCAGCTCCTTAGAGGGTAAGAGATGAAAAAAATGTCTCCTTTCTTTTTATTCCTGTTGATGTTTAAGGAGATTTTGAAGGAGTATTTTCTTGTTTGCAGTGTGAACTGCCTGGTGATACTGGTTTGCATTCTGAAAGGGCTGTGTGACCAGCACTACATCCTGAAAACTGTTACTCACATTTCTCTTAACTTCATAGGGAGGTGGTGTTGTTTTTTGCTATACATGAAAAACCAGTAGGGAGAACTTGCTGAGATCTTCTATTCACAACCTTCCTTCTCTTCCAACACAGCCTTAGTTCTGCTTTTAAAAAGTGAATTCCTGATTCTGGGTACCTTTGCTACTTTTAAGCTGTTGAAATGTAGCTCTAGGTAGGTTATCTCCTATAAGTGTTCCATAGGAAGCTGTAGTTTCCTCTGAGCAGACACCTGAGAAAGAAAAGCAGTTCTGTTTGCAGAGACAAATGCCAACATCCTGTGGTGCTTCATGGGATGATGAAAACATGCCATGTTACAGGTCCAGGCTGTGTTCTGCCATGGCAATGTAGCTGGGTGAAACAAGAGGGCAGCAGGTGTCCTCTGGAGATTGGAAAAATATGGACTTGCTCATGGAGATGATGTTCTTCAGGTCCTCCTCAAAAGAAAAGGAAAACAGAAAGGAAAAATCTGGTCTCTCCATGTATTTCAAATGGTGAAGACTGAGAGTTCTGGCATAGTGTACCTTGATTCTCAAAGCTGCGTTAAAGGTGAAAAAACCTGGATCCCTGGTGCAGGGAGACGTTTTCATAGTGCCCATTTCCTCCATGCTTGCAGCAGTTTGGCATTTACTTACATCCAAATATCTACAGCCCAAATGGACCACACCTCTTTAATATTGCTGCCTCTAACATGACAGCTGCTTTGTTCTTCACATCAAACAAAAGGCCTGGAAAAACGGTGCATGATTTTCTTTTCAGCTTTGCTTTAGCTTTGTACTACCAGTTTTACATCTGTAGTCTGCCTTTAGGTGTAATGAATATGGATGTTTTAAATGTCTGCCCATAGGTAGCCAACCTGGATGCAAATGACAATTCTTTCAGTCTGAAGGAACATTTCTTCAAAGACATTCAGGTTGATTGGCCTGGCTTCAGTGAAAGAGATAGAAAGACATTGGAGGTGACCCTTTTTCAGTAAGTTCAGCCAGGACAACAACCATTTCAAAAAACCTTCTGGGAAATGAAGGTCTGTTTTCACTGTGAGGAAAGAACAATGACTGTTGATATTTTTGCCTTGTAACCTGAAATGCTGGACCATCCTTACAGAAAAACAGCCTCATCTCCACATGCCACCAGCAGCAGCCAGTCACTGTCTCTGGGACCTTCTGAAAGAAATACTCCACTGAGAACTGCTCAGGTATTTTGTGAATTTTTAAACATTCTCTACCATATATGATGTTTTATCCCACTTGCTCTTGGTGTCCAAGCTGTGATATGAAGCAGTAGTGTTGTCTGTACATCATATAAACCTGAAGTGTGTAACTTCTAACGGGATTCCTGTATGGTTTTCAAGACGCTTACAATGTCAAAGCCTGCAACAAGCTTGCACCCATGATTTGTTTGTCATGGTGCATAGGAAACTCTGCTAAGGACAAGATGTGGACATGGTTTTGGTACCTAGCTATGTCTGTGCAGTGTTCTTGATGATATGGCAGCTCTAGTACCTAAATCATGCATGGTAATGCCAGTGCTACTGTTTGAAGAGAAACCTTAGGGAAGTCTAGCATAAGGACAAATTCCAGTACTGAGGCATTTGTAGGAACCTTGTTTTTCTGTCCTAAGCAGCATTTAGGCTCCCATTTTGATTCAGGCTATCCCATGTGTGAGGAGGGGACTCGGAATCATTAGGGAATACCTTGGACTTGTCAGGCTAAACACCAAGAGTACGCCAATACAAGAGGGCAAGGAAAATGTTTTGAAAGAATCTTGGAAAACACTGCATGCAAGGTATATTTTCTGTATCTTAAAGAATTTTTTTTAAACAGCCCTGGTTTTCCCTAGCTCTTTTCCCAGCCAGAGCAGGAAGTGCTGCAGGGGCCAGCATCCTCTTATGTCCTACCTCCATGCCTACAGCACTTGTGTCAGCAGGCTGGCACAGAGCTGTGTCTGGCAGTCCTGCTCTGAGCTGCTGATGGTGGGAGCAGTGTGTGCTTGGTAGGGAAGAGGCTGTGATCCAGGCTTTCCTCTGGAGAACAGCAGGAATGAGACCTGCAACCAGGCTGGGGCTTCTCTCTGTTGTTATCATCTCTGCACTGGACACGCTGCGATCAGCACCGCACCGGCGGCTTCTTGGGGCCGCTTTAGTGAATCGTGTGGCTGTGTGACACCAAGAGTTGAGTGTGTTCCTGGTGTGTCTAAGCAGAAATAGGGAGCAAGATAAAACCAGCCTGAGCTCCTCATTTTGGGTGAGCCTTTGATAGAGGCGCTGAAGGGAATGTCTTTCTCCCAAAGCCATTTAGCTACAGAGTTGGAGGAGAACTTGCTGAATACTCAGGTGAGAAAGTAGGAATGAAATAGAGAACATATTGAGTTGCAGCACCTCCTTGTATGACAGGCCGTTTTAAGTAAGAAAGGTGTGTGTTCAACCATTGCCAGGCCAGAAATGCTGCTTTTTCAGTGCAAAACTAATTGGCATCATCTTTGCAGAAATGGCCTCTGGCTTCTGCCTTTATCAATCCTGTGATGACCAAGAAGCAGAGGACTGACCAAGAGCCCAGTGGTATCCAGCCAGCAACTGGTGGCCGCTCTCCTTCTTCCTTGGACCTGCCTTCCACATCCTGCTCAACTCTGAACCTGTCTCCAAGTGTCAGCTCCATTTCCACATCCACCTGTCAGCTACAAGGGAAAGATAAAATTCGGATTATATCTGGAATCCCTGCTCCTGTCAGGGTGCAGGGGAAGATTCCCTATTCCAAAGGTGAGAAAACAGAGTTAGACAGGGTGAAAAAATTCCATCCTTTGGATTTCGATAAAATGCTTGCCATGAGCAGCGCCAAAGAGATGAGCAGAAAGTGCAGGACACAAGCAGAAAAGGAGTCACACAGTCCAAGTGCAAAGGGTATTAAACTGATGGACCACTTTTAGATATGCTTCCATTTCATTTTTTACTGGATATCTGTATGGTTTTTTTAGTCATATCGAGCATCCCATCCATCGGCACCTCCAAGTCCTCCCCACCTTCATCCCCAAGCCTGTCTTGGTGTCAGGGAATGTCCCAAACCCAAAGATGCAGCCCTTTGCACTTGGCCTTGTTGAATCTGATGAGTTTCCAAGGACCCCACTTCTTGGTCCTTCCAGACGGCATCCCATGCCTCTGGTTTGGGCAAACTTGCTGAGGGTGCTCCAAATCCATTCTAGAGGATGCACTTGCTGAGGGTGCACTTAATGTCATTCTAGACATAGCTGAATGCTTGAGCTTACCAACTGGGGAAATCATATAAAAGCAAAATGCATAAACATAGTTTTCCATAAAAACTTCCCATCCATTGTCACTCCTTTACCAGCTTTTAATGACTGTTTCTTTTTAATCCTTTACTGTTTGGATTCTTGGAGATCTGTAAATGATGGGCAAATAGAGGCTCAAAAGTCTTGGTACATCCTTTTGAATCAACACCCTTGCCTCCTCCAAACCTCCAGTCTGAACTATTTGTTTCTGGTTTTCCCTCTCTTTAGGTGAAAAAGCAGAGGTCAGAGGAGCCCAACAAAGCAGTTCAGGTCCTGTGCCTGAGAAGAAGAGGATGATGTCTGTGAGACTTGCAGACATTGACTGGAGCGGTTGCGCTGCTGTTTACGGCCGACCCTACAGGGACAGGGTGATTCATTTACTTGCTCTGAGGGATTACAAGGAGCCAGAGTTACTTGCTCGGCTGCAGAGAGATGGAGTCAGGCAAAAGGACAAGGATTCCCTTGGAAAAATCCTTCAGGAGGTGAGATTGTGGAGCTTGTGCCAGCACTTCTTCCACCATGCTATTCTGCTGCTCATAATTTTACTAATTCCTCACCTGTTTAAATTAGAGACTTTTCCAATACTCCTTCGAGTTAAGTTCTACTGGGATGTCTTTCTCATAGGCTTTCTTAAAATGCACACTCATTGAAAGATGCAGTAGATCCTTCCTTCCTTTTTAAATATTCCCCATCCACATAGGCTTTTGCTGAATAATGCAAGCATTAATAGATCAAATAGTAATATTTCCTCTTTAGGTAGGAAAAAGCATTTTGGAACCTAGTCAAAGGACTCAAATTCAACATGGATACACTTTCAATTGATCCTACGGTGAGTTTAGGGAACTGTTTCCCTGAACCTGTGAGGTCTGTTGCTGTGTTTGCCCAGGGCAGTGGCAGGGATTTTTCACCCTGAAGACATTCACAATATAATGAGAGCCACATTTTGCCATCCCAACTGAAGTAGCCCATTTAGGTTTCTGTAGTTTGCATATACAGGTGTAATGAACATTTGTTTTCCAAAATGTCTGCCTGTAGGTTGCCGACCTGAAGGCAAAGGATAATTCCTTCAGTCTGAAGGAACATCTGTTTCAAACCCTTCAGACTGATTGGCCTGGCTACAGCAAAACCGAGAGAGCGAATTTGAAGTTAATACTTTCTAGGTAAGTTCAGTCTTTTGGGGAAGGAAAAGAGCCTTTTCAGAAGAAAGCCCTGGGAAATGAAGCCTAGGTTCTTAGAATATGCTGAGGCAGCAGGGACCTGCCAGGATCCTGGCCCTGCACAGGACACCACAATGATCACACCAGGTGCTCAAGAGTGCTGTCCAAACACTTCCTGAAGACTTGCTGCAGGGACCACTGGCCTGGGGAGCCTGTTGCAGTGCTCAAGCACCCTCTGGGGCACGAATGTTTTCCTGATATCCTGCCTAAAGCTCCCTCAACTCAGCTTCATGCTGTTTCCTTGAGTCCTGGCACTGAAGGTCTGCAAGCAAAGGACTATGACAGTTGATATTTAGGCCTTGTAACTTCAAATATTGGACCATCCTTACAGAAAAACAGCTCCATCTCAGAACCCCACCAGCAGCAGCCAAGCAACATCTCCTGGGCCTTCTGAGAGCGATGCTCCAGCAAGACCTGCTCAGGTATTTTGTGCATTTTTAACATTCTGTACTCTGTATTAAGTTCCAGCAGACTTGCTGGTGGTATAAAATGCTGGTGATGTGAATGTGCAGGACCAGGCCTAAGCATGGTTTGCCTCAGACATTCCAAGTGCTGTGACAGGAAGGCTGTGATGAGAAGAGAGGATCCTGCAGGGCTGGAGCAGCACTGTCCTGAGCCAAAGTTCTGCTCTGCCTGAAGACTTGAGCTCAGTCCCCACCCTCAACTCATTCCCTGGAGGAGGCCTCAAAGGGCTGGCTCTGCAGGAAAAATCTCCTGTACATAAGAGGCCTCACCAGGGTGGGGCAGATGGGGCCCTCTCGCTCTCTTGTCCCTCTGTCTGTCTGTCACTCTCATTGCTGACTCCAGCTCTGCACTATCCACGTGGCTGCACCAACACAGGAGCTACAGAATGGTGATATTTCCTCAGTCCCTCCTCTGCCTCTATTTCTCTCCTCCCTCACTCTGCCTGGGCACACACAGCTGTCCTGTTCTGCTCCATCCTCAGTTTGGAAGTTTGCTGTGGGTGTGGGGAGCTTGTGGCTCTGTGTTGTGCCTTGTGAGTCAGCAGCTGTGAGAAGGTCCTTGGGAAGAGCTGAGAGATGATTGAAGGGCACTGAGCAACAGTGAGGGCTTGTTGGTAACCACTTGTGACACTCTCCTACAAATTCAAGGGCTTGTTAGCCAAGAGCTTTTGAGGCTGCACAGCAGGTAGCCTGCTGGATTGAAGACAGCTGCTCCTAAAAGCACAAGAGTTTCTTGACATGTGGCTGCTGTCTTTGTTCATCCTGATGAGAATTCACAACCAACCATCACCCCCTGTACTCCTGGATTCTAAGAGTGAAGCACTAATCTCATTTTTAACACATAAAACTCTAGCCAGGTGCCTCTTCAGTAAATCATGTAGATGTTTGACAGCAAAAGCTGAGTCTTTTCCTGGTGTGTGCAAGCAGAAATTGGGACCTAGATAAAACTTACTGGACCTCCCCTTTGGGGAGGCTTTGCTGGAGCTGCTGAAGGGAGTGTCTACTTCCCAAAGCCTTTTAGCAGTAGACTTGGAGAAGGACTTGCTAAGTCCTAAGTTGAGAAGCCCGGAATGCAATAGAGCAGATATTTACCTGGAGGTCCTCCATGTTTGACAGCTATTTTTATTTAAAAAACATGTGTTTTCAACCTTTGCCAGTTCACAAATCCTGCTTTTGTAGAATGGGAGCAAAACCTGATCCGGGTCAGAGATTAATTAACTGTTTTGTTATTGTTGTAGAGACGGCCTTGGGATCCTGGCTTGACCAGTCCTGCAATGAGCAAGAAGCGGAGGATTGAGCAGTAGCTCAGTTACATCCAGCCAGCACCTGGTGGCCACTCTTCTTCCTGGGTGCTGGCTGTGACATCCCATTCTACTTCCTACCTGTCTCCAAATGTCGGCTTCATTTCCCCTGCAACCTTTAGGCTCAAGAAAGACACAAATTTCTGAGTTCTACAATGATAGCACTCGTGTGTTGAAGACTACCATGTCAGAAAGGATGTGAAGAGAATTCAGGAGGCTGAAGCAGTAGTGTCCCTTGGATCTCAATGAAGGTACCAACGTGCAGCTTTTCCTAACTCCAGTGTGGATAATAATGGAGTAAAGATTTGATGATAAAGAGAAGACTCTGCATGAATTAAGGTGCAAGAAAGACCATATTCCAGAGTCAGTAGTACAGACATTATTAATAGTAAATGTCAGCTAAGGAGTTAGAAAGCTAAAGGAGGAGATGGGCCAGGTGGGGAGAAGTGCTGAGATGAACACCGAGGTGGGTCAGGCCCGGATGGGCCCTCCCTTCCTGCAGTGCAGCTGCACAGGCTCAGCTGCAGCAGTGCTGCTGCATCCCCTCATCGTATTTGCAGTGCAGGAGGGGAGGGAGAAATGTGTGTGGGTGTGTGTGGTATAAAACACTGGGAATTGCTCCCAGCTTGTCTCAGAGCAGTGATGTTGGCAAGGGCAGGCAGGCTCCTGCAGCTCTGGGGCTCTGGGGCAGCTGTGGCCTTTGGAGCAGGCAGGGCCCTGGGCCCCGCTGGGTACAGCCAGGGATGCTCTGGGGAAGGCTGAGGGCAAGCCTGGCCCTGCAGGGCAGCAGTGCAGTGAGGCCTGTGCTCGGGCTCTTGCTAGCAAATGTCACTGGGCAGAGGCCAGTGGACGAAGCTACTGCTTCTTGGGAACCTCTCAAATTGTTGAAAGGCATCTGGAGTTTTATTTTCAAACTTATCCTGCACACCAGTCAGGTGCATCTGGCCTGGGATGCATCCCTGGCATATGTTGTTGTCTGTCCTTGTACTGAATTTTAACTTGTTAAAGATTTATTCCTTGTAAATATTTATCTCAGGATGGTTTGAAGTGTTTATTCCCATGTGGAATGAGTTTTTGTCATTGCAAAGAGAACCAGATCTTCAGTCCCAGAGGAGCAGAAGCTTTGGTGTGACAGTGTTGGGATGTGGCATCTATTATTCTCATTGCCACCTCATCTTGGGTTTGTATCATGAGCTTGATAAACCTCACACCTGTTGATTTGAGGGGGAAGGGATTGAAGAAGGTTTGACTCCCTTCAGTGGCTTTAAGCATTAATGAGTTTTGCCCTCTTTAGGAGCTGCTGTGCTTTGGGTGGTTGTTGTTGTTGTTGTGTTTTCAGACTTGTCTAGAGTTTGTTTTTAGGTCTGTAATACACAACAGCCTCAGTTTGCAAATTTCCCAGAAGAATGGTGGCTCACATAGAAAAATACGTCGAAAGTCAAACTGAGAGTAATTTTTTTTTTTTTTACATTAATAAAACCAGACTGGCCTGGCTTGGTAGCCTCTGAGCCTGCCTCAAGGCGATTGTAAAGAAAAGGTAATGAAATTCTAAACTCTGCAGAAATGTTGACATGCCCTAATTTTCTTTTGATTTCTCCTTCCTAGGGTAGCCCCAGCTACTCTGAGATGAACAGCAGATGCCAATACCTCCACAAAAAGCTGTCCCACATTCAGCAATGAGTATCTGAATTTGGCAAGCAGCAAGTGGAGTCCTGGCACCAGTTGTCTGCTTCAGCAAAGAAGCATCTATGAATCTGGGCTGTTTTATTTTAAAAGTAGATTAAGGTTTTAGGATTCTTCAAGTTAGGATTCAGTAGATGATTATTTGTTATAAACATAGGATTAGTTAGTCTAAGATTACAGAATTTAGTATTGAACTTTAGCAATAAAGAAGTTGCATTCTTGTTAACTTTTTCTCTTATTGCCACTTCTCTCCAAAGAAGTTTTTTTTCCCGTAACGGTTGGGGGATGGGCCAATTAAATCTGCTTTCTAAAAAAACCACTGCAAAAGTTGTCTCCCAAGTTTACCCTAAACCAGCCCTTTTTGGCACCCCATGTGAGGCCCAAGAAAGAAGAAAACCTGTAATGATTGCATTTTGGTTGTGCTTACTCTGTATTGGTGCAAAGCTGTCAGTAACCATGTTACTTGAAGTGGTAATGTCTGTCGGGGTGGGGGCCTTCATGTGTTTCTAGTCCCAAGGCTGTTTTGAAGTTGTAATAGCTTTCTAGTCACTAGGATTATTTTCTTATCCAAAAACAGCTTTACTATTGTTCTAATACATAGCTTTTACAGTAGAGGGGCATGGGTTTGAATAGCTATTGTGCTAGGTACAGTAATAATAATTTATAGTGATTTTATGAAAGTACTGAAGTCTGTTCAAGATATATTTCGTTTATAGTTTCTCCATCCTATCCTATGATCCAGTTCCAGTTGCATGTTTTGGGGGTTTATTAGAAATTACACCAGTTTATTAGAGGAAAAACATGGGCTGAAGCTTTCCAGCCTTTCCTTTCCTTCTTCTCCTTAGGATCTGTTACGTCCCTTTTTGAAAATGTTTGGTTTCCCTTGAATGTTAAAGACACCACTTTCCTCATATTTAATCTAGTAAACTTCCTCTATAAAGTCTACAGCTTCTCGAGACTGAGGGCTAAGATGTCCAGAGGAGCTGATGAGGCCCCTAACCCAGAAGTAGACCCAAGCAGGGAGAATTCTGAGTAGTGTAGAAAATAAGAGTGAATGAGTCAAACCCTGAAAGAATTTTCTGATCCCCCAGCCTAGGGATTTTCATATGAACAAATTCAGAACCCAGATGAGGTGGGAAAATATCTAGAAAGAGCTACCATGATGACTTTAAGGTGAAAAAGCTCATTGCAATAAGCTAGGCCCTAGCCTTTGCTTATCGCAGACTGCTAAATACTGTAGAACAGCAGACAGAAGCAGGGGGCAAGGAGATAAATCAGCAGCTACCCCAGTAACTCAAGCTGCAGTCAACAGCCCAGCTACTCAGGTTATAGCTAAACCAAACAGTGAACCTAAGTCTGCAGTTAAACAGACAATAACCCTTAACCCAATCTATACAAGACCAAATGTGAAAAACGTACTCTACAGCTGGGAGCCAAACTCTGGCCTAAAACCTTTAACAAAAACTACCACTAATTGAATCTGCTTTCTACAAAAACCCTTTAAAAGTTCTCTTCCAAATTTACCCTAAATCAAATCAACTTGTCTTGATCTACTGTTTTCTGCCTGTTTTACCCTGACATTTCTTCACCCATTGGTTCCTCTCAGTGGCTGTTTCTCTTCAGTAGTTGATGGGCTTCTCTTCTTTTTTCCTGCAATCCCCTACTCAAAATCATGGGTGCCAAAGCAGTGGCCCAAGAAGCCCCTGCCTGTGCATCTGCTGAACAGAAAGTCCGTGCTCAACTTGAATATTCTCATTAAAATCCCAAATGACTTCCTGCTGCAGTTTGTGGGTTTTTTTCCATTCCTACGTAGTCTTCATAGTGCTCTAAATAAATAGGTACCCTGAGGGAGTGCACATTGCAGGTGAGCACCCACTGCATAGCCTGCTTCAAGTAGATCTCATGGATCTCATCTCCATCTTCATCACCTCACAGTCACTATGACTCCTGTGTGGAAGAGACAGGCTGCCATGCTGCTTTCTGCTTTTGGTCCTTTTTTGGCAAATAAAATATTTTATTTTAGAGCATTCAAACCCTGGAGTTTCTTCCTGCTTTCACCTATTTGAATTGCCTTGACATCAAAGCACTGCCCCCGGACATGACAGCCTGGCTGGTGCATGTTTGTGCTCACAGACCAAAGGTGCCTCGTTGTGTCCGTGCCCCGGCTGTCTGTCCATGTCCATTGAGGCAGACGGTGGAACGGGGGGACTCTGCCAGCTCTGTGCTGCTCGGGGGCCGGAGCAGCACAATGTTCTGTGTTGGAAGGCCTCCACCGAGCCCAGAGGCTGCCTCAGCCCCAGCCGCCATCCTGTGCATGGTGGCAGCGCTGAGGGCTGTGGCAGGGTCACTCTTCCCCAGAACTGTTTCCCAACTTTTCCTTTCCCAGCAGGGGACTTGGAAATGTTTCTTCTGTCCTGACTTACCCTGTTTCCACCTTGTCAATACACAACTTGCTGTCTTACTCACTTTATGCTTAGAAGGTTCTAAGAAGAGGATGAGAAACATACTGTGATTATGACACCCAAAAAGAAGGCCAGAAAACAGCACTCCATAGTGTAGGGCCTATAGAGCGGCTATTTGGTTTATTTGACAGCAGAGTGAGGGCAATAGCTTCACCACAAACTCACTTGTCCATTCTTTGCACAGCACAAGCTTTTAAACTTTTTAACTTAATGTACACATTATACTTTCCTAACCTTCATATTGCAACATATATTCCAATTACATCCTTATATAAACCCTTGTAGCACATGTGCAGTTTCTGCACGAGGTGGTCATCTGTGGATGAGAGGGAGACACGACATTCGTTTTTCACAGCGGCTTGTGAGACCTTTTAGGGAGTTGCAGAAATGATGATAACTTGTTAGTTTAAACAACCAGCAGGTGGTGTTTTTCTATTCTGATTTTCTGTTCTTCTTAAGGACTGTTTGTGAGAAAGATGTTTTTGTTAATTAGCCAATCAAGTAGAATGTCTATAAAAGAGAAAGCTTCTGTATTAAACCTTCTGCAATTCAGTCTCCTGGTGAGCTTGTGTCACTCTGGGCTTAATGATGGCAGTTGTCAGCCTCCTGCTGGTCATTTTGGATGAAGGCTCAGAAGGCTTCCTCAGGCTTCAACTTTTTTACCTCTGTTTCTGCACATGCTGTAAAAGACTGTCTGCTCAAATAGCCAGTCGTTAAACAGCCTTTTGCAGTTAGCTTGTTCTGCTAAATTTGCTGATTTCTAGAAAGTGCTTCATTCCCATCCCCGGGTACAAAGTAACTACTTCTTTCTGCACAGCTTTTAGCATAGCTCAAGTATTACTCGTTTCCTCACCACCTAAAAGAAGGAAGGGAGGTAGGGGCAAACCAATGAGAGTGATGGGTCATTATCTTGTTAGCCAGGTATCAATTATTAGATTAAGTAAGGGGTATTCTTGTCCATAAAGTACATGTGGGGATACCATAGGGACAGAGCCAACGTGTGGATTTGGAGCGTTGGGGCTGGTGCCAAAGTCCTGCTCTTGAGAGGGGTGCAGGGACATAGGCAATGTCAGAGGACAATGACACACAGGGGACATGAAGCCATAATGGGCCAAGCATGATCCTGCACAGGATGGCAGCAAAGACACTTCCTCAGCGTGACCTTGGCAATCCAGGGCACCCCAGAAAGGGCCGAGGAGTCCTGTGTGTAACCAGGAGGGATGACTGCCATCACTGTGGGTCCCAGCATTCCCCAGTCCTTTGCTGGCCATTCAGTTCACACTGGGGACCAATTGTGCAGGGACCTCCTTTGAGTTTAGAAGGGATACCAGACCAGGCATGATCTCCACAGATGAGAAAGTACCCAGTAGGAAGCTGCAGTGGAGAACTGGAAGAAACTGAAACATGTGCTGAAGTGTAATTACACCAATAGGAAGAATTTCTCTATATTGGGAGACTGGAATTTACTGATACCAGATACTTGTTAGGATTTTGTTGCTGCATACTAGTCCAATTAAAAACAATGCATGCATCAGCTTGAATTGATCCCAAAAGTTCTAACTCTTGTGGTTCAAGAGGAGCAGGGGGAAGGTGAGGAACCCAAGAATCCCAATTATCCACATTATTTTGGGGATTTGTCACCTTGCAAGATGGTATGTTCTGAGGGCAAGGCCAACTGTCAACAGGTATCCCTACCAGACAGGTAGAGAATGGATTTCCAGGGGAGGCTAGAGACAGACAAATAGCACTCTGATTTGTCAGCTTAGCTAAAGTAACCCATATGTTTGTTCTTGGTTGTGCAGGAGCCCAAGCATTAACTTGCAACAAAATTGACAGTATCAATATCAAAAGTATCATTTTGTTCCCTAGAACATGATTTATTTCCTGTAGAATAGGCTCAAGCCGAAGTCGTCCTCTGTGGAGTCTTCGGTCTTCGGCAGAGGTGTCGGCAGCCGTGTTGAAACAGGACGTGTCCACTTACTGGGAACCCACAAGGGCCCTGTAGGTGTAGACACACACATATGACCTCTACCCATATAATTTACAGGTGCTGGTCCTGACCATATCCCTGTAGCAGGATGCCTATACATTGCGGTCATTGGCTTATCAACATCTTTCTGTTTTGCAAGTATCCCATGTGCATAGGCAGGTGACATATCATGAACACCAAATATACAAAGATGATTTAAAGTAAACAATGCTTTTCCCAATCTTTCCTGAGGATCAGTAATTATCTTAAAATTTGCAAGACACTGTTTTAGAGTTTGATTTGCCCTTTCTACTATAGCTTGTCCTGTGGGAGAGTGTGGTATTCCTGTAATATGCTTAACACCCCACAGCTGCATAAAGCGATTAACTTTCTTCCCTACATATGCAGGACCATTATCTGTTTTAATAACTCTAGGTACCCCTAAGATAGCAAAGCACAGTGTTAAATGTCAAATAACATGAACTGCTTTCTCTCCAGCTTGTGGGGAGGCCCAAATGAAGTGACTGTATGTGTCAATGACCACATGGACATTATGTAAATGCCCAAATTCATTCACATTAGTCACGTCCATTTGCGACAATTAATTGGGGCTAGACCTTGGGGATTTACCCCCAGGCTAAGACCTGGTCCATTGTGATGACTGCAGTCTGGACATGCTCTGATAATTCCTCGGGCTTCCTCCATGGTAATATCAAAGCAACATCGTAGCCCTTCTGTATTCTGATGAAATGAGGCATGGACATTGCATGCTTTTGTAAAATTGTCCATGGGTACAGTCACTGATACCAGCTGATCAGCACGAGCATTGCCCTCCCCTAATCCTTCCATCCACTTATGACTCCTGATGTGAAAAATAGCATAGGGAGCAGATCTCTGTCTAATAGCTGATTGCAATTGTGCAAAAAGTGTATTCAGGCGTTGATTCTGTACTTCTCGCAGCAATGCAACTTCAATACACTCTGCTAGTCCAACTGCATACAAGGAATCAGACACAACATTTATAGGGTCATGCATCCATCAATAAAATGCACAAAAAATAGATAAAAGTTCTAAAGTCTGCAAAGTGCCTGATTTCTGTCCCTCTAAAATGATATGATTCCATTGTCCTTGCTCATTCCAGGTGAGAGCAGCTTTTCGAGACTTGGGGCCTGCATCTGTGTATACAGTGATAGCATCCATCACTGGTGTTTCACTATATTTTGGTTGTGACAGCCAAGTCTGTGATGACATCCAGCGTAAAATAAATGAAGATAGTGGAGACAATTGCATTTCTGCACCAGATTCTAAAATGGTAGCTTGTAACTCAGGAGAGTGTTGCAAAAACCAATCCAGATCATTCTGTTTTATTGGAAAAAATATTCTTTGTGGCTCTTCTCCAGTGACCTGTAACACATGCTCCTGACTTTTTCGAATTAACAGTGCAAGTGCATCTCTACGTGGCTGAATGGAATTACAAGGTTGTATAGGTCCAAACACCCATTCTAATACCTTTATATCCTCCTTCTTTCCCCCTCTGTCTTTTAACTACTGAATGAGAGCACCTAACAGGTGTTTTGGCTGAGACAGAATAGTAATGTCTATGGATAAGTCAGGATCTCTGTGATCCACAGCTCTCTGTACAACAGCAGTAGCAATATCCAGTACAATTGTGCGTTGTTTGTCAGCTAAGTGAATTGGTGTAGCAGGATTTGTGCCTTTCAGCAGTGGTCGCAGTTCATCAAGTTCAGCATTAGAAATACCAACAACAGGACAAAGCCATTCTATATGTCCTATAAATCGTTGCATGTCATGTAAGGTTTTTAACTCCAGCTGCAAATCAACTTTCTGTGGCCGAATATGCATGTCAGAAATCACCCAGCCTAAATATTTCCAGGGAGCAGAGCGCTGTACTTTCTCCAGAGCAACACACAAGGTTTTACTCAGTAACTGCACAAGAATGAAAGCCTCCTGCTGAGCAGCGAACGAGCTTTCTTGTGCCAACAGAATATCATCCATGTAGTGATATATCACCATGTCAGGAAAAGCAGCTTGAACAGGTAACAGAGCAGCATCCACAAAATGTTGACACAGCACAGGACTGTTGCTCATTCCCTGGGGAAGGGTCGTCCACTGATATCTGCTCGCTGGTGCCTCACGATTTAAAGAGGGTAAGGTAAATGCAAATCTTTTGGTATCCTTTGGATGAATGCCAATTGGAAAGAAACAGTCTTTTAAATCAATTATAAGGAGATTCCAATCCTCAGGCAGCATAGCTGTATTTGGGAGACCTGGCTGTAAGGCCCCCATTGCTTCCATCTGGGCATTGACTGCACGTAAATCATGCAGCAGACAAAATTTTCCTGATTTTTTCTTAATAACAAATATTGGAGTATTCCAGAGACTAGTAGAAGGTTTAAGTGACCTTGCTGGAACTGTTCAGTAACAAGGCAATGAGCTTGTTGTAGGCTTTCCCTCTTTAATGGCCACTGCTTGATCCACACTGGATCATCAGATTTCCAGGTTAGGGGGATCAGGAAAGCCCAAGTAGTGACTGCTACTAAAAACGATCTTTTGTCACAAGGAGAGCACCTAATTGCATGAGAATGTCATGGCCAATTAATGCTTGAACATTGTGTGGTAATGACATAAGAGTAACAAATTGTACACAAGTGGGACCATCCAGTGATAAACAAATTTTGTCTTGCTCTTACAAACTGAAGCTGAACCTTCTACTCCCTCTACACCAGAGAGCATTGGGAGCAGAGGCCAGCTGGCAGGCCAACAGTCCTTGCTGGCAATGGTGATGTCAGCTCCAGTATCCAGGAGTGCAGATAGCTGCAGTCTCTGTTGGCCATTTTCCAAAAGAACAGGAGCTTTTGGCTGTTCCTCCATCAGCACACATAGTCAAGCAATACCTCCTGTAGATCCAAATCCCTCTGGTCCCCTCTGCCGTTGCATAACGGAAGAGGCAGCTTCTGTCAGCTGCAGAGTAGGTACAAGCTGAGCAATTTTGCTGCCATCAGGAATAATCAGAGGTAGATAAAATGTCACAGCAACAATAAGGATTTCACCTGTAAAATCAGCATCAATTATTCCAGGTAATATGAAAAGTCCTTTTAAACCTGCTGAAGAAAGACCCAAAAGAAGTGCACCACAAGGTTTTCTTTATGCATCACTGGTCCTTGGATCCTGGTAGGGATCTTTACAGGCTTTCTATCAATTAACGTAATGTCTATTGTGGTTGCCAGGTCCAGGCCGAGGCTTCCACTTGTGGCTGGCCGGAGGCAGCTGGCTGGCTGTAGCTGTTTGGGGCCTGCCACACAGGAGCCACTGCTGGGGTCTTCGTGCCACAGCTCTTCACGCTCCTCACCGTGTTTCCCGATTCTCTGCAGGCTTCAGTGGAGTGGGAGTTCATGGAACATTTGTTACACCACACTGTCCCTTCTCTGCAGTTACGACGAAAATGTCCTATTTTCCCACACCTGAAGCACTTTGGACAAGGTTGTTGTTGCTTAGAATTATTTATGGGTTGCAATGGAGTCAGAGCAGCAAAGGCTTGCGTTTGGCCTTGCACCAAATCTTTCCCTACATCCCTGAGTGCCTCAACTAACATTGCCTGTCGACCTGCAGGAACTCTCGACATTCTCTCTAGCATTTCCTCTACTGATGCATCAATGCTCATTGTATTAAGAACACTTCTGGTAGAAGCATTGCAATTTTCTAGAATACACTGTCGTAATAGACTTCCTTTCATAAAGTCTTGTACACAGGCTTGGTTAATAGCTTCAGTTACCCTATCAACAAAGGGGGCAAAAGATTCCTCTCTGCCTTGCTTTATGGACATATAGGATGGAGACACTGGTGTTGTTCTAACCTTGGAAATTGCTTCTTTAGCTAATTGCATAGCAGCTTTTAATTTCTCAGCCCCTACTTGTGCCTGCATCTCAATCGTGGCAAACTGTCCTGTACCCACCAACTGTTCAACTGTCACCCCTTTTAAAGGATCATTTGGCTGTCGTAGAATTCCAGCAAAACGATCACTCAATTGAAGCCAGTGAGATTGCTACAGCATCAACTGAGACTGTGTCATAATCATTCTCATGATATCCTTAATGTCTTCTGGAAGAAGCAAACCTGAGCCCCATATGTAACCAAGCATTTGCTTTGCAGGCTCCCCGTGTAACCCACATTCATTAACTGTTGCTCTTAATTATGAAAGCAATTTCCAATCTACAGGATGATAATTAGTTGTCATCCCTCCTGCTGGATTTGGTGTACAGACAACAGGGAAAGCCTGAAAATCTGTGTCAGTAATAGCAGAATACATGTCATTATCCTTATTACTTATTGCTTCTTTTTAGATACTTAACCAATCTATTCCGTGTATTATTGGTCATTCTTTAGAAGTTTCTTGTTTAGAAAGAGCACCAGTAGGTATCATTAGTGTGGGAACTCAAAATGTCTCTCAGACATTTTTAGAGGTTCCAGGCCTTGGTCAGAAGCATTCTAGACCCTGGCAGGCAGCTGAAAAACAACTGTGATTTTGAGTTTGAGCCATGGAATGAATTGCCAACTTTGGAGGTGGAACAAGCAGTCACAAAAGGTTAGATAGTATAGTAAAAGTAGTTACAAAGTAGAGGGGAAATTTTTTTAGTATTGTACAGGGGGGTTTTAGCACATGTACAGGGGGGTTCTCACTTTTTACATGGGGGTCAAAAGTTCTAAGATGGAGGAAAGTGGGCTGATCCTGTTCTTCCTCCTCCTTTTTCCTTACCTCCATGTTCTTGGTGATGTTGGCACTCACAGATTGGTTTAGAGTAGAAAAACACTTGGCAACGTAGGTAGTAGGTATTGGGGAATAATTGTAAACATGTTATACGTAATATATCTTATAAAAGATAGCAGCAGTCCTGGGCGGGGGGAGAGACGAAGAAGACAGCAGATAGGATGTCAGTGTGTGTGTGTGCCTCTACCCAGGACGCTGATCAAATAGCCGCAGTCCAAGAACATAATCTGATAGATAACTAGCAATAAACTGCCTTGAGACCAAACAGCTAAAGCCTGCAGAGTTTTTCTATGGAAGCATGGGTTGGAGGAGGAATTTCACCACCATATGAGACCCCAGAGCAAGGCCGGGGTTCTCATACATTAGAGCTCCTTTATGGTGGTTCTGAGCAATTTCATCCTGCAGCTGCTCTGCCTTGCTGTCTGGGAGTCTCTCATTCCCTGTTGCAAATTGTTCACTCCCGGGGAGGGGATCTGTGGGCAATTGAGCAGAACTAGAGGCAGGATTAATAGCAGGAAGACCAGTAGGTTTTTTCTCATTTGGTCTGCTCCTTATCTCAATAATATTCCCTACTGGAGGAGTGGGATTGTAGCCTACCCCTAAGGAATGCATTCCTGGTTTATTAACTCCTTCCAAGGTTGCAGTAGTGACAGCAGCAACTTTCTTTTCTGCCTGATACCTCTGCAAACAATTTATGACTGAACACCAAGCCTTCATTAGCTTTAGGGCAGCCTTATCATCATCAATCACCTTAAACCAAAGGAAGTTCCCTAATTCACTCCATTCTTTCTCATCAAAGAGATCCCCTGAGGCTTTAAACAAGCCTTGAGCTTGGCCATATTATGCCAGTGGATCTTTATCAAGATCTATATCAGCTAATTCACATTTCTTTAAGAAACTAGCTAACAACTGAAGAGTTATTTTGCTTTCCATTATAATCTATCCCTTTTTAGTGCAGCCTTTTGCACCTTGTAAGCAGGGTAGCTCCTCCCAGATGGCGAGTTTTGAGTTTTGCAGACTCAGGCACCAGAGTGACTCCTTATGCCAGCATCTGTCTCCTTTTAGCCTGCTGAACGCTGCTTTTTGGTGTGGTACTGGTCTCACCGTCCTGGTCACAGAGCGACTGGGCAGAGACCAAGTCCCTGGGGCAGAGACCAAGTCCCTGAGTTTGGGCACCAATATGATGCTGGTGGTGGGAAAACAAGCACGCAATCAATATGATTGATACCAAACTCCCCTTTAATCAAAAAGCCACTTAACTTATAAAGGTATTTTACAAGCATAATCAGCAGTAAGCTCTCATTAGTTAATTTACAAAGGTCTTTGTTTTATTTGTCCTACTTGCGGTTACAGCTGTAGCTAAGTTTTCAAGCCAAGTTCTCATCTCTAAGTCATGTCTTCCAAGGACATTTCATCTTTGTTGAGCATATCTTCAAGGCTATGCCTGTCCTTATGATCTCATTCCCAGACCTTGTACAACTATGCAGCTTCCCAGGCCTAGACACAGAGCCGGGTTTCCAAGGTCTGTTCCCAGGCCAGACATAGGGTGATTCTGGGGTCTTCAACAGAGGTTTTTAGGAACAGGTATTCCATAGAATCATGGCCTTGTTCCAACAACTGTTCTCCAACAATCCAGCTGCAACCACACTTGATTTCCAGGTCAAAACACTTGGCGTCGCTGCCCCGGGCTTCCCCATAAGGCACGTGGGGGCTTTGGAGACCCCATAAGGTGCACGAGGGGCTTGGGTCCCTTTTGAGACACACAGGGATATTTTAGGTTCCCTATGAGACATGGAGGACACTGGGGTCCACGGAAAGTCATGCATGAGATTTGGAATCCTGTGTGGGCATGCAGGGGGGTTGGGATCTCTGCCAAGGTGTGCAGGGTGCTGGGGGTCTCTGCTGAGCACAGGACGGGGTTTGGGGTCTCCTTTCAGGTGTGGAGAGGGCTGTGGGCTCTCCTAAGCGTGCCGGTGCTTTGCGTCCCTCCTGCTGCAGGCAGTGGGGCTGGAGTCTCTTGTGAGGCTCGCAGGGGACGGAGCCCTCCCGGGTTCCTGCCGGGCCCGTCCGGCTCGGGGCTGCCGCGGCCCAGGGGCAGCCGCCGTGCCGGGACGGCTGTGGCGAGGGGCCGAGGCGGAGCTGCCCCGCCGGGTCGCGCTGCACGGGCACGGCACGGGCGGTGCTGAGCGCCGAGCAGGCGGCACCCCGAGCCCAGGGGCCACAGCCGCGGCCCTGCCTCCATCGGGGCCGGGCACAGACAGCCCCGCAGGCAGAGCGGCGGCACCGGCCCCGCTCAGCGCCCGAGGGGACGGAACCGATGCCAGAGGAGCCCGGGGGGCCCTGAGCGGGGCCCTGGCGCTGCCCACCCGGCTCTCCCGGGCCTGTGGCCATCCCGGGCGCCAAGGGCTCGCTCTGTGCCGCGCTCTCCCTGCCCAACGGGGCTCCGGGTCAGCACCCGGCTCCTGCCACTGCCTTGAGAACGCTGAGGGGCATTCGGGGTGGAACTGAACTTGCCAGGGAGAGAATTCATAGGAGACTTGTTTAGCCCTTCTACAGACTTGTTTAGGCTGTCTTCAAGTTGAGAAACAACTTAAAATCCCAGGCTAAATCATGTGGTTTAACCTGTGGGGATTCCTTGAAGATGCTTTGTAACTCCCAGGGGTGCCAGGCCAAATCCCAGTGAGCACCAAGGCCCAGGAGCTCTGATGCATGCAGCAGGGCTGGCACCAGGCAAAGGAGTCAACATCCCTACAGCTGCCCGCTCTGCCTGCAGGGTGTCACGCAACAGCAATGTTCCAGCAAGAACAGGCATTTGTACATCCTCAGGACGATGTGCACTTGTGGTCCTGGTGGTGGATCAGAGAGAAAAGCCAAAAGTGACAGACTAAACTTGACTGCAGGAGAGGGATGGCTCAGCAGAGGACCTGGGGACCTGTGGTGCCAGCCAGTGACCGGCCACTCGGACACAGCAGGAAGGCCCCAGACTATCACACTTCAGCTGGCAGGGTATAAAAGCCCAGAGGTTCTTTGTTCAGGATCCGCCAGAGGCACCAGCTCAAACTGCCACTGTTCCAGCACAATAAAATTGTTTTAAGGATCCAGAGGTCTAACATTCTGCTATGGAGGACATTCCACATTTCCAATCTTTTGGGCACTTAGGACCTTCTGATTTTGCTTTGCACCCAAAAAAAATAAACCCCCAAATGTGCACTCCTTTAGCCTTCCCTCCTGTTATTTTCATCTGATTTTTACATTGTTGTCTGCTACGTTGTCTTCATCTTTCCAAAATACCTGTGCTTATTTAAGTCCAGCCTGGGATGGTGCACACATTTTGTTTAGCTCTGCAGAGATAGACCCCCAGCAATCCTGCTGACCACACCCATTTCAGTGTTGCAAAAACCTAACTCTGGGCTGCAGTATGTGAATCACACTCTGGTGTGTGAGATGGCAGAGCACCAGAGCAGGCACTGAAGAAGGGGCATTCCGTAGATTGGTGGAGTCACTACCAGAACTCAGTCTAGCTCTTAAAACTCCGACACCACACCAGGAGTGGGGAACTCCCTCGCTATGGGCATTTACCAAAGCAGAACCTTTAGAGCCACTTGCTCTAAGGTGCCAGACATAAGCCACAACAGGGACCGGGCAGAGGAGAGAGGAAGCAGCTCTCCGTCTTGAGGCTCCACAAGAAAGAGTTCATTTCAGGTGAAGAGAGGAGAAACAAAGAGCCCCTGGCACTCCTGTGCAAGATCCAAGTCAGGGGGTGGATACAAACAGCTCACCAAGAGGGAATCCACAGGAGAGGAGTGACGGGATCACATCCAGTGTCTGGAGCCATGGGGGTAGGAGGGTGGAGAGGATGGGTCACAGGGGCCAGTGGAGCCTTGAGGAATTGGGGCATCCCAAAGGGGTGTTGCAATCAGGGATTGGCCCGATGTGACAGTGACAGGGAAGGTTCGGGGACCAAGGGGCTGGGTTGCTGTGACAGGCAGGGAAAGAGCTGGAACAAGGGGTGGGGAATGGCATGAGGGTCAGCTTTGAGGGAGGGTAAAACCCAGGGGTCAACAAACTCGGGGAGAACATGGGGGTACAACAGAACGAACCACCTAACAAGGAAACAATAAAATAAATTTGTACGTCTACAATCAAGAACATCTGCAGGGACAAAGTCTGACCAGCAATGTCAGCAGGCAAAGAAAGGTTTTGCTGAGCAATGGCCCTTGGATGAAGCAAAACATTTACAGACAGGGCAGTCCATTTGTAGAGAAGGGGGTGCACTCTGGGGGTACAGCTAAGGCCATGAGGTCACAGCAGGCTCTGGGGTCACAGCAGGCTGAGCTCACAGCAGGCTCTGAGGTCACAGAGGTCCCAGAGCCCCGTGGTTGCAGAGCACCACAAGGCCCCAGCAGGCAGTCCTGGAGCACAACTGCTGCGGCAGCAGCGGTGGTGGCAGCAGTGGTGCTGACATTGGGACAGCGGCCTCAGGACAGTGGTGGCAGCGAGAGCGGCGGGACTGGCACAGGGCAAGGCACCATGGCCCTTGCTCTGCGCCTCCTCCTCCTGCTCCTCCTGGCCGTGGCCCTGCCTGCCAGGGCTGCCCAGGCTGCTCCGCTGCAAGCGCGGGGAGCAGGTGAGCCGGCAGCCTGGCTGCCCTTTCCCAGGACAGCGCTCCCTGCTCCCCGGGAAGCGCTGGGGATGGTTTTCCCTGGGCTTTAGGGAGGGTTTCCTCTGTGGGAGGGAGTGAAGACTCATGGGCCTTGGGTTGCTCCAGCTGCCCTCCCAGAGATGTGGCCCAGGGCCTACCAAAAGTGTGGAGACTGGCTAAGAGACAGCCCAGAGCTCCCCAGGCCCCTGTGCAGCTTTGACCTTGTCCTTTCACATCTGGATCCCATGGCCTTGCCCGAGCCCCTTGCAGTGCCAAGTTCTGACAGGCAGAGAGGGATCCCAGCACATCAGGATCTGGTTCTCATCTGTGCTCCCTTCTAGATGAGCATGCTAGGAAGGCTTCTCCAGCACCTTGGCTCCATGAAGATTTCCTGCCTCTTAAGTCCCGTGCAGGTATACTGGTAATGTTCCTAAAAGAATAATCACTGACAACCTGGCAGGAAACAGCTGACAGAAGCTTCTGTGGCTATTGAGTTGCAGGTGTGGCTACAGGGAGGACCTTTCAGGCTCCTTTCCTGGTTGCTGAACACAAGTCCGGCTCCCATCGCAGGGGTGAGTTGTGTGTCCCTGATGACACCACACGCTGAGCCATGGCTTTGTGGGATCCATCCATCTGAAATACAAATATTCCTCTTAAGGTCCTCTGAGAGGGAAGAACAAACCTCCAGGAAACAATAAGGCTCTAGAGACATACAAATACATAGAGCAGAAGCTGAGTGATCTGGAGAGACGCCGTGGTGGGTGCATTTCCCTCCCCCTTCCCCTGGGACTCAGCAGCCGGGACCTTTCCCTGCACATCTGGACAGGCCGTGCCCGGGACAGTGGGAAGGGATCCATGGCAGCCTCGGTGCCCCGTTGCTGCTCTCACGGCCTGCAGGACTGTTTCCCAGCCTGGGCTGGCTGCAGCTTCTCCCCAGCCTCTGCAGGAAGGCATTTGCCTCCAGCTGACAGGGAGACCCAAGTGCACCATGGCCCAGGCACACCCTGAGATCCCTTGCAATTTCCCAGTCACTGAACACATCTGGAGAGGCAGATGTTTGGAGGAGGGTGGGCCCTGGAGCAGCCACAATAACCTCGTCTTTATCCTGAATCTCATCCATGACTTAGACAAGCTTTTCCTCCTGAAGATGTCACCTTCCTGCTGGGGAACAGCCCCACCTGATCCAGCTGTCCCTTTTCCTTTCCCCAGAGATGGAAGGAGAGGCTGTGCTGAAGGCTGAGCTTCCCAGAGGAAGCAGTGGCTCACTGGCAGCCTCTGCTGGAGGAAGGGAGGCGCTGCCAGGCACAGTCACAGGAGGTAATTGCTGTGCCTCTGGGCCTGAGCCCTGCTGAGCCTTGAGCTGCCCTCTCTGCTGCTTGGCAGTGCGGGCTCACAGCATTACCTGAGCCCCTTGAAGTGCTCACTTCCCCATAGAAGGGGGGGATCCCAGCACACCGTGGAACATTTCCCATCTGTGCTCCTTTCTAGGTTGGGACCGTGACTTGCAGCGTTTGGAAAGACTGGTAAACCACGGTTTAAGGATCTTGGAGTCTGGTGAAGGTAGGTTATAAGCAACCCTTTCCTAACAGAGAAATAATTGTCCAGATAAATATTTATGTGAGATTTCCTTTAAGATCCTTTGAAATTTGATGGATTCTGGAAATCCTCTCCCCCAAATTCCTACTCCTGTGCCCAACAGCAATGCCACAGAAGGATCGCTGTCAGTGAGAGGAAGGAGCATTTAGCTGTCCATCTTCCATCCATGTACAATGCCAGTGTGTCCTTCTGTGTGCTCTGTGCAGCCCCAGAGAAGAGCAGAGAGGGAAGGGGCCGGGCCCCGGGCTGTGCCCCGGGGCTGAGCCTTTCACAGCTCCTTTGCCTGCCCCAGGAAGACTGAGCTGCTCCCGCTGCTGCTGCCAAGCCCTGGCCTCGGCTGGGGCTGGGTTTAGAGCTGCTGGCAGCTCCAGGGAGTCCTTTCTGCCCCAACTCTCCCACAAGGGGCTCCTTCCATCCCAGTGCGGGGCCACTGCAGGCTTGTGGTCCCCCTGCCCCTGTTCCTGAGTGGAAGGCAGAGCTGAGGGAATGCCTTGGAGGGCACCAATCACCCAGGGACTCTCATTGCCACTGCGGCCTGAAGGAGAATCTTCAGCAGTGTCACTGAAGCTGTTCTGTCCTGCCTTTCTTTGCAGCTGAACATGAGGATGAAGAGGATCTGGATTCCCAACCCATAGCCATTACTGAGCCTCTGGGAGATGGTGAGGGTAGGTCAAGGACTTTCCCCCTGCGAGAGCTGCCAGCTCAGAGCCCAAAGCTCGGCCAGGGGGGCATTGCTGCAGGTGCCAGGACAGAACCATGCAAGTGTGTGCTCTGGGCCTGGGCCACCCCCCCACCACTCCTGGGGCTCAGTGCTGCCCATGCAGATCTGCAGAGATGACAGAAGCTCCTGTGGCTGTTGAGTTTCAGGTGTGGCTGCAGAGAAGACTTTCCCAGGTCCTTTGGTGGATGTTGCTCGCAAGCCCATCTCCCATCACAGGGGTGAGTAGTGTGTCCCCGCTGACTCCACAGGCTGAGCATGGGTTTTGTGGGATGCATGCCTGGGAAATGGAAATATTTCTCTTAAGGTCCCCTGAGAGGAAAGAACAAACATAGAGGAAGTAGTAAATCCCGACAGGAATCCAAACATCTGGAACAAATCCTGAGTGATCTGGAGAAACAGCATGGTGGGTGCATTTCCCTCCCCCTTCCCCTGGGACTCAGCAGCTGGGACCTTTCCCTGCACATCTGGACAGGCCCTGCCTGGCACAGTGGGAAGGGATCCATGGCAGCCTCGCTGCCCTGCTGCTGCTCTCAGGACCTGCAGGGCTGTTTCCCAGCCTGGGCTGGCTGCAGCTTCTCCCCAGCCTCTGCAGGAAGGCATTTTCCACCAGCTGACAGGGAGCTCAAATTGCACCATGGGCCTGAGATGCCTGCAATTTCCCGCTCTCTGGGGAGATGCAGAGAGGCAGCTGTTTGCTGGAGGGTGGAGTTTTGGAGCAGCTCCAAAACTCTGGGCATTTTCCTTGTCTTTATCCACCTCTTTGACAAGTATTGCGGGGAGCAGAAGAGCACAGCCGAGAGGAATTATGGCATGCAGGCTCAGGGCTTTGGGCACTGAGCAGTCCTGTGCCAAGAGGTGGCAAGGTGCCTGCAGGCCCCAGCTCTGGGGGAAACAGAGAGTGAGAATGTGCTGGCCATATCCACCGTGCTGCCAGCTCAGCAGTGCAGCATAGCAATGGCTCACTCTTCCCATTGCTCCCGAGATGCAGCTGGCACCTCAACACGTGCTGACAAAATCTGGAAAAGCATGAGAAAAGATTTCTGCTGGGGAACATCTTGTTTGATGAAGTTGATGGCCATTGTGGCTGGTGCAGCACTTGGCCTGATGATGTGCTCTGCTGGAATCTGGTATTTCTGCATGAGAAAATGGTGAGTGTTTTGCTGATCTCATTCTCCAAGAGCTTCCTTTAAAGGCTGCTGACAGTCAGGGAAGATTCCCAGTGAGGCTGCAGTGGAGTTGTGGCCAGTCCATGGCTGTGCAAAGAACGCTGCTGAGGGTTCTGCTGCTGCCCAGTGCTTTCCTTGGCCTCTTCATTGCTGGGCCTTGTCCTGGGGGGCCGCTGGGGCTGCAGCCAGTGCTGGCTCCCCCTGAGGCTGCCTGGCCAGGAGCAGCCCCAGGGGCACAGGGCAGAGGCACAGCAAGGTGGGGAGGAGAAAGCGGGGACGAGATGGCCCCTGAAAGGCAGAGGCGCTCTGGGGCCCGCTCCTGGCCAGGGAGCCTGCCCAGAGCCGTCCCCTGCTCGCCAGGGCCTCGAGGGGCAGCTGTCCAGCTGGGCCAAGGTGTGCCAGCCGCTCCAGCCGTGCTGGGGAGCCTTGCCAGCTCTGGGCCCTGCTGTGCAGGAGGGTCCCTGTGTGCCACTGGCAGCTGGGGCCTCAGCCACTGCTCTCTCCCAAGGTGCTGCTGCTGTGCATCCTCTGAAGACGAGCCTAACAACTCAGGCAGAGAGAACTTGACCCACGTTCCCAGCTCTTCGCGTCTGTCCCCATCTGCCCTGCCACAGGTTCTGGACCATCTGGAGCCATTCCCAAAACACACCCGTCCACAACGAGACCCTCTGCCCCTGAGCCCCCTGGCCCTGTTCCCCTACCATGTCTGAAGTTTGGCAGGACCCCTCTGCCAGGGCAGGACTTGGCCCTCATTTTATGTTCAAATAAAGTGATAAGAGTTGTCAGAGATATGTCCAGGTGTTTCCACCAGCAAAGCCCAGCCGGCACCAGCCCTGGCTGAGCTCCATGGCCAGGAGCAGCCGTGGATGCCCACGGTGAGGGCAGGCAGGAGCCAGGCAGGGGCTGCTGTGACCTGCGGCGGGGCCCCGAGGGGCTGGGGGAGCCCATGCTGAGCGTCCCGGGGCTGAGGGCACATCTCCTTCAGTGGGATCATCTGGGCCTGGGCTTCATGAGGCACTCAGGGATATTGTGGGGTCTCTGCTGAGCTGTGCAGGGATCCCTCAGGAGGCACTCAGGAGTATTTATGGCCTCTCCTAAGGTGTGCAGGTATCCCTCATGAGCTGTGCAGCAGCAGGGTAAACTTGAGGGGTTTTTTCCCTCTTCTCAGCACAGCAAAGGGACACTTGGCCAAGGTTTTGCAAAGCTGGGAGAAAGCCTCTTGCAAACCTTTGCGCTCCGCCTGTTCATGGGGAGGATCCAGAGTCTTGTACCTTAGCCTGATGGTGCAAAAATCCTCCCAACATCCCTCTGTTTCCAAAAATCAAGGCTTTGTACTAATTAATCGGGAAAGTTGTACGGGTGGCCTGCAGCTAATGTTCTTTTGTTGGCTGCACCCCAGTCCCTGCTCAGATCTAAATAACTGACACAGCCGCGAGCTGCTCTTAAGACTGATTTGATCAAAGGCACTGAAGCTCTGCTGACTACAAATTGTCCAGGAAAACAAGCACAGGAACTTGGCTAATGTTGGTAAAAAAAGCAGAGTGCAGAGTTGAACCTGTGAGGCCACCTCACTGCCATCTCCCCCCACCCTTTTATTTTGAATTGATTTAATATTTGGAGTGCCAGTTCTTGCATGAAATGGGCCCTCAGCAAGGAGCTGCTGGGCCTCCTTGTGGTAAACAGGCAAAATGAAATTAAAAGGAGGCTGATGGCTTTAAAAAAAATGTGCCTGTTTATTAAAACTTAGAACTACAGAAGATGAGGCCTCAGGGTAAGCCGAGGGCATGCGTGACAAGCCAGAGGTAGCTCTAACAGTGCTGTGTAACAAGGTGTTCCTGTGGACACGAGGTACCCTCGAAAGAGCCCAGGGGCTCCGCACCCAGGGATTTTTTAAACTCTCCTGGGGGTGCTTGGTTGGTGAGCTTTGGATCCTCTGGCCCACTGGTCCTTGTCTGGGTCACTGAGAGCTCTGTAAGATGGTGCAGTCCTGACCAATCATTTTGGAACACAGCAGTCTTACTGGGTGGCTCATTTCCCAGTCGTAGTTCCAGTTGCTGTCGTCACACCAGAATGTGACTTTTCTAGAAGATTCTTACTCTAGCACCTTCTTACCACCCCCCTTTCTCTGTTTAGTAGCCATATACATACACTTAAACAACTGTACATTCAACTCAATAACTTACCATATTAATCATATAACAACTCATTATATTACTTAACAATCCATAATAACTTATAATTAACCATCAAGAACTCCACCTGTGAAAGTGAATTTATTTATAACATCCTGAGTGTCTCCCTTTGTGCTCCCAGTGCTTCTGGTCTGGTTTGGCTGAGAAATTTGTCCATCATACCTCTGTTCTGTTTCCTATCATTCCAATGCGTGGCCCTTTCCCACTGCTTGGCATTTGAATACTCTGATTATTTGACTGGATAATTTACATCTTGCACTTCATCACATTCAATTGTGTTAATCAGACTCTGTCCTGTCATGACTTTCTGGAACACATTTCCAAGCCTTCCAGCTGTAGCCCAAGGGAAGCTGTTTCTGTCTTGCATCACAAAACTGGCTGTTTTATTTCAAAGACAGCCCTTTACAAAGGACTTGCTGCATGCAATAACATCTGAGGGGCTGTTTTCCAAGACAGACAAAAAACCCATGAACAAACAGCAATCCAACCAAACAACATATTTAAAAAAGGTACTTTCTTCTTAGCTCGTGCTTTCAGTGTTTTCCAAGCTGGCTTCTTTTTCCACTGCAGTATTTTTCTTTGCACAGAAACAACCCCTTGCCAGATGATGTGACGTAACAAGGAAAACACAACTCACACACAATGGATATATTAAAGCTAAACATGCAGACTCCCATTATCACAATCATCATCATTTATGTTGCTGTTCATTTTTATGTCAGATTGTTTTCAGAAGGGTGAGAACAGTATCTCAGGTCCCCTGGCTAGTTTGACACCATAGCCACTTCTTATGTCTCTTATTAGCTGTCCTTCCTGTAGTTCCTCTGCCCATTTGTTGCTCCTGGATCTCTGCCTCCTTCACCTGATTTTTATCTTTTTCTGCATTTGTGGGGATTATTGTGTTGGTGGGTTTTTTTGCTGTTGTTTTTTTATTTTTTTTTCTTGTTGCTTGTTTAGTTTGCCTGTTTTATTTGGTCACAGTTTTACTTTTGTTTTCTGCTTTTTGGGGTTTTTTTTAATCCATTTAACAGCAGAAATGACCTTGTGATTTGTATGGTGAAGTTTTGATACACAGGTGTTGCACATAAAGGTTGTTTTTGTTTTTAAAAGTAATCTCAGACACACACCTACAAGCCCCTGTGATTGGAGACCTGAGTGCTCTCAGACAGCAAATTGTGCATGAACAGGAACCTTGTCGTTCCTATCTCCATTACACATGGCAAAATGTAAAGTGGCTGGAATGGTGCCAATTCTAGCCTTGCTTTTGCTTTCTTTTGCTGCCGTGCCATAAAACCGTGCCAGAGTCATCAATGAACTGGGTTCTCCCAGGATGGGTGTGCAGGGATGATCCCTCAGCTCCTGTGTGCACCTGGTGTGCACCAGGCCAGGCACGCGACCGTCATCCACAGCCAGCCTCTGTCTGCAGAGAGAGCAGGGAGCTGCAGCTCTGAGGAACTCCGGGCTTAGGGAGCAAACAGACCAAATCCCTCATTCATATCAGTCACTTCACTTGAGGGTTTTCTGCTGATGGATTTTTATCTTCCTGCCCAGAGCTGGAAAAAAAGAACCCTGGCAGTTTGCTTTCGCTGTGAAGAGACTCTTGTCAACAGGTTCCAGGGCTGCTTCTTCTTTGAACTAAAAGCAGAGCAAAACTCTTCTGTTGGTCACATCAAACCAACATAAGTTTCATGAGTCTGTGAAAGATATAAGAATGTAAATATTATTTCATATTACTGTCCTTACTGTTTTCTATTCCAGTGGAGTAATTAGGTCATCATTCACTATATCAAATAACTGGAATAAGCTCTGGAAAAGGAGGTTTATTTAAAACTAAGATTGTTAAAACTACATTTCAAAAAAGGGCAGGAATTCCATGAAGAAAATGATGTGGTAAAAAAAGAGTTATTTAAACTTCTCAAAGTCCTTGGATAATGGAGCCCTGAACCCCCGTCATGTGCACTGCAGCCTTGACGGTCCCTTTGAGCCCAGGACTGCCAAGGGTCAGGGCTGGGATGAGCCTTCACCCCAAACCGGCTCCAAGACTGAGTGGGAATCAGTCCAGAACTGAGCTCACACAAAGAGCAAAGCCTCAAGGCCAAAGCCAGACCTTCATCAGGTTGGATTTCTTTAAACACGGAACTGAAACAAATTTGCTTGTGCGGTAACATCACTGTTACCATGAAACTTTACATGAGCTACTAAATAAGCAGTGTCCTGTCCTGATGTGTGTTGCCCAAATACTGTTGAGAACTTGCTGTGCCTCTGCCCTGTGCCCCTGGGGCTGCTCCTGGCCAGGCAGCCTCAGGGGGAGCCAGCACTGGCTGCAGCCCCAGCGGCCCCCCAGGACAAGGCCCAGCAATGAAGAGGCCAAGGAAAGCACTGGGCAGCAGCAGAACCCTCAGCAGAGTTCTTTGGAGAACCATGCACTGGCCACAGATCCACTGCAGCATGACTACAAGTCAGGCTACCAGTGCTATGAGCAGAGCTACAAGAAAAGTGGAGAAAAAAATCAGCAACTGACCATCTGCTCTCGTACAGCTTCCGAATGCCAAGATAGCAGCCCATCAGCACAAGTGGCACAGTGAACAGTGTCACCACCGTGCCTATCATGCAGGATCTGCGCACATGCTGTGGGCAGACAATTCCTGGGGTGCTCGGTGGATTCAGGGCATTTGTACTGGACTTGCCAAGAGTTTCTGTGGGAGCAATGGGCAGCGAGAGCCCGCGCTGTGCTGCACTGCTGAGCTGGCAGCACGGTGGATACGGCCAGGACGTTCTCTGTTTGCCCAGAGCTGGGGCCTGCAGGCACCTTGCCGCCCCTTGGCACAGGCTGTGCCACCCAACAAAGCCCAGCAGGCCGGCAGGAGAGCCCGGGGCCAGCGCAGCTGCTTGGGCCGTCGCTGCTTGGAGGGACAGGGGCCAAACCCATCCCTGAGCAGCCCCTGCCAGCCCTGGCCCTCCCTGCCCTGTGACAGCTCCCCCAGCCCAATGGGGACAGACCGTCATCAATTCTACAGCCAGAGAAGAAATCGTCCCTGTAACTGTGTGCTGCTTTTCTTCCCTGCAGTTGGTCCCAGAAACATCCCTCACACTGCTCGAAATGCCCACTCATTGTCTGATCAGTCCCTATGGTTTTCCAGTGTGCTTTCAGAAATTTTTCCAACAAGTCCACCAATAAATTCCAGGCTACCTCTGTGAATTGCACACTACGGTTTCCTTCATTTTTTTCCCAATACCTGGAAGTTCCTGTATTTAGTAATGGCCTTGAGGATCTCTGATTCTATTCAATTATGTTTTTTTGTATTGAGACAGATGAAACAGCGTTATTGGTTTTGCTTTTGCCAGGTCTGGTTTTTCTCTTAGCATTACGGTTTACTTATTATCTACATGTAAATTTTTTTTTTTTTTTTTTGTTCCCCAAGCAGTTATTTTGACAATCTGTCATTCATGTCTTAGTAAATGTTCCAAATATGAACTATTCTGATTCTCTTTTTCTAGGAATATAAAGATCTCAGAAAGCTGCATTTTTAATTTTGATGACACACTCACTCCCCACTCCAAGCTTTGACAAGGGGGTGATCCTTTCTGAAACTTCCACTGCCAACTTTTATGGTGATCCATTTGGAAACGTCCCTGAGGTTAGGTGGAGTTATTTGGGAAGTGCTTGGCTTAACCTGGGTAACGGATTATTATTTTTAGTGATATAAACCTGTACTGCTTCAAGATTCACAACCACAGTCCTGATTTGTGGCTCACTGCATGGATGCCTTTCTGAATTAAAACAATGTTTGTGAGGCAGCTGAAGAGCTTAGACCTCAGAGATCAAAATTCCTGGGAGGAGGAGGAGGAAGGAAGGATAAAACCTTGTTTCAAAGGTTGTTTCTTCAATCCTAGGATGCCAGAAGTATGCTAGACTACACCTGTCTCCAAATGTCATTCAATTACAGAAAACCCCTCTGTAGTGCCAGACACCAGGACAAATTACTCGACACTTTGCCTCACAATGCATCAACATTAATTCTAGTGAGAGGTAGACCTTAGTTGCAGTCTGATTAGAGTAAATCAACATGGTGTCAATGGCGACAAGAATTTGCTTGTGAACAGATGATTATGTCCCACTCAATAATGAGCAAAATTTGCCTTGACTTGGAAGAAAGTAGACAGGGAGCAATGCAGTATTTGGGTTTTATCCAGTGATAAAATGGGGCAAGAAGCTGTAACAACTTACCTGTTTTACAGAACACAAGTACTGATAGAGCCAAGAGTACACCCACACAAGAAAGGGATTTTCAGGACATTCCTTTATTTCTTAACATGGAATGGGCAGCAAAATGCTGGCATTGGTCTGTACTGGAAGCCCTGTTCCTCTCCAGTTTCTCCTTGAGCACACTGTGTGTTATTTGCAGACTTCACTGCCCAGCCCATCAATCCTCTCTTGGCCATTTGCTAAATGGCACAACTACCAAAATACAGGTGCCAGCATAATCAGCCCAGCACTAATCCAGCACTGCTTTGATGCTGCACAGGAGCACAGAATGGCTTGGGTTGGAAGGGACATTTAAAGGCCATCTCGTCCCATGCCCTGCAGTGAGCAAGGACACCTTTAACTAGGTCAGGCTGCTCAGAGCACGAGCTCAAATGTCTGCAGGGTTGATGTCCACCTCTCTGGGCAACCTGTGCCAGGGTTTCAAAGCCTACAGTTTTAAAGAATGGGTTTCTTTTGTCTAGTCTGAATCGACTGTCTTTTAGATTAAAACCAATCCCCCTCGCTCTGGTCACAAAGGGCCCTACTAAAAATTCTGTCCCATCAGTTTTACCCTGAAGCTACTGAAAGGCAGCAATCAGGTCTCCCTGGAGTCTCCTCTCTTCCAGTCAAAACAGCCCCAGCTCTCCCAGCCTATCTCCAAAGCTAAAGGGCTCCAGCCCTCACAGCATTTTGTCCCTTCTCTGGACTAGACCCAACAGAACCATGTCCTTCATGTGTTGGGAGCCAGAGCTGGATGCAGTACTCTTGTCGTGGTAGAGATGGAGACTATGCAAAGCAACACACTCCATTTCCAGAAGGCTTCAAAGCCTGTTTTTAGTCTAGCATGAATGCTTTTTCTACATTCTTACAAAGCGTGTAAGTTTACACTTTACTCATTGGTCACAAGAGACAAGCAAAGTACTTATTGGAATAGGCAGTTGCAGGTCTTCCTTATTCATCCTTCTTTCTTGGTTTGTATGTCAACGCCCTTGGTAGAAAATTCTTTTGGGGTAAACATGGATCCTCTTATCAAACTTCTCTCTGGCTCACCAAAGTTGCTGTAAATTACATGAATCTTTTAAATTAGAGGGTTTTGGGAAAGCTGCAAAAGGCAGGCCTCAGAGACAGCAAAACTGCAACTAAAGCTAAGCAGTAAGATTTGTCAGCAGAAAAATTATGTAAGGAGTAGAAAAGTAAGGACAAATGGAACAATGGTCTGTGTATTAACACGTGGCTAGAAGAACTCCCGAAGCTACAGAATAGTATATCTAGCAAGATATTAGGAAGTTCTAAGCTTACTAATGGAGCTCTGGGCATTGGGTTTAAGGCTTAAAATAAAAGTAGGTATTGTATTGTATTGGAAAGAAGCAAAGATTTTTTTAAACAAAGGTACATGTGCTTATAGTGGTTGGATAAATCTATTGTCAGTATGCTTTTGATTTGTATGATTGGTCAAAATCTTTTAAAGTATGTTGTAACATTAAGTTCTTTGTCTGCTGCCGGGGATGTGAGCTGCTGGCATCTGCCCATTGTCACAACCATGTAATGAGACTGATGCTAGAAAAGAAACAGCTCGAGACATGTTCCTCAGCAGTCCTGTTCCGTTCCTCATTTGTACATAAACCCCTGGCCAGCAATATTAAATATCTTCTACAGTACTCCAGGTGGAGTCTCACCAGAGCAGAGCGGTGCAATCACCTCCTTCAACCTGCTGGGCATTTTCCTTTGGATACACATGTCTGCCTCATGTCCAGCCTCTCCTCTAGCAGAAGCCCAAGTCCTTCTTGGCCGGGCTGCTCTCCATCCCTTCATGCCCCAAGCTGTGAGATCAGCTGGGCTGGGACTGTGTCACAGCCCTTGGGCAGAGCTGCTGGGCAGGATGAGCTCACTCCCAGAGAAGGCAGAACCCACTCCCCAGGCAACTCCAGCCTGGCCATGAGGTCACAGCAGGCTCTGTGGTCACAGCAGGCTGAGGTCACAGCAGGCTCTGAGGTCACAGAGGTCCCAGAGCCCCGTGGTTGCAGAGCACCACAAGGCCCCAGCAGGCAGTCCTGGAGCACAACTGCTGCGGCAGCAGCGGCGGTGGCAGCAGTGGTGCTGACATTGGGACAGCAGCCTCAGGACAGTGGTGGCAGCGAGAGCGGAGGGACTGGCACAGGGCAAGGCACCATGGCCCTTGCTCTGCGCCTCCTCCTCCTGCTCCTCCTGGCCGTGGCCCTGCCTGCCAGGGCTGCCCAGGCTGCTCCGCTGCAAGCGCGGGGCGCAGGTGAGCCAGCAGCCTGGCTGCCCTTTCCCAGGACAGCGCTCCCTGCTCCCCGGGAAGCACTGGGGATGGTTTTCCCCTGGCCTTTAGGGAGGGTTTCCTCTGTGGGAGGGAGTGAAGACTCGTGGGCCTTGGGTTGCTCCAGCTGCCCTCCCAGGGATGTGGCCCAGGGCCTACCAAAAGTGTGGAGACTGGCCAAGATACAGCCCAGAGCTGCCCAGGCCCCTGTGCAGCTTTGGCCTTGTCCTTTCACATCTGGATCCCATGGCCTTGCCCGAGCCCCTTGCAGTGCCCAGTTCCCACAGGCAGAGGGGGATTCCAGCACACCAGGAACTGGTTCTCATCTGTGCTCCCTTCTAGATGAGCATGCTAGGAAGGCTTCTCCAGCACCTTGGCTCCATGAAGATTTCCTGCCTCTTAAGTCTCGTGCAGGTATACTGGTAATGTTCCTAAAAGAATAATCACTGACAACCTGGCAGGAACCAGCTGACAGAAGCTTCTGTGGCTATTGAGTTGCAGGTGTGGCTACAGGGAGGACCTTTCAGGCTCCTTTCCTGGTTGCTGAACACAAGTCCGGCTCCCATCGCAGGGGTGAGTTGTGTGTCCCTGATGACACCACAGGCTGAGCCATGGTTTTGTGGGATCCATCCATCTGAAATGCAAATATTCCTCTTAAGGTCCTCCGAGAGGGAAGAACAAACCTCCAGGAAACAATAAGGCTCTAGAGACATACAAATACATAGAGCAGAAGCTGAGTGATCTGGAGAGACACCGTGGTGGGTGCATTTCCCTCCCCCTTCCCCTGGGACTCAGCAGCCAGGATCTTTCCCTGCACATCTGGACAGGCCGTGCCCGGGACAGTGGGAAGGGATCTATGGCAGCCTCGCTGCCCCACTGCTGCTCTCACGGCCTGCAGGACTGTTTCCCAGCCTGGGCTGGCTGCAGCTTCTCCCCAGCCTCTGCAGGAAGGCATTTGCCACCAGCTGTCAGGGAGACCCAAGTGCACCATGGCCCAGGCACACCCTGAGATCCCTTGCAATTTCCCAGTCACTGAACACATCTGGAGAGGCAGATGTTTGGAGGAGGGTGGGCCCTGGAGCAGCCCAAATAACCTCGTCTTTATCCTGAATCTCGTCCATGACTTAGACAAGCTTTTCCTCCTGAAGATGTCACCTTCCTGCTGGGGAACAGCCCCACCTGATCCAGCTGTCCCTTTTCCTTTCCCCAGAGATGGAAGGAGAGGCTGTGCTGAAGGCTGAGCTTCCCAGAGGAAGCAGTGGCTCACTGGCAGCCTCTGCTGCAGGAAGGGAGGCGCTGCCAGGCACAGTCACAGGAGGTAATTGCTGTGCCTCTGGGCCTGAGCCCTGCTGAGCCTTGAGCTGCCCTCTCTGCTGCTTGGCAGTGCGGGCTCACAGCATTACCTGAGCCCCTTGAAGTGCTCACTTCCCCATAGAAGGGGGGGATCCCAGCACATCGTGGAACATTTCCCATCTGTGCTCCTTTCTAGGTTGGGACCATGACTTGCAGCATTTGGAAAGACTGGAAAACCATGGTTTAAGGATCTTGGGGTCTGGTGAAGGTAGGTTATCAGCAACCCTTTCCTAACAGAGAAATAATTGTCCAGACAAATATTTATGTGAGATTTCCTTTAAGATCCTTTGAAGTTCGATGGATTCTGGAAATCCTGTCCCCCAAATTCCTACTCCTGTGCCCAACAGCAATGCCACAGAAGGATCGCTGTCAGTGGGAGGAAGGAGCATTTAGCTGCCCATCTTCCATCCATGTACAATGCCAGTGTGTCCTTCTGTGTGCTCTGTGCATCCCCAGAGAAGAGCAGAGAGGGAATGGGCTGAGCCCAGGGCTGTGCCCCGGTGCTGAGCCTTTCACAGCTCCTTTGCTGGCCTCAGGGAGCCTGAGCTGCTCCTGCTGCTGCTGCCAAGCCCTGGCCTCGTCTGGGGCTGGGTTTAGAGCTGCTGGCAGCTCCAGGGATTCCTTTCTGCCCCAACTCTCCCACAAGGGGCTCCTTCCATCCCAGTGTGGGACCACTGCAGGCTCGTGGTCCCCCTGCCCCTGCTCCTGAGTGGAAGGCAGAGCTGAGGGAATGACTTGGAGGGCACCAATCACCCAGGGGCACTCACTGCCACTGCAGCCTGAAGGAGAATCTTCAGCAGTGTCACTGAAGCTGTTCTGTCCTGCCTTTCTTTGCAGCTGAACGTGAGGATGAAGAGGATCTGGATTCCCAACCCATAGCCATTACTGAGCCTCTGGGAGATGCTGAGGGTAGGGCAAGGCCTTTCCCTCTGGGAGAACTGCCAGCTCAGAGCCCAAAGCTTGGCCAGGGGGGCATCGCTGCAGGTGCCAGGACAGAACCATGCACGTGTGTGCCCTGGCCCTGGGCCATCCCCTCACCGCTCCTGGGGCTCAGTGCTGCCCATGCAGATCTGCAGAGATGACAGAAGCTCCTGTGGCTGTTGAGTTTCAGGTGTGGCTGCAGAGAAGACTTTCCCAGGTCCTTTGGTGGATGTTGCTCGCAAGACCATCTCCCATCACAGGGGTGAGTAGTGTGTCCCCGCTGACTCCACAGGCTGAGCATGGGTTTTCTGTGATCCATTCCTGGGAAATAGAAATATTTCTCTTAAGATCCCCTGAGAGGAAAGAACAAACATAGAGGAAGTAGTGAATCCCGGCAGGAATCCAAACATCTGGAAGAAATCCTGAGTGATCTGGAGAGACAGCATGGTGGGTGCATTTCCCTCCCCCTTCCCCTGGGACTCAGCAGCCAGGATCTTTCCCTGCACATCTGGACAGTCCCTGCCTGGCACAGTGGGAAGGGATCCATGGCAGCCTCGCTGCCCTGCTGCTGCTCTCCCGGCCTGCAGGGCTGTTTCCCAGCCTGGGCTGGCTGTAGCTTCTCCCCAGCCTCTGCAGGAAGGCATTTTCCACCAGCTGACAGGGAGCTCAAATTGCACCATGGGCCTGAGATGCCTGCAATTTCCCGCTCTCTGGGGAGATGCAGAGAGGCAGCTGTTTGCTGGATGGTGGAGTTTTGGAGCAGCTCCAAAACTCTGGGCATTTTCCTTGTCTTTATCCACCTCTTTGACAAGTATTGCTGGGAGCAGAAGAGCACAGCAGAGAGGAATTATGTCATGCAGGCTCAGGGCTTTGGGCACTGAGCAGTCCTGTGCCAAGAGGCGGCAAGGTGCCTGCAGGCCCCAGCTCTGGGGGAAACAGAGAGCGAGAACGTCCTGGTCGTATCCACCGTGCTGCCAGCTCAGCAGTGCAGCATAGCAATGGCTCACTCTTCCCATTGCTCCCAAGATGCAGCTGGCACCTCAACACGTGCTGACAAAATCTGGAAAAGCATGAGAAGAGATTTCTGCTGGGGAACATCTTGTTTGATGAAGTTGGTGGCCATTGTGGCTGCTGCAGCACTTGGCCTGATGATGTGCTCTGCTGGAATCTGGTATTTCTGCATGAGAAAATGGTGAGTGTTTTGCTGATCTCATTCTCCAAGAGCTTCCTTTAAAGGCTGCTGATAGTCAGGGAAGATTCCCAGTGAGGCTGCAGTGGAGTTGTGGCCAGTCCATGGCTGTGGAAAGAACTCTGCTGAGGGTTCTGCTGCTGCCCAGTGCTTTCCTTGGCCTCTTCATTGCTGGGCCTTGTCCTGGGGGGCCGCTGGGGCTGCAGCCAGTGCTGGCTCCCCCTGAGGCTGCCTGGCCAGGAGCAGCCCCAGGGGCACAGGGCAGAGGCACAGCAAGGTGGGGAGGAGAAAGAGCGGGGACGAGATGGCCCCTGAAAGGCAGAGGCGCTCTGGGGCCCGCTCCTGGCCAGGGAGCTGCCCAGAGCCGTCCCCTGCTCGCCGGGGCCTCGAGGGGCAGCTGTCCAGCTGGGCCAAGGTGTGCCAGCCGCTCCAGCCGTGCTGGGGAGCCTTGCCAGCTCTGGGCCCTGCTGTGCAGGAGGGTCCCTGTGTGCCACTGGCAGCTGGGGGCCTCAGCCACTTCTCTCTTTGCACAGTCACGCTTCTGGACAGGAGATGAAAGACAGTGGCTACACCTCACACCCAGACAGCGATGCAGCAACTTTGGCAGTAGTAAGGATGTGGTCAGCCCTTTCTAGAAGTTCTGAGAAGAGGACCCCAGAACAACCATCTACGAGGAAACCTCTTATCACCCTCTAGATCCCACTGCTTCTTCCTCTCCCCATGGGTATCCCCAAGCTGCCCTC
The DNA here is from genome assembly GCF_050655825.1 of Lonchura striata. Lineage (NCBI taxonomy): Eukaryota > Metazoa > Chordata > Aves > Passeriformes > Estrildidae > Lonchura > Lonchura striata. Next base: position 3,602,843 of record NC_140734.1, on the reverse strand, counting down.
ATCCATTTTTGATCTCCCTCTGTCCCATCCCAGCCCATTCCCGTGTTGTTCTGGAAATCCCAGGATCAGCCCTGAACCCTCCAGCCCCAACTGAGGCCAACATGGCCCTTCCTCTGCCCCTGAGCCCCCTGGCCCTGCCCTCTAAACAACACTGTAGGTGACCCCCCTCCCCCTGTCTGCCCTTCTTGCATTTCAATAAAGAGATGGAGCTGTCACCCCAGTGTCTGGGTGGTACCACCAGCAAAGCCCAGCCGGCACCAGCCCTGGCTGAGCTCCATGGCCAGGAGCAGCCGTGGATGCCCACGGTGAGGGCAGGCAGGAGCCAGGCAGGGGCTGCTGTGACCTGCGGCGGGGCCCCGAGGGGCTGGGGGAGCCCATGCTGAGCGTCCCGGGGCTGAGGGCACATCTCCTTCAGTGGGATCATCTGGGCCTGGACATCCTCCAGTGGCATGTCCAGGAAAAGAGGGAAGCCCTCAAGAACATCTCCAGGGACACAGCCTGAGCAGCAATGCCAGCAGGCAAAACAAAGCTCCTCCCCAGTTAACACACACTTGGTAGGACCTAATTGATGGGCCACCACCAATCCAGGGTGCTGCACAGGGTCTGCTCTTCTGGGCAAGGGCCAGAAGGAAAGGGAAGGGAAGAGCTGTGTGTCCTTGGGGCCTGATAGGGCTGATGAACAGCCCCAGAGGCACAAAAACACAGCAGCACCAACACTTGATTTCCAGGGCAAAACAATTGGCATTGCTGGCCTGGGCTTCTCCATAAGGCACATGGGGGCTTTGGAGACCCCATAAGGTGCACGAGAGGCTCGGGTCCCTTGTGAGACACACAGGGATATTTTAGGTTCCCTCTGAGGCATGGAGGGCACTGGGGTCCACTTGAAGGCATGCATGAGATTTGGAATCCTATGTGAGGCATGCAGGGGGGTTGGGATCTCTGCCAAGGTGTGCAGGGTGCTGGGGGTCTCTGCCGAGCACAGGACTGAAATGAACAGGTTTTATGCCTTTATTAGTGTTCAGCTCTTTATTAAAAAGTCAGCTCTGCAGGGGGGCGTTGTAGCTTTTTCCACTAGCTGAAGGGCACGAAGTCCCGCAGAGTCTGTCCCTGGAGTCTCCATGGCACGCTGGTAGCCAGAGGTGAAGATGTGTCCAGCCTGTATCTGCAGTCCCAACCAGCAGACCATCCCCTCTCCTTTCCTCCTGGCACACTGGTAGCCAAAGGGTGGGGTGATGTGCAGAGCCTGCTGCCAAGGTCCAGCAGCAGCTATCCCTCTCCTTCCCTCCTGGTAACACCAGGAACAGTGTTTGTTTTCCTTGTGCCTGCTTCCCACAGCCCAGTCCTCAGCAGGTCATGGTGACAGGTCAAACACAGACTAGGGATGGGCTTCCCTTTTCCCCAAGCAGCACACCCATCCAGCCCCCTCCACTGTGCCCCTCTTTTTCATTTTGGGGTGTTTTTCATCCCCAAAACTCCCTCCCATGATTCCACTGGATTATTTTGCATCCTAGTCCTAGTTTGGGTGGGGGTGTAGGTGATTCCCAGGAGCGATTAGCTAATTAACATTTCAATGTCAGTACTTAGTTCCAGCCAAGTGTCCCAGCCAGGCTGTTTTGTTCATAACAGTCCGGCTCGGGGCTGCCGCGGCCCAGGGGCAGCCGCCGTGCCGGGACGGCTGTGGCGAGGGGCCGAGGCGGAGCTGCCCCGCCGGGTCGCGCTGCACGGGCACGGCACGGGCGGTGCTGAGCGCCGGGCAGGCGGCACCCCGAGCCCAGGGGCCACAGCCGCGGCCCTGCCTCCATCGGGGCCGGGCACAGACAGCCCCGCAGGCAGAGCGGCGGCACCGGCACCGCTCAGCGCCCGAGGGGACGGAACCGATGCCAGAGGAGCCCGGGGGGCCCTGAGCGGGGCCCTGGCGCTGCCCGCCCGGCTCTCCCGGGCCTGTGGCCATCCCGGGCGCCAAGGGCTCGCTCTGTGCCGCGCTCTCCCTGCCCAACGGGGCTCCGGGTCAGCACCCGGCTCCTGCCACTGCCTTGAGAACGCCGAGGAGCATTCGGGGACAGAACTGAACTTGCCAGGGAGAGAATTCATAGGACACTTGTTTAGGCCTTTTACAGACTTGTTTAGGCCCTCTTCAAGTTGAGAAACAACTGAAAATCCCAGGCTAAATCATGTGGTTTAACCTGTGGGGATTCCTTGAAGATGCTTTGTAACTCCCACGGGTGCCAGGCCAAATCCCAGCGAGCACCAAGGCCCAGGAGCTCTGATGCATGCAGCAGGGCTGGCACCAGGGAAACGAGTCAACATCCCTACAGCTGCCCGCTCTGCCTGCAGGGTGTCACGCAACAGCAATGTTCCAGCAAGAACAGGCATTTTTACATCCTCAGGACGATGTGCTCTTGTGGTCCTGATGGTGGATCAGAGAGAAAAGCCAAAAATTACAGACTAAACTTGACTGCAGGAGAGGGATGGCTCAGCAGAGGACCTGGGGACCTGTGGTGCCAGCCAGTGACCAGCCACTCAGACACAGCAGGAAGGCCCCAGACTATCACACTTCAGCTGGCAGGGTATAAAAGCCCAAAGGTTCTTTGTTCAGGATCCGCCAGAGGCACCAGCTCAAACTGCCACTGTTCCAGCATAATAAAATTGTTTTAAGGATCCAGAGGTCCAACACTCTACTATGGAGGACATTCCACATTTCCAATCTTTCAGGCACTTGGAACCTTCTGATTTTGCTTTGCATGCAAGACAAATAAACCCCCAAATGTGCACAAATCACTCCTTTAGCCTTTCCGCCTTTTATTTTCAGCCAATTTTTACTTTATTCTCTGCTATCATGTCCTTATCTTTCCAAAATTCCTGTGCCTATTTAAATCCAGCCACCAGGGATGGTGCACACATTTTTTTTAGCTCTGCAGAGATTTATCCCCAGCAATCCTGCCAACCACACACACTTCAATGTTGCAAAAACCTAACTCTGGGCTGCAGTATGTGAATCACACTCTGGCGTGTGAGATGGCAGAGCACCAGAGCAGGCACTGTAGAAGGGGCATTCTGTAGATTAGTGAAGTCACTACCAGAACTCAGTCTAGCTCTTAGAACTCTGGCACCACACCAGGAGTGGGGAGTTGCCTCGGAGCAGCACAATGTTCTGTGTTGGAAGGCCTCCACCGAGCCCAGAGGCTGCCTCAGCCCCAGCCGCCATCCTGTGCATGGTGGCAGCGCTGAGGGCTGTGGCAGGGACACTCTTCCCCAGAACTGTTTCCCAACTTTTCCTGTCCCAGCAGGGGACTTGGAAATGTTTCTTCTGTCCTGACTTACCCTGTTTCCACCTTGTCAATACACAACTTGCTGTCTTACTCGCTTTATGCTTAGAAGGTTCTAAGAAGAAAATGAGAAACATACTGTGATTATGACACCCAAAAAGAAGGCCAGAAAACAATACTCCATGGTGTAGGGCCTTAGAGAGCGGCTATTTGGTTTATTTGACAGCAGAGTGAGGGCAACAGCTCCACCAAAAACACACTTGTCCATTCCTTGCACACTACAAGCTTTTAAACTTTTTAACTTAATGTACACATTATACTTTCCTAACCTTCATATTGCAACATGTATACTAATTACATCATTATATGAGCCCTTGTAGCACATGTGCAGTTTCTGCACGAGGTGGTCATCTGTGGATGACAGCCTGGCCAGAGAGGGAGACACGACATTCGTTTTTCACAGTGGCTTGTGAGACCTTTTAGGGAGTTGCAGAAACGATGATAACTTGTTAGTATAAACAACCAGCAGGTGGTGTTTTTCTATTCTGATTTTCTGTTCTTCTTAAGGACTGTTTGTGAGAAAGATTTTTGTTAAATAGCCAGTCAAGTAGAAGGTGTCAAACCTGTCTATAAAAGAGAGAGCTTCTGTATTAAACTTTCATCTTCTGCAATTCAGTCTCCTCGTGAGCTTGTGTAACTCTGGGCTTAATGATGACAGTTGCCAGCCTCCTGCTGGTCATTTTGGATGAAGGCTCAGAAGGCTTCCTCAGGCTTCAACTTTTTTACCTCTGTTTCTGCACATGCTTTACAAGACTGTCTGCTCAAATAGCCAGTGGTTAATTAGCCTTTTGCAGTTAGCTTGTTCTGCTAAATTTGCTGATTTCTAGAAAGTGCTTCATTCCCATCCCCTTGTACAAAGTAACTACCTCTTTCTGCACAGCTTTTTGTGGAAAATGACAGGAGACAAGCACATTTTATAATGTTCAACAAGTCTCAGTTTATTCCAAGCACGTATGTACAATTATACCCGTTATAATCAAGCTCATACACATTGCAAAATTTAAGCTCCTTATTGGTGTATCTAAAGGGGTCAACCCCGCCTTTGGGAACTTTCTATGCTTGCTTCGTTTTTTTGGGGGGACTTTCTACGTTCAGTTATACTTATCTTTTTGCTGACTGTTTTGCTGCTGGGAACTAGCTTACCCAAGGACATATGATATTGTTGCTACATCCACTATTGCTGCACTATGCAATTTTCAGCTATTGCTTCACTAACTGCACATAGTCATGGCCTCTCTCCTGAAGACACTTATCCACAAAACTCTCCACACTTCCCCTGTTTCTGTTTTGAACCATTAAATTAGTTGTCCACATCTTTGAATCTACTAGATGCTGAAGACAGCTAAACAGGCAGGGCAAGATTAACAAGAGCAGTAAAACAACAATCAAGATTCCCACTGCATACATAATAAAGGTTCTTAGACAAGGACCAATTCCTAAGCTTTTAAGCCATTCTTCTATCCCCAGACCATCTTCCTCTTTTAATTGATGAAGGCCCTGTTGTAGTTCTTTAATCTTAGCATGTATTGATACAGAATTGTCAGAGATTCATGCAACACATACCTTCAAATTCCTCACATCCATGTCCATGGGCCAATAATAAAAAATCAATGGCTGCTCTGTTCTGCAGTACTGCATGATTTACACTTTGTACATCCATAGCAAGCATGGCTAAAATCTCTGATGTTTTATTAAGTTCATCTTTAGCCCAGCATCCCAATTGTTCAGCTAAAACCATAGCCTTTCTGGCAGCTCCTCCCGGTAACAGGGTTGCCACTATTACCTATTTAAAGGTACTCCAAAACTGAGGTTGTCCAACCTGATCACATTGTAAGTCGTGCACGCCACGCTTTTTTCTTGTCTTCCCTAACCTGTCCCATTGCACTAGCAAGGGCATATTAGGATGGAACAGCGCTAGTTTTCCTAGGTAACAGGGTCCCCCTTGTGGTTTTACCGGTATTCCATTCCAAGCTCTATCTCCACAGATCAAAAATACACCTTTTGACAACCTTAAGGGTTTGGTTATCTTGGAACCATCACAGTTGGAATATAACTGTGATGCTACCCTACCTTAGTCCAGTGAAGAGTCTAGAGAAGCCCATTTTTCTCTTGGGTTATTTAAATTCTGCAAGTTCAATGGAACAAAGCTAAACCATCCTCCTGTCGAAACATTCCCTAAACTAGCATTGGCACTTCCAAAGAGATCTAATTCTTCTGGTGGAGATTGTAATGTTTCTTTAAGTGAAAGTACCAACAAACATTGCCTATAGCCATCTCTCTGAGCTTCTGTGTAACCCATGCTCTTGTCTGGCCCTTTCACCTTTGCAAAGTTCTTGCAAAGCATTTGGTTCTTTATCAACCCGCAAAATTCCTCTGGTCTCCAGACAGGAACACCTGTTAAGCAGGTGCGAAATGGACTTGTCACCCCTCCCGAGCTAAGGCATAGCAAACTTTGATTAGTCATGTTAGCCAAGGTTACCCAAATATTTTCTCTGGGCTGATTAAATTGCATTATTTCACAACAAAGATTAGTCAAAGGAACAAGATAGATTATCCACCTTATCACCCTCATGATTACTTCCACTTTGATTTTAATTTTAATGCCTGCACATTTTCAATAAGCCTATCTAACTCTAGGTCTGGATTTCCTACTATTGGTCTTCTTAAATAAGGTCTTATAGAAACCTTCACCTGCTTTTGGCACCTTGTTGATAAAATTTTTGAATTTGCCTGTCTAATCAACCTATCACGAGCGTGTTCTGCTTCCCACCTAGAAAAAGCTAATATATTTTGTTCTGGCACTTCAAATAACTGCAAAGCTAAAGCAACTCCTAAGCCTGTATCTTGTATTAAATCTTTCTTCCAAGTCTCTCCCTGTGCTTGAAAGGCACAATTTCTACACCACAAATGTAGTTTCAAAAATACTTGGTCTTCCCAGTACGTTTTTCCACAACCCCCACAAATAAAAGCAACCCAACTGTTACAATTAAAACTCCCACAACCAAGGCACTTGGGATTCTTTGGTCCCGGTATATGAGCAGTCTGTAAATCTTCAATACTCGTAACAATTGCCAGAAAAGTTGACTCTGAAGGCAAAAGTTGATCGATCACTGGGGAAAGTCCTCTTATCTCTTGAAGGAGGTGTCCCACTATGTGGATCAGCTTCTCTTCAATTCTCCTCTGATCCTGATCTGCCAGGGGGGCTGCGAGATGAATCATCCAGAGCCAGTTTGGTCCACTTCACTGGCACCCAGAGTGAACCTGTAGGGGTGGAAACACAAAGATATCCCCTTCCCCAATATAGGACCTTTGCTGGGTTCTGCCAAATACCTGTTTTAGGTCCCTATACCTGACCCATACTTCCTTGTCCTTTTTACTCATTTCTTTTTGTCCATAATGTACCATTGCAGTTGGTACCTCCGAATCCCCAAATATACACAAATGATTAAGAACAAAGAGCACTTTCATTAGGCTTTCCTGCACATCTCCAACTTCCCTATGTTTTTCCAAATATCTCTTCAAAGTTCCATTTGCTCTTTCTGCTATTGCTTGTCCAGTGGGAGAATGTGCTATTCCTGTAATGTGCTTGATCCCCCATGATTTCAAAAACCTATCCACCCTGCCACCAATGTATGCAGGACCACTGTCTGTCTTGATCTGCTTTGGCACTCCCATTACTGCAAAAAAACTACACAAATGCCTTATAACATGTAATGCCTTTTCCCCAGCTTGAGCCGTTGCCCAGAGATATTTGCTATATGTAGCTATAGTAGCATGAACATATTTTAGGCGACCAAAGCTATTTACATGAGTAACATCCATCTGCCAAAGTTCGTTAGATGAAAGACCTCGAGGTTTAACTCCCCATCCCATGCCATGACCCCCATTATGATAACTACATATAGGACAAGCTCTCACTATAGAAGTAGCATCTGCATGGGATATTCCAAACTCCCATTGTAACCCTTTTGCATTCTGATGTCAGGGTGTCAGACCCAGCCAGCAGGGGTTTAGGAGGGGTAGGTAGTGTTTGACCAACCTGGTCTCCTTTCATGACCAGGTGACCCTCCTGGTGGATGCGGGACAGGCTGTGGATGTGTCTATTTGGACTCCAGCAAGGCCTTTGGCACTGCCTCCCACAGCACACTCCTGGAAAAGCTGCAGCCCACGGCTGGGACAGGAGCACTCTGTGCTGGGCTCAGGACTGGCTGCATGGCCGGCCCAGAGAGTGGTGGTGAGCGGTGCTGCATCCAGCTGGGGACAGTCACCAGTGGTGTCCCTCAGGGCTCTGTGCTGGGCCAGCTCTGTTCAATGTCCACATGGATGAGGGGATTGAGCCTTTCCTTAGTAAATCTGCAGATGACACTAAGCTGGGAGCGTGTGTCCATCTGTTGGAAGGTAGGAGGGCTCTGAGGGAGAACTGGAAGGGTTGGAGGGATGGGCAGAGTCCAATAAGATGAAGCTTAGTGAATCCAAGTGCCCATCCCTGCATTTTGACCACAAACACCCCCTGCAACATTACAGGCTGGAGATGGTGTGGCTGGTCAGTGCCCAGGCAGAAAGGGACCTGGGGGCACTGGTGTAAAGCCCAGTTGAACATGGGCCAGCAGTGTGCCCTGGTGGCCCAGAAGGCCAATGGCTCCTGGCCTGGATCAGGAATGGTGTGCCCAGCAGGAGCAGGGAAGTGATTCTTCCCCTGTGCTCGGCACTGGTTGGGCAGCACCTCAAGTGCTGTGTCCAGTTCTGGGCCACCCAGTTTGGGAAGGTCATGGAGGACCTGGAGCGTATCCAGAGAAGGGCAGCAAGGCTGGTGAGGTGCTTGGAACACAAGTCCTGTGAGGAACAACTGAGGGAGCTGGGGTTGTTTAGCCTGGAGAAGAGGAGGCTCAGAGGTGACCTTATCACTGTCTACACTCCCTGAAAGGTGGTTGCAGTCAGGTGGGGGTTGGTCTTTTTCTCCTCACAGCAGCTGACAGAACCAGAGGACATAGTCTTATGCTGCACAAAGGGAAATTTAGATTGGATATTAAGAAAATTGTTTTTTATGGAAGAGGTGATAAAGTACTGGAATTGTCTGTCCAGGGAGGTGATGGAGTCAGCATCCTTGGATATGTTTTAAGAAAGACTGTATGTGGCACTCAGTGCCATGGTTTAGCTGAGGTGGTGTTAGGGCATGGGTTGGACTTGATGACCTTAAAGGTCTCTTCCAACTCAGTAATTCTATGTTTATGTGATTATGTGACATCACAGAGCAGGCTGTGAGGTCAGAGAGTGTGCTGTGACATTATAGGGTGGCTGTGTTACATCACTGAAGGTGTGACATCAAAGGATGGGTCTGTGAGGCCAAGAGGTGCTGTGTGACATGATAAGTGAGTTTTGCCATCACAGAGCAGGCTGTGACATCACAGAGGAGATTGTGATATCATAGGAGAGGTTCTGATGTCACAAAGTTTTCTGTGTCATTTCAGGCTGGCTGTGTGATGTCATAGAATGGGCTGTGAGGCTACATAGGAGAATCTGCCATCATAGATAAGGGCTCTGTGACATCACAGAGCAGCTGCGTGATGTCACAGAGAAGGCTGAGACAATAGAGAGTGGGTTGTGCCATCACAGAGCTAACTGTGAAATCACAGAGCAGGCTGTGACATTAAAGGGTGACTGTGACATCCCAGGTTGGGCTGTGACATCACAGGGCAGATTTTATGACATCACAGAGCAGACTGGAACCTCAAAGAGTAGGCTGTGACATCACAGAGCAGCTGTATGAAATCCCAGGTGGCCTGTTACATCTCAGAGTGGGCTGTGTGACATCCCAGGGACTGTGTGTCATCACAGAGGCTGTGTGACATCACAGGGGCTGTGTGATATCTCAGGGGCTGCGTGATTTCACTGAGGAGGTCACTCTGCCCCAGTTTCCCCCAGAGAAGTCCAACACTGCTCATGCACAGGGGGGTCCCCTGTCCCCCCGGGCCCCCCCGCCCCCGTCGCCGCAGCCTCCCCCAGAGGATGTTCCACGAGATCGACCCCAGAGCCCGACACAGGGCTGTGGGGGGTGGGACAGGGGGACAGGGACCCCTGGCAGTGTCCCTGTGTCCCCCAGGGCCAGAGCCTGGGCCAGGGCTCCTTCACCCTGTTACCAACGAGGGCTTGAGAGCGCTGAAAAGTCCCCGGCAAGGGAGCAGCAAAAACCATATTTAATATTAAGCGACAGCACCACAAAGTTCCCTGGCAAGAGTCACTCTGCTCCTGACTGAACACTTCACACTTAAGGAACGCCTAGGAAACAAATCAACCACAAATCCAAACAAAATTCAGGCAATCAATCCAGAAATGATCAGAGAACTGTCCCTTTATGTGGCATAGGGACACATAGGACAGTGAGGGCAAGGATAAAAGGAATATGGGCCAAAAGCTGAACAGAGCTCAAATTTAACAGGACTTAACTTATACCTTAACCTTAACTTCTACCTTCAACTTCAAAATTTAGCAAAAGAACAGATATGAACAGTATTTAACATAACTTATAACCTACGACTTTTCAATTTAACAGAGGAATATCATTTAACACTATTTAGCTCAGCTTATAACTTATAGCAAAAGAACAACTCTTAGCAGCATTTAACTTAGCTTAGGCTGCATCACTTGACATCACTTACAGGCCTGACAGGCTCAGCTATCCAGGGCACTCAGAGCCCTCAGGGAGCAGCATTTCTGCCACATTTCCCAGCACAGGCACTCCTGTGTGCACACAGACACAGAGAGTCAGTGCAAGGTACCTTTGAGAAATTCCCCTGAGGGCAGGGAAATGCTCCCTGAGGATGCTTTGGCATCTCCCCTGCAGGGAAGGGTTGAGCCTGGAGGAGTGGGGGGATCGGCCCAGGCTCCCTCGTTGTTGGGGATCCCCGAATTCAGCAAACGGGAGAGTTCCCGGTTCGGAGAGGCCCCACTCAGAGGGAGTCGCTGGCCCAGGAGAGCTCCAAGGGCTCCTTTTGGAGCGCTGTTTGTAGGGCCCCAAGAGAGGGGCTGCAGTCCCAGCCATGTTTCATCCTGTCAGCACTTGGCATCAGCAGCTTTCTTTGGCAGGGTGAGAACAGGGATGTTGTGCCACCGAGGGAACACAAACAGTTCCCAGGGCTGCTCCTAAAGCAGCCAGGAGCTGGCTGGGCAGCAGCAGTGCCTGGAGCAGAGCGTGCTTGTGATGAGCTCTAGAGGAGCTGAGCCCAGGGGCTGCTGGCCAAGGCCGAGGCCCAGTGAGGATTTCTCAGCTGGCAGGGCGGCCTGAGAAGGGGAGGAGGGAATGCACCAGCACAGGAACCATGGAACCAAGGGAGCATTGTGACATTGTGGGGCCTGTGAGACCAAGGGGCCATTGTGACACTGTGGGGCACCATGGAACAATGGACACCATTGTGACACTTGGGGGACACATTGGATCATGGAGACCATTAGGATACTATGATGCCTAATGGAATCAGCAAAGCATTGTGGCACTGTGAGGCCTCATGGAACCAGTGAGACCATTGTGACCCTGGGGTCCCCACAGAACCAAGAGGACCATTGTGACACTGTGGGGCCTCGTGTCATCAGTGGTCCATTGTGACACTGTGGAGCCAAAGGAGACCATTGTGACACTGCAAACCCCCATGGTCCAAAGGTCCATTGTGACATTGTGGGTTTCATGGAACAGAGGACTCACGTGTCATTGTGGGGCCTGGGGAACCATGGAGACCATTGGGACACTCCATGGCCTCATGGAATCATTGGAACCATTGTGAAACTAGGAGGTCTCATGGAACCCAGGGGCTATTGTGGCACTGTGGGACCCCATTGAACCAAGGGTCCATTGTGATACTGTATGTCTTTTTGTAATTAAAGAGCAATTCTGACACTGTGGGGCCCCATGCAACCAAAGGAACACAGAACAGGTCTGGCTGGTTTGGCCTCCCGTGGACTGCCTGACTGGTCCAGCTGACCTTGGCATGTTAAAGGTCTTTTCTCTGCTACTGGGGCTCACTGGGACAGGAAACACTGGGGCTCCCTGCTTTCCTTTCAGTGGAAAAGAACTCTCCTTCTCCTCCAAGTGCCCATGGCCAGAACTGGGATTTTACGTCCAAATGTCCTTTTATCCAGGGATTGTTCCCATAGGAATATTGCCAGGACAAGTCTGGTTGGAAGTGGTTTCATGAGGGTCACCTCTCATCTGTGCCCAAAACACTGGGGAAGGCTCCATGCTTTCCTTCCTATGGGAAAGAATTGTCCTGTTGTGTGTTTTTCTTTAGTTTGATATTTGTTCTGTGTATGTTCAACCTCCCCCACCAGTCTCCTCCCTTCCCCAGGTGTCAATCTTCCCAAGCTCTTCCCTACCACCCTCCCCTCCAAGTTGTCAATCCTCCCTTTCCCTGCCCCTTTCCCCAGAACATTCCCTGTCACTCCTCGTAGCCTCCTCCCCTGCTTCCAGAGCATTCCCTGTCTATTTAGTGAGGCTCAACACCCTTTTGGTTACTTTGTGTTACTCCTCTCCCCTGTTTCCCCTGATAGGTTTGTGCTCTGTTAGTCCCTCCTTAGACTCTTCCCCAGGCGTACCCTCACTGGTTGCTGTTCCTATACCCTGCCTCTTGAGTTCTGGTATAAAACCTTTGTTTGCCCTCCCCAGAGGGTCTTGGGGCTCACTGAATAAAACCGTGCTGTTCACCCCCAAGTCCCGTGTTGCCTCCCCACGCCAAGTGGGACTGCAGAGCTTCACAGGGGGAGCAGCCGCCCGTTCTCTTCCCTCTCACCCCCCAGCACTCCACTGCTCGGGGTATCGCGGCAAGAGAGGCTGCCCGCATTACAACACTGTCCTGCTTCTCCAGGTGCCCATGTCCAAAATTGGGATTCTGTCTCCAAAATTCCCTATATCCAGAGGCTGCCTGCAGACAATCTGCCATTCCTGACAAGTCTGGCCGACCTTGGCTTTGTGAGGCTCTCATCTGCCTTCCAAACACTGGGGCTCTGTGCTTTCCTTCCTATGGAACAGAATTCTCCTTCTCATCCAGGTGCCCATGTCCAGAATTGGGATTTCACCTCCAATGTTGCCTGGTGTGAAAGACTGGAGGAGATTGTTGGCTGGAAACATTTTGTGTGTGGGGGAGGAAGGGGCAGGTCCAGCCTTGCCCTGCCCTGGAGCCCCAGCACTGCCCTGCCCTGGAACCCCAATCCCCCCAGAGCCTCTATCCCAGCCCAGCAGTGTCTGCCAGTCCCTGGCACAGCACAGGCAATGCTCCACAGCCACCTCTGGAGCTCCCAGCCCAGCTCTTGAGAGACCAAATGACCCCAAGTCCTCCCTGGGGCTGGGGCAGCAGAACTCAGAGGCACCAGCAGCTCCAGCTGGGAAATGGAGTGTGGGATGGGGCTGTGAAAGCCCTGCCTGGGCTGTGCCAAGCAGGACACACAAGCCCTGACCCTCATCCCCCAAGCAACTCTCTCAAGGAGACATTTAAAAGGAATTACAATTATTTGTGTACTCTGAGTTAGATTCACTGGAGAAATAGTGCCCCAAAGCTCATTAACACTCAGAATACTTGAACAAGCCAAGCCTCTTGGAATAATTTGATTTAAGTTTTCAAATATTTTGTGATTAATTAGGCAGGCTTTAGTAGTGTATTCAAAGTGAATGCTTTATTTTTACAAAGACACAGAAAAGATTTGTTAGGTCCTGTTTCATTTTTTTACTCCACATAAATGAATATGTGCAAGCTCCACTTGACAATACAAGTACCTCCTCATGCAGTTGGAATAGATATGAAAATCAAGACCCTTGATGGCTGACAATCCATCAGACTCTGTCCCTACCCCCACCCCACCATTTCCCCCATCCAAGCCCTGGCACTCAGAGCAGCCTTGTGCAAATCTGAGCTCCCTCCAGCCCAGGCTGCACCTGCAGGTTTCAGCTCCTTGGCTCCAACCCCCACCTGCTTTCCTTGGAGTAAGAGCTGCCTGAGACACAGAGGGATGTTCATTTCTAGTCAGCCAACAAAGCCAAGGGAAGGCACAGCTCCATCAAATGCAGAAGTCATTCCTCTGCTGGCTATTAAATCCACTTTGCACAGTAGCCAGTCTCAGAGCAATGGAAAACACTTTCTGTACCCAGCACAGATCCCAAGGTCCCCCCAAACCCTCCCTGCCCCGATTCTGCCCAAATTTGCTCTTTCCACACACGAGTCACAGGCTGAAGTCAGGAGCTTCCTCCATGCCCAGAGGGAGGAAAAGAGAGAAAGTGGATGAAGAGCTCTCCTGTGCAGAGCCAAGGTCCCAAGTGCCCCTGCAGTGGGAACCACAACTCATCAGGTTTGTGTCCTTTGGTCTCAGGGATGGTGACACTCAGAGGCACAGAAAGGTTTCTTGCCAACAAACAGGAGTTGAACATTTGAACAATTTAATAACCATCACAGACTTTCCTTTTTCTTAGAACTGTTTAAACCTGCTCTGGACTGAAAACCCAGAAAAACACTGGCAGCTCACACCTGTGGCCCACCGAGGTCTGGGACCCTGCATTCCAGTGCCAGAGGGACTGAGAAGAGACCGAGTGAGCCAACTACAACCCACAAAAAGGACTTTCTGAATTGCCGTCTCTTCAGAACTCTGAGGGGGTTTATTTCATATTATTCATGCTTGTGAACACTTTACTTGTTAAATAAACTGATTTTTTCCATTTTCTCCAGGGAAGTCTTCTCCTGAAATAGTAGGGCGAGGGGCTGCTTGAACTTGATTTGTAGACGGACTCCTTTTGGAGGTTTCCTCACAAAATTTGCCCTAAACCAGGACAAACAGTCACAATTGTGCCACTTCACCAGTGGCACAACTCCCCAGCCCCCCAGGAAAAGAAAGGACATGTAAAGTTCTCTAAACATTTGGCCTGCTTTGCTGCAAAAGTCGTGCTGCATACACAGTGCAGTGTGGAAAGCCAAGAGAAGCTGGAGCAGGTGGCAAATCTTGGGACAGAAGCTCGACCTTGTTCTCCATGAGAGGTTCTTGTCAAGAGCAGACAGGAGAAGATTCCTGGAGAAGTGGAACAGCTTTGCAGAAGTGCAATGAAAATGAAAGAAAGTATCTAAGATGTTTTCCTCTTTCTTTCTATGCTCCCCTTTTCCATGTTGCACGACTTCTCCATGCCATGAATTCCAAATGGATCTCACCTCTAAGATGGGTCATTTAGCAAGTTATAAACACTCTAAAATACCATGAGCTACACGCAGTTTTCCTTCCCCTGTTTTTACTGGAAAGCAACGCTGGAGACATAAGTGCAGTGCTTGGGTCAGGTACGAATCCTACAGCAAGGGAATGTGCCCCAAGGGTGTTTGAGCCTCAGCAAGGACAATGCACAGCAGCGACACAGCAGAGGGGATTCCTCTGCCAGTGTGCAGGAGTCAGGACTCTGGATCTGGGCTCCACACTGCAAAGTTCCCGTGTCTGGACAGACGAAGGGGCTGTCCCCGGGGCGCGCGGGGCTCGGCCGTGGGGCTCGTGGGGCGAGCGGGGAACGGACACGCGGACAAACGGCCTCGGTGCTTCAGTTGCAGAGGCAGCAGCGGCGGCGGCGGCAGCAGCGGCGGCAGCAGCGGCAGCAAAAGCAGTTTTTCTCTTCTTTCTCTTTCTCGTTCTCTCCTCCCTCCCCCGCTGTCGGACACCTTCCCCTCGGTGTCCTTCCCCGGTGTCCCTCTCCTCTCCCCGCCTCCTTCTCCCCATGCCGGGCCGGGCCATGTCCCCGGCCCGCCCCCGGCCCCGGGCGGGGCTGCCCCGTCCCCGGCCCCGCCCGCCCCGCCGCGGTCTCGCCTCCGCCCGGCTCTGGCCGTGCTGGCGGTGGCGCTGCCGGGCGGGCATCAGTGCCTGGGGCTGGGCCGGCATCGCCGCCCTTTGGCTCCGCCTGGCCCGAGCCCGGCCCCGGCCCCGCCGCAGGGTCCGGCCCCGGCGCCGGCGCCTCCCGGGCCCCGCGGAGGACACACGCGGCACGGCCGCTCCCGCCGCCCCCGCTGCGGCTTCCCCGGCCCGAGCTCCGCCGCTCGGCAGCGCGGCCGCCGGCCCCGAGCCTCCCGTGTCCCGTTGCCGAGACCGAAGGCCTGGGGATGGCCGGCCCGAGGCGCTCGGGGGGCGCTCGGGGGCCGCTGCTGGCCCCGGGCCGAGCGCTGACAGCCGCGTCCCGCCCGCAGGGAAGGCGCAGGAGGCCCTGCAGGAGCGGTACCGAGTGGGTTCGCTGCTGGGGCGCGGCGGCTTCGGCAGAGTGTTCGCAGCCACGCGGCTCTCGGACGGCGCCCCGGTGAGCGGCGGGGCCGGCGGCGGGCACGGAGAAGGAGGAGGAGGAGGAAGGAGGGAGAGGAGGAGGAGGAGGATGGAGAAGGAAAGGAAGGAGGAGGAGGAAGGAGGGAGAGGAGGAGGAGGATGGAGAAGGAAGAGAAGGAGGAGAAGGAAGGAGGAGGAAGAGAAGGAGGAGGTAGAGAAGGAGGAGGAGGCGGAGGAGGAGGAGAAGGAAGCAGGAGGATGGGGCTCGGCAGGGCGGGCGGCGAGCTCAGCCCGCTGCTGCCTTTGGCTTGCAGGTGGCCATCAAAAGGGTGCCACGGAACCGCGTCCGGCGCTGGGGCGAGCTGGTGAGTGAGCGGGGCCAGCGGGAACAGCCGGGCCGTGCCGGGCGGGGATGAGGCGAGCCCCGGCATGGGGGAAGCCACCAGGACGCCTCGATGGGGAGCGGGCGTGGGGCCAGCGCAGGGCGCAGAGCATCCCGGGCTGGCTGAGGGGTTCCCCTGCCCTGGCACGACATCAGTCCCACTGGTGGCACCGTGGTCCTCCCGCAGCCCGACGGCACCAGCGCACCCCTGGAGATCGTCCTGCTGGAGAAGGTGTCCACCGGCTTCCCTGCTGTGATCCAGCTGCTGGAGTGGTTTGAGCTCCCCAACAGCATCGTGATGGTGCTGGAGCGGCCGGAGCGGTCTCAGGACCTCCTGCATTTCATTCGGGCACGGAGGTTCCTGTCTGAAGAGGTGGCACGGGAGCTGTTCCGCCAGGTGCTGGAGGCCGTGCGGCACTGCGCCAGCCGCGGGGTCCTGCACCGTGATATAAAACCAGAGAACATCCTGGTTGACCTGGCCACTGGCCAGGCAAAATTGATCGACTTTGGCTGTGGCACCTACCTGCAGGACACAGCCTACACTGACTTTGCAGGTGAGCCCGGGCAGGGGTGTGCTCCCGGTCCCACCATCTCATGGCCCAACATCTCACAGGCCAAGCTGGGTGTGGCAGCGAGGATTCTCCCTTTTGCTGCCAGTCAGGGTACTGAGTCTTTACCTGAGCTGCTTTTGAGTGGGGCTGGGTGGGGAGGCATCTTCCAGCCCTGCTGGCGGCCTTTGCCCACCACTCTGCCTGGGGCTGGGGTTGGAGCAGCAGCAGGCAGCCTGACAAAAGCACCCGTGGGTGGGGGTAGCAGAGGAGGGGGCCAGGACCAGTGCACCAGCCAGTTTGGTGTGCAGGCGAGAGGAAGGGCTTGAACTGCTCCATTCACCTTGTTTTCATAATATTTTATGAAAACATAAAATATTGGCTTCATAATATTTTTGGGGCACTGCAGGCAGGGAGGATAAGGACCTGTTTTTTCCCCCAGCCCTGAATGGGTTTTTGCTTTACATGTCATGGTCAGGCCTTGCTGGGGCTTCTGCTGCCCTCTTCCAACACCAGTGGCTTCTTGTCCAGCCCTGAGTTTGTACACAAGTCCCAGGTGCTGGCGAGAGTGCAGCAGTCACTCCGTGTGTCACTGCGGCAGCCCCTGCATGCCCAGGGATGCTGGGGCCAGCAGCAGCATCCCCCTGATGAACTCCATCTGTATTCCACAGGAACACTGTCATACAGCCCCCCAGAATGGACCCGCTTGGGCTGGTACCATGGCGAGGCAGCAACGATCTGGTCCCTGGGCATCCTGCTGCACCAGATGGTCTGTGGGCAGCACCCTTTCAGGAGGGGCCGGAAGATCAGCTGGGACCATCAGCTCTCGCTGCCACAGCGGCTCTCTCCAGGTGGATCCTCATCTCTGGCCACGGGGGAATACCAGTGCTGGGAGACAGCAGCGGGCTCGTGAGCATCTCGCTCTGGCAGCTGCTGAGGAGGTGGCACATGTCCCGCTCTCCTGCTCTCCTCCACAACAGGGAATTGATGGGAAAGTTTAGGCCCAGCTGGGAGCACAAAAGCAGCATGGCCTGGGCATGGGAAGAGTGGGGCAAAGCAGACAGGAGCCTTCTCTAGCTGACTGGTGGTTTCTGGTTTCTCTGCCCAGAGTGCCAAGAACTTATCAGGTGGTGTTTATCCATGCACTTCTTGGACAGACCTTCCTTAGAAGACCTGTTCTGTGAACCTTGGATACAGGATAGTCACCTGTCATAGATGAAGGGAGAGAGCCTCATGCACACTTTGCTGCAGGGCGCTGGTAAGTTACAGCTCCACACATGCCCTGGCAATCAGAAGCAAGGAAACCCAGACTTTTTTCCTTGCCTATATCAATGCACTGGGGTTGTTGGGTGGGAACACGCAGCCCTTGTGCTGGAGTGGAGCTGCTCTGCCCAGCACTGGTGGCTGCCATCCAAGGTGGTTTTGCTTGTCCCAGTTGCCTGACAGCTGGGGCCCTGGGCAGAGCCCTGACAGCCTGGTCTGACCCCCAGGGAAGGAGAAGGAGCCCCTGGAGAAGCTGTACCAGGTGGGGCTGCTGGAGACAGCGAGGACGACATCAAGGATGACAACCTCTTCCTCAACTTGGACACTGGCAGCTGAAGATGATGAACTTTTGGCACCTTCTGGAAAGCCAGGCTCCACAGCGGATTTGCAGATGAGTCCACAGCCGGGGAAATGCTCCCAGATTTGGGCATTGCTCAGACTGGCTGGGAACAAAAGGTTCTCCTTGTTCTGGGGCAGATGCAACTTCAGTCGGCTGCCCAGCTGCTTTTTGGCAGGGCTGGGGGCATGGGTTGGGGTGGATACAAAATGGGAGTTTGCTCCTGGCCCTGCTAAAAGCCCCCACCACCCAGCATGGCCTAGGCTGAGGCTGGGGCTGGGGCAGCCAGCCCGACACAAACAAACCCCCATGGTGGGAGCAGAGGTGGGACTCCAGAACCTGTGCAGGGGCTGCTTTGCTTTGCAGGCAAGGAATGGCTTGGCCTGCTCCACTGCCCTTGTTTGCTTTGTGATCACTGTTATTTTGGGGGGTAGTTCAGGAGGGAAGAGAGAAAGTGTGGGCTTCTCTCCCCCATGGGTGGGATTTTCCCTAGCATATGGGAGTTGGGCCTTCCTCAGACCCCTGACAGAGATAAGAGTTGTTTTCTTGTTTCCCCCTGTCTCTAATCACTTTTCAACAGTTTGTTGTTTGTTTTTCTTGAGGAAACGTTCAATGTAAGGTCCAGTCGGGATTGGGAAGTGCTTGGGAGCAGCTGCAGCGTGGATGGGCCGTGCCCTTGGAGAAGGCTGAGGACATCATTTGGGACCAGCTTTTCTCCCAGCAGAGGATGGCGTGAGGTGAGTCCCCGTCTGCTTGGCATGGTGGGATCAGAGCTTTTGGGAGATGGCAACAAGCACAAGGAGTCTCCTGCTCTGGGCAGCTGCTGAGGGCTGGATGTGCTGTGGCTGGCTGTAGGCTGGGAATGTCCTGCCCTCCTGCTCTGCTCCCAAAGGCAGCAGTGATGGGCAGTTCTGGGCACGGCTCTGGACACAGCCAGCATGGCCTGGGCTCTGTGGGCAGCTGGGGCAAGGGGACAGGAGCCTTCAGCTGACGGGTGGTTTCTGGTTTCTCTCCTTGCAGCCGGGCTCTGCGGGTGCTGAGGCTGCTCTGGGCTCTGCCAGGGCTCTGCTGGGCTCTGCCCTGGGCACAGCTGGGCTGGCTCTGCCCTCCCATTGCTCTGACAGCTTTGCATCAGACGAGCCCGTTTGAGCACAGTGCCTGAGCTTTCTGCTTTGGCAGGTGAGTGAGACTCTCCCGCAGGCCAGGAGATTGCAGCTGGGGACACACATCCAACTGGCAAGGACCCAAACTCTCCACAGTCCCAGCTGAACCCCTGAATCTCCGCAGGAATGCCTGGATCTCCACTATTCATTCTTCATTTCTTTTTGGCTGGAATTGTGCAGTTGCACTTTCTTCCTCCTCTAGAAGTGCCATGAGTGGCCAAAGCTGGCAAGTGAGCCGTGTTCCTGAGGCAGTGCAGTCTGGAGCTGATGGATGGAGAGTTGCCCTTCCCACTTCCAAACCAGAGCAAAAGGCCGTAAGTGGGATTTTTCATCTGTAAGAAACCCCTGACAATTTCAGAGGGAATGTGCAGCTCATTCACAGAGTGAGAAGGAAGGTCATCTTCTAAAGGATTTGGGGTTTGACAGAGTTTAGATTCCCAGTCCTGTCTGGAGTTGGAAGGGCCCCAATCAATTTCCTATTGCTTTGACCACAATTTAAAATAACAATGTTGGGAACAACCCCCAAAAACTTTAAAAAAGGCTGCTGAGGTCAGTAAGATGGATCCATGCCATCACACATTTACAATGTAAATAACTGAGTTCTCTTTTTAAAAAGATCATTTACCTCCTAATGCAAAGTTACAGAAGATGTTTCACTAACACTTGGATTTTATTTGTATCTTTTACAATTCATCTAATTGTTGTTTTTTTTTCTTTTTCCTTTTTTTTTCTCTAAATAGAGGTCCTGGCCCTCTTGCAGCCAAAGGGGAAAGGGCCCCACCAAGCCTTGTTACCCACAGATAACATGGTAAAGCTGAACACTAAAGGACCTTGTGGGCATTATTCTGGAATTAAAAAGGTGCCAGCTCCATGGACAACAGAATTATTGTTCCTAACTTGAATGAGATTGAGGAAAAAGAATGAAGAATTGTGTCACTAAAGTACTACTGATGTCTGTAATTTGTACCTTGATAGTCAGCCAGAAACTTTGTTTGCCAAAACACCTCCAGAGTTTCACCAAGGGATCAGTCATCAAAAATGTTTTGAAAATGTAAAGACCAAGGTAGCCAAAGCACTCAGTGTCACTAATTGCTGGGTATGTTCTCAGCTGAAGCTGGGAGCAATGGGGTTCCCTTGGAGGGCCCACCCTGTGTGGTGGCCAGAACTCTGTCAATGGGCTCTGCCTCGTAACGGAGTCACTGAAGGGACAGTTACAGAAAACTCTGCTGTGGGACACAGGAATACAATGATCAGTGAGACAGGATTCACTCAGATTTCCCGTCAGGAGAAACCCAACCCTGTTATAGTTCTAGAGGCAACAGTGTCAGAAGATTTCTGTGCTTTACCATCACTGCCAATGTCAGTAGAACTTGGGGTGCTGCAGCTGGTCAGTGTCAGTGTCACACCACTCCCAGCTGCAGGGCCACCATTTAGGCTCCTTCAGCAACAAGCACAGAGAAGACTTAGGGCTCAGAGAACATTTTCCACCCAAAGAGTGCCTTGGGTTTCAGAAAGCAAAAGATTCTGGTTCACCCTGCGCCCCATGTGCGCTGCCCTGTCCTGTGGAGTTGACATGAATGAGCTGAATGGATTATTAGAATAGGTAGCAAATGATGCTGTTAAAATGTCCAATAGCACATCCTATGAGCTCCAACAAACACAAATGGGGACTCCAGAGAACCACATGGCCTCGGATTATCTGCTTGCTGGCCAAGGAGGAACCTGGGCTATCAGGGGACGGGGATGTTGCACTGCTAGCAGTGATGGGTTTGAAGGCCAACAGCCAGGAATCACCTTGACAGAAAGAGCAGTAGAAGAGTGGCAGAAAGAAGAAAATTCTTCTTGGTGGGATTGGCTTCATGGCTGCCAAATTAGAGGCTGCTGTGAAATGCATTCGTGGCAGGGCCTGTGATCATTGCAGTGTGTGCACTTGGTGAGTTGCTGGGACACTTTGTGCTGGGAAGTGGAGTATTGAGACCTTCCTTAAAAGATACAGTGTCAAGAAAAGAGAGGCATTTGGTAAATAAGGGAGAATGGCAACAATTTAGGCATGTTTTAAAAGGAATGTGAATAGCTCTGAGTAATGAACTTACACTGCACTTAATTGTAGAACAAGAGGAGATGCCTTTTTGCTTAATACTTAAATGTAAGCTGTGTTACTGAAAGAATTGTTACGAAGGTTGTAGTTGATTATAGGTCTCAGGACCAATCAAAGTACCAAGGCCTGAACAGGTCCTGAGGCAAAGGTCACCTCTAGATGAACCTTCCAAGCAAATGTTTTATTTGTATCCACTCATTAACGAAGCATGATTAACAACATGATCCATGTATGTGTTCCTTGATAAAACATGGATTTATCTTTCTGTATTTAGAAACAGACAAAGCCCCATGTGGCCTTGTTTGGGGGTGAAGGATCAAAGTCAACTCCCTTGGTTCCTCCTTCAGCCCTGGCCAGGCTTTGGGAGAAAGCAGTCAGGAGAATGAAAGCAGATGTTCTCACACTAGCAGTGATGCCAGCTTGTTTGTTAAACAGTGTAAAAGCTGGGTCCTCTCCCAGCTTTGGGGTTGGAGCTTCATTGGCTGCAGAGGTGGAGGCACCTGCAGGAATTCCCAGTGTCTGGGAGTGGCTCTCCAGTCCTTGGCTTTCCCCAGCTGATGTGTGGCTGTGGATGATGGTAAAGCCTGAGGCTAACTGGTGATGGATCTTTCCTTAATCACTCCAGGCAATCTCTGGTAACAATGACTGGATGCATTGCTGAGCTTTTTTGTAATGCTTTGCTAATGATGATGTGCTTTGCTGAGCTTATCCTTTTGTAATTCTTTGCAGCTGTGCATGATATAAATGACACAATTCCTTCACTTGGTGTCTGTGTCTTTGGTGCTGACCCTGCCCACTGGTGAAACAGGGCCCCCTCCAGCCTAAGTGTTACGTGGGAAGAGAAAAGCCATCACTCCAAATGTCCCCCCTTCCTCCTTGTTCCCCCCACTTTATACCCTGAGTGTGATGCCCTATGGTCTGGGGTATCCCCGGGGTCAGTGGGGGCCACCTGTCCTGGCTGTGTCCCCTCCCAAGCTCTCCCGCAGCCCCAGCCCCTCTCCAGCATGGCCAGAGGAGGGGCAGGCCAGGCTTTGGCTCAGTGGGAGCTGAGCAAGAACAAAAGCATCTCTGTGTGCCCAGCCCTGTGCTCAGCACCCGGCCCAGCAGCGTCTCAGTGCCAGGGTCTGTGCCATCAGTCCCTGCCAGGGGTTTCCATGGCACCTGCCAGGCCAGGTGACCCAGGTGTGGTGTCCCAGTGAGGGCTGCCATGCAAACAGTGCCCAGCACTGCCCCTTTCTGTCTGCCTGACCCGGCCTTGGCCCTGGCCCTGGTGTTTGCTGCTGGTTCCGCGGCGCCTGACCGGCCCGCGCGGCACAGGGCAGGCGGCCACGGCACAAACCCACAGCAAGGGCTCCCCTCTGGCTCTGGGCAGTGACAGCAGCCCTGAGCAATGGGCTGGCGCAGTGGGCTCGGTGCAGTGTCCATGGCAGCAGTCCCTTGCAATGGCCAGTGCAGGTTGGGATGATGATCCACCCTCACAGCCGGCCCAGGGCAGGTGTGCGGTGCCCTTCCCCACAGCCTGTCTGCACAGAAGCACTTCCAGGGCTCTCTGCATTTCCCTTCCCTCACTCTTGAGTCACTCACACACCTCCCAAGGACCCACTGGGAGCTTTGAGCTGCAAGGAGTGCAAAGCTGGTCTGTCCTTCAGGAGTTGCTCTCATTCTGCCCTGAGCCAACTCTGGATTTGTGTTCATTGCAGAACTTCCTGTGTGTCTACATCATTCCTTGCAGGGCTCTGCCTTGGGGAAGGGGAACCTCCTTGAGGTGCCTAGGACTTGGCACACACTTGAGGAGTGTGTCTGTTTTAAATAGGGAAGCTTACGAGTTTTAGATTGCTTCAAAAAATAAAAGAAGAAAACCCCTCTTTGCCTGAGCGCAGCGATTTCTTCAAGCACAGCAGGTCCCAGGTGACTGAGCAGAGACAGGACGGGCTTGGGCTATGTGGAGCAAGGTTGTCCACACTGCCTCAGACCTTAAGGCACAGCTTCTCTGACTAGGCCAGACATCCTCAGGAGAGTCCCTGGGCTAGTATCAGTCGCTGAATGCTGCAGCCACCTCTGCTCTAAATAGAACAATCATAAAATATACTCTTCAAAGAGGAATGTGGATTTATTGGAAGCTCTTGCAAATAGTTTTCCATCAGTATTGTAGGAAACCTTCCTAATGGACTGCACTAGAGCAGAGGGAGATCTGGGCAGAGCCATGGTTTGTCAGGACTTGCTTGATCCCAGTGAGCCCCATGGTGCATTTAGAGCTGAGCCCTGGAAGCTCAGGGCCTGAGAGGAGATTGCGCCAACCTAACCAGGAGTCAAAGTCCGAGGGAAAACCCAAAGTGTCTCAAAGCATGAATGGGTCCCCTGAGGTCCATCCACAACACAGACCCCTCATGGACTCATTGGAGAAGAGAATTGGAGGCCAGGATGGCACAAACCTCTCAGAGACTCAGTGTGGGAAGGAAAAAGGGAAGTACCTTAAAAGAACTGCAGCACCTTCAAGCATCATTGAGCCCCATTGAGTGTTGTTACTGACAAAGAATCTCCAGGGACCAATTCCAGCTGATAATTGGAGGCCATGGTTGCACAAAGCTCTCAGGGACTCCAAGGCAAAGCCCGAGTCCTTTGAAGAAGCTGCAGTCCCTGGGAGCATGAAGGAGGGCCCAGGGCCATTGCTGCCCAAGGCTGCCCAGGCCAGGAGTGCAGGGAGGCAAAGGCTCTGTGTGGGCAGCTCAGCTGCTGAGCAGAGCCTGGGCTGGCTGGAGGCAGCAGAAAGGCCAAGGCCTGAGCCCCAGCCCAGGGAAGGCAGATCCTGTCCCTGCCCGCTTGCTCAGGGCTCTGCCGGGAGCACTGGCACATGGAGGGGTGCTGAGGGCAGGACAAGGGATGGCAGTGCCCAGCCTGGCTGGGGCTGTGCCAGGAGGCCCCAGTGCCTCAGGACAAGGTGTCTCCTCCTCACAGCCCTTGGTGGCAAGACGCTGCTGGGCCCCAGGACACCAAGGCTTGGCTTCTCCTGGCCACTGCCAGCCTTGCCAGGGCCCTTGGCCATGTCCAGCACAGCTTGTCCTGCGCTGTCCCACAGCTCTGCTGTGTCCCTGAAGGCTGCACACTCCCATCTCGCTGCCCCCAGGCCCTGCCCTGCCATATCCAGCTCTGCCCTGCCCCTGCCATGCCCAGGCCATGTCTGCAGTCCCCCCAGACCATGGGTGGGGGTGGGCAAGTGTTCCTGAGGGCACAGGGAGGGGACAGCTGGGCTGGACTGACCCAAGGGATCTCCCATTCCATGCAATGTCACGGTCAGCAATAAACTGAGGGAAAGGAAGGGGATAGGGCTGGCAGGGAGAGCTGTGGATGTTTTCTATCAAGACATTTCTCATACAAAACACAAAGTACACGTTCTTGATCCTGTCCTGCCAGGAGGTGGCTGGACATTGTCTGCTGATGGGAATCAGCAATAGGGGATTGATTTCATTTGTTGTTTCTTTGCTTCCACCTGTGGCCTTTGCCTTTTGAAGCCCTTGCTGAGGAGGGTGTAGAAGCCCATAAGATCAGGACCTGGTTTGCGTATCCCAAACATCAAAAACTGGATGGCTGTGGGACCAACCAAGGATTGGTAAGGACAGCCAAGACTTCTTGGCAATAACACACTGTGAGGAAGAACAGGCTGTGGCTGCAGAAGGGGCCATGCAGATAAAGGCAGAACTTTTCCAGGACAAACATCCTTGCTCTGGCTCCTGGGCATATGCAGGACATGGCCCAAGTGCAGGAATGAGAAGTGGGCATGGACTGTGGGGGGATCAACACCACCAAAGACCCCCAAAGCCTCTGAGCCATTTCCAGAAAGGTTCAGCAGAACAAACTGCACGTGATAAGTCATTTGCACAGAAAGTGAGACACTTATTGCCAGGGCAGGGAAAAGTGATCAGTGAAGAGGTCCTCCCACCAAGCCCAGGCACATTTGTGCCCCAGCACCCAGGACATCCCATTGGCTGGATCAATGCTGGAACCAGGACTGGGGATCTCCTCTCTCTCTAATTTCCTTTCTCTCTGCCACTCTGATTCATGTGTTTGTCTCTGTCTCTCCTGTATCTGTCTCTCTTCCCTTTCACCTTTCCTCTTGTGCCTTTATACAGAACCTACTGACATGCCCTTTTATAGCTCAGGGACTGATATCCCAATTTCTATGCCAAATGCAAAATGAATTAATAAAACTTTATAGGCCTTTGTGGACTCTCTGAGCTTTTTAATTTCTTTCAGTCACGAGCATCTACAAAACTTGGGTGTCTCCTTCGCCTTAAGTTTGGGAGATCACAGAGAGAGAGGGAGAAAGAGGCTCGCTGGGCCCCTGATGGCCGCACACATTTAACCCGCCAGTGTTGTTCTGCTCAGCTTTTCTCTAGCAGGCAGCATTAACCAGATGCAGCTGCGCAAGGGTTTCCAGCAATTTGGCATCATCCACAAAGGACTTGGAAGTGCATTTTGTCCCATGGCACAGGGAATATATGAATATTCCATTGTAGTCAAGGGCTGGTCACTGTGGGATGTCACCAGGGCGTGGCTGCCAGGAGGACTCTGTTCCATGGACAGCATTCGACCCTCATTGTTCAGCCAAATTCCCACTCACCCCACGTTCCATTCCTTCAGCCCATCTCTCTCCAATCTGGCTTTGAGGAGATCCAGCAGACCATGTCACAGACCCTGCTAAGGTCTGGGCAAACAACATCCCCTTCTTTTCCCTGCCACGTGGGTTCTGCCGTCCCTGCCTTGTGTTGCCAGTGCGTGGAATGGCTGCAGGAGGATTTGCCACATCCCCTTCCCTGCTGAGCCTGACCAGTCTGTGACTGTACCAATCCCCTCCCTGCCCTGTTTGCAGACTGGTTCTATGTCTGCCCTTCCCAAGTGCCCAGGACCCTCTGGGATGGCTCTGGCTTTTCCAGGGGCTTTGAGAGAGGTCTCACCGTGACACTGCCCAGCCTTCTCAACATACCTGACACCAAAGGCCTCTGCCACATCCCTCAGTTACAGGTCAGTGCCCAGGGCAAGGCACAGCCCTGTCCAGGTCCTCAGGGTGGTTCAGAAGGGAGGCAGCTGTGACTTCTCCCTGCAGACCCACCACTCTAATGTCCCTCTGTGCAGTCCGTGGCTGTCCTGAGCATTTCCCCTGGAGCCTCCCTGCCCTGGATATTTCTCTCCATGCAGCCCTCAGCACATTGCAGGAAAGAATTTAGGTGGTTTCCCAGAGGATGATACTCTCTGAGTTGTGAGAAGCGACGTTCACTTTTAAGGATTTTAAAGGTTTACTAAAAACTTTAACAAAATACAACAAAGGTCTGAATAAGGAAAAAGGACGGTGCAATGCTGGGAGTTGGCAACCCCGGCAGCCATGAGCTTATCTATAAATTGGCTGCTCCCATTTTTGTACCCCTGGGGGTTGCCTCAGGCAACCCTGGCCCCTGCCAAGGTGTGTCAGTCGACTCTTCTTTGCCATTCATCCGTGGAGGTTTCTTTCTTGCCACTTGATGGGAGGTGAGGTGTTGTCATGCTGCACTTCGTAGTAACAAGCTCGCCCTTTTCTCAAATGTTTTCTGCAAAGCCACAGGTACGCACCCTCCTTCCTCATGCCTGGACTACTGAGGCCCTCTCTTGGCAACTGTACGGGCTGGGGAAGATTGACTATGGGGAGAACAGAGGACATCTAAACAACAAATCACAACAATGCAACTATAAGTCAATAAACTTTCCTTAACATACATATAATATTAATCTCTGAATTGCAAGAGCCAACCATTGCATTAGGCATTTAAAACAGAGTGAAGTGGCCTCAAGGCACTGTTTGTGCTACTGGAATTGTGCCACCCCCAAGTGCTGATGATGGTTTTCATAGTAAAAGGGTTTTTAAATCCTGGGGATTTAGGGTTAAAAGGAAAATTAAGCTTAGTAAGCCCTGGAAAAAAAAAAAACCTAGGTACATGTAGGCCTTGTACCTTGCTAGAACTGCACCTGTGTAGCTAGTACATGATAAATGATATACTTGTTATATGTGATGATTGTTTAGTAACTAAATATAAATACTGTTCAATCGTAAGAATAATCATGAGAAACTGTGGTCAGGGACCTCAGAAAGATCATGAGAAACTCATGCTTGAATAAAGTCAATGTATACAATAGAACAGTATAAAGTTAATCATTAATATGTAAGTTATATAATGATAGAATATAAAATAAATTCAGCTCAAAAGCCATGTGAAGTCAGATTTGGGTCTGTATCCCTGATTCCCAGAGCTCTCAATAAAAGCACCTGCATATAATCATATCCCATGATTATGTGTGTTCCTGAACGCTGACAATCTGTTCTATGGTCCTTATCAAGTCCCCCCTTTTCCTGAGACACACTTCCGTATGGGAACTAGTTTCTTAATACTTATATTTCATTTTGCAGCATAGGAAAACTTTGTTTTCTAACATGTTTTCTAATATGTCTTCTTCTGCACCCTCGTTGGCTAAATGTTTCCCCAATTCCAGTTTAGTCTTATGTACTTGGTGTGCTCTGCAATGCCTGATGGCAACTTCCTCTGGTTTCTAAATACTTTCAAGTGAACCCAAGATTTGTTCTCTGTTTTTGATCGGAGCTTTGATATGTCAAAAGGTCTTTTTTTTTCCAGAAGTCCCATGTGCATGTACCATACCAAAGGCATATTCTGAATAATTTCAAATGTAAACTAATTTTCCTCTACTTGATTCCAAAGCTCAAGTGACTGAAATTAGTTCTACTTTCTGGGCTGAAACATTAGAGAGGAGTGCTCCCAATTCGATTACATCGGGTTGTGGAGTCACTGCGTATCCAGGTATTTGGATAGGAAGTCTAGGGGCCTGGTGCTCTGACAGACCAGCTGCTCCTGCTGCCTGCTCTGCCTTTGGCATCTGCTCTACTGAGAGTATGGCAGCTGCAGCAGGATTTCCTGTGGCAAGAGGTACCACTGCTGACATAGCCCTGGGACTCCAGGGGCCCGTGGCTGTGCCCTCCAGCACAGGGGTGTCACCCACAGCGGGGCATGGGGGGAAGGTGAAGGGCATTAGAAGGGAGAGAAACCAGCGTCTAGGGACTGTGTGAGGGAAATAACAATTTATTTCCTTTTCCTTGAATAAAGAATTGCAAGAACCCTGCTAGAGCTGCTGGGGGATTGGCCTCTTGCTGAGGCCCCTCCTCTTTTTGGGACACTATGTCCCCCTGGGCAAGGAGCCCCTGTTCCAGCTAGGAGCAGAGGTGCTGTGCCTTCTGCCCTGGGCAGAGGGACCTGCTGCTGTCACCACCTCTGGCCACAGGTCCTCCTGATACTGGTCCTGCCCTGCAGGGATGGGCACAGGTGGGGAGTGGCAGTGAAACCCAGGGCAGGGGCTTTAACATGGACTGCTCTCAATGAGTTGTCGAGAAATTACAGTTTTCCTTTTTCTGCCAACCAAGGCTGTCAGTGTTTCTGTGTTTGTATTAATGAGAAGGGTTAGGGTTAGGGTAGAGTGTGGGTTTAGGGTTAGGTTAGAGTGTGGGTTTGTGGTTAAATGGAGAGCAAAGTGGTGTCTGCATTCAATTGATTTTAATTTTTTCTTTCATGGTATTTTGCATGTGAAAAGTCTGAAAATCAAGGACATCTTTTTGGAATCTGCTATCTTTGCCCCTGATACTAGCCGAGTGACCCTTCAGAATTAAGGGAAAGCATGAACTCTTTTGGCCATTTTTTAGAGGGAGAAAACACCAAACCCAAACCTGTTTACTGAATCCTCTGGAAAATCTGACTTATCCAAGAAAACATAATATGGAATGTATCAATTTTCTGTTTGTCATTCATTCAGACACCTGTGAAGCCAGATCAGTAATGCTCACTTTAATGATTTAACACAGCTGATTGCCATTAAATCACTTGAAATTATGGCCTCAACTTTCAATGACATTTTGAATATGAGAATTTCCATTTCAGGGAGGAACAGAATGCATTTGCACAGTTCCATTTGTCTTGGTTTGACAAGACAGGAGTCTGTGAAGGAGGGCTAAAGCCTCCTGTGCAATGGAGAAGGTAAACCCCCTCCCTCCGAATTACCAGGATTTTTAAAGTTAAAGGCTCTCAGGCAAAGATATGGGAATGGGAGTAACAATTCTTTCCTAGGAGAAAACTAAATAACAATTTAAAAAGGCAAATGCAATTGGTACAAACAGAGCTAGTGATAAAGTCCACAACCTGACACCCTGAGGAGTCGGGGTGTTGGTAGCAGTCCAGTTGAAATGACAGCTGCTCCTCTTGCAGTGGCTGATGAATTGCAGCTGAAGTGGTGATCTTTAGAAGGGTATAGTTTTCTCTGAAGATCTGGTGGCAGTTGGGCCAGTCTTCCTCTGGGAATCCCGCCGAAGGGGCCGCTTCTCTGGGAGTCCCGCAAAGAGAGAGAGCTGCTCTGTCTCCCAAAAGGTGCCACTTTATACAATAAAAGAGTGCTTGGCTTCCCCCTCTGGGTGGAGCATCTCACAATGGGATGGTGTAACGTTACCAGCCCTGCAGTGAGTCAGTCAATGGCCCATTAACAAACCATTACCTTTTCGGAGCAAACCATCGTTCTTGGAAGAGATAATAAACCTACCCAACCTCCAAGAGATGGCAAATAGAATACAAGCTTATCTTGAAAACCAGGACACCATTATGGGTGGATATTTTTTTCAGCACACAGATTCTCTGATTTCCCCTTCTTTAGCCTTAAGCATTAAAGTCAAGCATCTGCTTTGGAAATGCAACTCAAATGTAACTCTTTCTACTATTTTGCTTAACTTATTTTTAGAGGCTGAAAGCATTCAGTTGTAATTTGCTTTATAGAATACTTAGTCACTGTGGGGCTGGAAAAAGATCACAGAAATTTCTCCCATCATAGATTTTAAAATATTTTAAAACGCCATTATAAAGACTATTTATCAATATTTAATTTTTGCTTTCTGTGTAACTTTATTAAATCTGTACTTTAAAACAAGCATTACCTAGCAGGTTTTCAGTTCAATTACAGCAGTTGCTTTTCAGCAGGCTAATTTTCCTGTAGGACTAGACAAGGAAAGTAACTTAGGAAATTGATTTTTCCACATTGTTGCAGTGTAGGAATGGTATTCCCCAGTTTTGTGCTCACCCTGATACAGCTCAGACCATGTGCCACTCACTGACTTCCCCACCACTTTTCCTGTGGCAGGAGAAGAGCACAAGCAGGTAAAGATCAGAGGTTGAGCTAAGAACAATTTACTAGAAACAGCAGAGAAAAAAAAACCACAAATGGTAATAACAACACTAAAAGGAGAGTGTACAAGAGGTGAAAGAGTCACACATGATTGTTCACCATACAGAACTGGGCACTCCCCACGATTTACGGCACACCGGCGGAGGAAGAACAAGCCCCTTCCATTTCCCCCTGCCATGTGGCAGGTGATATCCAGTTACCCCAAGGTCCTGGCCGTGCACCTCCTGGCTGCTGCAAAAATTACCCCTGTCCTGGCCAGATCCAGGACACGGGATCTGCCCTGCGGGTCCTGGCTCTTCCCCTGGGTGAGAGCCCCCCATGGCATCTGCCTGGCAAAAGGGACTTCAGGACAACCTATGACTTATGGACATTCCCCCTTCTGCCCCTGTCCCAGCTCCCTTTTTGCCTCCAGAAAACTTTGAACAGAAGTAGCACTTAGGTGCAGTTCTGCACATTCTGAACTGGCAGGAATGTGCCCCACATGTCACTCTAGGCACACGTGCAGCAAGGACAAAGAAAGTTTTTGAGGGGCCAGGGTCTCAAGGTCTTTTGTTCCAGGAGTACCACCTGTTACTTTCAGATTCTGCTCAGGGATAACCAGTGACCTTCTTTTTGTTCTACATGAGACATAACCATGTGTGGCACATCAACTGTCACTTTTTTCCCCATTTATTTTCAACCATATCCTATCAATCAGGACCATGGTGGCTCCTGCTCTGAGGTGCATTGGCCATTTCTGTAGTACATTGTTTGGTTGTCTTTTGAGAAATAGGCTCAAAATACCACAGGGTTACTTCCCTTACTCCCATTCTTGGAGCTAAAGATGGAGTTATTGTGCAAGGCAAAGGCACTCACATATGAACAGTGCAAAGGGGTCAGTCAAACCTGGTTACTCCAGAGCAGGGGTTGTCATCAATAACCTAAAAAATATATAGAAAGGCTGCTGGACATTCTGGAGTCCAGTGTAACACCTCCATGGATTTCTTTCATGATTCATACACAGGCTTTTCCAATAGTTCATAACTGGGGATCCATCATCAACACCATCCAGTCTGTTGCCTTCAGGGGAAGGCAAGGCGACCTGGTTTCAAGGAACAGCACGGCAGCCCAGTCTCCCCTGGGCCACTCGGGCTAACAACACGCGCTGGACACCAATGTGGTGGACGGTCGAAAAGCGTTTATTATCTTATCTCATGGGTTTAAATAGTCTTGGGGGACTCTGCTACGTCAGGGGGGGTTGGTAGGGTCTCTAGGGTTAGTCAGGAGTGGAAAACTACTGGGTTAGGTGTGGTTACATTCTTTGGGGTAATGGATAACATGTTGCAGGGTGAGAGGGGGAAGGGGTCTTTCTTTCCGTCACATCCCGAAATCTTCCGTTCGCCTACATCTCCTACATCTATACATACCTATATCTACTACATCTCCCCCCTCCTTTTCATAAGTGAAATGAGGTAGTCGTAGATATAGGCACTGGAGTGAGGTACAAACTTGTAACTTGGTAAGGAAAAAAGGGTTTTTGGTAAACCTGAGTAAATCTCACAAGGTGAGTTTTGAAGGCTTTTGCAGCTGACTGTGTTCACAGTTTTTGGTTTACAGCATTTGTTGCTGGCCTACAAACAGAATGTTTGCCCGTTCTAGACGGGCCTGAACAAACGAGAGCAGCTTGTTCAGCAGGCATGGTCCTATGGTAACAGCTAAAAGCAGTATTGCCAGTGGACCTACCAGGGCGGAAATTAAAGTGGTGAGCCAAGGTGATTGATTGAACCAGGATTCGAACCAGCTCTGCTGGGTTTCCCTGTCTCTCTTTCTCTGAGCCAGTCTATCTCGGAGTTCTGCCATGGAGTCTTTAACGACTCCCGTATGATCTGCATAAAAGCAGCATTCCTCTTTCAAAGCTGCACACAGTCCTCCTTGTTGCATGAACAAGAGGTCCAGTCCTCGCCTATTCTGTAAAACTACTTCTGAAAGCGAAGAGACTGATTTCTCTAGATAGGAGATGGATTTCTCAATCCTCTGCAGGTCTTCATCGATGGTCATTTGCAGCTGAGAGAGTCCGTGCTGTTGGGTTGCGATGGCTGAGACACCAGTGGCTGTACCAGCTGCTCCCAGGCCGAGCAGCATTGCGATAGTTATACCTGTGATTATTTCTCTTTTGTGCAGTCTGTCAGGTTCTTCGAAAAGGTGGTACACTTCTTCATCTGAGTGGTACAGGACCCTAGGAACAATCAGAACTTGGACACAGAAGTCAATAGAGTCATTAAATTTGGCAAGGAACACACAAGGACTCACTCCGGATCGCTGGCAAACCCACATCCCAGATGCGGATGGGACCACCCACTTATTGGTCTTTCTGTTGGGCTTGACAACTTTAGTGCAGAAGTTGCCTTTCTGCTTTGCTAAAGTTGCATTGCCAAAACATTTGCCTTGTCCTGTGATTTGACTCAGGGTGATTCCTCTGCGGGGAGTGTCCCATCTGTACTGGTGGGGGGCACTGGCTGTGGAGTAACTGAAGGGGGTGTCTAAAGCAAAGCCTTCGTAGAAAGGGGGTTTAACATCATAACAAAGCCAACAGGAGTTAGTCAGGTTTGGTTTGGTTTCGTTTAGGGTTAGAAAGGTAGCTTCTAGCATACAAACACAGGGGTGTTCCACGGGCTGGTGGAGGGTTCTATGTGACCCTTTTGTAGCTCGAGGTCGACCAGTTCCAGCAAGGCTGCCATTCGAGGCTTTGACAGGGGCCACTGCTCGACCCATATGGAGTCTGGTGATTTTTAAGTCCGGGACGGCCCTCTCACTCTGTTCACTGGGGGGACTTCTTTGTATTGCCAGTATTGGGGCCACAGTGCTTGGGGAAAAATCGAGCAGTCTGCTCCTGTGTCTGCCCAAAACTGAAGCCCTATGACATGGGGGTCCTGACTGCCATAAAGGCGGCATGTCCCCCACACCTTCGGTGGCTCCTTCCCTATTTTCATGGCCAGGGCCACCCAGGGGTCCCGTTCTGGGGCGTCCCCTGCTGACCCTGTGGCACAGGCGCTGCTTGCGGTGGTAGTGGGTACGAAGGTACCGCAGGCTGTGTTGCGAAATTCGCTGGCGAGGGTACGAAGCTGGCTGTCTCCTGTGGGGGTGTGGGGTATAAGGGCGCCCCACCCCACTGGGGGTTGGCATAGATGGGCCGCCTTGCATTCGCAGCGGGAGGAGGCTGAGTGCAGCCTGCACGCCCTCTCCCTCTCCCGTTTCCTTGGGGCTGGGACCTGCATTCCTTAGTGAGGTGCCCCTTCCTCCCGCAGCTCCAACAGGCTCCTCTCGGGCGTGTTTGGGGTGAAGGCGCTGCGGCGGGCTGCCGTGTTGGCTGGGGACAGCTCACCGCGATGTGACCTGCCTCACCACACTTGAAACACGCCATGGCACTGGTCAGGGTGTGGACGGCTGCCTGAATGGGTGTCAGGTGTTCTTCCCTCACTACATGTCTGATCATGTCAGCCAGGCTGGCTCCGGCTGGCAGGGAACGTAAGATATCTTTGGTGACAGAGTTGCACTGCTGGCACAAGCAGTCAGATACCACGGGGCCCTTTGCCTCTGCCGGCAGGGTAGAGGAGTCTATTGCTGCCTGCAGGCGATCTACGAACTGCGTGAAGCTTTCGCTCTCTGCCTGCCCCACGGTGGACCATGGCGACGGCTTGGCTACGACCTGGGAAGCTGCACGAATAGCCTCCCTAGCAGCCCGAGTGGTCGCCCTGACCTCCTCAGCCCGCATCTGCGTGGCTTGTTGCTGAGGCGTGATCATATCATCGTGCTTTCCCATAAGCCTGGATAAAGTCGATCTGTTTAGTGGCTGCCTCGCGCCAGATGCTTGGGCTAATAGCTTTGTACAATTATCCTCCCATTCTTGTCTAAACACAATCATTCCCGCACCATCAAGTATCATGCGACCTAATCGCTCGATATCAAAGGGAAGCAGGTCGTCATTACTAAAAAGACCATCAATTAATGTGGAGACCATGGCCGAATTGATTCCTTTTTCTGCAATGGCTTTGACAATTGACTGTACATCTTTTGGGTTTACCGGGGCATATACCCTCTGCTGGTTCCCTTCCGGGACGGTGATCCTCACTGGGAAGGCTTGGATGGCAGCCGCTGGGGACCATTCGGCACAGGCTATTTTTATTTCTCCCCAGTCGGTAAACTGGGCTGGTTCGTATTGTGGCTGCTTTTCGGTGCGGCTTAAAGCTTTACTTGGTTTTGTTTTAAATTGCGTTAGCTCTGTTCCCTTCGTCTTAGAGTCCCAGCCGGCTCCTGGCAGCTCTTCTGAGCTGCCGGAGCTGCTGCTGGACTCAGAGTCGGAAGTCGAATGCCAGCGCACTTCCGGGGCTCGGTGCCGTTTTGTGCGGCTCCGACCCCACTCCTCCCCCCGGGGGTGGCGCCGCTGCCGCCCCCCGGGCTCGCCCTGCCTCCTGCAGGGGAGGGTTTCTCCCTTACATGGTAGCGGCGTCAGGCGCGGCTGCCGATCGGCTCCGAGCCCTCTGCTACTCTCCTCCTGTTTCTCCCGCACACGTGCATTAGCAAAACTCCGCGCCTCTGGGCTCTTCGCGCCGAGACTGCCCACGCCCCGCCCCTCCCCTTGGCTGCCGGTGCCATATTCAAAGGGGTATGGAGGCGACATGGGCAGGATCTCCCCCCGAGCCGCGGCTCCCGCGCCTCTGGCTTCCCCCGCCAGCCTCCGCCGACAGAGCTCTGCGCGCTGCTGCACCTCCAGCAGCGGGTCACTGACCGGCGGTGGCGGGGCGGATGGGGAAGCCGCGGATCTTTGGGAAGGCTCCGCGGGGGGTCCCGGGCCCCGGCCCGGGGAGGGGGGCGACGCGCCGGCCCCCCCCGGATCCAGGCTCCCGGGCGGATCGTCCTCAGGGGTAGTTTGCGTTGCCGCTCCTACCCCTAGCTTGGGTGTAACCAATAAACACGTACGCGCTGTGCTCCATGTCTCCTGCTCTTCTATTGCTCTGCGCAGGGCTTTCTCTACTTTGCCCCACGCCTTAAGGCATTTGCCGCTGCCTGAGGATTTCGTGTCCTCAGCCAGCACGGCTGTGCATTTTTCCCATATCTCCGGATGCAAAACATCCACAGGGCGCTCAATTGCCCCAAGCTCAAGTAGCCTTGCTATAGCAAGATAAAAGTCTTTGAGCTTACACTCAATTCCACATTGCTTATGAACCTCACTTACGACCCTGGCGATGGCGTCCATGACGATCGCGGGTTCCTGGGATGTCTCCCTTGCCGAGAACACGGTCTTACCGGTCTGGCCGCTGCTCTTGTCCAGGTGACACCCGCTGCCCGAGTGAATTATTCCCGGGCTTCGGCACCAGTTATGTTGCCTTCAGGGGAAGGCAAGGCGACCTGGTTTCAAGGAACAGCACGGCAGCCCAGTCTCCCCTGGGCCACTCGGGCTAACAACACGCGCTGGACACCAATGTGGTGGACGGTTGAAAAGTGTTTATTATCTTATCTCATGGGTTTAAATAGTCTTGGGGGACTCTGCTACGTCAGGGGGGGTTGGTAGGGTCTCTAGGGTTAGTCAGGAGTGGAAAACTACTGGGTTAGGTGTGGTTACATTCTTTGGGGTAATGGATAACATGTTGCAGGGTGAGAGGGGGAAGGGGTCTTTCTTTCCGTCACATCCCGAAATCTTCCGTTCGCCTGTCCCTATCTACTACACAGTCACTCCCAAAAAGGGACACAGATGTGGGCTCTGGTGTTTGACAAATTGCTTCCTCCCTTTCTTTCCCCAAACTTTCTTTCCCTTGTGAGTGGGGCAGCCAGGAGATAAAACATGGGTAGATATAGACATGGTCTTGAAAACAAACACAAGGTGTCATAGAAAATGTGCTTTGGATGGTAATATTCAACATTCTCAACTACATGCTCTTCTTTTCTCTCCCTGTAATGACTGGACAACACTTATTTTTGGTGCCAGCTGACTCAAATCAGGAATAATCTTGGGTAGGGGGAGAATGACAATAAAACCATCATAAACTGAGTATAAAATGTTTATCTACATGTGTCTATAATTTCAATGGCCAGCTGCATTCAGCTCAATTATCAGCCTATAATTGTGCTCAGGGCCAGTGTGGGCCTTTCCTTGTCAGCTCCTCCTGCACAGCACATGGGGGCCTGGGCATGCTGCTGGCTTGTTTCCTTTTAGGAGACTGGGATGAGGAAAGGTCCAGGGGTTTTGTCAAAGAGATGATATTTGAATGACTGTGCATGTGCTGGAAGCCTCACAGACTGACTGGCCCATGACAGGATGGCCCAGTGCTGGGGAGACAGCACCTTGCTGCCCTGGTTAGGGGTGTTAAGTTGCTCCTTTGCCTCAGAGAGAGCCAAGTGCAGCACTTTTGTGCAGAAACACTTCATTAGCCCTGGTTTGCAAAGCTACTGCAGCAACTGGTGTGGCCAGAGCAGCCCTTTCTGCACTTGGAAATGAGCTGAGTCAGTCATGGGCTAAGGCAGGGCATTCCCCACGTGTGCACATTTGAACTCCCTGTTCCCCGACTGTGTCACGTTCCGCTCCTCAGTGACATCCCGCCCAGCCTGGAACATGGAACTCCCCGTTTCCAAGGACACGTGGCCATTGTCACCAGCACACAGCAGGACCACTCAGACCCTTCGGCAGCTGCGGTGAGAGCGGAGGTGTCAGAGCGACAGCGAGTGTTGGTCCAGCTTAGCTGGTTCTAGCACACGTTGGTCAAGAGGCTGATCCACACACTGAGTGGAGGTAATTATTTACAGTTCTGTGCACAAATGGGGGGCTCAGGGACAAATTGACAAAGCCAGCACCACAAGAAGTACAGTGTCTTTAGTATTTCTACATTTTAGCAAAGAAAGGAATTAGTGTTCATTGACTGCAAGTTCCCAAGTTCTCTTCATAATTAGTATTTTGTCTGCTGTTGGGTAATGATCCTCTCACTTCTCATGTTCATTAGTCTGCATGCTCAGTCTCTCCCTTCTTTTATGTCAATGGTTTCTTGAGCGCATGGCCATGGTCTGCCCCTGCTGGAATGGCCTTTTATCTCACAGGAGGTGATTCAGCACAGTTTCTGCATTGGCTTTATCAGTTTGTTCCTTTCCTTGGGGGTTCTGCCAAATGTCCTTGTGCCCCTAAATTCTGCATTCTTTGTGCCCACCATCAGTGGTACATCCTTCTTCCCAAGCCTTGCTAACCTCCCCGGTCTCTGAGGCAGCTGAAGCCTGTCAAGCCCTACACCTCAACAAGGCAATTCAGCCAAGAAGTAACCTGCCTTTCAAAGGCCTGGCCATCACTCCTTGGCTACTTCTTGTTGCATGGGAATAATCTCCCTTCTTGTTGATGAGCCTTGAAAGCCACAAAGGACAAACATCAAAGAGCACATTTTCCTTACAAACATTTTGCATTTTGCAGATTCTCCAGCAGGACCAGTGGCTGTGTGGGAGCTGGAGCAGCCGAGGCAGAGCAGGATGGCAGAGCTGTGGGCCTGGGCACGATCCAGAGCGTTCCCCAGGGCCCCGGTCTGCACTACGTCCCGCAGGGCCCCCGACAGCACTGCCGTGCCCGTCAGGGTGACCCAGAGGTGCCAGGACCAAGAGGTGAGGGGCAGGTGTCGGGCTCTGCGGGCTGCCAGCGGGTGGGGGCTTGGCCATGGTGTTGGTGTCAGTGCTGTCGACCCCGCGGGACCTGTTGGGCAGGGCTGGGGCCCCACTGGTGCTCCAAGGGCCCCTTTGAGGCAGCTGCCCTGGGGAAGCCACTCACAGGGATGACACGGAAGAGGTGCCAGTGGAAGAGGGAAGTTCTCTGATGGATGTGTTTCTCAGGGATGACACTGAGGAGGTGCCAGTGAAAGTCAGATGTTCTCAATGCTGGGA
This sequence comes from Lonchura striata, assembly GCF_050655825.1. Taxonomy (NCBI): domain Eukaryota; kingdom Metazoa; phylum Chordata; class Aves; order Passeriformes; family Estrildidae; genus Lonchura; species Lonchura striata. Next base: position 3,564,329 of record NC_140734.1, on the reverse strand, counting down.
CACTCAGGAAATTCATGCTCTGGGCATGGCTCTTGGTCAAAATGCATGGATTTCTCATTGCTCCATGTTTGCACTGCACTCACCAAACATGTCAGGATAAAGGAAACTCTCTAACAGTATTTTTTAGCATTACGAATAACCATTTCTTTATTCTCAGCTGTGATGCATAGTGGAGAACTCCAGCCACATGCACACCATTTACAAAGCTATTCCAAACAAAGAAATTTCAGCATTTTTTGAAAACAAAATATTAATCTTCATTGGTTCCAAATTACATAATTTCTTCAATTAAGTAATATTCTATCTTCTCTTTGGTATTGATGTCTCCCTTCTGGTGGTAATTCATTCACATCTTTCAGTCCATTCATCATAGCTTTTTAGATTTTATAACAGACAATTTTGCCTACAGAATGAAGCAGTTGGATGGCAGTAGTTGTTTTCATTAAAAAATGTACTTAGGCTGATGAACATTTTAGTAATTTTTAACCTCCCGCAGAATGTGATACATTCTGTAATAAATTATGAGATCGGCCAAGCAACACAAATTTTGTTATATCTGATTAACCTAGGATAAACTGCTTCCATTTCACAGCTGCAAAGTATTGCATCTAGAGCTGAGGACAAGAGCAAGGGTTTTCATGCCTATTGCGAGTCAAAATTCACCTTATGCAGATGAAATTCTTCTTGGAGCTGACTCCAAGATGTGCTTCCTTAGTACCAAATAAGTCCCAGCATCAGGTTGCATCCAAAATTCTTATCTTTTTGTGAACCACTCTCACCTGGATTGTTAGCTGAACACTGGCCAGTTCAGTTCTACTCAGGTGCTTGATTTCAAGGGAAGCCTGTGCCTATAAATTCCAGCAACTGGGAAAGGGTGACTTGCTACTTGAACGCTTGGCTGCGTTAGAGGCCAGGTGAGGGTTGCTCTCTCAGGGCAGTTCTGTAGCCGGCTGCTTGCAGAGGGAGAACTGTGTCAAAGCAGCCCTTTCTAGTGATGTGACATCAAACCTTTGCAAAGACAGCTCTTGTTTAAAACAAAGGGCCTAGTTAATCAGCAGTAATGGAGAGAAGGCTGAAGTTTTTACAGAAAATATCTTTTTCCTTTTAGCCAAATGCCAGCGAGGCATCGCACAATGGAAGTGCGCAGAATGTCAACTTGTATAACCCAGCTGGAGGTATGATTGCCTTTCACATTTTGCTCAATGTCTGCAAGATTTTCAACTTGGTAATTCATTTTTGCAGCATATTCTTGGGACAGGGGATCTCTTGTGTTCAGAGATCTCAGCTGGAGCTGGGATGCCCTCAGGTCAACCTTGCAGTCTCTTGTCACTGCACTTAGCCACTGGTTTGTTTTTGCCCTGTGAAAACCTGCTAGTCCTTCCTTGTTGGCATATTGGTTGATGGGATGCAACTTGGAACATTGAGGTCAAGGTTTAGACTACTCCTAAATTCACAGCCTTGGTAGCTAAGGTTTTGCTTTTGGAGTATCTAGGCACTGTCATTATCCTTTAAATTTAAATGGGTAAACCTATGCAACCTTGAGAATGTTGCATAGAGAATTTCATAAGGTCAGTGTGGGAAACTTTGCTTGATTTAATTTTTTTCTCTCGGTCATTAATACATGAGTGTTGCCACAACACTGTGTTGGGTTTTTGTCAAGGAAATTGAAAGGAAGATATTGATGTCATCTTCCCCACGGATTCCATCATTTCCCCCAAAGCACAATGCACTTAGGTGATGTCATTTGTTATTAATCTGTTCTCAATGCTGTTTCCCCAAGGAACCTGGCTTCAGGCAGACTCGAGGTGCACATTCCCCTTACAGGCACTCAGTGGTGCTGCCTGCAGCAGTGAGCTGAGCCAGGTACAGCCAGCTGCCCTGAGAAAAGCAGGCTCTCACCTGGCTGTGGCTGCAGGCACCTGCCTGCTGGGACTTCCCTGCCACTGCAAGTGCAGCTCTTGCTCTGCCTTAGCCTACTGCAGAGCATTTTAAACTAGCACCATGGTGGCTTTTTGCAGAGACAAAACTAAACTTCACATTTCTCATTGGGGACATTCTGTTTTGCATGTGAATGATGATTTGTGTGATTCTTGGTGGTGGTGTGCACAGATCCTAACGGAATATTTAGCATTCGGTAACTGGGGGACTGGAAGTAGTGAGACAATTGTGGAACTTGGCACCGCTTTGGCTTTAGGCTGGCACAGAGAAACTCAGGTGAGACAGGTCTGGTTGCTGCTAGAGTACAGGGTGCCTTTGCAACATGCTCCATGCTGTACCAGTTAGGGACTGGGCTTTGTCACAGAATCAGAGAATCAGAATCAGACTTGGAAGGGATCCACAAGGATTTGCAAAGGCAGCTCTGTCCCCAAGAATCCCACCAGGTGCCTGAGGAACTTGTCCAAATGTTTTCCGAGCTCTAGTGGACTTGGGACCATGAGCAGTCTTGTGGGGAGCCTGTCCCAATGCCTGATCACCCTCTGGGTGAAGAACTCTTACCTAATTTCCATCTTAATGCTTGCTTATGGCTTCAGGTAATTTTCTTTAGAAGTCATTCAGGGATATGGTTTTAGGAGGTGTTTTGTTTGAATGCTGTGGGAAGTTTCTCTATCCACATTGGATTGAACTTCTCAGAACATTAGCAGTATCTTCACCCAACAACTGGCATGTTTAAAGTATTCTAAATAATTGAAGCGTGTGATGTTTGTGCAATTAGGTTTGCAGACAAATATCAGAGAGGCATGGTCCAAGGAACAGGAAGTGGAGAAAGGCATTAAAAATTTGAGCTACATTGAAAGACTGAAGGAGCGTGTCAAGAAAGGTCAGTCCCTGTGTGTGTGACGGAAGAGACAGAGCTCCCGGATTTCTCACCAATATGCATCAAGTCTCCATCAGCCACTAAGCAGGAGTTCCTGGTTTCAAAACAGTGCTTGCTGTGTCATATCCCCTCCCTTGACCTGCTGGCCACGCTTCACCTGATGCAGCCCAGGACATGGTTTCCTTTCTGGGCAGCCAGCACATGCTGCTAGCTCATGCCCAGCCTCTCATCCACCAGCACCCCCAAGTCCTCCCCACCTTCATCCCAGGCTCCTCATCCCATCCCAGCATCCATGCCCAGCTGGGATAGGGCATGTCCCAACCCCAAAGATGCAGCACTTTGCACTTGGCCTTGTTGAATCTGATGAGGTTCCCAGGGCCCTACTTGCCAAAGTTCTCCATGTCCCTCTGGATGGCATCCCAGGCCTCTGGTGTTGGCAAACTTGCCAAAGAAGCATTTAATCCCACTGTCCATATCATTCTTGACATAGCTTAGTGCCTGAGCTGACAAACTGCAGAAATCAAATGAAAACCACCATGCATATAAAGAGTTTTTCATCAATACCTCACCTCCAGTACCACTCCTTCACATGGTATTTTTAATGTCTGTTTCCTCCTAGTGCTTTACTGTCTGGATTCGTAATGATCTATAAATTCTGAACAAATAGAGTTTCAACAGTCTCGGTACATCCTTTTGCATCAACTACCTTGCTTCCTCCTACTCCCCATCTGACAATTTGTTTTCTGTTTTTTTCTTTACTGAAGTGAAAATACCAGAGCTCAGGAGAGCCCCACACAGCTCTCCAGATCTTGTGCCCGAGAGGAAGAGAACGATGCCCATGAACCCTGCAAAATATATCCGGAGAATTTTCAGTGCTGTTTGTCAACGACCCATCAGAGACAGGGTGATTCATTTACTGGCTCTGAAGAATTACAAGAAGTCAGAGCTACTTGCCTGCTTAGAGAGGGAGGGAGTTGTGGAAAAGGACAAGGAGTCCCTTGGAAAGATCCTTCAGGAGGTGAGATCCTGGAGCTGCTGCCAGCAATGCTAACTCTTAGCAGTCTTACTTCAGGGTTTCAATTAGAATCTAATGAGAAGTTTAGGAAATGCTCTTTGTTTGCATTTTTCCATCCATTTTACCCAGTTTCCACCCAACTGCAAGTCCATGTGACAAAAAGAAAGAAATCTTCAAAACTTTGGAGGCCTTGTTGCTGTTTTTCTAGAATAGCTTACAATGTAAATTCTTTGTAAATTTGTTCCTTCTCATGAATTATTTTAATCCTCCCTCTTTTCCTTGCACTGGTAAACTGCTTCATGAAGTAACTTCAAAGGGTGAAACCCTCAACTGGGTGAAACACTTCACTGAGGTCCTTAAAATATCCTGGGACAAGTTTCAGAGGAGAGAATTTTGGTAGCTGCATAGGGCAGTGTTTCATTTGAAGGGACTTGGTGGCCTCTCAATGGTATTTGCTTCTACTGGGGTCTGTGGGGATTGCCTTCCAGGGAAGGGTGTTCCAGGCAAATCCTACATGATAAAGATGGTGGCCCAACTTTGAACACAGATTTTCATTCCTGTTGTGTGCATTGAGTCTTTGACTTCCTTGGCACCTATTATTTCTCATAAATTTCCAGTTGTCTTTTTAGTGCCACTGGTATTTCTTTATTACAGCCATTCATATGATTTACATGAACTGAAGGATGCAGTGGCTGTTTGCTTCCTTTTTCAATATTCCCCATCAGTGTAGGCTGTTGCTGAATTATGCAAGCATTAACATATCAAGTAGCAATATTTCCTTTTGAGCTACGAAAAAGGTGATGATAAGATTTCAAAGCTCAGCTCCTTAAAGGGTAAGAGATGAAAAAAATGTCTCCTTTCTTTTTATTCCTGTTGATGTTTAAGGAGATTTTGAAGGAGTATTTTCTTGTTTGCAGTGTGAACTGCCTGGTGATACTGGTTTGCATTCTGAAAGGGCTGTGTGACCAGCACTACATCCTGAAAACTGTTACTCACATTTCTCTTAACTTCATAGGGAGGTGGTGTTGTTTTTTGCTATACATGAAAAACCAGTAGGGAGAACTTGCTGAGCTCTTCTATTCACAACCTTCCTTCTCTTCCAACACAGCCTTAGTTCTGCTTTTAAAAAGTGAATTCCTGATTCTGGGTACCTTTGCTACTTTTAAGCTGTTGAAGTGTAGCTCTAGGTAGGTTATCTCCTATAAGTGTTCCATAGGAAGCTGTAGTTTCCTCTGAGCAGACACCTGAGAAAGAAAAGCAGTTCTGTTTGCAGAGACAAATGCCAACATCCTGTGGTGCGTCATGGGATGATGAAAACATGCCCCGTTACGGGTCCAGGCTGTGTTCTGCCATGGCAATGTAGCTGGGTGAAACAAGAGGGCAGCAGGTGTCCTCCAGAGGGTGGAAAAATATGGACTTCCTCATGGAGATAATGTTCTTCAGGTCCTCCTCAAAAGAAAAGGAAAACAGAAAGGAAAAACCTGGTCTCTCCATGTATTTCAAATGGTGAAGACTGAGAGTTCTGGCATAGTGTACCTTGATTCTCAAAGCTGCGTTAAAGGTGAAAAAACCTGGATCCCTGGTGCAGGGAGAGGTTTTCATAGTGTCCATTTCCTCCATGCTTGCAGCAGTTTGGCATTTACTTACATCCAAATTTCTACAGCCCAAATGGACCACATCTCTTTAATATTGCTGCCTCTTACATGACAGCTGCTTTGTTCTTCACATCAAACAAAAGGCCTGGAAAACTGGTGCATGATTTTCTTTTCAGCTTTGCTTTAGCTTTGTACTACCAGTTTTACATCTGTAGTCTGCCTTTAGGTGTAATGAATATTGATATTTTAAATGTCTGCCCATAGGTAGCCAACCTGGATGCAAATGACAATTCTTTCAGTCTGAAGGAACATTTCTTCAAAGACATTCAGGTTGATTGGCCTGGCTTCAGTGAAAGAGATAGAAAGACATTGGAGGTGACCCTTTTTCAGTAAGTTCAGCCAGGACAACAACCATTTCCAAAAACCTTCTGGGAAATGAAGGTCTGTTTTCACTGTGAGGAAAGAACAATGACTGTTGATATTTTTGCCTTGTAACCTGAAATGCTGGACCATCCTTACAGAAAAACAGCCTCATCTCCACATGCCACCAGCAGCAGCCAGTCACTGTCTCTGGGACCTTCTGAAAGAAATACTCCACTGAGAACTGCTCAGGTATTTTGTGAATTTTTAAACATTCTCTACCATATATGATGTTTTATCCCACTTGCTCGTGGTGTCCAAGCTGTGATATGAAGCAGTAGTGTTGTCTGTACATCATATAAACCTGAAGTGTGTAACTTCTAACGGGATTCCTGTATGGTTTTCAAGACGGTTACAATGTCAAAGCCTGCAACAAGCTTGCACCCATGATTTGTTTCTCATGGTGCATAGGAAACTCTGCTAAGGACAAGATGTGGACATGGTTTTGGTACCTAGCTATGTCTGTGCAGTGTTCTTGATGATATGGCAGCTCTAGTACCTAAATCATGCATGGTAATGCCAGTGCTACTGTTTGAAGAGAAATCTTAGGGAAGTCTAGCATAAGGACAAATTCCAGTACTGAGGCATTTGTAGGAACCTTGTTTTTCTGTCCTAAGCAGCATTTAGGCTCCCATTTTGATTCAGGCTATCCCATGTGTGAGGAGGGGACTCGGAATCATTAGGGAATACCTTGGACTTGTCAGGCTAAACACCAAGAGATGGCCAATACAAGAGGGCAAGGAAAAAGTTTTGAAAGAATCTTGGAAAATACTGCATGCAAGGTATATTTTCTGTACCTTAAAGAATTTTCTTTAAACAGCCCTGGTTTTCCCTAGCTCTTTTCCCAGTCAGAGCAGGAAGTGCTGCAGGGCCCAGCATCCTCTTATGTCCTACCTCCATGCCTACAGCACTTGTGTCAGCAGGCTGGCACAGAGCTGTGTCTGGCAGTCCTGCTCTGAGCTGCTGATGGTGGGAGCAGTGTGTGCCTGGTAGGGAAGAGGCTGTGATCCAGGCTTTCCTCTGGAGAACAGCAGGAATGAGACCTGCAGCCAGGCTGGGGCTTCTCTCTGTTGTTATCATCTCTGCACTGGACACGCTGCGATCAGCACCGCACCGGCGGCTTCTTGGGGCTGCTTTAGTGAATCGTGTGGCTGTGTGACAGCAAGAGTTGAGTGTGTTCCTGGTGTGTCTAAGCAGAAATAGGGAGCAAGATAAAACCAGCCTGAGCTCCTCATTTTGGGGAAGCCTTTGATAGAGGTGCTGAAGGGAATGTCTTTCTTCCAAAGACATTTAGCTACAGAGTTGGAGGAGAACTTGCTGAATACTCAGGTGAGAAAGTAGGAATGAAATAGAGAACATACTGAGCTGCAGCACCTCCTTATATGACAGGCCGTTTTAGGTAAGAAAGGTGTGTGTTCAACCATTGCCAGGCCAGAAATGCTGCTTTTTCAGAGCAAAACTAATTGGCATCATATTTGCAGAAACGGCCTCTGGCTTCTGCCTTTATCAATCCTGTGATGACCAAGAAGCAAAGGACTGACCAAGAGCCCAGTGGTATCCAGCCAGCAACTGGTGGCCGCTCTCCTTCTTCCTTGGACCTGCCTTCCACATCCTGCTCAACTCTGAACCTGTCTCCAAGTGTCAGCTCCATTTCCACATCCACCCGTCAGCTACAAGAGAAAGATAAAATTCGGATTCCATCTGGAATCCCTGCTCCTGTCAGGGTGCAGGGGAAGACTCCCTATTCCAAAGGTGAGAAAACAGAGTTAGACAGGGTGAAAAAATCCCATCGTTTGGATTTCGATAAAATGCTTGCCATGAGCAACGCCAAAGAGATGAGCAGAAAGTGCAGGACATAAGCAGAAAAGGAGTCACACAGTCCAAGTGCAAAGGGTATTAAACTGATGGACCACTTTTAGATATGCTTCCATTTCCTTTTTTACTGGATATCTGTATGGTTTTTTTAGTCATATCGAGCCTCCCATCCATCGGCACCTCCAAGTCCTCCCAACCTTCATCTCCAAGCCTGTCTTGGTGTCAGGGAATGTCCCAAACCCAAAGATGCAGCCCTTTGCACTTGGCCTTGTTGAATCTGATGAGGTTCCAAAGACCCCACTTCTTGGTCCTTCCAGATGGCATCCCATTCCTCTGGTTTGGGCAAACTTGCTAAGGGTGCAGCTAATCCATTCTAGAGGATGCACTTGCTGAGGGTGCACTTAATGTCATTCAAGACATAGCTGAATGCTTGAGCTTACCAACTGGGGAAATCATATAAAAGCAAAATGCATAAACATAGTTTTCCATAAAAACTTCCCATCCAGTATCACTCCTTTACCAGCTTTTAATGACTGTTTCTTTTTAATGCTTTACTGTTTGTATTCTTGGAGATCTGTAAATTATGGGCAAATAGAGGCTCAAAAGTCTTGGTACATCCTTTTGAATCAACTTCCTTGCCTTCTCCAAACCTCCAGTATGAACTATTTGTTTCTGGTTTTCCCTCTCTTTAGGAGAAAAAGCAGATGTCAGAGGAGCCCAACAAAGCCGTTCAGGTCCTGTGCCTGAGAAGAAGAGGATGATGTCTGTGAGACTTGCAGACATTGACTGGAGCGGTTGCGCTGCTGTTTACGGCCGACCCTACAGGGACAGGGTGATTCATTTACTTGCTCTGAGGGATTACAAGGAGCCGGAGTTACTTGCTCGTCTGCTGAGAGATGGAGTCAGGCAAAAGGACAAGGATTCCCTTGGAAAAATCCTTCAGGAGGTGAGATCGTGGAGCATGTGCCATCACTTCTTCCACCATGCTATTCTGCTGCTCATAATTGTACTACTTCCTCACCTGTTTAAATTAGAGACTTTTCCAATACTCCTTCGAGTTAAGTTCCACTGGGATGTCTTTCTCATAGGCTTTCATAAAATGCACACCCATTGAAAGATGCAGTAGATCCTTCCTTCCTTTTTAAATATTCCCCATCTACATAGGCTTTTGCTGAATAATGCAAGCATTAATATATCAAATAGGAATATTTCCTCTTTAGCTAGGAAAAAGCATTTTAGAACCTAGTCAAAGGACTCAAATTTAACATGGATACACTTTCAATTGATCCTACAATGACTTTAAGGAACTGATTCCCTGAACCTGTGAGATCTGTTGCTGTGTTTGCTCAGGGCAGTGGCAGGGATTTTTCACCCTGAAGACATTCACAATATAATGAGAGCCACGTTTTGCCATCCCAACTGAAGTAACCCATTTAGGTTTCTGTAGTTTGCACATACAGGTGTAATGAACATTTGTTTTCCAAAATGTCTGCCTGTAGGTTGCTGACCTGAATGCAAAGGATAATTCCTTCAGTCTGAAGGAGCATCTGTTTCAAACCCTTCAGACTGATTGGCCTGGCTACAGCAAAACTGAGAGAGTGAAATTGAAGTTAATACTTTCTAGGTAAGTTCAGTCTTTTAGGGAAGGAAAAGAGCCTCTTCAGAAGAAAGCCCTGGGAAATGAAGCTTAGGTTCTTAGAATATGCTGAGGCAGCAGGGACCTGCCAGGATCCTGGCCCTGCACAGGACACCACAATGATCACACCAGGTGCTCAAGAGTGCTGTCCAAACACTTCCTGAAGACTTGCTGCAGGGACCACTGGCCTGGAGAGCCTGTTGCAGTGCTCAAGCACCCTCTGGGGCACCAATGTTTTCCTGATATCCTGCCTAAAGCTCCCTCAACTCAGCTTCATGCTGTTTCCTTGAGTCCTGGCACTGAAGGTCTGCAAGCAAAGGACTATGACAGTTGATATTTAGGCTTTGTAACTTCAAATATTGGACCATCCTTACAGAAAAACAGCTCCATCTCAGAACCCCACCAGCAGCAGCCAAGCAACATCTCCAGGGCCTTCTGAGAGAGATGCTCCAGCAAGACCTGCTCAGGTATTTTGTGCATTTTTAACATTCTGTACTCTGTATTAAGTTTCAGCAGACTTGCTGGTGGTATAAAATGCTGGTGATGTGAATGTGCAGGGCCAGGCCTAAGCATGGTTTGCCTCAGACATTCCAAGTGCTGTGACAGGAAGGCTGTGATGAGAAGAGAGGATCCTGCAGGGTGGAGCAGCACTGTCCTGAGCCAAAGTTCTGCTCTGCCTGAAGACTTGAGCTCAGTCCCCACCCTCAACTCATTCCCTGGAGGAGGCCTCAAAGGGCTGGCTCTGCAAGAAAAGTCTCCTGTACATAAGAGGTCGCACCAGGGTGGGGCAGATGGGGCCCTCTCACTCTCTTGTCCCTCTGTCTGTCTGTCACTCTCATTGCTGACTCCAGCTCTGCACTATCCACGTGGCTGCACCAACACAGGAGCTACAGAATGGTGATATTTCCTCAGTCCCTCCTCTGCCTCTATTTCTCTCCTCCCTCACTGTGCCTGGGCACACACGGCTGTCCTGTTCTGCTCCATCCTCAGTTTGGAAGTTTGCTGTGGGTGTGGGGAGCTTGTGGCTCTGTGTTGTGCCTTGTGAGTCAGCAGCTGTGAGAAGGTCCTTGGGAGGAGCTGAGAGATGATTGAAGGGCACTGAGCAACAGTGAGGGCTTGTTGGTAACCACTTGTGACACTCTTGTACGAATTCAAGGGCTTGTTAGCCAAGAGCTTTTGAGGCTGCACAGCAGGTAGCCTGCTGGATTGAAGACAGCTCCTCCTAAAAACACAAGAGTTTCTTGACATGTGGCTGCTGTCTTTGTTCATCCTGATGAGAATTCACAACCAAGCATTGCACCCTGTACTCCTGGATTCTAAGAGTGAAGCACTAATCTGGTTTTTAACACATAAAACTCTAAAACAGCCAGGGGCCTCTTCAGTAAATCATGTGGATGTTTGACAGCAAAAGCTGAGTCTTTTCCTGGTGTGTGCAAGCAGAAATTGGGACCTAGATAAAACTTACTGGACCTCCCCTTTGGGGAGGCTTTGCTGGAGCTGCTGAAGGGAGTGTCTACTTCCCAAAGCCTTTTAGCAGTAGACTTGGAGAAGGACTTGCTAAGTCCTAAGATGAGAAGCCTGGAATGCAATAGAGCAGATATTTACCTGGAGGTCCTCCATGTTTGACAGCTATTTTTATTTAAAAAACATGTGTTTTCAACCTTTGCCAGTTCACAAATCCTACTTTTGTAGAATGGGAGCAAAACCTGATCCGGGTCAGAGATGAATGAACTGTTTTTTTATTGTTGTAGAGACGGCCTTGGGATGCTGGCTTGACCAGTCCTGCAATGAGCAAGAAGCGGAGGATTGAGCAGTAGCTCAGTTACCTCCAGCCAGCACCTGGTGGCCACTCTTCTTCTTGGGTGCTGGCTGTGACATCCCATCCTACTTCTACCTGTCTCCAAATGTTGGCTCCATTTCCCCTGCACCCTTTAGGTTCAAGAAAGACACAAATTTCTGAGTTCTACAATGATAGCACTCGTGTGTTGAAGACTACCATGTCAAAAAGAATGTGAAGAGAATTCAGGAGGCTGAAGCAGTAGTGTCCCTTGGATTTCAATGAAGGTACCAATGTGCAGCTTTTCCTAACTCCAGTGTGGATAATGATGGAGTAAAGATTTGATGATTAAGAGAAGCCTCTGCATGAATTAAGGTGCAAGAAAGACCATATTCCAGAGTCAATAGTACAGAGATTATTAATAGTAAATGTCAGCTAAGGAGGTAGAAAGCTAAAGGAGGAGATGGGCCAGGTGGGGAGAAGTGCTGAGATGAACACCGAGGTGGGTTAGGCCCGGATGGGCCCTCCCTTCCTGCAGTGCAGCTGCACAGGCTCAGCTGCAGCAGTGCTGCTGCATCCCCTCATTGTATTTGCAGTGCAGGAGGGGAGGGAGAAATGTGTGTGGGTGTGTGTGGTAAAAAACACTGGGAATTGCTCCCAGCTTGTCTCAGAGCAGTGATGTTGGCAAGGGCAGGCAGGCTCCTGCAGCTCTGGGGCTCTGGGGCAGCTGTGGCCTTTGGAGCAGGCAGGGCCCTGGGCCCCGCTGGGTACAGCCAGGGATGCTCTGGGGAAGGCTGAGGGCAAGCCTGGCCCTGCAGGGCAGCAGTGCAGTGAGGCCTGTGCTCGGGCTCTTGCTAGCAAATGTCACTGGGCAGAGGCCAGTGGACGAAGTTACTGCTTCTCGGGAACCTCTCAAATTGTTGAAAGGCATCTGGAGTTTTATTTTCAAACTTATCCTGCACACCAGTCAGGTGCATCTGGCCTGGGATGCATCCCTGGCATATGTTGTTGTCTGTCCTTGTACTGAATTTTAACTTGTTAAAGATTTATTCCTTGTAAATATTTATCTCAGGATGGTTTGAAGTGTTTATTCCCATGTGGAATGAGTTTTTGCCATTGCAAAGAGAACCAGATCTTCAGTCCCAGAGGAGCAGAAGCTTTGGTGTGACAGTGTTGGGATGTGGCATCTAATATTCTCATTGCCAGCTCATCTTGGGTTTGTATCATGAACTTGATAAACCTCACACCTGTTGATTTGAGGGAGAAGGGATTGAAGAAGGTTTGACTCCCTTCAGTGGCTTTAAGCATTAATGAGTTTTGCCCTCTTTAGGAGCTGCTGTGCTTTGGGTGGTTGTTGTTGTTGTCCTTGTGGTTTCAGACTTGTCTAGAGTTTGTTTTTAGGTCTGTAATACACAACGGCCCAGAAGGATGGTGGCTCACAAAGAAAAATACGTCCAAAGTCAAACTGAGAGTAATTTTATTTTTTTACATTAATAAAACCAGACTGGCCTGGCTTGGTAGCCTCTCAGTCTGCCTCAAGGCTATTTTAATGAAAAGGTAATGAAATTCTAAACTCTGCAGAAATGTTGACATGCCCTAATTTTCTTTTGATTTCTCCTTCCTAGGGTAGCCCCAGCTACTCTGAGATGAAGAGCAGATGCCAATACCTCCACAAAAAGCTGTCCCACATTCAGCAATGAGTATCTGAATTTGGCAAGCAGCAAGTGGAGTCCTGGCACCTGTCGTCTGCTTCAGCAAGGAAACATCTATGAATCCGAGCTGTTTTATTTTAAAAGAAGGTTAAGGTTTTAGGATTCTTCAAGTTAGGATTGAGTAGATGATTATTTCTTAAAAGCATAGGATTAGTTAGCCTAAGATTACAGAATTTAGTATTGAACATTAGCAATAAAGAAGTTGCATTCTTGTTAACTCCTTCTCTTATTGCCACTTCTCTCCAAAGAAGTATTTTTTCCCATCCCAGTTGGGGGATGGGCCAATTAAATCTGCTTTCTAAAAAAACCACTGCAAAAGTTGTCTCCCAAGTTTACCCTAAACCAGCCATTTTTGGCACCCCATGTGAGGCCCAAGAAAGAAGAAAAACCTGTAATGATTGCATTTTGGTTGTGCTTACTCTGTAGTGGTGCAAAGCTGTCAGTAACCATGTTACTTGAAGTGGTAATGTCTGTCGGGGTGGGGGCCTTCATGTGTTTCTAGTCCCAAGGCTGTTTTGAAGCTGTAATAGCTTTCTAGTCACTAGGATTATTTTCTTATCCAAAAACAGCTCCACTATTGTACTGTACTTACTGTTTTGTAGTTCATTGGAGTAATTAGGTCATCATTCACTATATCAAATAACTGGAATAAGCTCTGGAAAAGGAGGTTTATTTAAAACTAAGATTGTTAAAACTACGTTTTAAAAAAAGGGAAGGAATTCCATGAAGAAAACGATGTGGTAAAATAGAGTTATTTAAACTTCTCAAAGTCCTTGGATAATGGAGCCCTGAACCCCCGTCATGTGCACTGCAGCCTTGGCGGTCCCTTTGAGCCCAGAACTGCCAAGGGTCAGGGCTGGGATGAGCCTTCACCACAAACTGGCTCCAAGATTGAGTAGGAATCAATCCAGAACAGGGCTCACACAAAGAGCAAAGCCTCAAGGCCAAAGCCAAACCTTCATCAGGTTGGATTTCTTTAAACACAGAATGGGAACAAATTTGCTTGTGCGGTAACATCACTGTTACCATGAAACTTTACATGAGCTACTAAATAAGCAGTGTCCTGTCCTGATGTGTGTTGCCCAAATACTGTTGAGAACTTGCTGTGCCTCTGCCCTGTGCCCCTGGGGCTGCTCCTGGCCAGGCAGCCTCAGGGGGAGCCAGCACTGGCTGCAGCCCCAGCGGCCCCCCAGGACAAGGCCCAGCAATGAAGAGGCCAAGGAAAGCACTGGGCAGCAGCAGAACCCTCAGCAGAGTTCTTTGCACAGCCATGGACTGGCCACAACTCCACTGCAGCATGAGTACGAGTCAGGCTACCAGTGCTATGAGCAGAGCTACAAGAAAAGTGGAGAGAAAAATCAGCTACTGACCATCTGCTCTCGTACAGCTTCCGAATGCCAAGATAGCAGCCCATCAGCACAAGTGGCACAGTGAACAGTGTCACCACCGTGCCTATCATGCAGGACATGTGCACATGCTGGGGGCAGACAATTCCTGGGGTGCTCGGTGGATTCAGGGCATTTGTACTGGACTTGCCAAGCATTTCTGTGGGAGCAATGGGGAGCGAGAGCCCGCTCTGTGCTGCACTGCTGAGCTGGCAGCACGGTGGATACGGCCAGGACGTTCTCTGTTTGCCCAGAGCTGGGGCCTGCAGGCACCTTGCCGCCCCTTGGCACAGGCTGTGCCACCCAACAAAGCCCAGCAGGCTGGCAGGAGAGCCCGGGGCCAGCGCAGCTGCTTGGGCCGTCGCTGCTTGGAGGGACAGGGGCCAAACCCATCCCTGAGCAGCCCCTGCCAGCCCTGGCCCTCCCTGCCCTGTGACAGCTCCCCCAGCCCAATGGGGACAGACCGTCATCAATTCTACAGCCAGAAAAGAAATCGTCCCTGTAACTGTGTGCTGCTTTTCTTCCCTGCAGTTGGTCCCAGAAACATCCCTCACACTGCTGGAAATGCCTACACATTGTCTGATCAGTCCCTATGGTTTTCCAGTGTGCTCTCAGAAATTTTTCCAACAAGTCCACCAATAAATTCCAGGTTACCTCTTTGAATTGCACACTACCGTTTCCTTCATTTTTTTCTCAATACCTGGAAGTTCCTGTATCTAGTAATGGCCTTGAGGATCTCTGATTCTAGTCAATTGTGGTTTTTTTGCATTGAGACAGATGAAACAGCCTTATTGGTTTTGGTTTTGCTAAGTCTGGTTTTTCTCTTAGCATTACGGTTTACTTATTATCTATATGTAAACTTATTTTTATTTATGTTTTTTTTTTGTTCCCCAAGCAGTTATATTGACAATCTGTCATTCATTAATTAATGCTCCAAATATGAACAATTCTGATTCTATTTTTCTAGGAATATAAAGATCTCAGAAATCTGCATTTTTAATTTTGAAGACAGTCTCACTCCCCACTCCAAGCTTTGACAAGGGGGTGATGCTTTCTGAAACTTCCACTGCCAACTTTTATGGTGATCCATTTGGAAACGACCCTGAGCATAGGTAGAGTTATTTGGGAAGTGCTTGGCTTAACCTGGGTAACGGATTATTATTTTTAGTGATATAAACCTATATTGCTTCAAGATTCACAACCACAGTCCTTATTTGTGGCTCACTGCCTGGATGCCTGTTCTGAATTAAAACAATGTTTGTGAGGCAGCTGAAGGGCTTAGACCTCAGAGATCAATATTCCTGGGAGGAGGAGGAGGAAGGAAGGATAAAATCTTGTTTCAAAGGCTGTTTCTTCAATCCTAGGATGCCAGAAGTATGGTAGACTACACCTGTCTCCAAATGTCATTCAAGTACAGAAAAACCCTCTGCAGTGCCAGACACCAGGACAAATTACTCGACACTTTGCCTCACAATGCATCAACATTAATTCTAGTGAGAGGTAGGCCTTAGTTGCAGTCTGATTAGAGCAAATCAACATGGTGTGAATAGCAACAAGAATTTGCTTGTGAACAGATGATTATGTCCCACTCAATAATGAGCAAAATTTGCCTTGACTTGGAAGAAAGTAGATAGCGAGCAATGCAGTATTTGGGTTTTATCCAGTAATAAAATGGGGCAAGAAGCTGTAACAACTTACCTGTTCTACAGAACACAAATACTGATACAGCCAAGAATACACCCACACGAGAAAGGGATTTTCAGGACATTCCTTTATTTCTTAACATGGAATGGGCAGCAAAATGCTGGCATTGGTCTGAACTGGAAACCGTGTTCCTCTCCTGTTTCTCCTTGAGCACACTGTGTATTATTTGCAGACTTCACTGCCCAGCCCATCAATCCTCTCTTGGCCATTTGCTAAATGGCACAACTACCAAAATACAGGTGCCAGCATAATCAGCCCAGCACTTATCCAGTACTGCTTTGATGGTGCACAGGAGCACAGAATGGCTTGGGTTGGAAGGGACATTTAAAGGCCATCTCGTCCCATGCCCTGCAGTGAGCAAGGACACCTTTAACTAGGTCAGGCTGCTCAGAGCACGAGCTCGAATGTCTGCAGGGTTGATGTCCACCTCTGGGCAACCTGTGCCAGGGTTTCAAAGCCTACAGTTTTAAAGAATGGGTTTCTTTTGTCTCATCTGAATCGACCATCTTTTAGAATAAAACCAATCCCCCTCGCTCTGGTCACAAAGGGCCCTACTAAAAATTCTGTCCCCTCAGTTTTACCCTGAAGCTACTGAAAGGCAGCAATCAGGTCTCCCTGGAGTCTTCTCTCTTCCAGTCGGAACAGCCCCAGCTCTCCCAGCCTATCTCCAAAGCAGAAGGGCTCCAGCCGTCACAGCATTTTGTCCCTTTTCTGGACTAGACCAAACAGAACCATGTCCTTCATGTGTTGGGGACCAGAGCTGGATGCAGTACTCTTGTCGTGGTAGAGATGGAGACAATGCAAAGCAACACACTCCATTTCCAAAAGGCTTCAAAGCCTGTTTTTATTCTAGCATGCATGCTTTTCCAACATTCTTACAAAGCGTGTAAGTTTACACTTTACTCATTGGTCACAAGAGACAAGCAAAGTACTTATTGGAATAGGCAGTTGCAGGTTTCTCTTTTTCATCCTTCTTTCTTGGTTTGTATGTCAACGCTCTTGGTAGAAAATTCTTTTGGGCTAAACATGGACCCTCTTATCAAACTTCTCTCTGGCTCACCAAAGTTGCTGTAAATTGCGTGAATCTTTAAAATTAGAGGGTTTTGGGAAAGCTGCAAAAGGCAGGCCTCAGAGACAGCAAAACTGTGACTAAAGCTAAGCAGTAAGATTTGTCAGCAGAAAAATTATGTAAGAAGTAGAAAAGTAAGGACAAATGGAACAATGGTCTGTGTATTAACACGTGGCTAGAAGAACTCCCTAAGCTACAGAAAAGTATATCTAGCAAGATATTAGGAAGTTCTAAGCTTACTAATGGAGCTCTGGGCATTGGGTTTTAAGGCTTAAAATACAAGTAGGTATTGTATTGGAAAGAAGCAAGCATTTTTTTTAAGCAAAGGTACGTGTGCTTATAGTAGTTGGATAAATCTATTGTCAGTATGCTTTTGCTTTTTATGACTGGTCAAAATCTTTTAAAGTACATTGTAACATAAAGTTCTTTGTCTGCTGCCGGGCATGTGAGCTGCTGGCATCTACCCATTGTCACAACCATGTAATGAGACTGATGCTAGAAAAGAAACAGCTCGAGATGTGTTCCTCAGCAGCCCTGTTCCATTCCAGATTTGTACATAGACCCCTGGCCAGCAATATAAAACATCTTCCACAGTACTCCAGGTGGAGTCTCACCAGAGCAGAGCGGTGCAATCACCTCCTTCAACCTGCTGGGCATTTTCCTTTGGATACACATGTCTGCCTCATGTCCAGCCTCTCATCTAGCAGGAGCCCCAAGTCCTTGGCTTGGCTTCTGTCCATCCCTTCATGCCCCAAACTGTGAGATCAGCTGGGCTGGGACTGTGTCACAGCCCTTGGGCAGAGCTGCTGGGCAGGATGAGCTCACTCCCAGAGAAGGCAGAACCCACTCCGCAGGCAACTCCAGCCTGGCCATGAGGTCACAGCAGGCTCTGGGGTCACAGCAGGCTGAGGGCACAGCAGGCTCTGAGGTCACAGAGGTCCCAGAGCCCCGTGGTTGCAGAGCACCACAAGGCCCCAGCAGGCAGTCCTGGAGCACAACTGCTGCGGCAGCAGCGGCGGTGGCAGCAGTGGTGCTGACATTGGGACAGCGGCCTCAGGACAGTGGTGGCAGCGAGAGCGGCGGGACTGGCACAGGGCAAGGCACCATGGCCCTTGCTCTGCGCCTCCTCCTCCTGCTCCTCCTGGCCGTGGCCCTGCCTGCCAGGGCTGCCCAGGCTGCTCCGCTGCAAGCGCGGGGAGCAGGTGAGCCGGCAGCCTGGCTGCCCTTTCCCAGGACAGCGCTCCCTGCTCCCCGGGAAGCGCTGGGGATGGTTTTCGCCTGGGCTTTAGGGAGGTGTTTCCTCTGTGGGAGGGAGTGAAGACTCGTGGGCCTTGGGTTGCTCCAGCTGCCCTCCCAGAGATGTGGCCCAGGGCCTACCAAAAGTGTGGAGACTGGCCAAGATACAGCCCAGAGCTGCCCAGGCCCCTGTGCAGCTTTGGCCTTGTCCTTTCACATCTGGATCCCATGGCCTTGCCCGAGCCCCTTGCAGTGCCCAGTTCCCTGAGGCAGAGGGGGATTCCAGCACATCAGGAACTGGTTCTCATCTGTGCTCCCTTCTAGATGAGCATGCTAGGAAGGCTTCTCCACCACCTTGGCTCCATGAAGATTTCCTGCCTCTTAAGGCTCGTGCAGGTATACTGATAATGTTCCTAAAAGAATAATCACTGACAACCTGGCAGGAACCAGCTGACAGAAGCTTCTGTGGCTATTGAGTTGCAGGTGTGGCTGCAGGGAGGACCTTTCAGGCTCCTTTCCTGGTTGCTGAACACAAGTCCGGCTCCCATCGCAGGGGTGAGTTGTGTGTCCCTGATGACACCACAGGCTGAGCCATGGTTTTGTGGGATCCATCCATCTGAAATGCAAATATTCCTCTAAAGGTCCTCCGAGAGGGAAGAACAAACCTACAGGAAACAGAAAGGCTCTAGAGACATACAAATACATAGAGCAGAAGCTGAGTGATCTGGAAAGACGCCGTGGTGGGTGCATTTCCCTCCCCCTTCCCCTGGGACTCAGCAGCCGGGACCTTTCCCTGCACATCTGGACAGGCTGTGCTTGGCACAGTGGGAAGTGATGCATGGCAGCCTCGCTGCCCACTGCTGCTCTCATGGCCTGCAGGGCTGTTTCCCAGCCTGGGCTGGCTGCAGCTTCTCCCCTTCCTCTGCAGGAAGGCATTTGGCACCAGCTGATAGGGAGCCCATGACCCAAGCACACCCTGAGATCCCTTGCAATTTCCCAGTCACTGAACACATCTGGAGGGGCAGATGTTTGGAGGAGGGTGGGCCCTGGAGCAGCCCCAATATCCTTGTCTTTATCCTGAATCTCATCCATGACTTAGACAAGCTTTGCCTCCTTTAGATGCCCCCTTCCTGCTGGGGAACAGCCCCACCTGATCCAGCTGTCCCTTTTCCTTTCCCCAGAGATGGAAGGAGAGGCTGTGCTGAAGGCTGAGCTTCCCAGAGGAAGCAGTGGCTCACTGGCAGCCTCTGCTGCAGGAAGGGAGGCGCTGCCAGGCACAGTCACAGGAGGTAATTGCTGTGCCTCTGGGCCTGAGCCCTGCTGATCCTTGAGCTGCCCTCTCTGCTGCTTGGCAGTGCGGGCTCACAGCATTACCTGAGCCCCTTGAAGTGCTCACTTCCCTATAGAAGGGGGGGATCCCAGCACACCATGGAACATTTCCCATCTGTGCTCCTTTCTAGGTTGGGACCGTGACTTGCAGCGTTTGGAAAGACTGGTAAACCACGGTTTAAGGATCTTGGAGTCTGGTGAAGGTAGGTTATCAGCAACCCTTTCCTAACAGAGAAATCATTGTCCAGACAAATGTTTATGTGAGATTTCCTTTAAGATCCTTTGAAGTTCGATGGATTCTGGAAATCCTGTCCCCCAAATTCCTACTCCTTTGCCCAACAGCAATCCCACAGGAGGATCGCTGTCAGTGGGAGGAAGGAGCATTTAGCTGCCCATCTTCCACCCATGTGCAATGTCAGTGTGTCCTTCCATGTGCTCTGTGCAGCCCCAGAGAAGAGCACAGACGGAAGGGGCCGGGCCCCGGGCTGTGCCCCAGGGCTGAGCCTTTCACAGCTCCTTTGCTGGCCCCAGGAAGCCTGAGCTGCTCCTGCTGCTGCTGCCAAGCCCTGGCCTCGGCTGGGGCTGGGTTTAGAGCTGCTGGCAGCTCCAAGGAGTCCTTTCTGCCCCAACTCTCCCACAAGGGGCTCCTTCCATCCCAGTGCAGGGCCACCGCGGGCCCGTGGTCCCCTGCCCCTGCTCCTGAGTGGAAGGCAGAGCTGAGGGAATGCCTTGGAGGGCACCAATCACCCAGGGCCACTCACTGCCACTGTGGCCTGAAGGAGAATCTTCAGCAGTGTCACTGTCCTGCCTTTCTTTGCAGCTGAACGTGAGGATGAAGAGGATCTGGATTCCCAACCCATAGCCATTACTGAGCCTCTGGGAGATGGTGAGGGTAGGTCAAGGACTTTCCCCCTGCGAGAGCTGCCAGCTCAGAGCCCAAAGCTCGGCCAGGGCGTCATTGCTGCAGGTGCCAGGACAGAACCACGCACGTGTGTGCCCTGGCCCTGGGCCATCCCCTCACCGCTCCTGGGGCTCAGTGCTGCCCATGCAGATCTGCAGAGATGACAGAAGCTCCTGTGGCTGTTGAGTTTCAGGTGTGGCTGCAGAGAAGACTTTCCCAGGTCCTTTGGTGGATGTTGCTCGCAAGCCCATCTCCCATCACAGGGGTGAGTAGTGTGTTCCCGCTGACTCCACAGGCTGAGCATGGGTTTTCTGGGATCCATTCCTGGGAAATGGAAATATTTCTCTTAAGATCCCCTGAGAGGAAAGAACAAACATAGAGGAAGTAGTAAATCCCGGCAGGAATCCAAACATCTGGAAGAAATCCTGAGTGATCTGGAGAGACAGCATGGTGGGTGCATTTCCCTCGCCCTTCCCCTTGGACTCAGCAGCCGGGACCTTTCTTTGCACATCTGGACAGGCCGTGCCAGACACAGTGGGAAGGGATCCATGGCAGCCTCACTGCCCCGCTGCTGCTCTCAGGACCTGCAGGGCTGTTTCCCAGCTTGGGCTGGCTGCAGCTTCTCCCCAGCCTCTGCAAGAAGGCATTTGGCACCAGCTGATAGGGAGCTCAAACTGCACCATGGGCCTGAGATGCCTGCAATTTCCTGCTCTCTGGGGTGATGCAGAGAGGCAGCTGTTTGCTGGAGGGTGGAGTTTTGGAGCAGCTCCAAAACTCTGGGCATTTTCCTTCTCTTTATCCACCTCTTTGACAAGTATTGCTGGTAGCAGAAGAGCACAGCAGAGAGGAATTATGGCATGTAGGCTCAGGGCTTTGGGCACTGAACCGTCCTGTGCCAGGAGGCGGCAAGGTGCCTGCAGGCCCCAGCTCTGGGGGAAACAGAGAGAGAGAATGTGCTGGCCGTATCCATCGTGCTGCCAGCTCAGCAGTGCAGCATAGCAATGGCTCACTCTTCCCATTGCTCCCAAGATGCAGCTGGCACCTCAACACGTGCTGACAAAATCAGGAAAAGCATGAGAAGAGATTTCTGCTGGGGAACATCTTGTTTGATGAAGTTGATGGCCATTGTGGCTGGTGCAGCACTTGGCCTGATGATGTGCTCGGCTGGAATCTGGTATTTCTGCATGAGAAAATGGTGAGTGTTTTGCTGATGTCATTCTCCAAAAGCTTCCTTTAAAATCTGCTGATAGTCAGGGAAGATTCCCAGTGAGGCTGCAGTGGAGTTGTGGCCAGTCCATGGCTGTCCAAAGAACTCTGCTGAGGGTTCTGCTGCTGCCCAGTGCTTTCCTTGGCCTCTTCATTGCTGGGCCTTGTCCTGGGGGGCCGCTGGGGCTGCAGCCAGTGCTGGCTCCCCCTGAGGCTGCCTGGCCACGAGCAGCCCCAGGGGCACAGGGCAGAGGCACAGCAAGGTGGGCAGGAGAAAGAGCGGGGACAAGATGGCCCCTGAAAGGCAGAGGCGCTCTGGGGCCCGCTCCTGGCCAGGGAGCCTGCCCAGAGCCGTCCCCTGCTCGCCGGGGCCTCGAGGGGCAGCTGTCCAGCTGGGCCAAGGTGTGCCAGCCGCTCCAGCCGTGCTGGGGAGCCTTGCCAGCTCTGGGCCCTGCTGTGCAGGAGGGTCCCTGTGTGCCACTGGCAGCTGAGGCCTCAGCCACTTCTCTCTTTTCACAGTCACGCTTCTGGACAGGAGATGAAAGACAGTGGCTACACCTCACACCCAGACAGCGATGCAGCAACTTTGGCAGTAGTAAGGATGTGGTCAGCCCTTTCTAGAAGTTCTGAGAAGAGGACCCCAGAACAACCATCTACAAGGAAACCTCTTATCACCCTCTAGATCCCACTGCTTCCTCCTCTCCCCATGGGTATCCCCAAGCTGCCCTCATCCATTTTTGATCTCCCTCTGTCCCATCCCAGCCCATTCCTGAGTTGTTCTGGAAATCCCAGGATCAGCCCAGAACCCTCCAGCCCCAACTGAGGCCAACATGGCCCTTCCTCTGCCCCTGAGCCCCCTGGCCCTGCCCTCTAAACAACATTGTAGGTGACCCCCCTCCCCCTGTCTGCCCTTCTTGCATTTCAATAAAGAGATGGAGCTGTCACCCCAGTGTCTGGGTGGTACCACCAGCAAAGCCCAGCCAACACCAGCCCTGGCTGAGCTCCATGGCCAGGAGCAGCCGTGGATGCCCACGGTGAGGGCAGGCAGGAGCCAGGCAGGGGCTGCTGTGACCTGCGGCGGGGCCCCGAGGGGCTGGGGGAGCCCATGCTGAGCGTCCCGGGGCTGAGGGCACGTCTCCTTCAGTGGGATCATCTGGGCCTGGACATCCTCCAGTGGCATGTCCAGGAAAAGAGGGAAGCCCTCAAGAACATCTCCAGGGACACAGCCTGAGCAGCAATGCCAGCAGGCAAAACAAAGCTCCTCCCCAGTTAACACACACTTGGTAGGACCTAATTGATGGGCCACCACCAATCCAGGGTGCTGCACAGGGTCTGCTCTTCTGGGCAAGGGCCAGAAGGAAAGGGAAGGGAAGAGCTGTGTGTCCTTGGGGCCTGATAGGGCTGATGAACAGCCCCAGAGGCACAAAAACACAGCAGCACCAACACTTGATTTCCAGGGCAAAACAATTGGCATTGCTGGCCTGGGCTTCTCCATAAGGCACATGGGGGCTTTGGAGACCCCATAAGGTGCACGAGAGGCTCGGGTCCCTTGTGAGACACACAGGGATATTTTAGGTTCCCTCTGAGGCATGGAGGGCACTGGGGTCCACTTGAAGGCATGCATGAGATTTGGAATCCTATGTGAGGCATGCAGGGGGGTTGGGATCTCTGCCAAGGTGTGCAGGGTGCTGGGGGTCTCTGCCGAGCACAGGACTGAAATGAACAGGTTTCATGCCTTTATTAGTGTTCAGCTCTTTATTAAAAAGTCAGCTCGGCAGGGGGGTGTTGTAGCGTCTTCCAGTAGCTGAAGGGCACGAAGTCCCGCAGAGTCTGTCCATGGAGTTTCCGTGGCATGCTGGTAGCCAGAGGTGAAGATGTGTCCAGCCTGTATCTGCAGTCCCAACCAGCAGACCATCCTCTCTCCTTTCCTCCTGGCACACTGGTAGCCAAAGAGTGGGGTGATGTGCAGAGCCTGCTGCAAAGGTCCACCAGCAGCTATCCTTCTCCTTCCCTCCTGGTAACAGCAAGAAGAGTGTTTGTTTTCCTTGTGCCTGCTTCCCACAGCCCAGTCCAATCTGGTCCTCAGCACGTCATGGTGACAGGTCAAACACAGACTAGGGATGGGCTTCCCTTTTCCCCAAGCAGCACACCCATCCAGCCCCCTCCACTGTGCCCCTCTTTTTCATTTTGGGGTGTTTTTCATCCCCAAAACTCCCTCCCATGATTCCACTGGATTATTTTGCATCCTAGTCCTAGTTTGGGTGGGGGTGTAGGTGATTCCCAGGAGCGATTAGCTAATTAACATTTCAATGTCAGTACTTAGTTCCAGCCAAGTGTCCCAGCCAGGCTGTTTTGTTCATAACAGTCCGGCTCGGGGCTGCCGCGGCCCAGGGGCAGCCGCCGTGCCGGGACGGCTGTGGCGAGGGGCCGAGGCGGAGCTGCCCCGCCGGGTCGCGCTGCACGGGCACGGCACGGGCGGTGCTGAGCGCCGGGCAGGCGGCACCCCGAGCCCAGGGGCCACAGCCGCGGCCCTGCCTCCATCGGGGCCGGGCACAGACAGCCCCGCAGGCAGAGCGGCGGCACCGGCCCCGCTCAGCGCCCGAGGGGACGGAACCGATGCCAGAGGAGCCCGGGGGGCCCTGAGCGGGGCCCTGGCGCTGCCCGCCCGGCTCTCCCGGGCCTGTGGCCATCCCGGGCGCCAAGGGCTCGCTCTGTGCCGCGCTCTCCCTGCCCAGCGGGGCTCCGGGTCAGCACCCGGCTCCTGCCACTGCCTTGAGAACGCTGAGGGGCATTCGGGGGCGGAACTGAACTTGCCAGGGAGAGAATTCATAGGACACTTGTTTAGCCCTTCTACAGACTTGTTAAGGCTGTCTTCAAGTTGAGAAACAACTTAAAATCCCAGGCTAAATCCTGTGGTTTAACCTGTGGGGATTCCTTGAAGATGCTTTGTAACTCCCAGGGGTGCCAGGCCAAATCCCAGCGAGCACCAAGGCCCAGGAGCTCTGATGCATGCAGCAGGGCTGGCACCAGGGAAACGAGTCAACATCCCTACAGCTGCCCGCTCTGCCTGCAGGGTGTCACGCAACAGCAATGTTCCAGCAAGAACAGGCATTTGTACATCCTCAGGACGATGTGCACTTGTGGTCCTGGTGGTGGATCAGAGACAAAAGCCAAAAGTGACAGACTAAACTTGACTGCAGGAGAGGGATGGCTCAGCAGAGGACCTGGGGACCTGTGGTGCCAGCCAGTGACTGGCCACTCGGACACAGCAGGAAGGCCCCACACTATCACACTTCAGCTGGCAGGGTATAAAAGCCCAGAGGTTCTTTGTTCAGGGTCCCACAGAGGCACCAGCTCAAACTGCCACTGTTCCAGCACAATAAAATTGTTTTAAGGATCCAGAGGTCTAACATTCTGCTATGGAGGACATTCCACATTTCCAATCTTTTGGGCACTTAGGACCTTCTGATTTTGCTTTGCACCCAAAAAAAATAAACCCCCAAATGTGCACTCCTTTAGCCTTCCCACCTGTTATTTTCATCTGATTTTTACATTGTTGTCTGCTACGTTGTCTTCATCTTTCCAAAATACCTGTGCTTATTTAAGTCCAGCCTGGGATGGTGCACACATTTTGTTTAGTTCTGCAGAGATAGACCCCCAGCAATCCTGCTGACCACACCCATTTCAGTGTTGCAAAAACCTAACTCTGGGCTGCAGTATGTGAATCACACTCTGGTGTGTGAGATGGCAGAGCACCAGAGCAGGCACTGAAGAAGGGGCGTTCCGTAGATTGGTGGAGTCACTACCAGAACTCAGTCTAGCTCTTAAAACTCCGACACCACACCAGGAGTGGGGAACTCCCTCACTATGGGCATTTACCAAAGCAGAACCTTTAGAGCCACTTGCTCTAAGGTGCCAGACATAAGCCACAACAGGGACCGGGCAGAGGAGAGAGGAGGCAGCTCTCCGTCTTGAGGCTCCACAAGAAAGAGTTCATTTCAGGTGAAGAGAGGAGAAACAAAGAGCCCCTGGCACTCCTGTGCAAGATCCAAGTCAGGGGGTGGATACAAACAGCTCACCAAGAGGGAATCCGCAGGAGAGGAGTGACGGGATCACATCCAGTGTCTGGAGCCATGGGGGTAGGAGGGTGGAGAGGATGGGTCACAGGGGCCAGTGGAGCCTTGAGGAATTGGGGCATCCCAAAGGGGTGTTGCAATCAGGGATTGGCCCGATGTGACAGTGACAGGGAAGGTTCGGGGACCAAGGGGCTGGGTTGCTGTGACAGGCAGGGAAAGAGCTGGAACAAGGGACGGGGAATGGCATGAGGGTCAGCTTTGAGGGAGGGTAAAACCCAGGGGTCAACAAACTCGGGGAGAACATGGGGGTACAACAGAACAAACCACCTAACAAGGAAACAATAAAATAAATTTGTACGTCTACAATCAAGAGCATCAGCAGGGACACAGTCTGACCAGCAATGTCAGCAGGCAAAGAAAGGTTTTGCTGAGCAATGGCCCTTGGATGAAGCAAAACATTTACAGACAGGGCAGTCCATTTGTACAGAAGGGGGTGCACTCTGGGGGTACAGCTAAGGCCATGAGGTCACAGCAGGCTCTGGGGTCACAGCAGGCTGAGGGCACAGCAGGCTCTGAGGTCACAGAGGTCCCAGAGCCCCGTGGTTGCAGAGCACCACAAGGCCCCAGCAGGCAGTCCTGGAGCACAACTGCTGCGGCAGCAGCGGCGGTGGCAGCAGTGGTGCTGACATTGGGACAGCGGCCTCAGGACAGTGGTGGCAGCGAGAGCGGCGGGACTGGCACAGGGCAAGGCACCATGGCCCTTGCTCTGCGCCTCCTCCTCCTGCTCCTCCTGGCCGTGGCCCTGCCTGCCAGGGCTGCCCAGGCTGCTCCGCTGCAAGCGCGGGGAGCAGGTGAGCCGGCAGCCTGGCTGCCCTTTCCCAGGACAGCGCTCCCTGCTCCCCGGGAAGCGCTGGGGATGGTTTTCCCCTGGGCTTTAGGGAGGGTTTCCTCTGTGGGAGGGAGTGAAGACTCGTGGGCCTTGGGTTGCTCCAGCTGCCCTCCCAGGGATGTGGCCCAGGGCCTACCAAAAGTGTGGAGACTGGCTAAGAGACAGCCCAGAGCTCCCCAGGCCCCTGTGCAGCTTTGGCCTTGTCCTTTCACATCTGGATCCCATGGCCTTGCCCGAGCCCCTTGCAGTGCCCAGTTCCCACAGGCAGAGGGGTATCCCAGCACACCAGGAACTGGTTCTCATCTGTGCTCCCTTCTAGATGAGCATGCTAGGAAGGCTTCTCCAGCACCTTGGCTCCATGAAGATTTCCTGCCTCTTAAGTCCCGTGCAGGTATACTGGTAATGTTCCTAAAAGAATAATCACTGACAACCTGGCAGGAACCAGCTGACAGAAGCTTCTGTGGCTATTGAGTTGCAGGTGTGGCTACAGGGAGGACCTTTCAGGCTCCTTTCCTGGTTGCTGAACACAAGTCCGGCTCCCATCGCAGGGGTGAGTTGTGTGTCCCTGATGACACCACACGCTGAGCCATGGCTTTGTGGGATCCATCCATCTGAAATGCAAATATTCCTCTTAAGGTCCTCAGAGAGGGAAGAACAAACCTCCAGGAAACAATAAGGCTCTAGAGACATACAAATACATAGAGCAGAAGCTGAGTGATCTGGAGAGACGCCGTGGTGGGTGCATTTCCCTCCCCCTTCCCCTGGGACTCAGCAGCCGGGACCTTTCCCTGCACATCTGGACAGGCCGTGCCCAGGACAGTGGGAAGGGATCCATGGCAGACTCGGTGCCCCGTGGCTGCTCTCACGGCCTGCAGGGCTGTTTCCCAGCCTGGGCTGGCTGCATCTTCTCCCCAGCCTCTGCAGGAAGGCATTTGCCACCAGCTGACAGGGAGACCCAAGTGCACTATGGCCCAGGCACACCCTGAGATCCCTTGCAATTTCCCAGTCACTGAACACATCTGGAGAGGCAGATGTTTGGAGGAGGGTGGGCCCTGGAGCAGCCCCAATAACCTCGTCTTTATCCTGAATCTCGTCCATGACTTAGACAAGCTTTTCCTCCTGAAGATGCCCCCTTCCTGCTGGGGAACAGCCCCACCTGATCCAGCTGTCCCTTTTCCTTTCCCCAGAGATGGAAGGAGAGGCTGTGCTGAAGGCTGAGCTTCCCAGAGGAAGCAGTGGCTCACTGGCAGCCTCTGCTGCAGGAAGGGAGGCGCTGCCAGGCACAGTCACAGGAGGTAATTGCTGTGCCTCTGGGCCTGAGCCCTGCTGAGCCTTGAGCTGCCCTCTCTGCTGCTTGGCAGTGCGGGCTCACAGCATTACCTGAGCCCCTTGAAGTGCTCACTTCCCCATAGAAGGGGGGGATCCCAGCACACCATGGAACATTTCCCATCTGTGCTCCTTTCTAGGTTGGGACCGTGACTTGCAGCGTTTGGAAAGACTGGTAAACCACGGTTTAAGGATCTTGGAGTCTGGTAAAGGTAGGTTATCAGCAAACCTTTCCTAACAGAGAAATCATTGTCCAGACAAATGTTTATGTGAGATTTCCTTTAAGATCCTTTGAAGTTCGATGGATTCTGGAAACCCTGTCCCCCAAATTCCTACTCCTGTGCCCAACAGCAATGCCACAGAAGGATCGCTGTCAGTGGGAGGAAGGAGCATTTAGCTGTCCATCTTCCATCCATGTACAATGCCAGTGTGTCCTTCTGTGTGCTCTGTGCAGCCCCAGAGAAGAGCAGAGAGGGAAGGGGCCGGGCCCCGGGCTGTGCCCCGGGGCTGAGCCTTTCACAGCTCCTTTGCCTGCCCCAGGAAGACTGAGCTGCTCCTGCTGCTGCTGCCAAGCCCTGGCCTCGGCTGGGGCTGGGTTTAGAGCTGCTGGCAGCTCCAGGGAGTCCTTTCTGCCCCAACTCTCCCACAAGGGGCTCCTTCCATCCCAGTGCGGGGCCACTGCAGGCTTGTGGTCCCCCTGCCCCTGTTCCTGAGTGGAAGGAAGAGCTGAGGGAATGCCTTGTAGGGCACCAATCACCCAGGGACTCTCATTGCCACTGCGGCCTGAAGGAGAATCTTCAGCAGTGTCACCGAAGCTGTTCTGTCCTGCCTTTCTTTGCAGCTGAACATGAGGATGAAGAGGATCTGGATTCCCAAACCATAGCCATTACTGAGCCTCTGGGAGATGGTGAGGGTAGGTCAAGGACTTTCCCCCTGCGAGAGCTGCCAGCTCAGAGCCCAAAGCTCGGCCAGGGGGGCATCGCTGCAGGTGCCAGGACAGAACCACGCACGTGTGTGCCCTGGCCCTGGGCCATCCCCCCACCACTCCTGGGGCTCAGTGCTGCCCATGCAGATCTGCAGAGATGACAGAAGCTCCTGTGGCTGTTGAGTTTCAGGTGTGGCTGCAGAGAAGACTTTCCCAGGTCCTTTGGTGGATGTTGCTCGCAAGCCCATCTCCCATCACAGGGGTGAGTAGTGTGTCCCTGCTGACTCCACAGGCTGAGCATGGGTTTTGTGGGATCCATGCCTGGGAAATGGAAATATTTCTCTTAAGGTCCCCTGAGAGGAAAGAACAAACATAGAGGAAGTAGTAAATCCCGACAGGAATCCAAACATCTGGAACAAATCCTGAGTGATCTGGAGAAACAGCATGGTGGGTGCATTTCCCTCCCCCTTCCCCTGGGACTCAGCAGCTGGGACCTTTCCCTGCACATCTGGACAGGCCCTGCCTGGCACAGTGGGAAGGGATCCATGGCAGCCTCGCTGCCCTGCTGCTGCTCTCAGGACCTGCAGGGCTGTTTCCCAGCCTGGGTTGGCTGCAGCTTCTCCCCAGCCTCTGCAGGAAGGCATTTGGCTCCAGCTGACAGGGAGCTCAAATTGCACCATGGGCCTGAGGTGCCTGCAATTTCCCACTCTCTGGGGAGATGCAGAGAGGCAGCTGTTTGCTGGAGGGTGGAGTTTTGGAGCAGCTCCAAAACTCTGGGCATTTTCCTTGTCTATATCCACCTCTTTGACAAGTATTGCGGGGAGCAGAAGAGCACAGCCGAGAGGAATTATGGCATGCAGGCTCAGGGCTTTGGGCACTGAGCAGTCCTGTGCCAAGAGGCGGCAAGGTGCCTGCAGGCCCCAGCTCTGGGGGAAACAGAGAGTGAGAATGTGCTGGCCGTATCCACCGTGCTGCCAGCTCAGCAGTGCAGCATAGCAATGGCTCACTCTTCCCATTGCTCCCAAGATGCAGCTGGCACCTCAACACATGCTGACAAAATCTGTAAAAGCATGAGAAAAGATTTCTGCTGGGGAACATCTTGTTTGATGAAGTTGATGGCCATTGTGGCTGGTGCAGCACTTGGCCTGATGATGTGCTCGGCTGGAATCTGGTATTTCTGCATGAGAAAATGGTGAGTGTTTTGCTGATCTCATTCTCCAAGAGCTTCCTTTAAAGGCTGCTGACAGTCAGGGAAGATTCCCAGTGAGGCTGCAGTGGAGTTGTGGCCAGTCCATGGCTGTCCAAAGAACTCTGCTGAGGGTTCTGCTGCTGCCCAGTGCTTTCCTTGGCCTCTTCATTGCTGGGCCTTGTCCTGGGGGGCCGCTGGGGCTGCAGCCAGTGCTGGCTCCCCCTGAGGCTGCCTGGCCAGGAGCAGCCCCAGGGGCACAGGGCAGAGGCACAGCAAGTTGGGGAGGAGAAAGAGCGGGGACGAGATGGCCCCTGAAAGGCAGAGGCGCTCTGGGGCCCGCTCCTGGCCAGGGAGCCTGCCCAGAGCCGTCCCCTGCTCGCCGGGGCCTCGAGGGGCAGCTGTCCAGCTGGGCCAAGGTGTGCCAGCCGCTCCAGCCGTGCTGGGGAGCCTTGCCAGCTCTGGGCCCTGCTGTGCAGGAGGGTCCCTGTGTGCCACTGGCAGCTGGGGCCTCAGCCACTGCTCTCTCCCAAGGTGCTGCTGCTGTGCATCCTCAGAAGACGAGCCTAACAACTCAGGCAGAGAGAACTTGACCCACGATCCCAGCTCTTCGCGTCTGTCCCCATCTGCCCTGCCACAGGTTCTGGACCATCTGGAGCCATTCCCAAAACACACCCGTCCACAACGAGACCCTCTGCCCCTGAGCCCCCTGGCCCTGTTCCCCTACCATGTCTGAAGTTTGGCAGGACCCCTCTGCCAGGGCAGGACTTGGCCCATGTTTTATGTTAAAATAAAGTTATGAGTTGTCAGAGATATGTCCAGGTGTTTCCACCAGCAAAGCCCAGCCGGCACCAGCCCTGGCTGAGCTCCATGGCCAGGAGCAGCCATGGATGCCCACGGTGAGGGCAGGCAGGAACCAGGCAGGGGCTGCTGTGACCTGCGGCGGGGCCCCGAGGGGCTGGGGGAGCCCATGCTGAGCGTCCCGGGGCTGAGGGCACATCTCCTTCAGTGGGATCATCTGGGCCTGGGCTTCATGAGACACTCAGGGATATTGTGGGGTCTCTGCTGAGCTGTGCAGGGATCCCTCAGGAGGCACTCAGGAGTATTTATGGCCTCTCCTAAGGTGTGCAGGGATCCCTCATGAGCTGTGCAGCAGCAGGGTAAACTTGAGGGTTTTTTTCCCTCTTCTCAGCACAGCAAAGGGACACTTGGCCAAGGTTTTGCAAAGCTGGGAGAAAGCCTCTTGCAAACCTTTGCGCTCCGCCTGTTCATGGGGAGGATCCAGAGTCTTGTACCTTGGCCTGATGGTGCAAAAATCCTCCCAACATCCCTCTGTTTCCAAAAATCAAGGCTTTGTACTCATTAATCGGGAAAGTTGTACGGGTGGCCTGCAGCTAATGTTCTTTTGTTGGCTGCACCCCAGTCCCTGCTCAGGTCTAAATAACTGACACAGCCGCGAGCTGCTCTTAAGACTGATTTGATCAAAGGCACTGAAGCTCTGCTGACTACAAATTGTCCAGGAAAACAAGCACAGGAACTTGGCTAATGTTGGTGAAAAAAGCAGAGTGCAGAGTTGAACCTGTGAGGCCACCTCACTGCCATCTCCCCCCACCCTTTTATTTTGAATTGATTTAATATTTGGAGTGCCAGTTCTTGCATGAAATGGGCCCTCAGCAAGGAGCTGCTGGGCCTCCTTGTGGTAAACAGGCAAAATGAAATTAAAAGGAGGCTGATGGCTTTAAAAAAAATGTGCCTGTTTATTAAAACTTAGAACTACAGAAGATGAGGCCTCAGGGTAAGCCGAGGGCATGCGTGACAAGCCAGAGGTAGCTCTAACAGTGCTGTGTAACAAGGTGTTCCTGTGGACACGAGGTACCCTCGAAAGAGCCCGGGGGCTCCGCACCCAGGGATTTTTTAAACTCTCCTGGGGGTGCTTGGTTGGTGCGCTTTGGATCCTCTGGCCCACTGGTCCTTGTCTGGGTCACTGAGAGCTCTGTAAGATGGTGCAGTCCTGACCAATCATTTTGGAACACAGCAGTCTTACTGGGTGGCTCATTTCCCAGTCGTAGTTCCAGTTGCTGTCATCACACCAGGATGTGACTTTTCTAGAAGATTCTTACTCTAGCACCTCCTTACCACCCCCTTTTCCCTGTTTAGTAGCCATATACATACACTTAAACAACTGTACATTCAACTCAATAACTTACCATATTAATCATATAACAACTCATTATATTACTTAACAATCCATAATAACTTATAATTAACCATCAAGAACTCCGCCTGTGAAAGTGAATTTATTTATAACATCCTGAGTGTCTCCCTTTGTGCTCCCAGTGCTTCTGGTCTGGTTTGGCTGAGATATTTGTCCATCATACCTCTGTTCTGTTTCCTATCATTCCAATGCGTGGCCCTTTCCCACTGCTTGGCATTTGAATACTCTGATTATTTGACTGGATAACTTACATCTTGCACTTCATCACATTCAATTGTGTTAATCAGACTCTGTCCTGTCATGAGTTTCTGGAACACATTTCCAAGCCTTCCAGCTGTAGCCCAAGGGAAGCTGTTTCTGTCTTGCATCACAAAACTGGCTGTTTTATTTCAAAGACAGCCCTTTACAAAGGACTTGCTGCATGCAATAACATCTGAGGGGCTGTTTTCCAAGACAGACAAAAAACCCATGAACAAACAGCAATCCAACCAAACAACATATTAAAAAAAGGTACTTTCTTTTTAGCTCGTGCTTTCAGTGTTTTCCAAGCTGGCTTCTTTTTCCACTGCAGTATTTTTCTTTGCACAGAAACAACCCCTTGCCAGATGATGTGACGTAACAAGGAAAACACAACTCACACACAATGGATATATTAAAGCTAAACATGCAGACTCCCATTATCACAATCATCATCATTTATGTTGCTGTTCATTTTTATGTCAGATTGTTTTCAGAAGGGTGAGAACAGTATCTCAGGTCCCCTGGCTAGTTTGACACCATAGCCACTTCTTATGTCTCTTATTAGCTGTCCTTCCTGTAGTTCCTCTGCCCATTTGTTGCTCCTGGATCTCTGCCTCCTTCACCTGATTTTTATCTTTTTCTGCATTTGTGGGGATTATTGTGTTGGTGGGTTTTTTTGCTGTTGTTTTTTTTTTTTTTCTTGTTGCTTGTTTTGTTTGCCTGTTTTATTTGGTCACAGTTTTACTTTTGTTTTCTGCTTTTTGGTTTTTTTTTTAATCCATTTAACAGCAGAAATGACCTTGTGATTTGTATGGTGAAGTTTTGATACACAGGTGTTGCACATAAAGGTTGTTTTTGTTTTTAAAAGTAATCTCAGACACACACCTACAAGCCCCTGTGATTGGAGACCTGAGTGCTCTCAGACAGCAAATTGTGCATGAACAGGAACCTTGTCGTTCCTATCTCCATTACACATGGCAAAATGTAAAGTGGCTGGAATGGTGCCAATTCTAGCCTTGCTTTTGCTTTCTTTTGCTGCCGTGCCATAAAACCGTGCCAGAGTCATCAATGAACTGGGTTCTCCCAGGATGGGGTGTGCAGGGATGATCCCTCAGCTCCTGTGTGCACCTGGTGTGCACCAGGCCAGGCACGCGACCGTCATCCACAGCCAGCCTCTGTCTGCAAAGAGAGCAGGGAGCTGCAGCTCTGAGGAACTCCGGGCTTAGGGAGCAAACAGACCAAATCCCTCATTCATATCAGTCACTTCACTTGAGGGTTTTCTGCTGATGGATTTTTATCTTCCTGCCCAGAGCTGGAAAAAAAGAACCCTGGCAGTTTGCTTTCGCTGTGAAGAGACTCTTGTCAACAGGTTCCAGGGCTGCTTCTTCTTTGAACTAAAAGCAGAGCAAAACTCTTCTGTTGGTCACATCAAACCAACATAAGTTTCATGAGTCTGTGAAAGATATAAGAATGTAAATATTATTTCATATTACTGTCCTTACTGTTTTCTATTCCAGTGGAGTAATTAGGTCATCATTCACTATATCAAATAACTGGAATAAGCTCTGGAAAAGGAGGTTTATTTAAAACTAAGATTGTTAAAACTACATTTCAAAAAAGGGCAGGAATTCCATGAAGAAAATGATGTGGTAAAAAAAGAGTTATTTAAACTTCTCAAAGTCCTTGGATAATGGAGCCCTGAACCCCTGTCATGTGCACTGCAGCCTTGGTGGTCCCTTTGAGCCCAGAACTGCCAAGGGTCAGGGCTGGGATGAGCCTTCACCCCAAACCGGCTCCAAGACTGAGTGGGAATCAGTCCAGAACTGAGCTCACACAAAGAGCAAAGCCTCAAGGCCAAAGCAAAACCTTCATCAGGTTGGATTTCTTTAAACACGGAACTGAAACAAATTTGCTTGTGCGGTAACATCACTGTTACCATGAAACTTTACATGAGCTACTAAATAAGCAGTGTCCTGTCCTGATGTGTGTTGCCCAAATACTGTTGAGAACTTGCTGTGCCTCTGCCCTGTGCCCCTGGGGCTGCTCCTGGCCAGGCAGCCTCAGGGGGAGCCAGCACTGGCTGCAGCCCCAGCGGCCCCCCAGGACAAGGCCCAGCAATGAAGAGGCCAAGGAAAGCACTGGGCAGCAGCAGAACCCTCAGCAGAGTTCTTTGGACAACCATGGACTGGCAACAGCTCCACTGCAGCATGACTACAAGTCAGGCTACCAGTGCTATGAGCAGAGCTACAAGAAAAGTGGAGAAAAAAATCAGCAACTGACCATCTGCTCTCGTACAGCTTCCGAATGCCAAGATAGCAGCCCATCAGCACAAGTGGCACAGTGAACAGTGTCACCACCGTGCCTATCATGCAGGACCTGCGCACAATCTGTGGGCAGACAATTCCTGGGGTGCTCGGTGGATTCAGGGCATTTGTACTGGACTTGCCAAGAGTTTCTGTGGGAGCAATGGGCAGCGAGAGCCCGCGCTGTGCTGCACTGCTGAGCTGGCAGCACGGTGGATACGGCCAGGACGTTCTCTGTTTGCCCAGAGCTGGGGCCTGCAGGCACCTTGCCGCCCCTTGGCACAGGCTGTGCCACCCAACAAAGCCCAGCAGCCCGGCAGGAGAGCCCGGGGCCAGCGCAGCTGCTTGGGCCGTCGCTGCTTGGAGGGACAGGGGCCAAACCCATCCCTGAGCAGCCCCTGCCAGCCCTGGCCCTCCCTGCCCTGTGACAGCTCCCCCAGCCCAATGGGGACAGACCGTCATCAATTCTACAGCCAGAAAAGAAATCGTCCCTGTAACTGTGTGCTGCTTTTCTTCCCTGCAGTTGGTCCCAGAAACATCCCTCACACTGCTCGAAATGCCCACTCATTGTCTGATCAGTCCCTATGGTTTTCCAGTGTGCTTTCAGAAATTTTTCCAACAAGTCCACCAATAAATTCCAGGTTACCTCTGTGAATTGCACACTGCAGGTTCTTTCATTTTTTTCCCAATACCTGGAAGTTCCTGTATTTAGTAATGGCCTTGAGGAACTCTGATTCTATTCAATTATGTTATTTTGTATTGAGACAGATGAAACAGCCTTTTTGGTTTTGGTTTTGCCAGGTCTGGTTTTTCTCTTAGCATTATAGTTTTCTTGTTATCTTCAGGTAAACTTTTTTTTTTTTTTTTTTTTTTTAATTGTTTCCCAAGCAGTTATATTGACAATCTGTCATTCACATCTTAGTTAATGTTCCAAATATGAACAATTCTGATTCTCTTTTGCTAGGAATATAAAGATCTCCGAAATCTACATTTTTAATTTTGATGACACTGTCACTCCCCACTCCAAGCTTTGACAAGGGGGTGATGCTTTCTGAAACTTCCACTGCCAACTTTTATGGTGATCCATTTGGAAATGTCCCTGAGGATAGGTAGAGTTATTTGGGAAGTGCTTGGCTTAACCTGGGTAATGGATTATTATTTTTAGTGATATAAACCTGTACTGCTACAAGATTCACAACCACAGTCCTGATTTGTGGCTCACTGCATGGATGCCTGTCTGAATTAAAACAATGTTTGTGAGGCAGCTGAAGAGCTTAGACCTCAGAGATCAATATTCCTGGGAGGAGGAGGAGGAAGGAAGGATAAAATCTTGTTTCAAAGTCTGTTTCTTCAATCCTAGGATGCCAGAAGTATGGTAGACTACAGCTGTCTCCAAATGTCATTCAAGTACAGAAAAACCCTCTGCAGTGCCAGAACACCAGGACAAATTATTTGACATTTTGCCTCACAATGCATCAACATTAATTCTAGTGAATTCTTAGTTGCAGTCTGATTAGAGCAAATCAACATGGTGTGAATAGCGACAAGAATTTGCTTGTGAACAGATGATTATGTCCCACTCAATAATGAGCAAAATTTGCCTTGACTTGGAAGAAAGTAGACAGGGAGCAATGCAGTATTTGGGTTTTATCCAGTGATAAAATGGGGCAAGAAGCTGTAACAACTTACCTGTTTTACAGAACACAAGTACTGATAGAGCCAAGAGTACACCCACACAAGAAAGGGATTTTCAGGACATTCCTTTATTTCTTAACATGGAATGGGCAGCAAAATGCTGGCATTGGTCTGAACTGGAAACCGTGTTCCTCTCCAGTTTCTCCTTGAGCACACTGTGTGTTATTTGCAGACTTCACTGCCCAGCCCATCAATCCTCTCTTGGCCATTTGCTAAATGGCACAACTACCAAAATACAGGTGCCAGCATAATCAGCCCAGCACTAATCCAGCACTGCTTTGATGCTGCACAGGAGCACAGAATGGCTTGGGTTGGAAAGGACATTTAAAGGCCATCTCGTCCCATGCCCTGCAGTGAGCAGGGACACCTTTAACTAGGTCAGGCTGCTCAGAGCACGAGCTCGAATGTCTGCAGGGTTGATGTCCACCTCTCTGGGCAACCTGTGCCAGGGTTTCAAAGCCTACTATTTTAAAGAATGGGATTCTTTTGTCTCGTCTGAATCGACCGTCTTTTAGATTAAAACGAAACCCCCTCGCTCTGGTCACAAAGGGCCCTAGTAAAAATTCTGTCCCATCAGTTTTACCCTGAAGGTACTGAAAGGCAGCAATCAGGTCTCCCTGGAGTCTTCTCTCTTCCACTCAGAACAGCCCCAGCTCTCCCAGCCTATCTCCAAAGCAGAAGGGCTCCAGCCCTCACAGCATTTTGTCCCTTTTCTGGACTAGACCCAACAGAACCATGTCCTTCATGTGTTGGGGACCAGAGCTGGATGCAGTACTCTTGTCATAGTAGAGATGGAGACAATGCAAAGCAACACACTCCATTTCCAGAAGGCTTCAAAGCCTGTTTTTATTCTAGCATGCATGCTTTTTCTACATTCTTACAAAGCGTGTAAGTTTACACTTTACTCATTGGTCACAAGAGACAAGCAAAGTACTTATTGAAATAGGCAGTTGCAGGTTTCCCTTATTCATCCTTCTTTCTTGGTTTGTATGTCAACGCCCTTGGTAGAAAATTCTTTTGGGGTAAACATGGACCCTCTTATCAAACTTCTCTCTGGCTCAGCAAAGTTGCTGTAAATTGCGTGAATCTTTTAAATTAGAGGGTTTTGGGAAAGCTGCAAAAGGCAGACCTCAGAGACAGCAAAACTGCAACTAAAGCTAAGCACTAAGATTTGTCAGCAAAAAAATTATGTAAGAAGTAGAAAAGCTAGGACAAATGGAACAATGGTCTGTGTATTAACATGTGGCTAGAATAACTCGCTAAGATACAGAAAAGTATATCTAGAAAGATATTAGGAAGTTCTAAGCTTACTAATGGAGCTCTGGACATTGGGTTTTAGGGCTTAAAATACAAGTAGGTATTGTATTGTATTGGAAAGAAGCAAGCATTTTTTTTAAGCAAAGGTACGTGTGCTTATAGTGGTTGGATAAATCTATTGTCAGTATGCTTTTGCTTTGTATGACTGGTCAAAATCTTTTAAAGTATGTTGTAACATTAAGTTCTTTGTCTGCTGCTGGGGATGTGAGCTGCTGGCATCTACTCATTGTCACAACCATGTAATGAGACTGATGCTAGAAAAGAAACAGCTCGAGATGTGTTCCTCAGCAGCCCTGTTCCATTCCTGATTTGTGCATAGACCCCTGGCCAGCAATATAAAACATCTTCCACAGTACTCCTGGTGGAGACTCACCAGAGCAGAGTGGTGAAAACACCTCCTTCAACCTGCTGGGCATTTTCCTTTGGATACACATGGCTGGCTCATGTCCAGCCTCTCATCTAGCAGCAGCCCCAAGTCCTTCTTGGCTGGGCTGCTCTCCATCCCTTCATGCCCCAAGCTGTGAGATCAGCTGGGCTGGGACTGTGTCACAGCCCTTGGACAGAGCTGCTGGGCAGGATGAGCTCACTCCCAGAGAAGGCAGAACCCACTCCCCAGGCAACTCCAGCCTGGCCATGAGGTCACAGCAGGCTCTGGGGTCACAGCAGGCTGAGGGCACAGCAGGCTCTGAGGTCACAGAGGTCCCAGAGCCCCGTGGTTGCAGAGCACCACAAGGCCCCAGCAGGCAGTCCTGGAGCACAACTGCTGCGGCAGCAG
Source organism: Lonchura striata (assembly GCF_050655825.1). Lineage (NCBI taxonomy): Eukaryota > Metazoa > Chordata > Aves > Passeriformes > Estrildidae > Lonchura > Lonchura striata. The sequence continues at coordinate 3,525,767 of NC_140734.1, read as the reverse complement.
CGGCGGTGGCAGCAGTGGTGCTGACATTGGGACAGCGGCCTCAGGACAGTGGTGGCAGCGAGAGCGGCGGGACTGGCACAGGGCAAGGCACCATGGCCCTTGCTCTGCGCCTCCTCCTCCTGCTCCTCCTGGCCGTGGCCCTGCCTGCCAGGGCTGCCCAGGCTGCTCCGCTGCAAGCGCGGGGAGCAGGTGAGCCGGCAGCCTGGCTGCCCTTTCCCAGGACAGCGCTCCCTGCTCCCCGGGAAGCGCTGGGGATGGTTTTCCCCTGAGCTTTAGGGAGGGTTTCCTCTGATAGAGGGAGAGAGCCCCCCTGGGCCCTGGGCTGCGCCAGCCACCCCTCCAGGGATGTCGCACAGCGTCTGCAAAGAGGGTGGGCAGTGACCAGGTGCCAGCCCAGAGTTCCCAAATCTCTTTCCAGCTTTGGCTGTGTCCATTGCCACCTGGCTCCCACAGCCTTACTTATCCCCTGTCAGTTCCCAGTTCCCTGAGGCAGAAGGGGATCCCAGCACACCATGGAAATGGGGCTGATCTGTGCTCCCTTCTAGATTGGGATCATGACTTGGGTGATTTGGAAATGCTGGTAAATGACGGCTTCAAGACCTTTCCAGATGCTGAAGGCAAGTTCTCAATGTACCTTTCCTGACAGAATAATCAGTGTCAATCTGGCAAGAGTTCCTTTCTGTCCTAAGTTCCTCTGAAGGTTGATGGATTCAGGAAAATTTGCCCTGCTCCTTTCTCAAGCCCTGAGTTATCCCACAGGATTGCTGTCAGTAGGAGGAAGGAGCATTTAGCTGTCCATCTTCCTCCTGTGTGCAATGCCAGAGTGTCCTTCTGTGTGCTCTGTGCAGCCCCAGAGAAGAGCAGAGAGGGAAGGGGCCGGGCCCAGGGCTGTGCCCCGGGGCTGAGCCTTGGGTGCAGCCTGAGGATCTCCTGCAGTACCACAGGAGCTGTTCTGTCCTGCCTTTCTTTGCAGCTGAACTTGGTGAAGGTGGTGCAGCTTCCCAACCCATCCCCATTACTGAGCCTCTGGGAGATGGTGAGGGTAGGTCAAGGCCTTTCCCCCTGCGAGAGCTGCCAGCTCAGAGCCCAAAGCTCGGCCAGGGGGGCATCGCTGCAGGTGCCAGGACAGAACCATGCACATGTGTGCCATGGCCCTGGGACATCCCCTCACTGCTCCTGGGGCTCAGTGCTGCCTGTGCAGATCTGCAGCGATGACAGAAGCTCCTGTGGCTGTTGAGTTACAGGTGTGGCTGCAGGGAGGACTTCTCCAGCTCCTTTTATGGATACTGCCCGCAAGCCCAGCTCCTATCGCAGGGGTGAGTAGTGTGTCTCTGCTGACTCCACAGGCTGAGCACTGGTTTTGTGGCATCCACTGAGAAATGGAAATGTTTTGCTCTAAGGTCCTCCAACAGGGAACATAAAAGCTCCAGGATACAAGAAGCACCATGAGCCATCTGAAAACATGAGGCAAATGCTGAAGGAAATGGAACAGGCAGGACAAGGTGGGTGATTTCTCTCAGGCTTCCCCTGGGACTCAGCAGCCAGGGGCGTTCCCTGCACATCTGGACAGGCTGTGCCCGACACAGCTGGAAAAGATTCATGGCAGCCTCGCTGCCCTGCTGCTGCTCTCATGGCCTGCAGGGCTGTTTCCCAGCCTGGGCTGGCTGCAGCTTCTCTCCAGCCTCTGCAGGAAGGCATTTGCCACCAGCTGACAGGGAGCCCAAACTGCAGCACGGGCCTGACATGCCCTGCAATTTCCCATTCTCTGGGTTGATCAGAAAGGGCACCTGTTTGGAGAGCAGAGAGCCGTGGCCACCCAAATAGTTTTTAGAGATTTCCTAATTCTTAACCATTACTTTGACATTCACTGCCTCCTGAAGATGCCACCTTCCTACTGGGGAACAGCCCCACCTGATCCAGCTGTCCCTTTTCCTTCCTCTAGAAATGGAAGGAGAGGCTGTGCTGAAGGCTGAGTTTCCCAGAGGAAGCAGTGGCTCACTGGCAGCCTCTGCTGCAGGAAGGGAGGTGCTGCCAGGCACAGTCACAGGAGGTAATTGCTGTGCCTCTGGGCCTGAGCCCTGCTGAGCCTTGAGCTGCCCTCTCTGCTACTTGGCAGAGCGGGCACAGCCCGGACAAGGCTGGCACAGCCCAGAGGAATTGTTATGCTCAGGGCACTCGGGTACCGAGCAGTCCTGCTGGGGTCCCTCCATGGGAGACACATCCCGAAACCTGGGAGGGACTGCACGGGGTGCCCATGGTGGGGAAAGGGCAGAGGGGGAGAGGAAGGCCTGGCTATGAGCCCTTGGGCTGGAGGAGCAGTTGCAACAGAGGGAGGGAGAGAGGGAGTGCAGGAGGGAAGGAATGGTTCTGGCACTACATGCTGCACTTATCCCCAGGACTTTAGGGATGTTTCCCTCTGTGGGAGGGAGAGGGCCCCATGGCCCTTGGGGTACTCATGCCACCCCTCCCAGGGATGTTGCACAGGGCCTGAAAAGAGAATGGAGAGTGGCCAGGAGCCAGCCCTGAGTTCCCCAGACCCCTGTGCAGCTTTGGCTGTGTCTTTTCACATCTGGATCCAATGGCCTTACCTGAACCCCTTGCAGTGCCCAGTTCCCACAGGCAGAGAGGGATCCCAGCACATCAGGAACTGGTTCTGGTCTTTGCTCCCTTCTAGATTGGTATCATAAGATGGCTTATATGGAAAATCTGGTGAATGATGGTTTGGAGAATCTAGATCGTGGTGGAGGCAAGTACTCCGTGTGTCTTTCCTAAAAGAATAATCAATGTCATTCTGACAAGAGCTCACTCATGATCCATTTACCTTAACATTATCTCAGGGCTGAAAGATTCTGGAAAACTTGCCCTGCTCCCTTCTAGAGCCCAACACTGATTCCACAGGATCACTGTCAGTGGGAGGAAGGAGCATTTAGCTGCCCATCTTCCATCCATGTACAATGCCAGTGTGTCCTTCTGTGTGCTCTGTGCAGCCCCAGAGAAGAGCAGAGAGGGAAGGCGCCAGGCCCAGGGCTGTGCCCCGGGGCTGAGCCTTTCACAGCTCCTTTGCCGGCCCCAGGGAGCCTGAGCTGCTCCTGCTGCTGCTGCCAAGCCCTGGCCTCCACTGGGGCTGGGTTTAGAGCTGCTGGCAGCTCCAGGGAGTCCTTTCTCCCCCGACTGCCCCGCAAGGAGCTCCTTCCTTCCCAGTGTGGGCCCACCGCAGGCTCGTGGTCCCCCTGCCCCTGCTCCTGAGTGGAAGGCAGAGCTGAGGGAATTCCTTGGAGGGCACCAATCACCCAGGGCCACTCACTGCCACTCCAACCTGAGGGAGACCTGCCACACCTTTCTGTTAAGGTCCTCCTAGAGAGAAGAACCAAGGCGACGGAGACAGGAAATCCCTGGAGGCTGCCAAACATCTGGACCAAATGCTGAGTGATCTGGAGAGACAGCGTGGTGGGTGCATTTCCCTCCCCCTTCCCCTGGGACTCAGCAGCCAGGGGTGTTCCCTGCACATCTGGACAGGCTGTGCCTGGCACAGTGGGAAGGGATCCATGGCAGCCTCGCTGCCCTGCTGCTGCTCTCATGGCCTGCAGGGCTGTTTCCCAGCCTGGGCTGGCTGCAGCTTCTCCCCAGCCTCTGCAGGAAGGCATTTGGCACCAGCTGACAGGGAGCCCATACTGCACCATGGCCCATGCACACCCTGACATCCCCTGCAATTTCCTGGTCTCCAGGCAGATCAGGAGGGGTGGTGTTTTGGAGAAGGGAAGGTTCTTTCTAATCCCAAAAGTTCATCTGATTTCCTGATCATTCTCCATGACTTTGACCAGTATTGGGTCATGAAGATGGCACCTCCCCGATGGGGAACAGTCCCATCTCATCCAGCTGTGCCTTTTCTTTCTCAAGCGATGAACCAAAAGTCTGTACAGAAGGTGGCTGTTCCAGAAAGAAGCAGTGGCCTAGTGCCAGCCTTTACTGCAGGAGGGCAGGCAGTTCCAGGCACTGGCACAGGAGGTAATTGCTCCAGTGTGTCCTGACAGGGCCTGACTCTGTCCCCTGGGGCTGGGGGAGCTGTCACAGGGCAGGGAGGGCCAGGGCTGGCAGGGGCTGCTCAGGGATGGGTTTGGCCCCTGTCCCTCCAAGCAGCGACGGCCCAAGCAGCTGCGCTGGCCCCGGGCTCTCCTGCCGGGCTGCTGGGCTTTGTTGGGTGGCACAGCCTGTGCCAAGGGGCGGCAAGGTGCCTGCAGGCCCCAGCTCTGGGCAAACAGAGAACGTCCTGGCCGTATCCACCGTGCTGCCAGCTCAGCAGTGCAGCACAGCGCGGGCTCACGCTCCCCATTGCTCCCACAGAAATGCTTGGCAAGACCAGTACAGATGCTCTGAATCCACCGAGCACGCCAAGAGTTTTCTGCCCCCCGGATGTGCGCAGGTCCTGCATGATAGGCACGGTGGTGACACTGTTCACTGTGCCACTTTCTGTGGTCCTGTGCTATGTCGGGTTCCGCTGGTGGAAGGAACAGAAACCGTAGGTTGTTGTGGATTCCTACCCTCCAGTATCTTCAAAGGCTGCTGACAGGGAAGATTCCCAGTCATGCTGCAGTGGAGTTGTGGCCAGTCCATGGCTGTCCAAAGAACTCTGCTGAGGGTTCTGCTGCTGCCCAGTGCTTTCCTTGGCCTCTTCATTGCTGGGCCTTGTCCTGGGGGGCCGCTGGGGCTGCAGCCAGTGCTGGCTCCCCCTGAGGCTGCCTGGCCAGGAGCAGCCCCAGGGGCACAGGGCAGAGGCACAGCAAGGTGGGGAGGAGAAAGAGTGGGGACGAGATGGCCCCTGAAAGGCAGAGGCGCTCTGGGGCCCGCTCCTGGCCAGGGAGCCTGCCCAGAGCCGTCCCCTGCTCGCCGGGGCCTCGAGGGGCAGCTGTCCAGCTGGGCCAAGGTGTGCCAGCCGCTCCAGCCGTGCTGGGGAGCCTTGCCAGCTCTGGGCCCTGCTGTGCAGGAGGGTCCCTGTGTGCCACTGGCAGCTGGGGCCTCAGCCACTGCTCTCTCCACAGCAGCGCTGCCGCAGCTCCAGCATCCCGGCCGAGAAGGCGTGACTCCCCCTCGCCCCCAGGGAGCCCAGAGAGCGTCGGGTCTGGCAGCTCTCAGACATCGCCTCAGCAGCAGCAGCTGCCCAAGAAAGCAGAGCCCCAGCGCTTCGTGCCTCCCCCACGGCCCCCCAGACCGGTTGTGATGCAGAAGCTTCCCAAGATCCCCCCACCTCCTCCCCTCCCGAGCCCCCCACCCTGGTCCATCTAGGACTGGATGTGGGCCAGCCACGGCAGGGCATGGGCCACCAACAGCTTGGGGCACCTGCTCTCCTTTAAAAATAACACACTTTTACCTATGGACAACAGCAAGAGTCACTTTTCATATTGTTCTGCCTTCAACAGGAAGGGCTGAAGATTCTTCCCTGTTCTGTTTCATCCTTTACCACTTAGATTTTCTGACAGTTGGCTGCTGGCTGCATCTCTTAAAGACTTTATTAGCATTGCATGTTTTACCCCACCTATCAGGGGAAAAAAAATAAAAAAAATTATTCAGTTTAGACTTTGTTTTTAGTGTAGTTGGGCCACTCACATTTTGAGCAATTAATTTTCCATAGTACTTCTTCCCTTTTCCTTACTGTTCATAAAAAGTTCATCTGGACTTAAAAAGCACCAGAATTACTGAGATTTCCCTCAATGCCCAGAGGGGAATCTAGCATAAAATATCCTCCCTGTGTACTGCACAACAAGAAATATTCAGAGGAAAATAGAATGGCAGCTGAGGCTTGTGGAACTCCCAGAATACTGAGCCTGCAGAGGAGGCAAACAGCCCTGGCCTTGGTTGAGGGGACTTCTCCTCACAGATTCCTCTGAGAATGTGGCACTCCAGGAGGGGAAAGCTTTTAAACCTTTGCCTTACCTTCCTCGTGGGCTAAAATGTAAGGCTCTTCCTGAGAAAAAACTGAGCTACAAACAATTCTTCATTCTTCAACAAACCTACTCAGGTTCTGGATTTATCTTAAAAGAGCAAAACCAAATGGGGTCAGAAATTTCTCATCAAAGCCTGTTTGCAGAGAAACCCCACCATAGGAAGGAAAATATTTATTAGCATCAGTTCACTCAAAAGAAACCCAGCCCTGGATTGAGCAGCACTTTAAATGAACTTGAATTCACTTTCCTCACATATCAGCTGGTTTGGTTTGCTCTTTTTTTGTCCTAGAGAGAATATTCAAACTATTTGCTCTTGACAGGACTCCTCAGCTGGTCCCCAAACCTGGCTCCTCATGATGCCTTTCCTGGGCTGTTAATGCAGCCTGTTAGCAGCACCTGGCTTTGCCACCCTGCTCATGGTAGTGGGGCACGGCTGGTGCCACGGTCCCCTCAGGTGCCACGGTCCCTCAGGTGCCACGGTCCCCTCTGGTGCCACGGTCCCTCAGGTGCCACAGTCCCCTCTGGTGCCCGTCCTGGTTTGTGGCATGTCTGTGCTGGTGGAGGATCCCTGCTTGTGCTTCTGCCTGTGTTCAACAAGGCCGGTCCTACTTGCCAGCCAAAGAGAGACTAAAGTCACTGCTTTGGGCAGCTCCTTTGAGCGAGTTTAACGCTTACTCATCTCTATGCCAGACCCCCGAAAAGCCACAGAGCAACACATAAAGTCAGATCATAGACAGAGGTGAGCAGGTCTGAGCGAACAGAAGGTTGGCTTTCAAGCACATTGGGTTTTTAATTTAGCGGAAGCACTCACTCGTTCACGAGCCTTACTTGCCCAAGTGGATTGTGCGATGCTGCTGTCTTGCTCACGTTCAAGAGAAAGCAGAGGGGAGAAAGGAGTTAAGAAATGAGAGACGCACCTGGGGCGCAGGCTCGGCAGCCAGACGGAGCAGGGCGGCACCGGGCCGCTTTGCCGGAATCCCTTTTGGTGCCGGACAAAGGCGGACGCTGCTCGGCGAGCGGCGCTGGAGCGGCGGCGGCCCCGCCCCGCCCGTCCCGCCCCGCCGCGGGCCGGGGCCGAGCGCTCGGCCGGGCGGGCGCTCGGGATGCTCGGGCAGCGCCGCGGGCCGGGCGGGCGCGATGGAGCCGCCGGAGGGCTGGGACCCCTACGGGCGGCCGGCCCGGCGCACGCAGTGGCTGGTCAGCGCCCTCGCCTCCCACTACGGGCTGGAGCGCGGCGTGGAGAATGAGATCGCCGTGCTGGCCACCGGCCTGGACCGCTACCTGCAGGAGATCTTGCAGCGCCTGGGCCGCACCGGGGCGGGCCGCATCCCCGGCGAGGACTGCCGCACGCTGTGCCGGGTGCTGGGGCTGGAGGAGGCGGCGGAGCCCGAGGAGTGTGCGGGGCTGTGGGACGGGCTCTCGGCCGAGCTCACCTTCCGCCAGTTCCACGCGCGGCTCTGCGGCCACTTCAGCCCTTGTTCTTGTTGGTGATTTCAACCTGGTGGACATCTGCTGGGAAGACAATGCAGCTAAAAAGAGGCAGTCCAGGAAATTTTTAGGGTTGGTGGAGGACAATTTTTTGTCGCAGCTGGTGAGTGAGCCCACCAGGGGAGGGACTGTGTTAGATCTGATGTTTTCAAATAGAGATTGGCTGGTGAGAGATGTGGTGGTTGGAGGCCGCTTGGGGAACAGTGATCACAAAATTATAAAATTCTCAATATTTGGTAAAGTCAGGAGGAATACTAATAAGACTTTTACATTGGAATTCCAGAGGGCAGACTTTGGTCTATTTAGGAGAATTATTCAGAGAGTTGCTTGGGAAGCATCCCTTAAAAACAGAGGAGTTCAGGAAATGTGGGCATGTTTCCAAATAGAGATCTCAAGGGCACAGGAACAGACTGTCCCTGAGTGCCAAAAGATGACTCAACGAGGCAAACGTCTAGCCTGGATGGTGAAGGTGGTTTTGGAGGAACTCAGGAATAAAAAGTGGATGTATCATCTTTGGAAGGAGGATCAGGTCTCTCAGGAAGTGTTTAATGGGTCTGCTAAGGCATGTAGTGTGAGATGATTATTCTCCTGCACGGTGTGGGTGGAGGGAGGCAGAGATCTCTGAAGCTTTCTCTTCGGGAGAGAGGTTTATTGGGGATCCGGGAATGCCCGAGCCTCGTGCTCTCAGGCGTAGCACGTGGCCGGGCTTAGGAGGACGGGGGAGGGGAGAGACAAAAGGAGAAGGGTTCAGGAGAGGGGAAGCCCCAGGAGGGGAAGAGGGGAGGAAGTCCAAGAGAGGGAGGAAGTCCAAAAGCCGGGGAGAAAGTCCAAGAGACCGCATGGCCCCTCGGAGCCCCCTTATCAGGGGCTCCCAGGTGGGCTGGGACAAGGCATGGGCCAATGGGGTTACAGACTCTGATGTTTTAGGGGCAGGTACAGAGGTGCGGGATGAGCCACAATCTTTTGGGGGGTGGGATGGAACAGTCCATTTCACTCCAGGATTCATCCAAAGGCAGAAGTGACATTCGGCTAGCTAAGAAAACAATCATATCTATCTATCCTCTGCAACAATGTAGGAAAGAAATTAGGGAAGCGGAAGCTCAGTTTGAACTTAAAATGGCAACTTCAGTAAAGGCTAATAAAAATTGTTTTTATTAATATATTAATGGTAGAAAGAAGGGTAAGGTCAACCTTTGTTCTTTATTAGATGTGGAAGGGAATTTAATAACTGCAGATGGAGAGAAGGAAGAGGTGCTTAATGCCATCTTTGCCTCAGTCTTTAGTGAGAAGACAATTTGCCTTCAGGACAATTGTCCTCCTGGGCTGGTAGATGGTGTCAGGGAGCAGAGTGGGCCACTTATCCAGGGGGAGGCAATCAGAGAACTGCTGAGCTGCTTGGATGTTCATAAATCCATGGGACCAGATGGGATCCACCCCAGGGTGATGAGGGAGCTGGCAGATGAGCTTGCCAAGCTGCTCTCCATCATTTTCCAGCAGTCCTGGCTCACTGGGGAGGTTCCAGATGACTGGAAGCTGCCCAATGTGACGCTCATTCACAGCAAGGGTGGGAAAGAGGATCCTGGTAATTACAGGCCAGTCAGCCTGACCTCAGTATCCAGTAAGGTCATGGAGTAGTTTACACTGAGTGTCACCACACAGCACTTACAGGATGGCCAGGGTGTCAGACCCAGCCAGCAGGGGTTTAAGGAGGGGTAGGTTGTGTTTGACCAACCTGGTCTCCTTTCATGACCAGGTGACCCTCCTGGTGGATGCAGGACAGGCTGTGGATGTGTCTATTTGGACTCCAGCAAGGCCTTTGGCACTGTCTCCCACAGCACACTCCTGGAAAAGCTGCAGCCCACAGCTGGGACAGGAGCACTCTGTACTGGGCTCAGAACTGGCTGCATGGCCGGCCCAGAGAGTGGTGGTGAGCGGTGCTGCATCCAGCTGGGGACAGTCACCAGTGGTGTCCCTCAGGGCTCTGTGCTGGGCCAGCTCTGTTCAATGTTTTTATTGACCACATGGATGAGGGGATTGAGCCTTTCATTAGTAAATCTGCAGATGACACTAAGCTGGGAGCGTGTGTCCATCTGTTGGAAGGTAGGAGGGCTCTGCAGGGAGGCCTGGAAGGGTTGGAGGGATGGGCAGAGTCCAATAAGATGAAGCTTAGTGAATCCAAGTGCCCATCCCTGCATTTTGACCACAAACACCCCCTGCAACATTACAGGCTGGGGATGGTGTGGCTGGTCAGTGCCCAGGCAGAAAGGGACCTGGGGGCACTGGTGTAAAGCCCAGTTGAACATGGGCCAGCAGTGTGCCCTGGTGGCCCAGAAGGCCAATGGCTCCTGGCCTGGATCAGGAATGGTTTGGCCAGCAGGAGCAGGGCAGTGATTCTTCCCCTGTGCTCGGCACTGGTTGGGCAGCACCTCAAGTGCTGTGTCCAGTTCTGGGCCACCCAGTTTGGGAAGGTCATGGAGGACCTGGAGCGTGTCCAGAGAAGGGCAGCAAGGCTGGTGATGTGCTTGGAACACAAGTCCTGTGAGGAACAACAACTGAGGGAGCTGGGGTTGTTTAGCCCAGAGGAGGCTCAGAGGTGACCTTATCACCCTCTACACTCCCTGAAAGGTGGTTGCAGTCAGGTGGGGGTTGGTCTCTTTCTCCTCACAGCAGCTGTCAGAACCAGAGGACACAGTCTTATGCTGCACCAAGGGAAATTTCGATTGGATATTAGGAAAAATGTTTTTTATGGAAAGGGTGATAAAGTACTGGAATTGTCTGTCCAGGGAGGTGGTGGAGTCAGCATCCTTGGATATGTTTAAAAAAAGACTGGATGTGGCACTCTGTGCCATGGTTTAGCTGAGGTGGTGTTAGGGCATGGGTTGGACTTGATGACCTTAAAGGTCTCTTCCAACCCAGTAATTCTGGTTTCTGTGATTATGTGACATCACAGACCAGGGCTGTGACATCACAGGATGCCTATATGACATCACAGAGCAAGCTGTGAGGTCAGAGAGTGTGCTGTGACATTATAGGGTGGCTGTGTTACATCACTGAAGGTGTTGTGACATGACAGGATGGGTCTGTGAGGCCACAGAGGTGCTGTGTGACATGATAAGTGGGTTTTGCCATCACAGAGCAGGCTGTGACATCACAGAGGAGGTTGGACATCACAGAAGAGGTTCTGATGTCACAAAGCTGTCTATGACATTTCAGGCTGGCTGTGTGTCATCACAGAATGGGCTGTGAAGCTACATAGAAGACTCTGCCATCATAGAGAAGGGCTCTGTGACATCACAGGGCAGCTGTGTGATGTCACAGAGAAGGCTGAGACAATAGAGAGTGGGTTGTGCCATCACAGAGCTGACTGTGAAATCACAGAGCAGGCTGTGACATTAAAGGGTGACTGTGACATCCCAGGTTGGGCTGTGACATCACAGGGCAGATTTTGTGATATCACAGAGCAGACTGGAACCTCAAAGAGCAGGCTGTGACATCACAGAGCAGCTGTATGAAATCCCAGGTGGCCTGTTACATCTCAGAGTGGGCTGTGTGACATCACCGGGGCTGTCTGATGTCCATGGGGAGGTCACTCTGCTTCAGTTTCCCCTCCCAGTTTCCCCCAGAGAAGTCCAACATTGCTCATGCACAGGGGGGTCCCCTGTCCCCCCGGGTCCCCCTGACCCCGTCGCCGCAGCCTCCCCCAGAGGATGTTCCACGAGATCGACCCCAGAGCCCGACACAGGGACGAGGGCTGGGGCTGTGGGGGGTGGGACGGGGGGACAGGGACCCCCTGGCAGTGTCCCTGTGTCCCCCAGAGCCAGAGCCTGGGCCACGGCTCCTTCACCCTGTTACCAACGAGGGCTTGAGAGCACTGAAAAGTCCCCGGCAAGAGAGCAACAAAAACCAGATTTAATATTAAGCGACAGCACCACAAAGTTCCTTGGCAAGAGTCACTCTGCTCCTGACTGGACACTTCACACTTCAGACACAACTAGGAAACAAATCAACCACAAATCCAAATAAAATCCAGGCAATCATACCAGAAATTATCAGAGAACTGTCCCTATGTGTGGCAGAGGAACACACAGGACAGTCAGGGCAAGGATAAAAGGAATATGGCCCAAAAGCTGAACAGAGCTCAAATTTAACAAGACTTAAAAGCCAGGGAGCCTCAGGAAAACGGGAAGCTGGACAAGACAAACACAGATCTGAACCAATGTGGTTAATCAAACGTTCTCCCTTTATTCAAGATAAGATGGTAGTTTATATAAGCTTCTACATAGTTTACAGTTACAAAGACACTCTGACTGGCACACTAATATTGTTTACCTTCTCCTTAAGGTGGTCAAAATTTTCACACTGCAGCTCTACTCTAATTCATGCTTGGATAGCTCATTACTTTGTAGTTACCTTAACATAATTTCTATCTGCGCCCCGACTGAATTCTCACTTCATCAAAGGCTTCGAGGCCCCATCAAGGCCGCTTATCAGGCCTAGTCTGACTGGGTAGCTCAAATCTCATTCCAAACAGAAATCATGACCTCTGTCTCTCAGAAATTCTGCAACAGGACTTAACTAATACCTTAACCTTAACTTCTACCTTCAACTTCAAAATTTAGCAAAAGAACAGAGATTAACAGCATTTAACCTAATTTACAACCTATGACTTTTCAATTTAACATAGGAATATCATTTAACAGTATTTATCTCAGCTTATAACTTATAGCAAAAGAACAACTCTTAGCAGCATTTAACTTAGCTTAGGCTGCATCACTTGACCTCACTTACAGGCCTGACAGGCTCAGCTATCCAGGGCACTCAGAGCCCTCAGAGAGCAGCATTTCTGCCACATTCCCCAGCACAGGCACTCCTGTGTGCACACAGACGCAGAGAGTCAGTGCAAGGCACCTGTGAGAAATTCCCCTGAGGGCAGGGAAATGCTCCCTGAGGATGCTTTGGCATCTCCCCAGCAGGGAAGGGTTGAGCCTGGAGGAGTGGGGGGATCGGCCCAGGCTCCCTCGTTGTTTCAGGATCCCCGAATTCAGCAAACGGGAGAGTTCCCGGCTCAGAGAGGCCCCACTCAGAGGGAGTCGCTGGCCCAGGAGAGCTCCAAGGGCTCCTTTTGGAGCGCTGTTTGTAGGGCCCCAAGAGAGGGGCTGCAGTCCCAGCCATGTTTCATCCTGGCCGCACTTGGCATCAGCAGCTTTCTTTGGCAGGGTGAGAACAGGGATGTTGTGCCACTGAGGGGACACAAACAGTTCCCAGGGCTGCTCCTAAAGTAACCAGGAGCTGGCTGGGCAGCAGCAGTGCCTGGAGCAGACAGTGTTTGTGATGAGCTCCAGAGGAGCTGAGCCCAGGGGCTGCTGGCCAAGGCCGAGGCCCAGTGAGCATTTCTCAGCTGGCAGGGCGGCCTGAGAAGTGGAGGAGGGAATGCACCAACACAGGAACCTTGGAACCAAGGGGCCATTGTGACACTGTGGGGCCTGTGAGACCAAGGGGCCATTGTGACACTGTGAGGCACCATGGAACAATGGACACCATTGTGACACTTGGGGGACACATTGGATCATGGAGACCATTGGGATACTATGATGCTCAATGGAATCAGCAAAGCATTGTGACACTGTGAGGCCTCATGGAACCAGTGAGACCATTGTGACCCTGGGGTCCCCACAGAACCAAGAGGACCATTGTGACACTGTGGGGGCCTTGTGTCATCAGTGGTCCATTGTGACACTGTGGAGCCAAAGGAGACCATTGTGACACTGCAAACCCCCATGGTCCAAAGGTCCATTGTGACATTGTGGGCTTCATGGAACAGAGGACTCATGTGGGGCCTGGGGAACCATGGAAACCATTGGGACACTCCATGACCTCATGGAATCGTTGGAACCATTGTGAAACTAGGAGGTTTCATGGAACCCAGGGGCTATTGTGACACTGTGGGACCCAATTGAACCAAGGGTCCATTGTGATACTGTAGGTCTTCTTGTAATCAAAGAGCAATTCTGACACTGTGGGGCCCCATGCAACCAAAGGAACACAGAACAGGTCTGGCTGGTTTGGCCTCCCGTGGACTGCCTGACTGGTCCAGCTGATCTTGGCATGTTAAAGGTCTCTTCTCCTCTGCTACTGGGGCTCACTGGGACAGGAAACACTGGGGCTCCCTGCTTTCCTTCCAATGGAAAAGAACTGTCCTTCTCCTCCAAGTGCCCATGGCCAGAATTGGGATTTTACGTCCAAATGTCCTTTTATCCAGGATTGTTCCCATAGGAATATTGCCAGAAGAAGTCTGAATGGCAGTGGTTTCATGAGGGACAACTCTCATCTGTCCCCAAAACACTGGGGAAGGCTCCATGCTTTCCTTCCTATAGGAAAGAACTGTCCTGCTTCTCCAGGTGCCCATGACCAAAATTGTGATTCTGTCTCCAAAATTCCCTATATCCAGAGGCTTCCTGCAGACAAAATCTGCCATTCCTGACATGTCTGGCTGACCTTGGCTTTGTGAGGCTCTCATCTGCCTTCCAAACACTGGGGCTCTGTGCTTTCCTTCCTATGGAACAGAACTCTCCTTCTCATCCAGGTGCCCATGTCCAGAATTGGGATTTCACCTCCAACATTGCCTGGTGTGAAAGACTGGAGGAGATTGTTGGCTGGAAACGTTTCATGTGTGGGGGAGGAAGGGGCAGGTCCAGCCTTGCCCTGCCCTGGAGCCCCAGCACTGCCCTGGCCTGGAACCCCAATCCCCCCAGAGCCTCTATCCCAGCCCAGCAGTGTCTGCCAGTCCCTGGCACAGCACAGGCAATGCTCCACAGCCACCTCTGGAGCTCCAGCCCAGGTCCTGAGTGACCAAATGACCCCAAGTCCTCCCTGGGGCTGGGGCAGCAGAACTCAGAGGCACCAGCGGCTCCAGCTGGGAAATGGAGTGTGGGATGGGGCTGTGAAAGCCCTGCCTGGGCTGTGCCAAGCAGGACACACAAGCCCTGACCCTCATCCCCCAAGCAACTCTCTCAAGGAGACATTTAAAAGGAATTGCAATTATTTGTGTACTCTGAGTTAGATTCACTGGAGAAATAGTGCCCCAAAGCTCATTAACACTCAGAATACTTGAACAAGCCAAGCCTCTGGGAATAATTTGATTTAAGTTTTCAAATCTTTTGTGATTAATTAGGCAGGCTTTAGTAGTGTATTCAAAGTGAATGCTTTATTTTTACAAAGACAAAGAAAAGATTTGTTAGGTCCTGTTTCACTTTTTTACTCCTCATAAATGAATATGTGCAATCTCCACTTGACACTGAATCCAAGTACCTCCTCATGCAGTTGGAATAGATATGAAAATCAAGACCCTTGATGGCTGACAATCCATCAGACTCTGTCCCTACCCCCACCCCACCATTTCCCCCATCCAAGCCCTGGCCCTCAGAGCAGCCTTGTGCAAATCTGAGCTCCCTCCAGCCCAGGCTGCACCTGCAGGTTTCAGCTCCTTGGCTCCAACCCCCACCTGCTTTCCTTGGAGTAAGAGCTGCCTGAGACACAGAGGGATGTTCATTTCTTGTCAGCCAACAAAGCCAAGGGAAGGCACAGCTCCATCAAATGCAGAAGTCATTCCTCTGCTGGCTATTAAATCCACTTTGCACAGTAGCCAGTCTCAGAGCAATGGAAAACACTTTCTGTGCCCAGCAAAGATCCCATGGTCCCACCAAACCCTTCCTGACCCGATTCTGCCCAGATTTGCCCTTTGCACACACGAGTCATGTGCTTAAGTCAGGAGCTTCCTCCATGCCCAGAGGGAGGAAAAGAGAGAAAGTGGATGAAGAGCTCTCCTGTGCAGAGCCAAGGTCCAAGTGCCCCTGCAGTGGGAGCCACAACTCATCAGGTTTGTGTCCTTTGGGCTCAGGGATGGTGACACTCAGAGGCACAGAAAGGTTTCTTGCCAACAAACAGGAGTTGAACATTTGAACAATTTAGTAACCATCACAGACTTTCCTTTTTCTTGGAACTGTTTAAACCTGCTCTGGACTGAAAACCCAGAAAAACACCAGCAGCTCACACCTGTGGCCCACTGAGGTCTGGGAAGCTGCATTCCAGTGCCAGAGGGACTGAGAAGAGACCGAGTGAGCCAACTACAACCCACAAAAAGGACTTTCTGAATTGCCATCTCTTCAGAACTCTGAGGGGGTTTATTTCATATTATTCATGCTTGTGAACACTTTACTTGTTAAATAAACTGGTTTTTCCACTTTTCTCCAGGGAAGTCTTCTCCTGAAATAGTAGGGAGAGGGGCTGCTTGAACTTGATTTGTAGATGGACTGCTTTTGGAGGTTTCCTCACAAAATTTGCTCTAAACCAGGACAAACAGCCAAAATTGTGCCACTTCACCAGTGGCACAACTCCCCAGCCCCCCAGGAAAAGAAAGGACATGTAATGTTCTCCAAACATTTGGCCTGCTTTGCTGCAAAAGTCATGCTGCACACACAGTGCAGTGTGGAAAGCCAAGAGAAGCTGCAGCAGGTGGCAAATCTTGGGACAGAAGCTCGACCTTGTTCTCCATGAGAGGTTCTTGTCAAGAGCAGACAGGAGAAGATTCCTGGAGAAGTGGAACAGCTTTGCAGAAGTGCAATGAAAATGAAAGAAAGTATCTAAGATGTTTTCCTCTTTCTTTCTATGCTCCCCTTTTCCATGTTGCACGACTTCTCCATGGCATGAATTCCAAATGGATCTCACCTCTAAGATGGGTCACTTAGCAAGTTAAAAACACTGTAAAATACCATGAGCTACACGCAGTTTTCCTTCCCCTGTTTTTACTGGAAAGCAACGCTGGAGACATAAGTGCAGTGCTTGGGTCAGGTAGGAATCCTACAGCAAGGGAATGTGCCCCAAGGGTGTTTGAGCCTCAGCAAGGACAATGCACAGCAGCGACACAGCAGAGGGGATTCCTCTGCCAGTGTGCAGGAGTCAGGACTCTGGATCTGGGCTCCACACTGCAAAGTTCCCGTGTCTGGACAGACGAAGGGGCTGTCCCCGGGGCGCGCGGGGCTCGGCCGTGGGGCTCGTGGGGCGAGCGGGGAACGGACACGCGGACAAACGGCCTCGGTGCTTCAGTTGCAGAGGCAGCAGCGGCGGCGGCGGCAGCAGCGGCAGCAGCAAAAGCAGTTTTTCTCTTCTTTCTCTTTCTCTTCTCCCTCCCCCGCTCTCGGACACCTTCCCCTCGGTGTCCTTCCCCGGTGTCCCTCTCCTCTCCCCGCCTCCTTCTCCCCATGCCGGGCCGGGCCATGCCCCCGGCCCGCCCCCGGCCCCGGGCGGGGCTGCCCCGTCCCCGGCCCCGCCCGCCCCGCCGCGGTCTCGCCTCCGCCCGGCTCTGGCCGTGCTGGCGGTGGCGCTGCCGGGCGGGCATCAGTGCCTGGGGCTGGGCCGGCATCGCCGCCCTTTGGCTCCGCCTGGCCCGAGCCCGGCCCCGGCCCCGCCGCAGGGTCCGGCCCCGGCGCCGGCGCCTCCCGGGCCCCGCGGAGGACACACGCGGCACGGCCGCTCCCGCCGCCCCCGCTGCGGCTTCCCCGGCCCGAGCTCCGCCGCTCGGCAGCGCGGCCGCCGGCCCCGAGCCTCCCGTGTCCCGTTGCCGAGACCGAAGGCCTGGGGATGGCCGGCCCGAGGCGCTCGGGGGGCGCTCGGGGGCCGCTCCTGGCCCCGGGCCGAGCGCTGACAGCCGCGTCCCGCCCGCAGGGAAGGCGCAGGAGGCCCTGCAGGAGCGGTACCGAGTGGGTTCGCTGCTGGGGCGCGGCGGCTTCGGCAGAGTGTTCGCAGCCACGCGGCTCTCGGACGGCGCCCCGGTGAGCGGCGGGGCCGGCGGCGGGCATGGAGGAGGAGGAGGAGGATAGGGAAGGAAGAGAAGGAGGAGGAAGGAGGAGGCGGAGGAGAAGGAAGCAGGAGGATGGGGCTCGGCAGGGCGGGCGGCGAGCTCAGCCCGCTGCTGCCTTTGGCTTGCAGGTGGCCATCAAAAGGGTGCCACGGAACCGCGTCCGGCGCTGGGGCGAGCTGGTGAGTGAGCGGGGCCAGCGGGAACAGCCGGGCCGTGCCGGGCGGGGCTGAGGCGAGGCCCGGCATGGGGGAAGCCACCAGGACGCCTCGATGGGGAGCGGGCGTGGGGCCAGCGCAGGGCGCAGAGCATCCCGGGCTGGCTGAGGGGTTCCCCTGCCCTGGCACGACATCAGTCCCACTGGTGGCACCGTGGTCCTCCCGCAGCCCGACGGCACCAGCGCACCCCTGGAGATCGTCCTGCTGGACAAGGTGTCCACCGGCTTCCCTGGTGTGGTCCAGCTGCTGGAGTGGCTTGAGCTCCCCAACAGCATCGTGATGGTGCTGGAGCGACCGGAGCGGTCTCAGGACCTCCTGCATTTCATTCGGGCACGGAGGTTCCTGTGTGAAGAGGTGGCACGGGAGCTGTTCCGCCAGGTGCTGGAGGCCGTGCGGCACTGCACCAGCCGCGGGGTCCTGCACCGTGACATCAAACCAGAGAACATCCTGGTTGACCTGGCCACTGGCCAGGCAAAATTGATCGACTTTGGCTGTGGCACCTACCTGCAGGACACAGCCTACACTGACTTTGCAGGTGAGCCCGGGCAGGGGTGTGCTCTCGGTCCCACCATCTCATGGCCCAACATCTCACTGGCCAAGCTGGTGTGGCAGCGAGGATTCTCCCTTTTGCTGCCAGTCAGGGTACTGAGTCTTTACCTGAGCTGCTTTTGAGCGGGGCTGGGTGGGGAGGCATCTTCCAGCCCTGCTGGCGGCCTTTGCCCACCACTCTGCCTGGGGCTGGGGTTGGAGCAGCAGCAGGCAGCCTGACAAAAGCACCCATGGGTGGGGGTAGCAGAGGAGGGGGCCAGGACCAGTGCACCAGTCACTTTGGTGTGCAGGCGAGAGGAAGGGCTTGGACTGCTCCACTCACCTTGTTTTCATAATATTTTATGAAAACATAAAATATTGGCTTCATAATATTTTTGGGGCACGGCAGGCAGGGAGGATAAGGACCTGTTTTTTCCCCCAGCCCTGAATGGGTTTTTTCTTTACATGTCATGGTCAGGCCTTGCTGGGGCTTCTGCTGCCCTCTTCCAACACCAGTGGCTTCTTGTCCAGCCCTGAGTTTGTACACAATCCCAGGTGCTGGCGAGAGTGCAGCAGTCACTCCGTGTGTCACTGGGGCAGCCCCTGCACGCCCAGGGATGCTGGGGCCAGGCTCTGGAAGCAGCAGCATCCCCCTGATGAACTCCATCTGTATTCCACAGGAACACTGTCATACAGCCCCCCGGAATGGACCCGCTTGGGCTGGTACCATGGCGAGGCAGCAACAATCTGGTCCCTGGGCATCCTGCTGCACCAGATGGTCTGTGGGCAGCACCCTTTCAGGAGGGGCCGGAAGATCAGCTGGGACCATCAGCTCTCGCTGCCACAGCGGCTCTCTCCAGGTGGATCCTCATCTCTGGCCACGGGGGAATACCAGTGCTGGGAGACAGCAGCGGGCTCGTGAGCATCTCGCTCTGGCAGCTGCTGAGGAGGTGGCACATGTCCTGCTCTCCTGCTCTCCTCCACAACAGGGAATTGATGGGAAAGTTTAGGCCCAGCTGGGAGCACAAAAGCAGCATGGCCTGGGCATGGGAAGAGTGGGGCAAAGCAGACAGGAGCCTTCTCTAGCTGACTGGTGGTTTTGGTTTCTGGTTTCTCTGCCCAGAGTGCCAAGAACTTATCAGGTGGTGTTTATCCATGCACTTCTTGGACAGACCTTCCTTAGAAGACCTGTTCTATGAACCATGGATACAGGATATTCACCTGCCATAGAAGAAGGGAGAGAGCCTCATGCACACTTTGCTGCAGGGCCCTGGTAAGTTACAGCTCCACACATGCCCTGGCAATCAGAAGCAAGGAAACCCAGACTTTTTTCCTTGCCTATATCAATGCACTGGGGTTGTTTGGTGGGAACATGCAGCCCTTGTGCTGGAGCTGAGCTGCTCTGCCCAGCACTGGTGGCTGCCATCCAAGGTGGTTTTGCTTGTCCCAGTTGCCTGACAGCTGGGGCCCTGGGCAGAGCCCTGACAGCCTGGTCTGACCCCCAGGGAAGGAGAAGGAGCCCCTGGAGAAGCTGTACCAGGTGGGGCTGCTGGAGACGGCGAGGACGACATCAAGGATGATAACCTCTTCCTCAATTTGGACACTGGCAGCTGAAGATGATGGACTTCTGGCACCTTCTCCAAAGCCAGGCTCCACAGCGAATTTGCAGATGAGTCCACAGCCGGGGAAATGCTCCCAGATTTGGGCATTGCTCAGACTGGCTGGGAACAAAAGGTTCTCCTTGTTCTGGGGCAGATGCAACTTCAGTCGGCTGCCCAGCTGCTTTTTGGCAGGGCTGGGGGCATGGGTTGGGGTGGATACAAAATGGGAGTTTGCTCCTGGCCCTGCTAACAGCCCCCACCACCCAGCATGGCCTGGGCTGAGGCTGGGGCTGGGGCTGGGGCAGCCAGCCCAACACAAACAAACCCCCATGGTGGGAGCAGAGGTGGGACTCCAGAACCTGTGAAGGGGCTGCTTTGCTTTGCAGGCAAGGAATGGCTTGGCCTGCTCCACTGCCCTTGTTTGCTTTGTGATCACTGTTATTTTGGGGGGTAGTTCAGGAGGGAAGAGAGAAAGTGTGGGCTTCTCTCCCCCATGGGTGGGATTTTCCCTAGCATGTGGGGGTTGGGCCTTCCTCAGACCCCTGACAGAGATAAGAGTTGTTTTCTTGTTTCCCCATGTCTCTAATCACTTTTCAACAGTTTGTTGTTTGTTTTTCTTGAGGAAGCGTTCAATGTAAGGTCCAGTCGGGATTGGGAAGCGCTTGGGAGCAGCTGCAGCGTGGATGGGCCGTGCCCTTGGAGAAGGCTGAGGACATCATTTGGGACCAGCTTTTCTCCCAGCAGAGGATGGCATGAGGTGAGCCCCCGTCTGCTTGGCATGGTGGGATCAGAGCTTTTGGGAGATGGCAACAAGCACAAGGAGTCTCCTGCTCTGGGCAGCTGCTGAGGGCTGGATGTGCTGTGGCTGGCTGCAGGCTGGGAATGTCCTGCCCTCCTGCTCTGCTCCCAAAGGCAGCAGTGATGGGCAGCTCTGGGCATGGCTCTAGGCACAGCCAGCATGGCCTGGGCTCTGTGGGCAGTTGGGACAAGGGGACAGGAGCCTTCAGCTGATGGGTGGTTTCTGGTTTCTCTCCTTGCAGCCGGGCTCTGCGGGTGCTGAGGCTGCTCTGGGCTCTGCCAGGGCTCTGCTGGGCACTGCCCTGGGCACAGCTGGGCTGGCTCTGCCCTCACATTGCTCTGACAGCTTTGCATCAGACAAGCCCGTTTGAGCACAGTGCCTGAGCTTTCTGCTTTGGCAGGTGAGTGAGACTCTCCTGCAGGCCAGGAGATTGCAGCTGGGGACACACATCCAGTTGGCAAGGACCCAGACTCTCCACAGTCCCAGCTGAACCCCTGAATCTCTGCAGGAATGCCTGGATCTCCACTATTCATTCTTCATTGCTTTTTGGCTGGAATTGTGCAGTTGCACTTTCTTCCTCCTCTAGAAGTGCCATGAGTGGCCAAAGCTGGCAAGTGAGCCGTGTTCCTGAGGCAGTGCAGTCTGGAGCTGATGGATGGAGAGTTGCCCTTCCCACTTCCAAACCAGAGCAAAAGGCCGTAAGTGGGATTTTTCATCCATAAGAAACCCCTCAAAATTTCAGAGGGAATGTGCAGCTCATTCCCAGAGTGAGAAGGAAGGTCATCTTCTAAATGATTTGGGGTTTGACAGAGTTTAGATTCCCAGTCCTGTCTGGAGCTGGAAGGGCCCCAATCAATTTCCTATTGCTTTGACCACAATTTAAAATAACAATGTTGGAAACAAGCCCCAAAAACTTTAAAAAAGGCTGCTGAGGTCAGTAAGATGGATCCATGCCATCACACATTTACAATGTAAATAACTGAGTTCTCTTTTTAAAAAGATCATTTACCTCCTAATGCAAAGTTACAGAAGATGTTTCACTAACACTTGGATTTTATTTGTATCTTTTACAATTCATCTAATTGGTTTTTTTTTTCTTTTTCCTTTTTTTTTTCTCTAAATAGAGGTCCTGGCCCTCTTCCAGCCAAAGGGGAAAGGGCCCCACCAAGCCTTGTTACCCACAGATAACATGGTAAAGCTGAACACTAAAGGACCTTGTGGGCATTATTCTGGAATTAAAAAGGTGCCAGCTCCATGGACAACAGAATTATTGTTCCTAACTTGAATGAGATTGAGGAAAAAGAATGAAGAATTGTGTCACTAAAGTACTACTGATGTCTGTAATTTGTACCTTGATAGTCAGCCAGAACCTTTGTTTGCCAAAACACTACAGAGTTTCACCAAGGGATCAGTCATCAAAAATGTTTTGAAAATGTAAAGACCAAGGTAGCCAAAGCACTCAGTGTCACTAATTGCTGGGTATGTTCTCAGCTGAAGCTGGGAGGAATGGGGTTCCCTTGGAGGGCTCACCCTGTGGGGTGGCCAGAACTCTGTCAATGGGCTCTGCCTCGTAACGGAGTCAGTGAAGGGACAGTTACAGAAAACTCTGCTGTGGGACACAGGAATACAATGATCAGTGAGACAGGATTCACTCAGATTTCCCGTCAGGAGAAACCCAACCCTGTTATAGTTATAGAGGCTACAGTGTCAGAAGATTTCTGTGCTTTACCATCACTGCCAGTGTCAGTAGAACTTGGGGTGCTGCAGCTGGTCAGTGTCAGTGTCACACCACTCCCAGCTGCAGGGCCACCATTTAGGCTCCTTCAGCAACAAGCACAGAGAAGACTTAGGGCCCAGAGAACATTTTCCACCCAAAGAGTGCCTTGGGTTTCAGAAAGCAAAAGATTCTGGTTCACCCTGCGCCCCATGTGCGCTGCCCTGTCCTGTGGAGTTGACATGAAGGAGCTGAATGGATTATTAGAATAGGTAGCAAATGATGCTGTTAAAATGTCCAATAGCACATCCTATGAGCTCAAACAAACACAAATGGGGACTCCAGGGAACTGCATGGCCTTGGATTATCTGCTTGCTGGCCAAGGAAGAACCTGGGCTATCAGGGGACAGGGATGTTGCACTGCTAGCAGTGATGGGTTTGAAGCCCAACAGCCAGGAATCACCTTGACAGAAAGAGCAGTAGAAGAGTGGCAGAAAGAAGAAAATTCTTCTTGGTGGGATTGGCTTCATGGCTGCCAAATTACAGGCTGCTGTGAAATGCATTCGTGGCAGGGCCTGTCATCATTGCAGTGTGTGCACTTGGTGAGTTGCTGGGACACTTTGTGCTGGGAAGTGGAGTATTGAGATCTTCCTTAAAAGATACAGTGTCAAGAAAAGAGAGGCATTTGGTAAATAAGGGAGAATGGCAACAATTTAGGCGTGTTTTAAAAGGAATGTGAATAGCTCTGAGTAATGAACTTAAACTGCACTTAATTGTAGAACAAGAGGAGATGCCTTTTTGCTTAATACTTAAATGTAAGCTGTTGTGGCGCGGCATGCGCTCCTCGCCGCGGCACCCCGAGCGGTGCCGTGCTGGGCGGTGAGGGAAGAGAACGGGCGGCCGCTTTCCCCCGCAAGCTCTGCAGTCTCAGTTCGTGGCGCGGGGACAGACGAAGGCGACACGGGACTTGGGGGGGAACGAGATGGTTTTATTCCATGAGCCCCAAGACCCCGGCGGGCGGGGGGGCAAAGGTTTTATACAGAACTCAGGAGGACGGGTGTAGGAACAGTAACCAATGAGGGAATAGCAGGGGAGGAGTTTAGGGCAGAACTAACATCTGGAAGCTGAGGAGGGGGCTAGAATGAATGACAGGGAAGGTTCTAGGGAAAGGGGCAGGGAAAGGGAGGATTGGAGGGGGGGAAACAGATATTAAACAAATATCAAATGAAAGAAAAACACACCACCGCATCTCCCTCTTTACCTTTACAAAAAGAAGGAGAATTTTGTGGTTTAAGCAAATTAATAAAACATGCAAATAATATAAAATCATATGATAACATTGTAAATTACTTAAAGGACATGAAAGACACATTATTGCATTTATAGGGCAGGAAGAGTAGTAACAGCTTAAATTAGACACAAGACTGCACAAAACTTGCTGTTTTGCTGCTCTGAGTAACAATCTAAAATAATGTAAATAATGTAAATAATTGAAATAGAATGAAATAATTGACAGAAATTAAACTAAAAAATTTAATTAGAATGATTAAAATTACAATTATCTAATTTAAATAAAATAATTAAATGGAATTATTGGAATTAAATATAATAAAAAATCAACTAAATATAACTAATAAATTTTTAAATTTCACAGCAATGCAGCAAGCCTGAAGCGATATAGTAGCTGAGTGATTCCTGTAGTAATAATGGTTAAACACAGCCTTTAAGTCAAAAAATATTAGAAAAGACTGAATTAATTATAATTACAACAAAACAACTTAATATAAAATCAAATTGTAACATTACATATTATTAAAAAAACATAAATTGAAAGACATTAGAAAATTATAAACTAATTGTGATTACAACATATGAAACATATAATAACTTCATCTGGAATATATAAAATTGTCCTAAATCAAAGTCCAAATTAAGGGTACAAAGCACAGCAGGATTTGTGACTTCATCTGATTTAGAATTTGCTTCGTCGCGGCGCTTGCGATGTTTAGCTTTTCAAATTCTTAAAGCAGAGTTAGCGGATAACGGCGCTTGTCTTAAAGCAGAGTCAGCAGATAGCGATGTGGTTTGTTCAATTTGAATGTCCGTTTGAGAGGTGGGCATAATATCTTGAGTATTAATTAACTGGGATGATTTTTTTTTTTCTATAAAATATAACTCAACAAACAGATTATTCAAAAATAATCAAAAGCAAAAAGAGGAATTCGTAGTTAAATAAAAAGGAGTATTGGGTAGGGTACATTAAGGAATAGGATAGGGGAATCAGACAATCACTTAATTAGTGATTGCCATGATTAACAGGGGGTATCGGTAAGGGGTGGACCGGGGCGCCGCCATTTCAGGGGGAAGACAAAATGACGGATCTCCAGTTCCGGGTTTCGGCTCCATTTCCTCGGGAGAAGATCCCTCCCGACCCTCCCCCCGGAGGACGAGCCCGAAGAAGGATGGGGGAATATCCAACCCCGCCTCCCCACAATAGGGACTAGCCTCGTGCAGGGACGGTGCAGGGCTATTGGGAGAGAAATGGGACTGGCGGGAAGCCAGGGGCGGAAAAGAAGGGTCAAGGCGGGAAAGCGGGTCCCGAGCGGCGTGGCCAGCGCCATCTTGGGAGGGGTGCCAGATACACTGCACTTGGCCTGAGCAGTGTCCGGCAGGGCACTTGGGGCGGCTCGGCCACAGCAATCCCCAAGGGAGGATAGGAAAGGGTTTTAGGAAAGTCCGAGGGGATGGGGGCATAGGGAGCTTCACAGAAGCAAAAAGGGGAAATTTATGGGGGGGGGGGGGGCCCAACGCAGCTGGATGTCGGCGCAATGCGTGGGTGTAAAGGGCCCCTTTTAACAACGCTCCTATAGCTAACGTGTCGTCTTCTTAGCTGATCCCTACTGGTGTCTTTTCTACCCCCTCCGTCCAGCCCAGAATGGGGAGGGGAGGATAGAGAAGACAACTTTTTCGAGGAGAAGAAAAAGCGATCTAATCTAGGTCCCCACAGAAGACTAGGCGAAGGATAGCACTCAGTGCTAGCTTCCCCCAGAAAAAGAAAACCCACCCGCTTGCCAGGGACATGCAAGGCTACAGCCCCAGTCTGGGCGCAGACGGGGGTCAAAACGCAAGAAAAAAAAAAGTGGCAGACCCAGCCGCCCGTCGGGGCGACCCCCACCCCGTGTAGCCCACCTTACCTTGCAGGCTCGGACGGAGATGGCTTGAATCTTCTCCTCGACTCGATGGAAAAGTCGCGCTGAAAACTGGGGATGTTCCTTCCCGGTTTTGGCCCTTCCGGAAGCCTGGGTGTTCCCGTTAAACCAAGACTCGTCCCCGAAGCCTTGGTTTCGGCCACTATCAGCCTCCGGTGGTCTCGCTGCAGATGCTGACCGAGGAATGAACCTCTTCTCGGTCAGTCCCTCTTCAGGCTCCCCCGAGCCGCTGCCAAAACCGCCCTCTGTGTCCTCGGGTAAGTCTGCCCGCCAAAAAGCTCTGCAGCCCGGCTGCCCGTGCAGCGCGGCTGCTCCCGGGCGGGAAGATGGCGAGAACAAAGAGGGTCCCGGAGCGTCAGTTTTTCGCTCGGCGCTCAGCTCCTCTTAGCATCAGGCAGAGCTTTTACGGCCGTAGATGTTCCTCTTCCCTCCTTCTTCTTCTGTGAGGCGGGCGCCCCCACGAATTTGCCCGTTTTTTCTACAAGACGAAGGAGGGAACCATCCTCTCGCTACCATATGTTGTGGCGCGGCATGCGCTCCTCGCCGCGGCACTCCGAGCCGTGCCGTGCTGGGCGGTGAGGGAAGAGAACGGGCGGCCGCTTCCCCCTGCAAGCTCTGCAGTCTCAGTTCGTGGCGCGCAGGGACAGACGAAGGCGACACGGGACTTGGGGGGGAACGAGATGGTTTTATTCCATGAGCCCCAAGACCCCGGCGGGCGGGGGGGCAAAGGTTTTATACAGAACTCAGGAGGACGGGTGTAGGAACAGTAACCAATGAGGGAATAGCAGGGGAGGAGTTTAGGGCAGAACTAACATCTGGAAGCTGAGGAGGGGGCTAGAATGAATGACAGGGAAGGTTCTAGGGAAAGGGGCAGGGAAAGGGAGGATTGGGGGGGGGAAACAGATATTAAACAAATATCAAATGAAAGAAAAACACACCACCGCAGTAAGCTGTGTTACTGAAAGAATTGTTACAAAGGTTGTAGTTGATTGTAGGTCTCAGGACCGATCAAAGTACCAAGGCCTGAACAGGTCCTGAGGCAAAGCTCACCTCTAGATGAACCTTCCAAGCAAATGTTGTATTTGTATCCACTCATTTAAGAAGCATGATTAACAACATGATCAATGTATGTGTTCCTTGATAAAACATGGATTTATCTTTCTGTATTTAGAAACAGACAAAGCCCCATGTGGCCTTGTTTGGGGGTGAAGGATCAAAGTCAACTCCCTTGGTTCCTCCTTCAGCCCTGGCCAGGCTTTGGGAGAAAGCAGTCAGGAGAATGAAAGCAGATGTTCTCACACTAGCAGTGATGCCAGCTTGTTTGTTAAACAGTGTAAAAGCTGGGTCCTCTCCCAGCTTTGGGGTTGGAGCTTCATTGGCTGCAGAGGTGGAGGCACCTGCAGGAATTCCCAGTGTCTGGGAGTGGCTCTCCAGTCCTTGGCTTTCCCCAGCTGATGTGTGGCTGTGGATGATGGTAAAGCCTGAGGCTAACTGGTGATGGATCTTTCCTTAATCACTCCAGGCAATCTCTGGTAACAATGACTGGATGCATTGCTGAGCTTTTTTGTAATGCTTTGCTAATGATGATGTGCTTTGCTGAGCTTATCCTTTTGTAATTCTTTGCAGCTGTGCATGATATAAATGACACAATTCCTTCACTTGGTGTCTGTGTCTTTGGTGCTGACCCTGCCCACTGGTGAAACAGGGCCCCCTCCAGCCTAAGTGTTACGTGGGAAGAGAAAAGCCATCACTCCAAATGTCCCCCCTTCCTCCTTGTTCCCCCCACTTTATACCCTGAGTGTGATGCCCTATGGTCTGGGGTATCCCCGGGGTCAGTGGGGGCCACCTGTCCTGGCCGTGTCCCCTCCCAAGCTCTCCCGCAGCCCCAGCCCCTCTCCAGCGTGGCTAGAGGAGGGGCAGGCCAGGCTTTGGCTCAGTGGGAGCTGAGCAAGAGCAAAAGCATCTCTGTGTGCCCAGCCCTGTGCTCAGCACCCGGCCCAGCAGCGTCTCAGTGCCAGGGTCTGTGCCATCAGTCCCTGCCAGGGGTTTCCATGGCACCTGCCAGGCCAGGTGACCCAGGTGTGGTGTCCCAGTGAGGGCTGCCATGCAAACAGTGCCCAGCACTGCCCCTTTCTGTCTGCCTGACCCGGCCTTGGCCCTGGCCCTGGTGTTTGCTGCTGGTTCCGCGGCGCCTGACCGGCCCGCGCGGCACAGGGCAGGCGGCCACGGCACAAACCCACAGCAAGGGCTCCCCTCTGGCTCTGGGCAGTGACAGCAGCCCTGAGCAATGGGCTGGCGCAGTGGGCTCGGTGCAGTGTCCATGGCAGCAGTCCCTTGCAATGGCCAGTGCAGGTTGGGATGATGATCCACCCTCACAGCCGGCCCAGGGCAGGTGTGCGGTGCCCTTCCCCACAGCCTGTCTGCACAGAAGCACTTCCAGGGCTCTCTGCATTTCCCTTCCCTCACTCCTGAGTCACTCACACACCTCCCAAGGACCCACTGGGAGCTTTGAGCTGCAAGGAGTGCAAAGCTGGTCTGTCCTTCAGGAGTTGCTCTCATTCTGCCCTGAGCCAACTCTGGATTTGTGTTCATTGCAGAACTTCCTGTGTGTCTACAGCATTCCTTGCAGGGCTCTGCCTTGGGGAAGGGGAACCTCCTTGAGGTGCCTAGGACTTGGCACACACTTGAGGAGTGTGTCTGTTTTAAATAGGGAAGCTTAGGAGTTTTAGATTGCCTCAAAAAATAAAAGAAGAAAACCCCTCTTTGCCTGAGTGCAGCCATTTCTCCAAGCACAGCAGGTCCCAGGTGACTGAGCAGAGACAGGACGGGCTTGGGCTATGTGGAGCAAGGTTGTCCACACTGCCTCAGACCTCAAGGCACAGCTTCTCTGCCTAGGCCAGACATCCTCAGGAGAGTCCCTGGGCCAATATCAGTCACTGAATGCTGCAGCCACCTCTGCTCTAAATAGAACAATCATAAAATATACTCTTCAAAGAGGAATGTGGATTTATTGGAAGCTCTTGCAAATAGTTTTCCATCAGTATTGCAGGAAACCTTCCTAATGGACTGCACTAGAGGAGAGGGAGATCTGGGCAGAGCCATGGTTTGTCAGGACTTGCTTGATCCCAGTGAGCCCCGTGGTGCATTTAGAGCTGAGCCCTGGGAGCTCAGGGCCTGAGAGGAGATTGCACCAACCTAACCAGGAGTCAAAGTCCGAGGGAAAACCCAAAGTGTCTCAAAGCATGAATGGGTCCCCTGAGGTCCATCCACAACACAGACCCCTCATGGACTCGTTGGAGGAGAGAATTGGAGGCCAGGATGGCACAAACCTCTCAGAGACTCAGTGTGGGAAGGAAAATGGGAAGTACCTTAAAAGAACTGCAGCACCTTGAAGCATTATTGACCCCCATTGATTGTTGCTACTGTCAAAGAATCTCCAGGGACTAATTCCAGCAGATAATTGGAGGCCATGGTTGCACAAAGCTCTCCGGACTCCAAGGTAAAGCCCGAGTCCTTTGAAGAAGCTGCAGTCCCTGGGAGCATGAAGGAGGGCCCAGGGCCATTGCTGCCCAAGGCTGCCCAGGCCAGGAGTGCAGGGAGGCAAAGGCTCTGTGTGGGCAGCTCAGCTGCTGAGCAGAGCCTGGGCTGGCTGGAGGCAGCAGAAAGGCCAAGGCCTGAGCCCCAGCCCAGGGAAGGCAGATCCTGTCCCTGCCCGCTTGCTCAGGGCTCTGCCGGGAGCACTGGCACATGGAGGGGTGCTGAGGGCAGGACAAGGGATGGCAGTGCCCAGCCTGGCTGGGGCTGTGCCAGGAGGCCCCAGTGCCTCAGGACAAGGTGTCTCCTCCTCACAGCCCTTGGTGGCAAGACGCTGCTGGGCCCCAGGTCACCAAGGCTTGGCTTCTCCTGGCCACTGCCAGCCTTGCCAGGGCCCTTGGCCATGTCCAGCACAGCTTGTCCTGCGCTGTCCCACAGCTCTGCTGTGTCCCTGCAGGCTGCACACTCCCATCTCGCTGCCCCCGGGCCCTGCCCTGCCCCATCCAGCCCTGCCCTGCCCCTGCCATGCCCAGGCCATGTCTGCAGTCCCCCCAGCCAATGGGTGGGGGTGGGCAAGTGTTCCCGAGGGCACAGGGAGGGGACAGCTGGGCTGGACTGACCCAAGGGATCTCCCATTCCATGCAATGTCACGGTCAGCAATAAACTGAGGGAAAGGAAGGGGATAGGGCTGGCAGGGGGGGCTGTGGATGTTTTCTACCAAGACATTTCTCACACAAAACACAAAGTACACGTTCTTGATCCTGTCCTGCCAGGAGGTGGCTGGACATTGTCTGCTGATGGGAATCAGCAATAGGGGATTGATTTCATTTGTTGTTTCTTTGCTTCCACATGTGGCCTTTGCCTTTTGAGGCCCTTGCTGAGGCAGGTGTAGAAGCCCAGAAGATCAGGACCTGGTTTGCCTGTCCAAACATCAAAAACTGGATGGCTGTGGGACCAACCAAGGATTGGTAAGAACAGCCAAGTCTTGGAAATAACACACTGTGAGGAAGAACAGGCTGTGGCTGCAGAAGGGGCCATGCAGATAAAGGCAGAACTTTTCCAGGACAAACATCCTTGCTCAGGCTCCTGGGCATAAGCAGGACATGGCCCAAGTGCAGGAATGAGAAGTGGGCATGGACTGTGGGGGGATCAACACCACCAAAGACCCCCAAAGCCTCTGAGCCATTTCCAGAAAGGTTCAGCAGAACAAACTGCACGTGATAAGTCATTTGCACAGAAAGTGAGACACTTATTGCCAGGGCAGGGAAAAGTGATCAGTGAAGAGGTCCTCCCACCAAGCCCAGGCACATTTGTGCCCCAGCACCCTGGACATCCCAATGGCTGGATCAATGCTGGAACCAGGACTGGGGATCTCCTCTCTCTCTAATTTCCTTTCTCTCTGCCACTCTGATTCATGTGTTTGTCTCTGTCTCTCCTGTCTCTGTCTCTCTTCCCTTTCACCTTTCCTCTTGTGCCTTTATACAGAACCTACTGACATGCCCTTTTATAGCTCAGGGACTGATATCCCAATTTCTATGCCAAATGCAAAATGAATTAATAAAACTTTATAGGCCTTTGTGGACTCTCTGAGCTTTTTAATTTCTTTCAGTCACGAGCATCTACAAAACTTGGGTGTCTCCTTCGCCTTAAGTTTGGGAGATCACAGAGAGAGAGGGAGAAAGAGGCTCGCTGGGCCCCTGATGGCCGCACACATTTAACCCGCCAGTGTTGTTCTGCTCAGCTTTTCTCTGGCAGGCAGCATTAACCAGATGCAGCTGCGCAAGGGTTTCCAGCAATTTGGCATCATCCACAAAGGACTTGGAAGTTCATTTTTTCCCATGGCACAGGGAATATATGAATATTCCATTGTAGTCAAGGGCTGGTCACTGTGGGATGTCACCAGGGTGTGGCTGCCAGGAGGATGCTGTTCCATGGACAACATTTGACCCTCATTGTTCAGCCAAATTCCCACTCACCCCACATTCCATTCCTTCAGCCCATCTCTCTCCAATCTGGCTTTGAGGAGACCCAGCAGACCATGTCACAGACCGTGCTAAGGTCTGGGCAAAGAACATCCCCTTCTTTTCCCTCCCACGTGGGTTCTGCAGTCCCTGCCTTGTGCTGCCAGTGCCTGGAATGGCTGCAGGAGGATTTGCCACATCCCCTTCCCTGCTGAGCCTGACCAGTCTGTGACTGTCCCCATCCCCTCCCTGCCCTGTTTGCAGACTGGTTCTATGTCTGCCCTTCCCAAGTGCCCAGGACCCTCTGGGATGGCTCTGGCCTTTCCAGGGGCTTTGAGAGAGGTCTCACAGTGACACTGCCCAGCCTTCTCAACATCCTTGACACCAAAGGCCTCTGCCACATCCCTCAGTTCCAGGTCAGTGCCCAGGGCATGGCACAGCCCTGTCCAGGTCCTCAGGGTGGTTCAGAAGGGAGGCAGCTGTGACTTCTCCCTGCAGACCCACCACTCTAATGTCCCTCTGTGCAGCCCGTGGCTGTCCTGAGCATTTCCCCTGGAGCCTCCCTGCCCTGGATGTTTCTCTCCATGCCGCCCTCAGCACATTGCAGGAAAGAACTTAGGTGGTTTTACAGAGGATGTTACTCTCTGAGTTGTGAGAAGCGACATTCACTTTTAAGGATTTTAAAGGTTTACTAAAAACTTTAACAAAATACAACAAAGGACTGAATAAGAAAAAAGGACGGTGCGATGCTGGGAGTTGGCAACCCTGGCAGCCATGAGCTTACCTATAAATTGGCTGCTCCCATTTTTGTACCCCTGGGGGTTGCCTCAGGCAACCCTGGCCCCTGCCAAGGTGTGTCAGTCGACTCTTCTTTGCTGTTCATCCGTGGAGGTTTCTTTCTTGCCACTTGATGGGAGGTGAGGTGTTGTCATGCTGCACTTCCTAGTAACAAGCTCGCCCTTTTCTCAAATGTTTTCTGCAAAGCCACAGGTACGCACCCTCCTTCCTCATGCCTGGACTACTGAGGCCCTCTCTTGGCAACTGTACGGGCTGGGGAAGATGGACTATGGGGAGAACAGAGGACATCTAAACAGCAAATCACAATAACGCAACTATAAGTCAATAGACTTTCCTTAACATACATATAATATTAATCTCTGAATTGCAAGAGCCAACCATTGCATTAGGCATTTCTAACAGAGTGAAGTGGCCTCAAGGCACTGTTTGTGCCACTGGAATTGTGCTGCCCCCAAGTGCTGATGATGGTTGTGATAGTAAAAGGGTTTTAAAATCATGGGGATTTAGGGTTAAAAGGAAAATTAAGCTTAGTAAGCCCTGAAAAAAAATACCCTAGGTACATGTAGGCCTTGTACCTTGCTAGAACTGCACTTGTGTAGCTAGTACATGATAAATGATATACTTGTCAGATGTGATGATTGTTTAGTAAT
The DNA here is from genome assembly GCF_050655825.1 of Lonchura striata. NCBI lineage: Eukaryota > Metazoa > Chordata > Aves > Passeriformes > Estrildidae > Lonchura > Lonchura striata. The sequence goes on along the minus strand of NC_140734.1, from coordinate 3,493,475 downwards.
TAAATAAAATTACTGTTTAATCATAAGAATAATCATGAGAAACTGTGGTCAGGGACCTCAGAAAGATCATGAGAAACTCATGCTTGAATAAAGTCAATGTATACAATAGAACAATGTAAGTTTAATAATTAATATGTAAGTTATATAACGATAGAATATAAAATACATTCAGCTCAAAAGCTATGTGGAGTCAGATTTGGGTCTGTATCCCTGATTCCCAGAGCTCTCAATAAAAGCACCTGCATATAATCATATCCTGTGATTGTGCATGTTCCTGAACGTTGACAATCTGTTCTATGGTCCTTATCAAGTCCCCCCTTTTCTTGAGACAAACTTCCGTATGGGAACTAGTTTCTTAATATCTATATTTCATTTTGCAGCATAAGAAAACTTTGGTTTCTAACATTATTTCTAACGTGTCTTCTTCTGGACTCTCGTTGGCTAAGTGTTTCCCCAATTCCAGTTTGGTCATATCCACTTGGTGTGCTCTGCAATGCCTGATGGCAACTTCCTCTTGTTTCTAGATACCTTCAAGTGAACCCAAGATTTGTCCTCTGTTTTTGATCGGAGCTTTGATATGTCAAAAGGTCTTTTTCTTTCCAGAAATCCCAAGTGCATGTACCACTCCATAGTGGTATTCTGATTAATTTCAAATGTAAACTCATTTTCCTCTACTCGATTCCAAAGCTCAAGTGACTGAAATTAGTTCTACTTTCTGGGCTGAAACACCCAGTTCGATTACATTGGGTTGTGGAGTCACTGCGTATCCAGGTATTTGGATAGGAAGTTTAGGGGCCTGGTGCTCTGACAGACCAGCTGCTCCTGCTGCCTGCTCTGCCTTTGGCATCTGCTCTGCTGAGGGTATGGCAGCTGCAGCAGGATTTCCTGTGGGAAGAGGTACCACTGGTGACATAGCCCTGGGACTCCAGGGGCCCGTGGCTGTGCCCTCCAGCACAGGGGTGTCACCCACAGCGGGGCACGGGGGGAAGGTGAAGGGCATTAGAAGGGAGAGAATCCAGTGTCTAGGGACTGTGTGAGGGAAATAACAATTTATTTCCTTTTCCTTGAATAAAGAATTGCCAGAGCCCTGCTAGAGCTGCTGGGGGATTGGCCTCTTTCTGAGGTCCCTCCTCTTTTTGGGATACCATGTCCCCCCGGGCAAGGGGCCCCTGTTCCAGCCAGGAGCAGAGGTGCTGTGCCTTCTGCCCTGGGCAGAGGGACCTGCTGCTGTCACCACCTCTGGCCACAGGTCCTCCTGATACTGGTCCTGCCCTGCAGGGATGGGCACAGGTGGGGAGTGGCAGTGAAACCCAGGGCAGGGGCTTTAACATGGACTGCTCTCAATGAGTCGTCGAGAAATTACAGTTTTCCTTTTTCTGCCAACCAAGGCTGTCAGTGTTTCTGTGTGTCCTGGGTTGTAAGATAAGCTTATATTCCATTTGCCATCTGTCGAAGGCGAACCGGTTGGACAGGTTTTTTGTTATCTCTCTCAGAGACAATGGTTTGTGTATACACCTTTGACTGATTCAATGAAGGGCTGAAAAAATGTAACACCGTGAGGGGTCCCACCCAGAGGGGGGAAGCAGCTCGCTCTCTTCTTCGCGGGACTCCGAGAGAAGCAGCTCTCTCTCTCTCTCTTCGCGGGATTCCCAGAAAAGCAGCTCTCGCTCTCTCTCTCTTCGGCGGCACTCGCAGCGAAGCAGCCGGCGCGCGCAGAGGCGACGGCAGCGGAGCTCAGAGGCAACCCCGGCGCAGAGGAAGACCGGCCCCCACTGCCACCAGATCTTCAGAGGAAAATTATACCCTTCTAAAGATCACCACTTCAGCTGCAACTCATCAACTATTGCAAGGGAAAGCAATTGTCCCAGCAAACCTGATACTGGCAATCCTCAGGTTCTAGACTTTTTTTTTTTCTTTCACTGGTTTTGTTTGTACCGATTGCATTTGCCTTTTTTTTAAATTGTTGTCCAGTTTTCTCCTAGTAAAGAATTGTTACTCCCACTCCCATATCTTTGCCTGAGAGCCTTTTAATTTAAAGATCCTGGTAATTCAGGGGGAGGGGGGTTTGCCATTCTCCATTGTACAGGAGGCTTTGCCCTCTTTCACAGACTCCTGTCTTGTCTAACCAAGACAAAATTTGGCGCCCAACGTGAGGCCCGAGGGCATTGAGAGGGAAAAAGGATTAACAGTTCTTAAGTAATTTGGTTTTGTTGTGTGTAAAAACATCTTCAGCATCACCATGTGGTCTAGTTTACCTTGGTTTGGGTGGCATGTGATCGTAGCTATACTTTTCCCATTTGCAGACCCTTATCTAAAAATGGGTCCTATAACTAAAGCTACGGTGTCTGTTATCAAGTTTGGCTTCTGGGTTAATTGGGTGAGGAATTCATGGATCTTTAATTTCCTCTGGAAGGCAGGTACATGGATTCATAGCTATCACACGTTAACTGTATGTTTTTGGGATTACTTTAATAACGATACCTACTGCGAGGAAATAGCACCTGGGCAAACTTTCTCTCAACCTTTTAACCATCTTTTTGGGTCTGCTCCACCAGTTCTCAAAGGGTTAAGATCCTTTATAAATGCTAATGATACCATACAATGGGTGGTGTTGCTGATAGTCCTGTTATATTTAGCATTCAGAGATAAGGGAAGATTAACCTGGATAACTACCCTCACACCTACACCACAGACTCGAGATGCTGCTGCTCCAGAGCCTGACCCTGCCCCACAGCCCACCTCAGAAATGAACCGCCCAGATTGGGTGAGGGTTCTGGTTAAGGAGATACGAGAGATGCTGAAGGAGTGCATTTCCCCAGCTGGTGAGAAACCGGCCCTTTGCCTTGAGGAGGGACAGTCTAATAGTACAGCTGTGGAACCCACTAATGTTACAACTGTCCAGGTTCCAGCTAAACCACAAGGGCAGTCACGGTCAGCAGCAGTGGCCCCGGTAGAAACAAGGAAGTCTAAGGTGAAAGCAGAGCACCCTGCAGATAGGGACAGGAATGGAGGAACCTCACAACCCACAGGGGAGCCAGAGATTGCTATCATCACCGAGTCCCTGACGTACGAAAGTCTTCGCAATCTGCATAAAGACATTGTGCGACGAGAGCGTGAGGCTTATGCTACCTGACTACTCCGGGTTTGGGATCTTATGGGTACAGGCGTGCAGCTGGACGGTGGTGAGGCAAGGAACTTGGGACCCTTGACCCAGGACTCGGGTATAAATCAGGTTTTTGTAAGGGAACCAGGGTCCCTTTCTCTCTGGGAGCGGCTCTTAATGAGTGTCAGGGAGAGGTTTATCCACAGAGAGAGAATGCAAGAGCACCATCATAGAATGCGCTGGAAGACCCTCGAGGAAGGGATCCAACAGCTGAGAGAAGTGGCAGTATTGGAAGTACTCTTTGGGAGGGATGGACGACACAATAATGATCCTGACAAGGTCAGGTGTACGGGACAAATGCTGTGGAGTCTGGCAAATCTTGGGCCATCTCAATACGCCACCTTCATTGCAACGATCAATGCTGACACCCACCGGGAGACAATAGGTTCTGTTGCCAACAAACTTAGGAATTATGAGAGTATGATTAATGGCCCAATGCAGGCTCATATCTCAGCTGTGATTAAGGAGTTTAAAGAGGAGATGAGGGAGGAGATAAGGAAGGTTAATACAGCACCCGTGAGAGTCACAGGCCCCAGAATCAGCGCCCAACAATCCCCAGCTAGAGAGAAAGGGTACACCCCAAGGGCTAATCTGTGGTTCTTCCTGCGTGACCATGGGGAAGACATGGGGAGGTGGGATGGGAAACCCACTTCTGTCCTGGCAGCACGGGTCCGTCAACTCAAGGAGGGAAACTCTAACCGGGGGAGTTCCACCAAAGTGAAAGTAGCCTCAACCTCCCGTGACCAAGCTTGTGGGTACGATCTGTCAGACCCCCTTGAAGGGACCTCTAGTATGTATGCCCAGGGAAGGAATGATAACCAGTGTTAGAGGGGCCCTGTCTCTAGCCAGGGAGAGGCACGGGAAAACCGGATCTTCTGGACAGTGTGGATCCGATGGCCTGGCACATCAGAGCCACAAAAATATGATGCTTTAGTTGATACTGGTGCACAGTGTACTCTGATACCATCGGGACATGTGGGGGCAGAGCCTGTTTCCATTGCTGGTGTGACAGGGGGATCACAACAATTGACTCTGGTGGAAGCTGAGGTGAGCCTGACTGGGAAGGAGTGGAAGAAACACCCTATAGTGACTGGCCCAGATGCTCCGTGTATCCTAGGCATAGACTTCCTCCGGAACGGATATTACAAAGACCCAAAGGGACTCAGGTGGGCTTTTAGAATAGCCGCTGTAGAGGCAGAAGACATTAAGCAATTGAACACCTTGCCTGGACTGTCAGAAAACCCCTCTGCAGTAGGACTCCTAAGGGTGGAAGAACAACGCGTGCCAATTGCGACCTCGACAGTGCACCGCCGGCAGTATCGGACGGATCGAGATGCCGTGATCCCCATCCACAAAATGATTCGGGAGCTGGAGAGCCAAGGGGTGGTCAGCAAAACCCACTCACCCTTCAACAGCTCCATCTGGCCTGTGCGCAAATCTGACAAAGAATGGAGATTAACTGTGGACTATCGTGGCTTAAATGAAGTGACTCCACCGCTGAGCGCTGCTGTGCCGGACATGCTGGAACTCCAGTACGAGCTGGAGTCCAAGGCAGCAAAGTGGTATGCCACCATTGATATTGCTAATGCGTTTTTCTCCATTCCTCTGGCAGCAGAATGCAGGCCTCAGTTTACTTTCACCTGGAGGGGCGTGCAGTACACCTGGAACCGACTGCCCCAGGGGTGGAAACACAGCCCCACCATCTGCCATGGACTGATCCAGGCTGCACTAGAAAAGGGTGAGGCTCCAGAACACCTGCAATACATTGATGACATCATTGTGTGGGGGAGCACAGCGGCAGAAGTGTTTGAGAAAGGTGAGAGGATCATCCAGATACTACTAGAAGCTGGCTTTGCCATCAAGAAGAGCAAAGTCAAGGGACCTGCCCGAGAGATCCAGTTCCTGGGAGTGAAATGGCAAGATGGACGGCGCCAGATTCCCACTGAGGTCATCAACAAGATCACAGCTATGTCCCCACCAACCAGCAAAAAAGAAACACAAGCTTTCCTGGGTGCCATAGGTTTCTGGAGAATGCACATTCCTGAGTATAGCCAGATTGTGAGCCCTCTTTATCTGGTTACCCGAAAGAAGAATGATTTCCACTGGGGCCCTGAGCAGCAACAAGCCTTCACCCAGATCAAGCAGGAGATCGCTCATGCTGTAGCCCTTGGCCCAGTCAGAACGGGACCAGAGGTCAAGAATGTGCTCTACTCTGCAGCCGGGAACCATGGGTTGTCTTGGAGCCTTTGGCAGAAAGTGCCTGAGGAGACTCGAGGCCGACCACTGGGATTCTGGAGCCGAAGTTACAGAGGGTCTGAAGCCAACTACACTCCCACAGAGAAGGAAATCTTGGCTGCCTTTGAAGAAGTTCAAGCAGCCTCTGAAGTAATTGGCACAGAAACACAACTCCTCCTGGCACCCCGACTACCGGTGCTGGGGTGGATGTTTAAAGGAAAGGTTCCTACTACCCACCATGCCACTGACGCCACATGGAGCAAATGGATTGCCCTCATCACTCAACGCGCCCGTATTGGAAACCTGAATCGCCCTGGGATTTTGGAGATAATTACAAACTGGCCAGAAGGTGAAAACTTTGGTCTCACTGATGATGAGGAGCAGGTACAAGTGGCAAGGGCTGAAGAAGCTCCACCATACAACCAACTACCAGCAGAGGAGACCTGCTACGCTCTTTTCACTGACGGTTCCTGTCGCATCGTAGGGATGAACCGGAAGTGGAAAGCAGCCGTATAGAGCCCCACACGCCAAGTTGCACAAGCTACCGAAGGAGAAGGTGGATCGAGCCAACTCGCTGAACTCAAGGCCGTTCAGCTGGCTCTGGACATTGCTGAAAGGGAAAAGTGGCCAAAGCTCTACCTTTATACTGATTCATGGATGGTAGCCAATGCTCTGTGGGGCTGGCTGGGAAGGTAGAGGAAGGCCAACTGGCAACGTAGAGGAAAGCCAATCTGGGCTGCTGATATATGGAAAGACATTGCCTCTCGGGTGGAAAAGCTGACGGTGAAAGTCCGTCATGTAGATGCCCATGTCCCCAAAAGTCGGGCTAATGAAGAGCACCGGAACAACGAGCAGGTAGATCAGGCAGCAAAAATAGAAGTGTCAAAGATAGACTTAGATTGGCACCATAAGGGGGAGTTGTTCCTGGCTCGATGGGCTCATGATGCCTCAGGTCATCAGAGCAGAGATGCCACCTACAAGTGGGCACGAGACCGAGGGGTGGATCTAACCATGGACAGTGTTTCCCAGGTTATCCATGACTGTGAGACGTGTGCTGCCATCAAACAGGCCAAGAGAGTGAAGCCCCTATGGTATAGTGGGCGGTGGTCCAAGTACAAGTATGGGGAGGCCTGGCAGATTGACTACATCACACTGCCCCAAACACGCCAAGGCAAGCGCTACGTGCTGACCATGGTAGAAGCCACCACTGGATGGCTGGAGACTTTCCCTGTACCTCATGCCACTGCCCGGAACACCATCTTAGGCTTGGAAAAACAAGTCCTGTGGAGACACGGCACCCCTGAGAGAATTGAGTCTGACAACGGCACCCATTTCAAGAACAGCCTTATCAACACCTGGGCCAGAGAACATGGTATCGAATGGATATATCATATTCCCTATCATGCTCCAGCTGCCGGCAAAGTTAAACGGTGCAACGGACTCCTTAAGACTACCCTGAAGGCACTCGGTGGGGGAACATTTAAAAACTGGGAAATTAACCTAGCAAAAGCAACCTGGATGGTCAACACCCGGGGGTCTGTCAATCGAGCTGGCCCTGCTCAGTCAGAACCCTTACACGCAGTAGATGGAGATAAGGTCCCTGTAGTACATATGAAAAGTATTTTAGGGAAAACTGTTTGAATTAATCCCACCTCAGGCAAAGACCAACCCATTCGTGGGATTGTCTTTGTTCAAGGACCTGGTTACACTTGGTGGGTAATGCAGGAAGATGGGGAGACCCGCTGTGTACCACAGGGAAACTTGGTCTTAAGAGAGAACTGGGTGTAAGATTTCATGGTGTGCAGATGGAAATAGAATAAGGGGTAGATAATGTCCTGGGTTGTAAGATAAGCTTATATTCCATTTGCCATCTGTCGAAGGCGAACCGGTTGGACAGGTTTTTTGTTATCTCTCTCAGAGACAATGGTTTGTGTATACACCTTTGACTGATTCAATGAAGGGCTGAAAAAATGTAACACCGTGAGGGGTCCCACCCAGAGGGGGGAAGCAGCTCGCTCTCTTCTTCGCGGGACTCCGAGAGAAGCAGCTCTCTCTCTCTCTCTTCGCGGGATTCCCAGAAAAGCAGCTCTCGCTCTCTCTCTCTTCGGCGGCACTCGCAGCGAAGCAGCCGGCGCGCGCAGAGGCGACGGCAGCGGAGCTCAGAGACAACCCCGGCGCAGAGGAAGACCGGCCCCCACTGCCACCAGATCTTCAGAGGAAAATTATACCCTTCTAAAGATCACCACTTCAGCTGCAACTCATCAACTATTGCAAGGGAAAGCAATTGTCCCAGCAAACCTGATACTGGCAATCCTCAGGTTCTAGACTTTTTTTTTTCTTTCACTAGTTTTGTTTGTACCGATTGCATTTGCCTTTTTTTTAAATTGTTGTCCAGTTTTCTCCTAGTAAAGAATTGTTACTCCCACTCCCATATCTTTGCCTGAGAGCCTTTTAATTTAAAGATCCTGGTAATTCAGGGGGAGGGGGGTTTGCCATTCTCCATTGTACAGGAGGCTTTGCCCTCTTTCACAGACTCCTGTCTTGTCTAACCAAGACACTGTGTTTGTATTAATGAGAAGGGTTAGGGTTAGGGTAGAGTGTGGGTTTAGGGTTAGGTTAGAGTGTGGGTTTGTGGTTAAATGGAGAGTAAAGTGTTGTCTGCATTCAATTGATTTTAATATTTTCTTTCATGGTATTTTATCTGAGAAAAGTCTGAAAATTAAGGACCTCTTTTTGGAATCTGCTATCTTTGCCCTTGATACTAGCTGAGTGACCCTTCAGAACTAAGGGAAAGCAAGAACTCTTTTGGCCACTTTTAGAGGGAGAAAATACCAAACCCAGACCTGTTTTCTGAATCCTCTGGAAAATCTGACTTATCCAAGAAAACATGATTAGGAATGTATCAATTTTCTGTTTGTCATTCATTCAGACACCTGTGAAGCCAGATCAGTAATGCTCTCTTTAATGATTTAACACAGCTGATTGCCATTAAATCCCTTGAAATTATGGCCTCAGATTTCAATGGTATTTTGAATATGAGAATTTCCATTTCAGGGAGGAACAGAATACATTTGCACAGTTCCATTATGGGTGGATTTTTTTTCAATACACAGATTCTCTCATTTCCCCTTCTTTAGCCTTAAGCATTAAAGTCAACCATCTGCTTTGGAAATGCAACTCAAATGTAACTCTTTCTACTATTTTGCTTAACTTATTTTTAGAGGCTGAAAACATTCAATTGTAATTTGCTTTATAGAATCCTTAGTCATTGTGGGACTGGAAAAAGATTACAGGAATTTCTCCCATCATAGATTTTAAAATATTTTAAAATGCTATTTTAAAGATATTTATCAATATTTAATTTTTGTTTTCTGTGTAACCTTATTAAAACAAGCATTACCTAGCAGGCTTTCAGTTCAATTACAGCAGTTGCTTTTCAGCAGGCTAATTTTCCTGTAGGACTAGACAAGAAAAGTAACTTAGGAAATTGATTTTTCCACATTGTTGCAGTGGAGGAATGGTATTCCCCAGTTTTGTGCTCACCCTGATACAGCTGTCTAGGTTCGACAAGACAGGAGTCTGTGAAGGAGGGCTAAAGCCTCCTGTGCAATGGAGAAGGTAAACCCCCTCCCTCCGAATTACTAGGAGTTTTAAATCAAAAGGCTCTCAGGCAAAGATGTGGGAATGGGAGTAACAATTCTTTACTAGGAGAAAACTAGACAACAATTTAAAAAGGCAAATGCAATCGGTACAAACAAAACCAGTGAAAAAGTCCAGAACCTGAGGATTCGGGGTGCCAGTAGCAGTCCTGCTGGGACGATTGCTCCCTTTGCAGTGGTTGATGAACTGCAGCTGCAGTGGTGATCTTTTGAAGGGTATAGTTTTCCTCTGAAGATCTGGTGGCAGTGGGGCCGGTCTTCCTCTGCGCCGGGGTTGCCTCCGAGCTCCACCGCCGCCGCCTCCCCGGCTGTTTCGCTGCAAGATCCCGCGAAGAGAGAGAGCGAGCTGCTTCTCTGGGAGTCCCGCGAAGAGAGCTGCCTCGTCTCCCCAAAAAGCTACCCCTTTATACAATAATAGAGTGCTTGGCTTCCCCCTCTGGGTGGGACCCCTCACGGTGTTACATTTACCAGCCCAGCAGTGAGTCAGTCAATAGTGTATAAACAAACCATTGCCTCTACGGGGCAAACCATTGTCTTTGGGAGAGATAACAAAACCTGCCCAACCTTTCGACAGATGGCAAATAGAATACAAGCTTATTTTACAACCCAGGACAACCTAGCAGGTTTTCAGTTCAATTACAGCAGTTGCTTTTCAGCAGGCTAATTTTCCTGTAGGACTAGACAAGGAAAGTAACTTAGGAAATTGATTTTTCCACATTGTTGCAGTGTAGGAATGGTATTCCCCAGCAAAATGCTGCCATTGGTCTGAACTGGAAACCGTGTTCCTCTCCAGTTTCTCCTTGAGCACACTGTGTGTTATTTGCAGACTTCACTGCCCAGCCCATCAATCCTCTCTTGGCCATTTGCTAAATGGCACAACTACCAAAATACAGGTGCCAGCATAATCAGCCCAGCACTAATCCAGCACTGCTTTGATGCTGCACAGGAGCACAGAATGGCTTGGGTTGGAAGGGACATTTAAAGGCCATCTCGTCCCATGCCCTGCAGTGAGCAGGGACACCTTTAACTAGGTCAGGCTGCTCAGAGCACGAGCTCGAATGTCTGCAGGGTTGATGTCCACCTCTCTGGGCAACCTGTGCCAGGGTTTCAAAGCCTACAGTTTTAAAGAATGGGTTTCTTTTGTCTCGTCTGAATTGACTGTCTTTTAGATTAAAACCAATCCCCCTCGCTCTGGTCACAAAGGGCCCTAGTAAAAATTCTGTCCCCTCAGTTTTACCCTGAAAGTACTGAAAGGCAGCAATCAGGTCTCCCTGGAGTCTTCTCTCTTCCAGTCAGAACAGCCCCAGCTCTCCCAGCCTATCTCCAAAGCAGAAGGGCTCCAGCCCTCACAGCATTTTGTCCCTTCTCTGGACTAGACCCAACAGAACCATGTCCTTCATGTATTGGGGACCAGAGCTGGATGCAGTACTCTTGTCATAGTAGAGATGGAGACAATGCAAAGCAACACACTCCATTTCCAGAAGGCTTCAAAGCCTGTTTTTATTCTAGCATGAATGCTTTTTCTACATTCTTACAAAGCATGTAAGTTTACACTTTACTCATTGGTCACAAGAGACAAGCAAAGTACTTATTGAAATAGGCAGTTGCAGGTTTCCCTTATTCATCCTTCTTTCTTGGTTTGTATGTCAACGCCCTTGGTAGAAAATTCTTTTGGGGTAAACATGGACCCTCTTATCAAACTTCTCTCTGGCTCAGCAAAGTTGCTGTAAATTGCGTGAATCTTTTAAATTAGAGGGTTTTGGGAAAGCTGCAAAAGGCAGGCCTCAGAGACAGCAAAACTGCAACTAAAGCTAAGCACTAAGATTTGTCAGCAAAAAAATTATGTAAGAAGTAGAAAAGTTAGGACAAATGGAAAAATGGTCTGTGTATTAACATGTGGCTAGAATAACTCGCTAAGATACAGAAAAGTATATCTAGAAAGATATGAGGAAGTTCTAAGCTTACTAATGGAGCTCTGGACATTGGGTTTTAGGGCTTAAAATACAAGTAGGTATTGTATTGTATTGGAAAGAAGCAAAGATTTTTTTAAACAAAGGTACGTGTGCTTATAGTGGTTGGATAAATCTATTGTCAGTATGCTTTTGCTTTGTATGACTGGTCAAAATCTTTTAAAGTATGTTGTAACATTAAGTTCTTTGTCTGCTGCTGGGGATGTGAGCTGCTGGCATCTGCCCATTGTCACAACCATGTAATGAGACTGATGCTAGAAAAGAAACAGCTCGAGACGTGTTCCTCAGCAGCCCTGTTCCATTCCTGATTTGTGCATAGACCCCTGGCCAGCAATATAAAACATCTTCCACAGTACTCCTGGTGGAGACTCACCAGAGCAGAGTGGTGAAAACACCTCCTTCAACCTGCTGGGCATTTTCCTTTGGATACACATGGCTGGCTCATGTCCAGCCTCTCATCTAGCAGCAGCCCCAAGTCCTTCTTGGCTGGGCTGCTCTCCATCCCTTCATGCCCCAAGCTGTGAGATCAGCTGGGCTGGGACTGTGTCACAGCCCTTGGGCAGAGCTGCTGGGCAGGATGAGCTCACTCCCAGAGAAGGCAGAACCCACTCCCCAGGCAACTCCAGCCTGGCCATGAGCTCACAGCAGGCTCTGAGGTCACAGAGGTCCCAGAGCCCCGTGGTTGCAGAGCACCACAAGGCCCCAGCAGGCAGTCCTGGAGCACAACTGCTGCGGCAGCAGCGGCGGTGGCAGCAGTGGTGCTGACATTGGGACAGCGGCCTCAGGACAGTGGTGGCAGCGAGAGCGGCGGGACTGGCACAGGGCAAGGCACCATGGCCCTTGCTCTGCGCCTCCTCCTCCTGCTCCTCCTGGCCGTGGCCCTGCCTGCCAGGGCTGCCCAGGCTGCTCCGCTGCAAGCGCGGGGAGCAGGTGAGCCGGCAGCCTGGCTGCCCTTTCCCAGGACAGCGCTCCCTGCTCCCCGGGAAGGGCCTGGGATGGTTTTCCCTGGGCTTTAGGGAGGGTTTCCTCTGATAGAGGGAGAGAGCCCCCCTGGGCCCTGGGCTGCGCCAGCCACCCCTCCAGGGATGTTGCACAGCGTCTGCAAAGAGGGTGGGCAGTGACCAGGTGCCAGCCCAGAGTTCCCAAGTCTCTTTCCAGCTTTGTCTGTGTCCATTGCCACCTGGCTCCCACAGCCTTACTGATCCCCTGTCAGTTCCCAGTTCCCTGAGGCAGAAGGGGATCCCAGCACACCATGGAAATGGGGCTGATCTGTGCTCCCTTCTAGATTGGGATAATGACTTGGGTGATTTGGAAATGCTGGTAAATGACGGCTTCAAGACCTTTCCAGATGCTGAAGGCAAGTTCTCAATGTACCTTTCCTGACAGAATAATCAGTGTCAATCTGGCAAGAGCTCCCTTCTGTCCTAAGTTCCTCTGAAGGTTGATGGATTCAGGAAAATTTGTCCTGCTCCTTTCTCAAGCCCTCAGTGATCCCACAGGATTGCTGTCAGTAGGAGGAAGGAGCATTTAGCTGTCCATCTTCCTCCTGTGCGCAATGCCAGAGTGTCCTTCTGTGTGCTCTGTGCAGCCCCAGAGAAGAGCAGAGAGGGAAGGGGCCGGGCCCAGGGCTGTGCCCCGGGGCTGAGCCTTGGGTGCAGCCTGAGGATTTCCTGCAGCACCACCGGAGCTATTCTGTCCTGCCTTTCTTTGCAGCTGAACCTGTTGGTGAAGGTGGTGCAGCTTCCCAACCCATCCCCATCACTGAGCCTCTGGGAGATGCTGAGGGTAGGTCAAGGCCTTTCCTCCTGCGAGAGCTGCCAACTCAGAGCCCAAAGCTCGGCCAGGGGGGCATCGCTGCAGGCGCCAGGGCAGAACCATGCACATGTGTGCCGTGGCCCTGGGACATCCCCTCACTGCTCCTGGGGCTCAGTGCTGCCTGTGCAGATCTGCAGCGATGACAGAAGCTCCTGTGGCTGTTGAGTTACAGGTGTGGCTGCAGGGACGACTTCTCCAGCTCCTTTTATGGCTACTGCCCGCAAGCCCAGCTCCCATCGCAGGGGTGAGTAGTGTGTCTCTGCTGACTCCACAGGCTGAGCACTGGTTTTGTGGCATCCACTGAGAAATGGAAATGTTTTGCACTAAGGTCCTCCAACAGGGAACATAAAAGCTCCAGGATACAAGAAGCACCATGAGCCATCTGAAAACATGAGGCAAATGCTGAAGGAAATGGAACAGGCAGGACAAGGTGGGTGATTTATCTCAGGCTTCCCCTGGGACCCAGCAGCCAGGGGCGTTCCCTGCACATCTGGACAGGCTGTGCCCGACACAGCTGGAAAAGATTCATGGCAGCCTCGCTGCCCCGCTGCTGCTCTCATGGCCTGCAGGGCTATTTCCCAGCCTGGGCTGGCTGCAGCTTCTCCCCAGCCTCTGCAGGAAGGCATTTGGCACCAGCTGACAGGGAGCCCAAACTGCAGCACGGGCCTGACATGCCCTGCAATTTCCCATTCTCTGGGTTGATCAGAAAGGGCACCTGTTTGGAGAGCAGAGAGCCGTGGCCACCCAAATAGTTTTTAGAGATTTCCTAATTCTTAACCATTACTTTGACATTCACTGCCTCCTGAAGATGCCACCTTCCTACTGGTGAACAGCCCCACCTGATCCAGCTGTCCCTTTTCCTTCCTCTAGAAATGGAAGGAGAGGCTGTGCTGAAGGCTGAGTTTCCCAGAGGAAGCAGTGGCTCATTGGCAGCCTCTGCTGCAGGAAGGGAGGCGCTGCCAGGCACAGTCACAGGAGGTAATTGCTGTGCCTCTGGGCCTGAGCCCTGCTGAGCCTTGAGCTGCCCTCTCTGCTACTTGGCAGAGCGGGCACAGCCCGGACAAGGCTGGCACAGCCCAGAGGAATTGTTATGCTCAGGGCACTCGGGTACTGAGCAGTCCTGCTGGGGTCCCTCCATGGGAGACACATCCCGAAACCTGGGAGTGACTGCACGGGGTGCCCATGGTGGGGAAAGGGCAGAGGGGGAGAGGAAGGCCTGGGTATGAGCCCTTGGGCTGGAGGAGCAGTTGCAACAGAGGGAGGGAGAGAGGGAGTGCAGGAGGGAAGGAATGGTTCTGGCACTACATGCTGCACTTATCCCCAGGACTTTAGAGATGTTTCCCTCTGTGGGAGGGAGAGGGCCCCATGGGCCTTGGGGTACTCATGCCACCCCTCCCAGGGATGTTGCACAGGGCCTGAAAAGAGAATGGAGAGTGGCCAGGAGCCAGCCCTGAGTTCCCCAGACCCCTGTGCAGCTTTGGCTGTGTCTTTTCACATCTGGATCCAATGGTCTTACCTGAACCCCTTGCAGTGCCCAGTTCCCACAGGCAGAGAGGGATCCCAGCACATCAGGAACTGGTTCTGGTCTTTGCTCCCTTCTAGATTGGTATCATAAGATGGCTTATATGGAAAATCTGGTGAATGATGGTTTGGAGAATCTAGATCGTGGTGGAGGCAAGTACTCCGTGTGCCTTTCCTAAAAGAATAATCAATGTCATTCTGACAAGAGCTCACTCATGATCCATTTACCTGAACATTATCTCAGGGCTGAAAGATTCTGGAAAACTTGCCCTGCTCCCTTCTAGAGCCCAACAGCAATTCCACAGGATCACTGTCAGTGGGAGGAAGGAGCATTTAGCTGCCCATCTTCCATCCATGTACAATGCCAGTGTGTCCTTCTGTGTGCTCTGTGCAGCCCCAGAGAAGAGCAGAGAGGGAAGGCGCCAGGCCCAGGGCTGTGCCCCGGGGCTGAGCCTTTCACAGCTCCTTTGCTGGCCCCAGGAAGCCTGAGCTGCTCCTGCTGCTGCTGCCAAGCCCTGGCCTCGGCTGGGGCTGGGTTTAGAGCTGCTGGCAGCTCCAGGGAGTCCTTTCTCCCTTGACTGCCCCGCAAGGAGCTCCTTCCTTCCCAGTGTGGGGCCACCACAGGCTCGTGGTCCCCCTGCCCCTGCTCCTGAGTGGAAGGCAGAGCTGAGGGAATTCCTTGGAGGGCACCAATCTCCCAGGGCCACTCACTGCCACTCCAACCTGAGGGAGACGTGCCACACCTTTCTGTTAAGGTCCTCCTAGAGAGAAGAACCAAGGCAGAGGAGACAGGAAATCCCTGGAGGCTGCCAAACATCTGGACCAGATGCTGAGTGATCTGGAGAGACAGCGTGGTGGGTGCATTTCCCTCCCCCTTCCCCTGGGACTCAGCAGCCAGGGGCATTCCCTGCACATCTGGACAGGCTGTGCCTGGCACAGTGGGAAGGGATCCATGGCAGCCTCGCTGCCCTGCTGCTGCTCTCACAGCCTGCAGGGCTGTTTCCCAGCCTGGGCTGGCTGCAGCTTCTCCCCAGCCTCTGCAGGAAGGCATTTGGCACCAGCTGACAGGGAGCCCATACTGCACCATGGCCCATGCACACCCTGACATCCCCTGCAATTTCCTGGTCTCCAGGCAGATCAGGAGGGGTGGTGTTTTGGAGAAGGGAAGGTTCTTTCTAATCGCAAAAGTTCATCTGATTTCCTGATCATTCTCCATGACTTTGACCAGTATTGGGTCATGAAGATGGCACCTCCCCGATGGGGAACAGTCCCATCTCATCCAGCTGTGCCTTTTCTTTCTCAAGCGATGAACCAAAAGTCTGTACAGAAGGTGGCTGTTCCAGAAAGAAGCAGTGGCCTAGTGCCAGCCGTTACTGCAGGAGGGCAGGCAGTTCCAGGCACTGGCACAGGAGGTAATTGCTCCAGTGTGTCCTGACAGGGCCTGACTCTGTCCCCTGGGGCTGGGGGAGCTGTCACAGGGCAGGGAGGGCCAGGGCTGGCAGGGGCTGCTCAGGGATGGGTTTGGCCCCTGTCCCTCCAAGCAGCGACGGCCCAAGCAGCTGCGCTGGCCCCGGGCTCTCCTGCCGGGCTGCTGGGCTTTGTTGGGTGGCACAGCCTGTGCCAAGGGGCGGCAAGGTGCCTGCAGGCCCCAGCTCTGGGCAAACAGAGAACGTCCTGGCCGTATCCACCGTGCTGCCAGCTCAGCAGTGCAGCACAGCGCGGGCTCATGCTCCCCATTGCTCCCACAGAAATGCTTGGCAAGTCCAGTACAGATGCTCTGAATCCACCGAGCACGCCAAGAGTTTTCTGTCCCCCGGATGTGCGCAGGTCCTGCATGATAGGCACGGTGGTGACACTGTTCACTGTGCCACTTTCTGTGGTCCTGTGCTATGTCGGGTTCCGGTGGTGGAAGGAACAGAAACCGTAAGTTGTTGCGGATTTCTACCCTCCAGCATCTTCAAAGGCTGCTGATAGGGAAGATTCCCAGTGAGGCTGCAGTGGAGTTGTGGCCAGTCCATGGCTGTCCAAAGAACTCTGCTGAGGGTTCTGCTGCTGCCCAGTGCTTTCCTTGGCCTCTTCATTGCTGGGCCTTGTCCTGGGGGGCCGCTGGGGCTGCAGCCGGTGCTGGCTCCCCCTGAGGCTGCCTGGCCAGGAGCAGCCCCAGGGGCACAGGGCAGAGGCACAGCAAGGTGGGCAGGAGAAAGAGCGGGGACAAGATGGCCCCTGAAAGGCAGAGGCGCTCTGGGGCCTGCTCCTGGCCAGGGAGCCTGCCCAGAGCCGTCCCCTGCTCGCCGGGGCCTCGAGGGGCAGCTGTCCAGCTGGGCCAAGGTGTGCCAGCCACTCCAGCCGTGCTGGGGAGCCTTGCCAGCTCTGGGCCCTGCTGTGCAGGAGGGTCCCTGTGTGCCACTGGCAGCTGGGGCCTCAGCCACTGCTCTCTCCACAGCAGCGCTGCCGCAGCTCCAGCATCCCGGCCGAGAAGGCGTGACTCCCCCTCGCCCCCAGGGAGCCCAGAGAGCGACGGGTCTGGCAGCTCTCAGACATCGCCTCAGCAGCAGCAGCTACCCAAGAAAGCAGAGCCCCAGCGCTCCGTGCCTCCCCCACGGCCCCCCAGACCGGCCGTGATGCAGAAGCTTCCCGAGATCCCCCCACCTCCTCCCCTCCCGAGCCCCCCGCCCTGGTCCATCTAGGACTGGATGTGGGCCAGCCACGGCAGGGCATGGGCCACCAACAGCTTGGGGCACCTGCTCTCCTTTACAAATAACACGCCTTACCCATGGACAACAGCCAGAGTCACTTTTCATATTGTTCTACCTTCAACAGGAAGGGCTGACGATTCTTCCCTGTTCTGTTTAATCCTTTACCTCTTAGATTTCATACAGTTGGCTGCTGGCTGTATCTCTTAAAGACTTTATTAGCACTGCATGTACCCCACCTATCAGGGGAAAAAAAATAAAAAAATTTATTCAGTTTAGACTTCGTTTTTAGTTTGGTTGGGCCACTCACATTTTGAGCAATTAATTTTCCATAGTACTTCTTCCCTTTTCCTTACTATTCATAAAAAGTTCATCTGGACTTAAAAGGCACCAGAATTACTGAGATTTCCCTCAATGCCCAGAGGGGAATCTAGCATAAAATATTCTCCCTGTGTACTGCACAACAAGAAATATTCAGAGGAAAATACAGTGGCAGTTGAGGCTTGTGGAACTCCCAGAATACTGAGCCTGCAGAGGAGGCAAACAGCCCTGGCCTTGGTTGAGGGGACTTCTTCTCACAGATTCCTCTGAGAATGTGGCACTCCAGGAGGGGAAAGCTTTTAAACCTTTGCCTTACCTTCCTCCTGTGCTAAAATGTAAGGCTCTTCCTGAGAAAAAACTGAGCTACAAACAATTCTTCATTCCTCAACAAAGCTACTCAGGTTCTGGATTTATCTTAAAAGAGCAAAACCAAATGGGGTCAGAAATTTCTCATCAAAGCCTGTTTGCAGAGAAACCCCAACATATGAAAGAAAATATTTATTAGCATCAGTTCACTCAAAAGAAACCCAGCCCTGGATTGAGCAGCACTTTAAATGAACTTGAATTCACTTTCCTCACATATCAGCAGGTTTGGTTTGCTTTATTTTGTCCTAGAGAGAATATTCAAACAGGACTCCTTGGATGGTCCCCAAACCTGGCTCCTCATGATGCCTTGCCTGCCTGTTAGCAGTACCTGGCTTTGCCACCCTGGTCATGGTAGCGGGGCATGGCTGCTGCTACGGTCCCCTCTGGTGCCACAGTCCCTTCTGGTGCCCGTGAAATAAGAGATTTTCCAGAGATCACTTGAGCTAACAAAATGAATGTATCAAAAATGAATGTATCATATTTGTAGAATCATTTGTTGAATTTTAAGAAACCTCTGCCATGGCACAAAAGGCATAGGAAAGAGAGAAAAAAAAAAAAAAAAAACCAAAAACTTTAAAGCTTCTTGCAAAAAGACAAATACCAGAGAAGACCAGGAATGCAAAGAACTCAGATAAGGAGGCCCCTCTGTCAAGGATGATGGACTTATCCAGATAACAGAGCAGAAGGCCAAAAGCGCATGCACAGAGGAGAAGAGTTCAAAATTTCAATGCAGAGGAAGGCTATGGTTTCAGCCTCAAAAGACCACCAGAGACCTCCGTAAAGACCACCACAAACAACCATGCATGCCCAGAAGGGCGTGGACCTATTTAGCATGAGAGGCAAAGACAGGCGGGGCCAGGGGTTGAATATGCATAGAAAAGTTGTGTAATGTATTGCATATGGAACACCTTTGTGAATAAAATTGTGGGACAAACTCCAGCTCGGGGCAAAAGGTTTTGGAGAGCTATCTCACTTGTGCCGAGCGCTGTCATACATACCCACTTCATAACTACATCGAGTTGTGGAGTCTATTTATTTATTCTGTGTATCGCTTCACCTGTCCTGGCTTGTGGCATGTCTTTGCTGGTGGAGGATCCCTGCTTGTGCTGCTGCCTGTGTTCAACAAGGCCGGTCCTACTCGCCAGCCAAAGAGAGAGCAAAGACACTGCTTTGGGCAGCTCCTTTGAGCGAGTTTAACGCTTACTCATCTCTATGCCAGACCCCTGAAAAGCCACACAGCAACACATAAAGTCAGCTTATCGACAGAGATGAGCAGGTCTGAGCGAACAGAAGGTCGGCTTTCAAGCACATTGGGCTTTTAATTTAGCAGAAGCATTCACTCGTTCACGAGCCTTACTTGCCCAAGTGGATTGTGCGATGCTGCTGTCTTGCTCGCGTTCAAGAGGAAACAGAGGGGAGAAAGGAGTTAAGAAATGAGAGACGCACCTGGGGCGCAGGCTCGGCAGCCAGACGGAGCAGGGCGGCACCGGGCCGCTTTGCCGGAATCCCTTTTGGTGCCGGACAAAGGCGGACGCTGCTCGGCGAGCGGCGCTGGAGCGGCGGCGGCCCCGCCCCGCCCGTCCCGCCCCGCCGCGGGCCGGGGCCGAGCGCTCGGCCGGGCGGGCGCTCGGGATGCTCGGGCAGCGCCGCGGGCCGGGCGGGCGCGATGGAGCCCCCGGAGGGCTGGGACCCCTACGGGCGGCCGGCCCGGCGCACGCAGTGGCTGGTCAGCGCCCTCGCCTCCCACTACGGGCTGGAGCGCGGCGTGGAGAACGAGATCGCCTTGCTGGCCACCGGCCTGGACCGCTACCTGCAGGAGATCTTGCAGCGCCTGGGCCGCGCCGGGGCGGGCCGCATCCCCGGCGAGGACTGCCGCACGCTGTGCCGGGTGCTGGGGCTGGAGGAGGCGGCGGAGCCCGAGGAGTGTGCCGCCGGGCCGGGAGAGCGAGCACATCGAGACCCAGATCCGCCTGCGCAGCCCCCGCCGCCGCCGCCGCCACCGCGCCGACCCCGCCGGCCGCGGAGCCGCGGGCAGCGCCGAGCGGCGGCCGCCGGGGCCCTGCTGCCGAGAGCGCTGCGAGGAGATGGTGGCGCTGGAGCGGCCGAGGAGCGCATGGCCAGGCTGCAGGAGGAGAACGGCACCTGCGGGAGCTGCTGGAGCACATGCGCGCCGCCCTGCAGAGCAGCGGGGCGCGGTGCCCGGCGCTGCAGGTGAGTCCGGGCCGGCTTCTGCACCGGCCTCCCGGGGGCGGCTCGGCCGGGCCCGAGTGCTGCAGGAGAGATGCTACTCTCGGAAAGTCAGTGTTTGTCACCCCTCCACTGACGGACCGAGACCGCAGTTGCTCGTTCAGCCTCGGCATTAACTTGTTTTTGCAAAGTTGAGTTACAGGGAGGCTTTAAGGAGCAAGGTATGGCACCGGTGTGCCATTAACTATAGTTGTGGTTAGCACTCTGTTTAAAGTGTAGGGGAGCTCAGCTAAACAAACCCACCTGTACAATGCTGCTGCTTCTTCTACTGCATGTGCAGTCAGGATGTGCTGATAGCCTATGCTGGATGTGCACCACCACAGGGTTTTTCCTGAAGTAAGAACTTTTGGATTCTTACCTGCACAAGCAGATGCAGTGTCTCAGTCAGAAGTGCCTATAAGAAATATTAGAAGGATGTTTTCTTCAGAGTGTGTGTTACAAGAGTTCAGAGTTGGAGCCAGTTCTGCAGGCAGACTGATGAACAGTCTGGGGCTCCTCTGCAGAGTCCCATTAATTCCGGGGCTGGCTTCTGCTGGTTCTGCTGTCCTGGCTCGAGTGACACACTTAACAGCAGTTCCATTACTCTGGCATGAAATAGTGTGGAACAGGCAGAGCAGGGAAGGGCAGCGTGGACCAATTGTTCTGGCAGCTCTGACCAGGTGTGACCAGGTCTGATTTGATACTCACACAGCACTCACAGAACCCTGCTCCACCTGTGACACTTCCACTTGCAGTAGATGACTGTTCTCTTCACAATGTCCAGCAAGGCAGGTCAAAGATACTTTCACCATTTGCATCTAAAAAAGGGAAAGGAAATCAGCAGCAGCCATGAAGTCACCAGTCTGAGGTCCCAGGAAGAATGAAAACTACAAAGAGGAGAGCTCCAGAACACCCCCCGCTGCTCCATGCTCTCTTCTGAACACAATTTCATTGGAAATCTTGTGGAGTTGCGGTTTTATATGTTTTATTACACCTTTATTCTGTCATGGTTTGTTCCAGTGTACCCCCATACTGTATTGGTTTCTCCCTGAGTTTTCCCGCCTTTCCCCAAGTGCTGGTTTCCCTGGAAGGTGCCGAATCAGTCCCCTGCCCTCTCCCAAGTGCCTTGTCTGTCACTCGGTGCCCCTTCCCCTACCTCTGGAAACTTCCATCCAGGGCACCGAGTGATTGGATGAGGTCCTGGGACCCCTACCTTGTCTTTCCCTCACTGGATCCCCCAGATGTCAATCCCCACAAGAGTCACTCCTGTCTGTTCCCCAATGGCTGATCAGCCCCCTCCCTCTCCCTATGGAACATGTTGCCAGCACCCCCGAGTTGCACTTGTTGGCTGGCCCCCTCCGGTGCTGTTGGATCCACAGGACCTCCATAAACATGCCCCCAACAAGTGCCTCTCCTCATTTCCTCGCCGTTGGAATCAGCAGCAACCTCAGGACCCACCAAGCACTCTCCAAAGCCCCGCCGGGTACAGTGGAGGGTGCTTCCACTCGCCCTACTCGCCCCGCAGGAGAGCTAGCCGGGACTGAGGACAGTGCTCTGGGGCGGGGCTGTGGCAATTTGGCGCCTGCCAGGGGGCCAGAAGACAGCCTGACCCCACGGCAGAGGACCCTCGGAGTCCAGGAGACCCGTGGATTTATCCTTTCGGCCGTCAAATTACCCCGGTGGGAGCAGACCCACGTTTTAGTGGGCGGCGCTCCCGGGGAAGGCACCGGCAGCTCCAGTCGGCACCAACGGAGTCGGTGCCCCCTTGGGCGTGTCTGCAGCCTGGATTTTTCGTTTTTGCCTGGACGTGACTCGACCCTTTTTGCTGGTGAGTGAGGGGGTCCTTGGGGCTTAGATTCCTGCTTTTTTTAAGGGTTTTCCTTTTCTCCCCAGGGTTGGGGGGAGGGATTCCCTCTTTGGGGGGTTGTTCTTGCTCCCTGGGTGTAGGGGAAAGACCCCACATTCTTTTGTTATAGCTCCCTTTCCCGGAGTGTGGGGAGCTTGAAGGGCAGGTGGTCTAAGTTGTTCAGGGTGGTCTTTTCTTTTTTGTTGTAATTCTCCTGGCTGTAGACTTTGTGGCACACCTTGAAATCTGTCAGCATGGGTGCAAAGCTGACCCTGCCACAGAGGAGACTGTATTCCTAAGTTGTGGGCATCCTAGTTGGGGGGGATAAAAAGTTTAAAAAATCAGATGTTAAAAGGTTTGTCCGGTGGGTGTCACAGAGCTTCCCAGATATTTCTGCAACCATATTATACCAAGTCCCCTTCTGGGACCAGGTTGGAAGGGAAATCCTCAAGCAGGGGGATCCTTCCTTGTCCAAATTTACTTATTTGGCACTGCATATTAGGGATATTATTAAAAACAATTATGAAGCTCTGCCACAGCCATGAGCTGACAAACCAAACCCCAGTTCTAAAAATCCTACCCCTCTCTCTTCTCTCTCTTTCCAAAAACCGGGGATTCTTAGACAGGCATCCTGGCTATATCCACAGGCAGATTCTGGCCCCTCTGAGAATCCTCGGAACCCCTACCAGGACAGTGCTGGCACTGCTCTGGACTCTCCCAGTTCCCCTGTTTCCCTGCAATGTACAGTCCCATCCCGTAGACATTCTGTAAGCTTTAGTCTCCCTGATTCTGTTCCTAACCCCTTATCCCACAGTTCACAAAATGGTTTCCCCTATTCTCAAAGGACACAAGATGGCAGGGACCGCATGGCTTTTCTCTCCACATGTGCTCCTTCTTCCCACAATCCCTTTCCAGGCTCTTCCCGAAACCCCTTCTGACCAACAGCCAACCCCTTCCACTCCCCAGATTTTCCCTCCCACTTCTCTCCCCCACCCACCTCAGTCACCTCCCCTGTTGAATTATTTAACATCTCCTCCCCCAGCTCCACCTCTGGGGAGAGCTTTCCATCAGCCACTCCCCCTGGCCCTGACTCTGCCTCCTCCTCCTCCCCTGGTTCCCTCGCTTTGGGGTTCGGAGCGGGGGGAGCGTGGGAACTCTGGCCTGCCCCATTCCCTGCCTGCCTTCTCTGCTGCCCCTGTCACCTTCACCCCACGGCAGGGGGGCAGGCCCCTCGCACAGTGGTCCCCCATTCCACAACAAGTCATCAAAGACCTCTGCAAGGCCCAGAAGGAATTCGGCCGTGAAAGCGAGTTTTTTAGAGGGATGTTAAAGGCAACACTTGCCTCTGCAGAGTATGTTCCCGCAGACATGCGAAGTCTCTTTTCATGTTTAATAACTCTGTCTGAGTTTTTAGTTTGGGAGTCCGCATGGAGGCAGGAAGTGAGGGAGGTTTTGGCAGACCTCTGGGCCAATGCAGAAACCTCTACGGATGTGGATGGGGGAATGTTATCAATTGACCATCTGTGTGAGGCGGGGGACTGGGAATTTGGGCCAAAGCAGGCTGAAAAAATTCCCAGGGAGGCTTTAGTAGTCACTGCGAAGGCAGCGGAGAAGGCCTTTTTTAAACTAAGGCCTGCCGGCCCAACTATTAACTATTTATCTATAAAGCAGGAGCTATTAGAGTCAATTGTGAGTTTTGTGGATCGTCTATGCTGAGCCATTGAGGCACAGGTTCCGGACGAGGGCCTCAGGAGAGGCATGATCACCGAGGTTGCCAGGCAAAATGCCAACGAGGCATGCAGGCAAGCCATCTTGAGTCTCCCTCTCGATCCGGAGCTTACATTACAAAGCATGCTGGACGTCTGCTCCCGCAAGGTGACCATCCCACCTAGAGACTCTCAGGGGACTCCCCGAGCACCATCCAGGAGAGTCTCCTTCGCTGAAGCCGTCACCCCATCAACTACTCCTGCTCCCAAACGCTGCTTTCCAAGGCCACCTCCAACAGGATTTAATTCAAATAGACCCTGCAATCTTTGTAATAGAAGAGGCCATTGAGCTCCACAATGACCATTGAGGGATGACTTTTTAAAATTCTGACAGCAGCAGCAAGGGCAAGGTGCCTCCAACCCAGGGGGAAACCAAAAAAAGTAATAGACCAGCACAGTCTCTCCCTGCGCGCAGAAATAAATATGGTGGGACAATCAACATCCGAGAAGGGGAGGGACAAAGACATCACCACTAGAAACTACACCCTATCGGATTTGACTACGGCTGACAAACCAGCCTATATGGGGGAGGATGTGAATTTCATTTCAAAAGCCTGGCTTGGCCGGAATCCCAACCACCCCACGCCCATTCTTAATACTCAATCCAATTTCTCTCCCTATAGGTTGGCCCTGATCAAACCTTTACATCTGAAGGATACCGATTGGCACTTTATTACTGTTGACACCAAGGACCCCGGAACCTGGAGGAACCTCCACAGTAAGTGTATCGTTCTTGGGGACACAAAGTTCAAGCCACTCTACATCACCATTGCACCAAGTCTGACATCTGCACATCCTAAACACTTGGTCTTGTGGCTGCACTGTGCTCACTCGCCAGTCTTCCTCCCCAAGGGCCAAATCATCGCCCAAGCCATTCCTGTATCTGGGCCTCCAGTTTTCCCCGAAGACATATGGAAGCAGACACCCGACAAAATCTACCAGGCGTGTCAGGCCCAGATACTGGGGAAGAAAAGACCTAAAATTTCGTGCTACGTGTGGAAAGGCGGGGAGCACAAATATCTCAATGGACTTCTTGACACAGGGGCAGACGTGACGGTCATCCCCTCACGGGACTGGCCATCACGATGGGAATTGCAGGATGTGGCAGGACAGATTCAGGGTGTAGGGGGTTCTCAATTGGCCAAACAATCAAAGAACATCGTACAATTTGAGGGGCCAAAAGGACAATCAGCTTATTTGCGTCCGTTTGTATTGGACTATACGGAACCCTTGTGGGGGAGGGACCTAATGGCCCAATGGGGGGTCACAATTGACATACCAATCCCCCAGGTTTTTCGGGTAGCGGCCACTGAGGAGTGTCCTACTCAGAAGTTGGATTGGCTTACAGATACACCAATCTGGGTAGAGCAGTGGCCGCTCAACAAACAAACATTAAAAGCGCTCCGGGAGCTCGTGGATGAGCAGCTCGCTCAGGGGAACATCCAGGAAACAACATCTCCCTGGAATTCCCCCATCTTTGTTCTCAAAAAACGTGGCAAAGACGAGTGGTGCCTCCTCCACGACCTTCGTGCAATAAATAAAGTCATTAAAGACATGGGTCCTCTCCAACCAGGGATACTGTCCCCCACGATGTTACCTGAAAATTGGGAATTGGCAGTCATTGATATAAAAAACTGTTTTTTCCAAATTCCTCTACATCCTGAAGATTCACCACGTTTTGCCTTCTCGGTTCCTTCCACCAACCGAGAAACCCCAATGGAGAGATATCACTGGAGATGTCTACCACAAGGCATGAAAAATTGGCCTATTATCTGCCAGTGGTACGTTTCTTCATTGCTGTCCCCTGTGCGTGCAGCCACCGAGGGCGTGATAATACAACATTACATGGATTGTAGCCTTCGCTTGCCCAGTCACAGGGATCTTTTGTGCCGGCTAGCTTGTCCCCTTCAAGTGACTGGAGGGAACTACGAGTGTGGCTGCCCCCGGCTCCTCACTTAGAGCACCGGGTGGCAGTGATTGCCTCGGCGTGGGTGACAAAGGCACAGCAAAGCTACGAAGATCCAAAGCAAAGGAATAGGGAGCCGACACCTGTATGAGGTCTGCAGAGCTTTTATTCTCCCAAACCGGGACAGTGACAGATGTCTCTCTACCTGGGGTCTGACAGGGGATTATAAAAGGTGTGGGCGTGAGGGGGGTGAACACAGTGCAACCAATAGGAAGGGATTACATCAGTGCAGGGGGCCAATGAGGAGAACCTAGGGAGGGGAAAGGCTTCCAGGGACCAATACTAACAAGAACAGGGATGACTGACATCGAACATTCTAGAAGAAAATGGGGGTGGTTTCAGGGATTGACAGGGGGAGGGGGCTGTACAACTTGGACTGACAGGGGTATTGTTAGGTACAGAGGGAGATTGACAAACCTGTGGCGAGAAAACTTTGTGGCAAAGAGGTGGGGAAAAACCTTTCTAGGGAGGAATAGGGGACACATGGAACATACCAACAAGACCTGTCTAACAACTAATTTCTAACTTAATTACCAAAACCTTATAAATCCTTGTAAAACTGTCACACCACCACAATGTGCCAGTGGTACGTTTCTTCATTGCTGTCCCCTGTGCGTGCAGCCACCGAGGGCGTGATAATACAACATTACATGGATGACATACTCATTTGTGCCCCCAACAGCGATTTACTTACATACGCGCTTAACCTGACAACTGATGTGTTGGTTGCTGTGGGGTTCGAGCTGCGATCAGATAAAATTCAACGGATGCCACCTTGGAGGTACCTTGGTTTGGAAATAAACAAGCGGACCATTGTTCCGCAAAAATTGGCAATCAAAAATAACATTCGCACCCTAGCTGATGTTCAGCAGCTGTGTGGATCCTTGAACTGGGTGAGACCCTGGTTAGCTATCACCAATGAAGACCTAGCCCCCCTTTTTGATTTATTGAAAGGGGGGGAAGAGCCTAGTTCTCCCAGGGAACTCACCCCAGAGGCCAAGGCTACATTAGAGAGGGTTCAGGAGACAATATCTGCCAGGCAGGCCCACAGGTACGATCTGGGTCTGCCCTTCAAATTCATCATATTGGGCAGACTGCCACACCTCCACGGTGTTATCTTTCAGTGGACAGACACCCTAGGGAAGGGTAACCAGGATCAAAGGGACCCACTCTCCATCATAGAGTGGGTTTTCCTAAGTCACCACCGGTCCAAGAGAATGACACGACCACAAGAGCTGGTGGCAGATCTAATCCGCAAGGCTAGAGCGCAGATTCGGGAGTTGGCGGGATGTGATTTTGAATGAATTCACGTTCCCATTAAATTACAATCGGGCCAATTCACAAAGGCTATGTTGGAACACCTGTTACAGGAAAATGAACCATTACAATTTGCTCTAGATAGCTACACAGGCAAAATTTCATTTTTGAGACCGGCCCACAAAATTTTTAATTCAGAGATTCAATTCACACTATCAACAAAGCGAATTCAGAGCAAGAAACCCTTGAAAGCCCTAACAGTTTTTACTGATGCATCCGGAGGGTCCCACAAGTCTGTGGTGACTTGGAAAGATCCTCAAACTCAGCGGTGGGAGGCAGATGTTGTTGAGGTGGAAGGCTCCCCTCAGATAGCTGAGTTGGCCGCCGTCGTTAGAGCTTTTGAGTGGTTCTCTGAACCCTTTAATTTGGTCACCGATTCGGCTTATGTAGCAGGTGTAGTGTCTAGAGCGCAGGATGCAATCCTGCAAGGTGTTTCCAATGATGCCTTGAATAGGTTGCTCTCAAAACGAAGTTAGTCTCCCACCGAGAGCAGCCGTTCTATGTGATGCACTTCAGGTCACATACTGACCTGCCGGGGTTCTTGGCCGAGGGCAATAGGCGTGCCGATTCCCTCGCTGCCGCCCCCGTGCAAATGGCGCTACTCCCTGATAAATTCCAACAGGCTAAAATAAGCCACCAGCTCTACCATCAAAATTCACCAGGTCTGGTAAGACAGTTCCACCTTACCCGAGACCAGACTCGGGCCATTGTGGCCACATGCCCGTCCTGTAAGTCGCTCCCCCTACCATTGGTGAGCGCAGGGGCCAACCATAGGGGTCTGAAGTCCTGTGAGGTGTGGCAGATGGACATTACTCACATCCATTCCTTTGGGAGGATGAAGTACATCCATGTCTCCGTTGACACCTTCTCTGGGGCAGTTTTTGCCTCTGCCCACACAGGGGAGAAAGCCTCAGATATCGAAAAACATCTGATACAGGCTTTCTCTATGCTGGGCGTCCCAAATTAATCAAAACAGATAATGCCCCAGGTTACACCTCCAAGGAGTTCGCCAGCTTCCTACAGCAATGGGGAATAGAACACAAGACTGGCATCGCCTATTCCCCATCAGGCCAGGCCGTGGTGGAGAGGACTCACCAGAGTCTTAAACAGATGTTAAAACAACAACAGCCGGTAATGAAGGTAGAGTCCCACCAGGTTCAATTAGCGCGGGCCCTCTTTACCATTAACTTTCTTAACTGCTCTTTTGAATGTTTAAATCCGCCAATCACTCGGCACTTTAACAACTACGAGCAGGGCAAGGTCAGGGAAAAGCCGCCGGTCCTCATTAAAGATCCTGAGACCTGGAGGCAGGAGGGGCCCTATGACTTAGTCACCTGGGGACCAGGATACGCTTGTGTCTCCACGCCCTCAGGCCTGAGATGGGTCCCCTCCAAATTTGTCAGGCCGTATGTCCCCAAAGCCCAAGCCAAACCGGAGAGTACTCAGGTGGGACATGCTGCCTTCAGAAGGTGGAAAAAATCTTCCCTTTTTGGGTCTACCTCTTCCCTTTCCAGTTCCCTTGGTTCTTTGTTCCCTTTTGAGCTGGACCTCCCCTACCCTGATTGTTAGTGTATCTTGAAGTTATTTTTCAGATTTTGTCCCAGTTTAGATCCAACCCAGGATGTCACCCACACTGAGCCTCATCCTTCTCACCATCACGATCAACGTAAGACCCCAGCAGGCATGGATTATTCCTCAGCCTCAGGCTAACGTGTGGACTATGATAACACATCTCAAGAAAGAATCATCAGACTGGCTGGGGTCTCTTTTCAAAGGATGGGGACTCTGGTTGGGTCCAAACCCTGGTTCAAACTGGACTTTCACTTTTGTTAGCCTTTGTTGTATTTGTCATTAGCTTTAGTATTATAAAGGTTATTTTTACTTCTCTCTTCCCTTTCCTTTTAAACAAAAAAAAAAGGGGGAGATGTGGAGTTGCGGTTTTATATGTTTTATTACATCTTTATTCTGTCATGGTTTGTTCCAGTGTACCCCCATACTGTATTGGTTTCTCCCTGAGTTTTCCTGCCTTTCCCCAAGTGTCGGTTTCCCTGGAAGGTGCCGAGTCAGTTCCCTGCCCTCTCCCAAGTGCCTTGTCTGTCACTCGGTGCCCCTTCCCCTACCTCTGGAAACTTCCATCCAGGGCACCGAGTGATTGGATGAGGTCCTGGGACCCCTACCCTGTCTTTCCCTCACTGGATCCCCCAGATGTCAATCCCCACAAGAGTCACTCCTGTCTGTTCCCCACTGGCTGATCGGCCCCCCTCCCTCTCCCTATGGAACATGTTGCCAGCACCCCCGAGTTGCACTTGTTGGCTGACCCCCTCCGATGCTGTTGGATCCCCAGGACCTCCATAAACATGCCCCCAACAAGTGCCTCTCCTCATTTCCTCGCCGGGGGAATCAGCAGCGACCTCAGGACCCACCAAGCACTCTCCAAAGCCCCGCCGGGTACAGCGGAGGGTGCTTCCACTCGCCCTACTCGCCCCGCAGGAGAGCTAGCCGGGGCTGAGGACAGCGGTCTGGGGCGGGGACGCGGCAAAATCTTTTTCAGCAAACTCCTTGACTCCTGAGTACAGACCATAGGGATGACATTAAAGCTATACAGAAACTTGTGCGATAACATGATAGTGACTAGTTCGAAAATGGAATGCATAGCTAGGTATTAAAAACTACAGAGATTGTTTCCTTGTCCTCTGTATTTGGCAAAGGTCAAGTAGCTTTAGTTGCTGATCACCTCTATGTGATTAGAAAAAGAAAAAAAAAAGTCAACAAAGCCCAATCCAGCTACTTTCAGTCTTAATTAAAATCTATCAATTTCTCCCTGCTTTGTGCTCCTGGTCATTACAGGTGGGGCTGTAGGGAGGATTTTTACTACTCCATGGCTGGATGCTGCAAACAAGTCCAGCTCCCATTGCAGGGGTGAGTAATGTGTCCTTGCTCACCCCACAGGCTGAGCTCTGGTTTTGTGGGATCCATTCCTGGAAAATAGAAATATTTCTCTTAAAGTCCCCTGAGAAGAAAGAAAAAACCTACAGGAGGGAGTAAGTCCCTGGAAAAATCCAAACATCTGGAACAAATCCTGAGTGATCTGGAGAGATGCCGTGGTGGGTGCATTTCCCTCAGGCTTCCCCTGGGACTCAGCAGCCAGGGACGTTTTCTGCACATCTGGACAGGCCCTGCCTGGCACAGTGGGAAGGGATCCATGGCAGCCTCGCTGCCCCAGTGCTGCTCTCACGGCCTGCAGGGCTGTTTCCCAGCCTGGGCTGGCTGCAGCTTCTCCCCAGCCTCTGCAGGAAGGCATTTTCTATCACCTGAAAGGGAGCCCAAATGGCACCAAGGGGATGAGATCCCCTGCAATTTCCCATTCTCTGGGTTGATCAGAAAGGGCACCTGTTTGGAGAACTATGAGCCGTGGCCACCCAAATAGTTTTTAGAGATTTCCTAATTCTTAACCATTACTTTGACATTCACTGCCTCCTGAAAATGCCACCTTCCTGCTGGGGAACAGCCCCACCTGATCCAGCTGTCCCTTTTCCTTTCCCCAGAGATGGAAGGAGAGGCTGTGCTGAAGGCTGAGTTTCCCAGAGGAAGCAGTGGCTCACTGGCAGCCTCTGCTGCAGGAAGGGAGGCGCTGCCAGGCAGTCACAGGAGGTAATTGCTGTGCCTCTGGGCCTGAGCCCTGCTGAGCCTTGAGCTGCCTTCTCTGCTGCTTGGCAGTGCGGGCACAGCCCGGACAAGGCTGGCACAGCCCAGAGGAATTGTTATGCTCAGGGCACTCAGGGTACTGAGCAGTCCTGCTGGGGTCCCTCTATGGGAGACACATCCCGAAACCTGGGAGTGACTGCACGGGGTGCCCATGGTGGGGGATGTTCAGAGGGGGAGAGCAAGGCTCCAGTGTGTCCTGAGAGGGCCTGGGTATGAGCCCTTGGGCTGGGGATTTATCCCAGAGGAAAGTGGGATGGAGAGATGGAAGAATGTAGGATGGGAATGACAAAAGCAGGAGAGCCAGAGGGCCAGAGGGATAGTTGTGGCACTGCCTGCTGCAGTTTTCCCCAGTGCTTTTGAAAAAGTTTCAGCTGTGGCAGTGAGA
Organism: Lonchura striata; assembly: GCF_050655825.1. Classification (NCBI taxonomy): domain Eukaryota; kingdom Metazoa; phylum Chordata; class Aves; order Passeriformes; family Estrildidae; genus Lonchura; species Lonchura striata. Next base: position 3,462,521 of record NC_140734.1, on the reverse strand, counting down.
GATCCCCCAGGGCCCTGGGCTGCTCCAGCCTCCCCTCCAGGGATGTTGCACAAGGCAGGGATAGAATGTGAGAGTGTCCAGGAGCCACAGGTGACACCAGGAGCCACAGCCCAGAGCTCCCCAGGCCCCTGTGCAGCTTTGGCCATGTCCATTCTCATCTGGCTCCCACGGCCTTTCCCAGCTGCCTTGCAGTGCCCGGTTCCCTGAGGCAGAGGGGGATCCCAGCACACCATAGAAAATGTTCTCATCTGTGCTCCAGTCTAGATGAGGTTGCTGCGAAGCCTTCTCCATTCGCTTGGCTGCATAAAGTTGTGAAGCCCTTGGAGCCTCCTGCAGGTATGTTCTCACTGTCCCTGTTCTGTGGAAAGCAGCATTTCCTGAAGGAAGCAGTCGCTCATCGGTGCCAGCCCCTGCTGCAGGAAGGAAGGCGATGCCAGGCACGGACACAGGCACAGGAGGTGATTGCTGTGCTGGGCTCAGCCGGGCTCAGCCCTCGGCGGGGCTGTGTGGCAGCAGCTCTTCCCCCAGGCCCTGCCCTTGCACGGCCCGGCAGCAGCCAAAGCTGGAGGCGCCTCGGCTTCCAGGCCTCTGGAACTGGACACAGCACTTGAGGTGCTGCTCAACCAGTGCCCAGCACAGGGGAAGAATCACTGCCCTGCTCCTGCTGGCCACACCATTCCTGATCCAGGCCAGGAGCCATTGGCCTTCTTGGCCACCTGGGCACTCTGCTGGCTCATGTCCAGCCTGCTGTCCCTCTGTCCCTGCAGGGCCCTTTCTGCCTGGCTGCTGTCCAGCCACTCTGTCCCCAGCCTGTAGCGCTGCAGGTTTGTTGTGGCCAAAGTGCAGGACCCAGCACTTGGACTTGTTAAACCTCACCTTGTTGCATTTGGGACCTGGATCCAGCCTGTCCAGGTCTCTGTCCCTCCTACCCTCCAGCAGATCAACACTCCCAGCCAACTTGGTGTCACCATGGTTCCATGAGACCCCAGAGTGTCCCAATGGTCTCCATGATTCCAGAGGCTTCCCAGTGTCCCAATGTCCCTTTGGTTCCATGGGACCCCTTGGTGTCACAAAGTTCCTTGGATCCTTGGGCCCTGCAGTGTCACAATGTCACCATGGTCCCCCAAGGCCCTGCAGTGTCACCGTGGATCCTTGGTTCCTTGAGGTCTGGCAGGGCAGCAATGCTCTCCTTGGTTCCCCCTGTCTCCCATGCCTCACACTGTCAGGCTTTACAAGGACACCTGGTCAATGATGGGAGTGGCAGTGGGTACCTACTCGAGGAGGCAATCATAAAAATTCCTCCCAACCCCCTGTCCCAAGCCAGGTGCCACTTCAGATCAGGTATGATCAACTGGATCTGGAGAGTCAGCCAGATGGTTTAGAAGAAAATTATCTGCCCAGTGAGCCTCCCAATTATGATTCATCTGTGAGACAGATCACTAGCTCTGTCCTAGGGTGACATCAAGGTGCTTGTATCCCCAGTCCTGTGTTCTGTTTATGTTTGATATTATGTTCTGTGCTTTCAGAACTGACTCTGAAAGTGAAGGTTTGTTTTGTCTTGTTATCAGCTGGCTCACCTCCCCCCATGGTCTGTTGTCTAGGAGAGGTGAGGGCTTGCTTGCTTTGCTTGCTTGTTTGGTTCCTTGCTTGCTCTCGCTCCTGCTTTTGCTTTTGCCTTTGCTTTTGCTTATTAGTTAGTTTAGCTAAGCAGTCCAAATTTTTCTCTAGACTGTTTTTTTCCTTTCCCTTTCCTGAGCAGCATTCCAACCTTTCCAGACTGGGACCTAGGAAACACCAAGAGTCTGCATTTTGTGATGTGCAGCAGGCAGCCCAGCTCCAGATACTGAGAACTGAGCAACCTCTTCCAGGAGTGCACTTTCTGAATTTATCATCTCTTCAGAGTGGTGAAAGAGTTTTTGTCATTTGATTTTAGTTTTTTATTTTTGGTTTTTACTTTTTTCTTTTGTGCTGGGGAGTGTTTTGCTTGTTAAATAAACAGATTTTATTCACTTCTCTCTGAGGACAGTCTTCCCGAATCAGGTCAGGGGGAGGGACCGTGGGGATTTGCTTTCCGGGGGCTCATTCCAGAGGTTTTCTCCCAAAATTGCCCTAAACCAGGACAATCTCTAACATCAAAAAGGAAAGAAGGGCAATCACGGTAGGTGACTCACTTCTGAGGGGAACAGAGGGCCCCATATGTCAACCAGAGCCATCCCACAGAGAGGTCTGCTGCCTCCCTGGGGCCCGGGTACGGGATATCCCTGAGAGACTGACTGGGCTGATTCTGCCCTCTGATTATTACCCACTGCTGATACCCCAGGCTGGCCGTGATGAGATTGAAAAGAGGAGTGTCAGGGCAATGGAAAGGGACTTTAGGGCATTGGGTCAGGTGGTTAATAGGACAGGGGCACAGACATTTTTTCCTCAGTCCCTTTGGAGTCTGAGAAAAATGGTGAAAGCAATAGGAAAGCTCACATTATCAACAAGTGGCTCACGGGTTGGTGTCATTGGCAAAATTTCAGATTCTTTAATCAGGGAGCGACTTTTACAGCACCTGGCCTGCTGGAACCAGATGGGCTCCATCTTTCTGGTAAGGGCAGAAGAATTTTAGCTCATGAACTGGAAGAACTTGTTGAGAGGGCTTTAAACTAGGTCTGAAGGGGGAGGGAGATGTAGCTGGTTTGTCTGAAAGCAGGCCCAAGGGTGGTAAGCCTGAGTGAGGGGTGAAATCAGCAGCCCAGCTGAGGTGCACACAGCGTGGGTCACAAACAAGAAGAGCTGGAGGCCATGGTGCAACAGCAGAGCTGTGATGGAATTGCCATCACAGAAACAGGGAGGGATGGCTCACGTGGCTGGAGTGCTGCATTAGATGGCTGCAAGCTCTTCAGGAGAGACAGGAAAGGGAGAGGAGGTGGAGCCATGGCCCTTTATATTAGGGAGGGTTTTGGTGCTATGGGTGTTGAACCTAATGATGATGAAATTGAATGTCTCTGGGTGAGAATTAGGGGGAAGGCCAACAAGGCTGACATCCTACTGGGATTGTGTTATCGTCCACCCACCCAGGAAGAAGATGTGGAAAACTCATTCTGTAAGCAGCTAGAGAATGTTTCTGGATCATCAGCACTTGTTCTTTTGGTGATTTCAACCTGGTGGACATCTGCTGGGAACACAATACAGCTAAAAAGAGGCAGTCCAGGAAATTTTTAGGGTTGGTGGAGGACAATTTTTTGTCGCAGCTGGTGAGTGAGCCCACCAGGGGAGGGACTGTGTTAGATCTGATGTTTGCAAATAGAGATTGGCTGGTGGGAGATGTGGTGGTTGGAGGCTGCTTGGGGAATGGTGATCATGAAATTATAAAATTCTCAATATTTGGTGAAGTCAGGAGGAGCACTAATAAGGTTTTTACATTGGATTTCCAGAGGGCAGACTTTGCCCTATTTAGGAGACATTCAGACAGTTGCTTGGGAAGCAGCCCTTAAAAACAGAGGGGTTCAGGAAAGGTGGGTGTGTTTCAAAACAGAGATCTCAAGGGCACAGGAACAGACTGTCCCTGTGTGCCAAAAGGTAAGTCAATGAGACAAACGTCTAGCCTGGATGGCAAAGGAGATTTTGGAGGAACTCAGGAATAAAAAGTGGATGTATCATCTTTGGAAGGAGGGTCAGGTCTCTCAGGAAGTGTTTAATGGGTCTGCTAGGGCATGTAGGAAAGAAATTAGGGAGGCCGAAGCTCAGTTTGAACTTAAAATGGCAACTTCAGTAAAGGCTAATAAAAAATGTTTTTATGAATATATTAATGGTAAAAGGAAGGGTAAGGTCAACCTTTGTTCTTTATTAGATGTGGAAGGGAATTTAATAACTGCAGATGGAGAGAAGGCAGAGGTGCTTAACGCCATCTTTGCCTCAGTCTTTAGTGAGAAGACGATTTGCCTTCAGGACAACTGTCCTCCTGGGCTGGTAGATGGTGTCAGGGAGCAGAGTGGACCACTGTTATCCAGGGGGAGGCAGTCAGAGAACTGCTGAGCTGCTTGGATGTTCATAAATGCATGGGACCAGATGGGATCCACCCCAGGGTGATGAGGGAGCTGTCAGATGAGCTTGACAAGCTGCTGTCCATCATTTTCCAGCAGTTCTGGCTCACTGGGGAGGTTCCAGATGACTGGAAGCTGCCCAATGTGATGCCCATTCACAGCAAGGGTGGGAAGGAGGATCCTGGTAATTACAGGCCAGTCAGCCTGACCTCAGTATCCAGTAAGGTCATGGAGCAGTTTACACTGAGTGTCACCACACAGCACTTACAGGATGGCCAGGGTGTCAGACCCAGCCAGCAGGGGTTTAAGGAGGGGTAGGTCGTGTTTGACCAACCTGGTCTCCTTTCATGACCAGGTGACCCTCCTGGTGGGTGCGGGACAGGCTGTGCATGAGTCTATTTGGACTCCAGCAAGGCCTTTGGCACTGTCTCCCACAGCACACTCCTGGAAAAGCTGCAGCCCACGGCTGGGACAGGAGCACTCTGTGCTGGGCTCAGAACTGGCTGCATGGCCGGCCCAGAGAGTGGTGGTGAGCGGTGCTGCATCCAGCTGGGGACAGTCACCAGTGGTGTCCCTCAGGGCTCTGTGCTGGGCCAGCTCTGTTCAATGTTTTTATTGACCACATGGATGAGGGGATTGAGCCTTTCATTAGTAAATCTGCAGATGACACTAAGCTGGGAGCGTGTGTCCATCTGTTGGAAGATAGGAGGGCTCTGCAGGGAGGCCTGGAAGGGTTGGAGGGATGGGCAGAGTCCAATAAGATGAAGCTTAGTAAATCCAAGTTCCCATCCCTGCATTTTGACCACAAACACCCCCTGCAACATTACAGGCTGGGGATGGTGTGGCTGGTCAGTGCCCAGGCAGAAAGGGACCTGGGGGCACTGGTCTAAAGCCGGTTGAACATGAGCCAGCAGTGTGCCCAGGTGGCCCAGAAGGCCAATGGCTTCTGGCCTGGATCAGGAATGGTGTGGCCAGCAGGAACAGGGCAGTGATTCTTCCCCTGTGCTCGGCACTGGTTGGGCAGCACCTCAAGTGCTGTGTCCAGTTCTGGGCCACCCAGTTTGGGAAGGACATGGAGGACCTGGAGCGTATCCAGAGAAGGGCAGCAAGGCTGGTGAGGTGCTTGGAACACAAGTCCTGTGAGGAACAACTGAGGGAGCTGGGGTTGTTTAGCCTGGAGAAGAGGAAGCTCAGAGGTGACCTTACCACTCTCTACACTCCCTGAAAGGTGGTTGCAGTCAGGTGGGGGTTGGTCTCTTTCTCCTCACAGCAGCTGACAGAACCAGAGGACACAGTCTTATGGTGCACCAAGGGAAATTTAGATTGGATATTAGGAAAAATGCTTTTTTATGGAAAGGGTGATAAAGTACTGGAATTGTCTGTCCAGGGAGGTGGTGGAGTCAGCATCCTTGGATATGTTTAAAAAAAGACTGGATGTGGCACTCAGTGCCATGGTTTAGCTGAGGTGGTGTTAGGGCATGGATTGGACTTGATGATCTTAAAGGTCTCTTCCAACTCAGTAATTCTGTGTTTCTGTGATTATGTGACATCACAGAGCAGGTTGTGACATCACAGGATGCCTGTAGGACATCACACAGCAGGCTGTGAGGTCAGAGAGTGTGCTGTGACATTATAGGGTGGCTGTGTTACATCACTGAAGGTGTTGTGACATGACAGGATGGGTCTGTGAGGCCACAGAGGTGCTGTGTGACATGATAAGTGAGTTCTGACATCACAGAGCAGGCTGTGACATCACAGAGGAGGTTGGACATCACAGAAGAGGTTCTGATGTCACAAAGCTGTCTATGACATTTCAGGCTGGCTGTGTGTCATCACAGTAGGGGCTGTGAGGCTACATAGAAGACTCTGCCATCATAGAGAAGGGCTCTGTGACATCACAGAGCAGCTGTGTGATGTCACAGAGAAGGCTGAGACAATAGAGAGTGGGTTGTGCCATCGCAGAACTGATTGTGAAAATGCAGAGCAGGCTGTGACATTAAAGGGAGACTGTGACATCACAGGCTGGGCTGTGACATCACAGGGCAGATTTTGTGACATCACAGAGCAGACTGGGACCTCAAAGAGTAGGCTGTGACATCACAGAGCAGCTGTATGAAATCCCAGGGGTCCTGTGACATCTCAGAGTGGGCTGTGTGACATCACAGGGGCTGTGTGACATCACAGGGGCTGTGTGACATCACAGGGGCTGTGTGATTTCACTGAGGAGGTCACTCTGCCTCAGTTTCCCCCAGAGAAGTCCAACACTGCTCATGCACAGGGGGGTCCCCTGTCCCCCCGGGTCCCCCCGCCCCCGTCGCCGCAGCCTCCCCCAGAGGATGTTCCACGAGATCGACCCCAGAGCCCAACACAGGGACGGGGGCTGGGGCTGTGGGGGGTGGGACGGGGGGACAGGGACCCCCTGGCAGTGTCCCTGTGTCCCCCAGGGCCAGAGCCTGGGCCAGGGCTCCTTCTCCCTGTTACCAACGAGGGCTTGAGAGTGCTGAAAAATCCCCGGCAAGGGAGCAGTAAAAACCAGATTTAATATTAAGCGACAGCACCACAAAGTTCCTTGGCAAGAGTCACTCTGCTCCTGACTGAACACTTCACACTTAAGGCACCCCTAGGAAACAAATCAACCACAAATCCAAACAAAATCCAGGCAATCAAACTGAAATGATCAGAGAACTGTCCCTTTATGTGGCACAGGGACATATAGAACAGTGAGGGCAAGGATAAAAGGAATATGGCCCAAAAGCTGAACAGAGGTAAAATTTAACAGGACTTAACTTATACCTTAACCTTAACTTCTACCTTCAACTTCAAAATTTAGCAAAAGAACAGATATTAACAGTATTTAACATAACTTATAACCTACGACTTTTCAATTTAACAGAGCAATATAATTTAACAGTATTTAGCTCAGCTTATAACTTATACCAGAAAACAACTCTTAGCAGCATTTAACTTAGCATAGGCTGCATCACTAGACCTCACTTACAAGCCTGATAGGCTCAGCTATCCAGGGCACTCAGAGCCCTCAGAGAGCAGCATTTCTGCCATATTTCCCAGCACAGGCACTCCTGTGTGCACAGAGATACAGAGAGTCAGTGCAAGACACCTGTGAGAAATTCCCCTGAGCAAAGGGAAATGCTCCTTGAGGATGCTTTGGCATCTCCCCAGCAGGGAAGGGTTGAGCCTGGAGGAGTAGGGGGGATCGGCCCAGGCTCCCTCGTCGTTTCGGGATCCCCGAATTCAGCAAACGGGAGAGTTCCCGGCTCGGAGAGGCCCCACTCAGAGGGAGTCACTGGCCCAGGAGAGCTCCAAGGGCTCCTTTTGGAGCGCTCTTTGTAGGGCCCCAAGAGAGGGGCTGCAGTCCCAGCCATGTTTCATCCTGGCCGCACTTGGCATCAGCAGCGTTCTTTGGCAGGGTGAGAACAGGGATGTTGTGCCACTGAGGGGACAAAAACAATTCCCAGGCCTGCTCCTAAAGTAACCAGGAGCTGGCTGGGCAGCAGCAGTGCCTGGAGCAGAGCGTGTTTGTGAGGAGCTCTAGAGGAGCTGAGCCCAGGGGCTGCTGGCCAAGACCGAGGCCCAGTGAGCATTTCTCAGCTGGCAGGGCGGCCTGAGAAGGGGAGGAGGGAATGCACCAGCACAGGAACCATGGAAACAAGGAGCCATTGTGACACTGTGGGACCTGTGAGACCAAGGGGCCATTGTGACACTGTGGGGCCTGTGAGACCAAGGGGCCATTGTGACACTGTGGGGCCTGTGAGACCAAGGGACCATTGCGACACTGTGAGGCACCATGGAACAATGGACACCATTGTGACACTTGGGGGACACATTGGATCATGGAGACCATTAGGATACTATGATGCCTAATGGAATCAGCAAAGCATTGTGGCACTGTGAGGCCTCATGGAACCAGTGAGACCATTGTGACCCTGGGGTCCCCACAGAACCAAGAGGACCATTGTGACACTGTGGGGCCTCGTGTCATCAGTGGTCCATTGTGACACTGTGGAGCCAAAGGAGACCATTGTGACACTGCAAACCCCCATGGTCCAAAGGTCCATTGTGACATTGTGGGCCTCATGGATCAGAGGACTCATGTGTCATTGTGGGGCCTGGGGAAACATGGAGACCATTGGGACACTCCATGGCCTCATGGAATCTTTGGAACCATTGTGAAACTAGGAGGTCTCATGGAACCCAGGGGCTATTGTAACACTGTGGGACCCCATGCAACCAAAGGAACACAGAACAGGTCTGGCTGGTTTGGCCTCCCGTGGACTGCCTGACTGGTCCAGCTGACCTTGGCATGTTAAAGGTCTCTTCTCTGCTACTGGGGCTCCCTGCTTTCCATTCAGTGGAAAAGAACTCTCCTTCTCCTCCAAGTGCCCATGGCCAGAACTGGGATTTTACATCCAAGTGTCCTTTTATCCAGGGATTGTTCCCATAGGAATATTGCCAGGACAAGTCTGGTTGGAAGTGGTTTCATGAGGGTCACCTCTCATCTGTGCCCAAAACACGGGGGAAGGCTCCATGCTTTCCTTCCTATGGGAAAGAATTGTCCTGTTGTGGTGTGTTTTTTTTTAGTTTCATATTTGTTCTGTGTATGTTCAACCCCCAACCCCTAATCTCCTCCCTTGCCCAGTTTTCAATCTTCCCAAGCTCTTCCCTACCCCCCTCCTCTCCAAGTTGTCAATCCTCCCTTTCCCTGCCTGTCCTGGGTTGTAAGATAAGCTTGTATTCCATTTGCCATCTGTCGAAGGCGAACCGGTTGGACAGGTTTTTTGTTATCTCTCTCAGAGACAATGGTTTGTGTATACACCTTCGACTGATTCAATGAAGGGGGTCCCACCCAGAGGGGGGAAGCAGCTCTCTCCCTCTTCTTCGCGGGACTCCGAGAGAAGCAGCTCTCTCCCTCTTCTTCGCGGGACTCCGAGAGAAGCAGCTCTCTCCCTCTTCTTCGCGGGACTCCGAGAGAAGCAGCTCTCTCTCTCTCTCTTCGCGGGATTCCCGGGGAAAGCAGCTCCCTCTCGCTCTCTCTTCGGCGGCACCCGCAGCGAAGCAGCCGGCGCGCAGAGGCGACGGCAGCGGAGCTCAGAGGCAACCCCGGCGCAGAGGAAGACCGGCCCCCACTGCCACCAGATCTTCAGAGGAAAATTATACCCTTCTAAAGATCACCACTTCAGCTGCAACTCATCAACTATTGCAAGGGAAAGCAATTGTCCCAGCAAAACCTGATACTGGCATTCCTCAGGTTCTAGACTTTTTCTTTCACTAGTTTTGTTTGTACCGATTGCATTTTCCTTTTTAAATTGTTGTCTAGTTTTCTCCTAGTAAAGAATTGTTACTCCCACTCCCATATCTTTGCCTGAGAGCCTTTTAATTTAAAGATCCTCGTAATTCAGAGGGAGGGGGGTTTGCCGTTCTCCATTGCACAGGAGGCTTTGCCCTCTTTCACAGACTCCTGTCTTGTCTAACGAAGACAGAATTTGGCGCATCAACGTGAGGCCCGAGGGCATTGAGAGGGAAAAAGGATTAACAGTTCTTAAGTAATTTGGTTTTGTTGTGTGTAAAAACATCTTCAGCATCACCATGTGGTCTAGTTTACCTTGGTTTGGGTGGCATGTGATCGTAGCTATACTTTTCCCATTTGCAGACCCTTATCTAAAAATGGGTCCTATGACTAAGGCTACGGTGTCTGTTATCAAGTTTGGCTTCTGGGTTAATTGGGTGAGGAATTCATGGATCTTTAATTTCCTCTGGAAGGCAGGTACATGGATTCATAGCTATCACACGTTAACTGTATGTTTTTGGGGTTACTTTAATAACGGTACCTACTGCGAGGAAATAGCACCTGGGCAAACTTTCTCTCAACCTTTTAACCATCTTTTTGGGTCTGTTCCACCAGTTCTCAAAGGGTTAAGATCCTTTATAAGTGCTAATGATACCATACAATGGGTGGTGTTGCTGATAGTCCTGTTATATTTAGCATTCAGAGATAAGGGAAGATTAACCTGGATAACTACCCTCACACCTACACCACAGACTCGAGATGCTGCTGCTCCAGAGCCTGACCCTGCCCCACAGCCCACCTCAGAAATGAACCGCCCAGATTGGGTGAGGGTTCTGGTTAAGGAGATACGAGAGATGCTGAAGGAGTGCATTTCCCCAGCTGGTGAGAAACCGGCCCTTTGCCTTGAGGAGGGACAGTCTAATAGTACAGCTGTGGAACCCACTAATGTTACAACTGTCCAGGTTCCAGCTGAACCACAAGGGCAGTCACGGTCAGCAGCAGTGGCCCCGGTAGAAACAAGGAAGTCTAAGGTGAAAGCAGAGCACCCTGCAGATAGGGACAGGAATGGAGGAACCTCACAACCCACAGGGGAGCCAGAGATTGCTATCATCACCGAGTCCCTGACGTACGAAAGTCTTCGCAATCTGCATAAAGACATTGTGCGACGAGGGCGTGAGGCTTATGCTACCTGGCTACTCCGGGTTTGGGATCTTATGGGTACAGGCGTGCAGCTGGACGGTGGTGAGGCAAGGAACTTGGGACCCTTGACCCAGGACTCGGGTATAAATCAGGTTTTTGTAAGGGAACCAGGGTCCCTTTCTCTCTGGGAGCGGCTCTTAATGAGTGTCAGGGAGAGGTTTATCCACAGAGAGAGAATGCAAGAGCACCATCATAGAATGCGCTGGAAGACCCTCGAGGAAGGGATCCAACAGCTGAGAGAAGTGGCAGTATTGGAGGTACTCTTTGGGAGGGATGGACGACACAATAATGACCCTGACAAGGTCAGGTGTACGGGACAAATGCTGTGGAGTCTGGCAAATCTTGGGCCATCTCAATACGCCACCTTCATTGCAACGATCAATGCTGACACCCACCGGGAGACAATAGGTTCTGTTGCCAACAAACTTAGGAATTATGAGAGTATGATTAATGGCCCAATGCAGGCTCATATCTCAGCTGTGATTAAGGAGTTTAAAGAGGAGATGAGGGAGGAGATAAGGAAGGTTAATACAGCACCCGTGAGAGTCACAGGCCCCAGAATCAGCACCCAACAATCCCCAGCTAGAGAGAGAGGGTACACCCCAAGGGCTAATCTGTGGTTCTTCCTGCGTGACCATGGGGAAGACATGGGGAGGTGGGATGGGAAACCCACTTCTGTCCTGGCAGCACGGGTCCGTCAACTCAAGGAGGGAAACTCTAACCGGGGGAGTTCCACCAAAGTGAAGGTAGCCTCAACCTCCCGTGACCAAGCTTGTGGGTACGATCTGTCAGACCCCCTTGAAGGGACCTCTAGTATGTATGCCCAGGAAAGGAATGATAACCAGTGTTAGAGGGGCCCTGTCTCTAGCCAGGGAGAGGCACGGGAAAACCGGATCTTCTGGACAGTGTGGATCCGATGGCCTGGCACATCAGAGCCACAAAAATATGATGCTTTAGTTGATACTGGTGCACAGTGTACTCTGATACCATCGGGACATGTGGGGGCAGAGCCTGTTTCCATTGCTGGTGTGACAGGGGGATCACAACAATTGACTCTGGTGGAAGCTGAGGTGAGCCTGACTGGGAAGGAGTGGAAGAAACACCCTATAGTGACTGGCCCAGATGCTCCGTGTATCCTAGGCATAGACTTCCTCCGGAACGGATATTACAAAGACCCAAAGGGACTCAGGTGGGCTTTTGGAATAGCCGCTGTAGAGGCAGAAGACATTAAGCAATTGAACACCTTGCCTGGACTGTCAGAAAACCCCTCTGCAGTAGGACTCCTAAGGGTGGAAGAACAACGCGTGCCAATTGCGACCTCGACAGTGCACCGCCGGCAGTATCGGACGGATCGAGATGCCGTGATCCCCATCCACAAAATGATTCGGGAGCTGGAGAGCCAAGGGGTGGTCAGCAAAACCCACTCACCCTTCAACAGCCCCATCTGGCCTGTGCGCAAATCTGACAAAGAATGGAGATTGACTGTGGACTATCGTGGCTTAAATGAAGTGACTCCACCGCTGAGCGCTGCTGTGCCGGACATGCTGGAACTCCAGTACGAGCTGGAGACCAAGGCAGCAAAGTGGTATGCCACCATTGATATTGCTAATGCGTTTTTCTCCATTCCTCTGGCAGCAGAATGCAGGCCTCAGTTTGCTTTCACCTGGAGGGGCGTGCAGTACACCTGGAACCGACTGCCCCAGGGGTGGAAACACAGCCCCACCATCTGCCATGGACTGATCCAGGCTGCACTGGAAAAGGGTGAGGCTCCAGAACACCTGCAATACATTGATGACATCATTGTGTGGGGGAGCACAGCGGCAGAAGTGTTTGAGAAAGGTGAGAGGATCATCCAGATACTACTAGAAGCTGGCTTTGCCATCAAGAAGAGCAAAGTCAAGGGACCTGCCCGAGAGATCCAGTTCCTGGGAGTGAAATGGCAAGATGGACGGCGCCAGATTCCCACTGAGGTCATCAACAAGATCACAGCTATGTCCCCACCAACCAGCAAAAAGGAAACACAAGCTTTCCTGGGTGCCATAGGTTTCTGGAGAATGCACATTCCTGAGTATAGCCAGATTGTGAGCCCTCTTTATCTGGTCACCCGAAAGAAGAATGATTTCCACTGGGGCCCTGAGCAGCAACAAGCCTTCACCCAGATCAAGCAGGAGATCGCTCATGCTGTAGCCCTTGGCCCAGTCAGAACGGGACCAGAGGTCAAGAATGTGCTCTACTCTGCAGCCGGGAACCATGGGTTGTCCTGGAGCCTTTGGCAGAAAGTGCCTGGGGAGACTCGAGGCCGACCACTGGGATTCTGGAGCCGAAGTTACAGAGGGTCTGAAGCCAACTACACTCCCACAGAGAAGGAAATCTTGGCTGCCTTTGAAGGAGTTCAAGCCGCCTCGGAGGTAATTGGCACAGAAACACAACTCCTCCTGGCACCCCGACTACCGGTGCTGGGGTGGATGTTTAAAGGAAAGGTTCCTACTACCCACCATGCCACTGACGCAACATGGAGCAAATGGATTGCCCTCATCACTCAACGCGCCCGTATTGGAAACCTGAATCGCCCTGGGATTTTGGAGATAATTATGAACTGGCCAGAAGGTGAAAACTTTGGTCTCACTGATGATGAGGAGCAGGTACAAGTGACAAGGGCTGAAGAGGCTCCACCATACAACCAACTACCAGCAGAAGAGACCTGCTACGCTCTTTTCACTGATGGTTCCTGTCGCATTGTAGGGATGAACCGGAAGTGGAAAGCAGCCGTATGGAGCCCCACACGCCAAGTTGCACAAGCTACCGAAGGAGAAGGTGGATCGAGCCAACTCGCCGAACTCAAGGCCGTTCAGCTGGCTCTGGACATTGCTGAAAGGGAGAAGTGGCCAAAGCTCTACCTTTATACTGATTCATGGATGGTAGCCAATGCTCTGTGGGGCTGGCTGGGAAGGTGGAGGAAGGCCAACTGGCAACGTAGAGGAAAGCCAATCTGGGCTGCTGATATATGGAAAGACATTGCCTCTCGGGTGGAAAAGCTGACGGTGAAAGTCCGTCATGTAGATGCCCATGTCCCCAAAAGTCGGGCTAATGAGGAGCACCGAAACAACGAGCAGGTAGATCAGGCAGCAAAAATAGAGGTGTCAAAGATAGACTTAGATTGGCACCATAAGGGGGAGTTGTTCCTGGCTCGATGGGCTCATGATGCCTCAGGTCATCAGGGCAGAGATGCCACCTACAAGTGGGCACGAGACCGAGGGGTGGATCTAACCATGGACAGTGTTTCCCAGGTTATCCATGACTGTGAGACGTGTGCTGCCATCAAACAGGCCAAGAGAGTGAAGCCCCTATGGTATGGTGGGCGGTGGTCCAAGTACAAGTATGGGGAGGCCTGGCAGATTGACTATATCACACTGCCCCAGACACGCCAAGGCAAGCGCTACGTGCTGACCATGGTGGAAGCCACCACTGGATGGCTGGAGACTTTCCCTGTACCTCATGCCACTGCCCGGAACACCATCTTAGGCTTGGAAAAGCAAGTCCTGTGGAGACACGGCACCCCTGAGAGAATTGAGTCTGACAACGGCACCCATTTCAAGAACAGCCTTATCAACACCTGGGCCAGAGAACATGGTATCGAATGGATATATCATATTCCCTATCATGCTCCAGCTGCCGGCAAAGTTGAACGGTGCAACGGACTCCTTAAGACTACCCTGAAGGCACTTGGTGGGGGAACATTTAGAAACTGGGAAATTAACCTGGCAAAAGCAACCTGGATGGTCAACACCCGGGGGTCTGTCAATCGAGCTGGCCCTGCTCAGTCAGAACCCTTACACGCAGTAGATGGAGATAAGGTCCCTGTAGTACATATGAAAGGTATTTTAGGGAAAACTGTTTGGATTAATCCCACCTCAGGCAAAGACCAACCCATTCGTGGGATTGTCTTTGCTCAAGGACCTGGTTACACTTGGTGGGTAATGCAGGAAGATGGGGAGACCCGCTGTGTACCACAGGGAAACTTGGTCTTAAGAGAGAACTGGGTGTAAGATTTCATGGTGTGCAGATGGAAATAGAATAAGGGGTGGATAATGTCCTGGGTTGTAAGATAAGCTTGTATTCCATTTGCCATCTGTCGAAGGCGAACCGGTTGGACAGGTTTTTTGTTATCTCTCTCAGAGACAATGGTTTGTGTATACACCTTCGACTGATTCAATGAAGGGGGTCCCACCCAGAGGGGGGAAGCAGCTCTCTCCCTCTTCTTCGCGGGACTCCGAGAGAAGCAGCTCTCTCCCTCTTCTTCGCGGGACTCCGAGAGAAGCAGCTCTCTCCCTCTTCTTCGCGGGACTCCGAGAGAAGCAGCTCTCTCTCTCTCTCTTCGCGGGATTCCCGGGGAAAGCAGCTCCCTCTCGCTCTCTCTTCGGCGGCACCCGCAGCGAAGCAGCCGGCGCGCAGAGGCGACGGCAGCGGAGCTCAGAGGCAACCCCGGCGCAGAGGAAGACCGGCCCCCACTGCCACCAGATCTTCAGAGGAAAATTATACCCTTCTAAAGATCACCACTTCAGCTGCAACTCATCAACTATTGCAAGGGAAAGCAATTGTCCCAGCAAAACCTGATACTGGCATTCCTCAGGTTCTAGACTTTTTCTTTCACTAGTTTTGTTTGTACCGATTGCATTTTCCTTTTTAAATTGTTGTCTAGTTTTCTCCTAGTAAAGAATTGTTACTCCCACTCCCATATCTTTGCCTGAGAGCCTTTTAATTTAAAGATCCTCGTAATTCAGAGGGAGGGGGGTTTGCCGTTCTCCATTGCACAGGAGGCTTTGCCCTCTTTCACAGACTCCTGTCTTGTCTAACGAAGACACTGCCCCTTTCCCCAGAACATTCCCTGTCACTCCTCGTAGCCTCCTCCCCTGCTTCCAGAGCATTCCCTGTCTATTTAGTGAGGCTCAACACCCTTTTGGTTACTTTGTGTTACTCCTCTCCCCTGTTTCCCCTGATAGGTTTGTGCTATGTTAGTTCCTCCTTAGACTCTTCCCCAGGCGTACCCTCACTGGTTGCTGTTCCTATACCCCGCCTCTTGAGTTCTGGTATAAAACCTTTGTTCGCCCTCCCCAGAGGGTCTTGGGGCTCACTGAATGAAACCATCCTGTTCACCCCCAAGTCCCGTGTTGCCTCCCCACGCCAAGTGGGACTGCAGAGCTTCACAGGGGGAGCAGCCGCCCGTTCTCTTCCCTCTCACCGCCCAGCACTCCACTGCTCGGGGTATCGCGGCGAGAGAGGCTGCCCGCATTACAACACTGTCCTGCTTCTCCAGGTGCCCATGGCCAAAATTGGGATTCTGTCTCCAAAATTCCCTATATCCAGAGGCTGCCTGCAGACAATCTGCCATTCCTGACAAGTCTGGCTGACCTTGGCCTTGTGAGGCTCTCATCTGCCTTCCAAACACTGGGGCTCTGTGCTTTCCTTCCTATGGAACAGAACTCTTCTTATCCAGGTGCCTATGTCCAGAATTGGGATTACAACTCCAACATTGCCTGGTGTGAAAGACTGGAGGAGATTGTTGGCTGGAAACATTTTGTGTGTGGGGGAGGAAGGGGCAGGTCCAGCCTTGCCCTGCCCTGGAACCCCAGCACTGCCCTGCCCTGGAACCCCAATTCCCCCAGAGCCTCTATCCCAGCCCAGCCGTGTCTGCCAGTCCCTGGCACAGCACAGGCAATGCTCCACAGCCACCTCTGGAGCTCCCAGCCCAGCTCCTGAGTGACCAAATGACCCCAAGTCCTCCCTGGGGCTGGGGCAGCAGAACTCAGAGGCACCAGTAGCTCCAGCTGGGAAATGGAGTGTGGGATGGGGCTGTGAAAGCCCTGCCTGGGCTGTGCCAAGCAGGACACACAAGCCCTGACCCTCATCCCCCAAGCAACTCTCTCAAGGAGACATTTAAAAGGAATTACAATAATTTGTGTACTCTGAGTTAGATTCACTGGAAAAATAGTGCCCCAAAGCTCATTAACATTCAGAATACTTGAACAAGCCAAGCCTCTGGGAATAATTTGATTTAAGTTTTCAAATCTTTTGTGATTAATTAGGCAGGCTTTAGTAGTGTATTCAAAGTGAATGCTTTATTTTTACAAAGACACAGAAAAGATTTGTTAGGTCCTGTTTCATCTTTTTATTCCACATAAATGAATATGTGCAATCTCCACTTGACATTGAATTCAAGTTCCTCCTCATACAGTTGAAATAGATATGAAAATCAAGACCCTTGATGGCTGACAATCCATCAGACTCTGTCCCTACCCCCACCCCACCATTTCCCCCATCCAAGCCCTGGCCCTCAGAGCAGCCTTGTGCAAATCTGAGCTCCCTCCAGCCCAGGCTGCACCTGCAGGTTTCAGCTCCTTGGCTCCAACCCCCACCTGCTTTCCTTGGAGTAAGAGCTGCCTGAAGACACAGAGGGATGTTCAATTCTTGTCAGCCAACAAAGCCAAGGGAAGGCACAGCTCCATCAAATGCAGAAGTCATTCCTCTGCTGGCTATTAAATCCACTTTGCACAGTAGTCAGTCTCAGAGCAATGGAAAACGCTTTCTGTGCCCAGCACAGATCCCAAGGTCCCCCCAAACCCTCCCTGCCCCGATTCTGCCCAAATTTGCTCTTTGCACACACGAGTCACATGCTGAAGTCAGGAGCTCCCTCCATGCCCAGAGGGAGGAAAAGAGAGAAAGTGGATGAAGAGCTCTCCTGTGCAGAGCCAAGGTCCAAGTGCCCCTGCAGTGGGAGCCACAACTCATCAGGTTTGTGTCCTTTGGGCTCAGGGATGGTGACACTCAGAGGCACAGAAAGGTTTCTTGCCAACAAACAGGAGCTGAACATTTGAACAATTTAATAACCATCACAGACTTTCCTTCTGAAAACCCAGAAAAACACTGGCAGCTCACACCTGTGGCCCACCGAGGTCTGGGACCCTGCATTCCAGTGCCAGAGGGACTGAGAAGAGACCGAGTGAGCCAACTACAACCCACAAAAAGGACTTTCTGAATTGCCATCTCTTCAGAACTCTGAGGGGGTTTATTTCATATTATTCATGCTTGTGAATACTTTACTTGTTAAATAAACTGATTTTTTTCACTTTTCTCCAGGGAAGTCTTCTCCTGAAATAGTAGGGCGAGGGGCCGCTTGAACTTGATTTGTAGACGGACTCCTTTTGGAGGTTTCCTCACAAAATTTGCCCTAGACCAGGACAAACAGTCACAATTGTGCCACTTCACCAGTGGCACAACTCCCCAGCCCCCCAGGAAAAGAAAGGACATGTAAAGTTCTCCAAACATTTGGCCTGCTTTGCTGCAAAAATTGTGCTGCATACACAGTGCAGTGTGGAAAGCCAAGAGAAACTGCAGCAGGTGGTAAATCTTGGGACAGAAGCTCGACCTTGTTCTCCATGAGAGGTTCTTGTCAAGAGCAGACAGGAGAAGATTCCTGGAGAAGTGGAGCAGCTTTGCAGAAGTGAAATGAAAATGAAAGATAGTATCTAAGATGTTTTCCTCTTTATTTCTATGCTCCCCTTTTCCATGTTGCACGACTTCTCCATGCCATGAATTCCAAATGGATCTCACCTCTAAGATGGGTCACTTAGCAAGTTATAAACACTGAAAAATAGCATGAGCTACACGCAGTTTTCCTTCCCCTGTTTTTACTGGAAAGCAACGCTGGAGACATAAGTGCAGTGCTTGGGTCAGGTAGGAATCCTACAGCACGGGAATGTGCCCCAAGGGTGTTTGAGCCTCAGCAAGGACAATGCACAGCAGCGACACAGCAGAGGGGATTCCTCTGCCAGTGTGCAGGAGTCAGGACTCTGGATCTGGGCTCCACACTGCAAAGTTCCCGTGTCTGGACAGACGAAGGGGCTGTCCCCGGGGCGCGCGGGGCTCGGCCGTGGGGCTCGTGGGGCGAGCGGGGAACGGACACGCGGACAAACGGCCTCGGTGCTTCAGTTGCAGAGGCAGCAGCGGCGGCGGCGGCAGCAGCGGCGGCAGCAGCGGCAGCAAAAGCAGTTTTTCTCTTGTTTCTCGTTCTCTCCTCCCTCCCCCGCTCTCGGACACCTTCCCCTCGGTGTCCTTAGCCGGTGTCCCTCTCCTCTCCCCGCCTCCTTCTCCCCATGCCGGGCCGGGCCATGCCCCCGGCCCGCCCCCGGCCCCGGGCGGGGCTGCCCCGTCCCCGGCCCCGCCCGCCCCGCCGCGGTCTCGCCTCCGCCCGGCTCTGGCCGTGCTGGCGGTGGCGCTGCCGGGCGGGCATCAGTGCCTGGGGCTGGGCCGGCATCGCCGCCCTTTGGCTCCGCCTGGCCCGAGCCCGGCCCCGGCCCCGCCGCAGGGTCCGGCCCCGGCGCCGGCGCCTCCCGGGCCCCGCGGAGGACACACGCGGCACGGCCGCTCCCGCCGCCCCCGCTGCGGCTTCCCCGGCCCGAGCTCCGCCGCTCGGCAGCGCGGCCGCCGGCCCCGAGCCTCCCGTGTCCCGTTGCCGAGACCGAAGGCCTGGGGATGGCCGGCCCGAGGCGCTCGGGGGGCGCTCGGGGGCCGCTCCTGGCCCCGGGCCGAGCGCTGACAGCCGCGTCCCGCCCGCAGGGAAGGCGCAGGAGGCCCTGCAGGAGCGGTACCGAGTGGGTTCGCTGCTGGGGCGCGGCGGCTTCGGCAGAGTGTTCGCAGCCACGCGGCTCTCGGACGGCGCCCCGGTGAGCGGCGGGGCCGGCGGCGGGCATGGAGGAGGAGGAGGAGGATAGGGAAGGAAGAGAAGGAGGAGGAAGGAGGAGGCAGAAGAGAAGGAAGCAGGAGGATGGGGCTCGGCAGGGCGGGCGGCGAGCTCAGCCCGCTGCTGCCTTTGGCTTGCAGGTGGCCATCAAAAGGGTGCCACGGAACCGCGTCCGGCGCTGGGGCGAGCTGGTGAGTGAGCGGGGCCAGCGGGAACAGCCGGGCCGTGCCGGGCGGGGCTGAGGCGAGGCCCGGCATGGGGGAAGCCACCAGGACGCCTCGATGGGGAGCGGGCGTGGGGCCAGCGCAGGGCGCAGAGCATCCCGGGCTGGCTGAGGGGTTCCCCTGCCCTGGCACGACGTCAGTCCCACTGGTGGCACCGTGGTCCTCCCGCAGCCCGACGGCACCAGCGCACCCCTGGAGATCGTCCTGCTGGACAAGGTGTCCACCGGCTTCCCTGCTGTGATCCAGCTGCTGGAGTGGTTTGAGCTCCCCAACAGCATCGTGATGGTGCTGGAGCGGCCGGAGCGGTCTCAGGACCTCCTGCATTTCATTCGGGCACGGAGGTTCCTGTCTGAAGAGGTGGCACAGGAGCTGTTCCGCCAGGTGCTGGAGGCCGTGCAGCACTGCACCAGCCGCGGGGTCCTGCACCGCGATATAAAACCAGAGAACATCCTGGTTGACCTGGCCACTGGCCAGGCAAAATTGATCGACTTTGGCTGTGGCACCTATCTGCAAGACACAGCCTACACTGACTTTGCAGGTGAGCCCAGGCAGGGGTGTGCTCCTGGTCCCACCATCTCATGGCCCAACATCTCACAGGCCAAGCTGGGTGTGGCAGCGAGGATTCTCCCTTTTGCTGCCAGTCAGGGTACTGAGTCTTTACCTGAGTTGCTTTTGAGCCCTGCTGGCAGCCTTTGCCCACCACTCTGCCTGGGGCTGGGTTTGGAGCAGCAGCAGCCAGCCTGACAAAAGCACCCATGGGTGGGGGTAGCAGAAGAGGGGGCCAGGACCAGTGCACCAGGCAGTTTGGTGTGCAGGTGAGAGGAAGGGCTTGGACTGCTCCACTCACCTTGTTTTCATAATATTTTATGAAAACATAAAATATTGGTCTCATAATATTTTTGGGGCACTGCAGGCAGGGAGGATAAGGACCTGTTTTTTCCCCCAGCCCTGAGTGGGTTTTTGCTTTACATGTCATGGTCAGGCCTTGCTGGGGCTTCTGCTGCCCTCTTCCAACACCAGTGGCTTCTTGTCCAGCCCTGAATTTGTACACAATCCCAGGTGCTGGCGAGAGTGCAGCAGTCATCCCATGTGCCACTGGGGCAGCCCCTGCATGCCCAGGGATGCTGGGGCCAAGCTCTGGAAGCAGCAGCATCCCCCTGATGAACTCCATTTGTATTCCACAGGAACACTGTCATACAGCCCCCCAGAATGGACCCGCTTGGGCTGGTACCATGGCGAGGCAGCAACGATCTGGTCCCTGGGCATCCTGCTGCACCAGATGGTCTGCGGGCAGCACCCTTTCAGGAGGGGCCGGAAGATCAGCTGGGACCATCAGCTCTCGCTGCCACAGCGGCTCTCTCCAGGTGGATCCTCATCTCTGGCCACGGGGGAACACCAGTGCTGGGAGACAGCAGCGGGCTCGTGAGCATCTCGCTCTGGCAGCCGCTGAGGAGGTGGCACATGTCCTGCTCTCCTGCTCTCCTCCACAACAGGGAATTGGTGGGAAAGTTTAGGCCCAGCTGGGACCACAAAAGCAGCATGGCCTGGGCATGGGAAGAGTGGGGCAAAGCAGACAGGAGCCTTCTCTAGCTGACTGGTGGTTTCTGGTTTCTCTGCCCAGAGTGCCAAGAACTTATCAGGTGGTGCTTATCCATGCACTTCTTGGACAGACCTTCCTTAGAAGACCTGTTCTGTGAACCATGGATACAGGATATTCACCTGCCGTAGAAGAAGGGAGAGAGCCTCATGCACACTTTGCTGCAGGGCCCTGGTAAGTTACAGCTCCACACATGCCCTGGCAATCAGAAGCAAGGAAACCCAGACTTTTTTCCTTGCCTATATCAATGCACTGGGGTTGTTTGGTGGGAATATGCAGCCCTTGTGCTGGAGCTGAGCTGCTCTGCCCAGCACTGGTGGCTGCCATCCAAGGTGGTTTTGCTTGTCCCAGTTGCCTGACAGCTGGGGCCCTGGGCAGAGCCCTGACAGCCTGGTCTGACCCCCAGGGAAGGAGAAGGAGCCCCTGGAGAAGCTGTACCAGGTGGGGCTGCTGTTGCTGGAGACAGCGAGGATGACATCAAGGATGACAATTTCTTCCTCAACTTGGACACTGGCAGCTGAAGATGATGAACTTTTGGCACCTTCTCCAAAGCCAGGCTCCACAGCGAATTTGCAGATGAGTCCACAGCCGGGGAAATGCTCCCAGATTTGGGCATTGCTCAGACTGGCTGGGAACAAAAGGTTCTCCTTGTTCTGGGGCAGATGCAACTTCAGTCGGCTGCCCAGCTGCTTTTTGGCAGAGCTGGGGGCATGGGTTGGGGTGGATACAAAATGGGAGTTTGCTCCTGGCCCTGCTAACAGCCCCCACCACCCAGCATGGCCAGGGCTGAGGCTGAGGCTGTGTCTGGGGCTGGGGCAGCCAGCCCAACACAAACAAACCCCCATGGTGGGGGCAGAGGTGGGACTCCAGAACCTGTGCAGGGGCTGCTTTGCTTTGCAGGCAAGGAATGGCTTGGGCTGCTCCACTGCCCTTGTTTGCTTTGGGATCACTGTTATTTTGGGAGGCAGTGCAGGAGGGAAGAGAGAAAGTGTGGGCTTCTCTCCCCCATGGGTGGGATTTTCCCTAGCATGTGGGGGTTGGGCCTTCCTCAGACCCCTGACAGAGATAAGAGTTTTTTTCTTGCTTCCCCTTGTCTCTAATCCCTTTTCAACAGTTGGTTGTTTGTTTTTCTTGAGGAAGCGTTCAATGTAAGGTCCAGTCAGGATTGGGAAGCGATTGGGAGCAGCTGCAGCGTGGATGGGCCGTGTCCTTGGAGAAGGCTGAGGACATTGTTTGGGACCAGCTTTTCTCCCAGCAGAGGACGGCGTGAGGTGAGTCCCGGCCTGCTTGGCATGGTGGGATCAGAGCTTTTGGGAGATGGCAACAAGCACAAGGAGTCTCCTGCTCTGGGCAGCTGCTGAGGGCTGGATGTGCTGTGGCTGGCTGCAGGCTGGGAATGTCCTGCCCTCCTGCTCTGCTCCCAAAGGCAGCAGTGATGGTCAGCTCTGGGCACGGCTCTGGGCACAGCCAGCATGGCCTGGGCTCTGTGGGCAGCTGGGACAAGGGGACAGGAGCCTTCAGCTGATGGGTGGTTTCTGGTTTCTCTCCTTGCAGCTGGGCTCTGCCAGGGCTCTGCTGGGCTCTGCCCTGGGCACAGCTGGGCTGGCTCTGCCCTCCCATTGCTCTGACAGCTTTGCATGAGACAAGCCCGTTTGAGCACAGTGCCTGAGCTTTCTGCTTTGGCAGGTGAGTGAGACTCCCCTTCAGGCCAGGAGATTGCAGCTGGGGACACACATCCAGTTGGCAAGGACCCAGACTCTCCACAGTCCCAGCTGAACCCCTGAATCTCTGCAGGAATGCCTGGATCTCCACTATTCATTCTTCATTTCTTTTTGGCTGGAATTGTGCAGTTGCACTTTCTTCCTCCTCTAGAAGTGCCATGAGTGGCCAAAGCTGGCAAGTGAGCCGTGTTCCTGAGGCAGTGCAGTCTGGAGCTGATGGATGGAGAGTTGCCCTTCCCACTTCCAAACCAGAGCAAAAGGCTGTAAGTGGGATTTTTCATCTGTAAGAAACCCGTGACAATTTCAGAGGGAATGTGCAGCTCATTCCCAGAGTGAGAAGGAAGGTCATCTTCTAAAGGATTTGGGGTTTGACAGAGTTTAGATTCCCAGTCCTGTCTGGAGTTGGAAGGGCCCCAATCAATTTCCTATTGCTTTGACCACAATTTAAAATAACAATGTTGGAAACAACCCCCAAAAACTTTAAAAAAGGCTGCTGAGATCAGTAAGATGGATCCATGCCATCAGCACATTTACAATGTAAATAACTGAGTTCTCTTTTTAAAAAGATCATTTACCTCTTAATGCAAAGTTACAGAAGATGTTTCACTAACACTTGGATTTTATTTGTATCTTTTACAATTCATCTAATTGGTTTTTTTTTTCTTTTTGCCTTTTTTTTCTCTAAATAGAGGTCCTGGCCCTCTTCCAGCCAAAGGGGAAAGGGCCCCACCAAGCCTTGTTACCCACAGACAACATGGTAAAGCTGAACACTAAAGGACCTTGTGGGCATTATTCTGGAATTAAAAAGGTGCCAGCTCCATGGACAACAGAATTATTGTTCCTAACTTGAATGAGATTGAGCAAAAAGAATGAAGAATTGTGTCACTAAAGTACTACAGATGTCTGTAATTTGTACCTTGATAGTCAGCCAGAACCTTTGTTTGCCAAAACACTACAGAGTTTCACCAAGGGATCAGTCATCAAAAATGTTTTGAAAATGTAAAGACCAAGGTAGCCAAAGCACTCAGTGTCACTAATTGCTGGGTATGTTCTCAGCTGAAGCTGGGAGGAATGGGGTCCCCTTGGAGGGCCCACCCTGTGGGGTGGCCAGAACTCTGTCAATGGGCTCTGCCTCGTAACGGAGTCAGTGAAGGGACAGTTACAGAAAACTCTGCTGTGGGACACAGGAATACAATGATCAGTGAGACAGGATTCACTCAGATTTCCCGTCAGGAGAAACCCAACCCTGTTATAGTTCTAGAGGCTACAGTGTCAGAAGATTTCTGTGCTTTACCATCACTGCCAGTGCCAGTAGAACTTGGGGTGCTGCAGCTGGTCAGTGTCAGTGTCACACCACTCCCAGCTGCAGGGCCACCATTTAGGCTCCTTCAGCAACAAGCACACAGAAGACTTAGGGCCCAGAGAACATTTTCCACCCAAAGAGTGCCTTGGGTTTCAGAAAGCAAAAGATTCTGGTTCACCCTGCGCCCCATGTGCGCTGCCCTGTCCCGTGGAGTTGACATGAAGGAGCTGAATGGATTATTAGAAGAGGTAGCAAATAATGCTGTTAAAATGTCCAATAGCACATCCTATGAGCTCCAACAAACACAAATGGTGACTCCAGAGAACCACATGGCCTTGGATTATCTGCTTGCTGGCCAAGGAGGAACCTGGGCTATCAGGGGACAGGGATGTTGCACTGCTAGCAGTGATGGGTTTGAAGGCCAACAGTGAGGAATCACCTTGGCAGAAAGAGCAGTAGAAGAGTGGCAGAAAGAAGAAAATTCTTCTGGGTGGGATTGGCTTCATGGCTGCCAAATTGGAGGCTGCTGTGAAATGCATTCATGGCAGGGCCTGTCATCATTGCAGTGTGTGCACTTGGTGAGTTGCTGGGACACTTTGTGCTGGGAAGTGGAATATTGAGACCTTTCTTAAAAGATACAGTGTCATGAAAAGAGAGGCATTTGGTAAATAAGGGAGAATGGCAACAATTTAGGCATGTTTTAAAAGGAATGTGAATAGCACTGTGTAATAAACTGCACTTAATTGTAGAACAAGAGGAGATGCCTTTATGCTTAATACTTAAATGTAAGCTGTGTTACTGGAAGAATTGTTACGAAGGTTGTAGTTGATTTTAGGTCTCAGGACCAATCAAAGTACCAAGGCCTGAACAGACTCTGAGGCAAAGCTCACCTCTAGATGAACCTTCCAAGCAAATGTTGTATTTGTATCCACTCATTTAAGAAGCATGATTAACAACATGATCAATGTATGTGTTCCTTGATAAAACATGGATTTATCTTTCTGTATTTAGAAACAGACAAGGCCCCATGTGGCCTTGTTTGGGGGTGAAGGATCAAAGTCAACTCCCTTGGTTCCTCCTTCAGCCGTGGCCAGGCTTTGGGAGAAAGCAGTCAGGAGAATGAAAGCAGATGTTCTCACACTAGCAGTGATGCCAGCTTGTTTGTTAAAAAGTGTAAAAGCTGGGTCCTCTCACAGCTTTGGGGTTGGAGTTTCATTGCCTGCAGAGGTGGAGGCACCTGCAGGAATTCCCAGTGTCTGGGAGTGGCTCTCCAGTCCTTGGCTTCCCCCAGCTCATGTGTGGCTGTGGATGATGGTAAAGCCTGAGGCTAACTGGTGATGGATCTTTCCTTAATCACTCCAGGCAATCTATGGTAACAATGACTGGATGCATTGCTGAGCTTTTTTGTAATGCTTTGCTAATGATGATGTGCTTTGCTGAGCTTATCCTTTTGTAATTCTTTGCAGCTGTGCATGATATAAATGACACAATTCCTTCACTTGGTGTCTGTGTCTTTGGTGCTGACCCTGCCCACTGGTGAAACAGGGCCCCCTCCAGCCTAAGTGTTACCTGGGAAGAGAAAAGCCATCACTCCAAATGTCCCCCCTTCCTCCTTGTTCCCCCCACTTTATACCCTGAGCGTGATGCCCTATGGTCTGGGGTATCCCCGGGGTCAGTGGGGGCCACCTGTCCTGGCCGTGTCCCCTCCCAAGCTCTCCCACAGCCCCAGCCCCTCTCCAGCGTGGCCAGAGGAGGGGCAGGCCAGGCTTTGGCTCAGTGGGAGCTGAGCAAGAGCAAAAGCATCTCTGTGTGCCCAGCCCTGTGCTCAGCACCCGGCCCAGCAGCGTCTCAGTGCCAGGGTCTGTGCCATCAGTCCCTGCCAGGGGTTTCCATGGCACCTGCCAGGCCAGGTGACCCAGGTGTGGTGTCCCAGTGAGGGCTGCCATGCAAACAGTGCCCAGCACTGCCCCTTTCTGTCTGCCTGACCCGGCCTTGGCCCTGGCCCTGGTGTTTGCTGCTGGTTCCGCGGTGCCTGACCGGCCCGCGCGGCACAGGGCAGGCGGCCACGGCACAAACCCACAGCAAGGCTCCCCTCTGGCTCTGGGCAGTGACAGCAGCCCTGAGCAATGGGCTGGCGCAGTGGGCTCGGTGCAGTGTCCATGGCAGCAGTCCCTTGCAATGGCCAGTGCAGGTTGGGATGATGATCCACCCTCACAGCCGGCCCAGGGCAGGTGTGCGGTGCCCTTCCCCACAGCCTGTCTGCACAGAAGCACTTCCAGGGCTCTCTGCGTTTCCCTTCCCTCACTCTTGAGTCACTCACACACCTCCCAAGGACCCACTGGGAGCTTTGAGCTGCAAGGAGTGCAAAGCTGGTCTGTCCTTCAGGAGTTGCTCTCATTCTGCCCTGAGCCAACTCTGGATTTGTGTTCATTGCAGAACTTCCTGTGTGTCTACAGCATTCCTTGCAGGGCTCTGCCTTGGGGAAGGGGAACCTCCTTGAGGTACCTGGGGCTTGGCACACACTTGAGGAGTGTGTCTGTTTTAATTGGGGAAGCTTAGGAGTTTTAGATTGCTTCAAAAAATAAAAGAAGAAAACCCCTCTTTGCCTGAGCGCAGCCATTTCTCCAAGCACAGCAGGTCCCAGGTGACTGAGCAGAGACAGGACGGGCTTGGGCTATGTGGAGCAAGGTTGTCCACACTGCCTCAGACCTCAAGGCACAGCTTCTCTGCCTAGGCCAGACATCCTCAGGAGAGTCCCTGGGCCAATATCAGTCGCTGAATGCTGCAGCCACCTCTGCTCTAAATAGAACAATCATAAAATATACTCTTCAAAGAGGAATGTGGATTTTTTGGAAGCTCTTGCAAATAGTTTTCCATCAGTATTGTAGGAAACCTTCCTAATGGACTGTACTAGAGCAGAGGGAAATCAGGGCAGAGCCATGGTTTGTCAGGACTTGCTTGATCCCAGTGAGCCCCGTGGTGCATTTAGAGCTGAGCCCTGGAAGCTCAGGGCCTGAGAGGAGATTGCGCCAACCTAACCAGGAATCAAAGTCCGAGGGAAAACCCAAAGTGTCTCAAAGCATGAATGGGTCCCCTGAGGTCCATCCACAACACAGACCCCTCATGGACTCGTTGGAGGAGAGAATTGGAGGCCAGGATGGCACAAACCTCTCAGGGTCTCCAAGGCAAAGCCCAAGTCCTTGGAAGAAGCTGCAGTCCCTGGGAGCATGAAGGAGGGCCCAGGGCCATTGCTGCCCAAGGCTGCCCAGGCCAGGAGTGCAGGGAGGCAAAGGCTCTGTGTGGGCAGCTCAGCTGCTGAGCAGAGCCTGGGCTGGCTGGAGGCAGCAGAAAGGCCAAGGCCTGAGCCCCAGCCCAGGGAAGGCAGATCCTGTCCCTGCCCGCTTGCTCAGGGCTCTGCCGGGAGCACTGGCACATGGAGGGGTGCTGAGGGCAGGACAAGGGATGGCAGTGCCCAGCCTGGCTGGGGCTGTGCCAGGAGGCCCCAGTGCCTCAGGACAAGGTGTCTCCTCCTCACAGCCCTTGGTGGCAAGACGCTGCTGGGCCCCAGGGCACCAAGGCTTGGCTTCTCCTGGCCACTGCCAGCCTTGCCAGGGCCCTTGGCCATGTCCAGCACAGCTTGTCCTGCGCTGTCCCACAGCTCTGCTGTGTCCCTGCAGGCTGCACACTCCCATCTCGCTGCCCCCGGGCCCTGCCCTGCCATATCCAGCCCTGCCCTGCCCCTGCCATGCCCAGGCCATGTCTGCAGTCCCCCCAGACCATGGGTGGGGGTGGGCAAGTGTTCCTGAGGGCACAGGGAGGGGACAGCTGGGCTGGACTGACCCAAGGGATCTCCCATTCCATGCAATGTCACGGTCAGCAATAAACTGAGGGAAAGGAAGGGGATAGGGCTGGCAGGGAGGGCTGTGGATGTTTTCTACCAAGACATTTCTCACACAAAACACAAAGTACATGTTCTTGATCCTGTCCTGCCAGGAGGTGGCTGGACATTGTCTGCTGATGGGAATCAGCAATAGGGGATTGATTTCATTTGTTGTTTCTTTGCTTCCACCTGTGGCCTTTGCCTTTTGAGGCCCTTGCTGAGGAGGGTGTAGAAGCCCAGAAGATCAGGACCTGGTTTGCGTGTCCCAGACATCAAAAACTGGATGGCTGTGAGACCAACCAAAGATTGGTAAGGACAGCCAAGTCTTCTTGGCAATAACACACTGTGAGGAAGAACAGGCTGTGGATGCAGAAGGGGCCATGCAGATAAAGGCAGAACTTTTCCAGGACAAACATCCTTGCTCTGGCTCCTGGGCATAAGCAGGACATGGCCCAAGTGCAGGAATGAGAAGTGGGCATGGACTGTGGGGGGATCAACACCACCAAAGACCCCCAAAGCCTCTGAGCCATTTCCAGAAAGGTTTAGCAGAACAAACTGCACGTGATAAGTCATTTGCACCGAAAGTGAGACACTTATTGCCAGGGCAGGGAAAAGTGATCAGTGAAGAGGTCCTCCCACCAAGCCCAGGCACATTTGTGCCCCAGCACCCTGGACATCCCAATGGCTGGATCAATGCTGGAACTAGGACTGGGGATCTCCTCTCTAATTTCCTTTCTCTCTGCCCCTCTGATTCACGTGTCTGTCTCTGTCTCTCCTGTCTCTCTCTCTCTTCCCTTTCACCTTTCCTCTTGTGCCTTTATACAGAACCTACTGACATGCCCTTTTATAGCTCAGGGACTGACATCCCAGTTTCTATGCCAAATGCATAATGAATTAATAAAACTTTATAGGCCTCTGTGGACTCTCTGAGCTTTTTAATTTCTTTCAGCCATGAGCATCTACAAAGCTTGTGTGTCTCCTTTGCCTTAAGTTTGGGAGATCACAGAGAGAGAGGGAGAAAGAGGCTCGCTGTGTGGTAGGGGATTTGGGAAAAGCCCCCCCGAATATGCCTTGGGAGGAGGCTGTTGTATAGATTCCCGCCTCCAAGCTGCCCATCAAATCTACCACTCCCCTTATGTTATGTAACTGTCAGTTATGCCCATCTTTATGTCAATCATTTTTGTACTTGCCTTTAGTTCCAGAATGTTCCTAAGTTCTCTGTCTGAAATTGGTTCTTCCCCGGTTATCGCCCCCTTCCCTCATCTGCATTTGCTGTACCCCAATTATTCCATCCCAACTCCTCCTCCGAACCCCATTCCTATTGGACCCTTTGTACCCTCCTACTTGCCACCTGTTATAAGCCCTACCCCACCCCTTATTCGGGGCTCTCGAAGCCTGCTCCCTTGCCGAGCGGACGGGTTGCGGATCCTCCCTGACACCCAGCCCTCAGCGAATAAAGCAGCGCCTGAGAGACAACCTGCCGTGGTGCACGCATTCTTATTACCTCCGTATCGGCGGAGCCTCCGTACCGGAGAGCCGTGACCCGATACAACTGGCGCCCGAACACGTTGACACCACCCGGGTGTCACACGGGAGCGTCTCCGCGAAGAGACAGGATCCGTGACCCGCTCTTCGTCGGATTTCAAGCGCCGTTCGGGAGCTGGTCCACCTGCGTGCGAGCTTCGTTTTAGGAGACCGCTCGCTCTGTGGGCTGCGAACACCTCCTCTGCTTGGAAACCGCCGCTCCGGTGGAGCGCCCAAGCCGCGGAGACTCGCAGCGCCTGCACCACCCCAGCGAGGCACCTTTTCTTTCGGCTGCGGTCCATCTGGATTTGTGAGTATTTTGCCCCCCTCTGCGGGCACCGACCCAGCCTCTTCTCTTTTCTTTTCTTTTCTTTTCTTTTCTTTTCTTTTCTTTTCTTTTCTTTTCTTTTCTTTTCTTTTCTTTTCTTTTCTTTTCTTTTCTTTTCTTTTCTTTTCTTTTCTTTTCTTTTCTTTTCTTTTCTTTTCTTTTCTTTTCTTTTCTTTTCTTTTCTCCTTTGCTTCCTGGGGCTTTTGTTAGTCGGGGAAATGGGCAACCGCCTCTCCCTGATCCGGCAGGACTTTTACTCCCAAGTTAAAGCGTCCCTTGTGTTGGGGAATGTTTCTTTTAAGAAAGGGCAGTTGAAATCTTTTGTTAATTTTATTTTCGATCACCTCCCTGATACACACAGGGAGGATTTTAATTCTGTTCCGTTTTGGGGTAAAGTCGGGAGATTGTTATACGATTTACAAGTTAAGGGGAACCTTAGGGTGGGACATTTCTTTCCTCTCTTTCATTCTATTTTTACATTATTTAATAAAAAGCGGGAATGCTTGGGACCCAGTTCTCCTACCCCTCATTCCGATTCCCCCGTTCCTACCCCCGCTTTCCCTAAGGGTGGATCGGGCGACAGACCCTGCCGCACTGAGGCACAGGGCTGCTGCCGACTCCCTGCTGTTCCCCAATCCACCCTGTCCCCCTCTCATGCTGGGACTGGCCATCCCAGTATGGGCCATTCCGAGTCCCGTGTCCCGCTCCCCAGTTCTCCCTGTTCAAACCCCTTTTGTTCTATAGAGAAACCTTGTCCCCATAAGGGACATGAAGAACAAAATGGCGCCGGCCACATGGCCGAGTCGCCTTCAGACAAGACAGAAAATGGCCTCCCAAGACACCTTGTTCCCGCCATCACTCAGCCACTCCCACCTCCACCACCTCATTCGTCGGGTGCCGCCCCTGCGTCGGGTCCCCCCCCCCCCCTCCAGCGTCGATCGCCCCGGCGTCGGGATCCACCCCTCTGGCCCCTGAGACCGCACCCCCGGTGGGAGGGACCTGCCCACCCAATGACCACGCCCCAGTGGGTGGGACCCCCGGGGGGGAGGGCCACGCCTCGGTGGGTGGGCCCGGACGCCCCTCCCCCTCTCCAGCCACTCCCGGTTCCCACGCCACCGGAACCGGAAGTCGGCCTGACCGGAAGCAGGCCATCTTGGCCTGCCGGGCTCTCGTCACCGGGGCCCCTCGGTCAGGGAGAGGCTCAGGGCCCTAGCCCGTCCTGCCTCATCCTCCTCGGAGGATGAGGACAGCGACAGCCCCCGGCCCGCACATCGGCCGGGGAAAGGGTGGGCCCGGATAAGGGAGAAGGCGATCGAAGAGGGGGATGTGGAGTTCGCTAAGGCCTTGGAACTCTTCGCGGCACCCGTGACTCGGGGTAGAGGGGGAAGGCCACAGTGGGACCAGCTGCCTTACGTTGAGATTAAAGAGCTCCGTAAGGCAGCAAAAGATTATGGGAGAGACTCGCCATTTTTTAAGAATGTTTTGGACCTTACCTTTTCTGGACATACACTTGTTCCCCACGACCTCCGGTACATTGCGAAATCGCTGTTTACACCGACTGAACTGTTACTGTGGGAGGTCCAGTGGAAAAAGTTACTAAAACCTCTCCTCAAAAAGTACAGCCTGGCAGCCACACTAGGAGAGGGAGAGGAAGGACTTGAAGCTTTGGCGGGGGAGGGCGATCTGAGCAGGCCAGAGGACCAGATTTTGCTGCCACTGGACCTTCTCAGTGATATCAGAGAGGCCACTCGGATTGCTCTCCTAAAAATACCAGATGGGGGGAAACACCTCCAAAGCTTTTCTAACATAATACAAGCACCTGACGAGTCTTTTATCAAGTTCGTCGGCCGCCTGCGGGAGGCGATCGACAGACAGATCGACAATCCGGCTGCAAGAGAGGAGCTCCTGCGTAAGATGGCCTTTACCAACGCGGCCGAGGAGACAAAGAAAATCTTACGCACGTTGCCTCAGGACCCCGAGCCGACCATCGCTAAAATGGTGGAAGCCTGCGCCAAAGCGACGTCGACTGAAACCACCGTCGCCTTGGCCATGAGTAAGGGAGTGGGGGAGGCGATGCTCAATATGAACACTATACGGTGTTTCGGGTGCGGTCAGATGGGGCACATTCAAGCCAACTGTCCCCACTGGCCCCCCGACCGTTATTACCATCAATATGCTCCCTCCCCAAGACCAGCTCCCAGGAACCCCCTGCCACAGCCCTATCCACCGGCGGGAAACGGGCCGCGGAGCGCGAGGAGGGGCCGCGCGAGGATACCAAGTGGCCCCTCATGGCGCCCTGGCCTCCCTACCATCCGGGAGGACCAGTGGCCCAGCGGCCAGTTTCAGCGGATTGGCGGAGCCCAGAGGACGGACTCCGCCTCTTCCGAAGGACAGACAATCTAGATGCTGGCCGCCGCCGGGTCCTCTCCAGCTCAGTCAACGTCACCTTTAGGGATGAGGACCTGGTACGCGTCTCCGCAGGGTTCCTGGAGCCCCCTTACTCCGGCCATGATACCACCGTCCTTATACTTGGCGATAGCAGGCACACACCCCTGGAACTTGACATCTTTCCAGAAGTGGTGTGCTTTCCACCGGGGTTCGAGGTAACGGTCTCCGTTACGTGTCACAGCCCGCCATTCACGCTGGAGAAGGGAGTTCCTCTCGCCCTAATGTATATTTTGGACAGCACAGCCGACGAACTCGATCAGGACCAGGGTGGGGGGGACAAATGTGTCTTCCTCACCCAAAATGTATGCCGAGAAAGACCATTAATCGATACCATCATCTCTCAACAGGGGAAGTCCATAGCGCTCGAACTGATGGCAGACACCGGAGCAGATGTCACCATCATTCCCAGGGCAAAGTGGCCTCGTGACTGGGAGTTGGTGTCCCCTTGTGGCACTATCTCTGGAGTGGGTGGAGCGGTCAATTCCCTTCGTAGCCGACATCTGGTAAGCGTGGAGGGCCCGGAGGGACAAATAGCCACGGTGAGACCCTTTGTCATCTCATCGAATATTATGCTGTTGGGAAGGGATGTTTTGTCCCAGTGGGGTGCCCGTCTGGACATTCCTTGCCCTGCGTGGGATTTTTAGTATGGGCCACTGCGGAGCGCACCTCCCCACCGCTGAATTGGAAAACTGATGATCCGGTGTGGGTGGACCAGTGGCCCCTTCCAGAAGAAAAATTAATAGCGCTCAAGAACTTGGTAGAGGAGCAGGTACGCCAGGGGCATTTAATACCTTCCACCAGTCCCTGGAACACACCTGTCTTTGTAATAAAGAAACCTGGCAAAGACAGGTGGCGCCTGCTCCAAGACCTGCGCAGGGTCAACGAAGTCATCGAGGACATGGGCCCACTCCAACCTGGCCTTCCCTCCCCTTCCATGCTTCCCTGGGATTGGCAGCTCGCAGTCATTGATATCAAGGACTGTTTTTTTAACATCCCACTTTATCCCGGAGATGCTCCCAGGTTCACCTTCTCCGTCCCCTCCATCAATCGGGCAGAGCCTTACAAGCGCTATCAGTGGACCACTTTGCCTCAGGGAATGAAAAATTCCCCTGTGTTGTGCCAGACGTTTGTAGCGCAAGTTTTATCCCCGATTCGGAGACTGTTTCCAGAGGCCGTCATCCTACATTACATGGATGACGTGCTTATTTGTGCAGAAACATCTTCATACTTAAAGACTGTGTTAACAAAGACTGTAAAAGCCATTAGATCTGCGGGATTTGAAATCGCAGAGGAGAAAATTCAGCTGACGGCCCCATGGAAATACCTTGGATTCATCATCACGGGAAGGACCATCGTACCCCAGTCCGTCACCATCAAGGACCAGCCGAAAACACTGCGGGACCTGCAACAGATCTGTGGCACCATCACCTGGATCCGACCTCTCCTGGGACTCACTACGGAGGAGCTGGCACCCCTCTTCAACCTCCTGCGGGGAGACGGTGACCTGGCTTCTCCGCGAGAGCTGACACTTGCCGCTAAAGGAGCCCTGGAGAGAGTCGCGGATGCCATCAGGTCCCGCCAGGCTCATCGGGTCGATCGGTCGCTTCCCCTGGACCTTGCCATCCTGGGTAAGTGTCCCAACTTCCATGGGTTGCTGTTCCAGTGGGACGCTGGGCGGAAGGACCCACTCCTTATCATCGAGTGGTTGTTCCTTCCACACCAGCCCTCCAAAACGATCTCTACTCCCGTAGAATTAATGGCAAAACTTATTATCAAGGCACGGCACCGTCTCCGGACCCTCGCAGGGTGTGACCTGGCATGCATTTACTTAGCCTTCAATCTGGAACAATTGGAATCTTTGCTCCAAACAAATGAAAATTTGCAAATTTCAATTGATAGCTATCCTGGCCAAATTTCGATCCATTATCCTAAACACAAATTGTTTAAAGATACTCTATATCTGGCTCCAAAATCGTTCAAAAGTAAAATACCAATTAAAGGTGCTCTCACGGTGTTCACCGACGGGTCGGGAAGATCCCACAAGTCGGTGATCACTTGGAAGGACCCAGATAGTCAGAAGTGGGAGTCTGACATCCAGATAGTTGAGGGTTCCCCCCAGATCGCAGAACTTGCTGCGGTCGTGAGAGCATTTAAAAAATTTCAACAACCATTTAATTTGGTGACAGATTCGGCTTATGTCGCCGGGATAGCCGAGCGGGCTGAACATGCCTTGCTCAAAGAAGTCAAAAACGAGAAATTATTTCAGCTGCTCTCGGATCTTATTTGGCTTATCTCCCACCAGGAGCAACTGTTTCACATAATGCATGTCCGAGCTCACACAGACCTGCCTGGCCCAATTGCCGAGGGCAACCGGAGAGCGGACCAACTCGCCATGCCTGCCACATTCACTGCACCTGCACTTTCTACAAACTTGCCGGACACCTTTGCACAGGCGAAGCTGAGCCACGCGTTCTTTCACCAAAATGCGCCTGCGCTCATTTGCCAATTCAAACTATCTCTATCACAAGCCAAATCCATCGTCGCCACATGCCCAAGCTGCCAGATTTTTGCTCTACCACCGTTACCCATTGGGGTCAACCCCCGAGGTCTGGGAGCATTGGAGCTGTGGCAGACAGATGTTACTCACTATAACCCATTCGGACGACTTAAGTACATGCACGTGTTTGTCGACACCTTCTCAGGCACCGTTTTTGCTTCTCTCCACACTGGAGAAAAGACCCGGGATGTCATTAAGCACCTCTTCATGGCCTTTTCCACCCTCGGGGTGCCTAAGGCCATCAAGACAGACAATGGGCCAGGGTTTACATCAGCCCGGTTCAACCACTTCCTCCAACAATGGGGTATTGCCCACACCACTGGCATCCCCCATAATCCAACAGGACGGGCTATTGTGGAGAGGACCCACAAAGAACTTAAAAAACTCATTGAGCAACAGCATGATGCCGCTCTAGTGATGACCCCTGTGGAAAGGGTCTGTAAAGCACTTTATGTATTAAACTTCCTCAACTGCTCAGAAAAAGAGCCTGACCCTCCTGTACTTAGGCACTTTTTTAACAATACGCGGGCACGCTTAAAAGAGCAGCCTCCGGTGCTCATCCAGGACCCTGAGACTAAGCAGATCAGCGGCCCGTACCCACTCATCACTTGGGGGAGAGGGTACGCTTGTGTTTCAACAGGCCAAGGTCCAAAATGGGTCCCGGGGAAAAACATCAAGCCGTTTTTAGAAGACAGCACCATCGCCAATCCTCCCACGAGAACTACAACAACGCCTACCTCATTGCCATCGGACTCCACGGTCGCTTGGCGCCGAAGAAAAAAGAAGATGTCACAACGGACACCCAACATTGTGCTAAGGACGCTGCTTACCAGACGCTACCTTCCCCCACCGATCAATGACTCCCCTCAAACTCCATCCCCTCCTATTTCCTTCCCCTTACCCACTTACCTTACCCGCCGTCCCTTTGCCCCTGATTGCCCACCCCACAATTCATTTTAGTACTTTAATTAATAAAAGAAGGGGGAGCTGGGGGAGAATCACAGTATAAGTCCTATATTAAATGTTTTTGTTACAGCAAGCCTCAAGAGATGGCTGCCCAAAGAACATCCACCAACAACCCACAAGAGTGGACGCCCCAACGTATCCGGCTGGCCGCAAGCCTCACACTTCTTACCATCATGTGGCTGCAGGCAGCGGACGGCTGGATTGTGCCACAGCCGAAGGAAAATGTCTGGGTAACGCTGGCAAAGTCCTTTCAGCAAGAGAACTTCTGTTTAGCCATGGGCAATGTGGACAACCCGTTGTCCACATGCCTGGGTGGGGGTCCCTCTAGTAGCCGACGATTGGCCGATTTCCAACTCCGACCTGCTATGAACCACGGGCAGGAGACCTAACCCGGTCGACACTTGGGACGCGTGGACGAAAATATTGCCAAATTCAAAAGAGGAGCCCCAAGAATTGGATCTGTTGGGGTCCTCTCCTGCCACTTACTGTGTAAAGTTTTATTTCAAGAGGCCAAGTCAGAATTGGCATGGAATTGACTTGGCCAAAAACACCTACAGAAAAGATGTTACGCCATTGAACAAAAAATACAATTCGGCTAGCTGGTGTAACTATACAAGTCCAATTATCTCTGTTTCCTCCATTCGTCCCAAGTCGTTGCCCCGGGGGATGTTTCTTGTCTGTGGGGACAGAGTATGGTCAGGCATCCCATCTCGGCTCCAGGGAGGACCGTGTAGCCTTGGCAAGCTTACTACCCTCACTCCAAATAAAACCCAAATTATGGATTGGAAGAAAGAGAGACAATTGGCCAGATGAAAAAGATCATACGACCAATTTGATCAAAATTGCGATGGCAAAATTTACAATTGGGGAAAAACAAAGAGGGTTGCCGCTTCCATTTTCCTACCGTGGTATGCGGTTGCTAAAGCCCTCGGTGAGCTTTCTCACCTGGAGTGCTGGATAGCGAAGCATGCCAACGCATCGTCCGCCGCCCTCTCTGATCTCTTGGCAGACGAACAGACCACCAGGGAGGCCACCCTCCAAAATCGGGTGGCAATAGACTTTCTGCTGTTAGCCCATGGCCACAGCTGTGAGGACTTTGAAGGACTGTGCTGTTTCAACTTGACATCGAGAAGCAAATCTATTCAAGCCAGCATCCAGCGGATCCAGACGCAAGTTCAGCACCTACAAACTGAGACTTCGGCTGTGGACCCTGCAACCAAGTTGCTATCTCAATGGGGTGTCCCGGGATGGGCAGCCTCGATTATTAGAGGACTTTTATGGATTTTAGTTATCGTTCTTCTTATTTTTATTGCTTTAGCGATTTTTAAGAAGATGTTAGTTAAAACTCTAGGGAATGTTTATTTAATTAATAAAGAAGGGGGAGATGTGGTAGGGGACTTGGGAAAAGCCCCCCCAAATATGCCTTGGGAGGAGGCTGTTGTATAGATTCCCGCCTCCAAGCTGCCCATCAAATCTACCACTCCCCTTATGTTATGTAACTGTCAGTTATGCCCATCTTTATGTCAATCATTTTTGTACTTGCCTTTAGTTCCAGAATGTTCCTAAGTTCTCTGTCTGTAATTGGTTCTTCCCCGGTTATCGCCCCCTTCCCTCATCTGCATTTGCTGTACCCCAATTGTTCCATCCCAACTCCTCCTCCAAACCCCATTCTTATTGGACCCTTTGTACCCTCCTACTTGCCACCTGTTATAAGCCCTACCCCACCCCTTATTCGGGGCTCTCGGAGCCTGCTCCCTTGCCGAGCGGACGGGTTGCGGATCCTCCCTGACACCCAGCCCTCAGCGAATAAAGCAGCGCCTGAGAGACAACCTGCCGTGGTGCACGCATTCTTATTACCACCGTATCGGCGGAGCCTCCGTACCGGAGAGCCGCGGCCCGATACATCGCTGGGCCCCTGATGGCCGCACACATTTAACCCACCAGTGTTGTTCTGCTCAGCTTTTCTCTAGCAGGCAGCATTAACCAGATGCAGCTGCACAAGGGTTTCCAGCAATTTGGCATCATCCACAAAGGACTTGGAAGTGCATTTTGTCCCATGGCACAGGGAATATATGAATATTCCATTGTAGTCAAGGGACTACAATTACAGTTTTCCTTTTTCCGCCAACCAAGGCTGTCAGTGTTTGTGTGTTTGTATTAATGAGAAGGGTTAGGGTTAGGGTAGAGTGTGGGTTTGTGGTTAAATGGAGAGCAAAGTGGTGTCTGCATTCAATTGATTTTATTTTTTTCTTTCATGGTATTTTGTCTGTGAAAAGTCTGAAAATCAAGGACATCTTTTTTGAATCTGCTATCTTTGCCCTTGATACTAGCTGAGTGACCCTTCAGAACTAAGGGAAAGCATGAACTCTTTTGGCCATTTTTTAGAGGGAGAAAACACCAAACACAAACCTATTTTCTGAATCCTCTGGAAAATCTGACTTATCCAAGAAAACATGATTAGGAATGTATCAATTTTCTGTTTGTCATTCATTCAGACACCTATGAAGCCAGATCAGTAATGATTTAACACAGCTGATTGCCATTAAATCACTTGAAATTATGGCCTCAACTTTCAATGATATTTTGAATATGAGAATTTCCATTTCAGGGAGGAACAGAATGCATTTGCACAGTTCCATTACGGGTGGATTTTTTTCAATAGACAGATTCTCTCATTTCCCCTTCTTTAGCCTTAAGCATTAATGTCAATCATCTGCTTTGGAAATGCAACTCAAATGTAACTCTTTCTTCTATTTTGCTTAACTTATTTTTAGAGGCTGAAATCATTCAGTTGTAATTTGCTTTATAGAAGTCTTAGTCACTGGGGACTGGAAAAGATCACAAAAATTTCTCCCATCATAGATTTTAAAATATTTTAAAATGCTATTTTAAAGACTATTTATCAATATTTAATTTTTGCTTTCTGTGTAACTTTATTAAATCTGTACTTTAAAACAAGCATTACCTAGCAGGTTTTCAGTTCAATTACAGCAGTTGCTTTCCAGCAGGCTAATTTTCCTGTAGGACTAGACAAGGAAAGTAACTTAGGAAATTTATTTTTTCACATTGTTGCAGTGTAGGAATGGTATTCCCCAGTTTTGTGCTCACCCTGATACAGCTCAGACCATGTGCCACTCACTGACTTCCCCACCACTTTTCCTTTGGCAGGAGGAGAGAAGAGCACAAGTAGGTAAAGATCACAGGTTGAGCTAAGAGCAATTTACTAGAAACAGCAGTGAAAAAAACCCCACCAATGGTAATAACAACACTAAAAGGAGAGTGTACAAGAGGTGAACGAGTCACACGTGATTGTTCACCATACAGAACTGGGCACACCCCACGATTTACGGCACACCGGCGGAGGAAGAACAAGCCCCTTCCATTTCCCCCTGCCACGTGGCAGGTGATATCCAGTTACCCCAAGGTCCTGGCCGTGCTCCTCCTGGCTGCTGCAAAAATTACCCCTGTCCTGGCCGGATCCAGGACACAGGATCTGCCCTGCGGGTCCTGGCTCTTTGTCTGGGTGAGAGCCCCCCATGGCATCTGCCTGGCAAAAGGGACTTCAGGACAACCTATGACTTATGGACATTCCCCCTTCTGCCCCTGTCCCAGCTCCCTTTTTGCCTCCAGAAAACTTTGAACAGAAGTAGCACTTAGGTGCAGTTCTGCACATTCTGAACTGGCAGGAAGGTGACCCACATGTCACTCTAGGCACACGTGCAGCAAGGACAAAGAAAGTTTTTGAGGGGCCTGTGTCTCAAGGACTTTTGCTCCAGGAGTACCACCTGTTACTTTCGGATTCTGCTCAGGGAGAACCAGTGACCTTCTTTTTGTTCTACACGAGATATAACCATGTGTGGCACATCAACTGTCTCTTTTTTCCCCATTTATTTTCAAGTGGCTCCCGCTCTGAGGTGCATTGGCCATTCCTGTAGTACATTGTTTGGTTGTCTTTTGAGAAATAGGCTCAAAATACCACAGGGTTACTTCCTTTACTCCCATTCTTTGAGCTAAAGATGGAGTTATTGTGCAAGGCAAAGGCACTCATGTATGAACAGTGCAGAGGGGTCAGTCAAATCTGGTTACTCCAGAGCAGGGGTTGTCATCAATAACCTTTAAAATATATAGAAGGGCTGGTGGGCATTCTGGAGTCCAGTGTAACACCTCCATGATTCCTTTAATGATTCATACACAGGCTTTTCCAATAGTTCATAAATGGGGATCCATCATCAACACCATCCAGTCTCTCCCAAAAAGGGACACAGATGTGGGCTCTGGTGTTTGACAAATTGCTTCCTCCCTTTCTTTTCCCCAAACTGCACTGTCCTTGTGAGTGGGGCAGCCAGGAGATCAGACATGGGTAGATATAGACATGGTCTTGAAAACAAACACAAGATGTCATTGAAAATATGCTTTGGATGGTAATATTCAACACATTCTGACCTACATGCTCTTCTTCTCTCTCCCTGTAATGACTGGACAACACTTATTTTTGGTGCCAGCTGACTTAAATCAGGAATAATCTTGGGCATGGGGAGAATGACAATAAAACCATCATAAAATGAGTATAAAAGTTTTATATACATGTGTCAGTAACTTCAATGGCCAGCTGCAGTCAGCACAATTATCAGCCTGTAATTGTGCTCAGGGCCAGCATGGGCCTTTCCATGTCAGCTCCTCCTGCACAGCACATGGGGGCCTGGGCATGCTGCTGGCTTGTTTCCTTTTAGGAGACTGGGATGAGGAAAGGTCGGGGGGTTTTATCAAAGAGGTGATATTTGAGTGACTGTGCATGTGCTGGAAGCCTCACAGACTGACTGGCCCATGACAGGATGGCCCAGTGCTGGGGGGGCTGCACCTTACTGCCCTGCTTAGGGGTGTTAAGCTGCTCCTTTGCCTCAGAGAGAGCCAAGTGCAGCACTTTTGTGCAGAAACACTTCATTAGCCCTGGTTTGCAAAGCTACTGCAGCAACTGGTGTGGCCAGAGCAGCCCTTTCTGCACTTGGAAATGAGCTGAGTCAGTCATGGGATAAGGCAGGGCATTCCCCACGTGTGCACATTTGAACTCCCTGTGCCCCGACTGTGTTGCGTCCCGCTCCTCAGTGACATCCCGCCCAGCCTGGAACATGGAACTCCCCGTTTCCAAGGACACGTGGCCATTGTCACCAGCACACAGCAGGACCGCTCAGACCCTTCGGCAGCTGCGGTGAGAGCGGAGGTGTCAGAGCGACAGCGAGTGTTGGTCCAGCTTAGCTGGTTCTAGCACACGTTGGTCAAGAGGCTGATCCACAC
Source organism: Lonchura striata (assembly GCF_050655825.1). NCBI lineage: Eukaryota > Metazoa > Chordata > Aves > Passeriformes > Estrildidae > Lonchura > Lonchura striata. Next base: position 3,421,411 of record NC_140734.1, on the reverse strand, counting down.
ACTGAGTGGAGGTAATTATTTACAGTTCTGTGCAGAAATGGGGGCTCAGGGACAAATTGACCAAGCCAGCACCACAAGAAGTAAAGCGTCTTTAGTATTTCTACATTTTAGCAAAGAAAGGAATTAGTGTTCATTGACTGCAAGTTCCCTAGTTCTCTTCATAATTAGTATTCTGTCTGCTGTTGGGTAATAATCATCCTCTCACTTGTCACGTTCATTAGACTGCATGCTCAGTCTCTCCCTTCTTTTATGTCAATGGTTTCTTGAGTGCATGGCCATGGTCTGCCCCTGCTGGAATGGCCTTTTACCTCATAGGAGGTGATTCAGCACAGTTTCCGCATTGGCTTTATCAGTTTGTTCCTTTCCTTGGGGGTCCTGCCAAATGTCCTTGTGCCCCTAAATTCTGCATTCTTTGTGCACACCATCAGTGGTACATCCTTCTTCCCAAGCCTTGCTAACCTCCCCGGTGTCTGAGGCAGCTGAAGCCTGTCAAGCCCTACACCTCAACAAGGCAATTCAGCCAAGAAGTAACCTGCCTTTCAAAGGCCTGGCCATCACTCCTTGGCTACTTCTTGTTGCATGGGAATAATCTCCCTTCTTGTTGATGAGCCTTGAAAGCCACAAAGGACAAACATCAAAGAGCACATTTTCCTTACAAACATTTTGCATTTTGCAGATTCTTCAGCAGGACCAGTGGCTGTGTGGGAGCCGGAGCAGCCGAGGCAGAGCAGGATGGCGGAGCTGTGGGCCTGGGCACGATCCAGAGCGTTCCCCAGGGCCCCGGTCTGCACTGCGTCCCGCAGGGCCCCCGACAGCACTGCCGTGCCCGTCAGGGTGACCCAGAGGTGCCAGGACCAAGAGGTGAGGGGCAGGTGTCGGGCTCTGCGGGCTGCCAGCGGGTGGGGGCTTGGCCATGGTGTTGGTGTCAGTGCTGCCGACCCCGCGGGACCTGTTGGGCAGGGCTGGGGCCCCACTGGTGCTCTAAGGGCCCCTTTGAGGCAGCTGCCCGGGGGAAGCCACTCGCAGGGATGACACGGAAGAGGTGCCAGTGGAAGAGGGAAGTTCTCTGATGGATGTGTTTCTCAGGGATGACACTGAGGAGGTGCCAGTGAAAGTCAGATGTTCTCAATGCTGGGACACTCAGGAAATTCATGCTCTGGGCATGGCTCTTGGTCAAAATGCATGGATTTCTCATTGCTCCATGTTTGCACTGCACTCACCAAACATGTCAGGATAAAGGAAACTCTCTAACAGTATTTTTTAGTATTAGGAATAACCATTTCTTTATTCTCAGCTGTGATGCATAGTGGAGAACTCCAGCCACATGCACACCATTTACAAAGCTATTCCAAACAAAGAAATTTCAGCAATTTTTGAAAACAAAAAAATTAATCTTCATTGGTTCCAAATTACATAATTTCTTCAATTAAGTAATATTCTATCTTCTCTTTGGTATTGATGTCTCCCTTCTGGTGGTAATTCATTCATATCTTTCAGTCCATTCATCATAGCTTTTTAGATTTTATAACAGACAATTTTGCCAACAGAATGAAGCAGTTGGATGGCAGTAGTTGTTTTCGTTAAAAAATGTACTTAGGCTGATGAACATTTTAGTAATTTTTAACCTCCCGCAGAATGTGATACATTCTGTATTAAATTATGAGATCGGCCAAGCAACACAAATTTTGTTATATCTGATTAACCTAGGATAAACTGCTTCCATTTCACAGCTGCCAAGAATTGCATCTAGAGCTGAGGACAAGAGCAAGGGTTTTCATGCCTATTGCAAGTCAAAATTCACCTTATGCAGATTAAATTCTTCTTGGAGCTGACTCCAAGATGTGCTTCCTTAGTACCAAATAAGTCCCAGCATCAGGTTGCGTCCAAAATTCGTATCTTTTTGTGAACCACTCTCACCTGGATTGTTAGCTGAACAATAGTTCAGTTGTACTCAGGTGCTTGATTTCAAGGGAAGCCTGTGCCTATAAATTCCAGAACTGGGAAAGGGTGACTTGCTACTTGAACGCTTGGCTGCGTTAGAGGCCAGGTGAGGGTTGCTCTCTCAGGGCAGTTCTGTAGCCGGCTGCTTGCAGAGGGAGAACTGTGTCAAAGCAGCCCTTTCTAGTGATGTGACAGCAAACCTTCGCAGATACTGCTCTTGTTTAAAACAAAGGGCCTAGTTAATCAGCAGTAATGGAGAGAAGGCTGAAGTTTTTACAGAAAATATCTTTTTCCTTTTAGCCAAATGCCAGCGAGGCATCGCACAATGGAAGTGCGCAGAATGTCAACTTGTATAACCCAGCTGGAGGTATGATTGCCTTTCACATTTTGCTCAATGTCTGTAAGATTTTCAACTTGGTAATTCATTTTTGCAGCATATTCTTGGGACAGGGGATCTCTTGTGTTCAGAGATCTCAACTGGAGCTGGGATGCCCTCAGGTCAACCTTGCAGTCTCTTGTCACTGCACTTAGCCACTGGTTTGTTTTTGCCTTGTGAAAACCTGCTAGTCCTTCCTTGTTGGCATATTGGTTGATGGGATGCAACTTGGAACATTGAGGTCAAGGTTTAGACTACTTCTAAATTCACAGCCTTGGTAGCTAAGGTTTTGCTTTTGGAGTATCTAGGCACTGTCATTATCCTTTAAATTTAAATGGGTAAACCTATGAAACCTTGAGAATGTTGCATAGAAGAATTTCATAAGGTCAGTGTGGGAAACTTTGCTTGATTTAATTTTTTTCTCTCGATCATTAATACATGAGTGTTGCCACAACACTGTGTTGGGTTTTTGTCAAGGAAATTGAAAGGAAGATATTGATGTCATCTTCCCCATGGATTCCATCATTTCCCCCAAAGCACAATGCACTTAGGTGATGTAATTTGTTATTAATCTGTTCTCAATGCTGTTTCCCCAAAGAGCCTGGCTTCAGGCAGACTCGAGGCGCACATTCCCCTTACAGGCACTCAGTGATGCTGCCTGCAGCAGTGAGCTGAGCCAGGTACAGCCAGCTGCCCTGAGAAAAGCAGGCTCTCACCTGGCTGTGGCTGCAGTCACCTGCCTGCAGGGACTTCCCTGCCACTGCAAGTGCAGCTCTTGCTCTGCCTTAGCCTACTGCAGAGCATTTTAAACTAGCGCCGTGGTGGCTTTTTGCAGAGACAAAACTAAACTTCACATTTCTCATTGGGGACATTCTGTTTCGCATGTGAATGATGATTTGTGTGATTCTTGGTGGTGGTCTGCACAGATCCTAAGGGAATATTTAGCATTCGGTAACTGAGGGACTGGCAGTAGTGAGACAATTGTGGAACTTGGCGCCGCTTTGGCTTTAGGCTGGCACAGAGAAACTCAGGTGAGACAGGTCTGGTTGCTGCTACGGTACAGGGTGCCTTTGCAACATGCTCCATGCTGTACCAGTTAGGGACTGGGCTTTGTCACAGAATCAGAGAATCAGAATCAGATTGGAAGGGATCCAGAAGGATATGCAAGTGCAGCTCTGTCCCCAAGAATCCCACCACGTGCCTGTGGAACTTGTCCAAATGTTTTCCAAGCTCTAGTGGACTTGGGACCATGAGCAGTCTTGTGGGGAGCCTGTCCCAATGCCTGATCACCCTCTGGGTGAAGAACTCTTACCTAATTTTCATCTTAATGCTTGCTTATGGCTTCAGGTAATTTTCTTTAGAAGTCATTCAGGGGTATGGTTTTAGGAGGTTTTTTGTTTAAATGCTGTGGGAAGTTTCTCTATCCACATTGGATTGAACTTCTCAGAACATTAGCAGTGTCTACACTCAACAACTGGCATGTTCACCGTGTTCTAAATAATTGAAGCATGTGATGTTTGTGCAATTAGGTTTGCAGACAAATATCAGAGAGGCATGGTCCAAGGAACAGGAAGTGGAGAAGGGCATTAAAAATTTGAGCTACATTGAAAGACTGAAGGAGCGTGTCAAGAAAGGTCAGTCTCTGTGTGTGTGACGGAAGAGACAGAGCTCCCAGATTTCTCACCAATATGCATCAAGTCTCCATCAGCCACTAAGCAGGAATTCCTGGTTTCAAAACAGTGCTTGCTGTGTCATATCCCCTCCCTTGACCTGCTGGCCACGCTTCACCTGATGCAGCCCAGGACACGGTTGCCTTTCTGGGCAGCCAGCACATGCTGCCAGCTCATGCCCAGCCTCCCATCCACCAGCACCCCCAAGTCCTCCCCACCTTCATCCCAGGCTCCTCATCCCATCCCAGCACCCATGCCCAGCTGGGATAGGGCATGTCCCAACCCCAAAGATGCAGCACTTTGCACTTGGCCTTGTTAAATCTGATGAGGTTCCCAGGGCCCTACTTGCCAAGGTTCTCCATGTCCCTCTGGATGGCATTGCAGGCCTCTGGTGTTGTCAAACTTGCCAAAGAAGCATTTAATCCCCCCGTCCATATCATTCTTGACATAGCTTAGTGCTTGAGCTTACAAACTGGAGAAATCAAATGAAAACCACCATGCATATAAAGAGTTTTTCATCAATACCTCACCTCCAGTACCACTCCTTCACACAGTATTTTTAATGTCCGTTTCTTCCTAGTGCTTTACTGTCTGGATTCGTAATGATCTATAAATTCTGAACAAATAGAGTTTCAACAGTCTCAGTACATCCTTTTGCATCAACTACCTTGCTTCCTCCTACTCCCCCCATTTGACAATTTGTTTTCTGTTTTTTTCTTTACTGAAGTGAAAATACCAGAGCTCAGGAGAGCCCCACACAGCTCTCCAGATCCTGTGCCCGAGAGGAAGAGAACGATGCCCATGAACCCTGCAAAATACATCCGAAGACTTTTCAGTGCTGTTTGTCAACGACCCATCAGAGACAGGGTGATTCATTTACTGGCTCTGAAAAATTACAAGAAGTCAGAGCTACTCGCCTGCTTAGAGAGAGAGGGAGTTGTGGAAAAGGACAAGGAGTCCCTTGGAAAGATCCTTCAGGAGGTGAGATCCTGGAGCAGCTGCCAGAAATGCTAACTCTTAGCAGTCTTACTTCAGGGTTTCAATTAGAAACTAATGTGAAGCTTAGGAAATGCTCTTTGTTTGCATTTTTCCATCCATTTTACCCAGTTTCCACCCAACTGCAAGTCCATGTGATAAAAAGAAAGAAATCTTCAAAACTTTGGAGGCCTTGTTGCTGTTTTTCTAGAATAGCTGGCAATGATAAATTCTCTGTAATGCTGTTGCTTCTCATGCCTTATTTTAACCCTCCCTCTTTTCCTTGCGCTGGTAAACTGCTTCATGAAATAACTTCACAGGGTGAAACTCTCAACTGGGTGAAACACTTTGCTGAGGTCCTTAAAATATCCTGGGACGGGTTTCAGAGGAGAGAATTTTGGTGGCTGCATAGGGCAGTATTTCATTTGAAGGGACTTGGTGGCCTCTCAATGGCATTTGCTTCAACTGGGGCCTGTGGGGTTTGCCTTCCAGGGAAGGATGTTCCAGGCAAATCCTACATGATAAAGATGGTGGCCCAACTTCGAACACAGATTTTCGTTCCTGTTGTGTGCATTGAGTCTTTGACTTCCCTGGCACCTATTATTTCTCATAATTTTCCAGTTGTCCTTTTAGTGCCACTGGTATTTCTTTATTACAGCCATTCCTATGATTCATATGGACTGAAGGATGCAGTGGCTGTTTCCTTCCTTTTTCAATATTCCCCATCAATGTAGGCTGTTGCTGAATTATGCAAGCATTAACATAACAAGCAGCAATATTTCCTTTTTAGCTATGAAAGAGGTGATGATAAGATTTCAAAGCTCAGCTCCTTAGAGGGTAAGAGATGAAAAAAATGTCTCATTTCTTTTTATTCTTGTTGATGTTTAAGGAGATTTTGAAGGAGTATTTTCTTGTTTGCAGTGTGAACTGCCTGGTGATACTAGTTTGCATTCTGAAAGGGCTGTGTGACCAGCACTACATCCTGGAAACTGTTATTCACATTTCTCTTAACTTCACAGGGAGGTGGTGTTGTTTTTTGCTATACATGAAAAACCAGTAGGGAGAACTTGCTGAGCTCTTCTATTCACAACCTTCCTTCTCTTCCAACACAGCCTAAGTTCTGCTTTTAAAAAGTGAATTCCTGATTCTGGGTACCTTTGCTACTTTTAAGCTGTTGAAGTGTAGCTCTAGGTAGGTTATCTCGTGTAAGTGTTCCATAGGAAGCTGTAGTTTCCTCTGAGCAGACACCTGAGAAAGAAAAGCAGTTCTGTTTGCAGAGACAAATGCCAACATCTTGTGGTGCTTCATGGGATGATGAAAACATGCCATGTTACAGGTCCAGTTTGTGTTCTGCCATGGCAATGTAGCTGGGTGAAACAAGAGGGCAGCAGGTGTCCTTCGGAGGGTGGAAAAATATGGACTTGCTCATGGAGATAATGTTCTTCAGGTCCTCCTCAAAAGAAAAGGAAAACAGAAAGGAAAAAACTGGTCTCTCCATGTATTTCAAATGGTGAAGACTGAGAGTTCTGGCATAGTGTACCTTGAATCTCAAAGCTGCGTTGAAGGCGAAAAAACCTGGACCCCTGGTGCAGGGAGACGTTTTCATAGTGTCCATTTCTTCCATGCTTGCAGCAGTTTGGCATTTACTTACATCCAAATTTCTACAGCTCAAATGGACCACACCTCTTTAATATTGCTGCCTCTAACATGACAGCTGCTTTGTTCTACACAACAAACAAAAGGCCTGGAAAACTGGTGCATGATTTTCTTTTCAACTTTGCTTTAGCTTTGTGCTACCAGTTTTACATCTGTAGTCTGCCTTTAGGTGTAATGAATATTGATGTTTTAAATGTCTGCCCATAGGTAGCCAACCTGGATGCAAATGACAATTCTTTCAGTCTGAAGGAACATTTCTTCAAAGACATTCAGGTTGATTGGCCTGGCTACAGCGAAGGAGATAGAAAGACATTGGAGGGGACCCTTTTTCAGTAAGTTCAGCCAGGACAACAACAATCTTAAAAAAACCCTTGGGGAAATGAAGGTCTGTTTTCACTGTGAGGAAAGAACAATGACTGTTGATATTTTTGCCTTGTAACCTGAAATGCTGGACCATCCTTACAGAAAAACAGCTCCATCTCCAAATGCCACCAGCAGCAGCCAGTCACTGTCTCTGGGACTTTCTGAAAGAAATACTCCACCGAGAACTGCTCAGGTATTTTGTGAATTTTTAAACATTCTCTACCATATATGATGTTTTATCCCACTTGCTCGTGGTGTCCAAGCTGTGATATGAAGCAGTAGTGTTGTCTGTACATCATATAAACCTGAAGTGTGTACTTCTAACGGGATTCCTGTATACTTTTCAAGATGGTTACAATGTCAAAGCCTGCAACAAGCTTGCACCCATGATTTGTTTGTCATGGTGCATAGGAAACTCTGCTAAGGACAAGATGTGGACATGGTTTTGGTACCTAGCTGCGTCTGTGCAGAGTTCTTGATGATATGGCAGCTCTAGTACCTAAATCATGCATGGTAATGCCAGTGCTACTGTTTGAAGAGAAATCTTAGGGAAGTCTAGCATAAGGACAAATTCCAGTACTGAGGCATTTGTAGGAACCTTGTTTTTCTGTCCTAAGCAGCATTTAGGCTCCCATTTTGATTCAGGCTATCCCATGTGTGAGGAGGGGACTCGGAATCATTAGGGAATACCTTGGACTTGCCAGGCTTAACATCCAGAGATGGCCAATACAAGAGGGCAAGGAAAAAGTTTTGAAAGGATCTTGGAAAACACTGCATGAAAGGTATATTTTCTATACCTTAAAGAATTCTCTTTAAACAGCCCTGGTTTTCCCTAGCTCTTTTCCCAGTCAGAGCAGGAAGTGCTGCAGGGCCCAGCATCCTCTTATGTCCTACCTCCATGCCTACAGCACTTGTGTCAGCAGGCTGGCACAGAGCTGTGTCTGGCAGTCCTGCTCTGAGCTGCTGATGGTGGGAGCAGTGTGTGCTTGGTAGGGAAGAGGCTGTGATCCAGGCTTTCCTCTGGAGAACAGCAGGAATGAGACCTGCAGCCAGGCTGGGGCTTCTCTCTGTTGTTATCATCTCTGCACTGGACACGCTGCGATCAGCACTGCACCGGCGGCTTCTTGGGGCTGCTTTAGTGAATCATGTGGCTGTGTGACAGCAAGAGTTGAGTGTGTTCCTGGTGTGTCTAAGCAGAAATAGGGAGCAAGATAAAACCAGCCTGAGCTCCTCATTTTGGGGAAGCCTTTGATAGAGGTGCTGAAGGGAATGTCTTTCTCCCAAAGCCATTTAGCTACAGATTTGGAGGAGAACTTACGGAATACTCAGGTGAGAAAGTAGGAATGAAATAGAGAACATATTGAGTTGCAGCACCTTCTTGTATGACAGGCCGTTTTAAGTAAGAAAGGTGTGTGTTCAACCATTGCCAGGTCAGAAATGCTCCTTTTTCAGTGCAAAACTAATTGGCATCATCTTTGCAGAAATGGCCTCTGGCTTCTGCCTTTATCAATCCTGTGATGACCAAGAAGCAGAGGATTGACCAAGAGCCCAGTGGTATCCAGCCAGCAACTGGTGGCCGCTCTCCTTCTTCCTTGGACCTGCCTTCCACATCCTGCTCAACTCTGAACCTATCTCCAAGTGTCAGCTCCATTTCCACATCCACCCGTCAGCTACAAGAGAAAGATAAAATTCGGATTCCATCTGGAATCCCTGCGTCTGTCAGGGTGCAGGGGAAGACTCCCAGTTCCAAAGGTGAGAAAACAGAGTTAGACAGGGGGAAAAAATCCCATCCTTTGGATTTTGATAAAATGCTTGCCATGAGCAACGCCAAAGAGATAGCAGAGAGTGCAGGATCCAAGCAGAAAAGGAGTCACACAGTCCAAGTGCAAAGGGTATTGAACTGATGGACCACTTTTAGATATGCTTCCATTTCATTTTTTACTGTATATCTGTATGGGTTTTTTAGTCATATCGAGCCTCCCATCCCCCGGCACCTCCCAGTCCTCCCCACCTTCATCCCCAAGCTTGTCTTGGTGTCAGGGAATGTCCCAAACCCAAAGATGCAGCATTTGCACTTGGCCTTGTTGTATCTGATGAGGTTCCAAAGACCCCACTTCTTGGTCCTTCCAGACGGCATCCCATGCCTCTGGTTTGGGCAAACTTGCTGAGGGTGCACCGAATCTATTCTAGGGGATGCACTTGCTGAGGGTGCACTTAATGTCATTCTAGACATAGCTGAATGCTTGAGCTTATCAACTGGGGAAATCATATAAAAGCAAAATACATAGTTTTCCATAAAAACTTCCCATCCAGTATCACTCCTTTACCAGCTTTTAATGACTGTTTCTTTTTAATCCGTTACTGTTTGGATTCTTGGAGATCTGTAAATGATGGGCAAATAGAGGCTCAAAAGTCTTGGTACATCCTTTTGAATCAACTTCCTTGCCTTCTCCAAACCTCCAACTTGAACTATTTGTTTCTGGTTTTCCCTCTCTTTAGGAGAAAAAGCAGAGGTCAGAGGAGCCCAACAAAGCAGTTCAGGTCCTGTGCCTGAGAAGAAGAGGATGATGTCTGTGAGACTTGCAGACATTGATTGGAGCGGTTGCGCTGCTGTTTACGGCCGACCCTACAGGGACAGGGTGATTCATTTACTTGCTCTGAGGGATTACAAGGAGCCAGAGTTACTTGCTCGGCTGCTGAGAGATGGAGTCAGGCAGAAGGACAAGGATTCCCTTGGAAAAATCCTTCAGGAGGTGAGATCGTGGAGCTTGTGCCAGCACTTCTTCCACCATGCTATTCTGCTGCTCATAATTTTACTACTTCCTCACCTGTTTAAATTAGAGACTTTTCCAATACTCCTTCAAGTTAAGTTCCACTGGGATGTCTGTCTCATCAGCTTTCATAAAATGCACACCCACTGAAAGATGCAGTAGATCCTTCCTTCCTTTTTAAATATTCCCCATCCATATAGGCTTTTGCTGAATAATGCAAGCATTAATATATCAAATAGGAATATTTCCTCTTTAGCTAGGAAAAAGCATTTTAGAACCTAGTCAAAGGACTCAAATTCAACATGGATTCACTTTCAATTGATCCTACATTGACTTTAAGGAACTGATTCCCTGAACCTGTGAGGTCTGTTGCTGTGTTTGCCCAGGGCACTGGCAGGGATTTTTCACCCTGAAGACATTCACAATATAATGAGAGCTACATATTGCCATCCCAACTGAAGTAGCCCATTTAGGTTTCTGTAGTTTGCACATACAGGTGTAATGAACATTTGTTTTCCAAAATGTCTGCCTGTAGGTTGCTGACCTGAATGCAAAGGATAATTCCTTCAGTCTGAAGGAACATCTGTTTCAAACCCTTCAGACTGATTGGCCTGGCTACAGCAAAACTGAGAGAGTGAAATTGAAGTTAATACTTTCTAGGTAAGTTCAGTCCTTTGGGGAAGGAAAAGAGCCTCTTCAGAAGAAAGCCCTGGGAAATGAAGCCTAGGTTCTTAGAATATGCTGAGGCAGCAGGGACCTGCCAGGATCCTGGCCCTGCACAGGACACCACAAGAATCACACCAGGTGCCCAAGAGTGCTGTCCAAACACTTCCTGAAGCCTTGCTGCAGGGACCAATGGCCTGGGGAGCCTGTTGCAGTGCTCAAGCACCCTCTGAGGCACGAATGTTTTCCTGATATCCTGCCTAAAGCTCCCTCAACTCGGCTTCATGCTGTTTCCTTGAGTCCTGGCACTGAAGGTCTGCAAGCAAAGGACTATGACAGTTGATATTTAGGCCTTGTAACTTCAAATATTGGACCATCCTCACAGAAAAACAGCTCCATCTCAGAACCCCACCAGCAGCAGCCAAGCAACATCTCCAGGGCCTTCTGAGAGAGATGCTCCAGCAAGACCTGCTCAGGTATTTTGTGCATTTTTAACATTCTGTACTCTGTATTAAGTTTCAGCAGACTTGCTGGTGGTATAAAATGCTGGTGATGTGAATGTGCAGGGCCAGGCCTAAGCATGGTTTGCCTCAGACATTCCAAGTGCTGTGACAGGAAGGCTGTGATGAGAAGAGAGGATCCTGCAGGGCTGGAGCAGCACTGTCCTGAGCCAAAGTTCTGCTCTGCCTGAAGACTTGAGCTCAGTCCCCACCCTCAACTCATTCCCTGGAGGAGGCCTCAAAGGGCTGGCTCTGCAAGAAAAATCTCCTGTACATAAAAGGCTGCACCAGGGTGGGGCAGATGGGGCCTTCTCACTCTCTTGTCCCTCTGTCTGTCTGTCACTCTCATTGCTGACTCCAGCTCTGCACTATCCACGTGGCTGCACCAACACAGGAGCTACAGAATGGTGATATTTCCTCAGTCCCTCCTCTGCCTCTATTTCTCTCCTCCCTCACTGTGCCTAGGCACACATGGCTGTCCTGTTCTGCTCCATCCTCAGTTTGGAAGTTTGCTGTGGGTGTGGGGAGCTTGTGGCTCTGTGTTGTGGCTTGTGAGTCAGCAGCTGTGAGAAGGTCCTTGGGAGGAGCTGAGAGATGATTGAAGGGCACTGAGCAACAGTGAGGGCTTGTTGGTAACCACTTGTGACACTCTCCTACAAAATCAAGGGCTTGTTAGCCAAGAGATTTGAGTCTGCACAGCAGGTAGCCTGCTGGATTGAAGACAGCTGCTCCTAAAAGCACAAGAGTTTCTTGACATGTGGCTGCTGTCTTTGTTCATCCTGATGAGAATTCACAACCAAGCATTGCACCCTGTACTCCTGGATTCTAAGAGTGAAGCACTAATCTCGTTTTTAACACATAAAACTCTAAAACAGCCAGGGGCCTCTTCAGTAAATCATGTGGATGTTTGACAGCAAAAGCTGAGTCTTTTCCTGGTGTGTGCAAGCAGAAATTGGGACCCAGATAAAACTTACTGGACCTCCCCTTTGGGGAGGCTTTGCTGGAGCTGCTGAAGGGAGTGTCTACTTCCCAAAGCCTTTTAGCAGTACACTGAGAGAAGGACTTGCTAAGTCCTAAGATAAGAAGCCCGGAATGCAATAGAGCAGATATTTACCTGGAGGTCCTCCATGTTTGACAGCTATTTTTATTTTAAAAACATGTGTTTTCAACCTTTGCCAGTTCACAAATCCTGCTTTTGTAGAATGGGCGCAAAACCTGATCAGGGTCAGAGATGAATGAACTGTTTTGTTATTGTTGTAGAGACGGCCTTGGGCTCCTGGCTTGACCAGTCCTGCAATGAGCAAGAAGCGGAGGATGGAGCAGTGTAGTAGATAGGGACAGGCGAACGGAAGATTTCGGGATGTGACGGAAAGAGAGACCCCTTCCCCCTCTCACCCTGCAACATGTTATCCATTTACCCCAAAGAATGTAACCACACCTAACCCAGTAGTTTTCCACTCCTGACTAACCCTAGAGACCCTACCAACCCCCCCTGACGTAGCAGAGTCCCCCAAGACTATTTAAACCCATGAGATAAGATAATAAAGGCTTTTCGACCGTCCACCACACTGGTGCCTGCGTGTGTCGTTGGCCCGAGTGGCCCAGGGGAGACTGGGCTGCCGTGCTGTTCCTTGAAACCAGGTCGCCTTGCCTTCCCCTGAAGGCAACATAACTGGTGCCGAAGCCCGGGAATAATTCGCTCGGGCAGCGGGTGTCGCCTGGACAAGAGCAGCGGCCAGACCGGTAAGACCGTGTTCTCGGCGAGGGAGACGTCCCAGGACCCGCGATCATCATGGATGCCATCGCCAGGGTCGTAAGTGAGGTTCATAAGCAATGGGGAATTGAGTGTAAGCTCAAAGACTTTTATCTTGCTATAGCAAGGCTGCTTGAGCGTGGGGCAATTGAACGCCCTGTGGATGTTTTGCATCCGGAGATATGGGAAAAATGCACAGCCGCGCTGGCCGAGGACACGAAATCCTCAGGCAGCGGCAAATGCCTTAAGGCGTGGGGAAAAGTAGAGAAAGCCCTGCGCAGAGCAATAGAAGAGCAAGAGACATGGAGCGCAGCGCGTACGTGTTTATTGGTTACACCCAAGCTAGGGGTAGGAGCGGCAACGCAAACCGCCCCTGAGGGTGACCCGCCCGGGAGCCTGGATCCCGGGGGGGGCCGGCGCGTCGCCCCCCTCCCCGGGCCGGGGCCCGGGGCCCCCCACGGAAACCTCCCAAAAATCCGCGGCTTCCCCATCCGCCCCGCCACCGCCAGTCGGTGACCCGGTACCGGAGGTGCAGCAGCGCGCAGAGCTCTGTTGGCAGGGACTGGCGGGGGAAGCCAGAGCCGCGGGAGCCGCGGCTCGGGAGGAGATCTTGCCCACGCCGCCTCCATACGCCTTTGAAAATGGCGCCGGCAGCCAAGGGGAGGGGCGGGGCGCGGGCAGTCTCGGCGCGAAGAGCCCAGAGGCGCGGAATTTCGCTAATGCGCGTGTGCAGGAGAAAGAGGAGGAGAGCGGCAGAGGGCTCGGAGCCGATCGGCAGCCGCGCCTGACGCTGCCACCATATAAGGGAGAAACCCACCCCTGCAGGAGGCAGGGCGAGCCCGGGGGGCGGCAGCGGCGCCACCCCCGGGGGGAGGAGCGGGGTCGGAGCCGCGCAAAACAACACCGAGCCCCGGAAGTGCGCTGGCATTCGACTTCCGACTCGGAGTCCAGCAGCAGCTCCGGCAGCCCGGAAGAGCTGTCGGGAGCCGGCTGGGACTCTGAGACGAAGAGAATAGAGCCAATGCAATTTAAAACAAAACCAAGTAAAGCTTTAAGCCGCACCGAAAAGCAGCCACAATACGAACCAGCCCAGTTTACCGACTGGGGAGAAATAAAAGGGAAAAACACAACCCACCCCAAAACCTTGCCCCCAAAAGTCACCGACACCCCGGCTGGCCATGCAGATGTATTCCAGATAAGCCGCACAGCCGAGTCCGATCCAAACCCAATTTTTCGTATGCTAGAAGCTACCTTTCTAACCCTAAACGAAACCAAACCGAACCTGACTAACTCCTGTTGGCTTTATTATGATGTTAAACCCCCTTTCTACTAAGGCATTGCTTTAGACACCCCCTTCAGTTACTCCACAGCCAGTGCCCCCCACCAGTGCAGATAGGACACTCCCCGCAGAGGAATCACCCTGAGTCAAATCACAGGACAAGGCAAATGTTTTGGTAATGCAACTTTAACAAAGCAGAAAGGCAACTTCTGCACTAAAGTTGTCCAGCCCAACAGAAAGACCAATAGGTGGGTAGTCCCATCCGCATCTGAGATTTGAGTTTGCCAGCGATCCGGAGTGAGTCCTTGTGTGTTCCTTGCCAAATTTAATGACTCTATTGACTTCTGTGTCCAAGTTCTGATTGTTCCTAGGGTCCTATACCACTCAGATGAAGAAGTGTACCACCTTTTCGAAGAACCTGACAGACTGCACAAAAGAGAAATAATCACAGGTATAACTATCGCAATGCTACTCGGCCTGGGAGCAGCTGGTACAGCCACAGGTGTCTCAGCCATCGCAACCCAACAGCACGGACTCTCTCAGCTGCAAATGACCATCGATGAAGACCTGCAGAAGATCGAGAAATCCATCTCCTATCTAGAGAAATCAGTCTCTTCGCTTTCAGAAGTAGTTTTACAGAATAGGCGAGGACTGGACCTCTTGTTCATGCAACAAGGAGGACTGTGTGCAGCTTTGAAAGAGGAATGCTGCTTTTATGCAGATCATACAGGAGTCGTTAAAGACTCTATGGCAGAACTCCGAGATAGACTGGCTCAAAGAAAGAGAGACAAGGAAACCCAGCAGAGCTGGTTCGAATCCTGGTTCAATCAATCACCTTGGCTCACCACTTTAATTTCTGCCCTGGTAGGTCCACTGGCAATACTGCTTTTAGCTGTTACCATAGGACCATGCCTGCTGAACAAGCTAGTCTCATTTGTTCAGGCCCGTCTAGAACGGGCAAACATTCTGTTTGTAGGCCAGCAACAAATGCTGTAAACCAAAAAGTGCGAACACAGTCAGCTGCAAAAGCCTTCGAAACTCACCTTGCGAGATTTACTCAGGTTTACCAAAAACCCTTTTTTCCTTACCAAGTTACAAGTTTGCACCTCACTCCAGTGCCTATATCTACGACTACCTCATGTTACTTATGAAAAGGAGGGGGGAGATGTAGTAGATAGGGACAGGCGAACGGAAGATTTCGGGATGTGACGGAAAGAAAGACCCCTTCCCCCTCTCACCCTGCAACATGTTATCCATTTACCCCAAAGAATGTAACCACACCTAACTCAGTAGTTTTCCACTCCTGACTAACCCTAGAGACCCTACCAACCCCCCCTGACGTAGCAGAGTCCCCCAAGACTATTTAAACCCATGAGATAAGATAATAAAGGCTTTTCGACCGTCCACCACACTGGTGCCTGCGTGTGTCGTTGGCCCGAGTGGCCCAGGGGAGACTGGGCTGCCGTGCTGTTCCTTGAAACCAGGTCGCCTTGCCTTCCCCTGAAGGCAACAGAGCAGTAGCTCAGTTACCTCCAGCCAGCACCTGGTGGCCACTCTTCTTCTTGGGTGCTGGCTGTGACATCCCATCCTACTTCTACCTGTCTCCAAATGTTGGCTCCATTTCCCCTGCACCCTTTAAGTTCAAGAAAGACACAAATTTATGAGTTCTGCAATGACAGCACTTGTGTGTTGAAGATACCATGTCAAAAAGGATATGAAGAGAATTCAGGAGGCTGAAGCAGTAGTGTCCCTTGGATTTCAATGAAGGTACCAATGTGCAGCTTTTCCTATCCAGTGTGGATAATGATGGAGTAAAAATTTGATGATTAAGAGAAGCCTCTGAATGAATCAAGGTGCAAGAAAGACCATATTCCAGAGTCAATAGTACAGAGATTATTAATAGTAAATGTCAGCTAAGGAGGTAGAAAGCTAAAGGAGGAGATGGGCCAGGTGGGGAGAAGTGCTGAGATGAACACCGAGGTGGGTTAGGCCCGGATGGGCCCTCCCTTCCTGCAGTGCAGCTGCACAGGCTCAGCTGCAGCAGTGCTGCTGCATCCCCTCATTGTATTTGCAGTGCAGGAGGGGAGGGAGAAATATGTGTGAGTGTGTGTGGTATAAAACACTGGGAATTGCTCCCAGCTTGTCTCAGAGCAGTGATGTTGGCAAGGGCAGGCAGGCTCCTGCAGCTCTGGGGCTCTGGGGCAGCTGTGGCCTTTGGAGCAGGCAGGGCCCTGGGCCCCGCTGGGTACAGCCAGGGATGCTCTGGGGAAGGCTGAGGGCAAGCCTGGCCCTGCAGGGCAGCAGTGCAGTGAGGCCTGTGCTCGGGCTCTTGCTAGCAAATGTCACTGGGCAGAGGCCAGTGGACGAAGCTACTGCTTCTTGGGAACCTCTGAAAATGTGGAAAGGCATCTGTAGTTTTATTTTCAGACTTATCCTGCACACCAGTCAGGTGCATCTGGCCTGGGATGCATCCCTGGCATATGTTGTTGTCTGTCCTTGTACTGAATTTTAACTTGTTAAAGATTTATTCCTTGTAAATATTTATCTCAGGATGGTTTGAAGTGTTTATTCCCATGTGGAATGAGTTTTTGTCATTGCAAAGAGAACCAGATCTTCAGGCCCAGAGAAGCAAAAGCTTTGGTGTGACAGTGTTGGGATGTGGCATCTATTATTCTCATTGCCACCTCATCTTGGGTTTGTATCATGAGCTTGATAAACCTCACACCTGTTGATTTGAGGGAGAAGGGATTGAAGAAGGTTTGACTCCCTTCAGTGGCTTTAAGCATTAATGAGTTTTGCCCTCTTTAGGAGCTGCTGTGCTTTGGGTGGTTGTTGTTGTTGTTGTTGTGTTTTCAGACTTGTCTAGAGTTTGTTTTTAGGTCTGTAATACACAACAGCCTCAGTTTGCAAATTTCCCAGAAGAATGGTGGCTCACATAGAAAAATACGTCCAAAGTCAAACTGAGAGTAATTTGTTTTTTTTTACATTAATAAAACCAGACTGGCCTGGCTTGGTAGCCTCTGAGCCTGCCTCAAGGCGATTGTAAAGAAAAGGTAATGAAATTCTAAACTCTGCAGAAATGTTGACATGCCCTAATTTTCTTTTGATTTCTCCTTCCTAGGGTAGCCCCAGCTACTCTGAGATGAACAGCAGATGTCAGTACCTCTACAAAAAGCTGTTCCACATTCAGCAATGAGTATCTGAATTTGGCAAGCAGCAAGTGGAGTCCTGGCACCAGTTGTCTGCTTCAGCAAAGAAGCATCTATGAATCTGGGCTGTTTTATTTTAAAAGTAGATTAAGGTTTTAGGATTCTTCAAGTTAGGATTGAGTAGATGATTATTTGTTATAAACATAGGATTAGTTAGTCTAAGATTACAGAATATAGTATTGAACTTTAGCAATAAAGAAGTTGCATTCTTGTTAACTTTTTCTCTTATTGCCACTTCTCTCCAAAGAAGTATTTTTCCCATACCGGTTGGGGGATGGGCCAATTAAATCTGCTTTCTAAAAAAATCACTGCAAAAGTTCTCTCCCAAGTTTACCCTAAACCAGCCATTTCTGGCACCCCATGTGAGGCCCAAGAAAGAAGAAAAAACCTGTAATTATTGCATTTTGGTTGTGCTTTCTCTGTAGTGGTGCAAAGCTGTCAGTAACCATGTTACTTGAAGTGGTAATGTCTGTCGGGGTGGGGGCCTTCATGTGTTTCTAGTCCCAAGGCTGTTTTGAAGTTGTAATAGCTTTCTAGTCACTAGGATTATTTTCTTATCCAAAAACAGCTTTACTATTGTTCTAATACATAGCTTTTACAGTAGAGGGGCATGGGTTTGAATAGCTATTGTGCTAGGTACAGTAATAATAATTTATAGTGATTTTATGAAAGTACTGAAGTCTGTTCAAGATATATTTTGTTTATAGTTTCTCCATCCTATCCTATGATCCAGTTCCAGTAGCATGTTTTGGGGGTTTATTAGAAATTACACCAGTTTATTAGAGGAAAAACATGGGCTGAAGCTTTCCAGCCTTTCCTTTCCTTCTTCTCCTTAGGATCTGTTACGTCCCTTTTTGAAAATGTTTGGTTTCCCTTGAATGTTAAAGAGACCACTTTCCTCATATTTAATCTAGTAAACTTCCTCTATAAAGTCTACAGCTTCTGTAGACTGAGGGCTAAGATGTCCAGAGGAGCTGATGAGTCCCCTAACCCAGAAGTAGACCCAAGCAGGGAGAATTCTGAGTAGTGTAGAAAATAAGAGTGAATGAGTCAAACCCTGAAAGAATTTTCTGATCCCCCAGCCTAGGGATTTTCATATGAACAAATTCAGAACCCAGATGAGGTGGGGAAATATCTAGAAAGAGCTACCATGATGACTTTAAGGTGAAAAAGCTCATTGCAATAAGCTAGGCCCTAGCCTTTGCTTATCGCAGACTGCTAAATACTGTAGAACAGCAGACAGAAGCAGGGGGCAAGGAGATAAATCAGCAGCTACCCCAGTAACTCAAGCTGCAGTCAACAGCCCAGCTACTCAGGTTATAGCTAAACCAAACTGTGAACCTAAGTCTGCAGCTAAACAGACAATAACCCTTAACCCAATCTATACAAGACCAAATGTGAAAAATGTACTCTACAGCTGGGAGCCAAAATCTGGCCTAAAACCTTTAACAAAAACTACCATTAATTGAATCTGCTTTCTACAAAAACCCTTTAAAAGTTCTCTTCCAAATTTACCCTAAATCAAATCAACTTGTCTTGATCTACTGTTTTCTGCCTGTTTTACCCTGACATTTCTTCACCCATTGGTTCCTCTCAGTGGCTGTTTCTCTTCAGTGGTTGATGGGCTTTTCTTCTTTTTTCCTGCAATCCCCTACTCAAAATCATGGGTGCCAAAGCAGTGGCCCAAGAAGCCCCTGCCTGTGCATCTGCTGAACAGAAAGTCTGTGCTCAACTTGAATATTCTCATTAAAATCCCAAAGGACTTCCTGCTGCAGTTTGTGGGTTTTTTTCTCTTCCTATGTAGTCTTCATAGTGCTCTAAATAAATAGGTACCCTGAGAGGTGCACATTGCAGGTGAGCACCCACTGCATAGCCTGCTTCAAGTAGATCTCATGGATCTCATCTCCATCTTCATCACCTCACAGTCACTATGACTCCTGCGTGGAAGAGACAGGCTGCCATGCTGCTTTCTGCTTTTGGTCCTTTTTTGGCAAATAAAATATTTTATTTTAGAGCATTCAAACCCTGGAGTTTCTTCCTGCTTTCACCTATTTGAATTGCCTTGACATCAAAGCACTGCCCCCGGACATGACAGCCTGGCTGGTGCATGTTTGTGCTCACAGACCAAAGGTGCCACGTTGTGTCCGTGCCCCGGCTGTCTGTCCATGTCCATTGAGGCAGACGGTGGAACGGGGGGACTCTGCCAGCTCTGTGCTGCTCGGGGGCCGGAGCAGCACAATGTTCTGTGTTGGAAGGCCTCCACCGAGCCCAGAGGCTGCCTCAGCCCCAGCCGCCATCCTGTGCATGGTGGCAGCGCTGAGGGCTGTGGCAGGGTCACTCTTCCCCAGAACTGTTTCCCAACTTTTCCTGTCCCAGGAGGGGACTTGGAAATGTTTCTTCTGTTCTGACTTACCCTGTTTCCACCTTGTCAATACACAACTTGCTGTCTTACTCACTTTATGCTTAGAAGGTTCTAAGAAGAAAATGAGAAACATACTGTGATTATGACACCCAAAAAGAAGGCCAGAAAACAGCACTCCATAGTGTAGGGCCTATAGAGCGGCTATTTGGTTTATTTGACAGCAGAGTGAGGGCAATAGCTTCACCACAAACTCACTTGTCCATTCCTTGCACAGTACAAGCTTTTAAACTTTTTAACTTAATGTACACATTATACTTTCCTAACCTTCATATTGCAACATATATTCCAATTACATCCTTATATAAACCCTTGTAGCACATGTGCAGTTTCTGCACGAGGTGGTCATCCGTGGATGAGAGGGAGACACGACATTCATTTTTCACAGCGGCTTGTGAGACCTTTTAGGGAGTTGCAGAAATGATGATAACTTGTTAGTTTAAACAACCAGCAGGTGGTGTTTTTCTATTCTGATTTTCTGTTCTTCTTAAGGACTGTTTGTGAGAAAGATGTTTTTGTTAATTAGCCAATCAAGTAGAATGTCTATAAAAGAGAAAGCTTCTGTATTAAACCTTCTGCAATTCAGTCTCCTGGTGAGCTTGTGTCACTCTGGGCTTAATAATGGCAGTTGTCAGCCTCCTGCTGGTCATTTTGGATGAAGGCTCAGAAGGCTTCCTCAGGCTTCAACTTTTTTACCTCTGTTTCTGCACATGCTCTAAAAGACTGCTCAAATAGCCAGTGGTTAAACAGCCTTTTGCAGTTAGCTTGTTCTGCTAAATTTGCTGATTTCTAGAAAGTGCTTCATTCCCATCCCCGGGTACAAAGTAACTACTTCTTTCTGCACAGCTTTTAGCATAGCTCAAGTATTACTCGTTTCCTTGGCACCTAAAAGAAGGAAGGGAGGTAGGGGCAAACCAATGAGAGTGAGGGGTCATTATCTTGTTAGCCAGGTATCAATTATTAGATTAAATAAGGGATATTCTTGTCCATAAAGTATGTGTGGGGATACCATAGGGACAGAGCCAACGTGTGGATTTGGAGCGTTGGGGCTGGTGCCAAAGTCCTGCTCTTGAGAGGGGTGCAGGGACATAGGCAATGTCAGAGGACAATGACACACAGGGGACATGAGGCCATAATGGGCCAAGCATGATCCTGCACAGGATGGCAGCAAAGACACTTCCTCAGCGTGACCTTGGCAATCCAGGACACCCCAGAAAGGGCCGAGGAGTCCTGTGTGTAACCAGGAGGGATGACTGCCATCACTGTGGGTCCCAGCCTTCCCCAGTCCCTTGCTGGCCATTCAGTTCACACTGGGAACCAATTGTGCAGGGACCTCCTTTGAGTTTAGAAGGGATACCAGACCAGGCATGATCTCCACAGATGAGAAAGTACCCAGTAGGAAGCTGCAGTGGAGAATTGGAAGAAACTGAAACATGTGCTGAAGTGTAATTACACCAATAGGAAGAATTTCTCTATAATGGGAGACTGGAATTTACTGATACCAGATACTTGTTAGGATTTTGTTGCTGCATACTAGTCCAATTAAAAACAATGCATGCATCAGCTTGAATTGATCCCAAAAGTTCTAACTCTTGTGGTTCAAGAGGAGCAGGGGGAAGGTGAGGAACCCAAGAATCCCAATTATCCACATTATTTTGGGGATTTGTCACCTTATAAGATGGTATGTTCTGAGGGCAAGGCCAATTGTCAACAGGTATCCCTACCAGACAGGTAGAGAATGGATTTCCAGGGGAGGCTAGAGACAGACAAATAGCACTCTGATTTGTCAGCTTAGCTAAAGTAACCCATATGTTTGTTCTTGGTTGTGCAGGAGCCCAAGCATTAACTCGCAACAAGATTGACAGTATCAAAATCAAAAGTATCATTTTGTTCCCTAAAACATTATTTATTTCCTGTAGAATAGGCTCAAGCCGAAGTCGTCCTCTGTGGAGTCTTCGGTCTTCGGCAGAGGTGTCGGCAGCCGTGTTGAAACAGGACGTGTCCACTTACTGGGAACCCACAAGGGACCTGTAGGTGTAGACACACACATATGACCTCTACCCATATAATTTACAGGTGCTGGTCCTGACCATATCCCTGTAGCAGGATGCCTATACATTGCGGTCATTGGCTTATCAACATCTTTCTGTTTTGCAAGTATCCCATGTATATAGGCAGGTGGCATATCATGAACACCAAATATACAAAGATGATTTAAAGTATACAATGCTTTTCCCAATCTTTCCTGAGGATCAGTAATTATCTTAAAATTTGCAAGATACTGTTTTAGAGTTTGATTTGCCCTTTCTATTATAGCTTGTCCTGTGGGAGAGTGTGGTATTCCTGTCATATGCTTAACACCCCATTGCTGCATAAAGCGATTAACTTTCTTCCCTACACATGCAGGACCATTATCTGTTTTAATAACTCTAGGTACCCCTAAGGTAGCAAAGCACAGTGTTTAATGTTGAATAACATGAACTGCTTTCTCTCCAGATTGTGGGGAGGCCCAAATGAAGTGACTGTAGGTGTCAATGTCTACATGGACATTATGTAAATGCCCAAATTCATTCACATTAGTCAAATCCATTTATTACAACTCATTGGGGCCTAGGCCTCGGGGATTTACCCCCAGGCTAAGGCCTGGTCCGTTGTGATGACTGCAGTCTGGACATTCTCTGATAATTCCTCGGGCTTCCTCCATGGTAATATCAAAGCAACATCATAGCCCTTCTGCATTCTGATGAAATGAGGCATGGGCATTGTGTGCTTTTGTAAAATTGTCCATGGGTACAGTCACTGATACCAGCTGATCAGAACGAGCATTGCCCTCCCCTAATCCTTCCATCCACTTATGACTCCTGATGTGAAAAATAGCATAGGGAGCAGATCTCTGTCTAATAGCTGATTGCAATTGTGCAAAAAGTGTATTCAGGCGTTGATTCTGTACTTCTCGCAGCAATGCATCTTGAATATGCTGTGCTACTCCAACTGCATACAAGGAATCAGACACAACATTTATAGGATCATGCATCCATCAACAAAATGCACAAAAATAGCTAAAAGTTCTAAATTCTGCAAAGTGCCTGATTTCTGTCCCTCTAACATGATATGATTCCATTGTCCTTGCTCATTCCAGGTGAGAGCAGCTTTTCGAGACTTGGGGCCTGCATCTGTGCATACAGGGATAGCATCCATCAGTGGTGTTTCACTATATTTTGGTTGTGACAGCCAAGTCTGTGAAGACATCCAGCGTAAAATAAATGAAGATAGTGGAGACAATTGCATTTCTGTACCAGATTCTAAAATGCTAGCTTGTAACTCAGGAGAGTGTTGCAAAAACCAATCCAGATAATTCTGTTTTATTGGAAAAAATATTCTTTGTGGCTCTTCTCCAGTGACCTGTAACACACGCTTCTGACTTTTGCAAATTAACAGTGCAAGTATATCTCTACGTGGCTGGATGGAATTACAAGGTTGTATAGGTCCAAACACCCATTCTAATACCTTTATATCCTCCTTCTTTCCCCCTCTGTCTTTTAACTGCTGAATGAGAGCACCTAACAGGTGTTTTGGCTGAGACAGAATAGTAATGTCTATGGATAAGTCAGGATCTCTGTGGTCCACAGCTCTCTGTGCAACAGCAGTAGCAATATCCAGTACAATTGTGCATTGTTTGTCAGGTAAGTGAATTGGTGTAGCAGGATTTGTGCCTTTCAGCAGTGGTCGCAGTTCATCAAGATCAGCAAGAGAAATACCAACAACAGGACAAAGCCATTCTATATCCCCCATAAATCGTTGCATGTCATGTAAGGTTTTTAGCTCCAGCTGCAAATCAACTTTCTGTGGCCGAATATGCATGTCAGAAATCACCCAGCCTAAATATTTCCAGGGAGCAGAACCCTGTACTTTCTCCGGAGCAACACACAAGTTTTTACTCAGTAACTGCACAAGAATGAAAGCCTCCTGCTGAGCAGCGAACGAGCTTTCTTGTGCCAACAGAATATCATCCATGTAGTGATATATCACCATGTCAGGAAAAGCAGCTTGAACAGGTAACAGAGCAGCATCCACAAAAAGTTGGCACAGCACAGGACTGTTGTGCATTCCCTGGGGAAGGGTCGTCCACTCATATCTGCTTGCTGGTGCCTCACGATTTAAAGAGGGTAAGGTAAATGCAAATCTTTTGGTATCCTTTTGGTGAAGGCCAATTGGAAAGAAACAGTCTTTTAAATCAATTATAAGGAGATTCCAATCCTCAGGCAGCATAGCTGGATTTGGGAGACCTGGCTGTAAGGCCCCCATTGTTTCCATCTGGGCATTGACTGCACATAAATCATGCAGCAGATAAAATTTTCCTGATTTTTTCTTAATAACAAATATTGGAGTATTCCAGGGACTAGTATAAGGTTTAATGTGACCTTGCTGGAACTGTTCAGTAACAAGGCAATGAGCTTGTTGTAGGCTTTCTCTTTTTAGCGGCCACTGCTTGATCCACACTGGATCATCAGATTTCCAGGTTAGGGGGATCGGGAAAGCCCAAGTAGTGACTGCTACTAAAAATTATCTTTTGTCACAAGGAGAGCACCTAGTTGCATGAGAATGTCATGGCCAATTAATGCTTGAACATTGTGTGGTAATGACATAAGAGTAACAAATTGTACACAAGTGGGACCATCCAGTGATAAACAAATTTTGCCCTTGCTCTTACAAACTGAAGCTGAACCTCCTACTCCCTCTACACCAGAGAGCATTTGGAGCAGAGGCCAGCTGCCAGGCCAGCTGGCAGTCCTTGCTGACAATGGCGATGTCAGCTCCAGTATCCAGGAGTGCAGATAGCTGCAGTCTCTGTTGGCCATTTTCCAAAAGAACAGGAGCTTTTGGCCGTTCCTCCATCAGCAAACATAATAAAGCAATACCTCCTGTAGATCCAAAACCCTCTAATCCCCTCTGCCGTTGCACAACGGAAGAGGCAGCTTCTGTCAGCTGCAGCGTAGGTACAAGCTGAGCAATTTTGCTGCCATCAGGAATAATCAGAGGTAGATAAAATGTCACAGCAACAATAAGGATTTCACCTGTAAAATCAGCATCAATTATTCCAGGTAATACAAAAAGTCCTTTTAAACCTGATGAAGAACGACCCAAAAGAAGTGCACCACAAGAGTTTTCTTTATGCATCACTTGTCCTTGGATCCCAGTAGGGATCTTTACAGGCTTTCTATCAATTAAGGTAATGTCTATTGTGGTTGCCAGGTCCAGGCCGAGGCTTCCACTTGTGGCTGGCCGGAGGCAGCTGGCTGGCTGTAGCTGTTTGGGGCCTGCCACACAGGAGCCACTGCTGGGGTCTTCGTGCCACGGCTCTTCACGCTCCTCATCGCGTTTCCCGATTCTCTGCAGGCTTCAGTGGAGTGGGAGTTCATGGAACATTTGTTACACCACACTGTCCCTTCTCTGCAGTTACGACGAAAATGTCCTATTTTCCCACACCTGAAGCACTTTGGACAAGGTTGTTGTTGCTTAGAATTATTTATAGGTTGCAATGGAGTTAGAGCAGCAAAGGCTTGTGTTTGGCCTTGCACCAAATCTTTCCCTACATCCCTGAGTGCCTCAACTAACATTGCCTGTCGACCTGCAGGAACTCTCAACATTCTCTCTAGCATTTCCTCTACTGATGCATCAATGCTCATTGTATTAAGAACACTTCTGGTAGAAGCATTACAATTTTCTAGGATACACTGTCGTAAGAGACTTCCTTTCATAAAGTCTTGTACACAGGCTTGGTTAATAGCTTCAGTTACCCTATCAACAAAGGGGGCAAAAGATTCCTCTCTGCCTTGCTTTATGGACATATAGGATGGAGACACTGGTGTTGTTCTAACCTTGGAAATTGCTTCTTTAGCTAATTGCATAGCAGCTTTTAATTTCTCAGCCCCTACTTGTGCCTGCATCTCAATCATGGAAAACTGTCGTGTACCCATCAACTGTTCAACTGTCACCCCTTTTAAAGGATCATTTGGCTGTCGTAGAATTGCAGCAAAACGATCACTCAATTGAAGCCAGTGAGCTTGCCACAGCATCAACTGAGACTGTGTCATAATCATTCTCATGATACCCTTAATGTCTTCTGGAAGAAGCAAACCCGAGCCCCATATGTAACCAAGCATTTGCTTTGCAGGCTCCCCGTGTAACCCACATTCATTAACTGTTGCTCTTAATTATGAAAGCAATTTCCAATCTACAGGATGATAATTAGTTGTCATCCCTCCTGCTGGATTTGGTGTACAGACAACAGGGAAAGCCTGAAAATCTGTGTCAGTAATAGCAGAATACATGTCATTATCCTTATTACTTATTGCTTCTTTTTGGATACTTAACCAATCTATTCCGTGTATTATTGGTCATTCTTTAGAAGTTTCTTGTTTAGAAAGAGCACCAGTAGGTATCATTAGTGTGGGAACTCAAAATGTCTCTCAGACATTTTTAGAGGTTCCAGGCCTTGGTCAGAGGCATTCTAGACCCTGGCAGGCAGCTGAAAAACAGCTGTGATTTTGAGTTTGAGCCATGGAATGAATTGCCAACTTTGGAGGTGGAACAAGCAGTCATAAAAGGTTAGATAGTATAGTAAAAGTAGTTACAAAGTAGAGGGGAAATTTTTTTAGTATTGTACAGGGGGGTTTTAGCACATGTACAGGGGAGTTCTCACTTTTTACATGGGGGTCAAAAGTTCTAAGATGGAGGAAAGTGGACTGATCCTGTTCTTCCTCCTCCTTTTTCCTTACCTCCATGTTCTTGGTGATGTTGGCACTCACAGATTGGTTTAGAGTAGAAAAACACTTGGCAACGTAGGTAGTAGGTATTGGGGAATAATTGTAAACATGTTATACGTAATATATCATATAAAAGATAGCAGCAGTCCTGGGCGGGGGGAGAGACGAAGAAGACAGCAGATAGAGAGGATGTCAGTGTGTGTGTGTGCCTCTACCCAGGACGCTGATCAAATAGCCGCAGCCCAAGAACATAATCTGTTAGATAACTAGCAATAAACTGCCTTGAGACCAAACAGCTAAAGCCTGTGGAGTTTTTCTATGGAAGCATGGGTTGGAGGAGGAATTTCACCACCATATGAGACCCCAGAGCAAGGCCGGTGTTCTCACACATTAGAGCTCCTTTATGGTGGTTCTGAGCAATTTCATCCTGCAGCTGCTCTGCCTTGCTGTCTGGAAGTCTCTCATTCCCTGTTGCAAATTGTTCACTCCCGGAGAGGGGATCTGTGGTCAATTGAGCAGAACTGGAGGCAGGATTAATAGCAGGAAGACCAGTAGGTTGTTTCTCATTTGGTCTGCTCCTTATCTCAATAATGTTCCCTACTGGAGGAGTGGGATTGTAGTCTACCCCTAAGGAATGCATTCCTGGTTTATTAACTCCTTCCAAGGTTGCAGTAGCGACAGCAGCAACTTTCTTTTCTGCCTGATACCTCTGCAAACAATTTATGACTGAACACCAAGCCTTCAGTAGCTTTAGGGCAGCCTTATCATCATCAATCACCTTAAACCAAAGAAAGTTCCCTAATTCACTCCATTCTTTCTCATCAAAGAGATCCCCTGAGGCTTTAAACAAGCCTTGAGCTTGGCCATATTATGCCAGTGGATCTTTATCAAGATCTATATCAGCTAATTCACATTTCTTTAAGAAACTAGTTAACAACTGAAGAGTTACTTTGCTTTCCATTATAATCTATCCCTTTTTAGTGCAGCCTTTTGCACCTTGTAAGCAGGGTAGTGCCGCGCTCCCGCCCCGGTTCCCTTTGTCTCAGCCCCGGCTAGCTCTTGTGGGGCGAGGGCGGGCGATTGAGGCACCCTCCGCCTCTCCCAGCTGGGGTTTGGAGAGTGCCTTTGTGGGTTCCGGGCAGCGCTAGCAAGCCTCGCGGTGGTAAATGAAGAGTGGATCCTGCTGGGGGCTAAGTCCGAGTTTATTGTAGCCCAACGGGGCCAAATGTCCTAAAACGATGCCAGCCAACAGGAACAAGCACAAGGTGCTTGCACTGGCTTATAAACTGTAAGGGAGGGGTATCCAATGACCAATGGGGATAGGGATAGGGGGTGGCTCCGGGATGGGGGGATATGGTGGGGTCCAATGGGGGAAGGATATGGGGGGAGTCCCAGGTCCTCGCCCAATCACCCGGTGCCCTGAGTAGAAGCTTCTGGATGGATGGGAAGGGGCACCGAGTGATAGACAAGGCACCCGGGGGGGGTAAAATGCCTCTTTCAGGGTGATGGATAGATACTGGGAAGGCGGGAAGGGAGGACAAGGCGGGAAAACTGGGGATAAACCAAGTTGCACACGGGGGTACAAAGGAATAAACCAATACATAATACAGGGATAATAAAACATACAAATAACGCAACTCTACAGGGTAGCTCCTCCCAGATAGCGAGTTTTGAGTTTTGCAGACTCAGGCACCAGAGTGACTCCTTATGCCAGCATCTGTCTCCTTTTAGCCTGCTGAACGCTGCTTTTTGGTGTGGTACTGGTCTCACCGTCCTGGTCACAGAGCGACTGGGCAGAGACCAAGTCCCTGGGGCAGAGACCAAGTCCCTGAGTTTGGGCACCAATATGATGCTGGTGGTGGGAAAACAAGCACGCAATCAATATGATTGATACCAAACTCCCCTTTAATCAAAAAGCCACTTAACTTATAAAGGTATTTTACAAGCATAATCAGCAGTAAGCTCTCATTAGTTAATTTACAAAGGTCTTTGTTTTATTTGTCCTACTTGCGGTTACAGCTGTAGCTAAGTTTTCAAGCCAAGTTCTCATCTCTAAGTCATGTCTTCCAAGGACATTTCATCTTTGTTGAGCATATCTTCAAGGCTATGCCTGTCCTTATGATTTCATTCCCAGACCTTGTACAACTATGCAGCTTCCCAGGCCTAGACACAGAGCCGGGTTTCCAAGGTCTGTTCCCAGGCCAGACATAGCGTGATTCTGGAGTCTTCAACAGAGGTTTTTAGGAACAGGTATTCCATAGAATCATGGCCTTGTTCCAACAACTGTTCTCCAACAATCCAGCTGCAACCACACTTGATTTCCAGGTCAAAACACTTGGCGTCGCTGCCCCGGGCTTCCCCATAAGGCACGTGGGGGCTTTGGAGACCCCATAAGGTGCACGAGGGGCTTGGGTCCCTTTTGAGACACACAGGGATATTTTAGGTTCCCTATGAGACATGGAGGACACTGGGGTCCACGGAAAGTCATGCATGAGATTTGGAATCCTGTGTGGGCATGCAGGGGGGTTGGGATCTCTCCCAAGGTGTGCAGGGCGCTGGGGGTCTCTGCTGAGCACAGGACGGGGTTTGGGGTCTCATTTCAGGTGTGGAGAGGGCTGTGGGCTCTCCTAAGCGTGCCGGTGCTTTGCGTCCCTCCTGCTGCAGGCAGTGGGGCTGGAGTCTCTTGTGAGGCTCGCAGGGGACGGAGCCCTCCCGGGTTCCTGCCGGGCCCGTCCGGCTCGGGGCTGCCGCGGCCCAGGGGCAGCCGCCGTGCCGGGATGGCTGTGGCGAGGGGCCGAGGCGGAGCTGCCCCGCCGGGTCGCGCTGCACGGGCACGGCACGGGCGGTGCTGAGCGCCGGGCAGGCGGCACCCCGAGCCCAGGGGCCACAGCCGCGGCCCTGCCTCCATCGGGGCCGGGCACAGACAGCCCCGCAGGCAGAGCGGCGGCAACGGCACCGCTCAGCGCCTGAGGGGACGGAACCGATGCCAGAGGAGCCCGGGGGGCTCTGAGCGGGGCCCTGGCGCTGCCCGCCCGGCTCTCCCGGGCCTGTGGCCATCCCGGGCGCCAAGGGCTCGCTCTGTGCCGCGCTCTCCCTGCCCAACGGGGCTCCGGGTCAGCACCTGGCTCCTGCCACTGCCTTGAGAACGCTGAGGGGCATTCGGGGGCGGAACTGAACTTGCCAGGGAGAGAATTCATAGGAGACTTGTTTAGCCCTTTTACAGACTTGTTAAGGCTGTCTTCAAGTTGAGAAACAACTTAAAATCCCAGGCTAAATCATGTGGTTTAACCTGTGGGGATTCCTTGAAGATGCTTTGTAACTCCCAGTGGTGCCGGGCCATGTCCCAGTGAGCACCAACACCCAGGAGCTCTGATGCATGCAGCAGGGCTGGCACCAGGGAAACGAGTCAACATCCCTACAGCTGCCCGCTCTGCCTGCAGGGTGTCACGCAACAGCAATGTTCCAGCAAGAACAGGCATTTGTACATCCTCAGGACGATGTGCACTTGTGGTCCTGGTGGTGGATCAGAGACAAAAGCCAAAAGTGACAGACTAAACTTGATTGCAGGAGAGGGATGGCTCAGCAGAGGACCTGGGGACCTGTGGTGCCAGCCAGTGACCGGCCACTCGGACACAGCAGGAAGGCCCCAGACTATCACACTTCAGCTGGCAGGGTATAAAAGCCCAGAGGTTCTTTGTTCAGGATCTCCCAGAGGCACCAGCTCAAACTGCCACTGTTCCAGCACAATAAAATTGTTTTAAGGATCCAGAGGTCTAACATTCTGCTATGGAGGACATTCCACATTTCCAATCTTTTGGGCACTTAGGACCTTCTGATTTTGCTTTGCACCCAAAAAAAATAAACTCCCAAATGTGCACTCCTTTAGCCTTCCCTCCTGTTATTTTCATCTGATTTTTACATTGTTGTCTGCTACGTTGTCTTCATCTTTCCAAAATACCTGTGCTTATTTAAGTCCAGCCTGGGATGGTGCACACATTTTGTTTAGCTCTGCAGAGATAGACCCCCAGCAATCCTGCTGACCACACCCATTTCAGTGTTGCAAAAACCTAACTCTGGGCTGCAGTATGTGAATCACACTCTGGTGTGTGAGATGGCAGAGCACCAGAGCAGGCACTGAAGAAGGGGCATTCCGTAGATTGGTGGAGTCACTACCAGAACTCAGTCTAGCTCTTAAAACTCCGACACCACACCAGGAGTGGGGAACTCCCTCGCTATGGGCATTTACCAAAGCAGAACCTTTAGAGCCACTTGCTCTAAGGTGCCAGACATAAGCCACAACAGGGACCGGGCAGAGGAGAGAGGAGGCAGCTCTCTGTCTTGAGGCTCCACAAGAAAGAGTTCATTTCAGGTGAAGAGAGGAGAAACAAAGAGCCCCTGGCACTCCTGTGCAAGATCCAAGTCAGGGGGTGGATACAAACAGCTCACCAAGAGGGAATCCGCAGGCGAGGAGTGACAGGATCACATCCAGTGTCTGGAGCCCATTGGGGTAGGAGGGTGGAGAGGATGGGTCACAGGGGCCAGTGGGGCCTTGAGGAATTGGGGCATCCCAAAGGGGTGTTGCAATCAGGGATTGGCCCGATGTGACAGTGACAGGGGAGGTTCGCGGACCAAGGGGCTGGGTTGCTGTGACAGGCAGGGAAAGAGCTGGAACAAGGGGTGGGGAATGGCATGAGGGTCAGCTTTGAGGGAGGGTAAAACCCAGGGGTCAACAAACTCGGGGAGAACATGGGGGTACAACAGAACGAACCACCTAACAAGGAAACAATAAAATAAATTTGTACGTCTACAATCAAGAACATCTGCAGGGACAAAGTCTGACCAGCAATGTCAGCAGGCAAAGAAAGGTTTTGCTGAGCAATGGCCCTTGGATGAAGCAAAACATTTACAGACAGGGCAGTCCATTTGTAGAGAAGGGGGTGCATTCTGGGGGTACAGCTAAGGCCATGAGGTCACAGCAGGCTCTGGGGTCACAGCAGGCTGAGCTCACAGCAGGCTCTGAGGTCACAGAGGTCCCAGAGCCCCGTGGTTGCAGAGCACCACAAGGCCCCAGCAGGCAGTCCTGGAGCACAACTGCTGCGGCAGCAGCGGCGGTGGCAGCAGTGGTGCTGACATTGGGACAGCGGCCTCAGGACAGTGGTGGCAGCGAGAGCGGCGGGACTGGCACAGGGCAAGGCACCATGGCCCTTGCTCTGCGCCTCCTCCTCCTGCTCCTCCTGGCCGTGGCCCTGCCTGCCAGGGCTGCCCAGGCTGCTCCGCTGCAAGCGCAGGGAGCAGGTGAGCCGGCAGCCTGGCTGCCCTTTCCCAGGACAGCGCTCCCTGCTCCCTGGGAAGCGCTGGGGATGGTTTTCCCTGGGCTTTAGGGAGGGTTTCCTCTGTGGGAGGGAGTGAAGACTCATGGGCCTTGGGTTGCTCCAGCTGCCCTCCCAGAGATGTGGCCCAGGGCCTACCAAAAGTATGGAGACTGGCGAAGATACAGCCCAGAGCTCCCCAGGCCCCTGTGCAGCTTTGACCTTGTCCTTTCACATCTGGATCCCATGGCCTTGCCCGAGCCCCTTGCAGTGCCAAGTTCTGACAGGCAGAGAGGGATCCCAGCACATCAGGAACTGGTTCTCATCTGTGCTCCCTTCTAGATGAGCATGCTAGGAAGGCTTCTCCAGCACCTTGGCTCCATGAAGATTTCCTGCCTCTTAAGTCTCATGCAGGTATACTGGTAATGTTCCTAAAAGAATAATCACTGACAACCTGGCAGGAAACAGCTGACAGAAGCTTCTGTGGCTATTGAGTTGCAGGTGTGGCTACAGGGAGGACCTTTCAGGCTCCTTTCCTGGTTGCTGAACACAAGTCCGGCTCCCATCGCAGGGGTGAGTTGTGTGTCCCTGATGACACCACACGCTGAGCCATGGCTTTGTGGGATCCATCCATCTGAAATACAAATATTCCTCTTAAGGTCCTCTGAGAGGGAAGAACAAACCTCCAGGAAACAATAAGGCTCTAGAGACATACAAATACATAGAGCAGAAGCTGAGTGATCTGGAGAGACGCCGTGGTGGGTGCATTTCCCTCCCCCTTCCCCTGGGACTCAGCAGCCGGGACCTTTCCCTGCACATCTGGACAGGCCGTGCCCGGGACAGTGGGAAGGGATCCATGGCAGCCTCGGTGCCCCGTTGCTGCTCTCACGGCCTGCAGGACTGTTTCCCAGCCTGGGCTGGCTGCAGCTTCTCCCCAGCCTCTGCAGGAAGGCATTTGCCACCAGCTGATAGGGAGCCCAAACTGCACCATTGTCCATGCATACCCTGACATCCCATGCAATTTCCCAGTCACTGAACACATCTGGAGAGGCAGATGTTTGGAGGAGGGTGGGCCCTGGAGCAGCCCCAATAACCTCGTCTTTATCCTGAATCTCGTCCATGACTTAGAAAAGCTTTTCCTCCTGAAGATGTCACCTTCCTGCTGGGGAACAGCCCCACCTGATCCAGCTGTCCCTTTTCCTTTCCCCAGAGATGGAAGGAGAGGCTGTGCTGAAGGCTGAGCTTCCCAGAGGAAGCAGTGGCTCACTGGCAGCCTCTGCTGCAGGAAGGGAGGCGCTGCCAGGCACAGTCACAGGAGGTAATTGCTGTGCCTCTGGGCCTGAGTCCTGCTGAGCCTTGAGCTGCCCTCTCTGCTGCTTGGCAGAGCGGGCTCACAGCATTACCTGAGCCCCTTGAAGTGCTCACTTCCCCATAGAAAGGGGGATCCTAGCACACCGTGGAACATTTCCCATCTGTGCTCCTTTCTAGGTTGGGACCGTGACTTGCAGCGTTTGGAAAGACTGGTAAACCACGGTTTAAGGATCTTGGAGTCTGGTGAAGGTAGGTTATAAGCAACCCTTTCCTAACAGAGAAATAATTGTCCAGATAAATATTTATGTGAGATTTCCTTTAAGATCCTTTGAAATTTGATGGATTCTGGAAATCCTCTCCCCCAAATTCCTACTCCTGTGCCCAACAGCAATGCCACAGAAGGATCACTGTCAGTGGGAGGAAGGAGCATTTAGCTGTCCATCTTCCATCCATGTACAATGCCAGTGTGTCCTTCTGTGTGCTCTGTGCAGCCCCAGAGAAGAGCAGAGAGGGAAGGGGCCGGGCCCCGGGCTGTGCCACGGGGCTGAGCCTTTCACAGCTCCTTTGCCTGCCCCAGGAAGACTGAGCTGCTCCTGCTGCTGCTGCCAAGCCCTGGCCTCGGCTGGGGCTGGGTTTAGAGCTGCTGGCAGCTCCAGGGAGTCCTTTCTGCCCCAACTCTCCCACAAGGGGCTCCTTCCATCCCAGTGCGGGGCCACTGCAGGCTTGTGGTCCCCCTGCCCCTGTTCCTGAGTGGAAGGCAGAGCTGAGGGAATGCCTTGGAGGGCACCAATCACCCAGGGCCACTCACTGCCACTGCGGCCTGAAGGAGAATCTTCAGCAGTGTCACCGAAGCTGTTCTGTCCTGCCTTTCTTTGCAGCTGAACATGAGGATGAAGAGGATCTGGATTCAGAACCCATAGTCATTACTGAGCCTCTGGGAGATGGTGAGGGTAGGTCAAGGACTTTCCCCCTGCGAGAGCTGCCAGCTCAGAGCCCAAAGCTCGGCCAGGGGGGCATCGCTGCAGGTGCCAGGACAGAACCATGCAAGTGTGTGCTCTGGGCCTGGGCCACCCCCCCACCACTCCTGGGGCTCAGTGCTGCCCATGCAGATCTGCAGAGATGACAGAAGCTCCTGTGGCTGTTGAGTTTCAGGTGTGGCTGCAGAGAAGACTTTCCCAGGTCCTTTGGTGGATGTTGCTCGCAAGCCCATCTCCCATCACAGGGGTGAGTAGTGTGTCCC
The DNA here is from genome assembly GCF_050655825.1 of Lonchura striata. Classification (NCBI taxonomy): domain Eukaryota; kingdom Metazoa; phylum Chordata; class Aves; order Passeriformes; family Estrildidae; genus Lonchura; species Lonchura striata. The sequence goes on along the minus strand of NC_140734.1, from coordinate 3,387,209 downwards.
TGCTGACTCCACAGGCTGAGCATGGGTTTTGTGGGATCCATGCCTGGGAAATGGAAATATTTCTCTTAAGGTCCCCTGAGAGGAAAGAACAAACATAGAGGAAGTAGTAAATCCCGACAGGAATCCAAACATCTGGAACAAATCCTGAGTGATCTGGAGAAACAGCATGGTGGGTGCATTTCCCTCCCCCTTCCCCTGGGACTCAGCAGCTGGGACCTTTCCCTGCACATCTGGACAGGCCCTGCCTGGCACAGTGGGAAGGGATCCATGGCAGCCTCGCTGCCCTGCTGCTGCTCTCAGGACCTGCAGGGCTGTTTCCCAGTCTGGGCTGGCTGCAGCTTCTCCCCAGCCTCTGCAGGAAGGCATTTGGCACCAGCTGATAAGGAGCTCAAATTGCGCCATGGGCCTGAGGTGCCTGCAATTTCCCGCTCTCTGGGGAGATGCAGAGAGGCAGCTGTTTGCTGGAGGGTGGAGTTTTGGAGCAGCTCCAAAACTCTGGGCATTTTCCTTGTCTTTATCCACCTCTTTGACAAGTATTGCGGGGAGCAGAAGAGCACAGCCGAGAGGAATTATGGCATGCAGGCTCAGGGCTTTGGGCACTGAGCAGTCCTGTGCCAAGAGGTGGCAAGGTGCCTGCAGGCCCCAGCTCTGGGGGAAACAGAGAGTGAGAATGTGCTGGCCATATCCACCGTGCTGCCAGCTCAGCAGTGCAGCATAGCAATGGCTCACTCTTCCCATTGCTCCCAAGATGCAGCTGGCACCTCAACACGTGCTGACAAAATCTGGAAAAGCATGAGAAAAGATTTCTGCTGGGGAACATCTTGTTTGATGAAGTTGATGGCCATTGTGGCTGCTGCAGCACTTGGCCTGATGATGTGCTCGGCTGGAATCTGGTATTTCTGCATGAGAAAATGGTGAGTGTTTTGCTGATCTCATTCTCCAAGAGCTTCCTTTAAAGGCTGCTGATAGTCAGGGAAGATTCCCAGTGAGGCTGCAGTGGAGTTGTGGCCAGTCCATGGCTGTCCAAAGAACTCTGCTGAGGGTTCTGCTGCTGCCCAGTGCTTTCCTTGGCCTCTTCATTGCTGGGCCTTGTCCTGGGGGGCCGCTGGGCCTGCAGCCAGTGCTGGCTCCCCCTGAGGCTGCCTGGCCAGGAGCAGCCCCAGGGGCACAGGGCAGAGGCACAGCAAGGTGGGGAGGAGAAAGAGCGGGGACAAGATGGCCCCTGAAAGGCAGAGGCGCTCTGGGGCCCGCTCCTGGCCAGGGAGCCTGCCCAGAGCCGTCCCCTGCTCGCCGGGGCCTCGAGGGGCAGCTGTCCAGCTGGGCCAAGGTGTGCCAGCCGCTCCAGCCGTGCTGGGGAGCCTTGCCAGCTCTGGGCCCTGCTGTGCAGGAGGGTCCCTGTGTGCCACTGGCAGCTGGGGCCTCAGCCACTGCTCTCTCCCAAGGTGCTGCTGCTGTGCATCCTCAGAAGACGAGCCTAACAACTCAGGCAGAGAGAACTTGACCCACGTTCCCAGCTCTTCGCGTCTGTCCCCATCTGCCCTGCCACAGGTTCTGGACCATCTGGAGCCATTCCCAAAACACACCCGTCCACAACGAGACCCTCTGCCCCTGAGCCCCCTGGCCCTGTTCCCCTACCATGTCTGAAGGTTGGCAGGACCCCTCTTCCAGGGCAGGACTTGGCCCTCATTTTATGTTCAAATAAAGTGATAAGAGTTGTCAGAGATATGTCCAGGTGTTTCCACCAGCAAAGCCCAGCCGGCACCAGCCCTGGCTGAGCTCCATGGCCAGGAGCAGCCGTGGATGCCCACGGTGAGGGCAGGCAGGAGCCAGGCAGGGGCTGCTCTGACCTGCGGCGGGGCCCCGAGGGGCTGGGGGAGCCCATGCTGAGCGTCCTGGGGCTGAGGGCACATCTCCTTCAGTGGGATCATCTGGGCCTTTGCTTCATGAGGCACTCAGGGATATTGTGGGGTCTCTGCTGAGCTGTGCAGGGATCCCTCAGGAGGCACTCAGGATTATTTATGGCCTCTCCTAAGGTGTGCAGGTATCCCTCATGAGCTGTGCAGCAGCAGGGTAAACTTGAGGGTTTTTTTCCCTCTTCTCAGCACAGCAAAGGGACACTTGGCCAAGGTTTTGCAAAGCTGGGAGAAAGCCTCTTGCAAACCTTTGCGCTCCGCCTGTTCATGGGGAGGATCCAGAGTCTTGTACCTTGGCCTGATGGTGCAAAAATCCTCCCAACATCCCTCTGTTTCCAAAAATCAAGGCTTTGTACTCATTAATAGGGAAAGTTGTACAGGTGGCCTGCAGCTAATGTTCTTTTGTTGGCTGCACCCCAGTCCCTGCTCAGGTCTAAATAACTGACACAGCCGCGAGCTGCTCTTAAGACTGATTTGATCAAAGGCACTGAAGCTCTGCTGACTACAAATTGTCCAGGAAAACAAGCACAGGAACTTGGCTAATGTTGGTAAAAAAAGCAGAGTGCAGAGTTGAACCTGTGAGGCCACCTCACTGCCATCTCCCCCCACCCATTTATTTTGAATTGATTTAATATTTGGAGTGCCAGTTCTTGCATGAAATGGGCCCTCAGCAAGGAGCTGCTGGGCCTCCTTGTGGTAAACAGGCAAAATGAAATTAAAAGGAGGCTGATGGCTTTAAAAAAAATGTGCCTGTTTATTAAAACTTAGAACTACAGAAGATGAGGCCTCAGGGTAAGCCGAGGGCATGCGTGACAAGCCAGAGGTAGCTCTTACAGTGCTGTGTAACAAGGTGTTCCTGTGGACACGAGGTACCCTCGAAAGAGCCCAGGGGCTCCGCACCCAGGGATTTTTTAAACTCTCCTGGGGGTGCTTGGTTGGTGAGCTTTGGATCCTCTGGCCCACTGGTCCTTGTCTGGGTCACTGACAGCTCTGTAAGATGGTGCAGTCCTGACCAATCATTTTGGAACACAGCAGTCTTACTGGGTGGCTCATTTCCCAGTCGTAGTTCCAGTTGCTGTCATCACACCAGGATGTGACTTTTCTAGAAGATTCTTACTCTAGCACCTCCTTACCACCCCCTTTTCCCTGTTTAGTAGCCATATACATACACTTAAACAACTGTACATTCAACTCAATAACTTACCATATTAATCATATAACAACTCATTATATTACTTAACAATCCATAATAACTTATAATTAACCATCAATAACTCCGCCTGTGAAAGTGAATTTATTTATAACATCCTGAGTGTCTCCCTTTGTGCTCCCAGTGCTTCTGGTCTGGTTTGGCTGAGAAATTTGTCCATCATACCTCTGTTCTGTTTCCTATCATTCCAATGCGTGGCCCTTTTCCCACTGCTTGGCATTTGAATACTCTGATTATTTGACTGGATAACTTACATCTTGCACTTCATCACATTCAATTGTGTTAATCAGACTCTGTCCTGTCATGAGTTTCTGGAACACATTTCCAAGCCTTCCAGCTTTAGCCCAAGGGAAGCTGTTTCTGTCTTGCATCACAAAACTGGCTGTTTTATTTCAAAGACAGCCCTTTACAAAGGACTTGCTGCATGCAATAACATCTGAGGGGCTGTTTTCCAAGACAGACAAAAAACCCATGAACAAACAGCAATCCAACCAAACAACATATTAAAAAAAGGTACTTTCTTTTTAGCTCGTGCTTTCAGTGTTTTCCAAGCTGGCTTCTTTTTCCACTGAAGTATTTTTCTTTGCACAGAAACAACCCCTTGCCAGATGATGTGACGTAACAAGGAAAACACAACTCACACACAATGGATATATTAAAGCTAAACATGCAGACTCCCATTATCACAATCATCATCATTTATGTTGCTGTTCATTTTTATGTCAGATTGTTTTCAGAAGGGTGAGAACAGTATCTCAGGTCCCCTGGCTAGTTTGACACCATAGCCACTTCTTATGTCTCTTATTAGCTGTCCTTCCTGTAGTTCCTCTGCCCATTTGTTGCTCCTGGATCTCTGCCTCCTTCACCTGATTTTTATCTTTTTCTGCATTTGTGGGGATTATTGTGTTGGTGGGTTTTTTTGCTTTTGTTGTTTTTTTTGCTTTTGTTGTTTTTTTTTTTTTTCTTGTTGCTTGTTTTGTTTGCCTGTTTTATTTGGTCACAGTTTTACTTTTGTTTTCTGCTTTTTGGGTTTTTTTTTAATCCATTTAACAGCAGAAATGACCTTGTGATTTGTATGGTGAAGTTTTGATACACAGGTGTTGCACATAAAGGTTGTTTTTGTTTTTAAAAGTAATCTCAGACACACACCTACAAGCCCCTGTGATTGGAGACCTGAGTGCTCTCAGACAGCAAATTGTGCATGAACAGGAACCTTGTCGTTCCTATCTCCATTACACATGGCAAAATGTAAAGTGGCTGGAATGGTGCCAATTCTAGCCTTGCTTTTGCTTTCTTTTGCTGCCGTGCCATAAAACCGTGCCAGAGTCATCAATGAACTGGGTTCTCCCAGGATGGGGTGTGCAGGGATGATCCCTCAGCTCCTGTGTGCACCTGATGTGCACCAGGCCAGGCACGCGACCGTCATCCACAGCCAACCTCTGTCTGCAAAGAGAGCAGGGAGCTGCAGCTCTGAGGAGCTCCGGGCTTAGGGAGCAAACAGACCAAATCCCTCATTCATATCAGTCACTTCACTTGAGGGTTTTCTGCTGATGGATTTTTATCTTCCTGCCCAGAGCTGGAAAAAAAGAACCCTGGCAGTTTGCTTTCGCTGTGAAGAGACTCTTGTCAACAGGTTCCAGGGCTGCTTCTTCTTTGAACTAAAAGCAGAGCAAAACTCTTCTGTTGGTCACATCAAACCAACATAAGTTTCATGAGTCTGTGAAAGATATAAGAATGTAAATATTATTTCATATTACTGTCCTTACTGTTTTCTATTCCAGTGGAGTAATTAGGTCATCATTCACTATATCAAATAACTGGAATAAGCTCTGGAAAAGGAGGTTTATTTAAAACTAAGATTGTTAAAACTACATTTCAAAAAAGGGCAGGAATTCCATGAAGAAAATGATGTGGTAAAAAAAGAGTTATTTAAACTTCTCAAAGTCCTTGGATAATGGAGCCCTGAACCCCTGTCATGTGCACTGCAGCCTTGACGGTCCCTTTGAGCCCAGAACTGCCAAGGGTCAGGGCTGGGATGAGCCTTCACCCCAAACTGGCTACAAGACTGAGTGGGAATCAATCCAGAACAGCTCACACAAAGAGCAAAGCCTCAAGGCCAAAGCAAAACCTTCATCAGGTTGGATTTCTTTAAACACGGAACTGGAACAAATTTGCTTGTGCGGTAACATCACTGTTACCATGAAACTGTACATGAGCTACTAAATAAGCAGTGTCCTGTCCTGATGTGTGTTGCCCAAATACTGTTGAGAACTTGCTGTGCCTCTGCCCTGTGCCCCTGGGGCTGCTCCTGGCCAGGCAGCCTCAGGGGGAGCCAGCACTGGCTGCAGCCCCAGCGGCCCCCCAGGACAAGGCCCAGCAATGAAGAGGCCAAGGAAAGCACTGGGCAGCAGCAGAACCCTCAGCAGAGTTCTTTGCACAGCCATGGACTGGCAACAGCTCCACTGCAGCATGACTATGAGTCAGGCTACCAGTGCTATGAGCAGAGCTACAAGAAAAGTGGAGAGAAAAATCAGCTACTGACCATCTGCTCTCGTACAGCTTCCGAATGCCAAGATAGCAGCCCATCAGCACAAGTGGCACAGTGAACAGTGTCACCACCGTGCCTATCATGCAGGACCTGCGCACATGCTGTGGGCAGACAATTCCTGGGGTGCTCGGTGGATTCAGGGCATTTGTACTGGACTTGCCAAGCATTTCTGTGGGAGCAATGGGGAGTGTGGGCCCGCACTGTGCTGCACTGCTGAGCTGGCAGCACGGTGGATACGGCCAGGACGTTCTCTGTTTGCCCAGAGCTGGGGCCTGCAGGCACCTTGCCGCCCCTTGGCACAGGCTGTGCCACCCAACAAAGCCCAGCAGGCCGGCAGGAGAGCCCGGGGCCAGCGCAGCTGCTTGGGCCGTCGCTGCTTGGAGGGACAGGGGCCAAACCCATCCCTGAGCAGCCTCTGCCAGCCCTGGCCCTCCCTGCCCTGTGACAGCTCCCCCAGCCCCAGGGGGACAGACTGTCATCAATTCTACAGCCAGAAAAGAAATCGTCCCTGTAACTGTGTGCTGCTTTTCTTCCCTGCAGTTGGTCCCAGAAACATCCCTCACACTGCTGGAAATGCCTACACATTGTCTGATCAGTCCCTATGGTTTTCCAGTGTGCTTTCAGAAATTTTTCCAACAAGTCCACCAATAAATTCCAGGTTACCTCTGTGAATTGCACACTGCAGTTTCTTTCATTTTTTTCCCAATACCTGGAAGTTCCTGTATTTAGTAATGGCCTTGAGGAACTCTGATTCTATTCAATCATGTTATTTTGTATTGAGACAGATGAAACAGCCTTTTTGGTTTTGGTTTTGCCAGGTCTGGTTTTTCTCTTAGCATTATGGTTTACTTGTTATCTTCAGGTAAACTTTTTTTTTTTTTTTTTTTTTTTTTTAATTGTTTCCCAAGCAGTTATATTGACAATCTGTCATTCACATCTTAGTTAATGTTCCAAATATGAACAATTCTGATTCTCTTTTGCTAGGAATATAAAGATCTCCGAAATCTACATTTTTAATTTTGATGACACTGTCACTCCCCACTCCAAGCTTTGACAAGGGGGTGATGCTTTCTGAAACTTCCCCTGCCAATTTTTATGGTGATCCATTTGGAAATGTCCCTGAGGATAGGTAGAGTTATTTGGGAAGTGCTTGGCTTAACCTGGGTAATGGATTATTATTTTTAGTGATATAAACCTGTACTGCTACAAGATTCACAACCACAGTCCTGATTTGTGGCTCACTGCATGGATGCCTGTCTGAATTAAAACAATGTTTGTGAGGCAGCTGAAGAGCTTAGACCTCAGAGATCAATATTCCTGGGAGGAGGAGGAGGAAGGAAGGATAAAATCTTGTTTCAAAGTCTGTTTCTTCAATCCTAGGATGCCAGAAGTATGGTAGACTACACCTGTTTCCAAATGTCATTCAATTAGAGAAAAACCCTCTGCAGTGCCAGAACACCAGGACAAATTATTTGACATTTTGCCTCACAATGCATCAACATTAATTCTAGTGAATTCTTAGTTGCAGTCTGATTAGAGCAAATCAACATGGTGTGAATAGCGACAAGAATTTGCTTGTGAACAGATGATTATGTCCCACTCAATAATGAGCAAAATTTGCCTTGACTTGGAAGAAAGTAGACAGGGAGCAATGCAGTATTTGGGTTTTATCCAGTGATAAAATGGGGCAAGAAGCTGTAACAACTTACCTGTTTTACAGAACACAAGTACTGATAGAGCCAAGAGTACACCCACACAAGAAAGGGATTTTCAGGACATTCCTTTATTTCTTAACATGCAATGGGCAGCAAAATGCTGCCATTGGTCTGAACTGGAAACCGTGTTCCTCTCCAGTTTCTCCTTGAGCACACTGTGTGTTATTTGCAGACTTCACTGCCCAGCCCATCAATCCTCTCTTGGCCATTTGCTAAATGGCACAACTACCAAAATACAGGTGCCAGCATAATCAGCCCAGCACTAATCCAGCACTGCTTTGATGCTGCACAGGAGCACAGAATGGCTTGGGTTGGAAAGGACATTTAAAGGCCATCTCGTCCCATGCCCTGCAGTGAGCAAGGACACCTTTAACTAGGTCAGGCTGCTCAGAGCACGAGCTTGAATGTCTGCAGGGTTGATGTCCACCTCTCTGGGCAACCTGTGCCAGGGTTTCAAAGCCTACAGTTTTAAAGAATGGGATTCTTTTGTCTCGTCTGAATCGACCGTCTTTTAGATTAAAACGAAACCCCCTCGCTCTGGTCACAAAGGGCCCTAATAAAAATTCTGTCCCATCAGTTTTACCCTGAAGGTAATGAAAGGCAGCAATCAGGTCTCCCTGGAGTCTTCTCTCTTCCAGGAGGAACAGCCCCAGCTCTCCCAGCCTATCTCCAAAGCAGAAGGGCTCCAGCCCTCACAGCATTTTGTCCCTTTTCTGGACTAGACCCAACAGAACCATGTCCTTCATGTGTTGGGAGCCAGAGCTGGATGCAGTACTCTTGTCGTGGTAGAGATGGAGACAATGCAAAGCAACACACTCCATTTCCAGAAGGCTTCAAAGCCTGTTTTTATTCTAGCATGCATGCTTTTCCTACATTCTTACAAAGCGTGTAAGTTTACACTTTACTCATTGGTCACAAGAGACAAGCAAAGTACTTATTGGAATAGGCAGTTGCAGGTTTCTCTTATTCATCCTTCTTTCTTGGTTTGTATATCAACGCCCTTGGTAGAAAATTCTTTTGGGGTAAACATGGATCCTCTTATCAAACTTCTCTCTGGCTCACCAAAGTTGCTGTAAATTGCATGAATCTTTAAAATTAGAGGGTTTTGGGAAAGCTGCAAAAGGCAGGCCTCAGAGACAGCAAAACTGCAACTAAAGCTAAGCACTAAGATTTGTCAGCAAAAAAATTATGTAAGAAGCAGAAAAGTTAGGACAAATGGAACAATGGTCTGTGTATTAACATGTGGCTAGAATGACTCCCTAAGCTACAGAAAAGTATATCTAGCAAGATATTAGGAAGTTCTAAGCTTACTAATGGAGCTCTGGACATTGGGTTTTAAGGCTTAAAATACAAGTAGGTATTGTATTGGAAAGAAGCAAGCATTTTTTTAAGAAAAGGTACGTGTGCTTATAGTGGTTGGATAAATCTATTGTCAGTATGCTTTTGCTTTGTATGACTGATCAAAATCTTTTAAAGTATGTTATAACATTAAGTTGTTTGTCTGCTGCCGGGCATGTGAGTTGCTGGCATCTACCCATTGTCACAACGATGTAATGAGACTGATGCTAGAAAAGAAACAGCTCGAGACGTGTTCCTCAGCAGTCCTGTTCCGTTCCTCATTTGTACATAAACCCCAGGCCAGCAATATAAAACATCATCCACAGTAGTGCAGGTGGAGTCTCACCAGAGCAGAGCGGTGCAATCACCTCCTTCAACCTGCTGGGCATTTTCCTTTGGATACACATGGCTGACACATGTCCAGCCTCTCCTCTAGCAGCAGCCCCAAATCCTTCTTGGCCGGGCTGCTCTCCATCCCTTCATGCCTCGAGCTGTGAGATCAGCTGGGCTGGGACTGTGTCACAGCCCTTGGGCAGAGCTGCTGGGCAGGATGAGCTCACTCCCAGAGAAAGTAGAACCCACTCCGCAGGCAACTCCAGCCTGGCCATGAGGTCACAGCAGGATCTGGGGTCACAGCAGGCTGAGGTCACAGCAGGCTCTGAGGTCACAGAGGTCCCAGAGCCCCGTGGTTGCAGAGCACCACAAGGCCCCAGCAGGCAGTCCTGGAGCACAACTGCTGCGGCAGCAGCGGCGGTGGCAGCAGTGGTGCTGACATTGGGACAGCGGCCTCAGGACAGTGGTGGCAGCGAGAGCGGCGGGACTGGCACAGGGCAAGGCACCATGGCCCTTGCTCTGCGCCTCCTCCTCCTGCTCCTCCTGGCCGTGGCCCTGCCTGCCAGGGCTGCCCAGGCTGCTCCGCTGCAAGCGCGGGGAGCAGGTGAGCCGGCAGCCTGGCTGCCCTTTCCCAGGACAGCGCTCCCTGCTCCCCGGGAAGGGCCTGGGATGGTTTTCCCTGGGCTTTAGGGAGGGTTTCCTCTGATGGAGGCAGAGAGCCCCCCTGGGCCCTGGGCTGTGCCAGCCACCCCTCCAGGGATGTTGCACAGCGTCTGCAAAGAGGGTGGGCAGTGACCAGGTGCCAGCCCAGAGTTCCCAAGGCTCTTTCCAGCTTTGGCTGTGTCCATTGCCACCTGGCTCCCACAGCCTTACTGATCCCCTGTCAGTTCCCAGTTCCATGAGGCAGAAGGGGATCCCAGCACACCATGGAAATGGGTCTGATCTGTGCTCCCTTCTAGATTGGTATCATGACTTGGGTGATTTGGAAATGCTGGTAAATGACGACTTCAAGACCTTTCCAGATGCTGAAGGCAAGTTCTCAATGTACCTTTCCTGACAGAATAATCAGTGTCAATCTGGCAAGAGCTCCCTTCTGTCCTAAGTTCCTCTAAAGGTTGATGGATTCAGGAAAATTTGCCCTGCTCCTTTCTCAAGCCCTGAGTTATCCCACAGGATTGCTGTCAGTAGGAGGGAGCATTTAGCTGTCCATCTTCCTCCTGTGCGCAATGCCAGAGTGTCCTTCTGTGTGCTCTGTGCAGCCCCAGAGAAGAGCAGAGAGGGAAGGGGCCGGGCCCAGGGCTGTGCCCCGGGGCTGAGCCTTGGGTGCAGCCTGAGGATCTCCTGCAGCACCACCGGAGCTATTCTGTCCTGCCTTTCTTTGCAGCTGAACCTGTTGGTGAAGGTGGTGCAGCTTCCCAACCCATCCCCATCACTGAGCCTCTGGGAGATGGTGAGGGTAGGTCAAGGCCTTTCCCCCTGCGAGAGCTGCCAGCTCAGAGCCCAAAGCTCGGCCAGGGGGGCATCGCTGCAGGCGCCAGGGCAGAACCATGCACGTGTGTGCCCTGGCCCTGGGCCATCCCCTCACTGCTCCTGGGGCTCAGTGCTGCCTGTGCAGATCTGCAGCGATGACAGAAGCTCCTGTGGCTGTTGAGTTACAGGTGTGGCTGCAGGGAGGACTTCTCTAGCTCCTTTTATGGCTACTGCCCGCAAGCCCAGCTCCCATCGCAGGGGTGAGTAGTGTGTCTCTGCTGACTCCACAGGCTGAGCACTGGTTTTGTGGGATCCACTGAGAAATGGAAATGTTTTGCTCTAAGGTCCTCCAATAGGGAACATAAAAGCTCCAGGATACAAGAAGCACCATGAGCCATCTGAAAACATGAGGCAAATGCTGAAGGAAATGGAACAGGCAGGACAAGGTGGGTGATTTCTCTCAGGCTTCCCCTGGGACTCAGCAGCCAGGGGCATTCCCTGCACATCTGGACAGGCTGTGCCCGACACAGCTGGAAAAGATTCATGGCAGCCTCGCTGCCCTGCTGCTGCTCTCATGGCCTGCAGGGCTGTTTCCCAGCCTGGGCTGGCTGCAGCTTCTCCCCAGCCTCTGCAGGAAGGTATTTGGCACCAGCTGACAGGGAGCCCAAACTGCAGCACGGGCCTGACATGCCCTGCAATTTCCCATTCTCTGGGTTGATCAGAAAGGGCACCTGTTTGGAGAGCAGAGAGCTGTGGCCACCCAAATAGTTTTTAGAGATTTCCTAATTCTTAACCATTACTTTGACATTCACTGCCTACTGAAGATGCCACCTTCCTACTGGTGAACAGCCCCACCTGATCCAGCTGTCCCTTTTCCTTCCTCTAGAAATGGAAGGAGAGGCTGTGCTGAAGGCTGAGTTTCCCAGAGGAAGCAGTGGCTCACTGGCAGCCTCTGCTGCAGGAAGGGAGGCGCTGCCAGGCACAGTCACAGGAGGTAATTGCTGTGCCTCTGGGCCTGAGCCCTGCTGAACCTTGAGCTGCCCTCTCTGCTACTTGGCAGAGCCGGCACAACCTGGACAAGGCTGGCACAGCCCAGAGGAATTGTTATGCTCAGGGCACTCAGGGTACTGAGCAGTCCTGCTGGGGTCCCTCCATGGGAGACACATCCCAAAACCTGGGAGTGACTGCTCAGGGTGGCCATGGTGGGCAAAGGGCAGAGGGGGAGAGGAAGGCTCCAGTGTGTCCCGACAGGGCCTGGGTATGAGCCCTTGGGCTGGGGGAGCAGTTCCAACAGAGGGAGGGAGAGAGGGAGTGCAGGAGGGAAGGAATGGTTCTGGCACTACATGCTGCACTTATCCCCAGGACTTTAGGGTTGTTTCCCTCTGTGGGAGGGAGAGGGCCCCATGGCCCTTGGGGTACTCATGCCACCCCTCCCAGGGATGTTGCACAGGGCCTGAAAAGAGGATGGAGAGTGGCCAGGAGCCAGCCCTGAGTTCCCCAGACCCCTGTGCAGCTTTGGCTGTGTCTTTTCACATCTGGATCCAATGGCCTTACCTGAACCCCTTGCAGTGCCCAGTTCCCACAGGCAGAGAGGGATCCCAGCACATCAGGAACTGGTTCTGGTCTTTGCTCCCTTCTAGATTGGTATCATAAAATGGCTTATATGGAAAATCTGGTGAATGATGGTTTGGAGAATCTAGATCGTGGTGGAGGCAAGTACTCCGTGTGTCTTTCCTAAAAGAATAATCAATGTCATTCTGACAAGAGCTCACTCATGATCCATTTACCTTAACATTATCTCAGGGCTGAAAGATTCTGTAAAACTTGCCCTGCTCCCTTCTAGAGCCCAACAGTGATTCCACAGGATCACTGTCAGTGGGAGGAAGGAGCATTTAGCTGCCCATCTTCCACTCATGTGCAATGTCAGTGTGTCCTTCTGTGTGCTCTGTGCAGCCCCAGAGAAGAGCAGAGAGGGAAGGGGCCAGGCCCCGGGCTGTGCCACGGGGCTGAGCCTTTCACAGCTCCTTTGCTGGCCTCTGGGAGCCTGAGCTGCTCCTGCTGCTGCTGCCAAGCCCTGGCCTCCACTGGGGCTGGGTTTAGAGCTGCTGGCAGCTCCAGGGAGTCCTTTCTCCCCAGACTGCCCCGCAAGGAGCTCCTTCCTTCCCAGTGTGGGCCCACCGCAGGCTCGTGGTCCCCCTGCCCCTGCTCCTGAGTGGAAGGCAGAGCTGAGGGAATGCCTTGGAGGGCACCAATCACCCAGGGCCACTCACTGCCACTCCAACCTGAGGGAGACGTGCCACACCTTTCTGTTAAGGTCCTCCTAGAGAGAAGAACCAAGGCAGAGGAGACAGGAAATCCCTGGAGGCTGCCAAACATCTGGACCAAATGCTGAGTGATCTGGAGAGACAGCGTGGTGGGTGCATTTCCCTCCCCCTTCCCCTGGGACTCAGCAGCCAGGGGCATTCCCTGCATATCTGGACAGGCTGTGCCTGGCACAGTGGGAAGGGATCCATGGCAGCCTCGCTGCCCTGCTGCTGCTCTCATGGCCTGCAGGGCTGTTTCCCAGCCTGGGCTGGCTGCAGCTTCTCCCCAGCCTCTGCAGGAAGACATTTGGCACCAGCTGACATGGAGCCCATACTGCACCATGGCCCATGCACACCCTGACATCCCCTGCAATTTCCTGGTCTCCAGGCAGATCAGGAGGGGTGGTGTTTTGGAGAAGGGAAGGTTCTTTGTAATCGCAAAAGTTCATCTGATTTCCTGATCATTCTCCATGACTTTGACCAGTATTGGGTCATGAAGATGGCACCTCCCCGATGGGGAACAGTCCCATCTCATCCAGCTGTGCCTTTTCTTTCTCAAGCAATGAACCAAAAGTCTGTACAGAAGGTGGCTGTTCCAGAAAGAAGCAGTGGCCTAGTGCCAGCCTTTACTGCAGGAGGGCAGGCAGTTCCAGGCACTGGCACAGGAGGTAATTGCTCCAGTGTGTCCTGACAGGGCCTGACTCTGTCCCCTGGGGCTTGGGGAGCTGTCACAGGGCAGGGAGGGCCAGGGCTGGCAGGGACTGCTCAGGAATGGGTTTGGCCCCTGTCCCTCAAAGCAGCAACGGCCCAAGCAGCTGCGCTGGCCCCGGGCTCTCCTGCTGGGCTGCTGGGCTTTGTTGGGTGGCACAGCCTGTGCCAAGGGGCGGCAAGGTGCCTGCAGGCCCCAGCTCTGGGCAAACAGAGAACGTCCTGGCCGTATCCACCGTGCTGCCAGCTCAGCAGTGCAGCACAGCGCGGGCTCACGCTCCCCATTGCTCCCACAGAAATGCTTGGCAAGTCCAGTACAGATGCTCTGAATCCACCGAGCACGCCAAGAGTTTTCTGCCCCCCGGATGTGCGCAGGTCCTGCATGATAGGCACGGTGGTGACACTGTTCACTGTGCCACTTTCTGTGGTCCTGTGCTATGTCGGGTTCCGCTGGTGGAAGGAACAAAAACAGTAAGTTGTTGCGGATTTCTACCTTCCAGCATCTTCAAAGGCTGCTGATAGGGAAGATTCCCAGTGAGGCTGCAGTGGAGTTGTGGCCAGTCCATGGCTGTCCAAAGAACTCTGCTGAGGGTTCTGCTGCTGCCCAGTGCTTTCCTTGGCCTCTTCATTGCTGGGCCTTGTCCTGGGGGGCCGCTGGGGCTGCAGCCAGTGCTGGCTCCCCCTGAGGCTGCCTGGCCAGGAGCAGCCCCAGGGGCACAGGGCAGAGGCACAGCAAGGTGGGTAGGAGAAAGAGCGGGGACGAGATGGCCCCTGAAAGGCAGAGGCGCTCTGGGGCCCGCTCCTGGCCAGGGAGCCTGCCCAGAGCCGTCCCCTGCTCGCCGGGGCCTCGAGGGGCAGCTGTCCAGCTGGGCCAAGGTGTGCCAGCCGCTCCAGCCGTGCTGGGGAGCCTTGCCAGCTCTGGGCCCTGCTGTGCAGGAGGGTCCCTGTGTGCCACTGGCAGCTGGGGCCTCAGCCACTGCTCTCTCCACAGCAGCGCTGCCGCAGCTCCAGCATCCCGGCCGAGAAGGCGTGACTCCCCCTCGCCCCCAGGGAGCCCAGAGAGCGACGGGTCTGGCAGCTCTCAGACATCGCCTCAGCAGCAGCAGCTGCCCAAGAAAGCAGAGCCCCAGCGCTCCGTGCCTCCCCCACGGCCTCCCAGACCGGTTGTGATGCAGAAGCTTCCCGAGATCCCCCCACCTCCTCCCCTCCCGAGCCACCCGCCCTGGTCCATCTAGGACTGGATGTGGGCCAGCCACGGCAGGGCATGGGCCACCAACAGCTTGGGGCACATGCTCTCCTTTACAAATAACACACCTTACCCATGGACAACAGCCAGAGTCACTTTTCATATTGTTCTACCTTCAACAGGAAGGGCTGACGATTCTTCCCTGTTCTGTTTAATCCTTTACCTCTTAGATTTCATACAGTTGGCTGCTGGCTGTATCTCTTAAAGACTTTATTAGCACTGCATGTACCCCACCTATCAGGGGAAAAAAAATAAAAAAATTTATTCAGTTTAGACTTCGTTTTTAGTGTGGTTGGGCCACTCACATTTTGAGCAATTAATTTTCCATAGTACTTCTTCCCTTTTCCTTACTATTCATAAAAAGTTCATCTGGACTTAAAAGGCACCAGAATTACTGAGATTTCCCTCAATGCCCAGAGGGGAATCTAGCATAAAATATTCTCCCTGTGTACTGCACAACAAGAAATATTCAGAGGAAAATACAGTGGCAGTTGAGGCTTGTGGAACTCCCAGAATACTAAGCCTGCAGAGGAGGCAAACAGCCCTGGCCTTGGTTGAGGGGACTTCTCCTCACAGATTCCTCTGAGAATGTGGCACTCCAGGAGGGGAAAGCTTTTAAACCTTTGCCTTACCTTCCTCCTGTGCTAAAATGTAAGGCTCTTCCTGAGAAAAAACTGAGCTACAAACAATTCTTCATTCCTCAACAAAGCTACTCAGGTTCTGGATTTATCTTAAAAGAGCAAAACCAAATGGGGTCAGAAATTTCTCATCAAAGCCTGTTTGCAGAGAAACCCCACCATAGGAAAGAAAATATTTATTAGCATCAGTTCACTCAAAAGAAACCCAGCCCTGGATTGAGCAGCACTTTAAATGAACTTGAATTAACTTTCCTCACATATCAGCAGGTTTGGTTTGCTTTTTTTTGTCCTAGAGAGAATATTCAAACAGGACTCCTTGGATGGTCCCCAAACCTGGCTCCTCATGATGCCTTGCCTGCCTGTTAGCAGTACCTGCCTTTGCCACCCTGGTCATGGTAGCGGGGCATGGGTGCTGCCACAGTCCCCTCTGGTGCCACGGTCCCCTCTGGTGCCACAGTCCCCTCTGGTGCCCGTGAAATAAGAGATTTTCCAGAGATCACTTGAGCTAACAAAATGAATGTATCAAAAATGAATGTATCATATTTGTAGAATCATTTGTTGAATTTTAAGAAACCTCTGCCATGGCACAAAAGGCATAGGAAAGAGAGAAAAAAAAAAAAAAAAAAAAACCAAAAACTTTAAAGCTTCTTGCAAAAAGACAAATACCAGAGAAGACCAGGAATGCAAAGAACTCAGATAAGGAGGCCCCTCTGTCAAGGATGATGGACTTATCCAGATAACAGAGCAGAAGGCCAAAAGCGCATGCACAGAGGAGAAGAGTTCAAAATTTCAATGCAGAGGAAGGCTATGGTTTCAGCCTCAAAAGACCACCAGAGACCTCCGTAAAGACCACCACAAACAACCATGCATGCCCAGAAGGGCGTGGACCTATTTAGCATGAGAGGCAAAGACAGGCGGGGCCAGGGGTTGAATATGCATAGAAAAGTTGTGTAATGTATTGCATATGGAACACCTTTGTGAATAAAATTGTGGGACAAACTCCAGCTCGGGGCAAAAGGTTTTGGAGAGCTATCTCACTTGTGCCGAGCGCTGTCATACATACCCACTTCATAACTACATCGAGTTGTGGAGTCTATTTATTTATTCTGTGTATCGTTTCACCTGTCCTGGTTTGTGGCATGTCTGTGCTGGTGGAGGATCCCTGCTTGTGCTGCTGCCTGTGTTCAACAAGGCCGGTCCTACTCGCCAGCCAAAGAGAGACTAAAGTCACTGCTTTGGGCAGCTCCTTTGAGCGAGTTTAACGCTTACTCATCTCTATGCCAGACCCCTGAAAAGCCACACAGCAACACATAAAGTCAGCTTATCGACAGAGATGAGCAGGTCTGAGCGAACAGAAGGTCGGCTTTCAAGCACATTGGATTTTTAATTTAGCAGAAGCATTCACTCGTTCACGAGCCTTACTTGCCCAAGTGGATTGTGCGATGCTGCTGTCTTGCTCGCGTTCAAGAGGAAACAGAGGGGAGAAAGGAGTTAAGAAATGAGAGACGCACCTGGGGCGCAGGCTCGGCAGCCAGACGGAGCAGGGCGGCACCGGGCCACTTTGCCGGAATCCCTTTTGGTGCTGGACAAAGGCGGACGCTGCTCGGCGAGCGGCGCTGGAGCGGCGGCGGCCCCGCCCCGCCCGTCCCGCCCCGCCGCGGGCCGGGGCCGAGCGCTCGGCCGGGCGGGCGCTCGGGATGCTCGGGCAGCGCCGCGGGCCGGGCGGGCGCGATGGAGCCGCCGGAGGGCTGGGACCCCTACGGGCGGCCGGCCCGGCGCACGCAGTGGCTGGTCAGCGCCCTCGCCTCCCACTACGGGCTGGAGCGCGGCGTGGAGAACGAGATCGCCGTGCTGGCCCCCGGCCTGGACCGCTACCTGCAGGAGATCTTGCAGCGCCTGGGCCGCGCCGGGGCGGGCCGCATCCCCGGCGAGGACTGCCGCACGCTGTGCCGGGTGCTGGGGCTGGAGGAGGCGGCGGAGCCCGAGGAGTGTGCCGCCGGGCCGGGAGAGCGAGCACATCGAGACCCAGATCCGCCTGCGCAGCCCCCGCCGCCGCCGCCGCCGCCGCGCCGACCCCGCCGGCCGCGGAGCCGCGGGCAGCGCCGAGCGGCGGCCGCCGGGGCCCCGCTGCCGAGAGCGCTGCGAGGAGATGGTGGCGCTGGAGCGGCCGAGGAGCGCATGGCCAGGCTGCGGGAGGAGAACGGCACCTGCGGGAGCTGCTGGAGCACATGCGCGCCGCCCTGCAGAGCAGCGGGGCGCGGTGCCTGGCGCTGCAGGTGAGTCCGGGCCGGCTTCTGCACCGGCCTCCCGGGGGCGGCTCGGCCGGGCCCGAGTGCTGCAGGAGAGATGCTGCTCTCGGAAAGTCAGTGTTTGTCACCCCTCCACTGACGGACCGAGACCGCAGTTGCTCGTTCAGCCTCGGCATTAACTTGTTTTTGCAAAGTTGAGTTACAGGGAGGCTTTAAGGAGCAAGGTATGGCACCGGTGTGCCATTAACTATAGTTGTGGTTAGCACTCTGTTTAAAGTGTAGGGGAGCTCAGCTAAACAAACCCACCTGTACAATGCTGCTGCTTCTTCTACTGCATGTGCAGTCAGGATGTGCTGATAGCATATGCTGGATGTGCACCACCACAGGGTTTTTCCTGAAGCAAGAACTTTTGGATTCTTACCTGCACAAGCAGATGCAGTGTCTCAGTCAGAAGTGCCTATAAGAAATATTAGAAGGATGTTTTCTTCAGAGTGTGTGTTACAAGAGTTCAGAGTTGGAGCCAGTTCTGCAGGCAGACTGATGAACAGTCTGGGGCTCCTCTGCAGAGTCCTATTAATTCCGGGGCTGGCTTCTGCTGGTTCTGCTGTCCTGGCTTGAGTGACACACTTAACAGCAGTTCCATTACTCTGGCATGAAATAGTGTGGAACAGGCAGAGCAGGGAAGGGCAGCGTGGACCAATTGTTCTGGCAGCTCTGACCAGGTGTGACCAGGTCTGATTTGATACTCACACAGCACTCACAGAACCCTGCTCCACCTGTGACACTTCCACTTGCAGTAGATGACTGTTCTCTTCACAATGTCCAGCAAGGCAGGTCAAAGATACTTTCACCATTTGCATCTAAAAAAGGGAAAGGAAATCAGCAGCAGCCATGAAGTCACCAGTCTGAGGTCCCAGGAAGAATGAAAACTACAAAGAGGAGAGCTCCAGAACACCCCCCGCTGCTCCATGCTCTCTTCTGAACACAATTTCATTGGAAATCTTGTGGAGTTGCGGTTTTATATGTTTTATTACATCTTTATTCTGTCATGGTTTGTTCCAGTGTACCCCCATACTGTATTGGTTTCTCCCTGAGTTTTCCCGCCTTTCCCCAAGTGTCGGTTTCCCTGGAAGGTGCCGAGTCAGTTCCCTGCCCTCTCCCAAGTGCCTTGTCTGTCAGTCGGTGCCCCTTCCCCTACCTCTGGAAACTTCCATCCAGGGCACCGAGTGATTGGATGAGGTCCTGGGACCCCTCCCCTGTCTTTCCCTCACTGGATCCCCCAGATGTCAATCCCCACAAGAGTCACTCCTGTCTGTTCCCCACTGGCTGATCGGCCCCCTCCCTCTCCCTATGGAACATGTTGCCAGCACCCCCGAGTTGCACTTGTTGGCTGGCCCCCTCCAATGCTGTTGGATCCCCAGGACCTCCATAAACATGCCCCCAACAAGTGCCTCTCCTCATTTCCTCGCCGGGGGAATCAGCAGCGACCTCAGGACCCACAAAGCACTCTCCAAAGCCCTGCCGGGTACAGCGGAGGGTGCTTCCACTCGCCCTACTCACCCCGCAGCAGAGCTAGCCGGGGCTGAGGACAGGGGTCTGGGGCAGGGACGTGGCAAAATCTTTTTCAGCAAACTTCTTGACTCCTGAGTACAGACCATAGGGATGACATTAAAGCTATACAGAAACTTGTGCAATAACATGATAGTGACTAGTTTGAAAATGGAATGCATAGCTAGGTATTAAAAACTACAGAGATTGTTTCCTTGTCCTCTGTATTTGGCAAAGGTCAAGTAGCTTTAGTTGCTGATCACCTCTATGTGATTAAAAAAAGAAAAAAAAAGTCAACAAAGCCCAATCCAGCTACTTTCAGTCTTAATTAAAATCTATCAATTTCTCCCTGCTTTGTGCTCTTGGTCATTACAGGTGGGGCTGCAGGGAGGATTTTTACTACTCCATGGCTGGATGCTGCAAACAAGTCCAGCTCCCATTGCAGGGGTGAGTAATGTGTCCTTGCTCACCCCACAGGCTGAGCTCTGGTTTTGTGGGATCCATTCCTGGAAAATAGAAATATTTCTCTTAAAGTCCCCTGAGAAGAAAGAACAAACCTACAGGAGGGAGTAAGTCCCTGGAAAAATCCAAACATCTGGAACAAATCCTGAGTGATCTGGAGAGATGCCGTGGTGGGTGCATTTCCCTCAGGCTTCCCCTGGGACTCAGCAGCCAGGGACGTTTTCTGCACATCTGGACAGGCCCTGCCTGGCACAGTGGGAAGGGATCCATGGCAGCCTCGCTGCCCCAGTGCTGCTCTCACGGCCTGCAGGGCTGTTTCCCAGCCTGGTCTGGCTGCAGCTTCTCCCCAGCCTCTGCAGGAAGGCATTTTCTATCACCTGAAAGGGAGCCCAAATGGCACCAAGGGGATGAGATACCCTGCAATTTCCCGTTCTCTGGGTTGATCAGAAAGGGCACCTGTTTGGAGAACTATGAGCCATGGCCACCCAAATAGTTTTTAGAGATTTCCTAATTCTTAACCATTACTTTGACATTCACTGCCTCCTGAAGATGCCACCTTCCCAATGGGGAACAGCCCCACCTGATCCAGCTGTCCCTTTTCCTTTCCCCAGAGATGGAAGGAGAGGCTGTGCTGAAGGCTGAGCTTCCCAGAGGAAGCAGTGGTTCATTGGCAGCCTCTGCTGCAGGAAGGGAGGTGCTGCCAGGCACAGTCACAGGAGGTAATTGCTGTGCCTCTGGGCCTGAGCCCTGCTGAGCCTTGAGCTGCCTTCTCTGCTGCTTGGCAGTGCGGGCACAGCCCGGACAAGGCTGGCACAGCCCAGAGGAATTGTTATGCTCAGGGCACTCAGGGTACTGAGCAGTCCTGCTGGGGTCCCTCTATGGGAGACACATCCCGAAACCTGGGAGTGACTGCACGGGGTGCCCATGGTGGGGGATATTCAGAGGGGGAGAGCAAGGCTCCAGTGTGTCCTGAGAGGGCCTGGGTATGAGCCCTTTGGCTGGGGATTTATCCCAGAGGAAAGTGGGATGGAGAGATGGAAGAATGTAGGATGGGAGTGACAAAAGCAGGAGAGCCAGAGGGCCAGAGGGATAGTTGTGGCACTGCCTGCTGCAGTTTTCCCCAGTGCTTTTGAAAGAGTTTCAGCTGTGGCAGTGAGAGATCCCCCAGGGCCCTGGGCTGCTCCAGCCTCCCCTCCAGGGATGTTGCACAAGGCAGGGATAGAATGTGAGAGTGTCCAGGAGCCACAGGTGACACCAGGAGCCACAGCCCAGAGCTCCCCAGGCCCCTGTGCAGCTTTGGCCATGTCCATTCTCATCTGGCTCCCACGGCCTTTCCCAGCTGCCTTGCAGTGCCCGGTTCCCTGAGGCAGAGGGGGATCCCAGCACACCATAGAAAATGTTCTCATCTGTGCTCCAGTCTAGATGAGGTTGCTGCGAAGCCTTCTCCATTCGCTTGGCTGCATAAAGTTGTGAAGCCCTTGGAGCCTCCTGCAGGTATGTTCTCACTGTCCCTGTTCTGTGGAAAGCAGCATTTCCTGAAGGAAGCAGTCGCTCATCGGTGCCAGCCCCTGCTGCAGGAAGGAAGGCGATGCCAGGCACGGACACAGGCACAGGAGGTGATTGCTGTGCTGGGCTCAGCCGGGCTCAGCCCTCGGCGGGGCTGTGTGGCAGCAGCTCTTCCCCCAGGCCCTGCCCTTGCACGGCCCGGCAGCAGCCAAAGCTGGAGGCGCCTTGGCTTCCAGGCCTCTGGAACTGGACACAGCACTTGAGGTGCTGCTCAACCAGTGCCCAGCACAGGGGAAGAATCACTGCCTTGCTCCTGCTGGCCACACCATTCCTGATCCAGGCCAGGAGCCATTGGCCTTCTTGGCCACCTGGGCACTCTGCTGGCTCATGGCCAGCCTGCTGTCCCTCTGTCCCTGCAGGTCCCTTTCTGCCTGGCTGCTGTCCAGCCACTCTGTCCCCAGCCTGTAGCGCTGCAGGTTTGTTGTGGCCAAAGTGCAGGACCCAGCACTTGGACTTGTTAAACCTCACCTTGTTGGATTTGGGCCCTGGATCCAGTCTGTCCAGGTCCCTGTCCCTCCTACCCTCCAGCAGATCAACACTCCCAGCCAACTTGGTGTCACCACAGTTCCATGAGGCCCCAGAGTGTCCCAATGGTCTCCATGATTCCATGAGGCTTCTCAGTGTCCCAATGTCCCTTTGGTTCCATGGGACCCCTTGGTGTCACAAAGTCCCTCGGATCCTTCGGCCCTGCAGTGTCACAATGTCACCGTGGTCCCCCAAGGCCCTGCAGTGTCACTGTGGATCCTTGGTTCCATGAGGTCTGGCAGGGCAGCAATGCTCTCCTTGGTTCCTGCTGTCTCCCATGCCTCCCACTGTCAGGCTTTACAAGGACACCTGGTCAATGATGGGAGTGGGAGTGGGTACCTACTCGAGGAGGCAATCATAAAAATTCCTCCCAACCCCCTGTGCCAAGCCAGGTGCCACTTCAGATTAGGTATGATCCCCTGGATCTGGAGAGTCAGCCAGATGGTTTAGAAGAAAATTATCTGCCCAGTGAGCCTCCCAATTATGATTCATCTGTGAGACAGATCACCAGCTCTGTCCTAGGGTGACATCAAGGTGCTTGTATCCCCAGTCGTGTGTTCTGTTTATGTTTGATATTATGTTCTGTGCTTTCAGAACTGACTCTGAAAGTGAAGGTTTGTTTTGTCTTGTTATCAGCCGGCTCACCTCCCCCCATGGTCTGTTGTCTAGGAGAGGTGAGGGCTTGCTTGCTTTGCTTGCTTGCTTTGTTGCTTGCTTGCTCTTGCTCCTGCTCTTGCTCCTGCTTTTGCTTTTGCCTTTGCTTTTGCTTATTAGTTAGTTTAGCTAAGCACTGCAAATTTTTCTTTAGACTGTTTTTTTCCTTTCCCTTTCCTGAACATCATTCTTTCCTGCTCCAGACTGGGACCTAGGAAACACCGAGAGTCTGCATTTTGTGATCTGCAGCAGGCAGCCCAGCTCCAGACACTGAGAGCTGGGCAACCACTCCCAGGAGTGGACTTTCTGAATTTGTCATCTCTTCAGAGTGGTGAAAGAGTTTTTGTCATTTGATGTTGTTTTTTTTTTTGTTGTTGTTTTTATTTTTTCTTTTGTGCTGGGGAGTGTTTTGCTTGTTAAATAAACAGGTTTTATTCACTTGTCTCTGAGGACAGTCTTCCCGAACCAGGTCAGGGAGGAGGGACCGTGGGGATTTGCTTTCCGGGGGCTCCTTCTGAAGGTTTTCTCCCAAAATTGCCCTAAACCAGGACAATCTCTAACATCAAAAAGGAAAGAAGGGCAATCACGGTAGGTGACTCCCTTCTGAGGGGAACAGAGGGCCCCATATGTCAACCAGAGCCATCCCACAGAGAGGTCTGCTGCCTCCCTGGGGCCCGGGTGCGGGATATCCCTGAGAGACTGCCTGGGCTAATTCAGCCCTCTGATTATTACCCACTGCTGATACCCCAGGCTGGCAGTGATGAGATTGAAAAGAGGAGTGTCAGGGCAATTAAAAGGGACTTTAGGGCATTGGGTCAGGTGGTTAATAGGACAGGGGCACAGACATTCTTTTCCTCAGTCCCTTTTGAGTCTGAGAAAAATGGTGAAAGCAATAGGAGAGCTCACATTATCAACAAGTGGCCCACAGGTTGGTGTCATTGGCAAAATTTCAGATTCTTTAATCAGGGGGTGACTTTTACAGCACCTGGCCTGCTGGAACCAGATGGGCTCCATCTTTCTGGTAAGGGCAGAAGAATTTTAGCTCATGAATTGGCAGAACTTGTTGAGAGGGCTTTAAACTAGGTCTGAAGGGGGAGGGAGATGTAGCTGGTTTGTCTGAAAGCAGGCCCAAGGGTGGTAAGCCTGAGTGAGGGATGAAATCAGCAGCCCAGCTGAGGTGCACACAGCATGGGTCACAAACAAGAAGAGCTGGAGGCCATGGTGCAACAGCAGAGCTGTGATGGAATTGCCATCACAGAAACAGGGAGGGATGGCTCACGTGGCTGGAGTGCTGCATTAGATGGCTGCAAGCTCTTCAGGAGAGACAGGAAAGGGAGAGGAGGTGGAGCAGTGGCCCTTTATATTAGGGAGGGTTTTGTTGCTATGGGTGTTGAACCTAATGATGATGAAATTGAATGTCTATGGGTGAGAATTAGGGGAAAGGCCAACAAGGCTGACATCCTACTGGGAGTGTGTTATCGTCCACCCACCCAGGAAGAAGATGTGGAAAACTCATTCTGTAAGCAACTAGAGAATGTTTCTGGATCATCAGCACTTGTTCTTTTGGTGATTTCAACCTGGTGGACATCTGCTGGAAACTTAATAGAGCTGAAAAGAGGCAGTCCAGGAAATTTTTAGGGTTGATGGAAGACAATTTTTTGTCACAGCAGGTGGGTGAGCCTACAAGGGGAGATCTGTGTTATTTCTGATGTTTGCAAATAGGGATTGGATGGTGAGAGATGTGGTGGTTGGAAATTCTCAATATTTGGTGAAGTCAGGAGGAACACTAATAAGACTTTTACATTGGATTTCCAGGGGGCAGACTTTGGCCTATTTAGGAGACTTATTCAGACAGTTCCTTGGGAAGCAGCCCTTAAAAACAGAGGAGTTCAGGAAATGTGGGCATGTTTCAAAATAGAGATATCAAGGGCACAGGAACAGACTGTCCCTGTGTGCTGAAAGATGAGTCGACGAGGCAAACGTCTAGCCTGGATGGTGAAGGAGGTTTTGGAGGAACTCAGGAATAAAAAGAGGATGTATCATCTTTGGAAGGAGGGTCAGGTCCCTCAGGAAGTGTTTAATGGGTCTGCTAGGGCATGTAGGAAAGAAATTAGGGAGGCCGAAGCTCAGTTTGACCTTAAAATGGCAACTTCAGTAAAGGCTAATAAAAAATGTTTTTATGAATATATTAATGGTAAAAGGAAGGGTAAGGTCAACCTTTGTTATTTATTAGATGTGGAAGGGAATTTAATAACTGCAGATGGAGAGAAGGCAGAGGTGCTTAACGCCATCTTTGCCTCAGTCTTTAGTGAGAAGACGATTTGCCTTCAGGACAACTGTCCTCCTGGGCTGGTAGATGGTGTCAGGGAGCAGAGTGGGCCACTGTTATCCAGGGGGAGGCAGTCAGAGAACTGCTGAGCTGCTTGGATGTTCATAAATCCATGGGACCAGATGGGATCCACCCCAGGGTGATGAGGGAGCTGGCAGATGAGCTTGCCAAGCTGCTCTCCATCATTTTCCAGCAGTCCTGGCTCACTGGGGAGGTTCCAGATGAGTGGAAGCTGCCCAATGTGATGCCCATTCACAGCAAGGGTGGGAAGGAGGATCCTGGTAATTACAGGCCAGTCAGCCTGACCTCAGTACCCGGTAAGGTCATGGAGCAGTTTACACTGAGTGTCACCACACAGCACTTACAGGATGGCCAGGGTGTCAGACCCAGCCAGCAGGGGTTTAGGAGGAGTATGTCGTGTTTGACCAACCTGGTCTCCTTTCATGACCAGGTGACCCTCCTGGTGGATGTGGGACAGGCTGTGGATGTGTCTATTTGGACTCCAGCAAGGCCTTTGTCACTGTCTCCCACAGCACACTCCTGGAAAAGCTGCAGCCCACGGCTGGGACAGGAGCACTCTGTGCTGGGCTCAGAACTGGCTGCATGGCCGGCCCAGAGAGTGGTGGTGAGCGGTGCTGCATCCAGCTGGGGACAGTCACCAGTGGTGTCCCTCAGGGCTCTGCGCTGGGCCAGCTCTGTTCAATGTTTTTATTGACCACATGGATGAGGGGATTGAGCCTTTCATTAGTAAATCTGCAGATGACACTAAGCTGGGAGCGTGTGTCCATCTGTTGGAAGGTAGGAGGGCTCTGCAGGGAGGCCTGGAAGGGTTGGAGGGATGGGCAGAGTCCAATAAGATGAAGCTTGGTAAATCCAAGTGCCCATCCCTGCATTTTGACCACAAACACCCCCTGCAACATTACAGGCTGGGGATGGTGTGGCTGGTCAGTGCCCAGGCAGAAATGGACCTGGGGGCACTGGTCTAAAGCCGGTTGAACATGGGCCAGCAGTGTGCCCTGGTGGCCCAGAAGGCCAATGGCTCTTGGCCTGGATCAGGAATGGTGTGCCCAGCAGGAGCAGGGCAGTGATTCTTCCCCTGTACTTGCACTGGTTGGGCAGCACCTCAAGTGCTGTGTCCAGTTCTGGGCCACCCAGTTTGGGAAGGTCATGGAGGACCTGGAGCGTATCCAGAGAAGGGCAGCAAGGCTGGTGAGGTGCTTGGAATATAAGTCCTGTGAGGGACAACAGAAGGAGCTGGGGTTGTTTAGCCTGGAGGAGGCTCAGAGGTGACCTTATCACTGTCTACACTGTCTGAAAAGTGGTTGCAGTCAGGTGGGGGTTGGTCTCTTTCTCCTCACAGCAGCTGACAGAACCAGAGGACACAGTCTTATGCTGCACCAAGGGAAATTTAGATTGGATATTAGGAAAAATGTTTTTTATGGAAAGGGTGATAAAGTACTGGAATTGTCTGTCCAGGGAGGTGGTGGAGTCAGCATCCTTGGATATGTTTAAAAAAAGACTGGATGTGGCACTCAGTGCCATGGTTTAGCTGAGGTGGTGTTAGGGCATGGGTTGGACTTGATGACCTTAAAGGTCTCTTCCAACCCAGTAATTCTGTGTTTCTGTGATTATGTGACATCACAGAGCAGGCTGTGACATCACACGATGCCTGTAGGACATCACAGAGCAGGCTGTGAGGTCACAGAGTGTGCTGTGACATTATGGGGTGGCTGTGTTACATCACTGAAAGTGTTGTGACATCACAGGATGGGTCTGTGAGGCCATAGAGGTGCTGTGTGACATGATAAGTGAGTTCTGACATCACAGAGCAGGCTGTGATATCACAGAGGAGGTTTGACATCACAGAAGAGGTTGTGATGTCACAAAGCTGTCTATGACATTTCAGGCTGGCTGTGTGTCATCACAGAATGGGCTGTGAGGCTACATAGAAGACTCTGCCATCATAGATAAGGGCTCTGTGACATCACAGAGCAGCTGTGTGATGTCACAGAGAAGGCTGAGACAATAGAGAGTGGGTTGTGCCATCACAGAGCTGACCGTGAAATCACAGAGCAGGCTGTGACATTAAAGGGTGACTGTGACATCCCAGGTTGGGCTGTGACATCACAGGGCAGATTTTGTGACATCACAGAGCAGACTGGGACCTCAAAGAGCAGGCTGTGACATCACAGAGCAGCTGTATGAAATCCCAGGTGGCCTGTTACATCTCAGAGTGGGCTGTGTGACATCACAGGGGCTGTGTGACATCCCAGGGGCTGTGGGACATCACAGGGGCTCTGTGACATCCCAGGGGCTGTGTGATTTCACTGAGGAGGTCACTCTGCCCCAGTTTCCCCCAGGGAAGTCCAACACTGCTCATGCACAGGGGGGTCCCCTGTCCCCCCGGGTCCCCCCGACCCTGTCACCGCAGCCTCCCCCAGAGGATGTTCCACGAGATCGACCCTAGAGCCCAACACAGGGACAAGGGCTGGGGCTGTGGGGGGTGGGACGGGGGGACACGGACCCCCTGGCAGTGTCCTTGTGTACCCCAGGGCCAGAGCCTGGGCCAGGGCTCCTTCAACCTGTTACCAACGAGGGCTTGAGAGCGCTGAAAAGTCCCCAGCAAGGGAGCAGCAAAAACCAGATTTAATATTAAGCGACAACACCACAAAGTTCCTTGGCAAGAGTCACTCTGCTCCTGACTGAACACTTCAGGCACCTCTAGGAAACAAATCAACCACAAATCCAAACAAAATCCAGGTAATCAAACCAGAAATGATCAGAGAACTGTCCCTATGTGTGGCATAGGGACACATAAGACAGTGAGGGCAAGGATAAAGGGAATATGGGCCAAAAGCTGAACAGAGGTAAAATTTAACAGGACTTAACTTATACCTTAACCTTAACTTCTACCTTCAACTTCAAAATTTAGCAAAAGAACAGAGATTAACAGTATTTAACCTAACTTATAACCTACGACTTTTCAATTTAACAGAGGAATATCATTTAACACTATTTAGTTCAGCTTATAACTTATAGCAAAAAACAACTCTTAGCAGCATTTAACTTAGCTTAGGCTGCATGACTTGACCTCACTTACAGGCCTGACTGGCTCAGCTATCCAGGGCACTCAGAGCCCTCAGAGAGCAGCATTTCTGCCACATTCCCCAGCACAGGCACTCCTGTGTGCACACAGACACAGAGAGTCAGTGCAAGGCACCTGTGAGAAATTCCCCTGAGGGCAGGGAAATGCTCCTTGAGGATGCTTTGGCATCTCCCCTGCAGGGAAGGGTTGAGCCTGGAGGAGTGGGGGGATCGGCCCAGGCTCCCTCGTTGTTTCGGGATCCCCGAATTCAGCAAACGGGAGAGTTCCCGGCTTGGAGAGGCCCCACTCAGAGGGAGTCGCTGGCCCAGGAGAGCTCCAAGGGCTCCTTTTGGAGCGCTGTTTGTAGGGCCCCAAGAGAGGGGCTGCAGTCCCAGCCATGTTTCATCCTGGCCACACTTGGCATCAGCAGCTTTCTTTGGCAGGGTGAGAACAGGGATGTTGTGCCACTGAGGGGAAACAAACAGTTCCCAGGGCTGCTCCTAAAGCAGCCAGGAGCTGGCTGGGCAGCAGCAGTGCCTGGAGCAGAGCGTGTTTGTGATGAGCTCCAGAGGAGCTGAGCCCAGGGGCTGTTGGCCAAGGCCGAGGCCCAGTGAGCATTTCTCAGCTGGCAGGGCGGCCTGAGAAGGGGAGGAGGGAATGCACCAGGACAGGAACCATGGAAACAAGGAGCCATTGTGACACTGTGGGGCCTGTGAGATCAAGGGACCATCGTGACACTGTGGGGCCTGTGAGATCAAGGGACCATTGTGACACTGTGGGGCCTGTGAGATCAAGGGACCATTGCGACACTGTGGGGCACCATGGAACAATGGACACCATTGTGACACTTGGGGGCCTCATTGGATCATGGAGACCATTGGGATACTATGATGCCCAATGGAATCAGCAAAGCATTGTGACTCTTGTGAGGCCTCATGGAACCAGTGAGACCATTGTGACCCTGGGGTCCCCACAGAACCAAGAGGACCATTGTGACACTGTGGGGCCTCGTGTCATCAGTGGTCCATTGTGACACTGTGGAGCCAAAGGAGACCATTGTGACACTGCAAACCCCCATGGTCCAAAGGTCCATTGTGACATTGTAGGCCTCATGGATCAGAGGACTCATGTGTCATTGTGGGGCCTGGGGAACCATGGAGACCATTGGGACACTCCATGGCCTCATGGAATCGTTGGAACCATTGTGAAACTAGGAGGTCTCATGGAACCCAGGGGCTATTGTAACACTGTGGGACCCCATTGAACCAAGGGTCCATTGTGATACTGTAGGTCTTCTTGCAATCAAGGAGCAATTCTGACACTGTGGGGCCCCATGGAAACAAAGGAACATGGAACACATCTGGCTGGTTTGCCCTCCCGTGGACTGCCTGACTGGTCCAGCTGACCTTGGCATGTTAAAGGTCTCTTCTCCTCTGCTACTGGGGCTCACTGGGACAGGAAACACTGGGGCTCCCTGCTTTCCTTCCAATGGAAAAGAACTGTCCTTCTCCTCCAAGTGCCCATGGCCAGAATTGGGATTTTACATCCAAATGTCCTTTTATCCAGGGATTGTTCCCATAGGAATATTGCCAGGACAAATCTGTTTGGCAGTGGTTTCATGAGGGTCACCTCTCATCTGTCCTCAAAACACTGGGGAAGGCTCCATGCTTTCCTTCCTATGGGAAAGAACTGTCCTGCTTCTCCAGGTGCCCATGGCCAAAATTGGGATTCTGTCTCCAAAATTCCCTATATCCAGAAGCTTCCTGCAGACAAAACCTGCCATTCCTGACAAGTCTGGCTGACCTTGGCTTTGTGAGGCTCTCATCCGCCTTCCAAACACTGGGGCTCTGTGCTTTCCTTCCTATGGAACAGAACTCTCCTTCTCATCCAGGTGCCCATTTCCAGAATTGGGATTTCACCTCCAACATTGCCTGGTGTGACAGACTGGAGGAGATTGTTGGCTGGAAACATTTTGTGTATGAGGGAGGAAGGGGCAGGTCCAGCCTTGCCCGGCCCTGGAACCCCAGTCCCCCCAGAGCCTCTATCCCAGCCCAGCAGTGTCTGCCAGTCCCTGCCACAGCACAGGCAATGCTCCACAGCCACCTCTGGAGCTCCCAGCCCAGCTCCTGAGTGACCAAATGACCCCAAGTCCTCCCTGGGGCTGGGGCAGCAGAACTCAGAGGCACCAGCGGCTCCAGCTGGGAGTGTGGCATGG
This sequence comes from Lonchura striata, assembly GCF_050655825.1. Lineage (NCBI taxonomy): Eukaryota > Metazoa > Chordata > Aves > Passeriformes > Estrildidae > Lonchura > Lonchura striata. The sequence continues at coordinate 3,357,154 of NC_140734.1, read as the reverse complement.
GGCTGTGAAAGCCCTGCCTGGGCTGTGCCAAGCAGGACACACAAGCCCTGACCCTCATCCCCCAAGCAACTCTCTCAAGATGACATTTAAAAGGAATTACAATTATTTGTGTACTCTGAGTTAGATTCACTGGAGAAATAGTGCCCCACAGCTCACTAAAATTCAGAATACTTGAACAAGTCAAGCCCCTGGGAATAATTTGATTTAAGTTTTCAAATCTTTTGTGATTAATTAGGCAGGCTTTAGTAGTGTATTCAAAGTGAATGCTTTATTTTTACAAAGACACAGAAAAGATTTGTTAGGTCCCGTTTCACTTTTTTACTCCACATAAAAGAATATGTGCAATCTCCACTTGACACTGAATCCAAGTACCTCCTCATGCAGTTGGAATAGATATGAAAATCAAGACCATTGATGGCTGACAATCCATCAGACTCTGTCCCTACCCCCACCCCACCATTTCCCCCATCCAAGCCCTGGCACTCAGAGCAGCCTTGTGCAAATCTGAGCTCCCTCCAGCCCAGGCTGCACCTGCAGGTTTCAGCTCCTTGGCTCCAACTCCCACCTGCTTTCCTTGGAGTAAGAGCTGCCTGAGACACAGAGGGATGTTCATTTCTTGTCAGCCAACAAAGCCAAGGGAAGGCACAGCTCCATCAAATGCAGAAGTCATTCCTCTGCTGGCTATTAAATCCACTTTGCACAGTAGCCAGTCTCAGAGCAATGGAAAACACTTTCTATGCCCAGCACAGATCCCAAGGTCTGTGGAGTTACGTTAACCATATGTTGTGGCGCGGCAAAGGTCCCCCCAAACCCTCCCTGCCCCGATTCTGCCCAGATTTGCTCTTTCCACACACGAGTCACAGGCTGAAGTCAGGAGCTCCCTCCATGCCCAGAGGGAGGAAAAGAGAGAAAGTGGATGAAGAGCTCTCCTGTGCAGAGCCAAGGTCCAAGTGCCCCTGCAGTGGGAACCACAACTCATCAGGTTTGTGTCCTTTGGGCTCAGGGATGGTGACACTCAGAGGCACAGAAAGGTTTCTTGCCAACAAACAGGAGTCGAACATTTGAACAATTTAATAACCATCACAGACTTTCCTTTTTCTTGGAACTGTTTAAACCTTCTCTGGACTGAAAACCCAGAAAAACACCAGCAGCTCAGACCTGTGGCCCACCGAGGTCTGGGACCCTGCATTCCAGTGCCAGAGGGACTGAGAAGAGACTGAGTGAGCCAACTACAACCCACAAAAAGGACTTTCTTAATTGCCATCTCTTCAGAACTCTGAGGGGGTTTATTTCATATTATTCATGCTTGTGAACACTTTACTTGTTAAATAAACTGGTTTTTTTTCACTTTTCTCCAGGGAAGTCTTCTCCTGAAAAAGTAGGGAGAGGGGCCGCTTGAACTTGATTTGTAGACGGACTCCTTTTGGAGGTTTCCTCACAAAATTTGCCCTAAACCAGGACAGTCACAATTGTGCCACTTCACCAGTGGCACAACTCCCCAGCCCCCCAGGAAAAGAAAGGACATGTAAAGTTATCAAAATATTTGGCCTGCTTTGCTGCAAAAGTCGTGCTGCACACATATTCCAGTGTGGAAAGCCAAGAGAAGCTGCAGCAGGTGGCAAATCTTGGGACAGAAGCTCGACCTTGTTCTCCATGAGAGGTTCTTGTCAAGAGCAGACAGGAGAAGATTCCTGGAGAAGTGGAACAGCTTTGCAGAAGTGAAATGAAAATGAAAGAAAGTATCTAAGATGTTTTCCTCTTTATTTCTATGCTCTCCTTTTCCATGTTGCACGACTTCTCCATGCCATGAATTCCAAATGGATCTCACCTCTAAGATGGGCCACTTAGCAATGTAAAATAGCATGAGCTACACGCAGTTTGCCTTCCCCTGTTTTTACTGGAAAGCAACGCTGGAGACATCAGTGCAGTGCTTGGGTCAGGTAGGAATCCTACAGCAAGGGAATGTGCCCCAAGGGTGTTTGAGCCTCAGCAAGGACAATGCACAGCAGCGACACAGCAGAGGGGATTCCTCTGCCAGTGTGCAGGAGTCAGGACTCTGGATCTGGGCTCCACACTGCAAAGTTCCCGTGTCTGGACAGACGAAGGGGCTGTCCCCGGGGCGCGCGGGGCTCGGCCGTGGGGCTCGTGGGGCGAGCGGGGAACGGACACGCGGACAAACGGCCTCGGTGCTTCAGTTGCAGAGGCAGCAGCGGCGGCGGCGGCAGCAGCAAAAGCAGTTTTTCTCTTGTTTCTCTTTCTCTTCTCCCTCCCCCGCTGTCGGACACCTTCCCCTCGGTGTCCTTAGCCGGTGTCCCTCTCCTCTCCCCGCCTCCTTCTCCCCATGCCGGGCCGGGCCATGCCCCCGGCCCGCCCCCGGCCCCGGGCGGGGCTGCCCCGTCCCCGGCCCCGCCCGCCCCGCCGCGGTCTCGCCTCCGCCCGGCTCTGGCCGTGCTGGCGGTGGCGCTGCCGGGCGGGCATCAGTGCCTGGGGCTGGGCCGGCATCGCCGCCCTTTGGCTCCGCCTGGCCCGAGCCCGGCCCCGGCCCCGCCGCAGGGTCCGGCCCCGGCGCCGGCGCCTCCCGGGCCCCGCGGAGGACACACGCGGCACGGCCGCTCCCGCCGCCCCCGCTGCGGCTTCCCCGGCCCGAGCTCCGCCGCTCGGCAGCGCGGCCGCCGGCCCCGAGCCTCCCGTGTCCCGTTGCCGAGACCGAAGGCCTGGGGATGGCCGGCCCGAGGCGCTCGGGGGGCGCTCGGGGGCCGCTCCTGGCCCCGGGCCGAGCGCTGACAGCCGCGTCCCGCCCGCAGGGAAGGCGCAGGAGGCCCTGCAGGAGCGGTACCGAGTGGGTTCGCTGCTGGGGCGCGGCGGCTTCGGCAGAGTGTTCGCAGCCACGCGGCTCTCGGACGGCGCCCCGGTGAGCGGCGGGGCCGGCGGCGGGCATGGAGGAGGAGGAGGGAGGAGGATGAGGATGGAGGAGGAAGGGAAGGAGGAGGAGGAAGACGAGGCGGAGGAGGAGGAGAAGGAAGCAGGAGGATGGGGCTCGGCAGGGCGGGCGGCGAGCTCAGCCCGCTGCTGCCTTTGGCTTGCAGGTGGCCATCAAAAGGGTGCCACGGAACCGCGTCCGGCGCTGGGGCGAGCTGGTGAGTGAGCGGGGCCAGCGGGAACAGCCGGGCCGTGCCGGGCGGGGATGAGGCGAGGCCCGGCATGGGGGAAGCCACCAGGACGCCTCGATGGGGAGCGGGCGTGGGGCCAGCGCAGGGCGCAGAGCATCCCGGGCTGGCTGAGGGGTTCCCCTGCCCTGGCACGACATCAGTCCCACTGGTGGCACCGTGGTCCTCCCGCAGCCCGACGGCACCAGCGCACCCCTGGAGATCGTCCTGCTGGACAAGGTGTCCACCGGCTTCCCTGGTGTGGTCCAGCTGCTGGAGTGGTTTGAGCTCCCCAACAGCATCGTGATGGTGCTGGAGCGGCCGGAGCGGTCTCAGGACCTCCTGCATTTCATTCGGGCACGGAGGTTCCTGTGTGAAGAGGTGGCACGGGAGCTGTTCCGCCAGGTGCTGGAGGCCGTGCGGCACTGCGCCAGCCGCGGGGTCCTGCACCGTGACATCAAACCAGAGAACATCCTGGTTGACCTGGCCACTGGCCAGGCAAAATTGATCGACTTTGGCTGTGGCACCTACCTGCAAGACACAGCCTACACTGACTTTGCAGGTGAGCCCGGGCAGGGGTGTGCTCCCGGTCCCACCATCTCATGGCCCAACATCTCACAGGCCAAGCTAGGTGTGGCAGCGAGGATTATCCCTTTTGCTGCCAGTCAGGGTACTGAGTCTTTACCTGAGTTGCTTTTGAGCGGGGCTGGGTGGGGAGGCATCTTCCAGCCCTGCTGGCGGCCTTCGCCCACCACTCTGCCTGGGGCTGGGGTTGGAGCAGCAGCAGCCAGCCTGACAAAAGCACCCGTGGGTGGGGGTAGCAGAGGAGGGGGCCAGGACCAGTGCACCAGCCAGTTTGGTGTGCAGGCGAGGGGAAGGGCTTGGACTGCTTCACTCACCTTGTTTTCATAATATTTTATGAAAACATAAAATATTGGCTTCATAATATTTTTGGGGCACTGCAGGCAGGGAGGATAAGGACCCAGCCCTGAGTGGGTTTTTGCTTTTCATGTCATGGTCAGGCCTTGCTGGGGCTTCTGCTGCCCTTTTCCAACACCAGTGGCTTCTTGTCCAGCCCTGAGTTTGTACACAATCCCAGGTGCTGGCGAGAGTGCAGCAGTCGCCCCGTGTGCCACTGGGGCAGCCCCTGCACGCCCAGGGATGCTGGGGCCAGGCTCTGGAAGCAGCAGCATCCCCCTGATGAACTCCATCTGTATTCCACAGGAACACTGTCATACAGCCCCCCAGAATGGACCCACTTGGGCTGGTACCATGGCGAGGCAGCAACGATCTGGTCCCTGGGCATCCTGCTGCACCAGATGGTCTGCGGGCAGCACCCTTTCAGGAGGGGCCGGAAGATCAGCTGGGACCATCAGCTCTCGCTGCCACAGCGGCTCTCTCCAGGTGGATCCTCATCTCTGGCCACGGGGGAATACCAGTGCTGGGAGACAGCAGCGGGCTCGTGAGCATCTCGCTCTGGCAGCCGCTGAGGAGGTGGCACATGTCCTGCTCTCCTGCTCTCCTCCACAACAGGGAATTGATGGGAAAGTTTAGGCCCAGCTGGGAGCACAAAAGCAGCATGGCCTGGGCATGGGAAGAGTGGGGCAAAGCAGACAGGAGCCTTCTCTATCTGACCGGTGGTTTCTGGTTTCTCTGCCCAGAGTGCCAAGATCTTATCAGGTGGTGTTTATCCATGCACTTCTTGGACAGACCTTCCTTAGAAGACCTGTTCTGTGAACCATGGATACAGGATATTCACCTGTCATAGATGAAGGGAGAGAGCCTCATGCACACTTTGCTGCAGGGCCCTGGTAAGTTACAGCTCCACACATGCTCTGGCAATCAGAATCAAGGAAACACAGACTTTTTTCCCTGCTTGTATCAATGCACTGGGGTTGTTGGGTGGGAACATGCAGCCCTTGTGCTGGAGCTGAGCTGCTCTGCCCAGCACTTGTGGCTGCCATCCAAGGTGGTTTTGCTTGTCCCAGTTGCCTGACAGCTGGGGCCCTGGGCAGAGCCCTGACAGCCTGGTCTGACCCCCAGAGAAGGAGAAGGAGCCCCTGGAGAAGCTGTACCAAGTGGGGCTGCTGCTGGAGACAGCGAGGACGACATCAAGGATGACAACCTCTTCCTCAACTTGGCTACTGGCAGCTGAAGATGATGGACTTCTGGCACCTTCTCCAAAGCCAGGCTCCACAGCGAATTTGCAGATGAGTCCACAGCCGGGGAAATGCTCCCAGATTTGGGCATTGCTCAGACTGGCTGGGAACAAAAGGTTCCCCCTGTGCTGGGGCAGATGCAACTTCAGTCGGCTGCCCAGCTGCTTTTTGGCAGGGCTGGGGGCATGGGTTGGGGTGGATACAAAATGGGAGTTGGCTCCTGGCCCTGCTAACAGCCCCTACCACCCAGCATGGCCTGGGCTGAGGCTGGGGCTGGGGCAGCCAGCCCGACACAAACAAACCCCCATGGTGGGAGCAGAGGTGGGACTCCAGAACCTGTGCAGGGGCTGCTTTGCTTTGCAGGCAAGGAATGGCTTGGGCTGCTCCACTGCCCTTGTTTGCTTTGTGATCACTGTTATTTTGGGGGGTAGTTCAGGAGGGAAGAAAGAAAGTGTGGGCTTCTCTCCCCCATGGGTGGGATTTTCCCTAGCATGAGGGGGTTGGGCCTTCCTCAGACCCCTGACAGAGATAAGAGTTGTTTTCTTGTTTCCCCATGTCTCTAATCACTTTTCAACAGTTTGTTGTTTGTTTTTTTCGAGGAAGCGTTCTATGTAAGGTCCAGTCAGGATTGGGAAGCAATTGGGAGCAGCTGCAGCGTGGATGGGCCGTGCCCTTGGAGAAGGCTGAGGACATCATTTGGGACCAGCTTTTCTCCCAGCGGAGGATGGCGAGAGGTGAGTCCCGGCCTGCTTGGCATGGTGGGATCAGAGCTTTTGGGAGATGGCAACAAGCACAAGGAGTCTCCTGCTCTGGGCAGCTGCTGAGAGCTGGATGTGCTGTGGCTGGCTGCAGGCTGGGAATGTCCTGCCCTCCTGCTCTGCTCCCAAAGGCAGCAGTGATGGGCAGCTCTGGGCACGGCTCTGGGCACAGCCAGCATGGCCTGGGCTCTGTGGGCAGTTGGGACAAGGGGACAGGAGCCTTCAGCTGACGGGTGGTTTCTGGTTTCTCTCCTTGCAGCCGGGCTCTGCGGGTGCTGAGGCTGCTCTGGGCTCTGCCAGGGCTCTGCTGGGCTCTGCCCTGGGCACAGCTGGGCTGGCTCTGCCCTCACATTGCTCTGACAGCTTTGCATCAGACGAGCCCGTTTGAGCACAGTGCCTGAGCTTTCTCCTTTGGCAGGTGAGTCAGACTCCCCTGCAGGCCAGGAGATTGCAGCTGGGGACACACATCCAGTTGGCAAGGACCCAGACTCTCCACCGTCCCAGCTGAACCCCTGAATCTCCGCAGGAATGCCTGGATCTCCACTATTCATTCTTCATTTCTTTTTGGCTGGAATTGTGCAGTTGAACTTTCTTCCTCCTCTAGAAGTGCCATGAGTGGCCAAAGCTGGCAAGTGAGCCGTGTTCCTGAGGCAGTACAGTCTGGAGCTGATGGATGGAGAGTTGCCCTTCCCACTTCCAAACCAGAGCAAAAGGCCGTAAGTGGGATTTTTCATCCCTAAGAAACCCCTGACAGTTTCAGAGGGAATGTGCAGCTCATTCCCAGAGTGAGAAGGAAGGTCATCTTCTAAAGGATTTGGGGTTTGACAGAGTTTAGATTTCCAGTCCTGCCTGGAGCTGGAAGGGCCCCAATCAATTTCCTATTTCTTTGACCACAATTTAAAATAACAATGTTGGAAACAAGCCCCAAAAACTTTAAAAAAGGCTGCTGAAGTCAGTAAGATGGATCCATGCCATCAGCACATTCACAATGTAAATAACTTAGTTCTCTTTTTAAAAAGATCATTTACCTCTTAATGCAAAGTTACAGAAGTTGTTTCACTAACACTTGGATTTTATTTTTATCTTTTACAATTCATCTAATTGGGTTTGTTGTCTTTTTCCTTTTTTTTTTTTTTCTCTAAATAGAGGTTCTGGCCCTCTTGCAGCCAAAAGGGAAAGGGCCCCACCAAGCCTTGTTACCCACAGACAACATGGTAAAACTGAACGCTAAAGGACCTTGTGGGCATTATTCTGGAATTAAAAAGGTGCCAGCTCCATGGACAACAGAATTATTGTTCCTAACTTGAATGAGATTGAGCAAAAAGAATGAGGAACGGTGTCACTAAAGTACTACAGATGTCTGTAATTTGTACCTTGATAGTCAGCCAGAACCTTTGTTTGCCAAACACCTCCAGAGTTTCTCCAAGGGATCAGTCATCAAAAATGTTTTGAAAATGTAAAGACCAAGGTAGCCAAAGCACTCAGTGTCACTAATTGCTGGGTATGTTCTCAGCTGAAGCTGGGAGGAATGGGGTTCCCTTGGAGGGCTCACCCTGTGTGGTGGCCAGAACTCTGTCAATGGGCTCTGCCTCGTAACGGAGTCAGTGAAGGGACAGTTACAGAAAACTCTGCTGTGGGACACAGGAATACAATGATCAGTGTGACAGGATTCACTCAGATTTCCCGTCAGGAGAAACCAAACCCTGTTATAGTTCTAGAGGCTACAGTGTCAGAAGATTTCTGTGCTTTACCATCACTGCCAATGCCAGTAGAACTTGGGGTGCTGCAGCTGGTCAGTGTCAGTGTCACACCACTCCCAGCTGCAGGGCCACCATTTAGGCTCCTTCAGCAACAAGCACAGCGAAGACTTAGGGCCCAGAGAACATTTTCCACCCAAAGAGTGCCTTGGGTTTCAGAAAGCAAAAGATTCTGGTTCACCCTACGCCCCATTTGCACTGCTCTGTCCCGTGGAGCTGACATGAATGAGCTGAATGGATTATTAGAATAGGTAGCAAATGATGCTGTTAAAATGTCCAATAGCACATCCTATGAGCTCCAACAGACACAAATGGTGACTCCAGAGAACCACACGGCCTTGGATTATCTTCTTGCTGGCCAAGAAGGAACCTGGGCTATCAGGGGACGGGGATGTTGCACTGCTAGCAGTGATGGGTTTGAAGGCCAACAGTCAGGAATCACCTTGACAGAAAGAGCAGTAGAAGAGTGGCAGAAAGAAGAAAATTTTTCTTGGTGGGATTGGCTTCATGGCTGCCAAATTAGAGGCTGCTGTGAAATGCATTTGTGGCAGGGCCTGTGATCATTGCAGTGTGTGCACTTGGTGAGTTGCTGGGACACTTTGTGCTGGGAAGTGGAGTATTGAGACCTTCCTTAAAAGAGACAGTATCAAGAAAAGAGAGGCATTTGGTAAATAAGAGAGAATAGCAACAATTTAAGCATGTTTTAAAAGGAACGTGAATAGTTCTGAGTAATGAACTTAAACTGCACTTAATTGTAGAACAAGAGGAGATGCCTTTATGCCTAATACCTAAATCTAAGCTGTGTTACTGAAAGAATTGTTACGAAGGTTGTAGTTGATTGTAGGTCTCAGGACCAATCAAAGTACCAAGGCCTGAACAGGTTGTGATTAAAGCCTGAACAGGCCCTGAGGCAAAGCTCACCTCTAGTTGAACCTTCCAAGCAAATGTTGTATTTGTATCCACTCATTAACGAAGCATGATTAATAACATGATCAATGTATGTGTTCCTTGATAAAACATGGATTTATCTTTCTGTATTTAGAAACAGACAAGGCCCCATGTGGCCTTGTTTGGGGGTGAAGGATCAAAGTCAACTCCCTTGGTTCCTCCTTCAGCCCTGGCCAGGCTTTGGGAGAAAGCAGTCAGGAGAATGAAAGCAGATGTTCTCACAGTAGCAGTGATGCCAGCTTGTTTGTTTAACAGTGTAAAAGCTGGGTCCTCTCACAGCTTTGGGGTTGGAGCTTCATTGGCTGCAGAGGTGGAGGCACCTGCAGGAATTCCCAGTGTCTGGGAGTGGCTCTCCAGTCCTTGGCTTCCCCCAGCTGATGTGTGGCTGTGGATGATGGTAAAGCCTGAGGCTAACTGGTGATGGATCTTTCCTTAATCACTCCAGGCAATCTATGGTAACAATGACTGGATGCATTGCTGAGCTTTTTTGTAATGCTTTGCTAATGATGATGTGCTTTGCTGAGCTTATCCTTTTGTAATTCTTTGGAGCTGTGCATGATATAAATGACACAATTCCTTCAGTTGGTGTCTGTGTCTTTGGTGCTGACCCTGCCCACTGGTGAAACAGGGCCCCCTCCAGCCTAAGTGTTACCTGGGAAGAGAAAAGCCATCACTCCAAATGTCCCCCCTTCCTCCTTGTTCCCCCCACTTTATACCCTGAGCGTTATGCCCTATGGTCTGGGGTATCCCCGGGGTCAGTGGGGGCCACCTGTCCTGGCCGTGTCCCCTCCCAAGCTCTCCCGCAGCCCCAGCCCCTCTCCAGCGTGGCCAGAGGAGGGGCAGGCCAGGCTTTGGCTCAGTGGGAGCTGAGCAAGAACAAAAGCATCTCTGTGTGCCCAGCCCTGTGCTCAGCACCCGGCCCAGCAGCGTCTCAGTGCCAGGGTCTGTGCCATCAGTCCCTGCCAGGGGTTTCCATGGCACCTGCCAGGCCAGGTGACCCAGGTGTGGTGTCCCAGTGAGGGCTGCCATGCAAACAGTGCCCAGCACTGCCCCTTTCTGTCTGCCTGACCCGGCCTTGGCCTTGGCCCTGGTGTTTGCTGCTGGTTCTGCGGCGCCTGACCGGCCCGCGCGGCACAGGGCAGGCGGCCACGGCACAAACCCACAGCAAGGGCTCCCCTCTGGCTCTGGGCAGTGACAGCAGCCCTGAGCAATGGGCTGGCGCAGTGGGGTCGGTGCAGTGTCCATGGCAGCAGTCCCTTGCAATGGCCAGTGCAGGTTGGGATGATGATCCACCCTCACAGCCGGCTCAGGGCAGGTGTGCGGTGCCCTTCCCCACAGCCTGTCTGCACAGATCTTCCAGGGCTCTCTGCATTTCCCTTCCCTCGCTCTTGAGTCACTCACACACCTCCCAAGGACCCACTGGGAGCTTTGAGCTGCAAGGAGTGCAAAGCTGGTCTGTCCTTCAGGAGTTGCTCTCATTCTGCCCTGAGCCAACTCTGGATTTGTGTTCATTGCAGAACTTCCTGTGTGTCTACAGCATTCCTTGCAGGGCTCTGCCTTGGGGAAGGGGAACCTCCTTGAGGTACCTAGGGCTTGGGACACACTTGAGGAGTGTGTCTGTTTTAAATGGGGAAGCTTAGGAGTTTTAGATTGCTTCAAAAAATAAAAGAAGAAAACCCCTCTTTGCCTGAGTGCAGCCATTTCTCCAAGCACAGCAGGTCCCAGGTGACTGAGCAGAGACAGGACGGGCTTGGGCTATGTGGAGCAAGGTTGTCCACACTGCCTCAGACCTCAAGGCACAGCTTCTCTGACTAGGCCAGACATCCTCAGGAGAGTCCCTGGGCCAATATCAGTCGCTGAATGCTGCAGCCACCTCTGCTCTAAATAGAACAATCATAAAATATACTCTTCAAAGAGGAATGTGGATTTATTGGAAGCTCTTGCAAATAGTTTTCCATCAGTATTGTAGGAAACCTTCCTAATGGACTGCACTAGAGCAGAGGGAGATCAGGGCAGAGCCATGGTTTGTCAGACTTGCTTGATCCCAGTGAGCCCCATGGTGCATTTAGAGCTGAGCCCTGGAAGCTCAGGGCCTGAGAGGAGATTGCACCAACCTAACCAGGAGTCAAAGTCCGAGGGAAAACCCAAAGTGTCTCAAAGCATGAATGGGTCCCCTGAGGTCCATCCACAACACAGACCCCTCATGGACTCGTTGGAGAAGAGAATTGGAGGCCAGGATGGCACAAACCTCTCAGAGACTCAGTGTGGGAAGGAAAAAGTGAAGTACCTTAAAAGAACTGCAGCAACTTGAAGCATTATTGAGCCCCATTGAGTGTTGTTACTGACAGAGAATCTCCAGGGACTAATTCCAGCAGATAATTGGATAATTGCCATGGTTGCACAGAGCTCTCAGGACTCCAAGGCAAAGCCCAAGTCCTTGGAAGAAGCTGCAGTCCCTGGGAGCATGAAGGAGGGCCCAGGGCCATTGCTGCCCAAGGCTGCCCAGGCCAGGAGTGCAGGGAGGCAAAGGCTCTGTGTGGGCAGCTCAGCTGCTGAGCAGAGCCTGGGCTGGCTGGAGGCAGCAGAAAGGCCAAGGCCTGAGCCCCAGCCCAGGGAAGGCAGATCCTGTCCCTGCCCGCTTGCTCAGGGCTCTGCCGGGAGCACTGGCACATGGAGGGGTGCTGAGGGCAGGACAAGGGATGGCAGTGCCCAGCCTGGCTGGGGCTGTGCCAGGAGGCCCCAGTGCCTCAGGACAAGGTGTCTTCTCCTCACAGCCTTTGGTGGCAAGACGCTGCTGGGCCCCAGGGCACCAAGGCTTGGCTTCTCCTGGGCACTGCCAGCCTTGCCAGGGCCCTTGGCCATGTCCAGCACAGCTTGTCCTGCGCTGTCCCACAGCTCTGCTGTGTCCCTGCAGGCTGCACACTCCCATCTCGCTGCCCCCGGGCCCTGCCCTGCCATATCCAGCCCTGCCCTGCCCCTGCCATGCCCAGGCCATGTCTGCAGTCCCCCCAGACCATGGGTGGGGTGGGCAAGTGTTCCCGAGGGCACAGGGAGGGGACAGCTGGGCTGGACTGACCCAAGGGATCTCCCATTCCATGCAATGTCACGGTCAGCAATAAACTGAGGGAAAGGAAGGGGATAGGGCTGGCAGGGAGGGCTGTGGATGTTTTCTACCAAGACATTTCTCACACAAAACACAAACTACACGTTCTGGATCCTGTCCTGCCAGGAGGTGGCTGGATATTGTCTGCTGATGGGAATCAGCAATAGGGGATTGATTTCATTTGTTTTTTCTTTGCTTCCACATGTGGCCTTTGCCTTTTGAAGCCCTTGCTGAGGAGGGTGTAGAAGCCCAGAAGATCAGGACCTGGTTTGCCTGTCCCAAACATCAAAAACTGGATGGCTGTGGGACCAACCAAGGATTGGTAAGGACAGCCAAGTCTTCTTGGCAATAACACACTGTGAGGAAGAACAGGCTGTGGCTGCAGAAGGGGCCATGCAGATAAAGGCAGAACTTTTCCAGGACAAACATCCTTGCTCTGGCTCCTGGGCATATGCAGGACATGGCCCAAGTGCAGGAATGAGAAGTGGGCATGGACTGTGGGGGGATCAACACCACCAAAGACCCCCAAAGCCTCTGAGCCATTTCCAGAAAGGTTCAGCAGAACAAACTGCACGTGATAAGTCATTTGCACAGAAAGTGAGACACTTATTGCCAGGGCAGGGAAAAGTGATCAGTGAAGAGGTCCCCTCACCAAGCCCAGGCACATTTGTGCCCCAGCACCCTGGACATCCTATTGGCTGGATCAATGCTGGAACCAGGACTGGGGATCTCCTCTCTCTCTAATTTCCTTTCTCTCTGCCCCTCTGATTCACATCTCTGTGTCTCTCCTGTCTGTGTCTCTCTTCCCTTTCACCTTTCCTCTTGTGCCTTTCTACAGAATCTATTGACATGCCCTTTTATAGCTCAGGGACTGACATCCCAGTTTCTATGCCAAATGCAAAATGAATTAATAAAACTTTATAGGTCTTTGTGGACTCTCTGAGCTTTTTAATTTCTTTCAGCCACGAGCATCTACAAAACTTGGGTGCCTCCTTTGCCTTAAGTTTGGGAGATCACAGAGAGAGAGGGAGAAAGAGGCTTGCTGGGCCCCTGATGGCCGCACACATTTAACCCGCCAGTGTTGTTCTGCTCAGCTTTTCTCTAGCAGGCAGCATTAACCAGATGCAGCTGCGCAAGGGTTTCCAGCAATTTGGCATCATCCACAAAGGACTTGGAAGTTCATTTTTTCCCATGGCACAGGGAATATATGAATATTCCATTGTAGTCAAGGGCTGGTCACTGCGGGATGTCACCAGGGTGTGGCTGCCAGGAGGACTCTGTTCCATGGACAACATTTGACCCTCATTGCTCAGCCAAATTCCCACTCACCCCATGTTCCATTCCTTCAGCCTATCTCTCTCCAATCTGGCTTTGAGGAGACCCAGCAGACCATGTCACAGACCCTGCTAAGGTCTGGGCAAAGAACATCCCCTTCTTTTCCCTCCCACGTGGGTTCTGCAGTCCCTGCCTTGTGCTGCCAGTGCATGGAATGGCTGCAGGAGGATTTGCCACATCCCCTTCCCTGCTGAGCCTGACCAGTCTGTGACTGTCCCCATCCCCTCCCTGCCCTGTTTGCAGACTGGTTCTATGTCTGCCCTTCCCAAGTGCCCAGGACCCTCTGGGATGGCTCTGGCCTTTCCAGGGGCTTTGAGAGAGGTCTCACAGTGACACTGCCCAGCCTTCTCAACATCCTTGACACCAAAGGCCTTTGCCACATCCCTCAGTTCCAGGTCAGTACCCAGGGCATGGCACAGCCCTGTCCAGGTCCTCAGGGTGGTTCAGAAGGGAGGCAGCTGTGACTTCTCCCTGCAGACCCACCACTCTAATGTCCCTCTGTGCAGTCCGTGGCTGTCCTGAGCATTTCCCCTGGAGCCTCCATGCCCTGGATGTTTCTCTCCATGCAGCCCTCAGCACATTGCAGGAAAGAACTTAGGTGGTTTTACAGAGGATGTTACTCTCTGAGTTGTGAGAAGCGACATTCACTTTTAAGGATTTTAAAGGTTTACTAAAAACTTTAACAAAATACAACAAAGGTCTGAATAAGGAAAAAGGACGGTGCAATGCTGGGAGTTGGCAACCCCGGCAGCCATGAGCTCATCTATAAATTGGCTGCTCCGATTTTTGTACCCCTGGGGGTTGCCTCAGGCAGCCCTGGCCCCTGCCAAGGTGTGTCAGTCGACTCTTCTTTGCTGTTCATCCGTGGAGGTTTCTTTCTTGCCACTTGATGGGAGGTGAGGTGTTGTCATGCTGCACTTCCTAGTAACAAGCTCGCCCTTTTCTCAAATGTTTTATGCACAGGCACAGGTACGCACCCTCCTTCCTCATTCCTGGACTACTGAGGCCCTCTCTTGGCAACTGTATGGGCTGGGGAAGATGGACTATGGGGAGAACAGAGGACATCTAAACAGCAAATCACAATAACGCAACTATAAGTCAATAGACTTTCCTTAACATACATATAATATTAATCTCTGAATTGCAAGAGCCAACCATTGCATTAGGCATTTCTAACAGAGTGAAGTGGCCTCAAGGCACTGTTTGTGCCACTGGAATTGTGCTGCCCCCAAGTGCTGATGATGGTTGTGATAGTAAAAGGGTTTTAAAATCATGGGGATTTAGGGTTAAAAGGAAAATTAAGCTTAGTAAGCCCTGAAAAAAAATACCCTAGGTACATGTAGGCCTTGTACCTTGCTAGAACTGCACCTGTGTAGCTAGTACATGGTAAATGATATACTTGTTAGATGTGATGATTGTTTAGTAATTAAATAAAATTACTGTTTAATCATAAGAATAATCATGAGAAACTGTGGTCAGGGGCCTCAGAAAGATCAGGAGAAACTCATGCTTGAATAAAGTCAATGTATACAATAGAACAATGTAAGTTTAATAATTAATATGTAAGTTATATAACGATAGAATATAAAATACATTCAGCTCAAAAGCCATGTGGAGTCAGATTTGGTCTGTACCCCTGATTCCCAGAGCTCTCAATAAAAGCACCTGCATATAATCATATCCCATGATTATGTGTGTTCCTGAACGCTGACAATCTGTTCTATGGTCCTTATCAAGTCCCCCCTTTTCTTGAGACAAACTTCCGTATGGGAACTAGTTTCTTAATATCCATATTTCATTTTGCAGCATAAGAAAACTTTGGTTTCTAACATTATTTCTAACGTGTCTTCTTCTGCACTCTCGTTGGCTAAATGTTTCCCCAATTCCAGTTTGGTCATATCCACTTGGTGTGCTCTGCAATGCCTGATGGCAACTTCCTCTGGTTTCTGGATACCTTCAAGTGAACCCAAGATTTGTCCTCTGTTTTTGATCAGAGCTTTGATATGTCAAAAGGTCTTTTTCTTTCCAGAAATCCCAAGTGCATGTACCACTCCAAAGTGGTATTCTGATTAATTTCAAATGTAAACTCATTTTCCTCTACTCGATTCCAAAGCTCAAGTGACTGAAATTAGTTCTACTTTCTGGGCTGAAACATCAGAGGGGAGTGCCCCCAATTTGATTACATCGGGTTGTGGAGTCACTGCGTATCCAGATATTTGAATAGGAAGTTTAGGGCCTTGGTGCTCTGACAGACCAGCTGCTCCTGCTGCCTGCTCTGCCTTTGGCATCTGCTCTACTGAGGGTATGGCAGCTGCAGCAGGATTTCCTGTGGCAAGAGGTACCACTGCTGACATAGCCCTGGGACTCCAGGGGCCCGTGGCTGTGCCCTCCAGCACAGGGGTGTCACCCACAGCGGGGCACGGGGGGAAGGTGAAGGGCATTAGAAGGGAGAGAATCCAGTGTCTAGGGACTGTGTGAGGGAAATAACAATTTATTTCCTTTTCCTTGAATAAAGAATTGCCAGAGCCCTGCTAGAGCTGCTGGGGGATTGGCCTCTTGCTGAGGCCCCTCCTCTTTTTGGGACACTATGTCCCCCTGGGCAAGGAGCCCCTGTTCCAGCCAGGAGCAGAGGTGCTGTGCCTTCTGCCCTGGGCAGAGGGACCTGCTGCTGTCACCACCTCTGGCCACAGGTCCTCCTGATACTGGTCTTGCCCTGCAGGGATGGGCACAGGTGGGGAGTGGCAGTGAAACCCAGGGCAGGGCCTTTAACATGGACTGCTCTCAATGAGTCGTCGAGAAATTACAGTTTTCCTTTTTCTGCCAACCAAGGCTGTCAGTGTTTCTGTGTTTGTATTAATGAGAAGGGTTAGGGTTAGGTTAGAGTGTGGGTTTAGGGTTAGGATAGGGCGTGGGTTTATTAGGGTTAGGGTTAGGTTGGAGTGTGGGTTTGTGGTTAAATGGAGAGTAAAGTGTTGTCTGCATTCAATTGATTTTAATATTTTCTTTCATGGTATTTTATCTGAGAAAAGTCTGAAAATTAAGGACCTCTTTTTTGAATCTGCTATCTTTGCCCTTGATACTAGCTGAGTGACCCTTCAGAACTAAGGGAAAGCAAGAACTCTTTTGGCCACTTTTAGAGGGAGAAAATACCAAACCCAGACCTGTTTTCTGAATCCTCTGGAAAATCTGACTTATCCAAGAAAACATGATTAGGAATGTATCAATTTTCTGTTTGTCATTCATTCAGACACCTGTGAAGCCAGATCAGTAATGCTCTCTTTAATGATTTAACACAGCTGATTGCCATTAAATCCCTTGAAATTATGGCCTCAGATTTCAATGGTATTTTGAATATGAGAATTTCCATTTCAGGGAGGAACAGAATACATTTGCACAGTTCCATTATGGGTGGATTTTTTTCAATACACAGATTCTCTCATTTCCCCTTCTTTAGCCTTAAGCATTAAAGTCAACCATCTGCTTTGGAAATGCAACTCAAATGTAACTCTTTCTACTATTTTGCTTAACTTATTTTTAGAGGCTGAAAACATTCAATTGTAATTTGCTTTATAGAATACTTAGTCATTGTGGGACTGGAAAAAGATTACAGGAATTTCTCCCATCATAGATTTTAAAATATTTTAAAACGCTATTATAAAGACTATTTATCAATATTTAATTTTTGTTTTCTGTGTAACCTTATTAAAACAAGCATTACCTAGCAGGTTTTCAGTTCAATTACAGCAGTTGCTTTTCAGCAGGCTAATTTTCCTGTAGGACTAGACAAGAAAAGTAACTTAGGAAATTGATTTTTCCACATTGTTGCAGTGGAGGAATGGTATTCCCCAGTTTTGTGCTCACCCTGATACAGCTCAGACCATGTGCCACTCACTGACTTCCCACCACTTTTCCTGTGGCAGGAGGAGAGAAGAGCACAAGCAGGTAAAGATCACAGGTTGAGCTAAGAACAATTTACTAGAAACAGCAGAGAAAAAAAACCCACAAATGGTAATAACAACACTAAAAGGAGAGTGTACAAGAGGTGAACGAGTCACACGTGATTGTTCACCCTACAGAACTGGGCACACCCCACGATTTACGGCACACCGGCGGAGGAAGAACAAACCCCTTCCATTTCCCCCTGCCATGTGGCAGGTGATATCCAGTTACCCCAAGGTCCTGGCCGTGCTCCTCCTGGCTGCTGCAAAAATTACCCCTGTCCTGGCCGGATCCAGGTCATGGGATCTGCCCTGCGGGTCCTGGCTCTTCCTCTGGGTGAGAGCCCCCCATGGCATCTGCCTGGCAAAAGGGACTTCAGGACAACCTAATACTTATGGACATTCCCCCTTCTGCCCCTGTCCCAGCTCCCTTTTTGCCTCCAGAAAACTTTGAACAGCAGTAGCACTTAGGTGCAGTTCTGCACATTCTGAACTGGCAGGAATGTGACCCACATGTCATTCTAGGCACACGTGCAGCATGGACAAAGAAAGTTTTTGAGGGGCCTGGGTCTCAAGGTCTTTTGTGCCAGGAGTACCACCTGTTACTTTCAGATTCTGCTCAGGGATAATCAGTGACCTTCTTTTTGTTCTACATGAGACATAACCATGTGTGGCACATCAACTGTCACTTTTTTCCCCATTTATTTTCAAGTATATCCTATCAATCAGGACCATGGTGGCTCCTGCTCTGAGGTGCATTGGCCATTCCTGTAGTACATTGTTTGGTTGTCTTTTGAGAAATAGGCTCAAAATACCACAGGGTTACTTCCTTTACTCCCATTCTTTGAGATAAAGATGGAGTTATTGTGCAAGGCAAAGGCACTCATATATGAACAGTGCAAAGGGGTCAGTCAAACCTGGTTACTCCAGAGTAGGGGTTGTCATCAATAACCTTTAAAATATATAGAAAGGCTGCTGGACATTCTGGAGTCCAGTGTAACACCTCCATGGATTCCTTCCATGATTCATACACAGGCTTTTCCAATAGTTCATAACTGGGGATCCATAATCAACACCCTCCAGTCGCTCCCAAAAAGGGACACAGATGTGGGCTCTGGTGTTTGACAAATTGCTTCCTCCCTTTCTTTCCCCAAACTTTCTTTCCCTTGTGAGTGGGGCAGCCAGGAGATCTGACATGGGTAGATATAGACATGGTCTTGAAAACAAAGACAAGATGTCATTGAAAATGTGCTTTGGATGGTAATATTCAACACATTCTCAACTACATGCTCTTCTTTTCTCTCCCTGTAATGACTGGACAACACTTATTTTTGGTGCCAGCTGACTTAAATCAGGAATAATCTTGGGTAGGGGGAGAATGACAATAAAACCATCATAAACTGAGTATAAAATGTTTATCTACATGTGTTAGTAGCTTCAATGGCCAGCTGCAGTCAGCACAATTATCAGCCTGTTATTGTGCTCAGGGTTAGCGTGGGCCTTTCCATGTCAGCTCCTCCTGCACAGCACATGGGGGCCTGGGCATGCTGCTGGCTTGTTTCCTTTTAGGAGACTGGGATGAGGAAAGGTCGGGGGGTTTTGTCAAAGAGATGATATTTGAGTGACTGTGCATGTGCTGGAAGCCTCACAGACTGACTGGCCCATGACAGGATGGCCCAGTGCTGGGGGGGCTGCACCTTGCTGCCCTGGTTAGGGGTGTTAAGCTGCTCCTTTGCCTCAGAGAGAGCCAAGTGCAGCACTTTTGTGCAGAAAAAAACTTTATTAGCCCTGGTTTGAAAAGCTACTGCAGCAACTGGTGTGGCCAGAGCAGCCCTTTCTGCACTTGGAAATGAGCTGAGTCAGTCATGGGATAAGGCAGGGCATTCCCCACGTGTGCACATTTGAACTCCCTGTGCCCCGACTGTGTCGCGTCCCGCTCCTCAGTGACATCCTGCCCAGCCTGGAACATGGAACTCCCCGTTTCCAAGGACACGTGGCCATTGTCACCAGCACACAGCAGGACCACTCAGACCCTTCAGCAGCTGCGGTGAGAGCGGAGGTGTCAGAGCGACAGCGAGTGTTGGTCCAGCTTAGCTGGTTCTAGCACACGTTGGTCAAGAGGCTGATCCACACACTGAGTGGAGGTAATTATTTACAGTTCTGTGCAGAAATGGGGGGGCTCAGGGACAAATTGACCAAGCCAGCACCACAAGAAGTAAAGCGTCTTTAGTATTTCTACATTTTAGCAAAGAAAGGAATTAGTGTTCATTAACTGCAAGTTCCCACGTTCTCTTCATAATTAGTATTCTGTCTGCTGTTGGGTAATAATCATCCTCTCACTTGTCACGTTCATTAGACTGCATGCTCAGTCTCTCCCTTCTTTTATGTCAATGGTTTCTTGAGCACATGGCCATGGTCTGCCCCTGCTGGAATGCCCTTTTACCTCACAGGAGGTGATTCAGCACAGTTTCTGCATTGGCTTTATCAGTTTGTTCCTTTCCTTGGGGGTCCTGCCAAATGTCCTTGTGCCCCTAAATTCTGCATTCTTTGTGCCCACCATCAGTGGTACATCCTTCTTCCCAAGCCTTGCTAACCTCCCCCGTGTCTGAGGCAGCTGAAGCCTGTCAAGCCCTACACCTCAACAAGGCAATTCAGCCAAGAAGTAACCTGCCTTTCAAAGGCCTGGCCATCACTCCTTGGCTACTTCTTGTTGCCTGGGAATAATCTCCCTTCTTGTTGATGAGCCTTGAAAGCCACAAAGGACAAACATCAAAGAGCACATTTTCCTTACAAACATTTTGCATTTTGAAGATCCTTCAGCAGGACCAGTGGCTGTGTGGGAGCCGGAGCAGCCGAGGCAGAGCAGGATGGCGGAGCTGTGGGCCTGGGCACGATCCAGAGCGTTCCCCAGGGCCCCGGTCTGCACTGCGTCCCGCAGGGCCCCTGACAGCACTGCCGTGCCCGTCAGGGTGACCCAGAGGTGCCAGGACCAAGAGGTGAGGGGCAGGTGTCGGGCTCTGCGGGCTGCCAGCGGGTGGGGGCTTGGCCATGGTGTTGGTGTCAGTGCTGCCGACCCCGCGGGACCTGTTGGGCAGGGCTGGGGCCCCACTGGTGCTCCAAGGGCCCCTTTGAGGCAGCTGCCCGGGGGAAGCCACTCACAGGGATGACATGGAAGAGGTGCCAGTGGAAGAGGGAAGTTCTCTGATGGATGTGTTTCTCAGGGATGACACTGAGGAGGTGCCAGTGAAAGTCAGATGTTCTCAATGCTGGGACACTCAGGAAATTCATGATCTGGGCATGGCTCTTGGTCAAAATGCATGGATTTCTCATTGCTCCATGTTTGCACTGCACTCAGTGAACATGTCAGGATAAAGGAACCTCTCTAACTGTATTTTTTAGTATTAGGAATAGCCATTTCTTTATTCTCAGCTGTGATGCATAGTGGAGAAGTCCAGCCACATGCACACCATTTTCAAAGCTTTTCCAAACAAAGCAATTTCAGCATTTTCAGCAAACAAAAAATTAATCTTCATTGGTTCCAAATTACATAAGTTTTTCAACTAAGTAATATTCTGTCTTCTCTTTGGTATTGATGTCTTTCTTCTGGTGGCAAGTAATTCACATCTTTCAGTCCATTTATCATAGCTTTTTAGATTTTATAACAGACAATTTTGCCTACAGAATGAAGCAGTTGAATGGCAGTAGTTGGTTTTGTTAAAAAATGTACTTAGGTTGATGAACATCTTAGTGATTTTTAACCTCCCGCAGAATGTGATACATTCTGTATTAAATTATGAGATCAGCCAAGCAACACAAATTTTGTTATATCTGATTAACCTAGGATAAACTACTTACATTTCACAGCTGCAAAGAATTGCATCTAGAGCTGAGGACAAGAGCAAGGGTTTTCATGACTGTTGAGAGTCAAAATTCACCTTATGCAGATGAAATTCTTCTTGGAGCTGACTCCAAGATGTGCTTCCTTAGTACCAAATAAGTCCCGGCATCAGGTCGTGTCCAAAATTCTTATCTTTTTTGAACCACTCTCACCTAGATTGTTAGCTGAACACTGGTCAGTTCAGTTGTACTCAGGCGCTTGATTTCAAGGGAAGCCTGTGCCTATAAATTCCAGAACTGGGAAAGGGTGACTTGCTACTTGAACGCTTGGCTGCGTTAGAGGCCAGGTGAGGGTTGCTCTCTCAGGGCAGTTCTGTAGCCGGCTGCTTGCAGAGGGAGAACTTGTCAAAGCAGCCCTTTCTAGTGATGTGACAGCAAACCTTTGCAAATACAGCTCTTGTTTAAAACAAAGGGCCTAGTTAATCAGCAGTAATGGAGAGAAGGCTGAAGTTTTTACAGAAAATATCTCTTTCCTTTTAGCCAAATGCCAGGGAGGCATCGCACAATGGAAGTGCGCAGAATGTCAACTTGTATAACCCAGCTGGAGGTATGATTGCCTTTCACATTTTGCTCAATGTCTGTAAGATTTTCAACTTGGTAATTCATTTTTGCAGCATATTCTTGGGACAGGGGATCTCTTGTGTTCAGAGATCTCAACTGGAGCTGGTATGCCCTCAGGTCAACCTTGCAGTCTCTTGTCACTGCACTTAGCCACTGGTTTGTTTTTCCCCTGTGAAAACCTGCTAGTCCTTCCTTGTTGGCATATTGGTTGATGGGATGCAACTTGGAACATTGAGGTCAAGGTTTGGACTACTCCTAAATTCACAGCCTTGGTAGCTAAGGTTTTGCTTTTGGAGTATCTAGGCACTGTCATTATCCTTTAAATTTAAATGGGTAAACCTATGAAACCTTGAGAATGTTGCATAGAAGAATTTCATAAGGTCAGTGTGGGAAACTTCGCTTGATTTAATTTTTTTCTCTCGGTTATTAATACATGAGTGTTGCCACAACACTGTGTTGGGTTCTTTTCAAGGAAATTGAAAGGAAGATATTGATGTCATCTTCCCCACGGACTCCATCATTTCCCCCAAAGCACAATGTGCTTAGGTGATGTCATTTGTTATTAATCTGTTCTCAATGCTGTTTCCCCAAAGAGCCTGGCTCCAGGCAGACTCGAGGAGCACATTCCCCTTACAGGCACTCAGTGGTGCTGCCTGCAGCAGTGAGCTGAGCCAGGTACAGCCAGCTGCCCTGAGAAAAGCAGGCTCTCACCTGGCTGTGGCTGCAGGCACCTGCCTGCTGGGACTTCCCTGCCACTGCAAGTGCAGCTCTTGCTCTGCCTTAGCCTATTGCAGAGCATTTTAAACTAGCGCCATGGTGGCTTTTTGCAGAGACAAAACTAAACTTCACATTTCTCATTGGGGACATTCTGTTTCACATGTGAATGATGATTTGTGTGATTCTTGGTGGTGCTCTGCACAGATCCTAAGGGAATATTTAGCATTCAGTAACTGGGGGACTGGCAGTAGTGAGACAATTGTGGAACTTGGCGCCGCTTTGGCTTTAGGCTGGCACAGAGAAACTCAGGTGAGACAGGTCTGGTTGCTGCTAGAGTACAGGGTGCCTTTGCAACATGCTCCATGCTGTACCAGTTAGGGACTGGGCTTTGTCACAGAATCAGAGAATCAGAATCAGACTTGGAAGGGATCCACAAGGATTTGCAAGTGCAGCTCTGTCCCCAAGAATCCCACCAGGTGCCTGTGGAACTTGTCCAAATGTTTTCCAAGCTCTAGTGGACTTGGGACCATGAGCAATCTTGTGGGGAGCCTGTCCCAATGCCTGATCACCCTCTGGGTGAAGAACTCTTACCTAATTTCCATCTTAATGCTTGCTTATGGCTTCAGGTAATTTTCTTTAGAAGTCATTCAGGGATATGGTTTTAGGAGGTTTTTTGTTTAAATGCTGTGGGAAGTTTCTCTATCCACATTGGATTGAACTTCTCAGAACATTAGCAGTGTCTACACTCGACAACTGGCATGTTTACAGTGTTCTAAATAATTGAAGCGTGTGATGCTTGTGCAATTAGGTTTGCAGACAAATATCAGAGAGGCATGGTCCAAGGAACAGGAAGTGGAGAAAGGCATTAAAAATTTGAGCTACATTGAAAGACTGAAGGAGCGTGTCAAGAAAGGTCAGTCCCTGTGTGTGTGACGGAAGAGACAGAGCTCCCGGATTGTTCACCAATATGCATCAAGTCTCCATCAGCCACTAAGCAGGAGTTCCTGGTTTCAAAACAGTGCTTGCTGTGTCATATCCCCTCCCTTGACCTGCTGGCCACGCTTCACCTGATGCAGCCCAGGACACGGTTGCCTTTCTGGGCTGCCAGCACACGTTGCCAGCTCATGCCCAGCCTCTCATCCACCAGCACCCCCAAGTCCTCCCCACCTTCATCCCAGGCTCCTCATCCCATCCCAGCATCCATGCCCAGCTGGGATAGGGCATGTCCCAACCCCAAAGATGCAGCACTTTGCACTTGGCCTTGTTGAATCTGATGAGGTTCCCAGGGCCCTACTTGCCAAAGTTCTCCATGTCCCTCTGGATGGCATCCCAGGCCTCTGGTGTTGGCAAACTTGCCAAAGAAGCATTTAATCCCACTGTCCATATCATTCTTGACATAGCTTAGTGCTTGAGCTTACAAACTGGAGAAATCAAATGAAAACCACCATGCATATAAAGAGTTTTTCATCAATACCTCACCTCCAGTACCACTCCTTCACAAGACATTTTTAATGTCTGTTTCTTCCTAGTGCTTTACTGTCTGGATTCGTAATGATCTATAAATTCTGAACAAATAGAATTTCAACAGTCTCGGTACATCCTTTTGCATCAACTACCTTGCTTCCTCCTACTCCCCATTTGACAATTTGTTTTCTGTTTTTTTCTTTACTGAAGTGAAAATACCAGAGCTCAGGAGAGCCCCACACAGCTCTCCAGATCTTGTGCCCGAGAGGAAGAGAACGACGCCCATGAACCCTGCAAAATACATCAGGAGACTTTTCAGTGCTGTTTGTCAAGGACCCATCAGAGACAGGGTGATTCATTTACTGGCTCTGAAAAACTACAAGAGGTCAGAGCTACTTGCCTGCTTAGAGAGAGAGGGAGTTGTGGAAAAGGACAAGGATTCCCTTGGAAAGATCCTTCAGGAGGTGAGATCCTGGAGCTGCTGCCAGCAATGCTAACTCTTAGCAGTCTTACTTCAGGGTTTCAATTAGAATCTAATGAGAAGTTTAGGAAATGCTCTTTGTTTGCATTTTTCCATCCATTTTACCCAGTTTCCACCCAACTGCAAGTCCATGTGACAAAAAGAAAGAAATCTTCAAAACTTTGGAGGCCTTGTTACTGTTTTTCTAGAATAGCTTACAATGTGAATTCTTTGTAAATTTGTTGCTTCTCATGCATTATTTTAATCCTCCCTCTTTTCCTTGCACTGGTAAACTGCTTCATGAAGTAACTTCAAAGGGTGAAACCCTCAACTGGGTGAAACACTTCACTGAGGTCCTTAAAATATCCTGGGACAAGTTTCAGAGGAGAGAATTTTGGTAGCTGCATAGGGCAGTGTTTCATTTGAAGGGACTTGGTGGCCTCTCAATGGTATTTGCTTCTACTGGGGTCTGTGGGGATTGCCTTCCAGGGAAGGGTGTTCCAGGCAAATCCTACATGATAAAGATGGTGGCCCAACTTTGAACACAGATTTTCATTCCTGTTGTGTGCATTGAGTCTTTGACTTCCTTGGCACCTATTATTTCTCATAAATTTCCAGTTGTCTTTTTAGTGCCACTGGTATTTCTTTATTACAGCCATTCATATGATTTACATGAACTGAAGGATGCAGTGGCTGTTTGCTTCCTTTTTCAATATTCCCCATCAGTGTAGGCTGTTGCTGAATTATGCAAGCATTAACATATCAAGTAGCAATATTTCCTTTTGAGCTACGAAAAAGGTGATGATAAGATTTCAAAGCTCAGCTCCTTCGAGGGTAAGAGATGAAAAAAATGTCTCCTTTCTTTTTATTCTCGTTGATGTTTAAGGAGATTTTGAAGGAGTATTTTCTTGTTTGCAGTGTGAACTGCCTGGTGATACTGGTTTGCATTCTGAAAGGGCTGTGTGACCAGCACTACATCCTGAAAACTGTTACTCACATTTCTCTTAACTTCATAGGGAGGTGGTGTTGCTTTTTGCTATACATGAAAAACCAGTAGGGAGAACTTGCTGAGCTCTTCTATTCGCAACCTTCCTTCTCTTCCAACACAGCCTTAGTTCTGCTTTTAAAAAGTGAATTCCTGATTCTGGGTACCTTTGCTACATTTAAGCTGTTGAAATGTAGCTCTAGGTAGGTTATCTCCTATAAGTGTTCCATAGGAAGCTGTAGTTTCCTCTGAGCAGACACCTGAGAAAGAAAAGCAGTTCTGTTTGCAGAGACAAATGCCAACATCCTGTGGTGCTTCATGGGATGATGAAAACATGCCATGTTACAGGTCCAGGCTGTGTTCTGCCATGGCAATGTAGCTGGGTGAAAGAATAGGGCAGCAGGTGTCCTCCGGAGGGTGGAAAAATATGGACTTGCTCATGGAGATGATGTTCTTCAGGTCCTCCTTAAAAGAAAAGGAAAATAGAAAGGAAAAAACTGGTCTCTCCATGTATTTCAAATGGTGAACACTGAGAGTTCTGGCATAGTGTACCTTGATTCTCAAAGCTGCGTTAAAGGTGAAAAAACCTGGATCCCTGGTGCAGGGAGAGGTTTTCATTGTGTCCATTTCCTCCATGCTTGCAGCAGTTTGGCATTTACTTACATCCAAATTTCTACAGCCCAAATGGACCACACTCTTTAATATTGCTGCCTCTTACATGACAGCTGCTTTGTTCTTCACATCAAACAAAAGGCCTGGAAAACTGGTGTGTTAGAGGAAAATGCCGCGGGAGACAAGACTCATGATATCATGATCATCAAGTCTCAGTTTATTGTGACAGATTACACAGTTTATATATGTTCGTTAATTAGCTCATACATATTGCAAAAGCCAAGCTCATGATTGGTTGCTATGTGACTTGTACTATTATCTTAAAAGTATCTTTATGATCGATACATGCCTGTCCAGCTGGCCTTGCAGTTAGAACAGCTTAGTACCCCTTTGTTCTTCTCTATCTACTTCTACATACCAAGCAGTTTCAATATCCTGCTTTCTGCACACCATCTACTCTTCAGGGCCATGCGAACTTTGCAGCAGTCACATAGCCCTCCCTATTTGGGTTAATTTTACAGTATCATGTCCCTTGTCGTTCAACCGTTCCTCTGTCAGGCTCTCTTCATCTCCCCCGTTTTCCTTTTGTACAAGAAGGTGTGCATTCAGCATTTTTTGCAAAGGCTGCTGCATCAAGCCTTGCAAGCAAGTAAACACACAGGGCAAAACAAGCAAAAGTATCACAATTATGCTTAGAACTATTATGCTGTATTTGATAATGTCTCTTAACTATGGTCCGATCCCTAATCTTTTTAGCTATCTTTTTAAATCTAATCTATCTTCTACCTTTAACTGTTGAGTTAGCTCGGTCAATTTTCGTATTTGCTTATGGATAGATGTAGAGTGATCAGATAAGTTCATACAGCACACTCCTTCAAATTCTTCACAACTATGACCTTGGGCTAGAAGAAGTAAATTAGTGGTAGCTGCTCTGTTTTGCAGAACTGCATGACAGATACTACTTATATTTGTGGCAAGCTCACTCAACATTTTAGATGGAATACTAATTTACCTTTTTGTCCAGTAGGCTAGGATTTTCAATTGTGTGAGAGCTTGCACTGAAGCAACTCGTGGGGTGAAAAATGAGGTTAGTATTACAGAAGTGCACCCCACTTCATATTTCTCATGGTTTTGATTGTTCTGTTTAACATGAAAGGAACAAACTTAATTCTAAATACAAACTATATTTATGATAAACTTAATGTTATGCTTTTGATTATCTAATTGATTGTTCCTCTTTTTCTTTTGCCATTGAAAAGCAATGGTAAAATGAACAGAAAAATCACAGGCATTACTAAAACTTATTAAAACTTAGTAAAAAAGTCTGTAACATAATTAAAAATATACAATCTTTTGTGGGTGAAACACAAATCTTTGCACAATCCACTTTTGCTGTGCATCCTCTGATTTACTTGTGGAGAGATTAGTGTTTTCTTGAAATTGATAAGTTTAACATTCTTCACTGAAATTTATCCAGATTCTGTACCTGCTAAAACACAAACAAACTCAACACTCCCCACAGGGACTGGAGGGTCCTCTCTCAATTCCGTTTCTTAAAATTTGCATGAAGAAATGGAAATATCAACATCTTTATAATAAACATGAAAAAACATCAAGAATAAAACAATGCATATAGTAAAGAAACTAATAACAAATAAAAATCAATCAGATAATACACAATTAATATTACATATAAAATCACAGTTACCAAGTGCTACACTATCAAATTGTCATCCCAGAGTCTGCAGCAGCTGATAAACCTTAAAACAACAGAGATCTGGATAAAACATGTCCGGATCATGTTTCTCCAAAACTCCTTTTGAGGCTCAGCTGCCTTATATGGTCAAATTGTCAAGCCAAAAGGACTTGAATACTTTTTGATGCAGAAAACACCTGGGTCAATCACACCATCCACGTAGAGCCAGAGCTTGGCCAGAGCTCAAACTCTAATTGGAGGATATGTTTTAACACATTATAAAACAAAAGTCCTAGAAATAACAGTTATAAGTAAAAAACCTTATTATTAAAAATTTATCAAACTATTAAATAATTGAACCTGTTTAAAATCTCTTTCAAGACAAAAATTCTCTAAATACAACAAACCCTTTCTTCAGAAATCTGAAAATTTGAAGTCTGAAATTTTGAATTAAAATTTGGATAATGAATTTTTAAAGGAAGACGAATTGCAGCTGCATAAAAGATTGGATAAAGAAAACACATGAGTAGTTAAAAAATCAAAAACACAGGATCCTGAAAAAACATCTTGTAATCAATCACCTAAAGAGACAATAAAACATATGAAAACTGACTGTAAATACTATAACAACACCTTAATACCTTAATACCTTAATAATAATTCTTATCACAAAAATCAGACAACTCACATTTTATGATCAACCTATTAACAAGAAATGTTTAAAATAGTTTAAGACAATCCTTTTAAAGCACTCATATAACATTAGTAACAATCACTACTTATCATTACTTACAAAAACTTAACAATCACTATTTATCGTATTATCTATAAAACTTAAAAATCACTATTACTTATATTATTATCTATAAAAACCCAAAGACAGAGATTACAAACTCAATACTAAAATTCCATCAGATGACATTTTCTCAACTCTTTGTTTGCAGAGACATTTTTGGTAATTAAATCATTACTAACATTTCTATCTTTATACAGTGATTTTTATCTATATCATATTTGAAATAACATTGATTCACATAATGTTCAGCCTTTTTGGTATCTTGGAAAACACTCGGTCCTGCTGTACTTTTTCATTACGTCTCTGACTCTTGTAAGAAATTGGGAAGATGCTGTTGAAATTTTTGCTGTAGTGTTGCGATCCCGCCATCGGCGGCGCTGCTGCTCTCGGCGTTGTCGCTGCCATGGCAACCAGGACTGTGCCGCCATCTCCGCCGCCATTGCTGGGCGCTGCGGGGCGATGAGGGGCGGCGCCGCCTCGCTCCCGTCCTTGTTGTGTCACCTTGTGGATGGGAGAAGAGACACCCCCGCCACGGCCGCGCCCCGCCTGCTCCGGCTCCAGCGCGGCTGAGCCCCAGGAACGCCCCTCTCCCCCCTTGCGCTGCTGCTCGGCAGCGAGGAGCCTTCCGTCTCTCGGCTGATGTCCGCTCCGCCCCGGGCTCGCCTCCGGCTCGGTGCTGGCCGGCCCCGCTCTGTCTGGCCCCGCGCCTGCTCCGTTCTACCTGATCCCCGTTCACACAAAGTGAATTTGGGATCCCAGTCCCGTTGCCATAAAGCAATTTGGATCTCAATTTCCAGCACCTCAATGCTACTAGTGTCTATGGGAGGTACAGGCATTTCAGAAGCAGAGATGGGAATGGGAAAATTTGTGAGAACCGGAGGGTTTGGCTCACTGGAGAGAAGCGAGGGTTTACATTCCTTATTTTTCTCCAGAGCTGTCTGTATCACTTCTACCGCCCTCTTTTCTGCCTGACACATTAACAATTCGTTATCAACCACTCTCCAAAGTTTACTCATTTTCTTGCCCGGTTTATCCTCATCTAACACTAATTCCCACAACTTATCCCTATATCTTCTCCATTCTGAAAGTTTATGAACACTATGGGGGTTAACGAAAAAGCCGTAAGACTCAGCATGATGCAATAGCGAAGGGAGATCCTTATCTAAGTCAATCCCCTTAATCTGCCTTTTTCTAAGAGAAGCACTAAATAAATCATATGCTGCTTGCCTTTCCATGATTACGTCCGTACCGTTGCTGGCTCCTTCAGGCTTCGGCAGCACGTATCGGCTGAGCTCGCCGCTGCGGTCACTCAGGGCGCGGAGCAGAGCGTTTCGCCTCTTCTCTTTATTTTCGCCGTCCTTCCAGCCGCAGGACCCGCACTCCAACGCAGCACCTCTCTCGCCTTAGGCTCGGATCAGGTCCCTGCTTCTGGGCGCCAGTTGTTAGAGGGAATGCTGCGGGAGACAAGATTCATGATATCATGATCATCAAGTCTCAGTTTATTGTGACAGATTACACAGTTTATATTATGTTCGTTAATTAGCTCATACATATTGCAAAAGCCAAGCTCATGATTGGTTGCTATGTGACTTGTACTATTACTTAAAAGTATCTTTGTGATCGATACATGCCTGTCCAGCTGGCCTTGCAGTTAGAACAGCTTAGTACCCCTTTGTTCTTCTCTATCTACTTCTACATACCAAGCAGTTTCAATATCCTGCTTTCTGCACACCATCTACACTTCAGGGCCATGCGAACTTTGCAGCAGTCACGTAGCCCTCCCTATTTGGATTAATTTTACAGTACCATGTCCCTTGTCGTTCAACCATTCCTCTGTCAAGCTCTCTTCAGGGAGCAATGCAGTATTTGGGTTTTATCCAGTGATAAAATGGGGCAAGAAGCTGTAGCAACTTACCTGTTTTACAGAACACAAGTACTGATACAGCCAAGAGTACACCCACACAACAAAGGGATTTTCAGGACATTCCTTAATTTCTTAACCTGGAACAGGCAGCAAAATGCTGCCATTGGTCTGAACTGGAAGCCGTGTTCCTCTCCAGTTTCTCCTTGAGCACACTGTGTGTTATTTGCAGACTTCACTGCCCAGCCCATCAATCCTCTCTTGGCCATTTGCTAAATGGCACAACTACCAAAATACAGGTGCCAGCATAATCAGCCCAGCACTAATCCAGCACTGCTTTGATGCTGCACAGGAGCACAGAATGGCTTGGGTTGGAAGGGACATTTAAAGGCCATCTCGTCCCATGCCCTGCAGTGAGCAGGGACACCTTTAACTAGGTCAGGCTGCTCAGAGCACGAGCTCGAATGGCTGCAGGGTTGATGTCCACCTCTCTGGGCAACCTGTGCCAGGGTTTCAAAACCTACACTTTTAAAGAATGGGTTTCTTTTGTCTAGTCTGAATCAACCGTCTTTTAGATTAAAACCAATCCCCCTCGCTCTGGTCACAAAGGGCCCTACTAAAAATTCTGTCCCATCAGGTTTACCCTGAAGGTACTGAAAGGCAGCAATCAGGTCTCCCTGGAGTCTTCTCTCTTCCAGGAGGAACAGCCCTAGCTCTCCCAGCCTATCTCCAAAGCAGAAGGGCTCCAGCCCTCACAGCATTTTGTCCCTTCTCTGGACTAGACCCAACAGAACCATGTCCTTCATGTATTGGGGACCAGAGCTGGATGCAGTACTCTTGTCATAGTAGAGATGGAGACAATGCAAATCAACACATTCCATTTCCAGAAGGCTTCAAAGCCTGTTTTTATTCTAGCATGCATGCTTTTCCTACATTCTTACAAAGCGTGTAAGTTTACACTTTACTGATTGGTCACAAGGGACAAGCAAAGTACTTATTGGAATAGGCAGTTGCAGGTTTCCCTTATTCATCCTTCTTTCTTGGTTTGTATGTCAACGCCCTTGGTAGAAAATTCTTTTGGGGTAAAAATGGATCCTCTTATCAAACTTCTCTCTGGCTCAGCAAAGTTGCTGTAAATTGCGTGAATCTTTTAAATTAGAGGGTTTTGGGAAAGCTGCAAAAGGCAGGCCTCAGAGACAGCAAAACTGCTGTGGGAACTCAAAATGTCTCTCAGACATTTTTAGAGGTTCCAGGCCTTGGTCAGAAGCATTCTAGACCCTGGCAGACAGCTGAAAAACAGCTGTGATTTTGAGTTTGAGCCCTGGAATGAATTACCAACTTTGGAGGTAGAACAAGCAATCAGAAAAGGTTAGATAGTATAGTAAAAGTAGTTACAAAGTAGAGGGGAAATTTTTTTAGTATTGTACAGGGGGGTTTTAACACATGTACAGGGGGGTTTTCACTTTGTACATGGGGGTCAGAAGTTCTAAGATGGAGGAAAGTGGGCTGATCCTGTTCTTCCTCCTTCTTCTTCCTTACCTCCATGTTCTTGGTGATGTTGGCACTCACAGATTGGTTTAGAGTAGAAAAACACTTGGCAACGTAGGTAGTAGGTATTGGGGAATAATTGTAAACATGTTATACGTAATATATCTTATAAAAGATAGCAGCAACCCTGGGCGGGGGGAGAGACGAAGAAGACAGCAGATAGAGAAGATGTCAGTGTGTGTGTGTGCCTCTACCCAGGCCGCTGATCAAATAGCCGCAGTCCAAGAACATAATCTGATAGATAACTAGCAATAAACTGCCTTGAGACCGAACAGCTAAGCCTGCGGAGTTTTTCTTTGGAAGCACGGGTTGGAGGAGGAATTTCACCACCACATGAGGACCCAAAGCAAGGATGGGGTTCTCACAAACTGCAACTAAAGCTAAGCAGTAAGATTTGTCAGCAAAAAAATTATGTAAGAAGTAGAAAAGCTAGGACAAATGGAACAATGGTCTGTGTATTAACATGTGGCTAGAATAACTCCCTAAGCTACAGAAAAGTATATCTAGCAAGATATTAGGAAGTTCTAAGCTTACTAATGGAGCTCTGGACATTGGGTTTTAGGGCTTAAAATACAAGTAGGTATTGTATTGTATTGGAAAGAAGCAAAGATTTTTTTAAACAAAGGTACGTGTGCTTATAGTGGTTGGATAAATCTATTGTCAGTATGCTTTTGCTTTGTATGACTGGTCAAAATCTTTTAAAGTATGTTGTAACATTAAGTTCTTTGTCTGCTGCCGGGGATGTGAGCGGCTGGCATCTACCCATTGTCACAACCATGTAATGAGACTGATGCTAGAAAAGAAACAGCTCGAGATGTGTTCCTCAGCAGCCCTGTTCCGTTCCTGATTTGTGCATAGACCCCGGCCAGCAATATAAAACATCTTCCACAGTACTCCAGGTGGAGTCTCACCAGAGCAGAGCAGTGCAATCACCTCCTTCAACCTGCTGGGCATTTTCCTTTGGATACACATGGCTGGCCTATGTCCAGCCTCACATCTAGCAGCAGCCCCAAGTCCTTCTTGGCTGGGCTGCTCTCCATCCCTTCATGCCCCAAGCTGTGAGATCAGCTGGGCTGGGACTGTGTCACAGCCCTTGGGCAGAGCTGCTGGGCAGGATGAGCTCACTCCCAGAGAAGGCAGAACCCACTCCGCAGGCAACTCCAGCCTGGCCATGAGGTCACAGCAGGCTCTGGGGTCACAGCAGGCTGAGCTCACAGCAGGCTCTGAGGTCACAGAGGTCCCAGAGCCCCGTGGTTGCAGAGCACCACAAGGCCCCAGCAGGCAGTCCTGGAGCACAACTGCTGCGGCAGCAGCGGCGGTGGCAGCAGTGGTGCTGACATTGGGACAGAGGCCTCAGGACAGTGGTGGCAGCGAGAGCGGCGGGACTGGCACAGGGCAAGGCACCATGGCCCTTGCTCTGCGCCTCCTCCTCCTGCTCCTCCTGGCCGTGGCCCTGCCTGCCAGGGCTGCCCAGGCTGCTCCGCTGCAAGCGCGGGGCGCAGGTGAGCCGGCAGCCTGGCTGCCCTTTCCCAGGACAGCGCTCCCTGCTCCCCGGGAAGCGCTGGGGATGGTTTTCCCTGGGCTTTAGGGAGGGTTTCCTCTGATGGAGGGAGAGAGCCCCCCTGGGCCCTGGGCTGTGCCAGCCACCCCTCCAGGGATGTTGCACAGCGTCTGCAAAGAGGGTGGGCAGTGACCAGGTGCCAGCCCAGAGTTCCCAAGTCTCTTTCCAGCTTTGGCTGTGTCCATTGCCACCTGGCTCCCACAGCCTTACTGATCCCCTGTCAGTTCCCAGTTCCCTGAGGCAGAAGGGGATCCCAGCACACCATGGACATGGGGCTGATCTGTGCTCCCTTCTAGATTGGGATCATGACTTGGGTGATTTGGAAATGCTGGTAAATGACGACTTCAAGACCTTTCCAGATGCTGAAGGCAAGTTCTCAATGTACCTTTCCTGACAGAATAATCAGTGTCAATCTGGCAAGAGCTCCCTTCTGTCCTAAGTTCCTCTGAAGGTTGATGGATTCAGGAAAATTTGCCCTGCTCCTTTCTCAAGCCCTCAGTGATCCCACAGGATTGCTGTCAGTAGGAGGAAGGAGCATTTAGCTGTCCATCTTCCTCCTGTGTGCAATGCCAGAGTGTCCTTCTGTGTGCTCTGTGCAGCCCCAGAGAAGAGCAGAGAGGGAAGGGGCCGGGCCCAGGGCTGTGCCCCGGGGCTGAGCCTTGGGTGCAGCCTGAGGATCTCCTGCAGCACCACGGGAGCTGTTCTGTCCTGCCTTTCTTTGCAGAGGAACCTGTTGGTGAAGGTGGTGCAGCTTCCCAACCCATCCCCATTACTGAGCCTCTGGGAGATGGTGAGGGTAGGTCAAGGCCTTTCCCCTGCGAGAGCTGCCAGCTCAGAGCCCAAAGCTCGGCCAGGGGGGCATCGCTGCAGGTGCCAGGACAGAACCACACACGTGTGTGCCCTGGCCCTGGGCCATCCCCTCACCGCTCCTGGGGCTCAGTGCTGCCCGTGCAGATCTGCAGCGATGACAGAAGCTCCTGTGGCTGTTGAGTTACAGGTGTGGCTACAGGGAGGACTTCTCTAGCTCCTTTTATGGATACTGTCCACAACCCCAGCTCCCATCGCAGGGGTGAGTAGTGTGTCTCTGCTGACTCCACAGGCTGAGCACTGGTTTTGTGGGATCCATTGAGAAATGGAAATGTTTTGTACTAAGGTCCTCCAACAGGGAACATAAAAGCTCCAGGATACAAGAAGCACCATGAGCCATCTGAAAACATGAGGCAAATGCTGAAGGAAATGGAACAGGCAGGACAAGGTGGGTGATTTCTCTCAGGCTTCCCCTGGGACTCAGCAGCCAGGAGCGTTCCCTGCACATCTGGACAGGCTGTGCCCGACACAGCTGGAAAAGATTCATGGCAGCCTCACTGCCCCGCTGCTGCTCTCATGGCCTGCAGGGCTGTTTCCCAGCCTGGGCTGGCTGCAGCTTCTCCCCAGCCTCTGCAGGAAGGCATTTGGCACCAGCTGACAGGGAGCCCAAACTGCAGCATGGGCCTGACATGCCCTGCAATTTCCCAATCTCTGGGTTGATCAGAAAGGGCACCTGTTTGGAGAGCAGAGAGCTGTGGCCACCCAAATAATTTTTAGAGATTTCCTAATTCTTAACCATTACTTTGACATTCACTGCCTCCTGAAGATGCCACCTTCCTACTGGTGAACAGCCCCACCTGATCCAGCTGTCCCTTTTCCTTCCTCTAGAAATGGAAGGAGAGGCTGTGCTGAAGGCTGAGTTTCCCAGAGGAAGCAGTGGCTCATTGGCAGCCTCTGCTGCAGGAAGGGAGGCGCTGCCAGGCACAGTCACAGGAGGTAATTGCTGTGCCTCTGGGCCTGAGCCCTGCTGAGCCTTGAGCTGCCCTCTCTGCTACTTGGCAGAGTGGGCACAGCCCGGACAAGGCTGGCACAGCCCAGAGGAATTGTTATGCTCAGGGCACTCAGGGTACTGAGCAGTCCTGCTGGGGTCCCTCCATGGGAGACACATCCCGAAACCTGGGAGTGACTGCACGGGGTGCCCATGGTGGGGAAAGGGCAGAGGGGGAGAGGAAGGCCTGGGTATGAGCCCTCGGGCTGGAGGAGCAGTTGCAACAGAGGGAGGGAGAGAGGGAGTGCAGGAGGGAAGGAATGGTTCTGGCACTACTTGCTGCACTTATCCCCAGGACTTTGGGGATGTTTCCCTCTGTGGGAGGGAGAGGGCCCCATGGCCCTTGGGGTACTCATGCCACCCCTCCCAGGGATGTTGCACAGGGCCTGAAAAGAGAATGGAGAGTGGCCAGGAGCCAGCCCTGAGTGCCCCAGACCCCTGTGCAGCTTTGGCTGTGCCTTTTCACATCTGGATCCAATGGCCTTACCTGAACCCCTTGCAGTGCCCAGTTCCCACAGGCAGAGAGGGATCCCAGCACATCAGGAACTGGTTCTGGTCTTTGCTCCCTTCTAGATTGGTATCATAAGATGGCTTATATGGAAAATCTGGTGAATGATGGTTTGGAGAATCTAGATCGTGGTGGAGGCAAGTACTCCGTGTGTCTTTCCTAAAAGAATAATCAATGTCATTCTGACAAGAGCTCACTCATGATCCATTTACCTGAACATTATCTCAGGGCTGAAAGATTCTGGAAAACTTGCCCTGCTCCCTTCTAGAGCCCAACAGTGATTCCACAGTATCACTGTCAGTGGGAGGAAGGAGCATTTAGCTGCCCATCTTCCATCCATGTGCAATGCCAGTGAGTCCTTCTGTGTGCTCTGTGCAGCCCCAGAGAAGAGCAGAGAGGGAAGGGGCCGGGCCCAGGGCTGTGCCCCGGGGCTGAGCCTTTCACAGCTCCTTTGCTGGCCTCTGGGAGCCTGAGCTGCTCCTGCTGCTGCTGCCAAGCCCTGGCCTCGGCTGGTGCTGGGTTTAGAGCTGCTGGCAGCTCCAGGGAGTCCTTTCTCCCCTGACTGCCCCGCAAGGAGCTCCTTCCTTCCCAGTGCGGGGCCACCGCAGGCTCGTGGTCCCCCTGCCCCTGCTCCTGAGTGGAAGGCAGAGCTGAGGGAATGCCTTGGAGGGCACCAATCACCCAGGGCCACTCACTGCCACTCCAACCTGAGGGAGACGTGCCACACCTTTCTGTTAAGGTCCTGCTAGAGAGAAGAACCAAGGCAGAGGAGACAGGAAATCCCTGGAGGCTGCCAAACATCTGGACCAAATGCTGAGTGATCTGGAGAGACAGCGTGGTGGGTGCATTTCCCTCCCCCTTCCCCTGGGACTCAGCAGCCAGGGGTGTTCCCTGCACATCTGGACAGGCTGTGCCTGGCACAGTGGGAAGGGATCCATGGCAGCCTCGCTGCCCTGCTGCTGCTCTCATGGCCTGCAGGGCTGTTTCCCAGCCTGGGCTGGCTGCAGCTTCTCCCCAGCCTCTGCAGGAAGGCATTTGGCACCAGCTGACAGGGAGCCCATACTGCACCATGGCCCATGCACACCCTGACATCCCCTGCAATTTCCTGGTCTCCAGGCAGATAAGGAGGGGTGGTGTTTTGGAGAAGGGAAGGTTCATTCTAATCCCAAAAGTTCATCTGATTTCCTGATCATTCTCCATGACTTTGACCAGTACTGAGTCATGAAGATGGCACCTCCCAGTTGGGGAACAGTCCCATCTCATCCAGCTGTGCCTTTTCTTTCTCAAGCCATGAAGCAAAAGTCTGTACAGATGGTGGCTGTTCCAGAAAGAAGCAGTGGCCTAGTGCCAGCCTTTACTGCAGGAGGGCAGGCAGTTCCAGGCACTGGCACAGGAGGTAATTGCTCCAGTGTGTCCTGACAGGGCCTGACTCTGTCCCCTGGGGCTGGGGGAGCTGTCTCAGGGCAGGGAGGGCCAGGGCTGGCAGGGGCTGCTCAGAGATGGGTTTGGCCCCTGTCCCTCCAAGCAGCGACGGCCCAAGCAGCTGCGCTGGCCCCGGGCTCTCCTGCCAGCCTGCAGGGCTTTGTTGGGTGGCACAGCCTGTGCCAAGGGGCAGCAAGGTGCCTGCAGGCCCCAGCTCTGGGCAAACAGAGAACGTCCTGGCCGTATCCACCGTGCTGCCAGCTCAGCAGTGCAGCACAGCGCGGGCTCACGCTCCCCATTGCTCCCACAGAAATGCTTGGCAAGTCCAGTACAGATGCTCTGAATCCACCGAGCACGCCAAGAGTTTTCTGCCCCCCGGATGTGCGCAGGTCCTGCATGATAGGCACGGTGGTGACACTGTTCACTGTGCCACTTTCTGTGGTCCTGTGCTATGTCGGGTTCCGCTGGTGGAAGGAACAGAAACCGTAAGTTGCTGCGGATTTGTACCCTCCAGTATCTTCAAAGGCTGCTGATAGGGAAGATTCCCAGTCATGCTGCAGTGGAGTTGTGGCCAGTCCATGGCTGTGCAAAGAACTCTTCTGAGGGTTCTGCTGCTGCCCAGTGCTTCCCTTGGCCTCTTCATTGCTGGGCCTTGTCCTGGGGGGCCGCTGGGGCTGCAGCCAGTGCTGGCTCCCCCTGAGGCTGCCTGGCCAGGAGCAGCCCCAGGGGCACAGGGCAGAGGCACAGCAAGGTGGGGAGGAGAAAGAGCGGGGACGAGATGGCCCCTGAAAGGCAGAGGCGCTCTGGGGCCCGCTCCTGGCCAGGGAGCCTGCCCAGAGCCGTCCCCTGCTCGCCGGGGCCTCGAGGGGCAGCTGTCCAGCTGGGCCAAGGTGTGCCAGCCGCTCCAGCCGTGCTGGGGAGCCTTGCCAGCTCTGGGCCCTGCTGTGCAGGAGGGTCCCTGTGTGCCTCTGGCAGCTGGGGCCTCAGCCACTGCTCTCTCCACAGCAGCGCTGCCGCAGCTCCAGCATCCCGGCCGAGAAGGCGTGACTCCCCCTCGCCCCCAGGGAGCCCAGAGAGCGACGGGTCTGGCAGCTCTCAGACATCGCCTCAGCAGCAGCAGCTGCCCAAGAAAGCAGAGCCCCAGCGCTCCGTGCCTCCCCCACGGCCCCCCAGACCGGTTGTGATGCAGAAGCTTCCTGAGATCCCCCCACCTCCTCCCCTCCCGAGCCACCCGCCCTGGTCCATCTAGGACTGGATGTGGGCCAGCCACGGCAGGGCACGGGCCACCAACAGCTTGGGGCACCTGCTCTCCTTTACAAATAACACACCTTACCCATGGACAACAGCCAGAGTCACTTTTCATATTGTTCTACCTTCAACAGGAAGGGCTGACGATTCTTCCCTGTTCTGTTTAATCCTTTACCTCTTAGATTTCATACAGTTGGCTGCTGGCTGTATCTCTTAAAGACTTTATTAGCACTGCATGTACCCCACCTATCAGGGGAAAAAAAATAAAAAAATTTATTCAGTTTAGACTTCGTTTTTAGTGTGGTTGGGCCACTCACATTTTGAGCAATTAATTTTCCATAGTACTTCTTCCCTTTTCCTTACTATTCATAAAAAGTTCATCTGGACTTAAAAGGCACCAGAATTACTGAGATTTCCCTCAATGCCCAGAGGGGAATCTAGCATAAAATATTCTCCCTGTGTACTGCACAACAAGAAATATTCAGAGGAAAATACAGTGGCAGTTGAGGCTTGTGGAACTCCCAGAATACTGAGCCTGCAGAGGAGGCAAACAGCCCTGGCCTTGGTTGAGGGGACTTCTCCTCACAGATTCCTCTGAGAATGTGGCACTCCAGGAGGGGAAAGCTTTTAAACCTTTGCCTTACCTTCCTCCTGTGCTAAAATGTAAGGCTCTTCCTGAGAAAAAACTGAGCTACAAACAATTCTTCATTCCTCAACAAAGCTACTCAGGTTCTGGATTTATCTTAAAAGAGCAAAACCAAATGGGGTCAGAAATTTCTCATCAAAGCCTGTTTGCAGAGAAACCCCACCATATGAAACAAAATATTTATTAGCATCAGTTCACTCAAAAGAAACCCAGCCCTGGATTGAGCAGCACTTTAAATGAACTTGAATTCACTTTCCTCACATATCAGCAGGTTTGGTTTGCTTTTTTTTGTCCTAGAGAGAATATTCAAACAGGACTCCTTGGATGGTCCCCAAACCTGGCTCCTCATGATGCCTTGCCTGCCTGTTAGCAGTACCTGGCTTTGCCACCCTGGTCATGGTAGCGGGGCATGGCTGCTGCCACGGTCCCCTCTGGTGCCACAGTCCCCTCTGGTGCCCGTGAAATAAGAGATTTTCCAGAGATCACTTGAGCTAACAAAATGAATGTATCAAAAATGAATGTATCATATTTGTAGAATCATTTGTTGAATTTTAAGAAACCTCTGCCATGGCACAAAAGGCATAGGAAAGAGAGAAAAAAAAAAAACAAAACCAAAAACTTTATGCTTCTTGCAAAAAGACAAATACCAGAGAAGACCAGGAATGCAAAGAACTCAGATAAGGAGGCCCCTCTGTCAAGGATGATGGACTTATCCAGATAACAGAGCAGAAGGCCAAAAGCGCATGCACAGAGGAGAAGAGTTCAAAATTTCAATGCAGAGGAAGGCTATGGTTTCAGCCTCAAAAGACCACCAGAGACCTCCGTAAAGACCACCACAAACAACCATGCATGCCCAGAAGGGTGTGGACCTATTTAGCATGAGAGGCAAAGACAGGCGGGGCCACGGGTTGAATATGCATAGAAAAGTTGTGTAATGTATTGCATATGGAACACCTTTGTGAATAAAATTGTGGGACAAACTCCAGCTCGGGGCAAAAGGTTTTGGAGAGCTATCTCACTTGTGCCGAGCGCTGTCATACATACCCACTTCATAACTACATCGAGTTGTGGAGTCTATTTATTTATTCTGTGTATTGCTTCACCTGTCCTGGCTTGTGGCATGTCTTTGCTGGTGGAGGATCCCTGCTTGTGCTGCTGCCTGTGTTCAACAAGGCCGGTCCTACTCGCCAGCCAAAGAGAGACTAAAGTCACTGCTTTGGGCAGCTCCTTTGAGCGAGTTTAACGCTTACTCATCTCTATGCCAGACCCCTGAAAAGCCACACAGCAACACATAAAGTCAGCTTATCGACAGAGATGAGCAGGTCTGAGCGAACAGAAGGTCGGCTTTCAAGCACATTGGGCTTTTAATTTAGCAGAAGCATTCACTCGTTCACGAGCCTTACTTGCCCAAGTGGATTGTGCGATGCTGCTGTCTTGCTCGCATTCAAGAGGAAACAGAGGGGAGAAAGGAGTTAAGAAATGAGAGACGCACCTGGGGCGCAGGCTCGGCAGCCAGACGGAGCAGGGCGGCACCGGGCCGCTTTGCCGGAATCCCTTTTGGTGCCGGACAAAGGCGGACGCTGCTCGGCGAGCGGCGCTGGAGTGGCAGCGGCCCCGCCCCGCCCGTCCCGCCCCGCCGCGGGCCGGGGCCGAGCGCTCGGCCGGGCGGGCGCTCGGGATGCTCGGGCAGCGCCGCGGGCCGGGCGGGCGCGATGGAGCCGCCGGAGGGCTGGGACCCCTACGGGCGGCCGGCCCGGCGCACGCAGTGGCTGGTCAGCGCCCTCGCCTCCCACTACGGGCTGGAGCGCGGCGTGGAGAACGAGATCGCCGTGCTGGCCACCGGCCTGGACCGCTACCTGCAGGAGATCTTGCAGCGCCTGGGCTGCGCCGGGGCGGGCCGCATCCCCGGCGAGGACTGCCGCACGCTGTGCCGGGTGCTGGGGCTGGAGGAGGCGGCGGAGCCCGAGGAGTGCGCAGGGCTGTGGGACGGGCTCTCGGCCGAGCTCACCTTCTGCCAGTTCCACGCGCGGCTCTGCGGCCACTTCAGCACCTGCGCGGGGCCGCGGCTGCTGCCGGGCCGGGAGAGTGAGCACATCGAGACCCAGATCCGCCTGCGCAGCCCCCGCCGCCGCCGCCGCTGCCGCGCCGACCCCGCCGGCCGCGGAGCCGCGGGCAGCGCCGAGCGGCGGCCGCCGGGGCCCCGCTGCCGAGAGCGCTGCGAGGAGATGGTGGCGCTGGAACGGCCGAGGAGCGCATGGCCAGGCTGCGGGAGGAGAACGGCACCTGCGGGAGCTGCTGGAGCACATGCGCGCCGCCCTGCAGAGCAGCGGGGCGCGGTGCATGGCGCTGCAGGTGAGTCCGGGCCGGCTTCTGCACCGGCCTCCCGGGGGCGGCTCGGCCGGGCCCGAATGCTGCAGGAGAGATGCTGCTCTCGGAAAGTCAGTGTTTGTCAGCCCTCCACTGCCGGACCGAGACCGCAGTTGCTCGTTCAGCCTCGGCATTAACTTGTTTTTGCAAAGTTGAGTTACAGGGAGGCTTTAAGGAGCAAGGTATGGCACCGGTGTGCCATTAACTATAGTTGTGGTTAGCACTCTGTTTAAAGTGTAGGGGAGCTCAGCTAAACAAACCCACCTGTACAATGCTGCTGCTTCTTCTACTGCACGTGCAGTCAGGATGTGCTGATAGCATATGCTGGATGTGCACCACCACAGGGTTTTTCCTGAAGTAAGAACTTTTGGATTCTTACCTGCACAAGCAGATGCAGTTTCTCAGTCAGAAGTGCCTATAAGAAATATTAGAAGGATGTTTTCTTCAGAGTGTGTGTTACAAGAGTTCAGAGTTGGAGCCAGTTCTGCAGGCAGACTGATGAACAGTCTGGGGCTCCTCTGCAGAGTCCTATTAATTCCGGGGCTGGCTTCTGCTGGTTCTGCTGTCCTGGCTCGAGTGACACACTTAACAGCAGTTCCATTACTCTGGCATGAAATAGTGTGGAACAGGCAGAGCAGGGAAGGGCAGCGTGGACCAATTGTTCTGGCAGCTCTGACCAGGTGTGACCAGGTCTGATTTGATACTCACACAGCACTCACAGAACCCTGCTCCACCTGTGACACTTCCACTTGCAGTAGATGACTGTTCTCTTCACAATGTCCAGTAAGGCAGGTCAAAGATACTTTCACCATTTGCATCTAAAAAAGGGAAAGGAAATCAGCAGCAGCCATGAAGTCACCAGTCTGAGGTCCCAGGAAGAATGAAAACTACAAAGAGGAGAGCCCCAGAACACCCCCCGCTGCTCCATGCTCTCTTCTGAACACAATTTCATTGGAAATCTTGTGGAGTTGCGGTTTTATATGTTTTATTACATCTTTATTCTGTCATGGTTTGTTCCAGTATACCCCCATACTGTATTGGTTTCTCCCTGAGTTTTCCCGCCTTTCCCCAAGTGTCGGTTTCCCTGGAAGGTGCCGAGTCAGTCCCCTGCCCTTTCCCAAGTGCCTTGCCTGTCACTCGGTGCCCCTTCCCCTACCTCTGGAAACTTCCATCCAGGGCACCGAGTGATTGGATGAGGTCCTGGGACTCCTCCCCTCTCTTTCCCTCACTGGATCCCCCAGATGTCAATCCCCACAGAGTCACTCCTGTCTGTTCCCCACTGGCTGATCGGCCCCCCTCCCTCTCCCTATGGAACATGTTGCCAGCA
Source organism: Lonchura striata (assembly GCF_050655825.1). Taxonomy (NCBI): domain Eukaryota; kingdom Metazoa; phylum Chordata; class Aves; order Passeriformes; family Estrildidae; genus Lonchura; species Lonchura striata. The sequence continues at coordinate 3,314,479 of NC_140734.1, read as the reverse complement.
CCCCCGAGTTGCACTTGTTGGCTGGCCCCCTCCGGTGCTGTTGGATCCACAGGACCTCCATAAACATGCCCCCAACAAGTGCCTCTCCTCATTTCCTCGCCGTTGGAATCAGCAGCGACCTCAGGACCCACCAAGCACTCTCCAAAGCCCCGCCGGGTACAGTGGAGGGTGCTTCCACTCGCCCTACTCGCCCCGCAGGAGAGCTAGCCGGGACTGAGGACAGTGCTCTGGGGCGGGGCTGTGGCAATTTGGCGCCTGCCGGGGGGCCAGAAGACAGCCTGACCCCACGGCAGAGGACCCTCGGAGTCCAGGAGACCCGTGGATTTATCCTTTCGGCCGTCAAATTACCCCGGTGGGAGCAGACCCACGTTTTAGTGGGCGGCACTCCCGGAGAAGGCACCGGCAGCTCCAGTCGGCACTGTAAGAGAAGGGTGACCTTTTTGTTCGATGCAGCTGCAGATAGTAATTTGTTTCAAAGAAGTTTGTTTTTACAGCGGTAATAGGCAACAGGCTGTGAATTGCTGATAATACGGATTCCTAACCTTTTACAGCGGTAGTAGGCAATAGGCTTTGCAGTGCTTAACTGATAACATGCATTTCTAAGATAACACGTATACTTGAGACTGTGAGAATCCCCAGATCAAAGGACACCTGTGAGGAAGACAACCAGCCTTCATCCCACGACCACCAGGAGGCAGAAAATGACCACCTAGCAACAGAATGCGACTGCGCAGAAGAAACGAGTGAACTAAGGAAGGAGATAAGAAGAGCGAGCTAGGGGATCACAGGGCGGCAGTTTGGCGGAGCGGTTGCTCCCCTCTGTCGCCACAGCGCTGCTTTTTGCTTTGCTCTCATATACTCTCTTAAATGAATTAAATAAATTCTGTTAATCGGATCAGATGGCCTCTTGTGCTCACTCATAACAATTTGGTGCCGTGACTCGGATCGTGGATTTGGAGGACCCCTCTCTGGGAGAGGCGCCACAACTCCGCTCTTTTGAGCGGACTCAGACTGGGGGTCTTGTCCTCATCCCGACCGACGAACCCAAAAGCCTTGAGAGGAAATCAAAGAAAGGGAAGCGGGCCCAAGATACCCCTTAAATTTTGTGCACAAAGTCCCGACGAAGGCGCAGGACGCGTAAGTATAAGGGTTCCGTTCGGGCGGGGTCGGGATCCCGGAGTGTGGTGAGTGTGTAAGTTGCATGAGAGGGGAGCCGGCAGCCGGACGCCCCAAGTGAACGCGGAACCCTCAGTAGTGCGGTTCCCAAAGCCCGCGAGGGCCTGGGCCACGAACCAGGGGAAGTGATTGTGATTCTTTGATTATTTGTGTGTGTTAGAAGGCACTCCGGAGGAATGGGGCAGGGGAAGAGTAAATCCCCCTCCCCAGTGGGGGTAAAACTCCCTTCGGTTCCTAAGGACAGTCCCCTGGGATTCATGTTGACCAATTGGGAACAGTTCCCAGGAACGAGGGGAAAGGATAAAGCAAAAATGATACATTACTGTATAGAAGTGTGGGGAGGGAGGGAAGTTTCCAAAAATGCATTCTGGCCCATATTCGGGTCCTCAGAGGAATGGGTTAGACAAGCTCTAAACATCTGGGTGAGCACTAAACAACCCCCTAGCCCAGAGGAGAGTGACTATGCTAAGATCTGGGTGAGTCGACCAGAGGTGCTTGTATTCAAACTTTCCGAAAAACCTAAGGGTAAAAGAAAGGGACGACCAGAGGAACTGATAGTAGCCCCACCTCCTTATGTTCCTCCTGTACCACGAGCACCCCCTCTCCCCTCATCGGATGATGAGTCTGACTCAGATTCTGAATAGACTGGCCCAGTCACCCGGAGCAGGGCAAAAGGCAAACTGTTTCCCCTGAGGGAAATGCCCATGGGGGGGCCACAACCAGGAATAGGATTCATTTCTGTTCCCTTGAGTTCGGGAGATGTGAGAGATTTCAAGAAGGAGATGGGAAGCCTATTAGAGGATCCTTTAGGTGTGGCAGAAAGAGTGGATCAATTTTTGGGCCCCAATATATACACTTGGGAAGAACTGCAGTCCATACTGAATATCCTATTTAGGGTTGAAGAAAAGAACATGATTAGGACAGCTGGGATGCGGGTCTGGGATGCCCAGCCGGCACATGCTCAACACCCAGCTGACACTAAGTGGCCTCTTCAAAATCCTAATTGGAATAACCAAGACCAGGATCATAGGGCCAATATGCGGGACTTCCGAACCATATTAATTGATGGTATTCGGGAATCGGTCCCCAGGGGTCAAAATATCAATAAGGCATTCAATGACAGACAGAGGAAAGATGAAACACCCACTGAGTGGCTGGAGAGGCTGCGAAAGAACTTCCAATTATATTCAGGATTAAGACCGAATGATCCAATGGGGCAGGCAATATTAAAAGTGCATTTTGTATCCAAGTCTTGGGACGATATTAGAAAGAAGATACAAAAGATGGAGGATTGGCAGGATAGGGATTTGGCAGAGCTGCTGCGGGAGGCGCAGAAAGTGTACGTCCGGAGAGAGGAAGAGAGTCAGAAGAGGCAAGTTAAAATTATGGTTGCTGCGGTACGGGAAAGTAGGAGCATAGAGACAGGACAGAAGAAGTTTACTCGAGACAAAGCGGGTAACAAAGAAAAGGGGGGGGGAACGGAAGAAAAGACTTGTTATTATTGTGGCAAAAAGGGACATTTCAAGAGAGAGTGCAGAGTGCGGCTTAGTGTTGCCTTCAGGGGAAGGCAAGGCGACCTGGTTTCAAGGAACAGCACGGCAGCCCAGTCTCCCCTGGGCCACTCGGGCCAACGACACACGCAGGCACCAGTGTGGTGGACGGTCGAAAGCCTTTATTATCTTATCTCATGGGTTTAAATAGTCTTGGGGGACTCTGCTACGTCAGGGGGGGTTGGTAGGGTCTCTAGGGTTAGTCAGGAGTGGAAAACTACTGGGTTAGGTGTGGTTACATTCTTTGGGGTAAATGGATAACATGTTGCAGGGTGAGAGGGGGAAGGGGTCTTTCTTTCCGTCACATCCCGAAATCTTCCGTTCGCCTGTCCCTATCTACTACATCTCCCCCCTCCTTTTCATAAGTAACATGAGGTAGTCGTAGATATAGGCACTGGAGTGAGGTACAAACTTGTAACTTGGTAAGGAAAAAAGGGTTTTTGGTAAACCTGAGTAAATCTCGCAAGGTGAGTTTCGAAGGCTTTTGCAGCTGACTGTGTTCGCAGTTTTTGGTTTACAGCATTTGTTGCTGGCCTACAAACAGAATGTTTGCCCGTTCTAGACGGGCCTGAACAAACGAGACTAGCTTGTTCAGCAGGCATGGTCCTATGGTAACAGCTAAAAGCAGTATTGCCAGTGGACCTACTAGGGCAGAAATTAAAGTGGTGAGCCAAGGTGATTGATTGAACCAGGATTCGAACCAGCTCTGCTGGGTTTCCTTGTCTCTCTTTCTTTGAGCCAGTCTATCTCGGAGTTCTGCCATGGAGTCTTTAACGACTCCTGTATGATCTGCATAAAAGCAGCATTCCTCTTTCAAAGCTGCACACAGTCCTCCTTGTTGCATGAACAAGAGGTTCAGTCCTCGCCTATTCTGTAAAACTACTTCTGAAAGCGAAGAGACTGATTTCTCTAGATAGGAGATGGATTTCTCGATCCTCTGCAGGTCTTCATCGATGGTCATTTGCAGCTGAGAGAGTCCGTGCTGTTGGGTTGTGATGGCTGAGACACCTGTGGCTGTACCAGCTGCTCCCAGGCCGAGCAGCATTGCGATAGTTATACCTGTGATTATTTTTCTTTTGTGGAGTCTGTCAGGTTCTTCGAAAAGGTGGTACACTTCTTCATCTGAGTGGTACAGGACCCTAGGAATAATCAGAACTTGGACACAGAAGTCAATAGAGTCATTAAATTTGGCAAGGAACACACAAGGACTCACTCCGGATCGCTGGCAAACCCACATCCCAGATGCGGATGGGATTACCCACTTACTGGTTTTTCTGTTGGGCTTGACAACTTTAGTGCAGAAGTTGCCTTTCTGCTTTGCTAAAGTTGCATTGCTAAAACATTTGCCTTGTCCTGTGATTTGACTCAGGGTGATTCTTCTGCGGGGAGTGTCCCATCTGCACTGGTGGGGGGCACTGGCTGTGGAGTAACTGAAGGGGGTGTTTAAAGCAATGCCTTCGTAGAAAGGGGGTTTAACATCATAACAAAGCCAACAGGAGTTAGTCAGGTTTGGTTTGGTTTCGTTTAGGGTTAGAAAGGTAGCTTCTAGTATATAAACACAGGGGTGTTCCACGGGCTGGTGGAGGGTTCTATGTGACCCTTTTGCAGCTCGAGGTCGACCAGTTTTAGCAAGGCTGCCATTCGAGGCTTTGACAGGGGCCACTGCTCGACCCATACGGGGTCTGGTGATTTCCAAGTCAGTTTGATTGGCAGCAGTGGGTGTACGGCAGTGGCCCTTATTATAAATTTGTAATCCTGACTCCTAACATAGCAAGGATGTCCCTTCCTATCAGGGGTGGAGAGTTTTGCAAAATGTAGGGGTGGATTGCTACTGTTTGTTCTGGTCCCTTTTTTGTATGAAGCGTTATGGCTACTAATTGGGTGCTTTTCCAAGCTCGGGACGGCCCTCCCACTCCGTTCACTGGGGGGACTTCTTTGCATTGCCAGTGTCGGGGCCACAGTGCTTGGGGAAAAATCGAGCAGTCTGCTCCTGTGTCTGCCCAAAACTGAAGCTCTATGACATGGGGGTCCTGACTGCCATAAAGGCGGCACGTCTCCCACACCTTCAGTGGCTCCTTCCCTATTTTCATGGCCAGGGCCACCCAGGGGTCCCGTTCTGGGGCGTCCCCTGCTGACCCTGCGGCACAGGCGCTGCTTGCGGCAGTAGTGGGTACGAAGGTACCGCAGGCTGTGTCGCGAAATTCGCTGGTGAGGGTACGAAGCTGGCTGCTTCCCGTGGGGGTATGGGGTATAAGGGCGCCCCGTCCCACTGGGGGTTGGCATAGATGGGCTGCCTTGCATTTGCAGCGGGAGGAGGCTGGGTGCAGCCCGCACGCCCCCTCCCTCTTCCGTTTCCCTGGGTCCGGTACCTGCATTCCTTGGCCAGATGCCCCTTCCTCCCGCAGCCCCAAACAGGCTCCTCTCGGGCGTGCTTGGGGTGGAGGCGCCGCGGCGGGCTGCCGTGCCGGCTGGGGACAGCTCAGCGCAGGCTATTTTTATTTCTCGCCAGTCGGTAAACTGGGCTGGTTTGTATTGTGGCTGCTTTTCGGTGCGGCTTAAAGCTTTACTTGGTTTTGTTTTAAATTGCATTGGCTCTATTCTCTTTGTCTCAGAGTCCCAGCCGGCTCCCGTCAGCTCTTCTGAGCTGCCGGAGCTGCTGCCGGACTCCGAGTCGGAAGTCGAATACCAGCGCACTTCCGGGGCTCGGTGCCGTTTTGTGCGGCTCCGACCCCGCTCCTCCCCCCGGGGGTGGCGCCGCTGCCGCCCCCCGGGCTCGCCCTGCCTCCTGCAGGGGTGGGTTTCTCCCTTATATGGTGGCAGCGTCAGGCGCGGCTGCCGATCGGCTCCGAGCCCTCTGCCGCTCTCCTCCTCTTTCTCCCGCACACGCGCATTAGCAAAACTCCGCACCTCTGGGCTCTTCGCGCCGAGACTGCCCGCGCCCCGCCCCTCCCCTTGGCTGCCGGCGCCATTTTCAAAGGCGTATGGAGGCGGCGTGGGCAGGATCTCCCCCCGAGCCGCGGCTCCTGCGGCTCTGGCTTCCCCCGCCAGTCCCTGCCAAAAGAACTCTGCGCGCTGCTGCACCTCCGGTACCGGGTCACTGACCGGCGGTGGCGGGGCGGATGGGGAAGCTGCGGATTTTTGGGAGGTTTCCGCGGGGGGCCCCGGGCCCCGTCCCGGGGAGGGGGGTGACGCGCCGGGCCCCCCCGGATCCCCGCTCCCGGGCGGGTCACCCTCAGGGGTAGTTTGCGTTGCCGCTCCTACCCCTAGCTTGGGTGTAACCAATAAACACGTACGCGCTGCGCTCCATGTCTCTTGCTCTTCTATTGCTCTGCGCAGGGCTTTCTCTACTTTTCCCCACGCCTTAAGGCATTTGCCGCTGCCTGAGGATTTCGTGTCCTCGGCCAGCGCGGCTGTGCATTTTTCCCATATCTCCGGATGCAAAACATCCACAGGGCGTTCAATTGCCCCAAGCTCAAGCAGCCTTGCTATAGCAAGATAAAAGTCTTTGAGCTTACACTCAATTCCCCATTGCTTATGAACCTCACTTACGACCCTGGCAATGGCATCCATGATGATCGCGGGTCCTGGGACGTCTCCCTTGCCGAGAACACGGTTTCACCGGTCTGGCCGCTGCTCTTGTCCAGGCGACACCCGCTGCCCGAGCGAATTATTCCCGGGCTTCGGCACCAGTTATGTTGCCTTCAGGGGAAGGCAAGGCGACCTGGTTTCAAGGAACAGCACGGCAGCCCAGTCTCCCCTGGGCCACTCGGGCCAACGACACACGCAGGCACCAGTGTGGTGGACGGTCGAAAGCCTTTATTATCTTATCTCATGGGTTTAAATAGTCTTGGGGGACTCTGCTACGTCAGGGGGGGTTGGTAGGGTCTCTAGGGTTAGTCAGGAGTGGAAAACTACTGGGTTAGGTGTGGTTACATTCTTTGGGGTAAATGGATAACATGTTGCAGGGTGAGAGGGGGAAGGGGTCTTTCTTTCCGTCACATCCCGAAATCTTCCGTTCGCCTGTCCCTATCTACTACACTTAGAGATGAGAAAGAATTCAAGGCCGACTAGGGGGGTCAGGGGCTCTACTTTATGGGGACCCGGAGACATCAAGAAGAGCCCTTGATAAAATTAAAGGTGGGTCCCCAAAGCCAGGAAATAGAATTCTTGGTCGATACAGGGGCGGAAAGATCTACCATTCAATTCCTGCCCCAAGGCTGTACCCTGTCAAAACAGACAGCTATGGTAGTAGGGGCAAAATGGGAACCATTTGAAGTACAAATTATTAAAGAGGTAATGGTAGAATCAGAAACTAAAATGGGGGTGGGTGACTTCTTATTAGTCCCTGAAACAGATTACAACCTATTGGGGAGAGATTTAATTGTTGAACTGGGAATTCAAATCGAAGTGGTAGAAAAGGAATTGAAAATCAGGCTTTGCCCTCTTCAATTGGAAGATGAAGAGAAAATAAATCCTGAAGTATGGTACAATCTGGGAACCGTGGGCAAATTGAATATGACTCCATTCACGGTAAAGATCAGAAACCCTGAGGTCCCGGTGAGAATAAAACAGTACCCTATTTCACTAGAGGGAAGGAAAGGATTGAAACCCGAAATTGAAAGATTACTAAATAAAGGATTATTGGAACCATGTATGTCGCCTTTTAACACCCCCATACTCCCAGTTAAAAAGGCAGACGGATCCTATCGGCTGGTGCATGACCTTAGGGAAATTAATAAGCGAACCGTGGCTCGGTTCCCAGTAGTGGCAAACCCCCATACCCTTTTGAGTAAATTAGGACCTGAAAACGAGTGGTATAGTGTCATAGACCTGAAAGATGCCTTTTGGGCCTGCCCTCTGGACGAATCCAGTCGAGATTATTTTGCCTTTGAATGGGAAGACCCTGACACGGGGAGGCGACAGCAACTCAGGTGGGCGGTATTACCTCAAGGATTTACGGAATCTCCCAATTTATTCGGGCAAGCCCTAGAACAAATTTTGCAAGATTATAAAACAGACCCAGAGGTAAAGCTAGTTCAGTATGTGGATGATTTGTTAATAGCAGGTAAAGAAGAAGACAAAGTCCGGAAAGAAAGTATCAAACTATTAAATTTCCTGGGACTGAAATGATTAAAAGTTTCTAAAGCAAAACTACAATTTGTAGAAGAGGAAGTTAGATACCTGGGACATTATTTGAAAAAGGGAGAAAAGAAAATTGATCCAGATAGAGTAGAAGCAATCCTACCCCTGCCTTTACCGCAAAATAAACGACAAATTCGTCAGATATTAGGACTTACAGGGTATTGTAGGCAGTGGATCAAAAACTATAGCGGGAAGGCAAGATTTCTGTATCAAAAAATTACCCAAGATGGGCACCTTAAGTGGACAGAAGAGGAAAAATCTAAATTCCAAGAATTAAAAGAAACTCTGGTCCATGCTCCAGTCCTAAGCCTCCCAGATTTAAAGAGGCCCTTCTTTTTATTTGTCAATATTACAGATGGGGTAACTTATGGAGTACTTACCCAGGACTGGGCGGGGAAAAAGAAACCTATTGCATATCTATCTAAAATTCTAGACCCTGTAAGTAGGGCATGGCCGGGCTGTTTACAAATAATTGCAGGCTGTGCAGAGTTAGTAGAAGAAACAAGGAAAATCACCTTTAATGCCACTCTGAAGGTGTTAACTCCACATAACATACGGAGTGTGATGCAGCAAAAAGCAGACAAATGGATATCTGATGCCAGGCTCCTAAAGTCTGAGGGGATTCTATTAGAAACCCCTAATTTCACTTTAGAAACCACCTCATTACAAAATCCAGCCTCCTTCCTCTTCGGAGAGCCAGAGACTGACCCACTGACTCACGACTGTGTGATCACTATAGAGGAGCAAACTAAAATTAGATCTGACTTGGAAGAAGAGGAGTTAGAGACTGGAGAAAAGCTGTTTGTAGATGGATCATCCAGAATAGTAGAGGGCCAAAGAAAATCAGGGTATGCCATAGTAGGGGGACCTGACCTGGAAGTAATTGAGTCCGGAGCCCTAGACAAAACATGGTCAGCCCAAGCCTGTGAAATATACGCCATCCTAAGAGCCTTGGAATTATTAAAGGGAAAAGAGGGAACCATTTATACAGACTCTAAATATGGGTATGGGGTAGTACATACATTTGGAAAATTATGGGAGGAAAGGGGCCTTGTGAATTCACAAGGAAAGAACCTGGTGCATCAGAGATTAATAGTAGCCCTCCTGAAGGCCTTGAGAGGCCCTGCAAAGATAGCTGTAGTTCATTTAAAAGGGCATCAGCGGGGAATGGATTACCGGAGTAGGGGTAACAACGCGGCAGACCATGAAGCGAAGAAGACTGCAATTATCGAGGCACTGACCTTGAGCGAGAGAGCCAGGAGGGATCCTACAGATACCCCAGAGAATCCTGGGTTAACCACCCAGGAGAAATTTGTATTTACTGTAGAAGAGCGGGAGAAACTTGCAAAATTGGGGATAAAAGAAGAATCGGGGAAGTGGCTGTTAACAGATGGGAGGGAGGTTCTGCCTAGGGCCATAGCCCAGCAAATGCTTAATAAATTACACCAGAAAACACACTGGGGCGCTCAAGGGCTGGTAGACCACTTTGCCACCCATTATATGACTGTGGGTCTCCATGATCTAACAAAAAGTATTACTAAGGGTTGCCCAACCTGTTTACGTGTAAATAAGGAAGAATTTAAGGAAGCCACCCTTGGGAGGGAGACCCGTGGCAAAGAGGCCTTTTACAAATTTACAGGTAGACTTTACAGAGCTTCCCAAAGTGGGGAGGATAAAATATCTTTTAGTTATAATAGATCATCTAACACATTATGTGGAAGCAATCCCCACCGCTAGGGAGACAGCCCGAACGGTGACAAAGGCCCTGCTAGAAGAAATAATACCCAGGTATGGGGTCCCAGAAACAATAGACTCCGATAAAGGCCCCCACTTCACTTCAAAAATAACACAGCTGCTGGCAGAAGCCCTGGGCATAAAATGGGAACAACATACTCCCTGGCACCCCCAGAGTTCCGGGAGGGTGGAAAGAATGAATGGAGAAATTAAGAAACAACTCACTAAATTGGTACTAGAAACTAAGTTATCTTGGATAAAATGTCTGCCACTAGCATTATTAAATATTCGGACTCAACCATGATCAGACATAGGGCTTTCCCCATTTGAAATGTTATATGGGATGCCCTACTCCCTAGAAAAAGTTCAATCTAATCCTAATATCACTGACCAAAGTATTAGCAAATATTTAACTGTTTTAATGAAATACAAGAAACAGTTATGGGAAAAGGGGATGTGGGCCCAAAGACCACCACTAGATCTTGTATTACACCAGGTACAACCCGGCGACTGGGTTCTCATCTGAAGCTGGAAGGAAGATTCAATCAGGTGGGACGGACCATATCTGGTTTTAATCACCACTGATTCCGCAGTTCGTACGGCAGAAAAGGGATGGACCCATGCTAGCAGAATAAAGGGGCCAGTGGACCCGACTCGATTTCATGCAACTTCCAGAGAGACGAGCTGGAAGACTGATGGGAAGCCGGGAGATTTGAAGCTAACAGTAAAGAGAACCCTCAAGTAATCTTAATGGACACTGCCAGTTCCGGGGACATTTGGGTCGGGAATGACTGGGGATTGCAAACACAACTGATAGGAGAAACAAAGCCCCCAGGATACTGTAAGCATTTAGAAGACTTAGCTCAGCAGCCCTATTATCGGCCCATCCGACTCGAAAGGGAGCAGAGACCTTGGGAAGGGGAGGGTCATGCCGAGCATGAAGATATTAGAATAAAATGTAGCTGGTTAGATTGTAATTGTTTCCCTTTTGCTTGCTTTTCTTGTAAAATTTGTAAAGGGCTGTGGTGGGCTCACTGTAGAAAGGGGAGGGCTCCAAAAAGTGTGTGTCAGCGCTGCTGGCTAGAACAACGCAAGTTGACCTCTGAAATATTGAATTATAAGGTCGCCACTCGGGAATTGACTAAAGAATCTCTCGAGTGGTGGGAAATTTTTGTGAAGGGAATAAATCCTGAATTCCATTGCTACCACTCCAACGAGCTTTCAAGTCCATTTCTTACGGACATAGTCCAGGTCAAGTGTCGCAGGCTGGTCAAGGGACTGAGGTGCGACACCCCACAATTAAATGAGAAAAAGTGGAACTCCCGGAGGTCAAAGTAGGAGAGAGGAAATAATCCCGCCCCTGAAGAATATCTCTGCTGTCAAGAAGATGGCCTACCCTGTAGCTTGTAGCAACCAAGTTGACAGGAGAGACAGAGAGATATCTAGTGGGGATGAGGGACCCTCCCAAATCGTAAGAAAAAACACTGACCACCATAGGCACGGGAATGGTGACAATGGAATGAGAAAAAGTAGGAATGTGAAATTGGGCATGATAAGCAGCATCCCCTGCAGTGCGTACTACTCAGCCCTAAAGATTCTTACATTTGTGATGATATGCTTTCCTCTCCAAAGTGTTGCTACTGAAACCCATGAACCCTTTAAATGGACATTAAGTAGGTGGGAAAATCATGATACTCATTATAACCTGCAGACTGTGATAACCCCCGGGGCACCAAGCTTTAAAGCTGGAGTATGTAACATGACCAAAAATCCAAGCTGTGGGCGGCTGTTAAATTTGACAAGTTTCTATATGTGCCCTGCTTCAAATTTAGGGAGGTCATATTGTAACCTCCCCAGGCATTACTACTGTGGTTATTGGGGTTGTGAGACAATAGCATCAGCATGGGCCCCGGGAGGAGGGTCGGATAAATACCTAAGGGTGGGATATGGACCAGCTGGATGTGTAAAGCCACAAGAATGGCCATGGACAGGGAAAGATTTACTGGGGAACTGTACTTTCATATACCTCAATGTTACTCATCCAAATGACCCGGGGTGGCTGTTGGGAAAGACATGGGGAATTAGGCATTGGATAGAGGGACACGATTTGGGAAACCTAATAATTATTAAGAAAGAACCTATTCCCTATGACCCTGCACCAATTGGACCCAACAAAGTAATAAGTGACATTAAAACTAAGACAATTAACTACACAGAGACAGAGGTTATTACCAGCCATATTAACATAGATGAGCCAGGTGTTCCTAAACCCGAGCATGCCACCTTGTGGAAAATAATGCAAGCCACATTTGGCATTTTAAACTATACATACCCAAACCTGACAGAGGGTTGCTGTCTCTGTTACATGATGAATCCACCCTTTTATGAGGCGATAGGATCCTCTGCCAAAACCAGAAGAATTAATAGGACAAACCCAAGAGAATGTCTGTGGAAACAGGGAAAAGATAGCACCCCAGGAATAACCCTAGCACAAGTAAGAGGGAAAGGGAAATGTGTGGGAAAGGTACCTGTTGCAGTCATGCTGGCATGGTAGCGTAGAGGAAGGTTTTAGAAAGGCCTTGGGAATGGTAAACTGAGGAAAAGGATACATTCATGTATGCCCCATTGTTTTAGAAAGGCTTTGGGAATGAGAAACTGAGGGAAAAGATACATTTATGTATGCTCCACTGTTTCGGGAAAGTCCCGCTTCAGCATTCCTCTGTAGACCCCCTTCTCCCCACCCCTGAGCAGTTCCCATTGGACCTGGCCCCTGGGGTGGTTCTGATGTGCCTTAGTTGAACACTGTCTCTATTGTTTAAGACCTTATCTCTTAATTTTGCTGTATAAAACTGTATCTGGGCAATAGCCCAGGGCCTTTGGTCACTGCAATGCTTCAGGCAATACAATCTCTCTGGACAAGCATACCATTGGTCTCTCTTGGTCTCTTTATCTCGAACCCTTGCGGCGACTGAGGCAGCGCCGCAGCTCGGACCGTGCTAACCCAGACGCTGCCTGGTAAGCCCAGGGCAGCGGGACCGCGGAAAACCCCGGCCCCGAGAGGGGACAGCTAGCCGGAGGGTCCCAGGGGGCCGGGGAGGGACGGGGGACAGCGGCGAGTAACCCCCGAGAGCAAAGTGGTGGTCGAAAGAGAAGCAACAAGTGGCGCACCAACGTTGGGCTTTGCACTGGTCTGAGCAAGCCTGCCGCAGCTGTCGTGGACAGTGCACTGGCTAGGAGCTTTTCCAGACACTTTGCAGTGTCACCGCGAGCTGCAGAGCGGAGAGCGGTGTGAATAAATCGCTACGCAGGCTGTCGGCTCCGCGGGGAGAAGCTCTGGGATCACGCTGGTGGTGTGAGGCACTTGCCTCTCCGCACAGCCCAGCGGGACTGTTGCCGTGGAGACAGACGCCGATTTCTGTCCGGCGAGGTCGCCACGGGTCGGACGGCACCTCTCCACACCCGGGAGACCACCCGGGGTTCGGGAACCGTTGCTGCAGTGGTGTCTAAAGGACGGCGGTGGGTGAGTCTCGGTACTGGGGGGCAGGGGCCTGGCCAGGAGACATCGGCTCCTGTGTGCCCGTGGGGGGACACGCCAGCGCGCAGGCGTGACGGGAGTCTCCGTCGTAGCTTTAGAACTTTGGGTTTGCTGCAGTAATTGGTTGAGATTTGCTGTGAAGCCAGCCGTGGGTGTTAGGCTGACTACACAGCAGAAAGAGATTTATAAACAAGTTCAGGAGCCCCTGCTGAGTGCAGGTGTCAAATTTCCGAAGAGCCTTGTAAAAGAGTTTGTCAGATGGTTATCAGTAAGTTTTCCGGAGATAACAGAGCAAGTAGTGAAAGAAAGACGATTTTGGAAGCGTGTTGGTGCAGTGCTGAGTGAAAGGACAAAGGCAGGAGATCCTTCAGTGAAAGAAGGTTTTATGAGAATGTTTTTGGTCGTTTACGATGTTGTGAAAGAGAGTGCGGACACTCATGGCGCCCAGGGAGCAGAAAAGCGCCCTGTCGCGTCCCCGGTGCCCCCCCGCACCCCCTGCGGTGAGAAAACTAACCGTGCAGATGTAGATTTAGTTTCTAACCCTTCTCCGCCTCCTGCTTTTGCTCCCACAGCTGAAAATCCATGCTTTGCACCCCCCATTCCCCCTCCCGTGCAGCCCCCACAAGATGGAGGTGGCCACGCGGTTTTCCCTTCTCCATCCCCGCATTCCCTGCTCCCTGTGCCAGCCCAGAACATGCCCCCAGCCCTCGCATTCCCCCCTCCGCCTGTCCCTGACCCCAACCCCTCCTCCCTTGCGGCGGTTCAGCCCATGATCCAGCCCACATTCCAGCCCCCGGTCCAGCCCTCAGCTCCTCCTCTCGCAGTTGCATCGCCACCCCCTGTCCCTGTCCCTGCCCCGCTCCACGCAGCCCCGCCGGCTGCGGCCACTCCCTCACAAGCCGGCCCTCCTCCTCCTCCCTCTCCCTCTCCCGATCTCCCTGGCAACGGCAGCGCCCAGGCTGTCAGCCGGGAAGTGCTCAGAGAGACCGAGCCTGCGTTCTTAGCCCCTGTGATTTATAATGCCAGGGGACAGAACGCCAAATGGGAGCCCCTTTCGTATGATAGTATTAGGGAACTTTGCAAAACGAAGCGTGAGTTTGGGGAAAGAAGTGAATTTTTTAAGAGCATTTTGAAAGCTACTATATGCTCCAAGACATTTGTCCCCGCTGATTTGAAACGTCTTTTCAGTTGCTTGCTCCCTCAGTCTGAGTTTAGATTGTGGGAAAGAACGTGGAAAAGACTTGCAGCAGATCTCCTCCCAGAGATTCTGCAAAGTCCAAGCCTTTCCACAGATATAGAGGATGAGGAAATCACTTTAGAACATCTAGTGGGTGAGGGTGATTGGAGTCAAGCTGAAAAGCAAGCAGCAGGCATTCCCAGAGCAGTGTTAGACCTGTCCAGGGATGCAGCAGAACGTGCATTTTTTAATATGCCTTCTAAAGACCCTATTGTCTCATATACCGCTTTAAAGCAGTCTGTTTCAGAACCATTCATGGATTTTGTGGATCGAGTGCGAGCCTCTGTGGAAAAAAGGGTGCAAAATCCAGAGCTCCAAGACCAACTTATATTAGAACTGGTCACCACAAATGCAAATGAAGTCTGTCAGCGAATCATCCTAGCTCTTCCATCATCGCCTCCCCCCACACTCGATCAGCTCACCAAGGAGTGCACCAGGAAAGCTATGCTGATGACAGAGGACTCAGTGATAAAGCCACGGGAAACGGTGGTTGCTTCAGCAGCAGCAACCCCCAGGACTCCAGGGTCTGAAGGGCCTCCTCGACAAGGGGGGAAAGTGGGAGGGGGGAGAATCATTTTCCTTTATACTGGCAGAGCAAATTGTATCTTTTTCAGAGTTAGTTCACTTTGTTGTATGATTTTATCTCTCTTTCAGACTAGCAGAATGTCAATTTCCACATTCCTGCTCATCGTTTGGTTCCAGGGAATGGTCATCTACCCTTCCACGGTGGATGCATGGATTGTTCCACAGCCCAAGAAAAATGTGTGGGTCACGCTAGCCCAAGCCTTGCAACAGGATCATATGTGTTTGTCCACTGCCTCAGCAGAAAATCCGATGTCCACATGTTTAATAGGGGTTCCAAGTAAGGGGGATGAGTTTCCAATTGGTCTGGTCCGTTTGCAAAAGCAGGTGAACGAAAATAAAATACCTAAAGGTGCAGGACAAGTTGAAGCACAAGTGCAAAATCCCCTCATTTTGTGGCAAGGGTGGGTTTCACATTTGCCCACTGCTGAGGGGGAGCCCCAGGAATTAGAACTCCTAGGCTCTGCAAAAGCTGAATTTTGCATTCAATTTGATTTTTCCCCAACCAAAGAAGTAAAATTATATGAGCATGTCAAACAGTACAAGGTAGAATTCAGAGCGGGTCAATGGTGCACAGCTGTCTACAAGCTGAAATTTGCATCCACCACTGATTTCCGTCCTCGCAAGCTGGACAAGGGAATGTTTCTTATCTGTGGGGACAGAGCATACCCAGGAATCCCATCTCGTCTTATTGGAGGTCCATGTACTTTTGGGCATCTGACCCTTGCTTCCCCCAACATGACCCAAATTCCAATTGGGCAAGCAAAAAGTGGGAAAAAAATTACTAAGCGGAGTGCAAGCCAATTTGATGAACATTGTGATGCAGAAATTTATCATTGGGCAAAATCCAAAAGAGTTGCTGTCTCTGTGTTTTTACCATGGGTTGCAGCAGCCAAAGCATTGAGTGAATTAGGCAATCTAGAATGCTGGGTGACCAAGCAGGCAAATTTAACATCAGTGGCCCTGAGTGACCTCCTAGAAGACGAGGAAATAACCAGAAAGGCTAGCCTCCAAAATAGGGCAGCTATTGATTTCCTGCTGTTGGCACATGGTCATGGATGTAAAGAATTTGATGGGTTGTGTTGTTTTGATCTGTCATCTAAAGGACAGAGTGTCCACTCATCCATTCAGGAAATGAGAAACCTCATTGGGAATGTGAAGCAAGAAAATGAGGATTGGTTTAAAAATCTGTTCAAAGACTGGGACCTTTCTGGGTGGGCAGTGTCTCTTTTAAAAGACATCTTTTACTTTCTAGTTGCATTGTTTTTAGTTCTGTTAGCATTTGGGATTCTGAAGCGGATCGTCTCCAAGGTCATCACCTCGAAGCCGAAGGCTTCTGCGCCGGTTTTCATCGCTGCTGCCGCCACGGAAAGCGATTGGTGGGAAGACGACAAGCAGAAAGACACTGCAGTTTAAGAGCCACAGTTTACCTTCTCCCAAGGCATCGTTCATCTTAGTAATTGAAAAGCGGGGAATTGTTGCAGTCATGCTGGCATGGTAGCGTAGAGGAAGGTTTTAGAAAGGCCTTGGGAATGGTAAACTGAGGAAAAGGATACATTCATGTATGCCCCATTGTTTTAGAAAGGCTTTGGGAATGAGAAACTGAGGGAAAAGATACATTTATGTATGCTCCACTGTTTCGGGAAAGTCCCGCTTCAGCATTCCTCTGTAGACCCCCTTCTCCCCACCCCTGAGCAGTTCCCATTGGACCTGGCCCCTGGGGTGGTTCTGATGTGCCTTAGTTGAACACTGTCTCTATTGTTTAAGACCTTATCTCTTAATTTTGCTGTATAAAACTGTATCTGGGCAATAGCCCAGGGCCTTTGGTCACTGCAATGCTTCAGGCAATACAATCTCTCTGGACAAGCATACCATTGGTCTCTCTTGGTCTCTTTATCTCGAACCCTTGCGGCGACTGAGGCAGCGCTGCAGCTCGGACCGTGCTAACCCAGACGCTGCCTGGTAAGCCCAGGGCAGCGGGACCGCGGAAAACCCCGGCCCCGAGAGGGGACAGCTAGCCGGAGGGTCCCGGGGGGCCGGGGAGGGACGGGGGACAGCGGTGAGAAACCCCCGAGAGCAAAGTGGCGGTCGAAAGAGAAGCAACAGGTACCCGCAATAATGCAACACTTATGTGAGACGACAATCAGCATCAAGAGAAAAGATAAACTGGCAGAATGGCTCCTGCCAGCGCTCAACACCAAATGGGTATGTAATAAACTCGGAACCACCCCTTGCTTATCCATAAGGCTTTTCAATGAAAGTTCAGATTATTGTGTACAGGTGTTAATTGTCCCTCGCATATCATATCACCCAAAGGAGTATGTACTAGAGCATCAAACAACTCCCGAACACCATCTAGTCAAAAGAGAACCATTCACAGCATTAACAGTAGCAATCTTGCTTAGTGTAAGTGGAGTTGGAGTGGGAACGGGGGTAGCCTCCCTAGTAAATCAACAACAAGGTATGAAAAATTTACGAGTATCCATAGATGAAGACTTAAGCAGAATCGAAAAGGCCATAGATGGGTTAGTAAAATCAGTCAGATCCCTCTCTGAGGTTGTGTTACAAAATAGACGGGGACTTGATTTATTATTTTTACAACAAGGGGGGCTCTGTGTTGCCTTACGAGAAGAATGTTGCACTTATGCAGACCACACAGGAATTGTGGTTGATACTATGGCAGAATTACGCAAACAAATAGAGCAAAGAAAAAAAGAGCAAGAAGCTCAGCAAAACTGGTATGAATCATGGTTTACTCATTCCCCTTGGTTAACAACTCTTTTGTCTACCATTGCAGGACCGGCAATTCTGCTCATCTTAGTGCTAACTTTCGGACCCTGCATCTTTAATAAGCTTATTGCTATAGTAAAGAGTAGGTTAGAGGCCGCTCATTTAATGATAGTAAGATCAAAATATGAATCACTCACTCAGGTAGAGGCCGAAAACTATCTAGAGCTTAGTAGAAAAGAATTAATACGGTTCAACGAACAAAAAGAAGGATAAAAAAAAAAAGGGGAGAAATTGTAAGAGAAGGGTGATCTTTTTGTTCGATGCAGCTGCAGATAGTAATTTGTTTCAAAGAAGTTTGTTTTTACAGCGGTAATAGGCAACAGGCTGTGAATTGCTGATAATACGCATTCCTAACCTTTTACAGCGGTAGTAGGCAATAGGCTTTGCAGTGCTTAACTGATAACATGCATTTCTATGATAACACGTATACTTGAGACTGTGAGAATCCCCAGATCAAAGGACACCTGTGAGGAAGACAACCAGCCTTCATCCCACGACCACCAGGAGGCAGAAAACGACCACCTAGCAACAGAATGCGACTGCGCAGAAGAAACGAGTGAACTAAGGAAGGAGATAAGAAGAGCGAGCTAGGGGATCACAGGGCGGCAGTTTGGCGGAGCGGTTGCTCCCCTCTGTTGCCGCAGCGCTGCTTTTTGCTTTGTTCTCATATACTCTCTTAAATGAATTAAATAAATTCTGTTATCGGATCAGATGGCCTCTTGTGCTCACTCATAACAGGCACCACCGGAGTCGGTGCCCCCTTCAGTGTGTCTGCAGCCTGGATTTTTTGTTTTTGCCTGGACGTGACCCGACCCTTTTTGCTGGTGAGTGAGGGGGTCCTTGGGGCTTAGATTCCTGCTTTTTTTAAGGGTTTTCCTTTTCTCCCCAGGGTTGGGGGGAGGGATTCCCTCTTTGGGGGGTTGTTCTTGTTCCCTGGGTGTAGGGGAAAGACCCCACATTCTTTTGCTATAGCTCCCTTTCCCGGGGTGTGGGGAGCTTGAAGGGCAGGTGGTCTAAGTTGTTCAGGGTGGTCTTTTCTTTTTTGTTGTAATTCTCCTGGCTGTAGACTTTGTGGCACACCTTAAAATCTGTCAGCATGGGTGCAAAGCTGACCTTGCCACAGAGGAGACTGTATTCCTAAGTTGTGGGCATCCTAGTTGGGGGGGATAAAAAGTTTAAAAAATCAGATGTTAAAAGGTTTGTCCGGTGGGTGTCACAGAGCTTCCCAGATATTTCTGCAACCATATTATACCAAGTCCCCTTCTGGGACCAGGTTGGAAGGGAAATCCTCAAGCAGGGGGATCCTTCCTTGTCCAAATTTACTTATTTGGCACTGCATATTAGGAATATTATTAAAAACAATTATGAAGCTCTGCCACAGCCATGAGCTGACAAACCAAACCCCAGTTCTAAAAATCCTACCCCTCTCTCTTCTCTCTCTTTCCAAAAACCGGGGATTCTTAGACAGGCATCCTGGCTATATCCACAGGCAGATTCTGGCCCCTCTGAGAATCCTCGGAACCCCTACCAGGACAGTGCTGGCACTGCTCTGGACTCTCCCAGTTCCCCTGTTTCCCTGCAATGTACAGTCCCATCCCGTAGACATTCTGTAAGCTTTAGTCTCCCTGATTCTGTTCCTAACCCCTTATCCCACAGTCCACAAAATGGTTTCCCCTATTCTCAAAGGACACAAGATGGCAGGGACCGCATGGCTTTTCCCTCCACATGTGTTCCTTCTTCCCACAATCCCTTTCCAGGCTCTTCCTGAAACCCCTTCCGACCAACAGCCAACCCCTTCCACTCCCCAGATTTTCCCTCCCACTTCTCTCCCCCACCCACCTCAGTCACCTCCCCTGTTGAATTATTTAACATCTCCCCCAGCTCCACCTCTGGGGAGAGCTTTCCATCAGCCACTCCCCCTGGCCCTGACTCTGCCTCCTCCTCCTCCCCTGGTTCCCTCGCTTTGGGGTTCGGAGCAGGGGGAGCGTGGGAACTCTGGCCTGCCCCATTCCCTGCCTGCCTTCTCTGCTGCCCCTGTCACCTTCACCCCACGGCAGGGGGGCAGGCCCCTCGCACAGTGGTCCCCCATTCCACAACAAGTCATCAAAGACCTCTGCAAGGCCCAGAAGGAATTCGGTCGTGAAAGCGAGTTTTTTAGAGGGATGTTAAAGGCAACACTTGCCTCTGCAGAGTATGTTCCCGCAGACATGCGAAGTCTCTTTTCATGTTTAATAACTCAGGCTGAGTTTTTAGTTTGGGAGTCCGCATGGAGGCGGGAAGTGAGGGAGTTTTTGGCAGACCTCTGGGCCAACGCAGAAACCTCTACGGATGTGGATGGGGGAATGTTATCAATTGACCATCTGTGTGAGGCGGGGGACTGGGAATTTGGGCCAAAGCAGGCTGAAAAAATTCCCAGGGAGGCTTTAGTAGTCACTGCGAAGGCAGCGGAGAAGGCCTTTTTTAAACTAAGGCCTGCCGGCCCAACTATTAACTATTTATCTATAAAGCAGGAGCTATTAGAGTCATTTGTGAGTTTTGTGGATCGTCTATGCTGAGCCATTGAGGCACAGGTTCCGGACGAGGGCCTCAGGAGAGGCATGATCACCGAGGTTGCCAGGCAAAATGCCAACGAGGCATGCAGGCAAGCCGTCTTGAGTCTCCCTCTCGATCCGGAGCTTACATTACAAAGCATGCTGGACGTCTGCTCCCGCAAGGTGACCATCCCACCTAGAGACTCTCAGGGGACTCCCCGAGCACCATCCAGGAGAGTCTCCTTCGCTGAAGCCGTCACCCCATCAACTACTCCTGCTCCCAAACGCTGCTTTTCAAGGCCACCTCCAAGAGGATTTAATTCAAATAGACCCTGCAATCTCTGTAATAAAAGAGGCCATTGGGCTCCACAATGCCCACTGAGGGATGACTTTTTAAAATTCTGACAGCAGCAGCAAGGGCGAGGTGCCCCCAACCCAGGGGGAAACCAAAAAAAGTAATAGACCAGCGCAGTCTCTCCCTGCGCGCAGAAATAAATATGGTGGGACAATCAACATCCGAGAAGGGGAGGGACAAAGACATAACCACTAGAAACTACACCCTATCGGATTTGACTACGGCTGACAAACCAGCCTATATGGGGGAGGATGTGAACTTCATTTCAAAAGCCTGGCTTGGCCGGAATCCCAACCACCCCACGCCCATTCTTAATACTCAATCCAATTTCTCTCCCTATAGGTTGGCCCTGATCAAACCTTTACATCTGAAGGATACCGACTGGCACTTTATTACTGTTGACACCAAGGACCCCGGAACCTGGAGGAACCTCCACAGTAAGTGTATCGTTCTTGGGGACACAAAGTTCAAGCCACTTGACATCACCATTGCACCAAGTCTGACATCTGCACATCCTAAACACTTGGTCTTGTGGCTGCACTGTGCTCATTCGCCAGTCTTCCTCCCCAAGGGCCAAATCATCGCCCAAGCCATTCCTGTATCTGGGCCTCCAGTTTTCCCCGAAGACATATGGAAGCAGACACCCGACAAAATCTACCAGGCGTGTCAGGCCCAGATACTGGGGAAGAAAAGACCTAAAATTTCGTGCTACGTGTGGAAAGGTGGGGAGCACAAATATCTCAATGGACTTCTCGACACAGGGGCAGACGTGACGGTCATCCCCTCACGGGACTGGCCATCACAATGGGAATTGCAGGATGTGGCAGGACAGATTCAGGGTGTAGGGGGTTCTCAATTGGCCAAACAATCAAAGAACATCGTAAAATTTGAGGGGCCAAAAGGACAATCAGCTTATTTGCGTCCGTTTGTATTGGACTATACGGAACCCTTGTGGGGGAGGGACCTAATGGCCCAATGGGGGGTCACAATTGACATACCAATCCCCCAGGTTTTTCGGGTAGCGGCCACTGAGGAGTGTCCTACTCAGAAGTTGGATTGGCTTACAGATACACCAATCTGGGTAGAGCAGTGGCCGCTCAACAAACAAACATTAAAAGCGCTCCGGGAGCTCATGGATGAGCAGCTCGCTCAGGGGAACATCCAGGAAACAACATCTCCCTGGAATTCCCCCATCTTTGTTCTCAAAAAACGTGGCAAAGACGAGTGGTGCCTCCTCCACGACCTTCGTGCAATAAATAAAGTCATTAAAGACATGGGTCCTCTCCAACCAGGGATACTGTCCCCCACGATGTTACCTGAAAATTGGGAATTGGCAGTCATTGATATAAAAAACTGTTTTTTCCAAATTCCTCTACATCCTGAAGATTCACCACGTTTTGCCTTCTCGGTTCCTTCCACCAACCGAGAAACCCCAATGGAGAGATATCACTGGAGATGTCTACCACAAGGCATGAAAAATTGGCCTATTATCTGCCAGTGGTACGTTTCTTCATTACTGTCCCCTGTGCGTGCAGCCACCGAGGGCGTGATAATACAACATTACATGGATTGTAGCCTTCGCTTGCCCAGTCACAGGGATCTTTTGTGCCGGCTAGCTTGTCCCCTTCAAGTGACTGGAGGGAACTACGAGTGTGGCTGCCCCCGGCTCCTCACTTAGAGCACCGGGTGGCAGTGATTGCCTCGGCGTGGGTGACAAAGGCACAGCAAAGCTACGAAGATCCAAAGCAAAGGAATAGGGAGCCGACACCTGTATGAGGTCTGCAGAGCTTTTATTCTCCCAAACCGGGACAGTGACAGATGTCTCTCTACCTGGGGTCTGACAGGGGATTATAAAGGGTGTGGGCGTGAGGGGGGTGAACACAGTGCAACCAATAGGAAGGGATTACATCAGTGCAGGGGGCCAATGAGGAGAACCTAGGAGGGGAAAGGCTTCCAGGGACCAATACTAACAAGAACAGGGATGACTGACATCGAACATTCTAGAAGAAAATGGGGGTGGTTTCAGGGATTGACAGGGAGAGGGGGCTGTACAACTTGGACTGACAGGGGTATTGTTAGGTACAGAGGGAGATTGACAAACCTGTGGCGAGAAAACTTTGTGGCAAGCAGGTGGGGAAAAACCTTTCTAGGGAGGAATAGGGGACACATGGAACATACCAACAAGACCTGTCTAACAACTAATTTCTAACTTAATTACCAAAACCTTATAAATCCTTGTAAAACTGTCACACCACCACAATGTGCCAGTGGTACGTTTCTTCATTGCTGTCCCCTGTGCGTGCAGCCACCGAGGGCGTGATAATACAACATTACATGGATGACATACTCATTTGTGCCCCCAACAGCGATTTACTTACATACGCGCTTAACCTGACAACTGATGTGTTGGTTGCTGTGGGGTTCGAGCTGCGATCAGATAAAATTCAACGGATGCCACCTTGGAGGTACCTTGGTTTGGAAATAAACAAGCGGACCATTGTTCCGCAAAAATTGGCAATCAAAAATAACATTCGCACCCTAGCTGACGTTCAGCAGCTGTGTGGATCCTTGAACTGGGTGAGACCCTGGTTAGCTATCACCAACGAAGACCTAGCCCCCCTTTTTGATTTATTGAAAGGGGGGGAAGAGCCTAGTTCTCCCAGGGAACTCACCCCAGAGGCCAAGGCTACATTAGAGAGGGTTCAGGAGACAATATCTGCCAGGCAGGCCCACAGGTATGATCTGGGTCTGCCCTTCAAATTCATCATATTGGGCAGACTGCCACACCTCCACGGTGTTATCTTTCAGTGGACAGACACCCTAGGGAAGGGTAACCAAGGACCAAAGGGACCCACTCTCCATCATAGAGTGGGTTTTCCTAAGTCACCACCGGTCCAAGAGAATGACACGACCACAAGAGCTGGTGGCAGATCTAATCCGCAAGGCTAGAGCGCAGATTCGGGAGTTGGCGGGATGTGATTTTGAATGAATTCACGTTCCCATTAAATTACAATCGGGCCAATTCACAAAGGCTATGTTGGAACACCTGTTACAGGAAAATGAACCATTACAATTTGCTCTAGATAGCTACACAGGCAAAATTTCATTTTTGAGACCGGCCCACAAAATTTTTAATTCAGAGATTCAATTCACACTATCAACAAAGCGAATTCAGAGCAAGAAACCCTTGAAAGCCCTAACAGTTTTTACTGATGCATCCGGAGGGTCCCACAAGTCTGTGGTGACTTGGAAAGATCCTCAAACTCAGCGGTGGGAGGCAGATGTTGTTGAGGTGGAAGGCTCCCCTCAGATAGCTGAGTTGGCCGCCGTCGTTAGAGCTTTTGAGTGGTTCTCTGAACCCTTTAATTTGGTCACCGATTCGGCTTATGTAGCAGGTGTAGTGTCTAGAGCGCAGGATGCAATCCTGCAAGGTGTTTCCAATGATGCCTTGAATAGGTTGCTCTCAAAACTAAGTTAGTCTCCCACCGAGAGCAGCCGTTCTATGTGATGCACTTCAGGTCACATACTGACCTGCTGGGGTTCTTGGCCGAGGGCAATAGGTGTGCCGATTCCCTCGCTGCCGCCCCCGTGCAAATGGCGCTACTCCCTGATAAATTCCAACAGGCTAAAATAAGCCACCAGCTCTACCATCAAAATTCACCAGGTCTGGTAAGACAGTTCCACCTTACCCGAGACCAGGCTCGGGCCATTGTGGCCACATGCCCGTCCTGTAAGTCGCTCCCCCTACCATTGGTGAGCGCAGGGGCCAACCATAGGGGTCTGAAGTCCTGTGAGGTGTGGCAGATGGACATTACTCACATCCATTCCTTTGGGAGGATGAAGTACATCCATGTCTCCGTTGACACCTTCTCTGGGGCAGTTTTTGCCTCTGCCCACACAGGGGAGAAAGCCTCAGATATCGAAAAACATCTGATACAGGCTTTCTCTATGCTGGGCGTCCCAAATTAATCAAAACAGATAATGCCCCAGGTTACACCTCCAAGGAGTTCGCCAGCTTCCTACAGCAATGGGGAATAGAACACAAGACTGGCATTGCCTATTCCCCATCAGGCCAGGCCGTGGTGGAGAGGACTCACCAGAGTCTTAAACAGATGTTAAAACAACAACAGCCGGTAATGAAGGTAGAGTCCCACCAGGTTCAATTAGTGCGGGCCCTCTTTACCATTAACTTTCTTAACTGCTCTTTTGAATGTTTAAATCTGCCAATCACTCGGCACTTTAACAACTACGAGCAGGGCAAGGTCAGGGAAAAGTTGCCGGTCCTCATTAAAGATCCCGAGACCTGGAGGCAGGAGGGGCCCTATGACTTAGTCACCTGGGGACCAGGATACGCTTGTGTCTCCACGCCCTCAGGCCTGAGATGGGTCCCCTCCAAATTTGTCAGGCCGTATGTCCCCAAAGCCCAAGCCAAACCGGAGAGTACTCAGGTGGGACATGCTGCCTTCAGAAGGTGGAAAAAATCTTCCCTTTTTGGGTCTACCTCTTCCCTTTCCAGTTCCCTTGGTTCTTTGTTCCCTTTTGAGCTGGACCTCCCCTACCCTGATTGTTAATGTATCTTGAAGTTATTTTTCAGATTTTGTCCCAGTTTAGATCCAACCCAGGATGTCACCCACACTGAGCCTCATCCTTCTCACCATCACGATCAACGTAAGACCCCAGCAGGCATGGATTATTCCTCAGCCTCAGGCTAACGTGTGGACTATGATAACACATCTCAAGAAAGAATCATCAGACTGGCTGGGGTCTCTTTTCAAAGGATGGGGACTCTGGTTGGGTCCAAACCCTGGTTCAAACTGGACTTTCACTTTTGTTAGCCTTTGTTGTATTTGTCATTAGCTTTAGTATTATAAAGGTTATTTTTACTTCTCTCTTCCCTTTCCTTTTAAACAAAAAAAAAGAGGGAGATGTGGAGTTGCGGTTTTATATGTTTTATTACATCTTTATTCTGTCATGGTTTGTTCCAGTATACCCCCATACTGTATTGGTTTCTCTCTGAGTTTTCCTGCCTTTCCCCAAGTGTCGGTTTCCCTGGAAGGTGCCGAGTCAGTTCCCTGCCCTCTCCCAAGTGCCTTGTCTGTCACTCGGTGCCCCTTCCCCTACCTCTGGAAACTTCCATCCAGGGCACCGAGTGATTGGATGAGGTCCTGGGACCCCTCCCCTGTCTTTCCCTCACTGGATCCCCCAGATGTCAATCCCCACAAGAGTCACTCCTGTCTGTTCCCCACTGGCTGATCGGCCCCCCTCCCTCTCCCTATGGAACATGTTGCCAGCACCCCTGAGTTGCACTTGTTGGCTGGCCCCCTCCAATGCTGTTGGATCCCCAGGACCTCCATAAACATGCCCCCAACAAGTGCCTCTCCTCATTTCCTCGCCGGGGGAATCAGCAGCGACCTCAGGACCCACCAAGCACTCTCCAAAGCCCCGCCGGGTACAGTGGAGGGTGCTTCCACTCGCCCTACTCACCCCGCAGCAGAGCTAGCCGGGGCTGAGGACAGGGGTCTGGGGCAGGGACGTGGCAAAATCTTTTTCAGCAAACTTCTTGACTCCTGAGTACAGACCATAGGGATGACATTAAAGCTATACAGAAACTTGTGCAATAACATGATAGTGACTAGTTTGAAAATGGAATGCATAGCTAGGTATTAAAAACTACAGAGATTGTTTCCTTGTCCTCTGTATTTGGCAAAGGTCAAGTAGCTTTAGTTGCTGATCACCTCTATGTGATTAAAAAAAGAAAAAAAAAGTCAACAAAGCCCAATCCAGCTACTTTCAGTCTTAATTAAAATCTATCAGTTTCTCCCTGCTTTGTGCTCCTGGTCATTACAGGTGGGGCTGCAGGGAGGATTTTTACTACTCCATGGCTGGATGCTGCAAACAAGTCCAGCTCCCATTGCAGGGGTGAGTAATGTGTCCTTGCTCACCCCACAGGCTGAGCTCTGGTTTTGTGGGATCCATTCCTGGAAAATAGAAATATTTCTCTTAAAGTCCCCTGAGAAGAAAGAGCAAACCTACAGGAGGGAGTAAGTCCCTGGAAAAATCCAAACATCTGGAACAAATCCTGAGTGATCTGGAGAGATGCCGTGGTGGGTGCATTTCCCTCAGGCTTCCCCTGGGACTCAGCAGCCAGGGACGTTTTCTGCACATCTGGACAGGCCCTGCCTGGCACAGTGGGAAGGGATCCATGGCAGCCTCGCTGCCCCAGTGCTGCTCTCATGGCCTGCAGGGCTGTTTCCCAGCCTGGGCTGGCTGCAGCTTCTCCCCAGCCTCTGCAGGAAGGCATTTTCTATCACCTGAAAGGGAGCCCAAATGGCACCAAGGGGATGAGATACCCTGCAATTTCCCGTTCTCTGGGTTGATCAGAAAGGGCACCTGTTTGGAGAACTATGAGCCATGGCCACCCAAATAGTTTTTAGAGATTTCCTAATTCTTAACCATTACTTTGACATTCACTGCCTCCTGAAGATGCCACCTTCCCAGTGGGGAACAGCCCCACCTGATCCAGCTGTCCCTTTTCCTTTCCCCAGAGATGGAAGGAGAGGCTGTGCTGAAGGCTGAGCTTCCCAGAGGAAGCAGTGGTTCATTGGCAGCCACTGCTGCAGGAAGGGAGGTGCTGCCAGGCACAGTCACAGGAGGTAATTGCTGTGCCTCTGGGCCTGAGCCCTGATGAGACTTGAGCTGCCTTCTCTGCTGCTTGGCAGTGCGGGCACAGCCCGGACAAGGCTGGCACAGCCCAGAGGAATTGTTATGCTCAGGGCAGTCAGGGTACTGAGCAGTCCTGCTGGGGTCCCTCTATGGGAGACACATCCCGAAACCTGGGAGTGACTGCACGGGGTGCCCATGGTGGGGGATATTCAGAGGGGGAGAGCAAGGCTCCAGTGTGTCCTGAGAGGGCCTGGGTATGAGCCCTTGGGCTGGGGATTTATCCCAGAGGAAAGTGGGATGGAGAGATGGAAGAATGTAGGATGGGAGTGACAAAAGCAGGAGAGCCAGAGGGCCAGAGGGATAGTTGTGGCACTGCCTGCTGCAGTTTTCCCCAGTGCTTTTGAAAGAGTTTCAGCTGTGGCAGTGAGAGATCCCCCAGGGCCCTGGGCTGCTCCAGCCTCCCCTCCAGGGATGTTGCACAAGGCAGGGATAGAATGTGAGAGTGTCCAGGAGCCACAGGTGACACCAGGAGCCACAGCCCAGAGCTCCCCAGGCCCCTGTGCAGCTTTGGCCATGTCCATTCTCATCTGGCTCCCACGGCCTTTCCCAGCTGCCTTGCAGTGCCCGGTTCCCTGAGGCAGAGGGGGATCCCAGCACACCATAGAAAATGTTCTCATCTGTGCTCCAGTCTAGATGAGGTTGCTGCGAAGCCTTCTCCATTCGCTTGGCTGCATAAAGTTGTGAAGCACTTGGAGCCTCCTGCAGGTATGTTCTCACTGTCCCTGTTCTGTGGAAAGCAGCATTTCCTGAAGGAAGCAGTCACTCATCGGTGCCAGCCCCTGCTGCAGGAAGGAAGGCGATGCCAGGCACGGACACAGGCACAGGAGGTGATTGCTGTGCTGGGCTCAGCCGGGCTCAGCCCTCGGCGGGGCTGTGTGGCAGCAGCTCTTCCCCCAGGCCCTGCCCTTGCACGGCCCGGCAGCAGCCAAAGCTGGAGGCGCCTCGGCTTCCAGGCCTCTGGAACTGGACACAGCACTTGAGGTGCTGCTCAACCAGTGCCCAGCACAGGGGAAGAATCACTGCCCTGCTCCTGCTGGCCACACCATTCCTGATCCAGGCCAGGAGCCATTGGCCTTCTTGGCCACCTGGGCACTCTGCTGGCTCATGTCCAGCCTGCTGTCCCTCTGTCCCTGCAGGTCCCTTTCTGCCTGGCTGCTGTCCAGCCACTCTGTCCCCAGCCTGTAGCGCTGCAGGTTTGTTGTGGCCAAAGTGCAGGACCCGGCACTTGGACTTGTTAAACCTCACCTTGTTGGATTTAGGCCCTGGATCCAGTCTGTCCAGGTCCCTGTCCCTCCTACCCTCCAGCAGATCAACACTCCCAGCCAACTTGGTGTCACCACAGTTCCATGAGGCCCCAGAGTGTCCCAATGGTCTCCATGATTCCATGAGGCTTCTCAGTGTCCCAATGTCCCTTTGGTTCCATGGGACCCCTTGGTGTCACAAAGTCCCTCGGATCCTTCGGCCCTGCAGTGTCACAATGTCACCGTGGTCCCCCAAGGCCCTGCAGTGTCACTGTGGATCCTTGGTTCCTTGAGGTCGGGCAGGGCAGCAATGCTCTCCTTGGTTCCTGCTGTCTCCCATGCCTCCCACTGTCAGGCTTTACAAGGATACCTGGTCAATGATGGGAGTGGCAGTGGGTACCTACTCAAGGAGGCAATCATAAAAATTCCTCCCAACCCCCTGTGCCAAGCCAGGTGCCACTTCAGATTAGGTATGATCCCCTGGATCTGGAGAGTCAGCCAGATGGTTTAGAAGAAAATTATCTGCCCAGTGAGCCTCCCAATTATGATTCATCTGTGAGACAGATCACCAGCTCTGTCCTAGGGTGACATCAAGGTGCTTGTATCCCCAGTCGTGTGTTCTGTTTATGTTTGATATTATGTTCTGTGCTTTCAGAACTGACTCTGAAAGTGAAGGTTTGTTTTGTCTTGTTATCAGCCGGCTCACCTCCCCCCATGGTCTGTTGTCTAGGAGAGGTGAGGGCTTGCTTGCTTTGCTTGCTTGCTTTGTTGCTTGCTTGCTCTTGCTCCTGCTCTTGCTCCTGCTTTTGCTTTTGCCTTTGCTTTTGCTTATTAGTTAGTTTAGCTAAGCACTGCAAATTTTTCTTTAGACTGTTTTTTTCCTTTCCCTTTCCTGGACATCATTCTTTCCTGCTCCAGACTGGGACCTAGGAAACACCGAGAGTCTGCATTTTGTGATCTGCAGCAGGCAGCCCAGCTCCAGACACTGAGAGCTGGGCAACCACTCCCAGGAGTGGACTTTCTGAATTTGTCATCTCTTCAGAGTGGTGAAAGAGTTTTTGTCATTTGATGTTGGTTTTTTGTTGTTGTTGTTTTTATTTTTTCTTTTGTGCTGGGGAGTGTTTTGCTTGTTAAATAAACAGGTTTTATTCACTTCTCTCTGAGGACAGTCTTCCCGAACCAGGTCAGGGAGGAGGGACCGTGGGGATTTGCTTTCCGGGGGCTCCTTCCGGAGGTTTTCTCCCAAAATTGCCCTAAACCAGGACAATCTCTAACATCAAAAAGGAAAGAAGGGCAATCACGGTAGGTGACTCCCTTCTGAGGGGAACAGGGGGCCCCATATGTCAACCAGAGCCATCCCACAGAGAGGTCTGCTGCCTCCCTGGGGCCCGGGTACGGGATATCCCTGAGAGACTGACTGGGCTGATTCTGCCCTCTGATTATTACCCACTGCTGATACCCCAGGCTGGCAGTGATGAGATTGAAAAGAGGAGTGTCAGGGCAATGGAAGGGGACTTTAGGGCATTGGGTCAGGTGGTTAATAGGACAGGGGCACAGACATTCTTTTCCTCAGTCCCTTTTGAGTCTGAGAAAAATGGTGAAAGCAATAGGAGAGCTCACATTATCAACAAGTGGCCCACAGGTTGGTGTCATTGGCAAAATTTCAGATTCTTTAATCAGGGTGTGACTTTTACAGCACCTGGCCTGCTGGAACCAGATGGGCTCCATCTTTCTGGTAAGGGCAGAAGAATTTTAGCTCATGAATTGGCAGAACTTGTTGAGAGGGCTTTAAACTAGGTCTGAAGGGGGAGGGAGATGTAGCTGGTTTGTCTGAAAGCAGGCCCAAGGGTGGTAAGCCTGAGTGAGGGGTGAAATCAGCAGCCCAGCTGAGGTGCACACAGCATGGGTCACAAACAAGAAGAGCTGGAGGCCATGGTGCAACAGCAGAGCTGTGATGGAATTGTCATCACAGAAACAGGGTGGGATGGCTCACGTGGCTGGAGTGCTGCATTAGATGGCTGCAAGCTCTTCAGGAGAGACAGGAAAGGGAGAGGAGGTGGAGCAGTGGCCCTTTATATTAGGGAGGGTTTTGTTGCTATGGGTGTTGAACCTAATGATGATGAAATTGAATGTCTATGGGTGAGAATTAGGGGGAAGGCCAACAAGGCTGACATCCTACTGGGAGTGTGTTATCGTCCACCCACCCAGGAAGAAGATGTGGAAAACTCATTCTGTAAGCAACTAGGGAATGTTTCTGGATCATCAGCACGTGTTCTTTTGGTGATTTCAACCTGGTGGACATCTGCTGGAAACTTAATAGAGCTGAAAAGAGGCAGTCCAGGAAATTTTTAGGGTTGATGGAAGACAATTTTTTGTCACAGCAGGTGGGTGAGCCTACAAGGGGAGATCTGTGTTAGATCTGATGTTTGCAAATAGGGATTGGATGGTGAGAGATGTGGTGGTTGGAAATTCTCAATATTTGGTGAAGTCAGGAGGAACACTAATAAGACTTTTACATTGGATTTCCAGAGGGCAGACTTTGGCCTATTTAGGAGACTTATTCAGACAGTTCCTTGGGAAGCAGCCCTTAAAAACAGAGGAGTTCAGGAAAGGTGGGCATGTTTCAAAATAGAGATATGAAGGGCACAGGAACAGACTGTCCCTGTGTGCTGAAAGATGAGTCGACGAGGCAAACGTCTAGCCTGGATGGTGAAGGAGGTTTTGGAGGAACTCAGGAATAAAAAGAGGATGTATCATCTTTGGAAGGAGGGTCAGGTCCCTCAGGAAGTGTTTAATGGGTCTGCTAGGGCATGTAGGAAAGAAATTAGGGAGGCCGAAGCTCAGTTTGACCTTAAAATGGCAACTTCAGTAAAGGCTAATAAAAAATGTTTTTATGAATATATTAATGGTAAAAGGAAGGGTAAGGTCAACCTTTGTTATTTATTAGATGTGGAAGGGAATTTAATAACTGCAGATGGAGAGAAGGCAGAGGTGCTTAACGCCATCTTTGCCTCAGTCTTTAGTGAGAAGACGATTTGCCTTCAGGACAACTGTCCTCCTGGGCTGGTAGATGGTGTCAGGGAGCAGAGTGGGCCACTGTTATCCAGGGGGAGGCAGTCAGAGAACTGCTGAGCTGCTTGGATGTTCATAAATCCATGGGACCAGATGGGATCCACCCCAGGGCGATGAGGGAGCTGTCAGATGAGCTTGCCAAGCTGCTCTCCATCATTTTCCAGCAGTCCTGGCTCACTGGGGAGGTTCCAGATGACTGGAAGCTGCCCAATGTGATGCCCATTCACAGCAAGGGTGAGAAGGAGGATCCTGGTAATTACAGGCCAGTCAGCCTGACCTCAGTACCCGGTAAGGTCATGGAGCAGTTTACACTGAGTGTCACCACACAGCACTTACAGGATGGCCAGGGTGTCAGACCCAGCCAGCAGGGGTTTAGGAGGGGTATGTCGTGTTTGACCAACCTGGTCTCCTTTCATGACCAGGTGACCCTCCTGGTGGATGTGGGACAGGCTGTGGATGTGTCTATTTGGACTCCAGCAAGGCCTTTGGCACTGTCTCCCACAGCACACTCCTGGAAAAGCTGCAGCCCACGGCTGGGACAGGAGCACTCTGTGCTGGGCTCAGAACTGGCTGCATGGCCGGCCCAGACAGTGGTGGTGAGCGGTGCTGCATCCAGCTGGGGACAGTCACCAGTGGTGTCCCTCAGGGCTCTGCGCTGGGCCAGCTCTGTTCAATGTTTTTATTGACCACATGGATGAGGGGATTGAGCCTTTCCTTAGTAAATCTGCAGATGACACTAAGCTGGGAGCGTGTGTCCATCTGTTGGAAGGTAGGAGGGCTCTGCAGGGAGACTTGGAAGAGTTGGAGGGATGGGCAGAGTCCAATAAGATGAAGCTTAGTAAATCCAAGTGCCCATCCCTGCATTTTGACCACAAACACCCCCTGCAACATTACAGGCTGGGGATGGTGTGGCTGGTCAGTGCCCAGGCAGAAAGGGACCTGGGGGCACTGGTCGAAAGCCCGGTTGAACATGAGCCAGCAGGGTGCCCTGGTGGCCCAGAAGGCCAATGGCTCCTGGCCTGGATCAGGAATGGTTTGGCCAGCAGGAGCAGAGCAGTGATTCTTCCCCTGTACTTGCCCTGGTTGGGCAGCACCTCAAGTGCTGTGTCCAGTTCTGGGCCACCCAGTTTGGGAAGGTCATGGAGGACCTGGAGCATGTCCAGAGAAGGGCAGCAAGGCTGGTGATGTGCTTGGAACACAAGTCCTGTGAGGAACAAGTGTTGGAGCTGGGGTTGTTTAGCCCGGAGAAGAGGAGGCTCAGAGGTGACCTTACCACTCTCTACACTCCCTGAAAGGTGGTTGCAGTCAGGTGGGGGTTGGTCTCTTTCTCCTCACAGCAGCTGACAGAACCAGAGGACAAAGTCTTATGCTGTACCAAGGGAAATTTAGATTGGATATTAGGAAAAATGTTTTTTATGGAAAGGGTGATAAAGTACTGGAATTGTCTGTCCAGGGAGGTGGTGGAGTCAGCATCCTTGGATATGTTTAAAAAAAGACTGGATGTGGCACTCAGTGCCATGGCTCAGCTGAAGTGGTATTAGGGCATGGGTTGGATTTGATGACCTTAAAGGTCTCTTCCAACCCAGTAATTCTGGTTTCTGTGATTATGTGACATCACAGAGCAGGCTGTGACATCACAGGATGTCTGTATGACATCACAGAGCAAGCTGTGAGGTCACAGAGTGTGCTGTGACATTATAGGGTGGCTGTGTTACATCACTGAAGGTGTTGTGACATGACAGGATGGGTCTGTGAGGCCAAGAGGTGCTGTGTGACATGATAAGTGGGTTTTGCCATCACAGAGCAGGCTGTGACATCACAGAGGAGGTTGGACATCACAGAAGAGGTTCTGATGTCACAAAGCTGTCTATGACATTTCAGGCTGGCTGTGTGTCATCACAGAATGGGATGTGAGGCTACATAGAAGACTCTGCCATCATAGATAAGGCCTCTGTGACATCACAGAGCAGCTGTGTGATGTCACAGAGAAGGCTGAGACAATAGAGAGTGGGTTGTGCCATCACAGAGCTGACTGTGAAATCACAGCGCAGGCTGTGACATTAAAGGGAGACTGTGACATCACAGGCTGGGCTGTGACGCCACAGGGCAGATTTTGTGACATCACAGAGCAGACTGGGACCTCAAAGAGCAGGCTGTGACATCACAGAGCAGCTGTATGAAATCCCAGGTGGCCTGTTACATCTCAGAGTGGGCTGTGTGACATCGCAGGGGCTGTGTGACATCACTGGGGCTGTGTGACATCGCAAGGGCTGTGTGACTTCACAGTTGGCTGTGTGACATCACTGGGTCTGTGTGACATCACAGGGCCAGTGTGACATCCCAGGGGTCCTGTGACATTACGGGGGCTGTGTGACATCACAGGAGGTGTGTGACATCCCAGGGGCTGTGTGACATCACTGGGGCTCTGTGACATCCCAGGGGCTGTGTGATTTCACTGAGGAGGTCACTCTGCCCCAATTTCCCCCAGAGAAGTCCAACACTGCTCATGCACAGGGGGGTCCCCTGTCCCCCCGGGTCCCCCCGCCCCCGTCGCCGCAGCCTCCCCCAGAGGATGTTCCACGAGATCAACCCCATAGCCCAACACAGGGACGGGGGCTGGGGCTGTGGGGGGTGGGACGGGGGGACAGGGACCCCCTGGCATTGTCCCTGTGTCCCCCAGGGCCAGAGCCTTGGCCAGGGCTCCTTCACCCTGTTACCAACGAGGGCTTGAGAGCGCTGAAAAGTCCCCGGCAAGGGAGCAGCAAAAACCAGATTTAATATTAAGCGACAGCACCACAAAGTTCCTTGGCAAGAGTCACTCTGCTCCTGACTGAACACTTGTCTTGGTTCGACAAGACAGGAGTCTGTGGAAGAGGGCAAAGCCTCCTGTGCAATGGAGAACGGCAAACCCCCCTCCCTCTGAATTACCAGGATCTTTAAATTAAAAGGCTCTCAGGCAAAGATGTGGGAATCGGAGTAACAATTCTTTACTAGGAGAAAACTAGACAACAATTTAAAAAGGCAAATGCAATCGGTACAAACAAAACCAGTGAAAAAAGTCCAGAACCTGAGGAGTCGGGGTGCCAGTAGTTCTGCTGGGACAATTGCTCCCCTTGCAATGGTTGATGAGTTGCAGCTGAAGTGGTGATCTTTAGAAGGGTACAGTTTTCCTCTGAAGATCTGGTGGCAGTGGGGCCGGTCTTCCTCTGCGCCGGGGTTGCCTCTGAGCTCCGCTGCCGTCGCCTCAGCGCGCGCCGGCTGCTTTGCTGCGAGTGCCGCTGAAAAGAGAGAGAGAGTGAGCTGCTTCTCTGGGAATTCCGCGAAGAGAGAGAGCGAGCTGCTTCTCTCGGAGTCCCGCCCAGAGAGCTGCCTCCTCTCCCCAAAAAGCTACCCCTTTAAACAACAATAGAGTGCTTGGCTTCCCCCCTCTGGGTGGGACCCCTCACGGTGTTACATTTACCAGCCCTGCATTGAATCAGTCAATGGTGTATAAACAAACCATTGCCTCTACGGGGCAAACCATTGTCTCTGAGAGAGATAACAAAAACCTGTCCAATCGGTTTGCCTTCAACAGATGGCAAATGGAATACAAGCTTATCTTACAACCCAGGACATTATCCACCCCTTATTCTATTTCCATCTGCACACCATGAAATCTTACACCCAGTTCTCTCTTAAGACCAAGTTTCCCTGTGGTACACAGCGGGTCTCCCCATCTTTCTGCATTACCCACCAAGTGTAACCAGGTCCTTGAGCAAAGACAATCCCACGAATGGGTTGGTCTTTGCCTGAGGTGGGATTAATCCAAACAGTTTTCCCTAAAATACCTTTCATATGTACTACAGGGACCTTATCTCCATCTACTGCGTGTAAGGGTTCTGACTGAGCAGGGCCAGCTCGATTGACAGACCCCCGGGTGTTGACCATCCAGGTTGCTTTTGCCAGGTTAATTTCCCAGTTTCTAAATGTTCCCCCACCAAGTGCCTTCAGGGTAGTCTTAAGGAGTCCGTTGCACCGTTCAACTTTGCCGGCAGCTGGAGCATGATAGGGAATATGATATATCCATTCGATACCATGTTCTCTGGCCCAGGTGTTGATAAGGCTGTTCTTGAAATGGGTACCGTTGTCAGACTCAATTCTCTCAGGGGTGCCGTGTCTCCACAGGACTTGCTTTTCCAAGCCTAAGATGGTGTTCCGGGCAGTGGCATGAGGTACAGGGAAAGTCTCCAGCCATCCAGTGGTGGCTTCCACCATGGTCAGCACGTAGTGCTTGCCTTGGCGTGTCTGGGGCAGTGTGATGTAGTCAATCTGCCAGGCCTCCCCATACTTGTACTTGGACCACGGCCCACCATACCATAGGGGCTTCACTCTCTTGGCCTGTTTGATGGCAGCACACGTCTCACAGTCATGGATAACCTGGGAAACACTGTCCATGGTTAGATCCACCCCTCGGTCTCGTGCCCACTTGTAGGTGGCATCTCTGCCCTGATGACCTGAGGCATCATGAGCCCATCGAGCCAGGAACAACTCCCCCTTATGGTGCCAATCTAAGTCTATCTTTGACACCTCTATTTTTGCTGCCTGATCTACCTGCTCGTTGTTTCGGTGCTCCTCATTAGCCCGACTTTTGGGGACATGGGCATCTACATGACGGACTTTCACCGTCAGCTTTTCCACCCGAGAGGCAATGTCTTTCCATATATCAGCAGCCCAGATTGGCTTTCCTCTACGTTGCCAGTTGGCCTTCCTCCACCTTCCCAGCCAGCCCCACAGAGCATTGGCTACCATCCATGAATCAGTATAAAGGTAGAGCTTTGGCCACTTCTCCCTTTCAGCAATGTCCAGAGCCAGCTGAACGGCCTTGAGTTCGGCGAGTTGGCTCGATCCACCTTCTCCTTCGGTAGCTTGTGCAACTTGGCGTGTGGGGCTCCATACGGCTGCTTTCCACTTCCGGTTCATCCCTACGATGCGACAGGAACCGTCAGTGAAAAGAGCGTAGCAGGTCTCCTCTGCTGGTAGTTGGTTGTATGGTGGAGCTTCTTCAGCCCTTGCCACTTGTACCTGCTCCTCATCATCAGTGAGACCAAAGTTTTCACCTACTGGCCAGTTCGTAATTATCTCCAAAATCCCAGGGCGATTCAGGTTTCCAATACGGGCGCGTTGAGTGATGAGGGCAATCCATTTGCTCCATGTGGCGTCAGTGGCATGGTGGGTAGAGGGAACCTTTCCTTTAAACATCCACCCCAGCACCGGTAGTCGGGGTGCCAGGAGGAGTTGTGTTTCTGTGCCAATTACCTCCGAGGCGGCTTGAACTCCTTCAAAGGCAGCCAAGATTTCCTTCTCTGTGGGAGTGTAGTTGGCTTCAGACCCTCTGTAACTTCGGCTCCAGAATCCCAGTGGTCGGCCTCGAGTCTCCCCAGGCACTTTCTGCCAAAGGCTCCAGGACAACCCATGGTTCCCGGCTGCAGAGTAGAGCACATTCTTGACCTCTGGTCCCGTTCTGACTGGGCCAAGGGCTACAGCATGAGCGATCTCCTGCTTGATCTGGGTGAAGGCTTGTTGCTGCTCAGGGCCCCAGTGGAAATCATTCTTCTTTCGGGTAACCAGATAAAGAGGGCTCACAATCTGGCTATACTCAGGAATGTGCATTCTCCAGAAACCTATGGCACCCAGGAAAGCTTGTGTTTCCTTTTTGCTGGTTGGTGGGGACATAGCTGTGATCTTGTTGATGACCTCAGTGGGAATCTGGCGCCGTCCATCTTGCCATTTCACTCCCAGGAACTGGATCTCTCGGGCAGGTCCCTTGACTTTGCTCTTCTTGATGGCAAAGCCAGCTTCTAGTAGTATCTGGATGATCCTCTCACCTTTCTCAAACACTTCTGCCGCTGTGCTCCCCCACACAATGATGTCATCAATGTATTGCAGGTGTTCTGGAGCCTCACCCTTTTCTAGTGCAGCCTGGATCAGTCCATGGCAGATGGTGGGGCTGTGTTTCCACCCCTGGGGCAGTCGGTTCCAGGTGTACTGCACGCCCCTCCAGGTAAAAGCAAACTGAGGCCTGCATTCTGCTGCCAGAGGAATGGAGAAAAACGCATTAGCAATATCAATGGTGGCATACCACTTTGCTGCCTTGGACTCCAGCTCGTACTGGAGTTCCAGCATGTCCGGCACAGCAGCGCTCAGCGGTGGAGTCACTTCATTTAAGCCACGATAGTCCACAGTCAATCTCCATTCTTTGTCAGATTTGCACACAGGCCAGATGGGGCTGTTGAAGGGTGAGTGGGTTTTGCTGACCACCCCTTGGCTCTCCAGCTCCCGAATCATTTTGTGGATGGGGATCACGGCATCTCGATCCGTCCGATACTGCCGGCGGTGCACTGTCGAGGTCGCAATTGGCACACGTTGTTCTTCCACCCTTAGGAGTCCTACTGCAGAGGGGTTTTCTGACAGTCCAGGCAAGGTGTTCAATTGCTTAATGTCTTCTGCCTCTACAGCGGCTATTCCAAAAGCCCACCTGAGTCCCTTTGGGTCTTTGTAATATCCGTTCCGGAGGAAGTCTATGCCTAGGATACACGGAGCATCTGGGCCAGTCACTATAGGATGTTTCTTCCACTCCTTCCCAGTCAGGCTCACCTCGGCTTCCACCAGAGTCAATTGTTGTGATCCCCCTGTCACACCAGCAATGGAAACAGGCTCTGCCCCCACATGTCCCGATGGTATCAGAGTACACTGTGCACCAGTATCAACTAAAGCATCATATTTTTGTGGCTCTGATGTGCCAGGCCATCGGATCCACACTGTCCAGAAGATCCGGTTTTCCCATGCCTCTCCCTGGCTAGAGACAGGGCCCCTCTAACACTGGTTATCATTCCTTTCCTGGGCATACATACTAGAGGTCCCTTCAAGGGGGTCTGACAGATCGTACCCACAAGCTTGGTCACGGGAGGTTGAGGCTACCTTCACTTTGGTGGAACTCCCCTGGTTAGAGTTTCCCTCCTTAAGTTGACGGACCCGTGCTGCCAGGACAGAAGTGGGTTTCCCATCCCACCTCCCCATGTCTTCCCCATGGTCACGCAGGAAGAACCACAGATTAGCCCTTGGGGTGTACCCTCTCTCTCTAGCTGGGGAATGTTGGGCGCTGATTCTGGGGCCTGTGACTCTCACGGGTGCTGTATTAACCTTCCTTATCTCCTCCCTCATCTCCTCTTTAAACTCCTTAATCACAGCTGAGATATGAGCCTGCATTGGGCCATTAATCATACTCTCATAATTCCTAAGTTTGTTGGCAACAGAACCTATTGTCTCCTGGTGGGCGTCAGCATTGATTGTTGCAATGAAGGAGGTGTATTGAGATGGCCCAAGATTTGCCAGACTCCACAGCATTTGTCCCGTACACCTGACCTTGTATGGGTCATTATTGTGTCGTCCATCCCTCCCAAAGAGTACCTCCAATACTGCCACTTCCCTCAGCTGTTGGATCCCTTCCTCGAGGGTCTTCCAGCACATTCTATGATGGTGCTCTTGCATTCTCTCTCTGTGGACAAACCTCTCCCTGACACTCATTAAGAGCCGCTCCCAGAGAGAAAGGGATCCTGGTTCCCTTACAAAAACCTGATTTATACCCGAGTCCTGGGTCAAGGGTCCCAAGTTCCTTGCCTCACCACCGTCCAGCTGCACGCCTGTACCCATAAGATCCCAAACCCGGAGTAGCCAGGTAGCATAAGCCTCACGCCCTCGTCGCACAATGTCTTTATGCAGATTACGAAGACTTTCGTACGTCAGGGACTCGGTGATGATAGCAATCTCTGGGTCCCCTGTGGGTTGTGAGGTTCCTCCATTCCTGTCCCTATCTGCAGGGTGCTCTGCTTTCACCTTAGACTTCCTTGTTTCTACCGGGGCCACTGCTGCTGACCGTGACTGCCTTTGTGGTTCAGCTGGAACCTGGACAGTTGTAACATCTGTGGGTTCCACAGCTGTACTATTAGACTGTCCTTCCTCAAGGCAAAGGGCCAGTTTCTCACCAGCTGGGGAAATGCACTCCTTCAGCATCTCTCGTATCTCCTTAACCAGAACCCTCACCCAATCTGGGCGGTTCATTTCTGAGGTGGGCTGTGGGGCAGGGTCAGGCTCTGGAGCAGCAGCATCTCGAGTCTGTGGTGTAGGTGTGAGGGTAGCTATCCAGGTTAATCTTCCCTTATCTCTGAATGCTAAATATAACAGGACTATCAGCAACACCACCCATTGTATGGTATCATTAGCACTTAGAAAGGATCTTAACCCTTTGAGAACTGGTGGAGCAGACCCAAAAAGATGGTTAAAAGGTTGGGAGAAAGTTTGCCCAGGTGCTATTTCCTCACAGTAGGTACCGTTATTAAAGTAACCCCAAAAACATACAGTTAACATGTGATAGCTATAAATCCATGTACCTGCCTTCCAGAGGAAATTAAAGATCCATGAATTCCTCACCCAATTAACCCAGAAGCCAAACTTGATAACAGACACCGTAGCCTTAGTTATAGGACCCATTTTTAGATAAGGGTCTGCAAATGGGAAAAGTATAGCTACGATCACGTGCCACCCAAACCAAGGTAAACTAGACCACATTGTGATGCTGAAGATGTTTTTACACACAACAAAAAACCAAATTACTTAAGAACTGTTAATCCTTTTTCCCTCTCAATGCCGTCGGGCCCCACGTTGGGCGCCAAATTCTGTCTTGGTTCGACAAGACAGGAGTCTGTGGAAGAGGGCAAAGCCTCCTGTGCAATGGAGAACGGCAAACCCCCCTCCCTCTGAATTACCAGGATCTTTAAATTAAAAGGCTCTCAGGCAAAGATGTGGGAATCGGAGTAACAATTCTTTACTAGGAGAAAACTAGACAACAATTTAAAAAGGCAAATGCAATCGGTACAAACAAAACCAGTGAAAAAAGTCCAGAACCTGAGGAGTCGGGGTGCCAGTAGTTCTGCTGGGACAATTGCTCCCCTTGCAATGGTTGATGAGTTGCAGCTGAAGTGGTGATCTTTAGAAGGGTACAGTTTTCCTCTGAAGATCTGGTGGCAGTGGGGCCGGTCTTCCTCTGCGCTGGGGTTGCCTCTGAGCTCCGCTGCCGTCGCCTCAGCGCGCGCCGGCTGCTTCGCTGCGAGTGCCGCCGAAAAGAGAGAGAGAGCGAGCTGCTTCTCTGGGAATCCCGCGAAGAGAGAGAGCGAGCTGCTTCTCTCGGAGTCCCGCCCAGAGAGCTGCCTCCTCTCCCCAAAAAGCTACCCCTTTAAACAACAGTAGAGTGCTTGGCTTCCCCCCTCTGGGTGGGACCCCTCACGGTGTTACATTTACCAGCCCTGCATTGAATCAGTCAATGGTGTATAAACAAACCATTGCCTCTACGGGGCAAACCATTGTCTCTGAGAGAGATAACAAAAACCTGTCCAACCGGTTTGCCTTCAACAGATGGCAAATGGAATACAAGCTTATCTTACAACCCAGGACAACACTTCACACTTAAGGCACCCCTAGGAAACAAATCAACCACAAATCCAAACAAAATCCAGGCAATCAAACTGAAATGATCAGAGAACTGTCCCTTTATGTGGCACAGGGACACATAGAACAGTGAGGGCAAGGATAAAAGGAATATGGGCCAAAAGCTGAACAGAGCTCAAATTTAACAGGACTTAACTTATACCTTAACCTTAACTTCTACCTTCAACTTCAAAATTTAGCAAAAGAACAGATATTAACAGTATTTAACATAACCTATGACTTTTCAATTTAACAGAGGAATATCGTTTAACAGGATTTAGCTCAGCTTATAACTTATAGCAAAAAACAACTCTTAGCAGCATTTAACTTAGCTTAGGCTGCATCACTTGACCTCACTTACAGGCCTGACAGGCTCAGCTATCCAGGGCACTCAGAGCCCTCAGAGAGCAGCATTTCTGCCACATTCCCCAGCACAGGCACTCCTGTGTGCACACAGACACAGAGAGTCAGTGCAAGGCACCTGTGAGAAATTCCCCTAAGGGCGGGGAAATGCTCCTTGAGGATGCTTTGGCATCTCCCCAGCAGGGAAGGGTTGAGCCTGGAGGAGTCGGGGGATCGGCCCAGGCTCCCTCGTTGTTTCGGGATCCCCGAATTCAGCAAACGGGAGAGTTCCCGGCTCGGAGAGGCCCCACTCAGAGGGAGTCGCTGGCCCAGGAGAGCTCCAAGGGCTCCTTTTGGAGCGCTGTTTGTAGGGCCCCTAGAGAGGGGCTGCAGTCCCAGCCATGTTTCATCCTGGCCACACTTGGCATCAGCAGCTTTCTTTGGCAGGGTGAGAACAGGGATGTTGTGCCACTGAGGGGACACAAACAGTTCCAGGGCTGCTCCTAAAGTAACCAGGAGCTGGCTGGGCAGCAGCAGTGCCTGGAGCAGACAGTGTTTGTGATGAGCTCCAGAGGAGCTGAGCCCAGGGGCTGCTGGCCAAGACCGAGGCCCAGTGAGCATTTCTCAGCTGGCAGGGCAGCCTGAGAAGGGGAGGAGGGAATGCACCAGCACAGGAACCATGGAAACAAGGAGCCATTGTGACACTGTGTGGCCTGTGAGACCAAGGGGCCATTGTGACACTGTGAGGCACCATGGAACAATGGACACCATTGTGACACTTGGGGGACAGATTGGATCATGGAGACCATTGGGATACTATGATACCCAATGGAATCAGCAAAGCATTGTGACACTGTGAGGCTACATGGAACCAGTGAGACCATTGTGACCCTGGGGTCCCCACAGAACCAAGAGGACCATTGTGACACTGTGGGGCCTCGTGTCATCAGTGGTCCATTGTGACACTGTGGAGCCAAAGGAGACCATTGTGACACTGCAAACCCCCATGGTCCAAAGGTCCATTGTGACATTGTGGGCCTCATGGATCAGAGGACTCACATGTCATTGTGGGGCCTGGGGAACCATGGAGACCATTGGGACACTCCATGGCCTCATGGAATCATTGGAACCATTGAGAAACTAGGAGGTCTCATGGAACCCAGGGGCTATTGTGACACTGTGGGACCCCATGCAACCAAAGGAACACAGAACAGGTCTGGCTGGTTTGGCCTCCCGTGGACTGCCTGACTGGTCCAGCTGACCTTGGCATGTTAAAGGTCTCTTCTCTGCTACTGGGGCTCACTGGGACAGGAAACACTGGGGCTCCCTGCTTTCCTTTCAGTGGAAAAGAACTCTCCTTCTCCTCCAAGTGCCCATGGCCAGAACTGGGATTTTACGTCCAAATGTCCTTTTATCCAGGGATTGTTCCCATAGGAATATTGCCAGGACAAGTCTGGTTGGAAGTGGTTTCATGAGGGTCACCTCTCATCTGTGCCCAAAACACTGGGGAAGGCTCCATGCTTTCCTTCCTATGGGAAAGAATTGTCCTGTTGTGTGTTTTTCTTTAGTTTGATATTTGTTCTGTGTATGTTCAACCCCCAACCCCTAATCTCCTCCCTTCCCCAGTTTTCAATCTTCCCAAGCTCTTCCCTACCCCCCTCCTCTCCAAGTTGTCAATCCTCCCTTTCCCTGCCCCTTTCCCCAGAACATTCCCTGTCACTCCTCCTAGCCTCCTCCCCTGCTTCCAGAGCATTCCCTGTCTATTTAGTGAGGCTCAACACCCTTTTGGTTACTTTGTGTTACTCCTCTCCCCTGTTTCCCCTGATAGGTTTGTGCTCTGTTAGTTCCTCCTTAGACTCTTCCCCAGGCGTACCCTCAGTGGTTGCTGTTCCTATACCCTGCCTCTTGAGTTCTGGTATAAAACCTTTGTTCGCCCTCCCCAGAGGGTCTTGGGGCTCACTGAATGAAACCATCCTGTTCACCCCCAAGTCCCGTGTTGCCTCCCCACGCCAAGTGGGACTGCAGAGCTTCACAGGGGGAGCAGCCGCCCGTTCTCTTCCCTCTCACCCCCCAGCACACCACTGCTCGGGGTATCGCGGCAAGAGAGGCTGCCCGCATTGCAACACTGTCCTGCTTCTCCAGGTGCCCATGGCCAAAATTTGGATTCTGTCTCCAAAATTCCCTATATCCAGAGGCTGCCTGCAGACAATCTGCCATTCCTGACAAGTCTGGCTGACCTTGGCCTTGTGAGGCTCTCATCTGCCTTCCAAACACTGGGGCTCTGTGCTTTGCTTCCTATGGAACAGAACTCTTCTTATCCAGGTGCCTATGTCCAGAATTGGGATTACACCTCCAACATTGCCTGGTGTGAAAGACTGGAGGAGATTGTTGGCTGGAAACATTTTGTGTGTGGGGGAGGAAGGGGCAGGTCCAGCCTTGCCCTGCCCTGGAGCCCCAGCACTGCCCTGCCCTGGAACCCCAATCCCCCCAGAGCCTCTATCCCAGCCCAGCAGTGTCTGCCAGTCCCTGGCACAGCACAGGCAATGCTCCACAGCCACGTCTGGAGCTCCCAGCCCAGCTCCTGAGTGACCAAATGACCCCAAGTCCTCCCTGGGGCTGGGGCAGCAGAACTCAGAGGCACCAGCAGCTCCAGCTGGGAAATGGAGTGTGGGATGGGGCTGTGAAAGCCCTGCCTGGACTGTGCCAAGCAGGACACACAAGCCCTGACCCTCATCCCCCAAGCAACTCTCTCAATGAGACATTTAAAAGGAATTACAATAATTTGTGTACTCTGAGTTAGATTCACTGGAGAAATAGTGCCCCAAAGCTCATTAACATTCAGAAT
Source organism: Lonchura striata (assembly GCF_050655825.1). NCBI lineage: Eukaryota > Metazoa > Chordata > Aves > Passeriformes > Estrildidae > Lonchura > Lonchura striata. The sequence goes on along the minus strand of NC_140734.1, from coordinate 3,270,105 downwards.
GCTTGAACAAGCCAAGCCTTTGGGAATAATTTGATTTAAGTTTTTAAATCTTTTGTGATTAATTAGGCAGGCTTTAGTAGTGTATTCAAAGTGAATGCTTTATTTTTATAAAGACACAGAAAAGATTTGTTAGGTCCTGTTTCATCTTTTTATTCCACATAAATGAATATGTGCAATCTCCACTTGACACTGAATTCAAGTACCTCCTCATGCAGTTGAAATAGATATGAAAATCAAGACCCTTGATGGCTGACAATCCATCAGACTCTGTCCCTACCCCCACCCCACCATTTCCCCCATCCAAGCCCTGGCACTCAAAGCAGCCTTGTGCAAATCTGAGCTCCCTCCAGCCCAGGCTGCACCTGCAGGTTTCAGCTCCTTGGCTCCAACCCCCACCTGCTTTCCTTGGAGTAAGAGCTGCCTGAGACACAGAGGGATGTTCAATTCTTGTCAGCCAACAAAGCCAAGGGAAGGCACAGCTCCATCAAATGCAGAAGTCATTCCTCTGCTGGCTATTAAATCCACTTTGCACAGTAGTCAGTCTCAGAGCAATGGAAAACGCTTTCTGTGCCCAGCACAGATCCCAAGGTCCCCCCAAACCCTCCCTGCCCCAATTCTGCCCAAATTTGCTCTTTCCACACACGAGTCACGTGCTGAAGTCAGAAGCTCCCTCCATGCCCAGAGGGGGGAAAAGAGAGAAAGTGGATGAAGAGCTCTCCTGTGCAGAGCCAAGGTCCAAGTGCCCCTGCAGTGGAAACCACAACTCATCAGGTTTGTGTCCTTTGGGCTCAGGGATGGTGACACTCAGAGGCACAGAAAGGTTTCTTGCCAACAAACAGGAGTTGAACATTTGAACAATTTAGTAACCATCACAGACTTTCCTTTTTCTTGGAACTGTTTAAACCTGCTCTGGACTGAAAACCCAGAAAAACACCAGCAGCTCACACCTGTGGCCCACCGAGCTCTGGGACCCTGCATTCCAGTGCCAGAGGGACTGAGAAGAGACCGAGTGAGCCAACTACAACCCACAAAAAGGACTTTCTGAATTGCCATCTCTTCAGAACTCTGAGGGGGTTTATTTCATATTATTCATGCTTGTGAACACTATACTTGTTAAATAAACTGATTTTTTCCACTTTTCTCCAGGGAAGTCTTCTCCTGAAATAGTAGAGAGAGGGGCCGCTTGAACTTGATTTGTAGACGGACTCCTTTTGGAGGTTTCCTCACAAAATTTGCCCTAAACCAGGACAAACAGTCACAGTTGTGCCACTTCACCAGTGGCACAACTCCCCAGCCCCCCAGGAAAAGAAAGGACATGTAAAGTTCTCCAAACACTTGGCCTGCTTTGCTGCAAAAGTCGCGCTGCACACACAGTGCAGTGTGGAAAGCCAAGAGAAGCTGCAGCAGGTGGCAAATCTTGGGACAGAAGCTCAACCTTGTTCTCCATGAGAGGTTCTTGTCAAGAGCAGACAGGAGAAGATTCCTGGAGAAGTGGAACAGCGTTGCAGAAGTGAAATGAAAATGAAAGAAAGTATCTAAGATGTTTTCCTCTTTATTTCTATGCTCCCCTTTTCCATGTTGCACGACTTCTCCATGCCGTGAATTCCAAATGGATCTCACCTCTAAGATGGGTCACTTAGCAAATTCCAAACACTCTAAAATACCATGAGCTACACGCAGTTTTCCTTCCCCTGTTTTTACTGGAAAGCAACGCTGGAGACATAAGTGCAGTGCTTGGGTCAGGTAGGAATCCTACAGCAAGGGAATGTGCCCCAAGGGTGTTTGAGCCTCAGCAAGGACAATGCACAGCAGCGACACAGCAGAGGGGATTCCTCTGCCAGTGTGCAGGAGTCAGGACTCTGGATCTGGGCTCCACACTGCAAAGTTCCCGTGTCTGGACAGACGAAGGGGCTGTCCCCGGGGCGCGCGGGGCTCGGCCGTGGGGCTCGTGGGGCGAGCGGGGAACGGACACGCGGACAAACGGCCTCGGTGCTTCAGTTGCAGAGGCAGCAGCGGCGGCGGCGGCAGCAGCGGCGGCAGCAGCGGCAGCAAAAGCAGTTTTTCTCTTCTTTCTCTTTCTCTTTCTCTTCTCTCTCTCCCGCTGTCGGACACCTTCCCCTCGGTGTCCTTAGCCGGTGTCCCTCTCCTCTCCCCGCCTCCTTCTCCCCATGCCGGGCCGGGCCATGCCCCCGGCCCGCCCCCGGCCCCGGGCGGGGCTGCCCCGTCCCCGGCCCCGCCCGCCCCGCCGCGGTCTCGCCTCCGCCCGGCTCTGGCCGTGCTGGCGGTGGCGCTGCCGGGCGGGCATCAGTGCCTGGGGCTGGGCCGGCATCGCCGCCCTTTGGCTCCGCCTGGCCCGAGCCCGGCCCCGGCCCCGCCGCAGGGTCCGGCCCCGCCGCCGGCGCCTCCCGGGCCCCGCGGAGGACACACGCGGCACGGCCGCTCCCGCCGCCCCCGCTGCGGCTTCCCCGGCCCGAGCTCCGCCGCTCGGCAGCGCGGCCGCCGGCCCCGAGCCTCCCGTGTCCCGTTGCCGAGACCGAAGGCCTGGGGATGGCCGGCCCGAGGCGCTCGGGGGGCGCTCGGGGGCCGCTCCTGGCCCCGGGCCGAGCGCTGACAGCCGCGTCCCGCCCGCAGGGAAGGCGCAGGAGGCCCTGCAGGAGCGGTACCGAGTGGGTTCGCTGCTGGGGCGCGGCGGCTTCGGCAGAGTGTTCGCAGCCACGCGGCTCTCGGACGGCGCCCCGGTGAGCGGCGGGGCCGGCGGCTGGCATGGAGGAGGAGGAGGAGGAGGAGGAGGAGGAGGAAAAGAAGGAGGAGGAGGAATGGGGAGAGGAGGAGGAGAATGGAGAAGGAAGAGAAGGAGGAGGAGGATGGAGAAGGAAGAGAAGGAGGAGGAGGAAGGAGGGAGGAGGAAGGAGGGAGGAGGAGGAGGAGGAAGGAGGGACAGGAGGAGGCGGATGGAGGAGGAAGAGAAGGAGGAGGAGGAAGGAGGAGGAGAAGGAGGCAGGAGGATGGGGCTCGGCAGGGCGGGCGGCGAGCTCAGCCCGCTGCTGCCTTTGGCTTGCAGGTGGCCATCAAAAGGGTGCCACGGAACCGCGTCCGGCGCTGGGGCGAGCTGGTGAGTGAGCGGGGCCAGCGGGAACAGCCGGGCCGTGCCGGGCGGGGATGAGGCGAGGCCCGGCATGGGGGAAGCCACCAGGACGCCTCGATGGGGAGCGGGCGTGGGGCCAGCGCAGGGCGCAGAGCATCCCGGGCTGGCTGAGGGGTTCCCCTGCCCTGGCACGACATCAGTCCCACTGGTGGCACCGTGGTCCTCCCGCAGCCCGACGGCACCAGTGCACCTCTGGAGATCGTCCTGCTGGACAAGGTGTCCACTGGCTTCCCTGGTGTGGTCCAGCTGCTGGAGTGGTTTGAGCTCCCCAACAGCATCGTGATGGTGCTGGAGCGGCCGGAGCGGTCTCAGGACCTCCTGCATTTCATTCGGGCACGGAGGTTCCTGTGTGAAGAGGTGGCACGGGAGCTGTTCCGCCAGGTGCTGGAGGCCGTACGGCACTGCACCAGCCGCGGGGTCCTGCACCGTGACATAAAACCAGAGAATATCCTGGTTGACCTGGCCACTGGCCAGGCAAAATTGATCGACTTTGGCTGTGGCACCTACCTGCAGGACACAGCCTACACTGACTTTGCAGGTGAGCCCGGGCAGGGGTGTGCTCCCGGTCCCACCATCTCATGGCCCAACATCTCACAGGCCAAGCTGGGTGTGGCAGCGAGGATTCTCCCTTTTGCTGCCAGTCAGGGTACTGAGTCTTTACCTGAGCTGCTTTTGAGCGGGGCTGGGTGGGGAGGCATCTTTCAGCCCTGCTGGCGGCCTTTGCCCACTACTCTGCCTGGGGCTGGGGTTGGAGCAGCAGCAGGCAGCCTGACAAAAGCACCCGTGGGTGGGGGTAGCAGAGGAGGGGGCCAGGACCAGTGCACCAGCCAGTTTGGTGTGCAGGCGAGAGGAAGGGCTTGAACTGCTCCATTCACCTTGTTTTCATAATATTTTATGAAAACATAAAATATTGGCTTCATAATATTTTTGGGGCACTGCAGGCAGGGAGGATAAGGACCTGTTTTTTCCCCCAGCCCTGAATGGGTTTTTGCTTTACATGTCATGGTCAGGCCTTGCTGGGGCTTCTGCTGCCCTCTTCCAACACCAGTGGCTTCTTGTCCAGCCCTGAGTTTGTACACAAGTCCCAGGTGCTGGCGAGAGTGCAGCAGTCACTCCGTGTGTCACTGCGGCAGCCCCTGCATGCCCAGGGATGCTGGGGCCAGCAGCAGCATCCCCCTGATGAACTCCATCTGTATTCCACAGGAACACTGTCATACAGCCCCCCAGAATGGACCCGCTTGGGCTGGTACCATGGCGAGGCAGCAACGATCTGGTCCCTGGGCATCCTGCTGCACCAGATGGTCTGCGGGCAGCACCCTTTCAGGAGGGGCCGGAAGATCAGCTGGGACCATCAGCTCTCGCTGCCACAGCGGCTCTCTCCAGGTGGATCCTCATCTCTGGCCACGGGGGAATACCAGTGCTGGGAGACAGCAGCGGGCTCGTGAGCATCTCGCTCTGGCAGCTGCTGAGGAGGTGGCACATGTCCCGCTCTCCTGCTCTCCTCCACAACAGGGAATTGATGGGAAAGTTTAGGCCCAGCTGGGAGCACAAAAGCAGCATGGCCTGGGCATGGGAAGAGTGGGGCAAAGCAGACAGGAGCCTTCTCTAGCTGACTGGTGGTTTCTGGTTTCTCTGCCCAGAGTGCCAAGAACTTATCAGGTGGTGTTTATCCATGCACTTCTTGGACAGACCTTCCTTAGAAGACCTGTTCTGTGAACCTTGGATACAGGATAGTCACCTGTCATAGATGAAGGGAGAGAGCCTCATGCACACTTTGCTGCAGGGCCCTGGTAAGTTACAGCTCCACACATGCCCTGGCAATCAGAATCAAGGAAACCCAGACTTTTTTCCTTGCCTATATCAATGCACTGGGGTTGTTGGGTGGGAACACGCAGCCCTTGTGCTGGAGCTGAGCTGCTCTGCCCAGCACTGGTGGCTGCCATCCAAGGTGGTTTTGCTTGTCCCAGTTGCCTGACAGCTGGGGCCCTGGGCAGAGCCCTGACAGCCTGGTCTGACCCCCAGGGAAGGATAAGGAGCCCCTGGAGAAGCTGTACCAGGTGGGGCTGCTGGAGACAGCGAGGACGACATCAAGGATGACAACCTCTTCCTCAACTTGGACACTGGCAGCTGAAGATGATGAACTTTTGGCACCTTCTCGAAAGCCAGGCTCCACAGCGGATTTGCAGATGAGTCCACAGCCGGGGAAATGCTCCCAGATTTGGGCATTGCTCAGACTGGCTGGGAACAAAAGGTTCTCCTTGTTCTGGGGCAGATGCAACTTCAGTTGGCTGCCAGCTGCTTTTTGGCAGGGCTGGGGGCATGGGTTGGGGTGGATACAAAATGGGAGTTTGCTCCTGGCCCTGCTAAAAGCCCCTACCACCCAGCATGGCCTAGGCTGAGGCTGGGGCTGGGGCAGCCAGCCCGACACAAACAAACCCCCATGGTGGGAGCAGAGGTGGGACTCCAGAACCTGTGCAGGGGCTGCTTTGCTTTGCAGGCAAGGAATGGCTTGGCCTGCTCCACTGCCCTTGTTTGCTTTGTGATCACTGTTATTTTGGGGGGTAGTTCAGGAGGGAAGAGAGAAAGTGTGGGCTTCTCTCCCCCATGGGTGGGATTTTCCCTAGCATATGGGAGTTGGGCCTTCCTCAGACCCCTGACAGAGATAAGGGTTGTTTTCTTGTTTCCCCCTGTCTCTAATCACTTTTCAACAGTTTGTTGTTTGTTTTTCTTGAGGAAACGTTCAATGTAAGGTCCAGTCGGGATTGGGAAGTGCTTGGGAGCAGCTGCAGAGTGGATGGGCCGTGCCCTTGGAGAAGGCTGAGGACATCATTTGGGACCAGCTTTTCTCCCAGCAGAGGATGGCGTGAGGTGAGTCCCCGTCTGCTTGGCATGGTGGGATCAGAGCTTTTGGGAGATGGCAACAAGCACAAGGAGTCTCCTGCTCTGGGCAGCTGCTGAGGGCTGGATGTGCTGTGGCTGGCTGTAGGCTGGGAATGTCCTGCCCTCCTGCTCTGCTCCCAAAGGCAGCAGTGATGGGCAGCTCTGGGCACGGCTCTGGACACAGCCAGCATGGCCTGGGCTCTGTGGGCAGCTGGGGCAAGGGGACAGGAGCCTTCAGCTGACGCGTGGTTTCTGGTTTCTCTCCTTGCAGCCGGGCTCTGCGGGTGCTGAGGCTGCCCTGGGCTCTGCCAGGGCTCTGCTGGGCTCTGCCCTGGGCACAGCTGGGCTGGCTCTGCCCTCCCATTGCTCTGACAGCTTTGCATCAGACGAGCCCGTTTGAGCACAGTGCCTGAGCTTTCTGCTTTGGCAGGTGAGTGAGACTCTCCCGCAGGCCAGGAGATTGCAGCTGGGGACACACATCCAACTGGCAAGGACCCAAACTCTCCACAGTCCCAGCTGAACCCCTGAATCTCCGCAGGAATGCCTGGATCTCCACTATTCATTCTTCATTTCTTTTTGGCTGGAATTGTGCAGTTGCACTTTTTTCCTCCTCTAGAAGTGCCATGAGTGGCCAAAGCTGGCAAGTGAGCCGTGTTCCTGAGGCAGTGCAGTCTGGAGCTGATGGATGGAGAGTTGCCCTTCCCACTTCCAAACCAGAGCAAAAGGCCGTAAGTGGGATTTTTCATCTGTAAGAAACCCCTGACAATTTCAGAGGGAATGTGCAGCTCATTCACAGAGTGAGAAGGAAGGTCATCTTCTAAAGGATTTGGGGTTTGACAGAGTTTAGATTCCCAGTCCTGTCTGGAGTTGGAAGGGCCCCAATCAATTTCCTATTGCTTTGACCACAATTTAAAATAACAATGTTGGAAACAACCCCCAAAAACTTTAAAAAAGGCTGCTGAGGTCAGTAAGATGGATCCATGCCATCACACATTTACAATGTAAATAACTGAGTTCTCTTTTTAAAAAGATCATTTACCTCCTAATGCAAAGTTACAGAAGATGTTTCACTAACACTTGGATTTTATTTGTATCTTTTACAATTAATCTAATTGTTGTTTTTTTTTCTTTTTCCTTTTTTTTTCTCTAAATAGAGGTCCTGGCCCTCTTCCAGCCAAAGGGGAAAGGGCCCCACCAAGCCTTGTTACCCACAGATAACATGGTAAAGCTGAACACTAAAGGACCTTGTGGGCATTATTCTGGAATTAAAAAGGTGCCAGCTCCATGGACAACAGAATTATTGTTCCTAACTTGAATGAGATTGAGCAAAAAGAATGAAGAATTGTGTCACTAAAGTACTACTGATGTCTGTAATTTGTACCTTGATAGTCAGCCAGAAACTTTGTTTGCCAAAACACCTCCAGAGTTTCACCAAGGGATCAGTCATCAAAAATGTTTTGAAAATGTAAAGACCAAGGTAGCCAAAGCACTCAGTGTCACTAATTGCTGGGTATGTTCTCAGCTGAAGCTGGGAGGAATGGGGTTCCCTTGGAGGGCTCACCCTGTGTGGTGGCCAGAACTCTGTCAATGGGCTCTGCCTCGTAACGGAGTCAGTGAAGGGACAGTTACAGAAAACTCTGCTGTGGGACACAGGAATACAATGATCAGTGAGACAGGATTCACTCAGATTTCCCGTCAGGAGAAACCCAACCCTGTTATAGTTCTAGAGGCAACAGTGTCAGAAGATTTCTGTGCTTTACCATCACTGCCAATGTCAGTAGAACTTGGGGTGCTGCAGCTGGTCAGTGTCAGTGTCACACCACTCCCAGCTGCAGGGCCACCATTTAGGCTCCTTCAGCAACAAGCACAGAGAAGACTTAGGGCTCAGAGAACATTTTCCACCCAAAGAGTGCCTTGGGTTTCAGAAAGCAAAAGATTCTGGTTCACCCTGCGCCCCATGTGCGCTGCCCTGTCCTGTGGAGTTGACATGAATGAGCTGAATGGATTATTAGAATAGGTAGCAAATGATGCTGTTAAAATGTCCAATAGCACATCCTATGAGCTCCAACAAACACAAATGGGGACTCCAGAGAACCACATGGCCTCGGATTATCTTCTTGCTGGCCAAGGAGGAACCTGGGCTATCAGGGGACGGGGATGTTGCACTGCTAGCAGTGATGGGTTTGAAGGCCAACAGCCAGGAATCACCTTGACAGAAAGAGCAGTAGAAGAGTGGCAGAAAGAAGAAAATTCTTCTTGGTGGGATTGGCTTCATGGCTGCCAAATTAGAGGCTGCTGTGAAATGCATTCGTGGCAGGGCCTGTGATCATTGCAGTGTGTGCACTTGGTGAGTTGCTGGGACACTTTGTGCTGGGAAGTGGAGTATTGAGACCTTCCTTAAAAGATACAGTGTCAAGAAAAGAGAGGCATTTGGTAAATAAGGGAGAATGGCAACAATTTAGGCATGTTTTAAAAGGAATGTGAATAGCTCTGAGTAATGAACTTACACTGCACTTAATTGTAGAACAAGAGGAGATGCCTTTTTGCTTAATACTTAAATGTAAGCTGTGTTACTGAAAGAATTGTTACGAAGGTTGTAGTTGATTATAGGTCTCAGGACCAATCAAAGTACCAAGGCCTGAACAGGTCCTGAGGCAAAGGTCACCTCTAGATGAACCTTCCAAGCAAATGTTTTATTTGTATCCACTCATTAACGAAGCATGATTAACAACATGATCCATGTATGTGTTCCTTGATAAAACATGGATTTATCTTTCTGTATTTAGAAACAGACAAAGCCCCATGTGGCCTTGTTTGGGGGTGAAGGATCAAAGTCAACTCCCTTGGTTCCTCCTTCAGCCCTGGCCAGGCTTTGGGAGAAAGCAGTCAGGAGAATGAAAGCAGATGTTCTCACACTAGCAGTGATGCCAGCTTGTTTGTTAAACAGTGTAAAAGCTGGGTCCTCTCCCAGCTTTGGGGTTGGAGCTTCATTGGCTGCAGACGTGGAGGCACCTGCAGGAATTCCCAGTGTCTGGGAGTGGCTCTCCAGTCCTTGGCTTTCCCCAGCTGATGTGTGGCTGTGGATGATGGTAAAGCCTGAGGCTAACTGGTGATGGATCTTTCCTTAATCACTCCAGGCAATCTCTGGTAACAATGACTGGATGCATTGCTGAGCTTTTTTGTAATGCTTTGCTAATGATGATGTGCTTTGCTGAGCTTATCCTTTTGTAATTCTTTGCAGCTGTGCATGATATAAATGACACAATTCCTTCAGTTGGTGTCTGTGTCTTTGGTGCTGACCCTGCCCAGTGGTGAAACAGGGCCCCCTCCAGCCTAAGTGTTACGTGGGAAGAGAAAAGCCATCACTCCAAATGTCCCCCCTTCCTCCTTGTTCCCCCCACTTTATACCCTGAGCGTGATGCCCTATGGTCTGGGGTATCCCCGGGGTCAGTGGGGGCCACCTGTCCTGGCTGTGTCCCCTCCCAAGCTCTCCCACAGCCCCAGCCCCTCTCCAGCGTGGCCAGAGGAGGGGCAGGCCAGGCTTTGGCTCAGTGGGAGCTGAGCAAGAGCAAAAGCATCTCTGTGTGCCCAGCCCTGTGCTCAGCACCCGGCCCAGCAGCGTCTCAGTGCCAGGGTCTGTGCCATCAGTCCCTGCCAGGGGTTTCCATGGCACCTGCCAGGCCAGGTGACCCAGGTGTGGTGTCCCAGTGAGGGCTGCCATGCAAACAGTGCCCAGCACTGCCCCTTTCTGTCTGCCTGACCCGGCCTTGGCCCTGGCCCTGGTGTTTGGTGCTGGTTCCGCGGCGCCTGACCGGCCCGCGCGGCACAGGGCAGGCGGCCACGGCACAAACCCACAGCAAGGGCTCCCCTCTGGCTCTGGGCAGTGACAGCAGCCCTGAGCAATGGGCTGGCGCAGTGGGGTCGGTGCAGTGTCCATGGCAGCAGTCCCTTGCAATGGCCAGTGCAGGTTGGGATGATGATCCACCCTCACAGCCGGCCCAGGGCAGGTGTGCGGTGCCCTTCCCCACAGCCTGTCTGCACAGAAGCACTTCCAGGGCTCTCTGCATTTCCCTTCCCTCACTCTTGAGTCACTCACACACCTCCCAAGGACCCACTGGGAGCTTTGAGCTGCAAGGAGTGCAAAGCTGGTCTGTCCTTCAGGAGTTGCTCTCATTCTGCCCTGAGCCAACTCTGGATTTGTGTTCATTGCAGAACTTCCTGTGTGTCTACAGCATTCCTTGCAGGGCTCTGCCTTGGGGAAGGGGAACCTCCTTGAGGTGCCTAGGACTTGGCACACACTTGAGGAGTGTGTCTGTTTTAAATAAGGAAGCTTACGAGTTTTAGATTGCTTCAAAAAATAAAAGAAGAAAACCCCTCTTTGCCTGAGCGCAGCGATTTCTTCAAGCACAGCAGGTCCCAGGTGACTGAGCAGAGACAGGACGGGCTTGGGCTATGTGGAGCAAGGTTGTCCACACTGCCTCAGACCTTAAGGCACAGCTTCTCTGACTAGGCCAGACATCCTCAGGAGAGTCCCTGGGCTAGTATCAGTTGCTGAATGCTGCAGCCACCTCTGCTCTAAATAGAACAATCATAAAATATACTCTTCAAAGAGGAATGTGGATTTATTGGAAGCTCTTGCAAATAGTTTTCCATCAGTATTGTAGGAAACCTTCCTAATGGACTGCACTAGAGCAGAGGGAAATCAGGGCAGAGCCATGGTTTGTCAGGACTTGCTTGATCCCAGTGAGCCCCATGGTGCATTTAGAGCTGAGCCCTGGAAGCTCAGGGCCTGAGAGGAGATTGCGCCAACCTAACCAGGAGTCAAAGTCCGAGGGAAAACCCAAAGTGTCTCAAAGCATGAATGGGTCCCCTGAGGTCCATCCACAACACAGACCCCTCATGGACTCATTGGAGAAGAGAATTGGAGGCCAGGATGGCACAAACCTCTCAGAGACTCAGTGTGGGAAGGAAAAAGGGAAGTACCTTAAAAGAACTGCAGCACCTTCAAGCATCATTGAGCCCCATTGAGTGTTGTTACTGACAAAGAATCTCCAGGGACCAATTCCAGCTGATAATTGGAGGCCATGGTTGCACAAAGCTCTCAGGGACTCCAAGGCAAAGCCCGAGTCCTTTGAAGAAGCTGCAGTCCCTGGGAGCATGAAGGAGGGCCCAGGGCCATTGCTGCCCAAGGCTGCCCAGGCCAGGAGTGCAGGGAGGCAAAGGCTCTGTGTGGGCAGCTCAGCTGCTGAGCAGAGCCTGGGCTGGCTGGAGGCAGCAGAAAGGCCAAGGCCTGAGCCCCAGCCCAGGGAAGGCAGATCCTGTCCCTGCCCGCTTGCTCAGGGCTCTGCCGGGAGCACTGGCACATGGAGGGGTGCTGAGGGCAGGACAAGGGATGGCAGTGCCCAGCCTGGCTGGGGCTGTGCCAGGAGGCCCCAGTGCCTCAGGACAAGGTGTCTCCTCCTCACAGCCCTTGGTGGCAAGACGCTGCTGGGCCCCAGGACACCAAGGCTTGGCTTCTCCTGGCCACTGCCAGCCTTGCCAGGGCCCTTGGCCATGTCCAGCACAGCTTGTCCTGCGCTGTCCCACAGCTCTGCTGTGTCCCTGAAGGCTGCACACTCCCATCTCGCTGCCCCCAGGCCCTGCCCTGCCATATCCAGCTCTGCCCTGCCCCTGCCATGCCCAGGCCATGTCTGCAGTCCCCCCAGACCATGGGTGGGGGTGGGCAAGTGTTCCTGAGGGCACAGGGAGGGGACAGCTGGGCTGGACTGACCCAAGGGATCTCCCATTCCATGCAATGTCACGGTCAGCAATAAACTGAGGGAAAGGAAGGGGATAGGGCTGGCAGGGAGAGCTGTGGATGTTTTCTATCAAGACATTTCTCATACAAAACACAAAGTACACGTTCTTGATCCTGTCCTGCCAGGAGGTGGCTGGACATTGTCTGCTGATGGGAATCAGCAATAGGGGATTGATTTCATTTGTTGTTTCTTTGCTTCCACCTGTGGCCTTTGCCTTTTGAAGCCCTTGCTGAGGAGGGTGTAGAAGCCCATAAGATCAGGACCTGGTTTGCGTATCCCAAACATCAAAAACTGGATGGCTGTGGGACCAACCAAGGATTGGTAAGGACAGCCAAGACTTCTTGGCAATAACACACTGTGAGGAAGAACAGGCTGTGGCTGCAGAAGGGGCCATGCAGATAAAGGCAGAACTTTTCCAGGACAAACATCCTTGCTCTGGCTCCTGGGCATATGCAGGACATGGCCCAAGTGCAGGAATGAGAAGTGGGCATGGACTGTGGGGGGATCAACACCACCAAAGACCCCCAAAGCCTCTGAGCCATTTCCAGAAAGGTTCAGCAGAACAAACTGCACGTGATAAGTCATTTGCACAGAAAGTGAGACACTTATTGCCAGGGCAGGGAAAAGTGATCAGTGAAGAGGTCCTCCCACCAAGCCCAGGCACATTTGTGCCCCAGCACCCAGGACATCCCATTGGCTGGATCAATGCTGGAACCAGGACTGGGGATCTCCTCTCTCTCTAATTTCCTTTCTCTCTGCCCCTCTGATTCACATCTCTGTGTCTCTCCTGTCTGTGTCTCTCTTCCCCTTCACCTTTCCTCTTGTGCCTTTATACAAAACATACTGACATGCCCTTTTATAGCTCAGGGACTGACATCCCAGTTTCTATGCCAAATGCATAATGAATTAATAAAACTTTATAGGCCTTTGTGGACTCTCTGAGCTTTTTAATTTCTTTCAGCCACGAGCATCTACAAAACATGGGTGTCTCCTTTGCCTTAAGTTTGGGAGATCACAGAGAGAGAGGGAGAAAGAGGCTCGCTGGGCCCCTGATGGCCGCACACATTTAACCTGCCAGTGTTGTTCGGCTCAGCTTTTCTCTAACAGGCAGCATTAACCAGATGCAGCTGCGCAAGGGTTTCCAGCAATTTGGCATCATCCACAAAGGACTTGGAAGTGCATTTTGTCCCATGGCACAGGGAATATATGAATATTCCATTGTAGTCAAGGGCTGGTCACTGCGGGATGTCACCAGGGTGTGGCTGCCAGGAGGACTCTGTTCCATGGACAGCATTTGACCCTCATTGTTCAGCCAAATTCCCACTCACCCCATGTTCCATTCCTTCAGCCCATCTCTCTTCAATCTGGCTTTGAGGAGACCCAGCAGACCATGTCACAGACCCTGCTAAGGTCTGGGCAAACAACATCCCCTTCTTTTCCTTCCCACGTGGGTTCTGCAGTCCCTGCCTTGTGCTGCCAGTCCGTGGAATGGCTGCAGGAGGATTTGCCACATCCCCTTCCCTGCTGAGCCTGACCAGTCTGTGACTGTCCCCATCCCCTCCCTGCCCTGTTTGCAGACTGGTTCTATGTCTGCCCTTCCCAAGTGCCCAGGACCCTCTGGGATGGCTCTGGCTTTTCCAGGGGCTTTGAGAGAGGTCTCACCGTGACACTGCCCAGCCTTCTCAACATACCTGACACCAAAGGCCTCTGCCACATCCCTCAGTTACAGGTCAGTGCCCAGGGCAAGGCACAGCCCTGTCCAGGTCCTCAGGGTGGTTCAGAAGGGAGGCAGCTGTGACTTCTCCCTGCAGACCCACCACTCTAATGTCCCTCTGTGCAGTCCATGGCTGTCCTGAGCATTTCCCCTGGAGCCTCCCTGCCCTGGATATTTCTCTCCATGCAGCCCTCAGCACATTGCAGGAAAGAATTTAGGTGGTTTCCCAGAGGATGATACTCTCTGAGTTGTGAGAAGCGACGTTCACTTTTAAGGATTTTAAAGGTTTACTAAAAACTTTAACAAAATACAACAAAGGTCTGAATAAGGAAAAAGGATGGTGCAATGCTGGGAGTTGGCAACCCCGGCAGCCATGAGCTTATCTATAAATTGGCTGCTCCCATTTTTGTACCCCTGGGGGTTGCCTCAGGCAACCCTGGCCCCTGCCAAGGTGTGTCAGTTGACTCTTCTTTGCCGTTCATCCGTGGAGGTTTCTTTCTTGCCACTTGATGGGAGGTGAGGTGTTGTCATGCTGCACTTCCTAGTAACAAGCTCGCCCTTTTCTCAAATGTTTTCTGCAAAGCCACAGGTACGCACCCTCCTTCCTCATGCCTGGACTACTGAGGCCCTCTCTTGGCAACTGTACGGGCTGGGGAAGATGGACTATGGGGAGAACAGAGGACATCTAAACAACAAATCACAACAATGCAACTATAAGTCAATAAACTTTCCTTAACATACATATAATATTAATCTCTGAATTGCAAGAGCCAACCATTGCATTAGGCATTTATAACAGAGTGAAGTGGCCTCAAGGCACTGTTTGTGCTACTGGAATTGTGCCACCCCCAAGTGCTGATGATGGTTTTCATAGTAAAAGGGTTTTTAAATCCTGGGGATTTAGGGTTAAAAGGAAAATTAAGCTTAGTAAGCCCTGGAAAAAAAAAAAAACCTAGGTACATGTAGGCCTTGTACCTTGCTAGAACTGCACCTGTGTAGCTAGTACATGATAAATGATATACTTGTTATATGTGATGATTGTTTAGTAACTAAATATAAATACTGTTCAATCGTAAGAATAATCATGAGAAACTGTGGTCAGGGGCCTCAGAAAGATCATGAGAAACTCATGCTTGAATAAAGTCAATGTATACAATAGAACAGTATAAAGTTAATCATTAATATGTAAGTTATATAATGATAGAATATAAAATAAATTCAGCTCAAAAGCCATGTGGAGTCAAATTTGGGTCTGTACCCCTGATTCCCAGAGCTCTCAATAAAAGCACCTGCATATAATCATATCCCATGATTATGTGTGTTCCTGAACGCTGACAATCTGTTCTATGGTCCTTATCAAGTCCCCCCTTTTCCTGAGACACACTTCCGTATGGGAACTAGTTTCTTAATACTTATATTTCATTTTGCAGCATAGGAAAACTTTGTTTTCTAACATGTTTTCTAATATGTCTTCTTCTGCACCCTCGTTGGCTAAATGTTTCCCCAATTCCAGTTTAGTCTTATGTACTTGGTGTGCTCTGCAATGCCTGATGGCAACTTCCTCTGGTTTCTAAATACTTTCAAGTGAACCCAAGATTTGTTCTCTGTTTTTGATCGGAGCTTTGATATGTCAAAAGGTCTTTTTCTTTCCAGAAGTCCCATGTGCATGTACCATACCAAAGGCATATTCTGAATAATTTCAAATGTAAACTAATTTTCCTCTACTTGATTCCAAAGCTCAAGTGACTGAAATTAGTTCTACTTTCTGGGCTGAAACATTAGAGAGGAGTGCTCCCAATTCGATTACATCGGGTTGTGGAGTCACTGCGTATCCAGATATTTGGATAGGAAGTCTAGGGGCCTGGTGCTCTGACAGACCAGCTGCTCCTGCTGCTGCTCTGCCTTTGGCATCTGCTCTACTGAGGGTATGGCAGCTGCAGCAGGATTTCCTGTGGCAAGAGGTACCACTGCTGACATAGCCCTGGGACTCCAGGGGCCCGTGGCTGTGCCCTCCAGCACAGGGGTGTCACCCACAGCGGGGCATGGGGGGAAGGTGAAGGGCATTAGAAGGGAGAGAAACCAGCGTCTAGGGACTGTGTGAGGGAAATAACAATTTATTTCCTTTTCCTTGAATAAAGAATTGCAAGAACCCTGCTAGAGCTGCTGGGGGATTGGCCTCTTGCTGAGGCCCCTCCTCTTTTTGGGACACTATGTCCCCCTGGGCAAGGAGCCCCTGTTCCAGCCAGGAGCAGAGGTGCTGTGCCTTCTGCCCCGGGCAGAGGGACCTGCTGCTGTCACCACCTCTGGCCACAGGTCCTCCTGATACTGGTCCTGCCCTGCAGGGATGGGCACAGGTGGGGAGTGGCAGTGAAACCCAGGGCAGGGGCTTTAACATGGACTGCTCTCAATGAGTTGTCGAGAAATTACAGTTTTCCTTTTTCTGCCAACCAAGGCTGTCAGTGTTTCTGTGTTTGTATTAATGAGAAGGGTTAGGGTTAGGGTAGAGTGTGGGTTTAGGGTTAGGTTAGAGTGTGGGTTTGTGGTTAAATGGAGAGCAAAGTGGTGTCTGCATTCAATTGATTTTAATTTTTTCTTTCATGGTATTTTGCATGTGAAAAGTCTGAAAATCAAGGACATCTTTTTGGAATCTGCTATCTTTGCCCCTGATACTAGCCGAGTGACCCTTCAGAATTAAGGGAAAGCATGAACTCTTTTGGCCATTTTTTAGAGGGAGAAAACACCAAACCCAAACCTGTTTACTGAATCCTCTGGAAAATCTGACTTATCCAAGAAAACATAATATGGAATGTATCAATTTTCTGTTTGTCATTCATTCAGACACCTGTGAAGCCAGATCAGTAATGCTCCCTTTAATGATTTAACACAGCTGATTGCCATTAAATCACTTGAAATTATGGCCTCAACTTTCAATGACATTTTGAATATGAGAATTTCCATTTCAGGGAGGAACAGAATGCATTTGCACAGTTCCATTTGTCTTGGTTTGACAAGACAGGAGTCTGTGAAGGAGGGCTAAAGCCTCCTGTGCAATGGAGAAGGTAAACCCCCTCCCTCCGAATTACCAGGATTTTTAAAGTTAAAGGCTCTCAGGCAAAGATATGGGAATGGGAGTAACAATTCTTTCCTAGGAGAAAACTAAATAACAATTTAAAAAGGCAAATGCAATTGGTACAAACAGAGCTAGTGATAAAGTCCACAACCTGACACCCTGAGGAGTCGGGGTGTTGGTAGCAGTCCAGTTGAAATGACAGCTGCTCCTCTTGCAGTGGCTGATGAATTGCAGCTGAAGTGGTGATCTTTAGAAGGGTATAGTTTTCTCTGAAGATCTGGTGGCAGTTGGGCCAGTCTTCCTCTGGGAATCCCGCCGAAGGGGCCGCTTCTCTGGGAGTCCCGCAAAGAGAGAGAGCTGCTCTGTCTCCCAAAAGGTGCCACTTTATACAATAAAAGAGTGCTTGGCTTCCCCCTCTGGGTGGAGCATCTCACAATGGGATGGTGTAACGTTACCAGCCCTGCAGTGAGTCAGTCAATGGCCCATTAACAAACCATTACCTTTTCGGAGCAAACCATCATTCTTGGAAGAGATAATAAACCTACCCAACCTCCAAGAGATGGCAAATAGAATACAAGCTTATCTTGCAAACCAGGACACTATTATGGGTGGATATTTTTTTCAGCACACAGATTCTCTGATTTCCCCTTCTTTAACCTTAAGCATTAAAGTCAAGCATCTGCTTTGGAAATGCAACTCAAATGTAACTCTTTCTACTATTTTGCTTAACTTATTTTTAGAGGCTGAAAGCATTCAGTTGTAATTTGCTTTATAGAATACTTAGTCACTGTGGGACTGGAAAAAGATCACAGAAATTTCTCCCATCATAGATTTTAAAATATTTTAAAACGCCATTATAAAGACTATTTATCAATATTTAATTTTTGCTTTCTGTGTAACTTTATTAAATCTGTACTTTAAAACAAGCATTACCTAGCAGGTTTTCAGTTCAATTACAGCAGTTGCTTTTCAGCAGGCTAATTTTCCTGTAGGACTAGACAAGGAAAGTAACTTAGGAAATTGATTTTTCCACATTGTTGCAGTGTAGGAATGGTATTCTCCAGTTTTGTGCTCACCCTGATACAGCTCAGACCATGTGCCACTCACTGACTTCCCCACCACTTTTCCTGTGGCAGGAGAAGAGCACAAGCAGGTAAAGATCAGAGGTTGAGCTAAGAACAATTTACTAGAAACAGCAGAGAAAAAAAAACCACAAATGGTAATAACAACACTAAAAGGAGAGTGTACAAGAGGTGAAAGAGTCACACATGATTGTTCACCATACAGAACTGGGCACACCCCACGATTTACGGCACACCGGCGGAGGAAGAACAAGCCCCTTCCATTTCCCCCTGCCACGTGGCAGGTGATATCCAGTTACCCCAAGGTCCTGGCCGTGCACCTCCTGGCTGCTGCAAAAATTACCCCTGTCCTGGCCAGATCCAGGACACGGGATCTGCCCTGTGGGTCCTGGCTCTTCCCCTGGGTGAGAGCCCCCCATGGCATCTGCCTGGCAAAAGGGACTTCAGGACAACCTATGACTTATGGACATTCCCCCTTCTGCCCCTGTCCCAGCTCCCTTTTTGCCTCCAGAAAACTTTGAACAGAAGTAGCACTTAGGTGCAGTTCTGCACATTCTGAACTGGCAGGAATGTGCCCCACATGTCACTCTAGGCACACGTGCAGCAAGGACAAAGAAAGTTTTTGAGGGGCCAGGGTCTCAAGGTCTTTTGTTCCAGGAGTACCACCTGTTACTTTCAGATTCTGCTCAGGGATAACCAGTGACCTTCTTTTTGTTCTACATGAGACATAACCATGTGTGGCACATCAACTGTCACTTTTTTCCCCATTTATTTTCAACCATATCCTATCAATCAGGACCATGGTGGCTCCTGCTCTGAGGTGCATTGGCCATTTCTGTAGTACATTGTTTGGTTGTCTTTTGAGAAATAGGCTCAAAATACCACAGGGTTACTTCCCTTACTCCCATTCTTGGAGCTAAAGATGGAGTTATTGTGCAAGGCAAAGGCACTCACATATGAACAGTGCAAAGGGGTCAGTCAAACCTGGTTACTCCAGAGCAGGGGTTGTCATCAATAACCTAAAAAATATATAGAAAGGCTGCTGGACATTCTGGAGTCCAGTGTAACACCTCCATGGATTTCTTTCATGATTCATACACAGGCTTTTCCAATAGTTCATAACTGGGGATCCATCATCAACACCATCCAGTCTGTTGCCTTCAGGGGAAGGCAAGGCGACCTGGTTTCAAGGAACAGCACGGCAGCCCAGTCTCCCCTGGGCCACTCGGGCTAACAACACGCGCTGGACACCAATGTGGTGGACGGTCGAAAAGCGTTTATTATCTTATCTCATGGGTTTAAATAGTCTTGGGGGACTCTGCTACGTCAGGGGGGGTTGGTAGGGTCTCTAGGGTTAGTCAGGAGTGGAAAACTACTGGGTTAGGTGTGGTTACATTCTTTGGGGTAATGGATAACATGTTGCAGGGTGAGAGGGGGAAGGGGTCTTTCTTTCCGTCACATCCCGAAATCTTCCGTTCGCCTACATCTCCTACATCTATACATACCTATATCTACTACATCTCCCCCCTCCTTTTCATAAGTGAAATGAGGTAGTCGTAGATATAGGCACTGGAGTGAGGTACAAACTTGTAACTTGGTAAGGAAAAAAGGGTTTTTGGTAAACCTGAGTAAATCTCACAAGGTGAGTTTTGAAGGCTTTTGCAGCTGACTGTGTTCGCAGTTTTTGGTTTACAGCATTTGTTGCTGGCCTACAAACAGAATGTTTGCCCGTTCTAGACGGGCCTGAACAAACGAGAGCAGCTTGTTCAGCAGGCATGGTCCTATGGTAACAGCTAAAAGCAGTATTGCCAGTGGACCTACCAGGGCGGAAATTAAAGTGGTGAGCCAAGGTGATTGATTGAACCAGGATTCGAACCAGCTCTGCTGGGTTTCCCTGTCTCTCTTTCTCTGAGCCAGTCTATCTCGGAGTTCTGCCATGGAGTCTTTAACGACTCCCGTATGATCTGCATAAAAGCAGCATTCCTCTTTCAAAGCTGCACACAGTCCTCCTTGTTGCATGAACAAGAGGTCCAGTCCTCGCCTATTCTGTAAAACTACTTCTGAAAGCGAAGAGA
This sequence comes from Lonchura striata, assembly GCF_050655825.1. Classification (NCBI taxonomy): domain Eukaryota; kingdom Metazoa; phylum Chordata; class Aves; order Passeriformes; family Estrildidae; genus Lonchura; species Lonchura striata. Next base: position 3,250,341 of record NC_140734.1, on the reverse strand, counting down.
CTGATTTCTCTAGATAGGAGATGGATTTCTCAATCCTCTGCAGGTCTTCATCGATGGTCATTTGCAGCTGAGAGAGTCCGTGCTGTTGGGTTGCGATGGCTGAGACACCAGTGGCTGTACCAGCTGCTCCCAGGCCGAGCAGCATTGCGATAGTTATACCTGTGATTATTTCTCTTTTGTGCAGTCTGTCAGGTTCTTCGAAAAGGTGGTACACTTCTTCATCTGAGTGGTACAGGACCCTAGGAACAATCAGAACTTGGACACAGAAGTCAATAGAGTCATTAAATTTGGCAAGGAACACACAAGGACTCACTCCGGATCGCTGGCAAACCCACATCCCAGATGCGGATGGGACCACCCACTTATTGGTCTTTCTGTTGGGCTTGACAACTTTAGTGCAGAAGTTGCCTTTCTGCTTTGCTAAAGTTGCATTGCCAAAACATTTGCCTTGTCCTGTGATTTGACTCAGGGTGATTCCTCTGCGGGGAGTGTCCCATCTGTACTGGTGGGGGGCACTGGCTGTGGAGTAACTGAAGGGGGTGTCTAAAGCGATGCCTTCGTAGAAAGGGGGTTTAACATCATAACAAAGCCAACAGGAGTTAGTCAGGTTTGGTTTGGTTTCGTTTAGGGTTAGAAAGGTAGCTTCTAGCATACAAACACAGGGGTGTTCCACGGGCTGGTGGAGGGTTCTATGTGACCCTTTTGTAGCTTGAGGTCGACCAGTTCCAGCAAGGCTGCCATTCGAGGCTTTGACAGGGGCCACTGCTCGACCCATATGGAGTCTGGTGATTTTTAAGTCCGGGACGGCCCTCTCACTCTGTTCACTGGGGGGACTTCTTTGTATTGCCAGTATTGGGGCCACAGTGCTTGGGGAAAAATCGAGCAGTCTGCTCCTGTGTCTGCCCAAAACTGAAGCCCTATGACATGGGGGTCCTGACTGCCATAAAGGCGGCATGTCCCCCACACCTTCGGTGGCTCCTTCCCTATTTTCATGGCCAGGGCCACCCAGGGGTCCCGTTCTGGGGCGTCCCCTGCTGACCCTGTGGCACAGGCGCTGCTTGCGGCGGTAGTGGGTACGAAGGTACCGCAGGCTGTGTTGCGAAATTCGCTGGCGAGGGTACGAAGCTGGCTGTCTCCTGTGGGGGTGTGGGGTATAAGGGTGCCCCGCCCCACTGGGGGTTGGCATAGATGGGCCGCCTTGCATTCGCAGCGGGAGGAGGCTGAGTGCAGCCCGCACGCCCTCTCCCTCTCCCGTTTCCTTGGGGCTGGGACCTGCATTCCTTAGCGAGGTGACCCTTCCTCCCGCAGCTCCAACAGGCTCCTCTCGGGCGTGTTTGGGGTGAAGGCGCTGCGGCGGGCTGCCGTGTTGGCTGGGGACAGCTCACCGCGATGTGACCTGCCTCACCACACTTGAAACACGCCATGGCACTGGTCAGGGTGTGGATGGCTGCCTGAATGGGTGTCAGGTGTTCTTCCCTCACTACATGTCTGATCATGTCAGCCAGGCTGGCTCCGGCTGGCAGGGAACGTAAGATATCTTTGGTGACAGAGTTGCACTGCTGGCAGAAGCAGTCAGCTACCACGGGGCCCTTTGCCTCTGCCGGCAGGGTAGAGGAGTCTATTGCTGCCTGCAGGCGATCTACGAACTGCGTGAAGCTTTCGCTCTCTGCCTGCCCCACGGTGGACCATGGCGACGGCTTGGCTACGACCTGGGAAGCTGCACGAATAGCCTCCCTAGCAGCCCGAGTGGTCGCCCTGACCTCCTCAGCCCGCATCTGCGTGGCTTGTTGCTGAGGCGTGATCATATCATCGTGCTTTCCCATAAGCCTGGATAAAGTCGATCTGTTTAGTGGCTGCCTCGCGCCAGATGCTTGGGCTAATAGCTTTGTACAATTATCCTCCCATTCTTGTCTAAACACAATCATTCCCGCACCATCAAGTATCATGCAACCTAATCGCTCGATATCAAAGGGAAGCAGGTCGTCATTACTAAAAAGACCATCAATTAATGTGGAGACCATGGCCGAATTGATTCCTTTTTCTGCAATGGCTTTGACAATTGACTGTACATCTTTTGGGTTTACCGGGGCATATACCCTCTGCTGGTTCCCTTCCGGGACGGTGATCCTCACTGGGAAGGCTTGGATGGCAGCCGCTGGGGACCATTCGGCACAGGCTATTTTTATTTCTCCCCAGTCGGTAAACTGGGCTGGTTCGTATTGTGGCTGCTTTTCGGTGCGACTTAAAGCTTTACTTGGTTTTGTTTTAAATTGCGTTAGCTCTGTTCCCTTCGTCTTAGAGTCCCAGCCGGCTCCTGGCAGCTCTTCTGAGCTGCCGGAGCTGCTGCTGGACTCAGAGTCGGAAGTCGAATGCCAGCGCACTTCCGGGGCTCGGTGCCGTTTTGTGCGGCTCCGACCCCACTCCTCCCCCCGGGGGTGGCGCCGCTGCCGCCCCCCGGGCTCGCCCTGCCTCCTGCAGGGGAGGGTTTCTCCCTTACATGGTAGCGGCGTCAGGCGCGGCTGCCGATCGGCTCCGAGCCCTCTGCTACTCTCCTCCTGTTTCTCCCGCACATGTGCATTAGCAAAACTCCGCGCCTCTGGGCTCTTCGCGCCGAGACTGCCCACGCCCCGCCCCTCCCCTTGGCTGCCGGTGCCATATTCAAAGGGGTATGGAGGCGGCATGGGCAGGATCTCCCCCCGAGCCGCGGCTCCCGCGCCTCTGGCTTCCCCCGCCAGCCTCCGCCGACAGAGCTCTGCGCGCTGCTGCACCTCCGGCAGCGGGTCACTGACCGGCGGTGGCGGGGCGGATGGGGAAGCCGCGGATCTTTGGGAAGGCTCCGCGGGGGGTCCCGGGCCCCGGCCCGGGGAGGGGGGCGACGCGCCGGTCCCCCCCGGATCCAGGCTCCCAGGCGGATCGTCCTCAGGGGTAGTTTGCGTTGCCACTCCTACCCGTAGCTTGGGTGTAACCAATAAACACGTACGCGCTGCGCTCCATGTCTCCTGCTCTTCTATTGCTCTGCGCAGGGCTTTCTCTACTTTGCCCCACGCCTTAAGGCATTTGCCGCTGCCTGAGGATTTCGTGTCCTCAGCCAGCACGGCTGTGCATTTTTCCCATATCTCCGGATGCAAAACATCCACAGGGCGTTCAATTGCCCCAAGCTCAAGCAGCCTTGCTATAGCAAGATAAAAGTCTTTGAGCTTACACTCAATTCCACATTGCTTATGAACCTCACTTACGACCCTGGCGATGGCGTCCATGACGATCGCGGGTTCCTGGGATGTCTCCCTTGCCGAGAACACGGTCTTACCGGTCTGGCCGCTGCTCTTGTCCAGGTGACACCCGCTGCCCGAGCGAATTATTCCTGGGCTTCGGCACCATCCAGTCTGTTGCCTTCAGGGGAAGGCAAGGCGACCTGGTTTCAAGGAACAGCACGGCAGCCCAGTCTCCCCTGGGCCACTCGGGCTAACAACACGCGCTGGACACCAATGTGGTGGACGGTTGAAAAGCGTTTATTATCTTATCTCATGGGTTTAAATAGTCTTGGGGGACTCTGCTACGTCAGGGGGAGTTGGTAGGGTCTCTAGGGTTAGTCAGGAGTGGAAAACTACTGGGTTAGGTGTGGTTACATTCTTTGGGGTAATGGATAACATGTTGCAGGGTGAGAGGGGGAAGGGGTCTTTCTTTCCGTCACATCCCGAAATCTTCCGTTTGCCTGTCCCTATCTACTACACAGTCACTCCCAAAAAGGGACACAGATGTGGGCTCTGGTGTTTGACAAATTGCTTCCTCCCTTTCTTTCCCCAAACTTTCTTTCCCTTGTGAGTGGGGCAGCCAGGAGATAAAACATGGGTAGATATAGACATGGTCTTGAAAACAAACACAAGGTGTCATAGAAAATGTGCTTTGGATGGTAATATTCAACATTCTCAACTACATGCTCTTCTTTTCTCTCCCTGTAATGACTGGACAACACTTATTTTTGGTGCCAGCTGACTCAAATCAGGAATAATCTTGGGTAGGGGGAGAATGACAATAAAACCATCATAAACTGAGTATAAAATGTTTATCTACATGTGTCTATAATTTCAATGGCCAGCTGCATTCAGCTCAATTATCAGCCTATAATTGTGCTCAGGGCCAGTGTGGGCCTTTCCTTGTCAGCTCCTCCTGCACAGCACATGGGGGCCTGGGCATGCTGCTGGCTTGTTTCCTTTTAGGAGACTGGGATGAGGAAAGGTCCAGGGGTTTTGTCAAAGAGATGATATTTGAATGACTGTGCATGTGCTGGAAGCCTCACAGACTGACTGGCCCATGACAGGATGGCCCAGTGCTGGGGAGACAGCACCTTGCTGCCCTGGTTAGGGGTGTTAAGTTGCTCCTTTGCCTCAGAGAGAGCCAAGTGCAGCACTTTTGTGCAGAAACACTTCATTAGCCCTGGTTTGCAAAGCTACTGCAGCAACTGGTGTGGCCAGAGCAGCCCTTTCTGCACTTGGAAATGAGCTGAGTCAGTCATGGGCTAAGGCAGGGCATTCCCCACGTGTGCACATTTGAACTCCCTGTTCCCCGACTGTGTCACGTTCCGCTCCTCAGTGACATCCCGCCCAGCCTGGAACATGGAACTCCCCGTTTCCAAGGACACGTGGCCATTGTCACCAGCACACAGCAGGACCACTCAGACCCTTCGGCAGCTGCGGTGAGAGCGGAGGTGTCAGAGCGACAGCGAGTGTTGGTCCAGCTTAGCTGGTTCTAGCACACGTTGGTCAAGGGGCTGATCCACACACTGAGTGGAGGTAATTATTTACAGTTCTGTGCAGAAATGGGGGGCTCAGGGACAAATTGACCAAGCCAGCACCACAAGAAGTACAGTGTCTTTAGTATTTCTACATTTTAGCAAAGAAAGGAATTAGTGTTCATTGACTGCAAGTTCCCACGTTCTCTTCATAATTAGTATTTTGTCTGCTGTTGGGTAATGATCCTCTCACTTCTCATGTTCATTAGTCTGCATGCTCAGTCTCTCCCTTCTTTTATGTCAATGGTTTCTTGAGCGCATGGCCATGGTCTGCCCCTGCTGGAATGGCCTTTTATCTCACAGGAGGTGATTCAGCACAGTTTCTGCATTGGCTTTATCAGTTTGTTCCTTTCCTTGGGGGTTCTGCCAAATGTCCTTGTGCCCCTAAATTCTGCATTCTTTGTGCCCACCATCAGTGGTACATCCTTCTTCCCAAGCCTTGCTAACCTCCCCGGTGTCTGAGGCAGCTGAAGCCTGTCAAGCCCTACACCTCAACAAGGCAATTCAGCCAAGAAGTAACCTGCCTTTCAAAGGCCTGGCCATCACTCCTTGGCTACTTCTTGTTGCATGGGAATAATCTCCCTTCTTGTTGATGAGCCTTGAAAGCCACAAAGGACAAACATCAAAGAGCACATTTTCCTTACAAACATTTTGCATTTTGCAGATTCTCCAGCAGGACCAGTGGCTGTGTGGGAGCTGGAGCAGCCGAGGCAGAGCAGGATGGCAGAGCTGTGGGCCTGGGCACGATCCAGAGCGTTCCCCAGGGCCCCGGTCTGCACTGCGTCCCGCAGGGCCCCCGACAGCACTGCCGTGCCCGTCAGGGTGACCCAGAGGTGCCAGGACCAAGAGGTGAGGGGCAGGTGTCGGGCTCTGCGGGCTGCCAGCGGGTGGGGGCTTGGCCATGGTGTTGGTGTCAGTGCTGTCGACCCCGCGGGACCTGTTGGGCAGGGCTGGGGCCCCACTGGTGCTCCAAGGGCCCCTTTGAGGCAGCTGCCCTGGGGAAGCCACTCACAGGGATGACACGGAAGAGGTGCCAGTGGAAGAGGGAAGTTCTCTGATGGATGTGTTTCTCAGGGATGACACTGAGGAGGTGCCAGTGAAAGTCAGATGTTCTCAATGCTGGGACACTCAGGAAATTCATGCTCTGGCCATGGCTCTTGGTCAAAATGCATGGATTTCTCATTGCTCCATGTTTGCACTGCACTCACCAAACATGTCAGGATAAAGGAAACTCTCTAACAGTATTTTTTAGCATTACGAATAACCATTTCTTTATTCTCAGCTGTGATGCATAGTGGAGAACTCCAGCCACATGCACACCATTTACAAAGCTATTCCAAACAAAGAAATTTCAGCATTTTTTGAAAACAAAATATTAATCTTCATTGGTTCCAAATTACATAATTTCTTCAATTAAGTAATATTCTATCTTCTCTTTGGTATTGATGTCTCCCTTCTGGTGGTAATTCATTCACATCTTTCAGTCCATTCATCATAGCTTTTTAGATTTTATAACAGACAATTTTGCCTACAGAATGAAGCAGTTGGATGGCAGTAGTTGTTTTCGTTAAAAAATGTACTTAGGCTGATGAACATTTTAGTAATTTTTAACCTCCCGCAGAATGTGATACATTCTGTATTAAATTATGAGATCGGCCAAGCAACACAAATTTTGTTATATCTGATTAACCTAGGATAAACTGCTTCCATTTCACAGCTGCAAAGTATTGCATCTAGAGCTGAGGACAAGAGCAAGGGTTTTCATGCCTATTGCGAGTCAAAATTCACCTTATGCAGATGAAATTCTTCTTGGAGCTGACTCCAAGATGTGCTTCCTTAGTACCAAATAAGTCCCAGCATCAGGTTGCATCCAAAATTCTTATCTTTTTGTGAACCACTCTCACCTGGATTGTTAGCTGAACACTGGCCAGTTCAGTTCTACTCAGGTGCTTGATTTCAAGGGAAGCCTGTGCCTATAAATTCCAGCAACTGGGAAAGGGTGACTTGCTACTTGAACGCTTGGCTGCGTTAGAGGCCAGGTGAGGGTTGCTCTCTCAGGGCAGTTCTGTAGCCGGCTGCTTGCAGAGGGAGAACTGTGTCAAAGCAGCCCTTTCTAGTGATGTGACATCAAACCTTTGCAAAGACAGCTCTTGTTTAAAACAAAGGGCCTAGTTAATCAGCAGTAATGGAGAGAAGGCTGAAGTTTTTACAGAAAATATCTTTTTCCTTTTAGCCAAATGCCAGCGAGGCATCGCACAATGGAAGTGCGCAGAATGTCAACTTGTATAACCCAGCTGGAGGTATGATTGCCTTTCACATTTTGCTCAATGTCTGCAAGATTTTCACCTTGGTAATTCATTTTTGCAGCATATTCTTGGGACAGGGGATCTCTTGTGTTCAGAGATCTCAGCTGGAGCTGGGATGCCCTCAGGTCAACCTTGCAGTCTCTTGTCACTGCACTTAGCCACTGGTTTGTTTTTGCCCTGTGAAAACCTGCTAGTCCTTCCTTGTTGGCATATTGGTTGATGGGATGCAACTTGGAACATTGAGGTCAAGGTTTAGACTACTCCTAAATTCACAGCCTTGGTAGCTAAGCTTTTGCTTTTGGAGTATCTAGGCAGTGTCATTATCCTTTAAATTTAAATGGGTAAACCTATGCAACCTTGAGAATGTTGCATAGAGAATTTCATAAGGTCAGTGTGGGAAACTTTGCTTGATTTAATTTTTTTCTCTCGGTCATTAATACATGAGTGTTGCCACAACACTGTGTTGGGTTTTTGTCAAGGAAATTGAAAGGAAGATATTGATGTCATCTTCCCCACGGATTCCATCATTTCCCCCAAAGCACAATGCACTTAGGTGATGTCATTTGTTATTAATCTGTTCTCAATGCTGTTTCCCCAAGGAGCCTGGCTTCAGGCAGACTCGAGGTGCACATTCCCCTTACAGGCACTCAGTGGTGCTGCCTGCAGCAGTGAGCTGAGCCAGGTACAGCCAGCTGCCCTGAGAAAAGCAGGCTCTCACCTGGCTGTGGCTGCAGGCACCTGCCTGCTGGGACTTCCCTGCCACTGCAAGTGCAGCTCTTGCTCTGCCTTAGCCTACTGCAGAGCATTTTAAACTAGCACCATGGTGGCTTTTTGCAGAGACAAAACTAAACTTCACATTTCTCATTGGGGACATTCTGTTTTGCATGTGAATGATGATTTGTGTGATTCTTGGTGGTGGTGTGCACAGATCCTAACGGAATATTTAGCATTAGGTAACTGGGGGACTGGCAGTAGTGAGACAATTGTGGAACTTGGCGCCGCTTTGGCTTTAGGCTGGCACAGAGAAACTCAGGTGAGACAGGTCTGGTTGCTGCTAGGGTACAGGGTGCCTTTGCAACATGCTCCATGCTGTACCAGTTAGGGACTGGGCTTTGTCACAGAATCAGAGAATCAGAATCAGACTTGGAAGGGATCCACAAGGATATGCAAGTGCAGCTCTGTCCCCAAGAATCCCACCAGGTGCCTGTGGAACTTGTCCAAATGTTTTCCGAGCTCTAGTGGACTTGGGACCATGAGCAGTCTTGTGGGGAGCCTGTCCCAATGCCTGATCACCCTCTGGGTGAAGAACTCTTACCTAATTTCCATCTTAATGCTTGCTTATGGCTTCAGGTAATTTTCTTTAGAAGTCATTCAGGGATATGGTTTTAGGAGGTGTTTTGTTTGAATGCTGTGGGAAGTTTCTCTATCCACATTGGATTGAACTTCTCAGAACATTAGCAGTATCTTCACCCGACAACTGGCATGTTTACAGTATTCTAAATAATTGAAGCGTGTGATGTTTGTGCAATTAGGTTTGCAGACAAATATCAGAGAGGCATGGTCCAAGGAACAGGAAGTGGAGAAAGGCATTAAAAATTTGAGCTACATTGAAAGACTGAAGGAGCGTGTCAAGAAAGGTCAGTCCCTGTGTGTGTGACGGAAGAGACAGAGCTCCCGGATTTCTCACCAATATGCATCAAGTCTCCATCAGCCACTAAGCAGGAGTTCCTGGTTTCAAAACAGTGCTTGCTGTGTCATATCCCCTCCCTTGACCTGCTGGCCACGCTTCACCTGATGCAGCCCAGGACATGGTTTCCTTTCTGGGCAGCCAGCACATGCTGCTAGCTCATGCCCAGCCTCTCATCCACCAGCACCCCCAAGTCCTCCCCACCTTCATCCCAGGCTCCTCATCCCATCCCAGCATCCATGCCCAGCTGGGATAGGGCATGTCCCAACCCCAAAGATGCAGCACTTTGCACTTGGCCTTGTTGAATCTGATGAGGTTCCCAGGGCCCTACTTGCCAAAGTTCTCCATGTCCCTCTGGATGGCATCCCAGGCCTCTGGTGTTGGCAAACTTGCCAAAGAAGCATTTAATCCCACTGTCCATATCATTCTTGACATAGCTTAGTGCCTGAGCTGACAAACTGCAGAAATCAAATGAAAACCACCATGCATATAAAGAGTTTTTCATCAATACCTCACCTCCAGTACCACTCCTTCACATGGTATTTTTAATGTCTGTTTCCTCCTAGTGCTTTACTGTCTGGATTCGTAATGATCTATAAATTCTGAACAAATAGAGTTTCAACAGTCTCGGTACATCCTTTTGCATCAACTACCTTGCTTCCTCCTACTCCCCATCTGACAATTTGTTTTCTGTTTTTTTCTTTACTGAAGTGAAAATACCAGAGCTCAGGAGAGCCCCACACAGCTGTCCAGATCTTGTGCCCGAGAGGAAGAGAACGATGCCCATGAACCCTGCAAAATATATCCGGAGAATTTTCAGTGCTGTTTGTCAACGACCCATCAGAGACAGGGTGATTCATTTACTGGCTCTGAAGAATTACAAGAAGTCAGAGCTACTTGCCTGCTTAGAGAGGGAGGGAGTTGTGGAAAAGGACAAGGAGTCCCTTGGAAAGATCCTTCAGGAGGTGAGATCCTGGAGCTGCTGCCAGCAATGCTAACTCTTAGCAGTCTTACTTCAGGGTTTCAATTAGAATCTAATGAGAAGTTTAGGAAATGCTCTTTGTTTGCATTTTTCCATCCATTTTACCCAGTTTCCACCCAACTGCAAGTCCATGTGACAAAAAGAAAGAAATCTTCAAAACTTTGGAGGCCTTGTTGCTGTTTTTCTAGAATAGCTTACAATGTAAATTCTTTGTAAATTTGTTCCTTCTCATGAATTATTTTAATCCTCCCTCTTTTCCTTGCACTGGTAAACTGCTTCATGAAGTAACTTCAAAGGGTGAAACCCTCAACTGGGTGAAACACTTCACTGAGGTCCTTAAAATATCCTGGGACAAGTTTCAGAGGAGAGAATTTTGGTAGCTGCATAGGGCAGTGTTTCATTTGAAGGGACTTGGTGGCCTCTCAATGGTATTTGCTTCTACTGGGGTCTGTGGGGATTGCCTTCCAGGGAAGGGTGTTCCAGGCAAATCCTACATGATAAAGATGGTGGCCCAACTTTGAACACAGATTTTCATTCCTGTTGTGTGCATTGAGTCTTTGACTTCCTTGGCACCTATTATTTCTCATAAATTTCCAGTTGTCTTTTTAGTGCCACTGGTATTTCTTTATTACAGCCATTCATATGATTTACATGAACTGAAGGATGCAGTGGCTGTTTGCTTCCTTTTTCAATATTCCCCATCAGTGTAGGCTGTTGCTGAATTATGCAAGCATTAACATATCAAGTAGCAATATTTCCTTTTGAGCTACGAAAAAGGTGATGATAAGATTTCAAAGCTCAGCTCCTTCGAGGGTAAGAGATGAAAAAAATGTCTCCTTTCTTTTTATTCTTGTTGATGTTTAAGGAGATTTTGAAGGAGTATTTTCTTGTTTGCAGTGTGAACTGCCTGGTGATACTGGTTTGCATTCTGAAAGGGCTGTGTGAACAGCACTACATCCTGAAAACTGTTACTCACATTTCTCTTAACTTCATAGGGAGGTGGTGTTGTTTTTTGCTATACATGAAAAACCAGTAGGGAGAACTTGCTGAGCTCTTCTATTCACAACCTTCCTTCTCTTCCAACACAGCCTTAGTTCTGCTTTTAAAAAGTGAATTCCTGATTCTGGGTACCTTTGCTACTTTTAAGCTGTTGAAGTGTAGCTCTAGGTAGGTTATCTCCTATAAGTGTTCCATAGGAAGCTGTAGTTTCCTCTGAGCAGACACCTGAGAAAGAAAAGCAGTTCTGTTTGCAGAGACAAATGCCAACATCCTGTGGTGCGTCATGGGATGATGAAAACATGCCCCGTTACGGGTCCAGGCTGTGTTCTGCCATGGCAATGTAGCTGGGTGAAACAAGAGGGCAGCAGGTGTCCTTCGGAGGGTGGAAAAATATGGACTTGCTCATGGAGATGATGTTCTTCAGGTCCTCCTCAAAAGAAAAGGAAAACAGAAAGGAAAAAACTGGTCTCTCCATGTATTTCAAATGGTGAAGACTGAGAGTTCTGGCATAGTGTACCTTGATTCTCAAAGCTGCGTTAAAGGTGAAAAAACCTGGATCCCTGGTGCAGGGAGAGGTTTTCATAGTGTCCATTTCCTCCATGCTTGCAGCAGTTTGGCATTTACTTACATCCAAATTTCTACAGCCCAAATGGACCACATCTCTTTAATATTGCTGCCTCTTACATGACAGCTGCTTTGTTCTTCACATCAAACAAAAGGCCTGGAAAACTGGTGCATGATTTTCTTTTCAGCTTTGCTTTAGCTTTGTACTACCAGTTTTACATCTGTAGTCTGCCTTTAGGTGTAATGAATATTGATATTTTAAATGTCTGCCCATAGGTAGCCAACCTGGATGCAAATGACAATTCTTTCAGTCTGAAGGAACATTTCTTCAAAGACATTCAGGTTGATTGGCCTGGCTTCAGTGAAAGAGATAGAAAGACATTGGAGGTGACCCTTTTTCAGTAAGTTCAGCCAGGACAACAACCATTTCCAAAAACCTTCTGGGAAATGAAGGTCTGTTTTCACTGTGAGGAAAGAACAATGACTGTTGATATTTTTGCCTTGTAACCTGAAATGCTGGACCATCCTTACAGAAAAACAGCCTCATCTCCACATGCCACCAGCAGCAGCCAGTCACTGTCTCTGGGACCTTGTGAAAGAAATACTCCACTGAGAACTGCTCAGGTATTTTGTGAATTTTTAAACATTCTCTACCATATATGATGTTTTATCCCACTTGCTCATGGTGTCCAAGCTGTGATATGAAGCAGTAGTGTTGTCTGTACATCATATAAACCTGAAGTGTGTAACTTCTAACGGGATTCCTGTATGGTTTTCAAGACGGTTACAATGTCAAAGCCTGCAACAAGCTTGCACCCATGATTTGTTTCTCATGGTGCATAGGAAACTCTGCTAAGGACAAGATGTGGACATGGTTTTGGTACCTAGCTATGTCTGTGCAGTGTTCTTGATGATATGGCAGCTCTAGTACCTAAATCATGCATGGTAATGCCAGTGCTACTGTTTGAAGAGAAATCTTAGGGAAGTCTAGCATAAGGACAAATTCCAGTACTGAGGCATTTGTAGGAACCTTGTTTTTCTGTCCTAAGCAGCATTTAGGCTCCCATTTTGATTCAGGCTATCCCATGTGTGAGGAGGGGACTCGGAATCATTAGGGAATACCTTGGACTTGTCAGGCTAAACACCAAGAGATGGCCAATACAAGAGGGCAAGGAAAAAGTTTTGAAAGAATCTTGGAAAATACTGCATGCAAGGTATATTTTCTGTACCTTAAAGAATTTTCTTTAAACAGCCCTGGTTTTCCCTAGCTCTTTTCCCAGTCAGAGCAGGAAGTGCTGCAGGGCCCAGCATCCTCTTATGTCCTACCTCCATGCCTACAGCACTTGTGTCAGCAGGCTGGCACAGAGCTGTGTCTGGCAGTCCTGCTCTGAGCTGCTGATGGTGGGAGCAGTGTGTGCCTGGTAGGGAAGAGGCTGTGATCCAGGCTTTCCTCTGGAGAACAGCAGGAATGAGACCTGCAGCCAGGCTGGGGCTTCTCTCTGTTGTTATCATCTCTGCACTGGACACGCTGCGATCAGCACCGCACCGGCGGCTTCTTGGGGCTGCTTTAGTGAATCGTGTGGCTGTGTGACAGCAAGAGTTGAGTGTGTTCCTGGTGTGTCTAAGCAGAAATAGGGAGCAAGATAAAACCAGCCTGAGCTCCTCATTTTGGGGAAGCCTTTGATAGAGGTGCTGAAGGGAATGTCTTTCTTCCAAAGACATTTAGCTACAGAGTTGGAGGAGAACTTGCTGAATACTCAGGTGAGAAAGTAGGAATGAAATAGAGAACATACTGAGCTGCAGCACCTCCTTATATGACAGGCCGTTTTAGGTAAGAAAGGTGTGTGTTCAACCATTGCCAGGCCAGAAATGCTGCTTTTTCAGAGCAAAACTAATTGGCATCATCTTTGCAGAAACGGCCTCTGGCTTCTGCCTTTATCAATCCTGTCATGACCAAGAAGCAGAGGATTGACCAAGAGCCCAGTGGTATCCAGGTAGCAACTGGTGGCCGCTCTCCTTCTTCCTTGGACCTGCCTTCCACATCCTGCTCAACTCTGAACCTGTCTCCAAGTGTCAGCTCCATTTCCACATCCACCCGTCAGCTACAAGAGAAAGATAAAATTCGGATTCCATCTGGAATCCCTGCTCCTGTCAGGGTGCAGGGGAAGACTCCCTATTCCAAAGGTGAGAAAACAGAGTTAGACAGGGTGAAAAAATCCCATCGTTTGGATTTCGATAAAATGCTTGCCATGAGCAACGCCAAAGAGATGAGCAGAAAGTGCAGGACACAAGCAGAAAAGGAGTCACACAGTCCAAGTGCAAAGGGTATTAAACTGATGGACCACTTTTAGATATGCTTCTATTTCATTTTTTACTGGATATCTGTATGGTTTTTTTAGTCATATCGAGCCTCCCATCCATCGGCACCTCCAAGTCCTCCCCACCTTCATCCCCAAGCCTGTCTTGGTGTCAGGGAATGTCCCAAACCCAAAGATGCAGCCCTTTGCACTTGGCCTTGTTGAATCTGATGAGGTTCCAAAGACCCCACTTCTTGGTCCTTCCAGACGGCATCCCATTCCTCTGGTTTGGGCAAACTTGCTAAGGGTGCACCTAATCCATTCTAGAGGATGCACTTGCTGAGGGTGCACTTAATGTCATTGAAGACATAGCTGAATGCTTGAGCTTACCAACTGGGGAAATCATATAAAAGCAAAATGCATAAACATAGTTTTCCATAAAAACTTCCCATCCAGTATCACTCCTTTACCAGCTTTTAATGACTGTTTCTTTTTAATGCTTTACTGTTTGTATTCTTGGAGATCTGTAAATTATGGGCAAATAGAGGCTCAAAAGTCTTGGTACATCCTTTTGAATCAACTTCCTTGCCTTCTCCAAACCTCCAGTATGAACTATTTGTTTCTGGTTTTCCCTCTCTTTAGGAGAAAAAGCAGATGTCAGAGGAGCCCAACAAAGCCGTTCAGGTCCTGTGCCTGAGAAGAAGAGGATGATGTCTGTGAGACTTGCAGACATTGACTGGAGCGGTTGCGCTGCTGTTTACGGCCGACCGTACAGGGACAGGGTGATTCATTTACTTGCTCTGAGGGATTACAAGGAGCCGGAGTTACTTGCTCGTCTGCTGAGAGATGGAGTCAGGCAAAAGGACAAGGATTCCCTTGGAAAAATCCTTCAGGAGGTGAGATCGTGGAGCATGTGCCATCACTTCTTCCACCATGCTATTCTGCTGCTCATAATTTTACTACTTCCTCACCTGTTTAAATTAGAGACTTTTCCAATACTCCTTCGAGTTAAGTTCCACTGGGATGTCTTTCTCATAGGCTTTCATAAAATGCACACCCATTGAAAGATGCAGTAGATCCTTCCTTCCTTTTTAAATATTCCCCATCTACATAGGCTTTTGCTGAATAATGCAAGCATTAATATATCAAATAGGAATATTTCCTCTTTAGCTAGGAAAAAGCATTTTAGAACCTAGTCAAAGGACTCAAATTTAACATGGATACACTTTCAATTGATCCTACAGTGACTTTAAGGAACTGATTCCCTGAACCTGTGAGATCTGTTGCTGTGTTTGCTCAGGGCAGTGGCAGGGATTTTTCACCCTGAAGACATTCACAATATAATGAGAGCCACGTTTTGCCATCCCAACTGAAGTAACCCATTTAGGTTTCTGTAGTTTGCATATACAGGTGTAATGAACATTTGTTTTCCAAAATGTCTGCCTGTAGGTTGCTGACCTGAATGCAAAGGATAATTCCTTCAGTCTGAAGGAACATCTGTTTCAAACCCTTCAGACTGATTGGCCTGGCTACAGCAAAACTGAGAGAGTGAAATTGAAGTTAATACTTTCTAGGTAAGTTCAGTCTTTTAGGGAAGGAAAAGAGCCTCTTCAGAAGAAAGCCCTGGGAAATGAAGCTTAGGTTCTTAGAATATGCTGAGGCAGCAGGGACCTGCCAGGATCCTGGCCCTGCACAGGACACCACAATGATCACACCAGGTGCTCAAGAGTGCTGTCCAAACACTTCCTGAAGACTTGCTGCAGGGACCACTGGCCTGGAGAGCCTGTTGCAGTGCTCAAGCACCCTCTGGGGCACCAATGTTTTCCTGATATCCTGCCTAAAGCTCCCTCAACTCAGCTTCATGCTGTTTCCTTGAGTCCTGGCACTGAAGGTCTGCAAGCAAAGGACTATGACAGTTGATATTTAGGCTTTGTAACTTCAAATATTGGACCATCCTTACAGAAAAACAGCTCCATCTCAGAACCCCACCAGCAGCAGCCAAGCAACATCTCCAGGGCCTTCTGAGAGAGATGCTCCAGCAAGACCTGCTCAGGTATTTTGTGCATTTTTAACATTCTGTACTCTGTATTAAGTTTCAGCAGACTTGCTGGTGGTATAAAATGCTGGTGATGTGAATGTGCAGGGCCAGGCCTAAGCATGGTTTGCCTCAGACATTCCAAGTGCTGTGACAGGAAGGCTGTGATGAGAAGAGAGGATCCTGCAGGGTGGAGCAGCACTGTCCTGAGCCAAAGTTCTGCTCTGCCTGAAGACTTGAGCTCAGTCCCCACCCTCAACTCATTCCCTGGAGGAGGCCTCAAAGGGCTGGCTCTGCAAGAAAAGTCTCCTGTACATAAGAGGTCGCACCAGGGTGGGGCAGATGGGGCCCTCTCACTCTCTTGTCCCTCTGTCTGTCTGTCACTCTCATTGCTGACTCCAGCTCTGCACTATCCACGTGGCTGCACCAACACAGGAGCTACAGAATGGTGATATTTCCTCAGTCCCTCCTCTGCCTCTATTTCTCTCCTCCCTCACTGTGCCTGGGCACACACGGCTGTCCTGTTCTGCTCCATCCTCAGTTTGGAAGTTTGCTGTGGGTGTGGGGAGCTTGTGGCTCTGTGTTGTGGCTTGTGAGTCAGCAGCTGTGAGAAGGTCCTTGGGAGGAGCTGAGAGATGATTGAAGGGCACTGAGCAACAGTGAGGGCTTGTTGGTAACCACTTGTGACACTCTTGTACGAATTCAAGGGCTTGTTAGCCAAGAGCTTTTGAGGCTGCACAGCAGGTAGCCTGCTGGATTGAAGACAGCTCCTCCTAAAAACACAAGAGTTTCTTGACATGTGGCTGCTGTCTTTGTTCATCCTGATGAGAATTCACAACCAAGCATTGCACCCTGTACTCCTGGATTCTAAGAGTGAAGCACTAATCTGGTTTTTAACACATAAAACTCTAAAACAGCCAGGGGCCTCTTCAGTAAATCATGTGGATGTTTGACAGCAAAAGCTGAGTCTTTTCCTGGTGTGTGCAAGCAGAAATTGGGACCTAGATAAAACTTACTGGACCTCCCCTTTGGGGAGGCTTTGCTGGAGCTGCTGAAGGGAGTGTCTACTTCCCAAAGCCTTTTAGCAGTAGACTTGGAGAAGGACTTGCTAAGTCCTAAGATGAGAAGCCTGGAATGCAATAGAGCAGATATTTACCTGGAGGTCCTCCATGTTTGACAGCTATTTTTATTTAAAAAACATGTGTTTTCAACCTTTGCCAGTTCACAAATCCTACTTTTGTAGAATGGGAGCAAAACCTGATCTGGGTCAGAGATGAATGAACTGTTTTTTTATTGTTGTAGAGACGGCCTTGGGATGCTGGCTTGACCAGTCCTGCAATGAGCAAGAAGCGGAGGATTGAGCAGTAGCTCAGTTACCTCCAGCCAGCACCTGGTGGCCACTCTTCTTCTTGGGTGCTGGCTGTGACATCCCATCCTACTTCTACCTGTCTCCAAATGTTGGCTCCATTTCCCCTGCACCCTTTAGGTTCAAGAAAGACACAAATTTCTGAGTTCTACAATGATAGCACTCGTGTGTTGAAGACTACCATGTCAAAAAGAATGTGAAGAGAATTCAGGAGGCTGAAGCAGTAGTGTCCCTTGGATTTCAATGAAGGTACCAATGTGCAGCTTTTCCTAACTCCAGTGTGGATAATGATGGAGTAAAGATTTGATGATTAAGAGAAGCCTCTGCATGAATTAAGGTGCAAGAAAGACCATATTCCAGAGTCAATAGTACAGAGATTATTAATAGTAAATGTCAGCTAAGGAGGTAGAAAGCTAAAGGAGGAGATGGGCCAGGTGGGGAGAAGTGCTGAGATGAACACCGAGGTGGGTTAGGCCCGGATGGGCCCTCCCTTCCTGCAGTGCAGCTGCACAGGCTCAGCTGCAGCAGTGCTGCTGCATCCCCTCATTGTATTTGCAGTGCAGGAGGGGAGGGAGAAATGTGTGTGGGTGTGTGTGGTAAAAAACACTGGGAATTGCTCCCAGCTTGTCTCAGAGCAGTGATGTTGGCAAGGGCAGGCAGGCTCCTGCAGCTCTGGGGCTCTGGGGCAGCTGTGGCCTTTGGAGCAGGCAGGGCCCTGGGCCCCGCTGGGTACAGCCAGGGATGCTCTGGGGAAGGCTGAGGGCAAGCCTGGCCCTGCAGGGCAGCAGTGCAGTGAGACCTGTGCTCGGGCTCTTGCTAGCAAATGTCACTGGGCAGAGGCCAGTGGACGAAGTTACTGCTTCTCGGGAACCTCTCAAATTGTTGAAAGCATCTGGAGTTTTATTTTCAAACTTATCCTGCACACCAGTCAGGTGCATCTGGCCTGGGATGCATCCCTGGCATATGTTGTTGTCTGTCCTTGTACTGAATTTTAACTTGTTAAAGATTTATTCCTTGTAAATATTTATCTCAGGATGGTTTGAAGTGTTTATTCCCATGTGGAATGAGTTTTTGTTTTTTGCCATTGCAAAGAGAACCAGATCTTCAGTCCCAGAGGAGCAGAAGCTTTGGTGTGACAGTGTTGGGATGTGGCATCTAATATTCTCATTGCCACCTCATCTTGGGTTTGTATCATGAACTTGATAAACCTCACACCTGTTGATTTGAGGGAGAAGGGATTGAAGAAGGTTTGACTCCCTTCAGTGGCTTTAAGCATTAATGAGTTTTGCCCTCTTTAGGAGCTGCTGTGCTTTGGGTGGTTGTTGTTGTTGTCCTTGTGGTTTCAGACTTGTCTAGAGTTTATTTTTAGGTCTGTAATACACAACGGCCCAGAAGGATGGTGGCTCACAAAGAAAAATACGTCCAAAGTCAAACTGAGAGTAATTTTATTTTTTTACATTAATAAAACCAGACTGGCCTGGCTTGGTAGCCTCTGAGTCTGCCTCAAGGCTATTTTAATGAAAAGGTAATGAAATTCTAAACTCTGCAGAAATGTTGACATGCCCTAATTTTCTTTTGATTTCTCCTTCCTAGGGTAGCCCCAGCTACTCTGAGATGAAGAGCAGATGCCAATACCTCCACAAAAAGCTGTCCCACATTCAGCAATGAGTATCTGAATTTGGCAAGCAGCAAGTGGAGTCCTGGCACCTGTCGTCTGCTTCAGCAAGGAAACATCTATGAATCCGAGCTGTTTTATTTTAAAAGAAGGTTAAGGTTTTAGGATTCTTCAAGTTAGGATTGAGTAGATGATTATTTCTTAAAAGCATAGGATTAGTTAGCCTAAGATTACAGAATTTAGTATTGAACATTAGCAATAAAGAAGTTGCATTCTTGTTAACTCCTTCTCTTATTGCCACTTCTCTCCAAAGAAGTATTTTTTCCCATCCCAGTTGGGGGATGGGCCAATTAAATCTGCTTTCTAAAAAAACCACTGCAAAAGTTGTCTCCCAAGTTTACCCTAAACCAGCCATTTTTGGCACCCCATGTGAGGCCCAAGAAAGAAGAAAAACCTGTAATGATTGCATTTTGGTTGTGCTTACTCTGTAGTGGTGCAAAGCTGTCAGTAACCATGTTACTTGAAGTGGTAATGTCTGTCGGGGTGGGGACCTTCATGTGTTTCTAGTCCCAAGGCTGTTTTGAAGCTGTAATAGCTTTCTAGTCACTAGGATTATTTTCTTATCCAAAAACAGCTCCACTATTGTACTGTACTTACTGTTTTCTAGTTCATTGGAGTAATTAGGTCATCATTCACTATATCAAATAACTGGAATAAGCTCTGGAAAAGGAGGTTTATTTAAAACTAAGATTGTTAAAACTACGTTTTAAAAAAAGGGAAGGAATTCCATGAAGAAAACGATGTGGTAAAATAGAGTTATTTAAACTTCTCAAAGTCCTTGGATAATGGAGCCCTGAACCCCCGTCATGTGCACTGCAGCCTTGGCGGTCCCTTTGAGCCCAGAACTGCCAAGGGTCAGGGCTGGGATGAGCCTTCACCCCAAACTGGCTCCAAGATTGAGTAGGAATCAATCCAGAACAGGGCTCACACAAAGAGCAAAGCCTCAAGGCCAAAGCCAAACCTTCATCAGGTTGGATTTCTTTAAACACAGAATGGGAACAAATTTGCTTGTGCGGTAACATCACTGTTACCATGAAACTTTACATGAGCTACTAAATAAGCAGTGTCCTGTCCTGATGTGTGTTGCCCAAATACTGTTGAGAACTTGCTGTGCCTCTGCCCTGTGCCCCTGGGGCTGCTCCTGGCCAGGCAGCCTCAGGGGGAGCCAGCACTGGCTGCAGCCCCAGCGGCCCCCCAGGACAAGGCCCAGCAATGAAGAGGCCAAGGAAAGCACTGGGCAGCAGCAGAACCCTCAGCAGAGTTCTTTGCACAGCCATGGACTGGCCACAACTCCACTGCAGCATGAGTACGAGTCAGGCTACCAGTGCTATGAGCAGAGCTACAAGAAAAGTGGAGAGAAAAATCAGCTACTGACCATCTGCTCTCGTACAGCTTCCGAATGCCAAGATAGCAGCCCATCAGCACAAGTGGCACAGTGAACAGTGTCACCATCGTGCCTATCATGCAGGACCTGTGCACATGCTGGGGGCAGACAATTCCTGGGGTGCTCGGTGGATTCAGGGCATTTGTACTGGACTTGCCAAGCATTTCTGTGGGAGCAATGGGGAGCGAGAGCCCGCGCTGTGCTGCACTGCTGAGCTGGCAGCACGGTGGATACGGCCAGGACGTTCTCTGTTTGCCCAGAGCTGGGGCCTGCAGGCACCTTGCCGCCCCTTGGCACAGGCTGTGCCACCCAACAAAGCCCAGCAGGCCGGCAGGAGAGCCCGGGGCCAGCGCAGCTGCTTGGGCCGTGGCTGCTTGGAGGGACAGGGGCCAAACCCATCCCTGAGCAGCCCCTGCCAGCCCTGGCCCTCCCTGCCCTGTGACAGCTCCCCCAGCCCAATGGGGACAGACCGTCATCAATTCTACAGCCAGAAAAGAAATCGTCCCTGTAACTGTGTGCTGCTTTTCTTCCCTGCAGTTGGTCCCAGAAACATCCCTCACACTGCTGGAAATGCCTACACATTGTCTGATCAGTCCCTATGGTTTTCCAGTGTGCTCTCAGAAATTTTTCCAACAAGTCCACCAATAAATTCCAGGTTACCTCTTTGAATTGCACACTACCGTTTCCTTCATTTTTTTCTCAATACCTGGAAGTTCCTGTATCTAGTAATGGCCTTGAGGATCTCTGATTCTAGTCAATTGTGGTTTTTTTGCATTGAGACAGATAAAACAGCCTTATTGGTTTTGGTTTTGCTAAGTCTGGTTTTTCTCTTAGCATTACGGTTTACTTATTATCTATATGTAAACTTATTTTTATTTATGTTTTTTTTTTGTTCCCCAAGCAGTTATATTGACAATCTGTCATTCATTAATTAATGCTCCAAATATGAACAATTCTGATTCTATTTTTCTAGGAATATAAAGATCTCAGAAATCTGCATTTTTAATTTTGAAGACAGTCTCACTCCCCACTCCAAGCTTTGACAAGGGGGTGATGCTTTCTGAAACTTCCACTGCCAACTTTTATGGTGATCCATTTGGAAACGACCCTGAGCATAGGTAGAGTTATTTGGGAAGTGCTTGGCTTAACCTGGGTAACGGATTATTATTTTTAGTGATATAAACCTATATTGCTTCAAGATTCACAACCACAGTCCTTATTTGTGGCTCACTGCCTGGATGCCTGTTCTGAATTAAAACAATGTTTGTGAGGCAGCTGAAGGGCTTAGACCTCAGAGATCAATATTCCTGGGAGGAGGAGGAGGAAGGAAGGATAAAATCTTGTTTCAAAGGCTGTTTCTTCAATCCTAGGATGCCAGAAGTATGGTAGACTACACCTGTCTCCAAATGTCATTCAATTAGAGAAAAACCCTCTGCAGTGCCAGACACCAGGACAAATTACTCGACACTTTGCCTCACAATGCATCAACATTAATTCTAGTGAGAGGTAGGCCTTAGTTGCAGTCTGATTAGAGCAAATCAACATGGTGTGAATAGCAACAAGAATTTGCTTGTGAACAGATGATTATGTCCCACTCAAAAATGAGCAAAATTTGCCTTGACTTGGAAGAAAGTAGATAGCGAGCAATGCAGTATTTGGGTTTTATCCAGTAATAAAATGGGGCAAGAAGCTGTAACAACTTACCTGTTCTACAGAACACAAATACTGATACAGCCAAGAATACACCCACACGAGAAAGGGATTTTCAGGACATTCCTTTATTTCTTAACATGGAATGGGCAGCAAAATGCTGGCATTGGTCTGAACTGGAAACCGTGTTCCTCTCCTGTTTCTCCTTGAGCACACTGTGTATTATTTGCAGACTTCACTGCCCAGCCCATCAATCCTCTCTTGGCCATTTGCTAAATGGCACAACTACCAAAATACAGGTGCCAGCATAATCAGCCCAGCACTTATCCAGCACTGCTTTGATGGTGCACAGGAGCACAGAATGGCTTGGGTTGGAAAGGACATTTAAAGGCCATCTCGTCCCATGCCCTGCAGTGAGCAAGGACAACTTTAACTAGGTCAGGCTGCTCAGAGCACGAGCTCGAATGTCTGCAGGGTTGATGTCCACCTCTGGGCAACCTGTGCCAGGGTTTCAAAGCCTACAGTTTTAAAGAATGGGTTTCTTTTGTCTCATCTGAATCGACCATCTTTTAGATTAAAACCAATCCCCCTCGCTCTGGTCACAAAGGGCCCTACTAAAAATTCTGTCCCCTCAGTTTTACCCTGAAGCTACTGAAAGGCAGCAATCAGGTCTCCCTGGAGTCTTCTCTCTTCCAGTCGGAACAGCCCCAGCTCTCCCAGCCTATCTCCAAAGCAGAAGGGCTCCAGCCGTCACAGCATTTTGTCCCTTTTCTGGACTAGACCAAACAGAACCATGTCCTTCATGTGTTGGGGACCAGAGCTGGATGCAGTACTCTTGTCGTGGTAGAGATGGAGACAATGCAAAGCAACACACTCCATTTCCAGAAGGCTTCAAAGCCTGTTTTTATTCTAGCATGCATGCTTTTCCTACATTCTTACAAAGCGTGTAAGTTTACACTTTACTCATTGGTCACAAGAGACAAGCAAAGTACTTATTGGAATAGGCAGTTGCAGGTTTCTCTTTTTCATCCTTCTTTCTTGGTTTGTATGTCAACGCTCTTGGTAGAAAATTCTTTTGGGCTAAACATGGACCCTCTTATCAAACTTCTCTCTGGCTCACCAAAGTTGCTGTAAATTGCGTGAATCTTTAAAATTAGAGGGTTTTGGGAAAGCTGCAAAAGGCAGGCCTCAGAGACAGCAAAACTGTGACTAAAGCTAAGCAGTAAGATTTGTCAGCAGAAAAATTATGTAAGAAGTAGAAAAGTAAGGACAAATGGAACAATGGTCTGTGTATTAACACGTGGCTAGAAGAACTCCCTAATCTACAGAAAAGTATATCTAGCAAGATATTAGGAAGTTCTAAGCTTACTAATGGAGCTCTGGGCATTGGGTTTTAAGGCTTAAAATACAAGTAGGTATTGTATTGGAAAGAAGCAAGCATTTTTTTTAAGCAAAGGTACGTGTGCTTATAGTGGTTGGATAAATCTATTGTCAGTATGCTTTTGCTTTTTATGACTGGTCAAAATCTTTTAAAGTACATTGTAACATAAAGTTCTTTGTCTGCTGCCGGGCATGTGAGCTGCTGGCATCTACCCATTGTCACAACCATGTAATGAGACTGATGCTAGAAAAGAAACAGCTCGAGATGTGTTCCTCAGCAGCCCTGTTCCATTCCAGATTTGTACATAGACCCCTGGCCAGCAATATAAAACATCTTCCACAGTACTCCAGGTGGAGTCTCACCAGAGCAGAGCGGTGCAATCACCTCCTTCAACCTGCTGGGCATTTTCCTTTGGATACACATGTCTGCCTCATGTCCAGCCTCTCATCTAGCAGGAGCCCCAAGTCCT
Source organism: Lonchura striata (assembly GCF_050655825.1). Lineage (NCBI taxonomy): Eukaryota > Metazoa > Chordata > Aves > Passeriformes > Estrildidae > Lonchura > Lonchura striata. The sequence goes on along the minus strand of NC_140734.1, from coordinate 3,226,757 downwards.
CGGCTTGGCTTCTGTCCATCCCTTCATGCCCCAAACTGTGAGATCAGCTGGGCTGGGACTGTGTCACAGCCCTTGGGCAGAGCTGCTGGGCAGGATGAGCTCACTCCCAGAGGAGGCAGAACCCACTCCCCAGGCAACTCCAGCCTGGCCATGAGGTCACAGCAGGCTCTGGGGTCACAGCAGGCTGAGCTCACAGCAGGCTCTGAGGTCACAGAGGTCCCAGAGCCCCGTGGTTGCAGAGCACCACAAGGCCCCAGCAGGCAGTCCTGGAGCACAACTGCTGCGGCAGCAGCGGCGGTGGCAGCAGTGGTGCTGACATTGGGACAGCGGCCTCAGGACAGTGGTGGCAGCGAGAGCGGCGGGACTGGCACAGGGCAAGGCACCATGGCCCTTGCTCTGCGCCTCCTCCTCCTGCTCCTCCTGGCCGTGGCCCTGCCTGCCAGGGCTGCCCAGGCTGCTCCGCTGCAAGCGCGGGGAGCAGGTGAGCCGGCAGCCTGGCTGCCCTTTCCCAGGACAGCGCTCCCTGCTCCCCGGGAAGCGCTGGGGATGGTTTTCGCCTGGGCTTTAGGGAGGTGTTTCCTCTGTGGGAGGGAGTGAAGACTCGTGGGCCTTGGGTTGCTCCAGCTGCCCTCCCAGAGATGTGGCCCAGGGCCTACCAAAAGTGTGGAGACTGGCCAAGATACAGCCCAGAGCTGCCCAGGCCCCTGTGCAGCTTTGGCCTTGTCCTTTCACATCTGGATCCCATGGCCTTGCCCGAGCCCCTTGCAGTGCCCAGTTCCCTGAGGCAGAGGGGGATTCCAGCACATCAGGAACTGGTTCTCATCTGTGCTCCCTTCTAGATGAGCATGCTAGGAAGGCTTCTCCAGCACCTTGGCTCCATGAAGATTTCCTGCCTCTTAAGGCTCGTGCAGGTATACTGATAATGTTCCTAAAAGAATAATCACTGACAACCTGGCAGGAACCAGCTGACAGAAGCTTCTGTGGCTATTGAGTTGCAGGTGTGGCTGCAGGGAGGACCTTTCAGGCTCCTTTCCTGGTTGCTGAACACAAGTCCGGCTCCCATCGCAGGGGTGAGTTGTGTGTCCCTGATGACACCACAGGCTGAGCCATGGTTTTGTGGGATCCATCCATCTGAAATGCAAATATTCCTCTAAAGGTCCTCCGAGAGGGAAGAACAAACCTCCAGGAAACAATAAGGCTCTAGAGACATACAAATACATAGAGCAGAAGCTGAGTGATCTGGAGAGACACCGTGGTGGGTGCATTTCCCTCCCCCTTCCCCTGGGACTCAGCAGCTGGGACCTTTCCCTGCACATCTGGACAGGCTGTGCTTGGCACAGTGGGAAGTGATCCATGGCAGCCTCGCTGCCCACTGCTGCTCTCATGGCCTGCAGGGCTGTTTCCCAGCCTGGGCTGGCTGCAGCTTCTCCCCTTCCTCTGCAGGAAGGCATTTGGCACCAGCTGATAGGGTGCCCATGACCCAAGCACACCCTGAGATCCCTTGCAATTTCCCAGTCACTGAACACATCTGGAGGGGCAGATGTTTGGAGGAGGGTGGGCCCTGGAGCAGCCCCAATATCCTTGTCTTTATCCTGAATCTCATCCATGACTTAGACAAGCTTTGCCTCCTTTAGATGCCCCCTTCCTGCTGGGGAACAGCCCCACCTGATCCAGCTGTCCCTTTTCCTTTCCCCAGAGATGGAAGGAGAGGCTGTGCTGAAGGCTGAGCTTCCCAGAGGCAGCAGTGGCTCACTGGCAGCCTCTGCTGCAGGAAGGGAGGCGCTGCCAGGCACAGTCACAGGAGGTAATTGCTGTGCCTCTGGGCCTGAGCCCTGCTGAGCCTTGAGCTGCCCTCTCTGCTGCTTGGCAGTGCGGGCTCACAGCATTACCTGAGCCCCTTGAAGTGCTCACTTCCCTATAGAAGGGGGGGATCCCAGCACACCATGGAACATTTCCCATCTGTGCTCCTTTCTAGGTTGGGACCGTGACTTGCAGCGTTTGGAAAGACTGGTAAACCACGGTTTAAGGATCTTGGAGTCTGGTGAAGGTAGGTTATCAGCAACCCTTTCCTAACAGAGAAATCATTGTCCAGACAAATATTTATGTGAGATTTCCTTTAAGATCCTTTGAAGTTCGATGGATTCTGGAAATCCTGTCCCCCAAATTCCTACTCCTTTGCCCAACAGCAATCCCACAGGAGGATCACTGTCAGTGGGAGGAAGGAGCATTTAGCTGCCCATCTTCCACCCATGTGCAATGTCAGTGTGTCCTTCCATGTGCTCTGTGCAGCCCCAGAGAAGAGCAGAGACGGAAGGGGCCGGGCCCAGGGCTGTGCCCCGGGGCTGAGCCTTTCACAGCTCCTTTGCCTGCCCCAGGAAGCCTGAGCTGCTCCTGCTGCTGCTGCCAAGCCCTGGCCTCGGCTGGGGCTGGGTTTAGAGCTGCTGGCAGCTCCAAGGAGTCCTTTCTGCCCCAACTCTCCCACAAGGGGCTCCTTCCATCCCAGTGCGGGGCCACCGCGGGCCCGTGGTCCCCTGCCCCTGCTCCTGAGTGGAAGGCAGAGCTGAGGGAATGCCTTGGAGGGCACCAATCACCCAGGGCCACTCACTGCCACTGTGGCCTGAAGGAGAATCTTCAGCAGTGTCACTGTCCTGCCTTTCTTTGCAGCTGAACGTGAGGATGAAGAGGATCTGGATTCCCAACCCATAGCCATTACTGAGCCTCTGGGAGATGGTGAGGGTAGGTCAAGGCCTTTCCCCCTGCGAGAGCTGCCAGCTCAGAGCCCAAAGCTCGGCCAGGGCGTCATTGCTGCAGGTGCCAGGACAGAACCACGCACTTGTGTGCCCTGGCCCTGGGCCATCCCCTCACCGCTCCTGGGGCTCAGTGCTGCCCATGCAGATCTGCAGAGATGACAGAAGCTCCTGTGGCTGTTGAGTTTCAGGTGTGGCTGCAGAGAAGACTTTCCCAGGTCCTTTGGTGGATGTTGCTCGCAAGCCCAGCTTCCATCACAGGGGTGAGTAGTGTGTCCCTGCTGACTCCACAGGCTGAGCATGGGTTTTCTGGGATCCATTCCTGGGAAATGGAAATATTTCTCTTAAGATCCCCTGAGAGGAAAGAACAAACATAGAGGAAGTAGTAAATCCCGGCAGGAATCCAAACATCTGGAAGAAATCCTGAGTGATCTGGAGAGACAGCATGGTGGGTGCATTTCCCTCCCCCTTCCCCTTGGACTCAGCAGCCGGGACCTTTCTTTGCACATCTGGACAGGCCGTGCCAGACACAGTGGGAAGGGATCCATGGCAGCCTCACTGCCCCGCTGCTGCTCTCAGGACCTGCAGGGCTGTTTCCCAGCTTGGGCTGGCTGCAGCTTCTCCCCAGCCTCTGCAAGAAGGCATTTGGCACCAGCTGATAGGGAGCTCAAACTACACCATGGGCCTGAGATGCCTGCAATTTCCTGCTCTCTGGGGTGATGCAGAGAGGCAGCTGTTTGCTGGAGGGTGGAGTTTTGGAGCAGCTCCAAAACTCTGGGCATTTTCCTTCTCTTTATACACCTCTTTGACAAGTATTGCTGGTAGCAGAAGAGCACAGCAGAGAGGAATTATGGCATGTAGGCTCAGGGCTTTGGGCACTGAACCGTCCTGTGCCAGGAGGCGGCAAGGTGCCTGCAGGCCCCAGCTCTGGGGGAAACAGAGAGAGAGAATGTGCTGGCCGTATCCATCGTGCTGCCAGCTCAGCAGTGCAGCATAGCAATGGCTCACTCTTCCCATTGCTCCCAAGATGCAGCTGGCACCTCAACACGTGCTGACAAAATCAGGAAAAGCATGAGAAGAGATTTCTGCTGGGGAACATCTTGTTTGATGAAGTTGATGGCCATTGTGGCTGCTGCAGCACTTGGCCTGATGATGTGCTCGGCTGGAATCTGGTATTTCTGCATGAGAAAATGGTGAGTGTTTTGCTGATCTCATTCTCCAAAAGCTTCCTTTAAAATCTGCTGATAGTCAGGGAAGATTCCCAGTGAGGCTGCAGTGGAGTTGTGACCAGTCCATGGCTGTGCAAAGAACTCTGCTGAGGGTTCTGCTGCTGCCCAGTGCTTTCCTTGGCCTCTTCATTGCTGGGCCTTGTCCTGGGGGGCCGCTGGGGCTGCAGCCAGTGCTGGCTCCCCCTGAGGCTGCCTGGCCACGAGCAGCCCCAGGGGCACAGGGCAGAGGCACAGCAAGGTGGGGAGGAGAAAGAGCGGGGACGAGATGGCCCCTGAAAGGCAGAGGCGCTCTGGGGCCCGCTCCTGGCCAGGGAGCCTGCCCAGAGCCGTCCCCTGCTCGCCGGGGCCTCGAGGGGCAGCTGTCCAGCTGGGCCAAGGTGTGCCAGCCGCTCCAGCCGTGCTGGGGAGCCTTGCCAGCTCTGGGCCCTGCTGTGCAGGAGGGTCCCTGTGTGCCACTGGCAGCTGAGGCCTCAGCCACTTCTCTCTTTGCACAGTCACGCTTCTGGACAGGAGATGAAAGACAGTGGCTACACCTCACACCCAGACAGCGATGCAGCAACTTTGGCAGTAGTAAGGATGTGGTCAGCCCTTTCTAGAAGTTCTGAGAAGAGGACCCCAGAACAACCATCTACGAGGAAACCTCTTATCACCCTCTAGATCCCACTGCTTCCTCCTCTCCCCATGGGTATCCCCAAGCTGCCCTCATCCATTTTTGATCTCCCTCTGTCCCATCCCAGCCCATTCCTGAGTTGTTCTGGAAATCCCAGGATCAGCCCAGAACCCTCCAGCCCCAACTGAGGCCAACATGGCCCTTCCTCTGCCCCTGAGCCCCCTGGCTCTGCCCTCTAAACAACACTGTAGGTGACCCCCCTCCCCCTGTCTGCCCTTCTTGCATTTCAATAAAGAGATGGAGCTGTCACCCCAGTGTCTGGGTGGTACCACCAGCAAAGCCCAGCCGGCACTAGCCCTGGCTGAGCTCCATGGCCAGGAGCAGCCGTGGATGCCCACGGTGAGGGCAGGCAGGAGCCAGGCAGGGGCTGCTGTGACCTGCGGCGGGGCCCCGAGGGGCTGGGGGAGCCCATGCTGAGCGTCCCGGGGCTGAGGGCACATCTCCTTCAGTGGGATCATCTGGGCCTGGACATCCTCCAGTGGCATGTCCAGGAAAAGAGGGAAGCCCTCAAGAACATCTCCAGGGACACAGCCTGAGCAGCAATGCCAGCAGGCAAAACAAAGCTCCTCCCCAGTTAACACACACTTGGTAGGACCTAATTGATGGGCCACCACCAATCCAGGGTGCTGCACAGGGTCTGCTCTTCTGGGCAAGGGCCAGAAGGAAAGGGAAGGGAAGAGCTGTGTGTCCTTGGGGCCTGATAGGGCTGATGAACAGCCCCAGAGGCACAAAAACACAGCAGCACCAACACTTGATTTCCAGGGCAAAACAATTGGCATTGCTGGCCTGGGCTTCTCCATAAGGCACATGGGGGCTTTGGAGACCCCATAAGGTGCACGAGAGGCTCGGGTCCCTTGTGAGACACACAGGGATATTTTAGGTTCCCTCTGAGGCATGGAGGGCACTGGGGTCCACTTGAAGGCATGCATGAGATTTGGAATCCTATGTGAGGCATGCAGGGGGGTTGGGATCTCTGCCAAGGTGTGCAGGGTGCTGGGGGTCTCTGCCGAGCACAGGACTGAAATGAACAGGTTTCATGCCTTTATTAGTGTTCAGCTCTTTATTAAAAAGTCAGCTCGGCAGGGGGGTGTTGTAGCGTCTTCCAGTAGCTGAAGGGCATGAAGTCATGCAGAGTCTGTCCATGGAGTTTCCGTGGCATGCTGGTAGCCGGAGGTGCAGAGGTGTCCAGTCTGTATCTGCAGTCCCGATCAGCAGACCATCCTCTCTCCTTTCCTCCTGGCACACTGGTAGCCAAAGAGTGGGGGGATGTGCAGAGCCTGCTGCAAAGGTCCAGCAGCAGCTATCCTTCTCCTTCCCTCCTGGTAACACCAGGAAGAGTGTTTGTTTTCCTTGTGCCTGCTTCCCACAGCCCAGTCCAATCTGGTCCTCAGCACGTCATGGTGACAGGTCAAACACAGACTAGGGATGGGCTTCCCTTTTCCCCAAGCAGCACACCCATCCAGCCCCCTCCACTGTGCCCCTCTTTTTCATTTTGGGTGTTTTTCATCCCCAAAACTCCCTCCCATGATTCCACTGGATTATTTTGCATCCTAGTCCTAGTTTGGGTGGGGGTGTAGGTGATTCCCAGGAGCGATTAGCTAATTAACATTTCAATGTCAGTACTTAGTTCCAGCCAAGTGTCCCAGCCAGGCTGTTTTGTTCATAACAGTCCGGCTCGGGGCTGCCGCGGCCCAGGGGCAGCCGCCATGCCGGGACGGCTGTGGCGAGGGGCCGAGGCGGAGCTGCCCCGCCGGGTCGCGCTGCACGGGCACGGCACGGGCGGTGCTGAGCGCCGGGCAGGCGGCACCCCGAGCCCAGGGGCCACAGCCGCGGCCCTGCCTCCATCGGGGCCGGGCACAGACAGCCCCGCAGGCAGAGCGGCGGCACCGGCCCCGCTCAGCGCCCGAGGGGACGGAACCGATGCCAGAGGAGCCCGGGGGGCCCTGAGCGGGGCCCTGGCGCTGCCCGCCCGGCTCTCCCGGGCCTGTGGCCATCCCGGGCGCCAAGGGCTCGCTCTGTGCCGCGCTCTCCCTGCCCAACGGGGCTCCGGGTCAGCACCCGGCTCCTGCCACTGCCTTGAGAACGCTGAGGGGCATTCGGGGGCGGAACTGAACTTGCCAGGGAGAGAATTCATAGGAGACTTGTTTAGCCCTTTTACAGACTTGTTAAGGCTGTCTTCAAGTTGAGAAACAACTTAAAATTCCAGGCTAAATCATGTGGTTTAACCTGTGGGGATTCCTTGAAGATGCTTTGTAACTCCCAGGGGTGCCAGGCCAAATCCCAGCGAGCACCAACACCCAGGAGCTCTGATGCATGCAGCAGGGCTGGCACCAGGGAAACGAGTCAACATCCCTACAGCTGCCCGCTCTGCCTGCAGGGTGTCACGCAACAGCAATGTTCCAGCAAGAACAGGCATTTGTACATCCTCAGGACGATGTGCACTTGTGGTCCTGGTGGTGGATCAGAGACAAAAGCCAAAAGTGACAGACTAAACTTGACTGCAGGAGAGGGATGGCTCAGCAGAGGACCTGGGGACCTGTGGTGCCAGCCAGTGACCGGCCACTCGGACACAGCAGGAAGGCCCCACACTATCACACTTCAGCTGGCAGGGTATAAAAGCCCAGAGGTTCTTTGTTCAGGGTCCCACAGAGGCACCAGCTCAAACTGCCACTGTTCCAGCACAATAAAATTGTTTTAAGGATCCAGAGGTCTAACATTCTGCTATGGAGGACATTCCACATTTCCAATCTTTTGGGCACTTAGGACCTTCTGATTTTGCTTTGCACCCAAAAAAAATAAACCCCCAAATGTGCACTCCTTTAGCCTTCCCACCTGTTATTTTCATCTGATTTTTACATTGTTGTCTGCTACGTTGTCTTCATCTTTCCAAAATACCTGTGCTTATTTAAGTCCAGCCTGGGATGGTGCACACATTTTGTTTAGCTCTGCAGAGATAGACCCCCAGCAATCCTGCTGACCACACCCATTTCAGTGTTGCAAAAACCTAACTCTGGGCTGCAGTATGTGAATCACACTCTGGTGTGTGAGATGGCAGAGCACCAGAGCAGGCACTGAAGAAGGGGCGTTACGTAGATTGGTGGAGTCACTACCAGAACTCAGTCTAGCTCTTAAAACTCGGACACCACACCAGGAGTGGGGAACTCCCTCACTATGGGCATTTACCAAAGCAGAACCTTTAGAGCCACTTGCTCTAAGGTGCCAGACATAAGCCACAACAGGGACCGGGCAGAGGAGAGAGGAGGCAGCTCTCCATCTTGAGGCTCCACAAGAAAGAGTTCATTTCAGGTGAAGAGAGGAGAAACAAAGAGCCCCTGGCACTCCTGTGCAAGATCCAAGTCAGGGGGTGGATACAAACAGCTCACCAAGAGGGAATCCGCAGGAGAGGAGTGACGGGATCACATCCAGTGTCTGGAGCCATGGGGGTAGGAGGGTGGAGAGGATGGGTCACAGGGGCCAGTGGAGCCTTGAGGAATTGGGGCATCCCAAAGGGGTGTTGCAATCAGGGATTGGCCCGATGTGACAGTGACAGGGAAGGTTCGGGGACCAAGGGGCTGGGTTGCTGTGACAGGCAGGGAAAGAGCTGGAACAAGGGACGGGGAATGGCATGAGGGTCAGCTTTGAGGGAGGGTAAAAGCCAGGGGTGAACAAACTCGGGGAGAACATGGGGGTACAACAGAACAAACCACCTAACAAGGAAACAATAAAATAAATTTGTACGTCTACAATCAAGAGCATCAGCAGGGACACAGTCTGACCAGCAATGTCAGCAGGCAAAGAAAGGTTTTGCTGAGCAATGGCCCTTGGATGAAGCAAAACATTTACAGTCAGGGCAGTCCATTTGTAGAGAAGGGGGTGCACTCTGGGGGTACAGCTAAGGCCATGAGGTCACAGCAGGCTCTGGGGTCACAGCAGGCTGAGGTCACAGCAGGCTCTGAGGTCACAGAGGTCCCAGAGCCCCGTGGTTGCAGAGCACCACAAGGCCCCAGCAGGCAGTCCTGGAGCACAACTGCTGCGGCAGCAGCGGCGGTGGCAGCAGTGGTGCTGACATTGGGACAGCGGCCTCAGGACAGTGGTGGCAGCGAGAGCGGCGGGACTGGCACAGGGCAAGGCACCATGGCCCTTGCTCTGCGCCTCCTCCTCCTGCTCCTCCTGGCCGTGGCCCTGCCTGCCAGGGCTGCCCAGGCTGCTCCGCTGCAAGCGCGGGGAGCAGGTGAGCCGGCAGCCTGGCTGCCCTTTCCCAGGACAGCGCTCCCTGCTCCCCGGGAAGCGCTGGGGATGGTTTTCGCCTGGGCTTTAGGGAGGGTTTCCTCTGTGGGAGGGAGTGAAGACTCGTGGGCCTTGGGTTGCTCCAGCTGCCCTCCCAGGGATGTGGCCCAGGGCCTACCAAAAGTGTGGAGACTGGCCAAGAGAAAGCCCAGAGCTCCCCAGGCCCCTGTGCAGCTTTGGCCTTGTCCTTTCACATCTGGATCCCATGGCCTTGCCCGAGCCCCTTGCAGTGCCCAGTTCCCACAGGCAGAGGGGTATCCCAGCACACCAGGAACTGGTTCTCATCTGTGCTCCCTTCTAGATGAGCATGCTAGGAAGGCTTCTCCAGCACCTTGGCTCCATGAAGATTTCCTGCCTCTTAAGTCCCGTGCAGGTATACTGGTAATGTTCCTAAAAGAATAATCACTGACAACCTGGCAGGAACCAGCTGACAGAAGCTTCTGTGGCTATTGAGTTGCAGGTGTGGCTACAGGGAGGACCTTTCAGGCTCCTTTCCTGGTTGCTGAACACAAGTCCGGCTCCCATCGCAGGGGTGAGTTGTGTGTCCCTGATGACACCACACGCTGAGCCATGGCTTTGTGGGATCCATCCATCTGAAATGCAAATATTCCTCTTAAGGTCCTCTGAGAGGGAAGAACAAACCTCCAGGAAACAATAAGGCTCTAGAGACATACAAATACATAGAGCAGAAGCTGAGTGATCTGGAGAGACACCGTGGTGGGTGCATTTCCCTCCCCCTTCCCCTGGGACTCAGCAGCCGGGACCTTTCCCTGCACATCTGGACAGGCCGTGCCCAGGACAGTGGGAAGGGATCCATGGCAGACTCGGTGCCCCGTGGCTGCTCTCACGGCCTGCAGGGCTGTTTCCCAGCCTGGGCTGGCTACATCTTCTCCCCAGCCTCTGCAGGAAGGCATTTGCCACCAGCTGACAGGGAGACCCAAGTGCACCATGGCCCAGGCACACCCTGAGATCCCCTGAAATTTCCCAGTCACTGAGCACTTCTGGAGGGGCAGATGTTTGGAGGAGGGTGGGCCCTGGAGCAGCCCCAATAACCTCGTCTTTATCCTGAATCTCGTCCATGACTTAGACAAGCTTTTCCTCCTGAAGATGCCCCCTTCCTGCTGGGGAACAGCCCCACCTGATCCAGCTGTCCCTTTTCCTTTCCCCAGAGATGGAAGGAGAGGCTGTGCTGAAGGCTGAGCTTCCCAGAGGAAGCAGTGGCTCACTGGCAGCCTCTGCTGCAGGAAGGGAGGCGCTGCCAGGCACAGTCACAGGAGGTAATTGCTGTGCCTCTGGGCCTGAGCCCTGCTGAGCCTTGAGCTGCCCTCTCTGCTGCTTGGCAGTGCGGGCTCACAGCATTACCTGAGCCCCTTGAAGTGCTCACTTCCCCATAGAAGGGGGGGATCCCAGCACACCATGGAACATTTCCCATCTGTGCTCCTTTCTAGGTTGGGACCGTGACTTGCAGCGTTTGGAAAGACTGGTAAACCACGGTTTAAGGATCTTGGAGTCTGGTAAAGGTAGGTTATCAGCAAACCTTTCCTAACAGAGAAATCATTGTCCAGACAAATGTTTATGTGAGATTTCCTTTAAGATCCTTTGAAGTTTGATGGATTCTGGAAACCCTGTCCCCCAAATTCCTACTCCTGTGCCCAACAGCAATCCCACAGAAGGATCGCTGTCAGTGGGAGGAAGGAGCATTTAGCTGTCCATCTTCCATCCATGTACAATGCCAGTGTGTCCTTCTGTGTGCTCTGTGCAGCCCCAGAGAAGAGCAGAGAGGGAAGGGGCCGGGCCCCGGGCTGTGCCCCGGGGCTGAGCCTTTCACAGCTCCTTTGCCTGCCCCAGGAAGACTGAGCTGCTCCTGCTGCTGCTGCCAAGCCCTGGCCTCGGCTGGGGCTGGGTTTAGAGCTGCTGGCAGCTCCAGGGAGTCCTTTCTGCCCCAACTCTCCCACAAGGGGCTCCTTCCATCCCAGTGCGGGGCCACTGCAGGCTTGTGGTCCCCCTGCCCCTGTTCCTGAGTGGAAGGCAGAGCTGAGGGAATGCCTTGTAGGGCACCAATCACCCAGGGACTCTCATTGCCACTGCGGCCTGAAGGAGAATCTTCAGCAGTGTCACCGAAGCTGTTCTGTCCTGCCTTTCTTTGCAGCTGAACATGAGGATGAAGAGGATCTGGATTCCCAACCCATAGCCATTACTGAGCCTCTGGGAGATGGTGAGGGTAGGTCAAGGACTTTCCCCCTGCGAGAGCTGCCAGCTCAGAGCCCAAAGCTTGGCCAGGGGGGCATTGCTGCAGGTGCCAGGACAGAACCATGCAAGTGTGTGCTCTGGGCCTGGGCCACCCCCCCACCACTCCTGGGGCTCAGTGCTGCCCATGCAGATCTGCAGAGATGACAGAAGCTCCTGTGGCTGTTGAGTTTCAGGTGTGGCTGCAGAGAAGACTTTCCCAGGTCCTTTGGTGGATGTTGCTCGCAAGCCCAGCTCCCATCACAGGGGTGAGTAGTGTGTCCCTGCTGACTCCACAGGCTGAGCATGGGTTTTGTGGGATCCATGCCTGGGAAATGGAAATATTTCTCTTAAGGTCCCCTGAGAGGAAAGAACAAACATAGAGGAAGTAGTAAATCCCGACAGGAATCCAAACATCTGGAACAAATCCTGAGTGATCTGGAGAAACAGCATGGTGGGTGCATTTCCCTCCCCCTTCCCCTGGGACTCAGCAGCTGGGACCTTTCTTTGCACATCTGGACAGGCCCTGCCTGGCACAGTGGGAAGGGATCCATGGCAGCCTCGCTGCCCTGCTGCTGCTCTCAGGACCTGCAGGGCTGTTTACCAGCCTGGGTTGGCTGCAGCTTCTCCCCAGCCTCTGCAGGAAGGCATTTGGCTCCAGCTGACAGGGAGCTCAAATTGCACCATGGGCCTGAGGTGCCTGCAATTTCCCACTCTCTGGGGAGATGCAGAGAGGCAGCTGTTTGCTGGAGGGTGGAGTTTTGGAGCAGCTCCAAAACTCTGGGCATTTTCCTTGTCTTTATCCACCTCTTTGACAAGTATTGCGGGGAGCAGAAGAGCACAGCCGAGAGGAATTATGGCATGCAGGCTCAGGGCTTTGGGCACTGAGCAGTCCTGTGCCAAGAGGCGGCAAGGTGCCTGCAGGCCCCAGCTCTGGGGGAAACAGAGAGTGAGAATGTGCTGGCCATATCCACCGTGCTGCCAGCTCAGCAGTGCAGCATAGCAATGGCTCACTCTTCCCATTGCTCCCAAGATGCAGCTGGCACCTCAACACATGCTGACAAAATCTGGAAAAGCATGAGAAAAGATTTCTGCTGGGGAACATCTTGTTTGATGAAGTTGATGGCCATTGTGGCTGGTGCAGCACTTGGCCTGATGATGTGCTCGGCTGGAATCTGGTATTTCTGCATGAGAAAATGGTGAGTGTTTTGCTGATCTCATTCTCCAAGAGCTTCCTTTAAAGGCTGCTGACAGTCAGGGAAGATTCCCAGTGAGGCTGCAGTGGAGTTGTGGCCAGTCCATGGCTGTCCAAAGAACTCTGCTGAGGGTTCTGCTGCTGCCCAGTGCTTTCCTTGGCCTCTTCATTGCTGGGCCTTGTCCTGGGGGGCCGCTGGGGCTGCAGCCAGTGCTGGCTCCCCCTGAGGCTGCCTGGCCAGGAGCAGCCCCAGGGGCACAGGGCAGAGGCACAGCAAGGTGGGGAGGAGAAAGAGCGGGGACGAGATGGCCCCTGAAAGGCAGAGGCGCTCTGGGGCCCGCTCCTGGCCAGGGAGCCTGCCCGAGCCGTCCCCTGCTCGCCGGGGCCTCGAGGGGCAGCTGTCCAGCTGGGCCAAGGTGTGCCAGCTGCTCCAGCCGTGCTGGGGAGCCTTGCCAGCTCTGGGCCCTGCTGTGCAGGAGGGTCCCTGTGTGCCACTGGCAGCTGGGGCCTCAGCCACTGCTCTCTCCCAAGCTGCTGCTGTGCATCCTCAGAAGACGAGCCTAACAACTCAGGCAGAGAGAACTTGACCCACGTTCCCAGCTCTTCGCGTCTGTCCCCATCTGCCCTGCCACAGGTTCTGGACCATCTGGAGCCATTCCCAAAACACACCCGTCCACAACGAGACCCTCTGCCCCTGAGCCCCCTGGCCCTGTTCCCCTACCATGTCTGAAGTTTGGCAGGACCCCTCTGCCAGGGCAGGACTTGGCCCATATTTTATGTTAAAATAAAGTGATGAGTTGTCAGAGATATGTCCAGGTGTTTCCACCAGCAAAGCCCAGCCAACACCAGCCCTGGCTGAGCTCCATGCCCAGGAGCAGCCATGGATGCCCACAGTGAGGGCAGGCAGGAGCCAGGCAGGGGCTGCTGTGACCTGCGGCGGGGCCCCGAGGGGCTGGGGGAGCCCATGCTGAGCGTCCCGGGGCTGAGGGCACATCTCCTTCAGTGGGATCATCTGGGCCTGGGCTTCATGAGGCACTCAGGGATATTGTGGGGTCTCTGCTGAGCTGTGCAGGGATCCCTCAGGAGGCACTCAGGAGTATTTATGGCCTCTCCTAAGGTGTGCAGGTATCCCTCATGAGCTGTGCAGCAGCAGGGTAAACTTGAGGGTTTTTTTCCCTCTTCTCAGCACAGCAAAGGGACACTTGGCCAAGGTTTTGCAAAGCTGGGAGAAAGCCTCTTGCAAACCTTTGCGCTCCGCCTGTTCATGGGGAGGATCCAGAGTCTTGTACCTTGGCCTGATGGTGCAAAAATCCTCCCAACATCCCTCTGTTTCCAAAAATCAAGGCTTTGTACTCATTAATCGGGAAAGTTGTACGGGTGGCCTGCAGCTAATGTTCTTTTGTTGGCTGCACCCCAGTCCCTGCTCAGGTCTAAATAACTGACACAGCCGCGAGCTGCTCTTAAGACTGATTTGATCAAAGGCACTGAAGCTCTGCTGACTACAAATTGTCCAGGAAAACAAGCACAGTATCTTGGCTAATGTTGGTAAAAAAAGCAGAGTGCAGAGTTGAACCTGTGAGGCCACCTCACTGCCATCTCCCCCCACCCTTTTATTTTGAATTGATTTAATATTTGGAGTGCCAGTTCTTGCATGAAATGGGCCCTCAGCAAGGAGCTGCTGGGCCTCCTTGTGGTAAACAGGCAAAATGAAATTAAAAGGAGGCTGATGGCTTTAAAAAAAATGTGCCTGTTTATTAAAACTTAGAACTACAGAAGATGAGGCCTCAGGGTAAGCCGAGGGCATGCGTGACAAGCCAGAGGTAGCTCTAACAGTGCTGTGTAACAAGGTGTTCCTGTGGACACGAGGTACCCTCGAAAGAGCCCGGGGGCTCCGCACCCAGGGATTTTTTAAACTCTCCTGGGGGTGCTTGGTTGGTGCGCTTTGGATCCTCTGGCCCACTGGGCCTTGTCTGGGTCACTGAGAGCTCTGTAAGATGGTGCAGTCCTGACCAATCATTTTGGAACACAGCAGTCTTACTGGGTGGCTCATTTCCCAGTCGTAGTTCCAGTTGCTGTCATCACACCAGGATGTGACTTTTCTAGAAGATTCTTACTCTAGCACCTCCTTACCACCCCCTTTTCCCTGTTTAGTAGCCATATACATACACTTAAACAACTGTACATTCAACTCAATAACTTACCATATTAATCATATAACAACTCATTATATTACTTAACAATCCATAATAACTTATAATTAACCATCAAGAACTCCGCCTGTGAAAGTGAATTTATTTATAACATCCTGAGTGTCTCCCTTTGTGCTCCCAGTGCTTCTGGTCTGGTTTGGCTGAGATATTTGTCCATCATACCTCTGTTCTGTTTCCTATCATTCCAATGCATGGCCCTTTCCCACTGCTTGGCATTTGAATACTCTGATTATTTGACTGGATAACTTACATCTTGCACTTCATCACATTCAATTGTGTTAATCACACTCTGTCCTGTCATGAGTTTCTGGAACACATTTCCAAGCCTTCCAGCTGTAGCCCAAGGGAAGCTGTTTCTGTCTTGCATCACAAAACTGGCTGTTTTATTTCAAAGACAGCCCTTTACAAAGGACTTGCTGCATGCAATAACATCTGAGGGGCTGTTTTCCAAGACAGACAAAAAACCCATGAACAAACAGCAATCCAACCAAACAACATATTAAAAAAAGGTACTTTCTTTTTAGCTCGTGCTTTCAGTGTTTTCCAAGCTGGCTTCTTTTTCCACTGCAGTATTTTTCTTTGCACAGAAACAACCCCTTGCCAGATGATGTGACGTAACAAGGAAAACACAACTCACACACAATGGATATATTAAAGCTAAACATGCAGACTCCCATTATCACAATCATCATCATTTATGTTGCTGTTCATTTTTATGTCAGATTGTTTTCAGAAGGGTGAGAACAGTATCTCAGGTCCCCTGGCTAGTTTGACACCATAGCCACTTCTTATGTCTCTTATTAGCTGTCCTTCCTGTAGTTCCTCTGCCCATTTGTTGCTCCTGGATCTCTGCCTCCTTCACCTGATTTTTATCTTTTTCTGCATTTGTGGGGATTATTGTGTTGGTGGGTTTTTTTGCTGTTGTTTTTTTTTTTTTTTCTTGTTGCTTGTTTTGTTTGCCTGTTTTATTTGGTCACAGTTTTACTTTTGTTTTCTGCTTTTTGGTTTTTTTTTTAATCCATTTAACAGCAGAAATGACCTTGTGATTTGTATGGTGAAGTTTTGATACACAGGTGTTGCACATAAAGGTTGTTTTTGTTTTTAAAAGTAATCTCAGACACACACCTGCAAGCCCCTGTGATTGGAGACCTGAGTGCTCTCAGACAGCAAATTGTGCATGAACAGGAACCTTGTCGTTCCTATCTCCATTACACATGGCAAAATGTAAAGTGGCTGGAATGGTGCCAATTCTAGCCTTGCTTTTGCTTTCTTTTGCTGCCGTGCCATAAAACCGTGCCAGAGTCATCAATGAACTGGGTTCTCCCAGGATGGGTGTGCAGGGATGATCCCTCAGCTCCTGTGTGCACCTGGTGTGCACCAGGCCAGGCACGCGACCGTCATCCACAGCCAGCCTCTGTCTGCAAAGAGAGCAGGGAGCTGCAGCTCTGAGGAACTCCGGGCTTAGGGAGCAAACAGACCAAATCCCTGATTCATATCAGTCACTTCACTTGAGGGTTTTCTGCTGATAGATTTTTATCTTCCTGCCCAGAGCTGGAAAAAAAAAACCCTGGCAGTTTGCTTTCGCTGTGAAGAGACTCTTGTCAACAGGTTCCAGGGCTGCTTCTTCTTTGAACTAAAAGCAGAGCAAAACTCTTCTGTTGGTCACATCAAACCAACATAAGTTTCATGAGTCTGTGAAAGATATAAGAATGTAAATATTATTTCATATTACTGTCCTTACTGTTTTCTATTCCAGTGGAGTAATTAGGTCATCATTCACTATATCAAATAACTGGAATAAGCTCTGGAAAAGGAGGTTTATTTAAAACTAAGATTGTTAAAACTACATTTCAAAAAAGGGCAGGAATTCCATGAAGAAAATGATGTGGTAAAAAAAGAGTTATTTAAACTTCTCAAAGTCCTTGGATAATGGAGCCCTGAACCCCTGTCATGTGCACTGCAGCCTTGGTGGTCCCTTTGAGCCCAGAACTGCCAAGGGTCAGGGCTGGGATGAGCCTTCACCCCAAACCGGCTCCAAGACTGAGTGGGAATCAGTCCAGAACTGAGCTCACACAAAGAGCAAAGCCTCAAGGCCAAAGCAAAACCTTCATCAGGTTGGATTTCTTTAAACACAGAACTGAAACAAATTTGCTTGTGCGGTAACATCACTGTTACCATGAAACTTTACATGAGCTACTAAATAAGCAGTGTCCTGTCCTGATGTGTGTTGCCCAAATACTGTTGAGAACTTGCTGTGCCTCTGCCCTGTGCCCCTGGGGCTGCTCCTGGCCAGGCAGCCTCAGGGGGAGCCAGCACTGGCTGCAGCCCCAGCGGCCCCCCAGGACAAGGCCCAGCAATGAAGAGGCCAAGGAAAGCACTGGGCAGCAGCAGAACCCTCAGCAGAGTTCTTTGGACAACCATGGACTGGCAACAGCTCCACTGCAGCATGACTACAAGTCAGGCTACCAGTGCTATGAGCAGAGCTACAAGAAAAGTGGAGAAAAAAATCAGCTACTGACCATCTGCTCTCGTACAGCTTCCGAATGCCAAGATAGCAGCCCATCAGCACAAGTGGCACAGTGAACAGTGTCACCACCGTGCCTATCATGCAGGACCTGCGCACATGCTGTGGGCAGACAATTCCTGGGGTGCTCGGTGGATTCAGGGCATCTGTACTGGACTTGCCAAGAGTTTCTGTGGGAGCAATGGGCAGCGTGAGCCCGCGCTGTGCTGCACTGCTGAGCTGGCAGCACGGTGGATACGGCCAGGACGTTCTCTGTTTGCCCAGAGCTGGGGCCTGCAGGCACCTTGCCGCCCCTTGGCACAGGCTGTGCCACCCAACAAAGCCCAGCAGGCCGGCAGGAGAGCCCGGGGCCAGCGCAGCTGCTTGGGCCGTGGCTGCTTGGAGGGACAGGGGCCAAACCCATCCCTGAGCAGCCCCTGCCAGCCCTGGCCCTCCCTGCCCTGTGACAGCTCCCCCAGCCCAATGGGGACAGACCGTCATCAATTCTACAGCCAGAAAAGAAATTGTCCCTGTAACTGTGTGCTGCTTTTCTTCCCTGCAGTTGGTCCCAGAAACATCCCTCACACTGCTCGAAATGCCCACTCATTGTCTGATCAGTCCCTATGGTTTTCCAGTGTGCTTTCAGAAATTTTTCCAACAAGTCCACCAATAAATTCCAGGTTACCTCTGTGAATTGCACACTGCAGGTTCTTTCATTTTTTTCCCAATACCTGGAAGTTCCTGTATTTAGTAATGGCCTTGAGGAACTCTGATTCTATTCAATTATGTTATTTTGTATTGAGACAGATGAAACAGCCTTTTTGGTTTTGGTTTTGCCAGGTCTGGTTTTTCTCTTAGCATTATGGTTTACTTGTTATCTTCAGGTAAATTTTTTTTTTTTTTTTTTTTTAATTGTTTCCCAAGCAGTTATATTGACAATCTGTCATTCACATCTTAGTTAATGTTCCAAATATGAACAATTCTGATTCTCTTTTGCTAGGAATATAAAGATCTCCGAAATCTACATTTTTAATTTTGATGACACTGTCACTCCCCACTCCAAGCTTTGACAAGGGGGTGATGCTTTCTGAAACTTCCACTGCCAACTTTTATGGTGATCCATTTGGAAATGTCCCTGAGGATAGGTAGAGTTATTTGGGAAGTGCTTGGCTTAACCTGGGTAATGGATTATTATTTTTAGTGATATAAACCTGTACTGCTACAAGATTCACAACCACAGTCCTGATTTGTGGCTCACTGCATGGATGCCTGTCTGAATTAAAACAATGTTTGTGAGGCAGCTGAAGAGCTTAGACCTCAGAGATCAATATTCCTGGGAGGAGGAGGAGGAAGGAAGGATAAAATCTTGTTTCAAAGTCTGTTTCTTCAATCCTAGGATGCCAGAAGTATGGTAGACTACACCTGTTTCCAAATGTCATTCAAGTACAGAAAAACCCTCTGCAGTGCCAGAACACCAGGACAAATTATTTGACATTTTGCCTCACAATGCATCAACATTAATTCTAGTGAATTCTTAGTTGCAGTCTGATTAGAGCAAATCAACATGGTGTGAATAGCGACAAGAATTTGCTTGTGAACAGATGATTATGTCCCACTCAATAATGAGCAAAATTTGCCTTGACTTGGAAGAAAGTAGACAGGGAGCAATGCAGTATTTGGGTTTTATCCAGTGATAAAATGGGGCAAGAAGCTGTAACAACTTACCTGTTTTACAGAACACAAGTACTGATAGAGCCAAGAGTACACCCACACAAGAAAGGGATTTTCAGGACATTCCTTTATTTCTTAACATGGAATGGGCAGCAAAATGCTGGCATTGGTCTGAACTGGAAACCGTGTTCCTCTCCAGTTTCTCCTTGAGCACACTGTGTGTTATTTGCAGACTTCACTGCCCAGCCCATCAATCCTCTCTTGGCCATTTGCTAAATGGCACAACTACCAAAATACAGGTGCCAGCATAATCAGCCCAGCACTAATCCAGCACTGCTTTGATGGTGCACAGGAGCACAGAATGGCTTGGGTTGGAAAGGACATTTAAAGGCCATCTCGTCCCATGCCCTGCAGTGAGCAGGGACACCTTTAACTAGGTCAGGCTGCTCAGAGCACGAGCTCGAATGTCTGCAGGGTTGATGTCCACCTCTCTGGGCAACCTGTGCCAGGGTTTCAAAGCCTACTATTTTAAAGAATGGGATTCTTTTGTCTCGTCTGAATCGACCGTCTTTTAGATTAAAACAAAACCCCCTCGCTCTGGTCACAAAGGGCCCTACTAAAAATTCTGTCCCATCACTTTTACCCTGAAGGTACTGAAAGGCAGCAATCAGGTCTCCCTGGAGTCTTCTCTCTTCCAGGAGGAACAGCCCCAGCTCTCCCAGCCTATCTCCAAAGCAGAAGGGCTCCAGCCCTCACAGCATTTTGTCCCTTCTCTGGACTAGACCCAACAGAACCATGTCCTTCATGTGTTGGGGACCAGAGCTGGATGCAGTACTCTTGTCGTGGTAGAGATGGAGACAATGCAAAGCAACACACTCCATTTCCAGAAGGTTTCAAAGCCTGTTTTTATTCTAGCATGCATGCTTTTTCTACATTCTTACAAAGCGTGTAAGTTTACACTTTACTCATTGGTCACAAGAGACAAGCAAAGTACTTATTGAAATAGGCAGTTGCAGGTTTCCCTTATTCATCCTTCTTTCTTGGTTTGTATGTCAACGCCCTTGGTAGAAAATTCTTTTGGGGTAAACATGGACCCTCTTATCAAACTTCTCTCTGGCTCAGCAAAGTTGCTGTAAATTGCGTGAATCTTTTAAATTAGAGGGTTTTGGGAAAGCTGCAAAAGGCAGACCTCAGAGACAGCAAAACTGCAACTAAAGCTAAGCACTAAGATTTGTCAACAAAAAAATTATGTAAGAAGTAGAAAAGCTAGGACAAATGGAACAATGGTCTGTGTATTAACATGTGGCTAGAATAACTCGCTAAGATACAGAAAAGTATATCTAGAAAGATATTAGGAAGTTCTAAGCTTACTAATGGAGCTCTGGACATTGGGTTTTAGGGCTTAAAATACAAGTAGGTATTGTATTGTATTGGAAAGAAGCAAAGATTTTTTTAAACAAAGGTACGTGTGCTTATAGTGGTTGGATAAATCTATTGTCAGTATGCTTTTGCTTTGTATGACTGGTCAAAATCTTTTAAAGTATGTTGTAACATTAAGTTCTTTGTCTGCTACTGGGGATGTGAGCTGCTGGCATCTACTCATTGTCACAACCATGTAATGAGACTGATGCTAGAAAAGAAACAGCTCGAGATGTGTTCCTCAGCAGCCCTGTTCCATTCCTGATTTGTGCATAGACCCCTGGCCAGCAATATAAAACATCTTCCACAGTACTCCTGGTGGAGACTCACCAGAGCAGAGCGGTGCAATCACCTCCTTCAACCTGCTGGGCATTTTCCTTTGGATACACATGGCTGGCTCATGTCCAGCCTCTCATCTAGCAGCAGCCCCAAGTCCTTCTTGGCTGGGCTGCTCTCCATCCCTTCATGCCCCAAGCTGTGAGATCAGCTGGGCTGGGACTGTGTCACAGCCCTTGGGCAGAGCTGCTGGGCAGGATGAGCTCACTCCCAGAGAAGGCAGAACCCACTCCCCAGGCAACTCCAGCCTGGCCATGAGGTCACAGCAGGCTCTGGGGTCACAACAGGCTGAGGTCACAGCAGGCTCTGAGGTCACAGAGGTCCCAGAGCCCCGTGGTTGCAGAGCACCACAAGGCCCCAGCAGGCAGTCCTTGAGCACAACTGCTGCGGCAGCAGCGGCGGTGGCAGCAGTGGTGCTGACATTGGGACAGCGGCCTCAGGACAGTGGTGGCAGCGAGAGCGGCGGGACTGGCACAGGGCAAGGCACCATGGCCCTTGCTCTGCGCCTCCTCTTCCTGCTCCTCCTGGCCGTGGCCCTGCCTGCCAGGGCTGCCCAGGCTGCTCCACTGCAAGCGCGGGGAGCAGGTGAGCCGGCAGCCTGGCTGCCCTTTCCCAGGACAGCGCTCCCTGCTCCCCGGGAAGCGCTGGGGATGGTTTTCCCCTGAGCTTTAGGGAGGGTTTCCTCTGATAGAGGGAGAGAGCCCCCCTGGGCCCTGGGCTGCGCCAGCCACCCCTCCAGGGATGTTGCACAGCGTCTGCAAAGAGGGTGGGCAGTGACCAGGTGCCAGCCCAGAGTTCCCAAGTCTCTTTCCAGCTTTGTCTGTGTCCATTGCCACCTGGCTCCCACAGCCTTACTGATCCCCTGTCAGTTCCCAGTTCCCTGAGGCAGAAGGGGATCCCAGCACACCATGGAAATGGGGCTGATCTGTGCTCCCTTCTAGATTGGGATCATGACTTGGGTGATTTGGAAATGCTGGTAAATGACGGCTTCAAGACCTTTCCAGATGCTGAAGGCAAGTTCTCAATGTACCTTTCCTGACAGAATAATCAGTGTCAATCTGTCAAGAGTTCCTTTCTGTCCTAAGTTCCTCTGAAGGTTGATGGATTCAGGAAAATTTGCCCTGCTCCTTTCTCAAGCCCTGAGTTATCCCATAGGATCGCTGTCAGTGGGAGGAAGGAGCATTTAGCTGTCCATCTTCCTCCTGTGTGCAATGCCAGAGTGTCCTTCTGTGTGCTCTGTGCAGCCCCAGAGAAGAGCAGAGAGGGAAGGGGCCGGGCCCAGGGCTGTGCCCCGGGGCTGAGCCTTGGGTGCAGCCTGAGGATCTCCTGCAGTACCACGGGAGCTGTTCTGTCCTGCCTTTCTTTGCAGCTGAACCTGTTGGTGAAGGTGGTGCAGCTTCCCAACCCATCCCCATCACTGAGCCTCTGGGAGATGGTGAGGGTAGGTCAAGGCCTTTCCCCCTGCGAGAGCTGCCAGCTCAGAGCCCAAAGCTCGGCCAGGGGGGCATCGCTGCAGGTGCCAGGACAGAACCACGCACATGTGTGCCCTGGCCCTGGGCCATCCCCTCACTGCTCCTGGGGCTCAGTGCTGCCTGTGCAGATCTGCAGCGATGACAGAAGCTCCTGTGGCTGTTGAGTTACAGGTGTGGCTGCAGGGAGGACTTCTCCAGCTCCTTTTATGGATACTGCCCGCAAGCCCAGCTCCTATCGCAGGGGTGAGTAGTGTGTCTCTGCTGACTCCACAGGCTGAGCACTGGTTTTGTGGCATCCACTGAGAAATGGAAATGTTTTGCTCTAAGGTCCTCCAACAGGGAACATAAAAGCTCCAGGATACAAGAAGCACCATGAGCCATCTGAAAACATGAGGCAAATGCTGAAGGAAATGGAACAGGCAGGACAAGGTGGGTGATTTCTCTCAGGCTTCCCCTGGGACTCAGCAGCCAGGGGCATTCCCTGCACATCTGGACAGGCTGTGCCCGACACAGCTGGAAAAGATTCATGGCAGCCTCGCTGCCCTGCTGCTGCTCTCATGGCCTGCAGGGCTGTTTCCCAGCCTGGGCTGGCTGCAGCTTCTCTCCAGCCTCTGCAGGAAGGCATTTGCCACCAGCTGACAGGGAGCCCAAACTGCAGCACGGGCCTGACATGCCCTGCAATTTCCCATTCTCTGGGTTGATCAGAAAGGGCACCTGTTTGGAGAGCAGAGAGCCGTGGCCACCCAAATAGTTTTTAGAGATTTCCTAATTCTTAACCATTACTTTGACATTCACTGCCTCCTGAAGATGCCACCTTCCTACTGGGGAACAGCCCCACCTGATCCAGCTGTCCCTTTTCCTTCCTCTAGAAATGGAAGGAGAGGCTGTGCTGAAGGCTGAGTTTCCCAGAGGAAGCAGTGGCTCACTGGCAGCCTCTGCTGCAGGAAGGGAGGTGCTGCCAGGCACAGTCACAGGAGGTAATTGCTGTGCCTCTGGGCCTGAGCCCTGCTGAGCCTTGAGCTGCCCTCTCTGCTACTTGGCAGAGCGGGCACAGCCCGGACAAGGCTGGCACAGCCCAGAGGAATTGTTATGCTCAGGGCACTCGGGTACCGAGCAGTCCTGCTGGGGTCCCTCCATGGGAGACACATCCCGAAACCTGGGAGGGACTGCACGGGGTGCCCATGGTGGGGAAAAGGCAGAGGGGGAGAGGAAGGCCTGGCTATGAGCCCTTGGGCTGGAGGAGCAGTTGCAACAGAGGGAGGGAGAGAGGGAGTGCAGGAGGGAAGGAATGGTTCTGGCACTACATGCTGCACTTATCCCCAGGACTTTAGGGATGTTTCCCTCTGTGGGAGGGAGAGGGCCCCATGGCCCTTGGGGTACTCATGCCACCCCTCCCAGGGATGTTGCACAGGGCCTGAAAAGAGAATGGAGAGTGGCCAGGAGCCAGCCCTGAGTTCCCCAGACCCCTGTGCAGCTTTGGCTGTGTCTTTTCACATCTGGATCCAATGGCCTTACCTGAACCCCTTGCAGTGCCCAGTTCCCACAGGCAGAGAGGGATCCCAGCACATCAGGAACTGGTTCTGGTCTTTGCTCCCTTCTAGATTGGTATCATAAGATGGCTTATATGGAAAATCTGGTGAATGATGGTTTGGAGAATCTAGATCGTGGTGGAGGCAAGTACTCCATGTGTCTTTCCTAAAAGAATAATCAATGTCATTCTGACAAGAGCTCACTCATGATCCATTTACCTTAACATTATCTCAGGGCTGAAAGATTCTGGAAAACTTGCCCTGCTCCCTTCTAGAGCCCAACAGTGATTCCACAGGATCACTGTCAGTGGGAGGAAGGAGCATTTAGCTGCCCATCTTCCATCCATGTACAATGCCAGTGTGTCCTTCTGTGTGCTCTGTGCAGCCCCAGAGAAGAGCAGAGAGGGAAGGCGCCAGGCCCAGGGCTGTGCCCCGGGGCTGAGCCTTTCACAGCTCCTTCGCTGGCCCCAGGGAGCCTGAGCTGCTCCTGCTGCTGCTGCCAAGCCCTGGCCTCGGCTGGTGCTGGGTTTAGAGCTGCTGGCAGCTCCAGGGAGTCCTTTCTCCCCCGACTGCCCCGCAAGGAGCTCCTTCCTTCCCAGTGTGGGCCCACCGCAGGCTCGTGGTCCCCCTGCCCCTGCTCCTGAGTGGAAGGCAGAGCTGAGGGAATTCCTTGGAGGGCACCAATCACCCAGGGCCACTCACTGCCACTCCAACCTGAGGGAGACCTGCCACACCTTTCTGTTAAGGTCCTCCTAGAGAGAAGAACCAAGGCGACGGAGACAGGAAATCCCTGGAGGCTGCCAAACATCTGGACCAAATGCTGAGTGATCTGGAGAGACAGCGTGGTGGGTGCATTTCCCTCCCCCTTCCCCTGGGACTCAGCAGCCAGGGGTGTTCCCTGCACATCTGGACAGGCTGTGCCTGGCACAGTGGGAAGGGATCCATGGCAGCCTCGCTGCCCCGCTGCTGCTCTCACGGCCTGCAGGGCTGTTTCCCAGCCTGGGCTTGCTGCAGCTTCTCCCCAGCCTCTGCAGGAAGGCATTTGGCACCAGCTGACAGGGAGCCCATACTGCACCATGGCCCATGCACACCCTGACATCCCCTGCAATTTCCTGGTCTCCAGGCAGATCAGGAGGGGTGGTGTTTTGGAGAAGGGAAGGTTCTTTCTAATCCCAAAAGTTCATCTGATTTCCTGATCATTCTCCATGACTTTGACCAGTATTGGGTCATGAAGATGGCAGCTCCCCGATGGGGAAGAGTCCCATCTCATCCAGCTGTGCCTTTTCTTTCTCAAGCGATGAACCAAAAGTCTGTACAGAAGGTGGCTGTTCCAGAAAGAAGCAGTGGCCTAGTGCCAGCCTTTACTGCAGGAGGGCAGGCAGTTCCAGGCACTGGCACAGGAGGTAATTGCTCCAGTGTGTCCTGACAGGGCCTGACTCTGTCCCCTGGGGCTGGGGGAGCTGTCACAGGGCAGGGAGGGCCAGGGCTGGCAGGGGCTGCTCAGGGATGGGTTTGGCCCCTGTCCCTCCAAGCAGCCACGGCCCAAGCAGCTGCGCTGGCCCCGGGCTCTCCTGCCGGCCTGCTGGGCTTTGTTGGGTGGCACAGCCTGTGCCAAGGGGCGGCAAGGTGCCTGCAGGCCCCAGCTCTGGGCAAACAGAGAACGTCCTGGCCGTATCCACCGTGCTGCCAGCTCAGCAGTGCAGCACAGCGCGGGCTCACGCTCCCCATTGCTCCCACAGAAATGCTTGGCAAGACCAGTACAGATGCTCTGAATCCACGGAGCACGCCAAGAGTTTTCTGCCCCCCGGATGTGCGCAGGTCCTGCATGATAGGCACGGTGGTGACACTGTTCACTGTGCCACTTTCTGTGGTCCTGTGCTATGTCGGGTTCCGCTGGTGGAAGGAACAGAAACCGTAGGTTGTTGTGGATTCCTACCCTCCAGTATCTTCAAAGGCTGCTGACAGGGAAGATTCCCAGTCATGCTGCAGTGGAGTTGTGGCCAGTCCATGGCTGTCCAAAGAACTCTGCTGAGGGTTCTGCTGCTGCCCAGTGCTTTCTTTGGCCTCTTCATTGCTGGGCCTTGTCCTGGGGGGCCGCTGGGGCTGCAGCCAGTGCTGGCTCCCCCTGAGGCTGCCTGGCCAGGAGCAGCCCCAGGGGCACAGGGCAGAGGCACAGCAAGGTGGGGAGGAGAAAGAGTGGGGACGAGATGGCCCCTGAAAGGCAGAGGCGCTCTGGGGCCCGCTCCTGGCCAGGGAGCCTGCCCAGAGCCGTCCCCTGCTCGCCGGGGCCTCGAGGGGCAGCTGTCCAGCTGGGCCAAGGTGTGCCAGCCGCTCCAGCCGTGCTGGGGAGCCTTGCCAGCTCTGGGCCCTGCTGTGCAGGAGGGTCCCTGTGTGCCACTGGCAGCTGGGGCCTCAGCCACTGCTCTCTCCACAGCAGCGCTGCCGCAGCTCCAGCATCCCGGCCGAGAAGGCATGACTCCCCCTCGCCCCCAGGGAGCCCAGAGAGCGTCGGGTCTGGCAGCTCTCAGACATCGCCTCAGCAGCAGCAGCTGCCCAAGAAAGCAGAGCCCCAGCGCTCCGTGCCTCCCCCACGGCCTCCCAGACCGGTTGTGATGCAGAAGCTTCCCGAGATCCCCCCACCTCCTCCCCTCCCGAGCCCCCCACCCTGGTCCATCTAGGACTGGATGTGGGCCAGCCACGGCAGGGCATGGGCCACCAACAGCTTGGGGCACCTGCTCTCCTTTAAAAATAACACACTTTTACCTATGGACAACAGCAAGAGTCACTTTTCATATTGTTCTACCTTCAACAGGAAGGGCTGAAGATTCTTCCCTGTTCTGTTTCATCCTTTACCACTTAGATTTTCTGACAGTTGGCTGCTGGCTGCATCTCTTAAAGACTTTATTAGCATTGCATGTTTTACCCCACCTATCAGGGGAAAAAAAATAAAAAAAATTATTCAGTTTAGACTTTGTTTTTAGTGTAGTTGGGCCACTCACATTTTGAGCAATTAATTTTCCATAGTACTTCTTCCCTTTTCCTTACTGTTCATAAAAAGTTCATCTGGACTTAAAAAGCACCAGAATTACTGAGATTTCCCTCAATGCCCAGAGGGGAATCTAGCATAAAATATCCTCCCTGTGTACTGCACAACAAGAAATATTCAGAGGAAAATAGAGTGGCAGCTGAGGCTTGTGGAACTCCCAGAATACTGAGCCTGCAGAGGAGGCAAACAGCCCTGGCCTTGGTTGAGGGGACTTCTCCTCACAGATTCCTCTGAGAATGTGGCACTCCAGGAGGGGAAAGCTTTTAAACCTTTGCCTTACCTTCCTCGTGGGCTAAAATGTAAGGCTCTTCCTGAGAAAAAACTGAGCTACAAACAATTCTTCATTCTTCAACAAACCTACTCAGGTTCTGGATTTATCTTAAAAGAGCAAAACCAAATGGGGTCAGAAATTTCTCATCAAAGCCTGTTTGCAGAGAAACCCCACCATAGGAAGGAAAATATTTATTAGCATCAGTTCACTCAAAAGAAACCCAGCCCTGGATTGAGCAGCACTTTAAATGAACTTGAATTCACTTTCCTCACATATCAGCTGGTTTGGTTTGCTCTTTTTTTGTCCTAGAGAGAATATTCAAACTATTTGCTCTTGACAGGACTCCTCAGCTGGTCCCCAAACCTGGCTCCTCATGATGCCTTTCCTGGGCTGTTAATGCAGCCTGTTAGCAGCACCTGGCTTTGCCACCCTGCTCATGGTAGTGGGGCACGGCTGGTGCCACGGTCCCCTCAGGTGCCACGGTCCCTCAGGTGCCACGGTCCCCTCTGGTGCCACGGTCCCTCAGGTGCCACAGTCCCCTCTGGTGCCCGTCCTGGTTTGTGGCATGTCTGTGCTGGTGGAGGATCCCTGCTTGTGCTTCTGCCTGTGTTCAACAAGGCCGGTCCTACTTGCCAGCCAAAGAGAGACTAAAGTCACTGCTTTGGGCAGCTCCTTTGAGCGAGTTTAACGCTTACTCATCTCTATGCCAGACCCCCGAAAAGCCACAGAGCAACACATAAAGTCAGATCATAGATAGAGGTGAGCAGGTCTGAGCGAACAGAAGGTTGGCTTTCAAGCACATTGGGTTTTTAATTTAGCGGAAGCACTCACTCGTTCACGAGCCTTACTTGCCCAAGTGGATTGTGCGATGCTGCTGTCTTGCTTGCGTTCAAGAGGAAACAGAGGGGAGAAAGGAGTTAAGAAATGAGAGACGCACCTGGGGCGCAGGCTCGGCAGCCAGACGGAGCAGGGCGGCACCGGGCCGCTTTGCCGGAATCCCTTTTGGTGCCGGACAAAGGCGGACGCTGCTCGGCGAGCGGCGCTGGAGCGGCGGCGGCCCCGCCCCGCCCGTCCCGCCCCGCCGCGGGCCGGGGCCGAGCGCTCGGCCGGGCGGGCGCTCGGGATGCTCGGGCAGCGCCGCGGGCCGGGCGGGCGCGATGGAGCCGCCGGAGGGCTGGGACCCCTACGGGCGGCCGGCCCGGCGCACGCAGTGGCTGGTCAGCGCCCTCGCCTCCCACTACGGGCTGGAGCGCGGCGTGGAGAACGAGATCGCCGTGCTGGCCACCGGCCTGGACCGCTACCTGCAGGAGATCTTGCAGCGCCTGGGCCGCGCCGGGGCGGGCCGCATCCCCGGCGAGGACTGCCGCACGCTGTGCCGGGTGCTGGGGCTGGAGGAGGCGGCGGAGCCCGAGGATTGCGCGGGGCTGTGGGACGGGCTCTCGGCCGAGCTCACCTTCCGCCAGTTCCACGCGCGGCTCTGCGGCCACTTCAGCCCTTGTTCTTGTTGGTGATTTCAACCTGGTGGACATCTGCTGGGAAGACAATGCAGCTAAAAAGAGGCAGTCCAGGAAATTTTTAGGGTTGGTGGAGGACAATTTTTTGTCGCAGCTGGTGAGTGAGCCCACCAGGGGAGGGACTGTGTTAGATCTGATGTTTTCAAATAGAGATTGGCTGGTGAGAGATGTGGTGGTTGGAGGCCGCTTGGGGAACAGTGATCACAAAATTATAAAATTCTCAATATTTGGTAAAGTCAGGAGGAATACTAATAAGACTTTTACATTGGAATTCCAGAGGGCAGACTTTGGTCTATTTAGGAGAATTATTCAGAGAGTTGCTTGGGAAGCATCCCTTAAAAACAGAGGAGTTCAGGAAATGTGGGCATGTTTCCAAATAGAGATCTCAAGGGCACAGGAACAGACTGTCCCTGAGTGCCAAAAGATGACTCAACGAGGCAAACGTCTAGCCTGGATGGTGAAGGTGGTTTTGGAGGAACTCAGGAATAAAAAGTGGATGTATCATCTTTGGAAGGAGGATCAGGTCTCTCAGGAAGTGTTTAATGGGTCTGCTAAGGCATGTAGTGTGAGATGATTATTCTCCTGCACGGTGTGGGTGGAGGGAGGCAGAGATCTCTGAAGCTTTCTCTTCGGGAGAGAGGTTTATTGGGGATCCGGGAATGCCCGAGCCTCGTGCTCTCAGGCGTAGCACGTGGCCGGGCTTAGGAGGACGGGGGAGGGGAGAGACAAAAGGAGAAGGGTTCAGGAGAGGGGAAGCCCCAGGAGGGGAAGAGGGGAGGAAGTCCAAGAGAGGGAGGAAGTCCAAAAGCCGGGGAGAAAGTCCAAGAGACCGCATGGCCCCTCGGAGCCCCCTTATCAGGGGCTCCCAGGTGGGCTGGGACAAGGCATGGGCCAATGGGGTTACAGACTCTGATGTTTTAGGGGCAGGTACAGAGGTGCGGGATGAGCCACAATCTTTTGGGGGGTGGGATGGAACAGTCCATTTCACTCCAGGATTCATCCAAAGGCAGAAGTGACATTCGGCTAGCTAAGAAAACAATCATATCTATCTATCCTCTGCAACAATGTAGGAAAGAAATTAGGGAAGCGGAAGCTCAGTTTGAACTTAAAATGGCAACTTCAGTAAAGGCTAATAAAAATTGTTTTTATTAATATGTTAATGGTAGAAAGAAGGGTAAGGTCAACCTTTGTTCTTTATTAGATGTGGAAGGGAATTTAATAACTGCAGATGGAGAGAAGGAAGAGGTGCTTAATGCCATCTTTGCCTCAGTCTTTAGTGAGAAGACAATTTGCCTTCAGGACAATTGTCCTCCTGGGCTGGTAGATGGTGTCAGGGAGCAGAGTGGGCCACTGTTATCCAGGGGGAGGCAATCAGAGAACTGCTGAGCTGCTTGGATGTTCATAAATCCATGGGACCAGATGGGATCCACCCCAGGGTGATGAGGGAGCTGGCAGATGAGCTTGCCAAGCTGCTCTCCATCATTTTCCAGCAGTCCTGGCTCACTGGGGAGGTTCCAGATGACTGGAAGCTGCCCAATGTGACGCTCATTCACAGCAAGGGTGGGAAAGAGGATCCTGGTAATTACAGGCCAGTTAGCCTGACCTCAGTATCCAGTAAGGTCATGGAGTAGTTTACACTGAGTGTCACCACACAGCACTTACAGGATGGCCAGGGTGTCAGACCCAGCCAGCAGGGGTTTAAGGAGGGGTAGGTCGTGTTTGACCAACCTGGTCTCCTTTCATGACCAGGTGACCCTCCTGGTGGATGCAGGACAGGCTGTGGATGTGTCTATTTGGACTCCAGCAAGGCCTTTGGCACTGTCTCCCACAGCACACTCCTGGAAAAGCTGCAGCCCACAGCTGGGACAGGAGCACTCTGTACTGGGCTCAGAACTGGCTGCATGGCCGGCCCAGAGAGTGGTGGTGAGCTGTGCTGCATCCAGCTGGGGACAGTCACCAGTGGTGTCCCTCAGGGCTCTGTGCTGGGCCAGCTCTGTTCAATGTTTTTATTGACCACATGGATGAGGGGATTGAGCCTTTCATTAGTAAATCTGCAGATGACACTAAGCTGGGAGCGTGTGTCCATCTGTTGGAAGGTAGGAGGACTCTGCAGGGAGGCCTGGAAGGGTTGGAGGGATGGGCAGAGTCCAATAAGATGAAGCTTAGTGAATCCAAGTGCCCATCCCTGCATTTTGACCACAAACACCCCCTGCAACATTACAGGCTGGGGATGGTGTGGCTGGTCAGTGCCCAGGCAGAAAGGGACCTGGGGGCACTGGTCTAAAGCCGGTTGAACATGAGCCAGCAGTGTGCCCTGGTGGCCCAGAAGGCCAATGGCTCCTGGCCTGGATCAGGAATGGTTTGGCCAGCAGGAGCAGGGCAGTGATTCTTCCCTGGTACTTGCCCTGGTTGGGCAGCACCTCAAGTGCTGTGTCCAGTTCTGGGCCACCCAGTTTGGGAAGGTCATGGAGGACCTGGAGCGTATCCAGAGAAGGGCAGCAAGGCTGGTGAGGTGCTTGGAACACAAGTCCTGTGAGGAACAACTGAGGGAGCTGGGGTTGTTTAGCCCAGAGGAGGCTCAGAGGTGACCTTATCACTGTCTACACTCCCTGAAAGGTGGTTGCAGTCAGGTGGGGGTTGGTCTCTTTCTCCTCACAGCAGCTGTCAGAACCAGAGGACACAGTCTTATGCTGCACCAAGGGAAATTTCGATTGGATATTAGGAAAAATGTTTTTTATGGAAAGGGTGATAAAGTACTGGAATTGTCTGTCCAGGGAGGTGGTGGAGTCAGCATCCTTGGATATGTTTAAAAAAAGACTGGATGTGGCACTCAGTGCCATGGTTTAGCTGAGGTGGTGTTAGGGCATGGGTTGGACTTGATGACCTTAAAGGTCTCTTCCAACCCAGTAATTCTGGTTTCTGTGATTATGTGACATCACAGACCAGGGCTGTGACATCACAGGATGCCTATATGACATCACAGAGCAAGCTGTGAGGTCAGAGAGTGTGCTGTGACATTATAGGGTGGCTGTGTTACATCACTGAAGGTGTTGTGACATGACAGGATGGGTCTGTGAGGCCACAGAGGTGCTGTGTGACATGATAAGTGGGTTTTGCCATCACAGAGCAGGCTGAGACATCACAGAGGAGGTTGGACATCACAGAAGAGGTTCTGATGTCACAAAGCTGTCTATGACATTTCAGGCTGGCTGTGTGTCATCACAGAATGGGCTGTGAAGCTACATAGAAGACTCTGCCATCATAGAGAAGGGCTCTGTGACATCACAGGGCAGCTGTGTGATGTCACAGAGAAGGCTGAGACAATAGAGAGTGGGTTGTGCCATCACAGAGCTGACTGTGAAATCACAGAGCAGGCTGTGACATTAAAGGGTGACTGTGACATCCCAGGTTGGGCTGTGACATCACAGGGCAGATTTTGTGATATCACAGAGCAGACTGGAACCTCAAAGAGCAGGCTGTGACATCACAGAGCAGCTGTATGAAATCCCAGGTGGCCTGTTACATCTCAGAATGGGCTGTGTGACATCACCGGGGCTGTCTGATGTCCATGGGGAGGTCACTCTGCTTCAGTTTCCCCTCCCAGTTTCCCCCAGAGAAGTCCAACATTGCTCATGCACAGGGGGGTCCCCTGTCCCCCCGGGTCCCCCTGACCCCGTCGCCGCAGCCTCCCCCAGAGGATGTTCCACGAGATCGACCCTAGAGCCCGACACAGGGACGGGGGCTGGGGCTGTGGGGGGTGGGACGGGGGGACAGGGACCCCCTGGCAGTGTCCCTGTGTCCCACAGGGCCAGAGCCTGGGCCAGGGCTCCTTCACCCTGTTACCAACGAGGGCTTGAGAGCACTGAAAAGTCCCCGGCAAGAGAGCAACAAAAACCAGATTTAATATTAAGCGACAGCACCACAAAGTTCCTTGGCAAGAGTCACTCTGCTCCTGACTGGACACTTCACACTTCAGACACAACTAGGAAACAAATCAACCACAAATCCAAATAAAATCCAGGCAATCATACCAGAAATTATCAGAGAACTGTCCCTATGTGTGGCAGAGGAACACACAGGACAGTCAGGGCAAGGATAAAAGGAATATGGCCCAAAAGCTGAACAGAGCTCAAATTTAACAAGACTTAAAAGCCAGGGAGCCTCAGGAAAACGGGAAGCTGGACAAGACAAACACAGATCTGAACCAATGTGGTTAATCAAACGTTCTCCCTTTATTCAAGATAAGATGGTAGTTTATATAAGCTTCTACATAGTTTACAGTTACAAAGACACTCTGACTGGCACACTAATATTGTTTACCTTCTCCTTAAGGTGGTCAAAATTTTCACACTGCAGCTCTACTCTAATTCATGCTTGGATAGCTCATTACTTTGTAGTTACCTTAACATAATTTCTATCTGCGCCCCGACTGAATTCTCACTTCATCAAAGGCTTCGAGGCCCCATCAAGGCCGCTTATCAGGCCTAGTCTGACTGGGTAGCTCAAATCTCATTCCAAACAGAAATCATGACCTCTGTCTCTCAGAAATTCTGCAACAGGACTTAACTAATACCTTAACCTTAACTTCTACCTTCAACTTCAAAATTTAGCAAAAGAACAGAGATTAACAGCATTTAACCTAATTTACAACCTATGACTTTTCAATTTAACATAGGAATATCATTTAACAGTATTTATCTCAGCTTATAACTTATAGCAAAAGAACAACTCTTAGCAGCATTTAACTTAGCTTAGGCTGCATCACTTGACCTCACTTACAGGCCTGACAGGCTCAGCTATCCAGGGCACTCAGAGCCCTCAGAGAGCAGCATTTCTGCCACATTCCCCAGCACAGGCACTCCTGTGTGCACACAGACACAGAGAGTCAGTGCAAGGCACCTGTGAGAAATTTCCCTGAGGGCAGGGAAATGCTCCCTGAGGATGCTTTGGCATCTCCCCAGCAGGGAAGGGTTGAGCCTGGAGGAGTGGGGGGATCAGCCCAGGCTCCCTCGTTGTTTCGGGATCCCCGAATTCAGCAAACGGGAGAGTTCCCGGCTCGGAGAAGCCCCACTCAGAGGGAGTCGCTGGCCCAGGAGAGCTCCAAGGGCTCCTTTTGGAGCGCTGTTTGTAGGGCCCCTAGAGAGGGGCTGCAGTCCCAGCCATGTTTCATCCTGGCCGCACTTGGCATCAGCAGCTTTCTTTGGCAGGGTGAGAACAGGGATGTTGTGCCACTGAGGGGACACAAACAGTTCCCAGGGCTGCTCCTAAAGTAACCAGGAGCTGGCTGGGCAGCAGCAGTGCCTGGAGCAGACAGTGTTTGTGAGGAGCTCTAGAGGAGCTGAGCCCAGGGGCTACTGGCCAAGACCGAGGCCCAGCGAGGATTTCTCAGCTGGCAGGGCGGCCTGAGAAGTGGAGGAGGGAATGCACCAACACAGGAACCTTGGAACCAAGGGGCCATTGTGACACTGTGGGGCCTGTGAGACCAAGGGGCCATTGTGACACTGTGAGGCACCATGGAACAATGGACACCATTGTGACACTTGGGGGACACATTGGATCATGGAGACCATTGGGATACTATGATGCTCAATGGAATCAGCAAAGCATTGTGACACTGTGAGGCCTCATGGAACCAGTGAGACCATTGTGACCCTGGGGTCCCCACAGAACCAAGAGGACCATTGTGACACTGTGGGGGCCTTGTGTCATCAGTGGTCCATTGTGACACTGTGGAGTCAAAGGAGACCATTGTGACACTGCAAACCCCCATGGTCCAAAGGTCCATTGTGACATTGTGGGCTTCATGGAACAGAGGACTCATGTGGGGCCTGGGGAACCATGGAAACCATTGGGACACTCCATGACCTCATGGAATCGTTGGAACCATTGTGAAACTAGGAGGTTTCATGGAACCCAGGGGCTATTGTGACACTGTGGGACCCAATTGAACCAAGGGTCCATTGTGATACTGTAGGTCTTCTTGTAATCAAAGAGCAATTCTGACACTGTGGGGCCCCATGCAACCAAAGGAACACAGAACAGGTCTGGCTGGTTTGGCCTCCCGTGGACTGCCTGACTGGTCCAGCTGATCTTGGCATGTTAAAGGTCTCTTCTCCTCTGCTACTGGGGCTCACTGGGACAGGAAACACTGGGGCTCCCTGCTTTCCTTCCAATGGAAAAGAACTGTCCTTCTCCTCCAAGTGCCCATGGCCAGAATTGGGATTTTACGTCCAAATGTCCTTTTATCCAGGATTGTTCCCATAGGAATATTGCCAGAAGAAGTCTGAATGGCAGTGGTTTCATGAGGGACAACTCTCATCTGTCCCCAAAACACTGGGGAAGGCTCCATGCTTTCCTTCCTATAGGAAAGAACTGTCCTGCTTCTCCAGGTGCCCATGACCAAAATTGTGATTCTGTCTCCAAAATTCCCTATATCCAGAGGCTTCCTGCAGACAAAATCTGCCATTCCTGACATGTCTGGCTGACCTTGGCTTTGTGAGGCTCTCATCTGCCTTCCAAACACTGGGGCTCTGTGCTTTCCTTCCTATGGAACAGAACTCTCCTTCTCATCCAGGTGCCCATGTCCAGAATTGGGATTTCACCTCCAACATTGCCTGGTGTGAAAGACTGGAGGAGATTGTTGGCTGGAAACGTTTCATGTGTGGGGGAGGAAGGGGCAGGTCCAGCCTTGCCCTGCCCTGGAGCCCCAGCACTGCCCTGGCCTGGAACCCCAATCCCCCCAGAGCCTCTATCCCAGCCCAGCAGTGTCTGCCAGTCCCTGGCACAGCACAGGCAATGCTCCACAGCCACCTCTGGAGCTCCAGCCCAGCTCCTGAGTGACCAAATGACCCCAAGTCCTCCCTGGGGCTGGGGCAGCAGAACTCAGAGGCACCAGCAGCTCCAGCTGGGAAATGGAGTGTGGGATGGGGCTGTGAAAGCCCTGCCTGGGCTGTGCCAAGCAGGACACACAAGCCCTGACCCTCATCCCCCAAGCAACTCTCTCAAGGAGACATTTAAAAGGAATTGCAATTATTTGTGTACTCTGAGTTAGATTCACTGGAGAAATAGTGCCCCAAAGCTCATTAACACTCAGAATACTTGAACAAGCCAAGCCTCTGGGAATAATTTGATTTAAGTTTTCAAATCTTTTGTGATTAATTAGGCAGGCTTTAGTAGTGTATTCAAAGTGAATGCTTTATTTTTACAAAGACACAGAAAAGATTTGTTAGGTCCTGTTTCACTTTTTTACTCCTCATAAATGAATATGTGCAATCTCCACTTGACACTGAATCCAAGTACCTCCTCATGCAGTTGGAATAGATATGAAAATCAAGACCCTTGATGGCTGACAATCCATCAGACTCTGTCCCTACCCCCACCCCACCATTTCCCCCATCCAAGCCCTGGCACTCAGAGCAGCCTTGTGCAAATCTGAGCTCCCTCCAGCCCAGGCTGCACCTGCAGGTTTCAGCTCCTTGGCTCCAACCCCCACCTGCTTTCCTTGGAGTAAGAGCTGCCTGAGACACAGAGGGATGTTCATTTCTTGTCAGCCAACAAAGCCAAGGGAAGGCACAGCTCCATCAAATGCAGAAGTCATTCCTCTGCTGGCTATTAAATCCACTTTGCACAGTAGCCAGTCTCAGAGCAATGGAAAACACTTTCTGTGCCCAGCAAAGATCCCATGGTCCCACCAAACCCTTCCTGACCCGATTCTGCCCAGATTTGCCCTTTGCACACACGAGTCATGTGCTTAAGTCAGGAGCTTCCTCCATGCCCAGAGGGAGGAAAAGAGAGAAAGTGGATGAAGAGCTCTCCTGTGCAGAGCCAAGGTCCAAGTGCCCCTGCAGTGGGAGCCACAACTCATCAGGTTTGTGTCCTTTGGGCTCAGGGATGGTGACACTCAGAGGCACAGAAAGGTTTCTTGCCAACAAACAGGAGTTGAACATTTGAACAATTTAATAACCATCACAGACTTTCCTTTTTCTTGGAACTGTTTAAACCTGCTCTGGACTGAAAACCCAGAAAAACACTGGCAGCTCACACCTGTGGCCCACCGAGGTCTGGGACCCTGCATTCCAGTGCCAGAGGGACTGAGAAGAGACCGAGTGAGCCAACTACAACCCACAAAAAGGACTTTCTGAATTGCCATCTCTTCAGAACTCTGAGGGGGTTTATTTCATATTATTCATGCTTGTGAACACTTTACTTGTTAAATAAACTGGTTTTTCCACTTTTCTCCAGGGAAGTCTTCTCCTGAAATAGTAGGGAGAGGGGCTGCTTGAACTTGATTTGTAGATGGACTGCTTTTGGAGGTTTCCTCACAAAATTTGCTCTAAACCAGGACAAACAGTCACAGTTGTGCCACTTCACCAGTGGCACAACTCCCCAGCCCCCCAGGAAAAGAAAGGACATGTAATGTTCTCCAAACATTTGGCCTGCTTTGCTGCAAAAGTCATGCTGCACACACAGTGCAGTGTGGAAAGCCAAGAGAAGCTGCAGCAGGTGGCAAATCTTGGGACAGAAGCTCGACCTTGTTCTCCATGAGAGGTTCTTGTCAAGAGCAGACAGGAGAAGATTCCTGGAGAAGTGGAACAGCTTTGCAGAAGTGCAATGAAAATGAAAGAAAGTATCTAAGATGTTTTCCTCTTTCTTTCTATGCTCCCCTTTTCCATGTTGCACGACTTCTCCATGGCATGAATTCCAAATGGATCTCACCTCTAAGATGGGTCACTTAGCAAGTTAAAAACACTGTAAAATACCATGAGCTACACGCAGTTTTCCTTCCCCTGTTTTTACTGGAAAGCAACGCTGGAGACATAAGTGCAGTGCTTGGGTCAGGTAGGAATCCTACAGCAAGGGAATGTGCCCCAAGGGTGTTTGAGCCTCAGCAAGGACAATGCACAGCAGCGACACAGCAGAGGGGATTCCTCTGCCAGTGTGCAGGAGTCAGGACTCTGGATCTGGGCTCCACACTGCAAAGTTCCCGTGTCTGGACAGACGAAGGGGCTGTCCCCGGGGCGCGCGGGGCTCGGCCGTGGGGCTCGTGGGGCGAGCGGGGAACGGACACGCGGACAAACGGCCTCGGTGCTTCAGTTGCAGAGGCAGCAGCGGCGGCGGCGGCAGCAGCGGCAGCAGCAAAAGCAGTTTTTCTCTTCTTTCTCTTTCTCTTCTCCCTCCCCCGCTGTCGGACACCTTCCCCTCGGTGTCCTTCCCCGGTGTCCCTCTCCTCTCCCCGCCTCCTTCTCCCCATGCCGGGCCGGGCCATGCCCCCGGCCCGCCCCCGGCCCCGGGCGGGGCTGCCCCGTCCCCGGCCCCGCCCGCCCCGCCGCGGTCTCGCCTCCGCCCGGCTCTGGCCGTGCTGGCGGTGGCGCTGCCGGGCGGGCATCAGTGCCTGGGGCTGGGCCGGCATCGCCGCCCTTTGGCTCCGCCTGGCCCGAGCCCGGCCCCGGCCCCGCCGCAGGGTCCGGCCCCGCCGCCGGCGCCTCCCGGGCCCCGCGGAGGACACACGCGGCACGGCCGCTCCCGCCGCCCCCGCTGCGGCTTCCCCGGCCCGAGCTCCGCCGCTCGGCAGCGCGGCCGCCGGCCCCGAGCCTCCCGTGTCCCGTTGCCGAGACCGAAGGCCTGGGGATGGCCGGCCCGAGGCGCTCGGGGGGCGCTCGGGGGCCGCTGCTGGCCCCGGGCCGAGCGCTGACAGCCGCGTCCCGCCCGCAGGGAAGGCGCAGGAGGCCCTGCAGGAGCGGTACCGAGTGGGTTCGCTGCTGGGGCGCGGCGGCTTCGGCAGAGTGTTCGCAGCCACGCGGCTCTCGGACGGCGCCCCGGTGAGCGGCGGGGCCGGCGGCGGGCATGGAGGAGGAGGAGGAGGATAGGGAAGGAAGAGAAGGAGGAGGAAGGAGGAGGCGGAGGAGAAGGAAGCAGGAGGATGGGGCTCGGCAGGGCGGGCGGCGAGCTCAGCCCGCTGCTGCCTTTGGCTTGCAGGTGGCCATCAAAAGGGTGCCACGGAACCGCGTCCGGCGCTGGGGCGAGCTGGTGAGTGAGCGGGGCCAGCGGGAACAGCCGGGCCGTGCCGGGCGGGGATGAGGCGAGGCCCGGCATGGGGGAAGCCACCAGGACGCCTCGATGGGGAGCGGGCGTGGGGCCAGCGCAGGGCGCAGAGCATCCCGGGCTGGCTGAGGGGTTCCCCTGCCCTGGCACGACATCAGTCCCACTGGTGGCACCGTGGTCCTCCCGCAGCCCGACGGCACCAGCGCACCCCTGGAGATCGTCCTGCTGGACAAGGTGTCCACCGGCTTCCCTGGTGTGGTCCAGCTGCTGGAGTGGCTTGAGCTCCCCAACAGCATCGTGATGGTGCTGGAGCGACCGGAGCGGTCTCAGGACCTCCTGCATTTCATTCGGGCACGGAGGTTCCTGTGTGAAGAGGTGGCACGGGAGCTGTTCCGCCAGGTGCTGGAGGCCGTGCGGCACTGCACCAGCCGCGGGGTCCTGCACCGTGACATAAAACCAGAGAACATCCTGGTTGACCTGGCCACTGGCCAGGCAAAATTGATCGACTTTGGCTGTGGCACCTACCTGCAGGACACAGCCTACACTGACTTTGCAGGTGAGCCCGGGCAGGGGTGTGCTCTCGGTCCCACCATCTCATGGCCCAACATCTCACTGGCCAAGCTGGGTGTGGCAGCGAGGATTCTCCCTTTTGCTGCCAGTCAGGGTACTGAGTCTTTACCTGAGCTGCTTTTGAGCGGGGCTGGGTGGGGAGGCATCTTCCAGCCCTGCTGGCGGCCTTTGCCCACCACTCTGCCTGGGGCTGGGGTTGGAGCAGCAGCAGGCAGCCTGACAAAAGCACCCGTGGGTGGGGGTAGCAGAGGAGGGGGCCAGGACCAGTGCACCAGCCAGTGTGGTGTGCAGGCTAGAGGAAGGGCTTGGACTGCTCCACTCACCTTGTTTTCATAATATTTTATGAAAACATAAAATATTGGCTTCATAATATTTTTGGGGCACGGCAGGCAGGGAGGATAAGGACCTGTTTTTTCCCC
The DNA here is from genome assembly GCF_050655825.1 of Lonchura striata. Taxonomy (NCBI): domain Eukaryota; kingdom Metazoa; phylum Chordata; class Aves; order Passeriformes; family Estrildidae; genus Lonchura; species Lonchura striata. Next base: position 3,187,402 of record NC_140734.1, on the reverse strand, counting down.
CAGCCCTGAATGGGTTTTTTCTTTACATGTCATGGTCAGGCCTTGCTGGGGCTTCTGCTGCCCTCTTCCAACACCAGTGGCTTCTTGTCCAGCCCTGAGTTTGTACACAATCCCAGGTGCTGGCGAGAGTGCAGCAGTCACTCCGTGTGTCACTGGGGCAGCCCCTGCATGCCCAGGGATGCTGGGGCCAGGCTCTGGAAGCAGCAGCATCCCCCTGATGAACTCCATCTGTATTCCACAGGAACACTGTCATATAGCCCCCCGGAATGGACCCGCTTGGGCTGGTACCATGGCGAGGCAGCAACAATCTGGTCCCTGGGCATCCTGCTGCACCAGATGGTCTGTGGGCAGCACCCTTTCAGGAGGGGCCGGAAGATCAGCTGGGACCATCAGCTCTCGCTGCCACAGCGGCTCTCTCCAGGTGGATCCTCATCTCTGGCCACGGGGGAATACCAGTGCTGGGAGACAGCAGCGGGCTCGTGAGCATCTCGCTCTGGCAGCTGCTGAGGAGGTGGCACATGTCCTGCTCTCCTGCTCTCCTCCACAACAGGGAATTGATGGGAAAGTTTAGGCCCAGCTGGGAGCACAAAAGCAGCATGGCCTGGGCATGGGAAGAGTGGGGCAAAGCAGACAGGAGCCTTCTCTAGCTGACTGGTGGTTTTGGTTTCTGGTTTCTCTGCCCAGAGTGCCAAGAACTTATCAGGTGGTGTTTATCCATGCACTTCTTGGACAGACCTTCCTTAGAAGACCTGTTCTATGAACCATGGATACAGGATATTCACCTGCCATAGAAGAAGGGAGAGAGCCTCATGCACACTTTGCTGCAGGGCCCTGGTAAGTTACAGCTCCACACATGCCCTGGCAATCAGAAGCAAGGAAACCCAGACTTTTTTCCTTGCCTATATCAATGCACTGGGGTTGTTTGGTGGGAACATGCAGCCCTTGTGCTGGAGCTGAGCTGCTCTGCCCAGCACTGGTGGCTGCCATCCAAGGTGGTTTTGCTTGTCCCAGTTGCCTGACAGCTGGGGCCCTGGGCAGAGCCCTGACAGCCTGGTCTGACCCCCAGGGAAGGAGAAGGAGCCCCTGGAGAAGCTGTACCAGGTGGGGCTGCTGGAGACAGCGAGGACGACATCAAGGATGATAACCTCTTCCTCAATTTGGACACTGGCAGCTGAAGATGATGAACTTCTGGCACCTTCTCCAAAGCCAGGCTCCACAGCGAATTTGCAGATGAGTCCACAGCCGGGGAAATGCTCCCAGATTTGGGCATTGCTCAGACTGGCTGGGAACAAAAGGTTCTCCTTGTTCTGGGGCAGATGCAACTTCAGTCGGCTGCCCAGCTGCTTTTTGGCAGGGCTGGGGGCATGGGTTGGGGTGGATACAAAATGGGAGTTTGCTCCTGGCCCTGCTAACAGCCCCCACCACCCAGCATGGCCTGGGCTGAGGCTGGGGCTGGGGCAGCCAGCCCAACACAAACAAACCCCCATGGTGGGAGCAGAGGTGGGACTCCAGAACCTGTGCAGGGGCTGCTTTGCTTTGCAGGCAAGGAATGGCTTGGCCTGCTCCACTGCCCTTGTTTGCTTTGTGATCACTGTTATTTTGGGGGGTAGTTCAGGAGGGAAGAGAGAAAGTGTGGGCTTCTCTCCCCCATGGGTGGGATTTTCCCTAGCATGTGGGGGTTGGGCCTTCCTCAGACCCCTGACAGAGATAAGAGTTGTTTTCTTGGTTCCCCATGTCTCTAATCACTTTTCAACAGTTTGTTGTTTGTTTTTCTTGAGGAAACGTTCAATGTAAGGTCCAGTCGGGATTGGGAAGCGCTTGGGAGCAGCTGCAGCGTGGATGGGCCGTGCCCTTGGAGAAGGCTGAGGACATCATTTGGGACCAGCTTTTCTCCCAGCAGAGGATGGCATGAGGTGAGCCCCCGTCTGCTTGGCATGGTGGGATCAGAGCTTTTGGGAGATGGCAACAAGCACAAGGAGTCTCCTGCTCTGGGCAGCTGCTGAGGGCTGGATGTGCTGTGGCTGGCTGCAGGCTGGGAATGTCCTGCCCTCCTGCTCTGCTCCCAAAGGCAGCAGTGATGGGCAGCTCTGGGCATGGCTCTAGGCACAGCCAGCATGGCCTGGGCTCTGTGGGCAGTTGGGACAAGGGGACAGGAGCCTTCAGCTGATGGGTGGTTTCTGGTTTCTCTCCTTGCAGCCGGGCTCTGCGGGTGCTGAGGCTGCTCTGGGCTCTGCCAGGGCTCTGCTGGGCACTGCCCTGGGCACAGCTGGGCTGGCTCTGCCCTCACATTGCTCTGACAGCTTTGCATCAGACAAGCCCGTTTGAGCACAGTGCCTGAGCTTTCTGCTTTGGCAGGTGAGTGAGACTCTCCTGCAGGCCAGGAGATTGCAGCTGGGGACACACATCCAGTTGGCAAGGACCCAGACTCTCCACAGTCCCAGCTGAGCCCCTGAATCTCTGCAGGAATGCCTGGATCTCCACTATTCATTCTTCATTGCTTTTTGGCTGGAATTGTGCAGTTGCACTTTCTTCCTCCTCTAGAAGTGCCATGAGTGGCCAAAGCTGGCAAGTGAGCCGTGTTCCTGAGGCAGTGCAGTCTGGAGCTGATGGATGGAGAGTTGCCCTTCCCACTTCCAAACCAGAGCAAAAGGCCGTAAGTGGGATTTTTCATCCATAAGAAACCCCTGACAATTTCAGAGGGAATGTGCAGCTCATTCCCAGAGTGAGAAGGAAGGTCATCTTCTAAATGATTTGGGGTTTGACAGAGTTTAGATTCCCAGTCCTGTCTGGAGCTGGAAGGGCCCCAATCAATTTCCTATTGCTTTGACCACAATTTAAAATAACAATGTTGGAAACAAGCCCCAAAAACTTTAAAAAAGGCTGCTGAGGTCAGTAAGATGGATCCATGCCATCACACATTTACAATGTAAATAACTGAGTTCTCTTTTTAAAAAGATCATTTACCTCCTAATGCAAAGTTACAGAAGATGTTTCACTAACACTTGGATTTTATTTGTATCTTTTACAATTCATCTAATTGTTTTTTTTTTTCTTTTTCCTTTTTTTTTTCTCTAAATAGAGGTCCTGGCCCTCTTCCAGCCAAAGGGGAAAGGGCCCCACCAAGCCTTGTTACCCACAGATAACATGGTAAAGCTGAACACTAAAGGACCTTGTGGGCATTATTCTGGAATTAAAAATGTGCCAGCTCCATGGACAACAGAATTATTGTTCCTAACTTGAATGAGATTGAGGAAAAAGAATGAAGAATTGTGTCACTAAAGTACTACTGATGTCTGTAATTTGTACCTTGATAGTCAGCCAGAACCTTTGTTTGCCAAAACACTACAGAGTTTCACCAAGGGATCAGTCATCAAAAATGTTTTGAAAATGTAAAGACCAAGGTAGCCAAAGCACTCAGTGTCACTAATTGCTGGGTATGTTCTCAGCTGAAGCTGGGAGGAATGGGGTTCCCTTGGAGGGCCCACCCTGTGGGGTGGCCAGAACTCTGTCAATGGGCTCTGCCTCGTAACGGAGTCAGTGAAGGGACAGTTACAGAAAACTCTGCTGTGGAACACAGGAATACAATGATCAGTGTGACAGGATTCACTCAGATTTCCCGTCAGGAGAAACCCAACCCTGTTATAGTTCTAGAGGCTACAGTGTCAGAAGATTTCTGTGCTTTACCATCACTGCCAGTGTCAGTAGAACTTGGGGTGCTGCAGCTGGTCAGTGTCAGTGTCACACCACTCCCAGCTGCAGGGCCACCATTTAGGCTCCTTCAGCAACAAGCACACGGAAGACTTAGGGCCCAGAGAACATTTTCCACCCAAAGAGTGCCTTGGGTTTCAGAAAGCAAAAGATTCTGGTTCACCCTGCGCCCCATGTGCGCTGCCCTGTCCTGTGGAGTTGACATGAAGGAGCTGAATGGATTATTAGAATAGGTAGCAAATGATGCTGTTAAAATGTCCAATAGCACATCCTATGAGCTCAAACAAACACAAATGGGGACTCCAGGGAACTGCATGGCCTTGGATTATCTGCTTGCTGGCCAAGGAAGAACCTGGGCTATCAGGGGACAGGGATGTTGCACTGCTAGCAGTGATGGGTTTGAAGCCCAACAGCCAGGAATCACCTTGACAGAAAGAGCAGTAGAAGAGTGGCAGAAAGAAGAAAATTCTTCTTGGTGGGATTGGCTTCATGGCTGCCAAATTACAGGCTGCTGTGAAATGCATTCGTGGCAGGGCCTGTCATCATTGCAGTGTGTGCACTTGGTGAGTTGCTGGGACACTTTGTGCTGGGAAGTGGAGTATTGAGATCTTCCTTAAAAGATACAGTGTCAAGAAAAGAGAGGCATTTGGTAAATAAGGGAGAATGGCAACAATTTAGGCATGTTTTAAAAGGAATGTGAATAGCTCTGAGTAATGAACTTAAACTGCACTTAATTGTAGAACAAGAGGAGATGCCTTTTTGCTTAATACTTAAATGTAAGCTGTGTTACTGAAAGAATTGTTACAAAGGTTGTAGTTGATTGTAGGTCTCAGGACCGATCAAAGTACCAAGGCCTGAACAGGTCCTGAGGCAAAGCTCACCTCTAGATGAACCTTCCAAGCAAATGTTGTATTTGTATCCACTCATTTAAGAAGCATGATTAACAACATGATCAATGTATGTGTTCCTTGATAAAACATGGATTTATCTTTCTGTATTTAGAAACAGACAAAGCCCCATGTGGCCTTGTTTGGGGGTGAAGGATCAAAGTCAACTCCCTTGGTTCCTCCTTCAGCCCTGGCCAGGCTTTGGGAGAAAGCAGTCAGGAGAATGAAAGCAGATGTTCTCACACTAGCAGTGATGCCAGCTTGTTTGTTAAACAGTGTAAAAGCTGGGTCCTCTCCCAGCTTTGGGGTTGGAGCTTCATTGGCTGCAGAGGTGGAGGCACCTGCAGGAATTCCCAGTGTCTGGGAGTGGCTCTCCAGTCCTTGGCTTTCCCCAGCTGATGTGTGGCTGTGGATGATGGTAAAGCCTGAGGCTAACTGGTGATGGATCTTTCCTTAATCACTCCAGGCAATCTCTGGTAACAATGACTGGATGCATTGCTGAGCTTTTTTGTAATGCTTTGCTAATGATGATGTGCTTTGCTGAGCTTACTTATCCTTTTGTAATTCTTTGCAGCTGTGCATGATATAAATTACACAATTCCTTCACTTGGTGTCTGTGTCTTTGGTGCTGACCCTGCCCACTGGTGAAACAGGGCCCCCTCCAGCCTAAGTGTTACCTGGGAAGAGAAAAGCCATCACTCCAAATGTCCCCCCTTCCTCCTTGTTCCCCCCACTTTATACCCTGAGTGTGATGCCCTATGGTCTGGGGTATCCCCGGGGTCAGTGGGGGCCACCTGTCCTGGCCGTGTCCCCTCCCAAGCTCTCCCGCAGCCCCAGCCCCTCTCCAGCGTGGCTAGAGGAGGGGCAGGCCAGGCTTTGGCTCAGTGGGAGCTGAGCAAGAGCAAAAGCATCTCTGTGTGCCCAGCCCTGTGCTCAGCACCCGGCCCAGCAGCGTCTCAGTGCCAGGGTCTGTGCCATCAGTCCCTGCCAGGGGTTTCCATGGCACCTGCCAGGCCAGGTGACCCAGGTGTGGTGTCCCAGTGAGGGCTGCCATGCAAACAGTGCCCAGCACTGCCCCTTTCTGTCTGCCTGACCCGGCCTTGGCCCTGGCCCTGGTGTTTGCTGCTGGTTCCGCGGCGCCTGACCGGCCCGCGCGGCACAGGGCAGGCGGCCACGGCACAAACCCACAGCAAGGGCTCCCCTCTGGCTCTGGGCAGTGACAGCAGCCCTGAGCAATGGGCTGGCGCAGTGGGGTCGGTGCAGTGTCCATGGCAGCAGTCCCTTGCAATGGCCAGTGCAGGTTGGGATGATGATCCACCCTCACAGCCGGCCCAGGGCAGGTGTGCGGTGCCCTTCCCCACAGCCTGTCTGCACAGGAGCACTTCCAGGGCTCTCTGCATTTCCCTTCCCTCACTCCTGAGTCACTCACACACCTCCCAAGGACCCACTGGGAGCTTTGAGCTGCAAGGAGTGCAAAGCTGGTCTGTCCTTCAGGAGTTGCTCTCATTCTGCCCTGAGCCAACTCTGGATTTGTGTTCATTGCAGAACTTCCTGTGTGTCTACAGCATTCCTTGCAGGGCTCTGCCTTGGGGAAGGGGAACCTCCTTGAGGTGCCTAGGACTTGGCACACACTTGAGGAGTGTGTCTGTTTTAAATAGGGAAGCTTAGGAGTTTTAGATTGCCTCAAAAAATAAAAGAAGAAAACCCCTCTTTGCCTGAGTGCAGCCATTTCTCCAAGCACAGCAGGTCCCAGGTGACTGAGCAGAGACAGGACGGGCTTGGGCTATGTGGAGCAAGGTTGTCCACACTGCCTCAGACCTCAAGGCACAGCTTCTCTGCCTAGGCCAGACATCCTCAGGAGAGTCCCTGGGCCAATATCAGTCACTGAATGCTGCAGCCACCTCTGCTCTAAATAGAACAATCATAAAATATACTCTTCAAAGAGGAATGTGGATTTATTGGAAGCTCTTGCAAATAGTTTTCCATCAGTATTGCAGGAAACCTTCCTAATGGACTGCACTAGAGGAGAGGGAGATCTGGGCAGAGCCATGGTTTGTCAGGACTTGCTTGATCCCAGTGAGCCCCGTGGTGCATTTAGAGCTGAGCCCTGGGAGCTCAGGGCCTGAGAGGAGATTGCACCAACCTAACCAGGAGTCAAAGTCCGAGGGAAAACCCAAAGTGTCTCAAAGCATGAATGGGTCCCCTGAGGTCCATCCACAACACAGACCCCTCATGGACTCGTTGGAGGAGAGAATTGGAGGCCAGGATGGCACAAACCTCTCAGAGACTCAGTGTGGGAAGGAAAATGGGAAGTACCTTAAAAGAACTGCAGCACCTTCAAGCATTATTGACCCCCATTGATTGTTGCTACTGTCAAAGAATCTCCAGGGACTAATTCCAGCAGATAATTGGAGGCCATGGTTGCACAAAGCTCTCCGGACTCCAAGGCAAAGCCCGAGTCCTTTGAAGAAGCTGCAGTCCCTGGGAGCATGAAGGAGGGCCCAGGGCCATTGCTGCCCAAGGCTGCCCAGGCCAGGAGTGCAGGGAGGCAAAGGCTCTGTGTGGGCAGCTCAGCTGCTGAGCAGAGCCTGGGCTGGCTGGAGGCAGCAGAAAGGCCAAGGCCTGAGCCCCAGCCCAGGGAAGGCAGATCCTGTCCCTGCCCGCTTGCTCAGGGCTCTGCCGGGAGCACTGGCACATGGAGGGGTGCTGAGGGCAGGACAAGGGATGGCAGTGCCCAGCCTGGCTGGGGCTGTGCCAGGAGGCCCCAGTGCCTCAGGACAAGGTGTCTCCTCCTCACAGCCCTTGGTGGCAAGACGCTGCTGGGCCCCAGGGCACCAAGGCTTGGCTTCTCCTGGCCACTGCCAGCCTTGCCAGGGCCCTTGGCCATGTCCAGCACAGCTTGTCCTGCGCTGTCCCACAGCTCTGCTGTGTCCCTGCAGGCTGCACACTCCCATCTCGCTGCCCCCGGGCCCTGCCCTGCCCCATCCAGCCCTGCCCTGCCCCTGCCATGCCCAGGCCATGTCTGCAGTCCCCCCAGACCATGGGTGGGGGTGGGCAAGTGTTCCCGAGGGCACAGGGAGGGGACAGCTGGGCTGGACTGACCCAAGGGATCTCCCATTCCATGCAATGTCACGGTCAGCAATAAACTGAGGGAAAGGAAGGGGATAGGGCTGGCAGGGATAGCTGTGGATGTTTTCTACCAAGACATTTCTCATACAAAACACAAAGTACACGTTCTTGATCCTGTCCTGCCAGGAGGTGGCTGGACATTGTCTGCTGATGGGAATCAGCAATAGGGGATTGATTTCATTTGTTGTTTCTTTGCTTCCACATGTGGCCTTTGCCTTTTGAGGCCCTTGCTGAGGCAGGTGTAGAAGCCCAGAAGATCAGGACCTGGTTTGCCTGTCCAAACATCAAAAACTGGATGGCTGTGGGACCAACCAAGGATTGGTAAGAACAGCCAAGTCTTGGAAATAACACACTGTGAGGAAGAACAGGCTGTGGCTGCAGAAGGGGCCATGCAGATAAAGGCAGAACTTTTCCAGGACAAACATCCTTGCTCAGGCTCCTGGGCATAAGCAGGACATGGCCCAAGTGCAGGAATGAGAAGTGGGCATGGACTGTGGGGGGATCAACACCACCAAAGACCCCCAAAGCCTCTGAGCCATTTCCAGAAAGGTTCAGCAGAACAAACTGCACGTGATAAGTCATTTGCACAGAAAGTGAGACACTTATTGCCAGGGCAGGGAAAAGTGATCAGTGAAGAGGTCCTCCCACCAAGCCCAGGCACATTTGTGCCCCAGCACCCTGGACATCCCAATGGCTGGATCAATGCTGGAACCAGGACTGGGGATCTCCTCTCTCTCTAATTTCCTTTCTCTCTGCCACTCTGATTCATGTGTTTGTCTCTGTCTCTCCTGTCTCTGTCTCTCTTCCCTTTCACCTTTCCTCTTGTGCCTTTATACAGAACCTACTGACATGCCCTTTTATAGCTCAGGGACTGATATCCCAATTTCTATGCCAAATGCAAAATGAATTAATAAAACTTTATAGGTCTTTGTGGACTCTCTGAGCTTTTTAATTTCTTTCAGTCACGAGCATCTACAAAACTTGGGTGTCTCCTTCGCCTTAAGTTTGGGAGATCACAGAGAGAGAGGGAGAAAGAGGCTCGCTGGGCCCCTGATGGCCGCACACATTTAACCCGCCAGTGTTGTTCTGCTCAGCTTTTCTCTAGCAGGCAGCATTAACCAGATGCAGCTGCGCAAGGGTTTCCAGCAATTTGGCATCATCCACAAAGGACTTGGAAGTGCATTTTGTCCCATGGCACAGGGAATATATGAATATTCCATTGTAGTCAAGGGCTGGTCACTGTGGGATGTCACCAGGGCGTGGCTGCCAGGAGGACTCTGTTTCATGGACAGCATTCGACCCTCATTGTTCAGCCAAATTCCCACTCACCCCACGTTCCATTCCTTCAGCCCATCTCTCTCCAATCTGGCTTTGAGGAGATCCAGCAGACCATGTCACAGACCCTGCTAAGGTCTGGGCAAACAACATCCCCTTCTTTTCCCTCCCACGTGGGTTCTGCAGTCCCTGCCTTGTGCTGCCAGTGCCTGGAATGGCTGCAGGAGGATTTGCCACATCCCCTTCCCTGCTGAGCCTGACCAGTCTGTGACTGTCCCCATCCCTCCCTGCCCTGTTTGCAGACTGGTTCTATGTCTGCCCTTCCCAAGTGCCCAGGACCCTCTGGGATGGCTCTGGCCTTTCCAGGGGCTTTGAGAGAGGTCTCACCGTGACACTGCCCAGCCTTCTCAACATACCTGACACCAAAGGCCTCTGCCACATCCCTCAGTTCCAGGTCAGTGCCCAGGGCACGGCACGGCCCTGTCCAGGTCCTCAGGGTGGTTCAGAAGGGAGGCAGCTGTGACTTCTCCCTGCAGACCCACCACTCTAATGTCCCTCTGTGCAGTCCGTGGCTGTCCTGAGCATTTCCCCTGGAGCCTCCCTGCCCTGGATATTTCTCTCCATGCAGCCCTCAGCACACTGAAGGAAAGAATTTAGGTGGTTTCACAGAGGATGTTACTCTCTGAGTTGTGAGAAGCGACATTCACTTTTAAGGATTTTAAAGGTTTACTAAAAACTTTAACAAAATACAACAAAGGTATGAATAAGGAAAAAGGATGGTGCAATGCTGGGAGTTGGGACCCCGGCAGCCATGAGCTCATCTATAAATTGGCTGCTCCCATTTTTGTACCCCTGGGGGTTGCCTCAGGCAGCCCTGGCCCCTGCCAAGGTGTGTCAGTCGACTCTTCTTTGCTGTTCATCAGTGGAGGTTTCTTTCTTGCCACTTGATGGGAGGTGAGGTGTTGTCATGCTGCACTTCCTAGTAACAAGCTCGCCCTTTTCTCAGATGTTTTCTGCAAAGCAACAGGTACGCACCCTCCTTCCTCATGCCTAGACTACTGAGGCCCTCTCTTGGCAACTGTACGGGCTGGGGAAGATGGACTATGGGGAGAACAGAGGACATCTGAACGACAAATCACAATAATACAACTATAAGTCAATAAACTTTCCTTAACATACATATAATATTAATCTCTGAATTGCAAGAGCCAACCATTGCATTAGGCATTTCTAACAGAGTGAAGTGGCCTCAAGGCACTGTTTGTGCCACTGGAATTGTGCCACCCCCAAGTGCTGATGATGGTTGTCATAGTAAAAGGGTTTTTAAATCATGGGGATTTAGGGTTAAAAGGAAAATTAAGCTTAGTAAGCCCTGAAAAAAAATACCCTAGGTACATGTAGGCCTTGTACCTTGCTAGAACTGCAACTGTGTAGCTAGTACATGATAAATGATATACTTGTTAGATGTGATGATTGTTTAGTAATTAAATAAAATTACCGTTTAATCATAAGAATAATAATGAGAAACTGTGGTCAGGGACCTCAGAAAGATCACGAGAAACTCATGCTTGAATAAAGTCAATGTATACAATAGAACAATATAAGTTTAATAATTAATATGTAAGTAATATAACGATAGAATATAAAATACATTCAGCTCAAAAACCATGTGGAGTCAGATTTGGGTCTGTACCCCTGATTCCCAGAGCTCTCAATAAAAGCATCTGCATATAATCATATCCTGTGATTATGTGTGCTCCTGAATGCAAACACTCTGTTCTATGGTCCTTATTAAGTCCCCCCTTTTCTTGAGACAAACTTCCATATGGGAACTAGTTTCTTAATACCTATATTTCATTTTGCAGCAGAGGAAAACTTTGTTTTCTAACATGTTTTCTAGTATGTTTTCTAACATGTCTTCTTCTGCACTCTCGTTGGCTAAATGTTTCCCCAATACCAGTTTGGTCTTATCCACTTGGTGTGCTCTGCAATGCCTGATGACAACTTCCTCTGGTTTCTGGATACTTTCAAGTGAACCCAAGATTTGTTCTCTGTTTTTGATCGGAGCTTTGATATGTCAAAAGGTCTTTTTCTTTCCAGAAATCCCATGTGCATGTACCACTCCAAAGGCGTATTCTGAATAATTTCAAATGTAACTCATTTTGCTCTACTCGATTCCAAAGCTCAAGTGACTGAAATTAGTTCTACTTTCTGGGCTGAAACATCAGAGGGGAGTGCCCCCAATTTGATTACATTGGGTTGTGGAGTCACTGCATATCCAGATATTTGGATAGGAAGTTTAGGGCCTTGGTGCTCTGACAGACCAGCTGCTCCTGCTGCCTGCTCTGCCTTTGGCATCTGCTCTACTGAGGGTATGGCAGCTGCAGCAGGATTTCCTGTGGCAAGAGGTACCACTGCTGACATAGCCCTGGGACTCCAGGGGCCTGTGGCTGTGCCCTCCAGCACAGGGGTGTCACCCACAGCGGGGCACGGGGGGAAGGTGAAAGGCATTAGAAGGGAGAGAAACCAGCGTCTAGGGACTGTGTGAGGGAAATAACAATTTATTTCCTTTTCCTTGAATAAAGAATTGCAAGAGCCCTGCTAGAGCTGCTGGGGAATTGGCCTCTTGCTGAGGCCTCTCCTCTTTTTGGGACACCATGTCCCCCTGGGCAAGGGGCCCCTGTTCCAGCCAGGAGCAGAGGTGCTGTGCCTTCTGCCCCGGGCAGAGGGACCTGCTGCTGTCACCACCTCTGGCCACAGGTCCTCCTGATACTGGTCCTGTCCTGCAGGGATGGGCACAGGTGGGGAGTGGCAGTGAAACCCAGGGCAGGGGCTTTAACATGGACTGCTCTCAATGAGTTGTCGAGAAATTACAGTTTTCCTTTTTCTGCCAACCAAGGCTGTCAGTGTTTCTGTGTTTGTATTAATGAGAAGGGTTAGGGTTAGGGTAGAGTGTGGGTTTAGGGTTAGGATAGGGCGTGGGTTTATTAGGGTTAGGGTTAGGTTGGAGTGTGGGTTTAAGGTTAAATGGAGAGCAAAGTGGTGTCTGCATTCAATTGATTTTAATTTTTTCTTTCATGGTATTTTGCATGTGAAAAGTCTGAAAATCAAGGACATCTTTTTTGGAATCTGCTATCTTTGCCCTTGATACTAGCTGAGTGACCCTTCAGAACTAAGGGAAAGCATGAACTCTTTTGGCCATTTTTTTAGAGGGAGAAAACACCAAACCCAAACCTGTTTACTGAATCCTCTGGAAAATCTGACTTATCCAGGAAAACATGATTAGGAATGTATCAATTTTCTGTTTGTCATTCATTCAGACACCTGTGAAGCCAGATCAGTAATGCTCTCTTTAATGATTTAACACAGCTGATTGCCATTAAATCACTTGAAATTATGGCCTCAACTTTCAATGATATTTTGAATATGAGAATTTCCATTTCAGGGAGGAACAGAATGCATTTGCACAGTTCCATTATGGGTGGATTTTTTTCAACACACAGATTCTCTCATTTCCCCTTCTTTAGCCTTAAGCATTAAAGTCAACCATCTGCTTTGGAAATGCAACTCAAATGTAACTCTTTCTACTATTTTGCTTAACTTATTTTTAGAGGCTGAAAGCATTCAGTTGTAATTTGCTTTATAGAATTCTTAGTCACTGTGGGACTGGTAAAAGATCACAGAAATTTCTCCCATCATAGAATAAACAATATTTTAAAACACTATTTTAAAGACTATTTATCAATATTTAATTTTTGCTTTCTGTGTAACTTTTTAAAATCTGTACTTTAAAACAAGCATTACCTAGCAGGTTTTCAGTTCAATTACAGCAGTTGCTTTTCAGCAGGCTAATTTTCCTGTAGGACTAGACAAGGAAAGTAACTTAGGAAATTGATTTTTCCACATTGTTGCAGTGTAGGAATGGTATTCCCCAGTTTTGTGCTCACCCTGATACAGCTCAGACCATGTGCCACTCACTGACTTCCCCACCACTTTTCCTGTGGCAGGAGAAGAGCACAAGCAGGTAAAGATCACAGGTTGAGCTAAGAACAATTTACTAGAAACAGCAGAGAAAAAAAAACCACAAATGGTAATAACAACACTAAAAGGAGAGTGTACAAGAGGTGAACGAGTCACACATGATTGTTCACCATATAGAACTGGGCACACCCCACGATTTACGGCACACCGGCGGAGGAAGAACAAACCCCTTCCATTTCCCCCTGCCATGTGGCAGGTGATATCCAGTTACCCCAAGGTCCTGGCCATGCTCCTCCTGGCTGCTGCAAAAATTACCCCTGTCCTGGCCAGATCCAGGACACGGGATCTGCCCTGCGGGTCCTGGCTCTTCCTCTGGGTGAGAGCCCCCCATGGCATCTGCCTGGCAAAAGGGACTTCAGGACAACCTATGACTTATGGACATTCCCCCTTCTGCCCCTGTCCCAGCTCCCTTTTTGCCTCCAGAAAACTTTGAACAGAAGTAGCACTTAGGTGCAGTTCTGCACATTCTGAACTGGCAGGAATGTGACCCACATGTCACTCTAGGCACACGTGCAGCAAGGACAAAGAAAGTTTTTGAGGGGCCTGGGTCTCAAGGTCTTTTGTGCCAGGAGTACCACCTGTTACTTTCAGATTCTGCTCAGGGATAACCAGTGACCTTCTTTTTGTTCTACATGAGACATAACCATGTGTGGCACATCAACTGTCACTTTTTTCCCCATTTATTTTCAAGTATATCCTATCAACCAGGACCATGGTGGCTCCTGCTCTGAGGTGCATTGGCCATTCCTGTAGTACATTGTTTGATTGTCTTTTGAGAAATAGGCTCAAAATACCACAGGGTTACTTCCCTTACTCCCATTCTTGGAGCTAAAGATGGAGTTATTGTGCAAGGCAAAGGCACTCACATATGAACAGTGCAAAGGGGTCAGTCAAACCTGGTTACTCCAGAGCAGGGGTTGTCATCAATAACCTAAAAAATATATAGAAAGGCTGCTGGACATTCTGGAGTCCAGTGTAACACCTCCATGGATTTCTTTCATGATTCATACACAGGCTTTTCCAGTAGTTCATAACTGGGGATCCATCATCAACACCATCCAGTCACTCCCAAAAAAGGACACAGATGTGGGCTCTGGTGTTTGACAAATTGCTTCCTCCCTTTCTTTCCCCAAACTTTCTTTCCCTTGTGAGTGGGGCAGCCAGGAGATAAAACATGGGTAGATATAGACATGGTCTTGAAAACAAACACAAGATGTCATTGAAAATGTGCTTTGGATGGTAATATTCAACACATTCTCAACTACATGCTCTTCTTTTCTCTCCCTGTAATGACTGGACAACACTTATTTTTGGTGCCAGCTGACTTAAATCAGGAATAATCTTGGGTAGGGGGAGAATGACAATAAAACCATCATAAACTGAGTATAAAATGTTTATCTACATGTGTCTATAATTTCAATGGCCAGCTGCATTCAGCTCAATTATCAGCCTATAATTGTGCTCAGGGCCAGTGTGGGCCTTTCCTTGTCAGCTCCTCCTGCACAGCACATGGGGCCCTGGGCATGCTGCTGGCTTGTTTCCTTTTAGGAGACTGGGATGAGGAAAGGTCGGGGGGTTTTGTCAAAGAGATGAAATTTGAGTGACTGTGCATGTGCTGGAAGCCTCACAGACTGACTGGCCCATGACAGGATGGCCCAGTGCTGGGGAGACAGCACCTTGCTGCCCTGGTTAGGGGTGTTAAGGTGCTCCTTTGCCTCAGAGAGAGCCAAGTGCAGCACTTTTGTGCAGAAACACTTCATTAGCCCTGGTTTGCAAAGCTACTGCAGCAACTGGTGTGGCCAGAGCAGCCCTTTCTGCACTTGGAAATGAGCTGAGTCAGTGATGGGATAAGGCAGGGCATTCCCCACGTGTGCACATTTGAAATCCCTGTGCCCCGACTGTGTCGCGTCCCGCTCCTCTGTGACATCCCGCCCAGCCTGGAACATGGAACTCCCCGTTTCCAAGGACACGTGGCCATTGTCACCAGCACACAGCAGGACCGCTCAGACCCTTCGGCAGCTGCGGTGAGAGCGGAGGTGTCAGAGCGACAGCGAGTGTTGGTCCAGCTTAGCTGGTTCTAGCACACGTTGGTCAAGAGGCTGATCCACACACTGAGTGGAGGTAATTATTTACAGTTCTGTGCAGAAATGGGGGGGCTCAGGGACAAATTTACCAAGCCAGCACCACAAGAAGTAAAGCGTCTTTAGTATTTCTACATTTTAGCAAAGAAAGGAATTAGTGTTCATTGACTGCAAGTTCCCACGTTCTCTTCATAATTAGTATTCTGCTGTTGGGTAATAATCCTCTCACTTGTCACGTTCATTAGACTGCATGCTCAGTCTCTCCCTTCTTTTATGTTAATGGTTTCTTGAGCACATGGCCATGGTCTGCCCCTGCTGGAATGGCCTTTTACCTCATAGGAGGTGATTCAGCACAGTTTCTGCACTGGCTTTATCAGTTTGTTCCTTTCCTTGGGGGTTCTGCCAAATGTCCTTGTGCCCCTAAATTCTCCATTCTTTGTGCCCACCATCAGTGGTACATCCTTCTTCCCAAGCCTTGCTAACCTCCCCAGTGTCTGAGGCAGCTGAAGCCTGTCAAGCCCTACACCTCAACAAGGCAATTCAGCCAAGAAGTAACCTGCCTTTCAAAGGCCTGGCCATCACTCCTTGGCTACTTCTTGTTGCATGGGAATAATCTCCCTTCTTGTTGATGAGCCTTGAAAGCCACAAAGGACAAACATCAAAGAGCACATTTTCCTTACTAACATTTTGCATTTTGCAGATTCTTCAGCAGGACCAGTGGCTGTGTGGGAGCCGGAGCAGCCGAGGCAGAGCAGGATGGCGGAGCTGTGGGCCTGGGCACGATCCAGAGCGTTCCCCAGGGCCCCGGTCTGCACTGCGTCCCGCAGGGCCCCCGACAGCACTGCCGTGCCCGTCAGGGTGACCCAGAGGTGCCAGGACCAAGAGGTGAGGGGCAGGTGTCGGGCTCTGCGGGCTGCCAGCGGGTGGGGGCTTGGCCATGGTGTTGGTGTCAGTGCTCTCGACCCCGCGGGACCTGTTGGGCAGGGCTGGGGCCCCACTGGTGCTCCAAGGGCCCCTTTGAGGCAGCTGCCCTGGGGAAGCCACTCACAGGGATGACACGGAAGAGGTGCCAGCGGAAGGGGGAAGTTCTCTGATGGATGTGTTTCTCAGGGATGACACTGAGGAGGTGCCAGTGAAAGTCAGATGTTCTCAATGCTGGGACACTCAGGAAATTCATGCTCTGGGCATGGCTCTTGGTCAAAATGCATGGATTTCTCATTGCTCCATATTTGCACTGCACTCACCGAACATGTCAGGATAAAGGAAACTCTCTAACTGTATTTTTTAGTATTAGGAATAGCCATTTATTTATTCTCAGCTGTGATGCATAGTGGAGAACTCCAGCCACATGCACACCATTTTCAAAGCTATTCCAAACAAAGAAATTTCAGCGTTTTTTGAAAACAAAAAAATTAATCTTCATTGGTTGTTAATGACATAATTTCTTCAATTAAGTAATATTCTATCTTCTCTTTGGTATTGATGTCTCCCTTCTGGTGGTAATTCATTCACATCTTTCAGTCCATTCATCATAGCTTTTTAGTTTTTATCTCAGACAATTTTGCCTACAGAATGAAGCAGTTGGATGGCAGTAGTTGTTTTCGTTAAAAAATGTACTTAGGCTGATGAACATTTTAGTGATTTTTAACCTCCCGCAGAATGTGATACATTCTGTATTAAATTATGAGATCAGCCAAGCAACACAAATTTTGTTATATCTGATTAACCTAGGATAAACTGCTTCCATTTCACAGCTGCCAAGAATTGCATCTAAAGCTGAGGACAAGAGCAAGGGTTTTCATGACTGTTGAGAGTCGAAATTCACCTTATGCAGATGAAATTCTTCTTGGAGCTGATTCCTAGATGTGCTTCCTTAGTACCAAATAAGTCCCGGCATCAGGTCGTGTCCAAAATTCTTATCTTTTTGTGAACCACTCTCATCTGGATTGTTAGCTGAACAATAGTTCAGTTGTACTCAGGCGCTTGATTTCAAGGGAAGCCTGTGCCTATAAATTGCAGAACTGGGAAAGGGTGACTTGCTACTTGAACGCTTGGCTGCGTTAGAGGCCAGGTGAGGGTTGCTCTCTCAGGGCAGTTCTGTAGCCGGCTGCTTGCAGAGGGAGAACTGTGTCAAAGCAGCCCTTTCTAGTGATGTGACAGCAAACCTTTGCAAATACAGCTCTTGTTTAAAACAAAGGGCCTAGTTAATCAGCAGTAATGGAGAGAAGGCTGAAGTTTTTACAGAAAATATCTCTTTCCTTTTAGCCAAATGCCAGCGAGGCATCGCACAATGGAAGTGCGCAGAATGTCAACTTGTATAACCCAGCTGGAGGTATGATTGCCTTTCACATTTTGCTCAATGTCTGCAAGATTTTCAACTTGGTAATTCATTTTTGCAGCATATTCTTGGGCCAGGGGATCTCTTGTGTTCAGAGATCTCAACTGGAGCTGGTATGCCCTCAGGTCAACCTTGCAGTCTCTTGTCACTGCACTTAGCCACTGGTTTGTTTTTGCCCTGTGAAAACCTGCTAGTCCTTCCTTGTTGGCATATTGGTTGATGGGATGCAACTTGGAACATTGAGGTCAAGGTTTAGAGTAGTCCTAAATTCACAGCCTTGGTAGCTAAGGTTTTGCTTTTGGAGTATCTAGGCACTGTCATTATCCTTTAAATTTAAATGGGTAAACCTATGCAACCTTGAGAATGTTGCATAGAGAATTTCATAAGGTCAGTGTGGGAAACTTTGCTTGATTTAATTTTTTTCTCTCGGTCATTAATACATGAGTGTTGCCACAACACTGTGTTGGGTTCTTTTCAAGGAAATTGAAAGGAAGATATTGATGTCATCTTCCCCACGGATTCCATCATTTCCCCCAAAGCACAATGCACTTAGGTGATGTCATTTGTTATTAATCTGTTCTCAATGCTGTTTCCCCAAAGAGCCTGGCTTCAGGCAGACTCGAGGCGCACATTCCCCTTACAGGCACTCAGTGGTGCTGCCTGCAGCAGTGAGCTGAGCCAGGTACAGCCAGCTGCCCTGAGAAAAGCAGGCTCTCACCTGGCTGTGGCTGCAGGCACCTGCCTGCTGGGACTTCCCTGCCACTGCAAGTGCAGCTCTTGCTCTGCCTTAGCCTACTGCAGAGAATTTTAAACTAGCGCCATGGTGGCTTTTTGCAGAGACAAAACTAAACTTCACATTTCTCATTGGGGACATTCTGTTTCGCATGTGAATGATGATTTGTGTGATTCTTGGTGGTGGTGTGCACAGATCCTAAGGGAATATTTAGCATTCGGTAACTGGGAGACTGGCAGTAGTGAGACAATTGTGGAACTTGGCACCGCTTTGGCTTTAGGCTGGCACAGAGAAACTCAGGTGAGACAGGTCTGGTTGCTGCTAGGGTACAGGGTGCCTTTGCAACATGCTCCATGCTGTACCAGTTAGGGACTGGGCTTTGTCACAGAATCAGAGAATCAGAATCAGACTTGGAAGGGATCCACAAGGATTTGCAAGTGCAGCTCTGTCCCCAAGAATCCCACCAGGTGCCTGTGGAACTTGTCCAAATGTTTTCTGAGCTCTAGTGGACTTGGGATCATGAGCAGTCTTGTGGGGAGCCTGTCCCAATGCCTGATCACCCTCTGGGTGAAGAACTCTTACCTAATTTCCATCTTAATGCTTGCTTATGGCTTCAGGTAATTTTCTTTAGAAGTCATTCAGGGGTATGGTTTTAGGAGGTTTTTTGCTTGAATGCTGTGGGAAGTTTCTCTATCCACATTGGAATGAACTTCTCAGAACATTAGCAGTGTCTACACTCAACAACTCGCATATTCACCGTGTTCTAAATAATTGAAGCATGTGATGTTTGTGCAATTAGGTTTGCAGACAAATATCAGAGAGGCATGGTCCAAGGAACAGGAAGTGGAGAAAGGCATTAAAAATTTGAGCTACATTGAAAGACTGAAGGAGCGTGTCAAGAAAGGTCAGTCTCTGTGTGTGTGACGGAAGAGACAGAGCTCCCGGATTTCTCACCAATATGCATCAAGTCTCCATCAGCCACTAAGCAGGAGTTCCTGGTTTCAAAGCAGTGCTTGCTGTGTCATATCCCCTCCCTTGACCTGCTGGCCATGTTTCACCTGATGCAGCCCAGGACACGGTTGCCTTTCTGGGCAGCCAGCACACGTTGCCAGCTCATGCCCAGCCTCTCATCCACCAGCACCCCCAAGTCCTCCCCACCTTCATCCCAGGCTCCTCATCCCATCCCAGCATCCATGCCCAGCTGGGATAGGGCATGTCCCAACCCCAGAGATGCAGCACTTTGCACTTGGCCTTGTTGAATCTGATGAGGTTCCCAGGGCCCTACTTGCCAAAGTTCTCCATGTCCCTCTGGATGGCATCCCAGGCCTCTGGTGTTGGCAAACTTGCCAAAGAAGCATTTAATCCCACTGTCCATATCATTCTTGACATAGCTTAGTGCTTGAGCTTACAAACTGGAGAAATCAAATAAAAACCACCATGCATAGAAAGAGTTTTTCATCAATACCTCACCTCCAGTACCACTCCTTCACATGGTATTTTTAATGTCTGTTTCTTCCTAGTGCTTTACTGTCTGGATTCGTAATGATCTATAAATTCTGAACAAATAGAGTTTCAACAGTCTCGGTACATCCTTTTGCATCAACTACCTTGCTTCCTCCTACTCCCCATTTGACAATTTGTTTTCTGTTTTTTTCTTTACTGAAGTGAAAATACCAGAGCTCAGGAGAGCCCCACACAGCTGTCCAGATCTTGTGCCGGAGAGGAAGAGAACGACGCCCATGAACCCTGCAAAATACATCCGGAGACTTTTCAGTGCTGTTTGTCAACGACCCATCAGAGACAGGGTGATTCATTTACTGGCTCTGAAGAATTACAAGAAGTCAGAGCTACTTGCCTGCTTAGAGAGAGAGGGAGTTGTGGAAAAGGACAAGGATTCCCTTGGAAAGATCCTTCAGGAGGTGAGATCCTGGAGCTGCTGCCAGCAATGCTAACTCTTAGCAGTCTTACTTCAGGGTTTCAATTAGAATCTAATGAGAAGTTTAGGAAATGCTCTTTGTTTGCATTTTTCCATCCATTTTACCCAGTTTCCACCCAACTGCAAGTCCATGTGACAAAAAGAAAGAAATCTTCAAAACTTTGGAGGCCTTGTTGCTGTTTTTCTAGAATAGCTTACAATGTAAATTCTTTGTAAATTTGTTGCTTCTCATGCATTATTTTAATCCTCCCTCTTTTCCTTGCACTGGTAAACTGCTTCATGAAGTAACTTCAAAGGGTGAAACCCTCAACTGGGTGAAACACTTCACTGAGGTCCTTAAAATATCCTGGGACAAGTTTCAGAGGAGAGAATTTTGGTAGCTGCATAGGGCAGTATTTCATTTGAAGGGACTTGGTGGCCTCTCAATGGTATTTGCTTCTACTGGGGTCTGTGGGGATTGCCTTCCAGGGAAGGGTGTTCCAGGCAAATCCTACATGATAAAGATGGTGGCCCAACTTTGAACACAGAGTTTCGTTGCTGTTGTGTGCATTGAGTCTTAGACTTCCTTGGCACCTATTATTTCTCATAATTTTCCAGTTGTCTTTTTAGTGCCACTGGTATTTCTTTATTACAGCCATTCATATGATTCACATGGACTGAAGGATGCAGTGGCTGTTTCCTTCCTTTTTCAATATTCCCCATCAATGTAGGCTGTTGCTGAATTATACAAGCATTAACATATCAAGTAGCAATATTTCCTTTTGAGCTACGAAAAAGGTGATGATAAGATTTCAAAGCTCAGCTCCTTCGAGGGTAAGAGATGAAAAAAATGTCTCCTTTCTTTTTATTCTTGTTGATGTTTAAGGAGATTTTGAAGGAGTATTTTCTTGTTTGCAGTGTGAACTGCCTGGTGATACTGGTTTGCATTCTGAAAGGGCTGTGTGAACAGCACTACATCCTGAAAACTGTTACTCACATTTCTCTTAACTTCATAGGGAGGTGGTGTTGTTTTTTGCTATACATGAAAAACCAGTAGGGAGAACTTGCTGAGCTCTTCTATTCACAACCTTCCTTCTCTTCCAACACAGCCTTAGTTCTGCTTTTAAAAAGTGAATTCCTGATTCTGGGTACCTTTGCTACATTTAAGCTGTTGAAGTGTAG
This sequence comes from Lonchura striata, assembly GCF_050655825.1. Classification (NCBI taxonomy): domain Eukaryota; kingdom Metazoa; phylum Chordata; class Aves; order Passeriformes; family Estrildidae; genus Lonchura; species Lonchura striata. Next base: position 3,166,113 of record NC_140734.1, on the reverse strand, counting down.
CTCTAGGTAGGTTATCTCCTATAAGTGTTCCATAGGAAGCTGTAGTTTCCTCTGAGCAGACACCTGAGAAAGAAAAGCAGTTCTGTTTGCAGAGACAAATGCCAACATCCTGTTGTGCTTCATGGGATGATGAAAACATGCCATGTTACAGGTCCAGGTTGTGTTCTGCCATGGCAATGTAGCTGGGTGAAAGAAGAGGGCAGCAGGTGTCCTCTGGAGAGTGGAAAAATATGGACTTGCTCATGGAGATGATGTTGTTCAGGTCCTCCTCAAAAGAAAAGGAAAACAGAAAGGAAAAACCTGGTCTCTCCATGTATTTCAAATGGTGAAGACTGAGAGTTCTGGCATAGTGTACCTTGATTCTCAAAGCTGCGTTAAAGGTGAAAAAACCTGGATCCCTGGTGCAGGGAGAGGTTTTCATAATGTCCATTTCCTCCATGCTTGCAGCAGTTTGGCATTTACTTACATCCAAATTTCTACAGCCCAAATGGACCACACCTCTTTAATATTGCTGCCTCTTACATGACAGCTGCTTTGTTCTTCACATCAAACAAAAGGCCTGGAAAAACGGTGCATGATTTTCTTTTCAGCTTTGCTTTAGCTTTGTACTACCAGTTTTACATCTGTAGTCTGCCTTTAGGTGTAATGAATATTGATGTTTTAAATGTCTGCCCATAGGTAGCCAACCTGGATGCAAATGACAATTCTTTCAGTCTGAAGGAACATTTCTTCAAAGACATTCAGGTTGATTGGCCTGGCTTCAGTGAAAGAGATAGAAAGACATTGGAGGTGACCCTTTTTCAGTAAGTTCAGCCAGGACAACAACCATTTCAAAAAACCTTCTGGGAAATGAAGGTCTGTTTTTGCACTGAGGAAAGAACAATGACTGTTGATATTTTTGCCTTGTAACCTGAAATGCTGGACCATCCTTACAGAAAAACAGCCTCATCTCCACATGCCACCAGCAGCAGCCAGTCACTGTCTCTGGGACCTTCTGAAAGAAATACTCCACTGAGAACTGCTCAGGTATTTTGTGAATTTTTAAACATTCTCTACCATATATGATGTTTTATCCCACTTGCTCTTGGTGTCCAAGCTGTGATATGAAGCAGTAGTGCTGTCTGTACATCATATAAACCTGAAGTGTGTAACTTCTAACGGGATTCCTGTATGGTTTTCAAGACGGTTACAATGTCAAAGCCTGCAACAAGCTTGCACCCATGATTTGTTTGTCATGGTGCATAGGAAACTCTGCTAAGGACAAGATGTGGACATGGTTTTGGTACCTAGCTGTGTCTGTGCAGGGTTCTTGATGATATGGCAGCTCTAGTATCTAAATCATGCATGGAAATGCCAGTGCTACTGTTTGAAAAGAAACCTTAGGGAAGTCTAGCATAAGGAGAAATTCCAGTACTGAGGCATTTGTAGGAAACTTGTTTTTCTGTCCTAAGCAGCATTTAGGCTCCCATTTTGATTCAGGCTATCCCATGTGTGAGGAGGGGACTCGGAATCATTAGGGAATACCTTGGACTTGTCAGGCTTAACACCAAGAGATGGCCAATACAAGAGGGCAAGGAAAATGTTTTGAAAGAATCTTGGAAAACACTGCATGCAAGGTATATTTTCTATATCTTAAAGAATTTTCTTTAAACAGCCCTGGTTTTCGCTAGCTCTTTTCCCAGCTCTTTTCCCAGAGCAGGAAGTGCTGCAGGGCCCAGCATCCTCTTATGTCCTACCTCCATGCCTACAGAACTTGTGTCAGCAGGCTGGCACAGAGCTGTGTCTGGCAGTCCTGCTCTGAGCTGCTGATGGTGGGAGCAGTGTGTGCTTGGTAGGGAAGAGGCTGTGATCCAGGCTTTCCTCTGGAGAACAGCAGGAATGAGACCTGCAGCCAGGCTGGGGCTTCTCTCTGTTGTTATCATCTCTGCACTGGACACGCTGCGATCAGCACCGCACCGGCGGCTTCTTGGGGCCGCTTTAGTGAATCGTGTGGCTGTGTGACAGCAAGAGTTGAGTGTGTTCCTGGTGTGTCTAAGCAGAAATAGGGAGCAAGATAAAACCAGCCTGAGCTCCTCATTTTGGGGAAGCCTTTGATAGAGGTGCTGAAGGGAATGTCTTTCTCCCAAAGCCATTTAGCTACAGAGTTGGAGGAGAACTTGCTGAATACTCAGGTGAGAAAGTAGGAATGAAATAGAGAACATATTGAGCTGCAGAACCTCCTTATATTACAGGCCGTTTTAAGTAAGAAAGGTGTGTGTTCAACCATTGCCAGGCCAGAAATGCTGCTTTTTCAGAGCAAAACTAATTGGCATCATCTTTGCAGAAACGGCCTCTGGCTTCTGCCTTTATCAATCCTGTCATGACCAAGAAGCAGAGGATTGACCAAGAGCCCAGTGGTATCCAGGTAGCAACTGGTGGCCGCTCTCCTTCTTCCTTGGACCTGCCTTCCACATCCTGCTCAACTCTGAACCTGTCTCCAAGTGTCAGCTCCATTTCCACATCCACCCGTCAGCTACAAGAGAAAGATAAAATTCGGATTCCATCTGGAATCCCTGCTCCTCTCAGGGTGCAGGGGAAGATTCCCTATTCCAAAGGTGAGAAAACAGAGTTAGACAGGGTGAAAAAATCCCATCCTTTGGATTTCGATAAAATGCTTGCCACGAGCAACGCCAAAGAGATGAGCAGAGAGTGCAGGACACAAGCAGAAAAGGAGTCACACAGTCCAAGTGCAAAGGGTATTAAACTGATGGACCACTTTTAGATATGCTTCCATTTCATTTTTTACTGGATATCTGTATGGGTTTTTAGTCATATCGGGCCTCCCATCCATCGGCACCTCCAAGTCCTCCCCACCTTCATCCCCAAGCCTGTCTTGGTGTCAGGGAATGTCCCAAACCCAAAGATGCAGCCCTTTGCACTTGGCCTTGTTGTATCTGATGAGGTTCCAAAGACCCCACTTCTTGGTCCTTCCAGACGGCATCCCATGCCTCTGGTTTGGGCAAACTTGCTGAGCGTGCGCCAAATCCATTCTAGGGGATGCACTTGCTGAGGGTGCACTTAATGTCATTCTAGACATAGCTGAATGCTTGAGCTTACAACTGGGGAAATCATATAAAAGCAAAATGCATAAACATAGTTTTCCATAAAAACTTCCCATCCAGTATCACTCCTTTACCAGCTTTTAATGACTGTTTCTTTATGATGCTTTACTGTTTGGATTCTTGGAGATCTGTAAATGATGGGCAAATAGAGGCTCAAAAGTCTTGGTACATCCTTTTCAATCAACTCCCTTGCCTTCTCCAAACCTCCAGTCTGAACTATTACTGGTTTTCCCTCTCTTTAGGTGAAAAAGCAGAGGTCAGAGGAGCCCAACAAAGCAGTTCAGGTCCTGTGCCTGAGAAGAAGAGGATGATGTCTGTGAGACTTGCAGACATTGACTGGAGCGGTTGCGCTGCTGTTTACGGCCGACCCTACAGGGACAGGGTGATTCATTTACTTGCTCTGAGGGATTACAAGGAGCCAGAGTTACTTGCTCGTCTGCAGAGAGATGGAGTCAGGCAAAAGGACAAGGATTCCCTTGGAAAAATCCTTCAGGAGGTGAGATCGTGGAGCTTGTGCCAGCACTTCTTCCACCATGCTATTCTGCTGCTCATAATTTTACTACTTCCTCACCTGTTTAAATTAGAGACTTTTCCAATACTCCTTCGAGTTAAGTTCTACTGGGATGTCTTTCTCATAGGCTTTCTTAAAATACACACCCATTGAAAGATGCAGTAGATCCTTCCTTCCTTTTTAAATATTCCCCATCCACATAGGCTTTTGCTGAATATTGCAAACATTAATATATCAAATAGGAACATTTCCTCTTTAGCTAGGAAAAAGCATTTTGGAACCTAGTCAAAGGACTCAAATTCAACATGGATACACTTTCAATTGATCCTACAGTGACTTTAAGGAACTGATTCCCTGAACCTGTGAGATCTGTTGCTGTGTTTGCCCAGGGCAGTGGCAGGGATTTTTCACCCTGAAGACATTCACAATATAATGAGAGCCACGTTTTGCCATCCCAACTGAAGTAGCCCATTTAGATTTCTGTAGTTTGCATATACAGGTGTAATGAACATTTGTTTTCCAAAATGTCTGCCTGTAGGTTGCAGACCTGAATGCAAAGGATAATTCCTTCAGTCTGAAGGAACATCTGTTTCAAACCCTTCAGACTGATTGGCCTGGCTACAGCAAAACCGAGAGAGCGAATTTGAAGTTAATACTTTCTAGGTAAGTTCAGTCTTTTGGGGAAGGAAAAGAGCCTCTTCAGAAGAAAGCCCTGGGAAATGAAGCCTAGGTTCTTAGAATATGCTGAGGCAGCAGGGACCTGCCAGGATCCTGGCCCTGCACAGGACACCACAAGAATCACACCAGGTGCTCAAGAGTGCTGTCCAAACACTTCCTGAAGCCTTGCTGCAGGGACCACTGGCCTGGGGAGCCTGTTGCAGTGCTCAAGCACCCTCTGGGGCAGGAATGTTTTCCTGATATCCTGCCTAAAGCTCCCTCAACTCAGCTTCATGCTGTTTCCTTGAGTCCTGGCACTGAAGGTCTGCAAGCAAAGGACTATGACAGTTGATATTTAGGCCTTGTAACTTCAAATATTGGACCATCCTTACAGAAAAACAGCTCCATCTCAGGACCCCACCAGCAGCAGCCAAGCAACATCTCCAGGGCCTTCTGAGAGAGATGCTTCCGCAAGACCTGCTCAGGTATTTTGTGCATTTTTAACATTCTGTACTCTGTATTAAGTTCCAGCAGACTTGCTGGTGGTATAAAATGCTGGTGATGTGAATGTGCAGGACCAGGCCTAAGCATGTTTTGCCTCAGACATTCCAAGTGCTGTGACAGGAAGGCTGTGATGAGAAGAGAGGATCCTGCAGGGCTGGAGCAGCACTGTCCTGAGCCAAAGTTCTGCTCTGCCTGAAGACTTGAGCTCAGTCCCCACCCTCAACTCATTCCCTGGAGGAGGCCTCAAAGGGCTGGCTCTGCAGGAAAAATCTCCTGTACATAAGAGGTCGCACCAGGGTGGGGCAGATGGGGCCCTCTTGCTCTCTTGTCCCTCTGTCTGTCTGTCACTCTCATTGCTGACTCCAGCTCTGCACTATCCACGTGGCTGCACCACCACAGGAGCTACAGAATGGTGATATTTCCTCAGTCCCTCCTCTGCCTCTATTTCTCTCCTCCCTCACTCTGCCTGGGCACACACTGCTGTCCTGTTCTGCTCCATCCTCAGTTTGGAAGTTTGCTGTGGGTGTGGGGAGCTTCTGGCTCTGTGTTGTGCCTTGTGAGTCAGCAGCTGTGAGAAGGTCCTTGGGAGGAGCTGAGAGATGATTGAAGGGCACTGAGCAACAGTGAGGGCTTGCTAGTAACCACTTGTGACACTCTTGTACGAATTCAAGGGCTTGTTAGCCAAGAGCTTTTGAGTCTGCACAGCAGGTAGCCTGCTGGATTGAAGACAGCTGCTCCTAAAAGCATAAGAGTTCCTTGACACGTGGCTGCTGTCTTTGTTCATCCTGATGAGAATTCACAACCAAGCATCACACCCTGTACTCCTGGATTCTAAGAGTGAAGCACTAATCTCATTTTTAACACATAAAACTCTAGCCAGGTGCCTCTTCAGAAAATCATGTGGATGTTTGACAGCAAAAGCTGAGTCTTTTCCTTGTGTGTGCAAGCAGAAATTGGGACCCAGATAAAACTTTACTGGACCTCCCCTTTGGGGAGGCTTTGCTGGAGCTGCTGAAGGGAGTGTCTACTTCCCAAAGCCTTTTAGGAGTAGACTTGGGGAAGGACTTGCTAAGTCCTAAGTTGAGAAGCCCGAAATGCAATAGAGCAGATATTTACCTGGAGGTCCTCCATGTTTGACAGCTATTTTTATTTAAAAAACATGTGTTTTCAACCTTTGCCAGTTCACAAATCCTGCTTTTGTAGAATGGGAGCAAAACCTGATCTGGGTCAGAGATTAAGGAACTGTTTTGTTATTGTTGTAGAGACGGCCTTGGGCTCCTGGCTTGACCAGTCCTGCAATGAGCAAGAAGCGGAGGATTGAGCAGTAGCTCAGTTACCTCCAGCCAGCACCTGGTGGCCACTCTTCTTCTTGGGTGCTGGCTGTGACATCCCATTCTACTTCCTACCTGTCTCCAAATGTCGGCTCCATTTCCCCTGCAACCTTTAGGCTCAAGAAAGACACAAATTTCTGAGTTCTACAATGATAGCACTCGTGTGTTGAAGACTACCATGTCAAAAAGGATATGAAGAGAATTCAGGAGGCTGAAGCAGTAGTGTCCCTTGGATCTCAATGAAGGTACCAATGTGCAGCTTTTCCTATCCAGTGTGGATAACGATGGAGTAAAGATTTGATGATTAAGAGAAGCCTCTGCATGAATTAAGGTGCAAGAAAGACCATATTCCAGAGTCAATAGTACAGAGATTATTAATAGTAAATGTCAGCTAAGGAGGTAGAAAGCTAAAGGAGGAGATGGGCCAGGTGGGGAGAAGTGCTGAGATGAATACCGAGGTGGGTTAGGCCCGGATGGGACCTCCCTTCCTGCAGTGCAGCTGCACAGGCTCAGCTGCAGCAGTGCTGCTGCATCCCCTCATTGTATTTGCAGTGCAGGAGGGGAGGGAGAAATGTGTGTGGGTGTGTGTGGTATAAAACACTGGGAATTGCTCCCAGCTTGTCTCAGAGCAGTGATGTTGGCAAGGGCAGGCAGGCTCCTGCAGCTCTGGGGCTCTGGGGCAGCTGTGGCCTTTGGAGCAGGCAGGGCCCTGGGCCCCGCTGGGTACAGCCAGGGATGCTCTGGGGAAGGCTGAGGGCAAGCCTGGCCCTGCAGGGCAGCAGTGCAGTGAGGCCTGTGCTCGGGCTCTTGCTAGCAAATGTCACTGGGCAGAGGCCAGTGGACGAAGCTACTGCTTCTCGGGAACCTCTCAAATTGTTGAAAGGCATCTGGAGTTTTATTTTCAAACTTATCCTGCACACCAGTCAGGTGCATCTGGCCTGGGATGCATCCCTGGCATATGTTGTTGTCTGTCCTTGTACTGAATTTTAACTTGTTAAAGATTTATTCCCTGTAAATATTTACCTCAGGATGGCTTGAAGTGTTTATTCCCATGTGGAATGAGTTTTTGTCATTGCAAAGAGAACCAGATCTTCAGGCCCAGAGGAGCAGAAGCTTTGGTGTGACGGTGTTGGGATGTGCCATCTATTATTCTCATTGCCACCTCATCTTGGGTTTGTATCATGAGCTTGATAAACCTCACACCTGTTGATTTGAGGGAGAAGGGATTGAAGAAGGTTTGACTCCCTTCAGTGGCTTTAAGCATTAATGAGTTTTGCCCTCTTTAGGAGCTGCTGTGCTCTGGGTGGTTGTTGTTGTGGTTTCAGACTTGTCTGGAGTTTGTTTTTAGGTCTGTAATACAACAGCCTCAGTTTGCAAATTTACCAGAAGGATGGTGGCTCACATAGAAAAATACGTCCAAAGTCAAACTGAGAGTAATTTTATTTTTTTACATTAATAAAACCAGACTGGCCTGGCTTTGTAGCCTCTGAGTCTGCCTCAAGGCTATTTTAATGAAAAGGTCATGAAATTCTAAACTCTGCAGAAATGTTGACATGCCCTAATTTTCTTTTGATTTCTCCTTCCTAGGGTAGCCCCAGCTACTCTGAGATGAACAGCAGATGCCAGTACCTCCACAAAAAGCTGTTCCACATTCAGCAATGAGTATCTGAATTTGGCAAGCAGCAAGTGGAGTCCTGGCACCAGTTGTCTGCTTCAGCAAGGAAACATCTATGAATCCGGGCTGTTTTATTTTAAAAGAAGGTTAAGGTTTTAGGATTCTTCAAGTTAGGATTGAGTAGATGATTATTTGTTAAAAACAGGATTAGTTAGTCTAAGATTACAGAATTTAGTATTGAACTTCAGCAATAAAGAAGTTGCATTCTTGTTAACTTCTTCTCTTATTGCCACTTCTCTCCAAAGAAGTTTTTTTTCCCATACCAGTTGGGGGATGGGCCAATTAAATCTGCTTTCTAAAAAAACCACTGCAAATGTTGTCTCCCACATTTACCCTAAACCAGCCATTTTTGGCACCCCATGTGAGGCCCAAGAAAGAAGAAAAGCCTGTAATTATTGCATTTTGGTTGTGCTTTCTCTGTAGTGGTGCAAAGCTGTCAGTAACCATGTTACTTGAAGTGGTAATGTCTCTCAGGGTGGGGGCCTTCATGTGTTTCTAGTCCAAAGGCTGTTTGAAGTTGTAATAGATTTCTAGTCACTAGGATTATTTTCTTATCTAAAAACAGCTCCACTATTGTTCTAATACATAGCTTTTACAGTAGAGGGGCATGGGTTTGAATAGCTATTGTGCTAGGCACAGTAATAATAATTTATAGGGATTTTACAAAAGTACTGAAGTCTGTTCAAGATATATTTGTTTTATAGTTTCTCCATCCTACCCTATGTCCCAGTTCCAGTAGCATGTTTTGGGGGTTTATTAGAAATTACACCCAGTTTAATTGAGGAAAAACAAGGGATGAACTTTTCCTTTTCCTTTTCCTTTTCCTTTTCCTTTTCCTTTTCCTTTTCCTTTTCCTTTTCCTTTTCCTTTTCCTTTTCCTTTTCCTTTTCCTTTTCCTTTTCCTTTTCCTTTTCCTTTTCCTTCTCCTTAGGATCTGTTACGTCCCTTTTTGAAAATGTTTGGTTTCCCTTGAATGTTAAAGAGACCACTTTCCTCATATTTAATCTAGTAAACTTCCTCTATATAGTCTACAGCTTCTCAAGACTGAGGGCTAAGATGTCCAGAGAAGCTGATGAGTCCCCTAACCCAGAAGCAGACCCAAGTGGGGAGAATTCTGAGTAGTGTAGAAAATAAGAGAGAATGAGTCAAACCCTGAAAGAATTTTCTGATCCCCCAGCCTAGGAATTTTCATATGAACAAATTCAGAACCCAGATGAGGTGGGGAAATATCTAGAAAGAGCTACCATGATGACTTTAAGGTGAAAAAGCTCATTGCAATAAGCTAGGCCCTAGCCTTTGCTTATCACAGACTGCTAAATACTGTAGAACAGCAGGCAGAAGCAGGGGGCAAGGAGATAAATCAGCAGCTACCCCAGTAACTCAAGCTGCAGTCAACAGCCCAGCTACTCAGGTTATAGCTAAACCAAACAGTGAACCTAAGTCTGCAGATAAACAACAATAACCCTTAACCCAATCAATACAAGACCAAATGTGAAAAATGTACTCTACAGCTGGGAGCCAAAATCTGGCCTAAAACCTTTAACAAAAACTACCACTAATTGAATCTGCTTTCTACAAAAACCCTTTAAAAGTTCTCTTCCAAATTTACCCTAAATCAAGACAACTTGTCTTGATCTACTGTTTTCTGCCTGTTTTCCCCTGACATTTCTTCACCCATTGGTTCCTCTCAGTGGCTGTTTCTCTTCAGTGGTTGATGGGCTTTTCTTTTTTCCTGCAATCCCCTACTCAAAATCATGGGTGCCAAAGCAGTGGCCCAAGAAGCCCCTGCCTGTGCATCTGCTGAACAGAAAGTCTGTGCTCAACTTGAATATTCTCATTAAACCCCTTACAGACTTCCTGCTGCAGTTTGTGGGTTTTTTTCTCTTCCTATGTAGTCTTCATAGTGCTCTAAATAAATAGGTACCCTGAGGGAGTGCACATTGCAGGTGAGCACCCACTCCACAGCCTGTTTCAAGTAGATCTCATGGATCTCGTCTCCATCTTCATCACCTCACAGTCACTATGACTCCTGCATGGAAGAGACAGGCTGCCATGCTGCTTTCTGCTTTTGGTACTTTTTTTGGCAAATAAAATATATTATTTTAGAGCATTCAAACCCTGGAGTTTCTTCCTGCTTTCACCTATTTGAATTGCCTTGACATCAAAGCACTGCCCCCGGACATGACAGCCTGGCTGGTGCATGTTTGTGCTCACAGACCAAAGGTGCCACGTTGTGTCCGTGCCCCGGCTGTCTGTCCATGTCCATTGAGGCAGACGGTGGAACGGGGGGACTCTGCCAGCTCTGTGCTGCTCGGGGGCCGGAGCAGCACAATGTTCTGTGTTGGAAGGCCTCCACCGAGCCCAGAGGCTGCCTCAGCCCCAGGCGCCATCCTGTGCATGGTGGCAGCGCTGAGGGCTGTGGCAGGGACACTCTTCCCCAGAACTGTTTCCCAACTTTTCCTTTCCCAGCAGGGGACTTGGAAATGTTTCTTCTGTCCTGACTTACCCTGTTTCCACCTTGTCAATACACAACTTGCTGTCTTACTCACTTTATGCTTAGAAGGTTCTAAGAAGAAGATGAGAAACATACTGTGATTATGACACCCAAAAAGAAGGCCAGAAAACAGCACTCCATAGTGTAGGGCCTATAGAGCGGCTATTTGGTTTATTTGACAGCAGAGTGAGGGCAATAGCTTCACCACAAACTCACTTGTCCATTCATTTCACAGTACAGGCTTTTAAACTTTTTAACTTAATGTACACATTATATTTTCCTAACCTTCATATTGCAACATATATTCTAATTACATCCTTATATAAACCCTTGTAGCACATGTGCAGTTTCAGCACAAGGTGGTCATCTGTGGATGACAGCCTGGCCAGAGAGGGAGAAATGACATTCGTTTTTCACAGCGGCTTGTGAGACCTTTTAGGGAGTTGCAGAAATGATGATAACTTGTTAGTATAAACAACCAGCAGGTGGTGTTTTTCTATTCTGATTTTCTGTTCTTCTTAAGGACTGTTTGTGAGAAAGATATTTTTGTTAATTAGCCAATCAAGTAGAATGTGTCAAACCTGTCTATAAAAGAGAAAGCTTCTGCATTAAACTTTCTGCAATTCAGTCTCCTGGTGAGCTTGTGTCACTCTGGGCTTAATAATGGCAGTTGTCAGCCTCCTGCTGGTCATTTTGGATGAAGGCTCAGAAGGCTTCCTCAGGCTTCAACTTTTTTACCTCTGTTTCTGCACATGTTCTACAAGACTGTCTGTTCAAATAGCCAGTGGTTAAACAGCCTTTTGCAGTTAGCTTGTTCTGCTAAATTTGCTGATTTCTAGAAAGTGCTTCATTCCCATCCCCGGGTACAAAGTAACTACTTCTTTCTGCACAGCTTTTAGCATAGCTCAAGTATTACTCGTTTCCTCGGCACCTAAAAGAAGGAAGGGAGGTAGGGGCAAACCAATGAGAGTGATGGGTCATTATCTTGTTAGCCAGGTATCAATTATTAGATTAAGTAAGGGGTATTCTTGTCCATAAAGTACGTGTGGGGATACCATAGGGACAGAGCCAACGTGTGGATTTGGAGCGCTGGGGCTGGTGCCAAAGTCCTGCTCTTGAGAGGGGTGCAGGGACATAGGCAATGTCAGAGGACAATGACACACAGGGGACATGAGGCCATAATGGGCCAAGCATGATCCTGCACAGGATGGCAGCAAAGACACTTCCTCAGCGTGACCTTGGCAATCCAGGGCACCCCAGAAAGGGCCGAGGAGTCCTGTGTGTAACCAGGAGGGATGACTGCCATCACTGTGGGTCCCTACATTCCCCAGTCCCTTGCTGGCCATTCAGTTCACACTGGGAACCAATTGTGCAGGGACCTCCTTTGAGTTTAGAAGGGATACCAGACCAGGCATGATCTGCACAGATGAGAAAGTACCCATTCGGTAGCTGCAGTGGAGAATTGGAAGAAACTGAAACATGTGCTGAAGTGTAATTACACCAATAGGAAGAATTTCTCTATATTGGGAGACTGGAATTTACTGATACCAGATACTCGTTAGGATTTTGTTGCTGCATACTAGTCCAATTAAAAACAATGCATGCATCAGCTTGAATTGATCCCAAAAGTTTTAACTCTTGTGGTTCAAGAGGAGCAGGGGGAAGGTGAGGAACCCAAGAATCCCAATTATCCACATTATTTTGGGGATTTGTCACCTTGCAAGATGGTATGTTCTGAGGGCAAGGCCAATTGTCAACAGGTATCCCTACCAGAGAGGTAGAGAATGGATTTCCAGGGGAGGCTAGAGACAGACAAATAGCACTCTGATTTGTCAGCTTAGCTAAAGTAACCCATATGTTTGTTCTTGGTTGTGCAGGAGCCCAAGCATTAACTTGCAACAAGATTGACAGTATCAATATCAAAAGTATCATTTTGTTCCCTAAAACATTATTTATTTCCTGTAGAATAGGCTCAAGCCGAAGTCGTCCTCTGTGGAGTCTTCGGTCTTCGGCAGAGGTGTCGGCAGCCGTGTTGAAACAGGACGTGTCCACTTACTGGGAACCCACAAGGGACCTGTAGGTGTAGACACACACATATGACCTCTACCCATATAATTTACAGGTGCTGGTCCTGACCATATCCCTGTAGCAGGATGCCTATACATTGCGGTCATTGGCTTATCAACATCTTTCTGTTTTGCAAGTATCCCATGTATATAGGCAGGTGACATATCGTGAACACCAAATATACAAAGATGATTTAAAGTAAACAATGCTTTTCCCAATCTTTCCTGAGGATCAGTAATTATCTTAAATTTTGCAAGATACTGGTTTAGAGTTTGGTTTGCCCTTTCTACTATAGCTTGTCCTGTGGGAGAGTGTGGTATTCCTGTCATATGCTTAACACCCCACAGCTGCATAAAGCGATTAACTTTCTTCCCTACATATGCAGGACCATTATCTGTTTTAATAACTCTAGGTACCCCTAAGATAGCAAAGCACAGTGTTAAATGTCAAATAACATGAACTGCTTTCTCTCCAGCTTGTGGGGAGGCCCAAATGAAGTGACTGTAGGTGTCAAGACCACATGGACATTAAATGCCCAAATTCATTCACATTAGTCACGTCCATTTGCGACAATTAATTGGGGCTAGACCTTGGGGATTTACCCCCAGGCTAAGACCTGGTCCATTGTGATGACTGCAGTCTGGACATGCTCTGATAATTCCTCGGTCTTCCTCCATGGTAATATCAAAGCAACATCGTAGCCCTTCTGTATTCTGATGAAATGAGGCATGGACATTGCATGCTTTTGTAAAATTGTCCATGGGTACAGTCACTGATACCAGCTGATCAGCACGAGCATTGCCCTCCCCTAATCCTTCCATCCACTTATGACTCCTGATGTGAAAAATAGCATAGGGAGCAGATCTCTGTCTAATAGCTGATTGCAATTGTGCAAAAAGTGTATTCAGGCGTTGATTCTGTACTTCTCGCAGCAATGCAACTTCAATACACTCTGCTACTCCAACTGCATACAAGGAATCAGACACAACATTTATAGGGTCATGCATCCATCAATAAAATGCACAAAAAATAGATAAAAGTTCTAAAGTCTGCAAAGTGCCTGATTTCTGTCCCTCTAAAATGATATGATTCCATTGTCCTTGCTCATTCCAGGTGAGAGCAGCTTTTCATGACTTGGGGCCTGCATCTGTGTATACAGTGATAGCATCCATCACTGGTGTTTCACTATATTTTGGTTGTGACAGCCAAGTCTGTGATGACATCCAGCGTAAAATAAATGAAGATAGTGGAGACAATTGCATTTCTGCACCAGATTCTAAAATGGTAGCTTGTAACTCAGGAGAGTGTTGCAAAAACCAATCCAGATCATTCTGTTTTATTGGAAAAAATATTCTTTGTGGCTCTTCTCCAGTGACCTGTAACACATGCTCCTGACTTTTTCGAATTAACAGTGCAAGTATATCTCTACGTGGCTGAATGGAATTACAAGGTTGTATAGGTCCAAACACCCATTCTAATACCTTTATATCCTCCTTCTTTCCCCCTCTGTCTTTTAACTACTGAATGAGAGCACCTAACAGGTGTTTTGGCTGAGACAGAATAGTAATGTCTATGGATAAGTCAGGATCTCTGTGATCCACAGCTCTCTGTACAACAGCAGTAGCAATATCCAGTACAATTGTGCATTGTTTGTCACTTAAGTGAATTGGTGTAGCAGGATTTGTGCCTTTCAGCAGTGGTCGCAGTTCATCAAGTTCAGCATTAGAAATACCAACAACAGGACAAAGCCATTCTATATGTCCTATAAATCGTTGCATGTCATGTAAGGTTTTTAACTCCAGCTGCAAATCAACTTTCTGTGGCCAAATATGCATGTCAGAAATCACCCAGCCTAAATATTTCCAGGGAGCAGAGCGCTGTACTTTCTCCAGAGCAACACACAAGGTTTTACTCAGTAACTGCACAAGAATGAAAGCCTCCTGCTGAGCAGTGAATGAGCTTTCTTGTGCCAACAGAATATCATCCATGTAGTGATATATCACCATGTCAGGAAAAGCAGCTCCAACAGGTAACAGAGCAGCATCCACAAAAAGTTGGCACAGCACAGGACTGTTGCTCATTCCCTGGGGAAGGGTCGTCCACTGATATCTGCTCGCTGGTGCCTCACGATTTAAAGAGGGTAAGGTAAATGCAAATCTTTTGGTATCCTTTGGATGAATGCCAATTGGAAAGAAACAGTCTTTTAAATCAATTATAAGGAGATTCCAATCCTCAGGCAGCATAGCTGGATTTGGGAGACCTGGCTGTAAGGCCCCCATTGCTTCCATCTGGGCATTGACTGCATGTAAATCATGCAGCAGACAAAATTTTCCTGATTTTTTCTTAATAACAAATATTGGAGTATTCCAGAGACTAGTAGAAGGTTTAAGTGACCTTGCTGGAACTGTTCAGTAACAAGGCAATGAGCTTGTTGTAGGCTTTCCCTCTTTAATGGCCACTGCTTGATCCACACTGGATCATCAGATTTCCAGGTTAGGGGGATCGGGAAAGCCCAAGTAGTGACTGCTACTAAAAACGATCTTTTGTCACAAGGAGAGCACCTAATTGCATGAGAATGTCATGGCCAATTAATGCTTGAACATTGTGTGGTAATGACATAAGAGTAACAAATTGTACACAAGTGGGACCATCCAGTGATAAACAAATTTTGTCTTGCTCTTACAAACTGAAGCTGAACCTCCTACTCCCTCTACACCAGAGAGCATTGGGAGCAGAGGCCAGCTGGCAGGCCAACAGTCCTTGCTGGCAATGGTGATGTCAGCTCCAGTATCCAGGAGTGCAGATAGCTGCAGTCTCTGTTGGCCATTTTCCAAAAGAACAGGAGCTTTTGGCTGTTCCTCCATCAGCAAACATAGTCAAGCAATACCTCCTGTAAATCCAAAACCCTATGGTCCCCTCTGCCGTTGCATAACGGAAGAGGCAGCTTCTGTCAGCTGCAGAGTAGGTACAAGCTGAGCAATTTTGCTGCCATCAGGAATAATCAGAGGTAGATAAAATGTCACAGCAACAATAAGGATTTCACCTGTAAAATCAGCATCAATTATTCCAGGTAATATGAAAAGTCCTTTTAAACCTGCTGAAGAATGACCCAAAAGAAGTGCACCACAAGGTTTTCTTTATGCATCACTGGTCCTTGGATCCTGGTAGGGATCTTTACAGGCTTTCTATCAATTAAGGTAATGTCTATTGTGGTTGCCAGGTCCAGGCCGAGGCTTCCACTTGTGGCTGGCCGGAGGCAGCTGGCTGGCTGTAGCTGTTTGGGGCCTGCCACACAGGAGCCACTGCTGGGGTCTTCGTGCCACGGCTCTTCACGCTCCTCATCGCGTTTCCCGATTCTCTGCAGGCTTCAGTGGAGTGGGAGTTCATGGAACATTTGTTACACCACACTGTCCCTTCTCTGCAGTTACGACGAAAATGTCCTATTTTCCCACACCTGAAGCACTTTGGACAAGGTTGTTGTTGCTTAGAATTATTTATAGGTTGCAATGGAGTTAGAGCAGCAAAGGCTTGCATTTGGCCTTGCACCAAATCTTTCCCTACATCCCTGAGTGCCTCAACTAACATTGCCTGTCGACCTGCAGGAACTCTCAACATTCTCTCTAGCATTTCCTCTACTGATGCATCAATGCTCATTGTATTAAGAACACTTCTGGTAGAAGCATTACAATTTTCTAGAATAGACTGTCGTAATAGACTTCCTTTCATAAAGTCTTGTACACAGGCTTGGTTAATAGCTTCAGTTACCCTATCAACAAAGGGGGCAAAAGATTCCTCTCTGCCTTGCTTTATGGACATATAGGATGGAGACACTGGTGTTGTTCTAACCTTGGAAATTGCTTCTTTAGCTAATTGCATAGCAGCTTTTAATTTCTCAGCCCCTACTTGTGCCTGCATCTCAATCATGGCAAACTGTCGTGTACCCATCAACTGTTCAACTGTCACCCCTTTTAAAGGATCATTTGGCTGTCGTAGAATTCCAGCAAAACGATCACTCAATTGAAGCCAGTGAGATTGCCACAGCATCAACTGAGACTGTGTCATAATCATTCTCATGATACCCTTAATGTCTTCTGGAAGAAGCAAACCTGAGCCCCATATGTAACCAAGCATTTGCTTTGCAGGCTCCCCGTGTAACCCACATTCATTAACTGTTGCTCTTAATTATGAAAGCAATTTCCAATCTACAGGATGATAATTAGTTGTCATCCCTCCTGCTGGATTTGGTGTACAGACAACAGGGAAAGCCTGAAAATCTGTGTCAGTAATAGCAGAATACATGTCATTATCCTTATTACTTATTGCTTCTTTTTGGATACTTAACCAATCTATTCCGTGTATTATTGGTCATTCTTTAGAAGTTTCTTGTTTAGAAAGAGCACCAGTAGGTATCATTATTGTGGGAACTCAAAATGTCTCTCAGACATTTTTAGAGGTTCCAGGCCTTGGTCAGAGGCATTCTAGACCCTGGCAGGCAGCTGAAAAACAGCTGTGATTTTGAGTTTGAGCCATGGAATGAATTGCCAACTTTGGAGGTGGAACAAGCAGTCACAAAAGGTTAGATAGTATAGTAAAAGTAGTTACAAAGTAGAGGGGAAATTTTTTTAGTATTGTACAGGGGGGTTTTAGCACATGTACAGGGGGGTTCTCACTTTTTACATGGGGGTCAAAAGTTCTAAGATGGAGGAAAGTGGGCTGATCCTGTTCTTCCTCCTCCTTTTTCCTTACCTCCATGTTCTTGGTGATGTTGGCACTCACAGATTGGTTTAGAGTAGAAAAACACTTGGCAACGTAGGTAGTAGGTATTGGGGAATAATTGTAAACATGTTATACGTAATATATCATATAAAAGATAGCAGCAGTCCTGGGCGGGGGGAGAGATGAAGAAGACAGCAGATAGGATGTCAGTGTGTGTGTGTGCCTCTACCCAGGACGCTGATCAAATAGCCGCAGTCCAAGAACATAATCTGATAGATAACTAGCAATAAACTGCCTTGAGACCAAACAGCTAAAGCCTGCGGAGTTTTTCTATGGAAGCATGGGTTGGAGGAGGAATTTCACCACCATATGAGACCCCAGAGCAAGGCCGGTGTTCTCACACATTAGAGCTCCTTTATGGTGGTTCTGAGCAATTTCATCCTGCAGCTGCTCTGCCTTGCTGTCTGGAAGTCTCTCATTCCCTGTTGCAAATTGTTCACTCCCAGAGAGGGGATCTGTGGTCAATTGAGCAGAACTAGAGGCAGGATTAATAGCAGGAAGACCAGTAGGTTGTTTCTCATTTGGTCTGCTCCTTATCTCAATAATGTTCCCTACTGGAGGAGTGGGATTGTAGTCTACCCCTAAGGAATGCATTCCTGGTTTATTAACTCCTTCCAAGGTTGCAGTAGCGACAGCAGCAACTTTCTTTTCTGCCTGATACCTCTGCAAACAATTTATGACTGAACACCAAGCCTTCAGTAGCTTTAGAGCAGCCTTATCATCATCAATCACCTTAAACCAAAGAAAGTTCCCTAATTCACTCCATTCTTTCTCATCAAAGAGATCCCCTGAGGCTTTAAACAAGCCTTGAGCTTGGCCATATTATGCCAGTGGATCTTTATCAAGATCTATATCAGCTAATTCACATTTCTTTAAGAAACTAGCTAACAACTGAAGAGTTACTTTGCTTTCCATTATAATCTATCCCTTTTTAGTGCAGCCTTTTGCACCTTGTAAGCAGGGTAGTGCCGCGCTCCCGCCCCGGTTCCCTTTGTCTCAGCCCGGCTAGCTCTTGTGGGGCGAGGGCGGGCGATTGAGGCACCCTCCGCCTCTCCCAGCTGGGGTTTGGAGAGTGCCTTTGTGGGTTCCGGGCAGCGCTAGCAAGCCTCGCGATGGTAAATGAAGAGCGGATCCTGCTGGGGGCTAAGTCCGAGTTTATTGTAGCCCAACGGGGCCAAATGTCCTAAAATGATGCCAGCCAACAGGAACAAGCACAAGGTGCTTGCACTGGCTTATAAACTGTAAGGGAGGGGTATCCAATGACCAATGGGGATAGGGATAGGGGGTGGCTCCGGGATGGGGGGATATGGTGGGGTCCAATGGGGGAAGGATATGAGGGGAGTCCCAGGTCCTCGCCCAATCACCCGGTGCCCTGAGTAGAAGCTTCTGGATGGATGGGAAGGGGCACCGAGTGATAGACAAGGCACCCGGGGGGGGTAAAATGCCTCTTTCAGGGTGATGGATAGATACTGGGAAGGCGGGAAGGGAGGACAAGGCGGGAAAACTGGGGATAAACCAAGTTGCACACGGGGGTACAAAGGAATAAACCAATACATAATACAGGGATAATAAAACATACAAATAACGCAACTCTACAGGGTAGCTCCTCCCAGATAGCGAGTTTTGAGTTTTGCAGACTCAGGCACCAGAGTGACTCCTTATGCCAGCATCTGTCTCCTTTTAGCCTGCTGAACGCTGCTTTTTGGTGCTGTACTGGTCTCACCGTCCTGGTCACAGAGTGACTGGGCAGAGACCAAGTCCCTGGGGCAGAGACCAAGTCCCTGAGTTTGGGCACCAATATGATGCTGGTGATGGGAAAACAAGCACGCAATCAATATGATTGATACCAAACTCCCCTTTAATCAAAAAGCCACTTAACTTATAAAGGTATTTTACAAGCATAATCAGCAGTAAGCTCTCATTGGTTAATTTACAAAGGTCTTTGTTTTATTTGTCCTACTTGCGGTTACAGCTGTAGCTAAGTTTTCAAGCCAAGTTCTCATCTCTAAGTCATGTCTTCCAAGGACATTTCATCTTTGTTGAGCATATCTTCAAGGCTATGCCTGTCCTTATGATCTCATTCCCAGACCTTGTACAACTATGCAGCTTCCCAGGCCTAGACACAGAGCCGGGTTTCCAAGCTCTGTTCCCAGGCCAGACATAGCGTGATTCTGGGGTCTTCAACAGAGGTTTTTAGGAACAGGTATTCCATAGAGTCATGGCCTTGTTCCAACAACCGTTCTCCAACAATCCAGCTGCAACCACACTTGATTTCCAGGTCAAAACACTTGGTGTCGCTGCCCCGGGCTTCCCCATAAGACACGTGGGGGCTTTGGAGACCCCATAAGGTGCACAAGGGGCTTGGGTCCTTTTGAGACACACAGGGATATTTTAGGTTCCCTATGAGACATGGAGGACACTGGGGTCCACGGAAAGTCATGCATGAGATTTGGAATCCTATGTAAGGCATGCAGGGGGGTTGGGATCTCTCCCCAGGTGTGCAGGGCGCTGGGGGTCTCTGCTGAGCACAGGACGGGGTTTGGGGTCTCCTTTCAGGTGTGGAGAGGGCTGTGGGCTCTCCTAAGCGTGCCGGTGCTTTGCGTCCCTCCTGCTGCACGCAGTGGGGCTGGAGTCTCTTGTGAGGCTCGCAGGGGACGGAGCCCTCCCGGGTTCCCTGCCGGGCCCGTCCGGCTCGGGGCTGCCGCGGCCCAGGGGCAGCCGCCGTGCCGGGACGGCTGTGGCGAGGGGCCGAGGCGGAGCTGCCCCGCCGGGTCACGCTGCACGGGCACGGCACGGGCGGTGCTGAGCGCCGGGCAGGCGGCACCCCGAGCCCAGGGGCCACAGCCGCGGCCCTGCCTCCATCGGGGCCGGGCACAGACAGCCCCGCAGGCAGAGCGGCGGCACCGGCACCGCTCAGCGCCCGAGGGGACGGAACCGATGCCAGAGGAGCCCGGGGGGCTCTGAGCGGGGCCCTGGCGCTGCCCGCCCGGCTCTCCCGGGCCTGTGGCCATCCCGGGCGCCAAGGGCTCGCTCTGTGCCGCGCTCTCCCTGCCCAACGGGGCTCCGGGTCAGCACCCGGCTCCTGCCACTGCCTTGAGAATGCTGAGGGGCATTCGGGGGCGGAACTGAACTTGCCAGGGAGAGAATTCATAGGACACTTGTTTAGCCCTTTTACAGACCTGTTAAGGATGTCTTCAAGTTGAGAAACAACTTAAAATCCCAGGCTAAATCATGTGGTTTAACCTGTGGGGATTCCTTGAAGATGCTTTGTAACTCCCAGGGGTGCCGTGTTGGAGGGTGCCGCGGGAGACAAGACTCATGCTATCATGATCATCAAGTCTCAGTTTATTGTGACAGATTACACAGTTTATATATGTTCGTTAATTAGCTCATACATGTTGCAAAAGCCGAGCTCATGATTGGTTGCTATCTGACTTGTACTATTATCTTAAAACTATCTTTGTGAATGATACTCGCCTGTCCAGCTGGCCTTGCAGTTAGAACAGCTTAGCACTTCTTTGTTCTTCTCTATCTATTTCTACATACCAAGCAGTTTCAATATCCTGCTTTCTGCACACTATCTGCTCTTCAGGGTTATGCGAACTTTGCAGCAGTCACGTAGCCCTCCCTATTTGGATTAATTTTACAGTATCATGTCTCCTGTTGTACAACCATTCCTCTGTCAGGCTCTCTTCAGTGCCAGGCCAAATCCCAGCGAGCACCAAGGCCCAGGAGCTCTGATGCATGCAGCAGGGCTGGCACCAGGGAAACGAGTCAACATCCCTACAGCTGCCCGCTCTGCCTGCAGGGTGTCACGCAACAGCAATGTTCCAGCAAGAACAGGCATTTGTACATCCTCAGGACGATGTGCACTTGTGGTCCTGGTGGTGGATCAGAGAGAAAAGCCAAAAGTGACAGACTAAACTTGACTGCAGGAGAGGGATGGCTCAGCAGAGGACCTGGGGACCTGTGGTACCAGCCAGTGACCGGCCACTCGGACACAGCAGGAAGGCCCCAGACTATCACACTTCAGCTGGCAGGGTATAAAAGCCCAGAGGTTCTTTGTTCAGGGTCCCCCAGAGGCACCAGCTCAAACTGCCACTGTTTCAGCACAATAAAATTGTTTTAAGGATCCAGAGGTCTAACCCTCTGCTATAGAGGACATTGCACATTTCCAATCTTTTGGGCACTTAGGAACTTCTGATTTTGCTTTGCACCCAAGAAAAATAAACCCACAAATGTGCACTCCTTTAGCCTTTCCTCCTGTTATTTTCATCTGATTTTTACATTGTTGTCTGCTACGTTGTCTTCATCTTTCCAAAATTCCTGTGCTTATTTAAGTCCAGCCTGGGATGGTGCACACATTTTGTTTAGTTCTGCAGAGATAGACCCCCAGCAATCCTGCTGACCACACCCATTTCAGTGTTGCAAAAACCTAACTCTGGGCTGCAATATGTGAATCACACTCTGGCGTGTGAGATGGCAGAGCACCAGAGCAGGCACTGAAGAAGGGGCGTTCCGTAGATTGGTGAAGTCACTACCAGAACTCAGTCTAGCTCTTAAAACTCTGACACCACACCAGGAGTGGGGAACTCCCTTGCTATGGGCATTTACCAAAGCAGAACCTTTAGAGCCACTTGCTCTAAGATGCCAGACACAAGCCACAACAGGGACCGGGCAGAGGAGAGAGGAGGCAGCTCTCCGTCTTGAGGTTCCACAAGAAAGAGTTTATTTCAGGTGAAGAGAGCAGTAACAAAGAGCCCCCGGCACTCCTGTGCAAGATCCAAGTCAGGGGGTGGATACAAACAGCTCACCAAGAGGGAATCCGCAGGAGAGGAGTGACGGGATCACATCCAGTGTCTGGAGCCATGGGGGTAGGAGGGTGGAGAGGATGGGTCACAGGGGCCAGTGGGGCCTTGAGGAATTGGGGCATCCCAAAGGGGTGTTGCAATCAGGGATGGGCCCGATGTGACAGTGACAGGGAAGGTTCAGGGACCAAGGGGCTGGGTTGCTGTGACAGGCAGGGAAAGAGCTGGAACAAGGGGTGGGGAATGGCATGAGGGTCAGCTTTGAGGGAGGGTAAAAGCCAGGGGTGAACAAACTCGGGGAGAATATGGGGGTACAAAAGAACGAACCACCTAACAAGGAAACAATAAAATAAATTTGTATGTCTACAATCAAGAGCATCTGCAGGGACACAGTCTGACCAGCAATGTCAGCAGGCAAAAGAAAGGTTTTCCTGAGCAATAGTCCTTGGATGAAGCAAAACATTTACAGACAGGGCAGTTTATTTGTACAGAAGGGAGTGGACTCTGGGGGTACAGCTAAGGCCATGAGGTCACAGCAGGCTCTGGGGTCACAGCAGGCTGAGCTCACAGCAGGCTCTGAGGTCACAGAGGTCCCAGAGCCCCGTGGTTGCAGAGCACCACAAGGCCCCAGCAGGCAGTCCTTGAGCACAACTGCTGCGGCAGCAGCGGCGGTGGCAGCAGTGGTGCTGACATTGGGACAGCGGCCTCAGGACAGTGGTGGCAGCGAGAGCGGCGGGACTGGCACAGGGCAAGGCACCATGGCCCTTGCTCTGCGCCTCCTCCTCCTGCTCCTCCTGGCCGTGGCCCTGCCTGCCAGGGCTGCCCAGGCTGCTCCACTGCAAGCGCGGGGAGCAGGTGAGCCGGCAGCCTGGCTGCCCTTTCCCAGGACAGCGCTCCCTGCTCCCCGGGAAGCGCTGGGGATGGTTTCCCCTGGGCTTTAGGGAGGGTTTCCTCTGTGGGAGGGAGAGAAGACTCATGGGTCCTGGGCTGCTCCAGCTGCCCTCCCAGGGATGTGGCCCAGGGCTTACCAAAAGTGTGCAGACTGGCCAAGAGACAGCCCAGAGCTGCCCAGGCCCCTGTGCAGCTTTGACCTTGTCCTTTCACCTCTGGATCCCATCGCCTTGCCCGAGCCCCTTGCAGTGCCAAGTTCCCTGAGGCAGAGGGGGATCCCAACACACGAAGAACTGGTTCTCATCTGTGCTCCCTTCTAGATGAGCATGCTAGGAAGGCTTCTCCAGCACCTTGGCTCCATGAAGATTTCCTGCCTCTTAAGTCTGATGCAGGTATACTGATAATGTTCCTAAAAGAATAATCACTGACAACCTGGCAGGAACCAGCTGACAGAAGCTTCTGTTGCTATTGAGTTTCAGGTGTGGCTGCAGGGAGGACCTTTCAGGCTCCTTTCCTGGTTGCTGAACACAAATCCGGCTCCCATCGCAGGGGTGAGTTGTGTGTCCCTGATGACACCACAGGCTGAGCCATGGTTTTGTGGGATCCATCCATCTGAAATGCAAATATTCCTCTTAAGGTCCTCTGAGAGGGAAGAACAAACCTACAGGAAACAATAAGGCTCTAGAGGCATACAAATACATAGAGCAGAAGCTGAGTAATCTGGAGAGACGCCGTGGTGGGTGCATTTCCCTCCCCCTTCCCCTGGGACTCAGCAGCCGGGACCTTTCCCTGCACATCTGGACAGGCCGTGCCCGGGACAGTGGGAAGGGATCCATGGCAGCCTCGCTGCCCCAGTGCTGCTCTCACAGCCTGCAGTGCTGTTTCCCAGCCTGGGCTGGCTGCAGCTTCTCCCCAGCCTCTGCAGGAAGGCATTTGGCACTAGCTGACAGGGAGCCCATGGCCCATGCACACCCTGAGATCCCCTGAAATTTCCCAGTCACTGAGCACTTCTGGAGGGGCAGATGTTTGGAGGAGGGTGGGCCCTGGAGCAGCCCCTATAACCTGGTCTTTATCCTGAATCTCATCCATGACTTAGACAAGCTTTTCCTGCTGAAGATGCTCCCTTCCTGCTGGGGAACAGCCCCACCTGATCCAGCTGTCCCTTTTCCTTTCCCCAGAGATGGAAGGAGAGGCTGTGCTGAAGGCTGGGCTTCCCAGAGGAAGCAGTGGCTCACTGGCAGCCTCTGCTGCAGGAAGGGAGGCGCTGCCAGGCACAGACACAGGAGGTAATTGCTGTGCCTCTGGGCCTGAGTCCTGCTGAGCCTTGAGCTGCCCTCTCTGCTGCTTGGCTGTGCGGGCTCACAGCATTACCTGAGCCCCTTGAAGTGCTCACTTCCCCATAGAAGGGGGGGATCCCAGCACACCGTGGAACATTTCCCATCTGTGCTCCTTTCTAGATTGGGACCGTGACTTGCAGCGTTTGGAAAGACTGGTAAACCACGGTTTAAGGATATTGGATTATGGTAAAGGTAGGTTACAGCAAACCTTTCCTAACAGAGAAGTCATTGTCCAGATAAATATTTATGTGAGATTTCCTTTAAGATCCTTTGAAGTTTGATGGATTCTGGAAATCCTGTCCCCCAAATTCCTACTCCTGTGCCCAACAGCAATCCCACAGAAGGATCGCTGTCAGTGGGAGGAAGGAGCATTGAGGTGTCCATCTTCCACCCATGTACAATGCCAGTGTGTCCTTCTGTGTGCTCTGTGCAGCCCCAGAGAAGAGCAGAGAGGGAAGGGGCTGGGCCCAGGGCTGTGCCCCAGGGCTCAGCCTTTCACAGCTCCTTTGCCTGCCCCAGGAAGACTGAGCTGCTCCTGCTGCTGCTGCCAAGCCCTGGCCTCGGCTGGGGCTGGGTTTAGAGCTGCTGGCAGCTCCAGGGAGTCCTTTCTCCCCTAACTCTCCCACAAGGGGCTCCTTCCTTCCCCTTGCGGGGCCACCTCAGGGTCATGGTCCCCCTGCCCCTGCTCCTGAGTGGAAGGCAGAGCTGAGGGAATACCTTGGAGGGCACCAATCACCCAGGGACTCTCACTGCCACTGCGGCCTGAAGGAGAATCTTCAGCAGTGTCACTGTCCTGCCTTCTTTGCAGCTGAACGTGAGGATGAAGAGGATCTGGATTCCCAACCCATAGCCATTACTGAGCCTCTGGGAGATGGTGAGGGTAGGTCAAGGCCTTTCCCCCTGCGAGAGCTGCCAGCTCAGAGCCCAAAGCTCGGCCAGGGGGGCATCGCTGCAGGTGCCAGGACAGAACCATGCAAGTGTGTGCTCTGGGCCTGGGCCACCCCCCCACCACTCCTGGGGCTCAGTGCTGCCCATGCAGATCTGCAGAGATGACAGAAGCTCCTGTGGCTGTTGAGTTTCAGGTGTGGCTGCAGAGAAGACTTTCCCAGGTCCTTTGGTGGATGTTGCTCGCAAGCCCATCTCCCATCACAGGGGTGAGTAGTGTGTCCTTGCTGACTCCACAGGCTGAGCGTGGGTTTTGTGGGATCCATGCCTGGGAAATGGAAATATTTCTCTTAAGGTCCCCTGAGAGGAAAGAACAAACATAGAGGAAGTAGTAAATCCCGACAGGAATCCAAACATCTGGAACAAATCCTGAGTGATCTGGAGAAACAGCATGGTGGGTGCATTTCCCTCCCCCTTCCCCTGGGACTCAGCAGCTGGGACCTTTCCCTGCACATCTGGACAGGCCCTGCCTGGCACAGTGGGAAGGGATCCATGGCAGCCTCGCTGCCCTGCTGCTGCTCTCAGGACCTGCAGGGCTGATTCCCAGCCTGGGTTGGCTGCAGCTTCTCCCCAGCCTCTGCAGGAAGGCATTTGGCTCCAGCTGACAGGGAGCTCAAATTGCACCATGGGCCTGAGGTGCCTGCAATTTCCCACTCTCTGGGGAGATGCAGAGAGGCAGCTGTTTGCTGGAGGGTGGAGTTTTGGAGCAGCTCCAAAACTCTGGGCATTTGCCTTGTCTTTATCCACCTCTTTGACAAGTATTGCTGGGAGCAGAAGAGCACAGCCGAGAGGAATTATGGCATGCAGGCTCAGGGCTTTGGGCACTGAGCAGTCCTGTGCCAAGAGGTGGCAAGGTGCCTGCAGGCCCCAGCTCTGGGGGAAACAGAGAGTGAGAATGTGCTGGCCATATCCACCGTGCTGCCAGCTCAGCAGTGCAGCATAGCAATGGCTCATCCTTCCCATTGCTCCCAAGATGCAGCTGGCACCTCAACACGTGCTGACAAAATCTGGAAAAGCATGAGAAAAGATTTCTGCTGGGGAACATCTTGTTTGATGAAGTTGATGGCCATTGTGGCTGCTGCAGCACTTGGCCTGATGATGTGCTCGGCTGGAATCTGGTATTTCTGCATGAGAAAATGGTGAGTGTTTTGCTGATCTCATTCTCCAAGAGCTTCCTTTAAAGGCTGCTGACAGTCAGGGAAGATTCCCAGTGAGGCTGCAGTGGAGTTGTGGCCAGTCCATGGCTGTCCAAAGAACTCTGCTGAGGGTTCTGCTGCTGCCCAGTGCTTTCCTTGGCCTCTTCATTGCTGGGCCTTGTCCTGGGGGGCCGCTGGGGCTGCAGCCAGTGCTGGCTCCCCCTGAGGCTGCCTGGCCAGGAGCAGCCCCAGGGGCACAGGGCAGAGGCACAGCAAGGTGGGCAGGAGAAAGAGCGGGGACGAGATGGCCCCTGAAAGGCAGAGGCGCTCTGGGGCCCGCTCCTGGCCAGGGAGCCTGCCCAGAGCCGTCCCCTGCTCGCCGGGGCCTCGAGGGGCAGCTGTCCAGCTGGGCCAAGGTGTGCCAGCTGCTCCAGCCGTGATGGGGAGCCTTGCCAGCTCTGGGCCCTGCTGTGCAGGTGTGCCACTGTCAGCTGGGGCCTCAGCCACTGCTCTCTCCCAAGCTGCTGCTGTGCATCCTCAGAAGACGAGCCTAACAACTCAGGCAGAGAGAACTTGACCCACGTTCCCAGCTCTTCGCGTCTGTCCCCATCTGCCCTGCCACAGGTTCTGGACCATCTGGAGCCATTCCCAAAACACACCCGTCCACAACGAGACCCTCTGCCCCTGAGCCCCCTGGCCCTGTTCCCCTACCATGTCTGAAGGTTGGCAGGACCCCTCTTCCAGGGCAGGACTTGGCCCTCATTTTATGTTCAAATAAAGTGATAAGAGTTGTCAGAGATATGTCCAGGTGTTTCCACCAGCAAAGCCCAGCCGGCACCAGCCCTGGCTGAGCTCCATGGCCAGGAGCAGCCGTGAATGACCACGGTGAGGGCAGGCAGGAGCCAGGCAGGGGCTGCTGTGACCTGCGGCGGGGCCCCGAGGGGCTGGGGGAGCCCATGCTGAGCGTCCCGGGGCTGAGGGCACATCTCCTTCAGTGGGATCATCTGGGCCTTTGCTTCATGAGCCACTCAGGGATATTGTGGGGTCTCTGCTGAGCTGTGCAGGGATCCCTCAGGAGGCACTCAGGAGTATTTATGGCCTCTCCTAAGGTGTGCAGGTATCCCTCATGAGCTGTGCAGCAGCAGGGTAAACTTGAGGGTTTTTTTCCCTCTTCTCAGCACAGCAAAGGGACACTTGGCCAAGGTTTTGCAAAGCTGGGAGAAAGCCTCTTGCAAACCTTTGCGCTCCGCCTGTTCATGGGGAGGATCCAGAGTCTTGTACCTTGGCCTGATGGTGCAAAAATCCTCCCAACATCCCTCTGTTTCCAAAAATCAAGGCTTTGTACTCATTAATCGGGAAAGTTGTACGGGTGGCCTGCAGCTAATGTTCTTTTGTTGGCTGCACCCCAGTCCCTGCTCAGGTCTAAATAACTGACACAGCCGCGAGCTGCTCTTAAGACTGATTTGATCAAAGGCACTGAAGCTCTGCTGACTACAAATTGTCCAGGAAAACAAGCACAGGAACTTGGCTAATGTTGGTAAAAAAAGCAGAGTGCAGAGTTGAACCTGTGAGGCCACCTCACTGCCGTCTCCCCCCACCCTTTTATTTTGAATTGATTTAATATTTGGAGTGCCAGTTCTTGCATGAAATGGGCCCTCAGCAAGGAGCTGCTGGGCCTCCTTGTGGTAAACAGGCAAAATGAAATTAAAAGGAGGCTGATGGCTTTAAAAAAAATGTGCCTGTTTATTAAAACTTAGAACTACAGAAGATGAGGCCTCAGGGTAAGCCGAGGGCCTGCGTGACAAGCCAGAGGTAGCTCTAACAGTGCTGTGTAACAAGGTGTTCCTGTGGACACGAGGTACCCTCGAAAGAGCCCGGGGGCTCCGCACCCAGGGATTTTTTAAACTCTCCTGGGGGTGCTTGGTTGGTGCGCTTTGGATCCTCTGGCCCACTGGTCCTTGTCTGGGTCACTGACAGCTCTGTAAGATGGTGCAGTCCTGACCAATCATTTTGGAACACAGCAGTCTTACTGGGTGGCTCATTTCCCAGTCGTAGTTCCAGTTGCTGTCATCACACCAGGATGTGACTTTTCTAGAAGATTCTTACTCTAGCACCTCCTTACCACCCCCTTTTCCCTGTTTAGTAGCCATATACATACACTTAAACAACTGTACATTCAACTCAATAACTTACCATATTAATCATATAACAACTCATTATATTACTTAACAATCCATAATAACTTATAATTAACCATCAAGAACTCCGCCTGTGAAAGTGAATTTATTTATAACATCCTGAGTGTCTCCCTTTGTGGTCCCAGTGCTTCTGGTCTGGTTTGGCTGAGAAATTTGTCCATCATACCTCTGTTCTGTTTCCTATCATTCCAATGCATGGCCCTTTCCCACTGCTTGGCATTTGAATACTCTGATTATTTGACTGGATAACTTACATCTTGCACTTCATCACATTCAATTGTGTTAATCACACTCTGTCCTGTCATGAGTTTCTGGAACACATTTCCAAGCCTTCCAGCTGTAGCCCAAGGGAAGCTGTTTCTGTCTTGCATCACAAAACTGGCTGTTTTATTTCAAAGACAGCCCTTTACAAAGGACTTGCTGCATGCAATAACATCTGAGGGGCTGTTTTCCAAGACAGACAAAAAACCCATGAACAAACAGCAATCCAACCAAACAACATATTAAAAAAAGGTACTTTCTTTTTAGCTCGTGCTTTCAGTGTTTTCCAAGCTGGCTTCTTTTTCCACTGCAGTATTTTTCTTTGCACAGAAACAACCCCTTGCCAGATGATGTGACGTAACAAGGAAAACACAACTCACACACAATGGATATATTAAAGCTAAACATGCAGACTCCCATTATCACAATCATCATCATTTATGTTGCTGTTCATTTTTATGTCAGATTGTTTTCAGAAGGGTGAGAACAGTATCTCAGGTCCCCTGGCTAGTTTGACACCATAGCCACTTCTTATGTCTCTTATTAGCTGTCCTTCCTGTAGTTCCTCTGCCCATTTGTTGCTCCTGGATCTCTGCCTCCTTCACCTGATTTTTATCTTTTTCTGCATTTGTGGGGATTATTGTGTTGGTGGGTTTTTTTGCTGTTGTTTTTTTTTTTTTTTCTTGGTGCTTGTTTTGTTTGCCTGTTTTATTTGGTCACAGTTTTACTTTTGTTTTCTGCTTTTTGGGTTTTTTTTTAATCCATTTAACAGCAGAAATGACCTTGTGATTTGTATGGTGAAGTTTTGATACACAGGTGTTGCACATAAAGGTTGTTTTTGTTTTTAAAAGTAATCTCAGACACACACCTGCAAGCCCCTGTGATTGGAGACCTGAGTGCTCTCAGACAGCAAATTGTGCATGAACAGGAACCTTGTCGTTCCTATCTCCATTACACATGGCAAAATGTAAAGTGGCTGGAATGGTGCCAATTCTAGCCTTGCTTTTGCTTTCTTTTGCTGCCGTGCCATAAAACCGTGCCAGAGTCATCAATGAACTGGGTTCTCCCAGGATGGGGTGTGCAGGGATGATCCCTCAGCTCCTGTGTGCACCTGGTGTGCACCAGGCCAGGCACGCGACCGTCATCCACAGCCAGCCTCTGTCTGCAAAGAGAGCAGGGAGCTGCAGCTCTGAGGAACTCTGGGCTTAGGGAGCAAACAGACCAAATCCCTGATTCATATCAGTCACTTCACTTGAGGGTTTTCTGCTGATGGATTTTTATCTTCCTGCCCAGAGCTGGAAAAAAAGAACCCTGGCAGTTTGCTTTCGCTGTGAAGAGACTCTTGTCAACAGGTTCCAGGGCTGCTTCTTCTTTGAACTAAAAGCAGAGCAAAACTCTTCTGTTGGTCACATCAAACCAACATAAGTTTCATGAGTCTGTGAAAGATATAAGAATGTAAATATTATTTCATATTACTGTCCTTACAGTTTTCTATTCCAGTGGAGTAATTAGGTCATCATTCACTATATCAAATAACTGGAATAAGCTCTGGAAAAGGAGGTTTATTTAAAACTAAGATTGTTAAAACTACATTTCAAAAAAGGGCAGGAATTCCATGAAGAAAATGATGTGGTAAAAAAAGAGTTATTTAAACTTCTCAAAGTCCTTGGATAATGGAGCCCTGAACCCCTGTCATGTGCACTGCAGCCTTGACGGTCCCTTTGAGCCCAGGACTGCCAAGGGTCAGGGCTGGGATGAGCCTTCACCTCAAACCGGCTCCAAGACTGAGTGGGAATCAGTCCAGAACTGAGCTCACACAAAGAGCAAAGCCTCAAGGCCAAAGCCAGACCTTCATCAGGTTGGATTTCTTTAAACACGGAACTGAAACAAATTTGCTTGTGCGGTAACATCACTGTTACCATGAAACTTTACATGAGCTACTAAATAAGCAGTGTCCTGTCCTGATGTGTGTTGCCCAAATACTGTTGAGAACTTGCTGTGCCTCTGCCCTGTGCCCCTGGGGCTGCTCCTGGCCAGGCAGCCTCAGGGGGAGCCAGCACTGGCTGCAGCCCCAGCGGCCCCCCAGGACAAGGCCCAGCAATGAAGAGGCCAAGGAAAGCACTGGGCAGCAGCAGAACCCTCAGCAGAGTTCTTTGGACAACCATGGACTGGCCACAGATCCACTGCAGCATGAGTACGAGTCAGGCTACCAGTGCTATGAGCAGAGCTACAAGAAAAGTGGAGAAAAAAATCAGCTACTGACCATCTGCTCTCGTACAGCTTCCGAATGCCAAGATAGCAGCCCATCAGCACAAGTGGCACAGTGAACAGTGTCACCACCGTGCCTATCATGCAGGACCTGCGCACATGCTGTGGGCAGACAATTCCTGGGGTGCTCGGTGGATTCAGGGCATTTGTACTGGACTTGCCAAGCATTTCTGTGGGAGCTATGGGGAGTGTGAGCCCGCGCTGTGCTGCACTGCTGAGCTGGCAGCACGGTGGATACGGCCAGGACGTTCTCTGTTTGCCCAGAGCTGGGGCCTGCAGGCACCTTGCCGCCCCTTGGCACAGGCTGTGCCACCCAACAAAGCCCAGCAGGCCGGCAGGAGAGCCCGGGGCCAGCGCAGCTGCTTGGGCCGTCGCTGCTTGGAGGGACAGGGGCCAAACCCATCCCTGAGCAGCCCCTGCCAGCCCTGGCCCTCCCTGCCCTGTGACAGCTCCCCCAGCCCAATGGGGACAGACCGTCATCAATTCTACAGCCAGAAAAGAAATCGTCCCTGTAACTGTGTGCTGCTTTTCTTCCCTGCAGTTGGTCCCAGAAACATCCCTCACACTGCTCGAAATGCCCACTCATTGTCTGATCAGTCCCTATGGTTTTCCAGTGTGCTCTCAGAAATTTTTCCAACAAGTCCACCAATAAATTCCAGGTTACCTCTGTGAATTGCACACTGCAGTTTCCTTCATTTTTTTCCCAATACCTGGAAGTTCCTGTATTTAGTAATGGCCTTGAGGAACTCTGATTCTATTCAATCATGTTATTTTGTATTGAGACAGATGAAACAGCCTTTTTGGTTTTGGTTTTGCCAGGTCTGGTTTTTCTCTTAGCATTATGGTTTACTTGTTATCTTCAGGTAAATTTTTTTTTTTTTTTTTTTTTTAATTGTTTCCCAAGCAGTTATATTGACAATCTGTCATTCACATCTTAGTTAATGTTCCAAATATGAACAATTCTGATTCTCTTTTGCTAGGAATATAAAGATCTCCGAAATCTACATTTTTAATTTTGATGACACTGTCACTCCCCACTCCAAGCTTTGACAAGGGGGTGATGCTTTCTGAAACTTCCACTGCCAACTTTTATGGTGATCCATTTGGAAATGTCCCTGAGGATAGGTAGAGTTATTTGGGAAGTGCTTGGCTTAACCTGGGTAATGGATTATTATTTTTAGTGATATAAACCTGTACTGCTACAAGATTCACAACCACAGTCCTGATTTGTGGCTCACTGCATGGATGCCTGTCTGAATTAAAACAATGTTTGTGAGGCAGCTGAAGAGCTTAGACCTCAGAGATCAATATTCCTGGGAGGAGGAGGAGGAAGGAAGGATAAAATCTTGTTTCAAAGTCTGTTTCTTCAATCCTAGGATGCCAGAAGTATGGTAGACTACACCTGTTTCCAAATGTCATTCAATTAGAGAAAAACCCTCTGCAGTGCCAGAACACCAGGACAAATTATTTGACATTTTGCCTCACAATGCATCAACATTAATTCTAGTGAATTCTTAGTTGCAGTCTGATTAGAGCAAATCAACATGGTGTGAATAGCGACAAGAATTTGCTTGTGAACAGATGATTATGTCCCACTCAATAATGAGCAAAATTTGCCTTGACTTGGAAGAAAGTAGACAGGGAGCAATGCAGTATTTGGGTTTTATCCAGTGATAAAATGGGGCAAGAAGCTGTAACAACTTACCTGTTCTACAGAACACAAGTACTGATACAGCCAAGAGTACACCCACACAAGAAAGGGATTTTCAGGACATTCCTTTATTTCTTAACATGGAATGGGCAGCAAAATGCTGCCATTGGTCTGAACTGGAAGCCCTGTTCCTCTCCAGTTTCTCCTTGAGCACACTGTGTGTTATTTGCAGACTTCACTGCCCAGCCCATCAATCCTCTCTTGGCCATTTGCTAAATGGCACAACTACCAAAATACAGGTGCCAGCATAATCAGCCCAGCACTAATCCAGCACTGCTTTGATGCTGCACAGGAGCACAGAATGGCTTGGGTTGGAAAGGACATTTAAAGGCCATCTCGTCCCATGCCCTGCAGTGAGCAGGGACACCTTTAACTAGGTCAGGCTGCTCAGAGCACGAGCTCGAATGTCTGCAGGGTTGATGTCCACCTCTCTGGGCAACCTGTGCCAGGGTTTCAAAGCCTACAGTTTTAAAGAATGGGATTCTTTTGTCTCGTCTGAATCGACCGTCTTTTAGATTAAAACGAAACCCCCTCGCTCTGGTCACAAAGGGCCCTACTAAAAATTCTGTCCCATCAGTTTTACCCTGAAGGTACTGAAAGGCAGCAATCAGGTCTCCCTGGAGTCTTCTCTCTTCCAGGAGGAACAGCCCCAGCTCTCCCAGCCTATCTCCAAAGCAGAAGGGCTCCAGCCCTCACAGCATTTTGTCCCTTTTCTGGACTAGACCCAACAGAACCATGTCCTTCATGTGTTGGGAGCCAGAGCTGGATGCAGTACTCTTGTCGTGGTAGAGATGGAGACAATGCAAAGCAACACACTCCATTTCCAGAAGGCTTCAAAGCCTGTTTTTATTCTAGCATGCATGCTTTTCCTACATTCTTACAAAGCGTGTAAGTTTACACTTTACTCATTGGTCACAAGAGACAAGCAAAGTACTTATTGGAATAGGCAGTTGCAGGTTTCTCTTATTCATCCTTCTTTCTTGGTTTGTATATCAACGCCCTTGGTAGAAAATTCTTTTGGGGTAAACATGGATCCTCTTATCAAACTTCTCTCTGGCTCACCAAAGTTGCTGTAAATTGCATGAATCTTTAAAATTAGAGGGTTTTGGGAAAGCTGCAAAAGGCAGGCCTCAGAGACAGCAAAACTGCAAATAAAGCTAAGCACTAAGATTTGTCAGCAGAAAAATTATGTAAGAAGCAGAAAAGTTAGGACAAATGGAACAATGGTCTGTGTATTAACATGTGGCTAGAATGACTCCCTAAGCTACAGAAAAGTATATCTAGCAAGATATTAGGAAGTTCTAAGCTTACTAATGGAGCTCTGGACATTGGGTTTTAAGGCTTAAAATACAAGTAGGTATTGTATTGGAAAGAAGCAAGCATTTTTTTAAGAAAAGGTACGTGTGCTTATAGTGGTTGGATAAATCTATTGTCAGTATGCTTTTGCTTTGTATGACTGATCAAAATCTTTTAAAGTATGTTATAACATTAAGTTGTTTGTCTGCTGCCGGGCATGTGAGTTGCTGGCATCTACCCATTGTCACAACCATGTAATGAGACTGATGCTAGAAAAGAAACAGCTCGAGATGTGTTCCTCAGCAGTCCTGTTCCGTTCCTCATTTGTACATAAACCCCAGGCCAGCAATATAAAACATCATCCACAGTAGTGCAGGTGGAGTCTCACCAGAGCAGAGCGGTGCAATCACCTCCTTCAACCTGCTGGGCATTTTCCTTTGGATACACATGGCTGACACATGTCCAGCCTCTCATCTAGCAGCAGCCCCAAATCCTTCTTGGCCGGGCTGCTCTCCATCCCTTCATGCCTCGAGCTGTGAGATCAGCTGGGCTGGGACTGTGTCACAGCTTTTGGACAGAGCTGCTGGGCAGGATGAGCTCACTCCCAGAGAAAGTAGAACCCACTCCCCAGGCAACTCCAGCCTGGCCATGAGGTCACAGCAGGCTCTGGGGTCACAGCAGGCTGAGCTCACAGCAGGCTCTGAGGTCACAGAGGTCCCAGAGCCCCGTGGTTGCAGAGCACCACAAGGCCCCAGCAGGCAGTCCTGGAGCACAACTGCTGCGGCAGCAGCGGCGGTGGCAGCAGTGGTGCTGACATTGGGACAGCGGCCTCAGGACAGTGGTGGCAGCGAGAGCGGCGGGACTGGCACAGGGCAAGGCACCATGGCCCTTGCTCTGCGCCTCCTCCTCCTGCTCCTCCTGGCCGTGGCCCTGCCTGCCAGGGCTGCCCAGGCTGCTCCGCTGCAAGCGCGGGGCGCAGGTGAGCCGGCAGCCTGGCTGCCCTTTCCCAGGACAGCGCTCCCTGCTCCCCGGGAAGTGCTGGGGATGGTTTTCCCCTGAGCTTTAGGGAGGGTTTCCTCTGATAGAGGGAGAGAGCCCCCCTGGGCCCTGGGCTGTGCCAGCCACCCCTCCAGGGATGTTGCACAGCGTCTGCAAAGAGGGTGGGCAGTGACCAGGTGCCAGCCCAGAGTTCCCAAGGCTCTTTCCAGCTTTGGCTGTGTCCATTGCCACCTGGCTCCCACAGCCTTACTGATCCCCTGTCAGTTCCCAGTTCCATGAGGCAGAAGGGGATCCCAGCACACCATGGAAATGGGGCTGATCTGTGCTCCCTTCTAGATTGGTATCATGACTTGGGTGATTTGGAAATGCTGGTAAATGATGACTTCAAGACCTTTCCAGATGCTGAAGGCAAGTTCTCAATGTACCTTTCCTGACAGAATAATCAGTGTCAATCTGGCAAGAGCTCCCTTCTGTCCTAAGTTCCTCTGAAGGTTGATGGATTCAGGAAAATTTGCCCTGCTCCTTTCTCAAGCCCTGAGTTATCCCACAGGATTGCTGTCAGTAGGAGGGAGCATTTAGCTGTCCATCTTCCTCCTGTGCGCAATGCCAGAGTGTCCTTCTGTGTGCTCTGTGCAGCCCCAGAGAAGAGCAGAGAGGGAAGGGGCCGGGCCCAGGGCTGTGCCCCGGGGCTGAGCCTTGGGTGCAGCCTGAGGATCTCCTGCAGCACCACCGGAGATATTCTGTCCTGCCTTTCTTTGCAGCTGAACCTGTTGGTGAAGGTGGTGCAGCTTCCCAACCCATCCCCATCACTGAGCCTCTGGGAGATGCTGAGGGTAGGTCAAGGCCTTTCCCCCTGCGAGAGCTGCCAGCTCAGAGCCCAAAGCTCGGCCAGGGGGGCATCGCTGCAGGTGCCAGGACAGAACCACGCACGTGTGTGCCCTGGCCCTGGGCCATCCCCTCACCGCTCCTGGGGCTCAGTGCTGCCTGTGCAGATCTGCAGCGATGACAGAAGCTCCTGTGGCTGTTGAGTTACAGGTGTGGCTGCAGGGAGGACTTCTCTAGCTCCTTTTATGGCTACTGCCCGCAACCCCAGCTCCTATCGCAGGGGTGAGTAGTGTGTCTCTGCTGACTCCACAGGCTGAGCACTGGTTTTGTAAAATCCACTGAGAAATGGAAATGTTCTGCTCTAAGGTCCTCCAACAGGGAACATAAAAGCTCCAGGATACAAGAAGCACCATGAGCCATCTGAAAACATGAGGCAAATGCTGAAGGAAATGGAACAGGCAGGACAAGGTGGGTGATTTCTCTCAGGCTTCCCCTGGGACTCAGCAGCCAGGGGCATTCCCTGCACATCTGGACAGGCTGTGCCCGACACAGCTGGAAAAGATTCATGGCAGCCTCGCTGCCCTGCTGCTGCTCTCATGGCCTGCAGGGCTGTTTCCCAGCCTGGGCTGGCTGCAGCTTCTCCCCAGCCTCTGCAGGAAGGCATTTGGCACCAGCTGACAGGGAGCCCAAACTGCAGCACGGGTCTGACATGCCCTGCAATTTCCCATTCTCTGGGTTGATCAGAAAGGGCACCTGTTTGGAGAGCAGAGAGCTGTGGCCACCCAAATAGTTTTTAGAGATTTCCTAATTCTTAACCATTACTTTGACATTCACTGCCTCCTGAAGATGCCACCTTCCTACTGGGGAACAGCCCCACCTGATCCAGCTGTCCCTTTTCCTTCCTCTAGAAATGGAAGGAGAGGCTGTGCTGAAGGCTGAGTTTCCCAGAGGAAGCAGTGGCTCACTGGCAGCCTCTGCTGCAGGAAGGGAGGCGCTGCCAGGCACAGTCACAGGAGGTAATTGCTGTGCCTCTGGGCCTGAGCCCTGCTGAGCCTTGAGCTGCCCTCTCTGCTACTTGGCAGAGCCGGCACAACCTGGACAAGGCTGGCACAGCC
This sequence comes from Lonchura striata, assembly GCF_050655825.1. NCBI lineage: Eukaryota > Metazoa > Chordata > Aves > Passeriformes > Estrildidae > Lonchura > Lonchura striata. The sequence goes on along the minus strand of NC_140734.1, from coordinate 3,129,207 downwards.
CAGAGGAATTGTTATGCTCAGGGCACTCAGGGTACTGAGCAGTCCTGCTGGGGTCCCTCCATGGGAGACACATCCCAAAACCTGGGAGTGACTGCACGGGGTGCCCATGGTGGGGAAAGGGCAGAGGGGGAGATGAAGGCTCCAGTGTGTCCCGACAGGGCCTGGGTATGAGCCCTTGGGCTGGGGGAGCAGTTCCAACAGAGGGAGAGAGGGAGTGCAGGAGGGAAGGAATGGTTCTGGCACTACATGCTGCACTTATCCCCAGGACTTTAGGGTTGTTTCCCTCTGTGGGAGGGAGAGGGCCCCATGGCCCTTGGGGTACTCATGCCACCCCTCCCAGGGATGTTGCACAGGGCCTGAAAAGAGGATGGAGAGTGGCCAGGAGCCAGCCCTGAGTTCCCCAGACCCCTGTGCAGCTTTGGCTGTGTCTTTTCACATCTGGATCCAATGGCCTTACCTGAACCCCTTGCAGTGCCCAGTTCCCACAGGCAGAGAGGGATCCCAGCACATCAGGAACTGGTTCTGGTCTTTGCTCCCTTCTAGATTGGTATCATAAAATGGCTTATATGGAAAATCTGGTGAATGATGGTTTGGAGAATCTAGATCGTGGTGGAGGCAAGTACTCCGTGTGTCTTTCCTAAAAGAATAATCAATGTCATTCTGACAAGAGCTCACTCATGATCCATTTACCTTAACATTATCTCAGGGCTGAAAGATTCTGTAAAACTTGCCCTGCTCCCTTCTAGAGCCCAACAGTGATTCCACAGGATCACTGTCAGTGGGAGGAAGGAGCATTTAGCTGCCCATCTTCCACTCATGTGCAATGTCAGTGTGTCCTTCTGTGTGCTCTGTGCAGCCCCAGAGAAGAGCAGAGAGGGAAGGGGCCAGGCCCCGGGCTGTGCCACGGGGCTGAGCCTTTCACAGCTCCTTTGCCGGCCCCAGGGAGCCTGAGCTGCTCCTGCTGCTGCTGCCAAGCCCTGGCCTCCACTGGGGCTGGGTTTAGAGCTGCTGGCAGCTCCAGGGAGTCCTTTCTCCCCTGACTGCCCCGCAAGGAGCTCCTTCCTTCCCAGTGCGGGGCCACCACAGGCTCATGATCCCCCTGCCCCTGCTCCTGAGTGGAAGGCAGAGCTGAGGGAATGCCTTGTAGGGCACCAATCACCCAGGGCCACTCACTGCCACTCCAACCTGAGGGAGACGTGCCACACCTTTCTGTTAAGGTCCTCCTAGAGAGAAGAACCAAGGCAGAGGAGACAGGAAATCCCTGGAGGCTGCCAAACATCTGGACCAAATGCTGAGTGATCTGGAGAGACAGCGTGGTGGGTGCATTTCCCTCCCCCTTCCCCTGGGACTCAGCAGCCAGGGGCATTCCCTGCACATCTGGACAGGCTGTGCCTGGCACAGTGGGAAGGGATCCATGGCAGCCTCGCTGCCCCGCTGCTGCTCTCATGGCCTGCAGGGCTGTTTCCCAGCCTGGGCTGGCTGCAGCTTCTCCCCAGCCTCTGCAGGAAGACATTTGGCACCAGCTGACATGGAGCCCATACTGCACCATGGCCCATGCACACCCTGACATCCCCTGCAATTTCCTGGTCTCCAGGCAGATCAGGAGAGGTGGTGTTTTGGAGAAGGGAAGGTTCTTTCTACTTCCAAAAGTTCATCTGATTTCCTGATCATTCTCCATGACTTTGACCAGTATTGGGTCATGAAGATGGCAGCTCCCCGATGGGGAAGAGTCCCATCTCATCCAGCTGTGCCTTTTCTTTCTCAAGCAATGAACCAAAAGTCTGTACAGAAGGTGGCTGTTCCAGAAAGAAGCAGTGGCCTAGTGCCACCCTTTACTGCAGGAGGGCAGGCAGTTCCAGGCACTGGCACAGGAGGTAATTGCTCCAGTGTGTCCTGACAGGGCCTGACTCTGTCCCCTGGGGCTGGAGGAGCTGTCACAGGGCAGGGAGGGCCAGGGCTGGCAGGGGCTGCTCAGGGATGGGTTTGGCCCCTGTCCCTCCAAGCAGCGACGGCCCAAGCAGCTGCGCTGGCCCCGGGCTCTCCTGCCGGCCTGCTGGGCTTTGTTGGGTAGCACAGCCTGTGCCAAGGGGCGGCAAGGTGCCTGCAGGCCCCAGCTCTGGGCAAACAGAGAACGTCCTGGCCGTATCCACCGTGCTGCCAGCTCAGCAGTGCAGCACAGCGCGGGCTCACGCTCCCCATTGCTCCCACAGAAATGCTTGGCAAGTCCAGTACAGATGCCCTGAATCCACCGAGCCCCTCAAGAGTTTTCTGCCCCCAGCATGTACGCAGGTCCTGCATGATAGGCACGGTGGTGACACTGTTCACTGTGCCACTTTCTGTGGTCCTGTTCTGTTTCGGGTTCCGGTGGTGGAAGGAACAAAAACAGTAAGTTGTTGCGGATTTCTACCCTCCAGCATCTTCAAAGGCTGCTGATAGTCAGGGAAGATTCCCAGTGAGGCTGCAGTGGAGTTGTGGCCAGTCCATGGCTGTGCAAAGAACTCTGCTGAGGGTTCTGCTGCTGCCCAGTGCTTTCCTTGGCCTCTTCATTGCTGGGCCTTGTCCTGGGGGGCCGCTGGGGCTGCAGCCAGTGCTGGCTCCCCCTGAGGCTGCCTGGCCAGGAGCAGCCCCAGGGGCACAGGGCAGAGGCACAGCAAGGTGGGGAGGAGAAAGAGCGGGGACGAGATGGCCCCTGAAAGGCAGAGGCGCTCGGGGGCCCGCTCCTGGCCAGGGAGCCTGCCCAGAGCCGTCCCCTGCTCGCCGGGGCCTCGAGGGGCAGCTGTCCAGCTGGGCCAAGGTGTGCCAGCCCCTCCAGCCGTGCTGGGGAGCCTTGCCAGCTCTGGGCCCTGCTGTGCAGGAGGGTCCCTGTGTGCCACTGGCAGCTGGGGCCTCAGCCACTGCTCTCTCCACAGCAGCGCTGCCGCAGCTCCAGCATCCCGGCCGAGAAGGCGTGACTCCCCCTCGCCCCCAGGGAGCCCAGAGAGCCTCGGGTCTGGCAGCTCTCAGACATCGCCTCAGCAGCAGCAGCTGCCCAAGAAAGCAGAGCCCCAGCGCTCCGTGCCTCCCCCACAGCCCCCCAGACCGGTTGTGATGCAGAAGCTTCCCGAGATCCCCCCACCTCCTCCCCTCCCGAGCCCCCCGCCCTGGTCCATCTAGGACTGGAAGTGGGCCAGCCATGGCAGGGCACGGGCCACCAACAGCTTGGGGCACCTGCTCTCCTTTACAAATAACACCCTTACCTATGCACAACAGCCACAGTCACTTTTCATACTGTTCTACCTTCAACAGGAAGGGCTGAAGATTCTTCCCTGTTCTGTTTCATCCTTTACCACTTAGATTTTCATACAGTTGGCTGCTGGCTGCATCTCTTAAAGGCTTTATTAGCATTGCATGTTTTACCCCACCTATCAGGCGAAAAAAATAAAAAAATATTATTCAGTTTAGACTTTGTTTTTAGTGTGGTTGGGCCACTCACATTTTGAGCAATTAATTTTCCATAATACTTCTTCCTTTTTCCTTACTATTCATAAAAAGTTAATCTGGACATAAAAATCACCACAATTACTGAGACTTCTCTCAAAGCCGAGGGGAACCTAGCACAAAATATTCTCCCTGTGTACTGCACAACAAGAAATATTCAGAGGAAACTCGAGTGGCAGCTGAGGCTTGTGGAACTCCCAGAATAATGAGCCTGCAGAGGAGGCAACGATCCCTAGCCTTGGTTGAGGGAACTTCTCCTCACAGACTCCTCTGAGAATGTGGCACTCCAGGAGGGGAAAGCTTTTAAACATTTGCCTTACCTTCCTCCTGTGCTAAAATGTAAGGCTCTTCCTGAGAATAAACTGAGCTATAAAATATTCTTCATTCCTCAACAAAGCTACTCAGGTTTTCGATTTATCTTAAAAGAGCAAAACCAAATGGGGCCAGAAATTTCTCATCAAAGCCTGTTTGCAGAGAAACCCCACCATAGGAAAGAAAATATTTATTAGCATCAGTTCACTCAAAAGAAACCCAGCCCTGAATTGAGCAGCGCTTTAAATGAACTTGAATTCACTTTCCTCACATATCAGCTGGTTTGGTTTGCTCTTTTTTTGTCCTAGAGAGAATATTCAAACTATTTGCTCTTGACAGGACTCCTTGGATGGTACTCAAACCTGGTTCCTCATGATGCCTTGTCTGGCCTGTTAATGCAGCCTGTTAGCAGCACCTGGCTTTGCCACCCTGCTCATGGTAGCGGGACACGGCTGGTGCCATGGTTCCCTCTGGTGACACGGTCCCCTCTGGTGCCACAGTCCCCTCTGGTGCCCGTCCTGGTTTGTGGCATGTCCGTGCTGGTGGAGGATCCCTGCTTGTGCTGCTGACTGCGTTCAACAAGGCCGGTCCTACTCGCCAGCCAAAGAGAGACTAAAGTCACTGCTTTGGGCAGCTTCTTTGAGCGAGTTTAACGCTTACTCATCTCTATGCCAGACCCCTGAAAAGCCACACAGCAACACATAAAGTCAGCTCCTCGACAGAGGTGAGCAGGTCTGAGCAAACAGAAGGTCGGCTTTCAAGCACATTGGGTTTTTAATTTAGTGGAAGCACTCACTCGTTCACGAGCCTTACTTGTCCAAGTGGATTGTGCGATGCTGCTGTCTTGCTTGCGTTCAAGAGAAAGCAGAGGGGAGAAAGGAGTTAAGAAATGAGAGACGCACCTGGGGCACAGGCTCGGCAGCCAGACGGAGCAGGGCGGCACCGGGCCGCTTTGCCGGAATCCCTTTTGGTGCCGGACAAAGGCGGACGCTGCTCGGCGAGCGGCGCTGGAGCGGCGGCGGCCCCGCCCCGCCCGTCCCGCCCCGCCGCGGGCCGGGGCCGAGCGCTCGGCCGGGCGGGCGCTCGGGATGCTCGGGCAGCGCCGCGGGCCGGGCGGGCGCGATGGAGCCGCCGGAGGGCTGGGACCCCTACGGGCGGCCGGCCCGGCGCACGCAGTGGCTGGTCAGCGCCCTCGCCTCCCACTACGGGCTGGAGCGCGGCGTGGAGAACGAGATCGCCGTGCTGGCCACCGGCCTGGACCGCTACCTGCAGGAGATCTTGCAGCGCCTGGGCCGCGCCGGGGCGGGCCGCATCCCCGGCGAGGACTGCCGCACGCTGTGCCGGGTGCTGGGGCTGGAGGAGGCGGCGGAGCCCGAGGAGTGCGCGGGGCTGTGGGACGGGCTCTCGGCCGAGCTCACCTTCCGCCAGTTCCACGCGCGGCTCTGCGGCCCCTTCAGCACCCGCGCGGGGCCGCGGCTGCCGCCGGGCCGGGAGAGCGAGCACATCGAGACCCAGATCCGCCTGCGCAGCCCCCGCCGCCGCCGCCACCGCCGCGCCGACCCCGCCGGCCGCGGGGCCGCGGGCAGCGCCGAGCGGCGGCCGCCGGGGCCCCGCTGCCGAGAGCGCTGCGAGGAGATGGTGGCGCTGGAGCGGCCGAGGAGCGCATGGCCAGGCTGCGGGAGGAGAACGGCACCTGCGGGAGCTGCTGGAGCACATGCGCGCCGCCCTGCAGAGCAGCGGGGCGCGGTGCCTGGCGCTGCAGGTGAGTCCGGGCCGGCTTCTGCACCGGCCTCCCGGGGGCGGCTCGGCCGGGCCCGAGTGCTGCAGGAGAGATGCTGCTCTCGGAAAGTCAGTGCTATAAATTGAGGCGAATCATTTGATTCAGCCTTTTAAGTTAAATTAATAATTTTATTAATTACAGCAAGCGATAGCAAGCAAACAGCGCTGGGTGCAGCTGGGGAGTCTGCGCTCTGCCATGGGGTGACACCCTTCCTTCTCTTCAGTCCCTTTTTATACTTTCCTTTTTCGTATCTTCTCTGCGTTGTGCTGGCAAAAGTTGATTTCACAAGAGGGGTGATGGGTCTCCTCTGCTGCGGTTATCCAGCCAGTTCCAGCCAGTCCTGCAAGATCTTTCTTTTTTTTTCCATACATAGTTATCACATTGTTTTACAGTATTTGCTTGCGGTTACCTAGCCTTGCCTAATCTTGCAAGTTCCATGCCCCGACCCCCACCCTTTTCCTCTACCCTAATTTCACACTCTTGATGAACAAACAAGGCAATGCAGTTTTTCACATTCCCCCGTTTTTTTTTCTTCTACCATTTTGTTCATCAAATCGTTTTATTTCTTGGTGGGTTAGAATTAAAGTCTCTCCTACTTCAGGATTTCTAGGGAGAGTTTCATATTTGGCTTTGATCAGCATCAGGTGTGCTGCCTTCAATTTTCTTTTTGCTATTCCAATTTTATCTCCTGCTGTTTGCCAATCTGAGGCTATTGTTTTACACTCTCAGTACCTACAGAAATATTCCCTAGGGTAATTGCAATACCCTTTCCCTGGGTTTGATGCTGGACGCATATAAAATCCTATGTTATTAAAACAGGGCTCTACAGGGGCTAGTTTGCATAACCGTGGGGTAAATCTAGGGGGTCTGGATGTTATCTGACTCTGAATTACTCTACTATGTACTCCAGTTATTGTCTACTTAAAGGGTTGGTGCAAAGCTGGGGAACCCTCTCTTTGGTATACAGTACAAAGCACTAACATATTATTTTCCAATAAGGGTGGGGTTATGACCTTGTTTTTATTGCATAATATCTTGTTTTCCCCTCTTGGGTTTGTTGCCTTTCTGGTGTTTCAGAGGCAATCAGACCGGTCGTCTGGGGGAGCCTAGTACTCGGTTGGCAATAGTTGGAGCATTTCAGCATTATTCTATTTGGGGGGGACCTGGCTTTTTCCCCTCTGCCTCGCTCGCCGTCTCCGGTGCTTCAAGCCGCGAGGTGAATTATCTCCTCGGCAGCAGCGGTACTCGCCTGGGCGTCCTTTCCCCTGCTCCCGCCTAACTTCATACTGTTCCCAATTTTTATCTTTGACCGGGGGTGGGTCGCACGGGACCCCCTTTAGTTCCCTCTGACAACACCTTTTTAGAATTTGGGCAACAAATGGAGTGGGTTCGTTAGTATGGAAACAAAAGTTTCCTGATGCACTCCTTTGGTGTATATTTTTTACCAGTCCTCAGACTCGAAACAAATCTACTGATTTTTCAATTTTCTTGATTTTAACACAATTTCTGTTCAGACCCCAGTTGGCGGCCTCCCCCCTTGGCAATGGACCTGCCACCGTTCTTGGCAAATTTTACATGCAAAGCACCTGAAAGGACAACAATCACAATCTACCTTATTACAAATTATCAAATAATCATTAAAATAATTACTAACACACACAAAAGGATAATAAGTATAATGTACCTTATTATAAACTACTAGAAAATTACTAATAAGTAGGTAATTATATCCCTTTTTGTTCTCCTTTGCAACCGACTTAAATGATGCACACAGAGTTCCTAGATTTTTCTTAATGGTAACCTTCAAATTCCTAGGCTGGCTGTCTACTTTCCACTGGTCATCCACGGTGGCTGGACTTTTAACTCGACTGGCATGCGTCCACTCTTTCTCGGCCGTCCGTATCACAGTTCTTGTGGTTTTCTTTCTTCTCAGATTTTACTAAAAGTAGGAACTACTTCATAGGCATATTTAGAATTAGTAAAAATAGTCCCACTTTTTCCTTTCAATAAATTTAGAGCTTTAAGCACAGCATATAATTTGCATGCTTGGGCTGACCAGCTGGGGCTAAGGGGACCAGATTCTACTGTCTTAAATGTTTTCTCATCTATTATAGCATACCCGATTTTTTTTTTTTAATTTTTTTTTTTTTTTCAGAACTCGAGAGAACTTGTCTACATATAATTGAGCTTCTTCTTTTAGTTTTTCTTCCTCATGATCTGGCTTTATTTTTGTTTGTTCCTTTATCTGTTGGAGGTAAACATGTGTTAGTTCTGTAATTGGTTCTTTATATAAAAAAACACTGGGCCGGGTTTTTCAGGCCCGTGGTTTCTTAACTTAAGAGAGGAGACTAGGATGCCTTCATACGTTAGGAATCTGGCATCCGTTATCTATTTGTCGGCCTTCTGTTGCAAAACTTCATGAATGTTATGGGGAGATAAGACTTTTAGCTCACTTCCAAAAGTTATCTTCCCAGCTTCCTCTATCAGAAGAGCAGTGGCTGGCTAATGGGATCAAGGAGTTTGGAGAGATATGCTACTGTTTTGGTTTTTTTTTTGTTTTGTTTTGTTTTGTTGTATGTGTTGGGGTTTTTTTGTTTGTTTGTTCGTTTGGGTTTTTTTTTTGCAATTAATAAATCATCCACATATTAATAACACTGTCCCTTCCCCTAAAGAATAACTTGCCAGTATTTGTTCTAAAACTTATCCAAACAGATTTGGGGATTTTGTAAATCTCTGGGGAAGGACTGTCCATCTAAATTTTTTTTTTTTTGGTTTCAGTCCTTGCCTCCCCTCCTTAGGTATAGGATATTGCTTAATTCTGACAGGTATCTCCGGGTTCCTAATAGTTACTTCAAAGGGTTCAATGTTTAATTTTCCTGTACTATTAGGGGAGTACCAAACCTCTGAATTAATCTTTTTCTCATCCTCAGCCTGGAGAGGACACAATTTTACTGTTAGTTCTCCCTTGCTAATCTCTATCCCTATCCCAAATTTAACTATCAAATCTCTTCTCAGTAAATTATAATCTGCTTTTGGAACTAATAAAAATTACTCAATTACTAATTTGGAGTTACTTTCTAAAAGGAAATCCTTGATTACAGGTACTCCAAAGGGTTTCCCTTTGGCTCTAATCACTTGTATTATTTCAGATGAAATCTTACACCCTTGGGGAAGGGTCCGGACACTCGGTCTTTCCGCCCCTGAGTCCACAAGGAACTCATATTCTTGCTTCTGGGGACCTATTTTTAATTTTACCAGGGGCTCTGTTCTTTCTCTTGTCCCCAGCAGATAGAGCCCCTGACACCCCTAATCTTCCTTAAACTGCTCTTCATCAGCCATCCTTTGTCGGCATTCCCGCTTCATATGTCCCTTTTTCCCCCAGTAAAAGCAAACAATCCTATCTCCTCTACCTTGTCTTCCTTCATTCACCTGCCGACCAGCTCCCCTCAAACCTCCTGGGTGGCCACCACCCCTTCTTTGGGGAGATTGCCTCTGTCCTTCCCTTACAGCTGCTAACATAATCTTAGACTGCTTCTTGTAGTTCTCATCCTCCCTCCTAACATAAACCTTCTGAGCCTCCCGCAGTAACTCATCCAGCCCCCTCGCTTGCCTCCCTTCTAACTTTTCCAACTTCTTTCTAATATCCATCCACGAGTTTACCACAAAATGAACTTTCAACAGTGTCTCCCCTTCAGGAGTGTTAGGGTCCACTCCTGAATATAACTGAAAGGCTTTTCTCAGCCTCTCCAACAACTCAGTTGATCTTCATCCTTTTTCTGTTGTTCCTTGAATGCCTTTTGTACATTCTGTCCATGAGGGACAGCCTTCCTTATTCCCTGTATTATTATATTTCGCAAATCGCCCATATGGGTATGGTGTAACGGGTCTTGATTATTCCACTGGGGATTCTGTAGGGGCCATTTAGTATCTGCTAATGGTCCCTGCTGATGTTCATCATCCCAGATTCTCATGCCCGTTTCCCTAATCATTCTCCTTTCTTCTGCAGAAAACAAAATCCCTAACATGGATTGCATCTCCTCCCAAGTATAAATATTAGGTCCCAAAAAATGATCCAACCGCTCCACCACCCCTAAAGGATCTTCTAACAAATTTCCGAGTTTAATGGGACGGATATGTACCCTATTCCTAGAATCTGGGCAGGCTGTCCTGGTTGCGCTGCATTTGGGTTAGGCACCATTCCCATTCCATGCTCCCTAAGGGGAAATATAGCCAATTCTTGCTTTCCCTTTTGTCGGGTCTGGCTTCGGGTTACTCGCCGAGAACCCTCAGGGATACTTTCCTCCAACCTTTCACCTTCTGGACCCTCATCCTCCGATAATTCTTGGGTGGGTGCCGAGGGACCCGGGTGGTCTACTAGCAAAGGATCCGGGGGCGGGGGGTATAAAGGTTGTGGCGGTGGAGGTGGCAATGGAAGAGAGGGTGGTGGTGGCGGTATATAGGGAGGGGGGATACCTGGGGGTAATTCAATTTCTTTTGGCCTCTTTTTCTTCCTCTCGATATTGAGAGCAAATAATTTTGTCCTTGTCTATCCTCTTATCTAGAGGACTGCATATTTACTTTTTTCTAAATTAAGGGGTTCTTTTGAATTAATGTAAATATTTAAGGCCTGACAGATCCAATCCTCAAAAGACCCAAATATCGGCCAATATAACTGATCCCCTCTTAATTGTTTCCCCCCCCAAACTTCCATGCAGTAATGAGCCATTTTTTCTTTATCTTTTCCCTTCCTAGAAGGAAAGGCATTCCAGTATTTAATCATTGAGCCTAATGGACTATTCTCTGAAATATGGGGAAGTTTTACAGGGATTCCCCCACCCATGGGTTCAGCAGGCTTGCTTTTCCTCTGACCCATTTTCTGGAGTGCCTTCTAACACACACACACTTGCTTCCCTCAATTCGTGGCCCAGTCCGTCGCCGGATATGGGAACCGCACTACTATGAGGTCCGCACTTGCCTGGGGAGTCCGAGCTGTCGGCCCCCCTCTCATACACCACACTCGTCACACTGCAGGATTCCCGACCCCCGACCAGGCGGTCCTGTTCTCCCAGAACAGGCCTCCTCCGGACACCAGGTCCTTCGGAAAATACTTACACCATCCGGTGTCTTTGCCCGGGGCTTCGTGCACAAAGATTAAGGGGGTCGCCGGCAGTTCTTTGCTTGCTATCGGATTTTAGGTTCGTCGGTCGGAGTCCGGGGAGGAGTGTCCCCGTAAGGCCACTGTTAAAGCAAAGGCAGTGGGGCGCCTCCTTAGCGAGGCCCCCTCTCCAGGTGTTCCGATCCGAGTCACGGCACCAAATTTGTTATAAATTGAGACAAATAATTTGATTCAGCCTTTTAAGTTAAATTAATAATTTTATTAATTACAGCAAGCAATAGCAAGCAAACAGTGCTGGGTGCAGCTGGGGAGTCTCCGCTCCGCCAAGGGCTGACACCCTTCCTTCTCTTCAGTCCCTTTTTATACTTTTCTGTTTCGTATCTTCTCTGAGTTGTGCTGGCAACAGTTGATTTCACAAGAAGGGTGATGGGTCTCCTCCACTTGAGGTTATCAGTTCCAGCCAGTCCTGCAAGATCTTTTTTTTTTTGTTTCCATATATAGTTATCACATTGTTTTACAGTATTTGCTTGCAGTTACCTAGCCTTGCCTAATCCTGCAAGTTCTATACCCTGACCCCCACCCTTTTCCTCTACCCTAATTTCACACTCTTGATGAACAAACAAGGCAATGCAGTTTTTCACAGTCAGTGTTTGTCACCCCTCCACTGCTGGACCGAGACCGCAGTTGTTCATTCAGCCTTGGCATTAACTTTTTTTTATAAAGTTGAGTTACAGGGAGGCTTTATGGAGCAAGGTATGGCACCGGTGTGCCATTAACTATAGTTATGGATAGCACTCTATTTAAAGTGTAGGGGAGCTCAGCTAAACAAACCCACGTGTACAATGCTGCTGCTTCTTCTACTGCATGTGCAGTCAGGATGTGCTGATAGCATTTGCTGGATGTGCACCACCACAGGGTTTTTCCTGAAGTAACAACTTTTGGATTCTTACCTGCACAAGCAGATGCAGTGTCTCCGTCAGAAGTGCCTATAAGAAATATTGGAAGGATGTTTTCTTCAGAGTGTGGTCACAAGAGTTCAGAGTTGGAGCCAGTTCTGCAGGCAGACTGATTAATAGTCTGGGGCTCCTCTGCAGAGCCCCATTAATTCTGGGGCTGGCTTCTGCTGGTTCTGCTATCCTGGCTCGAGTGACATACTTAACAGCAGTTCCATTACTCTGTCATGAAATAGCGTGGAACAGGCAGAGCAGGGAAGGGCAGCATGAACCGATTGTTCTGGCAGCTCTGACCAGGTCTGACCAGGTCTGATTTGATACTCAGCACTCACAGAACCCTGCTCCACCTGTGACACTTCCACTTGCAGTAGATGACTGTTCTCTTCACAATGTCCAGCAAGGCAGGTCAAAGACACTTTCACCATTTGCATCTAAAAAAGGGAAAGGAAATCAGCAGCAGCCATGAAGTCACCAGTCTGAGGTCCCAGGAAGAATGAAAACTACAAAGAGGAGAGCCCCAGAACACCCCCAGCTGCTCCCTGCCCTCTTCTTCTGAACACAACTTCATTGGAAATCTTTTTCAGCAAACTTCTTGACTCCTAAGTACAGACCATAGTGATGACATTACAGGTATACAGAAACTTGTGCAATAACATAATAGTGAGTAGTTTGAAAAGTGAATGCATAGCTAGGTATTAAAATCTACTTTCCAGATATTGTTTCCTTGTCCTCAGTATTTGGCAAAGGTCAAGTAGCATTAGTTGCTGATCAACTCTATGTGATCAAAAAAAAAAAAAGCCAACAAAGCCCAATCCAGCTACTTTCAGTCTTAATTAAAATCTATCAATTTCTCCCTGCTTTGTGCTCCTGGTCATTACAGGTGGGGCTGCAGGGAGGACTTTCCCTACTCCACGGCTGGATGCTGCACACAAGTCCAGCTCCCATTGCAGGGGTGAGTAATGTGTCCTTGCTCACCCCACAGGCTGAGCTTTGGTTTTGTGCAATCCATTCCTGGAAAATGGAAATATTTCTCTTAAGGTCCCCTGAGAAGAAAGAACAAACCTACAGGAGAGAGTAAGTCCCTGGAGGAATCCAAACATCTGGAACAAATCCTGAGTGATCTGGAGAGACGCCGTGGTGGGTGCATTTCCCTCAGCCTTTCCCTGGGACTCAGCAGCTGGGACCTTTCCCTGCACATCTGGACAGTCCCTGCCCAGCACAGTGGGAAGGGATCCATGGCAGCCTCGCTGCCCCGCTGCTGCTCTCACAGCCTGCAGGGCTGTTTCTCAGCCTGGGCTGGCTGCAGCTTCTCCCCAGCCTCTGCAGGAAGGCATTTGGTACAGGGAGCCCCAACTGCACCACGGGCTTGCAATCCCCGGCAATTTCCTGGCCTCCAGGCAGTTCAGGCAGGGCGCTGTTTGTAAAACAGTGGGTCCTGTGGCAGCCCCAAGAGCCTTGGCCTCTTCCTGACCCTTATCCATGTCTTTGACAAGTATTGCATCCTGAGGATGCCACCTCCCCAGTGGTGAATGGTTACACCTGATCCAGCTGACCCTTTTCCTTTCTCCAGAGATGGACCACAGGGCTTTGCTGAACGCAGCACTCTCTGGAGGAAGCAATGGCTCCATGCCAGCCCCCGATGCATGAATGAGGGAGATGCCAGACAGTGCCACAGAAGGTGATTGCTGTGCCAGGCTCAGCCAGCCTGAGCAGTCCTGGTGGGGTCCCTCTGTGGGAGCCACATCCTGAAACCTGGGAGTGGCTGCACGGGGTGCCCAGGATGGGGAAAGGCCGGAGAGGGAGAGCAAGGCTCCAGTGTGTCCTGACAGGGCCTGACTCTGTCCCCTGGGGCTGGGGGAGCTGTCACAGGGCAGGGAGGGCCAGGGCTGGCAGGGGCTGCTCAGGGATGGGTTTGGCCCCTGTCCCTCCAAGCAGCCACGGCCCAAGCAGCTGCGCTGGCCCCGGGCTCTCCTGCCGGCCTGCTGGGCTTTGTTGGGTGGCACAGCCTGTGCCAAGGGGCGGCAAGGTGCCTGCAGGCCCCAGCTCTGGGCAAACAGAGAACGTCCTGGCCGTATCCACCGTGCTGCCAGCTCAGCAGTGCAGCACAGCGCGGGCTCACGCTCCCCATTGCTCGCACAGACGTTATCACTGAAACAGGAATATATGTCCTGGATCCAGTGCGCATCCCAAGAATTGTCTGCCCCCAGCATGTGCACAGGTCCTGCATGATAGGCACGGTGGTGACACTGTTCACTGTGCCACTTGTGCTGATGGGCTGCTATCTTGGCATTCGGAAGCTGTACGAGAGCAGTCAGTAGTTCATTTTTCTCCACAGTTTTCTTGTAACTCTGCTCATAGCACTGGTACCGAACTTGTAGTCATGCTGCAGTGGAGCTGTGGCCAGTCCATGGCTGTGCAAAGAACTCTGCTGAGGGTTCTGCTGCTGCCCAGTGCTTTCCTTGGCCTCTTCATTGCTGGGCCTTGTCCTGGGGGGCCGCTGGGGCTGCAGCCAGTGCTGGCTCCCCCTGAGGCTGCCTGGCCAGGAGCAGCCCCAGGGGCACAGGGCAGAGGCACAGCAAGTTCTCAACAGTATTTGGGCAACACACATCAGGACAGGACACTGCTTATTTAGTAGCTCATGTAAAGTTTCATGGTAACAGTGATTTTACCGCACAAGTAAATTTGTTCCCGTTCCGTGTTTAAAGAAATCCAACCTGATGAAGGTTTGGCTTTGGCCTTGAGGCTTTGCTCTTTGTGTGAGCTCTGTTCTGGATTGATTCCCACTCAGTCTTGGAGCCAGTTTGGGGTGAAGGCTCATCCCGGCCCTGACTCTTGGCAGTTCTGGGCTCAAAGGGACCATCAATGCTGCACTGCACATGACGGGGGTTTAGGGCTGGATTATCAAAGGGCTCTGAGAAGTTTAAATTACAGTCTTTTTTCTACATCGTTTTCTTTACGGAATTCCTTCCCTTTTTTAAAACTTGAAAGTTTGAAAAAGTTGAAAACTTGAAAGTTTGAAAAAAACCTTATTTTCCAGAGCTTATTCCAGTTATTTGATAAAGTGAATTATGGCCTATTTACCCCATGGCTGAATTAGAAAACAGTAAGTACAATAATATGAAATAATATTTACACTTCTATGTCTTTCACAGACTCATGAAACTTATGTTGGCTTGATGTGACCAACAGAAGAGTTTTGCTCTGCTTTTAGTTCAAAGAAGAAGCAGCCTCGGAACCTGTTGAGAAGACTCTCTTCACTTCATAGCTGAAGCAAACTTCCAGGGTTCTTTATTGAGGAATATAAAATCTATCTTTTCTGTATATATTCCTGACAAGTAACCGATGGAAATTAGGGATTTGGACTCTTTGGGAAGTACTGACCAGTTGGACATTGGCTCTCTGAAGCTCACTCTGTAATAATCAGTCTTTTTCAGAAGAGAATGTTCAGTATCTTCCTGGCATTACATTTATATTTGTATTCAAAAAGACATCTTGAAAGAGATTTACAACAGCTCTTTACGGTGCCTTAGTTGACTTCTGTCTCTTTCACCATAGGTGCCGATGAAAACCTAGATGGCTCCATTAAAAAAGCTGCAAAGCAGATCCTGGAAAAGGGCGCATACATCTGCTCCCACCCTCTAGACAGGAACTTCTGATCCCTCCCTGACAGCAGGCACTCATGAATGGAAATCAGGGATGAATTTGCTGCAGTTCCTGTATTGGACACCTTAAAAGCATCTGTTATTTAATGTCTTTACTAAATGTATCTGTATAAAATAAAACTTCTTTCTAACCACAATTCATAGGAAAAGGATAAATGAAGAGATTTTATTTAAAGCTGAAGTGACTTGATTATAGACATAGATTAGATTGATACAGATATAGATATATAAATTAGATATAGATATAGATATAGATATAGATATAGATATAGATATAGATATAGATATAGATATAGATACAGATATAGATATAGATAGATATAGATATAGATACAGATAGATAGATATAGATATAGATATAGATATAGATATAGATATAGATACAGATATAGATATAGATATAGATATATCCAGTGTGGTAGTGTCTGTAGCTCTTCTCTTGAGCACTGAGGTCTTGAGGTGTTGTTTCTATTGTGTTTTCAATTGCAATTCTGTTTCAATGCTCGGTTCTATAAACCTCCCACTTTTGTGTTGCTATAGCATATTTTATCCTTAATGGATTGTTCCTTTCCCCTTGTGTTGTTGGTTTTGCCCTGGTTGTCCAACTTCCCAAAGACCTGCCCTTTGTAGCCGAATGTTCCCTGTTCCTCGTGCCACTGAATGTCAATCCCTTCTCATAATTGCCCCTTTCTCCAGAAACTTCCCTGTCCTTTTTGTATCCTTCGAGGCTCCATTGGTTTGTTTCAATTGTTTCCCTCCCCTCTAATTCCCTATTGGTTTAAACATTGTAATCCCCGCCTTGTGCTCCTCCCCAGGATTCTCCCAGTTGGTTAAAGCTCTGTACCCTCTCCTGTTTAAAAACCCTCCCGCAGCCTGCATTTGTGTGTTTCTGTCACTGACTCTCCTGGCAATAAACACAGTTAGCAATCATACAGAAGACCTCTCCTTATTCCTTGTCCCTGCTCTTGACACTTTGCTCCTGTGCCATAGAGCAGTTGTGCCCTACAGCCGCACCCTGAATTGCGTGGCTGGAGAGACAGCATGGTGGGTGCATTTCCCTCCCCCTTCCCCTGGGACTCAGCAGCCAGGATCTTTCCCTGCACATCTGGACAGGCCGTGCCCGGGACAGTGGGAACGGATCCATGGCAGCCTTGCTGCCCCGCTGCTGCTCTCAGGACCTGCAGGGCTGTTTACCAGCCTGGGCTGGCTGCAGCTTCTCCCCAGCCTCTGCAGGAAGGCATTTGGCACCAGCTGACAGGGAGCTCAAATTGCACCATGGGCCTGAGATGCCTGCAATTTCCTGCTCTCTGGGGAGATGCAGAGAGGCAGCTGTTTACTGAAGGGTGGAGTTTTGGAGCAGCTCCAAAACTCTGGGCATTTTCCTTGTCTTTATCCACCTGTTTGACAAGTATTGCTGGTAGCAGAAGAGCACAGCAGAGAGGAATTATGGCATGCAGGCTCAGGGCTTTTGGCACTGAGCAGTCCTGTGCCAAGAGGCGGCAAGGTGCCTGCAGGCCCCAGCTCTGGGGAAAACAGAGAGTGAGAATGTGCTGGCCATATCCACCGTGCTGCCAGCTCAGCAGTGCAGCATAGCAATGGCTCACTCTTCCCATTGCTCCCAAGATGCAGCTGGCACCTCAACACATGCTGACAAAATCTGGAAAAGCATGAGAAGAGATTTCTGCTGGGGAACATCTTGTTTGATGAAGTTGATGGCCATTGTGGCTGCTGCAGCACTTGGCCTGATGATGTGCTCGGCTGGAATCTGGTATTTCTGCATGAGAAATTGGTGAGTGTTTTGCTGATCTCATTCTCCAAGAGCTTCCTTTAAAGGCTGCTGATAGTCAGGGAAGATTCCCAGTGAGGCTGCAGTGGAGTTGTGGCCAGTCCATGGCTGTCCAAAGACCTCTGCTGAGGGTTCTGCTGCTGCCCAGTGCTTCCCTTGGCCTCTTCATTGCTGGGCCTTGTCCTGGGGAGCCGCTGGGGCTGCAGCCAGTGCTGGCTCCCCCTGAGGCTGCCTGGCCAGGAGCAGCCCCAGGGGCACAGGGCAGAGGCACAGCAAGGTGGGGAGGAGAAAGAGCGGGGACGAGATGGCCCCTGAAAGGCAGAGGCGCTCTGGGGCCCGCTCCTGGCCAGGGAGCCTGCCCAGAGCCGTCCCTTGCTCGCCGGGGCCTCGAGGGGCAGCTGTCCAGCTGGGCCAAGGTGTGCCAGCCCCTCCAGCCGTGCTGGGGAGCCTTGCCAGCTCTGGGCCCTGCTGTGCAGGAGGGTCCCTGTGTGCCACTGGCAGCTGGGGCCTCAGCCACTGCTCTCTCCCAAGGTGCTGCTGCTGTGCATCTTCAGAAGACGAGCCTAACAACTCAGGCAGACAGAACATGACCTGTGTTCCCAGCTCTTCACATCTGTCCCCATCTGCCCTGCCACAGCTTCTGGACCACCTTGAGCCATTCCCAAAACACACCCATCCACAACGAGACCCTCTGCCCCTGAGCCCCCTGGCCCTGTTCCCCTACCATGTCTGAAGGTTGGCAGGACCCCTCTGCCAGGGCAGGACTTGGCCCACATTTTATGTTCAAATAAATGATAAGAGTTGTCAGAGATATGTCCAGGTGTTTCCACCAGCAAAGCCCAGCCGGCACCAGCCCTGGCTGAGCTCCATGGCCAGGAGCAGCCGTGGATGCCCACGGTGAGGGCAGGCAGGAGCCAGGCAGGGGCTGCTGTGACCTGCGGCGAGGCCCCGAGGGGCTGGGGGAGCCCATGCTGAGCGTCCCGGGGCTGAGGGCACATCTCCTTCAGTGGGATCATCTGGGCCTGGGCTTCATGAGGCACTCAGGGATATTGTGGTGTTTCTGCTGAGCTGTGCAGGGATCCCTCAGGAGGCACTCAGGAGTATTTATGGCCTCTCCTAAGGTGTGCAGGTATCCCTCATGAGCTGTGCAGCAGCAGGGTAAACTTGAGGGGTTTTTTCCCTCTTCTCAGCACAGCAAAGGGACACTTGGCCAAGGTTTTGCAAAGCTGGGAGAAAGCCTCTTGCAAACCTTTGGGCCCTGCCTGTTCATGGGGAGGATCCAGAGTCTTGTACGTTGGCCTGATGGTGCAAAAATCCTCCCAACATCCCTCTGTTTGCAAAAATCAAGGCTTTGTGCTCATTAATAGGGAAAGTTGTACGGGTGGCCTGCAGCTAATGTTCTTTTGTTGGCTGCACCCCAGTCCTTGCTCAGGTCTAAATAACTGACACAGCCTCGAGCTGCTCTTAAGACTGATTTGATCAAAGGCACTGAAGCTCTGCTGACTACAAATTGTCCAGGAAAACAAGCACAGTATCTTGGCTAATGTTGGTGAAAAAAGCAGAGTGCAGAGTTGAACCTGTGAGGCCACCTCACTGCCATCTCCCCCCACCCTTTTATTTTGAATTGATTTAATATTTGGAGTGCCGGTTCTTGCATGAAATGGGCCCTCAGCAAGGAGCTGCTGGGCCTCCTTGTGGTAAACAGGCAAAATGAAATTAAAAGGAGGCTGATGGCTTTAAAAAAAATGTGCCTGTTTATTAAAACTTAGAACAACAGAGGAGGAGGCCTCAGGGTAAGCCAAGGGCATGCGTGACAAGCCAGAGGTAGCTCTAACAGTGCTGTGTAACAAGGTGTTCCTGCGGACACGAGGTACCCTCGAAAGAGCCCGGGGGCTCCGCACCCAGGGATTTTTTAAACTCTCCTGGGGGTGCTTGGTTGGTGCGCTTTGGATCCTCTGGCCCACTGGGCCTTGTCTGGGTCACTGAGAGCTCTGTAAGATGGTGCAGTCCTGACCAATCATTTTGGAACACAGCAATCTTACTGGGTGGCTCATTTCCCAGTCGTAGTTCCAGTTGCTGTCATCACACCAGAATGTGACTTTTCTAGAAGATTCTTACTCTAGCACCTTCTTACCACCCCCCTTTCTCTGTTTAGTAGCCATATACATACACTTAAACAACTGTACATTCAACTCAATAATTTACCATATTAATCATATAACAACTCATTATATTATTAACAATCCATAATAACTTATCATTAACCATCAATAACTCCACCTGTGAAATTGAATTTATTTATAACATCCTGGGTGTCTCCCTTTGTGCTCCCAGTGCTTCTGGTCTGGTTTGGCTGAGAAATTTGTCCATCATGCCTCTGTGTCTGTTTCCTATCATTCCAATGCGTGGCCCTTTTCCCACTGCTTGGCATTTGAATACTCTGATTATTTGACTGGATAACTTACATCTTGCACTTCATCACATTCAATTGTGTTAATCAGACTCTGTCCTGTCATGACTTTCTGGAACACATTTCCAAGCCTTCCAGCTGTAGCCCAAGGGAAGCTGTTTCTGTCTTGCATCACAAAACTGGCTGTTTTATTTCAAAGACAGCCCTTTACAAAGGACTTGCTGCATGCAATAACATCTGAGGGGCTGTTTTCCAAGACAGACAAAAAACCCATGAACAAACAGCAATCCAACCAAACAACATATTTAAAAAAGGTACTTTCTTCTTAGCTCGTGCTTTCAGTGTTTTCCAAGCTGGCTTCTTTTTCCACTGCAGTATTTTTCTTTGCACAGAAACAACCCCTTGCCAGATGATGTGACGTACCAAGGAAAACACAACTCACACGCAATGGAGATATTAAAGCTAAAAATGCAGACTCCCCTTATCACAATCATCATCATTTATGTTGCTGTTCATTTTTATGTCAGATTGTTTTCAGAAGGGTGAGAAGAGTATCTCAGGTCCCCTGGCTAGTTTGAAATCATAGCCACTTCTTATGTCTCTTATTAGCTGTCCTTCCTGTAGTTCCTCTGCCTATTTGTTGCTCCTGGATCTCTGCCTCCTTCACCTGATTTTTATCTTTTTCTGCATTTGTGGGGAATATTGTGTTGGTGGTTTTTTTTGCTGTTGTTTTTTTTATTTTTTCTTGGTGCTTGTTTTGTTTGCCTGTTTTATTTGGTCACAGTTTTACTTTTGTTTTCTGCTTTTTGGGTTTTTTTTTAATCCATTTAACAGCAGAAATGACCTTGTGATTTGTATGGTGAAGTTTTGATACACAGGTGTTGCACATAAAGGTTGTTTTTGTTTTTAAAAGTAATCTCAGACACACACCTGCAAGCCCCTGTGATTGGAGACCTGAGTGCTCTCAGACAGCAAATTGTGCATGAACAGGAAATTTGTAGTTCCTATCTCCATTACACATGGCAAAATGTAAAGTGGCTGGAATGGTGCCAATTCTAGCCTTGCTTTTGCCTTCTTTTGCTGACGTGCCATAAAACCGTGCCAGAGTCATCAATGAACTGGGTTCTCCCAGGATGGGGTGTGCAGGGATGATCCCTCAGCTCCTGTGTGCACCTGGTGTGCACCAGGCGAGGCACGCGACCGTCATCCACAGCCAGCCTCTGTCTGCAAAGAGAGCAGGGAGCTGCAGCTCTGAGGAACTCCGGGCTTAGGGAGCAAACAGACCAAATCCCTCATTCATATCAGTCACTTCACTTGAGGGTTTTCTGCTGATGGATTTTTATCTTCCTGCCCAGAGCTGGAAAAAAAGAACCCTGGCAGTTTGCTTTCGCTGTGAAGAGACTCCTGTCAACAGGTTCCAGGGCTGCTTCTTCTTTGAACTAAAAGCAGAGCAAAACTCTTCTGTTGGTCACATCAAACCAACATAAGTTTCATGAGTCTATGAAAGACAGAAGAATGTAAATATTATTTCATATTACTGTCCTTACTATTTTCTATTTCAGCGGAGTAATTAGGTCATCATTCACTATATCAAATAACTGGAATAAGCTCTGGAAAAGGAGGTTTATTTAAAACTAAGATTGTTAAAACTACATTTCAAAAAAGGGCAGGAATTCCATGAAGAAAATGATGTGGTAAAAATAGAGTTATTTAAACTTCTCAAAGTCCTTGGATAATGGAGCCCTGAACCCCCGTCATGTGCAGTGCAGCCTTGGTGGTCCCTTTGAGCCCAGAACTGCCAAGGGTCAGGGCTGGGATGAGCCTTCGCCCAAAACTGGCTCCAAGACTAAGTGGGAATCAGTCCAGAACAGAGCTCACACAAAGAGCAAAATCTCAAGGCCAAAGCAAAACCTTCATCAGGTTGGATTTCTTTTAACACGGAACGGGAACAAATTTGCTTGTGCGGTAACATCACTGTTACCATGAAACTTTACATGAGCTACTAAATAAGCAGTGTCCTGTCCTGATGTGTGTTGCCCAAATACTGTTGAGAACTTGCTGTGCCTCTGCCCTGTGCCCCTGGGGCTGCTCCTGGCCAGGCAGCCTCAGGGGGAGCCAGCACTGGCTGCAGCCCCAGCGGCCCCCCAGGACAAGGCCCAGCAATGAAGAGGCCAAGGAAAGCACTGGGCAGCAGCAGAACCCTCAGCAGAGTTCTTTGCACAGCCATGGACTGGCAACAGCTCCACTGCAGCATGACTACGAGTCAGGCTACCAGTGCTATGAGCAGAGCTACAAGAAAAGTGGAGAGAAAAATCAGCTACTGACCATCTGCTCTCGTACAGCTTCCGAATGCCAAGATAGCAGCCCATCAGCACAAGTGGCACAGTGAACAGTGTCACCACCGTGCCTATCATGCAGGACCTGTGCACATGCTGTGGGCAGACAATTCCTGGGGTGCTCGGTGGATTCAGGGCATCTGTACTGGACTTGCCAAGTGCTTCTGTGGGAGCAATGGGCAGCGTGAGCCCGCGCTGTGCTGCACTGCTGAGCTGGCAGCACGGTGGATACGGCCAGGACGTTCTCTGTTTGCCCAGAGCTGGGGCCTGCAGGCACCTTGCCGCCCCTTGGCACAGGCTGTGCCACCCAACAAAGCCCAGCAGGCCGGCAGGAGAGCCCGGGGCCAGCGCAGCTGCTTGGGCCGTCGCTGCTTGGAGGGACAGGGGCCAAACCCATCCCTGAGCAGCCCCTGCCAGCCCTGGCCCTTCCTGCCCTGTGACAGCTCCCCCAGCCCCAGGGGGACAGACCGTCATCAATTCTACAGCCAGAAAAGAAATCGTCCCTGTAACTGTGTGCTGCTTTTCTTCCCTGCAGTTGGTCCCAGAAACATCCCTCACACTGCTCGAAATGCCCACTCATTGTCTGATCAGTCCCTATGGTTTTCCAGTGTGCTCTCAGAAATTTTTCCAACAAGTCCACCAATAAATTCCAGGCTACCTCTGTGAATTGCACACTACGGTTTCCTTCATTTTTTTCCCAATACCTGGAAGTTCCTGTATTTAGTAATGGCCTTGAGGATCTCTGATTCTATTCAATTATGTTTTTTTGTATTGAGACAGATGAAACAGCGTTATTGGTTTTGCTTTTGCCAGGTCTGGTTTTTCTCTTAGCATTACGGTTTACTTATTATCTACATGTAAATTTTTTTTTTTTTTTTGTTCCCCAAGCAGTTATTTTGACAATCTGTCATTCATGTCTTAGTAAATGTTCCAAATATGAACTATTCTGATTCTCTTTTTCTAGGAATATAAAGATCTCAGAAAGCTGCATTTTTAATTTTGATGACACACTCACTCCCCACTCCAAGCTTTGACAAGGGGGTGATCCTTTCTGAAACTTCCACTGCCAACTTTTATGGTGATCCATTTGGAAACGTCCCTGAGGTTAGGTGGAGTTATTTGGGAAGTGCTTGGCTTAACCTGGGAAACGGATTATTATTTTTAGTGATATAAACCTGTACTGCTTCAAGATTCACAACCACAGTCCTGATTTGTGGCTCACTGCATGGATGCCTTTCTGAATTAAAACAATGTTTGTGAGGCAGCTGAAGAGCTTAGACCTCAGACATCAAAATTCCTGGGAGGAGGAGGAGGAAGGAAGGATAAAATCTTGTTTCAAAGGTTGTTTCTTCAATCCTAGGATGCCAGAAGTATGCTAGACTACACCTGTCTCCAAATGTCATTCAATTACAGAAAACCCCTCTGTAGTGCCAGACACCAGGACAAATTACTCGACACTTTGCCTCACAATGCATCAACATTAATTCTAGTGAGAGGTAGACCTTAGTTGCAGTCTGATTAGAGTAAATCAACATGGTGTCAATGGCGACAAGAATTTGCTTGTGAACAGATGATTATGTCCCACTCAATAATGAGCAAAATTTGCCTTGACTTGGAAGAAAGTAGACAGGGAGCAATGCAGTATTTGGGTTTTATCCAGTGATAAAATGGGGCAAGAAGCTGTAACAACTTACCTGTTCTACAGAACACAAGTACTGATACAGCCAAGAGTACACCCACACAAGAAAGGGATTTTCAGGACATTCCTTTATTTCTTAACATGGAATGGGCAGCAAAATGCTGCCATTGGTCTGAACTGGAAGCCCTGTTCCTCTCCAGTTTCTCCTTGAGCACACTGTGTGTTATTTGCAGACTTCACTGCCCAGCCCATCAATCCTCTCTTGGCCATTTGCTAAATGGCACAACTACCAAAATACAGGTGCCAGCATAATCAGCCCAGCACTAATCCAGCACTGCTTTGATGCTGCACAGGAGCACAGAATGGCTTGGGTTGGAAGGGACATTTAAAGGCCATCTCGTCCCATGCCCTGCAGTGAGCAAGGACACCTTTAACTAGGTCAGGCTGCTCAGAGCACGAGCTCAAATGTCTGCAGGGTTGATGTCCACCTCTCTGGGCAACCTGTGCCAGGGTTTCAAAGCCTACAGTTTTAAAGAATGGGTTTCTTTTGTCTAGTCTGAATCGACTGTCTTTTAGATTAAAACCAATCCCCCTCGCTCTGGTCACAAAGGGCCCTAATAAAAATTCTGTCCCATCAGTTTTACCCTGAAGCTACTGAAAGGCAGCAATCAGGTCTCCCTGGAGTCTCCTCTCTTCCAGTCAAAACAGCCCCAGCTCTCCCAGCCTATCTCCAAAGCTAAAGGGCTCCAGCCCTCACAGCATTTTGTCCCTTCTCTGGACTAGACCCAACAAAACCATGTCCTTCATGTGTTGGGGACCAGAGCTGGATGCAGTACTCTTGTCGTGGTAGAGATGGAGACTATGCAAAGCAACACACTCCATTTCCAGAAGGCTTCAAAGCCTGTTTTTATTCTAGCATGCATGCTTTTCCTACATTCTTACAAAGTGTGTAAGTTTACACTTTACTCATTGGTCACAAGAGACAAGCAAAGTACTTATTGGAATAGGCAGTTGCAGGTCTTCCTTATTCATCCTTCTTTCTTGGTTTGTATATCAACGCCCTTGGTAGAAAATTCTTTTGGGGTAAACATGGATCCTCTTATCAAACTTCTCTCTGGCTCACCAAAGTTGCTGTAAATTACATGAATCTTTAAAATTAGAGGGTTTTGGGAAAGCTGCAAAAGGCAGGCCTCAGAGACAGCAAAACTGCAACTAAAGCTAAGCACTAAGATTTGTCAGCAGAAAAATTATGTAAGGAGTAGAAAAGTAAGGACAAATGGAACAATGGTCTGTGTATTAACACGTGGCTAGAAGAACTCCCGAAGCTACAGAATAGTATATCTAGCAAGATATTAGGAAGTTCTAAGCTTACTAATGGAGCTCTGTGCATTGGGTTTAAGGCTTAAAATAAAAGTAGGTATTGTATTGTATTGGAAAGAAGCAAAGATTTTTTTAAACAAAGGTACATGTGTTTATAGTGGTTGGATAAATCTATTGTCAGTATGCTTTTGATTTGTATGATTGGTCAAAATCTTGTAAAGTACATTGTAAAATTAAGTTCTTTGTCTGCTGCCGGGCATGTGAGTTGCTGGCATCTGCCCATTGTCACAACCATGTAATGAGACTGATGCTAGAAAAGAAACAGCTCGAGACATGTTCCTCAGCAGTCCTGTTCCGTTCCTCATTTGTACATAAACCCCTGGCCAGCAATATTAAACATCTTCTACAGTACTCCAGGTGGAGTCTCACCAGAGCAGAGCGGTGCAATCACCTCCTTCAACCTGCTGGGCATTTTCCTTTGGATACACATGTCTGCCTCATGTCCAGCCTCTCCTCTAGCAGCAGCCCAAGTCCTTCTTGGCCGGGCTGCTCTCCATCCCTTCATGCCCCAAGCTGTGAGATCAGCTGGGCTGGGACTGTGTCACAGCCCTTGGGCAGAGCTGCTGGGCAGGATGAGCTCCTTCCCAGAGAAGGCAGAACCCACTCCGCAGGCAACTCCAGCCTGGCCATGAGGTCACAGCAGGCTCTGGGGTCACAGCAGGCTGAGGTCACAGCAGGCTCTGAGGTCACAGAGGTCCCAGAGCCCCGTGGTTGCAGAGCACCACAAGGCCCCAGCAGGCAGTCCTGGAGCACAACTGCTGCGGCAGCAGCGGCGGTGGCAGCAGTGGTGCTGACATTGGGACAGCGGCCTCAGGACAGTGGTGGCAGCGAGAGTGGCGGGACTGGCACAGGGCAAGGCACCATGGCCCTTGCTCTGCGCCTCCTCCTCCTGCTCCTCCTGGCCGTGGCCCTGCCTGCCAGGGCTGCCCAGGCTGCTCCGCTGCAAGTGCGGGGAGCAGGTGAGCCGGCAGCCTGGCTGCCCTTTCCCAGGACAGCGCTCCCTGCTCCCCAGGAAGGGCCTGGGATGGTTTTCCCTGGGCTTTAGGGAGGGTTTCCTCTGTGGGAGGGAGTGAAGACTCGTGGGCCTTGGGTTGCTCCAGCTGCCCTCCCAGGGATGTGGCCAAGGGCCTACCAAAAGTGTGGAGACTGGCCAAGATACAGCCCAGAGCTGCCCAGGCCCCTGTGCAGCTTTGGCCTTGTCCTTTCACATCTGGATCCCATGGCCTTGCCCGAGCCCCTTGCAGTGCCCAGTTCCCACAGGCAGAGGGGGATTCCAGCACACCAGGAACTGGTTCTCATCTGTGCTCCCTTCTAGATGAGCATGCTAGGAAGGCTTCTCCAGCACCTTGGCTCCATGAAGATTTCCTGCCTCTTAAGTCTCATGCAGGTATACTGGTAATGTTCCTAAAAGAATAATCACTGACAACCTGGCAGGAACCAGCTGACAGAAGCTTCTGTGGCTATTGAGTTGCAGGTGTGGCTACAGGGAGGACCTTTCAGGCTCCTTTCCTGGTTGCTGAACACAAGTCCGGCTCCCATCGCAGGGGTGAGTTGTGTGTCCCTGATGACACCACAGGCTGAGCCATGGTTTTGTGGGATCCATCCATCTGAAATGCAAATATTCCTCTTAAGGTCCTCCGAGAGGGAAGAACAAACCTACAGGAAACAATAAGGCTCTAGAGACATACAAATACATAGAGCAGAAGCTGAGTGATCTGGAGAGACGCCGTGGTGGGTGCATTTCCCTCCCCCTTCCCCTGGGACTCAGAAGCCAGGACCTTTCCCTGCACATCTGGACAGGCCGTGCCCGGGACAGTGGGAAGGGATCTATGGCAGCCTCGCTGCCCCGCTGCTGCTCTCGCGGCCTGCAGGGCTGTTTCCCAGCCTGGGCTGGCTGCAGCTTCTCCCCAGCCTCTGCAGGAAGGCATTTGCCACCAGCTGACAGGGAGACCCAAGTGCACCATGGCCCAGGCACACCCTGAGATCCCTTGCAATTTCCCAGTCCTTGAACACATCTGGAGGGGCAGATGTTTGGAGGAGGGTGGGCCCTGGAGCAGCCCCAATAACCTCGTCTTTATCCTGAATCTCGTCCATGACTTAGACAAGCTTTTCCTCCTGAAGATGTCACCTTCCTGCTGGGGAACAGCCCCACCTGATCCAGCTGTCCCTTTTCCTTTCCCCAGAGATGGAAGGAGAGGCTGTGCTGAAGGCTGAGCTTCCCAGAGGAAGCAGTGGCTCACTGGCAGCCTCTGCTGCAGGAAGGGAGGCGCTGCCAGGCACAGTCACAGGAGGTAATTGCTGTGCCTCTGGGCCTGAGCCCTGCTGAGCCTTGAGCTGCCCTCTCTGCTGCTTGGCAGTGCGGGCTCACAGCATTACCTGAGCCCCTTGAAGTGCTCACTTCCCCATAGAAGGGGGGGATCCCAGCACACCGTGGAACATTTCCCATCTGTGCTCCTTTCTAGGTTGGGACCATGACTTGCAGCATTTGGAAAGACTGGTAAACCATGGTTTAAGGATCTTGGGGTCTGGTGAAGGTAGGTTATCAGCAACCCTTTCCTAACAGAGAAATAACTGTCCAGACAAATATTTATGTGAGATTTCCTTTAAGATCCTTTGAAGTTTGATGGATTCTGGAAATCCTGTCCCCCAAATTCCTACTCCTGTGCCCAACAGCAATTCCACAGAAGGATCGCTGTCAGTGGGAGGAAGGAGCATTTAGCTGCCCATCTTCCATCCATGTACAATGCCAGTGTGTCCTTCTGTGTGCTCTGTGCAGCCCCAGAGAAGAGCAGAGAGGGAAGGGGCTGGGCCCAGGGCTGTGCCCCGGGGCTGAGCCTTTCACAGCTCCTTTGCTGGCCCCAGGAAGACTGAGCTGCTCCTGCTGCTGCTGCCAAGCCCTGGCCTCGGCTGGGGCTGGGTTTAGAGCTGCTGGCAGCTCCAGGGAGTCCTTTCTCCCCTAACTCTCCCACAAGGGGCTCCTTCCATCCCAGTGTGTGGGACCACTGCAGGCTCGTGGTCCCCCTGCCCCTGCTCCTGAGTGGAAGGCAGAGCTGAGGGAATGACTTGGAGGGCACCAATCACCCAGGGCCACTCACTGCCACTGCGGCCTGAAGGAGAATCTTCAGCAGTGTCACTGAAGCTGTTCTGTCCTGCCTTTCTTTGCAGCTGAACGTGAGGATGAAGAGGATCTGGATTCCCAACCCATAGCCATTACTGAGCCTCTGAGAGATGGTGAGGGTAGGTCAAGGCCTTTCCCTCTGGGAGAACTGCCAGCTCAGAGCCCAAAGCTTGGCCAGGGGGGCATCACTGCAGGTGCCAGGACAGAACCATGCACGTGTATGCCCTGGCCCTGGGCCATCCCCTCACCGCTCCTGGGGCTCAGTGCTGCCCATGCAGATCTGCAGAGATGACAGAAGCTCCTGTGGCTGTTGAGTTTCAGGTGTGGCTGCAGAGAAGACTTTCCCAGGTCCTTTGGTGGATGTTGCTCGCAAGCCCATCTCCCATCACAGGGGTGAGTAGTGTGTCCCCGCTGACTCCACAGGCTGAGCATGGGTTTTCTGTGATCCATTCCTGGGAAATAGAAATATTTCTCTTAAGATCCCCTGAGAGGAAAGAACAAACATAGAGGAAGTAGTGAATCCCGGCAGGAATCCAAACATCTGGAAGAAATCCTGAGTGATCTGGAGAGACAGCATGGTGGGTGCATTTCCCTCCCCCTTCCCCTGGGACTCAGCAGCCAGGATCTTTCCCTGCACATCTGGACAGTCCCTGCCTGGCACAGTGGGAAGGGATCCATGGCAGCCTCGCTGCCCCGCTGCTGCTCTCCCGGCCTGCAGGGCTGTTTCCCAGTCTGGGCTGGCTGCAGCTTCTCCCCAGCCTCTGCAGGAAGGCATTTGCCACCAGCTGACAGGGAGCTCAAATTGCACCATGGGCCTGAGATGCCTGCAATTTCCCGCTCTCTGGGGAGATGCAGAGAGGCAGCTGTTTGCTGGATGGTGGAGTTTTGGAGCAGCTCCAAAACTCTGGGCATTTTCCTTGTCTTTATCCACCTGTTTGACAAGTATTGCTGGGAGCAGAAGAGCACAGCAGAGAGGAATTATGGCATGCAGGCTCAGGGCTTTGGGCACTGAGCAGTCCTGTGCCAAGAGGCGGCAAGGTGCCTGCAGGCCCCAGCTCTGGGGGAAACAGAGAGCGAGAACGTCCTGGTCGTATCCACCGTGCTGCCAGCTCAGCAGTGCAGCATAGCAATGGCTCACTCTTCCCATTGCTCCCAAGATGCAGCTGGCACCTCAACACGTGCTGACAAAATCTGGAAAAGCATGAGAAGAGATTTCTGCTGGGGAACATCTTGTTTGATGAAGTTGGTGGCCATTGTGGCTGCTGCAGCACTTGGCCTGATGATGTGCTCTGCTGGAATCTGGTATTTCTGCATGAGAAAATGGTGAGTGTTTTGCTGATCTCATTCTCCAAGAGCTTCCTTTAAAGGCTGCTGATAGTCAGGGAAGATTCCCAGTGAGGCTGCAGTGGAGTTGTGGCCAGTCCATGGCTGTGCAAAGAACTCTGCTGAGGGTTCTGCTGCTGCCCAGTGCTTTCCTTGGCCTCTTCATTGCTGGGCCTTATCCTGGGGGGCCGCTGGGGCTGCAGCCAGTGCTGGCTCCCCCTGAGGCTGCCTGGCCAGGAGCAGCCCCAGGGGCACAGGGCAGAGGCACAGCAAGGTGGGGAGGAGAAAGAGCGGGGACGAGATGGCCCCTGAAAGGCAGAGGCGCTCTGGGGCCCGCTCCTGGCCAGGGAGCCTGCCCAGAGCCGTCCCCTGCTCGCCGGGGCCTCGAGGGGCAGCTGTCCAGCTGGGCCAAGGTGTGCCAGCCGCTCCAGCCGTGCTGGGGAGCCTTGCCAGCTCTGGGCCCTGCTGTGCAGGAGGGTCCCTGTGTGCCACTGGCAGCTGGGGCCTCAGCCACTTCTCTCTTTGCACAGTCACGCTTCTGGACAGGAGATGAAAGACAGTGGCTACACCTCACAACCAGACAGCGATGCAGCAACTTTGGCAGTAGTAAGGATGTGGTCAGCCCTTTCTAGAAGTTCTGAGAAGAGGACCCCAGAACAACCATCTACGAGGAAACCTCTTATCACCCTCTAGATCCCACTGCTTCTTCCTCTCCCCATGGGTATCCCCAAGCTGCCCTCATCCATTTTTGATCTCCCTCTGTCCCATCCCAGCCCATTCCCGAGTTATTCTGGCAATCCCAGGATCAGCCCAGAACCCTCCAGCCCCAACTGAGGCCAACATGGCCCTTCCTCTGCCCCTGAGCCCCCTGGCTCTGCCCTCTAAACAACACTGTAGGTGACCCCCCTCCCCCTGTCTGCCCTTCTTGCATTTCAATAAAGAGATGGAGCTGTCACCCCAGTGTCTGGGTGGTACCACCAGCAAAGCCCAGCCGGCACCAGCCCTGGCTGAGCTCCATGGCCAGGAGCAGCCGTGGATGCCCACGGTGAGGGCAGGCAGGAGCCAGGCAGGGGCTGCTGTGACCAGCAGCAGGGCCCCGAGGGGCTGGGGGAGCCCATGCTGAGCGTCCCGGGGCTGAGGGCACATCTCCTTCAGTGGGATCATCTGGGCCTGGACATCCTCCAGTGGCATGTCCAGGAAAAGAGGGAAGCCCTCAAGAACATCTCCAGGGACACAGCCTGAGCAGCAATGCCAGCAGGCAAAACAAAGCTCCTCCCCAGTTAACACACACTTGGTAGGACCTAATTGATGGGCCACCACCAATCCAGGGTGCTGCACAGGGTCTGCTCTTCTGGGCAAGGGCCAGAAGGAAAGGGAAGGGAAGGGCTGTGTGTCCTTGGGGCCTGATAGGGCTGATGAACAGCCCCAGAGGCACAAAAACACAGCAGCACCAACACTTGATTTCCAGGGCAAAACAATTGGCATTGCTGGCCTGGGCTTCTCCATAAGGCACATGGGGGCTTTGGAGACCCCATAAGGTGCATGAGAGGCTCGGGTCCCTTGTGAGACACACAGGGATATTTTAGGTTCCCTCTGAGGCATGGAGGGCACTGGGGTCCACTTGAAGGCATGCATGAGATTTGGAATCCTATGTGAGGCATGCAGGGGGGTTGGGATCTCTGCCAAGGTGTGCAGGGTGCTGGGGGTCTCTGCCGAGCACAGGACTGAAATGAACAGGTTTTATGTCTTTATTAGTGTTCAGCTCTTTATAAAAAAGTCAGCTCGGCAGGGGGGTGTTGTAGCTTTTTCCAGTAGCTGAAGGGCACGAAGTCCCGCAGAGTCTGTCCCTGGAGTCTCCGTGGCACGCTGGTAGCCGGAGGTGAAGATGTGTCCAGCCTGTATCTGCAGTCCCAACCAGCAGACCATCCTCTTTCCTTTCCTCCTGGTACACTAGTAGCCAAAGGGTGGGGTGATGTGCAGAGCCTGCTGCCAAGGTCCACCAGCAGCTATCCCTCTCCTTCCCTCCTGGTAACACCAGGAACAGTGTTTGTTTTCCTTGTGCCTGCTTCCCACAGCCCAGTCCAATCTGGTCCTCAGCAGGTCATGGTGACAGGTCAAACACAGACTAGGGATGGGCTTCCCTTTTCCCCAAGCAGCACACCCATCCAGTCCCCTCCACTGTGCCCCTCTTTTTCATTTTTGGGTGTTTTTCATCCCCAAAATTCCCTCCCATGATTCCACTGGATTATTTTGCATCCTAGTCCTAGTTTGGGTGGGGGTGTAGGTGATTCCCAGGAGCGATTAGCTAATTAACATTTCAATGTCAGTACTTAGTTCCAGCCAAGTGTCCCAGCCAGGCTGTTTTGTTCATAACAGTCCGGCTCGGGGCTGCCGCGGCCCAGGGGCAGCCGCCGTGCCGGGACGGCTGTGGCGAGGGGCCGAAGCGGAGCTGCCCCGCCGGGTCGCGCTGCACGGGCACGGCACGGGCGGTGCTGAGCGCCGGGCAGGCGGCACCCCGAGCCCAGGGGCCACAGCCGCGGCCCTGCCTCCATCGGGGCCGGGCACAGACAGCCCCGCAGGCAGAGCGGCGGCACCGGCCCCGCTCAGCGCCCGAGGGGACGGAACCGATGCCAGAGGAGCCCGGGGGGCCCTGAGCGGGGCCCTGGCGCTGCCCGCCCGGCTCTCCCGGGCCTGTGGCCATCCCGGGCGCCAAGGGCTCGCTCTGTGCCGCGCTCTCCCTGCCCAACGGGGCTCCGGGTCAGCACCCGGCTCCTGCCACTGCCTTGAGAACGCTGAGGGGCATTCGGGGTGGAACTGAACTTGCCAGGGAGAGAATTCATAGGACACTTGTTTAGGCCTTTTACAGACTTGTTTAGGCCCTCTTCAAGTTGAGAAACAACTCAAAATCCCAGGCTAAATCATGTGGTTTAACCTGTGGGGATTCCTTGAAGATGCTTTGTAACTCCCAGGGGTGCCAGGCCAAATCCCAGCGAGCACCAAGGCCCAGGAGCTCTGATGCATGCAGCAGGGCTGGCACCAGGGAAACGAGTCAACATCCCTACAGCTGCCCGCTCTGCCTGCAGGGTGTCACGCAACAGCAACGTTCCAGCAAGAACAGGCATTTTTACATCCTCAGGACGATGTGCTCTTGTGGTCCTGATGGTGGATCAGAGAGAAAAGCCAAAAGTGACAGACTAAACTTGACTGCAGGAGAGGGATGGCTCAGCAGAGGACCTGGGGACCTGTGGTGCCAGCCAGTGACCGGCCACTCGGACACAGCAGGAAGGCCCCAGACTATCACACTTCAGCTGGCAGGGTATAAAAGCCCAAAGGTTCTTTGTTCAGGATCCGCCAGAGGCACCAGCTCAAACTGCCACTGTTCCAGCACAATAAAATTGTTTTAAGGATCCAGAGGTCCAACACTCTGCTATGGAGGACATTCCACATTTCCAATCTTTCAGGCACTTGGAACCTTCTGATTTTGCTTTGCATGCAAGACAAATAAACCCCCAAACGTGCACAAATCACTCCTTTAGCCTTTCCGCCTTTTATTTTCAGCCAATTTTTACTTTATTCTCTGCTATCATGTCCTTATCTTTCCAAAATTCCTGTGCCTATTTAAATCCAGCCACCAGGGATGGTGCACACATTTTTTTTAGCTCTGCAGAGATTTATCCCCAGCAATCCTGCCAACCACACACACTTCAATGTTGCAAAAACCTAACTCTGGGCTGCAGTATGTGAATCCCACTCTGGTGTGTGAGATGGCAGAGCACCAGACCAGGCACTGTAGAAGGGGCATTCTGTAGATTAGTGAAGTCACTACCAGAACTCAGTCTAGCTCTTAGAACTCCGGCACCACACCAGGAGTGGGGAGCTGCCTCGGAGCAGCACAATGTTCTGTGTTGGAAGGCCTCCACCGAGCCCAGAGGCTGCCTCAGCCCCAGCCGCCATCCTGTGCATGGTGGCAGCGCTGAGGGCTGTGGCAGGGACACTCTTCCCCAGAACTGTTTCCCAACTTTTCCTGTCCCAGCAGGGGACTTGGAAATGTTTCTTCTGTCCTGACTTACCCTGTTTCCACCTTGTCAATACACAACTTGCTGTCTTACTCGCTTTATGCTTAGAAGGTTCTAAGAAGAAAATGAGAAACATACTGTGATTATGACACCCAAAAAGAAGGCCAGAAAACAATACTCCACGGTGTAGGGCCTTAGAGAGCGGCTATTTGGTTTATTTGACAGCAGAGTGAGGGCAACAGCTCCACCAAAAACACACTTGTCCATTCCTTGCACACTACAAGCTTTTAAACTTTTTAACTTAATGTACACATTATACTTTCCTAACCTTCATATTGCAACATGTATACTAATTACATCATTATATGAGCCCTTGTAGCACATGTGCAGTTTCTGCACGAGGTGGTCATCTGTGGATGACAGCCTGGCCAGAGAGGGAGACACGACATTCGTTTTTCACAGTGGCTTGTGAGACCTTTTAGGGAGTTGCAGAAACGATGATAACTTGTTAGTATAAACAACCAGCAGGTGGTGTTTTTCTATTCTGATTTTCTGTTCTTCTTAAGGACTGTTTGTGAGAAAGATGTTTTTGTTAAATAGCCAGTCAAGTAGAAGGTGTCAAAACTGTCTATAAAAGAGAGAGCTTCTGTATTAAACTTTCATCTTCTGCAATTCAGACTCCTGGTGAGCTTGTGTAACTCTGGGCTTAATGATGACAGTTGCCAGCCTCCTGCTGGTCATTTTGGATGAAGGCTCAGAAGGCTTCCTCAGGCTTCAACTTTTTTACCTCTGTTTCTGCACATGCTTTACAAGACTGTCTGCTCAAATAGCCAGTGGTTAATTAGCCTTTTGCAGTTAGCTTGTTCTGCTAAATTTGCTGATTTCTAGAAAGTGCTTCATTCCCATCCCCTTGTACAAAGTAACTACTTCTTTCTGCACAGCTTTTTGTGGAAAATGACAGGAGACAAGCACATTTTATAATGTTCAACAACTCTCAGTTTATTCCAAGCACGTATGTACAGTTATACCCGTTATAATCAAGCTCATACACATTGCAAAATTTAAGCTCCTTATTGGTGTATCTAAAGGGGTCAACCCCGCCTTTGGGAACTTTCTATGCTTGCTTCGTTTTTTTGGGGGGACTTTCTACGTTCAGTTATACTTATCTTTTTGCTGACCGTTTTGCTGCTGGGAACTAGCTTACCCAAGGACATATGATATTGTTGCTACATCCACTATTGCTGCACTATGCAATTTTCAGCTATTGCTTCACTAACTGCACATAGTCATGGCCTCTCTCCTGAAGACACTTATCCACAAAACTCTCCACACTTCCCCTGTTTCTGTTTTGAACCATTAAATTAGTTGTCCACATCTTTGAATCTACTAGATGCTGAAGACAGCTAAACAGGCAGGGCAAGATTAACAAGAGCAGTAAAACAACAATCAAGATTCCCACTGCATACATAATAAAGGTTCTTAGACAAGGACCAATTTCTAAGCTTTTAAGCCATTCTTCTATCCCCAGACCATCTTCCTCTTTTAATTGATGAAGGCCCTGTTGTAGTTCTTTAATCTTAGCATGTATTGATACAGAATTGTCAGAGATTCATGCAACACATACCATCAAATTCCTCACATCCATGTCCATGGGCCAATAAAAAATCAATGGCTGCTCTGTTCTGCAGTACTGCATGATTTACACTTTGTACATCCATAGCAAGCATGGCTAAAATCTCTGATGTTTTATTAAGTTCATCTTTAGCCCAGCATCCCAATTGTTCAGCTAAAACCATAGCCTTTCTGGCAGCTCCTCCCGGTAACAGGGTTGCCACTATTACCTCTTTAAAGGTACTCCAAAACTGAGGTTGTCCAACCTGATCACATTGTAAGTCGTGCACGCCACGCTTTTTTCTTGTCTTCCCTAACCTGTCCCATTGCATTAGCAAGGACATATTAGGATGGAACAGCGCTAGTTTTCCTAGGTAACAGGGTCCCCCTTGTGGTTTTACCGGTATTCCATTCCAAGCTCTATCTCCACAGATCAAAAATACACCTTTTGACAACCTTAAGGGTTTGGTTATCTTGGAATCATCACAGTTGGAATATAACTGTGATGCTACCCTACCTTAGTCCAGTGAAGAGTCTAGAGAAGCCCATTTTTCTCTTGGGTTATTTAAATTCTGCAAGTTCAATGGAACAAAGCTAAACCATCCTCCTGTCGAAACATTCCCTAAACTAGCATTGGCACTTCCAAAGAG
Source organism: Lonchura striata (assembly GCF_050655825.1). Taxonomy (NCBI): domain Eukaryota; kingdom Metazoa; phylum Chordata; class Aves; order Passeriformes; family Estrildidae; genus Lonchura; species Lonchura striata. The sequence continues at coordinate 3,093,638 of NC_140734.1, read as the reverse complement.
ATCTAATTCTTCTGGTGGAGATTGTAATGTTTCTTTAAGTGAAAGTACCAACAAACATTGCCTATAGCCATCTCTCTGAGCTTCTGTGTAACCCATGCTCTTGTCTGGCCCTTTCACCTTTGCAAAGTTCTTGCAAAGCATTTGGTTCTTTATCAACCCGCAAAATTCCTCTGGTCTCCAGACAGGAACACCTGTTAAGCAGGTGCGAAATGGACTTGTCACCCCTCCCGAGCTAAGGCATAGCAAACTTTGATTAGTCATGTTAGCCAAGGTTACCCAAATATTTTCTCTGGGCTGATTAAATTGCATTATTTCACAACAAAGATTAGTCAAAGGAACAAGATAGATTATCCACCTTATCACCCTCATGATTACTTCCACTTTGATTTTAATTTTAATGCCTGCACATTTTCAATAAGCCTATCTAACTCTAGGTCTGGATTTCCTACTATTGGTCTTCTTAAATAAGGTCTTATAGAAACCTTCACCTGCTTTTGGCACCTTGTTGATAAAATTTTTGAATTTGCCTGTCTAATCAACCTATCACGAGCGTGTTCTGCTTCCCACCTAGAAAAAGCTAATATATTTTGTTCTGGCACTTCAAATAACTGCAAAGCTAAAGTAACTCCTAAGCCTGTATCTTGTATTAAATCTTTCTTCCAAGTCTCTCCCTGTGCTTGAAAGGCACAATTTCTACACCACAAATGTAGTTTCAAAAATACTTGGTCTTCCCAGTACGTTTTTCCACAACCCCCACAAATAAAAGCAACCCAACTGTTACAATTAAAACTCCCACAACCAAGGCACTCGGGATTCTTTGGTCCCGGTATATGAGCAGTCTGTAAAGCTTCAACACTCGTAACAATTGCCAGAAAAGTTGACTCTGAAGGCAAAAGTTGATCAATCACTGGGGAAAGTCCTCTTATCTCTTGAAGAAGGTGTCCCACTATGTGGATCAGCTTCTCTTCAATTCTCCTCTGATCCTGATCCGCCAGGGGGGCTGCGAGATGAATCATGCAGAGCCAGTTTGGTCCACTTTGCTGGCACCCAGAGTGAACCTGTAGGGGTGGAAACACAAAGATATCCCCTTCCCCAATATAGGACCTTTGCTGGGTTCTGCCAAATACCTGTTTTAGGTCCCTATACCTGACCCATACTTCCTTGTCCTTTTTACTAATTTCTTTTTGTCCATAATGTACCATTGCAGTTGGTACCTCCGAATCCCCAAATATACACAAATGATTAAGAACAAAGAGCACTTTCATTAGCCTTTCCTGCACATCTCCAACTTCCCTATGTTTTTCCAAATATCTCTTCAAAGTTCCATTTGCTCTTTCTACTATTGCTTGTCCAGTGGGAGAATGTGCTATTCCTGTAATGTGCTTGATCCCCCATGATTTCAAAAACCTATCCACCCTGCCACCAATGTATGCAGGACCACTGTCTGTCTTGATCTGCTTTGGCACTCCCATTACTGCAAAAAAACTACACAAATGCCTTATAACATGTAATGCCTTTTCCCCAGCTTGAGCCGTTGCCCAGAGATATTTGCTATATGTAGCTATAGTAGCATGAACATATTTTAGGCGACCAAAGCTATTTACATGAGTAACATCCATCTGCCAAAGTTCGTTAGATGAAAGACCTCGAGGTTTAACTCCTCATCCCATGCCATGACCCCCATTATGATAACTACATATAGGACAAGCTCTCACTATAGAAGTAGCATCTGCATGGGATATTCCAAACTCCCATTGTAACCCTTTTGCATTCTGATGTCAGGGTGTCAGACCCAGCCAGCAGGGGTTTAGGAGGGATAGGTCGTGTTTGACCAACCTGGTCTCCTTTCATGACCAGGTGACCCTCCTAGTGGATGCGGGACAGGCTGTAGATGTGTCTATTTGGACTCCAGCAAGGCCTTTGGCACTGTCTCCCACAGCACACTCCTGGAAAAGCTGCAGCCCACGGCTGGGACAGGAGCACTCTGTGCTGGGCTCAGAACTGGCTGCATGGCCGGCCCAGAGAGTGGTGGTGAGCGGTGCTGCATCCAGCTGGGGACAGTCACCAGTGGTGTCCCTCAGGGCTCTGTGCTGGGCCAGCTCTGTTCAATGTTTTTATTGACCACATGGATGAGGGGATTGAGCCTTTCCTTAGTAAATCTGCAGATGACACTAAGCTGGGAGCGTGTGTCCATCTGTTGGAAGGTAGGAGGGCTCTGCAGGGAGACCTGGAAGGGTTGGAGGGATGGGCAGAGTCCAATAAGATGAAGCTTAGTAAATCCAAGTGCCCATCCCTGCATTTTGACCACAAACACCCCCTGCAACATTACAGGCTGGGGATGGTGTGGCTGGTCAGTGCCCAGGCAGAAAGGGACCTGGGGGCACTGGTCGAAAGCCCAGTTAAACATGAGCCAGCAGTGTGCCCTGGTGGCCCAGAAGGCCAATGGCTCCTGGCCTGGATCAGGAATGGTGTGCCCAGCAGGAGCAGGGAAGTGACTCTTCCCCTGTGCTCGGCACTGGTTGGGCAGCACCTCAAGTGCTGTGTCCAGTTCTGGGCCACCCAGTTTGGGAAGGTCATGGAGGACCTGGAGCGTATCCAGAGAAGGGCAGCAAGGCTGGTGAGGTGCTTGGAACACAAGTCCTGTGAGGAACAACTGAGGGAGCTGGGGTTGTTTAGCCTGGAGAAGAGGAGGCTCAGAGGTGACCTTATCATTGTCTACACTCCCTGAAAGGTGGTTGCAGTCAGGTGGGGGTTGGTCTTTTTCTCCTCACAGCAGCTGACAGAACCAGAGGACATAGTCTTATGCTGCACAAAGGGAAATTTAGATTGGATATTAAGAAAATTGTTTTTTATGGAAGAGGTGATAAAGTACTGGAATTGTCTGTCCAGGGAGGTGATGGAGTCAGCATCCTTGGATATGTTTTAAGAAAGACTGTATGTGGCACTCAGTGCCATGGTTTAGCTGAGGTGGTGTTAGGGCATGGGTTGGACTTGATGACCTTAAAGGTCTCTTCCAACTCAGTAATTCTATGTTTATGTGATTATGTGACATCACAGAGCAGGCTGTGAGGTCAGAGAGTGTGCTGTGACATTATAGGGTGGCTGTGTTACATCACTGAAGGTGTGACATCAAAGGATGGGTCTGTGAGGCCAAGAGGTGCTGTGTGACATGATAAGTGAGTTTTGCCATCACAGAGCAGGCTGTGACATCACAGAGGAGATTGTGATATCATAGGAGAGGTTCTGATGTCACAAAGTTTTCTGTGTCATTTCAGGCTGGCTGTGTGATGTCACAGAATGGGCTGTGAGGCTACATAGGAGAATCTGCCATCATAGATAAGGGCTCTGTGACATCACAGAGCAGCTGCGTGATGTCACAGAGAAGGCTGAGACAATAGAGAGTGGGTTGTGCCATCACAGAGCTGACTGTGAAATCACAGAGCAGGCTGTGACATTAAAGGGTGACTGTGACATCCCAGGTTGGGCTGTGACATCACAGGGCAGATTTTATGACATCACAGAGCAGACTGGAACCTCAAAGAGTAGGCTGTGACATCACAGAGCAGCTGTATGAAATCCCAGGTGGCCTGTTACATCTCAGAGTGGGCTGTGTGACATCCCAGGGACTGTGTGTCATCACAGAGGCTGTGTGACATCACAGGGGCTGTGTGACATCTCAGGGGCTGCGTGATTTCACTGAGGAGGTCACTCTGCCCCAGTTTCCCCCAGAGAAGTCCAACACTGCTCATGCACAGGGGGGTCCCCTGTCCCCCCGGGTCCCCCCGCCCCCGTCGCCGCAGCCTCCCCCAGAGGATGTTCCACGAGATCGACCCCAGAGCCCGACACAGGGCTGTGGGGGGTGGGACAGGGGGACAGGGACCCCTGGCAGTGTCCCTGTGTCCCCCAGGGCCAGAGCCTGGGCCAGGGCTCCTTCACCCTGTTACCAACGAGGGCTTGAGAGCGCTGAAAAGTCCCCGGCAAGGGAGCAGCAAAAACCAGATTTAATATTAAGCGACAGCACCACAAAGTTCCCTGGCAAGAGTCACTCTGCTCCTGACTGAACACTTCACACTTAAGGAACGCCTAGGAAACAAATCAACCACAAATCCAAACAAAATTCAGGCAATCAATCCAGAAATGATCAGAGAACTGTCCCTTTATGTGGCACAGGGACACATAGAACAGTGAGGGCAAGGATAAAAGGAATATGGGCCAAAAGCTGAACAGAGCTCAAATTTAACAGGACTTAACTTATACCTTAACCTTAACTTCTACCTTCAACTTCAAAATTTAGCAAAAGAACAGATATTAACAGTATTTAACATAACTTATAACCTACGACTTTTCAATTTAACAGAGGAATATCGTTTAACAGTATTTAGCTCAGCTTATAACTTATAGCAAAAAACAACTCTTAGCAGCATTTAACTTAGCTTAGGCTGCATCACTAGACCTCACTTACAGGCCTGACAGGCTCAGCTATCCAGGGCACTCAGAGCCCTCAGGGAGCAGCATTTCTGCCACATTTCCCCAGCACAGGCACTCCTGTGTGCACACAGACACAGAGTCAGTGCAAGGTACCTTTGAGAAATTCCCCTGAGGGCAGGGAAATGCTCCCTGAGGATGCTTTGGCACCTCCCCTGCAGGGAAGGGTTGAGCCTGGAGGAGTGGGGGGATCGGCCCAGGCTCCCTCGTTGTTGGGGATCCCCGAATTCAACAAACGGGAGAGTTCCCGGCTCGGAGAGGCCCCACTCAGAGGGAGTCGCTGGCCCAGGAGAGCTCCAAGGGCTCCTTTTGGAGCGCTCTTTGTAGGGCCCCAAGAGAGGGGCTGCAGTCCCAGCCATGTTTCATCCTGGCAGCACTTGGCATCAGCAGCTTTCTTTGGCAGGGTGAGAACAGGGATGTTGTGCCACCGAGGGAACACAAACAGTTCCCAGGGCTGCTCCTAAAGCAGCCAGGAGCTGGCTGGGCAGCAGCAGTGCCTGGAGCAGAGCGTGCTTGTGATGAGCTGTAGAGGAGCTGAGCCCAGGGGCTGCTGGCCAAGACCGAGGCACAGTGAGGATTTCTCAGCTGGCAGGGCGGCCTGAGAAGGGGAGGAGGGAATGCACCAGCACAGGAACCATGGAACCAAGGGAGCATTGTGACATTGTGGGGCCTGTGAGACCAAGGGGCCATTGTGACACTGTGGGGCACCATGGAACAATGGACACCATTGTGACACTTGGGGGACACATTGGATCATGGAGACCATTAGGATACTATGATGCCTAATGGAATCAGCAAAGCATTGTGGCACTGTGAGGCCTCATGGAACCAGTGAGACCATTGTGACCCTGGGGTCCCCACAGAACCAAGAGGACCATTGTGACACTGTGGGGCCTCGTGTCATCAGTGGTCCATTGTGACACTGTGGAGCCAAAGGAGACCATTGTGACACTGCAAACCCCCATGGTCCAAAGGTCCATTGTGACATTGTGGGTTTCATGGAACAGAGGACTCACGTGTCATTGTGGGGCCTGGGGAACCATGGAGACCATTGGGACACTCCATGGCCTCATGGAATCATTGGAACCATTGTGAAACTAGGAGGTCTCATGGAACCCAGGGGCTATTGTGGCACTGTGGGACCCCATTGAACCAAGGGTCCATTGTGATACTGTATGTCTTTTTGTAATTAAAGAGCAATTCTGACACTGTGGGGTGCCGCGCTCCCGCCCCAGACCCTTGATCTCTCTAGCCCCGGCTAGCTCTCCTTGGGGCGAGAGTGGGCAGTGGAGGCACCCCCCACTGCTCCTTAACAGGGTTTGGAGGGTGCCTTTGTGGGTTCACGGGAAGGCGCTGGCAAGCCTCGTCAGTTGGAAGGAAAGGCGGATCCAGTTGGGGGCTGAATCTTCTTTATTGAGGGCCAACGGGGCCAACCGCACAGAAGTGGTGCCAGCCAACTGGAACCCTGGGCTGGGCTTAACATGAACCTTTTATGGGTTGTGGGCGGGGTGGATCATGAGGGGGGAACCAATGAGGGACAGGGAAGGGAGTGGCTCCGGAATGGGGTGATCCGACCTGGTCCAATGGGGAAGGGGCATGGGAGTGGCCCCAGGCCCTCGTCCAATCACTCGGTGCCCTGAGGAGAAGTTTCTGGATAGAGGGGAAGGAACACCGAGTGACGGACAAGGCACCTGGGAGGGGATAGGGGAGTGACTCAGCACTTTCCAGGTTGATGGATGGGTACTGGAAAGGCGGGAAGGGAGGACCAGGCGGGAAAACAGAACAAAAGGATGTACCAACTGGGTAATAGGGGGAAACAGGGACAAACCATTAGGGAGGTACAAATATATATAAAAACCGTACATAAAATATAAAGAAAACACACCACCACATCTCCCCCTTTTTTGTTTAAAAAGAAAAGAACGGGAGGAGAGTAAAAAATAAGTCTTTAAACTGGGGAGTTACAGTTCATGGTCTCGTCTTCGAACCATACGCTTTCTCCATCGGAGGGATTTTCTTCTTTTGGCTCTTCCTCGTTGAGGGGATCAAGTTCGTATGGTTCGGCCAGCGTAGCGTGATTAACACTGATTGTAGTGTTAATGGCTTTCATCAATAGTCTTTTAATTACGTTAAAGCCGATGACAAGGGCGACGAGTCCCAACAGCAACATTAGTCCAGTTTGCATGATGGATTTGATCCACCCGGAAAGTCCCCATCCTTCTAAAAGAGAGTCCAACCACCCTGCAGTTTCCTTTTTTAGATGATGGATCATGTCTTGCATTTTAGTGATGGAGGTGCGGACATCTTCGGCTCTGGAACTCAAGTTCATACAACACAGGCCAGCAAATTCTTCACACTTATGATTATGTAGTAATAAAAGAAAATCAATGGCGGCACGATTTTGAAGGGTTGCCTGTCTCGTGACTTCCTCATCTGTTAGGAGGTTGCTTAGGGCAGTTGATGTAAGGTTGGCTTGCTTAGCTACCCAGCATTCAAGGCCGGCCAATTCATTGAATGCTTGAGCGATTCCTATCCAGGGTAAAAACGCAATGGTAGCAACGCTCTTTGCTTTTGCCCAATGGGTGACCTCATCATTACAGTTTTCGTCCCAATCGGTGAGTCCAGTATCTCTCTTTTGGCGAGCCAATTGACCTGTTTGATTTAGATGTTTCCAATGTGCTATGTGTGTTTTATTGGGAGTAAACAAGCTCAACTGCCCGAATGCGCATGGCCCTCCGACTAGGTGAGGGGGGATGCCTGCCCAAGCCCGATTTCCACAAATTAAAAACACACCTTTAGGAAGGGAATGGGGCTTGTTGTCAGGGGTTGAAAAGTCAGAGATATAGAACACCTTTTTGCACCAATTTTTATCCTGGTATTCTGTGATTGTTTGTTTGATTATTCTTTTGGGATGGACATATGGGTTGTAATCAAGGAAACGGAAGCAGGTATAGGCAAGGGAAGAGCCGAGTAGTTCGAGTTCTTCGGGCTCTTTCGCCATAACTGGGAAGGTTCTGACCCACACCCTCCACGCATCTGGTGGGTCTAGGGGTTGGGAGATAAAGGGATTGGTGTCATTTTTTATGCGGAGGGCGGAGGTGTTTAAAGGGAGAGTGAAGGGAAACTTAACTATAGGATATGGGATCCCCACGAGACAGGACAGAAAGGGATTGGCGGCGGAAGTGGTTGACAAACATAAATGGTCTTGATTAAGGGATTTAGCTAGGGTGGTCCAAACATTTGCTGGCGGCTGTGGTACGATCCAGGCTTGCAGGGGTTTCAAGGCGATGATGAGGCCGAGAAGGATGAGGCTCAGGGATGACATCGTTCCGGGTGATCTTTTGGCGGAGTGCGTGTCTGGGGAATAACTGAAATATAAATTAATACTCGAAATCGGGGAGGTTTAGGTGGGAAAGGAACAGAGATTCCCAGGAGCCGCGGGAAGGAGAGAAGGAGTTGGGCAAAGGGAACTGGGGACCGGGTGAGAGGGACCTCCTCCGCCGTCGGAGGGCGGCGTGCCCAACCTGAGGACCATCTGGCTCGCGTTTCTGGACCTTGGGGACATACGGCCGGACAAACTTGGAAGGGACCCATCTCAGGCCTGAGGGCGTGGATACGCAAGCGTATCCCCGTCCCCAGGTGACTAAGTCATAGGGTCCCTCCTGCCGCCAGGTCTCAGGATCTTTGATGAGAACTGGCGGCCTTTCCCTGACCTGGCTCTGTTCTGAGGAGTTGAAATGCCTCACGATGGGAGGGTTGAGGCATTCAAAAGAACAATTAAGGAAATTTAAGGTGAAAAGGGCCTGTGATAGTTGAACTTGGGGGGACTCATTTTTTGATGCTGAGTGCTGTTGTTTTAGCATCTTTTTGATGTTTTGATGAGTCCTCTCCACCACGGCCTGACCTGATGGGGAATAGGCGATGCCGGTTTTATGTTCTATTCCCCATTGCTGTAGGAAGCCTGCGAGCTCCCTGGAGGTGTACCCGGGGGCATTATCTGTTTTTATTTGTTTTGGGACGCCCAGCATAGAGAAGGCCTGTATTAGATGTTTCTCTACATCTTTGGCCTTCTCCCCTGTGTGGGCAGAGGCAAAAACTGCTCCGGAGAAGGTATCCACGGAGACGTGGACGTACTTCATCTTCCCGAAGGAGGGGATGTGAGTGACGTCCATCTGCCACACCTCACAGGACCTCAGACCCCTGGGATTAGCCCCTGCGCTCACCGATGGTAGTGGGAGCGACTTACAGGACGGGCATGTGGCCACAATGGCCTTGGCCTGGTCCCGGGTTAGGTGGAACTGCCGGACCAGACCAGGCGCATTCTGATGGTAAAGCTGGTGGCTGATCTTAGCTTGTTGAAATTTGTCTGGGAGTGGCGTCAGCTGTGCGGGGGCGGCAGCGAGGGAATCGGCACGCCGATTGCCCTCGGCCAAGAACCCCGGCAGGTCGGTGTGTGACCTGATATGCATCACATAGAATGGTTGCTCCCGGTGGGAGATTAGCTTTATTAGCTTGGAGAGCAACCTATTGAGGGCATCGTTGGAAACACCCTGCAGGATGGCATCCTGTGCCCTAGACACTACACCTGCTACGTAGGCCGAATCAGTAACCAAATTGAAAGGTTCAGAGAACCGCTCAAAAGCTCTGACGACTGCGGCCAACTCAGCTACCTGAGGGGATCCTTCCACCTCAACAACATCTGCCTCCCACCGCTGAGTTTGAGGATCTTTCCAAGTCACTACTGACTTGTGGGACCCTCCGGACGCGTCTGTGAAAACTGTCAGAGCCTTTAAGGGTTTTTTACTCTGAATTTGCTTTGTTGATAATGCGAATTGAACATCCGAATTGAAAATTTTGTGGGCCGGTCTCAAAACGGAAATTTTCCCGGTGTAGCTGTCTAGTGCAAACTGCAACGATTCGTTTGATTGCAGTAGGTGTTCCAACATTGCCTTTGTAAAGTGGCCCGATTCCAACTGTAAAGGAATGTGAATGCATTCGAAGTCACACCCTGCCAACTCCCGGATCCGCATTCTAGCTTTGCGGATCAGGTCTGCCACTAGCTCCTGTGGCTGCGTCATTCTTTTGGATCTAGAGTGACTCAGGAATACCCACTCTATGATGGAGAGTGGGTCCCTTTTGTCATGATCCTTGCCCTTCTCCAGGGTGTCTGTCCACTGGAAAATGACTCCATGGAGGTGCGGCAGTCTGCCCAGTATGATGAATTTGAAGGGCAGGCCCGGATTACACCTGTGGGCCTGCCTGGCAGACATCGCCTCCTGGACCCTCTGCAGAGCTTCTTTGGCCTCTGGGGTGAGCTCCCTGGGAGAACTAGGCTCGTCCCCCCCTTTCAATAAATCGAAAAGGGGGGCTAGGTCTTCATTGTTAATACCTAACCAGGGTCTCACCCAGTTTAAGGACCCACACAGCTGCTGCACGTCTGCTAGATTTCGAATTGAATTTTTGATAGCCAATTTTTGCGGAACAATGGTCCGCTTATTTATTTCCAAGCCCAGGTACTTCCAGGGTGGCATCTTTTGAATCTTATCTTCTCGCAGCTCAAACCCTACAGCAACCAACGCATTGGTTGTCAGTTCAAGCGCGTGTGTAAGTAAATCGCCGTTGGGGGCACAAATAAGGATATCATCCATATAATGTTGGATGATCACGCCCTCGGTGGCTGCACGCACAGGGGACAGCAATGAAGAGACATACCACTGGCAGATACTTGGGCTGTTCTTCATGCCCTGGGGAAGTACTTTCCAGTGGTATCTCTCCATTGGGGCTTCTCGGTTGATGGAAGGAACCGAGAAGGCGAACCGCGGCGCGTCATCAGGGTGCAGGGGAATTTGAAAGAAACAGTTCTTTATGTCAATCACCGCCAATTCCCAATTTTCGGGCAACATCGTAGGGGACGGCATCCCTGGTTGGAGAGAGCCCATATCTTCGATGACATTGTTTATAGCACGGAGGTCGTGGAGGAGGCGCCACTCGTCTTTGCCTGGCTTTTTCAAGACAAAGACGGGGGAATTCCAGGGAGATGTTGTTTCCTGGATGTTCCCTTTGGCGAGTTGCTCCTTCACGAGCTCCCGGAGCGCTTTTAATTTCTGCTTATTGAGCGGCCACTGCTCTACCCACACTGGTGTATCTGTGAGCCAATTGAGCTTTTGGGTAGGACGCTCCTCAGTGACCGCTGCCCGAAAAACCTGAGGGGTCGGGATGTCAATTGTGACCCCCCACTGGGCCATCAGGTCTCTCCCCCACAAGGGTTCCGTATAATCTAATACGAACGGGCGTAAATAAGCCGATTGCCCGTTCGGCCCCTCAAATTTTACGATGTTTTTAGACTGTTTGGCCAATTGAGAACCCCCTACACCTTGAATTTTTCCCGCCACGTTTTGCAATTCCCATCGTGACGGCCAGTCCCGCTCGGGGATGACTGTCACGTCTGCCCCTGTGTCCAGGAGTCCGTTAAGATGTTTGAACTCCCCATCCTTCCTCATGTAACAGGATAACTTTGGTCTTTCCTTCCCAATGACCTGGGCCTGGCACACCTGGTAATCTTGCTTTGCTGATTTTTTCCATAAATCTTCAGGGTGTACCGGAGGCCCAGAGATCGGAATGGCTTGGGCGATGATTTGGCCCTTGGGAAGGAAGACCGGAGGATGGGAGCAATGCAGCCACAAAACCAATTGTTCGGGATCTCTGGATGTTAGACAGGGTGCGATGGTAATGTCGAGTGGCGTGAATTTTGTGTCCCCAAGAACGATATACTTACTGCGGATGTTCCTCCAGGTTCCTGGGTCCCTCGTGTCGACTGTGATGAAATGCCAGTCGTCGTCCTTCAGATACAGAGCCTCGGTCAGGGCCAACCTATATGGGGAGAAGCCGGAAGAGGTGTTAAGGACCGGCTTGGGATGGTCGGGGTCCCGGCCAAGCCAAGCGGTAGGGATGAAGTCGACATCCTCCCGCATATAGGCTGGTTTGTCCGCCGCAGTCTGATGTGTCACGTCCGGTGAAAAGTCCTCAGGTGGGCTTTGATCACAATTGTCCCTCCCCTCCTCAGTTGTTAGGGAACCCACCACATTTGTGTCTTTGCGCAGGGAGGGACTGCGCTGACCTCCTAGTTTTTTTGTTTCCCCCCAAGGTTGGGGGCACTCCTCCCCTGCTGCTGCTGCTGGAATTTGATGAATTCTTCTCTCATTGGGCATCGAGAAGCCCAATGACCCCTCTGCCTGCATAGGTTGCAGGCCTGCTGCGGTTGGAATCCCCTCGGGGGTGCCCCTGGGGGGCGGCGGTCCGAGGATGGTGTGGCTGGAGGCGTCACAGCTTCCGCAAAGGCTACCCTCCTGGCTGGTGTTCGGGGGGCCCTTTGCGTGTCCGGGGCAGGAACCGTCACCTTCTTTGCGCAGACCTGTAACATATTCTGCAAGGTCGGCTCAGGTTCCAAGGGGAGGCTGAGGATCGCCTGCCGGCATGCCTCATTGGCGTTCTGCTTCGCCACCGTGGCGAGCATTCCTTCCCTCAGCCTCTCATCCGGGACCTGAGCCTCCATTGCGCGGTGGAGCCTATCGACAAAGGTGACAAATGGCTCACACGGTCCCTGTTTAATAGATAAAAAGTCGACAGCTGTTCCACTAGGTCTTAATTTAAGTAGTGCTTTTTCCGCCGCCCTGGTGCTAATTTGCAACGCCTCCCGCGGGATTTTCTCCGCTTGCTTCCCCCCCTGTTGCCAATCCCCCTCCCCGCACAAATGGTCCAAAGATATCACCGCCCCATCCTCATCTCTGGAGCTGTCTGCACTGGCCCAGAGGTCGGGTAAAACTTCCCGAATCTCCCGCTTCCATTCGGACTCCCAGATGAGAAACTCTCCATGGGTTATCAAACAGGAGAAGAGAGTCCGAATGTCAGCAGGGACATGTTCGGCAGAGGAGAGGGTTGCTTTCAGCAAACCCCTGAAATACTCGCTCTCTCTGCCGAACTCCTTCTGGGCCTTGCAGAGCTCCTTGATTGTTTGCTGAGAGATGGGGGACCATTGTGCTAGGGGCCTGCCCCCCCGCCGCGGGGTATAGGTGACTGGCGCGGCTGAGAAGGCAGGTAGGGGTTGGGATGGATCCGGGTTCCCACGCTCCCCCCCTCCGGAACCGATGGCGTGGGAACCGGAAGTGAGGTCGTGGGAACCAGGGGGCGGAGCGGAAGAGGCGTGGCAAGGGGCAGAGGGAGTGGCCTGGTGGGAGGTCACCTCCCCGGGGGTGGAGCTGAAGGGCGGGGTGAACCCCGCATCACAGGGGGTGTGGTTAGGGTAGGGTGGAGGAGGGACGTGGGCGGGAAGGTCCGGGGAAGGGGCGGAGCTTCGGGAGGCGGGAAGAAAGGGGTTATGGGAAGAAGAAGAGGCACAAGTGGCGGGAAAAACCATGCGGTCTCCGCCATCTTGTGCCCTGGGGAGGAAGGGAGAAGGGGAACCATTTTGTGGGACTCGGGGAGAAAGGGGAGATGAGGGATTTTCGGGGTTTTGGGGCTCTTTAAAACGAACAGAACTCTTACGGGACAGGGCTGTACATTGCGGGGAAGAAGGGGAAAGGGTAGAAGCACGGGCAGTGCCTGCACTGCCCCGCGGGGAGTCTAGGACATTCTCAGAGAGCCCAGATTCTGCCTGCGGACGACGCCGGGATGACTGTCTGAGAATGCCCGACTTTAGGGAAGAGGGAGAGGGAAGAGGAGTAGGATTTTTCGCGCTAGGCGCAGAACTGGGGACAGGTTTGTCTTCGGCTGGCTGTGGCAGGCTTTCATAATGATTCTTAATAATATCTCTAATTTGTAAAGCCAATAGAGTAAATTTGGAGAGAGAAAGATCCTGCTGACGCAAGATCTCTCTCCCTACCTGATCCCAAAAGGGGATCTGATATAATTTAGCTGCCGAAACGCTGGGGAAAGCCTGAGACAGCCACCGGACAAACTTTTTTATCTCAGATTTTTTAACTTTCACCCCCCCCATTAACAGGATGCCCACAACTTGGGTATATAAGCCTTTCTGAGGCACAGACAGTTTTGCACCCATACTGTCTGCTGGAAAATGTGCCTCAGAGCGTACAGTGGGAAAATTAACAACTAAAAGGAGAAGACTGTCCCTCCCGCTCTCTCCCTAAGCCTTCAACCTCCCGCCCGGGAAGGGAGGCACCAAAGAAAAGGGATTCTTTCCCCACCCCAGGGGAAGAAGAAAACCCAACCAAAGAGGGAATAAACCCTCAACCAGGAAGGATAGGGGAGTGCCGGGGGAGCCCAAATAAAGAGAAACCAAGGGATCCCCAAGGGAAGGACAGAAACGAAAAATCCCACTGTATCTCACCGACGAGGGGGAGCCGACTCCAGCGGTGCTTTCTGGAGCTGCCGGGTCCGTCCCCCGGGAGCGCCGCCCACTAAAACGCGGGTCTGCTCCCACCGGGGGTAGCTGACGGCCACGAGGACAAAATCTTCAGGTCCCGAGGACCCTAAAATCCTCTGACGAGGGGTCCAGCGCCTAAAAACGGGGCCCCACGTTGGGCGCCAACTGCCGCGCTCCCGCCCCAGACCCTTGATCTCTCTAGCCCCGGCTAGCTCTCCTTGGGGCGAGAGTGGGCAGTGGAGGCACCCCCCGCTGCTCCTTAACAGGGTTTGGAGGGTGCCTTTGTGGGTTCACGGGAAGGCGCTGGCAAGCCTCGTCAGTTGGAAGGAAAGGCGGATCCAGTTGGGGGCTGAATCTTCTTTATTGAGGGCCAACGGGGCCAACCGCACAGAAGTGGTGCCAGCCAACTGGAACCCTGGGCTGGGCTTAACATGAACCTTTTATGGGTTGTGGGCGGGGTGGATCATGAGGGGGGAACCAATGAGGGACAGGGAAGGGAGTGGCTCCGGAATGGGGTGATCCGACCTGGTCCAATGGGGAAGGGGCATGGGAGTGGCCCCAGGCCCTCGTCCAATCACTCGGTGCCCTGAGGAGAAGTTTCTGGATAGAGGGGAAGGAACACCGAGTGACGGACAAGGCACCTGGGAGGGGATAGGGGAGTGACTCAGCACTTTCCAGGTTGATGGATGGGTACTGGAAAGGCGGGAAGGGAGGACCAGGCGGGAAAACAGAACAAAAGGATGTACCAACTGGGTAATAGGGGGAAACAGGGACAAACCATTAGGGAGGTACAAATATATATAAAAACCGTACATAAAATATAAAGAAAACACACCACCACAGTGGGGCCCCATGCAACCAAAGGAACACAGAACAGGTCTGGCTGGTTTGGCCTCCCGTGGACTGCCTGACTGGTCCAGCTGACCTTGGCATGTTAAAGGTCTTTTCTCTGCTACTGGGGCTCACTGGGACAGGAAACACTGGGGCTCCCTGCTTTCCTTTCAGTGGAAAAGAACTCTCCTTCTCCTCCAAGTGCCCATGGCCAGAACTGGGATTTTACGTCCAAATGTCCTTTTATCCAGGGATTGTTCCCATAGGAATATTGCCAGGACAAGTCTGGTTGGAAGTGGTTTCATGAGGGTCACCTCTCATCTGTCCCCAAAACACTGGGGAAGGCTCCATGCTTTCCTTCCTATGGGAAAGAATTGTCCTGTTGTGTGTTTTTCTTTAGTTTGATATTTGTTCTGTGTATGTTCAACCCCCAACCCCTAATCTCCTCCCTTGCCCAGTTTTCAATCTTCCCAAGCTCTTCCCTACCCCCCTCCCCTCCAAGTTGTCAATCCTCCCTTTCCCTGCCCCTTTCCCCAGAACATTCCCTGTCACTCCTCGTAGCCTCCTCCCCTGCTTCCAGAGCATTCCCTGTCTATTTAGTGAGGCTCAACACCCTTTTGGTTACTTTGTGTTACTCCTCTCCCCTGTTTCCCCTGATAGGTTTGTGCTCTGTTAGTCCCTCCTTAGACTCTTCCCCAGGCGTACCCTCAGTGGTTGCTGTTCCTATACCCCGCCTCTTGAGTTCTGGTATAAAACCTTTGTTCGCCCTCCCCAGAGGGTCTTGGGGCTCACTGAATAAAACCTTCCTGTTCGCCCCCAAGTCCTGTGTTGCCTCCCCACACCAAGTGGGACTGCAGAGCTTCACAGGGGGAGCAGCCGCCCGTTCTCTTCCCTCTCACCCCCCAGCACTCCACTGCTCGGGGTATCGCGGCGAGAGAGGCTGCCCACATTACAACACTGTCCTGCTTCTCCAAGTGCCCATGGCCAAAATTGGGATTCTGTCTCCAAAATTCCCTATATCCAGAGGCTGCCTGCAGACAATCTGCCATTCCTGACAAGTCTGGCCGACCTTGGCTTTGTGAGGCTCTCATCTGCCTTCCAAACACTGGGGCTCTGTGCTTTCCTTCCTATGGAACAGAATTCTCCTTCTCATCCAGGTGCCCATGTCCAGAATTGGGATTTCACCTCCAATGTTGCCTGGTGTGAAAGACTGGAGGAGATTGTTGGCTGGGAACATTTTGTGTGTGGGGGAGCAAGGGGCAGGTCCAGCCTTGCCCGGCCCTGGAACCCCAGCACTGCCCTGCCCTGGAACCCCAATCCCCCCAGAGCCTCTATCCCAGCCCAGCAGTGTCTGCCAGTCCCTGGCACAGCACAGGCAATGCTCCACAGCCACCTCTGGAGCTCCCAGCCCAGCTCTTGAGAGACCAAATGACCCCAAGTCCTCCCTGGGGCTGGCGCAGCAGAACTCAGAGGCACCAGCGGCTCCAGCTGGGAAATGGAGTGTGGGATGGGGCTGTGAAAGCCCTGCCTGGGCTGTGCCAAGCAGGACACACAAGCCCTGACCCTCATCCCCCAAGCAACTCTCTCAAGGAGACATTTAAAAGGAATTACAATAATTTGTGTACTCTGAGTTAGATTCACTGGAGAAATAGTGTCCCAAAGCTCATTAACACTCAGAATACTTGAACAAGCCAAGCCTCTTGGAATAATTTGATTTAAGTTTTCAAATATTTTGTGATTAATTAGGCAGGCTTTAGTAGTGTATTCAAAGTGAATGCTTTATTTTTACAAAGACACAGAAAAGATTTGTTAGGTCCTGTTTCATTTTTTTACTCCACATAAATGAATATGTGCAAGCTCCACTTGACACTTAATTCAAGTACCTCCTCATGCAGTTGGAATAGATATGAAAATCAAGACCCTTGATGGCTGACAATCCATCAGACTCTGTCCCTACCCCCACCCCACCATTTCCCCCATCCAAGCCCTGGCCCTCAGAGCAGCCTTGTGCAAATCTGAGCTCCCTCCAGCCCAGGCTGCACCTGCAGGTTTCAGCTCCTTGGCTCCAACCCCCACCTGCTTTCCTTGGAGTAAGAGCTGCCTGAGAAACAGAGGGATGTTCAATTCTTGTCAGCCAACAAAGCCAAGGGAAGACACAGCTCCATCAAATGCAGAAGTCATTCCTCTGCTGGCTGTTAAATCCACTTGGCACAGTAGCCAGTCTCAGAGCAATGGAAAACACTTTCTGTGTCCAGCACAGATCCCAAGGTCCCCCCAAACCCTCCCTGCCCCGATTCTGCCCAGATTTTCTCTTTCCACACACGAGTCACAGGCTGAAGTCAGGAGCTTCCTCCATGCCCAGAGGGAGGAAAAGAGAGAAAGTGGATGAAGAGCTCTCCTGTGCAGAGCCAAGGTCCCAAGTGCCCCTGCAGTGGGAACCACAACTCATCAGGTTTGTGTCCTTTGGGCTCAGGGATGGTGACACTCAGAGGCACAGAAAGGTTTCTTGCCAACAAACAGGAGTTGAACATTTGAACAATTTAATAACCATCACAGACTTTCCTTTTTCTTAGAACTGTTTAAACCTGCTCTGGACTGAAAACCCAGAAAAACACTGGCAGCTCACACCTGTGGCCCACCGAGGTCTGGGACCCTGCATTCCAGTGCCAGAGGGACTGAGAAGAGACCGAGTGAGCCAACTACAACCCACAAAAAGGACTTTCTGAATTGCCATCTCTTCAGAACTCTGAGGGGGTTTATTTCATATTATTCATGCTTGTGAACACTTTACTTGTTAAATAAACTGATTTTTTCCATTTTCTCCAGGGAAGTCTTCTCCTGAAATAGTAGGGAGAGGGGCTGCTTGAACTTGATTTGTAGACGGACTCCTTTTGGAGGTTTCCTCACAAAATTTGCCCTAAACCAGGACAAACAGTCACAATTGTGCCACTTCACCAGTGGCACAACTCCCCAGCCCCCCAGGAAAAGAAAGGACATGTAAAGTTCTCTAAACATTTGGCCTGCTTTGCTGCAAAAGTCGTGCTGCATACACAGTGCAGTGTGGAAAGCCAAGAGAAGCTGGAGCAGGTGGCAAATCTTGGGACAGAAGCTCGACCTTGTTCTCCATGAGAGGTTCTTGTCAAGAGCAGACAGGAGAAGATTCCTGGAGAAGTGGAACAGCTTTGCAGAAGTGCAATGAAAATGAAAGAAAGTATCTAAGATGTTTTCCTCTTTCTTTCTATGCTCCCCTTTTCCATGTTGCACGACTTCTCCATGCCATGAATTCCAAATGGATCTCACCTCTAAGATGGGTCATTTAGCAAGTTATAAACACTCTAAAATACCATGAGCTACACGCAGTTTTCCTTCCCCTGTTTTTACTGGAAAGCAACGCTGGAGACATAAGTGCAGTGCTTGGGTCAGGTACGAATCCTACAGCAAGGGAATGTGCCCCAAGGGTGTTTGAGCCTCAGCAAGGACAATGCACGGCAGCGACACAGCAGAGGGGATTCCTCTGCCAGTGTGCAGGAGTCAGGACTCTGGATCTGGGCTCCACACTGCAAAGTTCCCGTGTCTGGACAGACGAAGGGGCTGTCCCCGGGGCGCGCGGGGCTCGGCCGTGGGGCTCGTGGGGCGAGCGGGGAACGGACACGCGGACAAACGGCCTCGGTGCTTCAGTTGCAGAGGCAGCAGCGGCGGCGGCGGCAGCAGCGGCGGCAGCAGCGGCAGCAAAAGCAGTTTTTCTCTTCTTTCTCGTTCTCTCCTCCCTCCCCCGCTGTCGGACACCTTCCCCTCGGTGTCCTTAGCCGGTGTCCCTCTCCTCTCCCCGCCTCCTTCTCCCCATGCCGGGCCGGGCCATGCCCCCGGCCCGCCCCCGGCCCCGGGCGGGGCTGCCCCGTCCCCGGCCCCGCCCGCCCCGCCGCGGTCTCGCCTCCGCCCGGCTCTGGCCGTGCTGGCGGTGGCGCTGCCGGGCGGGCATCAGTGCCTGGGGCTGGGCCGGCATCGCCGCCCTTTGGCTCCGCCTGGCCCGAGCCCGGCCCCGGCCCCGCCGCAGGGTCCGGCCCCGGCGCCGGCGCCTCCCGGGCCCCGCGGAGGACACACGCGGCACGGCCGCTCCCGCCGCCCCCGCTGCGGCTTCCCCGGCCCGAGCTCCGCCGCTCGGCAGCGCGGCCGCCGGCCCCGAGCCTCCCGTGTCCCGTTGCCGAGACCGAAGGCCTGGGGATGGCCGGCCCGAGGCGCTCGGGGGGCGCTCGGGGGCCGCTGCTGGCCCCGGGCCGAGCGCTGACAGCCGCGTCCCGCCCGCAGGGAAGGCGCAGGAGGCCCTGCAGGAGCGGTACCGAGTGGGTTCGCTGCTGGGGCGCGGCGGCTTCGGCAGAGTGTTCGCAGCCACGCGGCTCTCGGACGGCGCCCCGGTGAGCGGCGGGGCCGGCGGCGGGCATGGAGGAGGAGGAGGAGGAGGAGGAGGAAGGAGAAGGAGGAGAAGGAAGAGAAGGAGCAGGAGGAAGGAGGGAGAGGAGGAGAAGTGGGAAGAAGGGAGAGGAGGAGGAGGAGTGGGAAGGAGGGAGAGGAGGAGGAGGAGGATGGAGGAGGAAGTGAAGTAGGAGGAGGAAAGAGGAGGCAGAGCAGGAGGAGAAGGAAGGAGGGAGAGAAGAAGGAGAAGGAAGGAGGGAGAGGAGGAGAAGGAGGATGGAGGAGGAAGAGAAGGAGGAGGCGGAGGAGGAGGAGAGGGAAGCAGGAGGATGGGGCTCGGCAGGGCGGGCGGCGAGCTCAGCCCGCTGCTGCCTTTGGCTTGCAGGTGGCCATCAAAAGGGTGCCACGGAACCGCGTCCGGCGCTGGGGCGAGCTGGTGAGTGAGCGGGGCCAGCGGGAACAGCCGGGCCGTGCCGGGCGGGGCTGAGGCGAGGCCCGGCATGGGGGAAGCCACCAGGACGCCTCGATGGGGAGCGGGCGTGGGGCCAGCGCAGGGCGCAGAGCATCCCGGGCTGGCTGAGGGGTTCCCCTGCCCTGGCACGACATCAGTCCCACTGGTGGCACCGTGGTCCTCCCGCAGCCCGACGGCACCAGCGCACCCCTGGAGATCGTCCTGCTGGACAAGGTGTCCACCGGCTTCCCTGGTGTGGTCCAGCTGCTGGAGTGGTTTGAGCTCCCCAACAGCATCGTGATGGTGCTGGAGCGGCCGGAGCGGTATCAGGACCTCCTGCATTTCATTCGGGCACGGAGGTTCCTGTGTGAAGAGGTGGCACGGGAGCTGTTCCGCCAGGTGCTGGAGGCCGTGCGGCACTGCACCAGCCGCGGGGTCCTGCACCGCGATATAAAACCAGAGAACATCCTGGTTGACCTGGCCACTGGCCAGGCAAAATTGATCGACTTTGGCTGTGGCACCTACCTGCAGGACACAGCCTACACTGACTTTGCAGGTGAGCCTGGGCAGGGGTGTGCTCCCGGTCCCACCATGTCATGGCCCAACATCTCACAGGCCAAGCTGGGTGTGGCAGCGAGGATTCTCCCTTTTGCTGCCAGTCAGGGTACTGAGTCTTTACCTGAGTTGCTTTTGAGCGGGGCTGGGTGGGGAGGCATCTTCCAGTCCTGCTGGCGGCCTTTGCCCACCACTCTGCCTGGGGCTGGGGTTGGAGCAGCAGCAGCCAGCCTGACAAAAGCACCCGTGGGTGGGGGTAGCAGAGGAGGGGGCCAGGACCAGTGCACCAGCCAGTTTGGTGTGCAGGCGAGAGGAAGGGCTTGGACTGCTCCACTCACCTTGTTTTCATAATATTTTATGAAAACATAAAATATTGGCTTCATAATATTTTTGGGGCACTGCAGGTAGGGAAGATAAGGACCTGTTTTTTTCCCCCAGCCCTGAGTGGGTTTTTTCTTTATATGTCATGGTCAGGCCTTGCTGGGGCTTCTGCTGCCCTCTTCCAACAGCAGTGGCTTCTTGTCCAACCCTGAGTTTGTACACAATCCCAGGTGCTGGCGAGAGTGCAGCAGTCATCCCATGTGCCACTGGGGCAGCCCCTGCATGCCCAGGGATGCTGGGGCCAGGCTCTGGAAGCAGCAGCATCCCCCTGATGAACTCCATCTGTATTCCACAGGAACACTGTCATACAGCCCCCCGGAATGGACCCGCTTGGGCTGGTACCATGGCGGGGCAGCAACGATCTGGTCCCTGGGCATCCTGCTGCACCAGATGGTCTGTGGGCAGCACCCTTTCAGGAGGGGCCGGAAGATCAGCTGGGACCATCAGCTCTCGCTGCCACAGCGGCTCTCTCCAGGTGGATCCTCATCTCTGGCCACGGGGGAATACCAGTGCTGGGAGACAGCAGCGGGCTCGTGAGCATCTCGCTCTGGCAGCTGCTGAGGAGGTGGCACATGTCCTGCTCTCCTGCTCTCCTCCACAACAGGGAATTGATAGGAAAGTTTAGGCCCAGCTGGGAGCACAAAAGCAGCATGGCCTGGGCATGGGAAGAGTGGGGCAAAGCAGACAGGAGCCTTCTCTAGCTGACTGGTGGTTTCTGGTTTCTCTGCCCAGAGTGCCAAGAACTTATCAGGTGGTGCTTATCCATGCACTTCTTGGACAGACCTTCCTTAGAAGACCTGTTCTGTGAACCATGGATACAGGATATTCACCTGTCATAGATGAAGGGAGAGAGCCTCATGCACACTTTGCTGCAGGGCCCTGGTAAGTTACAGCTCCACACATGCCCTGGCAATCAGAAGCAAGGAAACCCAGACTTTTTTCCTTGCCTATATCAATGCACTGGGGTTGTTTGGTGGGAGTATGCAGCCCTTGTGCTGGAGCTGAGCTGCTCTACCCAGCACTGGTGGCTGCCATCCAAGGTGGTTTTGCTTGTCCCAGTTGCCTGACAGCTGGGGCCCTGGGCAGAACCCTGACAGCCTGGTCTGACCCCCAGGGAAGGAGAAGGAGCCCCTGGAGAAGCTGTACCAGGTGGGGCTGCTGGAGACAGCAAGGACAACATCAAGGATGATAACCTCTTCCTCAACTTGGCTACTGGCAGCTGAAGATGATGAACTTTTGGCACCTTCTCCAAAGCCAGGCTCCACAGTGAATTTGCAGATGAGTCCACAGCCGGGGAAATGCTCCCAGATTTTTACATTGCTCAGACTGGCTGGGAACAAAAGGTTCCCCCTGTGCTGGGCAGATGCAACTTCAGTCGGCTGCCCAGCTGCTTTTTGGCAGGGCTGGGGGCATGGGTTGGGGTGGATACAAAATGGGAGTTGGCTCCTGGCCCTGCTAACAGCCCCCACCACCCAGCATGGCCTGGGCTGAGGCTGGGGCTGGGGCAGCCAGCCCGACACAAACAAACCCCCATGGTGGGAGCAGAGGTGGGACTCCAGAACCTGTGCAGGGGCTGCTGTGCTTTGCAGGCAAGGAATGGCTTGGGCTGCTCCACTGCCCTTGTTTGCTTTGGGATCACTGTTATTTTGGGGGGCAGTGCAGAAGGGAAGAGAGAAAGTGTGGGCTTCTCTCCCCCATGGGTGGAATTTTCCATAGCATGAGGGGGTTGGGCCTTCCTCAGATCCCTGACAGAGATAAGAGTTTTTTTCTTGCTTCCCCTTGTCTCTAATCACTTTTCAACAGTTTGTTGTTTGTTTTTCTCGAAGAAGCGTTCTCTGTATGGTCCAGTCAGGATTGGGAAGCGATTGGGAGCAGCTGCAGCGTGGATGGGCCGTGCCCTTGGAGAAGGCTGAGGACATCATTTGGGACCAGCTTTTCTCCCAGTGGAGGATGGCGTGAGGTGAGTCCCGGCCTGCTTGGCATGGTGGGATCAGAGCTTTTGGGAGATGGCAACAAGCACAAGGAGGCTCCTGCTCTGGGCAGCTGCTGAGGGCTGGATGTGCTGTGGCTGGCTGCAGGCTGGGAATGTCCTGCCCTCCTGCTCTGCTCCCAAAGGCAGCAGTGATGGGCAGCTCTGGGCACGGCTCTGGGCACAGCCAGCATGGCCTGGGCTCTGTGGGCAGCTGGGACAAGGGGACAGGAGCCTTCAGCTGACGGGTGGTTTCTGGTTTCTCTCCTTGCAGCCAGGCTCTGCGGGTGCTGAGGCTGCCCTGGGCTCTGCCAGGGCTCTGCTGGGCTCTGCCCTGGGCACAGCTGGGCTGGCTCTGCCCTCACATTGCTCTGACAGCTTTGCATCAGACGAGCCAGTTTGAGCACAGTGCCTGAGCTTTCTCCTTTGGCAGGTGAGTGAGACTCCCCTGCAGGCCAGGAGATTGCAGCTGGGGACACACATCCAGTTGGCAAGGACCCAGACTCTCCACAGTCCCAGCTGAACCCCTGAATCTCTGCAGGAATGCCTGGATCTCCACTATTCATTCTTCATTTCTTTTTGGCTGGAATTGTGCAGTTGCACTTTCTTCCTCCTCTAGAAGTGCCATGAGTGGCCAAAGCTGGCAAGTGAGCCGTGTTCCTGAGGCAATGCAGTCTGGAGCTGATGAATGGAGAGTTGCCCTTCCCACTTCCAAACCAGAGCAAAAGGCCGTAAGTGGGATTTTTCATCCATAAGAAACCCCTCAAAATTTCAGAGGGAATGTGCAGCTCATTCACAGAGTGAGAAGGAAGGTCATCTTCTAAAGGATTTGGGGTTTGACAGAGTTTAGATTCCCAGTCCTGTCTGGAGTTGGAAGGGCCCCAATCAATTTCCTATTGCTTTGACCACAATTTAAAATAACAATGTTGGAAACAACCCCCAAAAACTTTAAAAAAGGCTGCTGAGGTCAGTAAGATGGATCCATGCCATCAGCACATTTACAATGTAAATAACTGAGTTCTCTTTTTAAAAAGATCATTTACCTCTTAATGCAAAGTTACAGAAGATGTTTCACTAACACTTGGATTTTATTTGTATCTTTTACAATTCATCTAATTGTTTTTTTTTTTTTCTTTTTCCTTTTTTTTTCCCTAAATAGAGGTCCTGGCCCTCTTCCAGCCAAAGGGGAAAGGGCCCCACCAAGCCTTGTTACCCACAGATAACATGGTAAAGCTGAACACTAAAGGACCTTGTGGGCATTATTCTGGAATTAAAAAGGTGCCAGCTCCATGGACAACAGAATTATTGTTCCTAACTTGAATGAGATTGAGCAAAAAGAATGAAGAACGGTGTTAGTAAAGTACTACAGATGTCTGTAATTTGTACCTTGATAGTCAGCCAGAACCTTTGTTTGCCAAAACACTACAGAGTTTCACCAAGGGATCAGTCATCAAAAATGTTTTGAAAATGTAAAGACCAAGGTAGCCAAAGCACTCAGTGTCACTAATTGCTGGGTATGTTCTCAGCTGAAGCTGGGAGCAATGGGGTTCCCTTGGAGGGCTCACCCTGTGTGGTGGCCAGAACTCTGTCAATGGGCTCTGCCTCGTAACGGAGTCAATGAAGGGACAGTTACAGAAAACTCTGCTGTGGGACACAGGAATACAATGATCAGTGAGACAGGATTCACTCAGATTTCCCGTCAGGAGAAACCCAACCCTGTTATAGTTCTAGAGGCAACAGTGTCAGAAGATTTCTGTGCTTTACCATCACTGCCAATGTCAGTAGAACTTGGGGTGCTGCAGCTGGTCAGTGTCAGTGTCACACCACTCCCAGCTGCAGGGCCACCATTTAGGCTCCTTCAGCAACAAGCACACGGAAGACTTAGGGCCCAGAGAACATTTTCCACTCAAAGAGTGTCTTGGGTTTCAGAAAGCAAAAGATTCTGGTTCGCCCTGCGCCCCATGTGTGCTGCCCTGTCCTGTGGAGTTGACATGAAGGAGCTGAATGGATTATTAGAATAGGTAGCAAATGATGCTGTTAAAATGTCCAATAGCACATCCTATGAGCTCCAACAAACACAAATGGGGACTCCAGAGAACTACACGGCCTCGGATTATCTACTTGCTGGCCAAGGAGGAACCTGGGCTATCAGGGGATGAGGATGTTGCACTGCTAGCCGTGATGGGTTTGAAGGCCAACAGCCAGGAATCACCTTGGCAGAAAGAGCAGTAGAAGAGTGGCAGAAAGAAGAAAATTCTTCTGGGTGGGATTGGCTTCATGGCTGCCAAATTGGAGGCTGCTGTGAAATGCATTCGTGGCAGGGCCTGTCATCATTGCAGTGTGTGCACTTGGTGAGTTGCTGGGACACTTTGTGCTGGGAAGTGGAGTATTGAGACCTTTCTTAAAAGATAGTGTCAAGAAAAGAGAGGCATTTGGTAAATAAGAGAGAAGAGCAACAATTTAGGCATGTTTTAAAAGGAATGTGAATAGCTCTGAGTAATAAACTGCACTTAATTGTAGAACAAGAGGAGATGCCTTTTTGCTTAATACTTAAATGTAAGCTGTGTTACTGAAAGAATTGTTACGAAGGTTGTAGTTGATTGTAGGTCTCAGAACCAATCAAAGTACCGAGGCCTGAACAAGTTGTGGTGATCAAAGCCTGAACAGGCCCTGAGGCAAAGCTCATCTCTAGATGAACCTTCCAAGCAAATGTTGTATTTGTATCCACTCATTAACGAAGCATGATTAACAACATGATCCATGTATGTGTTCCTTGATAAAACATGGATTTATCTTTCTGTATTTAGAAACAGACAAGGCCACATCTGGTCTTCTTTGGGGGTGAAGGATCAAAGTCAACTCCCTTGGTTCCTCCTTCAGCCCTGGCCAGGCTTTGGGAGAAAGCAGTCAGGAGAATGAAAGCACATGTTCTCACACTAGCAGTGATGCCAGCTTGTTTGTTTAACAGTGTAAAAGCTGGGTCCTCTCCCAGCTTTGGGGTTGGAGCTTCATTGGCTGCAGAGGTGGAGGCACCTGCAGGAATTCCCAGTGTCTGGGAGTGGCTCTCCACTCCTTGGCTTCCCCCAGCTGATGTGTGGCTGTGGATGATGGTAAAGCCTGAGGCTAACTGGTGATGGATCTTTCCTTAATCACTCCAGGCAATCTCTGGTAACAATGACTGGATGCATTGCTGAGCTTTTTTGTAATGCTTTGCTAATGATGATGTGCTTTGCTGAGCTTATCCTTTTGTAATTCTTTGCAGCTGTGCATGATATAAATGACACAATTCCTTCACTTGGTGTCTGTGTCTTTGGTGCTGACCCTGCCCACTGGTGAAACAGGGCCCCCTCCAGCCTAAGTGTTACCTGGGAAGAGAAAAGCCATCACTCCAAATGTCCCCCCTTCCTCCTTGTTCCCCCCACTTTATACCCTGAGCGTGATGCCCCATGGTCAGGGGTATCCCCGGGGTCAGTGGGGGCCACCTGTCCTGGCTGTGTCCCCTCCCAAGCTCTCCCACAGCCCCAGCCCCTCTCCAGCGTGGCCAGAGGAGGGGCAGGCCAGGCTTTGGCTCAGTGGGAGCTGAGCAAGAGCAAAAGCATCTCTGTGTGCCCAGCCCTGTGCTCAGCACCCGGCCCAGCAGCGTCTCAGTGCCAGGGTCTGTGCCATCAGTCCCTGCCAGGGGTTTCCATGGCACCTGCCAGGCCAGGTGACCCAGGTGTGGTGTCCCAGTGAGGGCTGCCATGCAAACAGTGCCCAGCACTGCCCCTTTCTGTCTGCCTGACCCGGCCTTGGCCCTGGCCCTGGTGTTTGCTGCTGGTTCCGCGGCGCCTGACCGGCCCGCGCGGCACAGGGCAGGCGGCCACGGCACAAACCCACAGCAAGGGCTCCCCTCTGGCTCTGGGCAGTGACAGCAGCCCTGAGCAATGGGCTGGCGCAGTGGGGTCGGTGCAGTGTCCATGGCAGCAGTCCCTTGCAATGGCCAGTGCAGGTTGGGATGATGATCCACCCTCACAGCCGGCCCAGGGCAGGTGTGCGGTGCCCTTCCCCACAGCCTGTCTGCACAGAAGCACTTCCAGGGCTCTCTGCATTTCCTTTCCCTCACTCCTGAGTCACTCACACACCTCCCAAGGACCCACTGGGAGCTTTGAGCTGCAAGGAGTGCAAAGCTGGTCTGTCCTTCAGGAGTTGCTCTCATTCTGCCCTGAGCCAACTCTGGATTTGTGTTCATTGCAGAACTTCCTGTGTGTCTACAGCATTCCATGCAGGGCTCTGCCTTGGGGAAGGGGAACCTCCTTGAGGTGCCTAGGGCTTGGCACACACTTGAGGAGTGTGTCTGTTTTAAATAGGGAAGCTTAGGAGTTTTAGATTGCTTCAAAAAATAAAAGAAGAAAACCCCTCTTTGCCTGAGCGCAGCCATTTCTTCAAGCACAGCAGGTCCCAGGTGACTGAGCAGAGACAGGACGGGCTTGGGCTATGTGGAGCAAGGTTGTCCACACTGCCTCAGACCTCAAGGCACAGCTTCTCTGACTAGGCCAGACATCCTCAGGAGAGTCCCTGGGCCAATATCAGTCGCTGAATGCTGCAGCCACCTCTGCTCTAAATAGAACAATCATAAAATATACTCTTCAAAGAGGAATGTGGATTTTTTGGAAGCTCTTGCAAATAGTTTTCCATCAGTATTGTAGGAAACCTTCCTAATGGACTGCACTAGAGCAGAGGGAGATCTGGGCAGAGCCATGGTTTGTCAGGACTTGCTTGATCCCAGTGAGCCCTGTGGTGCATTTAGAGCTGAGCCCTGGAAGCTCAGGGCCTGATAGGAGATTGCACCACCCTAACCAGGAGTCAAAGTACGAGGAAAAACCCAAAGTGTCTCAAAGCATGAATGGGTCCCCTGAGGTCCATCCACAACACAGACCCCTCATGGACTCGTCGGAGGAGAGAATTGGAGGCCAGGATGGCACAAACCTCTCAGAGACTCAGTGTGGGAAGGAAAATGGGAAGTACCTTAAAAGAACTGCAGCACCTTGAAGCATTATTGAGCCCCATTGAGTGTTGTTACTGACAAAGAATCTCCAGGGACCAATTCCAGCAGATAATTGGAGGCCATGGTTGCACAAAGCTCTCAGGACTCCAAGGCAAAGCCCAAGTCCTTGGAAGAAGCTGCAGTCCCTGGGAGCATGAAGGAGGGCCCAGGGCCATTGCTGCCCAAGGCTGCCCAGGCCAGGAGTGCAGGGAGGCAAAGGCTCTGTGTGGGCAGCTCAGCTGCTGAGCAGAGCCTGGGCTGGCTGGAGGCAGCAGAAAGGCCAAGGCCTGAGCCCCAGCCCAGGGAAGGCAGATCCTGTCCCTGCCCGCTTGCTCAGGGCTCTGCCGGGAGCACTGGCACATGGAGGGGTGCTGAGGGCAGGACAAGGGATGGCAGTGCCCAGCCTGGCTGGGGCTGTGCCAGGAGGCCCCAGTGCCTCAGGACAAGGTGTCTCCTCCTCACAGCCCTTGGTGGCAAGACGCTGCTGGGCCCCAGGGCACCAAGGCTTGGCTTCTCCTGGCCACTGCCAGCCTTGCCAGGGCCCTTGGCCATGTCCAGCACAGCTTGTCCTGCGCTGTCCCACAGCTCTGCTGTGTCCCTGCAGGCTGCACACTCCCATCTCGCTGCCCCCGGGCCCTGCCCTGCCATATCCAGCCCTGCCCTGCCCCTGCCATGCCCAGGCCATGTCTGCAGTCCCCCCAGCCAATGGGTGGGGGTGGGCAAGTGTTCCCGAGGGCACAGGGAGGGGACAGCTGGGCTGGACTGACCCAAGGGATCTCCCATTCCATGCAATGTCATGGTCAGCAATAAACTGAGGGAAAGGAAGGGGATAGGGCTGGCAGGGAGAGCTGTGGATGTTTTCTACCAAGACATTTCTCACACAAAACACAAAGTACACGTTCTTGATCCTGTCCTGCCAGGAGGTGGCTGGACATTGTCTGCTGATGGGAATCAGCAATAGGGGATTGATTTAATTTGTTTTTTCTTTGCTTCCACCTGTGGCCTTTGCCTTTTGAAGCCCTTGCTGAGGAGGGTGTAGAAGCCCATAAGATCAGGACCTGGTTTGCGTATCCCAAACATCAAAAACTGGATGGCTGTGGGACCAACCAAGGATTGGTAAGGACAGCCAAGTCTTCTTGGCAATAACACACTGTGAGGAAAAACAGGCTGTGGCTGCAGAAGGGGCCATGCAGATAAAGGCAGAACTTTTCCAGGACAAACATCCTTGCTCTGGCTCCTGGGCATATGCAGGACATGGCCCAAGTGCAGGAATGAGAAGTGGGCATGGACTGTGGGGGGATCAACACCACCAAAGACCCCCAAAGCCTCTGAGCCATTTCCAGAAAGGTTTAGCAGAACAAACTGCACGTGATAAATCATTTGCACAGAAAGTGAGACACTTATTGCCAGGGCAGGGAAAAGTGATCAGTGAAGAGGTCCTCCCACCAAGCCCAGGCACATTTGTGCCCCAGCACCCAGGACATCCCATTGGCTGGATCAATGCTGGAACCAGGACTGGGGATCTCCTCTCTCTCTAATTTCCTTTCTCTCTGCCCCTCTGATTCACATCTCTGTGTCTCTCCTGTCTGTGTCTCTCTTCCCTTTCACCTTTCCTCTTGTGCCTTTATACAAAACCTACTGACATGCCCTTTTATAGCTCAGGGACTGACATCCCAGTTTCTATGCCAAATGCATAATGAATTAATAAAACTTTATAGGCCTTTGTGGACTCTCTGAGCTTTTTAATTTCTTTCAGCCACGAGCATCTACAAAACATGGGTGTCTCCTTTGCCTTAAGTTTGGGAGATCACAGAGAGAGAGGGAGAAAGAGGCTCGCTGGGCCCCTGATGGCCGCACACATTTAACCCGCCAGTGTTGTTCTGCTCAGCTTTTCTCTAGCAGGCAGCATTAACCAGATGCAGCTGCGCAAGGGTTTCCAGCAATTTGGAATCATCCACAAAGGACTTGGAAGTGCATTTTGTCCCATGGCACAGGGAATATATGAATATTCCATTGTAGTCAAGGGCTGGTCACTGCGGGATGTCACCAGGGTGTGGCTGCCAGGAGGACTCTGTTCCATGGACAGCATTTGACCCTCATTGTTCAGCCAAATTCCCACTCACCCCATGTTCCATTCCTTCAGCCCATCTCTCTGCAATCTGGCTTTGAGGAGACCCAGCAGACCATGTCACAGACCCTGCTAAGGTCTGGGCAAACAACATCCCCTTCTTTTCCTTCCCACGTGGGTTCTGCCGTCCCTGCCTTGTGCTGCCAGTGCGTGGAATGGCTGCAGGAGGATTTGCCACATCCCCTTCCCTGCTGAGCCTGACCAGTCTGTGACTGTACCAATCCCCTCCCTGCCCTGTTTGCAGACTGGTTCTATGTCTGCCCTTCCCAAGTGCCCAGGACCCTCTGAGATGGCTCTGGCCTTTCCAGGGGCTTTGAGAGAGGTCTCACCGTGACACTGCCCAGCCTTCTCAACATACCTGACACCAAAGGCCTCTGCCACATCCCTCAGTTCCAGGTCAGTGCCCAGGGCATGGCACAGCCCTGTCCAGGTCCTCAGGGTGGTTCAGAAGGGAGGCAGCTGTGACTTCTCCCTGCAGACCCACCACTCTAATGTCCCTCTGTGCAGTCCGTGGCTGTCCTGAGCATTTCCCCTGGAGCCTCCCTGCCCTGGATATTTCTCTCCATGCAGCCCTCAGCACATTGCAGGAAAGAATTTAGGTGGTTTCCCAGAGGATGATACTCTCTGAGTTGTGAGAAGCGACGTTCACTTTTAAGGATTTTAAAGGTTTACTAAAAACTTTAACAAAATACAACAAAGGTCTGAATAAGGAAAAAAGGACGGTGCAATGCTGGGAGTTGGCAACCCTGGCAGCCATGAGCTCATCTATAAATTGGCTGCTCCGATTTTTGTACCCCTGGGGGTTTCCTCAGGCAACCCTGGCCCCTGCCAAGGTCTGTCAGTCGACTCTTCTTTGCCGTTCATCCGTGGAGGTTTCTTTCTTGCCACTTGATGGGAGGTGAGGTGTTGTCATGCTGCACTTCCTAGTAACAAGCTCGCCCTTTTCTCAAATGTTTTCTGCAAAGCCACAGGTACGCACCCTCCTTCCTCATGCCTGGACTACTGAGGCCCTCTCTTGGCAACTGTACGGGCTGGGGAAGATGGACTATGGGGAGAACAGAGGACATCTAAACAACAAATCACAACAATGCAACTATAAGTCAATAAACTTTCCTTAACATACATATAATATTAATCTCTGAATTGCAAGAGCCAACCATTGCATTAGGCATTTATAACAGAGTGAAGTGGCCTCAAGGCACTGTTTGTGCCACTGGAATTGTGCCACCCCCAAGTGCTTATGATGGTTTTCATAGTAAAAGGGTTTTTAAATCCTGGGGATTTAGGGTTAAAAGGAAAATTAAGCTTAGTAAGCCCTGGAAAAAAAAAAAACCTAGGTACATGTAGGCCTTGTACCTTGCTAGAACTGCACCTGTGTAGCTAGTACATGATAAATGATATACTTGTTAAATGTGATGATTGTTTAGTAACTAAATATAATTACTGTTTAATCATAAGAATAAAAATGAGAAACTGTGGTCAGGGGCCTCAGAAAGATCATGAGAAACTCATGCTTGAATAAAGTCAATGTATACAATAGAACAATATAAAGTTAATCATTAATATGTAAGTTATATAATGATAGAATATAAAATAAATTCAGCTCAAAAGCCATGTGAAGTCAGATTTGGGTCTGTATCCCTGATTCCCAGAGCTCTCAATAAAAGCACCTGCATATAATCATATCCCATGATTATGTGTGTTCCTGAACGCTGACAATCTGTTCTATGGTCCTTATCAAGTCCCCCCTTTTCCTGAGACACACTTCCGTATGGGAACTAGTTTCTTAATACTTATATTTCATTTTGCAGCATAGGAAAACTTTGTTTTCTAACATGTTTTCTAATATGTCTTCTTCTGCACTCTTGTTGGCTAAATGTTTCCCCAATTCCAGTTTGGTCTTATCCACTTGGTGTGCTCTGCAATGCCTGATGGCAACTTCCTCTGGTTTCTGGATACCTTCAAGTGAACCCAAGATTTGTTCTTTGTTTTTGATCGGAGCTTTGATATGTCAAAAGGTCTTTTTCTTTCCAGAAGTCCCATGTACATGTACCACTCCAAAGGCATATTCTGAATAATTTCAAATGTAAACTAATTTTCCTCTACTCGATTCCAAAGCTCAAGTGACTGAAATTAGTTCTACTTTCTGGGCTGAAACATTAGAGAGGAGTGCTCCCAATTCGATTACATCGGGTTGTGGAGTCACTGCGTATCCAGATATTTGGATAGGAAGTCTAGGGGCCTGGTGCTCTGACAGACCAGCTGCTCCTGCTGCCTGCTCTGCCTTTGGCATCTGCTCTACTGAGGGTATGGCAGCTGCAGCAGGATTTCCTGTGGGAAGAGGTACCACTGCTGACATAGCCCTGGGACTCCAGGGGCCCGTGGCTGTGCCCTCCAGCACAGGGGTGTCACCCACAGCGGGGCATGGGGGGAAGGTGAAGGGCATTAGAAGGGAGAGAAACCAGCGTCTAGGGACTGTGTGAGGGAAATAACAATTTATTTCCTTTTCCTTGAATAAAGAATTGCAAGAACCCTGCTAGAGCTGCTGGGGGATTGGCCTCTTGCTGAGGCCCCTCCTCTTTTTGGGACACTATGTCCCCCTGGGCAAGGAGCCCCTGTTCCAGCCAGGAGCAGAGGTGCTGTGCCTTCTGCCCCGGGCAGAGGGACCTGCTGCTGTCACCACCTCTGGCCACAGGTCCTCCTGATACTGGTCCTGCCCTGCAGGGATGGGCACAGGTGGGGAGTGGCAGTGAAACCCAGGGCAGGGGCTTTAACATGGACTGCTCTCAATGAGTTGTCGAGAAATTACAGTTTTCCTTTTTCTGCCAACCAAGGCTGTCAGTGTTTCTGTGTTTGTATTAATGAGAAGGGTTAGGGTTAGGGTAGAGTGTGGGTTTAGGGTTAGGTTAGAGTGTGGGTTTGTGGTTAAATGGAGAGCAAAGTGGTGTCTGCATTCAATTGATTTTAATTTTTTCTTTCATGGTATTTTGCATGTGAAAAGTCTGAAAATCAAGGACATCTTTTTGGAATCTGCTATCTTTGCCCCTGATACTAGCCGAGTGACCCTTCAGAATTAAGGGAAAGCATGAACTCTTTTGGCCATTTTTTAGAGGGAGAAAACACCAAACCCAAACCTGTTTACTGAATCCTCTGGAAAATCTGACTTATCCAAGAAAACATAATATGGAATGTATCAATTTTCTGTTTGTCATTCATTCAGACACCTGTGAAGCCAGATCAGTAATGCTCACTTTAATGATTTAACACAGCTGATTGCCATTAAATCACTTGAAATTATGGCCTCAACTTTCAATGACATTTTGAATATGAGAATTTCCATTTCAGGGAGGAACAGAATGCATTTGCACAGTTCCATTTGTCTTGGTTTGACAAGACAGGAGTCTGTGAAGGAGGGCTAAAGCCTCCTGTGCAATGGAGAAGGTAAACCCCCTCCCTCCGAATTACCAGGATTTTTAAAGTTAAAGGCTCTCAGGCAAAGATATGGGAATGGGAGTAACAATTCTTTCCTAGGAGAAAACTAAATAACAATTTAAAAAGGCAAATGCAATTGGTACAAACAGAGCTAGTGATAAAGTCCACAACCTGACACCCTGAGGAGTCGGGGTGTTGGTAGCAGTCCAGTTGAAATGACAGCTGCTCCTCTTGCAGTGGCTGATGAATTGCAGCTGCAGTGGTGATCTTTAGAAGGGTATAGTTTTCTCTGAAGATCTGGTGGCAGTTGGGCCAGTCTTCCTCTGGGAATCCCGCCGAAGGGGCCGCTTCTCTGGGAGTCCCGCAAAGAGAGAGAGCTGTTCTGTCTCCCAAAAGGTGCCACTTTATACAATAAAAGAGTGCTTGGCTTCCCCCTCTGGGTGGAGCATCTCACAATGGGATGGTGTAACGTTACCAGCCCTGCAGTGAGTCAGTCAATGGCCCATTAACAAACCATTACCTTTTCGGAGCAAACCATCGTTCTTGGAAGAGATAATAAACCTACCCAACCTCCAAGAGATGGCAAATAGAATACAAGCTTATCTTGCAAACCAGGACACCATTATGGGTGGATATTTTTTTCAGCACACAGATTCTCTGATTTCCCCTTCTTTAGCCTTAAGCATTAAAGTCAAGCATCTGCTTTGGAAATGCAACTCAAATGTAACTCTTTCTACTATTTTGCTTAACTTATTTTTAGAGGCTGAAAGCATTCAGTTGTAATTTGCTTTATAGAATACTTAGTCACTGTGGGACTGGAAAAAGATCACAGAAATTTCTCCCATCATAGATTTTAAAATATTTTAAAACGCCATTATAAAGACTATTTATCAATATTTAATTTTTGCTTTCTGTGTAACTTTATTAAATCTGTACTTTAAAACAAGCATTACCTAGCAGGTTTTCAGTTCAATTACAGCAGTTGCTTTTCAGCAGGCTAATTTTCCTGTAGGACTAGACAAGGAAAGTAACTTAGGAAATTGATTTTTCCACCTTGTTGCAGTGTAGGAATGGTATTCCCCAGTTTTGTGCTCACCCTGATACAGCTCAGACCATGTGCCACTCACTGACTTCCCCACCACTTTTCCTGTGGCAGGAGAAGAGCACAAGCAGGTAAAGATCAGAGGTTGAGCTAAGAACAATTTACTAGAAACAGCAGAGAAAAAAAAACCACAAATGGTAATAACAACACTAAAAGGAGAGTGTACAAGAGGTGAACGAGTCACACATGATTGTTCACCATACAGAACTGGGCACACCCCACGATTTACGGCACACTGGCGGAGGAAGAACAAGCCCCTTCCATTTCCCCCTGCCATGTGGCAGGTGATATCCAGTTACCCCAAGGTCCTGGCCGTGCTCCTCCTGGCTGCTGCAAAAATTACCCCTGTCCTGGCCAGATCCAGGACACGGGATCTGCCCTGCGGGTCCTGGCTCTTCCTCTGGGTGAGAGCCCCCCATGGCATCTGCCTGGCAAAAGGGACTTCAGGACAACCCATGACTTATGGACATTCCCCCTTCTGCCCCTGTCCCAGCTCCCTTTTTGCCTCCAGAAAACTTTGAACAGAAGTAGCACTTAGGTGCAGTTCTGCACATTCTGAACTGGCAGGAATGTGCCCCACATGTCACTCTAGGCACACGTGCAGCAAGGACAAAGAAAGTTTTTGAGGGGCCTGGGTCTCAAGGTCTTTTGTTCCAGGAGTACCACCTGTTACTTTCAGATTCTGCTCAGGGATAACCAGTGACCTTCTTTTTGTTCTACATGAGACATAACCATGTGTGGCACATCAACTGTCACTTTTTTCCCCATTTATTTTCAACCATATCCTATCAATCAGGACCATGGTGGCTCCTGCTCTGAGGTGCATTGGCCATTTCTGTAGTACATTGTTTGGTTGTCTTTTGAGAAATAGGCTCAAAATACCACAGGGTTACTTCCCTTACTCCCATTCTTTGAGCTAAAGATGGAGTTATTGTGCAAGGCAAAGGCACTCACATATGAACAGTGCAAAGGGGTCAGTCAAACCTGGTTACTCCAGAGCAGGGGTTGTCATCAATAACCTAAAAAATATATAGAAAGGCTGCTGGACATTCTGGAGTCCAGTGTAACACCTCCATGGATTTCTTTCATGATTCATACACAGGCTTTTCCAATAGTTCATAACTGGGGATCCATCATCAACACCATCCAGTCTGTTGCCTTCAGGGGAAGGCAAGGCGACCTGGTTTCAAGGAACAGCACGGCAGCCCAGTCTCCCCTGGGCCACTCGGGCTAACGACACGCGCTGGACACCAATGTGGTGGACGGTCGAAAAGCGTTTATTATCTTATCTCATGGGTTTAAATAGTCTTGGGGGACTCTGCTACGTCAGGGGGGGTTGGTAGGGTCTCTAGGGTTAGTCAGGAGTGGAAAACTACTGGATTAGGTGTGGTTACATTCTTTGGGGTAATGGATAACATGTTGCAGGGTGAGAGGGGGAAGGGGTCTTTCTTTCCGTCACATCCCGAAATCTTCCGTTCACCTGTCCCTATCTACTACATCTCCCCCCTCCTTTTCATAAGTGAAATGAGGTAGTCGTAGATATAGGCACTGGAGTGAGGTACAAACTTGTAACTTGGTAAGGAAAAAAGGGTTTTTGGTAAACCTGAGTAAATCTCGCAAGGTGAGTTTTGAAGGCTTTTGCAGCTGACTGTGTTCGCAGTTTTTGGTTTACAGCATTTGTTGCTGGCCTACAAACAGAATGTTTGCCCGTTCTAGATGGGCCTGAACAAACGAGAGCAGCTTGTTCAGCAGGCATGGTCCTATGGTAACAGCTAAAAGCAGTATTGCCAGTGGACCTACCAGGGCGGAAATTAAAGTGGTGAGCCAAGGTGATTGATTGAACCAGGATTCGAACCAGCTCTGCTGGGTTTCCCTGTCTCTCTTTCTCTGAGCCAGTCTATCTCGGAGTTCTGCCATGGAGTCTTTAACGACTCCCGTATGATCTGTATAAAAGCAGCATTCCTCTTTCAAAGCTGCACACAGTCCTCCTTGTTGCATGAACAAGAGGTCCAGTCCTCGCCTATTCTGTAAAACTACTTCTGAAAGCGAAGAGACTGATTTCTCTAGACAGGAGATGGATTTCTCAATCCTCTGCAGGTCTTCATCGATGGTCATTTGCAGCTGAGAGAGTCCGTGCTGTTGGGTTGCGATGGCTGAGACACCAGTGGCTGTACCAGCTGCTCCCAGGCCGAGCAGCATTGCGATAGTTATACCTGTGATTATTTCTCTTTTGTGCAGTCTGTCAGGTTCTTCAAAAAGGTGGTACACTTCTTCATCTGAGTGGTACAGGACCCTAGGAACAATCAGAACTTGGACACAGAAGTCAATAGAGTCATTAAATTTGGCAAGGAACACACAAGGACTCACTCCGGATCGCTGGCAAACCCTCATCCCAGATGCGGATGGGACCACCCACTTATTGGTCTTTCTGTTGGGCTTGACAACTTTAGTGCAGAAGTTGCCTTTCTGCTTTGCTAAAGTTGCATTGCCAAAACATTTGCCTTGTCCTGTGATTTGACTCAGGGTGATTCCTCTGCGGGGAGTGTCCCATCTGTACTGGTGGGGGGCACTGGCTGTGGAGTAACTGAAGGGGGTGTCTAAAGCGATGCCTTCGTAGAAAGGGGGTTTAACATCATAACAAAGCCAACAGGAGTTAGTCAGGTTTGGTTTGGTTTCGTTTAGGGTTAGAAAGGTAGCTTCTAGCATACAAACACAGGGGTGTTCCACGGGCTGGTGGAGGGTTCTATGTGACCCTTTTGTAGCTCGAGGTCGACCAGTTCCAGCAAGGCTGCCATTCGAGGGTTTGACAGGGGCCACTGCTCGACCCATATGGAGTCTGGTGATTTTTAAGTCCGGGACGGCCCTCTCACTCTGTTCACTGGGGGGACTTCTTAGTATTGCCAGTATTGGGGCCATAGTGCTTGGGGAAAAATCGAGCAGTCTGCTCCTGTGTCTGCCCAAAACTGAAGCCCTATGACATGGGGGTCCTGACTGCCATAAAGGCGGCACGTCCCCCTCACCTTCGGTGGCTCCTTCCCTATTTTCATGGCCAGGGCCACCCAGGGGTCCCGTTCTGGGGCGTCCCCTGCTGACCCTGTGGCACAGGCGCTGCTTGCGGCGGTAGTGGGTACGAAGGTACCGCAGGCTGTGTTGCGAAATTCGCTGGCGAGGGTACGAAGCTGGCTGTCTCCTGTGGGGGTGTGGGGTATAAGGGCGCCCCGCCCCACTGGGGGTTGGCATAGATGGGCCGCCTTGCATTCGCAGCGGGAGGAGGCTGAGTGCAGCCCGCACGCCCCCTCCCTCTCCCGTTTCCTTGGGGCTGGGACCTGCATTCCTTAGCGAGATGCCCCTTCCTCCCGCAGCTCCAACAGGCTCCTCTCGGGCGTGTTTGGGGTGGAGGCGCTGCGGCGGGCTGCCGTGTTGGCTGGGGACAGCTCACCGCGATGTGACCTGCCTCACCACACTTGAAACACGCCATGGCACTGGTCAGGGTGTGGACGGCTGCCTGAATGGGTGTCAGGTGTTCTTCCCTCACTACATGTCTGATCATGTCAGCCAGGCTGGCTCCGGCTGGCAGGGAACGTAAGATATCTTTGGTGACAGAGTTGCACTGCTGGCACAAGCAGTCAGATACCACGGGGCCCTTTGCCTCTGCCGGCAGGGTAGAGGAGTCTATTGCTGCCTGCAGGCAATCTACGAACTGCGTGAAGCTTTCGCTCTCTGCCTGCCTCACGGTGGACCACGGCGACGGCTTGGCTACGACCTGGGAGGCTGCACGAATAGCCTCCCTAGCAGCCCGAGTGGTCGCCCTGACCTCCTCAGCCCGCATCTGCGTGGCTTGTTGCTGAGGCGTGATCATATCATCGTGCTTTCCCATAAGCCTGGATAAAGTCGATCTGTTTAGTGGCTGCCTCGCGCCACATGCTTGGGCTAATAGCTTTGTACAATTATCCTCCCATTCTTGTCTAAACACAATCATTCCCGCACCATCAAGTATCATGCGACCTATTCGCTCGATATCAAAGGGAAGCAGGTCGTCATTACTAAAAAGACCATCAATTAATGTGGAGACCATGGCCGAATTGATTCCTTTTTCTGCAATGGCTTTGACAATTGACTGTACATCTTTTGGGTTTACCGGGGCATATACCCTCTGCTGGTTCCCTTCCGGGCCGGTGATCCTCACTGGGAAGGCTTGGATGGCAGCCGCTGGGGACCATTCGGCACAGGCTATTTTTATTTCTCCCCAGTCGGTAAACTGGGCTGGTTCGTATTGTGGCTGCTTTTCGGTGCGGCTTAAAGCTTTACTTGGTTTTGTTTTAAATTGCGTTAGCTCTGTTCCCTTAGTCTTAGAGTCCCAGCCGGCTCCTGGCAGCTCTTCTGAGCTGCCGGAGCTGCTGCTGGACTCAGAGTCTGAAGTCGAATGCCAGCGCACTTCCGGGGCTCGGTGCCGTTTTGTGCGGCTCCGACCCCGCTCCTCCCCCCGGGGGTGGCGCCGCTGCCGCCCCCCGGGCTCGCCCTGCCTCCTGCAGGGGGGGGTTTCTCCCTTACATGGTAGCGACGTCAGGCGCGGCTGCCGATCGGCTCCGAGCCCTCTGCCGCTCTCCTCCTGTTTCTCCCGCACACGCGCATTAGCAAAACTCCGCGCCTCTGGGCTCTTCGCGCCGAGACTGCCCGCGCCCCGCCCCTCCCCTTGGCTGCCGGTGCCATATTCAAAGGCGTATGGAGGCGGCATGGGCAGGATCTCCTCCCGAGCCGCGGCTCCCGCGCCTCTGGCTTCCCCCGCCAGCCTCCGCCGACAGAGCTCTGTGCGCTGCTGCACCTCCGGTACCGGGTCACTGACCGGCGGTGGCGGGGCGGATGGGGAAGCCGCGGATTTTTGGGAAGGCTCCGCGGGGGGTCCCGGGCCCCGGCCCGGGGAGGGGGGCGACGCGCCGGCCCCCCCCGGATCCAGGCTCCCGGGCAGATCGTCCTCAGGGGTAGTTTGCGTTGCCGCTCCTACCCGTAGCTTGGGTGTAACCAATAAACACGTACGCGCTGCGCTCCATGTCTCCTGCTCTTCTATTGCTCTGCGCAGGGCTTTCTCTGCTTTGCCCCACGCCTTAAGGCATTTGCCGCTGCCTGAGGATTTCATGTCCTCGGCCAGCACGGCTGTGCATTTTTCCCATATCTCCGGATGCAAAACATCCACAGGGCGTTCAATTGCCCCAAGCTCAAGCAGCCTTGCTATAGCAAGATAAAAGTCTTTGAGCTTACACTCAATTCCCCATTGCTTATGAACCTCACTTACGACCCTGGCGATGGCGTCCATGATGATCGCGGGTTCCTGGGACGTCTCCCTTGCCGAGAACACGGTCTTACCGGTCTGGCCGCTGCTCTTGTCCAGGTGACACCCGCAACCCGAGCGAATTATTCCCGGGCTTCGGCACCAGTTATGTTGCCTTCAGGGGAAGGCAAGGCGACCTGGTTTCAAGGAACAGCACGGCAGCCCAGTCTCCCCTGGGCCACCCGGGCTAAGAACACGCGCTGGACACCAATGTGGTGGACGGTCGAAAAGCGTTTATTATCTTATCTCATGGGTTTAAATAGTCTTGGGGGACTCTGCTACGTCAGGGGGGGTTGGTAGGGTCTCTAGGGTTAGTCAGGAGTGGAAAACTACTGGGTTAGGTGTGGTTACATTCTTTGGGGTAATGGATAACATGTTGCAGGGTGAGAGGGGGAAGGGGTCTTTCTTTCCGTCACATCCCGAAATCTTCCGTTCGCCTGTCCCTATCTACTACACAGTCACTCCCAAAAAGGGACACAGATGTGGGCTCTGGTGTTTGACAAATTGCTTCCTCCCTTTCTTTCCCCAAACTTTCTTTCCCTTGTGAGTGGGGCAGCCAGGAGATAAAACATGGGTAGATATAGACATGGTCTTGAAAACAAACACAAGATGTCATAGAAAATGTGCTTTGGATGGTAATATTCAACATTCTCAACTACATGCTCTTCTTTTCTCTCCCTGTAATGACTGGACAACACTTATTTTTGGTGCCAGCTGACTCAAATCAGGAATAATCTTGGGTAGGGGGAGAATGACAATAAAACCATCATAAACTGAGTATAAAATGTTTATCTACATGTGTCTATAATTTCAATGGCCAGCTGCATTCAGCTCAATTATCAGCCTATAATTGTGCTCAGGGCCAGTTTGGGCCTTTCCTTGTCAGCTCCTCCTGCACAGCACATGGGGGCCTGGGCATGCTGCTGGCTTGTTTCCTTTTAGGAGACTGGGATGAGGAAAGGTCCAGGGGTTTTGTCAAAGAGATGATATTTGAGTGACTGTGCATGTGCTGGAAGCCTCACAGACTGACTGGCCCATGACAGGATGGCCCAGTGCTGGGGAGACAGCACCTTGCTGCCCTGGTTAGGGGTGTTAAGTTGCTCCTTTGCCTCAGAGAGAGCCAAGTGCAGCACTTTTGTGCAGAAACACTTCATTAGCCCTGGTTTGCAAAGCTACTGCAGCAACTGGTGTGGCCAGAGCAGCCCTTTCTGCACTTGGAAATGAGCTGAGTCAGTCATGGGCTAAGGCAGGGCATTCCCCACGTGTGCACATTTGAACTCCCTGTGCCCCGACTGTGTCACGTTCCGCTCCTCAGTGACATCCCGCCCAGCCTGGAACATGGAACTCCCCGTTTCCAAGGACACGTGGCCATTGTCACCAGCACACAGCAGGACCGCTCAGACCCTTCGGCAGCTGCGGTGAGAGCAGAGGTGTCAGAGCGACAGCGAGTGTTGGTCCAGCTTAGCTGGTTCTAGCACACGTTAGTCAAGAGGCTGATCCACACACTGAGTGGAGGTAATTATTTACAGTTCTGTGCAGAAATGGGGGGCTCAGGGACAAATTGACCAAGCCAGCACCACAAGAAGTACAGTGTCTTTTGTATTTCTACATTTTAGCAAAGAAAGGAATTAGTGTTCATTGACTGCAAGTTCCCAAGTTCTCTTCATAATTAGTATTTTGTCTGCT
Organism: Lonchura striata; assembly: GCF_050655825.1. Classification (NCBI taxonomy): domain Eukaryota; kingdom Metazoa; phylum Chordata; class Aves; order Passeriformes; family Estrildidae; genus Lonchura; species Lonchura striata. Next base: position 3,052,480 of record NC_140734.1, on the reverse strand, counting down.
GTTGGGTAATGATCCTCTCACTTGTCATGTTCATTAGTCTGCATGCTCAGTCTCTCCCTTCTTTTATGTCAATGGTTTCTTGAGTGCATGGCCATGGTCTGCCCCTGCTGGAATGGCCTTTTATCTCACAGGAGGTGATTCAGCACAGTTTCTGCATAGGCTTTATCAGTTTGTTCCTTTCCTTGGGGGTTCTGCCAAATGTCCTTGTGCCCCTAAATTCTGCATTCTTTGTGCCCACCATCAGTGGTACATCCTTCTTCCCAAGCCTTGCTAACCTCCCCGGTGTCTGAGGCAGCTGAAGCCTGTCAAGCCCTACACCTCAACGAGGCAATTCAGCCAAGAAGTAACCTGCCTTTCAAAGGCCTGGCCATCACTCCTTGGCTACTTCTTGTTGCATGGGAATAATCTCCCTTCTTGTTGATGAGCCTTGAAAGCCACAAAGGACAAACATCAAAGAGCACATTTTCCTTACAAACATTTTGCATTTTGCAGATTCTCCAGCAGGACCAGTGGCTGTGTGGGAGCTGGAGCAGCCGAGGCAGAGCAGGATGGCAGAGCTGTGGGCCTGGGCACGATCCAGAGCGTTCCCCAGGGCCCTGGTCTGCACTGCGTCCCGCAGGGCCCCCGACAGCACTGCCGTGCCCGTCAGGGTGACCCAGAGGTGCCAGGACCAAGAGGTGAGGGGCAGGTGTCGGGCTCTGCGGGCTGCCAGCGGGTGGGAGCTTGGCCATGGTGTTGGTGTCAGTGCTGCCGACCCCGTGGGACCTGTTGGGCAGGGCTGGGGCCCCACTGGTGCTCCAAGGGCCCCTTTGAGGCAGCTGCCCTGGGGAAGCCACTCACAGGGATGACACGGAAGAGGTGCCAGTGGAAGAGGGAAGTTCTCTGATGGATGTGTTTCTCAGGGATGACACTGAGGAGGTGCCAGTGAAAGTCAGATGTTCTCAATGCTGGGACACTCAGGAAATTCATGCTCTGGGCATGGCTCTTGGTCAAAATGCATGGATTTCTCATTGCTCCATGTTTGCACTGCACTCACCAAACATGTCAGGATAAAGGAAACTCTCTAACAGTATTTTTTAGCATTACGAATAACCATTTCTTTATTCTCAGCTGTGATGCATAGTGGAGAACTCCAGCCACATGCACACCATTTTCAGAGCTTTTCCAAACAAAGAAATTTCAGCATTTTTAGCAAACAAAAAAATTAATCCTCATTGGTTCTAAATTACATAATTTCTTCAACTAAGTAATATTCTATCTTCTCTTTGGTATTGATGTCTCCCTTCTGGTGGTAACGAATTCACATCTTTCAGTCCATTTATCATAGCTTTTTAGATTTTATCTCAGACAATTTTGCCTACAGAATGAAGCAGTTGGATGGCAGTAGTTGTTTTCATTAAAAAATGTACTTAGGCCGATGAACATTTTAGTGATTTTTAACCTCCTGCAGAATGTGATACATTCTGTATTAAATTATGAGATCAGCCAAGCAACACAAATTTTGTTATATCTGATTAACCTAGGATAAATTGCTTCCATTTCACAGCTGCAAAGAATTGCATCTAGAGCTGAGGACAAGAGCAAGAGTTTTCATGCCTATTGAGAGTCAAAATTCACCTTATGCAGATGAAATTCTTCTTGGAGCTGACTCCAAGATGTGCTTCCTTAGTACCAAATAAGTCCCGGCATCAGGTCATGTCCAAAATTCTTATCTTTTTGTGAACCACTCTCACCTGGATTGTTAGCTGAACACTGGCCAGTTCAGTTGTACTCAGGCACTTGATTTCAAGGGAAGCCTGTGCCTATAAATTCCAGAACTGGGAAAGGGTGACTTGCTACTTGAACGCTTGGCTGCGTTAGAGGCCAGGTGAGGGTTGCTCTCTCAGGGCAGTTCTGTAGCCGGCTGCTTGCAGAGGGAGAACTGTGTCAAAGCAGCCCTTTCTAGTGATGTGACAGCAAACCTTTGCAAATACAGCTCTTGTTTAAAACAAAGGGCCTAGTTAATCAGCAGTGATGGAGAGAAGGCTGAAGTTTTTACAGAAAATATCTTTTCCTTTTAGCCAAATGCCAGGGAGGCATCGCACAATGGAAGTGTGCAGAATGTCAACTTGTATAACCCAGCTGGAGGTATGATTGCCTTTCACATTTTGCTCAGTGTCTGCAAGATTTTCAACTTGGTAATTCATTTTTGCAGCATATTCTTGGGACAGGGGATCTCTTGTGTTCAGAGATCTCAGCTGGAGGTGGTATGCCCTCAGGTCAACCTTGCAGTCTCTTGTCACTGCATTTAGCCACTGGTTTGTTTTTGCCCTGTGAAAACCTGCTAGTCCTTCCTTGTTGGCATATTGGTTGATGGGATGCAACGTGGAGCATTGAGGTCAAGGTTTGGACTACTCCTAAATTCACAGCCTTGGTAGCTAAGGTTTTGCTTTTGGAGTATCTAGGCACTGTCATTATCCTTTAAATTTAATTGGGAAAACCTATGCAACCTTGAGAATGTTGCATAGAGAATTTCATAAACTTTGCTTGATTTAATTTTTTCTCTCAGTCATTAAGAAGTGAGTGTTGCCACAACACTGTGTTGGGTTCTTTTCAAGGAAATTGAAAGGAAGATATTGATGTCATCTTCCCCACTGATTCCATCATTTCCCCCAAAGCACAATGCACTTAGGTGATGTCATTTGTTATTAATCTGTTCTCAATGCTGTTTCCCCAAGGAGCCTGGCTCCAGGCAGACTCGAGGAGCACATTCCCCTTACAGGCACTCAGTGGTGCTGCCTGCAGCAGTGAGCTGAGCCAGGTACAGCCAGCTGCCCTGAGAAAAGCAGGCTCTCACCTGGCTGTGGCTGCAGTCACCTGCCTGCAGGGACTTCCCTGCCACTGCAAGTGCAGCTCTTGCTCTGCCTTAGCCTACTGCAGAGCATTTTAAACTAGCGCCATGGTGGCTTTTTGCAGAGACAAAATTAAACTTCACATTTCTCATTGGGGACATTCTGTTTCGCATGTGAATGATGATTTGTGTGATTCTTGGTGGTGGTGTGCACAGATCCTAAGGGAATATTTAGCATTCGGTAACTGGGGTGTGAGGACTGGCAGTAGTGAGACAATTGTGGAAGTTTGGCTTTGGCTTTGGGTTTAGGCTGGCACAGAGAAACTCAGGTGAGACAGGTCTGGTTGCTGCTAGGGTACAGGGTGCCTTTGTAACATGCTCCATACTGTACCAGTTAGGGACTGGGCTTTGTCACAGAATCAGAGAATCAGAATAAGACTTGGAAGGGATCCAGAAAGATTTGCAAGTGCAGCTCTGACACCAAGAATCCCACCAGGTGCCTGTGGAACTTGTCCAAATGTTTTCTGAGCTCTAGTGGACTTGGGACCATGAGCAGTCTTGTGGGGAGCCTGTCCCAATGCCTGATCACCCTCTGGGTGAAGAACTCTTACCTAATTTCCATCTTAATGCTTGCTTATGGCTTCAGGTAATTTTCCTTAGAAGTCATTCAGGGGTATGGTTTTAGGAGGTGTTTTGTTTGAATGCTGTGGGAAGTTTCTCTATCCACATTGGATTGAACTTCTCAAAACATTAGCAGTGTCTTCACTCGACAACTGGCATGTTTACAGTGTTCTAAATAATTGAAGTGTGTGATGTTTGTGCAATTAGGTTTGCAGACAAATATCAGAGAGGCATGGTCCAAGGAACAGGAAGTGGAGAAAGGCATTAAAAATTTGAGCTACATTGAAAGACTGAAGGAGCGTGTCAAGAAAGGTCAGTCTCTGTGTGTGTGACGGAAGAGACAGAGCTCCCGGATTGTTCACCAATATGCATCAAGTCTCCATCAGCCACTAAGCAGGAGTTCCTGGTTTCAAAACAGTGCTTGCTGCGTCATATCCCCTCCCTTGACCTGCTGGCCACGCTTCACCTGATGCAGCCCAGGACACGGTTGCCTTTCTGGGCAGCCAGCAAACGCTGCCAGCTCATGCCCAGCCTCTCATCCACCAGCGCCCCCAAGTCCTCCCCACCTTCATTCCAGGCTCCTCATCCCATCCCAGCATCCATGCCCAGCTGGGATAGGGCATGTCCCAACCCCAAAGATGCAGCACTTTGCACTTGGCCTTGTTGAATCTGATGAGGTTCCCAGGGCCCTACTTGCCAAGGTTCTCCATGTCCCTCTGGATGGCATCCCAGGCCTCTGGTGTTGGCAAACTTGACAAAGAAGCATTTAATCCCCTGTACATATCATTCTTGACATAGCTTAGTGCTTGAGCTTACAAACTGGAGAAATCATATGAAAACCACCATGCATATAAAGAGTTTTTCATCAATACCTCACCTCCAGTACCACTCCTTCACAAGACATTTTTAATGTCTGTTTCCTTCGAGTGCTTTACTGTCTGGATTCGTAGTGATCTATAAATTCTGAACAAATAGAGTTTCAACAGTCTCAGTACATCCTTTTGCATCAACTACCTTGCTTCCTCCTACTCCCCATTTGACAATTTGTTTTCTGTTTTTTTCTTTACTGAAGTGAAAATACCAGAGCTCAGGAGAGCCCCACACAGCTCTCCAGATCTTGTGCCCGAGAGGAAGAGAACATTGTTGCTGTTTTTCTAGAATAGCTGGCAATGATAAATTCTTTGTAATGTTGTTGCTTCTCATGCCTTATTTTAACCCTCCCTCTTTTCCTTGCACTGGTAAACTGCTTCATGAAGTAACTTCATAGGGTGAAACTCTCGACTGGGTGAAACACTTCACTGAGGTCCTTAAAATATCCTGGGACAAGTGTCAGATGAGAGAATTTTGGTGGCTGCACAGGGCAGTATTTCGTTTGACGGGACTTGGTGGCCTCTCAATGGTATTTGCTTCTACTGGGGTCTGTGGGGATTGCCTTCCAGGGAAGGGTGTTCCAGGCAAATCCTACATGATAAAGATGGTGGCCCAACTTTGAACACAGAGTTTCGTTGCTGTTGTGTGCATTGAGTCTTCAACTTCCTTGGCACCTATTATTTCTCATAATTTTCCTGTTGTCCTTTTAGTGCCACTGGTATTTTTTATTACAGCCATTCATATGATTCACATGGACTGAAGGATGCAGTGGCTGTTTCCTTCCTTTTTCAATATTCCCCATCAATGTAGGCTGTTGCTGAATTATGCAAGCATTAACATATCAAGTAGCAATATTTCCTTTTGAGCTACGAAAAAGGTGACAATAAGATTTCAAAGCTCAGCTCCTTAGAGGGTAAGATATGAAAAAAAGCCTCCTTTCTGTTTATTCTTGTTAATGTTTAAGGAGATTTTGATGGAGTATTTTCTTGTTTGCAGTGTGAACTGCCTGGAGATACTGGTTTGCATTCTGAAAGGGCTGTGTGACCAGCACTACATCCTGAAAACTGTTATTCACATTTCTCTAAACTTCACAGGGAGGTGGTGTTGTTTTTTGCTATACATGAAAAACCAGTAGGGAGAACTTGCTGAGCTCTTCTGTTCACAACCTTCCTTCTCTTCCAACACAGCCTTAGTTCTGCTTTTAAAAAGTGAATTCCTGATTCTGGGTATCTTTGCTACATTTAAGCTGTTGAAGTGTAGCTCTAGGTAGGTTATCTCCTATAAGTGTTCCATAGGAAGCTGTAGTTTCCTCTGAGCAGACACCTGAGAAAGAAAAGCAGTTCTGTTTGCAGAGACAAATGCCAACATCCTGTGGTGCTTCATGGGATGATGAAAACATGCCATGTTACAGGTCCAGGCTGTATTCTGCCATGGCAATGTAGCTGGGTGAAACAAGAGGGCAGCAGGTGTCCTCTGGAGGGTGGAAAAATATGGACTTGCTCATGGAGATAATGTTCTTCAGGTCCTCCTCAAAAGAAAAGGAAAACAGAAAGGAAAAAACTGGTCTCTCCATGTATTTCAAATGGTGAAGACTGAGAGTTCTGGCATAGTGTACCTTGATTCTCAAAGCTGCGTTAAAGGTGAAAAAACCTGGATCCCTGGTGCAGGGAGAGGTTTTCATAGTGTCCATTTTCCCCATGCTTGCAGCAGTTTGGAATTTACTTACATCCAAATTTCTACAGCCCAAATGGACCACATCTCTTTAATATTGCTGCCTCTTACATGACAGCTGCTTTGTTCTTCACATCAAACAGAAGTCGTGGAAAACTGGTGCATGATTTTCTTTTCAGCTTTGCTTTAGCTTTGTACTACCAGTTTTACATCTGTAATCTGCCCTTTGGTGTAATGAATATTGATGTTTTAAATGTCTGCTCATAGGTAGCCAACCTGGATGCAAATGACAATTCTTTCAGTCTGAAGGAACATTTCTTCAAAGACATTCAGGTTGATTGGCCTGGCTACAGTGAAAGAGATAGAAAGACATTGGAGGGGACCCTTTTTCAGTAAGTTCAGCCAGGAAAACAACAACCATTTCAAAAAAACCCACTGGGAAATGAAGGTCTGTTTTTGCTGTGAGGAAAGAACAATGACTGTTGATATTTTTGCCTTGTAACCTGAAATGCTGGACCATCCTTACAGAAAAACAGCTCCATCTCCAAATGCCACCAACACCAGCCAGTCACTGTCTCTGGGACCTTCTGAAAGAAATACTCCACTGAGAACTGCTCATGTATTTTGTGAATTTTTAAACATTCTCTACCATATATGATGTTTTATCCCACTTGCTCTTGGTGTCCAAGCTGTGATATGAAGCAGTAGTGCTGTCTGTACATCATATAAACCTGAAGTGTGTAACTTCTAACGGGATTCCTGTATGGTTTTCAACACGGTTACAATGTCAAAGTCTGCAACAAGCTTGCACCCATGATTTGTTTGTCATGGTGCATAGGACTCTGCTAAGGACAAGATGTGGACATGGTTTTGGTACCTAGCTGTGTCTGTGCAGGGTTCTTGATGATATGGCAGCTCTAGTACCTAAATCATGCATGGTAATGGCAGTGCTACTGTTTGAAGAGAGATCTTAGGGAAGTCTAGCATAAGGACAAATTCCAGTACTGAGGCATTTGTAGGAAACTTGTTTTTCTGTCCTAAGCAGCATTTAGGCTCCCATTTTGATTCAGGCTATCCCATGTGAGAGGAGGGGACTCGGAATCATTAGGGAATACCTTGGACTTGTCAGGCTTAACATCCAGAGATGGCCAATACAATGGGCAAGGAAAAAGTTTTGAAAGAATCTTGGAAAACACTGCATGAAAGGTATATTTTCTATACCTTAAAGAATTCTCTTTAAACAGCCCTGGTTTTCCCTAGCTCTTTTCCCAGCCAGAGCAGGAAGTGCTGCAGGGCCCAGCATCCTCTTATGTCCTACCTCCATGCCTACAGCACTTGTGTCAGCAGGCTGGCACAGAGCTGTGTCTGGCAGTCCTGCTCTGAGCTGCTGATGGTGGGAGCAGTGTGTGCTTGGTAGGGAAGAGGCTGTGATCCAGGCTTTCCTCTGGAGAACAGCAGGAATGAGACCTGCAGCCAGACTGGGGCTTCTCTCTGTTGTTATCATCTCTGCACTGGACACGCTGCGATCAGCACCGCACCGGCGGCTTCTTGGGGCCGCTTTAGTGAATCGTGTGGCTGTGTGACAGCAAGAGTTGAGTGTGTTCCTGGTGTGTCTAAGCAGAAATAGGGAGCAAGATAAAACCAACCTGAGCTCCTCATTTTGGGGAAGCCTTTGATAGAGGTGCTGAAGGGAGTCTTTCTCCCAAAGCCATTTAGCTACAGAGTTGGAGGAGAACTTGCTGAATACTCAGGTGAGAAAGTAGGAATGAAATAGAGAACATACTGAGCTGCAGCACCTCCTTGTATGACAGGCCATTTTAGGTAAGAAAAGTGCGTGTTCAACCATTGCCAGGTCAGAAATGCTGCTTTTTCAGAGCAAAACTAATTGGCATCATCTTTGCAGAAACGACCTCTGGCTTCTGCCTTTATCAATCCTGTGATGACCAAGAAGCAGAGGACTGACCAAGAGCCCAGTGGTATCCAGCCAGCAACTGGTGGCCGCTCTCCTTCTTCCTTGGACCTGCCTTCCACATCCTGCTCAACTCTGAACCTGTCTCCAAGTGTCAGCTCCATTTCCACATCCACCCGTCAGCTACAAGAGAAAGATAAAATTCGGATTCCATCTGGAGTCCCTGCTCTTGTCAGGGTGCAGGGGAAGACTCCCAGTTCCAAAGGTGAGAAAACAGAGTTAGACACGGGGAAAAAATCCCATCCTTTGGATTTCGATAAAATGCTTGCCATGAGCAACGCCAAATAGATGAGCAGAGAGTGCAGGACACAAGCAGAAAAGGAGTCACACAGTCCAAGTGCAAAGGGTATTAAACTGATGGACTACTTTTAGATATGCTTCCATTTCATTTTTTACTGGATATCTGTATGGTTTTTTTAGTCATATCGAGCCTCCCATCCATCGGCACCTCCAAGTCCTCCCCACCTTCATCCCCAATCCTGTCTTGGTGTCAGGGAATATCCCAAACCCAAAGATGCAGCCCTTTGCACTTGGCCTTGTTGTATCTGATGAGGTTCCAAAGACCCCACTTCTTGGTCCTTCCAGACGGCATCCCATGCCTCTGGTTTGGGCAAACTTGCTGAGGGTGCACTGAATCCATTCTAGAGGATGCACTTGCTGAGGGTGCACTTAATGTCATTCTAGACATAGCTGAATGCTTGAGCTTACAAACTGGGGGAATCATATAAAAGCAAAATGCATAAACATAGTTTTCCATAAAAACTTCCCATCCAGTATCACTCCTTTACCAGCTTTTAATGACTGTTTCTTTATAATGGTTTACTGTTTGGATTCTTGGAGATCTGTAAATGATGGGCAAATAGAGGCTCAAAAGTCTTGGTACATCCTTTTGAATCAACTCCCTTGCCTTCTCCAAACCTCCAGTCTGAACTATTTGTTTCTGGTTTTCCCTCTCTTTAGGAGAAAAAGCAGAGGTCAGAGGAGCCCAACAAAGCAGTTCAGGTCCTGTGCCTGAGAAGAAGAGGATGATGTCTGTGAGACTTGCAGACATTGACTGGAGTGGTTGCGCTGCTGTTTACGGCCGACCCTACAGGGACAGGGTGATTCATTTACTTGCTCTGAGGGATTACAAGGAGCCAGAGTTACTTGCTCGGCTGCTGAGAGATGGAGTCAGGCAGAAGGACAAGGATTCCCTTGGAAAAATCCTTCAGGAGGTGAGATCGTGGAGCTTGTGCCAGCACTTCTTCCACCATGCTATTCTGCTGCTCATAATTTTACTAATTCCTCACATGTTTAAATTAGAGACTTTTCCAATACTCCTTCAAGTTAAGTTCTACTGGGATGTCTTTCTCATAGGCTTTCTTAAAATGCACACCCATTGAAAGATGCAGTAGATTCTTCCTTCCTTTCTAAATATTCCCCATCCACATAGGCTTTTGCTGAATAATGCAAGCATTAATAGATCAAATAGTAATATTTCCTCTTTAGGTAGGAAAAAGCATTTTGGAACCTAGTCAAAGGACTCAAATTCAACATGGATACACTTTCAATTGATCCTACGGTGACTTTAGGGAACTGTTTCCCTGAATCTGTGAGGTCTGTTGCTGTGTTTGCCCAGGGCAGTGGCAGGGATTTTTCACCCTGAAGACATTCACAATATAATGAGAGCCACATTTTGCCATCCCAACTGAAGTAACCCATTTAGGTTTCTGTAGTTTGCATATACAGGTGTAATGAACATTTGTTTTCCAAAATGTCTGCCTGTAGGTTGCCGACCTGAATGCAAAGGATAATTCCTTCAGTCTGAAGGAACATTTATTTCAAACCCTTCAGACTGATTGGCCTGGCTACAGCAAAACCGAGAGTGCGAATTTGAAGTTAATACTTTCTAGGTAAGTTCAGTCTTTTGGGGAAGGAAAAGAGCCTTTTCAGAAGAAAGCCCTGGGAAATGAAGCCTAGGTTCTTAGAATATGCTGAGGCAGCAGGGACCTGCCAGGATCCTGGCCCTGCACAGGACACCACAAGAATCACACCAGGTGCCCAAGAGTGCTGTCCAAACACTTCCTGAAGCCTTGCTGCAGGGACCAATGGCCTGGGGAGCCTGTTGCAGTTCTCAAGCACCCTCTGAGGCATGAATGTTTTCCTGATATCCTGCCTAAAGCTCCCTCAACTCAGCTTCATGCTGTTTCCTTGAGTCCTGGCACTGAAGGTCTGCAAGCAAAGGACTATGACAGTTGATATTTAGGCCTTGTAACTTCAAATATTGGACCATCCTTACAGAAAAACAGCTCCATCTCAGAACCCCACCAGCAGCAGCCAAGCAACATCCCCCGGGCCTTCTGAGAGAGATGCTCCAGCAAGACCTGCTCAGGTATTTTGTGCATTTTTAACATTCTGTACTCTGTATTAAGTTCCAGCAGACTTGCTGGTGGTATAAAATGCTGGTGATGTGAATGTGCAGGACCAGGCCTAAGCATGTTTTGCCTCAGACATTCCAAGTGCTGTGACAGGAAGGCTGTGATGAGAAGAGAGGATCCTGCAGGGCTGGAGCAGCACTGTCCTGAGCCAAAGTTCTGCTCTGCCTGAAGACTTGAGCTCAGTCCCCACCCTCAACTCATTCCCTGGAGGAGGCCTCAAAGGGCTGGCTCTGCAGGAAAAATCTCCTGTACATAAGAGGCCACACCAGGGTGGGGCAGATGGAGCCCTCTTGCTCTCTTGTCCCTCTGTCTGTCTGTCACTCTCATTGCTGACTCCAGCTCTGCACTATCCACCTGGCTGCACCAACACAGGAGCTACAAAATGGTGATATTTCCTCAGTCCCTCCTCTGCCTCTATTTCTCTCCTCCCTCACTCTGCCTGGGCACACACAGCTGTCCTGTTCTGCTCCATCCTCAGTTTGGAAGTTTGCTGTGGGTGTGGGGAGCTTGTGGCTCTGTGTTGTGGCTTGTGAGTTAGCAGCTGTGAGAAGGTCCTTGGGAGGAGCTGAGAGATGATTGAAGGGCACTGAGCAACAGTGAGGGCTTGTTGGTAACCACTTGTGACACTCTTGTACGAATTCAAGGGCTTGTTAGCCAAGAGCTTTTGAGTCTGCACAGCAGGTAGCCTGCTGGATTGAAGACAGCTCCTCCTAAAAGCACAAGAGTTTCTTGACATGTGGCTGCTGTCTTTGTTCATCCTGATGAGAATTCACAACCAAGCATCACCCCCTGTACTCCTGGATTCTAAGAGTGAAGCACTAATCTGGTTTTTAACACATAAAACTCTAAAACAGCCAGGGGCCTCTTCAGTAAATCATGTGGATGTTTGACAGCAAAAGCTGAGTCTTTTCCTGGTGTGTGCAAGCAGAAATTGGGACCTAGATAAAACTTACTGGACCTCCCCTTTGGGGAGGCTTTGCTGGAGCTGCTGAAGGGAGTGTCTACTTCCCAAAGCCTTTTAGCAGTCGACTTGGAGAAGGACTTGCTAAGTCCTAAGATGAGAAGCCCGGAATGCAATAGAGCAGGTATTTACCTGGAGGTCCTCCATGTTTGACAGCTATTTTTATTTAAAAAACATGTGTTTTCAACCTTTGCCAGTTCACAAATCCTGCTTTTGTAGAATGGGAGCAAAACCTGATCTGGGTCAGAGATTAATGAACTGTTTTGTTATTGTTGTAGAGACGGCCTTGGGCTTCTGGCTTGACCAGTCCTGCAATGAGCAAGAAGCGGAGGATTGAGCAGTAGCTCAGTTACCTCCAGCCAGCACCTGGTGGCCACTCTTCTTCCTGGGCGCTGGCTGTGACATCCCATTCTACTTCTAGCTGTCTCCAAATGTCGGCTCCATTTCCCCTGCAACCTTTAGGCTCAAGAAAGACACAAATTTCTGAGTTCTGCAATGACAGCACTCGTGTGTTGAAGACTACAATGTCAAAAAAGATGTGTAGAGAATTCAGGAGGCTGAAGCAGTAGTGTCCCTTGGATCTCAATGAAGGTACCAATGTGCAGCTTTTCCTAACTCCAGTGTGGATAACGATGGAGTAAAGATTTGATGATTAAGAGAAGCCTCTGCATGAATTAAGGTGCAAGAAAGACCATATTCCAGAGTCAATAGTACAGACATTATTAATAGTAAATGTCAACTAAGGAGGTAGAAAGCTAAAGGAGGAGATGGGCCAGCTGGGGAGAAGTGCTGAGATGAACACCGAGGTGGGTTAGGCCCGGATGGGCCCTCCCTTCCTGCAGTGCAGCTGCACAGGCTCAGCTGCAGCAGTGCTGCTGCATCCCGTCATCGTATTTGCAGTGCAGGAGGGGAGGGAGAAATGTGTGTGGGTGTGTGTGGTATAAAACACTGGAAATTGCTCCCAGCTTGTCTCAGAGCAGTGATGTTGGCAAGGGCAGGCAGGCTCCTGCAGCTCTGGGGCTCTGGGGCAGCTGTGGCCTTTGGAGCAGGCAGGGCCCTGGGCCCCGCTGGGTACAGCCAGGGATGCTCTGGGGAAGGCTGAGGGCAAGCCTGGCCCTGCAGGGCAGCAGTGCAGTGAGGCCTGTGCTCGGGCTCTTGCTAGCAAATGTCACTGGGCAGAGGCCAGTGGACGAAGCTACTGCTTCTTGGGAACCTCTCAAATTGTTGAAAGGCATCTGGAGTTTTATTTTCAGACTTATCCTGCACACCAGTCAGGTGCATCTGGCCTGGGATGCATCCCTGGCATATGTTGTTGTCTGTCCTTGTACTGAATTTTAACTTGTTAAAGATTTATGCCTTGTAAATATTTACCTCAGGATGGTTTGAAGTGTTTATTCCCATGTGGAATGAGTTTTTGTCATTGCAAAGAGAACCAGATCTTCAGGCCCAGAGGAGCAGAAGCTTTGGTGTGACAGTGTTGGGATGTGGCATCTATTATTCTCATTGCCACCTCATCTTGGGTTTGTATCATGAGCTTGATAAACCTCACACCTGTTGATTTGAGGGAGAAGGGATTGAAGAAGGTTTGACTCCCTTCAGTGGCTTTAAGCATTAATGAGTTTTGCCCTCTTTAGGAGCTGCTGTGCTTTGGGTGGTTGTTGTTGTTGTTGTGGTTTCAGACTTGTCTAGAGTTTGTTTTTAGGTCTGTAATACACAACAGCCTCAGTTTGCAAATTTCCCAGAAGGATGGTAGCTCACAAAGAAAAATACATCCAAAGTCAAACTGAGAGTAATTTTATTTTTTTACATGAATAAAACCAGACTGGCCTGGCTTGGTAGCCTCTGAGCCTGCCTCAAGGCTAATTTAAAGAAAAGGTCATGAAATTCTAAACTCTGCAGAAATGTTGACATGCCCTAATTTTCTTTTGATTTCTCCTTCCTAGAGTAGCCCTAGCTACTCTGAGATGAAGAGCAGATGCCAGTACCTCCACAAAAAGCTGTCCCACATTCAGCAATGAGTATCTGAATTTGGCAAGCAACAAGTGGAGTCCTGGCACCAGTTGTCTGCTTCAGCAAGGAAACATCTATTAACTCGGGCTATTTTATTTTAAAAGAAGGTTAAGGTTTTAGGATTCTTCAAGTTAGGATTGAGTAGATGATTATTTCTTAAAAGCATAGGATTAGTTAGCCTAAGATTACAGAATTTAGTATTGAACATTAGCAATAAAGAAGTTGCATTCTTGTTAACTCCTTCTCTTATTGCCACTTCTCTCCAAAGAAGTTTTTTTTCCCATCCCGATTGGGGGATGGGCCAATTAAATCTGCTTTCTAAAAAAACCACTGCAAAAGTTGTCTCCCAAGTTTACCCTAAACCAGCCATTTTGGCCACCCCATGTGAGGCCCAAGAAAGAAGAAAAACCTGTAATGATTGCATTTTGGTTGTGCTTACTCTGTAGTGGTGCAAAGCCGTCAGTAACCATGTTACTTGAAGTGGTAATGTCTGTCGGGGTGGGGGCCTTCATGTGTTTCTAGTCCCAAGGCCGTTTTGAAGCTGTAATAGCTTTCTAGTCACTAGGATTATTTTCTTATCTAAAAACAGCTCCACTATTGTTCTAATACATAGCTTTTACAGTAGAGGGGCATGGGTTTGAATAGCTATTGTGCTAGGCACAGTAATAATAATTTATAGGGATTTTACAAAAGTACTGAAGTCTGTTCAAGATATATTTGGTTTATAGTTTCTCCATCCTACCCTATGTCCCAGTTCCAGTAGCATGTTTTGGGGGTTTATTAGAAATTACACCAGTTTATTAGAGGAAAAACATGGGCTGAAGCTTTCCAGCCTTTCCTTTCCTTCTTCTCCTTAGGATCTGTGCTGTCCCTTTTTGAAAATGTTTGGCTTCCCTTGAATGTTAAAGAGACCACTTTCCTCATATTTAATCTAGTAAACTTCCTCTATATAGTCTACAGCTTCTCGAGACTGAGGGCTAAGATGTCCAGAGGAGCTGATGAGGCCCCTAACCCAGAAGCAGACCCAAGCAGGGAGAATTCTGAGTAGTGTAGAAAGAAAGAGAGAATTAGTCAAACCCTGAAAGAATTTTCTGATCCCCCAGCCTAGGAAATTTCATATGAACAAATTCAGAACCCAGATGAGGTGGGGAAATATCTAGAAAGAACTACCATGATGACTTTAAGGAGAAAAAGCTCATTGCAATAAGCTAGGCCCTAGCCTTTGCTTATCACAGACTGCTAAATACTGTAGAACAGCAGACAGAAGCAGGGGGCAGGGAGATAAATCAGCAGCTACCCCAGTAACTCAAGCTGCAGTCAACAGCCCAGCTACTCAGGTTATAGCTAAACCAAACAGTGAACCTAAGTCTGCAGATAAACAACAATAACCCTTAACCCAATCAATACAAGACCAAATGTGAAAAACATACTCTACAGCTGGGAGCCAAAATCTGGCCTAAAACCTTTAACAAAAACTACCACTAATTGAATCTGCTTTCTACAAAAACCCTTTAAAAGTTCTCTTCCAAATTTACCCTAAATCAAGACAACTTGTCTTGATCTACTGTTTTCTGCCTGTTTTCCCCTGACATTTCTTCACCCATCGGTTCCTCTCAGTGGCTGTTTCTCTTCAGTAGTTGATGGGCTTCTCTTCTTTTTTCCTGCAATCCCCTAATCAAAATTATGGGTGCCAAAGCAGTGGCCCAAGAAGCCCCTGCCTGTGCATCTGCTGAACAGAAAGTCTGTGCTCAACTTGAATATTCTCATTAAACCCCTTACAGACTTCCTGCTGCAGTTTGTGGGTTTTTTTCCCTTCCTATGTAGTCTTCATAGTGCTCTAAATAAATAGGTACCCTGAGGGAGTGCACATTGCAGGTGAGCACCCACTGCATAGCCTGCTTCAAGTAGATCTCATGGATCTCATCTCCATCTTCATCACTTCACAGTCACTATGACTCCTGCGTGGAAGAGACAGGCTGCCATGATGCTTTCTGCTTTTGGTCCTTTTTTGGCAAATAAAATATTTTATTTTAGAGCATTCAAACCCTGGAGTTTCTTCCTGCTTTCACCTATTTGAATTGCCTTGACATCAAAGCACTGCCCCCGGACATGACAGCCTGGCTGGTGCATGTTTGTGCTCACAGACCAAAGGTGCCACGTTGTGTCCGTGCCCCGGCTGTCTGTCCATGTCCATTGAGGCAGACGGTGGAACGGGGGGACTCTGCCAGCTCTGTGCTGCTCGGGGGCCGGAGCAGCACAATGTTCTGTGTTGGAAGGCCTCCACCGAGCCCAGAGGCTGCCTCAGCCCCAGCCGCCATCCTGTGCATGGTGGCAGCGCTGAGGGCTGTGGCAGGGACACTCTTCCCCAGAACTGTTTCCCAACTTTTCCTGTCCCAGCAGGGGACTTGGAAATGTTTCTTCTGTCCTGACTTACCCTGTTTCCACCTTGTCAATACACAACTTGCTGTCTTACTCACTTTATGCTTAGAAGGTTCTAAGAAGAAGATGAGAAACATACTTTGATTATGACACCCAAAAAAGAAGGCCAGAAAACAGCACTCCATAGTGTAGGGCCTATAGAGTGGCTATTTGGTTTATTTGAGAGCAGAGTGAGGGCAATAGCTTCACCACAAACTCACTTGTCCATTCATTGCACAGTACAGGCTTTTAAACTTTTTAACTTAATGTACACATTATACTTTCCTAACCTTCATATTGCAACATCTATTCTAATTACATCCTTATATAAACCCTTGTAGCACATGTGCAGTTTCTGCACGAGGTGGTCATCTGTGGATGACAGCCTGGCCAGAGAGGGAGACAAGACATTCGTTTTTCACAGCAGCTTGTGAGACCTTTTAGGGAGTTGCAGAAATGATGATAACTTGTTAGTTTAAACAACCTGCAGGTGGTGATTTTCTATTCTGATTTTTTGTTCTTCTTAAGGACTGTTTGTGAGAAAGATGTTTTTGTTAATTAGCCAATCAAGTAGAATGTGTCAAACCTGTCTATAAAAGAGAGAGCTTCTGTATTAAACCTTCTGCAATTCAGTCTCCTGGTGAGCTTGTGTCACTCTGGGCTTAATGATGGCAGTTGTCAGCCTCCTGCTGGTCATTTTGGATGAAGGCTCAGAAGGCTTCCTCAGGCTTCAACTTTTTTACCTCTGTTTCTGCACATGTTCTACAAGACTGTCTGCTCAAATAGCCAGTGGTTAAACAGCCTTTTGCAGTTAGCTTGTTCTGCTAAATTTGCTGATTTCTAGAAAGTGCTTCATTCCCATCCCCGGGTAAAAAGTAACTACTTCTTTCTGCACAGCTTTTAGCATAGCTCAAGTATTACTCGTTTCCTCGGCACCTAAAAGAAGGAAGAGAGGTAGGGGCAAACCAATGAGAGTGATGGGTCATTATCTTGTTAGCCAGGTATCAATTATTAGATAAAGTAAAGGGTATTCTTGTCCATAAAGTACGTGTGGGGATACCATAGGGACAGAGCCAACGTGTGGATTTGGAGCGCTGGGGCGGGTGCCAAAGTCCTGCTCTTGAGAGGGGTGCAGGGACATAGGCAATGTCAGAGGACAATGAGACACAGGGGACATGAGGCCATAATGGGCCAAGCATGATCCTGCACAGGATGGCAGCAAAGACACTTCCTCAGCGTGACCTTGGCAATCCAGGGCACCCCAGAAAGGGCCGAGGAGTCCTGTGTGTAACCAGGAGGGATGACTGCCATCACTGTGGGTCCCAGCCTTCCCCAGTCCCTTGCTGGCCATTCAGTTCACACTGGGAACCAATTGTGCAGGGACCTCCTTTGAGTTTAGAAGGGATACCAGACCAGGCATGATCTCCACAGATGAGAAAGTACCCAGTAGGAAGCTGCAGTGGAGAATTGGAAGAAACTGAAACATGTGCTGAAGTGTAATTACACCAATAGGAAGAATTTCTCTATAATGGGAGACTGGAATTTACTGATACCAGATACTTGTTAGGATTTTGTTGCTGCATACTAGTCCAATTAAAAACAATGCATGCATCAGCTTGAATTGATCCCAAAAGTTCTAACTCTTGTGGTTCAAGAGGAGCAGGGCGAAGGTGAGGAACCCAAGAATCCCAATTATCCACATTATTTTGGGGATTTGTCACCTTGCAAGATGGTATGTTCTGAGGGCAAGGCCAATTGTCAACAGGTATCCCTACCAGACAGGTAGAGAATGGATTTCCAGGGGAGGCTAGAGACAGACAAATAGCACTCTGATTTGTCAGCTTAGCTAAAGTAACCCATATGTTTGTTCTTGGTTGTGCAGGAGCCCAAGCATTAACTCACAACAAGATTGACAGTATCAAAATCAAAAGTATCATTTTGTTCCCTAAAACATTATTTATTTCCTGTAGAATAGGCTCAAGCCGAAGTCGTCCTCTGTGGAGTCTTCGGTCTTCGGCAGAGGTGTCGGCAGCCGTGTTGAAACAGGACGTGTCCACTTACTGGGAACCCACAAGGGACCTGTAGGTGTAGACACACACATATGACCTCTACCCATATAATTTACAGGTGCTGGTCCTGACCATATCCCTGTAGCAGGATGCCTATACATTGCGGTCATTGGCTTATCAACATCTTTCTGTTTTGCAAGTATCCCATGTATATAGGCAGGTGACATATCGTGAACACCAAATATACAAAGATGATTTAAAGTATACAATGCTTTTCCCAATCTTTCCTGAGGATCAGTAATTATCTTAAAATTTGCAAGATACTGTTTTAGAGTTTGATTTGCCCTTTCTACTATAGCTTGTCCTGTGGGAGAGTGTGGTATTCCTGTCATATGCTTAACACCCCATTGCTGCATAAAGCGATTAACTTTCTTCCCTACATATGCAGGACCATTATCTGTTTTAATAACTCTAGGTAGCCCTAAGGTAGCAAAGCACAGTGTTTAATGTTGAATTACATGAACTGCTTTCTCTCCAGATTGTGGGGAGGCCCAAATGAAGTGACTGTAGGTGTCAATGTCTACATGGACATTATGTAAATGCCCAAATTCATTCACATTAGTCAAATCCATTTATTACAACTCATTGGGGCCTAGACCTCGGGGATTTACCCCCAGGCTAAGGCCTGGTCCGTTGTGATGACTGCAATCTGGACATTCTCTGATAATTCCTTGGGCTTCCTCCATGGTAATATCAAAGCAACATCATAGCCCTTCTGCATTCTGATGAAATGAGGCATGGGCATTGTGTGCTTTTGTAAAATTGTCCATGGGTACAGTCACTGATACCAGCTGATCAGAACGAGCATTGCCCTCCCCTAATCCTTCCATCCACTTATGACTCCTGATGTGAAAAATAGCATAGGGAGCAGATCTCTGTCTAATAGCTGATTGCAATTGTGCAAAAAGTGTATTCAGGCGTTGATTCTGTACTTCTCGCAGCAATGCATCTTGAATATGCTGTGCTACTCCAACTGCATACAAGGAATCAGACACAACATTTATAGGATCATGCATCCATCAACAAAATGCACAAAAATAGCTAAAAGTTCTAAATTCTGCAAAGTGCCTGATTTCTGTCCCTCTAACATGATATGATTCCATTGTCCTTGCTCATTCCAGGTGAGAGCAGCTTTTCGAGACTTGGGGCCTGCATCTGTGCATACAGGGATAGCATCCATCAGTGGTGTTTCACTATATTTTGGTTGTGACAGCCAAGTCTGTGATGACATCCAGCGTAAAATAAATGAAGATAGTGGAGACAATTGCATTTCTGTACCAGATTCTAAAATGCTAGCTTGTAACTCAGGAGAGTGTTGCAAAAACCAATCCAGATCATTCTGTTTTATTGGAAAAAATATTCTTTGTGGCTCTTCTCCAGTGACCTGTAACACACGCTTCTGACTTTTGCAAATTAACAGTGCAAGTATATCTCTACGTGGCTGGATGGAATTACAAGGTTGTATAGGTCCAAACACCCATTCTAATACCTTTATATCCTCCTTCTTTCCCCCTCTGTCTTTTAACTGCTGAATGAGAGCACCTAACAGGTGTTTTGGCTGAGACAGAATAGTAATGTCTATGGATAAGTCAGGATCTCTGTGATCCACAGCTCTCTGTGCAACAGCAGTAGCAATATCCAGTACAATTGTGCATTGTTTGTCAGCTAAGTGAATTGGTGTAGCAGGATTTGTGCCTTTCAGCAGTGGTCGCAGTTCATCAAGATCAGCATTAGAAATACCAACAACAGGACAAAGCCATTCTATATCTCCCATAAATCGTTGCATGTCATGTAAGGTTTTTAACTCCAGCTGCAAATCAACTTTCTGTGGCCGAATATGCATGTCAGAAATCACCCAGCCTAAATATTTCCAGGGAGCAGAACCCTGTACTTTCTCCGGAGCAACACACAAGTTTTTACTCAGTAACTGCACAAGAATGAAAGCCTCCTGCTGAGCAGCGAACGAGCTTTCTTGTGCCAACAGAATATCATCCATGTAGTGATATATCACCGTGTCAGGAAAAGCAGATTGAACAGGTAACAGAGCAGCATCCACAAAAAGTTGGCACAGCACAGGACTGTTGTGCATTCCCTGGGGAAGGGTCGTCCACTCATATCTGCTTGCTGGTGCCTCACGATTTAAAGAGGGTAAGGTAAATGCAAATCTTTTGGTATCCTTTTGGTGAAGGCCAATTGGAAAGAAACAGTCTTTTAAATCAATTATAAGGAGATTCCAACCATCAGGCAGCATAGCTGGATTTGGGAGACCTGGCTGTAAGGCCCCCATTGTTTCCATCTGGGCATTGACTGCACATAAATCATGCAGCAGATAAAATTTTCCTGATTTTTTCTTAATAACAAATATTGGAGTATTCCAGGGACTAGTAGAAGGTTTAATGTGACCTTGCTGGAACTGTTCAGTAACAAGGCAATGAGCTTGTTGTAGGCTTTCTCTTTTTAGCGGCCACTGCTTGATCCACACTGGATCATCAGATTTCCAGGTTAGGGGGATCGGGAAAGCCCAAGTAGTGACTGCTACTAAAAATTATCTTTTGTCACAAGGAGAGCACCTAGTTGCATGAGAATGTCATGGCCAATTAATGCTTGAACATTGTGTGGTAATGACATAAGAGTAACAAATTGTACACAAGTGGGACCATCCAGTGATAAACAAATTTTGCCCTTGCTCTTACAAACTGAAGCTGAACCTCCTACTCCCTCTACACCAGAGAGCATTTGGAGCAGAGGCCAGCTGCCAGGCCAGCTGGCAGTCCTTGCTGACAATGGCGATGTCAGCTCCAGTATCCAGGAGTGCAGATAGCTGCAGTCTCTGTTGGCCATTTTCCAAAAGAACAGGAGCTTTTGGCCGTTCCTCCATCAGCAAACATAATAAAGCAATACCTCCTGTAGATCCAAAACCCTCTAATCCCCTCTGCCGTTGCACAACGGAAGAGGCAGCTTCTGTCAGCTGCAGCGTAGGTACAAGCTGAGCAATTTTGCTGCCATCAGGAATAATCAGAGGTAGATAAAATGTCACAGCAACAATAAGGATTTCACCTGTAAAATCAGCATCAATTATTCCAGGTAATATGAAAAGTCCTTTTAAACCTGATGAAGAACGACCCAAAAAAAGTGCACCACAAGGGTTTTCTTTATGCATCACTTGTCCTTGGATCCCAGTAGGGATCTTTACAGGCTTTCTATCAATTAAGGTAATGTCTATTGTGGTTGCCAGGTCCAGGCTGAGGCTTCCACTTGTGGCTGGCTGGAGGCAGCTGGCTGGCTGTAGCTGTTTGGGGCCTGCCACACAGGAGCCACTGCTGGGGTCTTCGTGCCACGGCTCTTCACGCTTCTCATCGCGTTTCCCGATTCTCTGCAGGCTTCAGTGGAGTGGGAGTTCATGGAACATTTGTTACACCACACTGTCCCTTCTCTGCAGTTACAACGAAAATGTCCTATTTTCCCACACCTGAAGCACTTTGGACAAGGTTGTTGTTGCTTAGAATTATTTATAGGTTGCAATGGAGTTAGAGCAGCAAAGGCTTGCATTTGGCCTTGCACCAAATCTTTCCCTACATCCCTGAGTGCCTCAACTAACATTGCCTGTCGACCTGCAGGAACTCTCAACATTCTCTCTAGCATTTCCTCTACTGATGCATCAATGCTCATTGTATTAAGAACACTTCTGGTAGAAGCATTACAATTTTCTAAAATACACTGTCGTAATAGACTTCCTTTCATAAAGTCTTGTACACAGGCTTGGTTAATAGCTTCAGTTACCCTATCAACAAAGGGGGCAAAAGATTCCTCTCTGCCTTGCTTTATGGACATATAGGATGGAGACACTGGTGTTGTTTTAACCCTTGAAATTGCTTCTTTAGCTAATTGCATAGCAGCTTTTAATTTCTCAGCCCCTACTTGTGCCTGCATCTCAATCATGGAAAACTGTCGTGTACCCATCAACTGTTCAACTGTCACCCCTTTTAAAGGATCATTTGGCTGTCGTAGAATTCCAGCAAAACGATCACTCAATTGAAGCCAGTGAGCTTGCCACAGCATCAGCTGAGACTGTGTCATAATCATTCTCATGATACCCTTAATGTCTTCTGGAAGAAGCAAACCCGAGCCCCATATGTAACCAAGCATTTGCTTTGCAGGCTCCCCGTGTAACCCACATTCATTAACTGTTGCTCTTAATTATGAAAGCAATTTCCAATCTACAGGATGATAATTAGTTGTCATCCCTCCTGCTGGATTTGGTGTACAGACAACAGGGAAAGCCTGAAAATCTGTGTCAGTAATAGCAGAATACATGTCATTATCCTTATTACTTATTGCTTCTTTTTGGATACTTAACCAATCTATTCCGTGTATTATTGGTCATTCTTTAGAAGTTTCTTGTTTAGAAAGAGCACCAGTAGGTATCATTAGTGTGGGAACTCAAAATGTCTCTCAGACATTTTTAGAGGTTCCAGGCCTTGGTCAGAGGCATTCTAGACCCTGGCAGGCAGCTGAAAAACAGCTGTGATTTTGAGTTTGAGCCATGGAATGAATTGCCAACTTTGGAGGTGGAACAAGCAGTCACAAAAGGTTAGATAGTATAGTAAAAGTAGTTACAAAGTAGAGGGGAAATTTTTTTAGTATTGTACAGGGGGGTTTTAGCACATGTACAGGGGGGTTCTCACTTTTTACATGGGGGTCAAAAGTTCTAAGATGGAGGAAAGTGGGCTGATCCTGTTCTTCCTCCTCCTTTTTCCTTACCTCCATGTTCTTGGTGATGTTGGCACTCACAGATTGGTTTAGAGTAGAAAAACACTTGGCAACGTAGGTAGTAGGTATTGGGGAATAATTGTAAACATGTTATACGTAATATATCATATAAAAGATAGCAGCAGTCCTGGGCGGGGGGAGAGACGAAGAAGACAGCAGATAGAGAGGATGTCAGTGTGTGTGTGTGCCTCTACCCAGGACGCTGATCAAATAGCCGCAGCCCAAGAACATAATCTGTTAGATAACTAGCAATAAACTGCCTTGAGACCAAACAGCTAAAGCCTGCGGAGTTTTTCTATGGAAGCATGGGTTGGAGGAGGAATTTCACCACCATATGAGACCCCAGAGCAAGGCCGGTGTTCTCACACATTAGAGCTCCTTTATGGTGGTTCTGAGCAATTTCATCCTGCAGCTGCTCTGCCTTGCTGTCTGGAAGTCTCTCATTCCCTGTTGCAAATTGTTCACTCCCAGAGAGGGGATCTGTGGTCAATTGAGCAGAACTAGAGGCAGGATTAATAGCAGGAAGACCAGTAGGTTGTTTCTCATTTGGTCTGCTCCTTATCTCAATAATGTTCACTACTGGAGGAGTGGGATTGTAGTCTACCCCTAAGGAATGCATTCCTGGTTTATTAAATCCTTCCAAGGTTGCAGTAGCGACAGCAGCAACTTTCTTTTCTGCCTGATACCTCTGCAAACAATTTATGACTGAACACCAAGCCTTCAGTAGCTTTAGGGCAGCCTTATCATCATCAATCACCTTAAACCAAAGAAAGTTCCCTAATTCACTCCATTCTTTCTCATCAAAGAGATCCCCTGAGGCTTTAAACAAGCCTTGAGCTTGGCCATATAATGCCAGTGGATCTTTATCAAGATCTATATCAGCTAATTCACATTTCTTTAAGAAACTAGCTAACAACTGAAGAGTTACTTTGCTTTCCATTATAATCTATCCCTTTTTAGTGCAGCCTTTTGCACCTTGTAAGCAGGGTAGCTCCTCCCAGATGGCGAGTTTTGAGTTTTGCAGACTCAGGCACCAGAGTGACTCCTTATGCCAGCATCTGTCTCCTTTTAGCCTGCTGAACGCTGCTTTTTGGTGCTGTACTGGTCTCACCGTCCTGGTCACAGAGCGACTGGGCAGAGACCAAGTCCCTGGGGCAGAGACCAAGTCCCTGAGTTTGGGCACCAATATGATGCTGGTGGTGGGAAAACAAGCACGCAATCAATATGATTGATAACAAACTCCCCTTTAATCAAAAATCCACTTAACTTATAAAGGTATTTTACAAGCATAATCAGCAGTAAGCTCTCATTGGTTAATTTACAAAGGTCTTTGTTTTATTTGTCCTACTTGCAGTTACAGCTGTAGCTAAGTTTTCAAGCCAAGTTCTCATCTCTAAGTCATGTCTTCCAAGGACATTTCATCTTTTTTGAGCATATCTTCCAGGCTATGCCTGTCCTTATGATCTCATTCCCAGACCTTGTACAACTATGCAGCTTCCCAGGCCTAGACACAGAGCCGCGTTTCCAAGCTCTGTTCCCAGGCCAGACATAGCGTGATTCTGGGGTCTTCAACAGAGGTTTTTAGGAACAGGTATTCCATAGAGTCATGGCCTTGTTCCAACAACCGTTCTCCAACAATCCAGCTGCAACCACACTTGATTTCCAGGTCAAAACACTTGGCGTCGTTGTCCCGGGCTTCCCCATAAGACACGTGGGGGCTTTGGAGACCCCATAAGGTGCACAAAGGGCTTGGGTCCTTTTGAGACACACAGGGATATTTTAGGTTCCCTATGAGACATGGAGGACACTGGGGTCCACGGAAAGTCATGCATGAGATTTGGAATCCTATGTGGGCATGCAGGGGGGTTGGGATCTCTCCCCAGGTGTGCAGGGCGCTGGGGGTCTCTGCTGAGCACAGGACGGGGTTTGGGGTCTCATTTCAGGTGTGGAGAGGGCTGTGGGCTCTCCTAAGCGTGCCGGTGCTTTGCGTCCCTCCTGCTGCAGGCAGTGGGGCTGGAGTCTCTTGTGAGGCTCGCAGGGGACGGAGCCCTCCCGGGTTCCTGCCGGGCCCGTCCGGCTCGGGGCTGCCGCGGCCCAGGGGCAGCCGCCGTGCCGGGACGGCTGTGGCGAGGGGCCGAGGCGGAGCTGCCCCGCCGGGTCGCGCTGCACGGGCACGGCACGGGCGGTGCTGAGCACCGGGCAGGCGGCACCCCGAGCCCAGGGGCCACAGCCGCGGCCCTGCCTCCATCGGGGCCGGGCACAGACAGCCCCGCAGGCAGAGCGGCGGCACCGGCACCGCTCAGCGCCCGAGGGGACGGAACCGATGCCAGAGGAGCCCGGGGGGCCCTGAGCGGGGCCCTGGCGCTGCCCGCCCGGCTCTCCCGGGCCTGTGGCCATCCCGGGCGCCAAGGGCTCGCTCTGTGCCGCGCTCTCCCTGCCCAACGGGGCTCCGGGTCAGCACCCGGCTCCTGCCACTGCCTTGAGAACGCTGAGGGGCATTCGGGGTGGAACTGAACTTGCCAGGGAGAGAATTCATAGGACACTTGTTTAGGCCTTTTACAGACTTGTTTAGGCCCTCTTCAAGTTGAGAAACAACTTAAAATCCCAGGCTAAATCCTGTGGTTTAACCTGTGGGGATTCCTTGAAGATGCTTTGTAACTCCCAGTGGTGCCGGGCCATGTCCCAGTGAGCACCAACACCCAGGAGCTCTGATGCATGCAGCAGGGCTGGCACCAGGGAAACGAGTCAACATCCCTACAGCTGCCCGCTCTGCCTGCAGGGTGTCACGCAACAGCAATGTTCCAGCAAGAACAGGCATTTGTACATCCTCAGGACGATGTGCACTTGTGGTCCTGGTATTGGATCAGAGACAAAAGCCAAAAGTGACAGACTAAACTTGATTGCAGGAGAGGGATGGCTCAGCAGAGGACCTGGGGACCTGTGGTGCCAGCCAGTGACCGGCCACTCGGACACAGCAGGAAGGCCCCAGACTATCACACTTCAGCTGGCAGGGTATAAAAGCCCAGAGGTTCTTTGTTCAGGATCCCCCAGAGGCACCAGCTCAAACTGCCACTGTTCCAGCACAATAAAATTGTTTTAAGGATCCAGAGGTCTAACATTCTGCTATGGAGGACATTCCACATTTCCAATCTTTTGGGCACTTAGGACCTTCTGATTTTGCTTTGCACCCAAAAAAAATAAACCCCCAAATGTGCACTCCTTTAGCCTTCCCTCCTGTTATTTTCATCTGATTTTTACATTGTTGTCTGCTACGTTGTCTTCATCTTTCCAAAATACCTGTGCTTATTTAAGTCCAGCCTGGGATGGTGCACACATTTTGTTTAGCTCTGCAGAGATAGACCCCCAGCAATCCTGCTGACCACACCCATTTCAGTGTTGCAAAAACCTAACTCTGGGCTGCAGTATGTGAATCACACTCTGGTGTGTGAGATGGCAGAGCACCAGAGCAGGCACTGAAGAAGGGGCATTCCGTAGATTGGTGGAGTCACTACCAGAACTCAGTCTAGCTCTTAAAACTCCGACACCACACCAGGAGTGGGGAACTCCCTCGCTATGGGCATTTACCAAAGCAGAACCTTTAGAGCCACTTGCTCTAAGGTGCCAGACATAAGCCACAACAGGGACCGGGCAGAGGAGAGAGGAGGCAGCTCTCTGTCTTGAGGCTCCACAAGAAAGAGTTCATTTCAGGTGAAGAGAGGAGAAACAAAGAGCCCCCGGCACTCCTGTGCAAGATCCAAGTCAGGGGGTGGATACAAACAGCTCACCAAGAGGGAATCCGCAGGAGAGGAATGAGGGGATCACATCCAGTGTCTGGAGCCATGGGGGTAGGAGGGTGGAGAGGATGGGTCACAGGGGCCAGTGGGGCCTTGAGGAATTGGGGCATCCCAAAGGGGTGTTGCAATCAGGGATTGGCCCGATGTGACAGTGACAGGGGAGGTTCGCGGACCAAGGGGCTGGGTTGCTGTGACAGGCAGGGAAAGAGCTGGAACAAGGGGTGGGGAATGGCATGAGGGTCAGCTTTGAGGGAGGGTAAAACCCAGGGGTCAACAAACTCTGGGAGAACATGGGGGTACAACAGAACGAACCACCTAACAAGGAAACAATAAAATAAATTTGTACGTCTACAATCAAGAACATCTGCAGGGACAAAGTCTGACCAGCAATGTCAGCAGGCAAAGAAAGGTTTTGCTGAGCAATGGCCCTTGGATGAAGCAAAACATTTACAGACAGGGCAGTCCATTTGTAGAGAAGGGGGTGCACTCTGGGGGTACAGCTAAGGCCATGAGGTCACAGCAGGCTCTGGGGTCACAGCAGGCTGAGCTCACAGCAGGCTCTGAGGTCACAGAGGTCCCAGAGCCCCGTGGTTGCAGAGCACCACAAGGCCCCAGCAGGCAGTCCTGGAGCACAACTGCTGCGGCAGCAGCGGCGGTGGCAGCAGTGGTGCTGACATTGGGACAGCGGCCTCAGGACAGTGGTGGCAGCGAGAGCGGCGGGACTGGCACAGGGCAAGGCACCATGGCCCTTGCTCTGCGCCTCCTCCTCCTGCTCCTCCTGGCCGTGGCCCTGCCTGCCAGGGCTGCCCAGGCTGCTCCGCTGCAAGCGCGGGGAGCAGGTGAGCCGGCAGCCTGGCTGCCCTTTCCCAGGACAGCGCTCCCTGCTCCCCGGGAAGCGCTGGGGATGGTTTTCCCTGGGCTTTAGGGAGGGTTTCCTCTGTGGGAGGGAGTGAAGACTCATGGGCCTTGGGTTGCTCCAGCTGCCCTCCCAGAGATGTGGCCCAGGGCCTACCAAAAGTATGGAGACTGGCGAAGATACAGCCCAGAGTTCCCCAGGCCCCTGTGCAGCTTTGACCTTGTCCTTTCACATCTGGATCCCATGGCCTTGCCCGAGCCCCTTGCAGTGCCAAGTTCTGACAGGCAGAGAGGGATCCCAGCACATCAGGAACTGGTTCTCATCTGTGCTCCCTTCTAGATGAGCATGCTAGGAAGGCTTCTCCAGCACCTTGGCTCCATGAAGATTTCCTGCCTCTTAAGTCTCATGCAGGTATACTGGTAATGTTCCTTAAAGAATAATCACTGACAACCTGGCAGGAACCAGCTGACAGAAGCTTCTGTGGCTATTGAGTTGCAGGTGTGGCTGCAGGGAGGACCTTTCAGGCTCCTTTCCTGGTTGCTGAACACAAGTCCGGCTCCCATCGCAGGGGTGAGTTGTGTGTCCCTGATGACACCACAGGCTGAGCCATGGTTTTGTGGGATCCATCCATCTGAAATGCAAATATTCCTCTTAAGGTCCTCCGAGAGGGAAGAACAAACCTACAGGAAACAATAAGGCTCTAGAGACATACAAATACATAGAGCAGAAGCTGAGTGATCTGGAGAGACGCCGTGGTGGGTGCATTTCCCTCCCCCTTCCCCTGGGACTCAGCAGCTGGGACCTTTCCCTGCACATCTGGACAGGCCGTGCCCGGGACAGTGGGAAGGGATCCATGGCAGCCTCGGTGCCCCGTTGCTGCTCTCACGGCCTGCAGGGCTGTTTCCCAGCCTGGGTTGGCTGCAGCTTCTCCCCAGCCTCTGCAGGAAGGCATTTGCCTCCAGCTGACAGGGAGACCCAAGTGCACCATGGCCCAGGCACACCCTGAGATCCCTTGCAATTTCCCAGTCACTGAACACATCTGGAGAGGCAGATGTTTGGAGGAGGGTGGGCCCTGGAGCAGCCCCAATAACCTCGTCTTTATCCTGAATCTCATCCATGACTTAGAAAAGCTTTTCCTCCTGAAGATGTCACCTTCCTGCTGGGGAACAGCCCCACCTGATCCAGCTGTCCCTTTTCCTTTCCCCAGAGATGGAAGGAGAGGCTGTGCTGAAGGCTGAGCTTCCCAGAGGAAGCAGTGGCTCACTGGCAGCCTCTGCTGCAGGAAGGGAGGCGCTGCCAGGCACAGTCACAGGAGGTAATTGCTGTGCCTCTGGGCCTGAGCCCTGCTGAGCCTTGAGCTGCCCTCTCTGCTGCTTGGCAGAGCGGGCTCACAGCATTACCTGAGCCCCTTGAAGTGCTCACTTCCCCATAGAAAGGGGGATCCTAGCACACCGTGGAACATTTCCCATCTGTGCTCCTTTCTAGGTTGGGACCGTGACTTGCAGCGTTTGGAAAGACTGGTAAACCACGGTTTAAGGATCTTGGAGTCTGGTGAAGGTAGGTTATAAGCAACCCTTTCCTAACAGAGAAATAATTGTCCAGATAAATATTTATGTGAGATTTCCTTTAAGATCCTTTGAAATTTGATGGATTCTGGAAATCCTCTCCCCCAAATTCCTACTCCTGTGCCCAACAGCAATTCCACAGAAGGATCGCTGTCAGTGGGAGGAAGGAGCATTTAGCTGTCCATCTTCCATCCATGTACAATGCCAGTGTGTCCTTCTGTGTGCTCTGTGCAGCCCCAGAGAAGAGCAGAGAGGGAAGGGGCCGGGCCCAGGGCTGTGCCCCGGGGCTGAGCCTTTCACAGCTCCTTTGCCTGCCCCAGGAAGACTGAGCTGCTCCTGCTGCTGCTGCCAAGCCCTGGTCTGGGCTGGGGCTGGGTTTAGAGCTGCTGGCAGCTCCAGGGATTCCTTTCTGCCCCAACTCTCCCACAAGGGGCTCCTTCCATCCCAGTGCGGGGCCACTGCAGGCTTGTGGTCCCCCTGCCCCTGTTCCTGAGTGGAAGGCAGAGCTGAGGGAATGCCTTGGAGGGCACCAATCACCCAGGGCCACTCACTGCCACTGCGGCCTGAAGGAGAATCTTCAGCAGTGTCACCGAAGCTGTTCTGTCCTGCCTTTCTTTGCAGCTGAACATGAGGATGAAGAGGATCTGGATTCAGAACCCATAGTCATTACTGAGCCTCTGGGAGATGGTGAGGGTAGGTCAAGGACTTTCCCCCTGCGAGAGCTGCCAGCTCAGAGCCCAAAGCTCGGCCAGGGGGGCATTGCTGCAGGTGCCAGGACAGAACCACGCACGTGTGTGCTCTGGGCCTGGGCCATCCCCCCACCACTCCTGGGGCTCAGTGCTGCCCATGCAGATCTGCAGAGATGACAGAAGTTCCTGTGGCTGTTGAGTTTCAGGTGTGGCTGCAGAGAAGACTTTCCCAGGTCCTTTGGTGGATGTTGCTCGCAAGCCCATCTCCCATCACAGGGGTGAGTAGTGTGTCCCTGCTGACTCCACAGGCTGAGCATGGGTTTTGTGGGATCCATGCCTGGGAAATGGAAATATTTCTCTTAAGGTCCCCTGAGAGGAAAGAACAAACATAGAGGAAGTAGTAAATCCCGACAGGAATCCAAACATCTGGAACAAATCCTGAGTGATCTGGAGAAACAGCATGGTGGGTGCATTTCCCTCCCCCTTCCCCTGGGACTCAGCAGCTGGGACCTTTCCCTGCACATCTGGACAGGCCCTGCCTGGCACAGTGGGAAGGGATCCATGGCAGCCTCGCTGCCCTGCTGCTGCTCTCAGGACCTGCAGGGCTGTTTACCAGCCTGGGTTGGCTGCAGCTTCTCCCCAGCCTCTGCAGGAAGGCATTTGGCTCCAGCTGACAGGGAGCTCAAATTGCACCATGGGCCTGAGGTGCCTGCAATTTCCCACTCTCTGGGGAGATGCAGAGAGGCACCTGTTTGCTGGAGGGTGGAGTTTTGGAGCAGCTCCAAAACTCTGGGCATTTTCCTTGTCTTTATCCACCTCTTTGACAAGTATTGCTGGGAGCAGAAGAGCACAGCCGAGAGGAATTATGGCATGCAGGCTCAGGGCTTTGGGCACTGAGCAGTCCTGTGCCAAGAGGTGGCAAGGTGCTGCAGGCCCCAGCTCTGGGGGAAACAGAGAGTGAGAATGTGCTGGCCATATCCACCGTGCTGCCAGCTCAGCAGTGCAGCATAGCAATGGCTCACTCTTCCCATTGCTCCCGAGATGCAGCTGGCACCTCAACACGTGCTGACAAAATCTGGAAAAGCATGAGAAAAGATTTCTGCTGGGGAACATCTTGTTTGATGAAGTTGATGGCCATTGTGGCTGCTGCAGCACTTGGCCTGATGATGTGCTCGGCTGGAATCTGGTATTTCTGCATGAGAAAATGGTGAGTGTTTTGCTGATCTCATTCTCCAAGAGCTTCCTTTAAAGGCTGCTGACAGTCAGGGAAGATTCCCAGTGAGGCTGCAGTGGAGTTGTGGCCAGTCCATGGCTGTGCAAAGAACTCTGCTGAGGGTTCTGCTGCTGCCCAGTGCTTTCCTTGGCCTCTTCATTGCTGGGCCTTGTCCTGGGGGGCCGCTGGGGCTGCAGCCAGTGCTGGCTCCCCCTGAGGCTGCCTGGCCAGGAGCAGCCCCAGGGGCACAGGGCAGAGGCACAGCAAGGTGGGGAGGAGAAAGAGCGGGGACGAGATGGCCCCTGAAAGGCAGAGGCGCTCTGGGGCCCGCTCCTGGCCAGGGAGCCTGCCCAGAGCCGTCCCCTGCTCGCCGGGGCCTCGAGGGGCAGCTGTCCAGCTGGGCCAAGGTGTGCCAGCCGCTCCAGCCGTGCTGGGGAGCCTTGCCAGCTCTGGGCCCTGCTGTGCAGGAGGGTCCCTGTGTGCCACTGTCAGCTGGGGCCTCAGCCACTGCTCTCTCCCAAGCTGCTGCTGTGCATCCTCAGAAGACGAGCCTAACAACTCAGGCAGAGAGAACTTGACCCACGTTCCCAGCTCTTCGCGTCTGTCCCCATCTGCCCTGCCACAGGTTCTGGACCATCTGGAGCCATTCCCAAAACACACCCGTCCACAACGAGACCCTCTGCCCCTGAGCCCCCTGGCCCTGTTCCCCTACCATGTCTGAAGGTTGGCAGGACCCCTCTTCCAGGGCAGGACTTGGCCCTCATTTTATGTTCAAATAAAGTGATAAGAGTTGTCAGAGATATGTCCAGGTGTTTCCACCAGCAAAGCCCAGCCGGCACCAGCCCTGGCTGAGCTCCATGGCCAGGAGCAGCCGTGAATGACCACGGTGAGGGCAGGCAGGAGCCAGGCAGGGGCTGCTGTGACCTGCGGCGGGGCCCCGAGGGGCTGGGGGAGCCCATGCTGAGCGTCCCGGGGCTGAGGGCACATCTCCTTCAGTGGGATCATCTGGGCCTGGGCTTCATGAGGCACTCAGGGATATTGTGGGGTCTCTGCTGAGCTGTGCAGGGATCCCTCAGGAGGCACTCAGGAGTATTTATGGCCTCTCCTAAGGTGTGCAGGTATCCCTCATGAGCTGTGCAGCAGCAGGGTAAACTTGAGGGTTTTTTTCCCTCTTCTCAGCACAGCAAAGGGACACTTGGCCAAGGTTTTGCAAAGCTGGGAGAAAGCCTCTTGCAAACCTTTGCGCTCCGCCTGTTCATGGGGAGGATCCAGAGTCTTGTACCTTGGCCTGATGGTGCAAAAATCCTCCCAACATCCCTCTGTTTCCAAAAATCAAGGCTTTGTACTCATTAATCGGGAAAGTTGTACGGGTGGCCTGCAGCTAATGTTCTTTTGTTGGCTGCACCCCAGTCCCTGCTCAGGTCTAAATAACTGACACAGCCGCGAGCTGCTCTTAAGACTGATTTGATCAAAGGCACTGAAGCTCTGCTGACTACAAATTGTCCAGGAAAACAAGCACAGGAACTTGGCTAATGTTGGTGACAAAAGCAGAGTGCAGAGTTGAACCTGTGAGGCCACCTCACTGCCATCTCCCCCCACCCTTTTATTTTGGATTGATTTAATATTCGGAGTGCCGGTTCTTGCATGAAATGGGCCCTCAGCAAGGAGCTGCTGGGCCTCCTTGTGGTAAACAGGCAAAATGAAATTAAAAGGAGGCTGATGGCTTTAAAAAAAATGTGCCTGTTTATTAAAACTTAGAACAACAAAGGACGAGGCCCAAGCCAGAGGTAGCTCTAACAGTGCTGTGTAACAAGGTGTTCCTGCGGACACGAGGTACCCTCGAAAGAGCCCGGGGGCTCCGCACCCAGGGATTTTTTAAACTCTCCTGGGGGTGCTTGGTTGGTGCGCTTTGGATCCTCTGGCCCACTGGTCCTTGTCTGGGTCACTGACAGCTCTGTAAGATGGTGCAGTCCTGACCAATCATTTTGGAACACAGCAGTCTTACTGGGTGGCTCATTTCCCAGTCGTAGTTCCAGTTGCTGTCATCACACCAGGATGTGACTTTTCTAGAAGATTCTTACTCTAGCACCTCCTTACCACCCCCTTTTCCCTGTTTAGTAGCCATATACATACACTTAAACAACTGTACATTCAACTCAATAACTTACCATATTAATCATATAACAACTCATTATATTACTTAACAATCCATAATAACTTATAATTAACCATCAATAACTCCGCCTGTGAAAGTGAATTTATTTATAACATCCTGAGTGTCTCCCTTTGTGCTCCCAGTGCTTCTGGTCTGGTTTGGCTGAGAAATTTGTCCATCATACCTCTGTTCTGTTTCCTATCATTCCAATGCGTGGCCCTTTCCCACTGCTTGGCATTTGAATACTCTGATTATTTGACTGGATAACTTACATCTTGCACTTCATCACATTCAATTGTGTTAATCAGACTCTGTCCTGTCATGAGTTTCTGGAACACATTTCCAAGCCTTCCAGCTGTAGCCCAAGGGAAGCTGTTTCTGTCTTGCATCACAAAACTGGCTGTTTTATTTCAAAGACAGCCCTTTACAAAGGACTTGCTGCATGCAATAACATCTGAGGGGCTGTTTTCCAAGACAGACAAAAAACCCATGAACAAACAGCAATCCAACCAAACAACATATTAAAAAAAGGTACTTTCTTTTTAGCTCGTGCTTTCAGTGTTTTCCAAGCTGGCTTCTTTTTCCACTGCAGTATTTTTCTTTGCACAGAAACAACCCCTTGCCAGATGATGTGACGTAACAAGGAAAACACAACTCACACACAATGGATATATTAAAGCTAAACATGCAGACTCCCATTATCACAATCATCATCATTTATGTTGCTGTTCATTTTTATGTCAGATTGTTTTCAGAAGGGTGAGAACAGTATCTCAGGTCCCCTGGCTAGTTTGACACCATAGCCACTTCTTATGTCTCTTATTAGCTGTCCTTCCTGTAGTTCCTCTGCCCATTTGTTGCTCCTGGATCTCTGCCTCCTTCACCTGATTTTTATCTTTTTCTGCATTTGTGGGGATTATTGTGTTGGTGGGTTTTTTTGCTGTTGTTTTTTTTTTTTTCTTGGTGCTTGTTTTGTTTGCCTGTTTTATTTGGTCACAGTTTTACTTTTGTTTTCTGCTTTTTGGGTTTTTTTTTAATCCATTTAACAGCAGAAATGACCTTGTGATTTGTATGGTGAAGTTTTGATACACAGGTGTTGCACATAAAGGTTGTTTTTGTTTTTAAAAGTAATCTCAGACACACACCTACAAGCCCCTGTGATTGGAGACCTGAGTGCTCTCAGACAGCAAATTGTGCATGAACAGGAACCTTGTCGTTCCTATCTCCATTACACATGGCAAAATGTAAAGTGGCTGGAATGGTGCCAATTCTAGCCTTGCTTTTGCTTTCTTTTGCTGCTGTGCCATAAAACCGTGCCAGAGTCATCAATGAACTGGGTTCTCCCAGGATGGGTGTGCAGGGATGATCCCTCAGCTCCTGTGTGCACCTGGTGTGCACCAGGCCAGGCACGCGACCGTCATCCACAGCCAGCCTCTGTCTGCAAAGAGAGCAGGGAGCTGCAGCTCTGAGGAACTCCGGGCTTAGGGAGCAAACAGACCAAATCCCTCATTCATATCAGTCACTTCACTTGAGGGTTTTCTGCTGATGGATTTTTATCTTCCTGCCCAGAGCTGGAAAAAAAGAACCCTGGCAGTTTGCTTTCGCTGTGAAGAGACTCTTGTCAACAGGTTCCAGGGCTGCTTCTTCTTTGAACTAAAAGCAGAGCAAAACTCTTCTGTTGGTCACATCAAACCAACATAAGTTTCATGAGTCTGTGAAAGATATAAGAATGTAAATATTATTTCATATTACTGTCCTTACTGTTTTCTATTCCAGTGGAGTAATTAGGTCATCATTCACTATATCAAATAACTGGAATAAGCTCTGGAAAAGGAGGTTTATTTAAAACTAAGATTGTTAAAACTACATTTCAAAAAAGGGCAGGAATTCCATGAAGAAAATGATGTGGTAAAAAAAGAGTTATTTAAACTTCTCAAAGTCCTTGGATAATGGAGCCCTGAACCCCTGTCATGTGCACTGCAGCCTTGGTGGTCCCTTTGAGCCCAGGACTGCCAAGGGTCAGGGCTGGGATGAGCCTTCACCCCAAACCGGCTCCAAGACTGAGTGGGAATCAGTCCAGAACTGAGCTCACACAAAGAGCAAAGCCTCAAGGTCAAAGCCAGACCTTCATCAGGTTGGATTTCTTTTAACACGGAACGGGAACAAATTTGCTTGTGCGGTAACATCACTGTTACCATGAAACTTTACATGAGCTACTAAATAAGCAGTGTCCTGTCCTGATGTGTGTTGCCCAAATACTGTTGAGAACTTGCTGTGCCTCTGCCCTGTGCCCCTGGGGCTGCTCCTGGCCAGGCAGCCTCAGGGGGAGCCAGCACTGGCTGCAGCCCCAGCGGCCCCCCAGGACAAGGTCCAGCAATGAAGAGGCCAAGGAAAGCACTGGGCAGCAGCAGAACCCTCAGCAGAGTTCTTTGCACAGCCATGGACTGGAAACAGCTCCACTGTAGCATGACTACGAGTCAGGCTACCAGTGCTATGAGCAGAGCTACAAGAAAAGTGGAGAAAAAAATCAGCTACTGACCATCTGCTCTCATACAGCTTCCGAATGCCAAGATAGCAGCCCATCAGCACAAGTGGCACAGTGAACAGTGTCACCACCTTGCCTATCATGCCAGACCTGCGCACATGCTGTGGGCAGACAATTCCTGGGGTGCTCGGTGGATTCAGGGCATTTGTACTGGACTTGCCAAGCATTTCTGTGGGAGCAATGGGCAGCGTGAGCCCGCGCTGTGCTGCACTGCTGAGCTGGCAGCACGATGGATACGGCCAGGACGTTCTCTGTTTGCCCAGAGCTGGGGCCTGCAGGCACCTTGCCACCCCTTGGCACAGGCTGTGCCACCCAACAAAGCCCAGCAGGCCGGCAGGAGAGCCCGGGGCCAGCGCAGCTGCTTGGGCCGTCGCTGCTTGGAGGGACAGGGGCCAAACCCATCCCTGAGCAGCCCCTGCCAGCCCTGGCCCTCCCTGCCCTGTGACAGCTCCCCCAGCCCAATGGGGACAGACCGTCATCAATTCTACAGCCAGAAAAGAAATCGTCCCTGTAACTGTGTGCTGCTTTTCTTCCCTGCAGTTGGTCCCAGAAACATCCCTCACACTGCTCAAAATGCCCACTCATTGTCTGATCAGTCCCTATGGTTTTCCAGTGTGCTTTCAGAAATTTTTCCAACAAGCCCACCAATAAATTCCAGGTTACCTCTGTGAATTGCACACTGCAGTTTCTTTCATTTTTTTCCCAATACCTGGAAGTTCCTGTATTTAGTAATGGCCTTGAGGAACTCTGATTCTATTCAATCATGTTATTTTGTATTGAGACAGATGAAACAGCCTTTTTGGTTTTGGTTTTGCCAGGTCTGGTTTTTCTCTTAGCATTATGGTTTACTTGTTATCTTCAGGTAAACTTTTTTTTTTTTTTTTTTTTTTTTAATTGTTTCCCAAGCAGTTATATTGACAATCTGTCATTCACATCTTAGTTAATGTTCCAAATATGAACAATTCTGATTCTCTTTTGCTAGGAATATAAAGATCTCCGAAATCTACATTTTTAATTTTGATGACACTGTCACTCCCCACTCCAAGCTTTGACAAGGGGGTGATGCTTTCTGAAACTTCCACTGCCAACTTTTATGGTGATCCATTTGGAAATGTCCCTGAGGATAGGTAGAG
Source organism: Lonchura striata (assembly GCF_050655825.1). Classification (NCBI taxonomy): domain Eukaryota; kingdom Metazoa; phylum Chordata; class Aves; order Passeriformes; family Estrildidae; genus Lonchura; species Lonchura striata. The sequence continues at coordinate 3,015,924 of NC_140734.1, read as the reverse complement.
TTATTTGGGAAGTGCTTGGCTTAACCTGGGTAATGGATTATTATTTTTAGTGATATAAACCTGTACTGCTACAAGATTCACAACCACAGTCCTGATTTGTGGCTCACTGCATGGATGCCTGTCTGAATTAAAACAATGTTTGTGAGGCAGCTGAAGAGCTTAGACCTCAGAGATCAATATTCCTGGGAGGAGGAGGAGGAAGGAAGGATAAAATCTTGTTTCAAAGTCTGTTTCTTCAATCCTAGGATGCCAGAAGTATGGTAGACTACACCTGTTTCCAAATGTCATTCAATTAGAGAAAAACCCTCTGCAGTGCCAGAACACCAGGACAAATTATTTGACATTTTGCCTCACAATGCATCAACATTAATTCTAGTGAATTCTTAGTTGCAGTCTGATTAGAGCAAATCAACATGGTGTGAATAGCGACAAGAATTTGCTTGTGAACAGATGATTATGTCCCACTCAATAATGAGCAAAATTTGCCTTGACTTGGAAGAAAGTAGACAGGGAGCAATGCAGTATTTGGGTTTTATCCAGTGATAAAATGGGGCAAGAAGCTGTAACAAGTTACCTGTTCTACAGAACACAAGTACTGATAGAGCCAAGAGTACACCCACACAAGAAAGGGATTTTCAGGACATTCCTTTATTTCTTAACATGCAATGGGCAGCAAAATGCTGCCATTGGTCTGAACTGGAAACCGTGTTCCTCTCCAGTTTCTCCTTGAGCACACTGTGTGTTATTTGCAGACTTCACTGCCCAGCCCATCAATCCTCTCTTGGCCATTTGCTAAATGGCACAACTACCAAAATACAGGTGCCAGCATAATCAGCCCAGCACTAATCCAGCACTGCTTTGATGCTGCACAGGAGCACAGAATGGCTTGGGTTGGAAGGGACATTTAAAGGCCATCTCGTCCCATGCCCTGCAGTGAGCAGGTACACCTTTAACTAGGTCAGGCTGCTCAGAGCACGAGCTCGAATGTCTGCAGGGTTGATGTCCACCTCTCTGGGCAACCTGTGCCAGGGTTTCAAAGCCTACAGTTTTAAAGAATGGGTTTCTTTTGTCTCGTCTGAATCGACCGTCTTTTAGATTAAAACGAAACCCCCTCGCTCTGGTCACAAAGGGCCCTACTAAAAATTCTGTCCCATCAGTTTTACCCTGAAGGTACTGAAAGGCAGCAATCAGGTCTCCCTGGAGTCTTCTCTCTTCCAGGAGGAACAGCCCCAGCTCTCCCAGCCTATCTCCAAAGCAGAAGGGCTCCAGCCCTCACAGCATTTTGTCCCTTCTCTGGACTAGACCCAACAGAACCATGTCCTTCATGTGTTGGGGACCAGAGCTGGATGCAGTACTCTTGTCGTGGTAGAGATGGAGACAATGCAAAGCAACACACTCCATTTCCAGAAGGCTTCAAAGCCTGTTTTTTATTCTAGCATGCATGCTTTTCCTACATTCTTACAAAGCGTGTAAGTTTACACTTTACTCATTGGTCACAAGAGACAAGCAAAGTACTTATTGGAATAGGCAGTTGCAGGTTTCTCTTATTCATCCTTCTTTCTTGGTTTGTATATCAACGCCCTTGGTAGAAAATTCTTTTGGGGTAAACATGGATCCTCTTATCAAATTTCTCTCTGGCTCACCAAAGTTGCTGTAAATTGCATGAATCTTTAAAATTAGAGGGTTTTGGGAAAGCTGCAAAAGGCAGGCCTCAGAGACAGCAAAACTGCAACTAAAGCTAAGCACTAAGATTTGTCACCAGAAAAATTATGTAAGAAGCAGAAAAGTTAGGACAAATGGAACAATGGTCTGTGTATTAACATGTGGCTAGAATGACTCCCTAAGCTACAGAAAAGTATATCTAGCAAGATATTAGAAAGTTCTAAGCTTACTAATGGAGCTCTGGACATTGGGTTTTAAGGCTTAAAATACAAGTAGGTATTGTATTGGAAAGAAGCAAGCATTTTTTTTAAGCAAAGGTACGTGTGCTTATAGTGGTTGGATAAATCTATTGTCAGTATGCTTTTGCTTTGTATGACTGATCAAAATCTTTTAAAGTATGTTATAACATTAAGTTGTTTGTCTGCTGCCGGGCATGTGAGTTGCTGGCATCTACCCATTGTCACAACGATGTAATGAGACTGATGCTAGAAAAGAAACAGCTCGAGACGTGTTCCTCAGCAGTCCTGTTCCGTTCCTCATTTGTACATAAACCCCAGGCCAGCAATATAAAACATCATCCACAGTAGTGCAGGTGGAGTCTCACCAGAGCAGAGCGGTGCAATCACCTCCTTCAACCTGCTGGGCATTTTCCTTTGGATACACATGGCTGACACATGTCCAGCCTCTCCTCTAGCAGCAGCCCCAAATCCTTCTTGGCCGGGCTGCTCTCCATCCCTTCATGCCTCGAGCTGTGAGATCAGCTGGGCTGGGACTGTGTCACAGCTTTTGGGCAGAGCTGCTGGGCAGGATGAGCTCACTCCCAGAGAAAGTAGAACCCACTCCTCAGGCAACTCCAGCCTGGCCATGAGGTCACAGCAGGCTCTGGGGTCACAGCAGGCTGAGCTCACAGCAGGCTCTGAGGTCACAGAGGTCCCAGAGCCCCGTGGTTGCAGAGCACCACAAGGCCCCAGCAGGCAGTCCTGGAGCACAACTGCTGCGGCAGCAGCGGCGGTGGCAGCAGTGGTGCTGACATTGGGACAGCGGCCTCAGGACAGTGGTGGCAGCGAGAGCGGCGGGACTGGCACAGGGCAAGGCACCATGGCCCTTGCTCTGCGCCTCCTCCTCCTGCTCCTCCTGGCCGTGGCCCTGCCTGCCAGGGCTGCCCAGGCTGCTCCGCTGCAAGCGCGGGGCGCAGGTGAGCCGGCAGCCTGGCTGCCCTTTCCCAGGACAGCGCTCCCTGCTCCCCGGGAAGGGCCTGGGATGGTTTTCCCTGGGCTTTAGGGAGGGTTTCCTCTGATGGAGGCAGAGAGCCCCCCTGGGCCCTGGGCTGTGCCAGCCACCCCTCCAGGGATGTTGCACAGCGTCTGCAAAGAGGGTGGGCAGTGACCAGGTGCCAGCCCAGAGTTCCCAAGGCTCTTTCCAGCTTTGGCTGTGTCCATTGCCACCTGGCTCCCACAGCCTTACTGATCCCCTGTCAGTTCCCAGTTCCATGAGGCAGAAGGGGATCCCAGCACACCATGGAAATGGGTCTAATCTGTGCTCCCTTCTAGATTGGTATCATGACTTGGGTGATTTGGAAATGCTGGTAAATGACGACTTCAAGACCTTTCCAGATGCTGAAGGCAAGTTCTCAATGTACCTTTCCTGACAGAATAATCAGTGTCAATCTGGCAAGAGCTCCCTTCTGTCCTAAGTTCCTCTGAAGGTTGATGGATTCAGGAAAATTTGCCCTGCTCCTTTCTCAAGCCCTGAGTTATCCCACAGGATTGCTGTCAGTAGGAGGGAGCATTTAGCTGTCCATCTTCCTCCTGTGCGCAATGCCAGAGTGTCCTTCTGTGTGCTCTGTGCAGCCCCAGAGAAGAGCAGAGAGGGAAGGGGCCGGGCCCAGGGCTGTGCCCCGGGGCTGAGCCTTGGGTGCAGCCTGAGGATCTCCTGCAGCACCACCGGAGCTGTTCTGTCCTGCCTTTCTTTGCAGCTGAACCAGTTGGTGAAGGTGGTGCAGCTTCCCAACCCATCCCCATCACTGAGCCTCTGGGAGATGCTGAGGGTAGGTCAAGGCCTTTCCCCCTGCGAGAGCTGCCAGCTCAGAGCCCAAAGCTCGGCCAGGGGGGCATCGCTGCAGGTGCCAGGACAGAACCACGCACATGTGTGCCCTGGCCCTGGGCCATCCCCTCACTGCTCCTGGGGCTCAGTGCTGCCTGTGCAGATCTGCAGCGATGACAGAAGCTCCTGTGGCTGTTGAGTTACAGGTGTGGCTGCAGGGAGGACTTCTCTAGCTCCTTTTATGGCTACTGCCCGCAAGCCCAGCTCCCATCGCAGGGGTGAGTAGTGTGTCTCTGCTGACTCCACAGGCTGAGCACTGGTTTTGTAAAATCCACTGAGAAATGGAAATGTTTTGCTCTAAGGTCCTCCAACAGGGAACATAAAAGCTCCAGGATACAAGAAGCACCATGAGCCATCTGAAAACATGAGGCAAATGCTGAAGGAAATGGAACAGGCAGGACAAGGTGGGTGATTTCTCTCAGGCTTCCCCTGGGACTCAGCAGCCAGGGGCGTTCCCTGCACATCTGGACAAGCTGTGCCCGACACAGCTGGAAAAGATTCATGGCAGCCTCGCTGCCCTGCTGCTGCTCTCATGGCCTGCAGGGCTGTTTCCCAGCCTGGGCTGGCTGCAGCTTCTCCCCAGCCTCTGCAGGAAGGCATTTGGCACCAGCTGACAGGGAGCCCAAACTGCAGCACGGGTCTGACATGCCCTGCAATTTCCCATTCTCTGGGTTGATCAGAAAGGGCACCTGTTTGGAGAGCAGAGAGCTGTGGCCACCCAAATAGTTTTTAGAGATTTCCTAATTCTTAACCATTACTTTGACATTCACTGCCTACTGAAGATGCCACCTTCCTACTGGTGAACAGCCCCACCTGATCCAGCTGTCCCTTTTCCTTCCTCTAGAAATGGAAGGAGAGGCTGTGCTGAAGGCTGAGTTTCCCAGAGGAAGCAGTGGCTCACTGGCAGCCTCTGCTGCAGGAAGGGAGGCGCTGCCAGGCACAGTCACAGGAGGTAATTGCTGTGCCTCTGGGCCTGAGCCCTGCTGAGCCTTGAGCTGCCCTCTCTGCTACTTGGCAGAGCTGGCCCAACCTGGACAAGGCTGGCACAGCCCAGAGGAATTGTTATGCTCAGGGCACTCAGGGTACTGAGCAGTCCTGCTGGGGTCCCTCCATGGGAGACACATCCCAAAACCTGGGAGTGACTGCACGGGGTGCCCATGGTGGGCAAAGGGCAGAGGGGGAGAAGAAGGCTCCAGTGTGTCCCGACAGGGCCTGGGTATGAGCCCTTGGGCTGGGGGAGCAGTTCCAACAGAGGGAGGGAGAGAGGGAGTGCAGGAGGGAAGGAATGGTTCTGGCACTACATGCTGCACTTATCCCCAGGACTTTAGGGTTGTTTCCCTCTGTGGGAGGGAGAGGGCCCCATGGCCCTTGGGGTACTCATGCCACCCCTCCCAGGGATGTTGCACAGGGCCTGAAAAGAGGATGGAGAGTGGCCAGGAGCCAGCCCTGAGTTCCCCAGACCCCTGTGCAGCTTTGGCTGTGTCTTTTCACATCTGGATCCAATGGCCTTACCTGAACCCCTTGCAGTGCCCAGTTCCCACAGGCAGAGAGGGATCCCAGCACATCAGGAACTGGTTCTGGTCTTTGCTCCCTTCTAGATTGGTATCATAAAATGGCTTATATGGAAAATCTGGTGAATGATGGTTTGGAGAATCTAGATCGTGGTGGAGGCAAGTACTCCGTGTGTCTTTCCTAAAAGAATAATCAATGTCATTCTGACAAGAGCTCACTCATGATCCATTTACCTTAACATTATCTCAGGGCTGAAAGATTCTGTAAAACTTGCCCTGCTCCCTTCTAGAGCCCAACAGTGATTCCACAGGATCACTGTCAGTGGGAGGAAGGAGCATTTAGCTGCCCATCTTCCACTCATGTGCAATGTCAGTGTGTCCTTCTGTGTGCTCTGTGCAGCCCCAGAGAAGAGCAGAGAGGGAAGGCGCCAGGCCCAGGGCTGTGCCCGTGGGCTGAGCCTTTCACAGCTCCTTTGCCGGCCCCAGGGAGCCTGAGCTGCTCCTGCTGCTGCTGCCAAGCCCTGGCCTCCACTGGGGCTGGGTTTAGAGCTGCTGGCAGCTCCAGGGAGTCCTTTCTCCCTTGACTGCCCCGCAAGGAGCTCCTTCCTTCCCAGTGTGGGCCCACCGCAGGCTCGTGGTCCCCCTGCCCCTGCTCCTGAGTGGAAGGCAGAGCTGAGGGAATGCCTTGGAGGGCACCAATCACCCAGGGCCACTCACTGCCACTCCAACCTGAGGGAGACGTGCCACACCTTTCTGTTAAGGTCCTCCTAGAGAGAAGAACCAAGGCAGAGGAGACAGGAAATCCCTGGAGGCTGCCAAACATCTGGACCAAATGCTGAGTGATCTGGAGAGACAGCGTGGTGGGTGCATTTCCCTCCCCCTTCCCCTGGGACTCAGCAGCCAGGGGTGTTCCCTGCATATCTGGACAGGCTGTGCCTGGCACAGTGGGAAGGGATCCATGGCAGCCTCGCTGCCCCGCTGCTGCTCTCACGGCCTGCAGGGCTGTTTCCCAGCCTGGGCTGGCTGCAGCTTCTCCCCAGCCTCTGCAGGAAGGCATTTGGCACCAGCTGACATGGAGCCCATACTGCACCATGGCCCATGCACACCCTGACATCCCCTGCAATTTCCTGGTCTCCAGGCAGATCAGGAGAGGTGGTGTTTTGGAGAAGGGAAGGTTCTTTCTACTTCCAAAAGTTCATCTGATTTCCTGATCATTCTCCATGACTTTGACCAGTATTGGGTCATGAAGATGGCACCTCCCCGATGGGGAAGAGTCCCATCTCATCCAGCTGTGCCTTTTCTTTCTCAAGCCATGAACCAAAAGTCTGTACAGAAGGTGGCTGTTCCAGAAAGAAGCAGTGGCCTAGTGCCAGCCTTTACTGCAGGAGGGCAGGCAGTTCCAGGCACTGGCACAGGAGGTAATTGCTCCAGTGTGTCCTGACAGGGCCTGACTCTGTCCCCTGGGGCTGGGGGAGCTGTCACAGGGCAGGGAGGGCCAGGGCTGGCAGGGGCTGCTCAGGGATGGGTTTGGCCCCTGTCCCTCCAAGCAGCGACGGCCCAAGCAGCTGCGCTGGCCCCGGGCTCTCCTGCCGGCCTGCTGGGCTTTGTTGGGTGGCACAGCCTGTGCCAAGGGGCGGCAAGGTGCCTGCAGGCCCCAGCTCTGGGCAAACAGACAACGTCCTGGCCGTATCCACCGTGCTGCCAGCTCAGCAGTGCAGCACAGCGCGGGCTCACGCTCCCCATTGCTCCCACAGAAATGCTTGGCAAGTCCAGTACAGATGCCCTGAATCCACCGAGCCCCTCAAGAGTTTTCTGCCCCCAGCATGTGCGCAGGTCCTGCATGATAGGCACGGTGGTGACACTGTTCACTGTGCCACTTTCTGTGGTCCTGTTCTGTTTCGGGTTCCGGTGGTGGAAGGAACAAAAACAGTAAGTTGTTGCGGATTTCTACCCTCCAGCATCTTCAAAGGCTGCTGACAGTCAGGGAAGATTCCCAGTGAGGCTGCAGTGGAGTTGTGGCAGTCCATGGCTGTCCAAAGAACTCTGCTGAGGGTTCTGCTGCTGCTCAGTGCTTTCCTTGGCCTCTTCATTGCTGGGCCTTGTCCTGGGGGGCTGCTGGGGCTGCAGCCAGTGCTGGCTCCCCCTGAGGCTGCCTGGCCAGGAGCAGCCCCAGGGGCACAGGGCAGAGGCACAGCAAGGTGGGGAGGAGAAAGAGCGGGGACGAGATGGCCCCTGAAAGGCAGAGGCGCTCTGGGGCCCGCTCCTGGCCAGGGAGCCTGCCCAGAGCCGTCCCCTGCTCGCCGGGGCCTCGAGGGGCAGCTGTCCAGCTGGGCCAAGGTGTGCCAGCCGCTCCAGCCGTGCTGGGGAGCCTTGCCAGCTCTGGGCCCTGCTGTGCAGGAGGGTCCCTGTGTGCCACTGGCAGCTGGGGCCTCAGCCACTGCTCTCTCCACAGCAGCGCTGCCGCAGCTCCAGCATTCCGGCCGAGAAGGCGTGACTCCCCCTCGCCCCCAGGGAGCCCAGAGAGCGACGGGTCTGGCAGCTCTCAGACATCGCCTCAGCAGCAGCAGCTGCCCAAGAAAGCAGAGCCCCAGTGCTCCGTGCCTCCCCCACAGCCCCCCAGACCGGTTGTGATGCAGAAGCTTCCCGAGATCCCCCCACCTCCTCCCCTCCCGAGCCCCCCGCCCTGGTCCATCTAGGACTGGAAGTGGGCCAGCCATGGCAGGGCACGGGCCACCAACAGCTTGGGGCACCTGCTCTCCTTTACAAATAACACCCTTACCTATGCACAACAGCCACAGTCACTTTTCATACTGTTCTACCTTCAACAGGAAGGGCTGAAGATTCTTCCCTGTTCTGTTTCATCCTTTACCACTTAGATTTTCATACAGTTGGCTGCTGGCTGCATCTCTTAAAGGCTTTATTAGCATTGCATGTTTTACCCCACCTATCAGGGGAAAAAAATAAAAAAATATTATTCAGTTTAGACTTTGTTTTTAGTGTGGTTGGGCCACTCACATTTTGAGCAATTAATTTTCCATAATACTTCTTCCTTTTTCCTTACTATTCATAAAAAGTTAATCTGGACATAAAAATCACCACAATTACTGAGACTTCTCTCAAAGCCGAGGGGAACCTAGCACAAAATATTCTCCCTGTGTACTGCACAACAAGAAATATTCAGAGGAAACTAGAGTGGCAGCTGAGGCTTGTGGAACTCCCAGAATAATGAGCCTGCAGAGGAGGCAAAGAGCCCTAGCCTTGGTTGAGGGAACTTCTCCTCACAGACTCCTCTGAGAATGTGGCACTCCAGGAGGGGAAAGCTTTTAAACCTTTGCCTTACCTTCCTCCTGTGCTAAAATGTAAGGCTCTTCCTGAGAATAAACTGAGCTATAAAATATTCTTTATTCCTCAACAAAGCTACTCAGGTTTTCGATTTATCTTAAAAGAGCAAAACCAAATGGGGCCAGAAATTTCTCATCAAAGCCTGTTTGCAGAGAAACCCCACCATAGGAAAGAAAATATTTATTAGCATCAGTTCACTCAAAAGAAACCCAGCCCTGAATTGAGCAGCGCTTTAAATGAACTTGAATTCACTTTCCTCACATATCAGCTGGTTTGGTTTGCTCTTTTTTTGTCCTAGAGAGAATATTCAAACTATTTGCTCTTGACAGGACTCCTTGGATGGTACTCAAACCTGGTTCCTCATGATGCCTTGTCTGGCCTGTTAATGCAGCCTGTTAGCAGCACCTGGCTTTGCCACCCTGCTCATGGTAGCGGGGCACGGCTGGTGCCATGGTTCCCTCTGGTGCCACGGTCCCCTCTGGTGCCACAGTCCCCTCTGGTGCCCGTCCTGGTTTGTGGCATGTCCGTGCTGGTGAAGGATCCCTGCTTGTGCTGCTGACTGCGTTCAACAAGGCCGGTCCTACTCGCCAGCCAAAGAGAGACTAAAGTCACTGCTTTGGGCAGCTTCTTTGAGCGAGTTTAACGCTTACTCATCTCTATGCCAGACCCCTGAAAAGCCACACAGCAACACCATAAAGTCAGCTCATCGACAGAGGTGAGCAGGTCTGAGCAAACAGAAGGTCGGCTTTCAAGCACATTGGGTTTTTAATTTAGTGGAAGCACTCACTCGTTCACGAGCCTTACTTGTCCAAGTGGATTGTGCGATGCTGCTGTCTTGCTCGCGTTCAAGAGAAAGCAGAGGGGAGAAAGGAGTTAAGAAATGAGAGACGCACCTGGGGCGCAGGCTCGGCAGCCAGACGGAGCAGGGCGGCACCGGGCCGCTTTGCCGGAATCCCTTTTGGTGCTGGACAAAGGCGGACGCTGCTCGGCGAGCGGCGCTGGAGCGGCGGCGGCCCCGCCCCGCCCGTCCCGCCCCGCCGCGGGCCGGGGCCGAGCGCTCGGCCGGGCGGGCGCTCGGGATGCTCGGGCAGCGCCGCGGGCCGGGCGGGCGCGATGGAGCCGCCGGAGGGCTGGGACCCCTACGGGCGGCCGGCCCGGCGCACGCAGTGGCTGGTCAGCGCCCTCGCCTCCCACTATGGGCTGGTGCGCGGCGTGGAGAACGAGATCGCCGTGCTGGCCACCGGCCTGGACCGCTACCTGCAGGAGATCTTGCAGCGCCTGGGCCGCGCCGGGGCGGGCCGCATCCCCGGCGAGGACTGCCGCACGCTGTGCCGGGTGCTGGGGCTGGAGGAGGCGGCGGAGCCCGAGGAGTGCGCGGGGCTGTGGGACGGGCTCTCGGCCGAGCTCACCTTCCGCCGGTTCCACGCGCGGCTCTGCGGCCACTTCAGCAGCCGCGCGGGGCCGCGGCTGCCGCCGGGCCGGGAGAGCGAGCACATCGAGACCCAGATCCGCCTGCGCAGCCCCCGCCGCCGCCGCCGCCGCCGCGCCGACCCCGCCGGCCGCGGAGCCGCGGGCAGCGCCGAGCGGCGGCCGCCGGGGCCCCGCTGCCGAGAGCGCTGCGAGGAGATGGTGGCGCTGGAGCGGCCGAGGAGCGCATGGCCAGGCTGCGGGAGGAGAACGGCACCTGCGGGAGCTGCTGGAGCACATGCGCGCCGCCCTGCAGAGCAGCGGGGCGCGGTGCCTGGCGCTGCAGGTGAGTCCGGGCCGGCTTCTGCACCGGCCTCCCGGGGGCGGCTCGGCCGGGCCCGAGTGCTGCAGGAGAGATGCTGCTCTCGGAAAGTCAGTGCTATAAATTGAGGCGAATCATTTGATTCAGCCTTTTAAGATCAATTAATAATTTTATTAATTACAGCAAGCGATAGCAAGCAAACAGCGCTGGGTGCAGCTGGGGAGTCTGCGCTCTGCCATGGGGTGACACCCTTCCTTCTCTTCAGTCCCTTTTTATACTTTCCTTTTTCGTATCTTCTCTGCGTTGTGCTGGCAACAGTTGATTTCACAAGAGGGGTGATGGGTCTCCTCTGCTGCGGTTATCCAGCCAGTTCCAGCCAGTCCTGCAAGATCTTTCTTTTTTTTTCCATACATAGTTATCACATTGTTTTACAGTATTTGCTTGCGGTTACCTAGCCTTGCCTAATCTTGCAAGTTCCATGCCCCGACCCCCACCCTTTTCCTCTACCCTAATTTCACACTCTTGATGAACAAACAAGGCAATGCAGTTTTTCACATTCCCCCGTTTTTTTTTCTTCTACCATTTTGTTCATCAAATCGTTTTATTTCTTGGTGGGTTAGAATTAAAGTCTCTCCTACTTCAGGATTTCTAGGGAGAGTTTCATATTTGGCTTTGATCAGCATCAGGTGTGCTGCCTTCAATTTTCTTTTTGCTATTCCAATTTTATCTCCTGCTGTTTGCCAATCTGAGGCTATTGTTTTACACTCTCAGTACCTACAGAAATATTCCCTAGGGTAATTGCAATACCCTTTCCCTGGGTTTGATGCTGGACGCATATAAAATCCTATGTTATTAAAACAGGGCTCTACAGGGGCTAGTTTGCATAACCGTGGGGTAAATCTAGGGGGTCTGGATGTTATCTGACTCTGAATTACTCTACTATGTACTCCAGTTATTGTCTACTTAAAGGGTTGGTGCAAAGCTGGGGAACCCTCTCTTTGGTATACAGTACAAAGCACTAACATATTATTTTCCAATAAGGGTGGGGTTATGACCTTGTTTTTATTGCATAATATCTTGTTTTCCCCTCTTGGGTTTGTTGCCTTTCTGGTGTTTCAGAGGCAATCAGACCGGTCGTCTGGGGGAGCCTAGTACTCGGTTGGCAATAGTTGGAGCATTTCAGCATTATTCTATTTGGGGGGGACCTGGCTTTTTCCCCTCTGCCTCGCTCGCCATCTCCGGTGCTTCAAGCCGCGAGGTGAATTATCTCCTCGGCAGCAGCGGTACTCGCCTGGGCGTCCTTTCCCCTGCTCCTGCCTAACTTCATACTGTTCCCAATTTTTATCTTTGACCGGGGGTGGGTCGCACGGGACCCCCTTTAGTTCCCTCTGACAACACCTTTTTAGAATTTGGGCAACAAATGGAGTGGGTTCGTCAGTATGGAAACAAAAGTTTCCTGATGCACTCCTTTGGTGTATATTTTTTACCAGTCCTCAGACTCGAAACAAATCTACTGATTTTTCAATTTTCTTGATTTTAACACAATTTCTGTTCAGACCCCAGTTGGCGGCCTCCCCCCTTGGCAATGGACCTGCCACCGTTCTTGGCAAATTTTACATGCAAAGCACCTGAAAGGACAACAATCACAATCTACCTTATTACAAATTATCAAATAATCATTAAAATAATTACTAACACACACAAAAGGATAATAAGTATAATCTACCTTATTATAAACTACTAAAAAATTACTAATAAGTAGGTAATTATATCCCTTTTTGTTCTCCTTTGCAACCGACTTAAATGATGCACACAGAGTTCCTAGATTTTTCTTAATGGTAACCTTCAAATTCCTAGGCTGGCTGTCTACTTTCCACTGGTCATCCATGGTGGCTGGACTTTTAACTCGACTGGCATGCGTCCACTCTTTCTCGGCCATCCGTATCACAGTTCTTGTGGTTTTCTTTCTTCTCAGATTTTACTAAAAGTAGGAACTACTTCATAGGCATATTTAGAATTAGTAAAAATAGTCCCACTTTTTCCTTTCAATAAATTTAGAGCTTTAAGCACAGCATATAATTTGCATGCTTGGGCTGACCAGCTGGGGCTAAGGGGACCAGATTCTACTGTCTTAAATGTTTTCTCATCTATTATAGCATACCCGATTTTTTTTTTTTAATTTTTTTTTTTTTTTCAGAACTCGAGAGAACTTGTCTACATATAATTGAGCTTCTTTTAGTTTTTCTTCCTCATGATCTGGCTTTATTTTTGTTTGTTCCTTTATCTGTTGGAGGTAAACATGTGTTAGTTCTGTAATTGGTTCTTTATATAAAAAAACACTGGGCCGGGTTTTTCAGGCCCGTGGTTTCTTAACTTAGGAGAGGAGACTAGGATGCCTTCATACGTTAGGAATCTGGCATCCGTTATCTATTTGTCGGCCTTCTGTTGCAAAACTCCATGAATGTTATGGGGAGATAAGACTTTTAGCTCACTTCCAAAGGTTATCTTCCCAGCTTCCTCTATCAGAAGAGCAGTGGCTGGCTAATGGGATCAAGGAGTTTGGAGAGATATGCTACTGTTTTGGTTTTTTTTTTGTTTTGTTTTGTTTTGTTGTATGTGTTGGGGTTTTTTTGTTTGTTTGTTCGTTTGGGTTTTTTTTTTTGCAATTAATAAATCATCCACATATTAATAACACTGTCCCTTCCCCTAAAGAATAACTTGCCAGTATTTGTTCTAAAACTTATCCAAACAGATTTGGGGATTTTGTAAATCTCTGGGGAAGGACTGTCCATCTAAATTTTTTTTTTTTTTGGTTTCAGTCCTTGCCTCCCCTCCTTAGGTATAGGATATTGCTTAATTCTGACAGGTATCTCCGGGTTCCTAATAGTTACTTCAAAGGGTTCAATGTTTAATTTTCCTGTACTATTAGGGGAGTACCAAACCTCTGAATTAATCTTTTTCTCATCCTCAGCCTGGAGAGGACACAATTTTACTGTTAGTTCTCCCTTGCTAATCTCTATCCCTATCCCAAATTTAACTATCAAATCTCTTCTCAGTAAATTATAATCTGCTTTTGGAACTAATAAAAATTACTCAATTACTAATTTGGAGTTACTTTCTAAAAGGACATCCTTGATTACAGGTACTCCAAAGGGTTTCCCTTTGGCTCTAATCACTTGTATTATTTCAGATGAAATCTTACACCCTTGGGGAAGGGTCCGGACACTCGGTCTTTCCGCCCCTGAGTCCACAAGGAACTCATATTCTTGCTTCTGGGGACCTATTTTTAATTTTACCAGGGGCTCTGTTCTTTCTCTTGTCCCCAGCAGATAGAGCCCCTGACACCCCTAATCTTCCTTAAACTGCTCTTCATCAGCCATCCTTTGTCGGCATTCCCGCTTTATATGTCCCTTTTTCCCCCAGTAAAAGCAAACAATGCTATCTCCTCTACCTTGTCTTCCTTCATTCACCTGCCAACCAGCTCCCCTCAAACCTCCTGGGTGGCCACCACCCCTTCTTTGGGGAGATTGCCTCTGTCCTTCCCTTACAGCTGCTAACATAATCTTAGACTGCTTCTTGTAGTTCTCATCCTCCCTCCTAACATAAACCTTCTGAGCCTCCCGCAGTAACTCATCCAGCCCCCTCGCTTGCCTCCCTTCTAACTTTTCCAACTTCTTTCTAATATCCATCCACGAGTTTACCACAAAATGAACTTTCAACAGTGTCTCCCCTTCAGGAGTGTTAGGGTCCACTCCTGAATATAACTGAAAGGCTTTTCTCAGCCTCTCCAACAACTCAGTTGATCTTCATCCTTTTTCTGTTGTTCCTTGAATGCCTTTTGTACATTCTGTCCATGAGGGACAGCCTTCCTTATTCCCTGTATTATTATATTTCACAAATCGCCCATATGGGTATGGTGTAACGGGTCTTGATTATTCCACTGGGGATTCTGTAGGGGCCATTTAGTATCTGCTAATGGTCCCTGCTGATGTTCATCATCCCAGATTCTCATGCCCGTTTCCCTAATCATTCTCCTTTCTTCTGCAGAAAACAAAATCCCTAACATGGATTGCATCTCCTCCCAAGTATAAATATTAGGTCCCAAAAAATGATCCAACCGCTCCACCACCCCTAAAGGATCTTCTAACAAATTTCCGAGTTCCTTTTTAAATTCCCTAGCATTCCCCGAGTTTAATGGGATGGATATGTACCCTATTCCTAGAATCTGGGCAGGCTGTCCTGGTTGCGCTGCATTTGGGTTAGGCACCATTCCCATTCCATGCTCCCTAAGGGGAAATATAGCCAATTCTTGCTTTCCCTTTTGTCAGGTCTGGCTTCGGGTTACTCGCCGAGAACCCTCAGGGATACTTTCCTCCAACCTTTCACCTTCTGGACCCTCATCCTCCGATAATTCTTGGGTGGGTGCCGAGGGACCCGGGTGGTCTACTAGCAAAGGATCCGGGGGCGGGGGGTATAAAGGTTGTGACGGTGGAGGTGGCAATGGAAGAGAGGGTGGTGGTGGCGGTATATAGGGAGGGGGGATACCTGGGGGTAATTCAATTTCTTTTGGCCTCTTTTTCTTCCTCTCGATATTGAGAGCAAATAATTTTGTCCTTGTCTATCCTCTTATCTAGAGGACTGCATATTTACTTTTTTCTAAATTAAGGGGGTCTTTTGAATTAATGTAAATATTTAAGGCCTGACAGATCCAATCCTCAAAAGACCCAAATATCGGCCAATATAACTGATCCCCTCTTATTTGTTTCCCCCCCCAAACTTCCATGCAGTAATGAGCCATTTTTTCTTTATCTTTTCCCTTCCTAGAAGGAAAGGCATTCCAGTATTTAATCATTGAGCCTAATGGACTATTCTCTGAAATATGGGGAAGTTTTACAGGGATTCCCCCACCCATGGGTTCAGCAGGCTTGCTTTTCCTCTGACCCATTTTCTGGAGTGCCTTCTAACACACACACACTTGCTTCCCTCAATTCGTGGCCCAGTCCGTCGCCGGATATGGGAACCGCACTACTATGAGGTCCGCACTTGCCTGGGGAGTCCGAGCTGTCGGCCCCCCTCTCATACACCACACTCGTCACACTCCAGGATTCCCGACCCCCAACCAGGCGGTCCTGTTCTCCCAGAACAGGCCTCCTCCGGACACCAGGTCCTTCGGAAAATACTTACACCATCCGGTATCTTTGCCCGGGGCTTCGTGCACAAAGATTAAGGGGGTCGCCGGCAGTTCTTTGCTTGCTATCGGATTTTAGGTTCATCGGTCGGAGTCCGGGGAGGAGTGTCCCCGTAAGGCCACTGTTAAAGCAAAGGCAGTGGGGCGCCTCCTTAGCGAGGCCCCCTCTCCAGGTGTTCCGATCCGAGTCACGGCACCAAATTTGTTATAAATTGAGACGAATAATTTGATTCAGCCTTTTAAGTTAAATTAATAATTTTATTAATTACAGCAAGCAATAGCAAGCAAACAGTGCTGGGTGCAGCTGGGGAGTCTCCGCTCCGCCAAGGGCTGACACCCTTCCTTCTCTTCAGTCCCTTTTTATACTTTTCTGTTTCGTATCTTCTCTGAGTTGTGCTGGCAACAGTTGATTTCACAAGAGGGGTGATGGGTCTCCTCCACTTGAGGTTATCAGTTCCAGCCAGTCCTGCAAGATCTTTTTTTTTTTGTTTCCATATATAGTTATCACATTGTTTTACAGTATTTGCTTGCAGTTACCTAGCCTTGCCTAATCCTGCAAGTTCTATACCCTGACCCCCACCCTTTTCCTCTACCCTAATTTCACACTCTTGATGAACAAACAAGGCAATGCAGTTTTTCACAGTCAGTGTTTGTCACCCCTCCACTGCTGGACCGAGACCGCAGTTGTTCATTCAGCCTTGGCATTAACTTTTTTTTATAAAGTTGAGTTACAGGGAGGCTTTATGGAGCAAGGTATGGCACCGGTGTGCCATTAACTATAGTTATGGATAGCACTCTATTTAAAGTGTAGGGGAGCTCAGCTAAACAAACCCACGTGTACAATGCTGCTGCTTCTTCTACTGCACGTGCAGTCAGGATGTGCTGATAGCATTTGCTGGATGTGCACCACCACAGGGTTTTTCCTGAAGTAACAACTTTTGGATTCTTACCTGCACAAGCAGATGCAGTGTCTCCGTCAGAAGTGCCTATAAGAAATATTGGAAGGATGTTTTCTTCAGAGTGTGGTCACAAGAGTTCAGAGTTGGAGCCAGTTCTGCAGGCAGACTGATTAATAGTCTGGGGCTCCTCTGCAGAGCCCCATTAATTCTGGGGCTGGCTTCTGCTGGTTCTGCTATCCTGGCTCGAGTGACACACTTAACAGCAGTTCCATTACTCTGGCATGAAATAGCGTGGAACAGGCAGAGCAGGGAAGGGCAGCATGAACCGATTGTTCTGGCAGCTCTGACCAGGTCTGACCAGGTCTGATTTGATACTCAGCACTCACAGAACCCTGCTCCACCTGTGACACTTCCACTTGCAGTAGATGACTGTTCTCTTCACAATGTCCAGCAAGGCAGGTCAAAGACACTTTCACCATTTGCATCTAAAAAAGGGAAAGGAAATCAGCAGCAGCCATGAAGTCACCAGTCTGAGGTCCCAGGAAGAATGAAAACTACAAAGAGGAGAGCCCCAGAACACCCCCAGCTGCTCCCTGCCCTCTTCTTCTGAACACAACTTCATTGGAAATCTTTTTCAGCAAACTTCTTGACTCCTAAGTACAGACCATAGTGATGACATTACAGGTATACAGAAACTTGTGCAATAACATAATAGTGAGTAGTTTGAAAAGTGAATGCATAGCTAGGTATTAAAATCTACTTTCCAGATATTGTTTCCTTGTCCTCAGTATTTGGCAAAGGTCAAGTAGCATTAGTTGCTGATCAACTCTATGTGATCAAAAAAAAAAAAGCCAACAAAGCCCAATCCAGCTAATTTCAGTCTTAATTAAAATCTATCAATTTCTCCCTGCTTTGTGCTCCTGGTCATTACAGGTGGGGCTGCAGGGAGGACTTTCCCTACTCCACGGCTGGATGCTGCACACAAGTCCAGCTCCCATTGCAGGGGTGAGTAATGTGTCCTTGCTCACCCCACAGGCTGAGCTCTGGTTTTGTGCAATCCATTCCTGGAAAATGGAAATATTTCTCTTAAGGTCCCCTGAGAAGAAAGAACAAACCTACAGGAGAGAGTAAGTCCCTGGAGGAATCCAAACATCTGGAACAAATCCTGAGTGATCTGGAGAGACGCCGTGGTGGGTGCATTTCCCTCAGCCTTTCCCTGGGACTCAGCAGCTGGGACCTTTCCCTGCACATCTGGACAGTCCCTGCCCAGCACAGTGGGAAGGGATCCATGGCAGCCTCGCTGCCCCGCTGCTGCTCTCACAGCCTGCAGGGCTGTTTCTCAGCCTGGGCTGGCTGCAGCTTCTCCCCAGCCTCTGCAGGAAGGCATTTGGTACAGGGAGCCCCAACTGCACCATGGGCTTGCAATCCCCGGCAATTTCCTGGCCTCCAGGCAGTTCAGGCAGGGCGCTGTTTGTAAAACAGTGGGTCCTGTGGCAGCCCCAAGAGCCTTGGCCTCTTCCTGACCCTTATCCATGTCTTTGACAAGTATTGCATCCTGAGGATGCCACCTCCCCAGTGGGGAATGGTTACACCTGATCCAGCTGACCCTTTTCCTTTCTCCAGAGATGGACCACAGGGCTTTGCTGAACGCAGCACTCTCTGGAGGAAGCAATGGCTCCATGCCAGCCCCCGATGCACGAATGAGGGAGATGCCAGACAGTGCCACAGAAGGTGATTGCTGTGCCAGGCTCAGCCAGCCTGAGCAGTCCTGGAGGGGTCCCTCCGTGGGAGCCACATCCTGAAACCTGGGAGTGGCTGCACGGGGTGCCCAGGATGGGGAAAGGCCGGAGAGGGAGAGCAAGGCTCCAGTGTGTCCTGACAGGGCCTGACTCTGTCCCCTGGGGCTGGGGGAGCTGTCACAGGGCAGGGAGGGCCAGGGCTGGCAGGGGCTGCTCAGGGATGGGTTTGGCCCCTGTCCCTCCAAGCAGCGACGGCCCAAGCAGCTGCGCTGGCCCCGGGCTCTCCTGCCGGCCTGCTGGGCTTTGTTGGGTGGCACAGCCTGTGCCAAGGGGCGGCAAGGTGCCTGCAGGCCCCAGCTCTGGGCAAACAGAGAACGTCCTGGCCGTATCCACCGTGCTGCCAGCTCAGCAGTGCAGCACAGCACGGGCTCACGCTCCCCATTGCTCGCACAGACGTTATCACTGAAACAGGAATATATGTCCTGGATCCAGTGCGCATCCCAAGAATTGTCTGCCCCCAGCATGTGCACAGGTCCTGCATGATAGGCACGGTGGTGACACTGTTCACTGTGCCACTTGTGCTGATGGGCTGCTATCTTGGCATTCGGAAGCTGTACGAGAGCAGTCAGTAGTTCATTTTTCTCCACAGTTTTCTTGTAACTCTGCTCATAGCACTGGTACCGAACTTGTAGTCATGCTGCAGTGGAGCTGTTGCCAGTCCATGGCTGTGCAAAGAACTCTGCTGAGGGTTCTGCTGCTGCCCAGTGCTTTCCTTGGCCTCTTCATTGCTGGGCCTTGTCCTGGGGGGCCGCTGGGGCTGCAGCCAGTGCTGGCTCCCCCTGAGGCTGCCTGGCCAGGAGCAGCCCCAGGGGCACAGGGCAGAGGCACAGCAAGTTCTCAACAGTATTTGGGCAACACAGTTCAGGACAGGACACTGCTTATTTAGTAGCTCATGTAAAGTTTCATGGTAACAGTGATTTTACCACACAAGTAAATTTGTTCCCGTTCCGTGTTTAAAGAAATCCAACCTGATGAAGGTTTGGCTTTGGCCTTGAGGCTTTGCTCTTTGTGTGAGCCCTGTTCTGGATTGATTCCCACTCAGTCTTGGAGCCAGTTTGGGGTAAAGGCTCATCCCGGCCCTGACTCTTGGCAGTTCTGGGCTCAAAGGGACCATCAATGCTGCACTGCACATGACGGGGGTTTAGGGCTGGATTATCAAAGGGCTCTGAGAAGTTTAAATTACAGTCTTTTTTTCTACATCGTTTTCTTTACGGAATTCCTTCCCTTTTTTAAAACTTGAAAGTTTGAAAAAGTTGAAAACTTGAAAGTTTGAAAAAAACCTTATTTTCCAGAGCTTATTCCAGTTATTTGATAAAGTGAATTATGGCCTATTTACCCCATGGCTGAATTAGAAAACAGTAAGTACAATAATATGAAATAATATTTACACTCCTATGTCTTTCACAGACTCATGAAACTTATGTTGGCTTGATGTGACCAACAGAAGAGTTTTGCTCTGCTTTTAGTTCAAAGAAGAAGCAGCCTCGGAACCTGTTGAGAAGACTCTCTTCACTTCATAGCTGAAGCAAACTTCCAGGGTTCTTTATTGAGGAATATAAAATCTATCTTTTCTGTATATATTCCTGACAAGTAACCGATGGAAATTAGGGATTTGGACTCTTTGGGAAGTACTGACCAGTTGGACATTGGCTCTCTGAAGCTCACTCTGTAATAATCAGTCTTTTTCAGAAGAGAATGTTCAGTATCTTCCTGGCATTACATTTATATTTGTATTCAAAAAGACATCTTGAAAGAGATTTACAACAGCTCTTTACGGTGCCTTAGTTGACTTCTATCTCTTTCACCATAGGTGCCGATGAAAACCTGGATGGCTCCATTAAAAAAGCTGCAAAGCAGATCCTGGAAAAGGGCGCATACATCTGCTCCCACCCTCTAGACAGGAACTTCTGATCCCTCCCTGACAGCAGGCACTCATGAATGGAAATCAGGGACGAATTTGCTGCAGTTCCTGTATTGGACACCTTAAAAGCATCTGTTATTTAATGTCTTTACTAAATGTATCTGTATAAAATAAAACTTCTTTCTAACCACAATTCATAGGAAAAGGATAAATGAAGAGATTTTATTTAAAGCTGAAGTGACTTGATTATAGACATAGATTAGATTGATACAGATATAGATATATAAATTAGATATAGATATAGATAGATATAGATATAGATATAGATATAGATATAGATATAGATATAGATAGATATAGATATAGATATAGATATAGATATAGATATAGATATAGATATAGATATAGATATAGATATAGATATAGATATAGATATAGATATAGATATAGATATAGATATATCCAGTGTGGTGGTGTCTGTAGCTCTTCTCTTGAGCACTGAGGTCTTGAGGTGTTGTTTCTATTGTGTTTTCAATTGCAATTCTGTTTCAATGCTCGGTTCTATAAACCTCCCACTTTTGTGTTGCTATAGCATATTTTATCCTTAATGGATTGTTCCTTTCCCCTTGTGTTGTTGGTTTTGCCCTGGTTGTCCAACTTCCCAAAGACCTGCCCTTTGTAGCCGAATGTTCCCTGTTCCTCGTGCCACTGAATGTCAATCCCTTCTCATAATTGCCCCTTTCTCCAGAAACTTCCCTGTCCTTTTTGTATCCTTCGAGGCTCCATTGGTTTGTTTCAATTGTTTCCCTCCCCTCTAATTCCCTATTGGTTTAAACATTGTAATCCCCGCCTTGTGCTCCTCCCCAGGATTCTCCCAGTTGGTTAAAGCTCTGTACCCTCTCCTGTTTAAAAACCCTCCCGCAGCCTGCATTTGTGTGTTTCTGTCACTGACTCTCCTGGCAATAAACGCAGTTAGCAATCATACAGACCTCTCCTTATTCCTTGTCCCTGCTCTTGACACTTTGCTCCTGTGCCATAGAGCAGTTGTGCCCTACAGCCGCACCCTGAATTGCGTGGCTGGAGAGACAGCATGGTGGGTGCATTTCCCTCCCCCTTCCCCTTGGACTCAGCAGCTGGGACCCTTCCCTGCACATCTGGACAGGCCGTGCCCGGGACAGTGGGAACAGATCCATGGCAGCCTTGCTGCCCCGCTGCTGCTCTCAGGACCTGCAGGGCTGTTTACCAGCCTGGGCTGGCTGCAGCTTCTCCCCAGCCTCTGCAGGAAGGCATTTGGCACCAGCTGATAAGGAGCTCAAATTGCGCCATGGGCCTGAGATGCCTGCAATTTCCTGCTCTCTGGGGAGATGCAGAGAGGCAGCTGTTTACTGAAGGGTGGAGTTTTGGAGCAGCTCCAAAACTCTGGGCATTTTCCTTGTCTTTATCCACCTCTTTGACAAGTATTGCTGGGAGCAGAAGAGCACAGCAGAGAGGAATTATGGCATGCAGGCTCAGGGCTTTGGGCACTGAGCAGTCCTGTGCCAAGAGGCGGCAAGGTGCCTGCAGGCCCCAGCTCTGGGGGAAACAGAGAGTGAGAATGTGCTGGCCATATCCACCGTGCTGCCAGCTCAGCAGTGCAGCATAGCAATGGCTCACTCTTCCCATTGCTCCCAAGATGCAGCTGGCACCTCAACACATGCTGACAAAATCTGGAAAAGCATGAGAAGAGATTTCTGCTGGGGAACATCTTGTTTGATGAAGTTGATGGCCATTGTGGCTGCTGCAGCACTTGGCCTGATGATGTGCTCGGCTGGAATCTGGTATTTCTGCATGAGAAATTGGTGAGTGTTTTGCTGATCTCATTCTCCAAGAGCTTCCTCTAAAGGCTGCTGACAGTCAGGGAAGATTCCCAGTGAGGCTGCAGTGGAGTTGTGGCCAGTCCATGGCTGTCCAAAGACCTCTGCTGAGGGTTCTGCTGCTGCCCAGTGCTTCCCTTGGCCTCTTCATTGCTGGGCCTTGTCCTGGGGGGCCGCTGGGGCTGCAGCCAGTGCTGGCTCCCCCTGAGGCTGCCTGGCCAGGAGCAGCCCCAGGGGCACAGGGCAGAGGCACAGCAAGGTGGGGAGGAGAAAGAGCGGGGACGAGATGGCCCCTGAAAGGCAGAGGCGCTCTGGGGCCCGCTCCTGGCCAGGGAGCCTGCCCAGAGCCGTCCCCTGCTCGCCGGGGCCTCGAGGGGCAGCTGTCCAGCTGGGCCAAGGTGTGCCAGCCGCTCCAGCCGTGCTGGGGAGCCTTGCCAGCTCTGGGCCCTGCTGTGCAGGAGGGTCCCTGTGTGCCACTGGCAGCTGGGGCCTCAGCCACTGCTCTCTCCCAAGGTGCTGCTGCTGTGCATCTTCAGAAGACTAGCCTAACAACTCAGCCAGACAGAACACGACCCGTGTTCCCAGCTCTTCACATCTGTGCCCATCTGCCCTGCCACAGCTTCTGGACCACCTTGAGCAATTCCCAAAACACACCCGTCCACAACGAGACCCTCTGCCCCTGAGCCCCCTGGCCTTGTTCCCCTACCATGTCTGAAGTTTGGCAGGACCCCTCTGCCAGGGCAGGACTTGGCCCACATTTTATGTTCAAATAAATGATAAGAGTTGTCAGAGATATGCCCAGGTGTTTCCACCAGCAAAGCCCAGCCAACACCAGCCCTGGCTGAGCTCCATGGCCAGGAGCAGCCGTGGATGCCCACGGTGAGGGCAGGCAGGAGCCAGGCAGGGGCTGCTGTGACCTGCGGCGGGGCCCCGAGGGGCTGGGGGAGCCCATGCTGAGCGTCCCGGGGCTGAGGGCACATCTCCTTCAGTGGGATCATCTGGGCCTGGGCTTCATGAGACACTCAGGGATATTGTGGGGTCTCTGCTGAGCTGTGCAGGGATCCCTCAGGAGGCACTCAGGAGTATTTATGGCCTCTCCTAAGGTGTGCAGGGATCCCTCATGAGCTGTGCAGCAGCAGGGTAAACTTGAGGGGTTTTTTCCCTCTTCTCAGCACAGCAAAGGGACACTTGGCCAAGGTTTTGCAAAGCTGGGAGAAAGCCTCTTGCAAACCTTTGGGCCCTGCCTGTTCATGGGGAGGATCCAGAGTCTTGTACGTTGGCCTGATGGTGCAAAAATCCTCCCAACATCCCTCTGTTTGCAAAAATCAAGGCTTTGTGCTCATTAATAGGGAAAGTTGTGCGGGTGGCCTGCAGCTAATGTTCTTTTGTTGGCTGCACCCCAGTCCTTGCTCAGGTCTAAATAACTGACACAGCCTCGAGCTGCTCTTAAGACTGATTTGATCAAAGGCACTGAAGTTCTGCTGACTACAAATTGTCCAGGAAAACAAGCACAGGAACTTGGCTAATGTTGGTGAAAAAAGCAGAGTGCAGAGTTGAACCTGTGAGGCCACTTCACTGCCATCTCCCCCCACCCTTTTATTTTGAATTGATTTAATATTCGGAGTGCCGGTTCTTGCATGAAATGGGCCCTCAGCAAGGAGCTGCTGGGCCTCCTTGTGGTAAACAGGCAAAATGAAATTAAAAGGAGGCTGATGGCTTTAAAAAAAATGTGCCTGTTTATTAAAACTTAGAACAACAGAGGACGAGGCCTCAGGGTAAGCCGAGGGCCTGCGTGACAATCCAGAGGTAGCTCTAACAGTGCTGTGTAACAAGGTGTTCCTGCGGACACGAGGTACCCTCGAAAGAGCCCGGGGGCTCCGCACCCAGGGATTTTTTAAACTCTCCTGGGGGTGCTTGGTTGGTGCGCTTTGGATCCTCTGGCCCACTGGGCCTTGTCTGGGTCACTGAGAGCTCTGTAAGATGGTGCAGTCCTGACCAATCATTTTGGAACACAGCAATCTTACTGGGTGGCTCGTTTCCCAGTTGTAGTTCCAGTTGCTGTCATCACACCAGGATGTGACTTTTCTAGAAGATTCTTACTCTAGCACCTTCTTACCACCCCCCTTTCTCTGTTTAGTAGCCATATACATACACTTAAACAACTGTACATTCAACTCAATAATTTACCATATTAATCATATAACAACTCATTATATTATTAACAATCCATAATAACTTATCATTAACCATCAATAACTCCGCCTGTGAAAGTGAATTTATTTATAACATCCTGGGTGTCTCCCTTTGTGCTCCCAGTGCTTCTGGTCTGGTTTGGCTGAGAAATTTGTCCATCATGCCTCTGTGTCTGTTTCCTATCATTCCAATGCGTGGCCCTTTTCCCACTGCTTGGCATTTGAATACTCTGATTATTTGACTGGATAACTTACATCTTGCACTTCATCACATTCAATTGTGTTAATCAGACTCTGTCCTGTCATGACTTTCTGGAACACATTTCCAAGCCTTCCAGCTGTAGCCCAAGGGAAGCTGTTTCTGTCTTGCATCACAAAACTGGCTGTTTTATTTCAAAGACAGCCCTTTACAAAGGACTTGCTGCATGCAATAACATCTGAGGGGCTGTTTTCCAAGACAGACAAAAAACCCATGAACAAACAGCAATCCAACCAAACAACATATTAAAAAAAGGTACTTTCTTCTTAGCTCGTGCTTTCAGTGTTTTCCAAGCTGGCTTCTTTTTCCACTGCAGTATTTTTCTTTGCACAGAAACAACCCCTTGCCAGATGATGTGACGTAACAAGGAAAACGCAACTCACACGCAATGGAGATATTAAAGCTAAACATGCAGACTCCCCTTATCACAATCATCATCATTTATGTTGCTGTTCATTTTTATGTCAGATTGTTTTCAGAAGGGTGAGAAGAGTATCTCAGGTCCCCTGGCTAGTTTGAAACCATAGCCACTTCTTATGTCTCTTATTAGCTGTCCTTCCTGTAGTTCCTCTGCCTATTTGTTGCTCCTGGATCTCTGCCTCCTTCACCTGATTTTTATCTTTTTCTGCATTTGTGGGGATTATTGTGTTGGTGGTTTTTTTTGCTGTTGTTTTTTTTTTTTTTTTCTTGGTGCTTGTTTTGTTTGCCTGTTTTATTTGGTCACAGTTTTACTTTTGTTTTCTGCTTTTTGGTTTTTTTTTTAATCCATTTAACAGCAGAAATGACCTTGTGATTTGTATGGTGAAGTTTTGATACACAGGTGTTGCACATAAAGGTTGTTTTTGTTTTTAAAAGTAATCTCAGACACACACCTGCAAGCCCCTGTGATTGGAGACCTGAGTGCTCTCAGACAGCAAATTGTGCATGAACAGGAAATTTGTAGTTCCTATCTCCATTACACATGGCAAAATGTAAAGTGGCTGGAATGGTGCCAATTCTAGCCTTGCTTTTGCCTTCTTTTGCTGCCGTGCCATAAAACCGTGCCAGAGTCATCAATGAACTGGGTTCTCCCAGGATGGGGTGTGCAGGGATGATCCCTCAGCTCCTGTGTGCACCTGGTGTGCACCAGGCCAGGCACGCGACCGTCATCCACAGCCAGCCTCTGTCTGCAAAGAGAGCAGGGAGCTGCAGCTCTGAGGAGCTCCGGGCTTAGGGAGCAAACAGACCAAATCCCTCATTCATATCAGTCACTTCACTTGAGGGTTTTCTGCTGATGGATTTTTATCTTCCTGCCCAGAGCTGGAAAAAAAGAACCCTGGCAGTTTGCTTTCGCTGTGAAGAGACTCCTGTCAACAGGTTCCAGGGCTGCTTCTTCTTGGAACTAAAAGCAGAGCAAAACTCTTCTGTTGGTCACATCAAACCAACATAAGTTTCATGAGTCTATGAAAGACATAAGAATGTAAATATTATTTCATATTACTGTCCTTACTATTTTCTATTTCAGCGGAGTAATTAGGTCATCATTCACTATATCAAATAACTGGAATAAGCTCTGGAAAAGGAGGTTTATTTAAAACTAAGATTGTTAAAACTACATTTCAAAAAAGGGCAGGAATTCCATGAAGAAAATGATGTGGTAAAAATAGAGTTATTTAAACTTCTCAAAGTCCTTGGATAATGGAGCCCTGAACCCCCGTCATGTGCAGTGCAGCCTTGGTGGTCCCTTTGAGCCCAGAACTGCCAAGGGTCAGGGCTGGGATGAGCCTTCGCCCAAAACTAGCTCCAAGACTAAGTGGGAATCAGTCCAGAACAGGGCTCACACAAAGAGCAAAATTTCAAGGCCAAAGCAAAACCTTCATCAGGTTGGATTTCTTTTAACACGGAACGGGAACAAATTTGCTTGTGCGGTAACATCACTGTTACCATGAAACTTTACATGAGCTACTAAATAAGCAGTGTCCTGTCCTGATGTGTGTTGCCCAAATACTGTTGAGAACTTGCTGTGCCTCTGCCCTGTGCCCCTGGGGCTGCTCCTGGCCAGGCAGCCTCAGGGGGAGCCAGCACTGGCTGCAGCCCCAGCGGCCCCCCAGGACAAGGCCCAGCAATGAAGAGGCCAAGGAAAGCACTGGGCAGCAGCAGAACCCTCAGCAGAGTTCTTTGCACAGCCATGGACTGGCAACAGCTCCACTGCAGCATGACTACGAGTCAGGCTACCAGTGCTATGAGCAGAGCTACAAGAAAAGTGGAGAGAAAAATCAGCTACTGACCATCTGCTCTCGTACAGCTTCCGAATGCCAAGATAGCAGCCCATCAGCACAAGTGGCACAGTGAACAGTGTCACCACCGTGCCTATCATGCAGGACCTGTGCACATCCTGGGGGCAGACAATTCCTGGGGTGCTCGGTGGATTCAGGGCATCTGTACTGGACTTGCCAAGTGTTTCTGTGGGAGCAATGGGCAGCGAGAGCCCGCGCTGTGCTGCACTGCTGAGCTGGCAGCACGGTGGATACGGCCAGGACGTTCTCTGTTTGCCCAGAGCTGGGGCCTGCAGGCACCTTGCCGCCCCTTGGCACAGGCTGTGCCACCCAACAAAGCCCAGCAGGCCGGCAGGAGAGCCCGGGGCCAGCGCAGCTGCTTGGGCCGTCGCTGCTTGGAGGGACAGGGGCCAAACCCATCCCTGAGCAGCCCCTGCCAGCCCTGGCCCTCCCTGCCCTGTGACAGCTCCCCTAGCCCCAGTGGGACAGACCGTCATCAATTCTACAGCCAGAAAAGAAATCGTCCCTGTAACTGTGTGCTGCTTTTCTTCCCTGCAGTTGGTCCCAGAAACATCCCTCACACTGCTGGAAATGCCCACTCATTGTCTGATCAGTCCCTATGGTTTTCCAGTGTGCTCTCAGAAATTTTTCCAACAAGTCCACCAATAAATTCCAGGCTACCTCTGTGAATTGCACACTACGGTTTCCTTCATTTTTTTCCCAATACCTGGAAGTTCCTGTATTTAGTAATGGCCTTGAGGATCTCTGATTCTATTCAATTATGTTTTTTTGTATTGAGACAGATGAAACAGCCTTATTGGTTTTGCTTTTGCCAGGTCTGGTTTTTCTCTTAGCATTACGGTTTACTTATTATCTACATGTAAATTTTTTTTTTTTTTTTGTTCCCCAAGCAGTTATTTTGACAATCTGTCATTCATGTCTTAGTTAATGTTCCAAATATGAACAATTCTGATTCTCTTTTTCTAGGAATATAAAGATCTCAGAAAGCTGCATTTTTAATTTTGATGACACACTCACTCCCCACTCCAAGCTTTGACAAGGGGGTGATCCTTTCTGAAACTTCCACTGCCAACTTTTATGGTGATCCATTTGGAAACGTCCCTGAGGTTAGGTGGAGTTATTTGGGAAGTGCTTGGCTTAACCTGGGTAACGGATTATTATTTTTAGTGATATAAACCTGTACTACTTCAAGATTCACAACCACAGTCCTTATTTGTGGCTCACTTCATGGATGCCTTTCTGAATTAAAACAATATTTGTGAGGCAGCTGAAGAGCTTAGACCTCAGAAATCAATATTCCTGGGAGGAGGAGGAGGAAGGAAGGATAAAATCTTGTTTCAAAGTCTGTTTCTTCAATCCTACGATGCCAGAAGTATGGTAGACTACACCTGTCTCCAAATGTCATTCAAGTACAGAAAACCCCTCTGCAGTGCCAGACACCAGGACAAATTACTCGACACTTTGCCTCACAATGCATCAACATTAATTCTAGTGAGAGGTAGGCCTTAGTTGAAGTCTGATTAGAGCAAATCAACATGGTGTGAATAGCAACAAGAATTTGCTTGTGAACAGATGATTATGTGCCACTCAATAATGAGCAAAATTTGCCTTGACTTGGAAGAAAGTAGACAGGGAGCAATGCAGTATTTGGGTTTTATCCAGTGATAAAATGGGGCAAGAAGCTGTAACAACTTACCTGTTCTACAGAACACAAATACTGATACAGCCAAGAGGACACCCACACAACAAAGGGTTTTTCAGGACATTCCTTTATTTCTTAAGATGGGATGGGCAGCAAAATGCTGCCATTGGTCTGAACTGGAAACCGTGTTCCTCTCCAGTTTCTCCTTGAGCACACTGTGTGTTATTTGCAGACTTCACTGCCCAGCCCATCAATCCTCTCTTGGCCATTTGCTAAATGGCACAACTACCAAAATACAGGTGCCAGCATAATCAGCCCAACACTAATCCAGCACTGCTTTGATGCTGCACAGGAGCACAGAATGGCTTGGGTTGGAAGGGACATTTAAAGGCCATCTCGTCCCATGCCCTGCAGTGAGCAAGGACACCTTCAACTAGGTCAGGCTGCTCAGAGCACGAGCTCGAATGTCTGCAGGGTTGATGTCCACCTCTCTGGGCAACCTGTGCCAGGGTTTCAAAGCCTACAGTTTTAAAGAATGTTTTTTTTTGGCTCGTCTGAATCGACCGTCTTTTAGATTAAAACCAATCCCCCTCGCTCTGGTCACAAAGGGCCCTAATAAAAATTCTGTCCCATCAGTTTTACCCTGAAGGTACTGAAAGGCGGCAATCAGGTCTCCCTGGAGTCTTCTCTCTTCCAGGCAGAACAGCCCCAGCTCTCCCAGCCTATCTCCAAAGCAGAAGGGCTCCAGCCCTCACAGCATTTTGTCCCTTCTCTGGACTAGACCCAAGAGAACCATGTCCTTCATGTGTTAGGGACCAGAGCTGGATGCAGTACTCTTGTCGTGGTAGAGATGGAGACAATGCAAAGCAACACACTCCATTTCCAGAAGGTTTCAAAGCCTGTTTTTATTCTAGCATGCATGCTTTTCCTACATTCTTACAAAGCGTGTAAGTTTACACTTTACTCATTGGTCACAAGAGACAAGCAAAGTACTTATTGGAATAGGCAGTTGCAGGTTTCTCTTATTCATCCTTCTTTCTTGGTTTGTATGTCAACGCTCTTGGTAGAAAATCCTTTTGGGGTAAACATGGATCCTCTTATCAAACTTCTCTCTGGCTCACCAAAGTTGCTGTAAATTGCATGAATCTTTTAAATTAGAGGGTTTTGGGAAAGCTGCAAAAGGCAGGCCTCAGAGACAGCAAAACTGCAACTAAAGCTAAGCAGTAAGATTTGTCAGCAAAAAAATTATGTAAGAAGTAGAAAAGTTAGGACAAATGGAACAATGGTCTGTGTATTAACACGTGGCTAGAAGAACTCCCTAAGCTACAGAAAAGTATATCTAGCAAGATATTAGGAAGTTCTAAGCTTACTAATGGAGCTCTGGGCATTGGGTTTTAGGGCTTAAAATACAAGTAGGTATTGTATTGGAAAGAAGCAAGCATTTTTTTTAAACAAAGGTACGTGTGCTTATAGTGGTTGGATAAATCTATTGTCAGTATGCTTTTGCTTTGTATGACTGGTCAAAATCTTGTAAAGTACATTGTAACATTAAGTTCTTTGTCTGCTGCCGGGCATGTGAGCTGCTGGCATCTACCCATTGTCACAGCCATGTAATGAGACTGATGCTAGAAAAGAAACAGCTCGGGACGTGTTCCTCAGCAGCCCTGTTCCGTTCCTCATTTATACATAAACCCCTGGCCAGCAATATAAAACATCATCCACAGTAGTACAGGTGGAGTCTCACCAGAGCAGAGTGGTGAAAACACCTCCTTCAACCTGCTGGGCATTTTTCTTTGAATACACATGGCTGACACATGTCCAGCCTCTTCTCTAGCTGCAGCCCAAGTCCTTCTTGGCCGGGCTGCTCTCCATCCCTTCATGCCCCAAGCTGTGAGATCAGCTGGGCTGGGACTGTGTCACAGCCCTTGGGCAGAGCTGCTGGGCAGGATGAGCTCACTCCCAGAGAAGGCAGAACCCACTCCGCAGGCAACTCCAGCCTGGCCATGAGGTCACAGCAGGCTCTGGGGCCACAGCAGGCTGAGCTCACAGCAGGCTCTAAGGTCACAGAGGTCCCAGAGCCCCGTGGTTGCAGAGCACCACAAGGCCCCAGCAGGCAGTCCTGGAGCACAACTGCTGCGGCAGCAGCGGCGGTGGCAGCAGTGGTGCTGACATTGGGACAGCGGCCTCAGGACAGTGGTGGCAGCGAGAGCGGCGGGACTGGCACAGGGCAAGGCACCATGGCCCTTGCTCTGCGCCTCCTCCTCCTGCTCCTCCTGGCCGTGGCCCTGCCTGCCAGGGCTGCCCAGGCTGCTCCGCTGCAAGCGCGGGGCGCAGGTGAGCCGGCAGCCTGGCTGCCCTTTCCCAGGACAGCGCTCCCTGCTCCCCGGGAAGCACTGGGGATGGTTTTCCCCTGGGCTTTAGGGAGGGTTTCCTCTGATAAAGGGAGAGAGCCCCCCATGGCCCTGGGCTGCGCCAGCCACCCCTCCAGGGATGTTGCACAGCGTCTGTAAAAGGGTGGGCAGTGACCAGGTGCCAGCCCAGAGTTCCCAAGTCTCTTTCCAGCTTTGGCTGTGTCCATTGCCACCTGGCTCCCACAGCCTTACTGATCCCCTGTCAGTTCCCAGTTCCCTGAGGCAGAAGCAGCACACCATGGAAATGGGGCTGATCTGTGCTCCCTTCTAGATTGGTATCATGACTTGGGTGATTTGGAAATGCTGGTAAATGACGGCTTCAAGACCTTTCCAGATGCTGAAGGCAAGTTCTCAATGTACCTTTCCTGACAGAATAATCAGTGTCAATCTGGCAAGAGTTCCTTTCTGTCCTAAGTTCCTCTGAAGGTTGATGGATTCAGGAAAATTTGCCCTGCTCCTTTCTCAAGCCCTGAGTTATCCCACAGGATTGCTGTCAGTGGGAGGAAGGAGCATTTAGGTGTCCATCTTCCTCCTGTGTGCAATGCCAGAGTGTCCTTCTGTGTGCTCTGTGCAGCCCCAGAGAAGAGCAGAGAGGGAAGGGGCCGGGCCCAGGGCTGTGCCCCGGGGCTGAGCCTTGGGTGCAGCCTGAGGATCTCCTGCAGCACCACCGGAGCTGTTCTGTCCTGCCTTTCTTTGCAGCTGAACCTGTTGGTGAAGGTGGTGCAGCTTCCCAACCCATCCCCATTACTGAGCCTCTGGGAGATGCTGAGGGTAGGTCAAGGCCTTTCCCCCTGCGAGAGCTGCCAGCTCAGAGCCCAAAGCTCGGCCAGGGGGGCATCGCTGCAGGCGCCAGGGCAGAACCATGCACATGTGTGCCCTGGCCCTGGGACATCCCCTCACTGCTCCTGGGGCTCAGTGCTGCCTGTGCAGATCTGCAGCGATGACAGAAGCTCCTGTGGCTGTTGAGTTACAGGTGTGGCTGCAGGGAGGACTTCTCCAGCTCCTTTTATGGCTACTGCCCGCAAGCCCAGCTCCTATCGCAGGGGTGAGTAGTGTGTCTCTGCTGACTCCACAGGCTGAGCACTGGTTTTGTGGCATCCACTGAGAAATGGAAATGTTTTGCACTAAGGTCCTCCAACAGGGAACATAAAAGCTCCAGGATACAAGAAGCACCATGAGCCATCTGAAAACATGAGGCAAATGCTGAAGGAAATGGAACAGGCAGGACAAGGTGGGTGATTTCTCTCAGGCTTCCCCTGGGACCCAGCAGCCAGGGGCGTTCCCTGCACAGGCTGTGCCCGACACAGCTGGAAAAGATTCATGGCAGCCTCGCTGCCCCGCTGCTGCTCTCATGGCCTGCAGGGCTGTTTCCCAGCCTGGGCTGGCTGCAGCTTCTCCCCAGCCTCTGCAGGAAGGCATTTGGAACCAGCTGACAGGGAGCCCAAACTGCAGCACGGGCCTGACATGCCCTGCAATTTCCCATTCTCTGGGTTGATCAGAAAGGGCACCTGTTTGGAGAGCAGAGAGCCGTGGCCACCCAAATAGTTTTTAGAGATTTCCTAATTCTTAACCATTACTTTGACATTCACTGCCTCCTGAAGATGCCACCTTCCTACTGGTGAACAGCCCCACCTGATCCAGCTGTCCCTTTTCCTTCCTCTAGAAATGGAAGGAGAGGCTGTGCTGAAGGCTGAGTTTCCCAGAGGAAGCAGTGGCTCATTGGCAGCCTCTGCTGCAGGAAGGGAGGTGCTGCCAGGCACAGTCACAGGAGGTAATTGCTGTGCCTCTGGGCCTGAGCCCTGCTGAGCCTTGAGCTGCCCTCTCTGCTGCTTGGCAGTGCGGGCACAGCCCGGACAAGGCTGGCACAGCCCAGAGGAATTGTTATGCTCAGGGCACTCGGGTACCGAGCAGTCCTGCTGGGGTCCCTCCATGGGAGACACATCCCGAAACCTGGGAGTGACTGCACGGGGTGCCCATGGTGGGCAAAGGGCAGAGGGGGAGAAGAAGGCTCCAGTGTGTCCCGGCAGGGCCTGGGTATGAGCCCTTGGGCTGGGGGAGCAGTTCCAACAGAGGGAGGGAGAGAGGGAGTGCAGGAGGGAAGGAATGGTTCTGGCACTACATGCTGCACTTATCCCCAGGACTTCAGGGATGTTTCCCTCTGTGGGAGGGAGAGGGCCCCATGGCCCTTGGGGTACTCATGCCACCCCTCCCAGGGATGTTGCACAGGGCCTGAAAAGAGGATGGAGAGTGGCCAGGAGCCAGCCCTGAGTTCCCCAGACCCCTGTGCAGCTTTGGCTGTGTCTTTTCACATCTGGATCCAATGGCATTACCTGAACCCCTTGCAGTGCCCAGTTCCCACAGGCAGAGAGGGATCCCAGCACATCAGGAACTGGTTCTGGTCTTTGCTCCCTTCTAGATTGGTATCATAAGATGGCTTATATGGAAAATCTGGTGAATGATGGTTTGGAGAATCTAGATCGTGGTGGAGGCAAGTACTCCGTGTGCCTTTCCTAAAAGAATAATCAATGTCATTCTGACAAGAGCTCACTCATGATCCATTTACCTGAACATTATCTCAGGGCTGAAAGATTCTGGAAAACTTGCCCTGCTCCCTTCTAGAGCCCAACAGCAATTCCACAGGATCACTGTCAGTGGGAGGAAGGAGCATTTAGCTGCCCATCTTCCATCCATGTACAATGCCAGTGTGTCCTTCTGTGTGCTCTGTGCAGCCCCAGAGAAGAGCAGAGAGGGAAGGGGCCAGGCCCAGGGCTGTGCCCCGGGGCTGAGCCTTTCACAGCTCCTTTGCTGGCCCCAGGAAGCCTGAGCTGCTCCTGCTGCTGCTGCCAAGCCCTGGCCTCGGCTGGGGCTGGGTTTAGAGCTGCTGGCAGCTCCAGGGAGTCCTTTCTCCCTTGACTGCCCCGCAAGGAGCTCCTTCCTTCCCAGTGTGGGGCCACCACAGGCTCGTGGTCCCCCTGCCCCTGCTCCTGAGTGGAAGGCAGAGCTGAGGGAATTCCTTGGAGGGCACCAATCTCCCAGGGGCACTCACTGCCACTCCAACCTGAGGGAGACGTGCCACACCTTTCTGTTAAGGTCCTCCTAGAGAGAAGAACCAAGGCAGAGGAGACAGGAAATCCCTGGAGGCTGCCAAACATCTGGACCAGATGCTGAGTGATCTGGAGAGACAGCGTGGTGGGTGCATTTCCCTCCCCCTTCCCCTGGGACTCAGCAGCCAGGGGCGTTCCCTGCACATCTGGACAGGCTGTGCCTGGCACAGCAGGAAGGGATCCATGGCAGTCTCGGTGCCCTGCTGCTGCTCTCACAGCCTGCAGGGCTGTTTCCCAGCCTGGGCTGGCTGCAGCTTCTCCCCAGCCTCTGCAGGAAGGCATTTGGCACCAGCTGACAGGGAGCCCATACTGCACCATGGCCCATGCACACCCTGACATCCCCTGCAATTTCCTGGTCTCCAGGCAGATCAGGAGGGGTGGTGTTTTGGAGAAGGGAAGGTTCTTTCTAATCGCAAAAGTTCATCTGATTTCCTGATCATTCTCCATGACTTTGACCAGTATTGGGTCATGAAGATGGCACCTCCCCGATGGGGAACAGTCCCATCTCATCCAGCTGTGCCTTTTCTTTCTCAAGCAATGAACCAAAAGTCTGTACAGAAGGTGGCTGTTCCAGAAAGAAGCAGTGGCCTAGTGCCAGCCTTTATTGCAGGAGGGCAGGCAGTTCCAAGCACTGGCACAGGAGGTAATTGCTCCAGTGTGTCCTGACAGGGCCTGACTCTGTCCCCTGGGGCTGGAGGAGCTGTCACAGGGCAGGGAGGGCCAGGGCTGGCAGGGGCTGCTCAGGGATGGGTTTGGCCCCTGTCCCTCCAAGCAGCGACGGCCCAAGCAGCTGCGCTGGCCCCGGGCTCTCCTGCCGGCCTGCTGGGCTTTGTTGGGTGGCACAGCCTGTGCCAAGGGGCAGCAAGGTGCCTGCAGGCCCCAGCTCTGGGCAAACAGAGAACGTCCTGGCCGTATCCACCGTGCTGCCAGCTCAGCAGTGCAGCACAGCGCGGGCTCACGCTCCCCATTGCTCCCACAGAAATGCTTGGCAAGTCCAGTACAGATGCTCTGAATCCACCGAGCACCCCAAGAGTTTTCTGCCCCCAGCATGTACGCAGATCCTGCATGATAGGCACGGTGGTGACACTGTTCACTGTGCCACTTTCTGTGGTCCTGTTCTGTTTCGGGTTCCGGTGGTGGAAGGAACAAAAACAGTAAGTTATTGCGGATTTCTACCCTCCAGCATCTTCAAAGGCTGCTGATAGTTAGGGAAGATTCCCAGTGAGGCTGCAGTGGAGTTGTGGGCAGTCCATGGCTGTCCAAAGAACTCTGCTGAGGGTTCTGCTGCTGCCCAGTGCTTTCCTTGGCCTCTTCATTGCTGGGCCTTGTCCTGGGGGGCCGCTGGGGCTGCAGCCAGTGCTGGCTCCCCCTGAGGCTGCCTGGCCAGGAGCAGCCCCAGGGGCACAGGGCAGAGGCACAGCAAGGTGGGGAGGAGAAAGAGCGGGGACGAGATGGCCCCTGAAAGGCAGAGGCGCTCTGGGGCCCGCTCCTGGCCAAGGAGCCTGCCCAGAGCTGTCCCCTGCTCGCCGGGGCCTCGAGGGGCAGCTGTCCAGCTGGGCCAAGGTGTGCCAGCCGCTCCAGCCGTGCTGGGGAGCCTTGCCAGCTCTGGGCCCTGCTGTGCAGGAGGGTCCCTGTGTGCCTCTGGCAGCTGGGGCCTCAGCCACTGCTCTCTCCACAGCAGCGCTGCCGCAGCTCCAGCATCCCGGCCGAGAAGGCGTGACTCCCCCTCGCCCCCAGGGAGCCCAGAGAGCGTCGGGTCTGGCAGCTCTCAGACATCGCCTCAGCAGCAGCAGCTGCCCAAGAAAGCAGAGCCCCAGCGCTCCGTGCCTCCCCCACGGCCCCCCAGACCGGTTGTGATGCAGAAGCTTCCCGAGATCCCCCCACCTCCTCCCCTCCCGAGCCCCCCGCCCTGGTCCATCTAGGACTGGAAGTGGGCCAGCCACGGCAGGGCACGGGCCACCAACAGCTTGGGGCACCTGCTCTCCTTTACAAATAACACCCTTACCTATGCACAACAGCCACAGTCACTTTTCATACTGTTCTACCTTCAACAGGAAGGGCTGAAGATTCTTCCCTGTTCTGTTTCATCCTTTACCACTTAGATTTTCATACAGTTGGCTGCTGGCTGCATCTCTTAAAGGCTTTATTAGCATTGCATGTTTTACCCCACCTATCAGGCGAAAAAAATAAAAAAATATTATTCAGTTTAGACTTTGTTTTTAGTGTGGTTGGGCCACTCACATTTTGAGCAATTAATTTTCCATAGTACTTCTTCCTTTTTCCTTACTATTCATAAAAAGTTAATCTGGACATAAAAATCACCACAATTACTGAGACTTCTCTCAAAGCCGAGGGGAACCTAGCACAAAATATTCTCCCTGTGTACTGCACAACAAGAAATATTCAGAGGAAAATAGAGTGGCAGCTGAGGCTTGTGGAACTCCCAGAATAATGAGCCTGCAGAGGAGGCAAAGAGCCCTAGCCTTGGTTGAGGGAACTTCTCCTCACAGACTCCTCTGAGAATGTGGCACTCCAGGAGGGGAAAGCTTTTAAACCTTTGCCTTACCTTCCTCCTGTGCTAAAATGTAAGGCTCTTCCTGAGAATAAACTGAGCTATAAAATATTCTTTATTCCTCAACAAAGCTACTCAGGTTTTCGATTTATCTTAAAAGAGCAAAACCAAATGGGGCCAGAAATTTCTCATCAAAGCCTGTTTGCAGAGAAACCCCACCATAGGAAAGAAAATATTTATTAGCATCAGTTCACTCAAAAGAAACCCAGCCCTGAATTGAGCAGCGCTTTAAGTGAACTTGAATTCACTTTCCTCACATATCAGCTGGTTTGGTTTGCTCTTTTTTTGTCCTAGAGAGAATATTCAAAGTATTTGCTCTTGACAGGACTCCTTGGATGGTACTCAAACCTGGTTCCTCATGATGCCTTGTCTGGCCTGTTAATGCAGCCTGTTAGCAGCACCTGGCTTTGCCACCCTGCTCATGGTAGCGGGGCACGGCTGGTGCCATGGTTCCCTCTGGTGACACGGTCCCCTCTGGTGCCACAGTCCCCTCTGGTGCCCGTCCTGGTTTGTGGCATGTCCGTGCTGGTGGAGGATCCCTGCTTGTGCTGCTGCCTGCGTTCAACAAGGCCGGTCCTACTCGCCAGCCAAAGAGAGACTAAAGTCACTGCTTTGGGCAGCTCCTTTGAGCGAGTTTAACGCTTACTCATCTCTATGCCAGACCCCTGAAAAGCCACACAGCAACACCATAAAGTCAGCTCATCGACAGAGGTGAGCAGGTCTGAGCAAACAGAAGGTCGGCTTTCAAGCACATTGGGTTTTTAATTTAGTGGAAGCACTCACTCGTTCACGAGCCTTACTTGTCCAAGTGGATTGTGCGATGCTGCTGTCTTGCTTGCGTTCAAGAGAAAGCAGAGGGGAGAAAGGAGTTAAGAAATGAGAGACGCACCTGGGGCGCAGGCTCGGCAGCCAGACGGAGCAGGGCGGCACCGGGCCGCTTTGCCGGAATCCCTTTTGGTGCCGGACAAAGGCGGATGCTGCTCGGCGAGCGGCGCTGGAGCGGCGGCGGCCCCGCCCCGCCCGTCCCGCCCCGCCGCGGGCCGGGGCCGAGCGCTCGGCCGGGCGGGCGCTCGGGATGCTCGGGCAGCGCCGCGGGCCGGGCGGGCGCGATGGAGCCGCCGGAGGGCTGGGACCCCTACGGGCGGCCGGCCCAGCGCACGCAGTGGCTGGTCAGCGCCCTCGCCTCCCACTATGGGCTGGTGCGCAGCGTGGAGAACGAGATCGCCGTGCTGGCCACCGGCCTGGACTGCTACCTGCAGGAGATCTTGCAGCGCCTGGGCCGCGCCGGGGCGGGCCGCATCCCCGGCGAGGACTGCCGCACGCTGTGCCGGGTGCTGGGGCTGGAGGAGGCGGCGGAGCCCGAGGAGTGTGCGGGGCTGTGGGACGGGCTCTCGGCCGAGCTCACCTTCCGCCAGTTCCACGCGCGGCTCTGCGGCCACTTCAGCACCCGCGCGGGGCCGCGGCTGCCGCCGGGCCGGGAGAGCGAGCACATCGAGACCCAGATCCACCTGCGCAGCCCCCGCCGCCGCCGCCACCGCCGCGCCGACCCCGCCGGCCGCGGAGCCGCGGGCAGCGCCGAGCGGCGGCCGCCGGGGCCCCGCTGCCGAGAGCGCTGCGAGGAGATGGTGGCGCTGGAGCGGCCGAGGAGCGCATGGCCAGGCTGCGGGAGGAGAACGGCACCTGCGGGAGCTGCTGGAGCACATGCGCGCCGCCCTGCAGAGCAGCGGGGCGCGGTGCCTGGCGCTGCAGGTGAGTCCGGGCCGGCTTCTGCACCGGCCTCCCGGGGGCGGCTCGGCCGGGCCCGAGTGCTGCAGGAGAGATGCTGCTCTCGGAAAGTCAGTGCTATAAATTGAGGCGAATCATTTGATTCAGCCTTTTAAGATCAATTAATAATTTTATTAATTACAGCAAGCGATAGCAAGCAAACAGCGCTGGGTGCAGCTGGGGAGTCTGCGCTCTGCCATGGGGTGACACCCTTCCTTCTCTTCAGTCCCTTTTTATACTTTCCTTTTTCGTATCTTCTCTGCGTTGTGCTGGCAACAGTTGATTTCACAAGAGGGGTGATGGGTCTCCTCTGCTGCGGTTATCCAGCCAGTTCCAGCCAGTCCTGCAAGATCTTTCTTTTTTTTTCCATACATAGTTATCACATTGTTTTACAGTATTTGCTTGCGGTTACCTAGCCTTGCCTAATCTTGCAAGTTCCATGCCCCGACCCCCACCCTTTTCCTCTACCCTAATTTCACACTCTTGATGAACAAACAAGGCAATGCAGTTTTTCACATTCCCCCGTTTTTTTTTCTTCTACCATTTTGTTCATCAAATCGTTTTAT
Source organism: Lonchura striata (assembly GCF_050655825.1). Taxonomy (NCBI): domain Eukaryota; kingdom Metazoa; phylum Chordata; class Aves; order Passeriformes; family Estrildidae; genus Lonchura; species Lonchura striata. Next base: position 2,977,191 of record NC_140734.1, on the reverse strand, counting down.
TTCTTGGTGGGCTAGAATTAAAGTCTCTCCTACTTCAGGATTTCTAGGGAGAGTTTCATATTTGGCTTTGATCAGCATCAGGTGTGCTGCCTTCAATTTTCTTTTTGCTATTCCAATTTTATCTCCTGCTGTTTGCCAATCTGAGGCTATTGTTTTACACTCTCAGTACCTACAGAAATATTCCCTAGGGTAATTGCAATACCCTTTCCCTGGGTTTGATGCTGGACGCATATAAAATCCTATGTTATTAAAACAGGGCTCTACAGGGGCTAGTTTGCATAACCGTGGGGTAAATCTAGGGGGTCTGGATGTTATCTGACTCTGAATTACTCTACTATGTACTCCAGTTATTGTCTACTTAAAGGGTTGGTGCAAAGCTGGGGAACCCTCTCTTTGGTATACAGTACAAAGCACTAACATATTATTTTCCAATAAGGGTGGGGTTATGACCTTGTTTTTATTGCATAATATCTTGTTTTCCCCTCTTGGGTTTGTTGCCTTTCTGGTGTTTCAGAGGCAATCAGACCGGTCATCTGGGGGAGCCTAGTACTCGGTTGGCAATAGTTGGAGCATTTCAGCATTATTCTATTTGGGGGGGACCTGGCTTTTTCCCCTCTGCCTCGCTCGCCGTCTCCGGTGCTTCAAGCCGCGAGGTGAATTATCTCCTCGGCAGCAGCGGTACTCGCCTGGGCGTCCTTTCCCCTGCTCCCGCCTAACTTCATACTGTTCCCAATTTTTATCTTTGACCGGGGGTGGGTCGCACGGGACCCCCTTTAGTTCCCTCTGACAACACCTTTTTAGAATTTGGGCAACAAATGGAGTGGGTTCGTTAGTATGGAAACAAAAGTTTCCTGATGCACTCCTTTGGTGTATATTTTTTGTATACCAGTCCTCAGACTCGAAACAAATCTACTGATTTTTCAATTTTCTTGATTTTAACACAATTTCTGTTCAGACCCCAGTTGGCGGCCTCCCCCCTTGGCAATGGACCTGCCACCGTTCTTGGCAAATTTTACATGCAAAGTACCTGAAAGGACAACAATCACAATCTACCTTATTACAAATTATCAAATAATCATTATAATAATTACTAACACACACAAAAGGATAATAAGTATAATCTACCTTATTATAAACTACTAAAAAATACTAATAAGTAGGTAATTATATCCCTTTTTGTTCTCCTTTGCAACCGACTTAAATGATGCACACAGAGTTCCTAGATTTTTCTTAATGGTAACCTTCAAATTCCTAGGCTGGCTGTCTACTTTCCACTGGTCATCCATGGTGGCTGGACTTTTAACTCGACTGGCATGCGTCCACTCTTTCTCGGCCGTCCGTATCACAGTTCTTGTGGTTTTCTTTCTTCTCAGATTTTACTAAAAGTAGGAACTACTTCATAGGCATATTTAGAATTAGTAAAAATAGTCCCACTTTTTCCTTTCAATAAATTTAGAGCTTTAAGCACAGCATATAATTTGCATGCTTGGGCTGACCAGCTGGGGCTAAGGGGACCAGATTCTACTGTCTTAAATGTTTTCTCATCTATTATAGCATACCCGATTTTTTTTTTTAATTTTTTTTTTTTTTCAGAACTCGAGAGAACTTGTCTACATATAATTGAGCTTCTTCTTTTAGTTTTTCTTCCTCATGATCTGGCTTTATTTTTGTTTGTTCCTTTATCTGTTGGAGGTAAACATGTGTTAGTTCTGTAATTGGTTCTTTATATAAAAAAACACTGGGCCGGGTTTTTCAGGCCCGTGGTTTCTTAACTTAGGAGAGGAGACTAGGATGCCTTCATACGTTAGGAATCTGGCATCCGTTATCTATTTGTCGGCCTTCTGTTGCAAAACTCCATGAATGTTATGGGGAGATAAGACTTTTAGCTCACTTCCAAAGGTTATCTTCCCAGCTTCCTCTATCAGAAGAGCAGTGGCTGGCTAATGGGATCAAGGAGTTTGGAGAGATATGCTACTGTTTTGGTTTTTTTTTTGTTTTGTTTTGTTTTGTTGTATGTGTTGGGGTTTTTTTGTTTGTTTGTTCGTTTGGGTTTTTTTTTTGCAATTAATAAATCATCCACATATTGTAATAACACTGTCCCTTCCCCTAAAGAATAACTTGCCAGTATTTGTTCTAAAACTTATCCAAACAGATTTGGGGATTTTGTAAATCTCTGGGGAAGGACTGTCCATCTAAATTTTTTTTTTTTTTGGTTTCAGTCCTTGCCTCCCCTCCTTAGGTATAGGATATTGCTTAATTCTGACAGGTATCTCCGGGTTCCTAATAGTTACTTCAAAGGGTTCAATGTTTAATTTTCCTGTACTATTAGGGGAGTACCAAACCTCTGAATTAATCTTTTTCTCATCCTCAGCCTGGAGAGGACACAATTTTACTGTTAGTTCTCCCTTGCTAATCTCTATCCCTATCCCAAATTTAACTATCAAATCTCTTCTCAGTAAATTATAATCTGCTTTTGGAACTAATAAAAATTACTCAATTACTAATTTGGAGTTACTTTCTAAAAGGACATCCTTGATTACAGGTACTCCAAAGGGTTTCCCTTTGGCTCTAATCACTTGTATTATTTCAGATGAAATCTTACACCCTTGGGGAAGGGTCCGGACACTCGGTCTTTCCGCCCCTGAGTCCACAAGGAACTCATATTCTTGCTTCTGGGGACCTATTTTTAATTTTACCAGGGGCTCTGTTCTTTCTCTTGTCCCCAGCAGATAGAGCCCCTGACACCCCTAATCTTCCTTAAACTGCTCTTCATCAGCCATCCTTTGTCGGCATTCCCGCTTTATATGTCCCTTTTTCCCCCAGTAAAAGCAAACAATGCTATCTCCTCTACCTTGTCTTCCTTCATTCACCTGCCGACCAGCTCCCCTCAAACCTCCTGGGTGACCACCACCCCTTCTTTGGGGAGATTGCCTCTGTCCTTCCCTTACAGCTGCTAACATAATCTTAGACTGCTTCTTGTAGTTCTCATCCTCCCTCCTAACATAAACCTTCTGAGCCTCCCGCAGTAACTCATCCAGCCCCCTCGCTTGCCTCCCTTCTAACTTTTCCAACTTCTTTCTAATATCCATCCACGAGTTTACCACAAAATGAACTTTCAACAGTGTCTCCCCTTCAGGAGTGTTAGGGTCCACTCCTGAATATAACTGAAAGGCTTTTCTCAGCCTCTCCAACAACTCAGTTGATCTTCATCCTTTTTCTGTTGTTCCTTGAATGCCTTTTGTACATTCTGTCCATGAGGGACAGCCTTCCTTATTCCCTGTATTATTATATTTCGCAAATCGCCCATATGGGTATGGTGTAACGGGTCTTGATTATTCCACTGGGGATTCTGTAGGGGCCATTTAGTATCTGCTAATGGTCCCTGCTGATGTTCATCATCCCAGATTCTCATGCCCGTTTCCCTAATCATTCTCCTTTCTTCTGCAGAAAACAAAATCCCTAACATGGATTGCATCTCCTCCCAAGTATAAATATTAGGTCCCAAAAAATGATCCAACCGCTCCACCACCCCTAAAGGATCTTCTAACAAATTTCCGAGTTCCTTTTTAAATTCCCTAGCATTCCCCGAGTTTAATGGGACGGATATGTACCCTATTCCTAGAATCTGGGCAGGCTGTCCTGGTTGCGCTGCATTTGGGTTAGGCACCATTCCCATTCCATGCTCCCTAAGGGGAAATATAGCCAATTCTTGCTTTCCCTTTTGTCGGGTCTGGCTTCGGGTTACTCGCCGAGAACCCTCAGGGATACTTTCCTCCAACCTTTCACCTTCTGGACCCTCATCCTCCGATAATTCTTGGGTGGGTGCCGAGGGACCCGGGTGGTCTACTAGCAAAGGATCCGGGGGCGGGGGGTATAAAGGTTGTGGCGGTGGAGGTGGCAATGGAAGAGAGGGTGGTGGTGGCGGTATATAGGGAGGGGGGATACCTGGGGGTAATTCAATTTCTTTTGGCCTCTTTTTCTTCCTCTCGATATTGAGAGCAAATAATTTTGTCCTTGTCTATCCTCTTATCTAGAGGACTGCATATTTACTTTTTTCTAAATTAAGGGGGTCTTTTGAATTAATGTAAATATTTAAGGCCTGACAGATCCAATCCTCAAAAGACCCAAATATCGGCCAATATAACTGATCCCCTCTTATTTGTTTCCCCCCCCAAACTTCCATGCAGTAATGAGCCATTTTTTCTTTATCTTTTCCCTTCCTAGAAGGAAAGGCATTCCAGTATTTAATCATTGAGCCTAATGGACTATTCTCTGAAATATGGGGAAGTTTTACAGGGATTCCCCCACCCATGGGTTCAGCAGGCTTGCTTTTCCTCTGACCCATCTTCTGGAGTGCCTTCTAACACACACACACTTGCTTCCCTCAATTCGTGGCCCAGTCCGTCGCCGGATATGGGAACCGCACTACTATGAGGTCCGCACTTGCCTGGGGAGTCCGATCTGCCGGCCCCCCTCTCATACACCACATTCGTCACACTGCAGGATTCCCGACCCCCGACCAGGCGGTCCTGTTCTCCCAGAACAGGCCTCCTCCGGACACCAGGTCCTTCGGAAAATACTTACACCATCCGGTATCTTTGCCCGGGGCTTCGTGCACAAAGATTAAGGGGGTCGCCGGCAGTTCTTTGCTTGCTATCGGATTTTAGGTTCATCGGTCGGAGTCCGGGGAGGAGTGTCCCCGTAAGGCCACTGTTAAAGCAAAGGCAGTGGGGCGCCTCCTTAGCGAGGCCCCCTCTCCAGGTGTTCCGATCCGAGTCACGGCACCAAATTTGTTATAAATTGAGACGAATAATTTGATTCAGCCTTTTAAGTTAAATTAATAATTTTATTAATTACAGCAAGCAATAGCAAGCAAACAGTGCTGGGTGCAGCTGGGGAGTCTCCGCTCCGCCAAGGGCTGACACCCTTCCTTCTCTTCAGTCCCTTTTTATACTTTTCTGTTTCGTATCTTCTCTGAGTTGTGCTGGCAACAGTTGATTTCACAAGAGGGGTGATGGGTCTCCTCCACTTGAGGTTATCAGTTCCAGCCAGTCCTGCAAGATCTTTTTTTTTTTGTTTCCATATATAGTTATCACATTGTTTTACAGTATTTGCTTGCAGTTACCTAGCCTTGCCTAATCCTGCAAGTTCTATACCCTGACCCCCACCCTTTTCCTCTACCCTAATTTCACACTCTTGATGAACAAACAAGGCAATGCAGTTTTTCACAGTCAGTGTTTGTCACCCCTCCACTGCTGGACCGAGACCGCAGTTGTTCATTCAGCCTTGGCATTAACTTTTTTTTATAAAGTTGAGTTACAGGGAGGCTTTAAGGAGCAAGGTATGGCACCGGTGTGCCATTAACTATAGTTATGGATAGCACTCTATTTAAAGTGTAGGGGAGCTCAGCTAAACAAACCCACGTGTACAATGCTGCTGCTTCTTCTACTGCACGTGCAGTCAGGATGTGCTGATAGCATTTGCTGGATGTGCACCACCACAGGGTTTTTCCTGAAGTAACAACTTTTGGATTCTTACCTGCACAAGCAGATGCAGTGTCTCCGTCAGAAGTGCCTATAAGAAATATTGGAAGGATGTTTTCTTCAGAGTGTGGTCACAAGAGTTCAGAGTTGGAGCCAGTTCTGCAGGCAGACTGATTAATAGTCTGGGGCTCCTCTGCAGAGCCCCATTAATTCTGGGGCTGGCTTCTGCTGGTTCTGCTATCCTGGCTCGAGTGACACACTTAACAGCAGTTCCATTACTCTGTCATGAAATAGCGTGGAACAGGCAGAGCAGGGAAGGGCAGCATGAACCGATTGTTCTGGCAGCTCTGACCAGGTCTGACCAGGTCTGATTTGATACTCAGCACTCACAGAACCCTGCTCCACCTGTGACACTTCCACTTGCAGTAGATGACTGTTCTCTTCACAATGTCCAGCAAGGCAGGTCAAAGACACTTTCACCATTTGCATCTAAAAAAGGGAAAGGAAATCAGCAGCAGCCATGAAGTCACCAGTCTGAGGTCCCAGGAAGAATGAAAACTACAAAGAGGAGAGCCCCAGAACACCCCCAGCTGCTCCCTGCCCTCTTCTTCTGAACACAACTTCATTGGAAATCTTTTTCAGCAAACTTCTTGACTCCTAAGTACAGACCATAGTGATGACATTACAGGTATACAGAAACTTGTGCAATAACATAATAGTGAGTAGTTTGAAAAGTGAATGCATAGCTAGGTATTAAAATCTACTTTCCAGATATTGTTTCCTTGTCCTCAGTATTTGGCAAAGGTCAAGTAGCATTAGTTGCTGATCAACTCTATGTGATCAAAAAAAAAAAAGCCAACAAAGCCCAATCCAGCTACTTTCAGTCTTAATTAAAATCTATCAATTTCTCCCTGCTTTGTGCTCCTGGTCATTACAGGTGGGGCTGCAGGGAGGACTTTCCCTACTCCATGGCTGGATGCTGCACACAAGTCCAGCTCCCATTGCAGGGGTGAGTAATGTGTCCTTGCTCACCCCACAGGCTGAGCTCTGGTTTTGTGCAATCCATTCCTGGAAAATGGAAATATTTCTCTTAAGGTCCCCTGAGAAGAAAGAACAAACCTACAGGAGAGAGTAAGTCCCTGGAGGAATCCAAACATCTGGAACAAATCCTGAGTGATCTGGAGAGACGCCGTGGTGGGTGCATTTCCCTCAGCCTTTCCCTGGGACTCAGCAGCTGGGACCTTTCCCTGCACATCTGGACAGTCCCTGCCCAGCACAGTGGGAAGGGATCCATGGCAGCCTCGCTGCCCCGCTGCTGCTCTCACGGCCTGCAGGGCTGTTTCCCAGCCTGGGCTGGTTGCAGCTTCTCCCCAGCCTCTGCAGGAAGGCATTTGGTACAGGGAGCCCCAACTGCACCACGGGCTTGCAATCCCCGGCAATTTCCTGGCCTCCAGGCAGTTCAGGCAGGGCGCTGTTTGTAAAACAGTGGGTCCTGTGGCAGCCCCAAGAGCCTTGGCCTCTTCCTGACCCTTATCCATGTCTTTGACAAGTATTGCATCCTGAGGATGCCACCTCCCCAGTGGGGAATGGTTACACCTGATCCAGCTGACCCTTTTCCTTTCTCCAGAGATGGACCACAGGGCTTTGCTGAATGCAGCACTCTCTGGAGGAAGCAATGGCTCCATGCCAGCCCCCGATGCACGAATGAGGGAGATGCCAGACAGTGCCACAGAAGGTGATTGCTGTGCCAGGCTCAGCCAGCCTGAGCAGTCCTGGAGGGGTCCCTCCGTGGGAGCCACATCCTGAAACCTGGGAGTGGCTGCACGGGGTGCCCAGGATGGGGAAAGGCCGGAGAGGGAGAGCAAGGCTCCAGTGTGTCCTGACAGGGCCTGACTCTGTCCCCTGGGGCTGGGGGAGCTGTCACAGGGCAGGAAGGGCCAGGGCTGGCAGGGGCTGCTCAGGGATGGGTTTGGCCCCTGTCCCTCCAAGCAGCGACGGCCCAAGCAGCTGCGCTGGCCCCGGGCTCTCCTGCCGGCCTGCTGGGCTTTGTTGGGTGGCACAGCCTGTGCCAAGGGGCGGCAAGGTGCCTGCAGGCCCCAGCTCTGGGCAAACAGACAACGTCCTGGCCGTATCCACCGTGCTGCCAGCTCAGCAGTGCAGCACAGCGCGGGCTCACGCTCCCCATTGCTCGCACAGACGTTATCACTGAAACAGGAATATATGTCCTGGATCCAGTGCGCATCCCAAGAATTGTCTGCCCCCAGCATGTGCACAGGTCCTGCATGATAGGCACGGTGGTGACACTGTTCACTGTGCCACTTGTGCTGATGGGCTGCTATCTTGGCATTCGGAAGCTGTACGAGAGCAGTCAGTAGTTCATTTTTCTCCACAGTTTTCTTGTAACTCTGCTCATAGCACTGGTACCGAACTTGTAGTCATGCTGCAGTGGAGCTGTGGCCAGTCCATGGCCACACCCTCTGCTGAGGGTTCTGCTGCTGCCCAGTGCTTTCCTTGGCCTCTTCATTGCTGGGCCTTGTCCTGGGGGGCCGCTGGGGCTGCAGCCAGTGCTGGCTCCCCCTGAGGCTGCCTGGCCAGGAGCAGCCCCAGGGGCACAGGGCAGAGGCACAGCAAGTTCTCAACAGTATTTGGGCAACACAGTTCAGGACAGGACACTGCCTATTTAGTAGCTCATGTAAAGTTTCATGGTAACAGTGATTTTACTGCACAAGTAAATTTGTTCCCGTTCCGTGTTAAAAGAAATCCAACCTGATGAAGGTTTGGCTTTGGCCTTGAGGCTTTGCTCTTTGTGTGAGCCCTGTTCTGGATTGATTCCCACTCAGTCTTGGAGCCAGTTTGGGGTGAAGGCTCATCCCGGCCCTGACTCCTGGCAGTTCTGGGCTCAAAGGGACCATCAATGCTGCACTGCACATGACGGGGGTTTAGGGCTGGATTATCAAAGGGCTCTGAGAAGTTTAAATTACAGTCTTTTTTTCTACATCGTTTTCTTTACGGAATTCCTTCCCTTTTTTAAAACTTGAAAGTTTGAAAAAGTTGAAAACTTGAAAGTTTGAAAAAAACCTTATTTTCCAGAGCTTATTCCAGTTATTTGATAAAGTGAATTATGGCCTATTTACCCCATGGCTGAATTAGAAAACAGTAAGTACAATAATATGAAATAATATTTACACTCCTATGTCTTTCACAGACTCATGAAACTTATGTTGGCTTGATGTGACCAACAGAAGAGTTTTGCTCTGCTTTTAGTTCAAAGAAGAAGCAGCCTCGGAACCTGTTGAGAAGACTCTCTTCACTTCATAGCTGAAGCAAACTTCCAGGGTTCTTTATTGCGGAATATAAAATCTATCTTTTCTGTATATATTCCTGACAAGTAACCGATGGAAATTAGGGATTTGGACTCTTTGGGAAGTACTGACCAGTTGGACATTGGCTCTCTGAAGCTCACTCTGTAATAATCAGTCTTTTTCAGAAGAGAATGTTCAGTATCTTCCTGGCATTACATTTATATTTGTATTCAAAAAGACATCTTGAAAGAGATTTACAACAGCTCTTTACGGTGCCTTAGTTGACTTCTATCTCTTTCACCATAGGTGCCGATGAAAACCTGGATGGCTCCATTAAAAAAGCTGCAAAGCAGATCCTGGAAAAGGGCGCATACATCTGCTCCCACCCTCTAGACAGGAACTTCTGATCCCTCCCTGACAGCAGGCACTCATGAATGGAAATCAGGGACGAATTTGCTGCAGTTCCTGTATTGGACACCTTAAAAGCATCTGTTATTTAATGTCTTTACTAAATGTATCTGTATAAAATAAAACTTCTTTCTAACCACAATTCATAGGAAAAGGATAAATGAAGAGATTTTATTTAAAGCTGAAGTGACTTGATTATAGACATAGATTAGATATAGATATAGATATAGATATAGATATAGATATAGATATAGATATAGATATATCCAGTGTGGTGGTGTCTGTAGCTCTTCTCTTGAGCACTGAGGTCTTGAGGTGTTGTTTCTATTGTGTTTTCAATTGCAATTCTGTTTCAATGCTCGGTTCTATAAACCTCCCACTTTTGTGTTGCTATAACATATTTTATCCTTAATGGATTGTTCCTTTCCCCTTGTGTTGTTGGTTTTGCCCTGGTTGTCCAACTTCCCAAAGACCTGCCCTTTGTAGCCGAATGTTCCCTGTTCCTCGTGCCACTGAATGTCAGTCCCTTCTCATAATTGCCCCTTTCTCCAGAAACTTCCCTGTCCTTTTTGTATCCTTCGAGGCTCCATTGGTTTGTTTCAATTGTTTCCCTCCCCTCTAATTCCCTATTGGTTTAAACATTGTAATCCCCGCCTTGTGCTCCTCCCCAGGATTCTCCCAGTTGGTTAAAGCTCTGTACCCTCTCCTGTTTAAAAACCCTCCCGCAGCCTGCATTTGTGTGTTTCTGTCACTGACTCTCCTGGCAATAAACGCAGTTAGCAATCATACAGAAGACCTCTCCTTATTCCTTGTCCCTGCTCTTGACACTTTGCTCCTGTGCCATAGAGCAGTTGTGCCCTACAGCCACACCCTGAATTGCGTGGCTGGAGAGACAGCATGGTGGGTGCATTTCCCTCCCCCTTCCCCTTGGACTCAGCAGCTGGGACCCTTCCCTGCACATCTGGACAGGCCGTGCCCGGGACAGTGGGAACGGATCCATGGCAGCCTTGCTGCCCCGCTGCTGCTCTCAGGACCTGCAGGGCTGTTTCCCAGCCTGGGCTGGCTGCAGCTTCTCCCCAGCCTCTGCAGGAAGGCATTTGGCACCAGCTGATAAGGAGCTCAAATTGCGCCATGGGCCTGAGATGCCTGCAATTTCCTGCTCTCTGGGGAGATGCAGAGAGGCAGCTGTTTACTGAAGGGTGGAGTTTTGGAGCAGCTCCAAAACTCTGGGCATTTTCCTTGTCTTTATCCACCTCTTTGACAAGTATTGCTGGGAGCAGAAGAGCACAGCAGAGAGGAATTATGGCATGCAGGCTCAGGGCTTTGGGCACTGAGCAGTCCTGTGCCAAGAGGCGGCAAGGTGCCTGCAGGCCCCAGCTCTGGGGAAAACAGAGAGTGAGAATGTGCTGGCCATATCCACCGTGCTGCCAGCTCAGCAGTGCAGCATAGCAATGGCTCACTCTTCCCATTGCTCCCAAGATGCAGCTGGCACCTCAACACATGCTGACAAAATCTGGAAAAGCATGAGAAGAGATTTCTGCTGGGGAACATCTTGTTTGATGAAGTTGATGGCCATTGTGGCTGGTGCAGCACTTGGCCTGATGATGTGCTCGGCTGGAATCTGGTATTTCTGCATGAGAAATTGGTGAGTGTTTTGCTGATCTCATGCTCCAAGAGCTTCCTTTAAAGGCTGCTGACAGTCAGGGAAGATTCCCAGTGAGGCTGCAGTGGAGTTGTGGCCAGTCCATGGCTGTCCAAAGACCTCTGCTGAGGGTTCTGCTGCTGCCCAGTGCTTCCCTTGGCCTCTTCATTGCTGGGCCTTGTCCTGGGGGGCCGCTGGGGCTGCAGCCAGTGCTGGCTCCCCCTGAGGCTGCCTGGCCAGGAGCAGCCCCAGGGGCACAGGGCAGAGGCACAGCAAGGTGGGGAGGAGAAAGAGCGGGGACGAGATGGCCCCTGAAAGGCAGAGGCGCTCTGGGGCCCGCTCCTGGCCAGGGAGCCTGCCCAGAGCCGTCCCCTGCTCGCCGGGGCCTCGAGGGGCAGCTGTCCAACTGGGCCAAGGTGTGCCAGCCGCTCCAGCCGTGCTGGGGAGCCTTGCCAGCTCTGGGCCCTGCTGTGCAGGAGGGTCCCTGTGTGCCACTGGCAGCTGGGGCCTCAGCCACTGCTCTCTCCCAAGGTGCTGCTGCTGTGCATCTTCAGAAGACTAGCCTAACAACTCAGCCAGACAGAACACGACCCGTGTTCCCAGCTCTTCACATCTGTCCCCATCTGCCCTGCCACAGCTTCTGGACCACCTTGAGCCATTCCCAAAACACACCCGTCCACAACGAGACCCTCTGCCCCTGAGCCCCCTGGCCCTGTTCCCCTACCATGTCTGAAGTTTGGCAGGACCCCTCTGCCAGGGCAGGACTTGGCCCACATTTTATGTTCAAATAAATGATAAGAGTTGTCAGAGATATGCCCAGGTGTTTCCACCAGCAAAGCCCAGCCGGCACCAGCCCTGGCTGAGCTCCATGGCCAGGAGCAGCCGTGGATGCCCATGGTGAGGGCAGGCAGGAGCCAGGCAGGGGCTGCTGTGACCTGCGGCGGGGCCCCGAGGGGCTGGGGGAGCCCATGCTGAGCGTCCCGGGGCTGAGGGCACATCTCCTTCAGTGGGATCATCTGGGCCTGGGCTTCATGAGACACTCAGGGATGTTGTGGGGTCTCTCCTGAGCTGTGCAGGGATCCCTCAGGAGGCACTCAGGAGTATTTATGGCCTCTCCTAAGGTGTGCAGGGATCCCTCATGAGCTGTGCAGCAGCAGGGTAAACTTGAGGGGTTTTTTCCCTCTTCTCAGCACAGCAAAGGGACACTTGGCCAAGGTTTTGCAAAGCTGGGAGAAAGCCTCTTGCAAACCTTTGGGCCCTGCCTGTTCATGTGGAGGATCCAGAGCCTTGTGCCTTGGCCTGATGGTGCAAAAATCCTCCCAACATCCCTCTGTTTGCAAAAATAAAGGCTTTGTGCTCATTAATAGGGAAAGTTGTACGGGTGGCCTGCAGCTAATGTTCTTTTGTTGGCTGCACCCCAGTCCTTGCTCAGGTCTAAATAACTGACACAGCCTCGAGCTGCTCTTAAGACTGATTTGATCAAAGGCACTGAAGCTCTGCTGACTACAAATTGTCCAGGAAAACAAGCACAGGAACTTGGCTAATGTTGGTGAAAAAAGCAGAGTGCAGAGTTGAACCTGTGAGGCCACCTCACTGCCATCTCCCCCCACCCTTTTATTTTGAATTGATTTAATATTCGGAGTGCCGGTTCTTGCATGAAATGGGCCCTCAGCAAGGAGCTGCTGGGCCTCCTTGTGGTAAACAGGCAAAATGAAATTAAAAGGAGGCTGATGGCTTTAAAAAAAATGTGCCTGTTTATTAAAACTTAGAACAACAGAGGACGAGGCCTCAGGGTAAGCCGAGGGCCTGCGTGACAAGCCAGAGGTAGCTCTAACAGTGCTGCGTAACAAGGTGTTCCTGCGGACACGAGGTACCCTCGAAAGAGCCCGGGGGCTCCGCACCCAGGGATTTTTTAAACTCTCCTGGGGGTGCTTGGTTGGTGCGCTTTGGATCCTCTGGCCCACTGGGCCTTGTCTGGGTCACTGAGAGCTCTGTAAGATGGTGCAGTCCTGACCAATCATTTTGGAACACAGCAATCTTACTGGGTGGCTCGTTTCCCAGTCGTAGTTCCAGCTGCTGTCATCACACCAGGATGTGACTTTTCTAGAAGATTCTTACTCTAGCACCTTCTTACCACCCCCCTTTCTCTGTTTAGTAGCCATATACATACACTTAAACAACTGTACATTCAACTCAATAACTTACCATATGAATCATATAACAACTCATTATATTATTAACAATCCATAATAACTTATAATTAACCATCAATAACTCCGCCTGTGAAAGTGAATTTATTTATAACATCCTGAGTGTCTCCCTTTGTGCTCCCAGTGCTTCTGGTCTGGTTTGGCTGAGAAATTTGTCCATCATACCTCTGTTCTGTTTCCTATCATTCCAATGCGTGGCCCTTTCCCACTGCTTGGCATTTGAATACTCTGATTATTTGACTGGATAACTTACATCTTGCACTTCATCACATTCAATTGTGTTAATCAGACTCTGTCCTGTCATGACTTTCTGGAACACATTTCCAAGCCTTCCAGCTGTAGCCCAAGGGAAGCTGTTTCTGTCTTGCATCACAAAACTGGCTGTTTTATTTCAAAGACAGCCCTTTACAAAGGACTTGCTGCATGCAATAACATCTGAGGGGCTGTTTTCCAAGACAGACAAAAAACCCATGAACAAACAGCAATCCAACCAAAAACATATTAAAAAAAGGTACTTTCTTCTTAGCTCGTGCTTTCAGTGTTTTCCAAGCTGGCTTCTTTTTCCACTGCAGTATTTTTCTTTGCACAGAAGCAACCCCTTGCCAGATGATGTGACGTAACAAGGAAAACACAACTCACACGCAGTGGAGATATTAAAGCTAAACATGCAGACTCCCCTTATCACAATCATCATCATTTATGTTGCTGTTCATTTTTATGTCAGATTGTTTTCAGAAGGGTGAGAACAGTATCTCAGGTCCCCTGGCTAGTTTGACACCATAGCCACTTCTTATGTCTCTTATTAGCTGTCCTTCCTGTAGTTCCTCTGCCTATTTGTTGCTCCTGGATCTCTGCCTCCTTCACCTGATTTTTATCTTTTTCTGCATTTGTGGGGATTATTGTGTTGGTGGTTTTTTTTGCTGTTGTTTTTTTTTTTTTTTTTCTTGGTGCTTGTTTTGTTTGCCTGTTTTATTTGGTCACAGTTTTACTTTTGTTTTCTGCTTTTTGGGTTTTTTTTAATCCATTTAACAGCAGAAATGACCTTGTGATTTGTATGGTGAAGTTTTGATACACAGGTGTTGCACATAAAGGTTGTTTTTGTTTTTAAAAGTAATCTCAGACACACACCTGCAAGCCCCTGTGATTGGAGACCTGAGTGCTCTCAGACAGCAAATTGTGCATGAACAGGAAATTTGTAGTTCCTATCTCCATTACACATGGCAAAATGTAAAGTGGCTGGAATGGTGCCAATTCTAGCCTTGCTTTTGCCTTCTTTTGCTGACGTGCCATAAAACCGTGCCAGAGTCATCAATGAACTGGGTTCTCCCAGGATGGGGTGTGCAGGGATGATCCCTCAGCTCCTGTGTGCACCTGGTGTGCACCAGGCGAGGCACGCGACCGTCATCCACAGCCAGCCTCTGTCTGCAAAGAGAGCAGGGAGCTGCAGCTCTGAGGAGCTCCGGGCTTAGGGAGCAAACAGACCAAATCCCTCATTCATATCAGTCACTTCACTTGAGGGTTTTCTGCTGATGGATTTTTATCTTCCTGCCCAGAGCTGGAAAAAAAATAACCCTGGCAGTTTGCTTTTGCTGTGAAGAGACTCTTGTCAACAGGTTCCAGGGCTGCTTCTTCTTGGAACTAAAAGCAGAGCAAAACTCTTCTGTTGGTCACATCAAACCAACATAAGTTTCATGAGTCTATGAAAGACATAAGAATGTAAATATTATTTCATATTACTGTCCTTACTATTTTCTATTTCAGCGGAGTAATTAGGTCATCATTCACTATATCAAATAACTGGAATAAGCTCTGGAAAAGGAGGTTTATTTAAAACTAAGATTGTTAAAACTACATTTCAAAAAAGGGCAGGAATTCCATGAAGAAAATGATGTGGTATAAATAGAGTTATTTAAACTTCTCAAAGTCCTTGGATAATGGAGCCCTGAACCCCCGTCATGTGCAGTGCAGCCTTGGTGGTCCCTTTGAGCCCAGAACTGCCAAGGGTCAGGGCTGGGATGAGCCTTCACCCAAAACTGCCTCCAAGACTAAGTGGGAATCAGTCCAGAACAGAGCTCACACAAAGAGCAAAATCTCAAGGCCAAAGCAAAACCTTCATCAGGTTGGATTTCTTTTAACACGGAATGGGAACAAATTTGCTTGTGCGGTAACATCACTGTTACCATGAAACTTTACATGAGCTACTAAATAAGCAGTGTCCTCTCCTGATGTGTGTTGCCCAAATACTGTTGAGAACTTGCTGTGCCTCTGCCCTGTGCCCCTGGGGCTGCTCCTGGCCAGGCAGCCTCAGGGGGAGCCAGCACTGGCTGCAGCCCCAGCGGCCCCCCAGGACAAGGCCCAGCAATGAAGAGGCCAAGGAAAGCACTGGGCAGCAGCAGAACCCTCAGCAGAGTTCTTTGCACAGCCATGGACTGGCAACAGCTCCACTGCAGCATGACTACGAGTCAGGCTACCAGTGCTATGAGCAGAGCTACAAGAAAAGTGGAGAGAAAAATCAGCTACTGACCATCTGCTCTCGTACAGCTTCCGAATGCCAAGATAGAAGCCCATCAGCACAAGTGACACAGTGAACAGTGTCACCACCGTGCCTATCATGCAGGACCTGTGCACATCCTGGGGACAGACAATTCCTGGGGTGCTCGGTGGATTCAGGGCATTTGTACTGGACTTGCCAAGCATTTCTGTGGGAGCAATGGGCAGCGAGAGCCCGCGCTGTGCTGCACTGCTGAGCTGGCAGCACGATGGATACGGCCAGGACGTTCTCTGTTTGCCCAGAGCTGGGGCCTGCAGGCACCTTGCCGCCCCTTGGCACAGGCTGTGCCACCCAACAAAGCCCAGCAGGCCGGCAGGAGAGCCCGGGGCCAGCGCAGCTGCTTGGGCCGTCGCTGCTTGGAGGGACAGGGGCCAAACCCATCCCTGAGCAGCCCCTGCCAGCCCTGGCCCTCCCTGCCCTGTGACAGCTCCCCCAGCCCCAGGGGGACAGACCGTCATCAATTCTATAGCCAGAAAAGGAATCGTCCCTGTAACTGTGTGCTGCTTTTCTTCCCTGCAGTTGGTCCCAGAAACATCCCTCACACTGCTCGAAATGCCCACTCATTGTCTGATCAGTCCCTATGGTTTTCCAGTGTGCTCTCAGAAATTTTTCCAACAAGTCCACCAATAAATTCCAGGCTACCTCTGTGAATTGCACACTACGGTTTCCTTCATTTTTTTCCCAATACCTGGAAGTTCCTGTATTTAGTAATGGCCTTGAGGATCTCTGATTCTATTCAATTATGTTTTTTTGTATTGAGACAGATGAAACAGCCTTATTGGTTTTGCTTTTGCCAGGTCTGGTTTTTCTCTTAGCATTACGGTTTACTTATTATCTACATGTAAATTTTTTTTTTTGTTTTTGTTTTTGTTTTTGTTTTTGTTTTTGTTTTTGTTTTTGTTTTTGTTTTTGTTTTTTGTTTCCCAAGCAGTTATTTTGACAATCTGTCATTCACGTCTTAGTTAATGTTCCAAATATGAACAATTCTGATTCTTTTTTTCTAGGAATATAAAGATTTCAGAAAGCTGCAGTTTTAATTTTGAAGACACTCTCACTCCCCACTCCAAGCTTTGACAAGGGGGTGATCCTTTCTGAAACTTCCACTGCCAGCTTTTATGGTGATCCATTTGGAAACGTCCCTGAAGATAGGTGGAGTTATTTGGGAAGTGCTTGGCTTAACCTGGGTAACAGATTATTATTTTTAGTGATATAAACCTGTATTGCTTCAAGATTCACAACCACAGTCCTTATTTGTGGCTCACTGCCTGGATGCCTGTTCTGAATTAAAACAACGTTTGTGAGGCAGATGAAGAGCTTAGACCTCAGAGATCAATATTCCTGGGAGGAGGAGGAGGAAGGAAGGATAAAATCTTGTTTCAAAGTCTGTTTCTTCAATCCTACGATGCCAGAAGTATGCTAGACTACACCTGTCTCCAAATGTCATTCAATTACAGAAAACCCCTTTGCAGTGCCAGACACCAGGACAAATTACTCAACACTTTGCCTCACAATGCATCAACATTAATTCTAGTGAGAGTTAGGCCTTAGGTGCAGTCTGATTAGAGCAAATCAACATGGTGTCAATGGCGACAAGAATTTGCTTGTGAACAGATGATTATGTCCCACTCAATAATGAGCAAAATCTGCCTTGACTTGGAAGAAAGTTGACAGGGAGCAATGCAGTATTTGGGTTTTATCCAGTGATAAAATGGGGCAAGAAGCTGTAACAACTTACCTGTTCTACAGAACACAAGCACTGATACAGCCAAGAGTACACCCACACAAGAAAGGGATTTTCAGGACATTCCTTTATTTCTTAACATGCAATGGGCAGCAAAATGCTGCCATTGGTCTGAACTGGAAACCGTGTTCCTCTCCAGTTTCTCCTTGAGCACACTGTGTGTTATTTGCAGACTTCACTGCCCAGCCCATCAATCCTCTCTTGGCCATTTGCTAAATGGCACAACTACCAAAATACAGGTGCCAGCATAATCAGCCCAGCACTAATCCAGCACTGCTTTGATGCTGCACAGGAGCACAGAATGGCTTGGGTTGGAAGGGACATTTAAAGGCCATCTCGTCCCATGCCCTGCAGTGAGCAGGTACACCTTTAACTAGGTCAGGCTGCTCAGAGCACGAGCTCGAATGTCTGCAGGGTTGATGTCTACCTCTCTGGGCAACCTGTGCCAGGGTTTCAAAGCCTACAGTTTTAAAGAATGGGTTTCTTTTGTCTCGTCTGAATCGACCGTCTTTTAGATTAAAACGAAACCCCCTCGCTCTGGTCACAAAGGGCCCTACTAAAAATTCTGTCCCATCAGTTTTACCCTGAAGGTACTGAAAGGCAGCAATCAGGTCTCCCTGGAGTCTTCTCTCTTCCAGGAGGAACAGCCCCAGCTCTCCCAGCCTATCTCCAAAGCAGAAGGGCTCCAGCCCTCACAGCATTTTGTCCCTTCTCTGGACTAGACCCAACAGAACCATGTCCTTCATGTGTTGGGGACCAGAGCTGGATGCAGTACTCTTGTCGTGGTAGAGATGGAGACAATGCAAAGCAACACACTCCATTTCCAGAAGGCTTCAAAGCCTGTTTTTTATTCTAGCATGCATGCTTTTCCTACATTCTTACAAAGCGTGTAAGTTTACACTTTACTCATTGGTCACAAGAGACAAGCAAAGTACTTATTGGAATAGGCAGTTGCAGGTTTCTCTTATTCATCCTTCTTTCTTGGTTTGTATATCAACGCCCTTGGTAGAAAATTCTTTTGGGGTAAACATGGATCCTCTTATCAAATTTCTCTCTGGCTCACCAAAGTTGCTGTAAATTGCATGAATCTTTAAAATTAGAGGGTTTTGGGAAAGCTGCAAAAGGCAGGCCTCAGAGACAGCAAAACTGCAACTAAAGCTAAGCACTAAGATTTGTCACCAGAAAAATTATGTAAGAAGCAGAAAAGTTAGGACAAATGGAACAATGGTCTGTGTATTAACATGTGGCTAGAATGACTCCCTAAGCTACAGAAAAGTATATCTAGCAAGATATTAGAAAGTTCTAAGCTTACTAATGGAGCTCTGGACATTGGGTTTTAAGGCTTAAAATACAAGTAGGTATTGTATTGGAAAGAAGCAAGCATTTTTTTTAAGCAAAGGTACGTGTGCTTATAGTGGTTGGATAAATCTATTGTCAGTATGCTTTTGCTTTGTATGACTGATCAAAATCTTTTAAAGTATGTTATAACATTAAGTTGTTTGTCTGCTGCCGGGCATGTGAGTTGCTGGCATCTACCCATTGTCACAACGATGTAATGAGACTGATGCTAGAAAAGAAACAGCTCGAGACGTGTTCCTCAGCAGTCCTGTTCCGTTCCTCATTTGTACATAAACCCCAGGCCAGCAATATAAAACATCATCCACAGTAGTGCAGGTGGAGTCTCACCAGAGCAGAGCGGTGCAATCACCTCCTTCAACCTGCTGGGCATTTTCCTTTGGATACACATGGCTGACACATGTCCAGCCTCTCATCTAGCAGCAGCCCCAAATCCTTCTTGGCCGGGCTGCTCTCCATCCCTTCATGCCTCGAGCTGTGAGATCAGCTGGGCTGGGACTGTGTCACAGCTTTTGGGCAGAGCTGCTGGGCAGGATGAGCTCACTCCCAGAGAAAGTAGAACCCACTCCTCAGGCAACTCCAGCCTGGCCATGAGGTCACAGCAGGCTCTGGGGTCACAGCAGGCTGAGGGCACAGCAGGCTCTGAGGTCACAGAGGTCCCAGAGCCCCGTGGTTGCAGAGCACCACAAGGCCCCAGCAGGCAGTCCTGGAGCACAACTGCTGCGGCAGCAGCGGCGGTGGCAGCAGTGGTGCTGACATTGGGACAGCGGCCTCAGGACAGTGGTGGCAGCGAGAGCGGCGGGACTGGCACAGGGCAAGGCACCATGGCCCTTGCTCTGCGCCTCCTCCTCCTGCTCCTCCTGGCCGTGGCCCTGCCTGCCAGGGCTGCCCAGGCTGCTCCGCTGCAAGCGCGGGGCGCAGGTGAGCCGGCAGCCTGGCTGCCCTTTCCCAGGACAGCGCTCCCTGCTCCCCGGGAAGGGCCTGGGATGGTTTTCCCTGGGCTTTAGGGAGGGTTTCCTCTGATGGAGGCAGAGAGCCCCCCTGGGCCCTGGGCTGTGCCAGCCACCCCTCCAGGGATGTTGCACAGCGTCTGCAAAGAGGGTGGGCAGTGACCAGGTGCCAGCCCAGAGTTCCCAAGGCTCTTTCCAGCTTTGGCTGTGTCCATTGCCACCTGGCTCCCACAGCCTTACTGATCCCCTGTCAGTTCCCAGTTCCATGAGGCAGAAGGGGATCCCAGCACACCATGGAAATGGGTCTAATCTGTGCTCCCTTCTAGATTGGTATCATGACTTGGGTGATTTGGAAATGCTGGTAAATGACGACTTCAAGACCTTTCCAGATGCTGAAGGCAAGTTCTCAATGTACCTTTCCTGACAGAATAATCAGTGTCAATCTGGCAAGAGCTCCCTTCTGTCCTAAGTTCCTCTGAAGGTTGATGGATTCAGGAAAATTTGCCCTGCTCCTTTCTCAAGCCCTGAGTTATCCCACAGGATTGCTGTCAGTAGGAGGGAGCATTTAGCTGTCCATCTTCCTCCTGTGCGCAATGCCAGAGTGTCCTTCTGTGTGCTCTGTGCAGCCCCAGAGAAGAGCAGAGAGGGAAGGGGCCGGGCCCAGGGCTGTGCCCCGGGGCTGAGCCTTGGGTGCAGCCTGAGGATCTCCTGCAGCACCACCGGAGCTGTTCTGTCCTGCCTTTCTTTGCAGCTGAACCAGTTGGTGAAGGTGGTGCAGCTTCCCAACCCATCCCCATCACTGAGCCTCTGGGAGATGGTGAGGGTAGGTCAAGGCCTTTCCCCCTGCGAGAGCTGCCAGCTCAGAGCCCAAAGCTCGGCCAGGGGGGCATCGCTGCAGGTGCCAGGACAGAACCACGCACATGTGTGCCCTGGCCCTGGGCCATCCCCTCACTGCTCCTGGGGCTCAGTGCTGCCTGTGCAGATCTGCAGCGATGACAGAAGCTCCTGTGGCTGTTGAGTTACAGGTGTGGCTGCAGGGAGGACTTCTCTAGCTCCTTTTATGGCTACTGCCCGCAAGCCCAGCTCCCATCGCAGGGGTGAGTAGTGTGTCTCTGCTGACTCCACAGGCTGAGCACTGGTTTTGTGGGATCCACTGAGAAATGGAAATGTTTTGCTCTAAGGTCCTCCAACAGGGAACATAAAAGCTCCAGGATACAAGAAGCACCATGAGCCATCTGAAAACATGAGGCAAATGCTGAAGGAAATGGAACAGGCAGGACAAGGTGGGTGATTTCTCTCAGGCTTCCCCTGGGACTCAGCAGCCAGGGGCGTTCCCTGCACATCTGGACAGGCTGTGCCCGACACAGCTGGAAAAGATTCATGGCAGCCTCGCTGCCCTGCTGCTGCTCTCATGGCCTGCAGGGCTGTTTCCCAGCCTGGGCTGGCTGCAGCTTCTCCCCAGCCTCTGCAGGAAGGCATTTGGCACCAGCTGACAGGGAGCCCAAACTGCAGCACGGGTCTGACATGCCCTGCAATTTCCCATTCTCTGGGTTGATCAGAAAGGGCACCTGTTTGGAGAGCAGAGAGCTGTGGCCACCCAAATAGTTTTTAGAGATTTCCTAATTCTTAACCATTACTTTGACATTCACTGCCTACTGAAGATGCCACCTTCCTACTGGTGAACAGCCCCACCTGATCCAGCTGTCCCTTTTCCTTCCTCTAGAAATGGAAGGAGAGGCTGTGCTGAAGGCTGAGTTTCCCAGAGGAAGCAGTGGCTCACTGGCAGCCTCTGCTGCAGGAAGGGAGGCGCTGCCAGGCACAGTCACAGGAGGTAATTGCTGTGCCTCTGGGCCTGAGCCCTGCTGAGCCTTGAGCTGCCCTCTCTGCTACTTGGCAGAGCTGGCACAACCTGGACAAGGCTGGCACAGCCCAGAGGAATTGTTATGCTCAGGGCACTCAGGGTACTGAGCAGTCCTGCTGGGGTCCCTCCATGGGAGACACATCCCAAAACCTGGGAGTGACTGCACGGGGTGCCCATGGTGGGCAAAGGGCAGAGGGGGAGAAGAAGGCTCCAGTGTGTCCCGACAGGGCCTGGGTATGAGCCCTTGGGCTGGGGGAGCAGTTCCAACAGAGGGAGGGAGAGAGGGAGTGCAGGAGGGAAGGAATGGTTCTGGCACTACATGCTGCACTTATCCCCAGGACTTTAGGGTTGTTTCCCTCTGTGGGAGGGAGAGGGCCCCATGGCCCTTGGGGTACTCATGCCACCCCTCCCAGGGATGTTGCACAGGGCCTGAAAAGAGGATGGAGAGTGGCCAGGAGCCAGCCCTGAGTTCCCCAGACCCCTGTGCAGCTTTGGCTGTGTCTTTTCACATCTGGATCCAATGGCCTTACCTGAACCCCTTGCAGTGCCCAGTTCCCACAGGCAGAGAGGGATCCCAGCACATCAGGAACTGGTTCTGGTCTTTGCTCCCTTCTAGATTGGTATCATAAAATGGCTTATATGGAAAATCTGGTGAATGATGGTTTGGAGAATCTAGATCGTGGTGGAGGCAAGTACTCCGTGTGTCTTTCCTAAAAGAATAATCAATGTCATTCTGACAAGAGCTCACTCATGATCCATTTACCTTAACATTATCTCAGGGCTGAAAGATTCTGTAAAACTTGCCCTGCTCCCTTCTAGAGCCCAACAGTGATTCCACAGGATCACTGTCAGTGGGAGGAAGGAGCATTTAGCTGCCCATCTTCCATTCATGTGCAATGTCAGTGTGTCCTTCTGTGTGCTCTGTGCAGCCCCAGAGAAGAGCAGAGAGGGAAGGCGCCAGGCCCAGGGCTGTGCCCGTGGGCTGAGCCTTTCACAGCTCCTTTGCCGGCCCCAGGGAGCCTGAGCTGCTCCTGCTGCTGCTGCCAAGCCCTGGCCTCCACTGGGGCTGGGTTTAGAGCTGCTGGCAGCTCCAGGGAGTCCTTTCTCCCTTGACTGCCCCGCAAGGAGCTCCTTCCTTCCCAGTGTGGGCCCACCGCAGGCTCGTGGTCCCCCTGCCCCTGCTCCTGAGTGGAAGGCAGAGCTGAGGGAATGCCTTGGAGGGCACCAATCACCCAGGGCCACTCACTGCCACTCCAACCTGAGGGAGACGTGCCACACCTTTCTGTTAAGGTCCTCCTAGAGAGAAGAACCAAGGCAGAGGAGACAGGAAATCCCTGGAGGCTGCCAAACATCTGGACCAAATGCTGAGTGATCTGGAGAGACAGCGTGGTGGGTGCATTTCCCTCCCCCTTCCCCTGGGACTCAGCAGCCAGGGGTGTTCCCTGCATATCTGGACAGGCTGTGCCTGGCACAGTGGGAAGGGATCCATGGCAGCCTCGCTGCCCCGCTGCTGCTCTCACGGCCTGCAGGGCTGTTTCCCAGCCTGGGCTGGCTGCAGCTTCTCCCCAGCCTCTGCAGGAAGGCATTTGGCACCAGCTGACATGGAGCCCATACTGCACCATGGCCCATGCACACCCTGACATCCCCTGCAATTTCCTGGTCTCCAGGCAGATCAGGAGAGGTGGTGTTTTGGAGAAGGGAAGGTTCTTTCTACTTCCAAAAGTTCATCTGATTTCCTGATCATTCTCCATGACTTTGACCAGTATTGGGTCATGAAGATGGCACCTCCCCGATGGGGAAGAGTCCCATCTCATCCAGCTGTGCCTTTTCTTTCTCAAGCCATGAACCAAAAGTCTGTACAGAAGGTGGCTGTTCCAGAAAGAAGCAGTGGCCTAGTGCCAGCCTTTACTGCAGGAGGGCAGGCAGTTCCAGGCACTGGCACAGGAGGTAATTGCTCCAGTGTGTCCTGACAGGGCCTGACTCTGTCCCCTGGGGCTGGGGGAGCTGTCACAGGGCAGGGAGGGCCAGGGCTGGCAGGGGCTGCTCAGGGATGGGTTTGGCCCCTGTCCCTCCAAGCAGCCACGGCCCAAGCAGCTGCGCTGGCCCCGGGCTCTCCTGCCGGCCTGCTGGGCTTTGTTGGGTGGCACAGCCTGTGCCAAGGGGCGGCAAGGTGCCTGCAGGCCCCAGCTCTGGGCAAACAGACAACGTCCTGGCCGTATCCACCGTGCTGCCAGCTCAGCAGTGCAGCACAGCGCGGGCTCATGCTCCCCATTGCTCCCACAGAAATGCTTGGCAAGTCCAGTACAGATGCCCTGAATCCACCGAGCCCCTCAAGAGTTTTCTGCCCCCAGCATGTACGCAGGTCCTGCATGATAGGCACGGTGGTGACACTGTTCACTGTGCCACTTTCTGTGGTCCTGTTCTGTTTCGGGTTCCGGTGGTGGAAGGAACAAAAACAGTAAGTTGTTGCGGATTTCTACCCTCCAGCATCTTCAAAGGCTGCTGACAGTCAGGGAAGATTCCCAGTGAGGCTGCAGTGGAGTTGTGGCAGTCCATGGCTGTCCAAAGAACTCTGCTGAGGGTTCTGCTGCTGCTCAGTGCTTTCCTTGGCCTCTTCATTGCTGGGCCTTGTCCTGGGGGGCTGCTGGGGCTGCAGCCAGTGCTGGCTCCCCCTGAGGCTGCCTGGCCAGGAGCAGCCCCAGGGGCACAGGGCAGAGGCACAGCAAGGTGGGGAGGAGAAAGAGCGGGGACGAGATGGCCCCTGAAAGGCAGAGGCGCTCTGGGGCCCGCTCCTGGCCAGGGAGCCTGCCCAGAGCCGTCCCCTGCTCGCCGGGGCCTCGAGGGGCAGCTGTCCAGCTGGGCCAAGGTGTGCCAGCCGCTCCAGCCGTGCTGGGGAGCCTTGCCAGCTCTGGGCCCTGCTGTGCAGGAGGGTCCCTGTGTGCCACTGGCAGCTGGGGCCTCAGCCACTGCTCTCTCCACAGCAGCGCTGCCGCAGCTCCAGCATTCCGGCCGAGAAGGCGTGACTCCCCCTCGCCCCCAGGGAGCCCAGAGAGCGACGGGTCTGGCAGCTCTCAGACATCGCCTCAGCAGCAGCAGCTGCCCAAGAAAGCAGAGCCCCAGTGCTCCGTGCCTCCCCCACAGCCCCCCAGACCGGTTGTGATGCAGAAGCTTCCCGAGATCCCCCCACCTCCTCCCCTCCCGAGCCCCCCGCCCTGGTCCATCTAGGACTGGAAGTGGGCCAGCCATGGCAGGGCACGGGCCACCAACAGCTTGGGGCACCTGCTCTCCTTTACAAATAACACCCTTACCTATGCACAACAGCCACAGTCACTTTTCATACTGTTCTACCTTCAACAGGAAGGGCTGAAGATTCTTCCCTGTTCTGTTTCATCCTTTACCACTTAGATTTTCATACAGTTGGCTGCTGGCTGCATCTCTTAAAGGCTTTATTAGCATTGCATGTTTTACCCCACCTATCAGGCGAAAAAAATAAAAAAATATTATTCAGTTTAGACTTTGTTTTTAGTGTGGTTGGGCCACTCACATTTTGAGCAATTAATTTTCCATAATACTTCTTCCTTTTTCCTTACTATTCATAAAAAGTTAATCTGGACATAAAAATCACCACAATTACTGAGACTTCTCTCAAAGCCGAGGGGAACCTAGCACAAAATATTCTCCCTGTGTACTGCACAACAAGAAATATTCAGAGGAAACTAGAGTGGCAGCTGAGGCTTGTGGAACTCCCAGAATAATGAGCCTGCAGAGGAGGCAAAGAGCCCTAGCCTTGGTTGAGGGAACTTCTCCTCACAGACTCCTCTGAGAATGTGGCACTCCAGGAGGGGAAAGCTTTTAAACCTTTGCCTTACCTTCCTCCTGTGCTAAAATGTAAGGCTCTTCCTGAGAATAAACTGAGCTATAAAATATTCTTTATTCCTCAACAAAGCTACTCAGGTTTTCGATTTATCTTAAAAGAGCAAAACCAAATGGGGCCAGAAATTTCTCATCAAAGCCTGTTTGCAGAGAAACCCCACCATAGGAAAGAAAATATTTATTAGCATCAGTTCACTCAAAAGAAACCCAGCCCTGAATTGAGCAGCGCTTTAAATGAACTTGAATTCACTTTCCTCACATATCAGCTGGTTTGGTTTGCTCTTTTTTTGTCCTAGAGAGAATATTCAAACTATTTGCTCTTGACAGGACTCCTTGGATGGTACTCAAACCTGGTTCCTCATGATGCCTTGTCTGGCCTGTTAATGCAGCCTGTTAGCAGCACCTGGCTTTGCCACCCTGCTCATGGTAGCGGGGCACGGCTGGTGCCATGGTTCCCTCTGGTGCCACGGTCCCCTCTGGTGCCACAGTCCCCTCTGGTGCCCGTCCTGGTTTGTGGCATGTCCGTGCTGGTGAAGGATCCCTGCTTGTGCTGCTGACTGCGTTCAACAAGGCCGGTCCTACTCGCCAGCCAAAGAGAGACTAAAGTCACTGCTTTGGGCAGCTCCTTTGAGCGAGTTTAACGCTTACTCATCTCTATGCCAGACCCCTGAAAAGCCACACAGCAACACCATAAAGTCAGCTCATCGACAGAGGTGAGCAGGTCTGAGCAAACAGAAGGTCGGCTTTCAAGCACATTGGGTTTTTAATTTAGTGGAAGCACTCACTCGTTCACGAGCCTTACTTGTCCAAGTGGATTGTGCGATGCTGCTGTCTTGCTCGCGTTCAAGAGAAAGCAGAGGGGAGAAAGGAGTTAAGAAATGAGAGACGCACCTGGGGCGCAGGCTCGGCAGCCAGACGGAGCAGGGCGGCACCGGGCCGCTTTGCCGGAATCCCTTTTGGTGCCGGACAAAGGCGGACGCTGCTCGGCGAGCGGCGCTGGAGCGGCGGCGGCCCCGCCCCGCCCGTCCCGCCCCGCCGCGGGCCGGGGCCGAGCGCTCGGCCGGGCGGGCGCTCGGGATGCTCGGGCAGCGCCGCGGGCCGGGCGGGCGCGATGGAGCCGCCGGAGGGCTGGGACCCCTACGGGCGGCCGGCCCGGCGCACGCAGTGGCTGGTTAGCGCCCTCGCCTCCCACTACGGGCTGGTGCGCGGCGTGGAGAACGAGATCGCCGTGCTGGCCACCGGCCTGGACCGCTACCTGCAGGAGATCTTGCAGCGCCTGGGCCGCGCCGGGGCGGGCCGCATCCCCGGCGAGGACTGCCGCACGCTGTGCCGGGTGCTGGGGCTGGAGGAGGCGGCGGAGCCCGAGGAGTGCGCGGGGCTGTGGGACGGGCTCTCGGCCGAGCTCACCTTCCGCCGGTTCCACGCGCGGCTCTGCGGCCACTTCAGCACCCGCGCGGGGCCGCGGCTGCCGCCGGGCCGGGAGAGCGAGCACATCGAGACCCAGATCCGCCTGCGCAGCCCCCGCCGCCGCCGCCGCCGCCGCGCCGACCCCGCCGGCCGCGGGGCCGCGGGCAGCGCCGAGCGGCGGCCGCCGGGGCCCCGCTGCCGAGAGCGCTGCGAGGAGATGGTGGCGCTGGAGCGGCCGAGGAGCGCATGGCCAGGCTGCGGGAGGAGAACGGCACCTGCGGGAGCTGCTGGAGCACATGCGCGCCGCCCTGCAGAGCAGCGGGGCGCGGTGCCTGGCGCTGCAGGTGAGTCCGGGCCGGCTTCTGCACCGGCCTCCCGGGGGCGGCTCGGCCGGGCCCGAGTGCTGCAGGAGAGATGCCGCTCTCGGAAAGTCAGTGCTATAAATTGAGGCGAATCATTTGATTCAGCCTTTTAAGATCAATTAATAATTTTATTAATTACAGCAAGCGATAGCAAGCAAACAGCGCTGGGTGCAGCTGGGGAGTCTGCGCTCTGCCATGGGGTGACACCCTTCCTTCTCTTCAGTCCCTTTTTATACTTTCCTTTTTCGTATCTTCTCTGCGTTGTGCTGGCAACAGTTGATTTCACAAGAGGGGTGATGGGTCTCCTCTGCTGCGGTTATCCAGCCAGTTCCAGCCAGTCCTGCAAGATCTTTCTTTTTTTTTCCATACATAGTTATCACATTGTTTTACAGTATTTGCTTGCGGTTACCTAGCCTTGCCTAATCTTGCAAGTTCCATGCCCCGACCCCCACCCTTTTCCTCTACCCTAATTTTCACACTCTTGATGAACAAACAAGGCAATGCAGTTTTTCACATTCCCCCGTTTTTTTTTCTTCTACCATTTTGTTCATCAAATCGTTTTATTTCTTGGTGGGCTAGAATTAAAG
This sequence comes from Lonchura striata, assembly GCF_050655825.1. Taxonomy (NCBI): domain Eukaryota; kingdom Metazoa; phylum Chordata; class Aves; order Passeriformes; family Estrildidae; genus Lonchura; species Lonchura striata. The sequence continues at coordinate 2,949,458 of NC_140734.1, read as the reverse complement.
TCTCTCCTACTTCAGGATTTATAGGGAGAGTTTCATATTTGGCTTTGATCAGCATCAGGTGTGCTGCCTTCAATTTTCTTTTTGCTATTCCAATTTTATCTCCTGCTGTTTGCCAATCTGAGGCTATTGTTTTACACTCTCAGTACCTACAGAAATATTCCCTAGGGTAATTGCAATACCCTTTCCCTGGGTTTGATGCTGGACGCATATAAAATCCTATGTTATTAAAACAGGGCTCTACAGGGGCTAGTTTGCATAACCGTGGGGTAAATCTAGGGGGTCTGGATGTTATCTGACTCTGAATTACTCTACTATGTACTCCAGTTATTGTCTACTTAAAGGGTTGGTGCAAAGCTGGGGAACCCTCTCTTTGGTATACAGTACAAAGCACTAACATATTATTTTCCAATAAGGGTGGGGTTATGACCTTGTTTTTATTGCATAATATCTTGTTTTCCCCTCTTGGGTTTGTTGCCTTTCTGGTGTTTCAGAGGCAATCAGACCGGTCGTCTGGGGGAGCCTAGTACTCGGTTGGCAATAGTTGGAGCATTTCAGCATTATTCTATTTGGGGGGGACCTGGCTTTTTCCCCTCTGCCTCGCTCGCCGTCTCCGGTGCTTCAAGCCGCGAGGTGAATTATCTCCTCGGCAGCAGCGGTACTCGCCTGGGCGTCCTTTCCCCTGCTCCCGCCTAACTTCATACTGTTCCCAATTTTTATCTTTGACCGGGGGTGGGTCGCACGGGACCCCCTTTAGTTCCCTCTGACAACACCTTTTTAGAATTTGGGCAACAAATGGAGTGGGTTCGTTAGTATGGAAACAAAAGTTTCCTGATGCACTCCTTTGGTGTATATTTTTTACCAGTCCTCAGACTCGAAACAAATCTACTGATTTTTCAATTTTCTTGATTTTAACACAATTTCTGTTCAGACCCCAGTTGGCGGCCTCCCCCCTTGGCAATGGACCTGCCACCGTTCTTGGCAAATTTTACATGCAAAGCACCTGAAAGGACAACAATCACAATCTACCTTATTACAAACTATCAAATAATCATTAAAATAATTACTAACACACACAAAAGGATAATAAGTATAATCTACCTTATTATAAACTACTAAAAAATTACTAATAAGTAGGTAATTATATCCCTTTTTGTTCTCCTTTGCAACCGACTTAAATGATGCACACAGAGTTCCTAGATTTTTCTTAATGGTAACCTTCAAATTCCTAGGCTGGCTGTCTACTTTCCACTGGTCATCCATGGTGGCTGGACTTTTAACTCGACTGGCATGCGTCCACTCTTTCTCGGCCATCCGTATCACAGTTCTTGTGGTTTTCTTTCTTCTCAGATTTTACTAAAAGTAGGAACTACTTCATAGGCATATTTAGAATTAGTAAAAATAGTCCCACTTTTTCCTTTCAATAAATTTAGAGCTTTAAGCACAGCATATAATTTGCATGCTTGGGCTGACCAGCTGGGGCTAAGGGGACCAGATTCTACTGTCTTAAATGTTTTCTCATCTATTATAGCATACCCGATTTTTTTTTTTTAATTTTTTTTTTTTTTCAGAACTCGAGAGAACTTGTCTACATATAATTGAGCTTCTTCTTTTAGTTTTTCTTCCTCATGATCTGGCTTTATTTTTGTTTGTTCCTTTATCTGTTGGAGGTAAACATGTGTTAGTTCTGTAATTGGTTCTTTATATAAAAAAACACTGGGCCGGGTTTTTCAGGCCCGTGGTTTCTTAACTTAGAAGAGGAGACTAGGATGCCTTCATACGTTAGGAATCTGGCATCCGTTATCTATTTGTCGGCCTTCTGTTGCAAAACTCCATGAATGTTATGGGGAGATAAGACTTTTAGCTCACTTCCAAAGGTTATCTTCCCAGCTTCCTCTATCAGAAGAGCAGTGGCTGGCTAATGGGATCAAGGAGTTTGGAGAGATATGCTACTGTTTTGGTTTTTTTTTTTGTTTTGTTTTGTTTTGTTGTATGTGTTGGGGTTTTTTTGTTTGTTTGTTCGTTTGGGGTTTTTTTTTGCAATTAATAAATCATCCACATATTGTAATAACACTGTCCCTTCCCCTAAAGAATAACTTGCCAGTATTTGTTCTAAAACTTATCCAAACAGATTTGGGGATTTTGTAAATCTCTGGGGAAGGACTGTCCATCTAAATTTTTTTTTTTTTTGGTTTCAGTCCTTGCCTCCCCTCCTTAGGTATAGGATATTGCTTAATTCTGACAGGTATCTCCGGGTTCCTAATAGTTACTTCAAAGGGTTCAATGTTTAATTTTCCTGTACTATTAGGGGAGTACCAAACCTCTGAATTAATCTTTTTCTCATCCTCAGCCTGGAGAGGACACAATTTTACTGTTAGTTCTCCCTTGCTAATCTCTATCCCTATCCCAAATTTAACTATCAAATCTCTTCTCAGTAAATTATAATCTGCTTTTGGAACTAATAAAAATTACTCAATTACTAATTTGGAGTTACTTTCTAAAAGGACATCCTTGATTACAGGTACTCCAAAGGGTTTCCCTTTGGCTCTAATCACTTGTATTATTTCAGATGAAATCTTACACCCTTGGAGAAGGGTCCGGACACTCGGTCTTTCCGCCCCTGAGTCCACAAGGAACTCATATTCTTGCTTCTGGGGACCTATTTTTAATTTTACCAGGGGCTCTGTTCTTTCTCTTGTCCCCAGCAGATAGAGCCCCTGACACCCCTAATCTTCCTTAAACTGCTCTTCATCAGCCATCCTTTGTCGGCATTCCCGCTTCATATGTCCCTTTTTCCCCCAGTAAAAGCAAACAATCCTATCTCCTCTACCTTGTCTTCCTTCATTCACCTGCCGACCAGCTCCCCTCAAACCTCCTGGGTGGCCACCACCCCTTCTTTGGGGAGATTGCCTCTGTCCTTCCCTTACAGCTGCTAACATAATCTTAGACTGCTTCTTGTAGTTCTCATCCTCCCTCCTAACATAAACCTTCTGAGCCTCCCGCAGTAACTCATCCAGCCCCCTCGCTTGCCTCCCTTCTAACTTTTCCAACTTCTTTCTAATATCCATCCACGAGTTTACCACAAAATGAACTTTCAACAGTGTCTCCCCTTCAGGAGTGTTAGGGTCCACTCCTGAATATAACTGAAAGGCTTTTCTCAGCCTCTCCAACAACTCAGTTGATCTTCATCCTTTTTCTGTTGTTCCTTGAATGCCTTTTGTACATTCTGTCCATGAGGGACAGCCTTCCTTATTCCCTGTATTATTATATTTCGCAAATCGCCCATATGGGTATGGTGTAACGGGTCTTGATTATTCCACTGGGGATTCTGTAGGGGCCATTTAGTATCTGCTAATGGTCCCTGCTGATGTTCATCATCCCAGATTCTCATGCCCGTTTCCCTAATCATTCTCCTTTCTTCTGCAGAAAACAAAATCCCTAACATGGATTGCATCTCCTCCCAAGTATAAATATTAGGTCCCAAAAAATGATCCAACCGCTCCACCACCCCTAAAGGATCTTCTAACAAATTTCCGAGTTCCTTTTTAAATTCCCTAGCATTCCCCGAGTTTAATGGGACGGATATGTACCCTATTCCTAGAATCTGGGCAGGCTGTCCTGGTTGCGCTGCATTTGGGTTAGGCACCATTCCCATTCCATGCTCCCTAAGGGGAAATATAGCCAATTCTTGTTTTCCCTTTTGTCGGGTCTGGCTTCGGGTTACTCGCCGAGAACCCTCAGGGATACTTTCCTCCAACCTTTCACCTTCTGGACCCTCATCCTCCGATAATTCTTGGGTGGGTGCCGAGGGACCCGGGTGGTCTACTAGCAAAGGATCCGGGGGCGGGGGGTATAAAGGTTGTGGCGGTGGAGGTGGCAATGGAAGAGAGGGTGGTGGTGGCGGTATATAGGGAGGGGGGATACCTGGGGGTAATTCAATTTCTTTTGGCCTCTTTTTCTTCCTCTCGATATTGAGAGCAAATAATTTTGTCCTTGTCTATCCTCTTATCTAGAGGACTGCATATTTACTTTTTTCTAAATTAAGGGGTTCTTTTGAATTAATGTAAATATTTAAGGCCTGACAGATCCAATCCTCAAAAGACCCAAATATCGGCCAATATAACTGATCCCCTCTTATTTGTTTCCCCCCCAAACTTCCATGCAGTAATGAGCCATTTTTTCTTTATCTTTTCCCTTCCTAGAAGGAAAGGCATTCCAGTATTTAATCATTGAGCCTAATGGACTATTCTCTGAAATATGGGGAAGTTTTACAGGGATTCCCCCACCCATGGGTTCAGCAGGCTTGCTTTTCCTCTGACCCATTTTCTGGAGTGCCTTCTAACACACACACACTTGCTTCCCTCAATTCGTGGCCCAGTCCGTCGCCGGATATGGGAACCGCACTACTATGAGGTCCGCACTTGCCTGGGGAGTCCGAGCTGTCGGCCCCCCTCTCATACACCACACTCGTCACACTCCAGGATTCCCGACCCCCGACCAGGCGGTCCTGTTCTCCCAGAACAGGCCTCCTCCGGACACCAGGTCCTTCGGAAAATACTTACACCATCCGGTGTCTTTGCCCGGGGCTTCGTGCACAAAGATTAAGGGGGTCGCCGGCAGTTCTTTGCTTGCTATCGGATTTTAGGTTCGTCGGTCGGAGTCCGGGGAGGAGTGTCCCCGTAAGGCCACTGTTAAAGCAAAGGCAGTGGGGCGCCTCCTTAGCGAGGCCCCCTCTCCAGGTGTTCCGATCCGAGTCACGGCACCAAATTTGTTATAAATTGAGACGAATAATTTGATTCAGCCTTTTAAGTTAAATTAATAATTTTATTAATTACAGCAAGCAATAGCAAGCAAACAGTGCTGGGTGCAGCTGGGGAGTCTCCGCTCCGCCAAGGGCTGACACCCTTCCTTCTCTTCAGTCCCTTTTTATACTTTTCTGTTTCGTATCTTCTCTGAGTTGTGCTGGCAACAGTTGATTTCACAAGAGGGGTGATGGGTCTCCTCCACTTGAGGTTATCAGTTCCAGCCAGTCCTGCAAGATCTTTTTTTTTTTGTTTCCATATATAGTTATCACATTGTTTTACAGTATTTGCTTGCAGTTACCTAGCCTTGCCTAATCCTGCAAGTTCTATACCCTGACCCCCACCCTTTTCCTCTACCCTAATTTCACACTCTTGATGAACAAACAAGGCAATGCAGTTTTTCACAGTCAGTGTTTGTCACCCCTCCACTGCTGGACCGAGACCGCAGTTGTTCATTCAGCCTTGGCATTAACTTTTTTTTATAAAGTTGAGTTACAGGGAGGCTTTAAGGAGCAAGGTATGGCACCGGTGTGCCATTAACTATAGTTATGGATAGCACTCTATTTAAAGTGTAGGGGAGCTCAGCTAAACAAACCCACGTGTACAATGCTGCTCCTTCTTCTACTGCATGTGCAGTCAGGATGTGCTGATAGCATTTGCTGGATGTGCACCACCACAGGGTTTTTCCTGAAGTAACAACTTTTGGATTCTTACCTGCACAAGCAGATGCAGTGTCTCTGTCAGAAGTGCCTATAAGAAATATTGGAAGGATGTTTTCTTCAGAGTGTGGTCACAAGAGTTCAGAGTTGGAGCCAGTTCTGCAGGCAGACTGATTAATAGTCTGGGGCTCCTCTGCAGAGCCCCATTAATTCTGGGGCTGGCTTCTGCTGGTTCTGCTATCCTGGCTCGAGTGACACACTTAACAGCAGTTCCATTACTCTGGCATGAAATAGCGTGGAACAGGCAGAGCAGGGAAGGGCAGCATGAACCGATTGTTCTGGCAGCTCTGACCAGGTCTGACCAGGTCTGATTTGATACTCAGCACTCACAGAACCCTGCTCCACCTGTGACACTTCCACTTGCAGTAGATGACTGTTCTCTTCACAATGTCCAGCAAGGCAGGTCAAAGACACTTTCACCATTTGCATCTAAAAAAGGGAAAGGAAATCAGCAGCAGCCATGAAGTCACCAGTCTGAGGTCCCAGGAAGAATGAAAACTACAAAGAGGAGAGCCCCAGAACACCCCCAGCTGCTCCCTGCCCTCTTCTTCTGAACACAACTTCATTGGAAATCTTTTTCAGCAAACTTCTTGACTCCTAAGTACAGACCATAGTGATGACATTACAGGTATACAGAAACTTGTGCAATAACATAATAGTGAGTAGTTTGAAAAGTGAATGCATAGCTAGGTATTAAAATCTACTTTCCAGATATTGTTTCCTTGTCCTCAGTATTTGGCAAAGGTCAAGTAGCATTAGTTGCTGATCAACTCTATGTGATCAAAAAAAAAAAAGCCAACAAAGCCCAATCCAGCTACTTTCAGTCTTAATTAAAATCTATCAATTTCTCCCTGCTTTGTGCTCCTGGTCATTACAGGTGGGGCTGCAGGGAGGACTTTCCCTACTCCACGGCTGGATGCTGCACACAAGTCCAGCTCCCATTGCAGGGGTGAGTAATGTGTCCTTGCTCACCCCACAGGCTGAGCTCTGGTTTTGTGCAATCCATTCCTGGAAAATGGAAATATTTCTCTTAAGGTCCCCTGAGAAGAAAGAACAAACCTACAGGAGAGAGTAAGTCCCTGGAGGAATCCAAACATCTGGAACAAATCCTGAGTGATCTGGAGAGACGCCGTGGTGGGTACATTTCCCTCAGCCTTTCCCTGGGACTCAGCAGCTGGGACCTTTCCCTGCACATCTGGACAGTCCCTGCCCAGCACAGTGGGAAGGGATCCATGGCAGCCTCGCTGCCCCGCTGCTGCTCTCACAGCCTGCAGGGCTGTTTCCCAGCCTGGGCTGGCTGCAGCTTCTCCCCAGCCTCTGCAGGAAGGCATTTGGTACAGGGAGCCCCAACTGCACCACGGGCTTGCAATCCCCGGCAATTTCCTGGCCTCCAGGCAGTTCAGGCAGGGCGCTGTTTGTAAAACAGTGGGTCCTGTGGCAGCCCCAAGAGCCTTGGCCTCTTCCTGACCCTTATCCATGTCTTTGACAAGTATTGCACCCTGAGGATGCCACCTCCCCAGTGGGGAATGGTTACACCTGATCCAGCTGACCCTTTTCCTTTCTCCAGAGATGGACCACAGGGCTTTGCTGAACGCAGCACTCTCTGGAGGAAGCAATGGCTCCATGCCAGCCCCCGATGCACAAATGAGGGAGATGCCAGACAGTGCCACAGAAGGTGATTGCTGTGCCAGGCTCAGCCAGCCTGAGCAGTCCTGGTGGGGTCCCTCCGTGGGAGCCACATCCTGAAACCTGGGAGTGGCTGCACGGGGTGCCCAGGATGGGGAAAGGCCGGAGAGGGAGAGCAAGGCTCCAGTGTGTCCTGACAGGGCCTGACTCTGTCCCCTGGGGCTGGGGGAGCTGTCACAGGGCAGGGAGGGCCAGGGCTGGCAGGGGCTGCTCAGGGATGGGTTTGGCCCCTGTCCCTCCAAGCAGCGACGGCCCAAGCAGCTGCGCTGGCCCCGGGCTCTCCTGCCGGCCTGCTGGGCTTTGTTGGGTGGCACAGCCTGTGCCAAGGGGCGGCAAGGTGCCTGCAGGCCCCAGCTCTGGGCAAACAGAGAACGTCCTGGCCGTATCCACCGTGCTGCCAGCTCAGCAGTGCAGCACAGCGCGGGCTCACGCTCCCCATTGCTCGCACAGACGTTATCACTGAAACAGGAATATATGTCCTGGATCCAGTGCGCATCCCAAGAATTGTCTGCCCCCAGCATGTGCACAGGTCCTGCATGATAGGCACGGTGGTGACACTGTTCACTGTGCCACTTGTGCTGATGGGCTGCTATCTTGGCATTCAGAAGCTGTACGAGAGCAGTCAGTAGTTCATTTTTCTCCACAGTTTTCTTGTAACTCTGCTCATAGCACTGGTACCGAACTTGTAGTCATGCTGCAGTGGAGCTGTGGCCAGTCCATGGCTGTGCAAAGAACTCTGCTGAGGGTTCTGCTGCTGCCCAGTGCTTTCCTTGGCCTCTTCATTGCTGGGCCTTGTCCTGGGGGGCCGCTGGGGCTGCTGGCTCCCCCTGAGGCTGCCTGGCCAGGAGCAGCCCCAGGGGCACAGGGCAGAGGCACAGCAAGTTCTCAACAGTATTTGGGCAACACACATCAGGACAGGACACTGCTTATTTAGTAGCTCATGTAAAGTTTCATGGTAACAGTGATTTTACCGCACAAGTAAATTTGTTCCTGTTCTGTGTTTAAAGAAATCCATCCTGATGAAGGTTTGGCTTTGGCCTTGAGGCTTTGCTCTTTGTGTGAGCTCTGTTCTGGATTGATTCCGACTCAGTCTTGGAGCCAGTTTGGGGTGAAGGCTCATCCCGGCCCTGACTCTTGGCAGTTCTGGGCTCAAAGGGACCATCAATGCTGCACTGCACATGACGGGGGTTTAGGGCTGGATTATCAAAGGGCTCTGAGAAGTTTAAATTACAGTCTTTTTTTCTACATCGTTTTCTTTACGGAATTCCTTCCCTTTTTTAAAACTTGAAAGTTTGAAAAAGTTGAAAACTTGAAAGTTTGAAAAAAACCTTATTTTCCAGAGCTTATTCCAGTTATTTGATAAAGTGAATTATGGCCTATTTACCCCATGGCTGAATTAGAAAACAGTAAGTACAATAATATGAAATAATATTTACACTCCTATGTCTTTCACAGACTCATGAAACTTATGTTGGCTTGATGTGACCAACAGAAGAGTTTTGCTCTGCTTTTAGTTCAAAGAAGAAGCAGCCTCGGAACCTGTTGAGAAGACTCTCTTCACTTCATAGCTGAAGCAAACTTCCAGGGTTCTTTATTGAGGAATATAAAATCTATCTTTTCTGTATATATTCCTGACAAGTAACCGATGGAAATTAGGGATTTGGACTCTTTGGGAAGTACTGACCAGTTGGACATTGGCTCTCTGAAGCTCACTCTGTAATAATCAGTCTTTTTCAGAAGAGAATGTTCAGTATCTTCCTGGCATTACATTTATATTTGTATTCAAAAAGACATCTTGAAAGAGATTTACAACAGCTCTTTACGGTGCCTTAGTTGACTTCTATCTCTTTCACCATAGGTGCCGATGAAAACCTGGATGGCTCCATTAAAAAAGCTGCAAAGCAGATCCTGGAAAAGGGCGCATACATCTGCTCCCACCCTCTAGACAGGAACTTCTGATCCCTCCCTGACAGCAGGCACTCATGAATGGAAATCAGGGACGAATTTGCTGCAGTTCCTGTATTGGACACCTTAAAAGCATCTGTTATTTAATGTCTTTACTAAATGTATCTGTATAAAATAAAACTTCTTTCTAACCACAATTCATAGGAAAAGGATAAATGAAGAGATTTTATTTAAAGCTGAAGTGACTTGATTATAGACATAGATTAGATTGATACAGATATAGATATATAAATTAGATATAGATATAGATATAGATATAGATATAGATATAGATATAGATATAGATATAGATATAGATATAGATATAGATATAGATATAGATATAGATATATCCAGTGTGGTGGTGTCTGTAGCTCTTCTCTTGAGCACTGAGGTCTTGAGGTGTTGTTTCTATTGTGTTTTCAATTGCAATTCTGTTTCAATGCTCGGTTCTATAAACCTCCCACTTTTGTGTTGCTATAGCATATTTTATCCTTAATGGATTGTTCCTTTCCCCTTGTGTTGTTGGTTTTGCCCTGGTTGTCCAACTTCCCAAAGACCTGCCCTTTGTAGCCGAATGTTCCCTGTTCCTCGTGCCACTGAATGTCAATCCCTTCTTATAGCCGCCCCTTTCTCCAGAAACTTCCCTGTCCTTTTTGTATCCTTCGAGGCCCCATTGGTTTGTTTCAATTGTTTCCCTCCCCTCTAATTCCCTATTGGTTTAAACATTGTAATCCCCGCCTTGTGCTCCTCCCCAGGATTCTCCCAGTTGGTTAAAGCTCTGTACCCTCCCCTGTTTAAAAACCCTCCCGCAGCCTGCATTTGTGTGTTTCTGTTGCTGACTCTCCTGGCAATAAACACCGTTGGCAATCATACAGAAGACCTCTCCTTATTCCTTGTCCCTGCTCTTGACACTTTTCCTCCTGCGCCATAGAGCAGTTGTGCCCTACAGCTGCACCCTGAATTGCGTGGATTTTTGGGGGCAGCCCCCTCCTGGCCACGGTGCCAGGAGCCAGCTGGGCTGAAGAGCTCCGGCACCGCGTCACTGAGGCAGCCACTCCATCAAGGAAGGCCTCGGGCTTGGCCAGCCAGCACAGACCCACCGTGTGCTCCTCAGGGTATCCCTTGGCATATCACAGCATTTAAGAGGTTGGATGGTTTTTCCCACTGTTTTATTGACTGACTGTGTCCTTTGAGGACCAGAAGAGGAAGCAGAGCCTTAAATTGCAGATGAAGAGCAAATGGTGAAGCAAAGGCTTCACGTCTCCCGTGAAACAAAAGGACTGTGTTAGCCATGGCCCCCCCAAGGTGCCAAACTTCAAGCCAGGAAGCTGCTGACAGGAGTTTCAGTGTACAGGAACACACATAATAACAGGATATGATTATATGCAGGTGCTTTTATTGTGGAGCCCAGGGAATCAGGGGTACAAACCCAAATCTGGCTGCGACATGACTTTCGAGCTCAACATATTCTATATTCTATTGTTATATAACTTTCATGTTAATTATTAAACTTATATTGTTCTATTGTATATATTGATCTTATTCAACCATGAGTTTCTTGTGATCTTCTACCAGTCCCTGGCTACTGATTCTCATCATTCTTACGATGAAACAGTAATTATATTTAATTACTAAACAATCATTACATCTAACAATTATTTATCATATACTAGCTACACATGTGCTATTCTAGCAAGTGCACGGCCTATACTTTCCCAGAGTATTTTTCCTAGGGCCTACTAAGCTAAATTTTCCTTCTAACTCTTTAAATTGTCATAATTTTGAAACCCTTTTACTATCAGGAGGAAATCTGGCACTTGTTTCCTGCCAGAGAACACTCACTCCTCAGCATTGTGGGCTGTGGCTGACAGTGCTTGAGGGGCCCAGAAATCCTTGGATGTGATCTCCTGTGCCAGTGGCCAGAACACAGAGTAGTGAGACTGACTTGAGGGGGCTGGCCCAGTTCTTGGACAAACTGCCAGGCAGGATGAGCTCCCTCCCCAAGAAGGAAAATTCCACCCCTGAGGTCCATGCCCACCCAGGCCATGAGGTCACAGCAGGACTGTGAGCTCACAGCAGGCTCTGGGGTCACAGCAGGCTGAGGTCACAGCAGGCTCTGAGGTCACAGAGGTCCCAGAGCCCCGTGGTTGCAGAGCACCACAAGGCCCCAGCAGGCAGTCCTGGAGCACAACTGCTGCGGCAGCAGCGGCGGTGGCAGCAGTGGTGCTGACATTGGGACAGCGGCCTCAGGACAGTGGTGGCAGCGAGAGCGGTGGGACTGGCACAGGGCAAGGCACCATGGCCCTTGCTCTGCGCCTCCTCCTCCTGCTCCTCCTGGCCGTGGCCCTGCCTGCCAGGGCTGCCCAGGCTGCTCCGCTGCAAGCGCGGGGAGCAGGTGAGCCGGCAGCCTGGCTGCCCTTTCCCAGGACAGCGCTCCCTGCTCCCCGGGAAGCGCTGGGGATGGTTTTCCCCTGGGCTTTAGGGAGGGTTTCCTCTGTGGGAGGGAGTGAAGACTCGTGGGTCCTGGGCTGCTCCAGCTGCCCTCCCAGGGATGTGGCCCAGGGCCTACCAAAAGTGTGGAGACTGGCCAAGAGACAGCCCAGAGCTCCCCAGGCCCCTGTGCAGCTTTGGCCTTGTCCTTTCACATCTGGATCCCATGGCTTTGCCCAGCTGCCTTGCAGTGCCCAGTTCTCTGAGGCAGAGGGGGATCCCAGCACACCATAGAAAATGTTCTCATCTGTGGTCCAATCTAGATGAGATTGCTGGGAAGGCTTCCCATTCGCTTGGCTGCATAAAGTTGTGAAGCCCTTGGAGCCTCCTGCAGGTATGTTCTCACTGTCCCTGTTCTGTGGAAAGCAGCATTTCCTGAAGGAAGCAGTCGCTCATCGGTGCCAGCCCCTGCTGCAGGAAGGAAGGCGATGCCAGCACGGACACAGGCACAGGAGGTGATTGCTGTGCTGGGCTCAGCCGGGCTCAGCCCTCGGCAGGGCTGTGTGGCAGCAGCTCTTCCCCCAGGCCCTGCCCTTGCACGGCCCGGCAGCAGCCAAAGCTGGAGGCGCCTCGGCTTCCAGGCCTCTGGAACTGGACACAGCACTTGAGGTGCTGCTCAACCAGTGCCCAGCACAGGGGAAGAATCACTGCCTTGCTCCTGCTGGCCACACCATTCCTGATCCAGGCCAGGATCCACTGGCCTTCTTGACCACCTGGGCACTGTGCTGGCTCATGGCCAGCCTGCTGTCCCTCTGTCCCTGCAGGTCCCTTTCTGCCTGGCTGCTGTCCAGCCACTCTGTCCTCAGCCTGTAGTGCTGCAGGTTTTTTGTGGCCATAGTGCAGGACCCGGCACTTGGACTTGTTAAACCTCACCTTGTTGGATTTGGGTCCTGGATCCAGCCTGTCCAGGTCCCTGTCCCTCCTACCCTCCAGCAGATCAACACTCCCAGCCAACTTGGTGTCACCACAGTTCCATGAGGCCCCAGAGTGTCCCAATGGTCTCCATGATTCCATGAGGCCTCCCGGTGTCCCAATGTCCCTTTGGTTCCATGGGACCCCTTGGATCATTGGTCCCTGCAGTGTCACAATGTCACCGTGGTCTCCCAAGGCCCTGCAGTGTCACCGTGGATCCTTGGTTCCTTGAGATCTGGCATAGTAGGAATCCTCTCCTTGGTTCCCCCTGTCTCCCATGCCTCCCACTGTCAGGCTTTACAAGGACACCTGGTCAATGATGGGAGTGGGAGTGGGTACCTACTCGAGGAGGCAATCATAAAAATTCCTCCCAACCCCCTGTCCCAAGCCAGCTGCCACTTCAGATCAGGTATGATCAACTGGATCTGGAGAGTCAGCCAGATGGTTTAGAAGAAAATTGCCCATTGAGCCTCCCAATTATGATTCATCTGTGAGAAAGATCACCACCTCTGTCCTAGGGTGACATCATGGTGCTTGTATCCCCAGTTGTGTGTTCTGTTTATGTTTGATATTATGTTCTGTGCTTTCAGAACTGACTCTGAAAGTGAAGGCTTGTTTTGTCTTGCTATCAGCCGGCTCACTTCCCTCCATGGTCTGTTGTCTAGGAGAGGTGAGGGCTTGCTTGCTTTGCTTGTTTGCTTGCTTGCTTGCTTGCTTGCTCTTGCTCCTGCTTTTGCTTTTGCCTTTGCTTTTGCTAGTTAGTTTAGCTAAGCACTGCAAATTTTTCTTTAGACTGTTTTTTTCCTTTCCCTTTCCTGAGCAGCATTACAACCTTTCCAGACTGGGACCTGGGAAACACTGAGAGGCTGCATTTTGTGATGTGCAGCAGGCAGCCCAGCCCTGGACACTCCCAGGAGTGGACTTTCTGAATTTATCATCTCTTCAGAGTGGTGAAAGAGTTTTTGTCATCTGGTGTTATCTGGTGTTGTTTTGGTTTGTGGTTTTGTTTTTTTGTTTTTTTTTTTTTTTTTTTTTTTGTTTTTTTGTTTTTTTGTTTTTTTTTGTGCTGGGGAGTGTTTTGCTTATTAAATAAACAGGTTTTATTCACTTCTCTCTGAGGACAGTCTTCCTGAACCAGGTCGGGGGGGGAGGGACCGTGGGGGTTTGCTTTCTGGGGGCTCCTTCTGAAGGTTTTCTCCCAAAATTGCCCTAGACCAGGACAATCTCTAACATCAAAAAGGAAAGAAGGGCAATCACAGTGGGTGACTCCCTTCTGAGGGGAATAGAGGGCCCCATATGTCCACCAGAGGCACCCCACAGAGAGGTCTGCTGCCTCCCTGGGGCCCGGGTACGGGATATCCCTGAGAGACTGACTGGGCTGATTCAGCCCTCTGATTATTACCCACTGCTGATACCCCAGGCTGGCAGTGATGAGATTGAAAAGAGGAGTGTCAGGGCAATGGAAAGGGACTTTAGGGCATTGGGTCAGGTGGTTAATAGGACAGGGGCACAGACATTCTTTTCCTCAGTCCCTTTGGAGTCTGAGAAAAATGGTGAAAGCAATAGGAAAGCTCACATTATCAACGAGTGGCTCATGGGTTGGTGTCATTGGCAAAATTTCAGATTCTTTAATCAGGGGGTGACTTTTACAGCACCTGGCCTGCTGGAACCAGATGGGCTCCATCTTTCTGGTAAGGGCAAAAGAACTTTAGCTCATGAACTGACAGAACGTGTTGAGAGGGCTTTAAACTAGGTCTGAAGGGGGAGGGAGATGTAGCTGGTTTGTCTGAAAGCAGGCCCAAGGGTGGTAAGCCTGAGTGAGGGGTGAAATCAGCAGCCCAGCTGAGGTGCACACAGCATGGGTCACAAACAAGAAGAGCTGGAGGCCATGGTGCAACAGCAGAGCTGTGATGGAATTGTCATCACAGAAACAGGGTGGGATGGCTCACGTGGCTGGAGTGCTGCATTAGATGGCTGCAAGCTCTTCAGGAGAGACAGGAAAGGGAGAAGAGGTGGAGCAGTGGCCCTTTACATTAGGGAGGGTTTTTGTGCTATGGGTGTTGAACCTAATGATGATGAAATTGAATGTCTATGGGTGAGAATTAGGGGGAAGGCCAACAAGGCTGACATCCTACTGGGAGTGTGTTATCGTCCACCCAGCCAGGAAGAAGAGGTGGACAACTCATTCTGTAAGCAGCTAGAGAATGTTTCTGGATCATCAGCCCTTGTTCTTTTGGTGATTTCAACCTGGTGGACACCTGCTGGGAACACAATACAGCTAAAAAGAGGCAGTCCAGGAAATTTTTAGGGTTGGTGGAGGACAATTTTTTGTCGCAGCTGGTGAGTGAGCCTACCAGGGGAGGGACTGTGTTAGATCTGATGTTTGCAAATAGAGATTGGCTGGTGGGAGATGTGGTGGTTGGAGGCCGCTTGGGGAATGGTGATCATGAAATTATGAAATTCTCAATATTTGGTGACGTCAGGAGGAGTACTAATAAGGTTTTTACATTGGATTTCCAGAGGGCAGACTTTGCCCTATTTAGGAGACATTCAGACAGTTGCTTGGGAAGCAGCCCTTGAAAACAGAGGGGTTCAGGAAATGTGGGCGTGTTTCAAAACAGAGATCTCAAGGGCACAGGAACAGACTGTCCCTGTGTGCCAAAAGATAAGTCAATGAGACAAACGTCTAGCCTGGATGGCAAAGGAGATTTTGGAGGAACTCAGGAATAAAAAGAGGATGTATCATCTTTGGAAGGAGGTCAGGTCTCTCAGGAAGTGTTTAATGGGTCTACTAGGGCATGTAGGAAAGAAATTATGGAGGCCGAAGCTCACTTTGAACTTAAAATGGCAACTTCAGTAAAGGCTAAAAAAAAATGTTTTTACAAATATATTAATGGTAAAAGGAAGGGTAAGGTCAGCCTTTGTTCTTTATTAGATGTGGAAGGGAATTTAATAACTGCAGATGGAGAGAAGGCAGAGGTGCTTAACGCCATCTTTGCCTCAGTCTTTAGTGAGAAGACGATTTGCCTTCAGGACAATTGTCCTCCTGGGCTGGTAGATGGTGTCAGGGAGCAAAGTGGGCCACTGTTATCCAAGGGGAGGCAGTCAGAGAACTGCTGAGCTGCTTGGATGTTCATAAATCCATGGGACCAGATGGGATCCACCCCAGGGCGATGAGGGAGCTGGCAGATGAGCTTGCCAAGCTGCTCTCCATCATTTTCCAGCAGTCCTGGCTCACTGGGGAGGTTCCAGATGACTGGAAGCTGCCCAATGTGACGCCCATTCACAGCAAGGGTGGGAAAGAGGATCCTGGTAATTACAGGCCAGTCAGCCTGACCTCAGTGTCCAGTAAGGTCATGGAGCAGTTTACACTGAGTGTCACCACACAGCACTAACAGGATGGCCAGGGTGTCAGACCCAGGCAGCAGGGGTTTAGGAGGGGTATGTCGTGTTTGACCAACCTGGTTGCCTTTTATGACCAGGTGACCCTCCTGGTGGATGCGGGACAGGCTGTGGATGTGTCTATTTGGACTCCAGCAAGGCCTTTGGCACTGTCTCCCACAGCACACTCCTGGAAAAGCTGCAGCCCACGGCTGGGACAGGAGCACTCTGTGCTGGGCTCAGAACTGGCTGCATGGCCAGCCCAGAGAGTGGTGGTGAGCGGTGCTGCATCCAGCTGGGGACAGTCACCAGTGGTGTCCCTCAGGGCTCTGCGCTGGGCCAGCTCTGTTCAATGTTTTTATTGACCACATGGATGAGGGGATTGAGCCTTTCATTAGTAAATCTGCAGATGACACTAAGCTGGGAGCGTGTGTCCATCTGTTGGAAGGTGGGAGGGCTCTGCAGGGAGATCTGGAAGGGTTGGAGGGATGGGCAGAGTCCAATAAGATGAATCTTAGTAAATCCAAGTGCCCATCCCTGCATTTTGACCACAAACACCCCCTGCAACATTACAGGCTGGGGATGGTGTGGCTGGTCAGTGCCCAGGCAGAAAGGGACCTGGGGGCACTGGTCTAAAGCCGGTTGAACATGAGCCAGCAGTGTGCCCTGGTGGCCCAGAAGGCCAATGGCTCCTGGCCTGGATCAGGAATGGTGTGGCCAGCAGGAGCAGGGCAGTGATTCTTCCCCTGTACTTGGCACTGGTTGGGCAGCACCTCAAGTGCTGTGTCCAGTTCTGGGCCACCCAGTTTGGGAAGGTCATGGAGGACCTGGAGCATGTCCAGAGAAGGGCAGCAAGGCTGGTGAGGTGATTGGAACACAAGTCCTGTGAGGAACAACTGAGGGAGCTGGGGCTGTTTAGCCTGGAGAAGAGGAGGCTCAGAGGTGACCTTATCACCCTCTACACTCCCTGAAAGGTGGTTGCAGTCAGGTGGGGGTTGGTCTCTTTCTCCTCACAGCAGCTGACAGAACCAGAGGACACAGTCTTATGCTGCACCAAGGGAAATTTAGATTGGATATTAGGAAAAATGTTTTTTATGGAAAGGGTGATAAAGTACTGGAATTGTCTGTCCAGGGAGGTGGTGGAGTCAGCATCCCTGGATATGTTTAAAAAAAGACTGGATGTGGCACTCAGTGCCATGGTTTAGCTGAGGTGGTGTTAGGGCATGGGTTGGACTTGATGATCTTAAAGGTCTCTTCCAACTCGGTAATTCTGTGTTTCTGTGATTATGTGACATCACAGAGCAGGCTGTGACATCACAGGATGCCTGTAGGACATCACAGAGCAAGCTGTGAGGTCAGAGAGTGTGCTGTGACATTATAGGGTGTCTGTGCTACATCACTGAAGGTGTTGTGACATGACAGGATGGGTCTGTGAGGCCACAGAGGTGCTGTGTGACATGATAAGTGGGTTTTGCCATCACAGAGCAGGCTGTGACATCACAGAGGAGGTTGGACATCACAGAAGAGGTTGTGATGTCACAAAGCTGTCTATGACATTTCAGGCTGGCTGTGTGATGTCACAGAAGGCGCTGTGAGGCTACATAGAAGACTCTGCCATCATAGATAAGGGCTCTGTGACATCACAGAGCAGCTGTGTGATGTCACAGAGAAGGCTGTGACAATAGAGAGTGGGTTGTGCCATCACAGAGCTGACTGTGAAATCACAGAGCAGGCTGTGACATTAAAGGGAGACTGTGACATCCCAGGTTGGGCTGTGACATCACAGGGCAGATTTTGTGACATCACAGAGCAGATTGGGACCTCAAAGAGTAGGCTGTGACATCACAGAGCATCTGTATGAAATCCCAGGTGGCCTCTTACATCTCAGAGTGGGCTGTGTGACATCGCAGGGGCTGTGTGACAACACAGGGGCTGTGTGACATCACAGTGGCTGTGTGACATCACAGGAGCTGTGTGACATCACTGGGGCTCTGTGACATCCCAGGGGCTGTGTGATTTCACTGAGGAGGTCACTCTGCCCCAGTTTCCGCCAGAGAAGTCCAACACTGCTCATACACAGGGGGGTCCCCTGTCCCCCCGGGTCCCCCCGCCCCCATCGCCGCAGCCTCCCCCAGAGGATGTTCCACGAGATCGACCCCAGAGCCCAACACAGGGACGAGGGCTGGGGCTGTGGGGGGTGGGACGGGGGGACAGGGACCCCCTGGCAGTGTCCCTGTGTCCCCCAGGGCCAGAGCCTTGGCCAGGGCTCCTTCACCCTGTTACCAACGAGGGCTTGAGAGCGCTGAAAAGTCCCCGGCAAAGGAGCAGCAAAAACCAGATTTAATATTAAGCGACAGCACCACAAAGTTCCTTGGCAAGAGTCACTCTGCTCCTGACTGAACACTTCACACTTAAGGCACCCCTAGGAAACAAATCAACCACAAATCCAAACAAAATCCAGGCAATCAAACTGAAATGATCAGAGAACTGTCCCTATATGTGGCACAGGGACACATAGAACAGTGAGGGCAAGGATAAAAGGAATATGGGCCAAAAGCTGAACAGAGCTCAAATTTAACAGGACTTAACTTATACCTTAACCTTAACTTCTACCTTCAACTTCAAAATTTAGCAAAAGAACAGATATTAACAGTATTTAACATAACTTATAACCTACGAATTTTCAATTTAACAGAGGAATATAATTTAACAGTATTTGGCTCAGCTTATAACTTATAGAAAAAACAACTCTTAGCAGCATTTAACTTAGCTTAGGCTGCATCACTTGACATCACTTACAGGCCTGACAGGCTCAGCTATCCAGGGCACTCAGAGCCCTCAGAGAGCAGCATTTCTGCCACATTTCCCCAGCACAGGCACTCCTGTGTGCACACAGAGAGAGAGTCAGTGCAAGGCACCTGTGAGAAATTCCCCTGAGGGCAGGGAAACGCTCCCTGAGGATGCTTTGGCATCTCCCCAGCAGGGAAGGGTTGAGCCTGGAGGAGTGGGGGGATCGGCCCAGGCTCCCTCGTTGTTTGGGATCCCCGAATTCAGCAAACGGGAGAGTTCCCGGCTCGGAGAGGCCCCACTCAGAGGGAGTCACTGGCCCAGGAGAGCTCCAAGGGCTCCTTTTGGAGCGCTGTTTGTAGGGCCCCAAGAGAGGGGCTGCAGTCCCAGCCATGTTTCATCCTGGCCGCACTTGGCATCAGCAGCTTTCTTTGGCAGGGTGAGAACAGGGATGTTGTGCCACTGAGGGGACACAAACAGTTCCCAGGGCTGCTCCTAAAGTAACCAGGAGCTGGCTGGGCAGCAGTAGTGCCTGGAGCAGAGCGTGCTTGTGATGAGCTCTAGAGGAGCTGAGCCCAGGGGCTGCTGGCCAAGGCCGAGGCCCAGTGAGGATTTCTCAGCTGGCAGGGCGGCCTGAGAAGGGGAGGAGGGAATGCACCAGCACAGGAACCATGGAACCAAGGAAGCATTGTGACACTGTGAAGCCTGTGAGACCAAGGGACCATTGTGACACTGTGGGGCCTGTGAGACCCAGGGACCATTGTGACACTGTGGGGCTTGTGAGACCAAGGTACCATTGTGAAATGTGGGGCACCATGGAACAATGGACACCATTGTGACACTTGGGGGACTCATTGGATCATGGAGACCAATGGGATACTATGATGCCCAATAGAATCAGGAAAGCATTGTGACACTGTGATGCCTCATGGAACCAGTGAGACCATTGTGACCCTGGGGTCCCCACAGAACCAAGAGGACCATTGTGACACTGTGGGGGCCTCGTGTCATCACTGGTCCATTGTGACACTGTGGAGCCAAAGGAGACCATTGTGACACTGCAAACCCCCATGGTCCAAAGGTTCATTGTGACATTGAGGGTTTCATGGATCAGAGGACTCATGTGTCATTGTGGGGCCTGGGGAACCATGGAGACCATTGGGACACTCCATGACCTCATAGAAACGTTGGAACCATTGTGAAACTAGGAGGTCTCATGGAACCCAGGGGCTATTGTGACACTGTGGGACCCCATTGATCCAAGGGTCCATTGTGATACTGTAGGTCTTCTTGTAATCAAAGAACAATTCTGACACTGTGGGGCCCCATGCAACCAAAGGAACACAGAACAGGTCTGGCTGGTTTGGCCTCCCGTGGACTGCCTGACTGGTCCAGCTGACCTTGGCATGTTAAAGGTCTCTTCTCCTCTGCTACTGGGGCTCACTGGGACAGAAAACACTGGGGCTCCCTGCTTTCCTTTCAGTGGAAAAGAACTCTCCTTCTCCTCCAAGTGCCCATGGCCAGAACTGGGATTTTACATCCAAATGTCCTTTTATCCAGGGATTTTTCCCATAGGAATATTGCCAGGACAAGTCTGGTTGGAAGTGGTTTCATGAGGGTCACCTCTCATCTGTCCCCAAAACACTGGGGAAGGCTCCATGCTTTCCTTCCTATGGGAAAGAATTGTCCTGTTGTGGTGTGTTTTTCTTTAGTTTGATATTTGTTCTGTGTATGTTCAACCCCTGACCCCTAATCTCCTCCCTTCCCCAGTTGTCAATCTTCCCAAGCTCTTCCCTACCCCCCTCCTCTCCAAGTTGTCAATCCTCCCTTTCCCTGCCCCTTTCCCCAGAACATTCCCTGTCACTCCTCGTAGCCTCCTCCCCTGCTTCCAGAGCATTCTCTGTCTATTTAGTGAGGCTCAGCACCCTTTTGGTTACTTTGTGTTACTCCTCTCCCGTTTCCCCTGATAGGTTTGTGCTATGTTAGTCCCTCCTTAGACTCTTCCCCAGGGTACCCTCAGTGGTTGCTGTTCCTATACCCCGCCTCTTGAGTTCTGGTATAAAACCTTTGTTTGCCCTCCCCAGAGGGTCTTGGGGCTCACTGAATGAAACCGTCCTGTTCACCCCCAAGTCCTGTGTTGCCTCTGTCTGTCCCTGCACCGACAAGTAGGACTGCAGAGCTTCACAGGGGGAGCAGCTGCCCATTCTCTTCCCTCTCACTGCCCAGCACTCCACCACTCAAGGTATCGCGGTGGGAGAAGCTGCCCGTATTACAACACTGTCCTGCTTCTCCAGGTGCCCATGACCAAAATTGGGATTCTGTCTCCAAAATTCCCTATATCCAGAGGCTGCCTGCAGACAATCTGCTATTCCTGACAAGTCTGGCTGACCTTGGCTTTGTAAGGCTCTCATCTGCCTTCCAAACACTGGGGCTCTGTGCTTTCCTTCCTATGGAACAGAACTCTCATTCTCATCCAGGTGCCCATGTCCAGAATTGGGATTTCACCTCCAATGTTGCCTGGTGTGAAAGACTGGAGGAGATTGTTGGCTGGGAACATTTTGTGTGTCTGGGAGGAAGGGGCAGGTCCAGCCTTGCCCGGCCCTGGAGCCCCAGCACTGCCCTGCCCTGGAACCCCAATCCCCCCAGAGCCTCTATCCCAGCCCAGCAGTGTCTGCCAGTCCCTGGCACAGCACAGGCAATGCTCCACAGCCACCTCTGGAGCTCCCAGCCCAGCTCCTGAGTGACCAAATGACCCCAAGTCCTCCCTGGGGCTGAGGCAGCAGAACTCAGAGGCACCAGCGGCTCCAGCTGGGAAATGGAGTGTGGGATGGGGCTGTGAAAGCCCTGCCTGGGCTGTGCCAAGCAGGACACACAAGCCCTGACCCTCATCCCCCAAGCAACTCTCTCAAAGAGACATTTAAAAGGAATTGCAATTATTTGTGTACTCTGAGTTAGATTCACAGGAGAAATAGTGCCCCAGCTCATTAATATTCAGAATACTTGAACAAGCCAAGCGTCTGGGAATATTTTGATTTAAGTTTTCAAATATTTTGTGATTAATTAGGCAGGCTATAGTAGTGTATTCAAAGTGAATGCTTTATTTTTACAAAGACACAGAAAAGATTTGTTAGGTCCTGTTTCATTTTTTTACTCCACATAAATGAATATGTGCAAGCTCCACTTGACACTGAATCCAAGTACCTCCTCATGCAGTTGGAATAAATATGAAAATCAAGACCCTTGATGGCTGACAATCCATCAGACTCTGTCCCTACCCCCACCCCACCATTTCCCCCATCCAAGCCCTGGCCCTCAGAGCAGCCTTGTGCAAATCTGAGCTCCCTCCAGCCCAGGCTGCACCTGCAGGTTTCAGCTCCTTGGCTCCAACCCCCACCTGCTTTCCTTGGAGTAAGAGCTGCCTGAGACACAGAGGGATGTTCATTTCTTGTCAGCCAACAAAGCCAAGGGAAGGCACAGCTCCATCAAATGCAGAAGTCATTCCTCTGCTGGCTATTAAATCCACTTTGCACAGTAGCCAGTCTCAGAGCAATGGAAAACACTTTCTGTGCCCAGCACAGATCCCAAGGTCCCCCCAGACCCTCCCTGCCCCGATTCTGCCCAAATTTGCTCTTTCCACACACGAGTCACGTGCTGAAATCAGGAGCTCCCTCCATGCCCAGAGGGGGGAAAAGAGAGAAAGTGGATGAAGAGCTCTCCTGTGCAGAGCCAAGGTCCAAGTGCCCCTGCAGTGGAAACCACAACTCATCAGGTTTATGTCCTTTGGGCTCAGGGATGGTGACACTCAGAGGCACAGAAAAGTTTCTTGCCAACAAACAGGAGTTGAACATTTGAACAATTTAATAACCATCACAGACTTTCCTTTTTCTTGGAACTGTTTAAACCTGCTCTGGACTGAAAACCCAGAAAAACACTGGCAGCTCACACCTGTGGCCCACTGAGGTCTGGGACCCTGCATTCCAGTGCCAGAGGGACTGAGAAGAGACTGAGTGAGCCAACTACAACCCACAAAAAGGACTTTCTGAATTGCCATCTCTTCAGAACTCTGAAGGGGTTTATTTCATATTATTCATGCTTGTGAATACTTTACTTTTTAAATAAACTGTTTTTTCCACTTTTCTCCACGGAAGTCTTCTCCTGAAATAGTAGGGAGAGGGGCCGCTGGAACTTGATTTGTAGACGGACTCCTTTTGGAGGTTTCCTCACAAAATTTGCCCTAAACCAGGACAAACAGTCACAATTGTGCCACTTCACCAGTGGCACAACTCCCCAGCCCCCTAGGAAAAGAAAGGACATGTAAAGTTATCAAAATATTTGGCCTGCTTTGCTGCAAAAGTCGTGCTGCACACACAGTGCAGTGTGGAAAGCCAAGAGAAGCTGCAGCAGGTGGCAAATCTTGGGACAGAAGCTCAACCTTGTTCTCCATGAGAGGTTCTTGTCAAGAGCAGACAGGAGAAGATTCCTGGAGAAGTGGAGCAGATTTGCAGAAGTGCAATGAAAATGAGAGAAAGTATCTAAGATGTTTTCCTCTTTATTTCTATGCTCCCCTTTTCCATGTTGCACGACTTCTCCATGCCATGAATTCCAAATGGATCTCACCTCTAAGATGGGTCACTTAGCAAGTTATAAACACTGTAAAATACCATGAGCTACACGCAGTTTTCCTTCCCCTGTTTTTACTGGAAAGCAACGCTGGAGACATAAGTGCAGTGCTTGGGTCAGGTAGGAATCCTACAGCAAGGGAATGTGCCCCAAGGGTGTTTGAGCCTCGGCAAGGACAATGCACAGCAGCGACACAGCAGAGGGGATTCCTCTGCCAGTGTGCAGGAGTCAGGACTCTGGATCTGGGCTCCACACTGCAAAGTTCCCGTGTCTGGACAGACGAAGGGGCTGTCCCCGGGGCGCGCGGGGCTCGGCCGTGGGGCTCGTGGGGCGAGCGGGGAACGGACACGCGGACAAACGGCCTCGGTGCTTCAGTTGCAGAGGCAGCAGCGGCGGCGGCGGCAGCAGCGGCGGCAGCAGCGGCAGCAAAAGCAGTTTTTCTCTTCTTTCTCGTTCTCTCCTCCCTCCCCCGCTGTCGGACACCTTCCCCTCGGTGTCCTTAGCCGGTGTCCCTCTCCTCTCCCCGCCTCCTTCTCCCCATGCCGGGCCGGGCCATGCCCCCGGCCCGCCCCCGGCCCCGGGCGGGGCTGCCCCGTCCCCGGCCCCGCCCGCCCCGCCGCGGTCTCGCCTCCGCCCGGCTCTGGCCGTGCTGGCGGTGGCGCTGCCGGGCGGGCATCAGTGCCTGGGGCTGGGCCGGCATCGCCGCCCTTTGGCTCCGCCTGGCCCGAGCCCGGCCCCGGCCCCGCCGCAGGGTCCGGCCCCGGCGCCGGCGCCTCCCGGGCCCCGCGGAGGACAAACGCGGCACGGCCGCTCCCGCCGCCCCCGCTGCGGCTTCCCCGGCCCGAGCTCCGCCGCTCGGCAGCGCGGCCGCCGGCCCCGAGCCTCCCGTGTCCCGTTGCCGAGACCGAAGGCCTGGGGATGGCCGGCCCGAGGCGCTCGGGGGGCGCTCGGGGGCCGCTCCTGGCCCCGGGCCGAGCGCTGACAGCCGCGTCCCGCCCGCAGGGAAGGCGCAGGAGGCCCTGCAGGAGCGGTACCGAGTGGGTTCGCTGCTGGGGCGCGGCGGCTTCGGCAGAGTGTTCGCAGCCACGCGGCTCTCGGACGGCGCCCCGGTGAGCGGCGGGGCCGGCGGCGGGCATGGAGGAGGAGGAGGAGGAGGAGGAGGAGGAGGAGGGAGGAGGAGGAGGAGGAGGAGGAGGGAGGAGGAGGAGGAAGAGTAGGAGGAGGAAGGAGGAGGAAGAGAAGGAGGAGGAGGAAGGAGGGAGAGGAGGAGGAGGATGGAGAAGGAAGAGAAGGAGGAGAAGGAAGGAGGAGGAAGAGAAGGAGGAGGTAGAGAAGGAGGAGGAGGCGGAGGAGGAGGAGAAGGAAGCAGGAGGATGGGGCTCGGCAGGGCGGGCGGCGAGCTCAGCCCGCTGCTGCCTTTGGCTTGCAGGTGGCCATCAAAAGGGTGCCACGGAACCGCGTCCGGCGCTGGGGCGAGCTGGTGAGTGAGCGGGGCCAGCGGGAAGAGCCGGGCCGTGCCGGGCGGGGATGAGGCGAGGCCCGGCATGGGGGAAGCCACCAGGACGCCTCGATGGGGAGCGGGCGTGGGGCCAGCGCAGGGCGCAGAGCATCCCGGGCTGGCTGAGGGGTTCCCCTGCCCTGGCACGACATCAGTCCCACTGGTGGCACCGTGGTCCTCCTGCAGCCCGACGGCACCAGCGCACCCCTGGAGATCGTCCTGCTGGACAAGGTGTCCACCGGCTTCCCTGGTGTGGTCCAGCTGCTGGAGTGGTTTGAGCTCCCCAACAGCATCGTGATGGTGCTGGAGCGGCCGGAGCGGTCTCAGGACCTCCTGCATTTCATTCGGGCACGGAGGTTCCTGTGTGAAGAGGTGGCACGGGAGCTGTTCCGCCAGGTGCTGGAGGCCGTGCGGCACTGCACCAGCCGCGGGGTCCTGCACCGTGACATCAAACCAGAGAACATCCTGGTTGACCTGGCCACTGGCCAGGCAAAATTGATCGACTTTGGCTGTGGCACCTACCTGCAGGACACAGCCTACACTGACTTTGCAGGTGAGCCCGGGCAGGGGTGTGTTCCCGGTCCCACCATCTCATGGCCCAACATCTCACAGGCCAAGCTGGGTGTGGCAGCGAGGATTCTCCCTTTGGCTGCCAGTCAGGGTACTGAGTCTTTACCAGAGCTGCTTTTGAGTGGGGCTGGGTGGGGAGGCATCTTCCAGCCCTGCTGGCAGCCTTTGCCCACCACTCTGCCTGGGGCTGGGGTTGGAGCAGCAGCAGGCAGCCTGACAAAAGCACCCATGGGTGGGGGTAGCAGAGGAGGGGGCCACGACCAGTGCACCAGCCAGTGTGGTGTGCAGGTGAGAGGGAGGGCTTGGACTGCTCCACTCACTTTGTTTTCATAATATTTTATGAAAACATAAAATATTGGCTTCATAATATTTTTGGGGCACTGCAGGCAGGGAGGATAAGGACCTGTTTTTTCCCCCAGCCCTGACTGGGTTTTTGCTTTACATGTCATGGTCAGGCCTTGCTGGGTCTTCTGCTGCCCTCTTCCAGCACCAGTGGCTTCTTGTCCAGCCCTGAGTTTGTACACAATCCCAGGTGCTGGCGAGAGTGCAGCAGTCACTCCGTGTGTCACTGGGGCAGCCCCTGCATGCCCAGGGATGCTGGGGCCAGGCTCTGGAAGCAGCAGCATCCCCCTGATGAACTCCATTTGTATTCCACAGGAACACTGTCATACAGCCCCCCAGAATGGACCCGCTTGGGCTGGTACCATGGCGAGGCAGCAACGATCTGGTCCCTGGGCATCCTGCTGCACCAGATGGTCTGCGGGCAGCACCCTTTCAGGAGGGGCAGGAAGATCAGCTGGGACCATCAGCTCTGGCTGCCACAGCGGCTCTCTCCAGGTGGATCCTCATCTCTGGCCACGGGGGAATACCAGTGCTGGGAGACAGCAGCGGGCTCTTGAGCATCTCGCTCTGGCAGCCGCTGAGGAGGTGGCACATGTCCTGCTCTCCTGCTCTCCTCCACAACAGGGAATTGATGGGAAAGTTTAGGCCCAGCTGGGAGCACAAAAGCAGAATGGCCTGGGCATGGGAAGAGTGGGGCAAAGCAGACAGGAGCCTTCTCTAGCTGACTGGTGGTTTCTGGTTTTTCTGCCCAGCGTGCCAAGAACTTATCAGGTGGTGCTTATCCATGCACTTCTTGGACAGACCTTCCTTAGAAGACCTGTTCTATGAACCATGGATACAGGATATTCACCTGCCATAGAAGAAGGGAGAGAGCCTCATGCACAATTTGCTGCAGGGCCCTGGTAAGTTACAGCTCCACACATGCCCTGGCAATCAGAAGCAAGGAAACCCAGACTTTTTTCCTTGCCTGTATCAATGCACTGGGGTTGTTGGGTGGGAACATGCAGCCCTTGTGCTGGAGCTGAGCTGCTCTGCCCAGCACTGGTGGCTGCCATCCAAGGTGGTTTTGCTTGTCCCAGTTGCCTGACAGCTGGGGCCCTGGGCAGAGCCCTGACAGCCTGGTCTGACCCCCAGGGAAGGAGAAGGAGCCCCTGGAGAAGCTGTACCAGGTGGGGCTGCTGGAGACAGCGAGGACGACATCAAGGATGACAACCTCTTCCTCAACTTGGACACTGGCAGCTGAAGATGATGAACTTCTGGCACCTTCTCCAAAGCCAGGCTCCACAGTGAATTTGCAGATGAGTCCACAGCCGGGGAAATGCTCCCAGATTTGGGCATTGCTCAGACTGGCTGGGAACAAAAGGTTCCCCCTGTGCTGGGGCAGATGCAACTTCAGTCGGCTGCCCAGCTGCTTTTTGGCAGGGCTGGGGGCATGGGTTGGGGTGGATACAAAATGGGAGTTGGCTCCTGGCCCTGCTAACAGCCCCCACCACCCAGCATGGCCTGGGCTGAGGCTGGGGCTGGGGCAGCCAGCCCAACACAAACAAACCCCCATGGTGGGAGCAGAGGTGGGACTCCAGAACCTGTGCAGGGGCTGCTTTGCTTTGCAGGCGAGGAATGGCTTGGGCTGCTCCACATCCCTTGTTTGCTTTGGGATCATTGTTATTTTGGGAGGCAGTGCAGGAGGGAAGAGAGAAAGTGTGGGCTTCTCTCCACCATGGGTGGGATCTTCCCTAGCATGTGGGGGTTGGGCCTTCCTCAGACCCCTGACAGAGATAAGAGTTGTTTTCTTGTTTCCCCATGTCTCTAATCACTTTTCAACAGTTTGTTGTTTGTTTTTCTCGAGGAAGCGTTCAATGTAAGGTCCAGTCGGGATTGGGAAGTGCTTGGGAGCAGCTGCAGCGTGGATGGGCCGTGCCCTTGGAGAAGGCTGAGGACATCATTTGGGACCAGCTTTTCTCCCAGCGGAGGATGGCATGAGGTGAGTCCTGGCCTGCTTGGCATGGTGGGATCAGAGCTTTTGGGAGATGGCAACAAGCACAAGGAGTCTCCTGCTCTGGGCAGCTGCTGAGGGCTGGATGTGCTGTGGCTGGCTGCAGGCTGGGAATGTCCTGCCCTCCTGCTCTGCTCCCAAAGGCAGCAGTGATGGTCAGCTCTGGGCACGGCTCTGGGCACAGCCAGCATGGCCTGGGCTCTGTGGGCAGCTGGGACAAGGGGACAGGAGCCTTCAGCTGACGGGTGGTTTCTGGTTTCTCTCCTTGCAGCCGGGCTCTGCGGGTGCTGAGGCTGCTCTGGGCTCTGCCAGGGCTCTGCTGGGCTCTGCCCTGGGCACAGCTGGGCTGGCTCTGCCCTCCCATTGCTATGACAGCTTTGCATCAGACGAGCCCGTTTGAGCACAGTGCCTGAGCTTTCTGCTTTGGCAGGTGAGTGAGACTCTCCCGCAGGCCAGGAGATTGCAGCTGGGGACACACATCCAACTGGCAAGGACCCAGACTCTCCACAGTCCCAGCTGAACCCCTGAATCTCTGCAGGAATGCCTGGATCTCCACTATTCATTCTTCATTTCTTTTTGGCTGGAATTGTGCAGTTGCACTTTCTTCCTCCTCTAGAAGTGCCATGAGTGGCCAAAGCTGGCAAGTGAGCCGTGTTCCTGAGGCAATGCAGTCTGGAGCTGATGAATGGAGAGTTGCCCTTCCCACTTCCAAACCAGAGCAAAAGGCCGTAAGTGGGATTTTTCATCCCTAAGAAACCCCTGAGAATTTCAGAGGGAATGTGCAGCTCATTCACAGAGTGAGAAGGAAGATATTCTTCTAAAGGATTTGGGGTTTGACAGAGTTTAGATTCCCAGTCCTGTCTGGAGTTGGAAGGGCCCCAATCAATTTCCTATTGCTTTGACCACAATTTAAAATAACAATGTTGGAAACAAGCCCCAAAAACTTTAAAAAAGGCTGCTGAGGTCAGTAAGATGGATCCATGCCATCACACATTTACAATGTAAATAACTGAGTTCTCTTTTTAAAAAGATCATTTACCTCTTAATGCAAAGTTACAGAAGATGTTTCACTAACACTTGGATTTTATTTGTATCTTTTACAATTCATCTAATTGTTTTTTTTTTTTTTTCTTTTTCCTTTTTTTTCTCTAAATAGAGGTCCTGGCCCTCTTGCAGCCAAAGGGGAAAGGGCCCCACCAAGCCTTGTTACCCACAGATAACATGGTAAAGCTGAACACTAAAGGACCTTGTGGGCATTATTCTGGAATTAAAAAGGTGCCAGCTCCATGGACAACAGAATTATTGTTCCTAACTTGAATGAGATTGAGCAAAAAGAATGAAGAATTGTGTCACTAAAGTACTACAGATGTCTGTAATTTGTACCTTGATAGTCAGCCAGAACCTTTGTTTGCCAAAACACTACAGAGTTTCACCAAGGGATCAGTCATCAAAAATGTTTTGAAAATGTAAAGACCAAGGTAGCCAAAGCACTCAGTGTCACTAATTGCTGGGTATGTTCTCAGCTGAAGCTGGGAGGAATGGGGTTCCCTTGGAGGGCCCACCCTGTGGGGTGGCCAGAACTCTGTCAATGGGCTCTGCCTCGTAACGGAGTCAGTGAAGGGACAGTTACAGAAAACTCTGCTGTGGGACACAGGAATACAATGATCAGTGAGACAGGATTCACTCAGATTTCCCGTCAGGAGAAACCAAACCCTGTTATAGTTCTAGAGGCTACAGTGTCAGAAGATTTCTGTGCTTTACCATCACTGCCAATGTCAGTAGAACTTGGGGTGCTGCAGCTGGTCAGTGTCAGTGTCACACCACTCCCAGCTGCAGGGCCACCATTTAGGCTCCTTCAGCAGCAAGCACAGAGAAGACTTAGGGCCCAGAGAACATTTTCCACCCAAAGAGTGCCTTGGGTTTCAGAAAGCAAAAGATTCTGGTTCACCCTGCGCCCCATTTGCGCTGCTCTGTCCCGTGGAGTTGACATGAGGGAGCTGAATGGATTATTAGAATAGGTAGCAAATGATGCTGTTAAAATGTCCAATAGCACATCCTATGAGCTCCAACAAACACAAATGGGGACTCCAGAGAACCACATGGCCTCGGATTATCTGCTTGCTGGCCAAGGAGGAACCTGGGCTATCAGGGGACAGGGATGTTGCACTGCTAGCAGTGATGGGTTTGAAGGCCAACAGTCAGGAATCACCTTGACAGAAAGAGCAGTAGAAGAGTGGCAGAAAGAAGAAAATTCTTCTTGGTGGGATTGGCTTCATGGCTGCCAAATTAGAGGCTGCTGTGAAATGCATTCGTGGCAGGGCCTGTGATCATTGCAGTGTGTGCACTTGGTGAGTTGCTGGGACACTTTGTGCTGGGAAGTGGAGTATTGAGACCTTCCTTAAAAGATACAGTGTCAAGAAAAGAGAGGCATTTGGTAAATAAGGGAGAATGGCAACAATTTAGGCATGTTTTAAAAGGAATGTGAATAGCTCTGAGTAATAAACTGCACTTAATTGTAGAACAAGAGGAGTTGCCTTTATGCCTAATACCTAAATCTAAGCTGTGTTACTGAAAGAATTGTTACGAAGGTTGTAGTTGATTGTAGGTCTCAGGACCGATCAAAGTACCAAGGCCTGAACAGGTCCTGAGGCAAAGGTCACCTCTAGATGAACCTTCCAAGCAAATGTTTTATTTGTATCCACTCATTAACGAAGTATGATTAACAACATAATCAATGTATGTGTTCCTTGATAAAACATGGATTTATCTTTCTGTATTTAGAAACAGACAAAGCCCCATGTGGCCTTGTTTGGGGGTGAAGGATCAAAGTCAACTCCCTTGGTTCCTCCTTCAGCCCTGGCCAGGCTTTGGGAGAAAGCAGTCAGGAGAATGAAAGCAGATGTTCTTGCAGTAGCAGTGATGCCAGCTTGTTTGTTAAACAGTGTAAAAGCTGGGTCCTCTCACAGCTTTGGGGTTGGAGCTTCATTGGCTGCAGAGGTGGAGGCACCTGCAGGAATTCCCAGTGTCTGGGAGTGGCTCTCCAGTCCTTGGCTTCCCCCAGCTGATGTGTGGCTGTGGATGATGGTAAAGCCTGAGGCTAACTGGTGATGGATCTTTCCTTAATCACTCCAGGCAATCTCTGGTAACAATGACTGGATGCATTGCTGAGCTTTTTTGTAATGCTTTGCTAATGATGATGTGCTTTGCTGAGCTTATCCTTTTGTAATTCTTTGCAGCTGTGCATGATATAAATGACACAATTCCTTCACTTGGTGTCTGTGTCTTTGGTGCTGACCCTGCCCACTGGTGAAACAGGGCCCCCTCCAGCCTAAGTGTTACCTGGGAAGAGAAAAGCCATCACTCCAAATGTCCCCCCTTCCTCCTTGTTCCCCCCACTTTATACCCTGAGCGTGATGCCCTATGGTCTGGGGTATCCCCGGGGTCAGTGGGGGCCACCTGTCCTGGCTGTGTCCCCTCCCAAGCTCTCCCGCAGCCCCAGCCCCTCTCCAGCGTGGCCAGAGGAGGGGCAGGCCAGGCTTTGGCTCAGTGGGAGCTGAGCAAGAACAAAAGCATCTCTGTGTGCCCAGCCCTGTGCTCAGCACCCGGCCCAGCAGCGTCTCAGTGCCAGGGTCTGTGCCATCAGTCCCTGCCAGGGGTTTCCATGGCACCTGCCAGGCCAGGTGACCCAGGTGTGGTGTCCCAGTGAGGGCTGCCATGCAAACAGTGCCCAGCACTGCCCCTTTCTGTCTGCCTGACCCGGCCTTGGCCCTGGCCCTGGTGTTTGCTGCTGGTTCCGCGGCGCCTGACCGGCCCGCGCGGCACAGGGCAGGCGGCCACGGCACAAACCCACAGCAAGGGCTCCCCTCTGGCTCTGGGCAGTGACAGCAGCCCTGAGCAATGGGCTGGCGCAGTGGGCTCGGTGCAGTGTCCATGGCAGCAGTCCCTTGCAATGGCCAGTGCAGGTTGGGATGATGATCCAGCCTCACAGCCGGCCCAGGGCAGGTGTGCGGTGCCCTTCCCCACAGCTTGTCTGCACAGGAGCACTTCCAGGGCTCTCTGCCTCTCCCTTCCCTCGCTCTTGAGTCACTCACACACCTCCCAAGGACCCACTGGGAGCTTTGAGCTGCAAGGAGTGCAAAGCTGGTCTGTCCTTCAGGAGTTGCTCTCATTCTGCCCTGAGCCAACTCTGGATTTGTGTTCATTGCAGAACTTCCTGTGTGTCTACAGCATTCCTTGCAGGGCTCTGCCTTGGGGAAGGGGAACCTCCTTGAGGTGCCTAGGACTTGGCACACACTTGAGGAGTGTGTCTGTTTTAAATAGGGAAGCTTAGGAGTTTTAGATTGCTTCAAAAAATAAAATAAGAAAACCCCTCTTTGCCTGAGCGCAGCCATTTCTTCAAGCACAGCAGGTCCCAGGTGACTGAGCAGAGACAGGACGGGCTTGGGCTATGTGGAGCAAGGTTGTCCACACTGCCTCAGACCTTAAGGCACAGCTTCTCTGACTAGGCCAGACATCCTCAGGAGAGTCCCTGGGCCAATATCAGTCGCTGAATGCTGCAGCCACCTCTGCTCTAAATAGAACAATCATAAAATATACTCTTCAAAGAGGAATGTGGATTTATTGGAAGCTCTTGCAAATAGTTTTCCATCAGTATTGTAGGAAAACTTCCTAATGGACTGCACTAGAGCAGAGGGAAATCATGGTGGAGCCATCGTTTGTCAGGACGTGCTTGATCCCAGTGAGTCCCGTGGTGCATTTAGAGCTGAGCCCTGGAAGCTCAGGGCCTGAGAGGAGATTGCGCCAACCTAACCAGGAGTCAAAGTCCGAGGGAAAACCCAAAGTGTCTCAAAGCATGAATGGTTCCCCTGAGGTCCATCCACAACACAGACCCCTCATGGACTCGTTGGAGGAGAGAATTGGAGGCCAGGATGGCACAAACCTCTCAGAGACTCAGTGTGGGAAGGAAAATGGGAAGTACCTTAAAAGAACTGCAGCGCCTTGAAGCATTATTGAGCCCCATTGAGTGTTGTTACTGACAAAGAATCTCCAGGGACCAATTCCAGCAGATAATTGGAGGCCATGGTTGCACAAAGCTCTCAGGGACTCCAAGGCAAAAACCCAAGTCCTTGGAAGAAGCTGCAGTCCCTGGGAGCATGAAGGAGGGCCCAGGGCCATTGCTGCCCAAGGCTGCCCAGGCCAGGAGTGCAGGGAGGCAAAGGCTCTGTGTGGGCAGCTCAGCTGCTGAGCAGAGCCTGGGCTGGCTGGAGGCAGCAGAAAGGCCAAGGCCTGAGCCCCAGCCCAGGGAAGGCAGATCCTGTCCCTGCCCGCTTGCTCAGGGCTCTGCCGGGAGCACTGGCACATGGAGGGGTGCTGAGGGCAGGACAAGGGATGGCAGTGCCCAGCCTGGCTGGGGCTGTG
The DNA here is from genome assembly GCF_050655825.1 of Lonchura striata. Taxonomy (NCBI): domain Eukaryota; kingdom Metazoa; phylum Chordata; class Aves; order Passeriformes; family Estrildidae; genus Lonchura; species Lonchura striata. The sequence goes on along the minus strand of NC_140734.1, from coordinate 2,916,296 downwards.
CCAGGAGGCCCCAGTGCCTCAGGACAAGGTGTCTCCTCCTCTTGGTGGCAAGACGCTGCTGGGTCCCAGGGCACCAAGGCTTGGCTTCTCCTGGGCACAGCCAGCCTTGCCAGGGCCCTTGGCCATGTCCAGCACAGCTTGTCCTGCGCTGTCCCACAGCTCTGCTGTGTCCCTGAAGGCTGCACACTCCCATCTCGCTGCCCCCGGGCCCTGCCCTGCCATATCCAGCCCTGCCCTGCCCCTGCCATGCCCAGGCCATGTCTGCAGTCCCCCCAGCCAATGGGTGGGGGTGGGCAAGTGTTCCTGAGGGCACAGGGAGGGGACAGCTGGGCTGGACTGACCCAAGGGATCTCCCATTCCGTGCAATGTCACGGTCAGCAATAAACTGAGGGAAAGGAAGGGGATAGGGCTGGTAGGGGGGGCTGTGGATGCTTTCTACCAAGACATTTCTCACACAAAACACAAAGTACACGTTCTTGATCCTGTCCTGCCAGGAGGTGGCTGGACATTGTCTGCTGATGGGAATCAGCAATAGGGGATTGATTTCATTTGTTGTTTCTTTGCTTCCACCTGTGGCCTTTGCCTTTTGAAGCCCTTGCTGAGGAGGGTGTAGAAGCCCATAAGATCAGGACCTGGTTTGCGTATCCCAAACATCAAAAACTGGATGGCTGTGGGACCAACCAAGGATTGGTAAGGACAGCCAAGACTTCTTGGCAATAACACACTGTGAGGAAGAACAGGCTGTGGCTGCAGAAGGGGCCATGCAGATAAAGGCAGAACTTTTCCAGGACAAACATCCTTGCTCTGGCTCCTGGGCATATGCAGGACATGGCCCAAGTGCAGGAATGAGAAGTGGGCATGGACTGTGGGGGGATCAACACCACCAAAGACCCCCAAAGCCTCTGAGCCATTTCCAGAAAGGTTTAGCAGAACAAACTGCATGTGATAAATCATTTGCACAGAAAGTGAGACACTTATTGCCAGGGCAGGGAAAAGTGATCAGTGAAGAGGTCCTCCCACCAAGCCCAGGCACATTTGTGCCCCAGCACCCAGGACATCCCATTGGCTGGATCAATGCTGGAACCAGGACTGGGGATCTCCTCTCTCTCTAATTTCCTTTCTCTCTGCCCCTCTGATTCACATCTCTGTGTCTCTCCTGTCTGTGTCTCTCTTCCCTTTCACCTTTCCTCTTGTGCCTTTATACAAAACATACTGACATGCCCTTTTATAGCTCAGGGACTGACATCCCAGTTTCTATGCCAAATGCATAATGAATTAATAAAACTTTATAGGCCTTTGTGGACTCTCTGAGCTTTTTAATTTCTTTCAGCCACGAGCATCTACAAAACATGGGTGTCTCCTTTGCCTTAAGTTTGGGAGATCACAGAGAGAGAGGGAGAAAGAGGCTCGCTGGGCCCCTGATGGCCACACACATTTAACCCGCCAGTGTTGTTCTGCTCAGCTTTTCTCTAACAGGCAGCATTAACCAGATGCAGCTGCTCAAGGGTTTCCAGCAATTTGGCATCATCCACAAAGGACTTGGAAGTGCATTTTGTCCCATGGCACAGGGAATATATGAATATTCCATTGTAGTCAAGGGCTGGTCACTGCGGGATGTCACCAGGGTGTGGCTGCCAGGAGGACTCTGTTCCATGGACAACATTTGACCCTCATTGTTCAGCCAAATTCCCACTCACCCCATGTTCCATTCCTTCAGCCCATCTCTCTCCAATCTGGCTTTGAGGAGACCTAGCAGACCATGTCACAGACCCTGCTAAGGTCTGGGCAAACAACATCCCCTTCTTTTCCTTCCCACGTGGGTTCTGCCGTCCCTGCCTTGTGCTGCCAGTGCGTGGAATGGCTGCAGGAGGATTTGCCACATCCCCTTCCCTGCTGAGCCTGACCAGTCTGTGACTGTACCAATCCCCTCCCTGCCCTGTTTGCAGACTGGTTCTATGTCTGCCCTTCCCAAGTGCCCAGGACCCTCTGAGATGGCTCTGGCCTTTCCAGGGGCTTTGAGAGAGGTCTCACCGTGACACTGCCCAGCCTTCTCAACATCCCTGACACCAAAGGCCTCTGCCACATCCCTCAGTTCCAGGTCAGTGCCCAGGGCATGGCACAGCCCTGTCCAGGTCCTCAGGGTGGTTCAGAAGGGAGGCAGCTGTGACTTCTCCCTGCAGACCCACCACTCTAATGTCCCTCTGTGCAGTCCATGGCTGTCCTGAGCATTTCCCCTGGAGCCTCCCTGCCCTGGATATTTCTCTCCATGCAGCCCTCAGCACATTGCAGGAAAGAATTCAGGTGGTTTCCCAGAGGATGATACTCTCTGAGTTGTGAGAAGCGACATTCACTTTTAAGGATTTTAAAGGTTTACTAAAAACTTTAACAAAATACAACAAAGGTCTGAATAAGGAAAAAGGACGGTGCAATGCTGGGAGTTGGCAACCCCGGCAGCCATGAGCTCATCTATAAATTGGCTGCTCCGATTTTTGTACCCCTGGGGGTTTCCTCAGGCAACCCTGGCCCCTGCCAAGGTCTGTCAGTCGACTCTTCTTTGCCGTTCATCCGTGGAGGTTTCTTTCTTGCCACTTGATGGGAGGTGAGGTGTTGTCATGCTGCACTTCCTAGTAACAAGCTCGCCCTTTTCTCAAATGTTTTCTGCAAAGCCACAGGTACGCACCCTCCTTCCTCATGCCTGGACTACTGAGGCCCTCTCTTGGCAACTGTACGGGCTGGGGAAGATGGACTATGGGGAGAACAGAGGACATCTAAACAACAAATCACAACAATGCAACTATAAGTCAATAAACTTTCCTTAACATACATATAATATTAATCTCTGAATTGCAAGAGCCAACCATTGCATTAGGCATTTATAACAGAGTGAAGTGGCCTCAAGGCACTGTTTGTGCTACTGGAATTGTGCCACCCCCAAGTGCTGATGATGGTTTTCATAGAAAAAGGGTTTTTAAATCCTGGGGATTTAGGGTTAAAAGGAAAATTAAGCTTAGTAAGCCCTGGAAAAAAAAAAAACCTAGGTACATGTAGGCCTTGTGCCTTGCTAGAACTGCACCTGTGTAGCTAGTACATGATAAATGATATACTTGTTAGATGTGATGATTGTTTAGTAACTAAATATAATTACTGTTTAATCATAAGAATAAAAATGAGAAACTGTGGTCAGGGGCCTCAGAAAGATCATGAGAAACTCATGCTTGAATAAAGTCAATGTATACAATAGAACAATATAAAGTTAATCATTAATATGTAAGTTATATAATGATAGAATATAAAATAAATTCAGCTCAAAAGCCATGTGAAGTCAGATTTGGGTCTGTATCCCTGATTCCCAGAGCTCTCAATAAAAGCACCTGCATATAATCATATCCCATGATTATGTGTGTTCCTGAACGCTGACAATCTGTTCTATGGTCCTTATCAAGTCCCCCCTTTTCCTGAGACACACTTCCGTATGGGAACTAGTTTCTTAATACTTATATTTCATTTTGCAGCATAGGAAAACTTTGTTTTCTAACATGTTTTCTAATATGTCTTCTTCTGCACTCTTGTTGGCTAAATGTTTCCCCAATTCCAGTTTGGTCTTATCCATTTGGTGTGGTCTGCAATGCCTGATGGCAACTTCCTCTGGTTTCTGGATACCTTCAAGTGAACCCAAGATTTGTTCTCTGTTTTTGATCGGAGCTTTGATATGTCAAAAGGTCTTTTTCTTTCCAGAAGTCCCATGTTCATGTACCACTCCAAAGGCATATTCTGAATAATTTCAAATGTAAACTAATTTTCCTCTACTCGATTCCAAAGCTCAAGTGACTGAAATTAGTTCTACTTTCTGGGCTGAAACATTAGAGAGGAGTGCTCCCAATTCGATTACATCGGGTTGTGGAGTCACTGCGTATCCAGATATTTGGATAGGAAGTCTAGGGGCCTGGTGCTCTGACAGACCAGCTGCTCCTGCTGCCTGCTCTGCCTTTGGCATCTGCTCTACTGAGGGTATGGCAGCTGCAGCAGGATTTCCTGTGGCAAGAGGTACCACTGCTGACATAGCCCTGGGACTCCAGGGGCCCGTGGCTGTGCCCTCCAGCACAGGGGTGTCACCCACAGCGGGGCATGGGGGGAAGGTGAAGGGCATTAGAAGGGAGAGAAACCAGCGTCTAGGGACTGTGTGAGGGAAATAACAATTTATTTCCTTTTCCTTGAATAAAGAATTGCAAGAACCCTGCTAGAGCTGCTGGGGGATTGGCCTCTTGCTGAGGCCCCTCCTGTTTTTGGGACACTATGTCCCCTGGGCAAGGAGCCCCTGTTCCAGCCAGGAGCAGAGGTGCTGTGCCTTCTGCCCTGGGCAGAGGGACCTGCTGCTGTCACCACCTCTGGCCACAGGTCCTCCTGATACTGGTCCTGCCCTGCAGGGATGGGCACAGGTGGGGAGTGGCAGTGAAACCCGGGGCAGAGGCTTTAACATGGACTGCTCTCAATGAGTTGTCGAGAAATTACAGTTTTCCTTTTTCTGCCAACCAAGGCTGGCAGTGTTTCTGTGTTTGTATTAATGAGAAGGGTTAGGGTTAGGGTAGAGTGTGGGTTTAGGGTTAGGTTAGAGTGTGGGTTTGTGGTTAAATGGAGAGCAAAGTGGTGTCTGCATTCAATTGATTTTAATTTTTTCTTTCATGGTATTTTGCATGTGAAAAGTCTGAAAATCAAGGACATCTTTTTGGAATCTGCTATCTTTGCCCCTGATACTAGCCGAGTGACCCTTTAGAACTAAGGGAAAGCATGAACTCTTTTGGCCATTTTTTAGAGGGAGAAAACACCAAACCCAAACCTGTTTACTGAATCCTCTGGAAAATCTGACTTATCCAAGAAAACATAATATGGAATGTATCAATTTTCTGTTTGTCATTCATTCAGACACCTGTGAAGCCAGATCAGTAATGCTCACTTTAATGATTTAACACAGCTGATTGCCATTAAATCACTTGAAATTATGGCCTCAACTTTCAATGACATTTTGAATATGAGAATTTCCATTTCAGGGAGGAACAGAATGCATTTGCACAGTTCCATTTGTCTTGGTTTGACAAGACAGGAGTCTGTGAAGGAGGGCTAAAGCCTCCTGTGCAATGGAGAAGGTAAACCCCCTCCCTCCGAATTACCAGGATTTTTAAAGTTAATGGCTCTCAGGCAAAGATATGGGAATGGGAGTAACAATTCTTTCCTAGGAGAAAACTAAATAACAATTTAAAAAGGCAAATGCAATTGGTACAAACAGAGCTAGTGATAAAGTCCACAACCTGACACCCTGAGGAGTCGGGGTGTTGGTAGCAGTCCAGTTGAAATGACAGCTGCTCCTCTTGCAGTGGCTGATGAATTGCAGCTGAAGTGGTGATCTTTAGAAGGGTATAGTTTTCTCTGAAGATCTGGTGGCAGTTGGGCCAGTCTTCCTCTGGGAATCCCGCCGAAGGGGCCGCTTCTCTGGGAGTCCCGCAAAGAGAGAGAGCTGTTCTGTCTCCCAAAAGGTGCCACTTTATACAATAAAAGAGTGCTTGGCTTCCCCCTCTGGGTGGAGCATCTCACAATGGGATGGTGTAACGTTACCAGCCCTGCAGTGAGTCAGTCAATGGCCCATTAACAAACCATTACCTTTTCGGAGCAAACCATCGTTCTTGGAAGAGATAATAAACCTACCCAACCTCCAAGAGATGGCAAATAGAATACAAGCTTATCTTGCAAACCAGGACACCATTATGGGTGGATATTTTTTTCAGCACACAGATTCTCTGATTTCCCCTTCTTTAGCCTTAAGCATTAAAGTCAAGCATCTGCTTTGGAAATGCAACTCAAATGTAACTCTTTCTACTATTTTGCTTAACTTATTTTTAGAGGCTGAAAGCATTCAGTTGTAATTTGCTTTATAGAATACTTAGTCACTGTGGGACTGGAAAAAGATCACAGAAATTTCTCCCATCATAGATTTTAAAATATTTTAAAACGCCATTATAAAGACTATTTATCAATATTTAATTTTTGCTTTCTGTGTAACTTTATTAAATCTGTACTTTAAAACAAGCATTACCTAGCAGGTTTTCAGTTCAATTACAGCAGTTGCTTTTCAGCAGGCTAATTTTCCTGTAGGACTAGACAAGAAAAGTAACTTAGGAAATTGATTTTTCCACATTGTTGCAGTGTAGGAATGGTATTCCCCAGTTTTGTGCTCACCCTGATACAGCTCAGACCATGTGCCACTCACTGACTTCCCCACCACTTTTCCTGTGGCAGGAGAAGAGCACAAGCAGGTAAAGATCAGAGGTTGAGCTAAGAACAATTTACTAGAAACAGCAGAGAAAAAAAAACCACAAATGGTAATAACAACACTAAAAGGAGAGTGTACAAGAGGTGAACGAGTCACACATGATTGTTCACCATACAGAACTGGGCACACCCCACGATTTACGGCACACCGGCGGAGGAAGAACAAGCCCCTTCCATTTCCCCCTGCCACGTGGCAGGTGATATCCAGTTACCCCAAGGTCCTGGCCGTGCTCCTCCTGGCTGCTGCAAAAATTACCCCTGTCCTGGCCGGATCCAGGACACGGGATCTGCCCTGCGGGTCCTGGCTCTTCCCCTGGGTGAGAGCCCCCCATGGCATCTGCCTGGCAAATGGACTTCAGGACAACCCATGACTTATGGACATTCCCCCTTCTGCCCCTGTCCCAGCTCCCTTTTTGCCTCCAGAAAACTTTGAACAGAAGTAGCACTTAGGTGCAGTTCTGCACATTCTGAACTGGCAGGAATGTGCCCCACATGTCACTCTAGGCACACGTGCAGCAAGGACAAAGAAAGTTTTTGAGGGGCCTGGGTCTCAAGGTCTTTTTTTCCAGGAGTACCACCTGTTACTTTCAGATTCTGCTCAGGGATAACCAGTGACCTTCTTTTTGTTCTACATGAGACATAACCATGTGTGGCACATCAACTGTCACTTTTTTCCCCATTTATTTTCAACCATATCCTATCAATCAGGACCATGGTGGCTCCTGCTCTGAGGTGCATTGGCCATTTCTGTAGTACATTGTTTGGTTGTCTTTTGAGAAATAGGCTCAAAATACCACAGGGTTACTTCCCTTACTCCCATTCTTGGAGCTAAAGATGGAGTTATTGTGCAAGGCAAAGGCACTCATGTATGAACAGTGCAGAGGGGTCAGTCAAACCTGGTTACTCCAGAGTAGGGGTTGTCATCAATAACCTAAAAAATATATAGAAAGGCTGCTGGACATTCTGGAGTCCAGTGTAACACCTCCATGGATTTCTTTCATGATTCATACACAGGCTTTTCCAATAGTTCATAACTGGGGATCCATCATCAACACCATCCAGTCTGTTGCCTTCAGGGGAAGGCAAGGCGACCTGGTTTCAAGGAACAGCACGGCAGCCCAGTCTCCCCTGGGCCACTCGGGCTAACGACACGCGCTGGACACCAATGTGGTGGACGGTCGAAAAGCGTTTATTATCTTATCTCATGGGTTTAAATAGTCTTGGGGGACTCTGCTACGTCAGGGGGGGTTGGTAGGGTCTCTAGGGTTAGTCAGGAGTGGAAAACTACTGGGTTAGGTGTGGTTACATTCTTTGGGGTAATGGATAACATGTTGCAGGGTGAGAGGGGGAAGGGGTCTTTCTTTCCGTCACATCCCGAAATCTTCCGTTCGCCTGTCCCTATCTACTACATCTCCCCCCTCCTTTTCATAAGTGAAATGAGGTAGTCGTAGATATAGGCACTGGAGTGAGGTACAAACTTGTAACTTGGTAAGGAAAAAAGGGTTTTTGGTAAACCTGAGTAAATCTCGCAAGGTGAGTTTTGAAGGCTTTTGCAGCTGACTGTGTTCGCAGTTTTTGGTTTACAGCATTTGTTGCTGGCCTACAAACAGAATGTTTGCCCGTTCTAGATGGGCCTGAACAAACGAGAGCAGCTTGTTCAGCAGGCATGGTCCTATGGTAACAGCTAAAAGCAGTATTGCCAGTGGACCTACCAGGGCGGAAATTAAAGTGGTGAGCCAAGGTGATTGATTGAACCAGGATTCGAACCAGCTCTGCTGGGTTTCCCTGTCTCTCTTTCTCTGAGCCAGTCTATCTCGGAGTTCTGCCATGGAGTCTTTAACGACTCCCGTATGATCTGCATAAAAGCAGCATTCCTCTTTCAAAGCTGCACACAGTCCTCCTTGTTGCATGAACAAGAGGTCCAGTCCCGCCTATTCTGTAAAACTACTTCTGAAAGCGAAGAGACTGATTTCTCTAGATAGGAGATGGATTTCTCAATCCTCTGCAGGTCTTCATCGATGGTCATTTGCAGCTGAGAGAGTCCGTGCTGTTGGGTTGCGATGGCTGAGACACCAGTGGCTGTACTAGCTGCTCCCAGGCCGAGCAGCATTGCGATAGTTATACCTGTGATTATTTCTCTTTTGTGCAGTCTGTCAGGTTCTTCGAAAAGGTGGTACACTTCTTCATCTGAGTGGTACAGGACCCTAGGAACAATCAGAACTTGGACACAGAAGTCAATAGAGTCATTAAATTTGGCAAGGAACACACAAGGACTCACTCCGGATCGCTGGCAAACCCACATCCCAGATGCGGATGGGACCACCCACTTATTGGTCTTTCTGTTGGGCTTGACAACTTTAGTGCAGAAGTTGCCTTTCTGCTTTGCTAAAGTTGCATTGCCAAAACATTTGCCTTGTCCTGTGATTTGACTCAGGGTGATTCCTCTGCGGGGAGTGTCCCATCTGTACTGGTGGGGGGCACTGGCTGTGGAGTAACTGAAGGGGGTGTCTAAAGCGATGCCTTCGTAGAAAGGGGGTTTAACATCATAACAAAGCCAACAGGAGTTAGTCAGGTTTGGTTTGGTTTAGTTTAGGGTTAGAAAGGTAGCTTCTAGCATACAAACACAGGGGTGTTCCACGGGCTGGTGGAGGGTTCTATGTGACCCTTTTGTAGCTCGAGGTCGACCAGTTCCAGCAAGGCTGCCATTCGAGGCTTTGACAGGGGCCACTGCTCGACCCATATGGAGTCTGGTGATTTTTAAGTCCGGGACGGCCCTCTCACTCTGTTCACTGGGGGGACTTCTTTGTATTGCCAGTATTGGGGCCACAGTGCTTGGGGAAAAATCGAGCAGTCTGCTCCTGTGTCTGCCCAAAACTGAAGCCCTATGACATGGGGGTCCTGACTGCCATAAAGGCGGCACGTCCCCCACACCTTCGGTGGCTCCTTCCCTATTTTCATGGCCAGGGCCACCCAGGGGTCCCGTTCTGGGGCGTCCCCTGCTGACCCTGTGGCACAGGCGCTGCTTGCAGCGGTAGTGGGTAAAAAGGTACCGCAGGCTGTGTTGCGAAATTCGCTGGCGAGGGTACGAAGCTGGCTGTCTCCTGTGGGGGTGTGGGGTATAAGGGCGCCCCGCCCCACTGGGGGTTGGCATAGATGGGCCGCCTTGCATTCGCAGCGGGAGGAGGCTGAGTGCAGCCCGCACGCCCCCTCCCTCTCCCGTTTCCTTGGGGCTGGGACCTGCATTCCTTAGCGAGGTGCCCCTTCCTCCCGCAGCTCCAACAGGCTCCTCTCGGGCGTGTTTGGGGTGGAGGCGCTGCGGCGGGCTGCCGTGTTGGCTGGGGACAGCTCACCGCGATGTGACCTGCCTCACCACACTTGAAACATGCCATGGCACTGGTCAGGGTGTGGACGGCTGCCTGAATGGGTGTCAGGTGTTCTTCCCTCACTACATGTCTGATCATGTCAGCCAGGCTGGCTCCGGCTGGCAGGGAACGTAAGATATCTTTGGTGACAGAGTTGCACTGCTGGCACAAGCAGTCAGATACCACGGGGCCCTTTGCCTCTGCCGGCAGGGTAGAGGAGTCTATTGCTGCCTGCAGGCAATCTACGAACTGCGTGAAGCTTTCGCTCTCTGCCTGCCTCACGGTGGACCACGGCGACAGCTTGGCTACGACCTGGGAGGCTGCACGAATAGCCTCCCTAGCAGCCCGAGTGGTCGCCCTGACCTCCTCAGCCCGCATCTGCGTGGCTTGTTGCTGAGGCGTGATCATATCATCGTGCTTTCCCATAAGCCTGGATAAAGTCGATCTGTTTAGTGGCTGCCTCGCGCCAGATGCTTGGGCTAATAGCTTTGTACAATTATCCTCCTATTCTTGTCTAAACACAATCATTCCCGCACCATCAAGTATCATGCGACCTATTCGCTCGATATCAAAGGGAAGCAGGTCGTCATTACTAAAAAGACCATCAATTAATGTGGAGACCATGGCCGAATTGATTCCTTTTTCTGCAATGGCTTTGACAATTGACTGTACATCTTTTGGGTTTACCGGGGCATATACCCTCTGCTGGTTCCCTTCCGGGCCGGTGATCCTCACTGGGAAGGCTTGGATGGCAGCCGCTGGGAACCATTCGGCACAGGCTATTTTTATTTCTCCCCAGTCGGTAAACTGGGCTGGTTCGTATTGTGGATGCTTTTCGGTGCGGCTTAAAGCTTTACTTGGTTTTGTTTTAAATTGCGTTAGCTCTGTTCCCTTCGTCTTAGAGTCCCAGCCGGCTCCTGGCAGCTCTTCCGAGCTGCCGGAGCTGCTGCTGGACTCAGAGTCTGAAGTCGAATGCCAGCGCACTTCCGGGGCTCGGTGCCGTTTTGTGCGGCTCCGACCCCGCTCCTCCCCCCGGGGGTGGCGCCGCTGCCGCCCCCCGGGCTCGCCCTGCCTCCTGCAGGGGAGGGTTTCTCCCTTACATGGTAGTGGCGTCAGGCACGGCTGCCGATCGGCTCCGAGCCCTCTGCCGCTCTCCTCCTGTTTCTCCCGCACACGCGCATTAGCAAAACTCCGCGCCTCTGGGCTCTTCGCGCCGAGACTGCCCACGCCCCGCCCCTCCCCTTGGCTGCCGGTGCCATATTCAAAGGGGTATGGAGGCGGCATGGGCAGGATCTCCCCCCGAGCCGCGGCTCCCGCGCCTCTGGCTTCCCCCGCCAGCCTCCGCCGACAGAGCTCTGCGCGCTGCTGCACCTCCGGCAGCGGGTCACTGACCGGCAGTGGCGGGGCGGATGGGGAAGCCGCGGATCTTTGGGAAGGCTCCGCGGGGGGTCCCGGGCCCCGGCCCGGGGAGGGGGGCGACGCGCCGGCCCCCCCCGGATCCAGGCTCCCGGGCGGATCGTCCTCAGGGGTAGTTTGCGTTGCCGCTCCTACCCCTAGCTTGGGTGTAACCAATAAACACGTACGCGCTGCGCTCCATGTCTCCTGCTCTTCTATTGCTCTGCGCAGGGCTTTCTCTACTCTGCCCCACGCCTTAAGGCATTTGCCGCTGCCTGAGGATTTCGTGTCCTCGGCCAGCACGGCTGTGCATTTTTCCCATATCTCCGGATGCAAAACATCCACAGGGCGCTCAATTGCCCCAAGCTCAAGCAGCCTTGCTATAGCAAGATAAAAGTCTTTGAGCTTACACTCAATTCCCCATTGCTTATGAACCTCACTTACGACCCTGGCGATGGCGTCCATGATGATCGCAGGTTCCTGGGACGTCTCCCTTGCCGAGAACACGGTCTTACCGGTCTGGCCGCTGCTCTTGTCCAGGTGACACCCGCTGCCCGAGCGAATTATTCCCGGGCTTCGGCACCAGTTATGTTGCCTTCAGGGGAAGGCAAGGCGACCTGGTTTCAAGGAACAGCACGGCAGCCCAGTCTCCCCTGGGCCACTCGGGCTAAGAACACGCGCTGGACACCAATGTGGTGGACGGTCGAAAAGCGTTTATTATCTTATCTCATGGGTTTAAATAGTCTTGGGGGACTCTGCTACGTCAGGGGGGGTTGGTAGGGTCTCTAGGGTTAGTCAGGAGTGGAAAACTACTGGGTTAGGTGTGGTTACATTCTTTGGGGTAATGGATAACATGTTGCAGGGTGAGAGGGGGAAGGGGTCTTTCTTTCCGTCACATCCCGAAATCTTCCGTTCGCCTGTCCCTATCTACTACACAGTCACTCCCAAAAAGGGACACAGATGTGGGCTCTGGTGTTTGACAAATTGCTTCCTCCCTTTCTTTCCCCAAACTTTCTTTCCCTTGTGAGTGGGGCAGCCAGGAGATAAAACATGGGTAGATATAGACATGGTCTTGAAAACAAACACAAGATGTCATAGAAAATGTGCTTTGGATGGTAATATTCAACATTCTCAACTACATGCTCTTCTTTTCTCTCCCTGTAATGACTGGACAACACTTATTTTTGGTGCCAGCTGACTCAAATCAGGAATAATCTTGGGTAGGGGGAGAATGACGATAAAACCATCATAAACTGAGTATAAAAGGTTTATCTACATGTGTCTATAATTTCAATGGCCAGCTGCATTCAGCTCAATTATCAGCCTATAATTGTGCTCAGGGCCAGTGTGGGCCTTTCCTTGTCAGCTCCTCCTGCACAGCACATGGGGGCCTGGGCATGCTGCTGGCTTGTTTCCTTTTAGGAGACTGGGATGAGGAAAGGTCCAGGGGTTTTGTCAAAGAGATGATATTTGAGTGACTGTGCATGTGCTGGAAGCCTCACAGACTGACTGGCCCATGACAGGATGGCCCAGTGCTGGGGAGACAGCACCTTGCTGCCCTGGTTAGGGGTGTTAAGTTGCTCCTTTGCCTCAGAGAGAGCCAAGTGCAGCACTTTTGTGCAGAAACACTTCATTAGCCCTGGTTTGCAAAGCTACTACAGCAACTGGTGTGGCCAGAGCAGCCCTTTCTGCACTTGGAAATGAGCTGAGTCAGTCATGGGCTAAGGCAGGGCATTCCCCACGTGTGCACATTTGAACTCCCTGTGCCCCGACTGTGTCACGTTCCACTCCTCAGTGACATCCCGCCCAGCCTGGAACATGGAACTCCCCATTTCCAAGGACACGTGGCCATTGTCACCAGCACACAGCAGGACCGCTCAGACCCTTCGGCAGCTGCGGTGAGAGCGGAGGTGTCAGAGCGACAGCGAGTGTTGGTCCAGCTTAGCTGGTTCTAGCACACGTTGGTCAAGAGGCTGATCCACACACTGAGTGGAGGTAATTATTTACAGTTCTGTGCAGAAATGGGGGGCTCAGGGACAAATTGACCAAGCCAGCACCACAAGAAGTACAGTGTCTTTAGTATTTCTACATTTTAGCAAAGAAAGGAATTAGTGTTCATTGACTGCAAGTTCCCAAGTTCTCTTCATAATTAGTATTTTGTCTGCTGTTGGGTAATGATCCTCTCACTTGTCATGTTCATTAGTCTGCATGCTCAGTCTCTCCCTTCTTTTATGTCAATGGTTTCTTGAGTGCATGGCCATGGTCTGCCCCTGCTGGAATGGCCTTTTATCTCACAGGAGGTGATTCAGCACAGTTTCTGCATTGGCTTTATCAGTTTGTTCCTTTCCTTGGGGGTTCTGCCAAATGTCCTTGTGCCCCTAAATTCTGCATTCTTTGTGCCCACTATCAGTGGTACATCCTTCTTCCCAAGCCTTGCTAACCTCCCCGGTGTCTGAGGCAGCTGAAGCCTGTCAAGCCCTACACCTCAACAAGGCAATTCAGCCAAGAAGTAACCTGCCTTTCAAAGGCCTGGCCATCACTCCTTGGCTACTTCTTGTTTCATGGGAATAATCTCCCTTCTTATTGATGAGCCTTGAAAGCCACAAAGGACAAACATCAAAGAGCACATTTTCCTTACAAACATTTTGCATTTTGCAGATTCTCCAGCAGGACCAGTGGCTGTGTGGGAGCTGGAGCAGCCGAGGCAGAGCAGGATGGCAGAGCTGTGGGCCTGGGCACGATCGAGAGCGTTCCCCAGGGCCCCGGTCTGCACTGCGTCCCGCAGGGCCCCCGACAGCACTGCCGTGCCCGTCAGGGTGACCCAGAGGTGCCAGGACCAAGAGGTGAGGGGCAGGTGTCGGGCTCTGCGGGCTGCCAGCGGGTGGGGGCTTGGCCATGGTGTTGGTGTCAGTGCTGCCGACCCCGCGGGACCTGTTGGGCAGGGCTGGGGCCCCACTGGTGCTCCAAGGGCCCCTTTGAGGCAGCTGCCCTGGGGAAGCCACTCACAGGGATGACACGGAAGAGGTGCCAGTGGAAGAGGGAAGTTCTCTGATGGATGTGTTTCTCAGGGATGACACTGAGGAGGTGCCAGTGAAAGTCAGATGTTCTCAATGCTGGGACACTCAGGAAATTCATGCTCTGGGCATGGCTCTTGGTCAAAATGCATGGATTTCTCATTGCTCCATGTTTGCACTGCACTCACCAAACATGCCAGGATAAAGGAACCTCTCTAACAGTATTTTTTAGTATTAGGAATAGCCATTTCTTTATTCTCAGCTGTGATGCATAGTTGAGAACTCCAGCCACATGCACACCATTTACAAAGCTATTCCAAACAAAGAAATTTCAGCATTTTTTGAAAACAAAAAAATTAATCTTCATTGGTTCCAAATTACATAATTTCTTCAATTAAGTAATATTCTATCTTCTCTTTAGTATTGATGTCTCCCTTCTCGTGGTAATTCATTCACATCTTTCAGTCCATTCATCATAGCGTTTTAGATTTTATCTCAGACAATTTTGCCTACAGAATGAAGCAGTTGGATGGCAGTAGTTGTTTTCGTTAAAAAATGTACTTAGGCTGATGAACATTTTAGTGAGTTTTAACCTCCCGCAGAATGTGATACATTCTGTATTAAATTATGAGATCGGCCAAGCAATACAAATTTTGTTATATCTGATTAACCTAGGATAAACTGCTTCCATTTCACAGCTGCCAAGAATTGCATCTATAGCTGAGGACAAGAGCAAGGGTTTTCATGCCTATTGCGAGTCAAAATTCACCTTATGCAGATGAAATTCTTCTTGGAGCTGACTCCAAGATGTGCTTCCTTAGTACCAAATAAGTCCCAGCATCAGGTTGTGTCCAAAATTCTTATCTTTTTGTGAACCACTCTCACCTGGATTGTTAGCTGAACACTGGCCAGTTCAGTTGTACTCAGGCACTTGATTTCAAGGGAAGCCTGTGCCTATAAATTCCAGCAACTGGGAAAGGGTGACTTGCTACTTGAACGCTTGGCTGCGTTAGAGGCCAGGTGAGGGTTGCTCTCTCAGGGCAGTTCTGTAGCCGGCTGCTTGCAGAGGGAGAACTGTGTCAAAGCAGCCCTTTCTAGTGATGTGACAGCAAACCTTTGCAAATACAGCTCTTGTTTAAAACAAAGGGCCTAGTTAATCAACAGTAATGGAGAGAAGACTGAAGTTTTTACAGAAAATATCTTTTTCCTTTTAGCCAAATGCCAGCGAGGCATCGCACAATGGAAGTGCGCAGAATGTCAACTTGTATAACCCAGCTGGAGGTATGATTGCCTTTCACATTTTGCTCAATGTCTGCAAGATTTTCAACTTGGTAATTCATTTTTGCAGCATATTCTTGGGACAGGGGATCTCTTGTGTTCAGAGATCTCAACTGGAGCTGGTATGCCCTCAGGTCAACCTTGTAGTCTCTTGTCACTGCACTTAGCCACTGGTTTGTTTTTGCCCTGTGAAAACCTGCTAGTCCTTCCTTGTTGGCATATTGGTTGATGGGATGCAACTTGGAACATTGAGTTCAAGGTTTAGAGTACTCCTAAATTCACAGCCTTGGTAGCTAAGGTTTTGCTTTTGGAGTATCTAGGCACTGTCATTATCCTTTAAATTTAAATGGGTAAACCTGTGCAACCTTGAGAATGTTGCATAGAGAATTTCATAAGGTCAGTGTGGGAAACTTTGCTTGATTTAATTTTTTTCTCTCGGTCATTAATACATGAGTGTTGCCACAACACTGTGTTGGGTTTTTGTCAAGGAAATTGAAAGGAAGATATTGATGTCATCTTCCCCACGGATTCCATCATTTCCCCCAAAGCACAATGTGCTTAGGTGATGTCATTTGTTATTAATCTGTTCTCAATGCTGTTTCCCCAAGGAGCCTGGTTTCAGGCAGACTCGAGGAGCACATTCCCCTTACAGGCACTCAGTGGTGCTGCCTGCAGCAGTGAGCTGAGCCAGGTACAGCCAGCTGCCCTGAGAAAAGCAGGCTCTCACCTGGCTGTGGCTGCAGGCACCTGCCTGCAGGGACTTCCCTGCCACTGCAAGTGCAGCTCTTGCTCTGCCTTAGCCTACTGCAGAGCATTTTAAACTAGTGCCATGGTGGCTTTTTGCAGAGACAAAACTAAACTTCACATTTCTCACTGGGGACATTCTGTTTCACATGTGAATGATGATTTGTGTGATTCTTGGTGGTGGTGTGCACAGATCCTAAGGGAATATTTAGCATTCGGTAACTGGGGTGTGAGGACTGGCAGTAGTGAGACAATTGTGGAACTTGGCACCGCTTTGGCTTTAGGCTGGCACAGAGAAACTCAGGTGAGACAGGTCTGGTTGCTGCTATGGTACAGGGTGCCTTTGCAACATGCTCCATGCTGTACCAGTTGGGGACTGGGCTTTGTCACAGAATCAGAGAATCAGAATCAGACTTGGAAGGGATCCAGAAGGATATGCAAGTGCAGCTCTGTCCCCAAGAATACCACCAGGTGCTTGTGGAACTTGTCCAAATGTTTTCTGAGCTCTAGTGGACTTGGGACCATGAGCAGTCTTGTGGGGAGCCTGTCCCAATGCCTGATCACCCTCTGGGTGAAGAACTCTTACCTAATTTCCATCTTAATGCTTGCTTATGGCTTCAGGTAATTTTCTTTAGAAGTCATTCATGGATATGGTTTTAGGAGGTTTTTTGTTTAAATGCTGTGGGAAGTTTCTCTATCCACATTGGATTGAATTTCTCAGAACATTAGCAGTGTCTACACTCGACAACTGGCATGTTCACCGTGTTCTAAATAATTGAAGCATGTGATGTTTGTGCAATTAGGTTTGCAGACAAATATCAGGGAGGCATGGTCCAAGGAACAGGAAGTGGAGAAGGGCATTAAAAATTTGAGCTACATTGAAAGACTGAAGGAGCGTGTCAAGAAAGGTCAGTCTCTGTGTGTGTGACAGAAGAGACAGAACTCCCGTATTTCTCACCAATATGCATCAAGTCTCCATCAGCCACTAAGCAGGAGTTCCTGGTTTCAAAACAGTGCTTGCTGTGTCATATCCCCTCCCTTGACCTGCTGGCCACGCTTCACCTGATGCAGCCTAGGACACGGTTGCCTTTCTGGGCTGCCAGCACACGTTGCCAGCTCATGCCCAGCCTCTCATCCACCAGCACCCCCAAGTCCTCCCCACCTTCATCCCAGGCTCCTCATCCCATCCCAGCACCCATGCCCAGCTGGGATAGGGCATGTCCCAACCCCAAAGATGCAGCACTTTGCTCTTGGCCTTGTTGAATCTGATGAGGTACCCAGGGTCCTACTTGCCAAAGTTCTCCATGTCCCTCTGGATGGCATCCCAGGCCTCTGGTGTTGGCAAACTTGCCAAAGAAGCATTTAATCCCACTGTCCATATCATTCTTGACATAGCTTAGTGCTTTAGCTTACAAACTGGAGAAATCAAATGAAAACCACCATGCATAGAAAGAGTTTTTCATCAATACCTCACCTCCAGTACCACTCCTTCACATGGTATTTTTAATGTCTGTTTCTTCCTAGTGCTTTACTGTCTGGATTTGTAATGATCTATAAATTCTGAACAAATAGAGTTTCAACAGTCTTGGTACATCCTTTTGCATCAACTACCTTGCTTCCTCCTACTCCCCATTTGACAATTTGTTTTCTGTTTTTTTCTTTACTGAAGTGAAAATACCAGAGCTCAGGAGAGCCCCACACAGCTCTCCAGATCTTGTGCCTGAGAGGAAGAGAACGATGCCCATGAACCCTGCAAAATACATCCGGAGACTTTTCAGTGCTGTTTGTCAACGATCCATCAGAGACAGGGTGATTCATTTACTGGCTCTGAAGAATTACAAGAAGTCAGAGCTACTCGCCTGCTTAGAGAGAGAGGGAGTTGTGGAAAAGGACAAGGAGTCCCTTGGAAAGATCCTTCAGGAGGTGAGATCCTGGAGCTGCTGCCAGCAATGCTAACTCTTAGCAGTCTTACTTCAGGGTTTCAATTAGAATCTAATGAGAAGTTTAGGAAATGCTCTTTGTTTGCATTTTTCCATCAACTTTACCCAGTTTCCACCCAACTGCAAGTCCATGTGACAAAAAGAAAGAAATCTTCAAAACTTTGGAGGCCTTGTTGCTGTTTTTCTAGAATAGCTTACAATGTAAATTCTTTGTAAATTCGTTGCTTCTCATGCCTTATTTTAACCCTCCCTCTTTTCCTTGCACTGGTAAACTGCTTCATGAAGTAACTTCAAAGGGTGAAACCCTCAACTGGGTGAAACACTTCACTGAGGTCCTTAAAATACCCTGGGACAAGTTTCAGAGGAGAGAATTTTGGTAGCTGCATAGGGCAGTATTTCATTTGAAGGGACATGGTGGCCTCTCAATGGTATTTGCTTCTACTGGGGTCTGTGGGGATTGCCTTCCAGGGAAGGATGTTCCAGGCAAATCCTACATGAAAAAGATGGTGGCCCAACTTTGAACACAAATTTTCATTCCTGTTGTGTGCATTGAGTCTTTGACTTCCTTGGCATCTATTATTTCTCATAATTTTCCAGTTGTCCTTTTAGTGCCACTGGTATTTCTTTATTACAGCCATTCATATGATTCACATGGACTGAAGGATGCAGTGGCTGTTTGCTTCCTTTTTCAATATTCCCCATCAATGTAGGCTGTTGCTGAATTATGCAAGCATTAACATATCAAGTAGCAATATTTCCTTTTGAGCTACGAAAAAGGTGATGATAAGATTTCAAAGCTCAGCTCCTTCGAGGGTAAGAGATGAAAAAAATGTCTCCTTTCTTTTTATTCCTGTTGATGTTTAAGGAGATTTTGAAGGAGTATTTTCTTGTTTGCAGTGTGAACTGCCTGGTGATACTGGTTTGCATTCTGAAAGGGCTGTGTGACCAGCACTACATCTTGAAAACTGTTACTCACATTTCTCTTCACTTCATAGGGAGGTGGTGTTGTTTTTTGCTATACATGAAAAACCAGTAGGGAGAACTTGCTGACCTCTTCTATTCACAACCTTCCTTCTCTTCCAACACAGCCTTAGTTCTGCTTTTAAAAAGTGAATTCCTGATTCTGGGTACCTTTGCTACTTTTAAGCTGTTGAAATGTAGCTCTAGGTAGGTTATCTCCTATAAGTGTTCCATAGGAAGCTGTAGTTTCCTCTGAGCAGACACCTGAGAAAGAAAAGCAGTTCTGTTTGCAGAGACAAATGCCAACATCCTGTGGTGCTTCATGAGATGATGAAAACATGCCATGTTACAGGTCCAGGCTGTGTTCTGCCATGGCAATGCAGCTGGGGGAAACAAGAGGGCAGCAGGTGTCCTCGGGAGATTGGAAAAATATGGACTTGCTCATGGAGATGATGTTGTTCAGGTCCTCCTCAAAAGAAAAGGAAAACAGAAAGGAAAAACCTGGTCTCTCCATGTATTTCAAATGGTGAAGACTGAGAGTTCTGGCATAGTGTACCTTGATTCTCAAAGCTGCGTTAAAGGTGAAAAAACCTGGATCCCTGGTGCAGGGAGAGGTTTTCATAGTGTCCATTTCCTCCATGCTTGCAGCAGTTTGGCATTTACTTACATCCAAATTTCTACAGCCCAAATGGACCACACCTCTTTAATATTGCTGCCTCTTACATGACAGCTGCTTTGTTCTTCACATCAAACAAAAGGCCTGGAAAAACGGTGCATGATTTTCTTTTCAGATTTGCTTTAGCTTTGTACTACCAGTTTTACATCTGTAGTCTGCCCTTTGGTGTAATGAATATTGATGTTTTAAATGTCTGCCCGTAGGTAGCCAACCTGGATGCAAATGACAATTCTTTCAGTCTGAAGGAACATTTCTTCAAAGACATTCAGGTTGATTGGCCTGGCTTCAGTGAAAGAGATAGAAAGACATTGGAGGTGACCCTTTTTCAGTAAGTTCAGCCAGGACAACAACCATTTCAAAAAACCTTCTGGGAAATGAAGGTCTGTTTTTGCACTGAGGAAAGAACAATTACTGTTGATATTTTTGCCTTGTAACCTGAAATGCTGGACCATCCTTACAGAAAAACAGCCTCATCTCCACATGCCACCAGCAGCAGCCAGTCACTGTCTCTGGGACCTTCTGAAATAAATACTCCACTGAGAACTGCTCAGGTATTTTGTGAATTTTTAAACATTCTCTACCATATATGATGTTTTATCCCACTTGCTCTTGGTGTCCAAGCTGTGATATGAAGCAGTAGTGCTGTCTGTACATCATATAAACCTGAAGTGTGTAACTTCTAATGGGATTCCTGTATGGTTTTCAAGATGGTTACAATGTCAAAGCCTGCAACAAGCTTGCACCCATGATTTGTTTATCATGGTGCATAGGAAACTCTGCTAAGGACAAGATGTGGACATGGTTTTGGTACCTAGCTGTGTCTGTGCAGGGTTCTTGATGATATGGCAGCTCTAGTACCTAAATCATGCATGGAAATGCCAGTGCTACTGTTTGAAGAGAAATCTTAGGGAAGTCTAGCATAAGGACAAATTCCAGTACTGAGGCATTTGTAGGAAACTTGTTTTTCTGTCCTAAGAAGCATTTAGGCTCCCATTTTGATTCAGGCTATCCCATGTGTGAGGAGGGGACTCGGAATCATTAGGGAATACCTTGGACTTGTCAGGCTAAACACCAAGAGATGGCCAATACAAGAGGGCAAGGAAAATGTTTTGAAAGAATCTTGGAAAACACTGCATGCAAGGTATATTTTCTATATCTTAAAGAATTTTTTTTAAACAGCCCTGGTTTTCCCTAGCTCTTTTCCCAGTCAGAGCAGGAAGTGCTGCAGGGCCCAGCATCCTCTTATGTCCTACCTCCATGCCTACAGCACTTGTGTCAGCAGGCTGGCACAGAGCTGTGTCTGGCAGTCCTGCTCTGAGCTGCTGATGGTGGGAGCAGTGTGTGCTTGGTAGGGAAGAGGCTGTGACCCAGGCTTTCCTCTGGAGAACAGCAGGAATGAGACCTGCAGCCAGGCTGGGGCTTCTCTCTGTTGTTATCATCTCTGCACTGGACACGCTGCGATCAGCACTGCACCGGCGGCTTCTTGGGGCCGCTTTAGTGAATCGTGTGGCTGTGTGACAGCAAGAGTTGAGTGTGTTCCTGGTGTGTCTAAGCAGAAATAGGGAGCAAGATAAAACCAGCCTGAGCTCCTCATTTTGGGGAAGCCTTTGATAGAGGTGCTGAAGGGAATGTCTTTTCCCAAAGCCATTTAGCTACAGAGTTGGAGGAGAACTTGCTGAATACTCAGGTGAGAAAGTAGGAATGAAATAGAGAACATACTGAGCTGCAGCACCTCCTTATATGACAGGCCGTTTTAGGTAAGAAAGGTGTGTGTTCAGCCATTGCCAAGTCAGAAATGCTGCTTTTTCAGTGCAAAACTAATTGGCATCATCTTTGCAGAAACGGCCTCTGGCTTCTGCCTTTATCAATCCTGTGATGACCAAGAAGCAGAGGATTGATCAAGAGCCCAGTGGTATCCAGCCAGCAACTGGTGGTCGCTCTCCTTCTTCCTTGGACCTGCCTTCCACATCCTGCTCAACTCTGAACCTGTCTCCAAGTGTCAGCTCCATTTCCACATCCACCCGTCAGCTACAAGAGAAAGATAAAATTCGGATTCCATCTGGAATCCCTGCTCCTGTCAGGGTGCAGGGGAAGATTCCCTATTCCAAAGGTGAGAAAACAGAGTTAGACAGGGTGAAAAAATCCCATCCTTTGGATTTCGATAAAATGCTTGCCACGAGCAACGCCAAAGAGATGAGCAGAGAGTGCAGGACACAAGCAGAAAAGGAGTCACACAGTCCAAGTGCAAAGGGTATTAAACTGATGGACCACTTTTAGATATGCTTCCATTTCATTTTTTACTGGATATCTGTATGGTTTTTTTAGTCATATCGAGCCTCCCATCCATCGGCACCTGCAAGTCCTCCCCACCTTCATCTCCAAGCCTGTCTTGATGTCAAGGAATGTCCCAAACCCAAAGATGCAGCCCTTTGCACTGGGCCTTGTTGAATCTGGTGAGGTTCCAAAGACCCCACTTCTTGGTCCTTCCAGACGGCATCCCATGCCTCTGGTTTGGGCAAACTTGCTGAGGGTGCACTGAATGCATTCTAGAGGATGCACTTGCTGAGGGTGCACTTAATGTCATTCTAGACATAGCTGAATGCTTGAGCTTACAAACTGGGGAAATCATATAAAAGCAAAATGCATAAACATCGTTTTCCATAAAAACTTCCCATCCAGTATCACTCCTTTACCAGCTTTTAATGACTGTTTCTTTATGATGCTTTACTGTTTTGATTCTTGGAGATCTGTAAATGATGGGCAAATAGAGGCTCAAAAGTCTTGGTACATCCTTTTGAATCAACTTCCTTGCCTTCTCCAAACCTCCAGTCTGAACTATTTCTGGTTTTCCCTCTCTTTAGGTGAAAAAGCAGATGTCAGAGGAGCCCAACAAAGCCGTTCAGGTCCTGTGCCTGAGAAGAAGAGGATGATGTCTGTGAGACTTGCAGACATTGACTGGAGCGGTTGCGCTGCTGTTTACGGCCGACCCTACAGGGACAGGGTGATTCATTTACTTGCTCTGAGGGATTACAAGGAGCAAGAGTTACTTGCTCGGCTGCAGAGAGATGGAGTCAGGCAAAAGGACAAGGATTCCTTTGGAAAAATCCTTCAGGAGGTGAGATTGTGGAGCTTGTTCCAGCACTTCTTCCACCATGCTATTCTGCTGCTCATAATTTTGCTAATTCCTCACATGTTTAAATTAGAGACTTTTCCAATACTCCTTTGAGTTAAGTTCTACTGGGATGTCTTTCTCATAGGCTTTCTTAAAATACACACCCATTGAAAGATGCAGTAGATCCTTCCTTCCTTTTTAAATATTCCCCATCAACATAGGCTTTTGCTGAATAATGCAAGCATTAATATATCAAATAGGAACATTTCCTCTTTAGCTAGGAAAAAGCATTTTAGAACCTAGTCAAAGGACTCAAATTCAACATGGATACACTTTCAATTGATCCTACAGTGACTTTAAGGAACTGATTCCCTGAACCTGTGAGGTCTGTTGCTGTGTTTGCCCAGGGCACTGGCAGGGATTTTTCACCCTGAAGACATTCACAATATAATGAGAGCCACATTTTGCCATCCCAACTGAAGTAGCCCATTTAGGTTTCTGTAGTTTGCATATACAGGTGTAATGAACATTTGTTTTCCAAAATGTCTGCCTGTAGGTTGCAGACCTGAATGCAAAGGATAATTCCTTCAGTCTGAAGGAGCATCTGTTTCAAACCCTTCAGACTGATTGGCCTGGCTACAGCAAAACCGAGAGAGCGAAATTGAAGTTAATACTTTCTAGGTAAGTTCAGTCTTTTAGGAATGAAAAGAGCATTTTCAGAAGAAAGCCCTGGGAAATGAAGCCTAGGTTCTTAGAATATGCTGAGGCAGCAGGGACCTGCCAGGATCCTGGCCCTGCACAGGACACCACAAGAATCACACCAGGTGCTCAAGAGTGCTGTCCAAACACTACCTGAAGCCTTGCTGCAGGGACCACTGTCCTGGGGAGCCTGTTGCAGTGCTCAAGCACCCTCTGGGGCACCAATGTTTTCCTGATATCCTGCCTAAAGCTCCCTCAACTCAGCTTCATGCTGTTTCCTTGAGTCCTGGCACTGAAGGTCTGCAAGCAAAGGACTATGACAGTTGATATTTAGGCCTTGTAACTTCAAATATTGGACCATCCTTACAGAAAAACAGCTCCATCTCAGGACCCCACCAGCAGCAGCCAAGCAACATCTCCAGGGCCTTCTGAGAGAGATGCTCCAGCAAGACCTGCTCAGGTATTTTGTACATTTTAAACATTCTGTACTCTGTATTAAGTTCCAGCAGACTTGCTGGTGGTATAAAATGCTGGTGATGTGAATGTGCAGGACCAGGCCTAATTATGTTTTGCCTCAGACATTCCAAATGCTGTGACAGGAAGGCTGTGATGAGAAGAGAGGATCCTGCAGGGGTGGAGCAGCACTGTCCTGAGCCAAAGTTCTGCTCTGCCTGAAGACTTGAGCTCAATCCCCACCCTCAACTCATTCCCTGGAGGAGGCCTCAAAGGGCTGGCTCTGCAGGAAAAATCTCCTGTACATAAGAGGCTGCACCAGGGTGGGGCAGATGGGGCCCTCTCGCTCTCTTGTCCCTCTGTCTGTCTGTCACTCTCATTGCTGACTCCAGCTCTGCACTATCCACGTGGCTGCACCAACACAGGAGCTACAGAATGGTGATATTTCCTCAGTCCCTCCTCTGCCTCTGTTTCTCTCCTCCCTCACTCTGCCTGGGCACACACAGCTGTCCTGTTCTGCTCCATCCTCAGTTTGGAAGTTTGCTGTGGGTGTGGGGAGCTTGTGGCTCTGTGTTGTGGCTTGTGAGTCAGCAGCTGTGAGAAGGACCTTGGGAGGAGCTGAGAGATGATTGAAGGGCACTGAGCAACAGTGAGGGCTTATTGGTAACCACTTGTGACACTCTCCTACAAATTCAAGGGCTTGTTAGCCAAGAGCTTTTGAGGCTGCACAGCAGGTAGCCTGCTGGATTGAAGACAGCTGCTCCTAAAAGCACAAGAGTTTCTTGACATGTGGCTGCTGTCTTTGTTCATCCTGATGAGAATTCACAACCAAGCATTGCACCCTGTACTCCTGGATTCTAAGAGTGAAGCACTAATCTGGATTTTAACACATAAAACTCTAAAACAGCCAGGGGCCTCTTCAGTAAATCATGTGGATGTTTGACAACAAAAACTGAGTCTTTTCCTGGTATGTGCAAGCAGAAATTGGGACCCAGATAAAACTTACTGGACCTCCCCTTTGGGGAGGCTTTGCTGGAGCTGCTGAAGGGAGTGTCTACTTCCCAAAGAATTTAGCAGTGCAATGAGAGAAGGACTTGCTAAGTCCTAAGATAAGAAGCCCGGAATGCAATAGAGCAGATATTTACCTGGAGGTCCTCCACGTTTGACAGCTATTTTTATTTAAAAAACATGTGTGTTCAACCTTTGCCAGTTCACAAATCTTACTTTTGTAGAATGGGAGCAAAACCTGATCCGGGTCAGAGATGAATGAACTGTTTTGTTATTGTTGTAGAGACGGCCTTGGGCTCCTGGCTTGACCAGTCCTGCAATGAGCAAGAAGCGGAGGATTGAGCAGTAGCTCAGTTACCTCCAGCCAGCACCTGGTGGCCACTCTTCTTCCTGGGCGCTGGCTGTGACATCCCATCCTACTTCTACCTGTCTCCAAATGTTGGCTCCATTTCCCCTGCACCCTTTAAGTTCAAGAAAGACACAAATTTCTGAGTTCTGCAATGATAGCACTTGTGTGTTGAAGACTACCATTTCAAAAAGGATGTGAAGAGAATTCAGGAGGCTGAAGCAGTAGTGTCCCTTGGATTTCAATGAAGGTACCAATGTGCAGCTTTTCCTAACTCCAGTGTGGATAATGATGGAGTAAAGATTTGATGATAAAGAGAAGCCTCTGCATGAATTAAGGTGCAAGAAAGACCATAATCCAGAGTCAATAGTACAGAGATTATTAATAGTAAATGTCAGCTAAGGAGGTAGAAAGCTAAAGGAGGAGATGGGCCAGGTGGGGAGAAGTGCTGAGATGAACACTGAGGTGGGTTAGGCCTGGATGGGCCCTCCCTTCCTGCAGTGCAGCTGCACAGGCTCAGCTGCAGCAGTGCTGCTGCATCCCCTCATCGTATTTGCAGTGCAGGAGGGGAGGGAGAAATGTGTGTGGGTGTGTGTGGTATAAAACACTGGGAATTGCTCCCAGCGTGTCTCAGAGCAGTGATGTTGGCAAGGGCAGGCAGGCTCCTGCAGCTCTGGGGCTCTGGGGCAGCTGTGGCCTTTGGAGCAGGCAGGGCCCTGGGCCCCGCTGGGTACAGCCAGGGATGCTCTGGGGAAGGCTGAGGGCAAGCCTGGCCCTGCAGGGCAGCAGTGCAGTGAGGCCTGTGCTTGGGCTCTTGCTAGCAAATGTCACTGGGCAGAGGCCAGTGGACGAAGCTACTGCTTCTTGGGAACCTCTCAAATTGTTGAAAGGCATCTCTAGTTTTATTTTCAAACTTATCCTGCACACCAGTCAGGTGCATCTGGCCTGGGATGCATCCCTGGCATATGTTGTTGTCTGTCCTTGTACTGAATTTTAACTTGTTAAAGATTTATTCCCTGTAAATATTTACCTCAGGATGGCTTGAAGTGTTTATTCCCATGTGGAATGAGTTTTTGTCATTGCAAAGAGAACCAGATCTTCAGGCCCAGAGGAGCAGAAGCTTTGGTGTGACGGTGTTGGGATGTGGCATCTATTATTCTCATTGCCACCTCATCTTGGGTTTGTATCATGAGCTTGATAAACCTCACACCTGTTGATTTGAGGGGGAAGGGATTGAAGAAGGTTTGACTCCCTTCAGTGGCTTTAAGCATTAATGAGTTTTGCCCTCTTTAGGAGCTGCTGTGCCTTGGGTGGTTGTTGTTGTTGTTGTGGTTTCAGACTTGTCTGGAGTTTGTTTTTAGGTCTGTAATACAACAGCCTCAGTTTGCAAATTTACCAGAAGGATGGTGGCTCACATAGAAAAATACGTCCAAAGTCAAACTGAGAGTAATTTTATTTTTTTACATTAATAAAACCAGACTGGCCTGGCTTTGTAGCCTCTGAGCCTGCCTCAAGCCTATTTTAATGAAAAGGTCATGAAATTCTAAACTCTGCAGAAATGTTGACATGCCCTAATTTTCTTTTGATTTCTCCTTCCTAGGGTAGCCCCAGCTACTCTGAGATGAACAGCAGATGCCAGTACCTCCACAAAAAGCTGTTCCACAT
This sequence comes from Lonchura striata, assembly GCF_050655825.1. Classification (NCBI taxonomy): domain Eukaryota; kingdom Metazoa; phylum Chordata; class Aves; order Passeriformes; family Estrildidae; genus Lonchura; species Lonchura striata. The sequence goes on along the minus strand of NC_140734.1, from coordinate 2,889,323 downwards.
TCAGCAATGAGTATCTGAATTTGGCAAGCAGCAAGTGGAGTCCTGGCACCAGTTGTCTGCTTCAGCAAGGAAACATCTATGAATCTGGGCTGTTTTATTTTAAAAGAAGGTTAAGGTTTTAGGATTCTTCAAGTTAGGATTGAGTAGATGATTATTTGTTAAAAACAGGATTAGTTAGTCTAAGATTACAGAATTTAGTATTGAACTTAAGCAATAAAGAAGTTGCATTCTTGTTAACTCCTTCTCTTATTGCCACTTCTCTCCAAAGAAGTTTTTTTTCCCATACCAGTTGGGGGATGGGCCAATTAAATCTGCTTTCTAAAAAAACCACTGCAAAAGTTGTCTCCCACATTTACCCTAAACCAGCCATTTTTGGCACCCCATGTGAGGCCCAAGAAAGAAGAAAAGCCTGTAATGATTGCATTTTGGTTGTGCTTTCTCTGTAGTGGTGCAAAGCTGTCAGTAACCATGTTACTTGAAGTGGTAATGTCTCTCGGGGTGGGGGCCTTCATGTGTTTCTAGTCCAAAGGCTGTTTGAAGTTGTAATAGCTTTCTAGTCACTAGGATTATTTTCTTATCTAAAAACAGCTCCACTATTGTTCTAATACATAGCTTTTACAGTAGAGGGGCATGGGTTTGAATAGCTATTGTGCTAGGCACAGTAATAATAATTTATAGGGATTTTACAAAAGTACTGAAGTCTGTTCAAGATATATTTGTTTTATAGTTTCTCCATCCTACCCTATGTCCCAGTTCCAGTAGCATGTTTTGGGGGTTTATTAGAAATTACACCCAGTTTAATTGAGGAAAAACGAGGGATGAACTTTTCCTTTTCCTTTTCCTTTTCCTTTTCCTTTTCCTTTCCCTTTCCCTTTCCCTTTCCCTTTCCCTTTCCCTTTCCCTTTCCCTTTCCCTTCCCCTTTCCCATTCCCTTCCCCTTTCCTTCTCCTTAGGATCTGTTACGTCCCTTTTTGAAAATGTTTGGTTTCCCTTGAATGTTAAAGAGACCACTTTCCTCATATTTAATCTAGTAAACTTCCTCTATATAGTCTACAGCTTCTCGAGACTGAGGGCTAAGATGTCCAGAGGAGCTGATGAGTCCCCTAACCCAGAAGCAGACCAAGTGGGGAGAATTCTGAGTAGTGTAGAAAATAAGAGAGAATGAGTCAAACCCTGAAAGAATTTTCTGATCCCCCCGCCTAGGAATTTTCATATGAACAAATTCAGAACCCAGATAAGGTGGGGAAATATCTAGAAAGAGCTACCATGATGACTTTAAGGAGAAAAAGCTCATTGCAATAAGCTAGGCCCTAGCCTTTGCTTATCACAGACTGCTAAATACTGTAGAACAGCAGACAGAAGCAGGGGGCAAGGAGATAAATCAGCAGCTACCCCAGTAACTCAAGCTGCAGTCAACAGCCCAGCTACTCAGGTTATAGCTAAACCAAACTGTGAACCTAAGTCTGCAGCTAAACAGACAATAACCCTTAACCCAATCAATACAAGACCAAATGTGAAAAACATACTCTACAGCTGGGAGCCAAAATCTGGCCTAAAACCTTTAACAAAAACTACCACTAATTGAATCTGCTTTCTACAAAAACCCTTTAAAAGTTCTCTTCCAAATTTACCCTAAATCAAGACAACTTGTCTTGATCTACTGTTTTCTGCATGTTTTCCCCTGACATTTCTTCACCCATTGGTTCCTCTCAGTGGCTGTTTCTCTTCAGTGGTTGATGGGCTTTTCTTTTTTCCTGCAATCCCCTACTCAAAATCATGGGTGCCAAAGCAGTGGCCCAAGAAGCCCCTGCCTGTGCATCTGCTGAACAGAAAGTCTGTGCTCAACTTGAATATTCTCATTAAACCCCTTACAGACTTCCTGCTGCAGTTTGTGGGTTTTTTTCTCTTCCTATGTAGTCTTCATAGTGCTCTAAATAAATAGGTACCCTGAGGGAGTGTACATTGCAGGTGAGCACCCACTCCACAGCCTGTTTCAAGTAGATCTCATGGATCTCGTCTCCATCTTCATCACCTCACAGTCACTATGACTCCAGCATGGAAGAGACAGGCTGCCATGCTGCTTTCTGCTTTTGGTACTTTTTTTGGCAAATAAAATATATTATTTTAGAGCATTCAAACCCTGGAGTTTCTTCCTGCTTTCACCTATTTGAATTGCCTTGACATCAAAGCACTGCCCCCGGACATGACAGCCTGGCTGGTGCATGTTTGTGCTCACAGACCAAAGGTGCCACGTTGTGTCCGTGCCCCGGCTGTCTGTCCATGTCCATTGAGGCAGACGGTGGAACGGGGGGACTCTGCCAGCTCTGTGCTGCTCGGGGGCCGGAGCAGCACAATGTTCTGTGTTGGAAGGCCTCCACCGAGCCCAGAGGCTGCCTCAGCCCCAGCCGCCATCCTGTGCATGGTGGCAGCGCTGAGGGCTGTGGCAGGGACACTCTTCCCCAGAACTGTTTCCCAACTTTTCCCTTCCCAGCAGGGGACTTGGAAATGTTTCTTCTGTCCTGACTTACCCTGTTTCCACCTTGTCAATACACAACTTGCTGTCTTACTCACTTTATGCTTAGAAGGTTCTAAGAAGAAAATGAGAAACATACTGTGATTATGACACCCAAAAAGAAGGCCAGAAAACAGCACTCCATAGTGTAGGGCCTATAGAGCGGCTATTTGGTTTATTTGACAGCAGAATGAGGGCAATAGCTTCACCACAAACTCACTTGTCCATTCATTTCACAGTACAGGCTTTTAAACTTTTTAACTTAATGTACACATTATATTTTCCTAACCTTCATATTGCAACATATATTCGAATTACATCCTTATATAAACCCTTGTAGCACATGTGCAGTTTCAGCATAAGGTGGTCATCTGTGGATGACAGCCTGGCCAGAGAGGGAGAAATGACATTCGTTTTTCACAGCGGCTTGTGAGACCTTTTAGGGAGTTGCAGAAATGATGATAACTTGTTAGTATAAACAACCAGCAGGTGGTATTTTTCTATTCTGATTTTCTGTTCTTCTTAAGGACTGTTTGTGAAAAAGATGTTTTTGTTAATTAGCCAATCAAGTAGAATGTGTCAAACCTGTCTATAAAAGAGAAAGCTTCTGCATTAAACTTTCTGCAATTCAGTCTCCTGGTGAGCTTGTGTCACTCTGGGCTTAATGATGGCAGTTGTCAGCCTCCTGCTGGTCATTTTGGATGAAGGCTCAGAAGGCTTCCTCAGGCTTCAACTTTTTTACCTCTGCTTCTGCACATGTTCTACAAGACTGTCTGCTCAAATAGCCAGTGGTTAAACAGCCTTTTGCAGTTAGCTTGTTCTGCTAAATTTGCTGATTTCTAGAAAGTGCTTCATTCCCATCCCCTTGTACAAAGTAACTACTTCTTTCTGCACAGCTTTTAGCATAGCTCAAGTATTACTCGTTTCCTCGGCACCTAAAAGAAGGAAGGGAGGTAGGGGCAAACCAATGAGAGTGATGGGTCATTATCTTGTTAGCCAGGTATCAATTATTAGATTAAGTAAGGGGTATTCTTGTCCATAAAGTACGTGTGGGGATACCATAGGGACAGAGCCAACGTGTGGATTTGGAGCGTTGGGGCTGGTGCCAAAGTCCTGCTCTTGAGAGGGGTGCAGGGACATAGGCAATGTCAGAGGACAATGACACACAGGGGACATGAAGCCATAATGGGCCAAGCATGATCCTGCACAGGATGGCAGCAAAGACACTTCCTCAGCGTGACCTTGGCAATCCAGGACACCCCAGAAAGGGCCGAGGAGTCCTGTGTGTAACCAGGAGGGATGACTGCCATCACTGTGGGTCCCAGCATTCCCCAGTCCCTTGCTGGCCATTCAGTTCACACTGGGAACCAATTGTGCAGGGACCTCCTTTGAGTTTAGAAGGGATACCAGACCAGGCATGATCTGCACAGATGAGAAAGTACCCATTCGGTAGCTGCAGTGGAGAATTGGAAGAAACTGAAACATGTGCTGAAGTGTAATTACACCAATAGGAAGAATTTCTCTATATTGGGAGACTGGAATTTACTGATACCAGATACTCGTTAGGATTTTGTTGCTGCATACTAGTCCAATTAAAAACAATGCATGCATCAGCTTGAATTGATCCCAAAAGTTCTAACTCTTGTGGTTCAAGAGGAGCAGGGGGAAGGTGAGGAACCCAAGAATCCCAATTATCCACATTATTTTGGGGATTTGTCACCTTACAAGATGGTATGTTCTGAGGGCAAGGCCAATTGTCAACAGGTATCCCTACCAGACAGGTAGAGAATGGATTTCCAGGGGAGGCTAGAGACAGACAAAAGCACTCTGATTTGTCAGCTTAGCTAAAGTAACCCATATGTTTGTTCTTGGTTGTGCAGGAGCCCAAGCATTAACTTGCAACAAGATTGACAGTATCAAAATCAAAAGTATCATTTTGTTCCCTAGAACATTATTTATTTCCTGTAAAATAGACTCAAGCCGAAGTCATCCTCTGTGGAGTCTTCGGTCTTTGTCAGAGGTGTCGGCAGCCGTGTTGAAACAGGACGTGTCCACTTACTGGGAACCCACAAGGGACCTGTAGGTGTAGACACACACATATGACCTCTACCCATATAATTTACAGGTGCTGGTCCTGACCATATCCCTGTAGCAGGATGCCTATACATTGTGGTCATTGGCTTATCAACATCTTTCTGTTTTGCAAGTATCCCATGTATATAGGCAGGTGACATATCGTGAACACCAAATATACAAAGATGATTTAAAGTAAACAATGCTTTTCCCAATCTTTCCTGAGGATCAGTAATTATCTTAAATTTTGCAAGATACTGGTTTAGAGTTTGGTTTGCCCTTTCTACTATAGCTTGTCCTGTGGGAGAGTGTGGTATTCCTGTAATATGCTTAACACCCCACAGCTGCATAAAGCGATTAACTTTCTTCCCTACATATGCAGGACCATTATCTGTTTTAATAACTCTAGGTACCCCTAAGATAGCAAAGCACAGTGTTAAATGTCAAATAACATGAACTGCTTTCTCTCCAGCTTGTGGGGAGGCCCAAATGAAGTGACTGTAGGTGTCAAGACCACATGGACATTATGTAAATGCCCAAATTCATTCACATTAGTCACGTCCATTTGCGACAATTAATTGGGGCTAGACCTTGGGGATTTACCCCCAGGCTAAGACCTGGTCCATTGTGATGACTGCAGTCTGGACATGCTCTGATAATTCCTTGGGCTTCCTCCATGGTAATATCAAAGCAACATCGTAGCCCTTCTGCATTCTGATGAAATGAGGCATGGACATTGCATGCTTTTGTAAAATTGTCCATGGGTACAGTCACTGATACCAGCTGATCAGCACGAGCATTGCCCTCCCCTAATCCTTCCATCCACTTATGACTCCTGATGTGAAAAATAGCATAGGGAGCAGATCTCTGTCTAATAGCTGATTGCAATTGTGCAAAAAGTGTATTCAGGCGTTGATTCTGTACTTCTCGCAGCAATGCAACTTCAATACACTCTGCTACTCCAACTGCATACAAGGAATCAGACACAACATTTATAGGGTCATGCATCCATCAATAAAATGCACAAAAAATAGATAAAAGTTCTAAAGTCTGCAAAGTGCCTGATTTCTGTCCCTCTAAAATGATATGATTCCATTGTCCTTGCTCATTCCAGGTGAGAGCAGCTTTTCATGACTTGGGGCCTGCATCTGTGTATACAGTGATAGCATCCATCACTGGTGTTTCACTATATTTTGGTTGTGACAGCCAAGTCTGTGATGACATCCAGCGTAAAATAAATGAAGATAGTGGAGACAATTGCATTTCTGCACCAGATTCTAAAATGGTAGCTTGTAACTCAGGAGAGTGTTGCAAAAACCAATCCAGATCATTCTGTTTTATTGGAAAAAATATTCTTTGTGGCTCTTCTCCAGTGACCTGTAACACATGCTCCTGACTTTTTCGAATTAACAGTGCAAGTGCATCTCTACGTGGCTGAATGGAATTACAAGGTTGTATAGGTCCAAACACCCATTCTAATACCTTTATATCCTCCTTCTTTCCCCCTCTGTCTTTTAACTACTGAATGAGAGCACCTAACAGGTGTTTTGGCTGAGACAGAATAGTAATGTCTATGGATAAGTCAGGATCTCTGTGATCCAGAGCTCTCTGTACAACAGCAGTAGCAATATCCAGTACAATTGTGCATTGTTTGTCAGTTAAGTGAATTGGTGTAGCAGGATTTGTGCCTTTCAGCAGTGGTCGCAGTTCATCAAGTTCAGCATTAGAAATACCAACAACAGGACAAAGCCGTTCTATATCTCCCATAAATCGTTGCATGTCATGTAAGGTTTTTAACTTCAGCTGCAAATCAACTTTCTGTGGCCAAATATGCATGTCAGAAATCACCCAGCCTAAATATTTCCAGGGAGCAGAGCGCTGTACTTTCTCCAGAGCAACACACAAGGTTTTACTCAGTAACTGCACAAGAATGAAAGCCTCCTGCTGAGCAGCGAACGAGCTTTCTTGTGCCAACAGAATATCATCCATGTAGTGATATATCACCATGTCAGGAAAAGCAGCTCCAACAGGTAACAGAGCAGCATCCACAAAAAGTTGGCACAGCACAGGACTGTTGCTCATTCCCTGGGGAAGGGTCGTCCACTGATATCTGCTTGCTGGTGCCTCACAATTTAAAGAGGGTAAGGTAAATGCAAATCTTTTGGTATCCTTTGGATGAATGCCAATTGGAAAGAAACAGTCTTTTAAATCAATTATAAGGAGATTCCAATCCTCAGGCAGCATAGCTGGATTTGGGAGACCTGGCTGTAAGGCTCCCATTGCTTCCATCTGGGCATTGACTGCACGTAAATCATGCAGCAGACAAAATTTTCCTGATTTTTTTCTTAATAACAAATATTGGAGTATTCCAGAGACTAGTAGAAGGTTTAAGTGACCTTGCTGGAACTGTTCAGTAACAAGGCAATGAGCTTGTTGTAGGCTTTCCCTCTTTAATGGCCACTGCTTGATCCACACTGGATCATCAGATTTCCAGGTTAGGGGGATCGGGAAAGCCCAAGTAGTGACTGCTACTAAAAACGATCTTTTGTCACAAGGAGAGCACCTAATTGCATGAGAATGTCAGGGCCAATTAATGCTTGAACATTGTGTGGTAATGACATAAGAGTAACAAATTGTACACAAGTGGGACCATCCAGTGATAAACGAATTTTGTCTTGCTCTTACAAACTGAAGCTGAACCTTCTACTCCCTCTACACCAGAGAGCATTGGGAGCAGAGGCCAGCTGGCAGGCCAACAGTCCTTGCTGGCAATGGTGATGTCAGCTCCAGTATCCAGGAGTGCAGATAGCTGCAGTCTCTGTTGGCCATTTTCCAAAAGAACAGGAGCTTTTGGCTGTTCCTCCATCAGCAAACATAGTCAAGCAATACCTCCTGTAGATCCAAAACCCTATGGTCCCCTCTGCTGTTGCATAACGGAAGAGGCAGCTTCTGTCAGCTGCAGAGTAGGTACAAGCTGAGCAATTTTGCTGCCATCAGGAATAATCAGAGGTAGATAAAATGTCACAGCAACAATAAGGATTTCACCTGTAAAATCAGCATCAATTATTCCAGGTAATATGAAAAGTCCTTTTAAACCTGCTGAAGAATGACCCGAAAGAAGTGCACCACAAGGTTTTCTTTATGCATCACTGGTCCTTGGATCCTGGTAGGGATCTTTACAGGCTTTCTATCAATTAACGTAATGTCTATTGTGGTTGCCAGGTCCAGGCTGAGGCTTCCACTTGTGGCTGGCCGGAGGCAGCTGGCTGGCTGTAGCTGTTTGGGGCCTGCCACACAGGAGCCACTGCTGGGGTCTTCGTGCCACGGCTCTTCACGCTCCTCATCGCGTTTCCCGATTCTCTGCAGGCTTCAGTGGAGTGGGAGTTCATGGAACATTTGTTACACCACACTGTCCCTTCTCTGCAGTTACGACGAAAATGTCCTATTTTCCCGCACCTGAAGCACTTTGGACAAGGTTGTTGTTGCTTAGAATTATTTATAGGTTGCAATGGAGTTAGAGCAGCAAAGGCTTGCATTTGGCCTTGCACCAAATCTTTCCCTACATCCCTGAGTGCCTCAACTAACATTGCCTGTCGACCTGCAGGAACTCTCAACATTCTCTCTAGCATTTCCTCTACTGATGCATCAATGCTCATTGTATTAAGAACACTTCTGGTAGAAGCATTACAATTTTCTAGGATACACTGTCGTAAGAGACTTCCTTTCATAAAGTCTTGTACACAGGCTTGGTTAATAGCTTCAGTTACCCTATCAACAAAGGGGGCAAAAGATTCCTCTCTGCCTTGCTTTATGGACATATAGGATGGAGACACTGGTGTTGTTCTAACCTTGGAAATTGCTTCTTTAGCTAATTGCATAGCAGCTTTTAATTTCTCAGCCCCTACTTGTGCCTGCATCTCAATCATGGAAAACTGTCGTGTACCCATCAACTGTTCAACTGTCACCCCTTTTAAAGGATCATTTGGCTGTCGTAGAATTCCAGCAAAACGATCACTCAATTGAAGCCAGTGAGCTTGCCACAGCATCAACTGAGACTGTGTCATAATCATTCTCATGATACCCTTAATGTCTTCTGGAAGAAACAAACCTGAGCCCCATATGTAACCAAGCATTTGCTTTGCAGGCTCCCCGTGTAACCCACATTCATTAACTGTTGCTCTTAATTATGAAAGCAATTTCCAATCTACAGGATGATAATTAGTTGTCATCCCTCCTGCTGGATTTGGTGTACAGACAACAGGGAAAGCCTGAAAATCTGTGTCAGTAATAGCAGAATACATGTCATTATCCTTATTACTTATTGCTTCTTTTTGGATACTTAACCAATCTATTCCATGTATTATTGGTCATTCTTTAGAAGTTTCTTGTCTAGAAAGAGCACCAGTAGGTATCATTATTGTGGGAACTCAAAATGTCTCTCAGACATTTTTAGAGGTTCCAGGCCTTGGTCAGAGGCATTCTAGACCCTGGCAGGCAGCTGAAAAACAGCTGTGATTTTGAGTTTGAGCCATGGAATGAATTGCCAACTTTGGAGGTGGAACAAGCAGTCACAAAAGGTTAGATAGTATAGTAAAAGTAGTTACAAAATAGAGGGGAAATTTTTTTAGTATTGTACAGGGGGGTTTTAGCACATGTACAGGGGGGTTCTCACTTTTTACATGGGGGTCAAAAGTTCTAAGATGGAGGAAAGTGGGCTGATCCTGTTCTTCCTCCTCCTTTTTCCTTACCTCCATGTTCTTGGTGATGTTGGCACTCACAGATTGGTTTAGAGTAGAAAAACACTTGGCAACGTAGGTAGTAGGTATTGGGGAATAATTGTAAACATGTTATACGTAATATATCATATAAAAGATAGCAGCAGTCCTGGGCGGGGGGAGAGACGAAGAAGACAGCAGATAGAGAGGATGTCAGTGTGTGTGTGTGCCTCTACCCAGGCCGCTGATCAAATAGCCGCAGTCCAAGAACATAATCTGATAGATAACTAGCAATAAACTGCCTTGAGACCAAACAGCTAAAGCCTGCGGAGTTTTTCTATGGAAGCATGGGTTGGAGGAGGAATTTCACCACCATATGAGACCCCAGAGCAAGGCCGGTGTTCTCACACATTAGAGCTCCTTTATGGTGGTTCTGAGCAATTTCATCCTGCAGCTGCTCTGCCTTGCTGTCTGGAAGTCTCTCATTCCCTGTTGCAAATTGTTCACTCCCGGAGAGGGGATCTGTGGTCAATTGAGCAGAACTAGAGGCAGGATTAATAGCAGGAAGACCAGTAGGTTGTTTCTCATTTGGTCTGCTCCTTATCTCAATAATGTTCCCTACTGGAGGAGTGGGATTGTAGTCTACCCCTAAGGAATGCATTCCTGGTTTATTAACTCCTTCCAAGGTTGCAGTAGCGACAGCAGCAACTTTCTTTTCTGCCTGATACCTCTGCAAACAATTTATGACTGAACACCAAGCCTTCAGTAGCTTTAGGGCAGCCTTATCATCATCAATCACCTTAAACCAAAGAAAGTTCCCTAATTCACTCCATTCTTTCTCATCAAAGAGATCCCCTGAGGCTTTAAACAAGCCTTGAGCTTGGCCATATTATGCCAGTGGATCTTTATCAAGATCTATATCAGCTAATTCACATTTCTTTAAGAAACTAGCTAACAACTGAAGAGTTACTTTGCTTTCCATTATAATCTATCCCTTTTTAGTGCAGCCTTTTGCACCTTGTAAGCAGGGTAGTGCCGCGCTCCCGCCCCGGTTCCCTTTTCCTCCGCCCCGGCTAGCTCTTGTGGGGCGAGGGCGGGCGATTGAGGCACCCTCCGCCTCTCCCAGCTGGGGTTTGGAGAGTGCCTTTGTGGGTTCCGGGCAGCGCTAGCAAGCCTCGCAGTGGTAAATGAAGAGCGGATCCTGCTGGGGGCTAAGTCCGAGTTTATTGTAGCCCAACGGGGCCAAATGTCCTAAAACGATGCCAGCCAACAGGAACAAGCACAAGGTGCTTGCACTGGCTTATAAACTGTAAGGGAGGGGTATCCAACGACCAATGGGGATAGGGATAGGGGGTGGCTCCGGGATGGGGGGATATGGTGGGGTCCAATGGGGGAAGGATATGGGGGGAGTCCCAGGTCCTCGCCCAATCACCCGGTGCCCTGAGTAGAAGCTTCTGGATGGATGGGAAGGGGCACCGAGTGATAGACAAGGCACCCGGGGGGGGTAAAATGCCTCTTTCAGGGTGATGGATAGATACTGGGAAGGCGGGAAGGGAGGACAAGGCGGGAAAACTGGGGATAAACCAAGTTGCACACGGGGGTACAAAGGAATAAACCAATACATAATACAGGGATAATAAAACATACAAATAACGCAACTCTACAGGGTAGCTCCTCCCAGATAGCGAGTTTTGAGTTTTGCAGACTCAGGCACCAGAGTGACTCCTTATGCCAGCATCTGTCTCCTTTTAGCCTGCTGAACGCTGCTTTTTGGTGCTGTACTGGTCTCACCGTCCTGGTCACAGAGTGACTAGGCAGAGACCAAGTCCCTGGGGCAGAGACCAAGTCCCTGAGTTTGGGCACCAATATGATGCTGGTGGTGCGAAAACAAGCACGCAATCAATATGATTGATACCAAACTCCCCTTTAATCAAAAAGCCACTTAACTTATAAAGGTATTTTACAAGCATAATCAGCAGTAAGCTCTCATTGGTTAATTTACAAAGGTCTTTGTTTTATTTGTCCTACTTGCGGTTACAGCTGTAGCTAAGTTTTCAAGCCAAGTTCTCATCTCTAAGTCATGTCTTCCAAGGACATTTCATCTTTGTTGAGCATATCTTCAAGGCTATGCCTGTCCTTATGATCTCATTCCCAGACCTTGTACAACTATGCAGCTTCCCAGGCCTAGACACAGAGCCGGGTTTCCAAGCTCTGTTCCCAGGCCAGACATAGCGTGATTCTGGGGTCTTCAACAGAGGTTTTTAGGAACAGGTATTCCATAGAGTCATGGCCTTGTTCCAACAACCGTTCTCCAACAATCCAGCTGCAACCACACTTGATTTCCAGGTCAAAACACTTGGTGTCGCTGCCCCGGGCTTCCCCATAAGACATGTGGGGGCTTTGGAGACCCCATAAGGTGCACAAGGGGCTTGGGTCCTTTTGAGACACACAGGGATATTTTAGGTTCCCTATGAGACATGGAGGACACTGGGGTCCACGGAAAGTCATGCATGAGATTTGGAATCCTATGTGAGGCATGCAGGGGGGTTGGGATCTCTCCCCAGGTGTGCAGGGCGCTGGGGGTCTCTGCTGAGCACAGGACGGGGTTTGGGGTCTCATTTCAGGTGTGGAGAGGGCTGTGGGCTCTCCTAAGCGTGCCGGTGCTTTGCGTCCCTCCTGCTGCAGGCAGTGGGGCTGGAGTCTCTTGTGAGGCTGGCAGGGGATGGAGCCCTCCCGGGTTCCTGCCGGGCCCGTCCGGCTCGGGGCTGCCGCGGCCCAGGGGCAGCCGCCATGCCGGGACGGCTGTGGCGAGGGGCCGAGGCGGAGCTGCCCCGCCGGGTCGCGCTGCACGGGCACGGCACGGGCGGTGCTGAGCGCCGGGCAGGCGGCACCCCGAGCCCAGGGGCCACAGCCGCGGCCCTGCCTCCATCGGGGCCGGGCACAGACAGCCCCGCAGGCAGAGCGGCGGCACCGGCACCGCTCAGCGCCCGAGGGGACGGAACCGATGCCAGAGGAGCCCGGGGGGCCCTGAGCGGGGCCCTGGCGCTGCCCGCCCGGCTCTCCCGGGCCTGTGGCCATCCCGGGCGCCAAGGGCTCGCTCTGTGCCGCGCTCTCCCTGCCCAACGGGGCTCCGGGTCAGCACCCGGCTCCTGCCACTGCCTTGAGAACGCTGAGGGGCATTCGGGGGCGGAACTGAACTTGCCAGGGAGAGAATTCATAGGAGACTTGTTTAGCCCTTTTACAGACTTGTTAAGGCTGTCTTCAAGTTGAGAAACAACTTAAAATCCCAGGCTAAATCATGTGGTTTAACCTGTGGGGATTCCTTGAAGATGCTTTGTAACTCCCAGGGGTGCCGGGCCATGTCCCAGTGAGCACCAAGGCCCAGGAGCTCTGATGCATGCAGCAGGGCTGGCACCAGGGAAACGAGTCAACATCCCTACAGCTGCCCGCTCTGCCTGCAGGGTGTCACGCAACAGCAATGTTCCAGCAAGAACAGGCATTTGTACATCCTCAGGACGATGTGCACTTGTGGTCCTGGTGGTGGATCAGAGACAAAAGCCAAAAGTGACAGACTAAACTTGACTGCAGGAGAGGGATGGCTCAGCAGAGGACCTGGGGACCTGTGGTGCCAGCCAGTGACCGGCCACTCGGACACAGCAGGAAGGCCCCACACTATCACACTTCAGCTGGCAGGGTATAAAAGCCCAGAGGTTCTTTGTTCAGGGTCCCACAGAGGCACCAGCTCAAACTGCCACTGTTCCAGCACAATAACATTGTTTTAAGGATCCAGAGGTCTAACATTCTGCTATGGAGGACATTCCACATTTCCAATCTTTTGGGCACTTAGGACCTTCTGATTTTGCTTTTCACCCAAAAAAAATAAACCCCCAAATGTGCACTCCTTTAGCCTTCCCACCTGTTATTTTCATCTGATTTTTACATTGTTGTCTGCTACGTTGTCTTCATCTTTCCAAAATACCTGTGCTTATTTAAGTCCAGCCTGGGATGGTGCACACATTTTGTTTAGCTCTGCAGAGATAGACCCCCAGCAATCCTGCTGACCACACCCATTTCAGTGTTGCAAAAACCTAACTCTGGGCTGCAGTATGTGAATCACACTCTGGTGTGTGAGATGGCAGAGCACCAGAGCAGGCACTGAAGAAGGGGCGTTCCGTAGATTGGTGGAGTCACTACCAGAACTCAGTCTAGCTCTTAAAACTCCGACACCACACCAGGAGTGGGGAACTCCCTCACTATGGGCATTTACCAAAGCAGAACCTTTAGAGCCACTTGCTCTAAGGTGCCAGACATAGGCCACAACAGGGACCGGGCAGAGGAGAGAGGAGGCAGCTCTCCGTCTTGAGGCTCCACAAGAAAGAGTTCATTTCAGGTGAAGAGAGGAGAAACAAAGAGCCCCTGGCACTCCTGTGCAAGATCCAAGTCAGGGGGTGGATACAAACAGCTCACCAAGAGGGAATCCGCAGGAGAGGAGTGACGGGATCACATCCAGTGTCTGGAGCCCATTGGGGTAGGAGGGTGGAGAGGATGGGTCACAGGGGCCAGTGGGGCCTTGAGGAATTGGGGCATCCCAAAGGGGTGTTGCAATCAGGGATGGGCCCGATGTGACAGTGACAGGGAAGGTTCGCGGACCAAGGGGCTGGGTTGCTGTGACAGGCAGGGAAAGAGCTGGAACAAGGGGCGGGGAATGGCATGAGGGTCAGCTTTGAGGGAGGGTAAAAGCCAGGGGTGAACAAACTCGGGGAGAACATGGGGGTACAACAGAACAAACCACCTAACAAGGAAACAATAAAATAAATTTGTACGTCTACAATCAAGAGCATCAGCAGGGACACAGTCTGACCAGCAATGTCAGCAGGCAAAGAAAGGTTTTGCTGAGCAATGGCCCTTGGATGAAGCAAAACATTTACAGACAGGGCAGTCCATTTGTACAGAAGGGGGTGCACTCTGGGGGTACAGCTAAGGCCATGAGGTCACAGCAGGCTCTGGGGTCACAGCAGGCTGAGCTCACAGCAGGCTCTGAGGTCACAGAGGTCCCAGAGCCCCGTGGTTGCAGAGCACCACAAGGCCCCAGCAGGCAGTCCTGGAGCACAACTGCTGCGGCAGCAGCGGCGGTGGCAGCAGTGGTGCTGACATTGGGACAGCGGCCTCAGGACAGTGGTGGCAGCGAGAGCGGCGGGACTGGCACCAGGGCAAGGCACCATGGCCCTTGTTCTGCGCCTCCTCCTCCTGCTCCTCCTGGCCGTGGCCCTGCCTGCCAGGGCTGCCCAGGCTGCTCCGCTGCAAGCGCGGGGAGCAGGTGAGCCGGCAGCCTGGCTGCCCTTTCCCAGGACAGCGCTCCCTGCTCCCCGGGAAGCGCTGGGGATGGTTTTCCCTGGGCTTTAGGGAGGGTTTCCTCTGTGGGAGGGAGTGAAGACTCGTGGGCCTTGGGTTGCTCCAGCTGCCCTCCCAGGGATGTGGCCCAGGGCCTACCAAAAGTGTGGAGACTGGCCAAGAGAAAGCCCAGAGCTCCCCAGGCCCCTGTGCAGCTTTGGCCTTGTCCTTTCACATCTGGATCCCATGGCCTTGCCCGAGCCCCTTGCAGTGCCCAGTTCCCACAGGCAGAGGGGTATCCCAGCACACCAGGAACTGGTTCTCATCTGTGCTCCCTTCTAGATGAGCATGCTAGGAAGGCTTCTCCAGCACCTTGGCTCCATGAAGATTTCCTGCCTCTTAAGTCCCGTGCAGGTATACTGGTAATGTTCCTAAAAGAATAATCACTGAGAACCTGGCAGGAACCAGCTGACAGAAGCTTCTGTGGCTATTGAGTTGCAGGTGTGGCTACAGGGAGGACCTTTCAGGCTCCTTTCCTGGTTGCTGAACACAAGTCCGGCTCCCATCGCAGGGGTGAGTTGTGTGTCCCTGATGACACCACACGCTGAGCCATGGCTTTGTGGGATCCATCCATCTGAAATGCAAATATTCCTCTTAAGGTCCTCTGAGAGGGAAGAACAAACCTCCAGGAAACAATAAGGCTCTAGAGACATACAAATACATAGAGCAGAAGCTGAGTGATCAGGAGAGACACCGTGGTGGGTGCATTTCCCTCCCCCTTCCCCTGGGACTCAGCAGCCGGGACCTTTCCCTGCACATCTGGACAGGCCGTGCCCGGGACAGTGGGAAGGGATCCATGGCAGACTCGGTGCCCCGTGGCTGCTCTCACGGCCTGCAGGGCTGTTTCCCAGCCTGGGCTGGCTGCAGCTTCTCCCCAGCCTCTGCAGGAAGGCATTTGCCACCAGCTGACAGGGAGACCCAAGTGCACCATGGCCCAGGCACACCCTGAGATCCCTTGCAATTTCCCAGTCACTGAACACATCTGGAGAGGCAGATGTTTGGAGGAGGGTGGGCCCTGGAGCAGCCCCAATAACCTCGTCTTTATCCTGAATCTCATCCATGACTTAGACAAGCTTTTCCTCCTGAAGATGCCCCCTTCCTGCTGGGGAACAGCCCCACCTGATCCAGCTGTCCCTTTTCCTTTCCCCAGAGATGGAAGGAGAGGCTGTGCTGAAGGCTGAGCTTCCCAGAGGAAGCAGTGGCTCACTGGCAGCCTCTGCTGCAGGAAGGGAGGCGCTGCCAGGCACAGTCACAGGAGGTAATTGCTGTGCCTCTGGGCCTGAGCCCTGCTGAGCCTTGAGCTGCCCTCTCTGCTGCTTGGCAGTGCGGGCTCACAGCATTACCTGAGCCCCTTGAAGTGCTCACTTCCCCATAGAAGGGGGGGATCCCAGCACACCATGGAACATTTCCCATCTGTGCTCCTTTCTAGGTTGGGACCGTGACTTGCAGCGTTTGGAAAGACTGGTAAACCACGGTTTAAGGATCTTGGAGTCTGGTGAAGGTAGGTTATCAGCAAACCTTTCCTAACAGAGAAATCATTGTCCAGACAAATGTTTATGTGAGATTTCCTTTAAGATCCTTTGAAGTTCGATGGATTCTGGAAACCCTGTCCCCCAAATTCCTACTCCTGTGCCCAACAGCAATTCCACAGCAGGATCGCTGTCAGTGGGAGGAAGGAGCATTTAGCTGTCCATCTTCCACCCATGTATAATGTCAGTGTGTCCTTCTGTGTGCTCTGTGCAGCCCCAGAGAAGAGCAGAGAGGGAAGGGGCCAGGCCCAGGGCTGTGCCCCGGGGCTGAGCCTTTCACAGCTCCTTTGCTGGCCCCAGGGAGCCTGAGCTGCTCCTGCTGCTGCTGCCAAGCCCTGGCCTTGGCTGGGGCTGGGTTTAGAGCTGCTGGCAGCTCCAGGGAGTCCTTTCTGCCCCAACTCTCCCACAAGGGGCTCCTTCCATACCAGTGCGGGGCCACTGCAGGCTCGTGGTCCCCCTGCCCCTCCTCCTGAGTGGAAGGCAGAGCTGAGGGAATACCTTGGAGAGCACCAATCACCCAGGGGCACTCACTGCCACTGCAGCCTGAAGGAGAATCTTCAGCAGTGTCACCGAAGCTGTTCTGTCCTGCCTGAAGGATGAAGAGGATCTGGATTCCCAAACCATAGCCATTACTGAGCCTCTGGGAGATGCTGAGGGTAGGTCAAGGCCTTTCCCCCTGCGAGAGCTGCCAGCTCAGAGCTCAAAGCTCGGCCAGGGGGGCATCGCTGCAGGTGCCAGGACAGAACCATGCACGTGTGTGCCCTGGCCCTGGGCCATCCCCTCACCGCTCCTGGGGCTCAGTGCTGCCCATGCAGATCTGCAGAGATGACAGAAGCTCCTGTGGCTGTTGAGTTTCAGATGTGGCTGCAGAGAAGACTTTCCCAGGTCCTTTGGTGGATGTTGCTCGCAACCCCAGCTCCCATCGCAGGGGTGAGTAGTGTGTCCCTGCTGACTCCACAGGCTGAGCATGGGTTTTGTGGGATCCATGCCTGGGAAATGGAAATATTTCTCTTAAGGTCCCCTGAGAGGAAAGAACAAACATAGAGGAAGTAGTAAATCCCGGCAGGAATCCAAACATCTGGAAGAAATCCTGAGTGATCTGGAGAGACAGCATGGTGGGTGCATTTCCCTCCCCCTTCCCCTGGGACTCAGCAGCTGGGACCTTTCCCTGCACATCTGGACAGGCCCTGCCTGGCACAGTGGGAAGGGAACCATGGCAGCCTCGCTGCCCCGCTGCTGCTCTCAGGACCTGCAGGGCTGTTTCCCAGCCTGGGCTGGCTGCAGCTTCTCTCCAGTCTCTGCAAGAAGGCATTTGGGTCCAGCTGACAGGGAGCTCAAATTGCACCATGGGCCTGAGATGCCTGCAATTTCCCACTCTCTGGGGAGATGCAGAGAGGCAGCTGTTTGCTGGAGGGTGGAGTTTTGGAGCAGCTCCAAAACTCTGGGCATTTTCCTTGTCTTTATCCACCTCTTTGACAAGTATTGCTGGGAGCAGAAGAGCACAGCAGAGAGGAATTATGACAGGCAGGCTCAGGGCTTTGGGCACTGAGCAGTCCTGTGCCAAGAGGCGGCAAGGTGCCTGCAGGCCCCAGCTCTGGGGAAAACAGAGAGTGAGAATGTGCTGGCCATATCCACCGTGCTGCCAGCTCAGCAGTGCAGCATAGCAATGGCTCACTCTTTCCATTGCTCCCAAGATGCAGCTGGCACCTCAACACGTGCAGACAAAATCTGGAAAAGCATGAGAAGAGATTTCTGCTGGGGAACATCTTGTTTGATGAAGTTGATGGCCATTGTGGCTGGTGCAGCACTTGGCCTGATGATGTGCTCGGCTGGAATCTGGTATTTCTGCATGAGAAAATGGTGAGTGTTTTGCTGATCTCATTCTCCAAGAGCTTCCTTTAAAGGCTGCTGATAGTCAGGGAAGATTCCCAGTGAGGCTGCAGTGGAGTTGTGGCCAGTCCATGGCTGTCCAAAGAACTCTGCTGAGGGTTCTGCTGCTGCCCAGTGCTTTCCTTGGCCTCTTCATTGCTGGGCCTTGTCCTGGGGGGCCGCTGGGGCTGCAGCCAGTGCTGGCTCCCCCTGAGGCTGCCTGGACAGGAGCAGCCCCAGGGGCACAGGGCAGAGGCACAGCAAGGTGGGGAGGAGAAAGAGCGGGGACGAGATGGCCCCTGAAAGGCAGAGGCGCTCTGGGGCCCGCTCCTGGCCAGGGAGCCTGCCCAGAGCCGTCCCCTGCTCGCTGGGGCCTCGAGGGGCAGCTGTCCAGCTGGGCCAAGGTGTGCCAGCCGCTCCAGCCGTGCTGGGGAGCCTTGCCAGCTCTGGGCCCTGCTGTGCAGGAGGGTCCCTGTGTGCCACTGGCAGCTGGGGCCTCAGCCACTGCTCTCTCCCAAGGTGCTGCTGCTGTGCATCTTCAGAAGACGAGCCTAACAACTCAGGCAGAGAGAACTCGACCCGTGTTCCCAGCTCTTCGCGTCTGTCCCCATCTGCCCTGCCACAGCTTCTGGACCACCTTGAGCCATTCCCAAAACACACCCGTCCACAACGAGACCCTCTGCCCCTGAGCCCCCTGGCCCTGTTCCCCTACCATGTCTGAAGGTGGGCAGGACCCCTCTGCCAGGGCAGGACTTGGCCCTCATTTTATGTTCAAATAAAGTGATAAGAGTTGTCAGAGATATGCCCAGGTGTTTCCACCAGCAAAGCCCAGCCGACACCAGCCCTGGCTGAGCTCCATGGCCAGGAGCAGCCGTGGATGCCCACGGTGAGGGCAGGCAGGAGCCAGGCAGGGGCTGCTGTGACCTGCGGCGGGGCCCCGAGGGGCTGGGGGAGCCCATGCTGAGCGTCCCGGGGCTGAGGGCACATCTCCTTCAGTGGGATCATCTGGGCCTGGGCTTCATGAGACACTCAGGGATATTGTGGGGTCTCTGCTGAGCTGTGCAGGGATCCCTCAGGAGGCACTCAGGAGTATTTATGGCCTCTCCTAAGGTGTGCAGGGATCCCTCATGAGCTGTGCAGCAGCAGGGTAAACTTGAGGGTTTTTTTCCCTCTTCTCAGCACAGCAAAGGGACACTTGGCCAAGGTTTTGCAAAGCTGGGAGAAAGCCTCTTGCAAACCTTTGGGCCCCGCCTGTTCATGGGGAGGATCCAGAGCCTTGTGCCTTGGCCTGATGGTGCAAAAATCCTCCCAACATCCCCCTGTTTGCAAAAATCAAGGCTTTGTGCTCATTAATAGGGAAAGTTGTACGGGTGGCGTGCAGCTAATGTTCTTTTGTTGGCTGCAACCCAGTCCCTGCTCAGGTCTAAATAACTGACACAGCCGCGAGCTGCTCTTAAGACTGATTTGATCAAAGGCACTGAAGCTCTGCCGACTACAAATTGTCCAGGAAAACAAGCACAGGAACTTGGCTAATGTTGGTGACAAAAGCAGAGTGCAGAGTTGAACCTGTGAGGCCACCTCACTGACATCTCCCCCCACCCTTTTATTTTGAATTGATTTAATATTTGGAGTGCTAGTTCTTGCATGAAATGGGCCCTCAGCAAGGAGCTGCTGGGCCTCCTTGTGGTAAATAGGCAAAATGAAATTAAAAGGAGGCTGATGGCTTTAAAAAAATTGTGCCTGTTTATTAAAACTTAGAACTACAGAAGATGAGGCCTCAGGGTAAGCCGAGGGCCTGCGTGACAAGCCAGAGGTAGCTCTAACAGTGCTGTGTAACAAGGTGTTCCTGTGGACACGAGGTACCCTCGAAAGAGCCCGGGGGCTCCGCACCCAGGGATTTTTTAAACTCTCCTGGGGGTGCTTGGTTGGTGCGCTTTGGATCCTCTGGCCCACTGGTCCTTGTCTGGGTCACTGACAGCTCTGTAAGATGGTGCAGTCCTGACCAATCTTTTTGGAACACAGCAATCTTACTGGGTGGCTCATTTCCCAGTCGTAGTTCCAGTTGCTGTCATCACACCAGGATGTGACTTTTCTAGAAGATTCTTACTCCAGCACCTTCTTACCACCCCCCTTTCCCTGTTTAGTAGCCATATACATACACTTAAACAATTGTACATTCAACTCAATAACTTACTTTATTAATAATATAACAACTCATTATATTATTAACAATCCATAATAACTTATCATTAACCATCAATAACTCCTCCTATGAAAGTGAATTTATTTATAACATCCTGGGTGTCTCCCTTTGTGCTCCCAGTGCTTCTGGTCTGGTTTGGCTGAGAAATTTGTCCATCATGCCTCTGTGTCTGTTTCCTATCATTCCAATGCGTGGCCCTTTTCCCGCTGTTTGGCATTTGAATACTCTGGTTATTTGACTGGATAACTTACATCTTGCACTTCATCACATTAAATTGTTTTAATCAGACTCTGTCCTGTCATGACTTTCTGGAACACATTTCCAAGCCTTCCAGCTGTAGCCCAAGGGAAGCTGTTTCTGTCTTGCATCACAAAACCGGTTGTTTTATTTCAAAGACAGCCCTTTACAGAGGACTTGTTGCTTGCATTAACATCCGAGGGGCTGTTTTCCAAGACAGACAAAAAAACCCATGAACAAACAGCAAACCAACCAAACAACATATTAAAAAAAGGTACTTTCTTTTTAGCTCATGCTTTCAGTGTTTTCCAAGCTGGCTACCTTTTCCACTGCAGTATTTTTCTTTGCACAGAAACAACCCCTTGCCAGATGATGTGACGTAACAAGAAAAACACAACTCACATGCAATGGATATATTAAAGCTAAACATGCAGACTCCCATTATCACAATCATCATCATTTATGTTGCTGTTCATTTTTATGTCAGATTGTTTTCAGAAGGGTGAGAACAATATCTCAGGTCCACTGGCTAGTTTGAAACAATAGCTACTTATTATCTCTCTTATTAGCTGTCCTTCCTGTAGTTCCTCTGCCCATTTGTTGCCCCTGGATCTCCGCTTCCTTCACCTGGTTTTTATCTTTTTTTGCATTTGTGGGGATTATTGTGTTGGGTTTTTTTTTGTTGTTGTTGTTTTTTGGTGGTTTTTTTTTGGTGCTTGTTTGGTTTGCTAGTTTTATTTGGTCACAATTTTACTTTTGTTTTTTGCTTTTTGGATTTTTTTTCATCCACTTAACAGCAGAAATGACCTTGTGATTTGTATGGTCAAGTTTTGATACACAGGTGTTGCACATAAAGGTTGTTTTTGTTTTTAAAAAGAATCTCAGACACACACCTGCAAGCCCCTGTGATTGGAGAACTGAGTGCTCTCAGACAGCAAATTGTGCATGAACAGGAACCTTGTCGTTCCTATCTCCATCACACACAGCAAAATGTAAAGTGGCTGGAATGGTGCCAATTCTAGCCTTGCTTTTGCCTTCTTTTGCTGCCGTGCCATAAAACCGTGCCAGAGTCATCAATGAACTGGGTTCTCCCAGGATGGGTGTGCAGGGATGATCCCTCAGCTCCTGTGTGCACCTGGTGTGCACCAGGCCAGGCACGCGACCGTCATCCACAGCCAGCCTCTGTCTGCAAAGAGAGCAGGGAGCTGCAGCTCTGAGGAACTCCGGGCTTAGGGAGCAAACAGACCAAATCCCTCATTCATATCAGTCACTTCACTTGAGGGTTTTCTGCTGATGGATTTTTATCTTCCTGCCCAGAGCTGGAAAAAAAGAACCCTGGCAGTTTGCTTCTGCTGTGAAGTGAAGAGACTCTTGTCAACAGGTTCCAGGGCTGCTTGTTCTTTGAACTAAAAGCAGAGCAAAACTCTTCTGTTGGTCACATCAAACCAACATAAGTTTCATGAGCCTGTGAAAGACATAAGGGTGTAAATATTATTTCAAAATATTGTACTTACTCTTTTCTAATTAAGCCGTGGAGTAATTAGGTCATCATTCATTATCAAATAACTTGAAATAAGCTCTGGAAAAGGAGGTTTATTTAAAACTAAGATTCTTAAAACTACATTTTAAAAAAGGGAAGGAATTCCATGAAGAAAACAATGTGGTAAAAATAGAGTTATTTAAACTTCTCAAAGTCCTTGGATAATACAGCCCTGAACCCCTGTCATGTGCACGGCAGCCTTGGCGGTCCCTTTGAGCCCAGAACTGCCAAGGGTCAGGGCTGGGATGAGCCTTCACCCAAAACTGGATCCAAGACTGAGTGGGAATCAATCCAGAACAGGGCTCACACAAAGAGCAAAACCTCAAGGCCAAAGCCAAACCTTCATCAGGTTGGATTTTGTTAAACACAGAACAGGAACAAATTTGCTTGTGCGGTAACATCACTGTTACCATGAAACTTTACATGAGCTACTAAATAAGCACTGTCCTGTCCTGATGTGTGTTGCCCAAATACTGTTGAGAACTTGCTGTGCCTCTGCCCTGTGCCCCTGGGGCTGCTCCTGTCCAGGCAGCCTCAGGGGGAGCCAGCACTGGCTGCAGCCCCAGCGGCCCCCCAGGACAAGGCCCAGCAATGAAGAGGCCAAGGAAAGCACTGGGCAGCAGCAGAACCCTCAGCAGAGTTCTTTGGACAGCCATGGACTGGCCACAGCTCCACTGCAGCATGACTACGAGTCAGACTACCAGTGCTATGAGCAGAGATACAAGAAAAGTGGAGAGAAAAATCAGCTACTGACCATCTGCTCTCGTACAGCTTCCGAATGCCAAGATAGCAGCCCATCAGCACAAGTGGCACAGTGAACAGTGTCACCACCGTGCCTATCATGCAGGACCTGTGCACATGCTGGGGGCAGACAATTCCTGGGGTGCTCGGTGGATTCAGGGCATTTGTACTGGACTTGCCAAGCATTTCTGTGGGAGCAATGGGGAGCGTGAGCCCGCGCTGTGCTGCACTGCTGAGCTGGCAGCACGGTGGATACGGCCAGGACGTTCTCTGTTTGCCCAGAGCTGGGGCCTGCAGGCACCTTGCCGCCCCTTGGCACAGGCTGTGCCACCCAACAAAGCCCAGCAGGCCGGCAGGAGAGCCCGGGGCCAGCGCAGCTGCTTGGGCCGTGGCTGCTTGGAGGGACAGGGGCCAAACCCATCCCTGAGCAGCCCCTGCCAGCCCTGGCCCTCCCTGCCCTGTGACAGCTCCCCCAGCCCAATGGGGACAGACCGTCATCAATTCTACAGCCAGAAAAGAAATCGTCCCTGTAACTGTGTGCTGCTTTTCTTCCCTGCAGTTGGTCCCAGAAACATCCCTCACACTGCTGGAAATGCCCACACATTGTCTGATCAGTCCCTATGGTTTTCCCGTGTGCTCTCAGAAATTCTTCCAACAAGTCCACCAATAAATTCCAGGTTAGCTCTGTGAATTGCACACTACCGTTTCCTTCATTTTTTTCCCAGTGCCTGGAAATTCCTGTATTTAGTAATGGCCTTGAGGATCTCTGATTCTATTCAATCATGTTATTTTGTATTGAGACAGATGAAACAGCCTTTTTGGTTTTGGTTTTGCCAGGTCTGGTTTTTCTCTTAGCATTACGGTTTACTTATTATCTACATGTAAACTTTTTTTTTTTTTGTTTTTGTTTTTTTTGTTTCCCAAGCAGTTATTTTGACAATCTGTCATTCACGTCTTAGTTAATGTTCCAAATATGAACAATTCTGATTCTCTTTTTCTAGGAATATAAAGATCTCCGAAAGCTGCAGTTTTAATTTTGATGACACTCTCACTCCCCACTCCAAGCTTTGACAAGGGGGTGATCCTTTCTGAAACTTCCACTGCCAACTTTTATGGTGATCCATGTGGAAACGTCCCTGAGGATAGGTGGAGTTATTTGGGAACTGCTTGGCTTAACCTGGGAAACGGAATATTATTTTTAGTGATATAAACCTGTACTGCTTCAAGATTCACAATCACAGTCCTGATTTGTGGCTCACTGCATGGATGCCTGTCTGAATTAAAACAATGTTTGTGAGGCAGCTGAAGAGTTTAGACCTCAGAGATCAAAATTCCTGGGAAGAGGAGGAGGAAGGAAGGATAAAAGCTTGTTTCAAAGGCTGTTTCTTCAATCCTAGGATGCCAGAAGTATGCTAGACTACACCTGTCTCCAAATGTCATTCAATTACAGAAAACCCCACTGCAGTGCCGGAACACCAGGACAAATTACTCGACACTTTGCCTCACAATGCATCAACATTAATTCTAGTGAGAGGCAGGCCTTAGGTGCAGTCTGATTAGAGCAAATCAACATGGTGACAATGGCAACAAGAATTTGCTTGTGAACAGATGATTATGTCCCACTCAATAATAAGCAAAATCTGCCTTGACTTGGAAGAAAGTTGACAGGGAACTGTTAGAGGGAATGCTGCAGGAGACAAGACTCATGATATCATGATCATCAAGTCTCAGTTTATTGTGACAGATTACACAGTTTATATATGTTCGTTAATTAGCTCATACATATTGCAAAAGCCAAGCTCATGATTGGTTGCTATGTGACTTGTACTATTACTTAAAAGTATCTGTGTGATCGATACATGCCTGTCCAGCTGGCCTTGCAGTTAGAACAGCTTAGTACTCCTTTGTTCTTCTCTATCTACTTCTACATACCAAGCAGTTTCAATATCCTGCTTTCTGCACACCATCTACTCTTCAGGGCCATGCGAACTTTGCAGCAGTCACGTAGCCCTCCCTATTTGGATTAATTTTACAGTATCATGTCCCTTGTCGTTCAACCATTCCTCTGTCAAGCTCTCTTCAGGGAGCAATGCAGAATTTGGGTTTTATCCAGTGATAAAATGGGGCAAGAAGCTGTAGCAACTTACCTGTTCTACAGAACACAAGTACTGATACAGCCAAGAGTACACCCACACAAGAAAGGGATTTTCAGGACATTCCTTTATTTCTTAACATGGAATGGGCAGCAAAATGCTGCCATTGGTCTGAACAGAAAACCGTGTTCCTCTCCAGTTTCTCCTTGAGCACACTGTGTGTTATTTGCAGACTTCACTGCCCAGCCCATCAATCCTCTCTTGGCCATTTGCTAAATGGCACAACTACCAAAATACAGGTGCCAGCATAATCAGCCCAACACTAATCCAGCACTTCTTTGATGCTGCACAGGAGCACAGAATGGCTTGGGTTGGAAGGGACATTTAAAGGCCATGTCGTCCCATGCCCTGCAGTGAGCAGAGACACCTGTAACTAGGTCAGGCTGCTCAGAGCACGAGCTCGAATGTCTGCAGGGTTGATGTCCACCTCTCTGGGCAACCTGTGCCAGGGTTTCAAAACCTACAGTTTTAAAGAATGGGTTTCTTTTGTCTCGTCTGAATCGACTGTCTTTTAGATGAAAACCAATCCCCCTCGCTCTGGTCACAAAGGGCCCTAGTAAAAATTCTGTCCCATCAGGTTTACCCTGAAGGTACTGAAAGGCAGCAATCAGGTCTCCCTGGAGTCTTCTCTCTTCCAGGCGGAACAGCCCCAGCTCTCCCAGCCTATCTCCAAAGCAGAAGGGCTCCAGCCCTCACAGCATTTTGTCCCTTCTCTGGACTAGACCCAACAGAACCATGTCCTTCATGTATTGGGGACCAGAGCTGGATGCAGTACTCTTGTCGTGGTAGAGATGGAGACAATGCAAATCAACACACTCCATTTCCAGAAGGCTTCAAAGCCTGTTTTTATTCTAGCATGCATGCTTTTCCTACATTCTTACAAAGCGTGTAAGTTTACACTTTACTCATTGGTCACAAGAGACAAGCAAAGTACTTATTGGAATAGGCAGTTGCAGGTTTCTCTTATTCATCCTTCTTTCTTGGTTTGTATGTCAACGCCCTTGGCAGAAAATTCTTTTGGGGTAAAAATGGATCCTCTTATCAAACTTCTCTCTGGCTCAGCAAAGTTGGTGTAAATTGCGTGAATCTTTTAAATTAGAGGGTTTTGGGAAAGCTGCAAAAGGCAGGCCTCAGAGACAGCAAAACTGCTGTGGGAACTCAAAATGTCTCTCAGACATTTTTAGAGGTTCCAGGCCTTGGTCAGAAGCATTCTAGACCCTGGCAGACAGCTGAAAAACAGCTGTGATTTTGAGTTTGAGCCCTGGAATGAATTACCAACTTTGGAGGTGGAACAAGCAATCACAAAAGGTTAGATAGTATAGTAAAAGTAGTTACAAAGTAGAGGGGAAATTTTTTTAGTATTGTACAGGGGGTTTTAACACATGTACAGGGGGGTTTCCACTTTGTACATGGGGGTCAGAAGTTCTAAGATGGAGGAAAGTGGGCTGATCCTGTTCTTCCTCCTTCTTCTTCCTTACCTCCATGTTCTTGGTGATGTTGGCTCTCACAGATTGGTTTAGAGTAGAAAAACACTTGGCAACGTAGGTAGTAGGTATTGGGGAATAATTGTAAACATGTTATACGTAATATATCTTATAAAAGATAGCAGCAACCCTGGGCGGGGAGAGAGATGAAGAAGACAGCAGATAGAGAGGATGTCAGTGTGTGTGTGTGCCTCTACCCAGGCCGCTGATCAAATAGCCGCAGTCCAAGAACATAATCTGTTAGATAACTAGCAATAAACTGCCTTGAGACCGAACAGCTAAAGCCTGCGGAGTTTTTCTTTGGAAGCATGGGTTGGAGGA
This sequence comes from Lonchura striata, assembly GCF_050655825.1. Lineage (NCBI taxonomy): Eukaryota > Metazoa > Chordata > Aves > Passeriformes > Estrildidae > Lonchura > Lonchura striata. The sequence goes on along the minus strand of NC_140734.1, from coordinate 2,862,555 downwards.
GGAATTTCACCACCACATGAGGACCCAAAGCAAGGCTGGGGTTCTCACAAACTGCAACTAAAGCTAAGCAGTAAGATTTGTCAGCAAAAAAATTATGTAAGAAGTAGAAAAGCTAGGACAAATGGAACAATGATCTGTGTATTAACATGTGGCTAGAATAACTCGCTAAGCTACAGAAAAGTATATCTAGCAAGATATTAGGAAGTTCTAAGCTTACTAATGGAGCTCTGGACATTGGGTTTTAGGGCTTAAAATACAAGTAGGTATTGTATTGTATTGGAAAGAAGCAAAGATTTTTTTAAACAAAGGTACGTGTGCTTATAGTGGTTGGATAAATCTATTGTCAGTATGCTTTTGCTTTGTATGACTGGTCAAAATCTTTTAAAGTATGTTGTAACATTAAGTTCTTTGTCTGCTGCCGGGGATGTGAGCTGCTGGCATCTACCCATTGTCACAACCATGTAATGAGACTGATGCTAGAAAAGAAACAGCTTGAGATGTGTTCCTCAGCAGCCCTGTTCCATTCCTGATTTGTGCATAGACCCCTGGCCAGCAATATAAAACATCTTCCACAGTACTCCAGGTGGAGTCTCACCAGAGCAGAGCAGTGCAATCACCTCCTTCAACCTGCTGGGCATTTTCCTTTGGATACACATGTCTGCCTCATGTCCAGCCTCACACCTAGCAGCAGCCCCAAGTCCTTCTTGGCCGGGCTGCTCTCCATCCCTTCATGCCCCAAGCTGTGAGATCAGCTGGGCTGGGACTGTGTCACAGCCTTTGGGCAGAGCTGCTGGGCAGGATGAGCTCCTTCCCAGAGAAGGCAGAACCCACTCCGCAGGCAACTCCAGCCTGGCCATGAGGTCACAGCAGGCTCTGGGGTCACAGCAGGCTGAGGGCACAGCAGGCTCTGAGGTCACAGAGGTCCCAGAGCCCCGTGGTTGCAGAGCACCACAAGGCCCCAGCAGGCAGTCCTGGAGCACAACTGCTGCGGCAGCAGCGGCGGTGGCAGCAGTGGTGCTGACATTGGGACAGCGGCCTCAGGACAGTGGTGGCAGCGAGAGCAGCGGGACTGGCACAGGGCAAGGCACCATGGCCCTTGCTCTGCGCCTCCTCCTCCTGCTCCTCCTGGCCGTGGCCCTGCCTGCCAGGGCTGCCCAGGCTGCCCCGCTGCAAGCGCGGGGAGCAGGTGAGCTGGCAGCCTGGCTGCCCTTTCCCAGGACAGCGCTCCCTGCTCCCCGGGAAGGGCTGGGGATGGTTTTCCCTGGAAACCCTAAAGGAGGGTTTCCTCTTATGGAGGGAGAGAGCCCCCCTGGGCCCTGGGCTGTGCCAGCCACCCCTCCAGGGATGTTGCACAGCGTCTGCAAAGAGGGTGGGCAGTGACCAGGTGCCAGCCCAGAGTTCCCAAGTCTCTTTCCAGCTTTGGCTGTGTCCATTGCCACCTGGCTCCCACAGCCTTACTGATCCCGTCAGTTCCCAGTTCCCTGAGGCAGAAGGGGATCCCAGCACACCATGGAAATGGGTCTGATCTGTGCTCCCTTCTAGATTGGGATCATGACTTGGGTGATTTGGAAATGCTGCTAAATGATGACTTCAAGACCTTTCCAGATGCTGAAGGCAAGTTCTCAATATACCTTTCCCGACAGAATAGTCAGTGTCAATCTGGCAAGAGCTCCCTTCTGTCCTAAGTTCCTCTGAAGGTTGATGGATTCAGGAAAATTTGCACTGCTCCTTTCTCAAGCCCTGAGTTATCCCACAGGATTGCTGTCAGTAGGAGGAAGGAGCATTTAGCTGTCCATCTTCCTCCCATGTGCAATGCCAGAGTGTCCTTCTGTGTGCTCTGTGCAGCCCCAGAGAAGAGCAGAGAGGGAAGGGGCCGGGCCCAGGGCTGTGCCCCGGGGCTGAGCCTTGGGTGCAGCCTGAGGATCTCCTGCAGCACCACCGGAGCTATTCTGTCCTGCCTTTCTTTGCAGCTGAACCTGTTGGTGAAGGTGGTGCAGCTTCCCAACCCATCCCCATCACTGAGCCTCTGGGAGATGGTGAGGGTAGGTCAAGGCCTTTCCCCTGCGAGAGCTGCCAGCTCAGAGCCCAGAGCTCGGCCAGGGGGGCATCGCTGCAGGCGCCAGGGCAGAACCATGCACGTGTGTGCCCTGGCCCTGGGCCATCCCCTCACTGCTCCTGGGGCTCAGTGCTGCCCGTGCAGATCTGCAGCGATGACAGGAGCTCCTGTGGCTGTTGAGTTACAGGTGTGGCTGCAGGGAGGACTTCTCCAGCTCCTTTTATGGCTACTGTCCGCAACCCCATCTCCCATCGCAGGGGTGAGTAGTGTGTCTCTGCTGACTCCACAGGCTGAGCACTGGTTTTGTGGGATCCACTGAGAAATGGAAATGTTTTGCTCTAAGGTCCTCCAACAGGGAACATAAAAGCTCCAGGATACAAGAAGCACCATGAGCCATCTGAAAACATGAGGCAAATGCTGAAGGAAATGGAACAGGCAGGACAAGGTGGGTGATTTCTCTCAGGCTTCCCCTGGGACCCAGCAGCCAGGGGCGTTCCCTGCACATCTGGACAGTCTGTGCCCGACACAGCTGGAAAAGATTCATGGCAGCCTCGCTGCCCCGCTGCTGCTCTTATGGCCTGCAGGGCTGTTTCCCATCCTGGGCTGGCTGCAGCTTCTCCCCAGCCTCTGCAGGAAGGCATTTGGCACCAGCTGACAGGGAGCCCAATCTGCAGCACGGGCCTGAGATGCCCTGCAATTTCCCAATCTCTGGGTTGATCAGAAAGGGCACCTGTTTGGAGAGCAGAGAGCTGTGGCCACCCAAATAGTTTTTAGAGATTTCCTAATTCTTAACCATTACTTTGACATTCACTGCCTCCTGAAGATGCCACCTTCCTACTGGTGAACAGCCCCACCTGATCCAGCTGTCCCTTTTCCTTCCTCTAGAAATGGAAGGAGAGGCTGTGCTGAAGGCTGAGTTTCCCAGAGGAAGCAGTGGCTCATTGGCAGCCTCTGCTGCAGGAAGGGAGGCGCTGCCAGGCACAGTCACAGGAGGTAATTGCTGTGCCTCTGGGCCTGAGCCCTGCTGAGCCTTGAGCTGCCCTCTCTGCTACTTGGCAGAGCCGGCACAACCTGGACAAGGCTGGCACAGCCCAGAGGAATTGTTATGCTCAGGGCACTCAGGGTACTGAGCAGTCCTGCTCGGGTCCCTCCATGGGAGACACATCCCGAAATCTGGGAGTGACTACACGGGGTGCCCATGGTGGGGAAAGGGCAGAGGGGGAGAGGAAGGCCTGGGTATGAGCCCTTGGGCTGGGGGAGCAGTTGCAACAGAGGGAGGGAGAGAGGGAGTGCAGGAGGGAAGGAATGGTTCTGGCACTACATGCTGCACTTATCCCCAGGATTTTAGGGATGTTTCCCTCTGGGGGAGGGAGAGGGCCCCACGGCCCTTGGGGTACTCATGCCACCCCTCCCAGGGATGTTGCACAGGGCCTGAAAAGAGAATGGAGAGTGGCCAGGAGCCAGCCCTGAGTTCCCCAGACCCCTGTGCAGCTTTGGCTGTGTCTTTTCACATCTGGATCCAATGGCCTTACCTGAACCCCTTGCAGTGCCCAGTTCCCACAGGCAGAGAGGGATCCCAGCACATCAGGAACTGGTTCTGGTCTTTGTTCCCTTCTAGATTGGTATCATAAGATGGCTTATATGGAAAATCTGGTGAATGATGGTTTGGAGAATCTAGATCGTGATGGAGGCAAGTACTCCGTGTGTCTTTCCTAAAAGAATAATCAATGTCATTCTGACAAGAGCTCACTCATGATCCATTTACCTTAACATTATCTCAGGGCTGAAAGATTCTGGAAAACTTGCCCTGCTCCCTTCTAGAGCCCAACAGTGATTCCACAGGATCGCTGTCAGTGGGAGGAAGGAGCATTTAGCTGCCCATCTTCCATCCATGTACAATGCCAGTGTGTCCTTCTGTGTGCTCTGTGCAGCCCCAGAGAAGAGCAGAGAGGGAAGGGGCCAGGCCCCGGGCTGTGCCCTGGGGCTGAGCCTTTCACAGCTCCTTTGCTGACCCCAGGGAGCCTGAGCTGCTCCTGCTGCTGCTGCCAAGCCCTGGCCTCAGCCGGGGCTGGGTTTGGAGCTGCTGGCAGCTCCAGGGAGTCCTTTCTCCCCTGACTGCCCCGAAAGGAGCTCCTTCCTTCCCAGTGTGGGCCCACCGGAGGCTCATGGTCCCCCTGCCCCTGCTCCTGAGTGGAAGGCAGAGCTGAGGGAATTCCTTGGAGGGCACCAATCACCCAGGGCCACTCATTGCCACTCCAACCTGAGGGAGACGAGCCACACCTTTCTGTTAAGGTCCTCCTAGAGAGAAGAACCAAGGCAGAGGAGACAGGAAATCCCTGGAGGCTGCCAAACATCTGGACCAAATGCTGAGTGATCTGGAGAGACAGCGTGGTGGGTGCATTTCCCCCCCTGTTCCCCTGGGACTCAGCAGCCAGGGGTGTTCCCTGCACATCTGGACAGGCTGTGCCTGGCACAGTGGGAAGGGATCCATTGCAGCCTCGCTGCCCTGCTGCTGCTCTCATGGCCTGCAGGGCTGTTTCCCAGCCTGGGCTGGCTGCAGCTTCTCCCCAGCCTCTGCAGGAAGGCATTTGGCACCAGCTGACAGGGAGCCCATACTGCACCATGGCCCATGCACACCCTGACATCCCCTGCAATTTCCTGGTCTCCAGGCAGATCAGGAGGGGTGGTGTTTTGGAGAAGGGAAGGTTCTTTCTAATCCCAAAAGTTCATCTGATTTCCTGATCATTCTCCATGACTTTGACCAGTATTGGGTCATGAAGATGGAACCTCCCCGATGGGGAACAGTCCCATCTCATCCAGCTGTGCCTTTTCTTTCTCAAGCGATGAACCAAAAGTCTGTACAGAAGGTGGCTGTTCCAGAAAGAAGCAGTGGCCTAATGCCAGCCTTTACTGCAGGAGGGCAGGCAGTTCCAGGCACTGGCACAGGAGGTAATTGCTCCAGTGTGTCCTGACAGGGCCTGACTCTGTCCCCTGGGGCTGGGGGAGCTGTCACGGGGCAGGGAGGGCCAGGGCTGGCAGGGGCTGCTCAGGGATGGGTTTGGCCCCTGTCCCTCCAAGCAGCGACGGCCCAAGCAGCTGCGCTGGCCCCGGGCTCTCCTGCTGGCCTGCTGGGCTTTGTTGGGTGGCACAGCCTGTGCCAAGGGGCGGCAAGGTGCCTGCAGGCCCCAGCTCTGGGCAAACAGAGAACGTCCTGGTCGTATCCACCGTGCTGCCAGCTCAGCAGTGCAGCACAGCGCGGGCTCACGCTCCCCATTGCTCCCACAGAAATGCTTGGCAAGTCCAGTACAGATGCTCTGAATCCACCGAGCACGCCAAGAGTTTTCTGCCCCCCGGATGTGCGCAGGTCCTGCATGATAGGCACGGTGGTGACACTGTTCACTGTGCCACTTTCTGTGGTCCTGTGCTATGTCGGGTTCCGCTGCTGGAAGGAACAGAAACCGTAAGTTGTTGTGGATTTCTACCCTCCAGTATCTTCAAAGGCTGCTGACAGGGAAGATTCCCAGTCATGCTGCAGTGGAGTTGTGGCAGTCCATGGCTGTCCAAAGAACTCTGCTGGGGGTTCTGCTGCTGCCCAGTGCTTTCCTTGGCCTCTTCATTGCTGGGCCTTGTCCTGGGGAGCCGCTGGGGCTGCAGCCAGTGCTGGCTCCCCCTGAGGCTGCCTGGCCAGGAGCAGCCCCAGGGGCACAGGGCAGAGGCACAGCAAGGTGGGGAGGAGAAAGAGCGGGGACGAGATGGCCCCTGAAAGGCAGAGGCGCTCTGGGGCCCGCTCCTGGCCAGGGAGCCTGCCCAGAGCCGTCCCCTGCTCGCCGGGGCCTCGAGGGGCAGCTGTCCAGCTGGGCCAAGGTGTGCCAGCCGCTCCAGCCGTGCTGGGGAGCCTTGCCAGCTCTGGGCCCTGCTGTGCAGGAGGGTCCCTGTGTGCCACTGGCAGCTGGGGCCTCAGCCACTGCTCTCTCCACAGCAGCGCTGCCGCAGCTCCAGCATCCCGGCCGAGAAGGCGTGACTCCCCCTCGCCCCCAGGGAGCCCAGAGAGCGTCGGGTCTGGCAGCTCTCAGACATCGCCTCAGCAGCAGCAGCTGCCCAAGAAAGCAGAGCCCCAGCGCTCCGTGCCTCCCCCACGGCCCCCCAGACCGGTTGTGATGCAGAAGCTTCCCGAGATCCCCCCACCTCCTCCCCTCCCGAGCCCCCCGCCCTGGTCCATCTAGGACTGGATGTGGGCCAGCCACGGCAGGGCACGGGCGACCAACAGCTTGGGGCACCTGCTCTCCTTTACAAATAACACACTTTTACCTATGGACAACAGGCAGAGTCACTTTTCATATTGTTTTACCTTCAACAGGAAGGGCTGGATGTTCTTCCCTGTTCTGTTTCATCCTTTACCACTTAGATTTTCATACAATTGGCTGCTGGCTGCATCTCTTAAAGACTTTATTAGCACTGCATGTTTTACCCCACCTATGAGGGGAAAAAAAAAAAAATTATTCAGTTTAGACTTTGTTTTTAGTGTGGTTGGGCCACTCACATTTTGAGCAATTAATTTTCCATAGTACTTCTTCCCTTTTCCTTACTATTCATAAAAAGTTCATCTGGACTTAAAAAGCACCAGAATTACTGAGATTTCTCTCAATGCCCAGAGGGGAATCTAGCATAAAATATTCTCCCTGTGTACTGCACAACAAGAAATATTCAGAGGAAAATAGAGTGGCAGCTGAGGCTTGTGGAACTCCCAGAATACTGAGCCTGCAGAGGAGGCAAACAGCCCTGGCCTTGGTTGAGGGGACTTCTCCTCACAGATTCCTCTGAGAATGTGGCACTCCAGGAGGGGAAAGCTTTTAAACCTTTGCCTTACCTTCCTCCTGTGCTAAAATGTAAGGCTCTTCCTGAGAAAAAACTGAGCTACAAACAATTCTTCATTCTTCAACAAACCTACTCAGGTTCTGGATTTATCTTAAAAGAGCAAAACCAAATGAGGTCAGAAATTTCTCATCAAAGCCTGTTTGCAGAGAAACCCCACCATATGAAAGAAAATATTTATTAGCATCAGTTCACTCAAAAGAAACCCAGCCCTGGATTGAGCAGCACTTTAAATGAACTTGAATTCACTTTCCTCACATATCAGCTGGTTTGGTTTGCTCTTTTTTTGTCCTAGAGAGAATATTCAAACTATTTGCTCTTGACAGGACTCCTCGGCTGGTCCCCACACCTGGCTCCTCATGACGCCTTTCCTGGGCTGTTAATGCAGCCTGTTAGCAGCACCTGGCTTTGCCACCCTGCTCATGGTAGCAGGGCATGGCTGGTGCCATGGTCCCCTCTGGTGCCACGGTCCCCTCAGGTGCCACGGTCCCTCTGGTGCCCGTCCTGGCTTATGGCATGTCCGTGCTGGTGGAGGATCCCTGCTTGTGCTGCTGCCTGTATTCAACAAGGCCGGTCCTACTCGCCAGCCAAAGAGAGAGCAAAGTCACTGCTTTGGGCAGCTCCTTTGAGTGAGTTTAACGCTTACTCATCTCTATGCCAGACCCCTGAAAAGACACACAGCAACACATAAAGTCAGCTCATCGACAGAGGTGAGCAGGTCTGAGCGAACAGAAGGTTGGCTTTCAAGCACATTGGGTTTTTAATTTAGTGGAAGCACTCACTCGTTCACGAGCCTTACTTGCCCAAGTGGATTGTGCGATGCTGCTGTCTTGCTCGCGTTCAAGAGAAAGCAGAGGGGAGAAAGGAGTTAAGAAATGAGAGACGCACCTGGGGCGCAGGCTCGGCAGCCAGACGGAGCAGGGTGGCACCGGGCCGCTTTGCCAGAATCCCTTTTGGTGCCGGACAAAGGCGGACGCTGCTCGGCGAGCGGCGCTGGAGCGGCGGCGGCCCCGCCCCGCCCGTCCCGCCCCGCCGCGGGCCGGGGCCGAGCGCTCGGCCGGGCGGGCGCTCGGGATGCTCGGGCAGCGCCGCGGGCCGGGCGGGCGCGATGGAGCCGCCGGAGGGCTGGGACCCCTACGGGCGGCCGGCCCGGCGCACGCAGTGGCTGGTCAGCGCCCTCGCCTCCCACTATGGGCTGGAGCACGGCGTGGAGAACGAGATCGCCGTGCTGGCCACCGGCCTGGACCGCTACCTGCAGGAGATCTTGCAGCGCCTGGGCCGCGCCGGGGCGGGCCGCATCCCCGGCGAGGACTGCCGCACGCTGTGCCGGGTGCTGGGGCTGGAGGAGGCGGCGGAGCCCGAGGAGTGCGCGGGGCTGTGGGACGGGCTCTCGGCCGAGCTCCCCTTCCGCCAGTTCCACGCGCGGCTCTGCGGCCACTTCAGCCCTTGTTCTTGTTGGTGATTTCAACCTGGTGGACATCTGCTGGGAACACAATGCAGCTAAAAAGAGGCAGTCCAGGAAATTTTTAGGGTTGGTGGAGGACAATTTTTTGTCGCAGCTGGTGAGTGAGCCCACCAGGGGAGGGACTGTGTTAGATCTGATGTTTTCAAATAGAGATTGGCTGGTAAGAGATGTGGTGGTTGGAGGCCGCTTGGGGAACAGTGATCACAAAATTATAAAATTCTCAATATTTGGTAAAGTCAGGAGGAATACTAATAAGACTTTTACATTGGAATTCCAGAGGGCAGACTTTGGTCTATTTAGGAGAATTATTCAGAGAGTTGCTTGGGAAGCATCCCTTAAAAACAGAGGAGTTCAGGAAATGTGGGCATGTTTCCAAATAGAGATCTCAAGGGCACAGGAACAGACTGTCCTTGAGTGCCAAAAGATGACTCAAGGAGGCAAACGTCTAGCCTGGATGGTGAAGGTGGTTTTGGAGGAACTCAGGAATAAAAAGTGGATGTATCATCTTTGGAAGGAGGATCAGGTCTCTCAGGAAGTGTTTAATGGGTCTGCTAAGGCATGTAGTGTGAGATGATTATTCTCCTGCACGGTGTGGGTGGAGGGAGGCAGAGATCTCTGAAGCTTTCTCTTGGGGAGAGAGGTTTATTGGGGATCCGGGAATGCCCGAGCCTCGTGCTCTCAGGCGTAGCACGTGGCCGGGCTTAGGAGGACGGGGGAGGGGAGAGACAAAAGGAGAAGGGTTCAGGAGAGGGGAAGCCCCAGGAGGGGAAGAGGGGAAGAAGTCCAAGAGAGGGAGGAAGTCCAAAAGCAGGGGAGAAAGTCCAAGAGACCGCATGGCCCCTCGGAGCCCCCTTATCAGGGGCTCCCAGGTGGGCTGGGACAAGGCATGGGCCAATGGGGTTACAGACTCTGATGTTTTAGGGGCAGGTACAGAGGTGCAGGATGAGCCACAATCTTTTGGGGGGTGGGATGGAACAGTCCATTTCACTCCAGGATTCATCCAAAGGCAGAAGTGACATTCAGCTAGCTAAGAAAACAATCATATCTATCTATCCTCTGCAACAATGTAGGAAAGAAATTAGGGAAGCGGAAGCTCAGTTTGAACTTAAAATGGCAACTTCAGTAAAGGCTAATAAAAATTGTTTTTATTAATATATTAATGGTAGAAAGAAGGGTAAGGTCAACCTTTGTTCTTTATTAGATGTGGAAGGTAATTTAATAACTGCAGATGGAGAGAAGGAAGAGGTGCTTAATGCCATCTTTGCCTCAGTCTTTAGTGAGAAGACAATTTGCCTTCAGGACAATTGTCCTCCTGGGCTGGTAGATGGTGTCAGGGAGCAGAGTGGGCCACTTATCCAGGGGGAGGCAATCAGAGAACTGCTGAGCTGCTTGGATGTTCATAAATCCATGGGACCAGATGGGATCCACCCCAGGGTGATGAGGGAGCTGGCAGATGAGCTTGCCAAGCTGCTCTCCATCATTTTCCAGCAGTCCTGGCTCACTGGGGAGGTTCCAGATGACTGGAAGCTGCCCAATGTGATGCCCATTCACAGCAAGGGTGGGAAAGAGGATCCTGGTAATTACAGGCCAGTCAGCCTGACCTCAGTATCCAGTAAGGTCATGGAGTAGTTTACACTGAGTGTCACCACACAGCACTTACTGGATGGCCAGGGTGTCAGACCCAGGCAGCAGGGGTTTAAGGAGGGGTAGGTCGTGTTTGACCAACCTGCTCTCCTTTCATGACCAGGTGACCCTCCTGGTGGATGCAGGACAGGCTGTGGATGTGTCTATTTGGACTCCAGCAAGGCCTTTGGCACTGTCTCCCACAGCACACTCCTGGAAAAGCTGCAGCCCACGGCTGGGACAGGAGCACTCTGTGCTGGGCTCAGAACTGGCTGCATGGCCGGCCCAGAGAGTGGTGGTGAGCGGTGCTGCATCCAGCTGGGGACAGTCACCAGTGGTGTCCCTCAGGGCTCTGTGCTGGGCCAGCTCTGTTCAATGTTTTTATTGACCACATGGATGAGGGGATTGAACCTTTCATTAGTAAATCTGCAGATGACACTAAGCTGGGAGCGTGTGTCCATCTGTTGGAAGGTAGGAGGACTCTGCAGGGAGGCCTGGAAGGGTTGGAGGGATGGGCAGAGTCGAATAAGATGAAGCTTAGTAAATCCAAGTGCCCATCCCTGCATTTTGACCACAAACACCCCCTGCAACATTACAGGCTGGGGATGGTGTGGCTGGTCAGTGCCCAGGCAGAAAGGGACCTGGGGGCACTGGTCTAAAGCCGGTTGAACATGAGCCAGCAGTGTGCCCTGGTGGCCCAGAAGGCCAATGGCTCCTGGCCTGGATCAGGAATGGTTTGGCCAGCAGGAGCAGGGCAGTGATTCTTCCCCTGTACTTGGCACTGGTTGGGCAGCACCTCAAGTGTTGTGTCCAGTTCTGGGCCACCCAGTTTGGGAAGGTCATGGAGGACCTGGAGCGTGTCCAGAGAAGGGCAGCAAGGCTGGTGAGATGCTTGGAACACAAGTCCTGTGAGGAACAACAACTGAGGGAGCTGGGGTTGTTTAGCCCAGAGAAGAGGAGGCTCAGAGGTGACCTTATCACCCTCTACACTCCCTGAAAGGTGGTTGCAGTCAGGTGGGGGTTGGTCTCTTTCTCCTCACAGCAGCTGTCAGAACCAGAGGACACAGTCTTATGCTGCACCAAGGGAAATTTCGATTGGATATTAGGAAAAATGTTTTTTATGGAAAGGGTGATAAAGTACTGGAATTGTCTGTCCAGGGAGGTGGTGGAGTCAGCATCCTTGGATATGTTTAAAAAAAGACTGGATGTGGCACTCAGTGCCATGGTTTAGCTGAGGTGGTGTTAGGGCATGGGTTGGACTTGATGACCTTAAAGGTCTCTTCCAACCCAGTAATTCTGGTTTCTGTGATTATGTGACATCACAGACCAGGGCTGTGACATCACAGGATGCCTATATGACATCACAGAGCAAGCTGTGAGGTCATAGAGTGTGCTGTGACATTATAGGGTGGCTGTGTTACATCACTGAAGGTGTTGTGACATGACAGGATGGGTCTGTGAGGCCACAGAGGTGCTGTGTGACATGATAAGTGGGTTTTGCCATCACAGAGCAGGCTGTGACATCACAGAGGAGGTTGGACATCACAGAAGAGGTTCTGATGTCACAAAGCTGTCTATGACATTTCAGGCTGGCTGTGTGTCATCACAGAATGGGCTGTGAAGCTACATAGAAGACTCTGCCATCATAGAGAAGGGCTCTGTGACATCACAGGGCAGCTGTGTGATGTCACAGAGAAGGCTGAGACAATAGAGAGTGGGTTGTGCCATCACAGAGCTGACTGTGAAATCACAGAGCAGGCTGTGACATTAAAGGGTGACTGTGACATCCCAGGTTGGGCTGTGACATCACAGGGCAGATTTTGTGATATCACAGAGCAGACTGGAACCTCAAAGAGTAGGCTGTGACATCACAGAGCAGCTGTATGAAATCCCAGGTGGCCTGTTACATCTCAGAGTGGGCTGTGTGACATCACCGGGGCTGTCTGATGTCCATGGGGAGGTCACTCTGCTTCAGTTTCCCCTCCCAGTTTCCCCCAGAGAAGTCCAACATTGCTCATGCACAGGGGGGTCCCCTGTCCCCCCGGGTCCCCCTGACCCCGTCGCCGCAGCCTCCCCCAGAGGATGTTCCACGAGATCGACCCCAGAGCCCGACACAGGGACGGGGGCTGGGGCTGTGGGGGGTGGGACGGGGGGACAGGGACCCCCTGGCAGTGTCCCTGTGTCCCACAGGGCCAGAGCCTGGGCCAGGGCTCCTTCACCCTGTTACCAACGAGGGCTTGAGAGCGCTGAAAAGTCCCCGGCAAGAGAGCAACAAAAACCAGATTTAATATTAAGCGACAGCACCACAAAGTTCCTTGGCAAGAGTCACTCTGCTCCTGACTGGACACTTCACACTTCAGACACAACTAGGAAACAAATCAACCACAAATCCAAATAAAATCCAGGCAATCATACCAGAAATTATCAGAGAACTGTCCCTATGTGTGGCAGAGGAACACACAGGACAGTCAGGGCAAGGATAAAAGGAATATGGCCCAAAAGCTGAACAGAGCTCAAATTTAACAAGACTTAAAAGCCAGGGAGCCTCAGGAAAACGGGAAGCTGGACAAGACAAACACAGATCTGAACCAATGTGGTTAATCAAACGTTCTCCCTTTATTCAAGATAAGATGGTAGTTTATATAAGCTTCTACATAGTTTACAGTTACAAAGACACTCTGACTGGCACACTAATATTGTTTACCTTCTCCTTAAGGTGGTCAAAATTTTCACACTGCAGCTCTACTCTAATTCATGCTTGGATAGCTCATTACTTTGTAGTTACCTTAACATAATTTCTATCTGCGCCCCGACTGAATTCTCACTTCATCAAAGGCTTCGAGGCCCCATCAAGGCCGCTTATCAGGCCTAGTCTGACTGGGTAGCTCAAACCTCATTCCAAACATAAATCATGACCTCTGTCTCTCAGAAATTCTGCAACAGGACTTAACTAATACCTTAACCTTAACTTCTACCTTCAACTTCAAAATTTAGCAAAAGAACAGAGATTAACAGCATTTAACCTAATTTACAACCTATGACTTTTCAATTTAACATAGGAATATCATTTAACAGTATTTATCTCAGCTTATAACTTATAGCAAAAGAACAACTCTTAGCAGCATTTAACTTAGCTTAGGCTGCATCACTTGACCTCACTTACAGGCCTGACAGGCTCAGCTATCCAGGGCACTCAGAGCCCTCAGGGAGCAGCATTTCTGCCACATTCCCCAGCACAGGCACTCCTGTGTGCACACAGACACAGAGAGTCAGTGCAAGGCACCTGTGAGAAATTCCCCTGAGGGCAGGGAAATGCTCCCTGAGGATGCTTTGGCATCTCCCCAGCAGGGAAGGGTTGAGCCTGGAGGAGTGGGGGGATCGGCCCAGGCTCCCTCCTTGTTCGGGATCCCCGAGTGCAGCAAACGGGAGAATTCCCGGCTCGGAGAGGCCCCACTCAGAGGGAGTCGCTGGCCCAGGAGAGCTCCAAGGGCTCCTTTTGGAGCGCTGTTTGTAGGGCCCCAAGAGAGGGGCTGCAGTCCCAGCCATGTTTCATCCTGGCCGCACTTGGCATCAGCAGCTTTCTTTGGCAGGGTGAGAACAGGGATGTTGTGCCACCAAGGGAACACAAACAGTTCCCAGGGCTGCTCCTAAAGTAACCAGGAGCTGGCTGGGCAGCAGCAGTGCCTGGAGCAGACAGTGTTTGTGAGGAGCTCTAGAGGAGCTGAGCCCAGGGGCTGCTGGCCAAGACCGAGGCCCAGCGAGGATTTCTCAGCTGGCAGGGCGGCCTGAGAAGTGGAGGAGGGAATGCACCAGCACAGGAACCTTGGAACCAAGGGGCCATTGTGACACTGTGGGGCCTGTGAGACCAAGGCACCATTGTGACACTGTGGGGCACCATGGAACAATGGACACCATTGTGACACTTGGGGGACACATTGGATCATGGAGACCATTGGGATACTATGATGCCCAATGGAATCAGCAAAGCATTGTGACACTGTGAGGCCTCATGGAACCAGTGAGACCATTGTGACCCTGGGGTCCCCACAGAACCAAGAGGACCATTGTGACACTGTGGGGGCCTTGTGTCATCAGTGGTCCATTGTGACACTGTGGAGCCAAAGGAGACCATTGTGACACTGCAAACCCCCATGGTCCAAAGGTCCATTGTGACATTGTGGGCTTCATGGAACAGAGGACTCATGTGTCATTGTGGGGCCTGGGGAACAATGGAAACCATTGGGACACTCCATGGCCTCATGGAATCATTGGAACCATTGTGAAACTAGGAGGTCTCATGGAACCCAGGGGCTATTGTGACACTGTGGGACCCAATTGAACCAAGGGTCCATTGTGATACTGTAGGTCTTCTTGTAATCAAAGAGCAATTCTGACACTGTGGGGCCCCATGCAACCAAAGGAACACAGAACAGGTCTGGCTGGTTTGGCCTCCCATGGACTGCCTGACTGGTCCAGCTGATCTTGGCATGTTAAAGGTCTCTTCTCCTCTGCTACTGGGGCTCACTGGGACAGGAAACACTGGGGCTCCCTGCTTTCCTTCCAATGGAAAAGAACTGTCCTTCTCCTCCAAGTGCCCATGGCCAGAATTGGGATTTTACGTCCAAATGTCCTTTTATCCAGGATTGTTCCCATAGGAATATTGCCAGAAGAAGTCTGAATGGCAGTGGTTTCATGAGGGACAACTCTCATCTGTCCCCAAAACACTGGGGAAGGCTCCATGCTTTCCTTCCTATAGGAAAGAACTGTCCTGCTTCTCCAGGTGCCCATGGCCAAAATTGTGATTCTGTCTCCAAAATTCCCTATATCCAGAGGCTTCCTGCAGACAAAATCTGCCATTCCTGACATGTCTGGCTGACCTTGGCTTTGTGAGGCTCTCATCTGCCTTCCAAACACTGGGGCTCTGTGCTTTCCTTCCTATGGAACAGAACTCTCCTTCTCATCCAGGTGCCCATGTCCAGAATTGGGATTTCACCTCCAACATTGCCTGGTGTGAAAGACTGGAGGAGATTGTTGGCTGGAAACGTTTCATGTGTGGGGGAGGAAGGGGCAGGTCCAGCCTTGCCCTGCCCTGGAACCCCAGCACTGCCCTGCCCTGGAACCCCAATCCCCCCAGAGCCTCTATCCCAGCCCAGCAGTGTCTGCCAGTCCCTGGCACAGCACAGGCAATGCTCCACAGCCACCTCTGGAGCTCCAGCCCAGCTCCTGAGTGACCAAATGACCCCAAGTCCTCCCTGGGGCTGGGGCAGCAGAACTCAGAGGCACCAGCGGCTCCAGCTGGGAAATGGAGTGTGGGATGGGGCTGTGAAAGCCCTGCCTGGGCTGTGCCAAGCAGGACACACAAACCCTGACCCTCATCCCCCAAACAGCTCTCTCAAGGAGACATTTAAAAGGAATTACAATTATTTGTGTACTCTGAGTTAGATTCACTGGAGAAATAGTGCCCCACAGCTCATTAACATTCAGAATACTTGAACAAGCCAAGCCTCTGGGAATAATTTGATTTAAGTTTTCAAATCTTTTGTGATTAATTAGGCAGGCTTTAGTAGTGTATTCAAAGTGAATGCTTTATTTTTACAAAGACACAGAAAAGATTTGTTAGGTCCTGTTTCACTTTTTTACTCCTCATAAATGAATATGTGCAATCTCCACTTGACACTGAATCCAAGTACCTCCTCATGCAGTTGGAATAGATATGAAAATCAAGACCCTTGATGGCTGACAATCCATCAGACTCTGTCCCTACCCCCACCCCACCATTTCCCCCATCCAAGCCCTGGCCCTCAGAGCAGCCTTGTGCAAATCTGAGCTCCCTCCAGCCCAGGCTGCACCTGCAGGTTTCAGCTCCTTGGCTCCAACCCCCACCTGCTTTCCTTGGAGTAAGAGCTGCCTGAGACACAGAGGGATGTTCATTTCTTGTCAGCCAACAAAGCCAAGGGAAGGCACAGCTCCATCAAATGCAGAAGTCATTCCTCTGCTGGCTATTAAATCCACTTTGCACAGTAGCCAGTCTCAGAGCAATGGAAAACACTTTCTGTGCCCAGCAAAGATCCCATGGTCCCACCAAACCCTTCCTGACCCGATTCTGCCCAGATTTGCCCTTTGCACACACGAGTCATGTGCTTAAGTCAGGAGCTTCCTCCATGCCCAGAGGGAGGAAAAGAGAGAAAGTGGATGAAGAGCTCTCCTGTGCAGAGCCAAGGTCCAAGTGCCCCTGCAGTGGGAGCCACAACTCATCAGGTTTGTGTCCTTTGGGCTCAGGGATGGTGACACTCAGAGGCACAGAAAGGTTTCTTGCCAACAAACAGGAGTTGAACATTTGAACAATTTAATAACCATCACAGACTTTCCTTTTTCTTGGAACTGTTTAA
Source organism: Lonchura striata (assembly GCF_050655825.1). Classification (NCBI taxonomy): domain Eukaryota; kingdom Metazoa; phylum Chordata; class Aves; order Passeriformes; family Estrildidae; genus Lonchura; species Lonchura striata. Next base: position 2,846,150 of record NC_140734.1, on the reverse strand, counting down.
ACCTGCTCTGGACTGAAAACCCAGAAAAACACTGGCAGCTCACACCTGTGGCCCACTGAGGTCTGGGACCCTGCATTCCAGTGCCAGAGGGACTGAGAAGAGACCGAGTGAGCCAACTACAACCCACAAAAAGGACTTTCTGAATTGCCATCTCTTCAGAACTCTGAGGGGGTTTATTTCATATTATTCATGCTTGTGAACACTTTACTTGTTAAATAAACTGTTTTTTCCACTTTTCTCCAGGGAAGTCTTCTCCTGAAATAGTAGGGAGAGGGGCTGCTTGAACTTGATTTGTAGATGGACTCCTTTTGGAGGTTTCCTCACAAAATTTGCCCTAAACCAGGACAAACAGTCACAATTGTGCCACTTCACCAGTGGCACAACTCCCCAGCCCCCCAGGAAAAGAAAGGACATGTAATGTTCTCCAAACATTTGGCCTGCTTTGCTGCAAAAGTCATGCTGCACACACAGTGCAGTGTGAAAAGCCAAGAGAAGCTGCAGCAGGTGGCAAATCTTGGGACAGAAGCTCGACCTTGTTCTCCATGAGAGGTTCTTGTCAAGAGCAGACAGGAGAAGATTCCTGGAGAAGTGGAACAGCTTTGCAGAAGTGCAATGAAAATGAAAGAAAGTATCTAAGATGTTTTCCTCTTTCTTTCTATGCTCCCCTTTTCCATGTTGCACGACTTCTCCATGGCATGAATTCCAAATGGATCTCACCTCTAAGATGGGTCACTTAGCAAGTTATAAACACTGTAAAATACCATGAGCTACACGCAGTTTTCCTTCCCCTGTTTTTACTGGAAAGCAACGCTGGAGACATCAGTGCAGTGCTTGGGTCAGGTAGGAATCCTACAGCAAGGGAATGTGCCCCAAGGGTGTTTGAGCCTCAGCAAGGACAATGCACAGCAGCGACACAGCAGAGGGGATTCCTCCGCCAGTGTGCAGGAGTCAGGACTCTGGATCTGGGCTCCACACTGCAAAGTTCCCGTGTCTGGACAGACGAAGGGGCTGTCCCCGGGGCGCGCGGGGCTCGGCCGTGGGGCTCGTGGGGCGAGCGGGGAACGGACACGCGGACAAACGGCCTCGGTGCTTCAGTTGCAGAGGCAGCAGCGGCGGCGGCGGCAGCAGCGGCGGCAGCAGCGGCAGCAAAAGCAGTTTTTCTCTTCTTTCTCGTTCTCTCCTCCCTACCCCGCTCTCGCACACCTTCCCCTCGGTGTCCTTCCCCGGTGTCCCTCTCCTCTCCCCGCCTCCTTCTCCCCATGCCGGGCCGGGCCATGCCCCCGGCCCGCCCCCGGCCCCGGGCGGGGCTGCCCCGTCCCCGGCCCCGCCCGCCCCGCCGCGGTCTCGCCTCCGCCCGGCTCTGGCCGTGCTGGCGGTGGCGCTGCCGGGCGGGCATCAGTGCCTGGGGCTGGGCCGGCATCGCCGCCCTTTGGCTCCGCCTGGCCCGAGCCCGGCCCCGGCCCCGCCGCAGGGTCCGGCCCCGGCGCCGGCGCCTCCCGGGCCCCGCGGAGGACACACGCGGCACGGCCGCTCCCGCCGCCCCCGCTGCGGCTTCCCCGGCCCGAGCTCCGCCGCTCGGCAGCGCGGCCGCCGGCCCCGAGCCTCCCGTGTCCCGTTGCCGAGACCGAAGGCCTGGGGATGGCCGGCCCGAGGCGCTCGGGGGGCGCTCGGGGGCCGCTGCTGGCCCCGGGCCGAGCGCTGACAGCCGCGTCCCGCCCGCAGGGAAGGCGCAGGAGGCCCTGCAGGAGCGGTACCGAGTGGGTTCGCTGCTGGGGCGCGGCGGCTTCGGCAGAGTGTTCGCAGCCACGCGGCTCTCGGACGGCGCCCCGGTGAGCGGCGGGGCCGGCGGCGGGCATGGAGGAGGAGGAGGAGGAGGAGGAAGAAGGAGGAGGAGGAGGAGGAGGAAGGAGGGAGAGGAGAAGGAGGATGGAGGAGGAAGAGAAGGAGGAGGAGGAAGGAGGAGGAGGAAGGAGGGAGAGGTGGAGGAGGATGGAGAAGGAAGAGAAGGAGGAGGAGGATGGAGGAGGAAGACAAGGAGGAGGAGGAAGGAGGAGGCGGAGGAGAAGGAAGCAGGAGGATGGGGCTCGGCAGGGCGGGCGGCGAGCTCAGCCCGCTGCTGCCTTTGGCTTGCAGGTGGCCATCAAAAGGGTGCCACGGAACCGCGTCCGGCGCTGGGGCGAGCTGGTGAGTGAGCGGGGCCAGCGGGAAGAGCCGGGCCGTGCCGGGCGGGGATGAGGCGAGGCCCGGCATGGGGGAAGCCACCAGGACGCCTCGATGGGGAGCGGGCGTGGGGCCAGCGCAGGGCGCAGAGCATCCCGGGCTGGCTGAGGGGTTCCCCTGCCCTGGCACGACATCAGTCCCACTGGTGGCACCGTGGTCCTCCTGCAGCCCGACGGCACCAGCGCACCCCTGGAGATCGTCCTGCTGGACAAGGTGTCCACCGGCTTCCCTGCTGTGATCCAGCTGCTGGAGTGGCTTGAGCTCCCCAACAGCATCGTGATGGTGCTGGAGCGGCCGGAGCGGTCTCAGGACCTCCTGCATTTCATTCGGGCACGGAGGTTCCTGTGTGAAGAGGTGGCACGGGAGCTGTTCCGCCAGGTGCTGGAGGCCGTGCGGCACTGCACCAGCCGCGGGGTCCTGCACCGTGACATCAAACCAGAGAACATCCTGGTTGACCTGGCCACTGGCCAGGCAAAATTGATCGACTTTGGCTGTGGCACCTACCTGCAGGACACAGCCTACACTGACTTTGCAGGTGAGCCCGGGCAGGGGTGTGCTCTCGGTCCCACCATCTCATGGCCCAACATCTCACTGGCCAAGCTGGGTGTGGCAGCGAGGATTCTCCCTTTTGCTGCCAGTCAGGGTACTGAGTCTTTACCTGAGCTGCTTTTGAGCGGGGCTGGGTGGGGAGGCATCTTCCAGCCCTGCTGGTGGCCTTTGCCCACCACTCTGCCTGGGGCTGGGGTTGGAGCAGCAGCAGGCAGCCTGAGAAAAGCACCCGTGGGTGGGGGTAGCAGAGGAGGGGGCCAGGACCAGTGCACCAGCCAGTGTGGTGTGCAGGCGAGAGGAAGGGCTTGGACTGCTCCACTCACCTTGTTTTCATAATATTTTATGAAAACATAAAATATTGGCTTCATAATATTTTTGGGGCACGGCAGGCAGGGAGGATAAGGACCTGTTTTTTCCCCCAGCCCTGAATGGGTTTTTTCTTTACATGTCATGGTCAGGCCTTGCTGGGGCTTCTGCTGCCCTCTTCCAACACCAGTGGCTTCTTGTCCAGCCCTGAGTTTGTACACAATCCCAGGTGCTGGCGAGAGTGCAGCAGTCACTCCGTGTGTCACTGGGGCAGCCCCTGCATGCCCAGGGATGCTGGGGCCAGGCTCTGGAAGCAGCAGCATCCCCCTGATGAACTCCATCTGTATTCCACAGGAACACTGTCATACAGCCCCCCGGAATGGACCCGCTTGGGCTGGTACCATGGCGAGGCAGCAACAATCTGGTCCCTGGGCATCCTGCTGCACCAGATGGTCTGTGGGCAGCACCCTTTCAGGAGGGGCCGGAAGATCAGCTGGGACCATCAGCTCTCGCTGCCACAGCGGCTCTCTCCAGGTGGATCCTCATCTCTGGCCACGGGGGAATACCAGTGCTGGGAGACAGCAGCGGGCTCGTGAGCATCTCGCTCTGGCAGCTGCTGAGGAGGTGGCACATGTCCTGCTCTCCTGCTCTCCTCCACAACAGGGAATTGATGGGAAAGTTTAGGCCCAGCTGGGAGCACAGAAGCAGCATGGCCTGGGCATGGGAAGAGTGGGGCAAAGCAGACAGGAGCCTTCTCTAGCTGACTGGTGGTTTTGGTTTCTGGTTTCTCTGCCCAGAGTGCCAAGATCTTATCAGGTGGTGTTTATCCATGCACTTCTTGGACAGACCTTCCTTAGAAGACCTGTTCTATGAACCATGGATACAGGATATTCACCTGCCATAGAAGAAGGGAGAGAGCCTCATGCACACTTTGCTGCAGGGCCCTGGTAAGTTACAGCTCCACACATGCCCTGGCAATCAGAAGCAAGGAAACCCAGACTTTTTTCCTTGCCTATATCAATGCACTGGGATTGTTTGGTGGGAGTATGCAGCCCTTGTGCTGGAGCTGAGCTGCTCTGCCCAGCACTGGTGGCTGCCATCCAAGGTGGTTTTGCTTGTCCCAGTTGCCTGACAGCTGGGGCCCTGGGCAGAGCCCTGACAGCCTGGTCTGACCCCCAGGGAAGGAGAAGGAGCCCCTGGAGAAGCTGTACCAGGTGGGGCTGCTGGAGACAGCAAGGACAACATCAAGGATGACAACCTCTTCCTCAATTTGGACACTGGCAGCTGAAGATGATGGACTTCTGGCACCTTCTCCAAAGCCAGGCTCCACAGCGAATTTGCAGATGAGTCCACAGCCGGGGAAATGCTCCCAGATTTGGGCATTGCTCAGACTGGCTGGGAACAAAAGGTTCTCCTTGTTCTGGGGCAGATGCAACTTCAGTTGGCTGCCCAGCTGCTTTTTGGCAGGGCTGGGGGCATGGGTTGGGGTGGATACAAAATGGGAGTTTGCTCCTGGCCCTGCTAACAGCCCCCACCACCCAGCATGGCCTGGGCTGAGGCTGGGGCTGGGGCAGCCAGCCCAACACAAACAAACCCCCATGGTGGGAGCAGAGGTGGGACTCCAGAACCTGTGCAGGGGCTGCTTTGCTTTGCAGGCAAGGAATGGCTTGGCCTGCTCCACTGCCCTTGTTTGCTTTGTGATCACTGTTATTTTGGGGGGTAGTTCAGGAGGGAAGAGAGAAAGTGTGGGCTTCTCTCCCCCATGGGTGGGATTTTCCCTAGCATGTGGGAGTTGGGCCTTCCTCAGACCCCTGACAGAGATAAGAGTTGTTTTCTTGTTTCCCCCTGTCTCTAATCACTTTTCAACAGTTTGTTGTTTGTTTTTCTTGAGGAAACGTTCAATGTAAGGTCCAGTCGGGATTGGGAAGTGCTTGGGAGCAGCTGCAGCGTGGATGGGCCGTGCCCTTGGAGAAGGCTGAGGACATCATTTGGGACCAGCTTTTCTCCCAGCGGAGGACGGCGTGAGGTGAGTCCCCGTCTGCTTGGCATGGTGGGATCAGAGCTTTTGGGAGATGGCAACAAGCACAAGGAGTCTCCTGCTCTGGGCAGCTGCTGAGGGCTGGGTGTGCTGTGGCTGGCTGCAGGCTGGGAATGTCCTGCCCTCCTGCTCTGCTCCCAAAGGCAGCAGTGATGGTCAGCTCTGGGCACGGCTCTGGGCACAGCCAGCATGGCCTGGGCTCTGTGGGCAGCTGGGACAAGGGGACAGGAGCCTTCAGCTGACGGGTGGTTTCTGGTTTCTCTCCTTGCAGCCGGGCTCTGCGGGTGCTGAGGCTGCTCTGGGCTCTGCCAGGGCTCTGCTGGGCACTGCCCTGGGCACAGCTGGGCTGGCTCTGCCCTCCCATTGCTCTGACAGCTTTGCATCAGACGAGCCCGTTTGAGCACAGTGCCTGAGCTTTCTGCTTTGGCAGGTGAGTGAGACTCTCCCGCAGGCCAGGAGATTGCAGCTGGGGACACACATCCAGTTGGCAAGGACCCAAACTCTCCACAGTCCCAGCTGAACCCCTGAATCTCTGCAGGAATGCCTGGATCTCCACTATTCATTCTTCATTTCTTTTTGGCTGGAATTGTGCAGTTGCACTTTCTTCCTCCTCTAGAAGTGCCATGAGTGGCCAAAGCTGGAAAGTGAGCCGTGTTCCTGAGGCAGTGCAGTCTGGAGCTGATGGATGGAGAGTTGCCCTTCCCACTTCCAAACCAGAGCAAAAGGCCGTAAGTGGGATTTTTCATCCCTAAGAAACCCCTGAGAATTTCAGAGGGAATGTGCAGCTCATTCACAGAGTGAGAAGGAAGGTATTCTTCTAAAGGATTTGGGGTTTGACAGAGTTTAGATTCCCAGTCCTGTCTGGAGTTGGAAGGGCCCCAATCAATTTCCTATTGCTTTGACCACAATTTAAAATAACAATGTTGGAAACAAGCCCCAAAAACTTTAAAAAAGGCTGCTGAGGTCAGTAAGATGGATCCATGCCATCACACATTTACAATGTAAATAACTGAGTTCTCTTTTTAAAAAGATCATTTACCTCTTAATGCAAAGTTACAGAAGATGTTTCACTAACACTTGGATTTTATTTTTATCTTTTACAATTCATCTAATTGGTTTTTTTTTTTTCTTTTTCCTTTTTTTTTCTCTAAATAGAGGTCCTGGCCCTCTTCCAGCCAAAGGGGAAAGGGCCCCACCAAGCCTTGTTACCCACAGATAACATGGTAAAGCTGAACACTAAAGGACCTTGTGGGCATTATTCTGGAATTAAAAAGGTGCCAGCTCCATGGACAACAGAATTATTGTTCCTAACTTGAATGAGATTGAGCAAAAAGAATGAAGAACGGTGTCACTAAAGTACTACAGATGTCTGTAATTTGTACCTTGATATTCAGCCAGAACCTTTGTTTGCCAAAACACTACAGAGTTTCACCAAGGGATCAGTCATCAAAAATGTTTTGAAAATGTAAAGACCAAGGTAGCCAAAGCACTCAGTGTCACTAATTGCTGGGTATGTTCTCAGCTGAAGCTGGGACGAATGGGGTTCCCTTGGAGGGCTCACCCTGTGTGGTGGCCAGAACTCTGTCAATGGGCTCTGCCTCGTAACAGAGTCAGTGAAGGGACAGTTACAGAAAACTCTGCTGTGGGACACAGGAATACAATGATCAGTGTGACAGGATTCACTCAGATTTCTCGTCAGGAGAAACCCAACCCTGTTTAGTTCTAGAGGCTACAGTGTCAGAAGATTTCTGTGCTTTACCATCACTGCCAATGTCAGTAGAACTTGGGGTGCTGCAGCTGGTCAGTGTCAGTGTCACACCACTCCCAGCTGCAGGGCCACCATTTAGGCTCCTTCAGCAACAAGCACACGGAAGACTTAGGGCTCAGAGAACATTTTCCACCCAAAGAGTGCCTTGGGTTTCAGAAAGCAAAAGATTCTGGTTCACCCTGCGCCCCATGTGCGCTGCCCTGTCCTGTGGAGTTGACATGAAGGAGCTGAATGGATTATTAGAATAGGTAGCAAATGATGCTGTTAAAATGTCCAATAGCACATCCTATGAGCTCCAACAAACACAAATGGGGACTCCAGAGAACCACATGGCCTCGGATTATCTACTTGCTGGCCAAGGAGGAACCTGGGCTATCATGGGACGGGGATGTTGCACTGCTAGCAGTGATGGGTTTGAAGGCCAACAGCCAGGAATCACCTTGACAGAAAGAGCAGTAGAAGAGTGGCAGAAAGAAGAAAATTCTTCTTGGTGGGATTGGCTTCATGGCTGCCAAATTAGAGGCTGCTGTGAAATGCATTCGTGGCAGGGCCTGTGATCATTGCAGTGTGTGCACTTGGTGAGTTGCTGGGACACTTTGTGCTGGGAAGTGGAGTATTGAGACCTTTCTTAAAAGATACAGTGTCAAGAAAAGAGAGGCATTTGGTAAATAAGGGAGAATGGCAACAATTTAGGCATGTTTTAAAAGGAATGTGAATAGCTCTGAGTAATGAACTTAAACTGCACTTAATTGTAGAACAAGAGGAGATGCCTTTTTGCTTAATACTTAAATGTAAGCTGTGTTACTGAAAGAATTGTTACGAAGGTTGTAGTTGATTGTAGGTCTCAGGACCGATCAAAGTACCAAGGCCTGAACAGGTCCTGAGGCAAAGGTCACCTCTAGATGAACCTTCCAAGCAAATGTTTTATTTGTATCCACTCATTAACGAAGCATGATTAACAACATAATCAATGTATGTGTTCCTTGATAAAACATGGATTTATCTTTCTGTATTTAGAAACAGACAAAGCCCCATGTGGCCTTGTTTGGGGGTGAAGGATCAAAGTCAACTCCCTTGGTTCCTCCTTCAGCCCTGGCCAGGCTTTGGGAGAAAGCAGTCAGGAGAATGAAAGCAGATGTTCTCACACTAGCAGTGATGTCAGCTTGTTTGTTAAACAGTGTAAAAGCTGGGTCCTATCACAGCTTTGGGGTTGGAGCTTCATTGGCTGCAGAGGTGGAGGCACCTGCAGGAATTCCCAGTGTCTGGGAGTGGCTCTCCAGTCCTTGGCTTTCCCCAGCTGATGTGTGGCTGTGGATGATGGTAAAGCCTGAGGCTAACTGGTGATGGATCTTTCCTTAATCACTCCAGGCAATCTCTGGTAACAATGACTGGATGCATTGCTGAGCTTTTTTGTAATGCTTTGCTAATGATGATGTGCTTTGCTGAGCTTATCCTTTTGTAATTCTTTGCAGCTGTGCATGATATAAATGACACAATTCCTTCACTTGGTGTCTGTGTCTTTGGTGCTGACCCTGCCCACTGGTGAAACAGGGCCCCCTCCAGCCTAAGTGTTACCTGGGAAGAGAAAAGCCATCACTCCAAATGTCCCCCCTTCCTCCTTGTTCCCCCCACTTTATACCCTGAGCGTGATGCCCTATGGTCTGGGGTATCCCCGGGGTCAGTGGGGGCCACCTGTCCTGGCTGTGTCCCCTCCCAAGCTCTCCCGCAGCCCCAGCCCCTCTCCAGCGTGGCCAGAGGAGGGGCAGGCCAGGCTTTGGCTCAGTGGGAGCTGAGCAAGAACAAAAGCATCACTGTGTGCCCAGCCCTGTGCTCAGCACCCGGCCCAGCAGCGTCTCAGTGCCAGGGTCTGTGCCATCAGTCCCTGCCAGGGGTTTCCATGGCACCTGCCAGGCCAGGTGACCCAGGTGTGGTGTCCCAGTGAGGGCTGCCATGCAAACAGTGCCCAGCACTGCCCCTTTCTGTCTGCCTGACCCGGCCTTGGCCCTGGCCCTGGTGTTTGCTGCTGGTTCCGCGGTGCCTGACCGGCCCGCGCGGCACAGGGCAGGCGGCCACGGCACAAACCCACAGCAAGGGCTCCCCTCTGGCTCTGGGCAGTGACAGCAGCCCTGAGCAATGGGCTGGCGCAGTGGGGTCGGTGCAGTGTCCATGGCAGCAGTCCCTTGCAATGGCCAGTGCAGGTTGGGATGATGATCCACCCTCACAGCTGGCCCAGGGCAGGTGTGCGGTGCCCTTCCCCACAGCCTGTCTGCACAGAAGCACTTCCAGGGCTCTCTGCATTTCCCTTCCCTCACTCTTGAGTCACTCACACACCTCCCAAGGACCCACTGGGAGCTTTGAGCTGCAAGGAGTGCAAAGCTGGTCTGTCCTTCAGGAGTTGCTCTCATTCTGCCCTGAGCCAACTCTGGATTTGTGTTCATTGCAGAACTTCCTGTGTGTCTACAGCATTCCTTGCAGGGCTCTGCCTTGGGGAAGGGGAACCTCCTTGAGGTGCCTAGGACTTGGCACACACTTGAGGAGTGTGTCTGTTTTAAATAGGGAAGCTTAGGAGTTTTAGATTGCTTCAAAAAATAAAAGAAGAAAACCCCTCTTTGCCTGAGTGCAGCCATTTCTCCAAGCACAGCAGGTCCCAGGTGACTGAGCAGAGACAGGACGGGCTTGGGCTATGTGGAGCAAGGTTGTCCACACTGCCTCAGACCTCAAGGCACAGCTTCTCTGACTAGGCCAGACATCCTCAGGAGAGTCCCTGGGCCAATATCAGTCGCTGAATGCTGCAGCCACCTCTGCTCTAAATAGAGCAATCATAAAATATACTCTTCAAAGAGGAATGTGGATTTATTGGAAGCTCTTGCAAATAGTTTTCCATCAGTATTGTAGGAAACCTTCCTAATGAACTGCACTAGAGCAGAGGGAGATCTGGGCAGAGCCATGGTTTGTCAGGACTTGCTTGATCCCTGTGAGCCCCGTGGTGCATTTAGAGCTGAGCCCTGGAAGCTCAGGGCCTGAGAGGAGATTGCGCCAACCTAACCAGGAGTCAAAGTCCGAGGGAAAACCCAAAGTGTCTCAAAGCATGAATGGGTCCCTTGAGGTCCATCCACAACACAGACCCCTCATGGACTCATTGGAGAAGAGAATTGGAGGCCAGGATGGCACAAACCTCTCAGAGACTCAGTGTGGGAAGGAAAAAGGGAAGTACCTTAAAAGAACTGCAGCACCTTCAAGCATCATTGAGCCCCATTGAGTGTTGTCACTGACAAAGAATCTCCAGGGACCAATTCCAGCAGATAATTGGAGGCCATGGTTGCACAGAGCTCTCAGGGACTCCAAGGCAAAGCCCGAGTCCTTTGAAGAAGCTGCAGTCCCTGGGAGCATGAAGGAGGGCCCAGGGCCATTGCTGCCCAAGGCTGCCCAGGCCAGGAGTGCAGGGAGGCAAAGGCTCTGTGTGGGCAGCTCAGCTGCTGAGCAGAGCCTGGGCTGGCTGGAGGCAGCAGAAAGGCCAAGGCCTGAGCCCCAGCCCAGGGAAGGCAGATCCTGTCCCTGCCCGCTTGCTCAGGGCTCTGCCGGGAGCACTGGCACATGGAGGGGTGCTGAGGGCAGGACAAGGGATGGCAGTGCCCAGCCTGGCTGGGGCTGTGCCAGGAGGCCCCAGTGCCTCAGGACAAGGTGTCTCCTCCTCACAGCCCTTGGTGGCAAGACGCTGCTGGGCCCCAGGGCACCAAGGCTTGGCTTCTCCTGGCCACTGCCAGCCTTGCCAGGGCCCTTGGCCATGTCCAGCACAGCTTGTCCTGCGCTGTCCCACAGCTCTGCTGTGTCCCTGCAGGCTGCACACTCCCATCTCGCTGCCCCCAGGCCCTGCCCTGCCATATCCAGCCCTGCCCTGCCCCTGCCATGCCCAGGCCATGTCTGCAGTCCCCCCAGACCATGGGTGGGGGTGGGCAAGTGTTCCTGAGGGCACAGGGAGGGGACAGCTGGGCTGGACTGACCCAAGGGATCTCCCATTCCATGCAATGTCACGGTCAGCAATAAACTGAGGGAAAGGAAGGGGATAGGGCTGGCAGGGAGAGCTGTGGATGTTTTCTACCAAGACATTTCTCACACAAAACACAAAGTATACGTTCTTGATCCTGTCCTGCCAGGAGGTGGCTGGACATTTTCTGCTGATGGGAATCAGCAATAGGGGATTGATTTCATTTGTTGTTTCTTTGCTTCCACCTGTGGCCTTTGCCTTTTGAGGCCCTTGCTGAGGAGGGTGTAGAAGCCCATAAGATCAGGACCTGGTTTGCGTATCCCAAACATCAAAAACTGGATGGCTGTGGGACCAACCAAGGATTGGTAAGGACAGCCAAGACTTCTTGGCAATAACACACTGTGAGGAAGAACAGGCTGTGGCTGCAGAAGGGGCCATGCAGATAAAGGCAGAACTTTTCCAGGACAAACATCCTTGCTCTGGCTCCTGGGCATAAGCAGGACATGGCCCAAGTGCAGGAATGAGAAGTGGGCATGGACTGTGGGGGGATCAACACCACCAAAGACCCCCAAAGCCTCTGAGCCATTTCCAGAAAGGTTCAGCAGAACAAACTGCACGTGATAAATCATTTGCACAGAAAGTGAGACACTTAATGCCAGGGCAGGGAAAAGTGATCAGTGAAGAGGTCCTCCCACCAAGCCCAGGCACATTTGTGCCCCAGCACCCAGGACATCCCATTGGCTGGATCAATGCTGGAACCAGGACTGGGGATCTCCTCTCTCTCTAATTTCCTTTCTCTCTGCCCCTCTGATTCACATCTCTGTGTCTCTCCTGTCTGTGTCTCTCTTCCCTTTCACCTTTCCTCTTATGCCTTTCTACAGAATCTATTGACATGCCCTTTTATAGCTCAGGGACTGACATCCCAGTTTCTATGCCAAATGCAAAATGAATTAATAAAACTTTATACGTCTTTTTGGATTCTCTGAGCTTTTTAATTTCTTTCAGCCACGAGCATCTACAAAACTTGGGTGCCTCCTTTGCCTTAAGTTTGGGAGATCACAGAGAGAGAGAGAGAAAGAGGCTCGCTGGGCCCCTGATGGCCGCACACATTTAACCCGCCAGTGTTGTTCTGCTCAGCTTTTCTCTAGCAGGCAGCATTAACCAGATGCAGCTGCGCAAGGGTTTCCAGCAATTTGGCATCTTCCACAAAGGACTTGGAAGTTCATTTTTTCCCATGGCACAGGGAATATATGAATATTCCATTGTAGTCAAGGGCTGGTCACTGTGGGATGTCACCAGGTTGTGGCTGCCAGGAGGACTCTGTTCCATGGACAACATTTGACCCTCATTGTTCAGCCAAATTCCCATTCACCCCACATTCCATTCCTTCAGCCCATCTCTCTCCAATCTGGCTTTGAGGAGACCCAGCAGACCATGTCACAGACCGTGCTAAGGTCTGGGCAAAGAACATCCCCTTCTTTTCCCTCCCACGTGGGTTCTGCAGTCCCTGCCTTGTGCTGCCAGTGCCTGGAATGGCTGCAGGAGGATTTGCCACATCCCCTTCCCTGCTGAGCCTGACCAGTCTGTGACTGTCCCCATCCCCTCCCTGCCCTGTTTGCAGACTGGTTCTATGTCTGCCCTTCCCAAGTGCCCAGGACCCTGTGGGATGGCTCTGGCCTTTCCAGGGGCTTTGAGAGAGGTCTCACAGTGACACTGCCCAGCCTTCTCAACATCCTTGACACCAAAGGCCTCTGCCACATCCCTCAGTTCCAGGTCAGTACCCAGGGCATGGCAGAGCCCTGTCCAGGTCCTCAGGGTGGTTCATAAGGGAGGTAGCTTTGACTTCTCCCTGCAGACCCACCACTCTAATGTCCCTCTGTGCAGTCCATGGCTGTCCTGAGCATTTCCCCTGGAGCCTCCCTGCCCTGGATGTTTCTCTCCATGCAGCCCTCAGCACATTGCAGGAAAGAACTTAGGTGGTTTTACAGAGGATGTTACTCTCTGAGTTGTGAGAAGTGACATTCACTTTTAAGGATTTTAAAAGTTTACTAAAACCTTTAACAAAATACAACAAAGGACTGAATAAGAAAAAAGGACGGTGCGATGCTGGGAGTTGGCAACCCCGGCAGCCATGAGCTCATCTATAAATTGGCTGCTCCCATTTTTGTACCCCTGGGGGTTGCCTCAGACAACCCTGGCCCCTGCCAAGGTCTGTCAGTCGACTCTTCTTTGCCGTTCATCCGTGGAGGTTTCTTTCTTGCCACTTGATGGGAGGTGAGGTGTTGTCATGCTGCACTTCCTAGTAACAAGCTCGCCCTTTTCTCAAATGTTTTCTGCAAAGCCACAGGTACGCACCCTCCTTCCTCATGCCTGGACTACTGAGGCCCTCTCTTGGCAACTGTACGGGCTGGGGAAGATGGACTATGGGGAGAACAGAGGACATCTAAACAACAAATCACAATAACGCAACTATAAGTCAATAGACTTTCCTTAACATACATATAATATTAATCTCTGAATTGCAAGAGCCAACCATTGCATTAGGCATTTCTAACAGAGTGAAGTGGCCTCAAGGCACTGTTTGTGCCACTGGAATTGTGCCACCCCCAAGTGCTGATGATGGTTGTGATAGCAAAAAGGGTTTTAAAATCATGGGGATTTAGGGTTAAAAGGAAAATTAAGCTTAGTAAGCCGTGAAAAAAAATACCCTATGTACATGTAGGCCTTGTACCTTGCTAGAACTGAACCTGTGTAGCTAGTACATGATAAATGATATACTTGTTAGATGTGATGATTGTTTAGTAATTAAATAAAATTACTGTTTAATCATAAGAATAATCATGAGAAACTGTGGTCAGGGGCCTCAGAAAGATCATGAGAAACTCATGCTTGAATAAAGTCAATGTATACAATTGAACAATGTAAGTTTAATAATTAATATGTAAGTTATATAACGATAGAATATAAAATACATTCAGCTCAAAAGCCATGTGGAGTCAGATTTGGTCTGTACCCCTGATTCCCAGAGCTCTCAATAAAAGCACCTGCATATAATCATATCCTGTGATTGTGCGTGTTCCTGAACGTTGACAATCTGTTCTATGGTCCTTATCAAGTCCCCCCTTTTCTTGAGACAAACTTCCGTATGGGAACTAGTTTCTTAATATCTATATTTCATTTTGCATCATAAGAAAACTTTGGTTTCTAACATTATTTCTAACGTGTCTTCTTCTGCACTCTCGTTGGCTAAGTGTTTCCCCAATTCCAGTTTGGTCATATCCACTTGGTGTGCTCTGCAATGCCTGATGGCAACTTCCTCTTGTTTCTAGATACTTTCAAGTGAACCCAAGATTTGTCCTCTGTTTTTGATCGGAGCTTTGATATGTCAAAAGGTCTTTTTCTTTCCAGAAATCCCAAGTGCATGTACCACTCCAAAGTGGTATTCTGATTAATTTCAAATGTAAACTCATTTTCCTTTACTCGATTCCAAAGCTCAAGTGACTGAAATTAGTTCTACTTTCTGGGCTGAAACACCAGAGGCGAGTGCCCCCAGTTCGATTACATCGGGTTGTGGAGTCACTGCGTATCCAGATATTTGGATAGGAAGTCTAGGGGCCTGGTGCTCTGACAGACCAGCTGCTCCTGCTGCCTGCTCTGCCTTTGGCATCTGCTCTACTGAGGGTATGGCAGCTGCAGCAGGATTTCCTGTGGGAAGAGGTACCACTGCTGACATAGCCCTGGGACTCCAGGGGCCCGTGGCTGTGCCCTCCAGCACAGGGGTGTCACCCACAGCGGGGCATGGGGGGAAGGTGAAGGGCATTAGAAGGGAGAGAATCCAGTGTCTAGGGACTGTGTGAGGGAAATAACAATTTATTTCCTTTTCCTTGAATAAAGAATTGCCAGAGCCCTGCTAGAGCTGCTGGGGGATTGGCCTCTTGCTGAGGCCCCTCCTCTTTTTGGGACACCATGTCCCCCCGGGCAAGGAGCCCCTGTTCCAGCCAGGAGCAGAGGTGCTGTGCCTTCTGCCCCGGGCAGAGGGACCTGCTGCTGTCACCACCTCTGGCCACAGGTCCTCCTGATACTGGTCCTGCCCTGCAGGGATGGGCACAGGTGGGGAGTGGCAGTGAAACCCAGGGCAGGGCCTTTAACATGGACTGCTCTCAATGAGTCGTCGAGAAATTACAGTTTTCCTTTTTCTGCCAACCAAGGCTGTCAGTGTTTCTGTGTTTGTATTAATGAGAAGGGTTAGGGTTAGGGTAGAGTGTAGGTTTAGGGTTAGGATAGGGTGTGGGTTTAGGGTTAGGGTTAGGTTGGAGTGTGGGTTTGTGGTTAAACGGAGAGTAAAGTGTTGTCTGCATTCAATTGATTTTAATATTTTCTTTCATGGTATTTTATCTGAGAAAAGTCTGAAAATTAAGGACCTCTTTTTGGAATCTGCTATCTTTGCCCTTGATACTAGCTGAGTGACCCTTCAGAACTAAGGGAAAGCAAGAACTCTTTTGGCCATTTTTAGAGGGAGAAAATACCAAACCCAGACCTGTTTTCTGAATCCTCTGGAAAATCTGACTTATCCAAAAAAACATGATTAGGTATGTATCAATTTTCTGTTTGTCATTCATTCAGACACCTGTGAAGCCAGATCAGTAATGGTCTCTTTAATGATTTAACACAGCTGATTGCCATTAAATCCCTTGAAATTATGGCCTCAGATTTCAATGGTATTTTGAATATGAGAATTTCCATTTCAGGGAGGAACAGAATACATTTGCACAGTTCCATTATGGGTGGATTTTTTTTTCAGCACACAGATTCTCTCATTTCCCCTTCTTTAGCCTTAAGCATTAAAGTCAACCATCTGCTTTGGAAATGCAACTCAAATGTAACTCTTTCTACTATTTTGCTTAACTTATTTTTAGAGGCTGAAAACATTCAATTGTAATTTGCTTTATAGAATACTTAGTCATTGTGGGACTGGAAAAAGATTACAGGAATTTCTCCCATCATAGATTTTAAAATATTTTAAAACGCTATTATAAAGACTATTTATCAATATTTAATTTTTGTTTTCTGTGTAACCTTATTAAAACAAGCATTACCTAGCAGGCTTTCAGTTCAATTACAGCAGTTGCTTTTCAGCAGGCTAATTTTCCTGTAGGACTAGACAAGAAAAGTAACTTAGGAAATTGATTTTTCCACATTGTTGCAGTGTAGGAATGGTATTCCCCAGTTTTGTGCTCCCCCTGATAGAGCTCAGACCATGTGCCACTCACTGACTTCCCACCACTTTTCCTGTGGCAGGAGGAGAGAAGAGCACAAGCAGGTAAAGATCAGAGGTTGAGCTAAGAACAATTTACTAGAAACAGCAGAGAAAAAAAACCCACAAATGGTAATAACAACACTAAAAGGAGACTGTACAAGAGGTGAACGAGTCACACATGATTGTTCACCATACAGAACTGGGCACACCCCACGATTTACGGCACACCGGCGGAGGAAGAACAAACCCCTTCCATTTCCCCCTGCCATGTGGCAGGTGATATCCAGTTACCCCAAGGTCCTGGCTGTGCTCCTCCTGGCTGCTGCAAAAATTACCCCTGTCCTGGCCAGATCCAGGACACGGGATCTGCCCTGCGGGTCCTGGCTCTTCCTCTGGGTGAGAGCACCCCATGGCATCTGCCTGGCAAAAGGGACTTCAGGACAACCTATGACTTATGGACATTCCCCCTTCTGCCCCTGTCCCAGCTCCCTTTTTGCCTCCAGAAAACTTTGAACAGAAGTAGCACTTAGGTGCAGTTCTGCACATTCTGAACTGGCAGGGAGGTGACCCACATGTCACTCTAGGCACACGTGCAGCAAGGACAAAGAAAGTTTTTGAGGGGCCTGGGTCTCAAGGTCTTTTGTTCCAGGAGTACCACCTGTTACTTTCAGATTCTGCTCAGGGATAACCAGTGACCTTCTTTTTGTTCTACATGAGACATAACCATGTGTGGCACATCAACTGTCACTTTTTTCCCCATTTATTTTCAACCATATCCTATCAATCAGGACCATGGTGGCTCCTGCTCTGAGGTGCATTGGCCATTTGTTTCTGGTTTTCCCTCTCTTTAGGAGAAAAAGCAGAGGTCAGAGGAGCCCAACAAAGCAGTTCAGGTCCTGTGCCTGAGAAGAAGAGGATGATGTCTGTGAGACTTGCAGACATTGACTGGAGCGGTTGCGCTGCTGTTTACGGCCGACCCTACAGGGACAGGGTGATTCATTTACTTGCTCTGAGGGATTACAAGGAGCCAGAGTTACTTGCTCGTCTGCTGAGAGATGGAGTCAGGCAAAAGGACAAGGATTCCCTTGGAAAAATCCTTCAGGAGGTGAGATCGTGGAGCTTGTGCCAGCACTTCTTCCACCATGCTATTCTGCTGCTCATAATTTTACTACTTCCTCACCTGTTTAAATTAGAGACTTTTCCAATACTCCTTCGAGTTAAGTTCCACTGGAATGTCTTTCTCATCGGCTTTCATAAAATGCACACCCATTGAAAGATGCAGTAGATCCTTTCTTCCTTTTTAAATATTCCCCATCCACATAGTCTTTTGCTGAATAATGCAAGCATTAATATATCAAATAGGAATATTTCCTCTTTAGCTAGGAAAAAGCATTTTAGAACCTAGTCAAAGGACTCAAATTCAACATGGATACACTTTCAATTGATCCTACGGTGACTTTAAGGAACTGATTCCCTGAACCTGTGAGGTCTGTTGCTGTGTTTGCCCAGGGCAGTGGCAGGGATTTTTCACCCTGAAGACATTCACAATATAATGAGAGCCACGTTTTGCCATCCCAACTGAAGTAACCCATTTAGGTTTCCGTAGTTTGCACATACAGGTGTAATGAACATTTGTTTTCCAAAATGTCTGCCTGTAGGTTGCTGACCTGAATGCAAAGGATAATTCCTTCAGTCTGAAGGAACATCTGTTTCAAACCCTTCAGACTGATTGGCCTGGCTACAGCAAAACTGAGAGAGTGAAATTGAAGTTAATACTTTCTAGGTAAGTTCAGTCTTTTGGGGAAGGAAAAGAGCCTTTTCAGGAGAAAGCTCTGGGAAATGAAGCCTAGGTTCTTAGAATATGCTGAGGCAGCAGGGACCTGCCAGGATCCTGGCCCTGCACAGGACACCACAAGAATCACACCAGGTGCCCAAGAGTGCTGTCCAAACACTACCTGAAGCCTTGCTGCAGGGACAACTGGCCTGGGGAGCCTGTTGCAGTGCTCAAGCACCCTCTGGGGCACGAATGTTTTCCTGATATCCTGCCTAAAGCTCCCTCAACTCGGCTTCATGCTGTTTCCTTGAGTCCTGGCACTGAAGGTCTGCAAGCAAAGGACTATGACAGTTGATATTTAGGCCTTGTAACTTCAAATATTGGACCATCCTCACAGAAAAACAGCTCCATCTCAGAACCCCACCAGCAGCAGCCAAGCAACATCTCCTGGGCCTTCTGAGAGAGATGCTTCCGCAAGACCTGCTCAGGTATTTTGTGCATTTTTAACATTCTGTACTCTGTATTAAGTTTCAGCAGACTTGCTGGTGGTATAAAATGCTGGTGATGTGAATGTGCAGGGCCAGGCCTAAGCATGTTTTGCCTCAGACATTCCAAATGCTGTGACAGGAAGGCTGTGATGAGAAGAGAGGATCCTGCAGGGCTGGAGCAGCACTGTCCTGAGCCAAAGTTCTGCTCTGCCTGAAGACTTGAGCTCAGTCCCCACCCTCAACTCATTCCCTGGAGGAGGCCTCAAAGGGCTGGCTCTGCAGGAAAAATCTCCTGTAAATAAGAGGCCGCACCAGGGTGGGGCAGATGGGGCCTTCTCACTCTCTTGTCCCTCTGTCTGTCTGTCACTCTCATTGCTGACTCCAGCTCTGCACTATCCACGTGGCTGCACCAACACAGGAGCTACAGAATGGTGATATTTCCTCAGTCCCTCCTCTGCCTCTATTTCTCTCCTCCCTCACTCTGCCTGGGCACACAGGGCTGTCCTGTTCTGCTCCATCCTCAGTTTGGAAGTTTGCTGTGGGTGTGGGGAGCTTGTGGCTCTGTGTTGTGGCTTGTGAGTCAGCAGCTGTGAGAAGGTCCTTGGGAGGAGCTGAGAGATGATTGAAGGGCACTGAGCAACAGTGAGGGCTTGTTGGTAACCACTTGTGACACTCTTGTACGAATTCAAGGGCTTGTTAGCCAAGAGCTTTTGAGTCTGCACAGCAGGTAGCCTGCTGGATTGAAGACAGCTGCTCCTAAAAGCACAAGAGTTTCTTGACATGTGGCTGCTGTCTTTGTTCATCCTGATGAGAATTCACAACCAAGCATTGCACCCTGTACTCCTCGATTCTAAGAGTGAAGCACTAATCTGGTTTTTAACACATAAAACTCTAAAACAGCCAGGTGCCTCTTGAGTAAATCATGTGGATGTTTGACAGCAAAAGCTGAGTCTTTTCCTGGTACGTGCAAGCAGAAATTGGGACCTAGATAAAACTTACTGGACCTCCCCTTTGGGGAGGCTTTGCTGGAGCTGCTGAAGGGAGTGTCTACTTCCCAAAGCCTTTTAGCAGTGCAATGAGAGAAGGACTTGCTAAGTCCTAAGATGAGAAGCCCGAAATGCAAAAGAGCAGATATTTACCTGGAGGTCCTCCATGTTTGACAGGTCTTTTTATTTAAAAAACATGTGTTTTCAACCTTTGCCAATTCACAAATCCTGCTTTTGTAGAATGGGAGCAAAACCTGATCAGGGTCAGAGATTAATGAACTGTTTTGTTATTGTTGTAGAGACGGCCTTGGGCTTCTGGCTTGAGAAGTCCTGTGATGAGCAAGAAGCGGAGGATTGAGCAGTAGCTCAGTTACCTCCAGCCAGCACCTGGTGGCCACTCTTCTTCCTGGGTGCTGGCTGTGACATCCCATCCTACTTCTACCTGTCTCCAAATGTCGGCTCCATTTCCCCTGCACCCTTTAGGCTCAAGAAGGACACAAATTTCTGAGTTCCACAATGACAGCACTCGTGTCTTGAAGACTACCATGTCAAAAAGGATATGAAGAGAATTCAGGAGGCTGAAGCAGTAGTGTCCCTTGGATCTTAATGAAGGTACCAATGTGCAGCTTTTCCTAACTCCAGTGTGGATAATGATGGAGTAAAGATTTGATGATTTAGAGAAGCCTCTGCATGAATCAAGGTGCAAGAAAGACCATATTCCAGAGTCAATAGTACAGACATTATTAATAGTAAATGTCAGCTAAGGAGTTAGAAAGCTAAAGGAGGAGATGGGCCAGGTGGGGAGAAGTGCTGAGATGAACATTGAGGTGGGTTAGGCCCGGATGGGCCCTCCCTTCCTGCAGTGCAGCTGCACAGGCTCAGCTGCAGCAGTGCTGCTGCATCCCCTCATCGTATTTGCAGTGCAGGAGGGGAGGGAGAAATGTGTGTGGGTGTGTGTGGTATAAAACACTGGGAATTGCTCCCAGCTTGTCTCAGAGCAGTGATGTTGGCAAGGGCAGGCAGGCTCCTGCAGCTCTGGGGCTCTGGGGCAGCTGTGGCCTTTGGAGCAGGCAGGGCCCTGGGCCCCGCTGGGTACAGCCAGGGATGCTCTGGGGAAGGCTGAGGGCAAGCCTGGCCCTGCAGGGCAGCAGTGCAGTGAGGCCTGTGCTCGGGCTCTTGCTAGCAAATGTCACTGGGCAGAGGCCAGTGGACGAAGCTACTGCTTCTTGGGAACCTCTCAAATTGTTGAAAGGCATCTGGAGTTTTATTTTCAAACTTATCCTGCACACCAGTCAGGTGCATCTGGCCTGGGATGCATCCCTGGCATATGTTGTTGTCTGTCCTTGTACTGAATTTTAACTTGTTAAAGATTTATTCCTTGTAAATATTTATCTCAGGATGGTTTGAAGTGTTTATTCCCATGTGGAATGAGTTTTTGTCATTGCAAAGAGAACCAGATCTTCAGGCCCAGAGGAGCAGAAGCTTTGGTGTGACAGTGTTGGGATGTGGCATCTATTATTCTCATTGCCACCTCATCTTGGGTTTGTATCATGAGCTTGATAAACCTCACACCTGTTGATTTGAGGGAGAAGGGATTGAAGAAGGTTTGACTCCCTTCAGTGGCTTTAAGCATTAATGAGTTTTGCCCTCTTTAGGAGCTGCTGTGCTTTGAGATGTTGTTGTTGTTGTTGTTGTGGTTTCAGACTTGTCTAGAGTTTGTTTTTAGGTCTGTAATACACAACAGCCCAGAAGGATGGTGGCTCACAAAGAAAAATACGTCCAAAGTCAAACTGAGATGTGGAAAAAATGACGGGAGACAAGTCCATTCTATAATGTCAACAAGTCTCAGTTTATTTCAAGCACACATGTATAGTTATACCCGTTATAATGAAGCTCATGCATATTGCAAAATTTAAGCTCATCATTGGTGTATGAAAAACAGGTCAACCCCGCCTTTGGAGCTTTCTAAGCTTGCTTTGTTTTCCCTTACATTTATCTTTTTGCTGAACATTCTACTGTTGAGAACCAGCTTAGCCAAGGACATAAGATATTATTGCTACATCTGCTATTGCTGCACTGTGCAATTTTCAGCTACTGCTTCACTAACTGCACGTAGTCATGTCCTTTCTCACGAAGCCATTCTTCCACAAAACTCTCCATACTGAGAGTAATTTTATTTTTTTACATTAATAAAACCAGACTGGCCTGGCTTGGTAGCCTCTGAGTCTGCCTCAAGGCTATTTTAATGAAAAGGTCATGAAATTCTAAACTCTGCAGAAATGTTGACATGCCCTAATTTTCTTTTGATTTCTCCTTCCTAGGGTAGCCCCAGCTACTCTGAGATGAAGAGCAGATGCCAGTACCTCTACAAAAAGCTGTCCCACATTCAGCAATGAGTATCTGAATTTGGCAAGCAGCAAGTGGAGTCCTGGCACCAGTCGTCTGCTTCAGCAAGGAAACATCTATGAATCCGAGCTGTTTTATTTTAAAACAAGGTTAAGGTTTTAGGATTCTTCAAGTTAGGATTGAGTAGATGATTATTTCTTAAAAGCATAGGATTAGTTAGCCTAAGATTACAGAATTTAGTATTGAACATTAGCAATAAAGAAGTTGTATTCTTGTTAACTCCTTCTCTTATTGCCACTTCTCTCCAAAGAAGTTTTTTTTCCCATACCAGTTGGGGGATGGGCCAATTAAATCTGCTTTCTAAAAAAACCACTGCAAAAGTTGTCTCCCAAGTTTACCCTAAACCAGCCATTTTTGGCACCACATGTGAGGCCCGAGAAAGAAGAAAAAACCTGTAATGATTGGATTTTGGTTGTGCTTACTCTGTAGTGGTGCAAAGCTGTCAGTAACCATGTTACTTGAAGTGGTAATGTCTCTCGGGGTGGGGGCCTTCATGTGTTTCTAGTCCCAAGGCTGTTTTGAAGCTGTAATAGCTTTCTAGTCACTAGGATTATTTTCTTATCCAAAAATAGCTCCACTATTATACTGTACTTACTGTTTTCTAGTTCATTGGAGTAATTAGGTCATCATTCACTATATCAAATAACTGGAATAAGCTCTGGAAAAGGAGGTTTATTTAAAACTAAGATTGTTAAAACTACGTTTTAAAAAAGAGAAGGAATTCCATGAAGAAAACGATGTGGTAAAAATAGAGTTATTTAAACTTCTCAAAGTCCTTGGATAATACAGCCCTGAACCCCCGTCATGTGCACTGCAGCCTTGGCGGTCCCTTTGAGCCCAGAACTGCCAAGGGTCAGGGCTGGGATGAGCCTTCACCCCAAACTGGCTCCAAGACTGAGTGGGAATCAATCCAGAACAGGGCTCACACAAAGAGCAAAGCCTCAAGACCAAAGCCAAACCTTCATCAGGTTGGATTTCTTTAAACATGGAACTGGAACAAATTTGCTTGTGCGGTAACATCACTGTTACCATGAAACTTTACATGAGCTACTAAATAAGCACTGTCCTGTCCTGAACTGTGTTGCCCAAATACTGTTGAGAACTTGCTGTGCCTCTGCCCTGTGCCCCTGGGGCTGCTCCTGGCCAGGCAGCCTCAGGGGGAGCCAGCACTGGCTGCAGCCCCAGCGGCCCCCCAGGACAAGGCCCAGCAATGAAGAGGCCAAGGAAAGCACTGGGCAGCAGCAGAACCCTCAGCAGAGTTCTTTGCACAGCCATGGACTGGCCACAGCTCCACTGCAGCATGACTACGAGTCAGACTACCAGTGCTATGAGCAGAGCTACAAGAAAAGTGGAGAGAAAAATCAGCTACTGACCATCTGCTCTCGTACAGCTTCCAAATGCCAAGATAGAAGCCCATCAGCACAAGTGGCACAGTGAACAGTGTCACCACCGTGCCTATCATGCAGGATCTGCGTACATGCTGGGGGCAGACAATTCCTGGGGTGCTCGGTGGATTCAGGGCATTTGTACTGGACTTGCCAAGCATTTCTGTGGGAGCAATGGGGAGCGTGAGCCCGCGCTGTGCTGCACTGCTGAGCTGGCAGCACGGTGGATACGGCCAGGACGTTCTCTGTTTGCCCAGAGCTGGGGCCTGCAGGCACCTTGCCGCCCCTTGGCACAGGCTGTGCCACCCAACAAAGCCCAGCAGGCCGGCAGGAGAGCCCGGGGCCAGCGCAGCTGCTTGGGCCGTCGCTGCTTGGAGGGACAGGGGCCAAACCCATCCCTGAGCAGCCCCTGCCAGCCCTGGCCCTCCCTGCCCTGTGACAGCTCCTCCAGCCCCAGGGGGACAGACCGTCATCAATTCTACAGCCAGAAAAGAAATCGTCCCTGTAACTGTGTGCTGCTTTTCTTCCCTGCAGTTGGTCCCAGAAACATCCCTCACACTGCTGGAAATGCCTACACATTGTCTGATCAGTCCCTATGGTTTTCCAGTGTGCTCTCAGAAATTTTTCCAACAAGTCCACCAATAAATTCCAGGTTACCTCTGTGAAATGCACACTACCGTTTCCTTCATTTTTTTCTCAATACCTGGAAGTTCCCGTATCTAGTAATGGCCTTGAGGATCTCTGATTCTAGTCAATTGTGTTTTTTTTGTATTGAGACAGATGAAACAGCCTTTTGGTTTTGCCAGGTCTGGTTTTTCTCTTAGGATTACGGTTTACTTATTATCTACATGTAAACTTATTTTTATTTATGTTTTTTTTTTTTGTTCCCCAAGCAGTGATATTGACAATTTGTCATTCATTAATTAATGCTCCAAATATGAACAATTCTGATTCTATTTTTCTAGGAATATAAAAATCTCAGAAAGCTGCATTTTTAATTTTGAGGACAGTCTCACTCCCCACTCCAAGCTTTGACAAGGGGGTGATGCTTTCTGAAACTTCCACTGCCAACTTTTATGGTGATCCATGTGGAAACGTCCCTGAGGTTAGGTAGAGTTATTTGGGAAGTGCTTGGCTTAACCTTGGAAACGGATTATTACTTTTAGTGATATAAACCTGTACTGCTTCAAGATTCACAACCACAGTCCTTATTTGTGGCTCACTGCCTGGATGCCTGTTCTGAATTAAAACAACGTTTGTGAGGCAGATGAAGAGCTTAGAACTCAGAGATCAATATTCCTGGGAGGAGGAGGAGGAAGGAAGGATAAAATCTTGTTTCAAAGGCTGTTTCTTCAATCCTACGATGCCAGAAGTATGGTAGACTACAGCTGTCTCCAAATGTCATTCAAGTACAGAAAAACCCTCTGCAGTGCCAGACACCAGGACAAATAACTTGACACTTTGCCTCACAATGCATCACCATTAATTCTAGTGACAGGTAGGCCTTAGTTGGAGTCTGATTAGAGCAAATCAACATGGTGTGAATGGCAACAAGAATTTGCTTGTGAACAGATGATTATGTCCCACTCAATAATGAGCAAAATTTGCCTTGACTTGGAAGAAAGTAGACAGGGAGCAATGCAGTATTTGGGTTTTATCCAGTGATAAAATGGGGCAAGAAGCTGTAACAACTTACCTGTTCTACAGAACACAAGTACTGATACAGCCAAGAGTACACCCACACAACAAAGGGATTTTCAGGACATTCCTTTATTTCTTAACATGGAATGGGCAGCAAAATGCTGGCATTGGTCTGAACTGGAAACCGTGTTCCTCTCCAGTTTCTCCTTGAGCACACTGTGTGTTATTTGCAGACTTCACTGCCCAGCCCATCAATCCTCTCTTGGCCATTTGCTAAATGGCACAACTACCAAAATACAGGTGCCAGCATAATCAGCCCAACACTAATCCAGCACTGCTTTGATGCTGCACAGGAGCACAGAATGGCTTGGGTTGGAAGGGACATTTAAAGGCCATCTCGTCCCAGGCCCTGCAGTGAGCAAGGACACCTTCAACTAGGTCAGGCTGCTCAGAGCACGAGCTCGAATGGCTGCAGGGTTGATGTCCACCTCTCTGGGCAACCTGTGCCAGGGTTTCAAAGCCTACAGTTTTAAAGAATGGGTTTTTTTGGCTCGTCTGAATCAACCGTCTTTTAGATTAAAACCAATCCCCCTCGCTCTGGTCACAAAGGGCCCTAATAAAAATTCTGTCCCATCAGTTTTACCCTGAAGGTACTGAAAGGCGGCAATCAGGTCTCCCTGGAGTCTTCTCTCTTCCAGGCAGAACAGCCCCAGCTCTCCCAGCCTATCTCCAAAGCAGAAGGGCTCCAGCCCTCACAGCATTTTGTCCCTTTTCTGGACTAGACCCAACAGAACCATGTCCTTCATGTGTTAGGGACCAGAGCTGGATGCAGTACTCTTGTCGTGGTAGAGATGGAGACAATGCAAAGCAACACACTCCATTTCCAGAAGGTTTCAAAGCCTGTTTTTATTCTAGCATTAATGCTTTTTCTACATTCTTACAAAGCGTGTAAATTTACACTTTACTCATTGGTCACAAGAGACAAGCAAAGTACTTATTGGAATAGGCAGTTGCAGGTTTCTCTTATTCATCCTTCTTTCTTCGTTTGTATGTCAACGCTCTTGGTAGAAAATTCTTTTGGGGTAAACATGGATCCTCTTATCAAACTTCTCTCTGGCTCACCAAAGTTGCTGTAAATTGCATGAATCTTTTAAATTAGAGGGTTTTGGGAAAGCTGCAAAAGGCAGGCCTCAGAGACAGCAAAACTGCAACTAAAGCTAAGCAGTAAGATTTGTCAGCAGAAAAATTATGTAAGGAGTAGAAAAGTAAGGACAAATGGAACAATGGTCTGTGTATTAACACGTGGCTAGAATGACTCCCTAAGCTACAGAAAAGTATATCTAGCAAGATATTAGGAAGTTCTAAGCTTACTAATGGAGCTCTGGGCATTGGGTTTTAGGGCTTAAAATACAAGTAGGTATTGTATTGGAAAGAAGCAAAGATTTTTTTAAACAAAGGTACATGTGCTTATAGTGGTTGGATAAATCTATTGTCAGTATGCTTTTGATTTGTATGATTGGTCAAAATCTTTTAAAGTATGTTGTAACATTAAGTTCTTTGTCTGCTGCCGGGGATGTGAGCTGCTGGCATCTGCCCATTGTCACAACCATGTAATGAGACTGATGCTAGAAAAGAAACAGCTCGAGACATGTTCCTCAGCAGTCCTGTTCCGTTCCTCATTTGTACATAAACCCCTGGCCAGCAATATTAAACATCTTCTACAGTACTCCAGGTGGAGTCTCACCAGAGCAGAGCGGTGCAATCACCTCCTTCAACCTGCTGGGCATTTTCCTTTGGATACACATGTCTGCCTCATGTCCAGCCTCTCCTCTAGCAGCAGCCCAAGTCCTTCTTGGCCGGGCTGCTCTCCATCCCTTCATGCCCCAAGCTGTGAGATCAGCTGGGCTGGGACTGTGTCACAGCCCTTGGGCAGAGCTGCTGGGCAGGATGAGCTCAGTCCCAGAGGAGGCAGAACCCACTCCCCAGGCAACTCCAGCCTGGCCATGAGGTCACAGCAGGCTCTGGGGTCACAGCAGGCTGAGCTCACAGCAGGCTCTGAGGTCACAGAGGTCCCAGAGCCCCGTGGTTGCAGAGCACCACAAGGCCCCAGCAGGCAGTCCTGGAGCACAACTGCTGCGGCAGCAGCGGCGGTGGCAGCAGTGGTGCTGACATTGGGACAGTGGCCTCAGGACAGTGGTGGCAGCGAGAGCGGCGGGACTGGCACAGGGCAAGGCACCATGGCCCTTGCTCTGCGCCTCCTCCTCCTGCTCCTCCTGGCCGTGGCCCTGCCTGCCAGGGCTGCCCAGGCTGCTCCGCTGCAAGCGCGGGGAGCAGGTGAGCCGGCAGCCTGGCTGCCCTTTCCCAGGACAGCGCTCCCTGCTCCCCGGGAAGCGCTGGGGATGGTTTTCCCTGGGCTTTAGGGAGGGTTTCCTCTGTGGGAGGGAGTGAAGACTCGTGGGCCTTGGGTTGCTCCAGCTGCCCTCCCAGGGATGTGGCCCAGGGCCTACCAAAAGTGTGGAGACTGGCCAAGATACAGCCCAGAGCTGCCCAGGCCCCTGTGCAGCTTTGGCCTTGTCCTTTCACCTCTGGATCCCATGGCCTTGCCCCGAGCCCCTTGCAGTGCCCAGTTCTGACAGGCAGAGAGGGATCCCAGCACATCAGGAACTGGTTCTCATCTGTGCTCCCTTCTAGATGAGCATGCTAGGAAGGCTTCTCCAGCACCTTGGCTCCATGAAGATTTCCTGCCTCTTAAGGCTCGTGCAGGTATACTGGTAATGTTCCTAAAAGAATAATCACTGACAACCTGGCAGGAACCAGCTGACAGAAGGTTCTGTGCCTATTGAGTTGCAGGAGTGGCTGCAGGGAGGACCTTTCAGGCTCCTTTCCTGGTTGCTGAACACAAGTCCGGCTCCCATCGCAGGGGTGAGTTGTGTGTCCCTGATGACACCACAGGCTGAGCCATGGTTTTGTGGGATCCATCCATCTGAAATGCAAATACTCCTCTTAAGGTCCTCTGAGAGGGAAGAACAAACCTACAGGAAACAGAAAGGCTCTAGAGACATACAAATACATAGAGCAGAAGCGGAGTGATCTGGAAAGACGCCATGGTGGGTGCATTTCCCTCCCCCTTCCCCTGGGACTCAGCAGCCAGGATCTTTCCCTGCACATCTGGACAGGCTGTGCTTGGCACAGTGGGAAGGGATCCATTGCAGCCTCGCTGCCCCAGTGCTGCTCTCACGGCCTGCAGGGCTGTTTCCCAGCCTGGGCTGGCTGCAGCTTCTCCCCAGCCTCTGCAGGAAGGCATTTGGCACCAGCTGATAGGGAGCCCAAACTGCACCATTGTCCATGCATACCCTGACATCCCATGCAATTTCCCAGTCACTGAGCACATCTGGAGGGGCAGATGTTTGGAGGAGGGTGGGCCCTGGAGCAGCCCCAATAACCTGGTCTTTATCCTGAATCTCATCCATGACTTAGACAAGCTTTGCCTCCTTTAGATGCCACCTTCCTGCTGGGGAACAGCCCCACCTGATCCAGCTGTCCCTTTTCCTTTCCCCAGAGATGGAAGGAGAGGCTGTGCTGAAGGCTGAGCTTCCCAGAGGAAGCAGTGGCTCACTGGCAGCCTCTGCTGCAGGAAGGGAGGCGCTGCCAGGCACAGTCACAGGAGGTAATTGCTGTGCCTCTGGGCCTGAGCCCTGCTGAGCTTTGAGCTGCCCTCTCTGCTGCTTGGCTGTGCGGGCTCACAGCATTACCTGAGCCCCTTGAAGTGCTCACTTCCCCATAGAAGGGGGGGATCCCAGCACACCGTGGAACATTTCCCATCTGTGCTCCTTTCTAGATTGGGACCGTGACTTGCAGCGTTTGGAAAGACTGGTAAACCACGGTTTAAGGATCTTGGAGTCTGGTGAAGGTAGGTTATCAGCAACCCTTTCCTAACAGAGAAATCATTGTCCAGACAAATATTTATGTGAGATTTCCTTTAAGATCCTTTGAAGTTTGATGGATTCTGGAAATCCTGTCCCCCAAATTCCTACTCCTTTTCCCAACAGCAATCCCACAGGAGGATCGCTGTCAGTGGGAGGAAGGAGCATTTAGCTGTCCATCTTCCACCCATGTGCAATGTCAGTGTGTCCTTCTGTGTGCTCTGTGCAGCTCCAGAGAAGAGCAGAGAGGGAAGGGGCCAGGCCCAGGGCTGTGCCCCGGGGCTGAGCCTTTCATAGCTCCTTTGCCTGCCCCAGGGAGCCTGAGCTGCTCCTGCTGTTGCTGCCAAGCCCTGGCCTCGGCTGGGGCTGGGTTTAGAGCTGCTGGCAGCTCCAGGGAGTCCTTTCTGCCCCAACTCTCCCACAAGGGGCTCCTTCCATCCCAGTGCGGGGCCACCGCGGGCTCGTGGTCCCCCTGCCCCAGCTCCTGAGTGGAAGGCAGAGCTGAGGGAATGCCTTGGAGGGCACCAATCACCCAGGGCCACTCACTGCCACTGCGGCCTGCAGGAGAATCTTCAGCAGTGTCACCGGAGCTGTTCTGTCCTGCCTTTCTTTGCAGCTGAACGTGAGGATGAAGAGGATCTGGATTCCCAACCCATAGCCATTACTGAGCCTCTGGGAGATGCTGAGGGTAGGTCAAGGCCTTTCCCTCTGGGAGAACTGCCAGCTCAGAGCCCAAAGCTTGGCCAGGGGGGCATCGCTGCAGGTGCCAGGACAGAACCATGCACGTGTATGCCCTGGCCCTGGGCCATCCCCTCACCGCTCCTGGGGCTCAGTGCTGCCCATGCATATCTGCAGAGATGACAGAAGCTCCTGTGGCTGTTGAGTTTCAGGTGTGGCTGCAGAGAAGACTTTCCCAGGTCCTTTGGTGGATGTTGCTCGCAAGCCCATCTCCCATCACAGGGGTGAGTAGTGTGTCCCCGCTGACTCCACAGGCTGAGCATGGGTTTTCTGTGATCCATTCCTGGGAAATAGAAATATTTCTCTTAAGATCCCCTGAGAGGAAAGAACAAACATAGAGGAAGTAGTGAATCCCGGCAGGAATCCAAACATCTGGAAGAAATCCTGAGTGATCTGGAGAGACAGCATGGTGGGTGCATTTCCCTCCCCCTTCCCCTGGGACTCAGCAGCCGGGACCTTTCCCTGCACATCTGGACAGTCCCTGCCTGGGACTGTGGGAAGGGATCCATGGCAGCCTCGCTGCCCTGCTGCTGCTCTCATGGCCTGCAGGGCTGTTTCCCAGTCTGGGCTGGCTGCAGCTTCTCCCCAGCCTCTGCAGGAAGGCATTTGCCACCAGCTGACAGGGAGCTCAAATTGCACCATGGGCCTGAGATGCCTGCAATTTCCTGCTCTCTGGGGAGATGCAGAGAGGCAGCTGTTTGCTGGATGGTGGAGTTTTGGAGCAGCTCCAAAACTCTGGGCATTTTCCTTGTCTTTATCCACCTGTTTGACAAGTATTGCTGGGAGCAGAAGAGCACAGCAGAGAGGAATTATGGCATGCAGGCTCAGGGCTTTGGGCACTGAGCAGTCCTGTGCCAAGAGGCGGCAAGTTGCCTGCAGGCCCCCGCTCTGGGGGAAACAGAGAGCGAGAACGTCCTGGTCGTATCCACCGTGCTGCCAGCTCAGCAGTGCAGCATAGCAATGGCTCACTCTTCCCATTGCTCCCAAGATGCAGCTGGCACCTCAACACGTGCCGACAAAATCTGGAAAAGCATGAGAAGAGATTTCTGCTGGGGAACATCTTGTTTGATGAAGTTGATGGCCATTGTGGCTGCTGCAGCACTTGGCCTAATGATGTGCTCTGCTGGAATCTGGTATTTCTGCATGAGAAAATGGTGAGTGTTTTGCTGATCTCATTCTCCAAGAGCTTCCTTTAAAGGCTGCTGACAGTCAGGGAAGATTCCCAGTGAGGCTGCAGTGGAGTTGTGGCCAGTCCATGGCTGTCCAAAGAACTCTGCTGAGGGTTCCGCTGCTGCCCAGTGCTTTCCTTGGCCTCTTCATTGCTGGGCCTTGTCCTGGGGGGCCGCTGGGGCTGCAGCCAGTGCTGGCTCCCCCTGAGGCTGCCTGGCCAGGAGCAGCCCCAGGGGCACAGGGCAGAGGCACAGCAAGGTGGGGAGGAGAAAGAGCGGGGACGAGATGGCCCCTGAAAGGCAGAGGCGCTCTGGGGCCCGCTCCTGGCCAGGGAGCCTGCCCAGAGCCGTCCCCTGCTCGCCGGGGCCTCGAGGGGCAGCTGTCCAGCTGGGCCAAGGTGTGCCAGCCGCTCCAGCCGTGCTGGGGAGCCTTGCCAGCTCTGGGCCCTGCTGTGCAGGAGGGTCCCTGTGTGCCACTGGCAGCTGGGGCCTCAGCCACTTCTCTCTTTGCACAGTCACGCTTCTGGACAGGAGATGAAAGACAGTGGCTACACCTCACACCCAGACAGCGACGCAGCAACTTTGGCAGTAGTAAGGATGTGGTCAGCCCTTTCTAGAAGTTCTGAGAAGAGGACCCCAGAACAACCATCTACGAGGAAACCTCTTATCACCCTCTAGATCCCACTGCTTCTTCCTCTCCCCATGGGTATCCCCAAGCTGCCCTCATCCATTTTTGATCTCCCTCTGTCCCATCCCAGCCCATTCCCTAGTTTTTCTGGAAATCCCAGGATCAGCCCAGAACCCTCCAGCCCCAACTGAGGCTAACATGGCCCTTCCTCTGCCCCTGAGCCCCCTGGCTCTGCCCTCTAAACAACACTGTAGGTGACCCCCCTCCCCCTGTCTGCCCTTCTTGCATTTCAATAAAGAGATGGAGCTGTCACCCCAGTGTCTGGGTGGTACCACCAGCAAAGCCCAGCCGGCACCAGCCCTGGCTGAGCTCCATGGCCAGGAGCAGCCGTGGATGCCCACGGTGAGGGCAGGCAGGAGCCAGGCAGGGGCTGCTGTGACCTGTGGCGGGGCCCCGAGGGGCTGGGGGAGCCCATGCTGAGCGTCCCGGGGCTGAGGGCACATCTCCTTCAGTGGGATCATCTGGCCCTGGACATCCTCCAGTGGCATGTCCAGGAAAAGAGGGAAGCCCTCAAGAACATCTCCAGGGACACAGCCTGAGCAGCAATGCCAGCAGGCAAAACAAAGCTCCTCCCCAGTTAACACACACTTGGTAGGACCTAATTGATGGGCCACCACCAATCCAGGGTGCTGCACAGGGTCTGCTCTTCTGGGCAAGGGCCAGAAGGAAAGGGAAGGGAAGGGCTGTGTGTCCTAGGGGCCTGATAGGGCTGATGAACAGCCCCAGAGGCACAAAAACACAGCAGCACCAACACTTGATTTCCAGGGCAAAACAATTGGCATTGCTGGCCTGGGCTTCTCCATAAGGCACATGGGGGCTTTGGAGACCCCATAAGGTTCACGAGAGGCTCGGGTCCCTTGTGAGACACAGAGGGATATTTTAGGTTCCCTCTGAGGCATGGAGGGCACTGGGGTCCACTTGAAGGCATGCATGAGATTTGGAATCCTATGTGAGGCATGCAGGGGGGTTGGGATCTCTGCCAAGGTGTGCAGGGTGCTGGGGGTCTCTGCCGAGCACAGGACTGAAATGAACAGGTTTCATGCCTTTATTAGTGTTCAGCTCTGTATTAAAAAGTCAGCTCGGCAGGGGGGTGTTGTAGCTTCTTCCAGTAGCTGAAGGGCGTGAAGTTGCGCAGAGTCTGTCCCTGGAGTCTCCGTGGCACGCTGGTAGCCAGAGGTGAAGATGTGTCCAGCCTGTATCTGGAGTCCCAATCAGCAGACCATCCTCTCTCCTTTCCTCCTGGCAGACTGGTAGCCGAAGGCACGGGGATGCGCAGAGCCTGCTGCCAAGAACCAGCAGCAGCTATCCCTCTCCTTCCCTCCTGGTAACAGCAGGAAGAGTGTTTGTTTTCCTTGTGCCTGCTTCCCACAGCCCAGTCCAATCTGGTCCTCAGCAGGTCATGGTGACAGGTCAAACACAGACTAGGGATGGGCTTCCCTTTTCCCCAAGCAGCACACCCATCCAGCCCCCTCCACTGTGCCCCTCTTTTTCATTTTGGGGTGTTTTTCATCCCCAAAACTCCCTCCCATGATTCCACTGGATTATTTTGCATCCTAGTCCTAGTTTGGGTGGGGGTGTAGGTGATTCCCAGGAGCGATTAGGTAATTAACATTTCAATGTCAGTACTTAGTTCCAGCCAAGTGTCCCAGCCAGGCTGTTTTGTTCATAACAGTCCGGCTCGGGGCTGCCGCGGCCCAGGGGCAGCCGCCGTGCCGGGACGGCTGTGGCGAGGGGCCGAGGCGGAGCTGCCCCGCCGGGTCGCGCTGCACGGGCACGGCACGGGCGGTGCTGAGCGCCGGGCAGGCGGCACCCCGAGCCCAGGGGCCACAGCCGCGGCCCTGCCTCCATCGGGGCCGGGCACAGACAGCCCCGCAGGCAGAGCGGCGGCACCGGCCCCGCTCAGCGCCCGAGGGGACGGAACCGATGCCAGAGGAGCCCGGGGGGCCCTGAGCGGGGCCCTGGCGCTGCCCGCCCGGCTCTCCCGGGCCTGTGGCCATCCCGGGCGCCAAGGGCTCGCTCTGTGCCGCGCTCTCCCTGCCCAGCGGGGCTCCGGGTCAGCACCCGGCTCCTGCCACTGCCTTGAGAACGCTGAGGGGCATTCGGGGGCAGAACTGAACTTGCCAGGGAGAGAATTCATAGGAGACTTGTTTAGGCCTTTTACAGACTTGTTTAGGCCCTCTTCAAGTTGAGAAACAACTTAAAATCCCAGGCTAAATCATGTGGTTTAACCTGTGGGGATTCCTTGAAGATGCTTTGTAACTCCCAGGGGTGCCAGGCCAAATCCCAGCGAGCACCAAGGCCCAGGAGCTCTGATGCATGCAGCAGGGCTGGCACCAGGGAAATGAGTCAACATCCCTACAGCTGCCCGCTCTGCCTGCAGGGTGTCACGCAACAGCAATGTTCCAGCAAGAACAGGCATTTTTACATCCTCAGGACGATGTGCTCTTGTGGTCCTGGTGGTGGATCAGAGAGAGGAAAGCCAAAGGTGACAGACTAAACCTTACTGCAGGAGAGGGATGGCTCAGCAGAGGACCTGGGGACCTGTGGTGCCAGCCAGTGACCGGCCACTCGGACACAGCAGGAAGGCCCCAGACTATCACACTTCAGCTGGGAGAGTATAAAAGCCCAAAGGTTCTTTGTTCAGGATCCGCCAGAGGCACCAGCTCAAACTGCCACTGTTCCAGCACAATAAAATTGTTTTAAGGACCAGAGGTCCAACACTCTGCTATGGAGGACATTCATATTGCCAATCTTTCGGGCACTTGGAACCTTCTGATTTTGCTTTGCATGCAAGACAAATAAACCCCCAAACGTGCACAAATCACTCCTTTAGCCTTTCCGCCTTTTATTTTCAGCCAATTTTTACTTTGTTCTCTGCTATCATGTCCTCATCTTTCCAAAATTCCTGTGCCTATTTAAATCCAGCCACCAGGGATGGTGCACACATTTTTTTTAGCTCTGCAGAGATTTATCCCCAGCAATCCTGCCGACCACACACACTTCAATGTTGCAAAAACCTAACTCTGGGCTGCAGTATGTGAATCCCACTCTGGTGTGTGAGATGGCAGAGCACTAGAGCAGGCACTGAAGAAGGGGCATTCTGTAGATTAGTGAAGTCACTACCAAAACTCAGTCTAGCTCTTAGAACTCTGGCACCACACCAGGAGTGGGGAGCTGCCTCGGAGCAGCACAATGTTCTGTGTTGGAAGGCCTCCACCGAGCCCAGAGGCTGCCTCAGCCCCAGCCGCCATCCTGTGCATGGTGGCAGCGCTGAGGGCTGTGGCAGGGACACTCTTCCCCAGAACTGTTTCCCAACTTTTCCTGTCCCAGCAGGGGACTTGGAAATGTTTCTTCTGTCCTGACTTACCCTGTTTCCACCTTGTCAATACACAACTTGCTGTCTTACTCACTTTATGCTTAGAAGGTTCTAAGAAGAAAATGAGAAACATGCTGTGATTATGACACCCAAAAAGAAGGCAACAAAACAGTACTCCATGGTGTAGGGCCTTAGAGAGCGGCTATTTGGTTTATTTGACAGCAGAGTGAGGGCAACAGCTCCACCAAAAACACACTTGTCCATTCCTTGCACACTACAAGCTTTTAAACTTTTTAACTTAATGTACACATTATACTTTCCTAACCTTCATATTGCAACATATATTCTAATTACATCCTTATATAAACCCTTGTAGCACATGTGCAGTTTCAGCACGAGGTGATCATCTGTGGATGACAGCCTGGCCAGAGAGGGAGACACGACATTCGTTTTTCACAGCGGCTTGTGAGACCTTTTAGGGAGTTGCAGAAACGATGATAACTTGTTAGTATAAACAACCAGCAGGTGGTGTTTTTCTATTCTGATTTTCTGTTCTTCTTAAGGACTGTTTGTGAGAAAGATGTTTTTGTTAAATAGCCAGTCAAGTAGAAGGTGTCAAACCTGTCTATAAAAGAGAGAGTTTCTGTATTAAACTTTCATCTTCTGCAATTCAGTCTCCTGGTGAGCTTGTGTAACTCTGGGCTTAATGATGACAGTTGCCAGCCTCCTGCTGGTCATTTTGGATGAAGGCTCAGAAGGCTTCCTCAGGCTTCAACTTTTTTACCTCTGTTTCTGCACATGCTTTACAAGACTGTCTGCTCAAATAGCCAGTGGTTAATTAGCCTTTTGCAGTTAGCTTGTTCTGCTAAATTTGCTGATTTCTAGAAAGTGCTTCATTCCCATCCCCGGGTACAAAGTAACTACTTCTTTCTGCACAGCTTTTTGTGGAAAATGACAGGAGACAAGCACATTTTATAATGTTCAACAATCTCAGTTTATTCCAAGCACGTATGTACAGTTATACCCGTTATAATCAAGCTCATACACATTGCAAAATTTAAGCTCCTTATTGGTGTATCTAAAGGGGTCAACCCCGCCTTTGGGAACTTTCTATGCTTGCTTCGTTTTTTTGGGGGGGACTTTCTACGTTCAGTTATACTTATCTTTTTGCTGACCGTTTTGCTGCTGGGAACTAGCTTACCCAAGGACATATGATATTGTTGCTACATCCACTATTGCTGCACTATGCAATTTTCAGCTATTGCTTCACTAACTGCACATAGTCATGGCCTCTCTCCTGAAGACACTTATCCACAAAACTCTCCACACTTCCCCTGTTTCTGTTTTGAACCATTAAATTAGTTGTCCACATCTTTGAATCTACTAGATGCTGAAGACAGCTAAACAGGCAGGGCAAGATTAACAAGAGCAGTAAAACAACAATCAAGATTCCCACTGCATACATAATAAAGGTTCTTAGACAAGGACCAATTCCTAAGCTTTTAAGCAATTCTTCTATCCCCAGACCACCTTCTTCTTTTAATTGATGAAGGCCCTGTTGTAGTTCTTTAATCTTAGCATGTATTGATACAGAATTGTCAGAGATTCATGCAACACGTACCTTCAAATTCCTCACATCCATGTCCATGGGCCAATAATAAAAAATCAATGGCTGCTCTGTTCTGCAGTACTGCATGATTTACACTTTGTACATCCATAGCAAGCATGGCTAAAATCTCTGATGTTTTATTAAGTTCATCTTTAGCCCAGCATCCCAATTGTTCAGCTAAAACCATAGCCTTTCTGGCAGCTCCTCCCGGTAACAGGGTTGCCACTATTACCTGTTTAAAGGTACTCCAAAACTGAGGTTGTCCAACTTGATCACATTGTAAGTCGTGCATGCCACGCTTTTTTCTTGTCTTCCCTAACCTGTCCCATTGCATTAGCAAGGACATATTAGGATGGAACAGTGCTAGTTTTCCTAGGTAACAGGGTCCCCCTTGTGGTTTTACCGGTATTCCATTCCAAGCTCTATCTCCACAGATCAAAAATACACCTTTTGACAACCTTAAGGGTTTGGTTATCTTGGAACCATCACAGTTGGAATATAACTGTGATGCTACCCTATCTTAGTCCAGTGAAGAGTCCAGAGAAGCCCATTTGTCTCTTGGGTTATTTAAATTCTGCAAGTTCAATGGAACAAAGCTAAACCATCCTCCTGTCGAAACATTCCCTAAACTAGCATTGGCACTTCCAAAGAGATCTAATTCTTCTGGTGGAGATTGTAATGTTTCTTTAAGTGGAAGTACCAACAAACATTGCCTATAGCCATCTCTCTGAGCTTCTGTGTAACCCATGCTCTTGTCTGGCCCTTTCACCTTTGCAAAGTTCTTGCAAAGCATTTGGTTCTTTATCAACCCACAAAATTCCTCTGGTCTCCAGACAGGAACACCTGTTAAGCAGGTGCGAAATGGACTTGTCACCCCTCCCGAGCTAAGGCATAGCAAACTTTGATTAGTCATGTTAGCCAAGGTTACCCAAATATTTTCTCTGGGCTGATTAAATTGTATTAGTCCACAACAAAGATAGTCAAAGGAACAAGATAGATTATCCACCTTATCACCCTCATGATTTCTTCTGCTTTGATTTTAATTTTAATGCCTGCACATTTTCAATAAGCCTATCTAACTCTAGGTCTGGATTTCCTACTATTGGTCTTCTTAAATAAGGTCTTATAGAAACCTTCACCTGCTTTTGGCACCTTGTTGATAAAATTTTTGAATTTGCCTGTCTAATCAACCTATCACGAGCGTGTTCTGCTTCCCACCTAGAAAAAGCTAATATATTTTGTTCTGGCACTTCAAATAACTGCAAAGCTAAAGCAACTCCTAAGCCTGTATCTTGTATTAAATCTTTCTTCCAAGTCTCTCCCTGTGCTTGAAAGGCACAATTTCTACACCACAAATGTAGTTTCAAAAATACTTGGTCTTCCCAGTACGTTTTTCCACAACCCCCACAAATAAAAGCAACCCAACTGTTCCAATTAAAACTCCCACAACCAAGGCACTCGGGATTCTTTGGTCCCGGTATATGAGCAGTCTGTAAAGCTTCAACACTCGTAACAATTGCCAGAAAAGTTGACTCTGAAGGCAAAAGTTGATCGATCACTGGGGAAAGTCCTCTTATCTCTTGAAGAAGGTGTCCCACTATGTGGATCAGCTTCTCTTCAATTCTCCTCTGATCCTGATCCGCCAGGGGGGCTGCGAGATGAATCATCCAGAGCCAGTTTGGTCCACTTCGCTGGCACCCAGAGTGAACCTGTAGGGGTGGAAACACAAAGATATCCCCTTCCCCAATATAGGACCTTTGCTGGGTTCTGCCAAATACCTGTTTTAGGTCCCTATACCTGACCCATACTTCCTTGTCCTTTTTACTAATTTCTTTTTGTCCATAATGTACCATTGCAGTTGGTACCTCCGAATCCCCAAATATACACAAATGATTAAGAACAAAGAGCACTTTCATTAGCCTTTCCTGCACATCTCCAACTTCCCTATGTTTTTCCAAATATCTCTTCAAAGTTCCATTTGCTCTTTCTGCTATTGCTTGTCCAGTGGGAGAATGTGCTATTCCTGTAATGTGCTTGATCCCCCATGATTTCAAAAACCTATCCACCCTGCCACCAATGTATGCAGGACCACTGTCTGTCTTGATCTGCTTTGGCACTCCCATTACTGCAAAAAAACTACACAAATGCCTTATAACATGTAATGCCTTTTCCCCAGCTTGAGCCGTTGCCCAGAGATATTTACTATATGTAGCTATAGTAGCATGAACATATTTTAGGCGACCAAAGCTATTTACATGAGTAACATCCATCTGCCAAAGTTCGTTAGATGAAAGACCTCGAGGGTTAACTCCCCATCCCATGCCATGACCCCCATTATGATAACTACATATAGGACAAGCTCTCACTATAGAAGTAGCATCTGCATGGGATATTCCAAACTCCCATTGTAACCCTTTTGCATTCTGATGTCAGGGTGTCAGACCCAGCCAGCAGGGGTTTAGGAGGGGTAGGTCGTGTTTGACCAACCTGGTCTCCTTTCATGACCAGGTGACCCTCCTGGTGGGTGCGGGACAGGCTGTGGATGTGTCTATTTGGACTCCAGCAAGGCCTTTGGCACTGTCTCCCACAGCACACTCCTGGAAAAGCTGCAGCCCACGGCTGGGACAGGAGCACTCTGTGCTGGGCTCAGAACTGGCTGCATGGCCGGCCCAGAGAGTGGTGGTGAGCGGTGCTGCATCCAGCTGGGGACAGTCACCAGTGGTGTCCCTCAGGGCTCTGTGCTGGGCCAGCTCTGTTCAATGTTTTTATTGACCACATGGATGAGGGGATTGAGCCTTTCCTTAGTAAATCTGCAGATGACACTAAGCTGGGAGCGTGTGTCCATCTGTTGGAAGGTAGGAGGGCTCTGCAGGGAGACCTGGAAG
Organism: Lonchura striata; assembly: GCF_050655825.1. NCBI lineage: Eukaryota > Metazoa > Chordata > Aves > Passeriformes > Estrildidae > Lonchura > Lonchura striata. Next base: position 2,807,019 of record NC_140734.1, on the reverse strand, counting down.
GGTTGGAGGGATGGGCAGAGTCCAATAAGATGAAGCTTAGTGAATCCAAGTGCCCATCCCTGCATTTTGACCACAAACACCCCCTGCAACATTACAGGCTGGAGATGGTGTGGCTGGTCAGTGCCCAGGCAGAAAGGGACCTGGAGGCACTGGTCGAAAGCCCAGTTAAACATGAGCCAGCAGTGTGCCCTGGTGGCCCAGAAGGCCAATGGCTCCTGGCCTGGATCAGGAATGGTGTGCCCAGCAGGAGCAGGGAAGTGATTCTTCCCCTGTGCTCGGCACTGGTTGGGCAGCACCTCAAGTGCTGTGTCCAGTTCTGGGCCACCCAGTTTGGGAAGGTCATGGAGGACCTGGAGCGTATCCAGAGAAGGGCAGCAAGGCTGGTGAGGTGCTTGGAACACAAGTCCTGTGAGGAACAACTGAGGGAGCTGGGGTTGTTTAGCCTGGAGAAGAGGAGGCTCAGAGGTGACCTTATCACTGTCTACACTCCCTGAAAGGTGGTTGCAGTCAGGTGGGGGTTGGTCTTTTTCTCCTCACAGCAGCTGACAGAACCAGAGGACATAGTCTTATGCTGCACAAAGGGAAATTTAGATTGGATATTAAGAAAATTGTTTTTTATGGAAGAGGTGATAAAGTACTGGAATTGTCTGTCCAGGGAGGTGATGGAGTCAGCATCCTTGGATATGTTTTAAGAAAGACTGTATGTGGCACTCAGTGCCATGGTTTAGCTGAGGTGGTGTTAGGGCATGGGTTGGACTTGATGACCTTAAAGGTCTCTTCCAACTCAGTAATTCTATGTTTATGTGATTATGTGACATCACAGAGCAGGCTGTGAGGTCAGAGAGTGTGCTGTGACATTATAGGGTGGCTGTGTTACATCACTGAAGGTGTGACATCAAAGGATGGGTCTGTGAGGCCAAGAGGTGCTGTGTGACATGATAAGTGAGTTTTGCCATCACAGAGCAGGCTGTGACATCACAGAGGAGATTGTGATATCATAGGAGAGGTTCTGATGTCACAAAGTTTTCTGTGTCATTTCAGGCTGGCTGTGTGATGTCACAGAATGGGCTGTGAGGCTACATAGGAGAATCTGCCATCATAGAGAAGGGCTCTGTGACATCACAGAGCAGCTGCGTGATGTCACAGAGAAGGCTGAGACAATAGAGAGTGGGTTGTGCCATCACAGAGCTGACTGTGAAATCACAGAGCAGGCTGTGACATTAAAGGGTGACTGTGACATCCCAGGCTGGGCTGTGACATCACAGGGCAGATTTTATGACATCACAGAGCAGACTGGAACCTCAAAGAGTAGGCTGTGACATCACAGAGCAGCTGTATGAAATCCCAGGTGGCCTGTTACATCTCAGAGTGGGCTGTGTGACATCCCGGGGACTGTGTGTCATCACAGAGGCTGTGTGACATCACAGGGGCTGTGTGACATCTCAGGGGCTGTGTGATTTCACTGAGGAGGTCACTCTGCCCCAGTTTCCCCCAGAGAAGTCCAACACTGCTCATGCACAGGGGGGTCCCCTGTCCCCCCGGGTCCCCCCGCCCCCATCGCCGCAGCCTCCCCCAGAGGATGTTCCACGAGATCGACCCCAGAGCCCGACACAGGGCTGTGGGAGGTGGGACAGGGGGACAGGGACCCCTGGCAGTGTCCCTGTGTCCCCCAGGGCCAGAGCCTGGGCCAGGGCTCCTTCACCCTGTTACCAACGAGGGCTTGAGAGCGCTGAAAAGTCCCCGGCAAGGGAGCAGCAAAAACCATATTTAATATTAAGCGACAGCACCACAAAGTTCCCTGGCAAGAGTCACTCTGCTCCTGACTGAACACTTCACACTTAAGGAACACCTAGGAAACAAATCAACCACAAATCCAAACAAAATTCAGGCAATCAATCCAGAAATGATCAGAGAACTGTCCCTTTATGTGGCATAGGGACACATAGGACAGTGAGGGCAAGGATAAAAGGAATATGGGCCAAAAGCTGAACAGAGGTCAAATTTAACAGGACTTAATTTATACCTTAACCTTAACTTCTACCTTCAACTTCAAAATTTAGCAAAAGAACAGATATGAACAGTATTTAACATAACTTTTAACCTACGACTTTTCAATTTAACAGAGGAATATCATTTAACACTATTTAGCTCAGCTTATAACTTATAGCAAAAGAACAACTCTTAGCAGCATTTAACTTAGCTTAGGCTGCATCACTTGACATCACTTACAGGCCTGACAGGCTCAGCTATCCAGGGCACTCAGAGCCCTCAGGGAGCAGCATTTCTGCCACATTTCCCAGCACAGGCACTCCTGTGTGCACACAGACACAGAGAGTCAGTGCAAGGCACCTGTGAGAAATTCCCCTGAGGACGGGGAAATGCTCCTTGAGGATGCTTTGGCATCTCCCCTGCAGGGAAGGGTTGAGCCTGGAGAAGTGGGGGGATCGGCCCAGGCTCCCTCGTTGTTGGGGATCCCCGAATTCAGCAAACGGGAGAGTTCCCGGCTCGGAGAGGCCCCACTCAGAGGGAGTCGCTGGCCCAGGAGAGCTCCAAGGGCTCCTTTTGGAGTGCTGTTTGTAGGGCCCCAAGAGAGGGGCTGCAGTCCCAGCCATGTTTCATCCTGGCAGCACTTGGCATCAGCAGCTTTCTTTGGCAGGGTGAGAACAGGGATGTTGTGCCACTGAGGGGACACAAACAGTTCCCAGGGCTGCTCCTAAAGCAGCCAGGATCTGGCTGGGCAGCAGCAGTGCCTGGAGCAGAGCGTGCTTGTGAGGAGCTCTAGAGGAGCTGAGCCCAGGGGCTGCTGGCCAAGACCGAGGCCCAGTGAGGATTTCTCAGCTGACAGGGCAGCCTGAGAAGGGGAGGAGGGAATGCACCAGCACAGGAACCATGGAAACAAGGAGCCATTGTGACACTGTGGGACCTGTGAGACCAAGGGGCCATTGTGACACTGTGGGGCACCATGGAACAATGGACACCATTGTGACACTTGGGGGACACATTGGATCATGGAGACCATTGGGATACTATGATACCCAATGGAATCAGCAAAGCATTGTGACACTGTGAGGCCTCATGGAACCAGTGAGACCATTGTGACCCTGGGGTCCCCACAGAACCAAGAGGACCATTGTGACACTGTGGGGCCTCGTGTCATCAGTGGTCCATTGTGACACTGTGGAGCCAAAGGAGACCATTGTGACACTGCAAACCCCCATGGTCCAAAGGTCCATTGTGACATTGTGAGTTTCATGGAACAGAGGACTCACGTGTCATTGTGGGGCCTGGGGAACCATGGAGACCATTGGGACACTCCATGGCCTCATGGAATCATTAGAACCATTGTGAAACTAGGAGGTCTCATGGAACCCAGGGGCTATTGTGGCACTGTGGGACCCTATTGAACCAAGGGTCCATTGTGATACTGTATGTCTTTTTGTAATTAAAGAGCAATTCTGACACTGTGGGGCCCCATGCAACCAAAGGAACACAGAACAGGTCTGGCTGGTTTGGCCTCCCATGGACTGCCTGACTGGTCCAGCTGACCTTGGCATGTTAAAGGTCTTTTCTCTGCTACTGGGGCTCACTGGGACAGGAAACACTGGGGCTCCCTGCTTTCCTTTCAGTGGAAAAGAACTCTCCTTCTCCTCCAAGTGCCCATGGCCAGAACTGGGATTTTACGTCCAAATGTCCTTTTATCCAGGGATTGTTCCCATAGGAATATTGCCAGGACAAGTCTGGTTGGAAGTGGTTTCATGAGGGTCACCTCTCATCTGTCCCCAAAACACTGGGGAAGGCTCCATGCTTTCCTTCCTATGGGAAAGAATTGTCCTGTTGTGTGTTTTTCTTTAGTTTGATATTTGTTCTGTGTATGTTCAACCTCCCCCACCAGTCTCCTCCCTTCCCCAGTTTTCAATCTTCCCAAGCTCTTCCCTACCCCCCTCCCCTCCAAGTTGTCAATCCTCCCTTTCCCTGCCCCTTTCCCCAGAACATTCCCTGTCACTCCTCGTAGCCTCCTCCCCTGCTTCCAGAGCATTCCCTGTCTATTTAGTGAGGCTCAACACCCTTTTGGTTACTTTGTGTTACTCCTCTCCCCTGTTTCCCCTGATAGGTTTGTGCTCTGTTAGTCCCTCCTTAGACTCTTCCCCAGGCGTACCCTCACTGGTTGCTGTTCCTATACCCCGCCTCTTGAGTTCTGGTATAAAACCTTTGTTCGCCCTCCCCAGAGGGTCTTGGGGCTCACTGAATAAAACCTTCCTGTTCGCCCCCAAGTCCTGTGTTGCCTCCCCACACCAAGTGGGACTGCAGAGCTTCACAGGGGGAGCAGCCGCCCGTTCTCTTCCCTCTCACCCCCCAACACTCCACTGCTCGGGGTATCGCGGCAAGAGAGGCTGCCCGCATTACAACACTGTCCTGCTTCTCCAGGTGCCCATGGCCAAAATTGGGATTCTGTCTCCAAAATTCCCTATATCCAGAGGCTGCCTGCAGACAATCTGCCATTCCTGACAAGTCTGGCCGACCTTGGCTTTGTGAGGCTCTCATCTGCCTTCCAAACACTGGGGCTCTGTGCTTTCCTTCCTATGGAACAGAATTCTCCTTCTCATCCAGGTGCCCATGTCCAGAATTGGGATTTCACCTCCAATGTTGCCTGGTGTGAAAGACTGGAGGAGATTGTTGGCTGGGAACATTTTGTGTGTGGGGGAGCAAGGGGCAGGTCCAGCCTTGCCCTGCCCTGGAGCCCCAGCACTGCCCTGCCCTGGAACCCCAATCCCCCCAGAGCCTCTATCCCTGCCCAGCAGTGTCTGCCAGTCCCTGGCACAGCACAGGCAATGCTCCACAGCCACCTCTGGAGCTCCCAGCCCAGCTCCTGAGTGACCAAATGACCCCAAGTCCTCCCTGGGGCTGGCGCAGCAGAACTCAGAGGCACCAGCGGCTCCAGCTGGGAAATGGAGTGTGGGATGGGGCTGTGAAAGCCCTGCCTGGGCTGTGCCAAGCAGGACACACAAGCCCTGACCCTCATCCCCCAAGCAACTCTCTCAAGGAGACATTTAAAAGGAATTACAATAATTTGTGTACTCTGAGTTAGATTCACTGGAGAAATAGTGCCCCAAAGCTCATTAACACTCAGAATACTTGAACAAGCCAAGCCTCTTGGAATAATTTGATTTAAGTTTTCAAATATTTTGTGATTAATTAGGCAGGCTTTAGTAGTGTATTCAAAGTGAATGCTTTATTTTTACAAAGACACAGAAAAGATTTGTTAGGTCCTGTTTCATTTTTTTACTCCACATAAATGAATATGTGCAAGCTCCACTTGACACTGAATCCAAGTACCTCCTCATGCAGTTGGAATAGATATGAAAATCAAGACCCTTGATGGCTGACAATCCATCAGACTCTGTCCCTACCCCCACCCCACCATTTCCCCCATCCAAGCCCTGGCACTCAGAGCAGCCTTGTGCAAATCTGAGCTCCCTCCAGCCCAGGCTGCACCTGCAGGTTTCAGCTCCTTGGCTCCAACCCCCACCTGCTTTCCTTGGAGTAAGAGCTGCCTGAGACACAGAGGGATGTTCAATTCTTGTCAGCCAACAAAGCCAAGGGAAGACACAGCTCCATCAAATGCAGAAGTCATTCCTCTGCTGGCTATTAAATCCACTTGGCACAGTAGCCAGTCTCAGAGCAATGGAAAACACTTTCTGTGTCCAGCACAGATCCCAAGGTCCCCCCAAACCCACCCTGCCCCGATTCTGCCCAGATTTTCTCTTTCCACACACGAGTCACAGGCTGAAGTCAGGAGCTTCCTCCATGCCCAGAGGGAGGAAAAGAGAGAAAGTGGATGAAGAGCTCTCCTGTGCAGAGCCAAGGTCCAAGTGCCCCTGCAGTGGGAACCACAACTCATCAGGTTTGTGTCCTTCGGGCTCAGGGATGGTGACACTCAGAGGCACAGAAAGGTTTCTTGCCAACAAACAGGAGTTGAACATTTGAACAATTTAATAACCATCACAGACTTTCATTTTTCTTAGAACTGTTTAAACCTGCTCTGGACTGAAAACCCAGAAAAACACTGGCAGCTCACACCTGTGGCCCACTGAGGTCTGGGAAGCTGCATTCCAGTGCCAGAGGGACTGAGAAGAAACCGAGTGAGCCAACTACAACCCACAAAAAGGACTTTCTGAATTGCCATCTCTTCAGAACTCTGAGGGGGTTTATTTCATATTATTCATGCTTGTGAACACTTTACTTGTTAAATAAACTGATTTTTTCCATTTTCTCCAGGGAAGTCTACTCCTGAAATAGTAGGGAGAGGGGCTGCTTTAACTTGATTTGTAGACGGACTCCTTTTGGAGGTTTTCTCACAAAATTTGCCCTAAACCAGGACAAACAGTCACAATTGTGCCACTTCACCAGTGGCACAACTCCCCAGCCCCCCAGGAAAAGAAAGGACATGTAAAGTTCTCTAAACATTTGGCCTGCTTTGCTGCAAAAGTCGTGCTGCATACACAGTGCAGTGTGGAAAGCCAAGAGAAGCTGGAGCAGGTGGCAAATCTTGGGACAGAAGCTCAACCTTGTTCTCCATGAGAGGTTCTTGTCAAGAGCAGACAGGAGAAGATTCCTGGAGAAGTGGAACAGCTTTGCAGAAGTGCAATGAAAATGAAAGAAAGTATCTAAGATGTTTTCCTCTTTCTTTCTATGCTCCCCTTTTCCATGTTGCACGACTTCTCCATGCCATGAATTCCAAATGGATCTCACCTCTAAGATGGGTCATTTAGCAAGTTATAAACACTCTAAAATACCATGAGCTACACGCAGTTTTCCTTCCCCTGTTTTTACTGGAAAGCAACGCTGGAGACATAAGTGCAGTGCTTGGGTCAGGTACGAATCCTACAGCAAGGGAATGTGCCCCAAGGGTGTTTGAGCCTCAGGAAGGACAATGCACAGCAGCGACACAGCAGAGGGGATTCCTCTGCCAGTGTGCAGGAGTCAGGACTCTGGATCTGGGCTCCACACTGCAAAGTTCCCGTGTCTGGACAGACGAAGGGGCTGTCCCCGGGGCGCGCGGGGCTCGGCCGTGGGGCTCGTGGGGCGAGCGGGGAACGGACACGCGGACAAACGGCCTCGGTGCTTCAGTTGCAGAGGCAGCAGCGGCGGCGGCGGCAGCAGCGGCAGCAAAAGCAGTTTTTCTCTTCTTTCTCGTTCTCTCCTCCCTACCCCGCTCTCGCACACCTTCCCCTCGGTGTCCTTCCCCGGTGTCCCTCTCCTCTCCCCGCCTCCTTCTCCCCATGCCGGGCCGGGCCATGCCCCCGGCCCGCCCCCGGCCCCGGGCGGGGCTGCCCCGTCCCCGGCCCCGCCCGCCCCGCCGCGGTCTCGCCTCCGCCCGGCTCTGGCCGTGCTGGCGGTGGCGCTGCCGGGCGGGCATCAGTGCCTGGGGCTGGGCCGGCATCGCCGCCCTTTGGCTCCGCCTGGCCCGAGCCCGGCCCCGGCCCCGCCGCAGGGTCCGGCCCCGGCGCCGGCGCCTCCCGGGCCCCGCGGAGGACACACGCGGCACGGCCGCTCCCGCCGCCCCCGCTGCGGCTTCCCCGGCCCGAGCTCCGCCGCTCGGCAGCGCGGCCGCCGGCCCCGAGCCTCCCGTGTCCCGTTGCCGAGACCGAAGGCCTGGGGATGGCCGGCCCGAGGCGCTCGGGGGGCGCTCGGGGGCCGCTGCTGGCCCCGGGCCGAGCGCTGACAGCCGCGTCCCGCCCGCAGGGAAGGCGCAGGAGGCCCTGCAGGAGCGGTACCGAGTGGGTTCGCTGCTGGGGCGCGGCGGCTTCGGCAGAGTGTTCGCAGCCACGCGGCTCTCGGACGGCGCCCCGGTGAGCGGCGGGGCCGGCGGCGGGCATGGAGGAGGAGGAGGGAGGGGGATGAGGATGGAGGAGGAGGGAAGGAGGAGGAGGAAGACGAGGCGGAGGAGGAGGAGAAGGAAGCCGGAGGATGGGGCTCGGCAGGGCGGGCGGCGAGCTCAGCCCGCTGCTGCCTTTGGCTTGCAGGTGGCCATCAAAAGGGTGCCACGGAACCGCGTCCGGCGCTGGGGCGAGCTGGTGAGTGAGCGGGGCCAGCGGGAAGAGCCGGGCCGTGCCGGGCGGGGATGAGGCGAGGCCCGGCATGGGGGAAGCCACCAGGACGCCTCGATGGGGAGCGGGCGTGGGGCCAGCGCAGGGCGCAGAGCATCCCGGGCTGGCTGAGGGGTTCCCCTGCCCTGGCACGACATCAGTCCCACTGGTGGCACCGTGGTCCTCCCGCAGCCCGATGGCACCAGCGCACCTCTGGAGATCGTCCTGCTGGACAAGGTGTCCACCGGCTTCCCTGGTGTGATCCAGCTGCTGGAGTGGTTTGATCTCCCCAACAGCATCGTGATGGTGCTGGAGCGGCCGGAGCGGTCTCAGGACCTCCTGCATTTCATTCGGGCACGGAGGTTCCTGTGTGAAGAGGTGGCACGGGAGCTGTTCCGCCAGGTGCTGGAGGCCGTGCGGCACTGCACCAGCCGCGGGGTCCTGCACCGCGACATCAAACCAGAGAACATCCTGGTTGACCTGGCCACTGGCCAGGCAAAATTGATCGACTTTGGCTGTGGCACCTACCTGCAGGACACAGCCTACACTGACTTTGCAGGTGAGCCCGGGCAGGGGTGTGCTCCTGGTCCCACCATGTAATGGCCCAACATCTCACAGGCCAAGCTGGGTGTGGCAGCGAGGATTCTCCCTTTTGCTGCCAGTCAGGGTACTGAGTCTTTACCTGAGTTGCTTTTGAGCGGGGCTGGGTGGGGAGGCATCTTCCAGTCCTGCTGGCGGCCTTTGCCCACCACTCTGCCTGGGGCTGGGGTTGGAGCAGCAGCAGCCAGCCTGACAAAAGCACCCGTGGGTGGGGGTAGCAGAGGAGGGGGCCAGGACCAGTGCACCAGCCACTTTGGTGTGCAGGCGAGAGGAAGGGCTTGGACTGCTCCACTCACCTTGTTTTCATAATATTTTATGAAAACATAAAATATTGGCTTCATAATATTTTTGGGGCACTGCAGGTAGGGAAGATAAGGACCTGTTTTTTTCCCCCAGCCCTGAGTGGGTTTTTTCTTTATATGTCATGGTCAGGCCTTGCTGGGGCTTCTGCTGCCCTCTTCCAACACCAGTGGCTTCTTGTCCAGCCCTGAGTTTGTACACAATCCCAGGTGCTGGCGAGAGTGCAGCAGTCATCCCATGTGCCACTGGGGCAGCCCCTGCATGCCCAGGGATGCTGGGGCCAGGCTCTGGAAGCAGCAGCATCCCCCTGATGAACTCCATTTGTATTCCACAGGAACACTGTCATACAGCCCCCCGGAATGGACCCGCTTGGGCTGGTACCATGGCGAGGCAGCAACGATCTGGTCCCTGGGCATCCTGCTGCACCAGATGGTCTGCGGGCAGCACCCTTTCAGGAGGGGCCGGAAGATCAGCTGGGACCATCAGCTCTCGCTGCCACAGCGGCTCTCTCCAGGTGGATCCTCATCTCTGGCCACGGGGGAACACCAGTGCTGGGAGACAGCAGCGGGCTCATGAGCATCTCGCTCTGGCAGCCGCTGAGGAGGTGGCACATGTCCTGCTCTCCTGCTCTCCTCCACAACAGGGAATTAATAGGAAAGTTTAGGCCCAGCTGGGAGCACAGAAGCAGCATGGCCTGGGCATGGGAAGAGTGGGGCAAAGCAGACAGGAGCCTTCTCTAGCTGACTGGTGGTTTCTGGTTTCTCTGCCCAGAGTGCCAAGAACTTATCAGGTGGTGCTTATCCATGCACTTCTTGGACAGACCTTCCTTAGAAGACCTGTTTTGTGAACCATGGATACAGGATATTCACCTGCCGTAGAAGAAGGGAGAGAGCCTCATGCACACTTTGCTGCAGGGCCCTGGTAAGTTACAGCTCCACACATGCCCTGGCAATCAGAAGCAAGGAAACCCAGACTTTTTTCCTTGCCTATATCAATGCACTGGGGTTGTTTGGTGGGAGTATGCAGCCCTTGTGCTGGAGCTGAGCTGCTCTACCCAGCACTGGTGGCTGCCATCCAAGGTGGTTTTGCTTGTCCCAGTTGCCTGACAGCTGGGGCCCTGGGCAGAACCCTGACAGCCTGGTCTGACCCCCAGGGAAGGAGAAGGAGCCCCTGGAGAAGCTGTACCAGGTGGGGCTGCTGGAAACAGCGAGGACAACATCAAGGATGATAACCTCTTCCTCAACTTGGCTACTGGCAGCTGAAGATGATGAACTTTTGGCACCTTCTCCAAAGCCAGGCTCCACAGCGAATTTGCAGATGAGTCCACAGCCGGGGAAATGCTCCCAGATTTGGGCATTGCTCAGACTGGCTGGGAACAAAAGGTTCCCCCTGTGCTGGACAGATGCAACTTCAGTCGGCTGCCCAGCTGTTTTTTGGCAGGGCTGGGGGCATGGGTTGGGGTGGATACAAAATGGGAGTTTGCTCCTGGCCCTGCTAACAGCCCCCACCACCCAGCATGGCCTGGGCTGAGGCTGGGGCTGGGGCAGCCAGCCCGACACAAACAAACCCCCATGGTGGGAGCAGAGGTGGGACTCCAGAACCTGTGCAGGGGCTGCTGTGCTTTGCAGGCAAGGAATGGCTTGGGCTGCTCCACTGCCCTTGTTTGCTTTGGGATCACTGTTATTTTGGGAGGCAGTGCAGGAGGGAAGAGAGAAAGTGTGGGCTTCTCTCCCCCATGGGTGGGATTTTCCCTAGCATGAGGGGGTTGGGCCTTCCTCAGATCCCTGACAGAGATAAGAGTTTTTTTATTGCTTCCCCTTGTCTCTAATCACTTTTCAACAGTTTGTTGTTTGTTTTTCTCGAAGAAGCGTTCTCTGTATGGTCCAGTCAGGATTGGGAAGCGATTGGGAGCAGCTGCAGCATGGATGGGCCGTGCCCTTGGAGAAGGCTGAGGACATCATTTGGGACCAGCTTTTCTCCCAGCGGAGGATGGCGTGAGGTGAGTCCTGGCCTGCTTGGCATGGTGGGATCAGAGCTTTTGGGAGATGGCAACAAGCACAAGGAGTCTCCTGCTCTGGGCAGCTGCTGAGGGCTGGGTGTGTTGTGGCTGGCTGCAGGCTGGGAATGTCCTGCCCTCCTGCTCTGTTCCCAAAGGCAGCAGTGATGGGCAGCTCTGGGCATGGCTCTGGGCACAGCCAGCATGGCCTGGGCTCTGTGGGCAGCTGGGAAAAGGGGACAGGAGCCTTCAGCTGACGGGTGGTTTCTGGTTTCTCTCCTTGCAGCCGGGCTCTGCGGGTGCTGAGGCTGCTCTGGGCTCTGCCAGGGCTCTGCTGGGCTCTGCCCTGGGCACAGCTGGGCTGGCTCTGCCCTCACATTGCTCTGACAGCTTTGCATCAGACGAGCCCGTTTGAGCACAGTGCCTGAGCTTTCTCCTTTGGCAGGTGAGTGAGACTCCCCTGCAGGCCAGGAGATTGCAGCTGGGGACACACATCCAGTTGGCAAGGACCCAGACTCTCCACAGTCCCAGCTGAACCCCTGAATCTCTGCAGGAATGCCTGGATCTCCACTATTCATTCTTCATTTCTTTTTGGCTGGAATTGTGCAGTTGCACTTTCTTCCTCCTCTAGAAGTGCCATGAGTGGCCAAAGCTGGCAAGTGAGCCGTGTTCCTGAGGCAATGCAGTCTGGAGCTGATGGATGGAGAGTTGCCCTTCCCACTTCCAAACCAGAGCAAAAGGCCGTAAGTGGGATTTTTCATCCATAAGAAACCCCTCAAAATTTCAGAGGGAATGTGCAGCTCATTCACAGAGTGAGAAGGAAGGTCATCTTCTAAAGGATTTGGGGTTTGACAGAGTTTAGATTCCCAGTCCTGTCTGGAGTTGGAAGGGCCCCAATCAATTTCCTATTGTTTTGACCACAATTTAAAATAACAATGTTGGAAACAACCCCCAAAAACTTTAAAAAAGGCTGCTGAGGTCAGTAAGATGGATCCATGCCATCAGCACATTTACAATGTAAATAACTGAGTTCTCTTTTTAAAAAGATCATTTACCTCTTAATGCAAAGTTACAGAAGATGTTTCACTAACACTTGGATTTTATTTTTATCTTTTACAATTCATCTAATTGTTTTTTTTTTTTCTTTTTCCTTTTTTTTTCCCTAAATAGAGGTCCTGGCCCTCTTCTAGCCAAAGGGGAAAGGGCCCCACCAAGCCTTGTTACCCACAGATAACATGGTAAAGCTGAACACTAAAGGACCTTGTGGGCATTATTCTGGAATTAAAAAGGTGCCAGCTCCATGGACAACAGAATTATTGTTCCTAACTTGAATGAGATTGAGCAAAAAGAATGAAGAATTGTGTCACTAAAGTACTACAGATGTCTGTAATTTGTACCTTGATAGTCAGCCAGAACCTTTGTTTGCCAAAACACTACAGAGTTTCACCAAGGGATCAGTCATCAAAAATGTTTTGAAAATGTAAAGACCAAGGTAGCCAAAGCAGTCAGTGTCACTAATTGCTGGGCATGTTCTCAGCTGAAGCTGGGAGGAATGGGGTTCCCTTGGAGGGCCCACCCTGTGGGGTGGCCAGAACTCTGTCAATGGGCTCTGCCTCGTAACGGAGTCAATGAAGGGACAGTTACAGAAAACTCTGCTGTGGGACACAGGAATACAATGATCAGTGAGACAGGATTCACTCAGATTTCCCGTCAGGAGAAACCCAACCCTGTTATAGTTCTAGAGGCTACAGTGTCAGAAGATTTCTGTGCTTTACCATCACTGCCAATGTCAGTAGAACTTGGGGTGCTGCAGCTGGTCAGTGTCAGTGTCACACCACTCCCAGCTGCAGGGCCACCATTCAGGCTCCTTCAGCAACAAGCACAGAGAAGACTTAGGGCCCAGAGAACATTTTCCACCCAAAGAGTGCCTTGGGTTTCAGAAAGCAAAAGATTCTGGTTCACCCTGCGCCCCATGTGCACTGCCCTGTCCCGTGGAGTTGACATGAATGAGCTGAATGGATTATTAGAAGAGGTAGCAAATGGTACTGTTAAAATGTCCAATAGCACATCCTATGAGCTCCAACAAACACAAATGTGGACTTCAGAGAACCGCATGGCCTTGGATTATCTTCTTGCTGGCCAAGGAGGAACCTGGGCAATCAGGGGACAGGGATGTTGCACTGCTAGCAGTGATGGGTTTGAAGGCCAACAGTCAGGAATCACCTTGACAGAAAGAGCAGTAGAAGAGTGGCAGAAAGAAGAAAATTCTTCTGGGTGGGATTGGCTTCATGGCTGCCAAATTAGAGGTTGCTGTGAAATGCATTCATGGCAGGGCCTGTCATCATTGCAGTGTGTGCACTTGGTGAGTTGCTGGGACACTTTGTGCTGGGAAGTGGAGTATTGAGACCTTTCTTAAAAGATAGTGTCAAGAAATGAGAGGCATTTGGTAAATAAGAGAGAAGAGCAACAATTTAGGCATGTTTTAAAAGGAATGTGAATAGCTCTGAGTAATAAACTGCACTTAATTGTAGAACAAGAGGAGATGCCTTTTTGCTTAATACTTAAATGTAAGCTGTGTTACTGAAAGAATTGTTACGAAGGTTGTAGTTCATTGTAGGTCTCAGGACCGATCAAAGTACCAAGGCCTGAACAGGCTCTGAGGCAAAGCTCACCTTTAGATGAACCTTCCAAGCAAATGTTGTATTTGTATCCACTCATTTAAGAAGCATGATTAACAACATGATCAATGTATGTGTTCCTTGATAAAACATGGATTTATCTTTCTGTATTTAGAAACAGACAAGGCCCCATGTGGCCTTGTTTGGGGGTGAAGGATCAAAGTCAACTCCCTTGGTTCCTCCTTCAGCCCTGGCCAGGCTTTGGGAGAAAGCAGTCAGGAGAATGAAAGCAGATGTTCTCACACTAGCAGTGATGCCAGCTTGTTTGTTAAACAGTGTAAAAGCTGGGTCCTCTCCCAGCTTTGGGGTTGGAGCTTCATTGGCTGCAGAGGTGGAGGCACCTGCAGGAATTCCCAGTGTCTGGGAGTGGCTCTCCAGTCCTTGCCTTCCCCCAGCTGGTGTGTGGCTGTGGATGATGCTAAAGCCTGAGGCTAACTGGTGATGGATCTTTCCTTAATCACTCCAGGCAATCTCTGGTAACAATGACTGGATGCATTGCTGAGCTTTTTTGTAATGCTTTGCTAATGATGATGTGCTTTGCTGAGCTTATCCTTTTGTAATTCTTTGCAGCTGTGCATGATATAAATGACACAATTCCTTCACTTGGTGTCTGTGTCTTTGGTGCTGACCCTGCCCACTGGTGAAACAGGGCCCCCTCCAGCCTAAGTGTTACCTGGGAAGAGAAAAGCCATCACTCCAAATGTCCCCCCTTCCTCCTTGTTCCCCCCACTTTATACCCTGAGCGTGATGCCCTATGGTCTGGGGTATCCCCGGGGTCAGTGGGGGCCACCTGTCCTGGCTGTGTCCCCTCCCAAGCTCTCCCGCAGCCCCAGCCCCTCTCCAGCGTGGCCAGAGGAGGGGCAGGCCAGGCTTTGGCTCAGTGGGAGCTGAGCAAGAACAAAAGCATCTCTGTGTGCCCAGCCCTGTGCTCAGCACCCGGCCCAGCAGCGTCTCAGTGCCAGGGTCTGTGCCATCAGTCCCTGCCAGGGGTTTCCATGGCACCTGCCAGGCCAGGTGACCCAGGTGTGGTGTCCCAGTGAGGGCTGCCATGCAAACAGTGCCCAGCACTGCCCCTTTCTGTCTGCCTGACCTGGCCTTGGCCCTGGCCCTGGTGTTTGCTGCTGGTTCCGCGGCGCCTGACCGGCCCGCGCGGCACAGGGCAGGCGGCCACGGCACAAACCCACAGCAAGGGCTCCCCTCTGGCTCTAGGCAGTGACAGCAGCCCTGAGCAATGGGCTGGCGCAGTGGGGTCGGTGCAGTGTCCATGGCAGCAGTCCCTTGCAATGGCCAGTGCAGGTTGGGATGATGATCCACCCTCACAGCCGGCCCAGGGCAGGTGTGCGGTGCCCTTCCCCACAGCCTGTCTGCACAGAAGCACTTCCAGGGCTCTCTGCATTTCCCTTCCCTCACTCCTGAGTCACTCACACACCTCCCAAGGACCCACTGGGAGCTTTGAGCTGCAAGGAGTGCAAAGCTGGTCTGTCCTTCAGGAGTTGCTCTCATTCTGCCCTGAGCCAACTCTGGATTTGTGTTCATTGCAGAACTTCCTGTGTGTCTACAGCATTCCTTGCAGGGCTCTGCCTTGGGGAAGGGGAACCTCCTTGAGGTGCCTAGGACTTGGCACACACTTGAGGAGTGTGTCTGTTTTAAATAGGGAAGCTTAGGAGTTTTAGATTGCTTCAAAAAATAAAATAAGAAAACCCCTCTTTTCCTGAGCGCAGCCATTTCTTCAAGCACAGCAGGTCCCAGGTGACTGAGCAGAGACAGGACGGGCTTGGGCTATGTGGAGCAAGGTTGTCCACACTGCCTCAGACCTCAAGGCACAGCTTCTCTGACTAGGCCAGACATCCTCAGGAGAGTCCCTGGGCCAATATCAGTCGCTGAATGCTGCAGTCACCTCTGCTCTAAATAGAACAATCATAAAATATACTCTTCAAAGAGGAATGTGGATTTATTGGAAGCTCTTGCAAATAGTTTTCCATCAGTATTGTAGGAAACCTTCCTAATGAACTGCACTAGAGCAGAGGGAGATCTGGGCAGAGCCATGGTTTGTCAGGACGTGCTTGATCCCAGTGAGCCCCGTGGTGCATTTAGAGCTGAGCCCTGGAAGCTCAGGGCCTGAGAGGAGATTGCGCCAACCTAACCAGGAGTCAAAGTCCGAGGGAAAACCCAAAGTGTCTCAAAGCATGAATGGGTCCCCTGAGGTCCATCCACAACACAGACCCCTCATGGACTCGTTGGAGAAGAGAATTGGAGGCCAGGATGGCACAAACCTCTCAGAGACTCAGTGTGGGAAGGAAAAAGGGAAGTACCTTAAAAGAACTGCAGCACCTTCAAGCATCATTGAGCCCCATTGAGTGTTGTCACTGACAAAGAATCTCCAGGGACCAATTCCAGCAGATAATTGGAGGCCATGGTTGCACAGAGCTCTCAGGGACTCCAAGGCAAAGCCCGAGTCCTTTGAAGAAGCTGCAGTCCCTGGGAGCATGAAGGAGGGCCCAGGGCCATTGCTGCCCAAGGCTGCCCAGGCCAGGAGTGCAGGGAGGCAAAGGCTCTGTGTGGGCAGCTCAGCTGCTGAGCAGAGCCTGGGCTGGCTGGAGGCAGCAGAAAGGCCAAGGCCTGAGCCCCAGCCCAGGGAAGGCAGATCCTGTCCCTGCCCGCTTGCTCAGGGCTCTGCCGGGAGCACTGGCACATGGAGGGGTGCTGAGGGCAGGACAAGGGATGGCAGTGCCCAGCCTGGCTGGGGCTGTGCCAGGAGGCCCCAGTGCCTCAGGACAAGGTGTCTCCTCCTCACAGCCCTTGGTGGCAAGACGCTGCTGGGCCCCAGGGCACCAAGGCTTGGCTTCTCCTGGCCACTGCCAGCCTTGCCAGGGCCCTTGGCCATGTCCAGCACAGCTTGTCCTGCGCTGTCCCACAGCTCTGCTGTGTCCCTGCAGGCTGCACACTCCCATCTCGCTGCCCCCGGGCCCTGCCCTGCCATATCCAGCCCTGCCCTGCCCCTGCCATGCCCAGGCCATGTCTGCAGTCCCCCCAGCCAATGGGTGAGGGTGGGCAAGTGTTCCCGAGGGCACAGGGAGGGGACAGCTGGGCTGGACTGACCCAAGGGATCTCCCATTCCATGCAATGTCACGGTCAGCAATAAACTGAGGGAAAGGAAGGGGATAGGGCTGGCAGGGAGAGCTGTGGATGTTTTCTACCAAGACATTTCTCACACAAAACACAAAGTACACGTTCTTGATCCTGTCCTGCCAGGAGGTGGCTGGACATTGTCTGCTGATGGGAATCAGCAATAGGGGATTGATTTCATTTGTTGTTTCTTTGCTTCCACCTGTGGCCTTTGCCTTTTGAAGCCCTTGCTGAGGAGGGTGTAGAAGCCCATAAGATCAGGACCTGGTTTGCGTATCCCAAACATCAAAAACTGGATGGCTGTGGGACCAACCAAGGATTGGTAAGGACAGCCAAGACTTCTTGGCAATAACACACTGTGAGGAAGAACAGGCTGTGGCTGCAGAAGGGGCCATGCAGATAAAGGCAGAACTTTTCCAGGACAAACATCCTTGCTCTGGCTCCTGGGCATATGCAGGACATGGCCCAAGTGCAGGAATGAGAAGTGGGCATGGACTGTGGGGGGATCAACACCACCAAAGACCCCCAAAGCCTCTGAGCCATTTCCAGAAAGGTTTAGCAGAACAAACTGCACGTGATAAATCATTTGCACAGAAAGTGAGACACTTATTGCCAGGGCAGGGAAAAGTGATCAGTGAAGAGGTCCTCCCACCAAGCCCAGGCACATTTGTGCCCCAGCACCCAGGACATCCCATTGGCTGGATCAATGCTGGAACCAGGACTGGGGATCTCCTCTCTCTCTAATTTCCTTTCTCTCTGCCCCTCTGATTCACATCTCTGTGTCTCTCCTGTCTGTGTCTCTCTTCCCTTTCACCTTTCCTCTTGTGCCTTTATACAAAACATACTGACATGCCCTTTTATAGCTCAGGGACTGACATCCCAGTTTCTATGCCAAATGCATAATGAATTAATAAAACTTTATAGGCCTTTGTGGACTCTCTGAGCTTTTTAATTTCTTTCAGCCACGAGCATCTACAAAACATGGGTGTCTCCTTTGCCTTAAGTTTGGGAGATCACAGAGAGAGAGGGAGAAAGAGGCTCGCTGGGCCCCTGATGGCCGCACACATTTAACCCGCCAGTGTTGTTCGGCTCAGCTTTTCTCTAACAGGCAGCATTAACCAGATGCAGCTGCGCAAGGGTTTCCAGCAATTTGGAATCATCCACAAAGGACTTGGAAGTGCATTTTGTCCCATGGCACAGGGAATATATGAATATTCCATTGTAGTCAAGGGCTGGTCACTGCGGGATGTCACCAGGGTGTGGCTGCCAGGAGGACTCTGTTCCATGGACAGCATTTGACCCTCATTGTTCAGCCAAATTCCCACTCACCCCATGTTCCATTCCTTCAGCCCATCTCTCTCCAATCTGGCTTTGAGGAGACCCAGCAGACCATGTCACAGACCCTGCTAAGGTCTGGGCAAACAACATCCCCTTCTTTTCCTTCCCACGTGGGTTCTGCCGTCCCTGCCTTGTGCTGCCAGTGCCTGGAATGGCTGCAGGAGGATTTGCCACATCCCCTTCCCTGCTGAGCCTGACCAGTCTGTGACTGTACCAATCCCCTCCCTGCCCTGTTTGCAGACTGGTTCTATGTCTGCCCTTCCCAAGTGCCCAGGACCCTCTGGGATGGCTCTGGCCTTTCCAGGGGCTTTGAGAGAGGTCTCACCGTGACACTGCCCAGCCTTCTCAACATACCTGACACCAAAGGCCTCTGCCACATCCCTCAGTTCCAGGTCAGTGCCCAGGGCATGGCACAGCCCTGTCCAGGTCCTCAGGGTGGTTCAGAAGGGAGGCAGCTGTGACTTCTCCCTGCAGACCCACCACTCTAATGTCCCTCTGTGCAGTCCATGGCTGTCCTGAGCATTTCCCCTGGAGCCTCCCTGCCCTGGATATTTCTCTCCATGCAGCCCTCAGCACATTGCAGGAAAGAATTTAGGTGGTTTCCCAGAGGATGATACTCTCTGAGTTGTGAGAAGCGACGTTCACTTTTAAGGATTTTAAAGGTTTACTAAAAACTTTAACAAAATACAACAAAGGTCTGAATAAGGAAAAAGGACGGTGCAATGCTGGGAGTTGGCAACCCCGGCAGCCATGAGCTCATCTATAAATTGGCTGCTCCCATTTTTGTACCCCTGGGGGTTTCCTCAGGCAACCCTGGCCCCTGCCAAGGTCTGTCAGTCGACTCTTCTTTGCCGTTCATCCATGGAGGTTTCTTTCTTGCCACTTGATGGGAGGTAAGGTGTTGTCATGCTGCACTTCCTAGTAACAAGCTCGCCCTTTTCTCAAATGTTTTCTGCAAAGCCACAGGTACACACCCTCCTTCCTCATGCCTGGACTACTGAGGCCCTCTCTTGGCAACTGTACGGGCTGGGGAAGATGGACTATGGGGAGAACAGAGGACATCTAAACAACAAATCACAACAATGCAACTATAAGTCAATAAACTTTCCTTAACATACATATAATATTAATCTCTGAATTGCAAGAGCCAACCATTGCATTAGGCATTTCTAACAGAGTGAAGTGGCCTCAAGGCACTGTTTGTGCTACTGGAATTGTGCCACCCCCAAGTGCTGATGATGGTTTTCATAGTAAAAGGGTTTTTAAATCCTGGGGATTTAGGGTTAAAAGGAAAATTAAGCTTAGTAAGCCCTGGAAAAAAAAAAAAACCTAGGTACATGTAGGCCTTGTACCTTGCTAGAACTGCACCTGTGTAGCTAGTACATGATAAATGATATACTTGTTAGATGTGATGATTGTTTAGTAACTAAATATAATTACTGTTTAATCATAAGAATAAAAATGAGAAACTGTGGTCAGGGGCCTCAGAAAGATCATGAGAAACTCATGCTTGAATAAAGTCAATGTATACAATAGAACAATATAAAGTTAATCATTAATATGTAAGTTATATAATGATAGAATATAAAATAAATTCAGCTCAAAAGCCATGTGAAGTCAGATTTGGGTCTGTATCCCTGATTCCCAGAGCTCTCAATAAAAGCACCTGCATATAATCATATCCCATGATTATGTGTGTTCCTGAACGCTGACAATCTGTTCTATGGTCCTTATCAAGTCCCCCCTTTTCCTGAGACACACTTCCGTATGGGAACTAGTTTCTTAATACTTATATTTCATTTTGCAGCATAGGAAAACTTTGTTTTCTAACATGTTTTCTAATATGTCTTCTTCTGCACTCTTGTTGGCTAAATGTTTCCCCAATTCCAATTTGGTCTTATCCACTTGGTGTGCTGTGCAATGCCTGATGGCAACTTCCTCTGGTTTCTGGATACCTTCAAGTGAACCCAAGATTTGTTCTCTGTTTTTGATCGGAGCTTTGATATGTCAAAAGGTCTTTTTCTTTCCAGAAGTCCCATGTTCATGTACCACTCCAAAGGCATATTCTGAATAATTTCAAATGTAAACTAATTTTCCTCTACTCGATTCCAAAGCTCAAGTGACTGAAATTAGTTCTACTTTCTGGGCTGAAACATTAGAGAGGAGTGCTTCCAATTCGATTACATCGGGTTGTGGAGTCACTGTGTATCCAGATATTTGGATAGGAAGTCTAGGGGCCTGGTGCTCTGACAGACCAGCTGCTCCTGCTGCCTGCTCTGCCTTTGGCATCTGCTCTACTGAGGGTATGGCAGCTGCAGCAGGATTTCCTGTGGGAAGAGGTACCACTGCTGACATAGCCCTGGGACTCCAGGGGCCCGTGGCTGTGCCCTCCAGCACAGGGGTGTCACCCACAGTGGGGCACGGGGGGAAGGTGAAGGGCATTAGAAGGGAGAGAAACCAGCGTCTAGGGACTGTGTGAGGGAAATAACAATTTATTTCCTTTTCCTTGAATAAAGAATTGCAAGAACCCTGCTAGAGCTGCTGGGGTATTGGCCTCTTGCTGAGGCCCCTCCTCTTTTTGGGACACTATGTCCCCCTGGGCAAGGAGCCCCTGTTCCAGCCAGGAGCAGAGGTGCTGTGCCTTCTGCCCCGGGCAGAGGGACCTGCTGCTGTCACCACCTCTGGCCACAGGTCCTCCTGATACTGGTCCTGCCCTGCAGGGATGGGCACAGGTGGGGAGTGGCAGTGAAACCCAGGGCAGGGGCTTTAACATGGACTGCTCTCAATGAGTTGTCGAGAAATTACAGTTTTCCTTTTTCTGCCAACCAAGGCTGTCAGTGTTTCTGTGTTTGTATTAATGAGAAGGGTTAGGGTTAGGGTAGAGTGTGGGTTTAGGGTTAGGTTAGAGGGTGGGTTTGTGGTTAAATGGAGAGCAAAGTGGTGTCTGCATTCAATTGATTTTAATTTTTTCTTTCATGGTATTTTGCATGTGAAAAGTCTGAAAATCAAGGACATCTTTTTGGAATCTGCTATCTTTGCCCCTGATACTAGCCGAGTGACCCTTCAGAATTAAGGGAAAGCATGAACTCTTTTGGCCATTTTTTAGAGGGAGAAAACACCAAACCCAAACCTGTTTACTGAATCCTCTGGAAAATCTGACTTATCCAAGAAAACATAATATGGAATGTATCAATTTTCTGTTTGTCATTCATTCAGACACCTGTGAAGCCAGATCAGTAATGCTCTCTTTAATGATTTAACACAGCTGATTGCCATTAAATCACTTGAAATTATGGCCTCAACTTTCAATGACATTTTGAATATGAGAATTTCCATTTCAGGGAGGAACAGACTGCATTTGCACAGTTCCATTTGTCTTGGTTTGACAAGACAGGAGTCTGTGAAGGAGGGCTAAAGCCTCCTGTGCAATGGAGAAGGTAAACCCCCTCCCTCCGAATTACCAGGATTTTTAAAGTTAAAGGCTCTCAGGCAAAGATATGGGAATGGGAGTAACAATTCTTTCCTAGGAGAAAACTAAATAACAATTTAAAAAGGCAAATGCAATTGGTACAAACAGAGCTAGTGATAAAGTCCACAACCTGACACCCTGAGGAGTCGGGGTGTTGGTAGCAGTCCAGTTGAAATGACAGCTGCTCCTCTTGCAGTGGCTGATGAATTGCAGCTGAAGTGGTGATCTTTAGAAGGGTATAGTTTTCTCTGAAGATCTGGTGGCAGTTGGGCCAGTCTTCCTCTGGGAATCCCGCCGAAGGGGCCGCTTCTCTGGGAGTCCCGCAAAGAGAGAGAGCTGTTCTGTCTCCCAAAAGGTGCCACTTTATACAATAAAAGAGTGCTTGGCTTCCCCCTCTGGGTGGAGCATCTCACAATGGGATGGTGTAA
Organism: Lonchura striata; assembly: GCF_050655825.1. Classification (NCBI taxonomy): domain Eukaryota; kingdom Metazoa; phylum Chordata; class Aves; order Passeriformes; family Estrildidae; genus Lonchura; species Lonchura striata. The sequence goes on along the minus strand of NC_140734.1, from coordinate 2,784,997 downwards.
CGTTACCAGGCCTGCAGTGAGTCAGTCAATGGCCCATTAACAAACCATTACCTTTTCGGAGCAAACCATCGTTCTTGGAAGAGATAATAAACCTACCCAACCTCCAAGAGATGGCAAATAGAATACAAGCTTATCTTGCAAACCAGGACACCATTATGGGTGGATATTTTTTTCAGCACACAGATTCTCTGATTTCCCCTTCTTTAGCCTTAAGCATTAAAGTCAAGCATCTGCTTTGGAAATGCAACTCAAATGTAACTCTTTCTACTATTTTGCTTAACTTATTTTTAGAGGCTGAAAGCATTCAGTTGTAATTTGCTTTATAGAATACTTAGTCACTGTGGGGCTGGAAAAAGATCACAGAAATTTCTCCCATCATAGATTTTAAAATATTTTAAAACGCCATTATAAAGACTATTTATCAATATTTAATTTTTGCTTTCTGTGTAACTTTATTAAATCTGTACTTTAAAACAAGCATTACCTAGCAGGTTTTCAGTTCAATTACAGCAGTTGCTTTTCAGCAGGCTAATTTTCCTGTAGGACTAGACAAGAAAAGTAACTTAGGAAATTGATTTTTCCACATTGTTGCAGTGTAGGAATGGTATTCCCCAGTTTTGTGCTCACCCTGATACAGCTCAGACCATGTGCCACTCACTGACTTCCCCACCACTTTTCCTGTGGCAGGAGAAGAGCACAAGCAGGTAAAGATCAGAGGTTGAGCTAAGAACAATTTACTAGAAACAGCAGAGAAAAAAAAACCACAAATGGTAATAACAACACTAAAAAGAGAGTGTACAAGAGGTGAACGAGTCACACATGATTGTTCACCATACAGAACTGGGCACACCCCACGATTTACGGCACACCGGCGGAGGAAGAACAAGCCCCTTCCATTTCCCCCTGCCATGTGGCAGGTGATATCCAGTTACCCCAAGGTCCTGGCCGTGCTCCTCCTGGCTGCTGCAAAAATTACCCCTGTCCTGGCCGGATCCAGGACACGGGATCTGCCCTGCGGGTCCTGGCTCTTCCTCTGGGTGAGAGCCCCCCATGGCATCTGCCTGGCAAAAGGGACTTCAGGACAACCCATGACTTATGGACATTCCCCCTTCTGCCCCTGTCCCAGCTCCCTTTTTGCCTCCAGAAAACTTTGAACAGAAGTAGCACTTAGGTGCAGTTCTGCACATTCTGAACTGGCAGGAATGTGCCCCACATGTCACTCTAGGCACACGTGCAGCAAGGACAAAGAAAGTTTTTGAGGGGCCTGGGTCTCAAGGTCTTTTTTTCCAGGAGTACCACCTGTTACTTTCAGATTCTGCTCAGGGATAACCAGTGACCTTCTTTTTGTTCTACATGAGACATAACCATGTGTGGCACATCAACTGTCACTTTTTTCCCCATTTATTTTCAACCATATCCTATCAATCAGGACCATGGTGGCTCCTGCTCTGAGGTGCATTGGCCATTTCTGTAGTACATTGTTTGGTTGTCTTTTGAGAAATAGGCTCAAAATACCACAGGGTTACTTCCCTTACTCCCATTCTTGGAGCTAAAGATGGAGTTATTGTGCAAGGCAAAGGCACTCACATATGAACAGTGCAAAGGGGTCAGTCAAACCTGGTTACTCCAGAGCAGGGGTTGTCATCAATAACCTAAAAAATATATAGAAAGGCTGCTGGACATTCTGGAGTCCAGTGTAACACCTCCATGGATTTCTTTCATGATTCATACACAGGCTTTTCCAATAGTTCATAACTGGGGATCCATCATCAACACCATCCAGTCTGTTGCCTTCAGGGGAAGGCAAGGCGACCTGGTTTCAAGGAACAGCACGGCAGCCCAGTCTCCCCTGGGCCACTCGGGCTAACGACACGCGCTGGACACCAATGTGGTGGACGGTCGAAAGCTTTTATTATCTTATCTCATGGGTTTAAATAGTCTTGGGGGACTCTGCTACGTCAGGGGGGGTTGGTAGGGTCTCTAGGGTTAGTCAGGAGTGGAAAACTACTGGGTTAGGTGTGGTTACATTCTTTGGGGTAATGGATAACATGTTGCAGGGTGAGAGGGGGAAGGGGTCTTTCTTTCCGTCACATCCCGAAATCTTCCGTTCGCCTGTCCCTATCTACTACATCTCCCCCCTCCTTTTCATAAGTGAAATGAGGTAGTCGTAGATATAGGCACTGGAGTGAGGTACAAACTTGTAACTTGGTAAGGAAAAAAGGGTTTTTGGTAAACCTGAGTAAATCTCGCAAGGTGAGTTTTGAAGGCTTTTGCAGCTGACTGTGTTCGCAGTTTTTGGTTTACAGCATTTGTTGCTGGCCTACAAACAGAATGTTTTCCCGTTCTAGATGGGCCTGAACAAACGAGAGCAGCTTGTTCAGCAGGCATGGTCCTATGGTAACAGCTAAAAGCAGTATTGCCAGTGGACCTACCAGGGCGGAAATTAAAGTGGTGAGCCAAGGTGATTGATTGAACCAGGATTCGAACCAGCTCTGCTGGGTTTCCCTGTCTCTCTTTCTCTGAGCCAGTCTATCTCGGAGTTCTGCCATGGAGTCTTTAACGACTCCCGTATGATCTGCATAAAAGCAGCATTCCTCTTTCAAAGCTGCACACAGTCCTCCTTGTTGCATGAACAAGAGGTCCAGTCCTCGCCTATTCTGTAAAACTACTTCTGAAAGCGAAGAGACTGATTTCTCTAGATAGGAGATGGATTTCTCAATCCTCTGCAGGTCTTCATCGATGGTCATTTGCAGCTGAGAGAGTCCGTGCTGTTGGGTTGCGATGGCTGAGACACCAGTGGCTGTACCAGCTGCTCCCAGGCCGAGCAGCATTGCGATAGTTATACCTGTGATTATTTCTCTTTTGTGCAGTCTGTCAGGTTCTTCGAAAAGGTGGTACACTTCTTCATCTGAGTGGTACAGGACCCTAGGAACAATCAGAACTTGGACACAGAAGTCAATAGAGTCATTAAATTTGGCAAGGAACACACAAGGACTCACTCCGGATCGCTGGCAAACCCACATCCCAGATGCGGATGGGACCACCCACTTATTGGTCTTTCTGTTGGGCTTGACAACTTTAGTGCAGAAGTTGCCTTTCTGCTTTGCTAAAGTTGCATTGCCAAAACATTTGCCTTGTCCTGTGATTTGACTCAGGGTGATTCCTCTGCGGGGAGTGTCCCATCTGTACTGGTGGGGGGCACTGGCTGTGGAGTAACTGAAGGGGGTGTCTAAAGCGATGCCTTCGTAGAAAGGGGGTTTAACATCATAAGAAAGCCAACAGGAGTTAGTCAGGTTCGGTTTGGTTTCGTTTAGGGTTAGAAAGGTAGCTTCTAGAATATAAACACAGGGGTGTTCCACGGGCTGGTGGAGGGTTTTATGTGACCCTTTTGTAGCTCGAGGTCGACCAGTTCCAGCAAGGCTGCCATTCGAGGCTTTGACAGGGGCCACTGCTCGACCCATATGGAGTCTGGTGATTTTTAAGTCCGGGACGGCCCTCTCACTCTGTTCACTGGGGGGACTTCTTTGTATTGCCAGTATTGGGGCCACAGTGCTTGGGGAAAAATCGAGCAGTCTGCTCCTGTGTCTGCCCAAAACTGAAGCCCTATGACATGGGGGTCCTGACTGCCATAAAGGCGGCACGTCCCCCACACCTTCGGTGGCTCCTTCCCTATTTTCATGGCCAGGGCCACCCAGGGGTCCCGTTCTGGGGCGTCCCCTGCTGACCCTGTGGCACAGGCGCTGCTTGCGGTGGTAGTGGGTACAAAGGTACCGCAGGCTGTGTTGCGAAATTCGCTGGCGAGGGTACGAAGCTGGCTGTCTCCTGTGGGGGTGTGGGGTATAAGGGCGCCCCGCCCCACTGGGGGTTGACATAGATGGGCCGCCTTGCATTCGCAGCGGGAGGAGGCTGAGTGCAGCCCGCACGCCCCCTCCCTCTCCCGTTTCCTTGGGGCTGGGACCTGCATTCCTTAGCGAGGTGCCCCTTCCTCCCGCAGCTCCAACAGGCTCCTCTCGGGCGTGTTTGGGGTGGAGGCGCTGCGGCGGGCTGCCGTGTTGGCTGGGGACAGCTCACCGCGATGTGACCTGCCTCACCACACTTGAAACACGCCATGGCACTGGTCAGGGTGTGGACGGCTGCCTGAATGGGTGTCAGGTGTTCTTCCCTCACTACATGTCTGATCATGTCAGCCAGGCTGGCTCCGGCTGGCAGGGAACGTAAGATATCTTTGGTGACAGAGTTGCACTGCTGGCACAAGCAGTCAGATACCACGGGGCCCTTTGCCTCTGCCGGCAGGGTAGAGGAGTCTATTGCTGCCTGCAGGCGATCTACGAACTGCGTGAAGCTTTCGCTCTCTGCCTGCCTCACGGTGGACCACGGCGACAGCTTGGCTACGACCTGGGAGGCTGCACGAATAGCCTCCCTAGCAGCCCGAGTGGTCGCCCTGACCTCCTCAGCCCGCATCTGCGTGGCTTGTTGCTGAGGCGTGATCATATCATCGTGCTTTCCCATAAGCCTGGATAAAGTCGATCTGTTTAGTGGCTGTCTCGCGCCAGATGCTTGGGCTAATAGCTTTGTACAATTATCCTCCCATTCTTGTCTAAACACAATCATTCCCGCACCATCAAGTATCATGCGACCTATTCGCTCGATATCAAAGGGAAGCAGGTCGTCATTACTAAAAAGACCATCAATTAATGTGGAGACCATGGCCGAATTGATTCCTTTTTCTGCAATGGCTTTGACAATTGACTGTACATCTTTTGGGTTTACCGGGGCATATACCCTCTGCTGGTTCCCTTCCGGGCCGGTGATCCTCACTGGGAAGGCTTGGATGGCAGCCGCTGGGGACCATTTGGCACAGGCTATTTTTATTTCTCCCCAGTCGGTAAACTGGGCTGGTTCGTATTGTGGCTGCTTTTCGGTGCGGCTTAAAGCTTTACTTGGTTTTGTTTTAAATTGCGTTAGCTCTGTTCCCTTAGTCTTAGAGTCCCAGCCGGCTCCTGGCAGCTCTTCTGAGCTGCCGGAGCTGCTGCTGGACTCAGAGTCTGAAGTCGAATGCCAGCGCACTTCCGGGGCTCGGTGCCATTTTGTGCGGCTCCGACCCCGCTCCTCCCCCCGGGGGTGGCGCCGCTGCCGCCCCCCGGGCTCGCCCTGCCTCCTGCAGGGGAGGGTTTCTCCCTTACATGGTAGCGGCGTCAGGCGCGGCTGCCGATCGGCTCCGAGCCCTCTGCCGCTCTCCTCCTGTTTCTCCCGCACACGAGCATTAGCAAAACTCCGTGCCTCTGGGCTCTTCGCGCCGAGACTGCCCACGCCCCGCCCCTCCCCTTGGCTGCCGGTGCCATATTCAAAGGGGTATGGAGGCGGCATGGGCAGGATCTCCCCCCGAGCCGCGGCTCCCGCGCCTCTGGCTTCCCCTGCCAGCCTCCGCCGACAGAGCTCTGCGCGCTGCTGCACCTCCGGCAGCGGGTCACTGACCGGCGGTGGCGGGGCGGATGGAGAAGCCGCGGATCTTTGGGAAGGCTCCGCGGGGGGTCCCGGGCCTTGGCCCGGGGAGGGGGGCGACGCGCCGGCTCCCCCCGGATCCAGGCTCCCGGGCGGATCGTCCTCAGGGGTAGTTTGCGTTGCCGCTCCTACCCGTAGCTTGGGTGTAACCAATAAACACGTACGCGCTGCGCTCCATGTCTCCTGCTCTTCTATTGCTCTGCGCAGGGCTTTCTCTACTTTGCCCCACGCCTTAAGGCATTTGCCGCTGCCTGAGGATTTCGTGTCCTCGGCCAGCACGGCTGTGCATTTTTCCCATATCTCCGGATGCAAAACATCCACAGGGCGTTCAATTGCCCCAAGCTCAAGCAGCCTTGCTATAGCAAGATAAAAGTCTTTGAGCTTACACTCAATTCCCCATTGCTTATGAACCTCACTTACGACCCTGGCGATGGCGTCCATGATGATCGCGGGTTCCTGGGACGTCTCCCTTGCCGAGAACACGGTCTTACCGGTCTGGCCGCTGCTCTTGTCCAGGTGACACCCGCAACCCGAGCGAATTATTCCCGGGCTTCGGCACCAGTTATGTTGCCTTCAGGGGAAGGCAAGGCGACCTGGTTTCAAGGAACAGCACGGCAGCCCAGTCTCCCCTGGGCCACTCGGGCTAAGAACACGCACTGGACACCAATGTGGTGGACGGGCGAAAAGCGTTTATTATCTTATCTCATGGGTTTAAATAGTCTTGGGGGACTCTGCTACGTCAGGGGGGGTTGGTAGGGTCTCTAGGGTTAGTCAGGAGTGGAAAACTACTGGGTTAGGTGTGGTTACATTCTTTGGGGTAATGGATAACATGTTGCAGGGTGAGAGGGGGAAGGGGTCTTTCTTTCCGTCACATCCCGAAATCTTCCGTTCGCCTGTCCCTATCTACTACACAGTCACTCCCAAAAAGGGACACAGATGTGGGCTCTGGTGTTTGACAAATTGCTTCCTCCCTTTCTTTCCCCAAACTTTCTTTCCCTTGTGAGTGGGGCAGCCAGGAGATAAAACATGGGTAGATATAGACATGGTCTTGAAAACAAACACAAGATGTCATAGAAAATGTGCTTTGGATGGTAATATTCAACATTCTCAACTACAAGCTCTTCTTTTCTCTCCCTGTAATGACTGGACAACACTTATTTTTGGTGCCAGCTGACTCAAATCAGGAATAATCTTGGGTAGGGGGAGAATGACAATAAAACCATCATAAACTGAGTATAAAATGTTTATCTACATGTGTCTATAATTTCAATGGCCAGCTGCATTCAGCTCAATTATCAGCCTATAATTGTGCTCAGGGCCAGTGTGGGCCTTTCCTTGTCAGCTCCTCCTGCACAGCACATGGGGGCCTGGGCATGCTGCTGGCTTGTTTCCTTTTAGGAGGCTGGGATGAGGAAAGGTCCAGGGGTTTTGTCAAAGAGATGATATTTGAGTGACTGTGCATGTGCTGGAAGCCTCACAGACTGACTGGCCCATGACAGGATGGCCCAGTGCTGGGGAAACAGCACCTTGCTGCCCTGGTTAGGGGTGTTAAGTTGCTCCTTTGCCTCAGAGAGAGCCAAGTGCAGCACTTTTGTGCAGAAACACTTCATTAGCCCTGGTTTGCAAAGCTACTGCAGCAACTGGTGTGGCCAGAGCAGCCCTTTCTGCACTTGGAAATGAGCTGAGTCAGTCATGGGCTAAGGCAGGGCATTCCCCACATGTGCACATTTGAACTCCCTGTGCCCCGACTGTGTCACGTTCCGCTCCTCAGTGACATCCCGCCCAGCCTGGAACATGGAACTCCCCGTTTCCAAGGACACGTGGCCATTGTCACCAGCACACAGCAGGACCGCTCAGACCCTTCAGCAGCTGCGGTGAGAGCGGAGGTGTCAGAGCGACAGCGAGTGTTGGTCCAGCTTAGCTGGTTCTAGCACACGTTGGTCAAGAGGCTGATCCACACACTGAGTGGAGGTAATTATTTACAGTTCTGTGCAGAAATGGGGGGCTCAGGGACAAATTGACCAAGCCAGCACCACAAGAAGTACAGTGTCTTTAGTATTTCTACATTTTAGCAAAGAAAGGAATTAGTGTTCATTGACTGCAAGTTCCCAAGTTCTCTTCATAATTAGTATTTTGTCTGCTGTTGGGTAATGATCCTCTCACTTGTCATGTTCATTAGTCTGCATGCTCAGTCTCTCCCTTCTTTTATGTCAATGGTTTCTTGAGCGTATGGCCATGGTCTGCCCCTGCTGGAATGGCCTTTTATCTCACAGGAGGTGATTCAGCACAGTTTCTGCATTGGCTTTATCAGTTTGTTCCTTTCCTTGGGGGTTCTGCCAAATGTCCTTGTGCCCCTAAATTCTGCATTCTTTGTGCCCACCATCAGTGGTACATCCTTCTTCCCAAGCCTTGCTAACCTCCCCGGTGTCTGAGGCAGCTGAAGCCTGTCAAGCCCTACACCTCAACAAGGCAATTCAGCCAAGAAGTAACCTGCCTTTCAAAGGCCTGGCCATCACTCCTTGGCTACTTCTTGTTTCATGGGAATAATCTCCCTTCTTGTTGATGAGCCTTGAAAGCCACAAAGGACAAACATCAAAGAGCACATTTTCCTTACAAACATTTTGCATTTTGCAGATTCTCCAGCAGGACCAGTGGCTGTGTGGGAGCTGGAGCAGCCGAGGCAGAGCAGGATGGCAGAGCTGTGGGCCTGGGCACGATCCAGAGCGTTCCCCAGGGCCCCGGTCTGCACTGCGTCCCGCAGGGCCCCCGACAGCACTGCCGTGCCCGTCAGGGTGACCCAGAGGTGCCAGGACCAAGAGGTGAGGGGCAGGTGTCGGGCTCTGCGGGCTGCCAGCGGGTGGGGGCTTGGCCATGGTGTTGGTGTCAGGTGCTGCCGACCCCGCGGGACCTGTTGGGCAGGGCTGGGGCCCCACTGGTGCTCCAAGGGCCCCTTTGAGGCAGCTGCCCTGGGGAAGCCACTCACAGGGATGACACGGAAGAGGTGCCAGTGGAAGAGGGAAGTTCTCTGATGGATGTGTTTCTCAGGGATGACACTGAGGAGGTGCCAGTGAAAGTCAGATGTTCTCAATGCTGGGACACTCAGGAAATTCATGCTCTGGGCATGGCTCTTGGTCAAAATGCATGGATTTCTCATTGCTCCATGTTTGCACTGCACTCACCAAACATGTCAGGATAAAGGAAACTCTCTAACAGTATTTTTTAGCATTACGAATAACCATTTCTTTATTCTCAGCTGTGATGCATAGTGGAGAACTCCAGCCACATGCACACCATTTACAAAGCTATTCCAAACAAAGAAATTTCAGCATTTTTTGAAAACAAAATATTAATCTTCATTGGTTCCAAATTACATAATTTCTTCAATTAAGTAATATTCTATCTTCTCTTTGGTATTGATGTCTCCCTTCTGGTGGTAATTCATTCACATCTTTCAGTCCATTTATCATAGCTTTTTAGATTTTATCTCAGACAATTTTGCCTACAGAATGAAGCAGTTGGATGGCAGTAGTTGTTTTCGTTAAAAAATGTACTTAGGCTGATGAACATTTTAGTAATTTTTAACCTCCCGCAGAATGTGATACAATCTGTATTAAATTATGAGATCGGCCAAGCAACACAAATTTTGTTATATCTGATTAACCTAGGATAAACTGCTTCCATTTCACAGCTGCCAAGAATTGCATCTAGAGCTGAGGACAAGAGCAAGGGTTTTCATGCCTATTGAGAGTCAAAATTCACCTTATGCAGATTAAATTCTTCTTGGAGCTGACTCCAAGATGTGCTTCCTTAGTACCAAATAAGTCCCAGCATCAGGTCGTGTCCAAAATTCTTATCTTTTTGTGAACCACTCTCACCTGGATTGTTAGCTGAACACTGGCCAGTTCAGTTCTACTCAGGTGCTTGATTTCAAGGGAAGCCTGTGCCTATAAATTCCAGAAATGGGAAAGGGTGACTTGCTACTTGAACACTTGGCTGCATTAGAGGCCAGGTGAGGGTTGCTCTCTCAGGGCAGTTCTGTAGCCGGCTGCTTGCAGAGGGAGAACTGTGTCAAAGCAGCCCTTTCTAGTGATGTGACAGCAAACCTTTGCAAATACAGCTCTTGTTTAAAACAAAGGGCCTAGTTAATCAGCAGTAATGGAGAGTAGGCTGAAGTTTTTACAGAAAATATCTTTTTCCTTTTAGCCAAATGCCAGGGAGGCATCGCACAATGGAAGTGCGCAGAATGTCAACTTGTATAACCCAGCTGGAGGTATGATTGCCTTTCACATTTTGCTCAATGTCTGTAAGATTTTCAACTTGGTAATTCATTTTTGCAGCATATTCTTGGGACAGGGGATCTCTTGTGTTCAGAGATCTCAACTGGAGCTGGGATGCCCTCAGGTCAACCTTGCAGTCTCTTGTCACTGCACTTAGCCACTGGTTTGTTTTTGCCCTGTGAAAACCTGCTAGTCCTTCCTTGTTGGCATATTGGTTGATGGGATGCAACTTGGAACATTGAGGTCAAGGTTTAGACTACTCCTAAATTCACAGCCTTGGTAGCTAAGGTTTTGTTTTTGGAGAATCTAGGCAGTGTCATTATCCTTTAAATTTAAATGGGTAAACCTATGCAACCTTGAGAATGTTGCATAGAGAATTTCATAAACTTTGCTTGATTTAATTTTTTCTCTCAGTAATTAAGAAGTGAGTGTTGCCACAACACTGTGTTGGGTTCTTTTCAAAGAAATTGAAAGGAAGTTATTGATGTCATCTTCCCCACGGATTCCATCATTTCCCCTAAAGCACAATGCGCTTAGGTGATGTCATTTGTTATTAATCTGTTCTCCATGCTGTTTCCCCAAAGAGCCTGGCTCCAGGCAGACTCGAGGTGCACATTCCCCTTACAGGCACTCAGTGGTGCTGCCTGCAGCAGTGAGCTGAGCCAGGTACAGCCAGCTGCCCTGAGAAAAGCAGGCTCTCACCTGGCTGTGGCTGCAGGCACCTGCCAGCTGGGACTTCCCTGCCACTGCAAGTGCAGCTCTTGCTCTGCCTTAGCCTACTGCAGAGCATTTTAAACTAGTGCCATGGTGGCTTTTTGCAGAGACAAAACTAAACTTCACATTTCTCATTGGGGACATTCTGTTTCGCATGTGAATGATGATTTGTGTGATTCTTGGTGGTGCTCTGCACAGATCCTAAGGGAATATTTAGCATTCGGTAACTGAGGGACTGGCAGTAGTGAGACAATTGTGGAACTTGGCACCGCTTTGGCTTTAGGCTGGCACAGAGAAACTTAGGTGAGACAGGTCTGGTTGCTGCTACGGTACAGGGTGCCTTTGCAACATGCTCCATGCTGTACCAGTTAGGGACTGGCCTTTGTCACAGAATCAGAGAATCAGAATCAGACTTGGAAGGGATCCACAAGCATTTGCAAGTGCAGCTCTGTCCCCAAGAATCCCACCAGGTGCCTGTGGAACTTGTCCAAATGTTTTCCGAGCTCTAGTGGACTTGGGACCATGAGCAGTCTTGTGGGGAGCCTGTCCCAATGCCTGATCACCCTCTGGGTGAAGACCTCTTACCTAATTTCCATCTTAATGCTTGCTTATGGCTTCAGGTAATTTTCTTTAGAAGTCATTCAGGGGTATGGTTTTAGGAGGTTTTTTGTTTAAATGCTGTGGGAAGTTTCTCTATCCACATTGGATTGAACTTCTCAGAACATTAGCAGTGTCTACACTCGACAACTGGCATGTTCACCGTGTTCTAAATAATTGAAGCATGTGATGTTTGTGCAATTAGGTTTGCAGACAAATATCAGAGAGGCATGGTCCAAGGAACAGGAAGTGGAGAAGGGCATTAAAAATTTGAGCTACATTGAAAGACTGAAGGAGCGTGTCAAGAAAGGTCAGTCTCTGTGTGTGTGACGGAAGAGACAGAGCTCCCAGATTTCTCACCAATATGCATCAAGTCTCCATCAGCCACTAAGCAGGAGTTCCTGGTTTCAAAACAGTGCTTGCTGTGTCATATCCCCTCCCTTGACCTGCTGGCCACGCTTCACCTGATGCAGCCCAGGACACCGTTGCCTTTCTGGGCAGCCAGCACACGCTGCCAGCTCATGCCCAGCCTCTCATCCACCAGCATCCCCAAGTCCTCCCCACCTTCATCCCAGGCTCCTCATCCCATCCCAGCATCCATGCCCAGCTGGGATAGGGCATGTCCCAACCCCAAAGATGCAGCACTTTGCACTTGGCCTTGTTGAATCTGATGAGGTACCCAGGGCCCTACTTGCCAAAGTTCTCCATGTCCCTCTGGATGGCATCCCAGGCCTCTGGTGTTGGCAAACTTGCCAAAGAAGCATTTAATCCCACTGTCCATATCATTCTTGACATAGCTTAGTGCTTGAGCTTACAATCTGGAGAAATCAAATGAAAACCACCATGCATATAAAGAGTTTTTCATCAATACCTCACCTCCAGTACCACTCCTTCACATGGTATTTTTAATGTCTGTTTCTTCCTAGTGCTTTACTGTCTGGATTCGTAATGATCTATAAATTCTGAACAAATAGAGTTTCAACAGTCTCGGTACATCCTTTTGCATCAACTACCTTGCTTCCTCCTACTCCCCATTTGACAATTTGTTTTCTGTTTTTTTCTTTCCTGAAGTGAAAATACCAGAGCTCAGGAGAGCCCCACACAGCTCTCCAGATCTTGTGCCCGAGAGGAAGAGAACGATGCCCATGAACCCTGCAAAATACATCAGGAGACTTTTCAGTGCTGTTTCTCAACGATCCATCAGAGACAGGGTGATTCATTTACTGGCTCTGAAGAATTACAAGAAGTCAGAGCTACTCGCCTGCTTAGAGAGAGAGGGAGTTGTGGAAAAGGACAAGGAGTCCCTTGGAAAGATCCTTCAGGAGGTGAGATCCTGGAGCTGCTGCCAGCAATGCTAACTCTTAGCAGTCTTACTTCAGGGTTTCAATTAGAATCTAATGAGAAGTTTAGGAAATGCTCTTTGTTTGCATTTTTCCATCCATTTTACCCAGTTTCCACCCAACTGCAAGTCCATGTGACAAAAAGAAAGAAATCTTCAAAACTTTGGAGGCCTTGTTGCTGTTTTTCTAGAATAGCTTACAATGTAAATTCTTTGTAAATTTGTTGCTTCTCATGCATTATTTTAATCCTCCCTCTTTTCCTTGCACTGGTAAACTGCTTCATGAAGTAACTTCAAAGGGTGAAACCCTCAACTGGGTGAAACACTTCACTGAGGTCCTTAAAATATCCTGGGACAAGTTTCAGAGGAGAGAATTTTGGTAGCTGCATAGGGCAGTATTTCATTTTAAGGGACTTGGTGGCCTCTCAATGGTATTTGCTTCTACTGGGGTCTGTGGGGATTGCCTTCCAGGGAAGGGTGTTCCAGGCAAATCCTACATGATAAAGATGGTGGCCCAACTTTGAACACAGATTTTCATTCCTGTTGTGTGCATTGAGTCTTTGACTTCCTTGGCACCTATTATTTTTCATAATTTTCCAGTTGTCCTTTTAGTGCCATTGGTATTTCTTTATTACAGCCATTCATATGATTCACATGGACTGAAGGATGCAGTGGCTGTTTCCTTCCTTTTTCAATATTCCCCATCAGTGTAGGCTGTTGCTGAATTATGCAAGCATTAACATATCAAGTAGCAATATTTCCTTTTGAGCTACGAAAAAGGTGATGATAAGATTTCAAAGCTCAGCTCCTTAGAGGGTAAGAGATGAAAAAAATGTCTCCTTTCTTTTTATTCCTGTTGATGTTTAAGGAGATTTTGAAGGAGTATTTTCTTGTTTGCAGTGTGAACTGCCTGGTGATACTGGTTTGCATTCTGAAAGGGCTGTGTGACCAGCACTACATCCTGAAAACTGTTACTCACATTTCTCTTAACTTCATAGGGAGGTGGTGTTGTTTTTTGCTATACATGAAAAACCAGTAGGGAGAACTTGCTGAGCTCTTCTATTCACAACCTTCCTTCTCTTCCAACACAGCCTTAGTTCTGCTTTTAAAAAGTGAATTCCTGATTCTGGGTACCTTTTCTACTTTTAAGCTGTTGAAATGTAGCTCTAGGTAGGTTATCTCCTATAAGTGTTCCATAGGAAGCTGTAGTTTCCTCTGAGCAGACACCTGAGAAAGAAAAGCAGTTCTGTTTGCAGAGACAAATGCCAACATCCTGTGGTGCTTCATGGGATGATGAAAACATGCCATGTTACAGGTCCAGGTTGTGTTCTGCCATGGCAATGTAGCTGGGTGAAAGAAGAGCACAGCAGGTGTCCTCTGGAGAGTGGAAAAATATGGACTTGCTCATGGAGATGATGTTGTTCAGGTCCTCCTCAAAAGAAAAGGAAAACAGAAAGGAAAAACCTGGTCTCTCCATGTATTTCAAATGGTGAAGACTGAGAGTTCTGGCATAGTGTACCTTGATTCTCAAAGCTGCGTTAAAGGAGCAAAAACCTGGATCCCTGGTGCAGGGAGAGGTTTTCATAGTGCCCATTTCCTCCATGCTTGCAGCAGTTTGGCATTTACTTACATCCAAATTTCTACAGCCCAAATGGACCACACCTCTTTAATATTGCTGCCTCTAACATGACAGCTGCTTTGTTCTTCACATCAAACAAAAGTCCTGGAAAAACGGTGCATGATTTTCTTTTCAGCTTTGCTTTAGCTTTGTACTACCAGTTTTACATCTGTAGTCTGCCTTTAGGTGTAATGAATATTGATGTTTTAAATGTCTGCCCATAGGTAGCCAACCTGGATGCAAATGACAATTCTTTCAGTCTGAAGGAACATTTCTTCAAAGACATTCAGGTTGATTGGCCTGGCTACAGTGAAAGAGATAGAAAGACATTGGAGGTGACCCTTTTTCAGTAAGTTCAGCCAGGACAACAACCATTTCAAAAAAACCTTCTGGGAAATGAAGGTCTGTTTTTGCACTGAGGAAAGAACAATGACTGTTGATATTTTTGCCTTGTAACCTGAAATGCTGGACCATCCTTACAGAAAAACAGCCTCATCTCCACATGCCACCAGCAGCAGCCAGTCACTGTCTCTGGGACCTTCTGAAAGAAATACTCCACTGAGAACTGCTCAGGTATTTTGTGAATTTTTAAACATTCTCTACCATATATGATGTTTTATCCCACTTGTTCTTGGTGTCCAAGCTGTGATATGAAGCAGTAGTGCTGTCTGTACATCATATAAACCTGAAGTGTGTAACTTCTAACGGGATTCCTGTATACTTTTCAAGACGGTTACAATGTCAAAGCCTGCAACAAGCTTGCATCCATGATTTGTTTGTCATGGTGCATAGGAAACTCTGCTAAGGACAAGACATGGACATGGTTTTGGTACCTAGCTGTGTCTGTGCAGGGTTCTTGATGATATGGCAGCTCTAGTACCTAAATCATGCATAGTAATGCCAGTGCTACTGTTTGAAGAGAAACCTTAGGGAAGTCTAGCATAAGGACAAATTCCAGTACTGAGGCATTTGTAGGAACCTTGTTTTTCTGTCCTAAGCAGCATTTAGGCTCCCATTTTGATTCAGGCTATCCCATGTGAGAGGAGGGGACTCAGAATCATTAGGGAATACCTTGGGCTTGTCAGGCTTAACACCAAGAGTACGCCAATACAAGAGGGCAAGGAAAAAGTTTTGAAAGAATCTTGGAAAACACTGCATGCAAGGTATATTTTCTGTACCTTAAAGAATTTTCTTTAAACAGCCCTGGTTTTCCCTAGCTCTTTTCCCAGCCAGAGCAGGAAGTGCTGCAGGGCCCAGCATCCTCTTATGTCCTACCTCCATGCCTACAGAACTTGTGTCAGCAGGCTGGCACAGAGCTGTGTCTGGCAGTCCTGCTCTGAGCTGCTGATGGTGGGAGCAGTTTGTGCTTGGTAGGGAAGAGGCTGTGATCCAGGCTTTCCTCTGGAGAACAGCAGGAATGAGACCTGCAGCCAGGCTGGGGCTTCTCTCTGTTGTTATCATCTCTGCACTGGACACGCTGCGATCAGCACCGCACCGGCAGCTTCTTGGGGCCGCTTTAGTGAATCGTGTGGCTGTGTGACAGCAAGAGTTGAGTGTGTTCCTGGTGTGTCTAAGCAGAAATAGGGAGCAAGATAAAACCAGCCTGAGCTCCTCATTTTGGGGAAGCCTTTGATAGAGGTGCTGAAGGGAATGTCTTTTCCCAAAGCCATTTAGCTACAGAGTTGGAGGAGAACTTGCTGAATACTCAGGTGAGAAAGTAGGAATGAAATAGAGAACATACTGAGCTGCAGCACCTCCTTATATGACAGGCCGTTTTAGGTAAGAAAGGTGTGTGTTCAACCATTGCCAGGCCAGAAATGCTGCTTTTTCAGAGCAAAACTAATTGGCATCATCTTTGCAGAAACGGCCTCTTCCTTCTGCCTTTATCAATCCTGTCATGACCAAGAAGCAGAGGACTGACCAAGAGCCCAGTGGTATCCAGCCAGCACCTGGTGGCCACTCTCCTTCTTCCTTGGACCTGCCTTCCACATCCTGCTCAACTCTGAACCTGTCTCCAAGTGTCAGCTCCATTTCCACATCCACCCGTCAGCTACAAGAGAAAGATAAAATTCGGATTCCATCTGGAATCCCTGCGTCTGTCAGGGTGCAGGGGAAGATTCCCTATTCCAAAGGTGAGAAAACAGAGTTAGACAGGGTGAAAAAATCCCATCCTTTGGATTTCGATAAAATACTTGCCATGAGCAACGCCAAAGAGATGAGCAGAGAGTGCAGGACACAAGCAGAAAAGGAGTCACACAGTCCAAGTGCAAAGGGTATTAAACTGATGGACCACTTTTAGATATGCTTCCATTTCATTTTTTACTGGATATCTGTATGGTTTTTTAGTCATATCGAGCCTCCCATCCACCGGCATCTCCCAGTCCTCCCCACCTTCATCTCCAAGCCTGTCTTGGTGTCAGGGAATGTCCCAAACCCAAAGATGCAGCCCTTTGCACTTGGCCTTGTTGAATCTGATGAGGTTCCAAAGACCCCACTTCTTGGTCCTTCCAGACGGCATCCCATGCCTCTGGTTTGGGCAAACTTGCTGAGGGTGCACCTAATCCATTCTAGAGGATGCACTTGCTGAGGGTGCACTTAATGTCATTCTAGACATAGCTGAATGCTTGAGCTTACCAACTGGGGAAATCATATAAAAGCAAAATGCATAAACATAGTTTTCCATAAAAACTTCCCATCCAGTATCACTCCTTTACCAGCTTTTAATGACTGTTTCTTTTTAATGCTTTACTGTTTGTATTCTTGGAGATCTGTAAATGATGGGCAAATAGAGGCTCAAAAGTCTTGGTACATTCTTTTGAATCAACTTCCTTGCCTTCTCCAAACCTCCAGTCTGAACTATTTGTTTCTGGTTTTCCCTCTCTTTAGGAGAAAAAGCAGAGGTCAGAGGAGCCCAACAAAGCAGTTCAGGTCCTGTGCCTGAGAAGAAGAGGATGATGTCTGTGAGACTTGCAGACATTGACTGGAGCGGTTGCGCTGCTGTTTACGGCCGACCCTACAGGGACAGGGTGATTCATTTACTTGCTCTGAGGGATTACAAGGAGCCAGAGTTACTTGCTCGTCTGCTGAGAGATGGAGTCAGGCAAAAGGACAAGGATTCCCTTGGAAAAATCCTTCAGGAGGTGAGATCGTGGAGCATGTGCCAGCACTTCTTCCACCATGCTATTCTGCTGCTCATAATTTTACTACTTCCTCACCTGTTTAAATTAGAGACTTTTCCAATACTCCTTCGAGTTAAGTTCCACTGGGATGTCTTTCTCATCAGCTTTCATAAAATGCACACCCATTGAAAGATGCAGTAGATCCTTCCTTCCTTTTTAAATATTCCCCATCCACATAGTCTTTTGCTGAATAATGCAAGCATTAATATATCAAATAGGAATATTTCCTCTTTAGCTAGGAAAAAGCATTTTAGAACCTAGTCAAAGGACTCAAATTCAACATGGATACACTTTCAATTGATCCTACAGTGACTTTAAGGAACTGATTCCCTGAACCTGTGAGGTCTGTTGCTGTGTTTGCCCAGGGCAGTGGCAGGGATTTTTCACCCTGAAGACATTCACAATATAATGAGAGCCACGTTTTGCCATCCCAACTGAAGTAACCCATTTAGGTTTCCGTAGTTTGCACACACAGGTGTAATGAACATTTGTTTTCCAAAATGTCTGCCTGTAGGTTGCTGACCTGAATGCAAAGGATAATTCCTTCAGTCTGAAGGAACATCTGTTTCAAACCCTTCAGACTGATTGGTCGGGGTACAGCAAAACTGAGAGAGTGAAATTGAAGTTAATACTTTCTAGGTAAGTTCAGTCTTTTGGGGAAGGAAAAGAGCCTTTTCAGGAGAAAGCTCTGGGAAATGAAGCCTAGGTTCTTAGAATATGCTGAGGCAGCAGGGACCTGCCAGGATCCTGGCCCTGCACAGGACACCACAAGAATCACACCAGGTGCCCAAGAGTGCTGTCCAAACACTTCCTGAAGCCTTGCTGCAGGGACCAATGGCCTGGGGAGCCTGTTGCAGTGCTCAAGCACCCTCTAGGGCACGAATGTTTTCCTGATATCCTGCCTAAAGCTCCCTCAACTCGGCTTCATGCTGTTTCCTTGAGTCCTGGCACTGAAGGTCTGCAAGCAAAGGACTATGACAGTTGATATTTAGGCCTTGTAACTTCAAATATTGGACCATCCTCACAGAAAAACAGCTCCATCTCAGAACCCCACCAGCAGCAGCCAAGCAACATCTCCTGGGCCTTCTGAGAGAGATGCTCCAGCAAGACCTGCTCAGGTATTTTGTGCATTTTTAACATTCTGTACTCTGTATTAAGTTTCAGCAGACTTGCTGGTGGTATAAAATGCTGGTGATGTGAATGTGCAGGGCCAGGCCTAAGCATGTTTTGCCTCAGACATTCCAAGTGCTGTGACAGGAAGGCTGTGATGAGAAGAGAGGATCCTGCAGGGGTGGAGCAGCACTGTCCTGAGCCAAAGTTCTGCTCTGCCTGAAGACTTGAGCTCAGTCCCCACCCTCAACTCATTCCCTGGAGGAGGCCTCAAAGGGCTGGCTCTGCAGGAAAAATCTCCTGTAAATAAGAGGCCGCACCAGGGTGGGGCAGATGGGGCCTTCTCACTCTCTTGTCCCTCTGTCTGTCTGTCACTCTCATTGCTGACTCCAGCTCTGCACTATCCACGTGGCTGCACCAACACAGGAGCTACAGAATGGTGATATTTCCTCAGTCCCTCCTCTGCCTCTATTTCTCTCCTCCCTCACTCTGCCTGGGCACACACGGCTGTCCTGTTCTGCTCCATCCTCAGTTTGGAAGTTTGCTGTGGGTGTGGGGAGCTTGTGGCTCTGTGTTGTGGCTTGTGAGTCAGCAGCTGTGAGAAGGTCCTTGGGAGGAGCTGAGAGATGATTGAAGGGCACTGAGCAACAGTGAGGGCTTGTTGGTAACCACTTGTGACACTCTCCTACAAATTCAAGGGCTTGTTAGCCAAGAGCTTTTGAGGCTGCACAGCAGGTAGCCTGCTGGATTGAAGACAGCTGCTCCTAAAAGCACAAGAGTTTCTTGACATGTGGCTGCTGTCTTTGTTCATCCTGATGAGAATTCACAACCAAGCATTGCACCCTGTACTCCTCGATTCTAAGAGTGAAGCACTAATCTGTTTTTTAACACATAAAACTCTAAAACAGCCAGGTGCCTCTTCAGTAAATCATGTGGATGTTTGACAGCAAAAGCTGAGTCTTTTCCTGGTACGTGCAAGCAGAAATTGGGACCTAGATAAAACTTACTGGACCTCCCCTTTGGGGAGGCTTTGCTGGAGCTGCTGAAGGGAGTGTCTACTTCCCAAAGCCTTTTAGCAGTGCAATGAGAGAAGGACTTGCTAAGTCCTAAGATGAGAAGCCCGAAATGCAAAAGAGCAGATATTTACCTGGAGGTCCTCCATGTTTGACAGGTCTTTTTATTTAAAAAACATGTGTTTTCAACCTTTGCCAATTCACAAATCCTGCTTTTGTAGAATGGGAGCAAAACCTGATCAGGGTCAGAGATTAATGAACTGTTTTGTTATTGTTGTAGAGACGGCCTTGGGCTTCTGGCTTGAGAAGTCCTGTGATGAGCAAGAAGCGGAGGATTGAGCAGTACCTCAGTTACCTCCAGCCAGCACCTGGTGGCCACTCTTCTTCTTGGGTGCTGGCTGTGACATCCCATCCTACTTCTACCTGTCTCCAAATGTCGGCTCCATTTCCCCTGCACCCTTTAGGCTCAAGAAGGACACAAATTTCTGAGTTCCACAATGACAGCACTCGTGTCTTGAAGACTACCATGTCAAAAAGGATATGAAGAGAATTCAGGAGGCTGAAGCAGTAGTGTCCCTTGGATCTCAATGAAGGTACCAATGTGCAGCTTTTCCTAACTCCAGTGTGGATAATGATGGAGTAAAGATTTGATGATTTAGAGAAGCCTCTGCATGAATCAAGGTGCAAGATAGACCATATTCCATAGTCAATAGTACAGACATTATTAATAGTAAATGTCAGCTAAGGAGGTAGAAAGCTAAAGGAGGAGATGGGCCAGGTGGGGAGAAGTGCTGAGATGAACACCGAGGTGGGTTAGGCCCGGATGGGCCCTCCCTTCCTGCAGTGCAGCTGCACAGGCTCAGCTGCAGCAGTGCTGCTGCATCCCCTCATCGTATTTGCAGTGCAGGAGGGGAGGGAGAAATGTGTGTGGGTGTGTGTGGTATAAAACACTGGGAATTGCTCCCAGCTTGTCTCAGAGCAGTGATGTTGGCAAGGGCAGGCAGGCTCCTGCAGCTCTGGGGCTCTGGGGCAGCTGTGGCCTTTGGAGCAGGCAGGGCCCTGGGCCCCGCTGGGTACAGCCAGGGATGCTCTGGGGAAGGCTGAGGGCAAGCCTGGCCCTGCAGGGCAGCAGTGCAGTGAGGCCTGTGCTCGGGCTCTTGCTAGCAAATGTCACTGGGCAGAGGCCAGTGGACGAAGCTACTGCTTCTTGGGAACCTCTCAAATTGTTGAAAGGCATCTGGAGTTTTATTTTCAAACTTATCCTGCACACCAGTCAGGTGCATCTGGCCTGGGATGCATCCCTGGCATATGTTGTTGTCTGTCCTTGTACTGAATTTTAACTTGTTAAAGATTTATGCCTTGTAAATATTTATCTCAGGATGGTTTGAAGTGTTTATTCCCATGTGGAATGAGTTTTTGTCATTGCAAAGAGAACCAGATCTTCAGTCCCAGAGGAGCAGAAGCTTTGGTGTGACAGTGTTGGGATGTGGCATCTATTATTCTCATTGCCACCTCATCTTGGGTTTGTATCATGAGCTTGATAAACCTCACACCTGTTGATTTGAGGGAGAAGGGATTGAAGAAGGTTTGACTCCCTTCAGTGGCTTTAAGCATTAATGAGTTTTGCCCTCTTTAGGAGCTGCTGTGCTTTGAGATGTTGTTGTTGTTGTTGTGGTTTCAGACTTGTCTAGAGTTTGTTTTTAGGTCTGTAATACACAACAGCCCAGAAGGATGGTGGCTCACAAAGAAAAATACGTCCAAAGTCAAACTGAGATGTGGAAAAAATGACGGGAGACAAGTCCATTCTATAATGTCAACAAGTCTCAGTTTATTTCAAGCACACATGTATAGTTATACCCGTTATAATGAAGCTCATGCATATTGCAAAATTTAAGCTCATCATTGGTGTATGAAAAACAGGTCAACCCCGCCTTTGGAGCTTTCTAAGCTTGCTTTGTTTTCCCTTACATTTATCTTTTTGCTGAACATTCTACTGTTGAGAACCAGCTTAGCCAAGGTCATAAGATATTATTGCTACATCTGCTATTGCTGCACTGTGCAATTTTCAGCTACTGCTTCACTAACTGCATGTAGTCATGTCCTTTCTCACGAAGCCATTCTTCCACAAAACTCTCCATATTTCCCCCGTTTTTGTTTTGGACCATTAAGTTAGTTGTCCACATCTTTTGAACCATGCGTTCCACCAGCTTCTGAAGACAGTTAAACAGGCAGGGCAAAATCAGCAAGAGTAGTAAAACAACAATCAAGATTCCTACTGCATACATGATAAAAGTTCTTAGCCAAGGACCAATCCCTAAACTTTTAAGCCATTCTTCTATCCCTAGACCATCTTCTTCTTTTAATTGATGAAGGCCCTGTTGTAGTTCTTTAATCTTAGCATGTATTGATACAGAATGATCAGAGAGATTCATGCAACACATTCCTTCAAATTCCTCACATCCATGTCCCTGGGCTAACAACAAAAAATCAATGGCTGCTCTGTTCTGCAGTACAGCATGATTTACACTTTGTACATCCATAGCAAGCATGGCTAAAATCTCTGATGTTTTGTTAAGTTCATCTTTAGTCCAGCATCCCAATTGTTCAGCTAACACCATAGCCTTTTTGGCAGCTCCTCCTGGTAACAGGGTTGCCACTATAACCTGTTTTAAAGTACTCCAAAATTGAGGTTGTCCAACCTGATCACATTTTAAGTCATGCACATCACGCCTCTTCCTTGTCTTCCCTAGCCTGTCCCATTGCATTAGCAAGGATATATTAGGATGGAACAGTGCTAGATTTCCTAGATAACAGGGTCCCCCTTGTGGTTTTACCGGAATTCCATTCCAAGCTCTATCTCCACAAATCAAAAACACACCCTTTGGCAACCTTAAGGGTTTGATTATCTTGGAACCATCACAGTTGGAATATAACTGTGATGCTACCCTACCTGAATCCAGTGAAGAGTCTAGAGAAGCCCATTTGTTTCTTGGGTTATTTACACTCTGCAAATTCAATGGAACAAAGCTAAACCATCCTCCTGTTGAAACATTCCCTAAACTAGCATTAGCACTTCCAAAGAGATCTAATTCCTCTGGTGGAGATTGCAATGTTTCTTTAAGTGACAGTATCAACAAACATTGCCTATAGCCATCTCTTTGAGCTTCTGTATAACCAATATTCTTGTCTGGCCCTTTCACCTTTGCAAAATTCTTGCAAAGCGTCTGATTCCTTATCAACCCACAAAATTCCTCTGGTCTCCAGACAGGAACACCTGTTAGGCAGGTACGAAATGGATTTGTCACTCCTCCCAAGCTAAGGCATAGTGAACTTTGATTAGTCATGTTAGCCAAGGTTACCCAAATATTTTCTCTGGGCTGATTAAATTCTATTAGTCCATGACAAAGATTAGTCAAAAGAACAAAATAGATTATCCACCTTATCGCTCTCATGATTTCTTCTGCTTGGATTTTAATTTTAATGTCTGCACATATTTAATAAGCTTATCTAATTCTATGTCTGGATTTCCTACTACTGGTTTTCCTAAATAAGATCTTATAGATACCTTCACTTGCTTTTGACACCTTGTTGATAAAACTTTTGAATTTGCTTGCTTAATTAATCTATCACAAGCGTGTTCTGCTTCCCACCTATAAAAAGCTAATATTTTTTGTTCTGGTGCTTCAAATAACTGTAAAGCTATAGCAACTCCTAAGCCTGTGTCTCGTATTAAATCTCTCTGCCAAGAATCTCCTCGTTTTTGAAAGTCACAATGTTTACACCAAAAATGTCGTTTTAAAAATACTTGATCTTCCCAGTATGTTTTTCTACAACCCCCACAAACAAAAGCAATCCAACTGTTACAATTAAAATTCCCACAACTAAGACACTCAGGATTCTTTGTTCCTGGAATATGAACAGTCTGTAAAGCCTCAATAGCTGTAACAATTGCTGTAAAAGTTAACTCTGAAGGCAAAAATTGATCAGTCACTGGGGAAAGTCCTCTTATCTCTTGAAGAATAGGTCCCACTGTGCGAATCAGCTTTTCTTCAATTCTCCTCTGGTCCTGATCCGTCAGGCGAGCTAAGAGACGACTCATCCAGAGCTGGTTTAGTCCACTTTGCTGGCACCCAGAGTGAACCTGTAGGGGTGGAAACACAAAGATATCCCCTTCCCCAATATAGGACCTTTGCTGGGTTCTGCCAAATACCTGTTTTAGGGTCCCTATACCTGACCCATACTTCTTTGCCCTTTTTTCTCATTTCTTTTTGTCCATAATGTACCATTGCAGGTGGTGCCTCTGAATCCCCAAATACACACAAATGATTAAGAACAAAGAGCACTTTCATTAGTCTTTCCTGAACATCTCCAATCTCTCTATGTTTTTCCAGATATCTCTTCAAGGTTCTATTTGCCCTTTCTACAATTGCTTGTCCAGTGGGAGAATGTGCTATTCCTGTAATGTGCTTAATTCCCCATGATTTTAAAAATCTATTCACCCTGCCACCAATGTATGCAGGACCATTGTCTGTCTTAATCTGCTTTGGCACTCCCATTACTGCAAAACAACTACACAAATGCCTTATAACATGTAATGCTTTTTCTCCAGCTTGAGCTGTTGCCCAGATGTATTTACTATATGTAGCTATAGTAACATGAACATATTTCAAGCGACCAAAACTATTTACATGAGTAACATCCATCTGCCAGAGTTCATTAGATGAAAGACCTCGTGGGTTAACTCCCCATCCCATGCCATGACCCCCATTATGATGACTACAGGTAGGACAAGCTCTCACTATAGCAGTGGCATCTGCATGGGATATTCCAAACTCCCGTTGTAACCCTTTTGCGTTCTGATGAAACATAGAATGTGCCTCCCTAGCAAGCATTTGCCCTGATAAAGAAGAAGTTTGAGTCACTGTGACGAGCTTATCTGCCCGAGCATTACCCTCTCCTAAACCAATTTCCCATTTGTGACTTCTTATATGAATGATAGCATAAGGATGTTCTCGGATTTTTACTGCTTTTTGAAGTTGTATGAACAGTTCAAATAGTCTCTGATTTCGTACTTCCTTGATAGCAGCGTCCTCTATTCTTTCCACGACACCAACTACATACAAGGAATCTGTAACAATATTCAAAGGCCCCTTCAGGACTGTTAGAGCCCATACCACAGCTGCTAACTCCAAGGTCTGAAGGGTATCTGAATCATTTGCAGTAAGAATTTCATGATTCCAGACTCCTTGCTCCTGCCATGTAATTGCTGCTGTTCTTGACCTCTTCCCTGCATCTGTGTATGCCGTTATTGCACCAGGAATCGGCTCCTTTTCTCGCTGTGGCCGAACCATCCAACTCAATTTTCCAATCCACTGTAATGGAGGATTTTTAATACTTTCAGTTATGACAGCACCTCCTATTCCTAGCAGAGCTTCTTGCAATTCTTCACTATTGACCAAATACCATTGTAAAGAGTCCTTTTTCATAGGAATCTGTATTAGTTCAGGCTCTCGCCCATCAACCTGCAAAATTCTCTCACGACCCCGTTTTATCAAAGCTGCTAACAGTTCAATTTTTTGAATTAAAGTTTTTGTTTGCTGAAGTGGAGGGGATAGCCATTCCAACACCCTTATCTCCCCCGTTTTTGTTTCTAGCTGTGTTAAAGCTCCCAGCAAATGTTTTTCACCACACCATATAGTGAGATTAAGCGGGATTCCCAGTATTTGCCGATGTACACGACCCTGAACCACACAGTCTGTAATTTGCTGAAGAGTCCTTTTCTGCTGAGGATTAAGGGTCACTGGTGCTGTTGGGTCTGTGCCCTTCAATAAGGGTCTAAGAGAATCCAACAGTTCATTTGGAAGGCCCACTATAGGTTTAAGCCATTGTAAATCACCTAGTAATTTCTGAGCATCATTTAAAGTAACAATCTGTGTTTTCAGTTCTAATTTCTGAGGTGTTACCAAATTTTGAGACAATGTCCATCCCAAGTATTTCCAAGGAGAAGTTAACTGTATTTTCTCTGGGGCCACAACAAGCTGAAAACGTCCCAGCAAGTTTTGTACATGTTTAACCTGTTGACTTGTAAATGACTTAGGCTGAGCAATCAAAATATCATCCATATAGTGATAAATGGTAGCTTGTGGCCACTGTTGCCTCAATGGTTGTAATGCAGAATCTACGTAAAGTTGACATAAAGTAGGGCTGTTACGCATACCCTGAGGCAAAACCGTCCATTCAAATCTTTGATCTGGACCTTCTCTGTTCAGAGCTGGCAAAGTAAATGCAAAGCGCTTTGTATCCCTGTCATGCAAAGCAATTGTGAAAAAGCAATCTTTGAGATCTATTATCAATAGAGGCCATCCTTCAGGTAACATTGCTGGATTAGGCAGACCTGGCTGTAGTGCACCCATTGGCTCCATCTGTTTATTAACCTCCCGCAAGTCATGTAGCAAGCGATATTTCCCTGACTTTTTCTTTATCACAAAGATAGGGGTATTCCAAGGACTTGTAGATAATTTCAGATGCCCTTGTTGATATTGTTCAGTGACCAAGGCATGAGCATGTTGCAGACTTTCCCTTTTTAAAGGCCATTGCTTTACCCATATAGGCTCATCACTTTTCCAAATTATGGGAATCGGGAAAGTCCAA
Organism: Lonchura striata; assembly: GCF_050655825.1. NCBI lineage: Eukaryota > Metazoa > Chordata > Aves > Passeriformes > Estrildidae > Lonchura > Lonchura striata. The sequence continues at coordinate 2,758,997 of NC_140734.1, read as the reverse complement.
GCAATGGCTATTATCCCAAAGGGTGCTCATTTGTCAGGACAACCCCTAACTGTGTCAAAATGTCTCGCCCAATTAGGCATTGCACCGTAGGTGGTAACTGAACAACAGAAAATATTGCCTTTATGACTTTACCATCTATTGAAACAGTAAGAGGTGGCGAGCGACTTGCAAGAGTTAAACCTCCAACTCCTGTTACTGCTGTAGCAGCTGGCTGTAAAGGCCAATGTGCAGGCCAACACTGTGGTGCAATAATACTTGAATCAGCACCCGTGTCCAGCAAACCTGTAAGCATACATTTTTGTCCCTTATATTCCAACAAAACCTCTTTTCTTGGTCTGTCATTCAGATCCAAAGTTAATAGAGTCAAACCTCCTGTAGATCCAAATCCATCTCCTCCACGGCTTTTCCGTGAGGATACAGCCTTAGTAACTTGCTCTAGAGGAACCAATTGAGCAATCCTTTGTCCTTTATTAATCCGAATAGGAGGAAATGGAGTATGAACCATAATCATAATTTCACCAGTATAGTCTGCATCAATGACACCAGGCAGCACAAATAATCCAAGCATAGAGGCCGATGATCTTCCCAATAACAAAGCTCCCATTGTCCTGCCCTCGATTATAATAGGTCCATTAACTCCAGTGGGGACCTTCTGCGGCTGTGGTGTCATTAAAGTCACTTCTACTGCGGCTGCCAAGTCCATCCCGAGGCTCCCTCTTGTGGCTGGACGCAAGGTGTCCTGTTGGACAAGCTGGAGCAGCTATTTGTGTCAGAGCGCGGCTGCTCTTGTTCGCGCTGTTTCGGGCATTTCCTGGTCTCCTCTTACAGGCAGCAATGTTATGAGTATCCGATTTGCACTTAGGACACCATATTCCAGCAGCAGAGCATTCTCGCCGAACGTGTCCTGTCCCTCCACATCGGAAACATCTCATACGACTGCCGTAAACATTTCCCTGGGTTGCTACTGACGCTTGGAGGGGTGCAAGAGCAGCTAACACTTGTGTCTGTGAAGCTTTTGCCTGCTCTTTTAATCCCTCCCCCAGCTCTTTAATAGCCTCAACTAAAAATGCCTGCTGCCCCGTTGGTATAGTAGCCATCCTCTCTAATGCATCTTCTATAGTCCAATTAGCTCCTAATGTGTTTAACACACTTCTTGTAGAAGCATTACAATTTTGCAAAGCACACTGCTTCAACAATGATCCACGCATAAACTCAGGCACTCCAGCTCTCTCTATTGCTGCCGCTGCCTTATCAATAAATGCTCCAAAAGTCTCATCCCTTCCTTGTTTAATTCCCATATACGCTGGCAAACCTCCCGGGTCTTTCACCTTATCTATAGCCCTTCGAGCTAGTCGCATTGCCTCTCGACACTTCTCAGGTCCTAGCATAGCTTGTGCCTCAGTGCGAAAATATGGTCCTAAGCCCATCAATTCATCCATAGTTACTCCATGAAGAGGATCTCCAGGCTGTCTTTGTATAGCTACAGCTTCATTAACTTCTGCCTGCCAATGTGCACCAAACAAAAGCCTCTGATGTGGCGAGAAAATAAGCTTAGCAAGACTTCTACAATCTCCTGGTAGCAATATATTAGTACTCCAAACATAATCCAATATCTGCCTAGCCGGTTCACTAGTAACTCCAAATTGACTCACTGTAGCTCGCAACTGTGACAACAACTTCCAATCTAACGGTGTAATCTGAGCTGTTAACCCCCCGCCTGCCTGCTGCTGAAAAATTACAGGACAAGCCAGTTCTGTTGCTAGTTCCAAAGCCTGCCCATCTCCTTTGTCCAGCTCCTCTCTTGCCAAAGTCGCCCAAACTTCCCTCCATTCCCTGGCCAGAGCCTCCGTTAGGTCAGACTCTGCCCTAGGGGTCGGCTTACTGGCAGACAAACTTTGACGAACTGTCGATTTCTGTTCTGAGGGGGCTGGAGGAGCCGTGGGCTCACAACGTGACTCTGTTTCCGTGTCTTCAGGCACAGGTCGCAATGGAGGTAACTCCACTGTAGACACAGCAGGTGGCATGGAAACACCAGGCAACCAATCCTCCCCGCTAAAACCTCTATTTTTCTCTAGTGCTGAAGTTCTCTGCTCGGCAGCTTTCTTTTCTGCCTGATGTTGTAATAATTCATTGTGAACTATCTTCCACCACTTTCCCAACTTTTTAGCTGTCTTATCATCATCTAAAACTTCCTCCCATAGTTTATCCCCAAACTTACGCCACTCAGACAACTCATGTACTGTATGAGGATTTACAAAGAACCCCTTAGAATACCCATATGTTAATAACCCTGGCAGATCTTTTTGCAAATCAATGCCTTTAATCTGCCTTTTCTGCAAGAACGCAGTAAATAAATCATATGCTGCTTGCCTCTCCATACCTATATTGTCAGCGCTGTTGCAGCCCTCCGAGGTCGTCGGCAGCACGTATCGGCCAGGCTTGCCTCTGCAGTCACCTGGGGCACGGTGCACTCTATTTCAATTCAGCACTTTTGCCGTCCTGGCTGCATCAGGACCCGAACCCTTTTTCGTCACTCCACCGTGGCGCCTATCACGTCGATCGGGTCACCATTTTGTGGAAAAAATGACGGGAGACAAGTCCATTCTATAATGTCAACAAGTCTCAGTTTATTTCAAGCACACATGTATAGTTATACCCGTTATAATGAAGCTCATGCATATTGCAAAATTTAAGCTCATCATTGGTGTATGAAAAACAGGTCAACCCCGCCTTTGGAGCTTTCTAAGCTTGCTTTGTTTTCCCTTACATTTATCTTTTTGCTGAACATTCTACTGTTGAGAACCAGCTTAACCAAGGACATAAGATATTATTGCTACATCTGCTATTGCTGCACTGTGCAATTTTCAGCTACTGCTTCACTAACTGCACGTAGTCATGTCCTTTCTCACGAAGCCATTCTTCCACAAAACTCTCCATACTGAGAGTAATTTTATTTTTTTACATTAATAAAACCAGACTGGCCTGGCTTGGTAGCCTCTGAGTCTGCCTCAAGGCTATTTTAATGAAAAGGTCATGAAATTCTAAACTCTGCAGAAATGTTGACATGCCCTAATTTTCTTTTGATTTCTCCTTCGTAGGGTAGCCCCAGCTACTCTGAGATGAAGAGCAGATGCCAGTACCTCTACAAAAAGCTGTCCCACATTCAGCAATGAGTATCTGAATTTGGCAAGCAGCAAATGGAGTCCTGGCACCAGTCGTCTGCTTCAGCAAGGACACATCTATGAATCCGAGCTGTTTTATTTTAAAAGTAGATTAAGGTTTTAGGATTCTTCAAGTTAGGATTGAGTAGATGATTATTTCTTAAAAGCATAGGATTAGTTAGCCTAAGATTACAGAATTTAGTATTGAACATTAGCAATAAAGAAGTTGTATTCTTGTTAACTCCTTCTCTTATTGCCACTTCTCTCCAAAGAAGTTTTTTTTCCCATACCAGTTGGGGGATGGGCCAATTAAATCTGCTTTCTAAAAAAACCACTGCAAAAGTTGTCTCCCAAGTTTACCCTAAACCAGCCATTTTTGGCACCACATGTGAGGCCCGAGAAAGAAGAAAAAACCTGTAATGATTGGATTTTGGTTGTGCTTACTCTGTAGTGGTGCAAAGCTGTCAGTAACCATGTTACTTGAAGTGGTAATGTCTCTCGGGGTGGGGGCCTTCATGTGTTTCTAGTCCCAAGGCTGTTTTGAAGCTGTAATAGCTTTCTAGTCACTAGGATTATTTTCTTATCCAAAAATAGCTCCACTATTATACTGTACTTACTGTTTTCTAGTTCATTGGAGTAATTAGGTCATCATTCACTATATCAAATAACTGGAATAAGCTCTGGAAAAGGAGGTTTATTTAAAACTAAGATTGTTAAAACTACGTTTTAAAAAAGAGAAGGAATTCCATGAAGAAAACGATGTGGTAAAAATAGAGTTATTTAAACTTCTCAAAGTCCTTGGATAACACAGCCCTGAACCCCCGTCATGTGCACTGCAGCCTTGGCGGTCCCTTTGAGCCCAGAACTGCCAAGGGTCAGGGCTGGGATGAGCCTTCACCCCAAACTGGCTCCAAGACTGAGTGGGAATCAATCCAGAACAGAGCTCACACAAAGAGCAAAGCCTCAAGGCCAAAGCCAGACCTTCATCAGGTTGGATTTCTTTAAACATGGAACTGGAACAAATTTGCTTGTGCGGTAACATCACTGTTACCATGAAACTTTACATGAGCTACTAAATAAGCAGTGTCCTGTCCTGAACTGTGTTGCCCAAATACTGTTGAGAACTTGCTGTGCCTCTGCCCTGTGCCCCTGGGGCTGCTCCTGGCCAGGCAGCCTCAGGGGGAGCCAGCACTGGCTGCAGCCCCAGCGGCCCCCCAGGACAAGGTCCAGCAATGAAGAGGCCAAGGAAAGCACTGGGCAGCAGCAGAACCCTCAGCAGAGTTCTTTGCACAGCCATGGACTGGCCACAGCTCGACTGCAGCATGACTATGAGTCAGACTACCAGTGCTATGAGCAGAGCTACAAGAAAAGTGGAGAGAAAAATCAGCTACTGACCATCTGCTCTCGTACAGCTTCCGAATGCCAAGATAGCAGCCCATCAGCACAAGTGGCACAGTGAACAGTGTCACCACCGTGCCTATCATGCAGGACCTGTGCACATGCTGGGGGCAGACAATTCCTGGGGTGCTCGGTGGATTCAGGGCATTTGTACTGGACTTGCCAAGCATTTCTGTGGGAGCAATGGGGAGCGTGAGCCCGCGCTGTGCTGCACTGCTGAGCTGGCAGCACGGTGGATACGGCCAGGACATTCTCTGTTTGCCCAGAGCTGGGGCCTGCAGGCACCTTGCCGCCCCTTGGCACAGGCTGTGCCACCCAACAAAGCCCAGCAGGCCGGCAGGAGAGCCCGGGGCCAGCGCAGCTGCTTGGGCTGTCGCTGCTTGGAGGGACAGGGGCCAAACCCATCCCTGAGCAGCCCCTGCCAGCCCTGGCCCTCCCTGCCCTGTGACAGCTCCCCCAGCCCCAGGGGACAGTCAGGCCCTGTCAGGACACACTGGAGCAATTACCTCCTGTGCCAGTGCCTGGAACTTCCTGCCCTCCTGCAGTAAAGGCTGGCACTAGGCCACTGCTTCTTTCTGGAACAGCCACCTTCTGTACAGACTTTTGGTTCATGGCTTGAGAAAGAAAAGGCACCCCAAGAGTTTTCTGCCCCCAGCATGTACGCAGATCCTGCATGATAGGCACGGTGGTGACACTGTTCACTGTGCCACTTTCTGTGGTCCTGTTCTGTTTCGGTTTCCGGTGGTGGAAGGAACAAAAACAGTAAGTTGTTGCGGATTTCTACCCTCCAGCATCTTCAAAGGCTGCTGATAGTCAGGGAAGATTCCCAGTGAGGCTGCAGTGGAGTTGTGGCCAGTCCATGGCTGTGCAAAGAACTCTGCTGAGGGTTCTGCTGCTGCTCAGTGCTTCCCTTGGCCTCTTCATTGCTGGGCCTTGTCCTGGGGGGCCGCTGGGGCTGCAGCCAGTGCTGGCTCCCCCTGAGGCTGCCTGGCCAGGAGCAGCCCCAGGGGCACAGGGCAGAGGCACAGCAAGGTGGGGAGGAGAAAGAGCGGGGACGAGATGGCCCCTGAAAGGCAGAGGCGCTCTGGGGCCCGCTCCTGGCCAGGGAGCCTGCCCAGAGCCGTCCCCTGCTCGCTGGGGCCTCGAGGGGCAGCTGTCCAGCTGGGCCAAGGTGTGCCAGCCGCTCCAGCCGTGCTGGGGAGCCTTGCCAGCTCTGGGCCCTGCTGTGCAGGAGGGTCCCTGTGTGCCTCTGGCAGCTGGGGCCTCAGCCACTGCTCTCTCCACAGCAGCGCTGCCGCAGCTCCAGCATCCCGGCCGAGAAGGCGTGACTCCCCCTCGCCCCCAGGGAGCCCAGAGAGCGTCGGGTCTGGCAGCTCTCAGACATCGCCTCAGCAGCAGCAGCTGCCCAAGAAAGCAGAGCCCCAGCGCTCCGTGCCTCCCCCACGGCCCCCCAGACCGGTTGTGATGCAGAAGCTTCCCGAGATCCCCCCACCTCCTCCCCTCCCGAGCCCCCCGCCCTGGTCCATCTAGGACTGGAAGTGGGCCAGCCACGGCAGGGCACGGGCCACCAACAGCTTGGGGCACCTGCTCTCCTTTACAAATAACACCCTTACCTATGCACAACAGCCACAGTCACTTTTCATACTGTTCTACCTTCAACAGGAAGGGCTGAAGATTCTTCCCTGTTCTGTTTCATCCTTTACCACTTAGATTTTCATACAGTTGGCTGCTGGCTGCATCTCTTAAAGGCTTTATTAGCATTGCATGTTTTACCCCACCTATCAGGCGAAAAAAATAAAAAAATATTATTCAGTTTAGACTTTGTTTTTAGTGTGGTTGGGCCACTCACATTTTGAGCAATTAATTTTCCATAGTACTTCTTCCTTTTTCCTTACTATTCATAAAAAGTTAATCTGGACATAAAAATCACCACAATTACTGAGACTTCTCTCAAAGCCGAGGGGAACCTAGCACAAAATATTCTCCCTGTGTACTGCACAACAAGAAATATTCAGAGGAAAATAGAGTGGCAGCTGAGGCTTGTGGAACTCCCAGAATAATGAGCCTGCAGAGGAGGCAAAGAGCCCTAGCCTTGGTTGAGGGAACTTCTCCTCACAGACTCCTCTGAGAATGTGGCACTCCAGGAGGGGAAAGCTTTTAAACCTTTGCCTTACCTTCCTCCTGTGCTAAAATGTAAGGCTCTTCCTGAGAATAAACTGAGCTATAAAATATTCTTTATTCCTCAACAAAGCTACTCAGGTTTTCGATTTATCTTAAAAGAGCAAAACCAAATGGGGCCAGAAATTTCTCATCAAAGCCTGTTTGCAGAGAAACCCCACCATAGGAAAGAAAATATTTATTAGCATCAGTTCACTCAAAAGAAACCCAGCCCTGAATTGAGCAGCGCTTTAAGTGAACTTGAATTCACTTTCCTCACATATCAGCTGGTTTGGTTTGCTCTTTTTTTGTCCTAGAGAGAATATTCAAACTATTTGCTCTTGACAGGACTCCTTGGATGGTACTCAAACCTGGTTCCTCATGATGCCTTGTCTGGCCTGTTAATGCAGCCTGTTAGCAGCACCTGGCTTTGCCACCCTGCTCATGGTAGCGGGGCACGGCTGGTGCCATGGTTCCCTCTGGTGACACGGTCCCCTCTGGTGCCACGGTCCCCTCTGGTGCCCGTCCTGGCTTGTGGCATGTCTTTGCTGGTGGAGGATCCCTGCTTGTGCTGCTGCCTGCGTTCAACAAGGCCGGTCCTACTCGCCAGCCAAAGAGAGACTAAAGTCACTGCTTTGGGCAGCTTCTTTGAGCGAGTTTAATGCTTACTCATCTCTATGCCAGACCCCTGAAAAGCCACACAGCAACACCATAAAGTCAGCTCATCGACAGAGGTGAGCAGGTCTGAGCAAACAGAAGGTCGGCTTTCAAGCACATTGGGTTTTTAATTTAGTGGAAGCACTCACTCGTTCACGAGCCTTACTTGTCCAAGTGGATTGTGCGATGCTGCTGTCTTGCTTGCGTTCAAGAGAAAGCAGAGGGGAGAAAGGAGTTAAGAAATGAGAGACGCACCTGGGGCGCAGGCTCGGCAGCCAGACGGAGCAGGGCGGCACCGGGCCGCTTTGCCGGAATCCCTTTTGGTGCCGGACAAAGGCGGATGCTGCTCGGCGAGCGGCGCTGGAGCGGCGGCGGCCCCGCCCCGCCCGTCCCGCCCCGCCGCGGGCCGGGGCCGAGCGCTCGGCCAGGCGGGCGCTCGGGATGCTCGGGCAGCGCCGCGGGCCGGGCGGGCGCGATGGAGCCGCCGGAGGGCTGGGACCCCTACGGGCGGCCGGCCCAGCGCACGCAGTGGCTGGTCAGCGCCCTCGCCTCCCACTATGGGCTGGTGCGCAGCGTGGAGAACGAGATCGCCGTGCTGGCCACCGGCCTGGACCGCTACCTGCAGGAGATCTTGCAGCGCCTGGGCCATGCCGGGGCGGGCCGCATCCCCGGCGAGGACTGCCGCACGCTGTGCCGGGTGCTGGGGCTGGAGGAGGCGGCGGAGCCCGAGGAGTGCGCGGGGCTGTGGGACGGGCTCTCGGCCGAGCTCACCTTCCGCCAGTTCCACGCGCGGCTCTGCGGCCACTTCAGCACCCGCGCGGGGCCGCGGCTGCCGCCGGGCCGGGAGAGCGAGCACATCGAGACCCAGATCCGCCTGCGCAGCCCCCGCCGCCGCCGCCGCCGCCGCGCCGACCCCGCCGGCCGCGGAGCCGCGGGCAGCGCCGAGCGGCGGCCGCCGGGGCCCCGCTGCCGAGAGCGCTGCGAGGAGATGGTGGCGCTGGAGCGGCCGAGGAGCGCATGGCCAGGCTGCGGGAGGAGAACGGCACCTGCGGGAGCTGCTGGAGCACATGCGCGCCGCCCTGCAGAGCAGCGGGGCGCGGTGCCTGGCGCTGCAGGTGAGTCCGGGCCGGCTTCTGCACCGGCCTCCCGGGGGCGGCTCGGCCGGGCCCGAGTGCTGCAGGAGAGATGCTGCTCTCGGAAAGTCAGTGCTATAAATTGAGGCGAATCATTTGATTCAGCCTTTTAAGATCAATTAATAATTTTATTAATTACAGCAAGCGATAGCAAGCAAACAGCGCTGGGTGCAGCTGGGGAGTCTGCGCTCTGCCATGGGGTGACACCCTTCCTTCTCTTCAGTCCCTTTTTATACTTTCCTTTTTCGTATCTTCTCTGCGTTGTGCTGGCAACAGTTGATTTCACAAGAGGGGTGATGGGTCTCCTCTGCTGCGGTTATCCAGCCAGTTCCAGCCAGTCCTGCAAGATCTTTCTTTTTTTTTCCATACATAGTTATCACATTGTTTTACAGTATTTGCTTGCGGTTACCTAGCCTTGCCTAATCTTGCAAGTTCCATGCCCCGACCCCCACCCTTTTCCTCTACCCTAATTTCACACTCTTGATGAACAAACAAGGCAATGCAGTTTTTCACATTCCCCCGTTTTTTTTTCTTCTACCATTTTGTTCATCAAATCGTTTTATTTCTTGGTGGGCTAGAATTAAAGTCTCTCCTACTTCAGGATTTCTAGGGAGAGTTTCATATTTGGCTTTGATCAGCATCAGGTGTGCTGCCTTCAATTTTCTTTTTGCTATTCCAATTTTATCTCCTGCTGTTTGCCAATCTGAGGCTATTGTTTTACACTCTCAGTACCTACAGAAATATTCCCTAGGGTAATTGCAATACCCTTTCCCTGGGTTTGATGCTGGACGCATATAAAATCCTATGTTATTAAAACAGGGCTCTACAGGGGCTAGTTTGCATAACCGTGGGGTAAATCTAGGGGGTCTGGATGTTATCTGACTCTGAATTACTCTACTATGTACTCCAGTTATTGTCTACTTAAAGGGTTGGTGCAAAGCTGGGGAACCCTCTCTTTGGTATACAGTACAAAGCACTAACATATTATTTTCCAATAAGGGTGGGGTTATGACCTTGTTTTTATTGCATAATATCTTGTTTTCCCCTCTTGGGTTTGTTGCCTTTCTGGTGTTTCAGAGGCAATCAGACCGGTCGTCTGGGGGAGCCTAGTACTCGGTTGGCAATAGTTGGAGCATTTCAGCATTATTCTATTTGGGGGGGACCTGGCTTTTTCCCCTCTGCCTCGCTCGCCGTCTCCGGTGCTTCAAGCCGCAAGGTGAATTATCTCCTCGGCAGCAGCGGTACTCGCCTGGGCGTCCTTTCCCCTGCTCCCGCCTAACTTCATACTGTTCCCAATTTTTATCTTTGACCGGGGGTGGGTCGCACGGGACCCCCTTTAGTTCCCTCTGACAACACCTTTTTAGAATTTGGGCAACAAATGGAGTGGGTTCGTTAGTATGGAAACAAAAGTTTCCTGATGCACTCCTTTGGTGTATATTTTTTACCAGTCCTCAGACTCGAAACAAATCTACTGATTTTTCAATTTTCTTGATTTTAACACAATTTCTGTTCAGACCCCAGTTGGCGGCCTCCCCCCTTGGCAATGGACCTGCCACCGTTCTTGGCAAATTTTACATGCAAAGCACCTGAAAGGACAACAATCACAATCTACCTTATTACAAATTATCAAATAATCATTAAAATAATTACTAACACACACAAAAGGATAATAAGTATAATCTACCTTATTATAAACTACTAAAAAATTACTAATAAGTAGGTAATTATATCCCTTTTTGTTCTCCTTTGCAACCGACTTAAATGATGCACACAGAGTTCCTAGATTTTTCTTAATGGTAACCTTCAAATTCCTAGGCTGGCTGTCTACTTTCCACTGGTCATCCATGGTGGCTGGACTTTTAACTCGACTGGCATGCGTCCACTCTTTCTCGGCCGTCCGTATCACAGTTCTTGTGGTTTTCTTTCTTCTCAGATTTTACTAAAAGTAGGAACTACTTCATAGGCATATTTAGAATTAGTAAAAATAGTCCCACTTTTTCCTTTCAATAAATTTAGAGCTTTAAGCACAGCATATAATTTGCATGCTTGGGCTGACCAGCTGGGGCTAAGGGGACCAGATTCTACTGTCTTAAATGTTTTCTCATCTATTATAGCATACCCGATTTTTTTTTTTAATTTTTTTTTTTTTTTCAGAACTTGAGAGAACTTGTCTACATATAATTGAGCTTCTTAGTTTTTCTTCCTCATGATCTGGCTTTATTTTTGTTTGTTCCTTTATCTGTTGGAGGTAAACATGTGTTAGTTCTGTAATTGGTTCTTTATATAAAAAAACACTGGGCCGGGTTTTTCAGGCCCGTGGTTTCTTAACTTAGGAGAGGAGACTAGGATGCCTTCATACGTTAGGAATCTGGCATCCGTTATCTATTTGTCGGCCTTCTGTTGCAAAACTCCATGAATGTTATGGGGAGATAAGACTTTTAGCTCACTTCCAAAGGTTATCTTCCCAGCTTCCTCTATCAGAAGAGCAGTGGCTGGCTAATGGGATCAAGGAGTTTGGAGAGATATGCTACTGTTTTGGTTTTTTTGTTTGTTTTGTTTTGTTTTGTTGTATGTGTTGGGGTTTTTTTGTTTGTTTGTTCGTTTGGGTTTTTTTTTTTTGCAATTAATAAATCATCCACATATTGTAATAACACTGTCCCTTCCCCTAAAGAATAACTTGCCAGTATTTGTTCTAAAACTTATCCAAACAGATTTGGGGATTTTGTAAATCTCTGGGGAAGGACTGTCCATCTAAATTTTTTTTTTTTTTGGTTTCAGTCCTTGCCTCCCCTCCTTAGGTATAGGATATTGCTTAATTCTGACAGGTATCTCCGGGTTCCTAATAGTTACTTCAAAGGGTTCAATGTTTAATTTTCCTGTACTATTAGGGGAGTACCAAACCTCTGAATTAATCTTTTTCTCATCCTCAGCCTGGAGAGGACACAATTTTACTGTTAGTTCTCCCTTGCTAATCTCTATCCCTATCCCAAATTTAACTATCAAATCTCTTCTCAGTAAATTATAATCTGCTTTTGGAACTAATAAAAATTACTCAATTACTAATTTGGAGTTACTTTCTAAAAGGACATCCTTGATTACAGGTACTCCAAAGGGTTTCCCTTTGGCTCTAATCACTTGTATTATTTCAGATGAAATCTTACACCCTTGGGGAAGGGTCCGGACACTCGGTCTTTCCGCCCCTGAGTCCACAAGGAACTCATATTCTTGCTTCTGGGGACCTATTTTTAATTTTACCAGGGGCTCTGTTCTTTCTCTTGTCCCCAGCAGATAGAGCCCCTGACACCCCTAATCTTCCTTAAACTGCTCTTCATCAGCCATCCTTTGTCGGCATTCCCGCTTCATATGTCCCTTTTTCCCCCAGTAAAAGCAAACAATCCTATCTCCTCTACCTTGTCTTCCTTCATTCACCTGCCGACCAGCTCCCCTCAAACCTCCTGGGTGGCCACCACCCCTTCTTTGGGGAGATTGCCTCTGTCCTTCCCTTACAGCTGCTAACATAATCTTAGACTGCTTCTTGTAGTTCTCATCCTCCCTCCTAACATAAACCTTCTGAGCCTCCCGCAGTAACTCATCCAGCCCCCTCGCTTGCCTCCCTTCTAACTTTTCCAACTTCTTTCTAATATCCATCCACGAGTTTACCACAAAATGAACTTTCAACAGTGTCTCCCCTTCAGGAGTGTTAGGGTCCACTCCTGAATATAACTGAAAGGCTTTTCTCAGCCTCTCCAACAACTCAGTTGATCTTCATCCTTTTTCTGTTGTTCCTTGAATGCCTTTTGTACATTCTGTCCATGAGGGACAGCCTTCCTTATTCCCTGTATTATTATATTTCGCAAATCGCCCATATGGGTATGGTGTAACGGGTCTTGATTATTCCACTGGGGATTCTGTAGGGGCCATTTAGTATCTGCTAATGGTCCCTGCTGATGTTCATCATCCCAGATTCTCATGCCCGTTTCCCTAATCATTCTCCTTTCTTCTGCAGAAAACAAAATCCCTAACATGGATTGCATCTCCTCCCAAGTATAAATATTAGGTCCCAAAAAATGATCCAACCGCTCCACCACCCCTAAAGGATCTTCTAACAAATTTCCGAGTTCCTTTTTAAATTCCCTAGCATTCCCCGAGTTTAATGGGACGGATATGTACCCTATTCCTAGAATCTGGGCAGGCTGTCCTGGTTGCGCTGCATTTGGGTTAGGCACCATTCCCATTCCATGCTCCCTAAGGGGAAATATAGCCAATTCTTGCTTTCCCTTTTGTCGGGTCTGGCTTCGGGTTACTCGCCGAGAACCCTCAGAGATACTTTCCTCCAACCTTTCACCTTCTGGACCCTCATCCTCCGATAATTCTTGGGTGGGTGCTGAGGGACCCGGGTGGTCTACTAGCAAAGGATCCGGGGGCGGGGGGTATAAAGGTTGTGGCGGTGGAGGTGGCAATGGAAGAGAGGGTGGTGGTGGCAGTATATAGGGAGGGGGGATACCTGGGGGTAATTCAATTTCTTTTGGCCTCTTTTTCTTCCTCTCGATATTGAGAGCAGATAATTTTGTCCTTGTCTATCCTCTTATCTAGAGGACTGCATATTTACTTTTTTCTAAATTAAGGGGTTCTTTTGAATTAATGTAAATATTTAAGGCCTGACAGATCCAATCCTCAAAAGACCCAAATATCGGCCAATATAACTGATCCCCTCTTAATTGTTTCCCCCCCCAAACTTCCATGCAGTAATGAGCCATTTTTTCTTTATCTTTTCCCTTCCTAGAAGGAAAGGCATTCCAGTATTTAATCTTTGAGCCTAATGGACTATTCTCTGAAATATGGGGAAGTTTTACAGGGATTCCCCCACCCATGGGTTCAGCAGGCTTGCTTTTCCTCTGACCCATTTTCTGGAGTGCCTTCTAACACACACACACTTGCTTCCCTCAATTCGTGGCCCAGTCCGTCGCCGGATATGGGAACCGCACTACTATGAGGTCCGCACTTGCCTGGGGAGTCCGAGCTGCCGGCCCCCCTCTCATACACCACACTCGTCACACTGCAGGATTCCCGACCCCCGACCAGGCGGTCCTGTTCTCCCAGAACAGGCCTCCTCCGGACACCAGGTCCTTCGGAAAATACTTACACCATCCGGTGTCTTTGCCCGGGGCTTCGTGCACAAAGATTAAGGGGGTCACCGGCAGTTCTTTGCTTGCTATCGGATTTTAGGTTCATCGGTCGGAGTCCGGGGAGGAGTGTCCCCGTAAGGCCACTGTTAAAGCAAAGGCAGTGGGGCGCCTCCTTAGCGAGGCCCCCTCTCCAGGTGTTCCGATCCGAGTCACGGCACCAAATTTGTTATAAATTGAGACGAATAATTTGATTCAGCCTTTTAAGTTAAATTAATAATTTTATTAATTACAGCAAGCAATAGCAAGCAAACAGTGCTGGGTGCAGCTGGGGAGTCTCCGCTCCGCCAAGGGCTGACACCCTTCCTTCTCTTCAGTCCCTTTTTATACTTTTCTGTTTCGTATCTTCTCTGAGTTGTGCTGGCAACAGTTGATTTCACAAGAGGGGTGATGGGTCTCCTCCACTTGAGGTTATCAGTTCCAGCCAGTCCTGCAAGATCTTTTTTTTTTTGTTTCCATATATAGTTATCACATTGTTTTACAGTATTTGCTTGCGGTTACCTAGCCTTGCCTAATCCTGCAAGTTCTATACCCTGACCCCCACCCTTTTCCTCTACCCTAATTTCACATTCTTGATGAACAAACAAGGAAATGCATTTTTTCACAGTCAGTGTTTGTCACCCCTCCACTGCTGGACCGAGACCGCAGTTGTTCATTCAGCCTTGGCATTAACTTTTTTTTATAAAGTTGAGTTACAGGGAGGCTTTAAGGAGCAAGGTATGGCACCGGTGTGCCATTAACTATAGTTATGGATAGCACTCTATTTAAAGTGTAGGGGAGCTCAGCTAAACAAACCCACGTGTACAATGCTGCTGCTTCTTCTACTGCATGTGCAGTCAGGATGTGCTGATAGCATTTGCTGGATGTGCACCACCACAGGGTTTTTCCTGAAGTAACAACTTTTGGATTCTTACCTGCACAAGCAGATGCAGTGTCTCCGTCAGAAGTGCCTATAAGAAATATTGGAAGGATGTTTTCTTCAGAGTGTGGTCACAAGAGTTCAGAGTTGGAGCCAGTTCTGCAGGCAGACTGATTAATAGTCTGGGGCTCCTCTGCAGAGCCCCATTAATTCTGGGGCTGGCTTCTGCTGGTTCTGCTATCCTGGCTCGAGTGACACACTTAACAGCAGTTCCATTACTCTGTCATGAAATAGCGTGGAACAGGCAGAGCAGGGAAGGGCAGCATGAACCGATTGTTCTGGCAGCTCTGACCAGGTCTGACCAGGTCTGATTTGATACTCAGCACTCACAGAACCCTGCTCCACCTGTGACACTTCCACTTGCAGTAGATGACTGTTCTCTTCACAATGTCCAGCAAGGCAGGTCAAAGACACTTTCACCATTTGCATCTAAAAAAGGGAAAGGAAATCAACAGCAGCCATGAAGTCACCAGTCTGAGGTCCCAGGAAGAATGAAAACTACAAAGAGGAGAGCCCCAGAACACCCCCAGCTGCTCCCTGCCCTCTTCTTCTGAACACAACTTCATTGGAAATCTTTTTCAGCAAACTTCTTGACTCCTAAGTACAGACCATAGTGATGACATTACAGGTATACAGAAACTTGTGCAATAACATAATAGTGAGTAGTTTGAAAAGTGAATGCATAGCTAGGTATTAAAATCTACTTTCCAGATATTGTTTCCTTGTCCTCAGTATTTGGCAAAGGTCAAGTAGCATTAGTTGCTGATCAACTCTATGTGATCAAAAAAAAAAAAGCCAACAAAGCCCAATCCAGCTACTTTCAGTCTTAATTAAAATCTATCAATTTCTCCCTGCTTTGTGCTCCTGGTCATTACAGGTGGGGCTGCAGGGAGGACTTTCCCTACTCCACGGCTGGATGCTGCACACAAGTCCAGCTCCCATTGCAGGGGTGAGTAATGTGTCCTTGCTCACCCCACAGGCTGAGCTCTGGTTTTGTGCAATCCATTCCTGGAAAATGGAAATATTTCTCTTAAGGTCCCCTGAGAAGAAAGAACAAACCTACAGGAGAGAGTAAGTCCCTGGAGGAATCCAAACATCTGGAACAAATCCTGAGTGATCTGGAGAGACGCCGTGGTGGGTGCATTTCCCTCAGCCTTTCCCTGGGACTCAGCAGCTGGGACCTTTCCCTGCACATCTGGACAGTCCCTGCCCGGCACAGTGGGAAGGGATTCATGGCAGCCTCGCTGCCCCGCTGCTGCTCTCACGGCCTGCAGGGCTGTTTCCCAGCCTGGGCTGGCTGCAGCTTCTCCCCAGCCTCTGCAGGAAGGCATTTGGTACAGGGAGCCCCAACTGCACCACGGGCTTGCAATCCCCGGCAATTTCCTGGCCTCCAGGCAGTTCAGGCAGGGCGCTGTTTGTAAAACAGTGGGTCCTGTGGCAGCCCCAAGAGCCTTGGCCTCTTCCTGACCCTTATCCATGTCTTTGACAAGTATTGCATCCTGAGGATGCCACCTCCCCAGTGGGGAATGGTTACACCTGATCCAGCTGACCCTTTTCCTTTCTCCAGAGATGGACCACAGGGCTTTGCTGAACGCAGCACTCTCTGGAGGAAGCAATGGCTCCATGCCAGCCCCCGATGCACGAATGAGGGAGATGCCAGACAGTGCCACAGAAGGTGATTGCTGTGCCAGGCTCAGCCAGCCTGAGCAGTCCTGGTGGGGTCCCTCTGTGGGAGCCACATCCTGAAACCTGGGAGTGGCTGCACGGGGTGCCCAGGATGGGGAAAGGCCGGAGAGGGAGAGCAAGGCTCCAGTGTGTCCTGACAGGGCCTGACTCTGTCCCCTGGGGCTGGGGGAGCTGTCACAGGGCAGGGAGGGCCAGGGCTGGCAGGGGCTGCTCAGGGATGGGTTTGGCCCCTGTCCCTCCAAGCAGCCACGGCCCAAGCAGCTGCGCTGGCCCCGGGCTCTCCTGCCGGCCTGCTGGGCTTTGTTGGGTGGCACAGCCTGTGCCAAGGGGCGGCAAGGTGCCTGCAGGCCCCAGCTCTGGGCAAACAGAGAACGTCCTGGCCGTATCCACCGTGCTGCCAGCTCAGCAGTGCAGCACAGCGCGGGCTCACGCTCCCCATTGCTCGCACAGACGTTATCACTGAAACAGGAATATATGTCCTGGATCCAGTGCGCATCCCAAGAATTGTCTGCCCCCAGCATGTGCACAGGTCCTGCATGATAGGCACGGTGGTGACACTGTTCACTGTGCCACTTGTGCTGATGGGCTGCTATCTTGGCATTCGGAAGCTGTACGAGAGCAGTCAGTAGTTCATTTTTCTCCACAGTTTTCTTGTAACTCTGCTCATAGCACTGGTACCGAACTTGTAGTCATGCTGCAGTGGAGCTGTTGCCAGTCCATGGCTGTGCAAAGAACTCTGCTGAGGGTTCTGCTGCTGCCCAGTGCTTTCCTTGGCCTCTTCATTGCTGGGCCTTGTCCTGGGGGGCCGCTGGGGCTGCAGCCAGTGCTGGCTCCCCCTGAGGCTGCCTGGCCAGGAGCAGCCCCAGGGGCACAGGGCAGAGGCACAGCAAGTTCTCAACAGTATTTGGGCAACACAGTTCAGGACAGGACACTGCTTATTTAGTAGCTCATGTAAAGTTTCATGGTAACAGTGATTTTACCACACAAGTAAATTTGTTCCCGTTCCGTGTTTAAAGAAATCCAACCTGATGAAGGTTTGGCTTTGGCCTTGAGATTTTGCTCTTTGTGTGAGCCCTGTTCTGGATTGATTCCCACTCAGTCTTGGAGCCAGTTTGGGGTAAAGGCTCATCCCGGCCCTGACTCTTGGCAGTTCTGGGCTCAAAGGGACCATCAATGCTGCACTGCACATGACGGGGGTTTAGGGCTGGATTATCAAAGGGCTCTGAGAAGTTTAAATTACAGTCTTTTTTTCTACATCGTTTTCTTTACGGAATTCCTTCCCTTTTTTAAAACTTGAAAGTTTGAAAAAGTTGAAAACTTGAAAGTTTGAAAAAACCCTTATTTTCCAGAGCTTATTCCAGTTATTTGATAAAGTGAATTATGGCCTATTTACCCCATGGCTGAATTAGAAAACAGTAAGTACAATAATATGAAATAATATTTACACTCCTATGTCTTTCACAGACTCATGAAACTTATGTTGGCTTGATGTGACCAACAGAAGAGTTTTGCTCTGCTTTTAGTTCAAAGAAGAAGCAGCCTCGGAACCTGTTGAGAAGACTCTCTTCACTTCATAGCTGAAGCAAACTTCCAGGGTTCTTTATTGAGGAATATAAAATCTATCTTTTCTGTATATATTCCTGACAAGTAACCGATGGAAATTAGGGATTTGGACTCTTTGGGAAGTACTGACCAGTTGGACATTGGCTCTCTGAAGCTCACTCTGTAATAATCAGTCTTTTTCAGAAGAGAATGTTCAGTATCTTCCTGGCATTACATTTATATTTGTATTCAAAAAGACATCTTGAAAGAGATTTACAACAGCTCTTTACAGTGCCTTAGTTGATTTCTATCTCTTTCACCATAGGTGCCGATGAAAACCTGGATGGCTCCATTAAAAAAGCTGCAAAGCAGATCCTGGAAAAGGGCGCATACATCTGCTCCCACCCTCTAGACAGGAACTTCTGATCCCTCCCTGACAGCAGGCACTCATGAATGGAAATCAGGGACGAATTTGCTGCAGTTCCTGTATTGGACACCTTAAAAGCATCTGTTATTTAATGTCTTTACTAAATGTATCTGTATAAAATAAAACTTCTTTCTAACCACAATTCATAGGAAAAGGATAAATGAAGAGATTTTATTTAAAGCTGAAGTGACTTGATTATAGACATAGATTAGATTGATACAGATATAGATATATAAATTAGATATAGATATAGATATAGATATAGATATAGATATAGATATAGATATAGATATAGATAGATATAGATATAGATGATATAGATATAGATATAGATATAGATATAGATATAGATATAGATATAGATATAGATATAGATATAGATATAGATATAGATATAGATATAGATATATATAGATATATCCAGTGTGGTGGTGTCTGTAGCTCTTCTCTTGAGCACTGAGGTCTTGAGGTGTTGTTTCTATTGTGTTTTCAATTGCAATTCTGTTTCAATGCTCGGTTCTATAAACCTCCCACTTTTGTGTTGCTATAGCATATTTTATCCTTAATGGATTGTTCCTTTCCCCTTGTGTTGTTGGTTTTGCCCTGGTTGTCCAACTTCCCAAAGACCTGCCCTTTGTAGCCGAATGTTCCCTGTTCCTCGTGCCACTGAATGTCAATCCCTTCTCATAATTGCCCCTTTCTCCAGAAACTTCCCTGTCCTTTTTGTATCCTTCGAGGCTCCATTGGTTTGTTTCAATTGTTTCCCTCCCCTCTAATTCCCTATTGGTTTAAACATTGTAATCCCCGCCTTGTGCTCCTCCCCAGGATTCTCCCAGTTGGTTAAAGCTCTGTACCCTCTCCTGTTTAAAAACCCTCCCGCAGCCTGCATTTGTGTGTTTCTGTCACTGACTCTCCTGGCAATAAACGCAGTTAGCAATCATACAGAAGACCTCTCCTTATTCCTTGTCCCTGCTCTTGACACTTTGCTCCTGTGCCATAGAGCAGTTGTGCCCTACAGCCGCACCCTGAATTGCGTGGCTGGAGAGACAGCATGGTGGGTGCATTTCCCTCCCCCTTCCCCTTGGACTCAGCAGCTGGGACCCTTCCCTGCACATCTGGACAGGCCGTGCCCGGGACAGTGGGAACGGATCCATGGCAGCCTTGCTGCCCCGCTGCTGCTCTCAGGACCTGCAGGGCTGTTTACCAGCCTGGGCTGGCTGCAGCTTCTCCCCAGCCTCTGCAGGAAGGCATTTGGCACCAGCTGATAAGGAGCTCAAATTTGCGCCATGGGCCTTAGATGCCTGCAATTTCCTGCTCTCTGGGGAGATGCAGAGAGGCAGCTGTTTACTGAAGGGTGGAGTTTTGGAGCAGCTCCAAAACTCTGGGCATTTTCCTTGTCTTTATCCACCTCTTTGACAAGTATTGCTGGGAGCAGAAGAGCACAGCAGAGAGGAATTATGGCATGCAGGCTCAGGGCTTTGGGCACTGAGCAGTCCTGTGCCAAGAGGCGGCAAGGTGCCTGCAGGCCCCAGCTCTGGGGGAAACAGAGAGGGAGAATGTGCTGGCCATATCCACCGTGCTGCCAGCTCAGCAGTGCAGCATAGCAATGGCTCACTCTTCCCATTGCTCCCAAGATGCAGCTGGCACCTCAACACATGCTGACAAAATCTGGAAAAGCATGAGAAGAGATTTCTGCTGGGGAACATCTTGTTTGATGAAGTTGATGGCCATTGTGGCTGCTGCAGCACTTGGCCTGATGATGTGCTCTGCTGGAATCTGGTATTTCTGCATGAGAAATTGGTGAGTGTTTTGCTGATCTCATTCTCCAAGAGCTTCCTTTAAAGGCTGCTGACAGTCAGGGAAGATTCCCAGTGAGGCTGCAGTGGAGTTGTGGCCAGTCCATGGCTGTCCAAAGACCTCTGCTGAGGGTTCTGCTGCTGCCCAGTGCTTCCCTTGGCCTCTTCATTGCTGGGCCTTGTCCTGGGGGGCCGCTGGGGCTGCAGCCAGTGCTGGCTCCCCCTGAGGCTGCCTGGCCAGGAGCAGCCCCAGGGGCACAGGGCAGAGGCACAGCAAGGTGGGGAGGAGAAAGAGCGGGGACGAGATGGCCCCTGAAAGGCAGAGGCGCTCTGGGGCCCGCTCCTGGCCAGGGAGCCTGCCCAGAGCCGTCCCCTGCTCGCCGGGCCCTCGAGGGGCAGCTGTCCAGCTGGGCCAAGGTGTGCCAGCCGCTCCAGCCGTGCTGGGGAGCCTTGCCAGCTCTGGGCCCTGCTGTGCAGGAGGGTCCCTGTGTGCCACTGGCAGCTGGGGCCTCAGCCACTGCTCTCTCCCAAGGTGCTGCTGCTGTGCATCTTCAGAAGACTAGCCTAACAACTCAGGCAGACAGAACACGACCCATGTTCCCAGCTCTTCACATCTGTCCCCATCTGCCCTGCCACAGCTTCTGGACCACCTTGAGCCATTCCCAAAACACACCCGTCCACAACGAGACCCTCTGCCCCTGAGCCCCCTGGCCCTGTTCCCCTACCATGTCTGAAGTTTGGCAGGACCCCTCTGCCAGGGCAGGACTTGGCCCACATTTTATGTTCAAATAAATGATAAGAGTTGTCAGAGATATGCCCAGGTGTTTCCACCAGCAAAGCCCAGCCAACACCAGCCCTGGCTGAGCTCCATGGCCAGGAGCAGCCGTGGATGCCCACGGTGAGGGCAGGCAGGAGCCAGGCAGGGGCTGCTGTGACCTGCGGCGGGGCCCCGAGGGGCTGGGGGAGCCCATGCTGAGCGTCCCGGGGCTGAGGGCACATCTCCTTCAGTGGGATCATCTGGGCCTGGGCTTCATGAGACACTCAGGGATATTGTGGGGTCTCTCCTGAGCTGTGCAGGGATCCCTCAGGAGGCACTCAGGAGTATTTATGGCCTCTCCTAAGGTGTGCAGGGATCCCTCATGAGCTGTGCAGCAGCAGGGTAAACTTGAGGGGTTTTTTCCCTCTTCTCAGCACAGCAAAGGGACACTTGGCCAAGGTTTTGCAAAGCTGGGAGAAAGCCTCTTGCAAACCTTTGGGCCCTGCCTGTTCATGGGGAGGATCCAGAGTCTTGTACGTTGGCCTGATGGTGCAAAAATCCTCCCAACATCCCTCTGTTTTCAAAAATCAAGGCTTTGTGCTCATTAATAGGGAAAGTTGTACGGGTGGCCTGCAGCTAATGTTCTTTTGTTGGCTGCACCCCAGTCCTTGCTCAGGTCTAAATAACTGACACAGCCTCGAGCTGCTCTTAAGACTGATTTGATCAAAGGCACTGAAGCTCTGCTGACTACAAATTGTCCAGGAAAACAAGCACAGGAACTTGGCTAATGTTGGTGAAAAAAGCAGAGTGCAGAGTTGAACCTGTGAGGCCACTTCACTGCCATCTCCCCCCACCCTTTTATTTTGAATTGATTTAATATTCGGAGTGCCGGTTCTTGCATGAAATGGGCCCTCAGCAAGGAGCTGCTGGGCCTCCTTGTGGTAAACAGGCAAAATGAAATTAAAAGGAGGCTGATGGCTTTAAAAAAAATGTGCCTGTTTATTAAAACTTAGAACAACAGAGGAGGAGGCCTCAGGGTAAGCCGAGGGCCTGTGTGACAAGCCAGAGGTAGCTCTAACAGTGCTGCATAACAAGGTGTTCCTGTGGACACGAGGTACCCTCGAAAGAGCCCGGGGGCTCCGCACCCAGGGATTTTTTAAACTCTCCTGGGGGTGCTTGGTTGGTGCGCTTTGGATCCTCTGGCCCACTGGCCCTTGTCTGGGTCACTGACAGCTCTGTAAGATGGTGCAGTCCTGACCAATCATTTTGGAACACAGCAATCTTACTGGGTGGCTCATTTCCCAGTCGTAGTTCCAGTTGCTGTCATCACACCAGAATGTGACTTTTCTAGAAGATTCTTACTCTAGCACCTTCTTACCACCCCCCTTTCTCTGTTTAGTAGCCATATACATACACTTAAACAACTGTACATTCAACTCAATAATTTACCATATTAATCATATAACAACTCATTATATTATTAACAATCCATAATAACTTATCATTAACCATCAATAACTCCGCCTGTGAAAGTGAATTTATTTATAACATCCTGGGTGTCTCCCTTTGTGCTCCCAGTGCTTCTGGTCTGGTTTGGCTGAGAAATTTGTCCATCATGCCTCTGTGTCTGTTTCCTATCATTCCAATGCGTGGCCCTTTTCCCACTGCTTGGCATTTGAATACTCTGATTATTTGACTGGATAACTTACATCTTGCACTTCATCACATTCAATTGTGTTAATCAGACTCTGTCCTGTCATGACTTTCTGGAACACATTTCCAAGCCTTCCAGCTGTAGCCCAAGGGAAGCTGTTTCTGTCTTGCATCACAAAACTGGCTGTTTTATTTCAAAGACAGCCCTTTACAAAGGACTTGCTGCATGCAATAACATCTGAGGGGCTGTTTTCCAAGACAGACAAAAAACCCATGAACAAACAGCAATCCAACCAAACAACATATTAAAAAAAGGTACTTTCTTCTTAGCTCGTGCTTTCAGTGTTTTCCAAGCTGGCTTCTTTTTCCACTGCAGTATTTTTCTTTGCACAGAAACAACCCCTTGCCAGATGATGTGATGTAACAAGGAAAACACAACTCACACGCAATGGAGATATTAAAGCTAAACATGCAGACTCCCATTATCACAATCATCATCATTTATGTTGCTGTTCATTTTTATGTCAGATTGTTTTCAGAAGGGTGGGAACAATATCTCAGGTCCACTGGCTAGTTTGAAACAATAGCTACTTATTATCTCTCTTATTAGCTGTCCTTCCTGTAGTTCCTCTGCCCATTTGTTGCTCTGGATCTCTGCCTCCTTCACCTGGTTTTTATCTTTTTCTGCATTTGTGGGGATTATTGTGTTGGTGGTTTTTTTTGCTGTTGTTTTTTTTTTTTTTTTCTTGGTGCTTGTTTTGTTTGCCTGTTTTATTTGGTCACAGTTTTACTTTTGTTTTCTGCTTTTTGGTTTTTTTTTTAATCCATTTAACAGCAGAAATGACCTTGTGATTTGTATGGTGAAGTTTTGATACACAGGTGTTGCACATAAAGGTTGTTTTTGTTTTTAAAAGGAATCTCAGACACACACCTGCAAGCCCCTGTGATTGGAGAACTGAGTGCTCTCAGACAGCAAATTGTGCATGAACAGGAACCTTGTAGTTCCTATCTCCATTACACATGACAAAATGTAAAGTGGCTGGAATGGTGCCAATTCTAGCCTTGCTTTTGCCTTCTTTTGCTGCCGTGCCATAAAACCGTGCCAGAGTCATCAATGAACTGGGTTCTTCCAGGATGGGGTGTGCAGGGATGATCCCTCAGCTCCTGTGTGCACCTGGTGTGCACCAGGCCAGGCACGCGACCGTCATCCACAGCCAGCCTCTGTCTGCAAAGAGAGCAGGGAGCTGCAGCTCTGAGGAACTCCGGGCTTAGGGAGCAAACAGACCAAATCCCTCATTCATATCAGTCACTTCACTTGAGTGTTTTCTGCTGATGGATTTTTATCTTCCTGCCCAGAGCTGGAAAAAAAATAACCCTGGCAGTTTGCTTTCGCTGTGAAGAGACTCCTGTCAACAGGTTCCAGGGCTGCTTCTTCTTGGAACTAAAAGCAGAGCAAAACTCTTCTGTTGGTCACATCAAACCAACATAAGTTTCATGAGTCTATGAAAGACATAAGAATGTAAATATTATTTCATATTACTGTCCTTACTATTTTCTATTTCAGCGGAGTAATTAGGTCATCATTCACTATATCAAATAACTGGAATAAGCTCTGGAAAAGGAGGTTTATTTAAAACTAAGATTGTTAAAACTACATTTCAAAAAAGGGCAGGAATTCCATGAAGAAAATGATGTGGTAAAAATAGAGTTATTTAAACTTCTCAAAGTCCTTGGATAATGGAGCCCTGAACCCCCGTCATGTGCAGTGCAGCCTTGGTGGTCCCTTTGAGCCCAGAACTGCCAAGGGTCAGGGCTGGGATGAGCCTTCGCCCAAAACTGGCTCCAAGACTAAGTGGGAATCAGTCCAGAACAGAGCTCACACAAAGAGCAAAATCTCAAGGCCAAAGCCAAACCTTCATCAGGTTGGATTTCTTTAAACACGGAACGGGAACAAATTTACTTGTGCGGTAACATCACTGTTACCATGAAACTTTACATGAGCTACTAAAAAAGCAGTGTCCTGTCCTGATGTGTGTTGCCCAAATACTGTTGAGAACTTGCTGTGCCTCTGCCCTGTGCCCCTGGGGCTGCTCCTGGCCAGGCAGCCTCAGGGGGAGCCAGCACTGGCTGCAGCCCCAGCGGCCCCCCAGGACAAGGCCCAGCAATGAAGAGGCCAAGGAAAGCACTGGGCAGCAGCAGAACCCTCAGCAGAGTTCTTTGCACAGCCATGGACTGGCAACAGCTCCACTGCAGCATGACTACGAGTCAGGCTACCAGTGCTATGAGCAGAGCTACAAGAAAAGTGGAGAGAAAAATCAGCTACTGACCATCTGCTCTCGTACAGCTTCCGAATGCCAAGATAGAAGCCCATCAGCACAAGTGGCACAGTGAACAGTGTCACCACCGTGCCTATCATGCAGGACCTGTGCACATGCTGGGGGCAGACAATTCCTGGGGTGCTCGGTGGATTCGGGGCATTTGTACTGGACTTGCCAAGCATTTCTGTGGGAGCAATGGGGAGCGTGAGCCCGCGCTGTGCTGCACTGCTGAGCTGGCAGCACGGTGGATACGGCCAGGACGTTCTCTGTTTGCCCAGAGCTGGGGCCTGCAGGCACCTTGCCGCCCCTTGGCACAGGCTGTGCCACCCAACAAAGCCCAGCAGGCCGGCAGGAGAGCCCGGGGCCAGCGCAGCTGCTTGGGCCGTCACTGCTTGGAGGGACAGGGGCCAAACCCATCCCTGAGCAGCCCCTGCCAGCCCTGGCCCTCCCTGCCCTGTGACAGCTCCCCCAGCCCAATGGGGACAGACCGTCATCAATTCTACAGCCAGAAAAGAAATCGTCCCTGTAACTGTGTGCTGCTTTTCTTCCCTGCAGTTGGTCCCAGAAACATCCCTCACACTGCTGGAAATGCCTACACATTGTCTGATCAGTCCCTATGGTTTTCCAGTGTGCTCTCAGAAATTTTTCCAACAAGTCCACCAATAAATTCCAGGTTACCTCTGTGAATTGCACACTACCGTTTCCTTCATTTTTTTCTCAATACCTGGAAGTTCCTGTATCTAGTAATGGCCTTGAGGATCTCTGATTCTAGTCAATTGTGGTTTTTTTGTATTGAGACAGATGAAACAGCCTTTTGGTTTTGCCAGGTCTGGTTTTTCTCTTAGCATTACGGTTTACTTATTATCTACATGTAAACTTATTTTTATTTATGGTTTTTTTTTTTGTTCCCCAAGCAGTGATATTGACAATTTGTCATTCATTAATTAATGCTCCAAATATGAACAATTCTGATTCTATTTTTCTAGGAATATAAAGATCTCAGAAAGCTGCATTTTTAATTTTGATGACACACTCACTCCCCACTCCAAGCTTTGACAAGGGGGTGATGCTTTCTGAAACTTCCACTGCCAACTTTTATGGTGATCCATGTGGAAACGTCCCTGAGGTTAGGTGGAGTTATTTGGGAAGTGCTTGGCTTAACCTTGGAAACGGATTATTACTTTTAGTGATATAAACCTGTACTGCTTCAAGATTCACAACCACAGTCCTTATTTGTGGCTCACTGCCTGGATGCCTGTTCTGAATTAAAACAACGTTTGTGAGGCAGATGAAGAGCTTAGACCTCAGAGATCAATATTCCTGGGAGGAGGAGGAGGAAGGAAGGATAAAATCTTGTTTCAAAGGCTGTTTCTTCAATCCTACGATGCCAGAAGTATGGTAGACTACAGCTGTCTCCAAATGTCATTCAAGTACAGAAAAACCCTCTGCAGTGCCAGACACCAGGACAAATTACTTGACACTTTGCCTCACAATGCATCACCATTAATTCTAGTGAGAGTTAGGCCTTAGTTGGAGTCTGATTAGAGCAAATCAACATGGTGTGAATGGCAACAAGAATTTGCTTGTGAACAGATGATTATGTCCCACTCAATAATGAGCAAAATTTGCCTTGACTTGGAAGAAAGTAGACAGGGAGCAATGCAGTATTTGGGTTTTATCCAGTGATAAAATGGGGTAAGAAGCTGTAACAACTTACCTGTTCTACAGAACACAAGTACTGATACAGCCAAGAGTACACCCACACAAGAAAGGGATTTTCAGGACATTCCTTTATTTCTTAACATGGAATGGGCAGCAAAATGCTGGCATTGGTCTGAACTGGAAACCGTGTTCCTCTCCAGTTTCTCCTTGAGCACACTGTGTGTTATTTGCAGACTTCACTGCCCAGCCCATCAATCCTCTCTTGGCCATTTGCTAAATGGCACAACTACCAAAATACAGGTGCCAGCATAATCAGCCCAGCACTAATCCAGCACTGCTTTGATGCTGCACAGGAGCACAGAATGGCTTGGGTTGGAAAGGACATTTAAAGGCCATCTCGTCCCATGCCCTGCAGTGAGCAGGGACACCTTTAACTAGGTCAGGCTGCTCAGAGCACGAGCTCGAATGTCTGCAGGGTTGATGTCCACCTCTCTGGGCAACCTGTGCCAGGGTTTCAAAGCCTACAGTTTTAAAGAATGGGTTTCTTTTGTCTAGTCTGAATCGACTGTCTTTTAGATTAAAACCAATCCCCCTCGCTCTGGTCACAAAGGGCCCTACTAAAAATTCTGTCCCATCAGTTTTACCCTGAAGGTACTGAAAGGCAGCAATCAGGTCTCCCTGGAGTCTTCTCTCTTCCAGGAGGAACAGCCCCAGCTCTCCCAGCCTATCTCCAAAGCAGAAGGGCTCCAGCCCTCACAGCATTTTGTCCCTTTTCTGGACTAGACCCAACAGAACCATGTCCTTCATGTGTTGGGAGCCAGAGCTGGATGCAGTACTCTTGTCGTGGTAGAGATGGATTTCCAGAAGGCTTCAAAGCCTGTTTTTAGTCTAGCATGCATGCTTTTCCTACATTCTTACAAAGCGTGTAATTTTACACTTTACTCATTGGTCACAAGAGACAAGCAAAGTACTTATTGTAATAGGCAGTTGCAGGTTTCTCTTATTCATCCTTCTTTCTTGGTTTGTATATCAACGCCCTTGGTAGAAAATTCTTTTGGGCTAAACATGGATCCTCTTATCAAACTTCTCTCTGGCTCACCAAAGTTGCTGTAAATTGCGCGAATCTTTAAAATTAGAGGGTTTTGGGAAAGCTGCAAAAGGCAGGCCTCAGAGACAGCAAAACTGCAAATAAAGCTAAGCACTAAGATTTGTCAGCAGAAAAATTATGTAAGAAGCAGAAAAGTTAGGACAAATGGAACAATGGTCTGTGTATTAACATGTGGCTAGAATGACTCCCTAAGCTACAGAAAAGTATATCTAGCAAAATATTAGGAAGTTCTAAGCTTACTAATGGAGCTCTGGACATTGGGTTTTAAGGCTTAAAATACAAGTAGGTATTGTATTGGAAAGAAGCAAGCATTTTTTTAAGAAAAGGTATGTGTGCTTATAGTGGTTGGATAAATCTATTGTCAGTATGCTTTTGCTTTGTATGACTGGTCAAAATCTTGTAAAGTATGTTATAAAATTAAGTTGTTTGTCTGCTGCCGGGCATGTGAGTTGCTGGCATCTACCCATTGTCACAACGATGTAATGAGACTGATGCTAGAAAAGAAACAGCTCGAGACGTGTTCCTCAGCAGTCCTGTTCCGTTCCTCATTTGTACATAAACCCCAGGCCAGCAATATAAAACATCATCCACAGTAGTGCAGGTGGAGTCTCACCAGAGCAGAGCGGTGCAATCACCTCCTTCAACCTGCTGGGCATTTTCCTTTGGATACACATGGCTGACACATGTCCAGCCTCTCATCTAGCAGCAGCCCCAAATCCTTCTTGGCCGGGCTGCTCTCCATCCCTTCATGCCTCGAGCTGTGAGATCAGCAGGGCTGGGACTGTGTCACAGCTTTTGGGCAGAGCTGCTTGGCAGGATGAGCTCCTTCCCAGAGAAGGCAGAACCCACTCCCCAGGCAACTCCAGCCTGGCCATGAGGTCACAGCAGGCTCTGGGGTCACAGCAGGCTGAGGGCACAGCAGGCTCTGAGGTCACAGAGGTCCCAGAGCCCCGTGGTTGCAGAGCACCACAAGGCCCCAGCAGGCAGTCCTGGAGCACAACTGCTGCGGCAGCAGCGGCGGTGGCAGCAGTGGTGCTGACATTGGGACAGCGGCCTCAGGACAGTGGTGGCAGCGAGAGCGGTGGGACTGGCACAGGGCAAGGCACCATGGCCCTTGCTCTGCGCCTCCTCCTCCTGCTCCTCCTGGCCGTGGCCCTGCCTGCCAGGGCTGCCCAGGCTGCTCCGCTGCAAGCACGGGGAGCAGGTGAGCCGGCAGCCTGGCTGCCCTTTCCCAGGACAGCGCTCCCTGCTCCCCGGGAAGCGCTGGGGATGGTTTTCCCCTGAGCTTTAGGGAGGGTTTCCTCTGATAGAGGGAGAGAGCCCCCCTGGGCCCTGGGCTGTGCCAGCCACCCCTCCAGGGATGTTGCACAGCGTCTGCAAAGAGGGTGGGCAGTGACCAGGTGCCAGCCCAGAGTTCCCAAGTCTCTTTCCAGCTTTGGCTGTGTCCATTGCCACCTGGCTCCCACAGCCTTACTGATCCCCTGTCAGTTCCCAGTTCCATGAGGCAGAAGGGGATCCCAGCACACCATGGAAATGGGTCTGATCTGTGCTCCCTTCTAGATTGGTATTATGACTTGGGTGATTTGGAAATGCTGGTAAATGACGACTTCAAGACCTTTCCAGATGCTGAAGGCAAGTTCTCAATGTACCTTTCCTGACAGAATAATCAGTGTCAATCTGGCAAGAGCTCCCTTCTGTCCTAAGTTCCTCTGAAGGTTGATGGATTCAGGAAAATTTGCCCTGATCCTTTCTCAAGCCCTGAGTTATCCCACAGGATTGCTGTCAGTAGGAGGGAGCATTTAGCTGTCCATCTTCCTCCTGTGCGCAATGCCAGAGTGTCCTTCTGTGTGCTCTGTGCAGCCCCAGAGAAGAGCAGAGAGGGAAGGGGCCGGGCCCAGGGCTGTGCCCCGGGGCTGAGCCTTGGGTGCAGCCTGAGGATCTCCTGCAGCACCACGGGAGCTGTTCTGTCCTGCCTTTCTTGCAGCTGAACCAGTTGGTGAAGGTGGTGCAGCTTCCCAACCCATCCCCATCACTGAGCCTCTGGGAGATGGTGAGGGTAGGTCAAGGCCTTTCCCCCTGCGAGAGCTGCCAGCTCAGAGCCCAGAGCTCGGCCAGGGGGGCATCGCTGCAGGTGCCAGGGCAGAACCATGCACATGTGTGCCATGGCCCTGGGCCATCCCCTCACTGCTCCTGGGGCTCAGTGCTGCCTGTGCAGAT
Source organism: Lonchura striata (assembly GCF_050655825.1). NCBI lineage: Eukaryota > Metazoa > Chordata > Aves > Passeriformes > Estrildidae > Lonchura > Lonchura striata. The sequence continues at coordinate 2,729,223 of NC_140734.1, read as the reverse complement.
CTGCAGCGATGACAGAAGCTCCTGTGGCTGTTGAGTTACAGGTGTGGCTGCAGGGAGGATTTCTCCAGCTCCTTTTATGGATACTGCCCGCAAGCCCAGCTCCCATTGCAGGGGTGAGTAGTGTGTCTCTGCTGACTCCACAGGCTGAGCACTGGTTTTGTAAAATCCACTGAGAAATGGAAATGTTTTGCACTAAGGTCCTCCAACAGGGAACATAAAAGCTCCAGGATACAAGAAGCACCATGAGCCATCTGAAAACATGAGGCAAATGCTGAAGGAAATGGAACAGGCAGGACAAGGTGGGTGATTTCTCTCAGGCTTCCCCTGGGACTCAGCAGCCAGGGGCATTCCCTGCACATCTGGACAGGCTGTGCCCGACACAGCTGGAAAAGATTCATGGCAGCCTCGCTGCCCCGCTGCTGCTCTCATGGGCTGCAGGGCTGTTTCCCAGCCTGGGCTGGCTGCAGCTTCTCCCCAGCCTCTGCAGGAAGGCATTTGCCACCAGCTGACAGGGAGCCCAAACTGCAGCACGGGTCTGACATGCCCTGCAATTTCCCATTCTCTGGGTTGATCAGAAAGGGCACCTGTTTGGAGAGCAGAGAGCTGTGGCCACCCAAATAGTTTTTAGAGATTTCCTAATTCTTAACCATTACTTTGACATTCACTGCCTCCTGAAGATGCCACCTTCCTACTGGGGAACAGCCCCACCTGATCCAGCTGTCCCTTTTCCTTCCTCTAGAAATGGAAGGAGAGGCTGTGCTGAAGGCTGAGTTTCCCAGAGGAAGCAGTGGCTCACTGGCAGCCTCTGCTGCAGGAAGGGAGGTGCTGCCAGGCACAGTCACAGGAGGTAATTGCTGTGCCTCTGGGCCTGAGCCCTGCTGAGCCTTGAGCTGCCCTCTCTGCTACTTGGCAGAGCCGGCACAACCTGGACAAGGCTGGCACAGCCCAGAGGAATTGTTATGCTCAGGGCAGTCAGGGTACTGAGCAGTCCTGCTGGGGTCCCTCCATGGGAGACACATCCCAAAACCCGGGAGTGACTGCACGGGGTGCCCATGGTGGGGAAAGGGCAGAGGGGGAGATGAAGGCTCCAGTGTGTCCCGACAGGGCCTGGGTATGAGCCCTTGGGCTGGGGGAGCAGTTCCAACAGAGGGAGGGAGAGAGGGAGTGCAGGAGGGAAGGAATGGTTCTGGCACTACATGCTGCACTTATCCCCAGGACTTTAGGGTTGTTTCCCTCTGTGGGAGGGAGAGGGCCCCATGGCCCTTGGGGTACTCATGCCACCCCTCCCAGGGATGTTGCACAGGGCCTGAAAAGAGAATGGAGAGTGGCCAGGAGCCAGCCCTGAGTTCCCCAGACCCCTGTGCAGCTTTGGCTGTGTCTTTTCACATCTGGATCCAATGGCCTTACCTGAACCCCTTGCAGTGCCCAGTTCCCACAGGCAGAGAGGGATCCCAGCACATCAGGAACTGGTTCTGGTCTTTGCTCCCTTCTAGATTGGTATCATAAGATTGCTTATATGGAAAATCTGGTGAATGATGGTTTGGAGAATCTAGATCGTGGTGGAGGCAAGTACTCCGTGTGTCTTTCCTAAAAGAATAATCAATGTCATTCTGACAAGAGCTCACTCATGATCCATTTACCTTAACATTATCTCAGGGCTGAAAGATTCTGTAAAACTTGCCCTGCTCCCTTCTAGAGCCCAACAGTGATTCCACAGGATCACTGTCAGTGGGAGGAAGGAGCATTTAGCTGCCCATCTTCCACTCATGTGCAATGTCAGTGTGTCCTTCTGTGTGCTCTGTGCAGCCCCAGAGAAGAGCAGAGAGGGAAGGGGCCAGGCCCCGGGCTGTGCCCCGGGGCTGAGCCTTTCACAGCTCCTTTGCCGGCCCCAGGGAGCCTGAGCTGCTCCTGCTGCTGCTGCCAAGCCCTGGCCTCCACTGGGGCTGGGTTTAGAGCTGCTGGCAGCTCCAGGGAGTCCTTTCTCCCCTGACTGCCCCGCAAGGAGCTCCTTCCTTCCCAGTGTGGGCCCACCGCAGGCTCGTGGTCCCCCTGCCCCTGCTCCTGAGTGGAAGGCAGAGCTGAGGGAATGCCTTGGAGGGCACCAATCACCCAGGGCCACTCACTGCCACTCCAACCTGAGGGAGACGTGCCACACCTTTCTGTTAAGGTCCTCCTAGAGAGAAGAACCAAGGCAGAGGAGACAGGAAATCCCTGGAGGCTGCCAAACATCTGGACCAAATGCTGAGTGATCTGGAGAGACAGCGTGGTGGGTGCATTTCCCTCCCCCTTCCCCTGGGACTCAGCAGCCAGGGGTGTTCCCTGCACATCTGGACAGGCTGTGCCTGGCACAGTGGGAAGGGATCCATGGCAGCTCGCTGCCCCGCTGCTGCTCTCATGGCCTGCAGGGCTGTTTCCCAGCCTGGGCTGGCTGCAGCTTCTCCCCAGCCTCTGCAGGAAGACATTTGGCACCAGCTGACATGGAGCCCATACTGCACCATGGCCCATGCACACCCTGACATCCCCTGCAATTTCCTGGTCTCCAGGCAGATCAGGAGAGGTGGTGTTTTGGAGAAGGGAAGGTTCTTTCTACTTCCAAAAGTTCATCTGATTTCCTGATCATTCTCCATGACTTTGACCAGCATTGGGTCATGAAGATGGCACCTCCCCGATGGGGAAGAGTCCCATCTCATCCAGCTGTGCCTTTTCTTTCTCAAGCCATGAACCAAAAGTCTGTACAGAAGGTGGCTGTTCCAGAAAGAAGCAGTGGCCTAGTGCCAGCCTTTACTGCAGGAGGGCAGGCAGTTCCAGGCACTGGCACAGGAGGTAATTGCTCCAGTGTGTCCTGACAGGGCCTGACTCTGTCCCCTGGGGCTGGGGGAGCTGTCACAGGGCAGGGAGGGCCAGGGCTGGCAGGGGCTGCTCAGGGATGGGTTTGGCCCCTGTCCCTCCAAGCAGCCACGGCCCAAGCAGCTGCGCTGGCCCCGGGCTCTCCTGCCGGCCTGCTGGGCTTTGTTGGGTGGCACAGCCTGTGCCAAGGGGCGGCAAGGTGCCTGCAGGCCCCAGCTCTGGGGAAACAGAGAACGTCCTGGCCGTATCCACCGTGCTGCCAGCTCAGCAGTGCAGCACAGCGCGGGCTCACGCTCCCCATTGCTCCCACAGAAATGCTTGGCAAGTCCAGTACAGATGCCCTGAATCCACCGAGCACCCCAAGAGTTTTCTGCCCCCAGCATGTACGCAGATCCTGCATGATAGGCACGGTGGTGACACTGTTCACTGTGCCACTTTCTGTGGTCCTGTTCTGTTTCGGTTTCCGGTGGTGGAAGGAACAAAAACAGTAAGTTGTTGCGGATTTCTACCCTCCAGCATCTTCAAAGGCTGCTGATAGTCAGGGAAGATTCCCAGTGAGGCTGCAGTGGAGTTGTGGCCAGTCCATGGCTGTGCAAAGAACTCTGCTGAGGGTTCTGCTGCTGCCCAGTGCTTTCCTTGGCCTCTTCATTGCTGGGCCTTGTCCTGGGGGGCCGCTGGGGCTGCAGCCAGTGCTGGCTCCCCCTGAGGCTGCCTGGCCAGGAGCAGCCCCAGGGGCACAGGGCAGAGGCACAGCAAGGTGGGGAGGAGAAAGAGCGGGGACGAGATGGCCCCTGAAAGGCAGAGGCGCTCTGGGGCCCGCTCCTGGCCAGGGAGCCTGCCCAGAGCCGTCCCCTGCTCGCCGGGGCCTCGAGGGGCAGCTGTCCAGCTGGGCCAAGGTGTGCCAGCCGCTCCAGCCGTGCTGGGGAGCCTTGCCAGCTCTGGGCCCTGCTGTGCAGGAGGGTCCCTGTGTGCCACTGGCAGCTGGGGCCTCAGCCACTGCTCTCTCCACAGCAGCGCTGCCGCAGCTCCAGCATCCCGGCCGAGAAGGCGTGACTCCCCCTCGCCCCCAGGGAGCCCAGAGAGCGTCGGGTCTGGCAGCTCTCAGACATCGCCTCAGCAGCAGCAGCTGCCCAAGAAAGCAGAGCCCCAGCGCTCCGTGCCTCCCCCACGGCCCCCCAGACCGGTTGTGATGCAGAAGCTTCCCGAGATCCCCCCACCTCCTCCCCTCCCGAGCCCCCCGCCCTGGTCCATCTAGGACTGGAAGTGGGCCAGCCACGGCAGGGCACGGGCCACCAACAGCTTGGGGCACCTGCTCTCCTTTACAAATAACACCCTTACCTATGCACAACAGCCACAGTCACTTTTCATACTGTTCTACCTTCAACAGGAAGGGCTGAAGATTCTTCCCTGTTCTGTTTCATCCTTTACCACTTAGATTTTCATACAGTTGGCTGCTGGCTGCATCTCTTAAAGGCTTTATTAGCATTGCATGTTTTACCCCACCTATCAGGCGAAAAAAATAAAAAAATATTATTCAGTTTAGACTTTGTTTTTAGTGTGGTTGGGCCACTCACATTTTGAGCAATTAATTTTCCATAGTACTTCTTCCTTTTTCCTTACTATTCATAAAAAGTTAATCTGGACATAAAAATCACCACAATTACTGAGACTTCTCTCAAAGCCGAGGGGAACCTAGCACAAAATATTCTCCCTGTGTACTGCACAACAAGAAATATTCAGAGGAAAATAGAGTGGCAGCTGAGGCTTGTGGAACTCCCAGAATAATGAGCCTGCAGAGGAGGCAAAGAGCCCTAGCCTTGGTTGAGGGAACTTCTCCTCACAGACTCCTCTGAGAATGTGGCACTCCAGGAGGGGAAAGCTTTTAAACCTTTGCCTTACCTTCCTCCTGTGCTAAAATGTAAGGCTCTTCCTGAGAATAAACTGAGCTATAAAATATTCTTTATTCCTCAACAAAGCTACTCAGGTTTTCGATTTATCTTAAAAGAGCAAAACCAAATGGGGCCAGAAATTTCTCATCAAAGCCTGTTTGCAGAGAAACCCCACCATAGGAAAGAAAATATTTATTAGCATCAGTTCACTCAAAAGAAACCCAGCCCTGAATTGAGCAGCGCTTTAAGTGAACTTGAATTCACTTTCCTCACATATCAGCTGGTTTGGTTTGCTCTTTTTTTGTCCTAGAGAGAATATTCAAACTATTTGCTCTTGACAGGACTCCTTGGATGGTACTCAAACCTGGTTCCTCATGATGCCTTGTCTGGCCTGTTAATGCAGCCTGTTAGCAGCACCTGGCTTTGCCACCCTGCTCATGGTAGCGGGGCACGGCTGGTGCCATGGTTCCCTCTGGTGACACGGTCCCCTCTGGTGCCACGGTCCCCTCTGGTGCCCATCCTGGTTTGTGGCATGTCCGTGCTGGTGGAGGATCCCTGCTTGTGCTGCTGACTGCGTTCAACAAGGCCGGTCCTACTCGCCAGCCAAAGAGAGACTAAAGTCACTGCTTTGGGCAGCTTCTTTGAGCGAGTTTAATGCTTACTCATCTCTATGCCAGACCCCTGAAAAGCCACACAGCAACACCATAAAGTCAGCTCATCGACAGAGGTGAGCAGGTCTGAGCAAACAGAAGGTCGGCTTTCAAGCACATTGGGTTTTTAATTTAGTGGAAGCACTCACTCGTTCACGAGCCTTACTTGTCCAAGTGGATTGTGCGATGCTGCTGTCTTGCTTGCGTTCAAGAGAAAGCAGAGGGGAGAAAGGAGTTAAGAAATGAGAGACGCACCTGGGGCGCAGGCTCGGCAGCCAGACGGAGCAGGGCGGCACCGGGCCGCTTTGCCGGAATCCCTTTTGGTGCCGGACAAAGGCGGACGCTGCTCGGCGAGCGGCACTGGAGCGGCGGCGGCCCCGCCCCGCCCGTCCCGCCCCGCCGCGGGCCGGGGCCGAGCGCTCGGCCGGGCGGGCGCTCGGGATGCTCGGGCAGCGCCGCGGGCCGGGCGGGCGCGATGGAGCCGCCGGAGGGCTGGGACCCCTACGGGCGGCCGGCCCGGCGCACGCAGTGGCTGGTCAGCGCCCTCGCCTCCCACTACGGGCTGGAGCGCGGCGTGGAGAACGAGATCGCCGTGCTGGCCACCGGCCTGGACCGCTACCTGCAGGAGATCTTGCAGCGCCTGGGCCGCGCCGGGGCGTGCCGCATCCCCGGCGAGGACTGCCGCACGCTGTGCCGGGTGCTGGGGCTGGAGGAGGCGGCGGAGCCCGAGGAGTGCGCGGGGCTGTGGGACGGGCTCTCGGCCGAGCTCACCTTCCGCCAGTTCCACGCGCGGCTCTGCGGCCACTTCAGCACCCGCGCGGGGCCGCGGCTGCCGCCGGGCCGGGAGAGCGAGCACATCGAGACCCAGATCCACCTGCGCAGCCCCCGCCGCCGCCGCCGCCGCCGCGCCGACCCCGCCGGCCGCGGAGCCGCGGGCAGCGCCGAGCGGCGGCCGCCGGGGCCCTGCTGCCGAGAGCGCTGCGAGGAGATGGTGGCGCTGGAGCGGCCGAGGAGCGCATGGCCAGGCTGCGGGAGGAGAACGGCACCTGCAGGAGCTGCTGGAGCACATGCGCGCCGCCCTGCAGAGCAGCGGGGCGCGGTGCCTGGCGCTGCAGGTGAGTCCGGGCCGGCTTCTGCACCGGCCTCCCGGGGGCGGCTCGGCCGGGCCCGAGTGCTGCAGGAGAGATGCTGCTCTCGGAAAGTCAGTGCTATAAATTGAGGCGAATCATTTGATTCAGCCTTTTAAGATCAATTAATAATTTTATTAATTACAGCAAGCGATAGCAAGCAAACAGCGCTGGGTGCAGCTGGGGAGTCTGCGCTCTGCCATGGGGTGACACCCTTCCTTCTCTTCAGTCCCTTTTTATACTTTCCTTTTTCGTATCTTCTCTGCGTTGTGCTGGCAACAGTTGATTTCACAAGAGGGGTGATGGGTCTCCTCTGCTGCGGTTATCCAGCCAGTTCCAGCCAGTCCTGCAAGATCTTTCTTTTTTTTTCCATACATAGTTATCACATTGTTTTACAGTATTTGCTTGCGGTTACCTAGCCTTGCCTAATCTTGCAAGTTCCATGCCCCGACCCCCACCCTTTTCCTCTACCCTAATTTCACACTCTTGATGAACAAACAAGGCAATGCAGTTTTTCACATTCCCCCGTTTTTTTTTCTTCTACCATTTTGTTCATCAAATCGTTTTATTTCTTGGTGGGCTAGAATTAAAGTCTCTCCTACTTCAGGATTTCTAGGGAGAGTTTCATATTTGGCTTTGATCAGCATCAGGTGTGCTGCCTTCAATTTTCTTTTTGCTATTCCAATTTTATCTCCTGCTGTTTGCCAATCTGAGGCTATTGTTTTACACTCTCAGTACCTACAGAAATATTCCCTAGGGTAATTGCAATACCCTTTCCCTGGGTTTGATGCTGGACGCATATAAAATCCTATGTTATTAAAACAGGGCTCTACAGGGGCTAGTTTGCATAATCGTGGGGTAAATCTAGGGGGTCTGGATGTTATCTGACTCTGAATTACTCTACTATGTACTCCAGTTATTGTCTACTTAAAGGGTTGGTGCAAAGCTGGGGAACCCTCTCTTTGGTATACAGTACAAAGCACTAACATATTATTTTCCAATAAGGGTGGGGTTATGACCTTGTTTTTATTGCATAATATCTTGTTTTCCCCTCTTGGGTTTGTTGCCTTTCTGGTGTTTCAGAGGCAATCAGACCGGTCGTCTGGGGGAGCCTAGTACTCGGTTGGCAATAGTTGGAGCATTTCAGCATTATTCTATTTGGGGGGGACCTGGCTTTTTCCCCTCTGCCTCGCTCGCTGTCTCCGGTGCTTCAAGCCGCGAGGTGAATTATCTCCTCGGCAGCAGCGGTACTCGCCTGGGCGTCCTTTCCCCTGCTCCCGCCTAACTTCATACTGTTCCCAATTTTTATCTTTGACCGGGGGTGGGTCGCACGGGACCCCCTTTAGTTCCCTCTGACAACACCTTTTTAGAATTTGGGCAACAAATGGAGTGGGTTCGTTAGTATGGAAACAAAAGTTTCCTGATGCACTCCTTTGGTGTATATTTTTTACCAGTCCTCAGACTCGAAACAAATCTACTGATTTTTCAATTTTCTTGATTTTAACACAATTTCTGTTCAGACCCCAGTTGGCGGCCTCCCCCCTTGGCAATGGACCTGCCACCGTTCTTGGCAAATTTTACATGCAAAGCACCTGAAAGGACAACAATCACAATCTACCTTATTACAAATTATCAAATAATCATTAAAATAATTACTAACACACACAAAAGGATAATAAGTATAATCTACCTTATTATAAACTACTAAAAAATTACTAATAAGTAGGTAATTATATCCCTTTTTGTTCTCCTTTGCAACCGACTTAAATGATGCACACAGAGTTCCTAGATTTTTCTTAATGGTAACCTTCAAATTCCTAGGCTGGCTGTCTACTTTCCACTGGTCATCCATGGTGGCTGGACTTTTAACTCGACTGGCATGCGTCCACTCTTTCTCGGCCGTCCGTATCACAGTTCTTGTGGTTTTCTTTCTTCTCAGATTTTACTAAAAGTAGGAACTACTTCATAGGCATATTTAGAATTAGTAAAAATAGTCCCACTTTTTCCTTTCAATAAATTTAGAGCTTTAAGCACAGCATATAATTTGCATGCTTGGGCTGACCAGCTGGGGCTAAGGGGACCAGATTCTACTGTCTTAAATGTTTTCTCATCTATTATAGCATACCCGATTTTTTTTTTTTAATTTTTTTTTTTTTCAGAACTCGAGAGAACTTGTCTACATATAATTGAGCTTCTTCTTTTAGTTTTTCTTCCTCATGATCTGGCTTTATTTTTGTTTGTTCCTTTATCTGTTGGAGGTAAACATGTGTTAGTTCTGTAATTGGTTCTTTATATAAAAAAACACTGGGCCGGGTTTTTCAGGCCCGTGGTTTCTTAACTTAGGAGAGGAGACTAGGATGCCTTCATACGTTAGGAATCTGGCATCCGTTATCTATTTGTCGGCCTTCTGTTGCAAAACTCCATGAATGTTATGGGGAGATAAGACTTTTAGCTCACTTCCAAAGGTTATCTTCCCAGCTTCCTCTATCAGAAGAGCAGTGGCTGGCTAATGGGATCAAGGAGTTTGGAGAGATATGCTACTGTTTTGTTTTTTTTTTTTGTTTTGTTTTGTTTTGTTGTATGTGTTGGGGTTTTTTTGTTTGTTTGTTCGTTTGGGGTTTTTTTTTGCAATTAATAAATCATCCACATATTGTAATAACACTGTCCCTTCCCCTAAAGAATAACTTGCCAGTATTTGTTCTAAAACTTATCCAAACAGATTTGGGGATTTTGTAAATCTCTGGGGAAGGACTGTCCATCTAAATTTTTTTTTTTTTGGTTTCAGTCCTTGCCTCCCCTCCTTAGGTATAGGATATTGCTTAATTCTGACAGGTATCTCCGGGTTCCTAATAGTTACTTCAAAGGGTTCAATGTTTAATTTTCCTGTACTATTAGGGGAGTACCAAACCTCTGAATTAATCTTTTTCTCATCCTCAGCCTGGAGAGGACACAATTTTACTGTTAGTTCTCCCTTGCTAATCTCTATCCCTATCCCAAATTTAACTATCAAATCTCTTCTCAGTAAATTATAATCTGCTTTTGGAACTAATAAAAATTACTCAATTACTAATTTGGAGTTACTTTCTAAAAGGACATCCTTGATTACAGGTACTCCAAAGGGTTTCCCTTTGGCTCTAATCACTTGTATTATTTCAGATGAAATCTTACACCCTTGGGGAAGGGTCCGGATACTCGGTCTTTCCGCCCCTGAGTCCACAAGGAACTCATATTCTTGCTTCTGGGGACCTATTTTTAATTTTACCAGGGGTTCTGTTCTTTCTCTTGTCCCCAGCAGATAGAGCCCCTGACACCCCTAATCTTCCTTAAACTGCTCTTCATCAGCCATCCTTTGTCGGCATTCCCGCTTCATATGTCCCTTTTTCCCCCAGTAAAAGCAAACAATCCTATCTCCTCTACCTTGTCTTCCTTCATTCACCTGCCGACCAGCTCCCCTCAAACCTCCTGGGTGGCCACCACCCCTTCTTTGGGGAGATTGCCTCTGTCCTTCCCTTACAGCTGCTAACATAATCTTAGACTGCTTCTTGTAGTTCTCATCCTCCCTCCTAACATAAACCTTCTGAGCCTCCCGCAGTAACTCATCCAGCCCCCTCGCTTGCCTCCCTTCTAACTTTTCCAACTTCTTTCTAATATCCATCCATGAGTTTACCACAAAATGAACTTTCAACAGTGTCTCCCCTTCAGGAGTGTTAGGGTCCACTCCTGAATATAACTGAAAGGCTTTTCTCAGCCTCTCCAACAACTCAGTTGATCTTCATCCTTTTTCTGTTGTTCCTTGAATGCCTTTTGTACATTCTGTCCATGAGGGACAGCCTTCCTTATTCCCTGTATTATTATATTTCGCAAATCGCCCATATGGGTATGGTGTAACGGGTCTTGATTATTCCACTGGGGATTCTGTAGGGGCCATTTAGTATCTGCTAATGGTCCCTGCTGATGTTCATCATCCCAGATTCTCATGCCCGTTTCCCTAATCATTCTCCTTTCTTCTGCAGAAAACAAAATCCCTAACATGGATTGCATCTCCTCCCAAGTATAAATATTAGGTCCCAAAAAATGATCCAACCGCTCCACCACCCCTAAAGGATCTTCTAACAAATTTCCGAGTTCCTTTTTAAATTCCCTAGCATTCCCCGAGTTTAATGGGACGGATATGTACCCTATTCCTAGAATCTGGGCAGGCTGTCCTGGTTGCGCTGCATTTGGGTTAGGCACCATTCCCATTCCATGCTCCCTAAGGGGAAATATAGCCAATTCTTGCTTTCCCTTTTGTCGGGTCTGGCTTCGGGTTACTCGCCGAGAACCCTCAGGGATACTTTCCTCCAACCTTTCACCTTCTGGACCCTCATCCTCCGATAATTCTTGGGTGGGTGCCGAGGGACCCGGGTGGTCTACTAGCAAAGGATCCGGGGGCGGGGGGTATAAAGGTTGTGGCGGTGGAGGTGGCAATGGAAGAGAGGGTGGTGGTGGCGGTATATAGGGAGGGGGGATACCTGGGGGTAATTCAATTTCTTTTGGCCTCTTTTTCTTCCTCTTGATATTGAGAGCAAATAATTTTGTCCTTGTCTATCCTCTTATCTAGAGGACTGCATATTTACTTTTTTCTAAATTAAGGGGTTCTTTTGAATTAATGTAAATATTTAAGGCCTGACAGATCCAATCCTCAAAAGACCCAAATATCGGCCAATATAACTGATCCCCTCTTATTTGTTTCCCCCCCCAAACTTCCATGCAGTAATGAGCCATTTTTTCTTTATCTTTTCCCTTCCTAGAAGGAAAGGCATTCCAGTATTTAATCATTGAGCCTAATGGACTATTCTCTGAAATATGGGGAAGTTTTACAGGGATTCCCCCACCCATGGGTTCAGCAGGCTTGCTTTTCCTCTGACCCATTTTCTGGAGTGCCTTCTAACACACACACACTTGCTTCCCTCAATTCGTGGCCCAGTCCGTCGCCGGATATGGGAACCGCACTACTATGAGGTCCGCACTTGCCTGGGGAGTCCGAGCTGCCGGCCCCCCTCTCATACACCACACTCGTCACACTGCAGGATTCCCGACCCCCGACCAGGCGGTCCTGTTCTCCCAGAACAGGCCTCCTCCGGACACCAGGTCCTTCGGAAAATACTTACACCATCCGGTGTCTTTGCCCGGGGCTTCGTGCACAAAGATTAAGGGGGTCGCTGGCAGTTCTTTGCTTGCTATCGGATTTTAGGTTCATCGGTCGGAGTCCGGGGAGGAGTGTCCCCGTAAGGCCACTGTTAAAGCAAAGGCAGTGGGGCGCCTCCTTAGCGAGGCCCCCTCTCCAGGTGTTCCGATCCGAGTCACGGCACCAAATTTGTTATAAATTGAGACGAATAATTTGATTCAGCCTTTTAAGTTAAATTAATAATTTTATTAATTACAGCAAGCAATAGCAAGCAAACAGTGCTGGGTGCAGCTGGGGAGTCTCCGCTCCGCCAAGGGCTGACACCCTTCCTTCTCTTCAGTCCCTTTTTATACTTTTCTGTTTCGTATCTTCTCTGAGTTGTGCTGGCAACAGTTGATTTCACAAGAGGGGTGATGGGTCTCCTCCACTTGAGGTTATCAGTTCCAGCCAGTCCTGCAAGATCTATTTTTTTTTGTTTCCATATATAGTTATCACATTGTTTTACAGTATTTGCTTGCAGTTACCTAGCCTTGCCTAATCCTGCAAGTTCTATACCCTGACCCCCACCCTTTTCCTCTACCCTAATTTCACACTCTTGATGAACAAACAAGGCAATGCAGTTTTTCACAGTCAGTGTTTGTCACCCCTCCACTGCTGGACCGAGACCGCAGTTGTTCATTCAGCCTTGGCATTAACTTTTTTTTATAAAGTTGAGTTACAGGGAGGCTTTAAGGAGCAAGGTATGGCACCGGTGTGCCATTAACTATAGTTATGGATAGCACTCTATTTAAAGTGTAGGGGAGCTCAGCTAAACAAACCCACGTGTACAATGCTGCTGCTTCTTCTACTGCATGTGCAGTCAGGATGTGCTGATAGCATTTGCTGGATGTGCACCACCACAGGGTTTTTCCTGAAGTCAGAACTTTTGGATTCTTACCTGCACAAGCAGATGCAGTGTCTCCGTCAGAAGTGCCTATAAGAAATATTGGAAGGATGTTTTCTTCAGAGTGTGGTCACAAGAGTTCAGAGTTGGAGCCAGTTCTGCAGGCAGACTGATTAATAGTCTGGGGCTCCTCTGCAGAGCCCCATTAATTCTGGGGCTGGCTTCTGCTGGTTCTGCTATCCTGGCTCGAGTGACACACTTAACAGCAGTTCCATTACTCTGTCATGAAATAGCGTGGAACAGGCAGAGCAGGGAAGGGCAGCATGAACCGATTGTTCTGGCAGCTCTGACCAGGTCTGACCAGGTCTGATTTGATACTCAGCACTCACAGAACCCTGCTCCACCTGTGACACTTCCACTTGCAGTAGATGACTGTTCTCTTCACAATGTCCAGCAAGGCAGGTCAAAGACACTTTCACCATTTGCATCTAAAAAAGGGAAAGGAAATCAGCAGCAGCCATGAAGTCACCAGTCTGAGGTCCCAGGAAGAATGAAAACTACAAAGAGGAGAGCCCCAGAACACCCCCAGCTGCTCCCTGCCCTCTTCGTCTGAACACAACTTCATTGGAAATCTTTTTCAGCAAACTTCTTGACTCCTAAGTACAGACCATAGTGATGACATTACAGGTATACAGAAACTTGTGCAATAACATAATAGTGAGTAGTTTGAAAAGTGAATGCATAGCTAGGTATTAAAATCTACTTTCCAGATATTGTTTCCTTGTCCTCAGTATTTGGCAAAGGTCAAGTAGCATTAGTTGCTGATCAACTCTATGTGATCAAAAAAAAAAAAGCCAACAAAGCCCAATCCAGCTACTTTCAGTCTTAATTAAAATCTATCAATTTCTCCCTGCTTTGTGCTCCTGGTCATTACAGGTGGGGCTGCAGGGAGGACTTTCCCTACTCCACGGCTGGATGCTGCACACAAGTCCAGCTCCCATTGCAGGGGTGAGTAATGTGTCCTTGCTCACCCCACAGGCTGAGCTCTGGTTTTGTGCAATCCATTCCTGGAAAATGGAAATATTTCTCTTAAGGTCCCCTGAGAAGAAAGAACAAACCTACAGGAGAGAGTAAGTCCCTGGAGGAATCCAAACATCTGGAACAAATCCTGAGTGATCTGGAGAGACGCCGTGGTGGGTGCATTTCCCTCAGCCTTTCCCTGGGACTCAGCAGCTGGGACCTTTCCCTGCACATCTGGACAGTCCCTGCCCAGCACAGTGGGAAGGGATCCATGGCAGCCTCGCTGCCCCGCTGCTGCTCTCACAGCCTGCAGGGCTGTTTCCCAGCCTGGGCTGGCTGCAGCTTCTCCCCAGCCTCTGCAGGAAGGCATTTGGTACAGGGAGCCCCAACTGCACCACGGGCTTGCAATCCCCGGCAATTTCCTGGCCTCCAGGCAGTTCAGGCAGGGCGCTGTTTGTAAAACAGTGGGTCCTGTGGCAGCCCCAAGAGCCTTGGCCTCTTCCTGACCCTTATCCATGTCTTTGACAAGTATTGCATCCTGAGGATGCCACCTCCCCAGTGGGGAATGGTTACACCTGATCCAGCTGACCCTTTTCCTTTCTCCAGAGATGGACCACAGGGCTTTGCTGAACGCAGCACTCTCTGGAGGAAGCAATGGCTCCATGCCAGCCCCCGATGCACGAATGAGGGAGATGCCAGACAGTGCCACAGAAGGTGATTGCTGTGCCAGGCTCAGCCAGCCTGAGCAGTCCTGGTGGGGTCCCTCTGTGGGAGCCACATCCTGAAACCTGGGAGTGGCTGCACGGGGTGCCCAGGATGGGGAAAGGCCGGAGAGGGAGAGCAAGGCTCCAGTGTGTCCTGACAGGGCCTGACTCTGTCCCCTGGGGCTGGGGGAGCTGTCACAGGGCAGGGAGGGCCAGGGCTGGCAGGGGCTGCTCAGGGATGGGTTTGGCCCCTGTCCCTCCAAGCAGCGACGGCCCAAGCAGCTGCGCTGGCCCCGGGCTCTCCTGCCGGCCTGCTGGGCTTTGTTGGGGGGCACAGCCTGTGCCAAGGGGCGGCAAGGTGCCTGCAGGCCCCAGCTCTGGGCAAACAGAGAACGTCCTGGCCGTATCCACCGTGCTGCCAGCTCAGCAGTGCAGCACAGCGCGGGCTCACGCTCCCCATTGCTCGCACAGACGTTATCACTGAAACAGGAATATATGTCCTGGATCCAGTGCGCATCCCAAGAATTGTCTGCCCCCAGCATGTGCACAGGTCCTGCATGATAGGCACGGTGGTGACACTGTTCACTGTGCCACTTGTGCTGATGGGCTGCTATCTTGGCATTCGGAAGCTGTACGAGAGCAGTCAGTAGTTCATTTTTCTCCACAGTTTTCTTGTAACTCTGCTCATAGCACTGGTACTGAACTTGTAGTCATGCTGCAGTGGAGCTGTGGCCAGTCCATGGCTGTGCAAAGAACTCTGCTGAGGGTTCTGCTGCTGCCCAGTGCTTTCCTTGGCCTCTTCATTGCTGGGCCTTGTCCTGGGGGGCCGCTGGGGCTGCAGCCAGTGCTGGCTCCCCCTGAGGCTGCCTGGCCAGGAGCAGCCCCAGGGGCACAGGGCAGAGGCACAGCAAGTTCTCAACAGTATTTGGGCAACACAGTTCAGGAGAGGACACTGCTTATTTAGTAGCTCATGTAAAGTTTCATGGTAACAGTGATTTTACCGCACAAGTAAATTTGTTCCCGTTCCGTGTTTAAAGAAATCCAACCTGATGAAGGTTTGGCTTTGGCCTTGAGGCTTTGCTCTTTGTGTGAGCTCTGTTCTGGATTGATTCCCACTCAGTCTTGGAGCCAGTTTGGGGTGAAGGCTCATCCCGGCCCTGACTCTTGGCAGTTCTGGGCTCAAAGGGACCATCAATGCTGCACTGCACATGACGGGGGTTTAGGGCTGGATTATCAAAGGGCTCTGAGAAGTTTAAATTACAGTCTTTTTTTCTACATCGTTTTCTTTACGGAATTCCTTCCCTTTTTTAAAACTTGAAAGTTTGAAAAAGTTGAAAACTTGAAAGTTTGAAAAAAACCTTATTTTCCAGAGCTTATTCCAGTTATTTGATAAAGTGAATTATGGCCTATTTACCCCATGGCTGAATTAGAAAACAGTAAGTACAATAATATGAAATAATATTTACACTCCTATGTCTTTCACAGACTCATGAAACTTATGTTGGCTTGATGTGACCAACAGAAGAGTTTTGCTCTGCTTTTAGTTCAAAGAAGAAGCAGCCTCGGAACCTGTTGAGAAGACTCTCTTCACTTCATAGCTGAAGCAAACTTCCAGGGTTCTTTATTGAGGAATATAAAATCTATCTTTTCTGTATATATTCCTGACAAGTAACCGATGGAAATTAGGGATTTGGACTCTTTGGGAAGTACTGACCAGTTGGACATTGGCTCTCTGAAGCTCACTCTGTAATAATCAGTCTTTTTCAGAAGAGAATGTTCAGTATCTTCCTGGCATTACGTTTATATTTGTATTCAAAAAGACATCTTGAAAGAGATTTACAACAGCTCTTTACGGTGCCTTAGTTGACTTCTATCTCTTTCACCATAGGTGCCGATGAAAACCTGGATGGCTCCATTAAAAAAGCTGCAAAGCAGATCCTGGAAAAGGGCGCATACATCTGCTCCCACCCTCTAGACAGGAACTTCTGATCCCTCCCTGACAGCAGGCACTCATGAATGGAAATCAGGGAGGAATTTGCTGCAGTTCCTGTATTAGACACCTTAAAAGCATCTGTTATTTACTGTCTTTACTAAATGTATCTGTATAAAATAAAACTTCTTTCTAACCACAATTCATAGGAAAAGGATAAATGAAGAGATTTTATTTAAAGCTGAAGTGACTTGATTATAGACATAGATTAGATTGATACAGATATAGATATATAAATTAGATATAGATATAGATATAGATATAGATATAGATATAGATATAGATATAGATATAGATATAGATATAGATATAGATATAGATATAGATATAGATATAGATATAGATATAGATATAGATATATCCAGTGTGGTGGTGTCTGTAGCTCTTCTCTTGAGCACTGAGGTCTTGAGGTGTTGTTTCTATTGTGTTTTCAATTGCAATTCTGTTTCAATGCTCGGTTCTATAAACCTCCCACTTTTGTGTTGCTATAGCATATTTTATCCTTAATGGATTGTTCCTTTCCCCTTGTGTTGTTGGTTTTGCCCTGGTTGTCCAACTTCCCAAAGACCTGCCCTTTGTAGCCGAATGTTCCCTGTTCCTCGTGCCACTGAATGTCAATCCCTTCTCATAATTGCCCCTTTCTCCAGAAACTTCCCTGTCCTTTTTGTATCCTTCGAGGCTCCATTGGTTTGTTTCAATTGTTTCCCTCCCCTCTAATTCCCTATTGGTTTAAACATTGTAATCCCCGCCTTGTGCTCCTCCCCAGGATTCTCCCAGTTGGTTAAAGCTCTGTACCCTCTCCTGTTTAAAAACCCTCCCGCAGCCTGCATTTGTGTGTTTCTGTCACTGACTCTCCTGGCAATAAACGCAGTTAGCAATCATACAGAAGACCTCTCCTTATTCCTTGTCCCTGCTCTTGACACTTTGCTCCTGTGCCATAGAGCAGTTGTGCCCTACAGCCGCACCCTGAATTGCGTGGCTGGAGAGACAGCATGGTGGGTGCATTTCCCTCCCCCTTCCCCTTGGACTCAGCAGCTGGGACCCTTCCCTGCACATCTGGACAGGCCGTGCCCGGGACAGTGGGAACGGATCCATGGCAGCCTTGCTGCCCCGCTGCTGCTCTCAGGACCTGCAGGGCTGTTTACCAGCCTGGGCTGGCTGCAGCTTCTCCCCAGCCTCTGCAGGAAGGCATTTGGCACCAGCTGATAAGGAGCTCAAATTGCGCCATGGGCCTTAGATGCCTGCAATTTCCTGCTCTCTGGGGAGATGCAGAGAGGCAGCTGTTTACTGAAGGGTGGAGTTTTGGAGCAGCTCCAAAACTCTGGGCATTTTCCTTGTCTTTATCCACCTCTTTGACAAGTATTGCTGGGAGCAGAAGAGCACAGCAGAGAGGAATTATGGCATGCAGGCTCAGGGCTTTGGGCACTGAGCAGTCCTGTGCCAAGAGGCGGCAAGGTGCCTGCAGGCCCCAGCTCTGGGGGAAACAGAGAGGGAGAATGTGCTGGCCATATCCACCGTGCTGCCAGCTCAGCAGTGCAGCATAGCAATGGCTCACTCTTCCCATTGCTCCCAAGATGCAGCTGGCACCTCAACACGTGCCGACAAAATCTGGAAAAGCATGAGAAGAGATTTCTGCTGGGGAACATCTTGTTTGATGAAGTTGGTGGCCATTGTGGCTGCTGCAGCACTTGGCCTGATGATGTGCTCTGCTGGAATCTGGTATTTCTGCATGAGAAAATGGTGAGTGTTTTGCTGATCTCATTCTCCAAGAGCTTCCTTTAAAGGCTGCTGATAGTCAGGGAAGATTCCCAGTGAGGCTGCAGTGGAGTTGTGGCCAGTCCATGGCTGTGCAAAGAACTCTGCTGAGGGTTCTGCTGCTGCCCAGTGCTTTCCTTGGCCTCTTCATTGCTGGGCCTTGTCCTGGGGGGCCGCTGGGGCTGCAGCCAGTGCTGGCTCCCCCTGAGGCTGCCTGGCCAGGAGCAGCCCCAGGGGCACAGGGCAGAGGCACAGCAAGGTGGGGAGGAGAAAGAGCGGGGACGAGATGGCCCCTGAAAGGCAGAGGCGCTCTGGGGCCCGCTCCTGGCCAGGGAGCCTGCCCAGAGCCGTCCCCTGCTCGCCGGGGCCTCGAGGGGCAGCTGTCCAGCTGGGCCAAGGTGTGCCAGCCGCTCCAGCCGTGCTGGGGAGCCTTGCCAGCTCTGGGCCCTGCTGTGCAGGAGGGTCCCTGTGTGCCACTGGCAGCTGGGGGCCTCAGCCATTTCTCTCTTTGCACAGTCACGCTTCTGGACAGGAGATGAAAGACAGTGGCTACATCTCACACCCAGACAGCGATGCAGCAACTTTGGCAGTAGTAAGGATGTGGTCAGCCCTTTCTAGAAGTTCTGAGAAGAGGACCCCAGAACAACCATCTACGAGGAAACCTCTTATCACCCTCTAGATCCCACTGCTTCTTCCTCTCCCCATGGGTATCCCCAAGCTGCCCTCATCCATTTTTGATCTCCCTCTGTCCCATCCCAGCCCATTCCCGAGTTATTCTGGCAATCCCAGGATCAGCCCAGAACCCTCCAGCCCCAACTGAGGCCAACATGGCCCTTCCTCTGCCCCTGAGCCCCCTGGCTCTGCCCTCTAAACAACACTGTAGGTGACCCCCCTCCCCCTGTCTGCCCTTCTTGCATTTCAATAAAGAGATGGAGCTGTCACCCCAGTGTCTGGGTGGTACCACCAGCAAAGCCCAGCCGGCACCAGCCCTGGCTGAGCTCCATGGCCAGGAGCAGCCGTGGATGCCCACGGTGAGGGCAGGCAGGAGCCAGGCAGGGGCTGCTGTGACCTGTGGCGGGGCCCCGAGGGGCTGGGGGAGCCCATGCTGAGCGTCCCGGGGCTGAGGGCACATCTCCTTCAGTGGGATCATCTGGGCCTGGACATCCTCCAGTGGCATGTTCAGGAAAAGAGGGAAGCCCTCAAGAACATCTCCAGAGACACAGCCTGAGCAGCAATGCCAGCAGGCAAAACAAAGCTCCTCCCCAGTTAACACACACTTGGTAGGACCTAATTGATGGGCCACCACCAATCCAGGGTGCTGCACAGGGTCTGCTCTTCTGGGCAAGGGCCAGAAGGAAAGGGAAGGGAAGGGCTGTGTGTCCTTGGGGCCTGATAGGGCTGATGAACAGCCCCAGAGGCACAAAAACACAGCAGCACCAACACTTGATTTCCAGGGCAAAACAATTGGCATTGCTGGCCTGGGCTTCTCCATAAGGCACATGGGGGCTTTGGAGACCCCATAAGGTGCACGAGAGGCTCGGGTCCCTTGTGAGACACACAGGGATATTTTAGGTTCCCTCTGAGGCATGGAGGGCACTGGGGTCCACTTGAAGGCATGCATGAGATTTGGAATCCTATGTGAGGCATGCAGGGGGGTTGGGATCTCTGCCAAGGTGTGCAGGGTGCTGGGGGTCTCTGCTGAGCACAGGACTGAAATGAACAGGTTTTATGCCTTTATTAGTGTTCAGCTCTTTATTAAAAAGTCAGCTCGGCAGGGGGGTGTTGTAGCTTTTTCCAGTAGCTGAGGGGCACGAAGTCCCGCAGAGTCTGTCCCTGGAGTCTCCGTGGCACGCTGGTAGCCAGAGGTGAAGATGTGTCCAGCCTGTATCTGTAGTCCCAACCAGCAGACCATCCCCTCTCCTTTCCTCCTGGCACACTGGTAGCCAAAGGGTGGGAGAATGTGCAGAGCCTGCTGCCAAAGTCCAGCAGCAGCTATCCCTCTCCTTCCCTCCTGGTAACACCAGGAAGAGTGTTTGTTTTCCTTGTGCCTGCTTCCCACAGCCCAGTCCAATCTGGTCCTCAGCAGGTCATGGTGACAGGTCAAACACAGACTAGGGATGGGCTTCCCTTTTCCCCAAGCAGCACACCCATCCAGCCCCCTCCACTGTGCCCCTCTTTTTCATTTTGGGGTGTTTTTCATCCTCAAAACTCCCTCCCATGATTCCACTGGATTATTTTGCATCCTAGTCCTAGTTTGGGTGGGGGTGTAGGTGATTCCCAGGAGCGATTAGCTAATTAACATTTCAATGTCAGTACTTAGTTCCAGCCAAGTGTCCCAGCCAGGCTGTTTTGTTCATAACAGTCCGGCTCGGGGCTGCCGCGGCCCAGGGGCAGCCGCCGTGCCGGGACGGCTGTGGCGAGGGGCCGAGGCGGAGCTGCCCCGCCGGGTCGCGCTGCACGGGCACGGCACGGGCGGTGCTGAGCGCCGGGCAGGCGGCACCCCGAGCCCAGGGGCCACAGCCGCGGCCCTGCCTCCATCGGGGCCGGGCACAGACAGCCCCGCAGGCAGAGCGGCGGCACCGGCACCGCTCAGCGCCCGAGGGGACGGAACCGATGCCAGAGGAGCCCGGGGGGCCCTGAGCGGGGCCCTGGCGCTGCCCGCCCGGCTCTCCCGGGCCTGTGGCCATCCCGGGCGCCAAGGGCTCGCTCTGTGCCGCGCTCTCCCTGCCCAGCGGGGCTCCGGGTCAGCACCCGGCTCCTGCCACTGCCTTGAGAACGCTGAGGGGCATTCGGGGGCGGAACTGAACTTGCCAGGGAGAGAATTCATAGGACACTTGTTTAGGCCTTTTACAGACTTGTTTAGGCCCTCTTCAAGTTGAGAAACAACTTAAAATCCCAGGCTAAATCATGTGGTTTAACCTGTGGGGATTCCTTGAAGATGCTTTGTAACTCCCAGGGGTGCCAGGCCAAATCCCAGCGAGCACCAACACCCAGGAGCTCTGATGCATGCAGCAGGGCTGGCACCAGGCAAAGGAGTCAACATCCCTACAGCTGCCCGCTCTGCCTGCAGGGTGTCACGCAACAGCAACGTTCCAGCAAGAACAGGCATTTTTACATCCTCAGGACGATGTGCTCTTGTGGTCCTGATGGTGGATCAGAGAGAAAAGCCAAAAGTGACAGACTAAACTTGACTGCAGGAGAGGGATGGCTCAGCAGAGGACCTGGGGACCTGTGGTGCCAGCCAGTGACCGGCCACTCAGACACAGCAGGAAGGCCCCAGACTATCACACTTCAGCTGGGAGAGTATAAAAGCCCAAAGGTTCTTTGTTCAGGATCCGCCAGAGGCACCAGCTCAAACTGCCACTGTTCCAGCACAATAAAATTGTTTTAAGGATCCAGAGGTCCAACACTCTGCTATGGAGGACATTCCACATTTCCAATCTTTCAGGCACTTGGAACCTTCTGATTTTGCTTTGCATGCAAGACAAATAAACCCCCAAATGTGCACAAATCACTCCTTTAGCCTTTCCGCCTTTTATTTTCAGCCAATTTTTACTTTGTTCTCTGCTATCATGTCCTTATCTTTCCAAAATTCCTGTGCCTATTTAAATCCAGCCACCAGGGATGGTGCACACATTTTTTTTAGCTCTGCAGAGATTTATCCCCAGCAATCCTGCCAACCACACACACTTCAATGTTGCAAAAACCTGACTCTGGGCTGCAGTATGTGAATCCCACTCTGGTGTGTGAGATGGCAGAGCACCAGACCAGGCACTGTAGAAGGGGCATTCTGTAGATTAGTGAAGTCACTACCAGAACTCAGTCTAGCTCTTAGAACTCTGGCACCACACCAGGAGTGGGGAGTTGCCTCGGAGCAGCACAATGTTCTGTGTTGGAAGGCCTCCACCGAGCCCAGAGGCTGCCTCAGCCCCAGCCGCCATCCTGTGCATGGTGGCAGCGCTGAGGGCTGTGGCAGGGACACTCTTCCCCAGAACTGTTTCCCAACTTTTCCTGTCCCAGCAGGGGACTTGGAAATGTTTCTTCTGTCCTGACTTACCCTGTTTCCACCTTGTCAATACACAACTTGCTGTCTTACTCGCTTTATGCTTAGAAGGTTCTAAGAAGAAAATGAGAAACATACTGTGATTATGACACCCAAAAAGAAGGCCAGAAAACAATACTCCATGGTGTAGGGCCTTAGAGAGCGGCTATTTGGTTTTTTTGACAGCAGAGTGAGGGCAACAGCTCCACCAAAAACACACTTGTCCATTCCTTGCACACTACAAGCTTTTAAACTTTTTAACTTAATGTACACATTATACTTTCCTAACCTTCATATTGCAACATGTATACTAATTACATCATTATATGAGCCCTTGTAGCACATGTGCAGTTTCTGCACGAGGTGGTCATCTGTGGATGACAGCCTGGCCAGAGAGGGAGACACGACATTCGTTTTTCACAGTGGCTTGTGAGACCTTTTAGGGAGTTGCAGAAACGATGATAACTTGTTAGTATAAACAACCAGCAGGTGGTGTTTTTCTATTCTGATTTTCTGTTCTTCTTAAGGACTGTTTGTGAGAAAGATGTTTTTGTTAAATAGCCAGTCAAGTAGAAGGTGTCAAAACTGTCTATAAAAGAGAGAGCTTCTGTATTAAACTTTCATCTTCTGCAATTCAGTCTCCTGGTGAGCTTGTGTAACTCTGGGCTTAATGATGACAGTTGCCAGCCTCCTGCTGGTCATTTTGGATGAAGGCTCAGAAGGCTTCCTCAGGCTTCAACTTTTTTACCTCTGTTTCTGCACATGCTTTACAAGACTGTCTGCTCAAATAGCCAGTGGTTAATTAGCCTTTTGCAGTTAGCTTGTTCTGCTAAATTTGCTGATTTCTAGAAAGTGCTTCATTCCCATCCCCTTGTACAAAGTAACTACTTCTTTCTTCACAGCTTTTTGTGGAAAATGACAGGAGACAAGCACATTTTATAATGTTCAACAACTCTCAGTTTATTCCAAGCACGTATGTACAGTTATACCCGTTATAATCAAGCTCATACACATTGCAAAATTTAAGCTCCTTATTGGTGTATCTAAAGGGGTCAACCCCGCCTTTGGGAACTTTCTATGCTTGCTTCGTTTTTTTGGGGGGACTTTCTACGTTCAGTTATACTTATCTTTTTGCTGACCGTTTTGCTGCTGGGAACTAGCTTACCCAAGGACATATGATATTGTTGCTACATCCACTATTGCTGCACTATGCAATTTTCAGCTATTGCTTCACTAACTGCACATAGTCATGGCCTCTCTCCTGAAGACACTTATCCACAAAACTCTCCACACTTCCCCTGTTTCTGTTTTGAACCATTAAATTAGTTGTCCACATCTTTGAATCTACTAGATGCTGAAGACAGCTAAACAGGCAGGGCAAGATTAACAAGAGCAGTAAAACAACAATCAAGATTCCCACTGCATACATAATAAAGGTTCTTAGACAAGGACCAATTCCTAAGCTTTTAAGCCATTCTTCTATCCCCAGACCATCTTCCTCTTTTAATTGATGAAGGCCCTGTTGTAGTTCTTTAATCTTAGCATGTATTGATACAGAATTGTCAGAGATTCATGCAACACATACCTTCAAATTCCTCACATCCATGTCCATGGGCCAATAAAAAATCAATGGCTGCTCTGTTCTGCAGTACTGCATGATTTACACTTTGTACATCCATAGCAAGCATGGCTAAAATCTCTGATGTTTTATTAAGTTCATCTTTAGCCCAGCATCCCAATTGTTCAGCTAAAACCATAGCCTTTCTGGCAGCTCCTCCCGGTAACAGGGTTGCCACTATTACCTGTTTAAAGGTACTCCAAAACTGAGGTTGTCCAACCTGATCACATTGTAAGTCGTGCACGCCACGCTTTTTTCTTGTCTTCCCTAACCTGTCCCATTGCATTAGCAAGGGCATATTAGGATGGAACAGCGCTAGTTTTCCTAGGTAACAGGGTCCCCCTTGTGGTTTTACCGGTATTCCATTCCAAGCTCTATCTCCACAGATCAAAAATACGCCTTTTGACAACCTTAAGGGTTTGGTTATCTTGGAACCATCACAGTTGGAATATAACTGTGATGCTACCCTACCTTAGTCCAGTGAAGAGTCTAGAGAAGCCCATTTTTCTCTTGGGTTATTTAAATTCTGCAAGTTCAATGGAACAAAGCTAAACCATCCTCCTGTCGAAACATTCCCTAAACTAGCATTGGCACTTCCAAAGAGATCTAATTCTTCTGGTGGAGATTGTAATGTTTCTTTAAGTGAAAGTACCAACAAACATTGCCTATAGCCATCTCTCTGAGCTTCTGTGTAACCCATGCTCTTGTCTGGCCCTTTCACCTTTGCAAAGTTCTTGCAAAGCATTTGGTTCTTTATCAACCCGCAAAATTCCTCTGGTCTCCAGACAGGAACACCTGTTAAGCAGGTGCGAAATGGACTTGTCACCCCTCCCGAGTTAAGGCATAGCAAACTTTGATTAGTCATGTTAGCCAAGGTTACCCAAATATTTTCTCTGGGCTGATTAAATTGCATTATTTCACAACAAAGATTAGTCAAAGGAACAAGATAGATTATCCACCTTATCACCCTCATGATTACTTCCACTTTGATTTTAATTTTAATGCCTGCACATTTTCAATAAGCCTATCTAACTCTAGGTCTGGATTTCCTACTATTGGTCTTCTTAAATAAGGTCTTATAGAAACCTTCACCTGCTTTTGGCACCTTGTTGATAAAATTTTTGAATTTGCCTGTCTAATCAACCTATCACGAGCGTGTTCTGCTTCCCACCTAGAAAAAGCTAATATATTTTGTTCTGGCACTTCAAATAACTGCAAAGCTAAAGCAACTCCTAAGCCTGTATCTTGTATTAAATCTTTCTTCCAAGTCTCTCCCTGTGTTGAAAGGCACAATTTCTACACCACAAATGTAGTTTCAAAAATACTTGGTCTTCCCAGTACGTTTTTCCACAACCCCCACAAATAAAAGCAACCCAACTGTTACAATTAAAACTCCCACAACCAAGGCACTCGGGATTCTTTGGTCCCGGTATATGAGCAGTCTGTAAAGCTTCAATACTCATAACAATTGCCAGAAAAGTTGACTCTGAAGGCAAAAGTTGATCGATCACTGGGGAAAGTCCTCTTATCTCTTGAAGAAGGTGTCCCACTATGTGGATCAGCTTCTCTTCAATTCTCCTCTGATCCTGATCCGCCAGGGGGGCTGTGAGATGAATCATCCAGAGCCAGTTTGGTCCACTTCGCTGGCACCCAGAGTGAACCTGTAGGGGTGGAAACACAAAGATATCCCCTTCCCCAATATAGGACCTTTGCTGGGTTCTGCCAAATACCTGTTTTAGGTCCCTATACCTGACCCATACTTCCTTGTCCTTTTTGCTCATTTCTTTTTGTCCATAATGTACCATTGCAGTTGGTACCTCCGAATCCCCAAATATACACAAATGATTAAGAACAAAGAGCACTTTCATTAGCCTTTCCTGCACATCTCCAACTTCCCTATGTTTTTCCAAATATCTCTTCAAAGTTCCATTTGCTCTTTCTACTATTGCTTGTCCAGTGGGAGAATGTGCTATTCCTGTAATGTGCTTGATCCCCCATGATTTCAAAAACCTATCCACCCTGCCACCAATGTATGCAGGACCACTGTCTGTCTTGATCTGCTTTGGCACTCCCATTACTGCAAAAAAACTACACAAATGCCTTATAACATGTAATGCCTTTTCCCCAGCTTGAGCCGTTGCCCAGAGATATTTGCTATATGTAGCTATAGTAACATGAACATATTTTAGGCGACCAAAGCTATTTACATGAGTAACATCCATCTGCCAAAGTTCGTTAGATGAAAGACCTCGAGGGTTAACTCCCCATCCCATGCCATGACCCCCATTATGATGACTACATATAGGACAAGCTCTCACTATAGAAGTAGCATCTGCATGGGATATTCCAAACTCCCGTTGTAACCCTTTTGCATTCTGATGTCAGGGTGTCAGACCCAGCCAGCAGGGGTTTAGGAGGTGTGAGTCGTGTTTGACCAACCTGGTCTCCTTTCATGACCAGGTGACCCTCCTGGTGGATGCGGGACAGGCTGTAGATGTGTCTATTTGGACTCCAGCAAGGCCTTTGGCACTGTCTCCCACAGCACACTCCTGGAAAAGCTGCAGCCCACGGCTGGGACAGGAGCACTCTGTGCTGGGCTCAGAACTGGCTGCATGGCCGGCCCAGAGAGTGGTGGTGAGCGGTGCTGCATCCAGCTGGGGACAGTCACCAGTGGTGTCCCTCAGGGCTCTGTGCTGGGCCAGCTCTGTTCAATGTTTTTATTGACCACATGGATGAGGGGATTGAGCCTTTCATTAGTAAATCTGCAGATGACACTAAGCTGGGAGCGCGTGTCCATCTGTTGGAAGATAGGAGGGCTCTGCAGGGAGACCTGGAAGGGTTGGAGGGATGGGCAGAGTCCAGTAAGATGAAGCTTAGTGAATCCAAGTGGCCATCCCTGCATTTTGACCACAAACACCCCCTGCAACATTACAGGCTGGGGATGGTGTGGCTGGTCAGTGCCCAGGCAGAAAGGGACCTGGGGGCACTGGTCTAAAGCCAGTTAACATGAGCCAGCAGTGTGCCCTGGTGGCCCAGAAGGCCAATGGCTCCTGGCCTGGATCAGGAATGGTGTGGCCAGCAGGAGCAGGGCAGTGATTCTTCCCCTGTGCTCGGCACTGCTTGGGCAGCACCTCAAGTGCTGTGTCCAGTTCTGGGCCACCCAGTTTGGGAAGGTCATGGAGGACCTGGAGCATGTCCAGAGAAGGGCAGCAAGGCTGGTGAGGTGATTGGAACACAAGTCCTGTGAGGAACAACTGAGGGAGCTGGGGTTGTTTAGCCTGGAGAAGAGGAAGCTCAGAGGTGACCTTATCACTCTACACTCCCTGAAAGGTGGTTGCAGTCAGGTGGGGGTTGGTCTCTTTCTCCTCACAGCAGCTGACAGAACCAGAGGACATAGTCTTATGCTGCACCAAGGGAAATTTAGATTGGCTATTAAGAAAATTGTTTTCTATGGAAAGGGTGATAAAGTACTGGA
Organism: Lonchura striata; assembly: GCF_050655825.1. Lineage (NCBI taxonomy): Eukaryota > Metazoa > Chordata > Aves > Passeriformes > Estrildidae > Lonchura > Lonchura striata. Next base: position 2,702,056 of record NC_140734.1, on the reverse strand, counting down.
ATTGTCTGTCCAGGGAGGTGGTGGAGTCAGCATCCTTGGATATGTTTAAAAAAAGACTGGATGTGGCACTCTGTGCCATGGTTTAGCTATGGTGGTGTTAGGGCATGGATTGGACTTGATGACCTTAAAGGTCTCTTCCAACTCAGTAATTCTATGTTTCTGTGATTATGTGACATCACAGAGCAGGTTGTGACATCACAGGATGCCTGTAGGACATCACAGAGCAGGCTGTGAGGTCACAGAGCAGGCTGTGAGGTCACAGAGTGTGCTGTGACATTATACGGTGGCTGTGTTACATCACTGAAGGTGTGACATCAAAGGATGGGTCTGTGAGGCCAAGAGGTGCTGTGTGACATGATGAGTTTTGCCATCACAGAGCAGGCTGTGACATCACAGAGGAGATTGTGATTTCATAGGAGAGGTTGTGATGTCACAAAGTTGTCTGTGTCATTTCAGGCTGGCTGTGTGATGTCACAGAATGGGCTGTGAGGCTACATAGGAGAATCTGCCATCATAGAGAAGGGCTCTGTGACATCACAGAGCAGCTGTGTGATGTCACAGAGAAGGCTGAGACAATAGAGAGTGGGTTGTGACATCACAGAGCTGACTGTGAAATCACAGAGCAGGCTGTGACATTAAAGGGTGACTGTGACATTAATGGGTGATTGTGACATCACAGGTTTGGCTGTGACACCACAGGGCAGATTTTATGACATCACAGAGCAGCTGTATGAAATCCCAGGTGGCCTGTTACATCTCAGAGTGGGCTGTGTGACATCACAGAGGCTGTGTGACATCACAGGGGCTGTGGAACATCACAGGGGCTGTGTGACATCACAGGAGCTGTGTGATTTCACTGAGGAGGTCACTCTGCCCCAGTTCCCCCCAGAGAAGTCCAACACTGCTCATGCACAGGGGGGTCCCCTGTCCCCCCAGGTCCCCCCGACCCCGTCGCCGCAGCCTCCCCCAGAGGATGTTCCACAAGATCGACCCCAGAGCCCGACACAGGGACGGGGGCTGGGGCTGTGGGGGGTGGGACGGGGGGACATGGACCCCCTGGCAGTGTCCCTGTGTCCCCCAGGGCCAGAGCCTGGGCCACGGCTCCTTCACCCTGTTACCAACGAGGGCTTGAGAGCGCTGAAAAGTCCCCGGCAAGGGAGCAGCAAAAACCAGATTTAATATTAAGCGACAGCACCACAAAGTTCCCTGGCAAGAGTCACTCTGCTCCTGACTGAACACTTCACACTTAAGGAACACCTAGGAAACAAATCAACCACAAATCCAAACAAAATTCAGGCAATCGAACCAGAAATGATCAGGGAACTGTCCCTTTATGCGGCATAGGGACACATAGAACAGTGAGGGCAAGGATAAAAGGAATATGGGCCAAAAGCTGAACAGAGGTCAAATTTAACAGGACTTATACCTTAACCTTAACTTCTACCTTCAACTTCAAAATTTAGCAAAAGAACAGATATGAACAGCATTTAACATAACTTTTAACCTACGACTTTTCAATTTAACAGAGGAATATCATTTAATACTCTTTAGCTCAGCTTATAACTTATAGCAAAAGAACAACTCTTAGCAGCATTTAACTTAGCTTAGGCTGCATCACTTGACCTCACTTACAGGCCTGACTGGCTCAGCTATCCAGGGCACTCAGAGCCCTCAGAGAGCAGCATTTCTGCCACATTCCCCAGCACAGGCACTCCTGTGTGCACACAGACACAGAGAGTCAGTGCAAGGCACCTGTGAGAAATTCCCCTGAGGGCAGGGAAATGCTCCCTGAGGATGCTTTGGCATCTCCCCAGCAGGGAAGGGTTGAGCCTGGAGGAGTGGGGGGATCGGCCCAGGCTCCCTCGTTGTTTCGGGATCCCCGAATTCAGCAAACGGGAGAGTTCCCGGCTCGGAGAGGCCCCACTCAGAGGGAGTCGCTGGCCCAGGAGAGCTCCAAGGGCTCCTTTTGGAGCGCTGTTTGTAGGGCCCCAAGAGAGGGGCTGCAGTCCCAGCCATGTTTCATCCTGGCCTCACTTGGCATCAGCAGCTTTCTTTGGCAGGGTGAGAACAGGGATGTTGTGCCACCAAGGGAACACAAACAGTTCCCAGGGCTGCTCCTAAAGTAACCAGGAGCTGGCTGGGCAGCAGCAGTGCCTGGAGCAGAGCGTGTTTGTGAGGAGCTCCAGAGGAGCTGAGCCCAGGGGCTGCTGGCCAAGGCCGAGGCCCAGTGAGGATTTCTCAGCTGGCAGGGCGGCCTGAGAAGGGGAGGAGGGAATGCACCAGCACAGGAACCATGGAACCAAGGGAGCATTGTGATATTGTGGGGCCTGTGAGACCTAGGGACCATTGTGACACTGTGGGGCACCATGGAACCATGGAACCATTGTGACACTGTGGGACCTGTGACACCAAGGGGCCATTGTGACACTGTGGGGCACCATGGGACAATGGACACCATTGTGACACTTGGGGGACAGATTGGATCATGGAGACCATTGGGATACTATGATGCCCAATGGAATCAGCAAAGCATTGTGGCACTGTGAGGCCTCATGGAACCAGTGAGACCATTGTGACCCTGGGGTCCCCACAGAACCAAGAAGACCATTGTGACACTGTGGGGCCTTGTGTCATCAGTGGTCCATTGTGACACTGTGGAGCCAAAGGAGACCATTGTGACACTGCAAACCCCCATGGTCCAAAGGTCCATTGTGACATTGTGGGTTTCATGGAACAGAGGACTCATGTGTCATTGTGGGGCCTGGGGAACTATGGAAACCATTGGGACACTCCATGACCTCATGGAATCGTTGGAACCATTGTGAAACTAGGAGGTCTCATGGAACCCAGGGGCTATTGTGACACTGTGGGACCCCATTGAACCAAGGGTCCATTGTGATACTGTATGTCTTCTTGTAATTAAAGAGCAATTCTGACACTGTGGGGCCCCATGCAACCAAAGGAACACAGAACAGGTCTGGCTGGTTTGGCCTCCCTGGACTGCCTGACTGGTCCAGCTGACCTTGGCATGTTAAAGGTCTCTTCTCCTCTGCTACTGGGGCTCACTGGGACAGAAAACACTTGGGCTCCCTGCTTTCCTTCCAATGGAAAAGAACTGTCCTTCTCCTCCAAGTGCCCATGGCCAGAATTGGGATTTTACGTCCAAATGTCCTTTTATCCAGGGATTTTTCCCATAGGAATATTGCCAGGACAAGTCTGGTTGACAGTGGTTTCATGAGGGTCACCTCTCATCTGTGCCCAAAACACTGGGGAAGGCTCCATGCTTTCCTTCCTATGGGAAAGAATTGTCCTGTTGTGTGTTTTTCTTTAGTTTGATATTTGTTCTGTGTATGTTCAACCCCCAACCCCTAATCTCCTCCCTTCCCCAGTTGTCAATCTTCCCAAGCTCTTCCCTACCCCCCTCCTCTCCAAGTTGTCAATCCTCCCTTTTCCCTGCCCCTTTCCCCAGAACATTCCCTGTCACTCCTCCTAGCCTCCTCCCCTGCTTCCAGAGCATTCCCTGTCTATTTAGTGAGGCTCAGCACCCTTTTGGTTACTTTGTGTAACTCCACTGCCCTGTTTCCCCTGATAGTTTTGTGCTATGTTAGTCCCTCCTTAGACTCTTCCCCAGGCGTACCCTCAGTGGTTGGTGTTCCTATACCCCGCCTCTTGAGTTCTGGTATAAAACCTTTGCTCGCCCTCCCCAGAGGGTCTTGGGGCTCACTGAATAAAACCTTCCTGTTCGCCCCCAAGTCCCGTGTCGCCTCCCCATGCCAAGTGGGACTGCAGAGCTTCACAGGGGGAGCAGCCGCCCGTTCTCTTCCCTCTCACCGCCCAGCACTCCACTGCTCGGGGTATCGCGGCGAGAGAGGCTGCCCACATTACAACACTGTCCTGCTTCTCCAGGTGCCCATGGCCAAAATTGGGATTCTTTCTCCAAAATTCCCTATATCCAGAAGCTGCCTGCAGACAATCTCCATTCCTGACAAGTCTGGCTGACCTTGGCCTTGTAAGGCTCTCATCTGCCTTCCAAACACTGGGGCTCTGTGCTTTCCTTCCTATGGAACAGAACTCTTCTTATCCAGGTGCCTATGTCCAGAATTGGGATTACACCTCCAACATTGCCTGGTGTGAAAGACTGGAGGAGATTGTTGGCTGGGAACATTTTGTGTGTGGGGGAGGAAGGGGCAGGTCCAGCCCTGCCCGGCCCTGGAACCCCAATCCCCCCAGAGCCTCTATCCCAGCCCAGCAGTGTCTGCCAGTCCCTGGCACAGCACAGGCAATGCTCCACAGCCACCTCTGGAGCTCCCAACCCAGCTCCTGAGTGACCAAATGACCCCAAGTCCTCCCTGGGGCTGGGGCAGCAGAACTCAGAGGCACCAGCAGCTCCAGCTGTGAAATGGAGTGTGGGATGGGGCTGTGAAAGCCCTGCCTGGGCTCTGCCAAGCAGGACACACAAGCCCTGACCCTCATCCCCCAAGCAACTCTCTCAAGGAGACATTTAAAAGGAATTACAATAATTTGTGTACTCTGAGTTAGATTCACTAGAGAAATAGTGCCCCAAAACTCATTAACATTCAGAATACTTGAACAAGTCAAGCCTCTGGGAATAATTTGATTTAAGTTTTAAGTCCTCATGCAGTTGGAATAGATATGAAAATCAAGACCCTTGATGGCTGACAATCCATCAGACTCTGTCCCTACCCCCACCCCACCATTTCCCCCATCCAAGCCCTGGCACTCAGAGCAGCCTTGTGCAAATCTGAGCTCCCTCCAGCCCAGGCTGCACCTGCAGGTTTCAGCTCCTTGGCTCCAACCCCCACCTGCTTTCCTTGGAGTAAGAGCTGCCTGAAGACACAGAGGGATGTTCAATTCTTGTCAGCCAACAAAGCCAAGGGAAGACACAGCTCCATCAGATGCAGAAGTCATTCCTCTGCTGGCTATTAAATCCACTTTGCACAGTAGCCAGTCTCAGAGCAATGGAAAATGCTTTCTGTGCCCAGCACAGATCCCAAGGTCCCCCCAAACCCTCCCTGCCCCGATTCTGCCCAGATTTGCTCTTTCCACACACGAGTCATGTGCTGAAGTCAGGAGCTCCCTCCATGCCCAAAGGGAGGAAAAAAGAGAAAGTGGATGAAGAGCTCTCCTGTGCAGAGCCAAGGTCCAAGTGCCCCTGCAGTGGAAACCACAACTCATCAGGTTTGTGTCCTTTGGGCTCAGGGATGGTGACACTCAGAGGCACAGAAAGGTTTCTTGCCAACAAACAGGAGTTGAACATTTGAACAATTTAATAACCATCACAGACTTTCCTTTTTCTTCGAACTGTTTAAACCTGCTCTGGACTGAAAACCCAGAAAAACACTGGCAGCTCACACCTGTGGCCCACCGAGGTCTGGGACCCTGCATTCCAGTGCCAGAGGGACTGAGAAGAGACCGAGTGATCCAACTACAACCCACAAAAAGGACTTTCTGAATTGCCACCTCTTCAGAACTCTGAGGGGGTTTATTTCATATTATTCATGCTTGTGAATACTATACTTGTTAAATAAACTGGTTTTTTCCACTTTTCTCCAGGGAAGTCTTCTCCTGAATTAGTAGGGAGAAGGGCCGCTTGAACTTGATTTGTAGACGGACTCCTTTTGGAGGTTTCCTCACAAAATTTGCCCTAAACAGTCACAATTGTGCCACTTCACCAGTGGCACAACTCCCCAGCCCCCCAGGAAAAGAAAGGACATGTCAAGTTCTCCAAACACTTGGCCTGCTTTGCTGCAAAAGTTGTGCTGCATACACAGTGCAGTGTGGAAAGCCAAGAGAAGCTGCAGCAGGTGGCAAATCTTGGGACAGAAGCTCGACCTGGTTCTCCATGAGAGGTTCTTGTCAAGAGCAGACAGGAGAAGATTCCTGGAGAAGTGGAACAGCTTTGCAGAAGTGCAATGAAAATGAAATAAAGTATCTAAGATGTTTTCCTCTTTATTTCTATGCTCTCCTTTTCCATGTTGCACGACTTCTCCATGCCATGAATTCCAAATGGATCTCACCTCTAAGATGGGCCACTTAGCAATGTAAAATACCATGAGCTACACGCAGTTTGCCTTCCCCTGTTTTTACTGGAAAGCAACGCTGGAGACATCAGTGCAGTGCTTGGGTCAGGTAGGAATCCTACAGCAAGGGAATGTGCCCCAAGGGTGTTTGAGCCTCGGCGGGGATTCCTCTGCCAGTGTGCAGGAGTCAGGACTCTGGATCTGGGCTCCACACTGCAAAGTTCCCGTGTCTGGACAGACGAAGGGGCTGTCCCCGGGGCGCGCGGGGCTCGGCCGTGGGGCTCGTGGGGCGAGCGGGGAACGGACACGCGGACAAACGGCCTCGGTGCTTCAGTTGCAGAGGCAGCAGCGGCGGCGGCGGCAGCAGCGGCGGCAGCAGCGGCAGCAAAAGCAGTTTTTCTCTTCTTTCTCTTTCTCTTCTCTCTCCCGCTGTCGGACACCTTCCCCTCGGTGTCCTTCCCCGGTGTCCCTCTCCTCTCCCCGCCTCCTTCTCCCCATGCCGGGCCGGGCCATGCCCCCGGCCCGCCCCCGGCCCCGGGCGGGGCTGCCCCGTCCCCGGCCCCGCCCGCCCCGCCGCGGTCTCGCCTCCGCCCGGCTCTGGCCGTGCTGGCGGTGGCGCTGCCGGGCGGGCATCAGTGCCTGGGGCTGGGCCGGCATCGCCGCCCTTTGGCTCCGCCTGGCCCGAGCCCGGCCCCGGCCCCGCCGCAGGGTCCGGCCCCGGCGCCGGCGCCTCCCGGGCCCCGCGGAGGACACACGCGGCACGGCCGCTCCCGCCGCCCCCGCTGCGGCTTCCCCGGCCCGAGCTCCGCCGCTCGGCAGCGCGGCCGCCGGCCCCGAGCCTCCCGTGTCCCGTTGCCGAGACCGAAGGCCTGGGGATGGCCGGCCCGAGGCGCTCGGGGGGCGCTCGGGGGCCGCTCCTGGCCCCGGGCCGAGCGCTGACAGCCGCGTCCCGCCCGCAGGGAAGGCGCAGGAGGCCCTGCAGGAGCGGTACCGAGTGGGTTCGCTGCTGGGGCGCGGCGGCTTCGGCAGAGTGTTCGCAGCCACGCGGCTCTCGGACGGCGCCCCGGTGAGCGGCGGGGCCGGCGGCGGGCATGGAGGAGGAGGAGGAGGAGGAGGAAGGAAGAGAAGGAGGAGAAGGAAGAGAAGGAGCAGGAGGAAGGAGGGAGAGGAGGAGAAGTGGGAAGAAGGGAGAGGAGGAGGAGGAGTGGGAAGGAGGGAGAGGAGGAGGAGGAGGATGGAGGAGGAAGTGAAGGAGGAGGAGGAAAGAGGAGGCAGAGCAGGAGGAGAAGGAAGGAGGGAGAGAAGAAGGAGAAGGAAGGAGGGAGAGGAGGAGAAGGATGATGGAGGAGGAAGAGAAGGAGGAGGCGGAGGAGGAGGAGAGGGAAGCAGGAGGATGGGGCTCGGCAGGGCGGGCGGCGAGCTCAGCCCGCTGCTGCCTTTGGCTCGTAGGTGGCCATCAAAAGGGTGCCACGGAACCGCGTCCGGCGCTGGGGCGAGCTGGTGAGTGAGCGGGGCCAGCGGGAACAGCCGGGCCGTGCCGGGCGGGGATGAGGCGAGGCCCGGCATGGGGGAAGCCACCAGGACGCCTCGATGGGGAGCGGGCGTGGGGCCAGCGCAGGGCGCAGAGCATCCCGGGCTGGCTGAGGGGTTCCCCTGCCCTGGCACGACATCAGTCCCACTGGTGGCACCGTGGTCCTCCCGCAGCCCGACGGCACCAGCGCACCCCTGGAGATCGTCCTGCTGGACAAGGTGTCCACCGGCTTCCCTGGTGTGGTCCAGCTGCTGGAGTGGTTTGAGCTCCCCAACAGCATCGTGATGGTGCTGGAGCGGCCGGAGCGGTCTCAGGACCTCCTGCATTTCATTCGGGCACGGAGGTTCCTGTGTGAAGAGGTGGCACGGGAGCTGTTCCGCCAGGTGCTGGAGGCCGTGCGGCACTGCACCAGCCGCGGGGTCCTGCACCGTGATATAAAACCAGAGAACATCCTGGTTGACCTGGCCACTGGCCAGGCAAAATTGATCGACTTTGGCTGTGGCACCTACCTGCAGGACACAGCCTACACTGACTTTGCAGGTGAGCCCAGGCAGGGGTGTGCTCCTGGTCCCACCATCTCATGGCCCAACATCTCACAGGCCAAGCTGGGTGTGGCAGTGGGGATTATCCCTTTTGCTGCCAGTCAGAGTACTGAGTCTTTACCTGAGCTGCTTTTGAGTGGGGCTGGGTGGGGAGGCATCTTCCAGCCCTGCTGGCAGCCTTCATCCACCACTCTGCCTGGGGCTGGGGTTGGAGCAGCAGCAGCCAGACTGACAAAAGCACCCGTGGGTGGGGGTAGCAGAGGAGGGGGCCAGGACCAGTGCACCAGCCAGTTTGGTGTGCAGGTGAGAGGAAGGGCTTGGACTGCTCCACTCACCTTGTTTCCATAATATTTTATGAAAACATAAAATATTGCCTTCATAATATCTTTGGGGCACTGCAGGCAGGGAGGATAAGGACCTGTTTTTTCCCCCACCCCTGAGTGGGTTTTTGCTTTACATGTCATGGTCAGGCCTTGCTGGGGCTTCTGCTGCCCTCTTCCAAAACCAGTGGCTTCTTGTCCAGCCCTGAGTTTGTACACAAGTCCCAAGTATTGGCGAGAGTGCAGCAGTCACCCCGTGTGTCATTGGGGCAGCCCCTGCATGCCCAGGGATGCTGGGGCCAGGCTCTGGAAGCAGCAGCATCCCCCTGAAGAACTCCATCTCTATTCCACAGGAACACTGTCATACAGCCCCCCGGAATGGACCCGCTTGGGCTGGTACCATGGCGAGGCAGCAACGATCTGGTCCCTGGGCATCCTGCTGCACCAGATGGTCTGCGGGCAGCACCCTTTCAGGAGGGGCCGGAAGATCAGCTGGGACCATCAGCTCTCGCTGCCACAGCGGCTCTCTCCAGGTGGATCCTCATCTCTGGCCAGGGGGGAATACCAGTGCTGGGAGACAGCAGCGGGCTCGTGAGCATCTCGCTCTGGCAGCCGCTGAGGAGGTGGCACATGTCCTGCTCTCCTGCTCTCCTCCACAACAGGGAATTGATGGGAAAGTTAAGCCCAGCTGGGAGCACAGAAGCAGCATAGCCTGGGCATGGGAAGAGTGGGGCAAAGCAGACAGGAGCCTTCTCTAGCTGACTGGTGGTTTCTGGTTTTTCTGCCCAGCGTGCCAAGAACTTATCAGGTGGTGTTTATCCATGCACTTCTTGGACAGACCTTCCTTAGAAGACCTGTTCTGTGAACCTTGGATACAGGATAGTCACCTGTCATAGATGAAGGGAGAGAGCCTCATGCACACTTTGCTGCAGGGCCCTGGTAAGTTACAGCTCCACACATGCCCTGGCAATCAGAAGCAAGGAAACCCAGACTTTTTTCCCTGCCTGTATCAATGCACTGGGGTTGTTGGGTGGGAGTATGCAGCCCTTGTGCTGGAGCGGAGCTGCTCTGCCCAGCACTGGTGGCTGCCATCCAAGGTGGTTTTGCTTGTCCCAGTTGCCTGACAGCTGGGGCCCTGGGCAGAGCCCTGACAGCCTGGTCTTGACCCCCAGGGAAGGAGAAGGAGCCCCTGGAGAAGCTGTACCAGGTGGGGCTGCTGGAGACAGCGAGGACAACATCAAGGATGACAACCTCTTCCTCAACTTGGACACTGGCAGCTGAAGATGATGAACTTTTGGCACCTTCTCCAAAGCCAGGCTCCACAGCAGATTTGCAGATGAGTCCACAGCCGGGGAAATGCTCCCAGATTTGGGCATTGCTCAGACTGGCTGGGAACAAAAGGTTCCCCCTGTGCTGGGGCAGAAGCAACTTCAGTCGGCTGCCCAGCTGTTTTTTGGCAGGGCTGGGGGCATGGGTTGTGGTGGATACAAAATGGGAGTTTGCTCCTGGCCCTGCTAACAGCCCCCACCACCCAGCATGGACTGGGCTGAGGCTGGGGCTGGGGCAGCCAGCCCGACACAAACAAACCCCCATGGTGGGAGCAGAGGTGGGACTCCAGAACCTGTGCAGGGGCTGCTTTGCTTTGCAGGCAAGGAATGGCTTGGGCTGCTCCACATCCCTTGTTTACTTTGGGATCACTGTTATTTTGGGAGGCAGTGCAGGAGGGAAGAAAGAAAGTGTGGGCTTCTCTCCCCCATGGGTGGGATTTTCCCTAACATGTGGGGGTTGGGCCTTCCTCAGACCCCTGACAGAGATAAGAGTTTTTTTCTTGCTTCCCCTTGTCTCTAATCACTTTTCAACAATTTGTTGTTTGTTTTTCTTGAGGAAGCGTTCATTGTAAGGTCCAGTCAGGATTGGGAAGTGCTTGGGAGCAGCTGCAGCGTGGATGGGCCGTGCCCTTGGAGAAGGCTGAGGACATAATTTGGGACCAGCTTTTCTCCCAGCAGAGGACGGCGTGAGGTGACTCCTGGCCTGCTTGGCATGGTGGGATCAGAGCTTTTGGGAGATGGCAACAAGCACAAGGAGTCTCCTGCTCTGGGCAGCTGCTGAGGGCTGGGTGTGCTGTGGCTGGCTGCAGGCTGGGAATGTCCTGCCCTCCTGCTCTGCTCCCAAAGGCAGCAGTGATGGGCAGCTCTGGGCATGGCTCTGGGCACAGCCAGCATGGCCTGGGCTCTGTGGGCAGCTGGGACAAGGGGACAGGAGCCTTCAGCTGACGGGTGGTTTCTGGTTTCTCTCCTTGCAGCCAGGCTCTGCGGGTGCTGAGGCTGCTCTGGGCTCTGCCAGGGCTCTGCTGGGCTCTGCCCTGGGCACAGCTGGGCTGGCTCTGCCCTCCCATTGCTATGACAGCTTTGCATCAGATGAGCCCGTTTGAGCACAGTGCCTGAGCTTTCTCCTTTGGCAGGTGAGTGAGACTCTCCTGCAGGCCAGGAGATTGCAGCTGGGGTCACACATTCAATTGGCAAGGACCCAGACTCTCCACCGTCCCAGCTGAACCCCTGAATCTCCGCAGGAATGCCTGGATCTCCACTATTCATTCTTCATTGCTTTTTGGCTGGAATTGTGCAGTTGCACTCTCTTCCTCCTCTAGAAGTGCCATGAGTGGCCAAAGCTGGCAAGTGAGCCGTGTTCCTGAGGCAGTGCAGTCTGGAGCTGATGGATGGAGAGTTGCCCTTCCCACTTCCAAACCAGAGCAAAAGGCTGTAAGTGGGATTTTTCATCCGTAAGAAACCCCTGACAATTTCAGAGGGAATGTGCAGCTCATTCCCAGAGTGAGAAGGAAGGTCATCTTCTAAAGGATTTGGGGTTTGACAGAGTTTAGATTCCCAGTCCTGTCTGGAGTTGGAAGGGCCCCAATCAATTTCCTATTGCTTTGACCACAATTTAAAATAACAATGTTGGAAACAAGCCCCAAAAACTTTAAAAAAGGCTGCTGAGGTCAGTAAGATGGATCCATGCCATCACACATTTACAATGTAAATAACTGAGTTCTCTTTTTAAAAAGATCATTTACCTCTTAATGCAAAGTTACAGAAGTTGTTTCACTAACACTTGGATTTTATTTGTATCTTTTACAATTCATCTAATTGTTTTTTTCTTTTTCCTATTTTTTCTCCAAATAGAGGTCCTGGCCCTCTTCCAGCCAAAGGGGAAAGGGCCCCACCAAGCCTTGTTACCCACAGACAGCATGGTAAAACTGAACACTAAAGGACCTTGTGGGCATTATTCTGGAATTAAAAAGGTGCCAGCTCCATGGACAACAGAATTATTGTTCCTAACTTGAATGAGATTGGGCTAAAAGAAGGAAGAACGGTGTCACTACAGTACTACTGATGTCTGTAATTTGTACCTTGATAGTCAGCCAGAACCTTTGTTTGCCAAAACACCTCCAGAGTTTCTCCAAGGGATCAGTCATCAAAAATGTTTTGAAAATGTAAAGACCAAGGTAGCCAAAGCACTCAGTGTCACTAATTGCTGGGTATGTTCTCAGCTGAAGCTGGGAGGAATGGGGTTCCCTTGGAGGGCTCACCCTGTGGGGTGGCCAGAACTCTGTCAATGGGCTCTGCCTTGTAACAGAGTCAGTGAAGGGACAGTTACAGAAAACTCTGCTGTGGGACACAGGAATACAGTGATCAGTGAGACAGGATTCACTCAGATTTCCCGTCAGGAGAAACCCAACCCTGTTATAGTTCTAGAGGCTACAGTGTCAGAAGATTTCTGTGCTTTTGCATCACTGCCAATGTCAGTAGAACTTGGGGTGCTGCAGCTGGTCAGTGTCAGTGTCACACCACTCCCAGCTGCAGGGCCACCATTCAGGCTCCTTCAGCAACAAGCACAGAGAAGACTTAGGGCCCAGAGAACATTTTCCACCCAAAGAGTGCCTTGGGTTTCAGAAAGCAAAAGATTCTGGTTCACCCTGCGCCCCATGTGCACTGCCCTGTCCCGTGGAGTTGACATGAATGAGCTGAATGGATTATTAGAAGAGGTAGCAAATGGTACTGTTAAAATGTCCAATAGCACATCCTATGAGCTCCAACAAACACAAATGTGGACTTCAGAGAACCGCATGGCCTTGGATTATCTTCTTGCTGGCCAAGGAGGAACCTGGGCAATCAGGGGACAGGGATGTTGCACTGCTAGCAGTGATGGGTTTGAAGGCCAACAGTCAGGAATCACCTTGACAGAAAGAGCAGTAGAAGAGTGGCAGAAAGAAGAAAATTCTTCTGGGTGGGATTGGCTTCATGGCTGCCAAATTAGAGGTTGCTGTGAAATGCATTCATGGCAGGGCCTGTCATCATTGCAGTGTGTGCACTTGGTGAGTTGCTGGGACACTTTGTGCTGGGAAGTGGAGTATTGAGACCTTCCTTAAAAGAGACAGTATCAAGAAAAGAGAGGCATTTGGTAAATAAGAGAGAATAGCAACAATTTAGGCATGTTTTAAAAGGAACGTAAATAGTTCTGAGTAATGAACTTAAACTGCACTTAATTGTAGAACAAGAGAAGATGCCTTTATGCCTAATACCTAAATCTAAGCTGTGTTACTGAAAGAATTGTTACGAAGGTTGTAGTTGATTGTAGGTCTCAGGACCAATCAAAGTACCAAGGCCTGAACAGGTTGTGATCAAGGCCTGAACAGGCCCTGAGGCAAAGCTCACCTCTAGATGAACCTTCCAAGCAAATGTTGTATTTGTATCCACTCATTAACGAAGCATGATTAACAACATGATCCATGTATGTGTTCCTTGATAAAACATGGATTTATCTTTCTGTATTTAGAAACAGACAAGGCCCCATCTGGCCTTGTTTGGGGGTGAAGGATCAAAGTCAACTCCCTTGGTTCCTCCTTCAGCCCTGGCCAGGCTTTGGGAGAAAGCAGTCAGGAGAATGAAAGCAGATGTTCTCACACTAGCAGTGATGTCAGCTTGTTTGTTAAACATTGTAAAAGCTGTGTCCTCTCACAGCTTTGGGGTTGGAGCTTCATTGGCTGCAGAGGTGGAGGCACCTGCAGGAATTCCCAGTGTCTGGGAGTGGCTCTCCAGTCCTTGGCTTCCCCCAGCTGGTGTGTGGCTGTGGATGATGGTAAAGCCTGAGGCTAACTGGTGATGGATCTTTCCTTAATCACTCCAGGCAATCTCTGGTAGCAATGACTGGATGCATTGCTGAGCTTTTTTGTAATGCTTTGCTAATGATGATGTGCTTTGCTGAGCTTATCCTTTTGTAATTCTTTGCAGCTGTGCATGATATAAATGACACAATTCCTTCACTTGGTGTCTGTGTCTTTGGTGCTGACCCTGCCCACTGGTGAAACAGGGCCCCCTCCAGCCTAAGTGTTACCTGGGAAGAGAAAAGCCATCACTCCAAATGTCCCCCCTTCCTCCTTGTTCCCCCCACTTTATACCCTGAGCGTTATGCCCTATGGTCTGGGGTATCCCCGGGGTCAGTGGGGGCCACCTGTCCTGGCTGTGTCCCCTCCCAAGCTCTCCCACAGCCCCAGCCCCTCTCCAGCGTGGCCAGAGGAGGGGCAGGCCAGGCTTTGGCTCAGTGGGAGCTCAGCAAGAACAAAAGCATCTCTGTGTGCCCAGCCCTGTGCTCAGCACCCGGCCCAGCAGCGTCTCAGTGCCAGGGTCTGTGCCATCAGTCCCTGCCAGGGGTTTCCATGGCACCTGCCAGGCCAGGTGACCCAGGTGTGGTGTCCCAGTGAGGGCTGCCATGCAAACAGTGCCCAGCACTGCCCCTTTCTGTCTGCCTGACCCGGCCTTGGCCCTGGCCCTGGTGTTTGCTGCTGGTTCCGCGGCGCCTGACCGGCCCGCGCGGCACAGGGCAGGCGGCCACGGCACAAACCCACAGCAAGGGCTCCCCTCTGGCTCTGGGCAGTGACAGCAGCCCTGAGCAATGGGCTGGCGCAGTGGGGTCGGTGCAGTGTCCATGGCAGCAGTCCCTTGCAATGGCCAGTGCAGGTTGGGATGATGATCCACCCTCACAGCCGGCCCAGGGCAGGTGTGCGGTGCCCTTCCCCACAGCCTGTCTGCACAGAAGCACTTCCAGGGCTCTCTGCCTCTCCCTTCCCTCGCTCTTGAGTCACTCACACACCTCCCAAAGACCCACTGGGAGCTTTGAGCTGCAAGGAGTGCAAAGCTGGTCTGTCCTTCAGGAGTTGCTCTCATTCTGCCCTGAGCCAACTCTGGATTTGTGTTCATTGCAGAACTTCCTGTGTGTCTACAGCATTCCTTGCAGGGCTCTGCCTTGCGGAGGGGGAACCTCCTTGAGGTGCCTAGGACTTGGCACACACTTGAGGAGTGTGTCTGTTTTAAATAGGGAAGCTTAGGAGTTTTAGATTGCTTCAAAAAATAAAATAAGAAAACCCCTCTTTGCCTGAGCGCAGCGATTTCTTCAAGCACAGCAGGTCCCAGGTGACTGAGCAGAGACAGGACGGGCTTGGGCTATGTGGAGCAAGGTTGTCCACACTGCCTCAGACCTTAAGGCACAGCTTCTCTGCCTAGGCCAGACATCCTCAGGAGAGTCCCTGGGCCAATATCAGTCGCTGAATGCTGCAGCCACCTCTGCTCTAAATAGAACAATCATAAAATATACTCTTCAAAGAGGAATGTGGATTTATTGGAAGCTCTTGCAAATAGTTTTCCATCAGTATTGTAGGAAAACTTCCTAATGGACTGCACTAGAGCAGAGGGAAATCAGGGCAGAGCCATGGTTTGTCAGGACGTGCTTGATCCCAGTGAGTCCCGTGGTGCATTTAGAGCTGAGCCCTGGAAGCTCAGGGCCTGAGAGGAGATTGCGCCAACCTAACCAGGAGTCAAAGTCCGAGGGAAAACCCAAAGTGTCTCAAAGCATGAATGGGTCCCCTGAGGTCCATCCACAACACAGACCCCTCATGGACTCGTTGGAGGAGAGAATTGGAGGCCAGGATGGCACAAACCTCTCAGAGACTCAGTGTGGGAAGGAAAAAGGGAAGTACCTTAAAAGAACTGCACTACCTTGAAGCATTATTGAGCCCCATTGAGTGTTGTTACTGACAAAGAATCTCCAGGGACTAATTCCAGCAGATAATTGGAGGCCATGGTTGCACAAAGCTCTCAGGGACTCCAAGGCAAAAGCCCAAGTCCTTGGAAGAAGCTGCAGTCCCTGGGAGCATGAAGGAGGGCCCAGGGCCATTGCTGCCCAAGGCTGCCCAGGCCAGGAGTGCAGGGAGGCAAAGGCTCTGTGTGGGCAGCTCAGCTGCTGAGCAGAGCCTGGGCTGGCTGGAGGCAGCAGAAAGGCCAAGGCCTGAGCCCCAGCCCAGGGAAGGCAGATCCTGTCCCTGCCCGCTTGCTCAGGGCTCTGCCGGGAGCACTGGCACATGGAGGGGTGCTGAGGGCAGGACAAGGGATGGCAGTGCCCAGCCTGGCTGGGGCTGTGCCAGGAGGCCCCAGTGCCTCAGGACAAGGTGTCTCCTCCTCACAGCCCTTGGTGGCAAGACGCTGCTGGGCCCCAGGGCACCAAGGCTTGGCTTCTCCTGGCCACTGCCAGCCTTGCCAGGGCCCTTGGCCATGTCCAGCACAGCTTGTCCTGCGCTGTCCCACAGCTCTGCTGTGTCCCTGCAGGCTGCACACTCCCATCTCGCTGCCCCCGGGCCCTGCCCTGCCATATCCAGCCCTGCCCTGCCCCTGCCATGCCCAGGCCATGTCTGCAGTCCCCCCAGCCAATGGGTGGGGGTGGGCAAGTGTTCCTGAGGGCACAGGGAGGGGACAGCTGGGCTGGACTGACCCAAGGGATCTCCCATTCCATGCAATGTCACGGTCAGCAATAAACTGAGGGAAAGGAAGGGGATAGGGCTGGCAGGGAGGGCTGTGGATGTTTTCTACCAAGACATTTCTCACACAAAACACAAAGTACATGTTCTTGATCCTGTCCTGCCAGGAGGTGGCTGGACATTGTCTGCTGATGGGAATCAGCAATAGGGGATTGATTTCATTTGTTGTTTCTTTGCTTCCACCTGTGGCCTTTGCCTTTTGGAGCCCTTGCTGAGGAGGGTGTAGAAGCCCATAAGATCAGGACCTGGTTTGCGTATCCCAAACATCAAAAACTGGATGGCTGTGGGACCAACCAAGGATTGGTAAGGACAGCCAAGACTTCTTGGCAATAACACACTGTGAGGAAGAACAGGCTGTGGCTGCAGAAGGGGCCATGCAGATAAAGGCAGAACTTTTCCAGGACAAACATCCTTGCTCTGGCTCCTGGGCATAAGCAGGACATGGCCCAAGTGCAGGAATGAGAAGTGGGCATGGACTGTGGGGGGATCAACACCACCAAAGACCCCCAAAGCCTCTGAGCCATTTCCAGAAAGGTTTAGCAGAACAAACTGCACGTGATAAATCATTTGCACAGAAAGTGAGACACTTATTGCCAGGGCAGGGAAAAGTGATCAGTGAAGAGGTCCTCCCACCAAGCCCAGGCACATTTGTGCCCCAGCACCCAGGACATCCCATTGGCTGGATCAATGCTGGAACCAGGACTGGGGATCTCTTCTCTCTCTAATTTCCTTTCTCTCTGCCCCTCTGATTCACATCTCTGTGTCTCTCCTGTCTGTGTCTCTCTTCCCTTTCACCTTTCCTCTTGTGCCTTTATACAAAACATACTGACATGCCCTTTTATAGCTCAGGGACTGACATCCCAGTGTCTATGCCAAATGCATAATGAATTAATAAAACTTTATAGGCCTTTGTGGACTCTCTGAGCTTTTTAATTTCTTTCAGCCACGAGCATCTACAAAACATGGGTGTCTCCTTTGCCTTAAGTTTGGGAGATCACAGAGAGAGAGGGAGAAAGAGGCTCGCTGGGCCCCTGATGGCCGCACACATTTAACCCGCCAGTGTTGTTCGGCTCAGCTTTTCTCTAACAGGCAGCATTAACCAGATGCAGCTGCGCAAGGGTTTCCAGCAATTTGGCATCATCCACAAAGGACTTGGAAGTGCATTTTGTCCCATGGCACAGGGAATATATGAATATTCCATTGTAGTCAAGGGCTGGTCACTGTGGGATGTCACCAGTGTGGCTGCCAGGAGGACTCTGTTCCATGGACAGCATTTGACCCTCATTGTTCAGCCAAATTCCCACTCACCCCATGTTCCATTCCTTCAGCCCATCTCTCTCCAATCTGGCTTTGAGGAGACCCAGCAGACCATGTCACAGACCCTGCTAAGGTCTGGGCAAACAACGTCCCCTTCTTTTCCTTCCCACGTGGGTTCTGCCGTCCCTGCCTTGTGCTGCCAGTGCGTGGAATGGCTGCAGGAGGATTTGCCACATCCCCTTCCCTGCTGAGCCTGACCAGTCTGTGACTGTCCCCATCCCCTCCCTGCCCTGTTTGCAGACTGGTTCTATGTCTGCCCTTCCCAAGTGCCCAGGACCCTCTGAGATGGCTCTGGCCTTTCCAGGGGCTTTGAGAGAGGTCTCACCGTGACACTGCCCAGCCTTCTCAACATACCTGACACCAAAGGCCTCTGCCACATCCCTCAGTTCCAGGTCAGTGCCCAGGGCACGGCACGGCCCTGTCCAGGTCCTCAGGGTGGTTCAGAAGGGAGGCAGCTGTGACTTCTCCCTGCAGACCCACCACTCTAATGTCCCTCTGTGCAGTCCATGGCTGTCCTGAGCATTTCCCCTGGAGCCTCCCTGCCCTGGATATTTCTCTCCATGCAGCCCTCAGCACATTGCAGGAAAGAATTTAGGTGGTTTCCCAGAGGATGATACTCTCTGAGTTGTGAGAAGCGACGTTCACTTTTAAGGATTTTAAAGGTTTACTAAAAACTTTAACAAAATACAACAAAGGTCTGAATAAGGAAAAAGGACGGTGCAATGCTGGGAGTTGGCAATCCCGGCAGCCATGAGCTCATCTATAAATTGGCTGCTCCCATTTTTGTACCCCTGGGGGTTGCCTCAGGCAACCCTGGCCCCTGCCAAGGTCTGTCAGTCGACTCTTCTTTGCCGTTCATCCGTGGAGGTTTCTTTCCTGCCACTTGATGGGAGGTGAGGTGTTGTCATGCTGCACTTCCTAGTAACAAGCTCGCCCTTTTCTCAAATATTTTCTGCAAAGCCACAGGTACGCACCCTCCTTCCTCATGCCTGGACTACTGAGGCCCTCTCTTGGCAACTGTACGGGCTGGGGAAGATGGACTATGGGGAGAACAGAGGACATCTAAACAACAATTCACAACAATGCAACTATAAGTCAATAAACTTTCCTTAACATACATATAATATTAATCTCTGAATTGCAAGAGCCAACCATTGCATTAGGCATTTATAACAGAGTGAAGTGGCCTCAAGGCACTCTTTGTGCCACTGGAATTGTGCCACCCACAAGTGCTGATGATGGTTTTCATAGTAAAAGGGTTTTTAAATCCTGGGGATTTAGGGTTAAAAGGAAAATTAAGCTTAGTAAGCCCTGGAAAAAAAAAAAACCTAGGTACATGTAGGCCTTGTACCTTGCTAGAACTGCACCTGTGTAGCTAGTACATGATAAATGATATACTTGTTAGATGTGATGATTGTTTAGTAACTAAATATAATTACTGTTTAATCATAAGAATAAAAATGAGAAACTGTGGTCAGGGGCCTCAGAAAGATCATGAGAAACTCATGCTTGAATAAAGTCAATGTATACAATAGAACAATATAAAGTTAATCATTAATATGTAAGTTATATAATGATAGAATATAAAATAAATTCAGCTCAAAAGCCATGTGAAGTCAGATTTGGGTCTGTATCCCTGATTCCCAGAGCTCTCAATAAAAGCACCTGCATATAATCATATCTCATGATTATGTGTGTTCCTGAACGCTGACAATCTGTTCTATGGTCCTTATCAAGTCCCCCCTTTTCCTGAGACACACTTCCGTATGGGAACTAGTTTCTTAATACTTATATTTCATTTTGCAGCATAGGAAAACTTTGTTTTCTAACATGTTTTCTAATATGTCTTCTTCTGCACTCTTGTTGGCTAAATGTTTCCCCAATTCCAGTTTGGTCTTATCCATTTGGTGTGCTCTGCAATGCCTGATGGCAACTTCCTCTGGTTTCTGGATACCTTCAAGTGAACCCAAGATTTGTTCTCTGTTTTTGATCGGAGCTTTGATATGTCAAAAGGTCTTTTTCTTTCCAGAAGTCCCATGTTCATGTACCACTCCAAAGGCATATTCTGAATAATTTCAAATGTAAACTAATTTTCCTCTACTCGATTCCAAAGCTCAAGTGACTGAAATTAGTTCTACTTTCTGGGCTGAAACATTAGAGAGGAGTGCTCCCAATTCGATTACATCGGGTTGTGGAGTCACTGCGTATCCAGATATTTGGATAGGAAGTCTAGGGGCCTGGTGCTCTGACAGACCAGCTGCTCCTGCTGCCTGCTCTGCCTTTGGCATCTGCTCTACTGAGGGTATGGCAGCTGCAGCAGGATTTCCTGTGGGAAGAGGTACCACTGCTGACATAGCCCTGGGACTCCAGGGGCCCGTGGCTGTGCCCTCCAGCACAGGGGTGTCACCCACAGCGGGGCACGGGGGGAAGGTGAAGGGCATTAGAAGGGAGAGAAACCAGCGTCTAGGGACTGTGTGAGGGAAATAACAATTTATTTCCTTTTCCTTGAATAAAGAATTGCAAGAACCCTGCTAGAGCTGCTGGGGGATTGGCCTCTTGCTGAGGCCCCTCCTCTTTTTGGGACCCTATGTCCCCCTGGGCAAGGAGCCCCTGTTCCAGCCAGGAGCAGAGGTGCTGTGCCTTCTGCCCCGGGCAGAGGGACCTGCTGCTGTCACCACCTCTGGCCACAGGTCCTCCTGATACTGGTCCTGCCCTGCAGGGATGGGCACAGGTGGGGAGTGGCAGTGAAACCCAGGGCAGGGGCTTTAACATGGACTGCTCTCAATGAGTTGTCGAGAAATTACAGTTTTCCTTTTTCTGCCAACCAAGGCTGTCAGTGTTTCTGTGTTTGTATTAATGAGAAGGGTTAGGGTTAGGGTAGAGTGTGGGTTTAGGGTTAGGTTAGAGGGTGGGTTTGTGGTTAAATGGAGAGCAAAGTGGTGTCTGCATTCAATTGATTTTAATTTTTTCTTTCATGGTATTTTGCATGTGAAAAGTCTGAAAATCAAGGACATCTTTTTGGAATCTGCTATCTTTGCCCCTGATACTAGCCGAGTGACCCTTCAGAATTAAGGGAAAGCATGAACTCTTTTGGCCATTTTTTAGAGGGAGAAAACACCAAACCCAAACCTGTTTACTGAATCCTCTGGAAAATCTGACTTATCCAAGAAAACATAATATGGAATGTATCAATTTTCTGTTTGTCATTCATTCAGACACCTGTGAAGCCAGATCAGTAATGCTCACTTTAATGATTTAACACAGATGATTGCCATTAAATCACTTGAAATTATGGCCTCAACTTTCAATGACATTTTGAATATGAGAATTTCCATTTCAGGGAGGAACAGAATGCATTTGCACAGTTCCATTTGTCTTGGTTTGACAAGACAGGAGTCTGTGAAGGAGGGCTAAAGCCTCCTGTGCAATGGAGAAGGTAAACCCTCTCCCTCCGAATTACCAGGATTTTTAAAGTAAAAGGCTCTCAGGGAAAGATATGGGAATGGGAGTAACAATTCTTTACTAGGAGAAAACTAAATAACAATCTAAAAAGGCAAATTCAATTGGTACAAACAGAGCTAATGATAAAGTCCACAACCTGACACCCTGAGGAGTCGGCGTGTTGGTAGCAGTCCAGTTGAAATGACAGCTGCTCCTCTTGCAGTGGCTGATGAATTGCAGCTGAAGTGGTGATCTTTAGAAGGGTATAGTTTTCTCTGAAGATCTGGTGGCAGTTGGGCCAGTCTTCCTCTGGGAATCCCGCCGAAGGGGCCGCTTCTCTGGGAGTCCCGCAAAGAGAGAGAGCTGCTCTGTCTCCCAAAAGGTGCCACTTTATACAATAAAAGAGTGCTTGGCTTCCCCCTCTGGGTGGAGCATCTCACAATGGGATGGTGTAACGTTACCAGCCCTGCAGTGAGTCAGTCAATGGCCCATTAACAAACCATTACCTTTTCGGAGCAAACCATCGTTCTTGGAAGAGATAATAAACCTACCCAACCTCCAAGAGATGGCAAATAGAATACAAGCTTATCTTGCAAACCAGGACACCATTATGGGTGGATATTTTTTTCAGCACACAGATTCTCTGATTTCCCCTTCTTTAGCCTTAAGCATTAAAGTCAAGCATCTGCTTTGGAAATGCAACTCAAATGTAACTCTTTCTACTATTTTGCTTAACTTATTTTTAGAGGCTGAAAGCATTCAGTTGTAATTTGCTTTATAGAATACTTAGTCACTGTGGGACTGGAAAAAGATCACAGAAATTTCTCCCATCATAGATTTTAAAATATTTTAAAACGCCATTATAAAGACTATTTATCAATATTTAATTTTTGCTTTCTGTGTAACTTTATTAAATCTGTACTTTAAAACAAGCATTACCTAGCAGGTTTTCAGTTCAATTACAGCAGTTGCTTTTCAGCAGGCTAATTTTCCTGTAGGACTAGACAAGGAAAGTAACTTAGGAAATTGATTTTTCCACATTGTTGCAGTGTAGGAATGGTATTCCCCAGTTTTGTGCTCACCCTGATACAGCTCAGACCATGTGCCACTCACTGACTTCCCCACCACTTTTCCTGTGGCAGGAGAAGAGCACAAGCAGGTAAAGATCAGAGGTTGAGCTAAGAACAATTTACTAGAAACAGCAGAGAAAAAAAAACCACAAATGGTAATAACAACACTAAAAGGAGAGTGTACAAGAGGTGAACGAGTCACACATGATTGTTCACCATACAGAACTGGGCACACCCCACGATTTATGGCACACCGGCGGAGGAAGAACAAGCCCCTTCAATTTCCCCCTGCCATGTGGCAGGTGATATCCAGTTACCCCAAGGTCCTGGCCGTGCTCCTCCTGGCTGCTGCAAAAATTACCCCTGTCCTGGCCAGATCCAGGACACGGGATCTGCCCCGCGGGTCCTGGCTCTTCCTCTGGGTGAGAGCCCCCCATGGCATCTGCCTGGCAAAAGGGACTTCAGGACAACCCATGACTTATGGACATTCCCCCTTCTGCCCCTGTCCCAGCTCCCTTTTTGCCTCCAGAAAACTTTGAACAGAAGTAGCACTTAGGTGCAGTTCTGCACATTCTGAACTGGCAGGAATGTGCCCCACATGTCACTCTAGGCACACGTGCAGCAAGGACAAAGAAAGTTTTTGAGGGGCCTGGGTCTCAAGGTCTTTTGTTCCAGGAGTACCACCTGTTACTTTCAGATTCTGCTCAGGGATAACCAGTGACCTTCTTTTTGTTCTACATGAGACATAACCATGTGTGGCACATCAACTGTCACTTTTTTCCCCATTTATTTTCAACCATATCCTATCAATCAGGACCATGGTGGCTCCTGCTCTGAGGTGCATTGGCCATTTCTGTAGTACATTGTTTGGTTGTCTTTTGAGAAATAGGCTCAAAATACCACAGGGTTACTTCCCTTACTCCCATTCTTGGAGCTAAAGATGGAGTTATTGTGCAAGGCAAAGGCACTCACATATGAACAGTGCAAAGGGGTCAGTCAAACCTGGTTACTCCAGAGCAGGGGTTGTCATCAATAACCTAAAAAATATATAGAAAGGCTGCTGGACATTCTGGAGTCCAGTGTAACACCTCCATGGATTTCTTTCATGATTCATACACAGGCTTTTCCAATAGTTCATAACTGGGGATCCATCATCAACACCATCCAGTCTGTTGCCTTCAGGGGAAGGCAAGGCGACCTGGTTTCAAGGAACAGCACGGCAGCCCAGTCTCCCCTGGGCCACTCGGGCTAACAACACGCGCTGGACACCAATGTGGTGGACGGTCGAAAAGCGTTTATTATCTTATCTCATGGGTTTAAATAGTCTTGGGGGACTCTGCTACGTCAGGGGGGGTTGGTAGGGTCTCTAGGGTTAGTCAGGAGTGGAAAACTACTGGGTTAGGTGTGGTTACATTCTTTGGGGTAATGGATAACATGTTGCAGGGTGAGAGGGGGAAGGGGTCTTTCTTTCCGTCACATCCCGAAATCTTCCGTTCGCCTGTCCCTATCTACTACATCTCCCCCCTCCTTTTCATAAGTGAAATGAGGTAGTCGTAGATATAGGCACTGGAGTGAGGTACAAACTTGTAACTTGGTAAGGAAAAAAGGGTTTTTGGTAAACCTGAGTAAATCTCGCAAGGTGAGTTTTGAAGGCTTTTGCAGCTGACTGTGTTCGCAGTTTTTGGTTTACAGCATTTGTTGCTGGCCTACAAACAGAATGTTTGCCCGTTCTAGATGGGCCTGAACAAACGAGAGCAGCTTGTTCAGCAGGCATGGTCCTATGGTAACAGCTAAAAGCAGTATTGCCAGTGGACCTACCAGGGCGGAAATTAAAGTGGTGAGCCAAGGTGATTGATTGAACCAGGATTCGAACCAGCTCTGCTGGGTTTCCCTGTCTCTCTTTCTCTGAGCCAGTCTATCTCGGAGTTCTGCCATGGAGTCTTTAACGACTCCCGTATGATCTGCATAAAAGCAGCATTCCTCTTTCAAAGCTGCACACAGTCCTCCTTGTTGCATGAACAAGAGGTCCAGTCCTCGCCTATTCTGTAAAACTACTTCTGAAAGCGAAGAGACTGATTTCTCTAGATAGGAGATGGATTTCTCAATCCTCTGCAGGTCTTCATCGATGGTCATTTGCAGCTGAGAGAGTCCGTGCTGTTGGGTTGCGATGGCTGAGACACCAGTGGCTGTACCAGCTGCTCCCAGGCCGAGCAGCATTGCGATAGTTATACCTGTGATTATTTCTCTTTTGTGCAGTCTGTCAGGTTCTTCGAAAAGGTGGTACACTTCTTCATCTGAGTGGTACAGGACCCTAGGAACAATCAGAACTTGGACACAGAAGTCAATAGAGTCATTAAATTTGGCAAGGAACACACAAGGACTCACTCCGGATCGCTGGCAAACCCACATCCCAGATGCGGATGGGACCACCCACTTATTGGTCTTTCTGTTGGGCTTGACAACTTTAGTGCAGAAGTTGCCTTTCTGCTTTGCTAAAGTTGCATTGCCAAAACATTTGCCTTGTCCTGTGATTTGACTCAGGGTGATTCCTCTGCGGGGAGTGTCCCATCTGTACTGGTGGGGGGCACTGGCTGTGGAGTAACTGAAGGGGGTGTCTAAAGCGATGCCTTCGTAGAAAGGGGGTTTAACATCATAACAAAGCCAACAGGAGTTAGTCAGGTTTGGTTTGGTTTCGTTTAGGGTTAGAAAGGTAGCTTCTAGCATACAAACACAGGGGTGTTCCACGGGCTGGTGGAGGGTTCTATGTGACCCTTTTGTAGCTTGAGGTCGACCAGTTCCAGCAAGGCTGCCATTCAAGGCTTTGACAGGGGCCACTGCTCGACCCATATGGAGTCTGGTGATTTTTAAGTCCGGGACGGCCCTCTCACTCTGTTCACTGGGGGGACTTCTTTGTATTGCCAGTATTGGGGCCACAGTGCTTGGGGAAAAATCGAGCAGTCTGCTCCTGTGTCTGCCCAAAACTGAAGCCCTATGACATGGGGGTCCTGACTGCCATAAAGGCGGCACGTCCCCCACACCTTCGGTGGCTCCTTCCCTATTTTCATGGCCAGGGCCACCCAGGGGTCCCGTTCTGGGGCGTCCCCTGCTGACCCTGTGGCACAGGCGCTGCTTGCGGCGGTAGTGGGTACGAAGGTACCGCAGGCTGTGTTGCGAAATTCGCTGGCGAGGGTACGAAGCTGGCTGTCTCCTGTGGGGGTGTGGGGTATAAGGGCGCCCCGCCCCACTGGGGGTTGGCATAGATGGGCCACCTTGCATTCGCAGCGGGAGGAGGCTGAGTGCAGCCCGCACGCCCCCTCCCTCTCCCGTTTCCTTGGGGCTGGGACCTGCATTCCTTAGCGAGGTGCCCCTTCCTCCCGCAGCTCTAACAGGCTCCTCTCGGGTGTGTTTGGGGTGGAGGCGCTGCGGCGGGCTGCCGTGTTGGCTGGGGACAGCTCACCGTGATGTGACCTGCCTCACCACACTTGAAACACGCCATGGCACTGGTCAGGGTGTGGACGGCTGCCTGAATGGGTGTCAGGTGTTCTTCCCTCACTACATGTCTGATCATGTCAGCCAGGCTGGCTCCGGCTGGCAGGGAACGTAAGATATCTTTGGTGACAGAGTTGCACTGCTGGCACAAGCAGTCAGATACCACGGGGCCCTTTGCCTCTGCCGGCAGGGTAGAGGAGTCTATTGCTGCCTGCAGGCAATCTACGAACTGCGTGAAGCTTTCGCTCTCTGCCTGCCTCACGGTGGACCACGGCGACGGCTTGGCTACGACCTGGGAGGCTGCACGAATAGCCTCCCTAGCAGCCCGAGTGGTCGCCCTGACCTCCTCAGCCCGCATCTGCGTGGCTTGTTGCTGAGGCGTGATCATATCATCGTGCTTTCCCATAAGCCTGGATAAAGTCGATCTGTTTAGTGGCTGCCTCGCGCCAGATGCTTGGGCTAATAGCTTTGTACAATTATCCTCCCATTCTTGTCTAAACACAATCATTCCCGCACCATCAAGTATCATGCGACCTATTCGCTCGATATCAAAGGGAAGCAGGTCGTCATTACTAAAAAGACCATCAATTAATGTGGAGACCATGGCCGAATTGATTCCTTTTTCTGCAATGGCTTTGACAATTGACTGTACATCTTTTGGGTTTACCGGGGCATATACCCTCTGCTGGTTCCCTTCCGGGCCGGTGATCCTCACTGGGAAGGCTTGGATGGCAGCCGCTGGGGACCATTCGGCACAGGCTATTTTTATTTCTCCCCAGTCGGTAAACTGGGCTGGTTCGTATTGTGGCTGCTTTTCGGTGCGGCTTAAAGCTTTACTTGGTTTTGTTTTAAATTGCGTTAGCTCTGTTCCCTTAGTCTTAGAGTCCCAGCCGGCTCCTGGCAGCTCTTCTGAGCTGCCGGAGCTGCTGCTGGACTCAGAGTCTGAAGTCGAATGCCAGCGCACTTCCGGGGCTCGGTGCCGTTTTGTGCGGCTCCGACCCCGCTCCTCCCCCCGGGGGTGGCGCCGCTGCCGCCCCCCGGGCTCGCCCTGCCTCCTGCAGGGGAGGGTTTCTCCCTTACATGGTAGCGGCGTCAGGCACGGCTGCCGATCGGCTCCGAGCCCTCTGCCGCTCTCCTCCTGTTTCTCCCGCACACGCGCATTAGCAAAACTCCGCGCCTCTGGGCTCTTCGCGCCAAGACTGCCCACGCCCCGCCCCTCCCCTTGGCTGCCGGTGCCATATTCAAAGGGGTATGGAGGCGGCATGGGCAGGATCTCCTCCCGAGCCGCGGCTCCCGCGCCTCTGGCTTCCCCCGCCAGCCTCCGCCGACAGAGCTCTGTGCGCTGCTGCACCTCCGGTACCGGGTCACTGACCGGCGGTGGCGGGGCGGATGGGGAAGCCGCGGATCTTTGGGAAGGCTCCGCGGGGGGTCCCGAGCCCCGGCCCGGGGAGGGGGGCGACGCGCCGGCCCCCCCCGGATCCAGGCTCCCGGGCGGATCATCCTCAGGGGTAGTTTGCGTTGCCGCTCCTACCCGTAGCTTGGGTGTAACCAATAAACACGTACGCGCTGCGCTCCATGTCTCCTGCTCTTCTATTGCTCTGCGCAGGGCTTTCTCTACTTTGCCCCGCGCCTTAAGGCATTTGCCGCTGCCTGAGGATTTCGTGTCCTCGGCCAGCATGGCTGTGCATTTTTCCCATATCTCCGGATGCAAAACATCCACAGGGCGTTCAATTGCCCCAAGCTCAAGCAGCCTTGCTATAGCAAGATAAAAGTCTTTGAGCTTACACTCAATTCCCCATTGCTTATGAACCTCACTTACGACCCTGGCGATGGCGTCCATGATGATCGCGGGTTCCTGGGACGTCTCCCTTGCCGAGAACACGGTCTTACCGGTCTGGCCACTGCTCTTGTCCAGGTGACACCCGCAACCCGAGCGAATTATTCCCGGGCTTCGGCACCAGTTATGTTGCCTTCAGGGGAAGGCAAGGCGACCTGGTTTCAAGGAACAGCACAGCAGCCCAGTCTCCCCTGGGCCACTCGGGCTAACAACACGCGCTGGACACCAATGTGGTGGACGGTCGAAAAGCGTTTATTATCTTATCTCATGGGTTTAAATAGTCTTGGGGGACTCTGCTACGTCAGGGGGGGTTGGTAGGGTCTCTAGGGTTAGTCAGGAGTGGAAAACTACTGGGTTAGGTGTGGTTACATTCTTTGGGGTAATGGATAACATGTTGCAGGGTGAGAGGGGGAAGGGGTCTTTCTTTCCGTCACATCCCGAAATCTTCCGTTCGCCTGTCCCTATCTACTACACAGTCACTCCCAAAAAGGGACACAGATGTGGGCTCTGGTGTTTGACAAATTGCTTCCTCCCTTTCTTTCCCCAAACTTTCTTTCCCTTGTGAGTGGGGCAGCCAGGAGATAAAACATGGGTAGATATAGACATGATCTTGAAAACAAACACAAGATGTCATAGAAAATGTGCTTTGGATGGTAATATTCAACATTCTCAACTACATGCTCTTCTTTTCTCTCCCTGTAATGACTGGACAACACTTATTTTTGGTGCCAGCTGACTCAAATCAGGAATAATCTTGGGTAGGGGGAGAATGACAATAAAACCATCATAAACTGAGTATAAAAGTTTTATCTACATGTGTCAGTAACTTCAATGGCCAGCTGCAGTCAGCACAATTATCAGCCTATAATTGTGCTCAGGGCCAGTGTGGGCCTTTCCTTGTCAGCTCCTCCTGCACAGCACATGGGGGCCTGGGCATGCTGCTGGCTTGTTTCCTTTTAGGAGACTGGGATGAGGAAAGGTCCAGGGGTTTTGTCAAAGAGATGATATTTGAGTGACTGTGCATGTGCTGGAAGCCTCACAGACTGACTGGCCCATGACAGGATGGCCCAGTGCTGGGGAGACAGCACCTTGCTGCCCTGGTTAGGGGTGTTAAGTTGCTCCTTTGCCTCAGAGAGAGCCAAGTGCAGCACTTTTGTGCAGAAACACTTCATTAGCCCTGGTTTGCAAAGCTACTGCAGCAACTGGTGTGGCCAGAGCAGCCCTTTCTGCACTTGGAAATGAGCTGAGTCAGTCATGGGCTAAGGCAGGGCATTCCCCACGTGTGCACATTTGAACTCCCTGTGCCCCGACTGTGTCACGTTCCGCTCCTCAGTGACATCCCGCCCAGCCTGGAACATGGAACTCCCCGTTTCCAAGGACACGTGGCCATTGTCACCAGCACACAGCAGGACCGCTCAGACCCTTCGGCAGCTGCGGTGAGAGCGGAGGTGTCAGAGCGACAGCGAGTGTTGGTCCAGCTTAGCTGGTTCTAGCACACGTTGGTCAAGAAGCTGATCCACACACTGAGTGGAGGTAATTATTTACAGTTCTGTGCAGAAATGGGGGGCTCAGGGACAAATTGACCAAGCCAGCACCACAAGAAGTACAGTGTCTTTAGTATTTCTACATTTTAGCAAAGAAAGGAATTAGTGTTCATTAACTGCAAGTTCCCAAGTTCTCTTCATAATTAGTATTTTGTCTGCTGTTGGGTAATGATCCTCTCACTTGTCATGTTCATTAGTCTGCATGCTCAGTCTCTCCCTTCTTTTATGTCAATGGTTTCTTGAGTGCATGGCCATGGTCTGCCCCTGCTGGAATGGCCTTTTATCTCACAGGAGGTGATTCAGCACAGTTTCTGCATAGGCTTTATCAGTTTGTTCCTTTCCTTGGGGGTTCTGCCAAATGTCCTTGTGCCCCTAAATTCTGCATTCTTTGTGCCCACCATCAGTGGTACATCCTTCTTCCCAAGCCTTGCTAACCTCCCCGGTGTCTGAGGCAGCTGAAGCCTGTCAAGCCCTACACCTCAACAAGGCAATTCAGCCAAGAAGTAACCTGCCTTTCAAAGGCCTGGCCATCACTCCTTGGCTACTTCTTGTTTCATGGGAATAATCCCCCTTCTTGTTGATGAGCCTTGAAAGCCACAAAGGACAAACATCAAAGAGCACATTTTCCTTACAAACATTTTGTATTTTGCAGATTCTCCAGCAGGACCAGTGGCTGTGTGGGAGCCGGAGCAGCCGAGGCAGAGCAGGATGGCGGAGCTGTGGGCCTGGGCACGATCCAGAGCGTTCCCCAGGGCCCCAGTCTGCACTGCGTCCCGCAGGGCCCCCGACAGCACTGCCGTGCCCATCAGGGTGACCCAGAGGTGCCAGGACCAAGAGGTGAGGGGCAGGTGTCGGGCTCTGCGGGCTGCCAGCGGGTGGGGGCTTGGCCATGGTGTTGGTGTCAGTGCTGCCGACCCCGCGGGACCTGTTGGGCAGGGCTGGGGCCCCACTGGTACTCCAAGGGCCCCTTTGAGGCAGCTGCCCTGGGGAAGCCACTCACAGGGATGACACGGAAGAGGTGCCAGTGGAAGAGGGAAGTTCTCTGATGGATGTGTTTCTCAGGGATGACACTGAGGAGGTGCCAGTGAAAGTCAGATGTTCTCAATGCTGGGACACTCAGGAAATTCATGCTCTGGGCATGGCTCTTGGTCAAAATGCATGGATTTCTCATTGCTCCATGTTTGCACTGCACTCAGTGAACATGTCAGGATAAAGGAAACTCTCTAACAGTATTTTTTAGCATTACGAATAACCATTTCTTTATTCTCAGCTGTGATGCATAGTGGAGAACTCCAGCCACATGCACACCATTTACAAAGCTATTCCAAACAAAGAAATTTCAGCATTTTTTGAAAACAAAATATTAATCTTCATTGGTTCCAAATTACATAATTTCTTCAATTAAGTAATATTCTATCTTCTCTTTGGTATTGATGTCTCCCTTCTGGTGGTAATTCATTCACATCTTTCAGTCCATTCATCATAGCTTTTTAGATTTTATCTCAGACAATTTTGCCTACAGAATGAAGCAGTTGGATGGCAGTAGTTGTTTTCGTTAAAAAATGATGAACATTTTAGTAATTTTTAACCTCCCGCAGAATGTGATACAATCTGTATTAAATTATGAGATCGGCCAAGCAACACAAATTTTGTTATATCTGATTAACCTAGGATAAACTGCTTCCATTTCACAGCTGCCAAGAATTGCATCTAGAGCTGAGGACAAGAGCAAGGGTTTTCATGCCTATGAAGAGTCAAAATTCACCTTATGCAGATGCAATTCTTCTTGGAGCTGACTCCAAGATGTGCTTCCTTAGTACCAAATAAGTCCCAGCATCAGGTCGTGTCCAAAATTCTTATCTTTTTGTGAACCACTCTCACCTGGATTGTTAGCTGAACACTGGCCAGTTCAGTTCTACTCAGGTGCTTGATTTCAAGGGAAGCCTGTGCCTATAAATTCCAGCAACTGGGAAAGGGTGACTTGCTACTTGAACACTTGGCTGCATTAGAGGCCAGGTGAGGGTTGCTCTCTCAGGGCAGTTCTGTAGCTGGCTGCTTGCAGAGGGAGAACTGTGTCAAAGCAGCCCTTTCTAGTGATGTGACAGCAAACCTTTGCAAATACAGCTCTTGTTTAAAACAAAGGGCCTAGTTAATCAGCAGTAATGGAGAGTAGGCTGAAGTTTTTACAGAAAATATCTTTTTCCTTTTAGCCAAATGCCAGGGAGGCATCGCACAATGGAAGTGCGCAGAATGTCAACTTGTATAACCCAGCTGGAGGTATGATTGCCTTTCACATTTTGCTCAATGTCTGTAAGATTTTCAACTTGGTAATTCATTTTTGCAGCATATTCTTGGGACAGGGGATCTCTTGTGTTCAGAGATCTCAACTGGAGCTGGGATGCCCTCAGGTCAACCTTGCAGTCTCTTGTCACTGCACTTAGCCACTGGTTTGTTTTTGCCCTGTGAAAACCTGCTAGTCCTTCCTTGTTGGCATATTGGTTGATGGGATGCAACTTGGAACATTGAGGTCAAGGTTTAGAGTACTCCTAAATTCACAGCCTTGGTAGCTAAGGTTTTGCTTTTGGAGTATCTAGGCACTGTCATTATCCTTTAAATTTAAATGGGTAAACCTATGCAACCTTGAGAATGTTGCATAGAGAATTTCATAAGGTCAGTGTGGGAAACTTTGCTTGATTTAATTTTTTTCTCTCGGTCATTAATACATGAGTGTTGCCACAACACTGTGTTGGGTTTTTGTCAAGGAAATTGAAAGGAAGATATTGATGTCATCTTCCCCACGGATTCCATCATTTCCCCCTAAGCACAATGCACTTAGGTGATGTCATTTGTTATTAATCTGTTCTCAATGCTGTTTCCCCAAGGAGCCTGGCTTCAGGCAGACTCGAGGCGCACATTCCCCTTACAGGCACTCAGTGGTGCTGCCTGCAGCAGTGAGCTGATCCAGGTACAGCCAGCTGCCCTGAGAAAAGCAGGCTCTCACCTGGCTGTGGCTGCAGGCACCTGCCAGCTGGGACTTCCCTGCCACTGCAAGTGCAGCTCTTGCTCTGCCTTAGCCTGCTGCAGAGCATTTTAAACTAGTGCCATGGTGGCTTTTTGCAGAGACAAACTAAACTTCACATTTCTCATTGGGGACATTCTGTTTCGCATGTGAATGATGATTTGTGTGATTCTTGGTGGTGCTCTGCACAGATCCTAAGGGAATATTTAGCATTCGGTAACTGAGGGACTGGCAGTAGTGAGACAATTGTGCAACTTGGCACCGCTTTGGCTTTAGGCTGGCACAGAGAAACTTAGGTGAGACAGGTCTGGTTGCTGCTACGGTACAGGGTGCC
The DNA here is from genome assembly GCF_050655825.1 of Lonchura striata. Taxonomy (NCBI): domain Eukaryota; kingdom Metazoa; phylum Chordata; class Aves; order Passeriformes; family Estrildidae; genus Lonchura; species Lonchura striata. The sequence continues at coordinate 2,669,707 of NC_140734.1, read as the reverse complement.
TTTGCAACATGCTCCATGCTGTACCAGTTAGGGACTGGCCTTTGTCACAGAATCAGAGAATCAGAATCAGACTTGGAAGGGATCCACAAGCATTTGCAAGTGCAGCTCTGTCCCCAAGAATCCCACCAGGTGCCTGTGGAACTTGTCCAAATGTTTTCCGAGCTCTAGTGGACTTGGGACCATGAGCAGTCTTGTGGGGAGCCTGTCCCAATGCCTGATCACCCTCTGGGTGAAGAACTCTTACCTAATTTCCATCTTAATGCTTGCTTATGGCTTCAGGTAATTTTCTTTAGAAGTCATTCAGGGGTATGGTTTTAGGAGGTTTTTTGTTTAAATGCTGTGGGAAGTTTCTCTATCCACATTGGATTGAACTTCTCAGAACATTAGCAGTGTCTACACTCGACAACTGGCATGTTCACCGTGTTCTAAATAATTGAAGCATGTGATGTTTGTGCAATTAGCTTTGCAGACAAATATCAGAGAGGCATGGTCCAAGGAACAGGAAGTGGAGAAGGGCATTAAAAATTTGAGCTACATTGAAAGACTGAAGGAGCGTGTCAAGAAAGGTCAGTCTCTGTGTGTGTGACGGAAGAGACAGAGCTCCCGGATTTCTCACCAATATGCATCAAGTCTCCATCAGCCACTAAGCAGGAGTTCCTGGTTTCAAAACAGTGCTTGCTGTGTCATATCCCCTCCCTTGACCTGCTGGCCACGCTTCACCTGATGCAGCCCAGGACACGGTTGCCTTTCTGGGCAGCCAGCACACGCTGCCAGCTCATGCCCAGCCTCTCATCCACCAGCGCCCCCAAGTCCTCCCCACCTTCATCCCAGGCTCCTCATCCCATCCCAGCACCCATGCCCAGCTGGGATAGGGCATGTCCCAACCCCAAAGATGCAGCACTTTGCACTTGGCCTTGTTGAATCTGATGAGGTACCCAGGGCCCTACTTGCCAAAGTTCTCCATGTCCCTCTGGATGGCATCCCAGGCCTCTGGTGTTGGCAAACTTGCCAAAGAAGCATTTAATCCCACTGTCCATATCATTCTTGACATAGCTTAGTGCTTGAGCTTACAATCTGGAGAAATCAAATGAAAACCACCATGCATATAAAGAGTTTTTCATCAATACCTCACCTCCAGTACCACTCCTTCACATGGTATTTTTAATGTCTGTTTCTTCCTAGTGCTTTACTGTCTGGATTCGTAATGATCTATAAATTCTGAACAAATAGAGTTTCAACAGTCTCGGTACATCCTTTTGCATCAACTACCTTGCTTCCTCCTACTCCCCATTTGACAATTTGTTTTCTGTTTTTTTCTTTACTGAAGTGAAAATACCAGAGCTCAGGAGAGCCCCACACAGCTCTCCAGATCTTGTGCCCGAGAGGAAGAGAACGATGCCCATGAACCCTGCAAAATACATCAGGAGACTTTTCAGTGCTGTTTCTCAACGATCCATCAGAGACAGGGTGATTCATTTACTGGCTCTGAAGAATTACAAGAAGTCAGAGCTACTTGCCTGCTTAGAGAGAGAGGGAGTTGTGGAAAAGGACAAGGAGTCCCTTGGAAAGATCCTTCAGGAGGTGAGATCCTGGAGCTGCTGCCAGCAATGCTAACTCTTAGCAGTCTTACTTCAGGGTTTCAATTAGAATCTAATGAGAAGTTTAGGAAATGCTCTTTGTTTGCATTTTTCCATCCATTTTACCCAGTTTCCACCCAACTGCAAGTCCATGTGACAAAAAGAAAGAAATCTTCAAAACTTTGGAGGCCTTGTTGCTGTTTTTCTAGAATAGCTTACAATGTAAATTCTTTGTAAATTTGTTGCTTCTCATGCATTATTTTAATCCACCCTCTTTTCCTTGCACTGGTAAACTGCTTCATGAAGTAACTTCAAAGGGTGAAACCCTCAACTGGGTGAAACACTTCACTGAGGTCCTTAAAATATCCTGGGACAAGTTTCAGAGGAGAGAATTTTGGTAGCTGCATAGGGCAGTATTTCATTTGAAGGAACTTGGTGGCCTCTCAATGGTATTTGCTTCTACTGGGGTCTGTGGGGATTGCCTTCCAGGGAAGGGTGTTCCAGGCAAATCCTACATGATAAAGATGGTGGCCCAACTTTGAACACAGATTTTCATTCCTGTTGTTTGCATTGAGTCTTTGACTTCCTTGGCACCTATTATTTTTCATAATTTTCCAGTTGTCCTTTTAGTGCCATTGGTATTTCTTTATTACAGCCATTCATATGATTCACATGGACTGAAGGATGCAGTGGCTGTTTCCTTCCTTTTTCAATATTCCCCATCAGTGTAGGCTGTTGCTGAATTATGCAAGCATTAACATATCAAGTAGCAATATTTCCTTTTTAGCTACGAAAAAGGTGATGATAAGATTTCAAAGCTCAGCTCCTTCGAGGGTAAGAGATGAAAAAAATGTCTCCTTTCTTTTTATTCCTGTTGATGTTTAAGGAGATTTTGAAGGAGTATTTTCTTGTTTGCAGTGTGAACTGCCTGGTGATACTGGTTTGCATTCTGAAAGGGCTGTGTGACCAGCACTACATCCTGAAAACTGTTACTCACATTTCTCTTAACTTCATAGGGAGGTGGTGTTGTTTTTTGCTATACATGAAAAACCAGTAGGGAGAACTTGCTGACCTCTTCTATTCACAACCTTCCTTCTCTTCCAACACAGCCTTAGTTCTGCTTTTAAAAAGTGAATTCCTGATTCTGGGTACCTTTGCTACATTTAAGCTGTTGAAGTGTAGCTCTAGGTAGGTTATCTCCTATAAGTGTTCCATAGGAAGCTGTAGTTTCCTCTGAGCAGACACCTGAGAAAGAAAAGCAGTTCTGTTTGCAGAGACAAATGCCAACATCCTGTGGTGCTTCATGGGATGATGAAAACATGCCATGTTACAGGTCCAGGTTGTGTTCTGCCATGGCAATGTAGCTGGGTGAAAGAAGAGGGCAGCAGGTGTCCTTCGGAGGGTGGAAAAATATGGACTTGCTCATGGAGATGATGTTGTTCAGGTCCTCCTCAAAAGAAAAGGAAAACAGAAAGGAAAAACCTGGTCTCTCCATGTATTTCAAATGGTGAAGACAGGGAGTTCTGGCATAGTGTACCTTGATTCTCAAAGCTGCGTTAAAGGAGCAAAAACCTGGATCCCTGCTGCAGGGAGACGTTTTCATAGTGTCCATTTCCTCCATGCTTGCAGCAGTTTGGCATTTACTTACATCCAAATTTCTACAGCCCAAATGGACCACACCTCTTTAATATTGCTGCCTCTAACATGACAGCTGCTTTGTTCTTCACATCAAACAAAAGTCCTGGAAAAACGGTGCATGATTTTCTTTTCAGCTTTGCTTTAGCTTTGTACTACCAGTTTTACATCTGTAGTCTGCCTTTAGGTGTAATGAATATTGATGTTTTAAATGTCTGCCCATAGGTAGCCAACCTGGATGCAAATGACAATTCTTTCAGTCTGAAGGAACATTTCTTCAAAGACATTCAGGTTGATTGGCCTGGCTACAGTGAAAGAGATAGAAAGACATTGGAGGTGACCCTTTTTCAGTAAGTTCAGCCAGGACAACAACCATTTCAAAAAAACCTTCTGGGAAATGAAGGTCTGTTTTTGCACTGAGGAAAGAACAATGACTGTTGATATTTTTGCCTTGTAACCTGAAATGCTGGACCATCCTTACAGAAAAACAGCCTCATCTCCACATGCCACCAGCAGCAGCCAGTCACTGTCTCTGGGACCTTCTGAAAGAAATACTCCACTGAGAACTGCTCAGGTATTTTGTGAATTTTTAAACATTCTCTACCATATATGATGTTTTATCCCACTTGTTCTTGGTGTCCAAGCTGTGATATGAAGCAGTAGTGCTGTCTGTATATCATATAAACCTGAAGTGTGTAACTTCTAACGGGATTCCTGTATACTTTTCAAGACGGTTACAATGTCAAAGCCTGCAACAAGCTTGCACCCATGATTTGTTTGTCATGGTGCATAGGAAACTCTGCTAAGGACAAGATGTGGACATGGTTTTGGTACCTAGCTGTGTCTGTGCAGGGTTCTTGATGATATGGCAGCTCTAGTACCTAAATCATGCATGGTAATGCCAGTGCTACTGTTTGAAGAGAAACCTTAGGGAAGTCTAGCATAAGGACAAATTCCAGTACTGAGGCATTTGTAGGAACCTTGTTTTTCTGTCCTAAGCAGCATTTAGGCTCCCATTTTGATTCAGGCTATCCCATGTGTGAGGAGGGGACTCAGAATCATTAGGGAATACCTTGGGCTTGTCAGGCTTAACACCAAGAGACGGCCAATACAAGAGGGCAAGGAAAATGTTTTGAAAGAATCTTGGAAAACACTGCATGCAAGGTATATTTTCTGTACCTTAAAGAATTTTCTTTAAACAGCCCTGGTTTTCCCTAGCTCTTTTCCCAGCCAGAGCAGGAAGTGCTGCAGGGCCCAGCATCCTCTTATGTCCTACCTCCATGCCTACAGAACTTGTGTCAGCAGGCTGGCACAGAGCTGTGTCTGGCAGTCCTGCTCTGAGCTGCTGATGGTGGGAGCAGTGTGTTCTTGGTAGGGAAGAGGCTGTGATCCAGGCTTTCCTCTGGAGAACAGCAGGAATGAGACCTGCAGCCAGGCTGGGGCTTCTCTCTGTTATCATCTCTGCACTGGACACGCTGCGATCAGCACCGCACCGGCGGCTTCTTGGGGCCGCTTTAGTGAATCGTGTGGCTGTGTGACAGCAAGAGTTGAGTGTGTTCCTGGTGTGTCTAAGCAGAAATAGGGAGCAAGATAAAACCAGCCTGAGCTCCTCATTTTGGGGAAGCCTTTGATAGAGGTGCTGAAGGGAATGTCTTTCTCCCAAAGCCATTTAGCTACAGAGTTGGAGGAGAACTTGCTGAATACTCAGGTGAGAAAGTAGGAATGAAATAGAGAACATACTGAGCTGCAGCACCTCCTTATATGACAGGCCGTTTTAGGTAAGAAAGGTGTGTGTTCAACCATTGCGAGGCCAGAAATGCTCCTTTTTCAGTGCAAAACTAATTGGCATCATCTTTGCAGAAACGGCCTCTTCCTTCTGCCTTTATCAATCCTGTGATGACCAAGAAGCAGAGGACTGACCAAGAGCCCAGTGGTATCCAGCCAGCACCTGGTGGCCACTCTCCTTCTTCCTTGGACCTGCCTTCCACATCCTGCTCAACTCTGAACCTGTCTCCAAGTGTCAGCTCCATTTCCACATCCACCCGTCAGCTACAAGAGAAAGATAAAATTCGGATTCCATCTGGAATCCCTGCGTCTGTCAGGGTGCAGGGGAAGATTCCCTATTCCAAAGGAGAGAAAACAGAGTTAGACAGGGGGAAAAAATCCCATCCTTTGGATTTCGATAAAATACTTGCCATGAGCAACGCCAAAAAGATGAGCAGAGAGTGCAGGACACAAGCAGAAAAGGAGTCACACAGTCCAAGTGCAAAGGGTATTAAACTGATCAACCACTTTTAGATATGCTTCCATTTCATTTTTTACTGGATATCTGTATGGTTTTTTAGTCATATCGAGCCTCCCATCCACCGGCATCTCCCAGTCCTCCCCACCTTCATCTCCAAGCCTGTCTTGGTGTCAGGGAATGTCCCAAACCCAAAGATGCAGCCCTTTGCACTTGGCCTTGTTGAATCTGATGAGGTTCCAAAGACCCCACTTCTTGGTCCTTCCAGACGGCATCCCATGCCTCTGGTTTGGGCAAACTTGCTGAGGGTGCACCTAATCCATTCTAGAGGATGCACTTGCTGAGGGTGCACTTAATGTCATTCTAGACATAGCTGAATGCTTGAGCTTACCAACTGGGGAAATCATATAAAAGCAAAATGCATAAACATAGTTTTCCATAAAAACTTCCCATCCAGTATCACTCCTTTACCAGCTTTTAATGACTGTTTCTTTTTAATGCTTTACTGTTTGTATTCTTGGAGATCTGTAAATGATGGGCAAATAGAGGCTCAAAAGTCTTGGTACATTCTTTTGAATCAACTTCCTTGCCTTCTCCAAACCTCCAGTCTGAACTATTTGTTTCTGGTTTTCCCTCTCTTTAGGAGAAAAAGCAGAGGTCAGAGGAGCCCAACAAAGCAGTTCAGGTCCTGTGCCTGAGAAGAAGAGGATGATGTCTGTGAGACTTGCAGACATTGACTGGAGCGGTTGCGCTGCTGTTTACGGCCGACCCTACAGGGACAGGGTGATTCATTTACTTGCTCTGAGGGATTACAAGGAGCCAGAGTTACTTGCTCGTCTGCTGAGAGATGGAGTCAGGCAAAAGGACAAGGATTCCCTTGGAAAAATCCTTCAGGAGGTGAGATCGTGGAGCATGTGCCAGCACTTCTTCCACCATGCTATTCTGCTGCTCATAATTTTACTACTTCCTCACCTGTTTAAATTAGAGACTTTTCCAATACTCCTTCGAGTTAAGTTCCACTGGGATGTCTTTCTCATCAGCTTTCATAAAATGCACACCCATTGAAAGATGCAGTAGATCCTTCCTTCCTTTTTAAATATTCCCCATCTACATAGTCTTTTGCTGAATAATGCAAGCATTAATATATCAAATAGGAACATTTCCTCTTTAGCTAGGAAAAAGCATTTTAGAACCTAGTCAAAGGACTCAAATTCAACATGGATACACTTTCAATTGATCCTACAGTGACTTTAAGGAACTGATTCCCTGAACCTGTGAGGTCTGTTGCTGTGTTTGCCCAGGGCAGTGGCAGGGATTTTTCACCCTGAAGACATTCACAATATAATGAGAGCCACGTTTTGCCATCCCAACTGAAGTAACCCATTTAGGTTTCCGTAGTTTGCACATACAGGTGTAATGAACATTTGTTTTCCAAAATGTCTGCCTGTAGGTTGCTGACCTGAATGCAAAGGATAATTCCTTCAGTCTGAAGGAACATCTGTTTCAAACCCTTCAGACTGATTGGCCTGGCTACAGCAAAACTGAGAGAGTGAAATTGAAGTTAATACTTTCTAGGTAAGTTCAGTCTTTTGGGGAAGGAAAAGAGCCTTTTCAGGAGAAAGCTCTGGGAAATGAAGCCTAGGTTCTTAGAATATGCTGAGACAGCAGGGACCTGCAAGGATCCTGGCCCTGCACAGGACACCACAAGAATCACACCAGGTGCCCAAGAGTGCTGTCCAAACACTACCTGAAGCCTTGCTGCAGGGACCACTGGCCTGGGGAGCCTGTTGCAGTGCTCAAGCACCCTCTGGGGCATGAATGTTTTCCTGATATCCTGCCTAAAGCTCCCTCAACTCGGCTTCATGCTGTTTCCTTGAGTCCTGGCACTGAAGGTCTGCAAGCAAAGGACTATGACAGTTGATATTTAGGCCTTGTAACTTCAAATATTGGACCATCCTCACAGAAAAACAGCTCCATCTCAGAACCCCACCAGCAGCAGCCAAGCAACATCTCCTGGGCCTTCTGAGAGAGATGCTCCAGCAAGACCTGCTCAGGTATTTTGTGCATTTTTAACATTCTGTACTCTGTATTAAGTTCCAGCAGACTTGCTGGTGGTATAAAATGCTGGTGATGTGAATGTGCAGGACCAGGCCTAAGCATGGTTTGCCTCAGACATTCCAAGTGCTGTGACAGGAAGGCTGTGATGAGAAGAGAGGATCCTGCAGGGCTGGAGCAGCACTGTCCTGTGCCAAAGTTCTGCTCTGCCTGAAGACTTGAGCTCAGTCCCCACCCTCAACTCATTCCCTGGAGGAGGCCTCAAAGGGCTGGCTCTGCAGGAAAAATCTCCTGTAAATAAGAGGCCGCACCAGGGTGGGGCAGATGGGGCCCTCTCGCTCTCTTGTCCCTCTGTCTGTCTGTCACTCTCATTGCTGACTCCAGCTCTGCACTATCCACGTGGCTGCACCAACACAGGAGCTACAGAATGGTGATATTTCCTCAGTCCCTCCTCTGCCTCTATTTCTCTCCTCCCTCACTCTGCCTGGGCACACACAGCTGTCCTCTTGTGCTCCATCCTCAGTTTGGAAGTTTGCTGTGGGTGTGGGGAGCTTGTGGCTCTGTGTTGTGGCTTGTGAGTCAGCAGCTGTGAGAAGGTCCTTGGGAGGAGCTGAGAGATGATTGAAGGGCACTGAGCAACAGTGAGGGCTTGTTGGTAACCACTTGTGACACTCTCCTACAAATTCAAGGGCTTGTTAGCCAAGAGCTTTTGAGGCTGCACAGCAGGTAGCCTGCTGGATTGAAGACAGCTGCTCCTAAAAGCACAAGAGTTTCTTGACATGTGGCTGCTGTCTTTGTTCATCCTGATGAGAATTCACAACCAAGCATCACCCCCTGTACTCCTGGATTCTAAGAGTGAAGCACTAATCTGGTTTTTAACACATAAAACTCTAAAACAGCCAGGTGCCTCTTCAGTAAATCATGTGGATGTTTGACAGCAAAAGCTGAGTCTTTTCCTGGTACGTGCAAGCAGAAATTGGGACCTAGATAAAACTTACTGGACCTCCCCTTTGGGGAGGCTTTGCTGGAGCTGCTGAAGGGAGTGTCTACTTCCCAAAGCCTTTTAGCAGTAGACTTGGAGAAGGACTTGCTAAGTCCTAAGTTGAGAAGCCCGGAATGCAATAGAGCAGATATTTACCTGGAGGTCCTCCATGTTTGACAGCTATTTTTATTTAAAAAACATGTGTTTTCAACCTTTGCCAGTTCACAAATGCTGCTTTTGTAGAATGGGAGCAAAACCTGATCCGGGTCAGAGATTAATTAACTGTTTTGTTATTGTTGTAGAGACGGCCTTGGGCTCCTGGCTTGAGCAGTCCTGCAATGAGCAAGAAGCGGAGGATTGAGCAGTAGCTCAGTTACCTCCAGCCAGCACCTGGTGGCCACTCTTCTTCCTGGGCGCTGGCTGTGACATCCCACTCTACTTCTACCTGTCTCCAAATGTCGGCTCCATTTCCCCTGCAACCTTTAGGTTCAAAAAAGACACAAATTTCTGAGCTGTACAATGACAGCACTCGTGTGTTGAAGACTACCATGTCAAAAAGGATGTGAAGAGAATTCAGGAGGCTGAAGCAGTAGTGTCCCTTGGATCTCAATGAAGGTACCAACGTGCAGCTTTTCCTAACTCCAGTGTGGATAATAATGGAGTAAAGATTTGATGATAAAGAGAAGCCTCTGCATGAATTAAGGTGCAAGAAAGACCATATTCCAGAGTCAGTAGTACAGACATTATTAATAGTAAATGTCAGCTAAGGAGGTAGAAAGCTAAAGGAGGAGATGGGCCAGGTGGGGAGAAGTGCTGAGATGAACACTGAGGTGGATTAGGCCCGGATGGGCCCTCCCTTCCTGCAGTGCAGCTGCACAGGCTCAGCTGCAGCAGTGCTGCTGCATCCCCTCATCGTATTTGCAGTGCAGGAGGGGAGGGAGAAATGTGGGTGGGTGTGTGTGGTATAAAACACTGGGAATTGCTCCCAGCTTGTCTCAGAGCAGTGATGTTGGCAAGGGCAGGCAGGCTCCTGCAGCTCTGGGGCTCTGGGGCAGCTGTGGCCTTTGGAGCAGGCAGGGCCCTGGGCCCCGCTGGGTACAGCCAGGGATGCTCTGGGGAAGGCTGAGGGCAAGCCTGGCCCTGCAGGGCAGCAGTGCAGTGAGGCCTGTGCTCGGGCTCTTGCTAGCAAATGTCACTGGGCAGAGGCCAGTGGACGAAGCTACTGCTTCTTGGGAACCTCTCAAATTGTTGAAAGGCATCTGGAGTTTTATTTTCAAACTTATCCTGCACACCAGTCAGGTGCATCTGGCCTGGGATGCATCCCTGGCATATGTTGTTGTCTGTCCTTGTACTGAATTTTAACTTGTTAAAGATTTATGCCTTGTAAATATTTATCTCAGGATGGTTTGAAGTGTTTATTCCCATGTGGAATGAGTTTTTGTCATTGCAAAGAGAACCAGATCTTCAGGCCCAGAGGAGCAAAAGCTTTGGTGTGGCAGAGTTGGGATGTGGCATCTATTATTCTCATTGCCACCTCATCTTGGGTTTGTATCATGAGCTTGATAAACCTCACACCTGTTGATTTGAGGGAGAAGGGATTGAAGAAGGTTTGACTCCCTTCAGTGGCTTTAAGCATTAATGAGTTTTGCCCTCTTTAGGAGCTGCTGTGCTTTGGGTGGTTGTTGTTGTTGTTGTTGTGTTTTCAGACTTGTCTAGAGTTTGTTTTTAGGTCTGTAATACACAACAGCCTCAGTTTGCAAATTTCCCAGAAGAATGGTGGCTCACATAGAAAAATACGTCAAAAGTCAAACTGAGAGTAATTTTTTTTTTTTTTACATTAATAAAACCAGACTGGCCTGGCTTGGTAGCCTCTGAGCCTGCCTCAAGGCTATTTTAATGAAAAGGTCATGAAATTCTAAACTCTGCAGAAATGTTGACATGCCCTAATTTTCTTTTGATTTCTCCTTCCTAGGGTAGCCCCAGCTACTCTGAGATGAAGAGCAGATGCCAATACCTCCACAAAAAGCTGTCCCACATTCAGCAATGAGTATCTGAATTTGGCAAGCAGCAAGTGGAGTCCTGGCACCAGTTGTCTGCTTCAGCAAAGAAGCATCTATGTATCTGGGCTGTTTTATTTTAAAAGTAGATTAAGGTTTTAGGATTCTTCAAGTTAGGATTCAGTAGATGATTATTTCTTAAAAGCATAGGATTAGTTAGCCTAAGATTACAGAATTTAGTATTGAACTTTAGCAATAAAGAAGTTGCATTCTTGTTAACCCCTTCTCTTATTGCCACTTCTCTCCAAAGAAGTTTTTTTTCCCATACCGTTGGGGGATGGGCCAATTAAATCTGCTTTCTAAAAAAACCACTGCAAAAGTTCTCTGCCAAGTTTACCCTAAACCAGCCATTTCTGGCACCCCATGTGAGGCCCAAGAAAGAAGAAAAAACCTGTAATTGCATTTTGGTTGTGCTTTCTCTGTAGTGGTGCAAAGCTGTCAGTAACCATGTTACTTGAAGTAGTAATGTCTGTCGGGGTGGGGGACTTCATGTGTTTCTAGTCCCAAGGCTGTTTTGAAGTTGTAATAGCTTTCTAGTCACTAGGATTATTTTCTTATCTAAAAGCAGCTCCACTATTGTTCTAATACATAGCTTTTACAGTAGAGGGGCATGGGTTTGAATAGCTATTGTGCTAGGTACAGTAATAATAATTTATAGTGATTTTATGAAAGTACTGAAGTCTGTTCAAGATATATTTAGTTTATAGTTTCTCCATCCTATCCTATGATCCAGTTCCAGTAGCATGTTTTGGGGGTTTATTAGAAATTACACCAGTTTATTAGAGGAAAAACATGGGCTGAAGCTTTCCAGCCTTTCCTTTCCTTCTTCTCCTTAGGATCTGTTACGTCCCTTTTTGAAAATGTTTGGTTTCCCTTGAATGTTAAAGAGACCACTTTCCTCATATTTAATCTAGTAAACTTCCTCTATAAAGTCTACAGCTTCTCGAGACTGAGGGCTAAGATGTCCAGAGGAGCTGATGAGGCCCCTAACCCAGAAGTAGACCCAAGCAGGGAGAATTCTAAGTAGTGTAGAAAATAAGAGTGAATGAGTCAAACCCTGAAAGAATTTTCTGATCCCCCAGCCTAGGGATTTTCATATGAACAAATTCAGAACCCAGATGAGGTGGGAAAATATCTAGAAAGAGCTACCATGATGACTTTAAGGTGAAAAAGCTCATTGCAATAAGCTAGGCCCTAGCCTTTGCTTATCGCAGACTGCTAAATACTGTAGAACAGCAGACAGAAGCAGGGGGCAAGGAGATAAATCAGCAGCTACCCCAGTAACTCAAGCTGCAGTCAACAGCCCAGCTACTCAGGTTATAGCTAAACCAAACTGTGAACCTAAGTCTGCAGCTAAACAGACAATAACCCTTAACCCAATCAATACAAGACCAAATGTGAAAAACGTACTCTACAGCTGGGAGCCAAAATCTGGCCTAAAACCTTTAACAAAAACTACCACTAATTGAATCTGCTTTCTACAAAAACCCTTTAAAAGTTCTCTTCCAAATTTACCCTAAATCAAATCAACTAGTCTTGATCTACTGTTTTCTGCCTGTTTTCCCCTGACATTTCTTCACCCATTGGTTCCTCTCAGTGGCTGTTTCTCTTCAGTGGTTGATGGGCTTCTCTTCTTTTTTCCTGCAATCCCCTACTCAAAATCATGGGTGCCAAAGCAGTGGCCCAAGAAGCCCCTGCCTGTGCATCTGCTGAACAGAAAGTCTATGCTCAACTTGAATATTCTCATTAAAATCCCAAAGGACTTCCTGCTGCAGTTTGTGGGGTTTTTTCCATTCCTACGTAGTCTTCATAGTGCTCTAAATAAATAGGTACCCTGAGGGAGTGCACATTGCAGGTGAGCACCCACTGCATAGCCTGCTTCAAGTAGATCTCATGGATCTCATCTCCATCTTCATCACTTCACAGTCACTATGACTCCTGCACGGAAGAGACAGGCTGCCATGCTGCTTTCTGCTTTTGGTCCTTTTTTGGCAAATAAAATATTTTATTTTAGAGCATTCAAACCCTGGAGTTTCTTCCTGCTTCCACCTATTTGAATTGCCTTGACATCAAAGCACTGCCCCCAGACATGACAGCCTGGCTGGTGCATGTTTGTGCTCACAGCCCAAAGGTGCCACGTTGTGTCCGTGCCCCGGCTGTCTGTCCATGTCCATTGAGGCAGACGGTGGAACGGGGGGACTCTGCCAGCTCTGTGTTGCTCGGGGGCCGGAGCAGCACAATGTTCTGTGTTGGAAGGCCTCCACCGAGCCCAGAGGCTGCCTCAGCCCCAGCCGCCATCCTGTGCATGGTGGCAGCGCTGAGGGCTGTGGCAGGGTCACTCTTCCCCAGAACTGTTTCCCAACTTTTCCTTTCCCAGCAGGGGACTTGGAAATGTTTCTTCTGTCCTGACTTACCCTGTTTCCACCTTGTCAATACACAACTTGCTGTCTTACTCACTTTATGCTTAGAAGGTTCTAAGAAGAGGATGAGCAACATACTGTGATTATGACACCCAAAAAGAAGGCCAGAAAACAGCACTCCATAGTGTAGGGCCTATAGAGCGGCTATTTGGTTTATTTGACAGCAGAGTGAGGGCAACAGCTCCACCAAAAACACACTTGTCCATTCCTTGCACACTACAAGCTTTTAAACTTTTTAACTTAATGTACACATTATACTTTCCTAACCTTCATATTGCAACATATATTCCAATTACATCCTTATATAAACCCTTGTAGCACATGTGCAGTTTCTGCACGAGGTGGTCATCTGTGGATGAGAGGGAGACACGACATTCGTTTTTCACAGCGGCTTGTGATACCTTTTAGGGAGTTGCAGAAATGATGATAACTTGTTAGTATAAACAACCAGCAGGTGGTGTTTTTCTATTCTGATTTTCTGTTCTTCTTAAGGACTGTTTGTGAGAAAGATGTTTTTGTTAATTAGCCAATCAAGTAGAATGTGTCAAACCTGTCTATAAAAGAGAGAGCTTCTGTATTAAACCTTCTGCAATTCAGTCTCCTGGTGAGCTTGTGTCACTCTGGGCATAATGATGGCAGTTGTCAGCCTCCTGCTGGTCATTTTGGATGAAGGCTCAGAAGGCTTCCTCAGGCTTCAACTTTTTTACCTCTGTTTCTGCACATGCTCTAAAAGACTGTCTGCTCAAATAGCCAGTGGTTAAACAGCCTTTTGCAGTTAGCTTGTTCTGCTAAATTTGCTGATTTCTAGAAAGTGCTTCATTCCCATCCCTGGGTACAAAGGAACTACTTCTTTCTGCACAGCTTTTAGCATAGCTCAAGTACTACTCGTTTCCTTGGCACCTAAAAGAAGGAAGGGAGGTAGGGGCAAACCAATGAGAGTGATGGGTCATTATCTTGTTAGCCAGGTATCAATTATTAGATTAAGTAAGGGGTATTCTTGTCCATTAAGTACGTGTGGGGATACCATAGGGACAGAGCCAACGTGTGGATTTGGAGCGTTGGGGCTGGTGCCAAAGTCCTGCTCTTGAGAGGGGTGCAGGGACATAGGCAATGTCAGAGGACAATGACACACAGGGGACATGAGGCCCTAATGGGCCAAGCATGATCCTGCACAGGATGGCAGCAAAGACACTTCCTCAGCGTGACCTTGGCAATCCAGGGCACCCCAGAAAGGGCCGAGGAGTCCTGTGTGTAACCAGGAGGGATGACTGCCATCACTGTGGGTCCCTGCATTCCCCAGTCCCTTGCTGGCCATTCAGTTCACACTGGGGACCAATTGTGCAGGGACCTCCTTTGAGTTTAGAAGGGATACCAGACCAGGCATGATCTCCACAGATGAGAAAGTACCCAGTAGGAAGCTGCAGTGGAGAATTGGAAGAAACTGAAACATGTGCTGAAGTGTAATTACACCAATAGGAAGAATTTCTCTATATTGGGAGACTGGAATTTACTGATACTGGATACTTGTTAGGATTTTGTTGCTGCATACTAGTCCAATTAAAAACAATGCATGCATCAGCTTGAATTGATCCCAAAAGTTCTAACTCTTGTGGTTCAAGAGGAGCAGGGGGAAGGTGAGGAACCCAAGAATCCCAATTATCCACATTATTTTGGGGATTTGTCACCTTATAAGATGGTATGTTCTGAGGGCAAGGCCAATTGTCAACAGGTATCCCTACCAGACAGGTAGAGAATGGATTTCCAGGGGAGGCTAGAGACAGACAAATAGCACTCTGATTTGTCAGCTTAGCTAAAGTAACCCATATGTTTGTTCTTGGTTGTGCAGGAGCCCAAGCATTAACTTGCAACAAGATTGACAGTATCAAAATCAAAAGTATCATTTTGTTCCCTAAAACATTATTTATTTCCTGTAGAATAGGCTCAAGCCGAAGTCGTCCTCTGTGGAGTCTTCGGTCTTCGGCAGAGGTGTCGGCAGCCGTGTTGAAACAGGACGTGTCCACTTACTGGGAACCCACAAGGGCCCTGTAGGTGTAGACACACACATATGACCTCTACCCATATAATTTACAGGTGCTGGTCCTGACCATATCCCTGTAGCAGGATGCCTATACATTGCGGTCATTGGCTTATCAACATCTTTCTGTTTTGCAAGTATCCCATGTATATAGGCAGGTGGCATATCGTGAACAGCAAATATACAAAGATGATTTAAAGTAAACAATGCTTTTCCCAATCTTTCCTGAGGATCAGTAATTATCTTAAATTTTGCAAGATACTGTTTTAGAGTTTGATTTGCCCTTTCTATTATAGCTTGTCCTGTGGGAGAGTGTGGTATTCCTGTCATATGCTTAACACCCCATTGCTGCATAAAGCTATTAACTTTCTTCCCTACACATGCAGGACCATTATCTGTTTTAATAACTCTAGGTACCCCTAAGGTAGCAAAGCACAGTGTTTAATGTTGAATAACATGAACTGCTTTCTCTCCAGATTGTGGGGAGGCCCAAATGAAGTGACTGTAGGTGTCAATGTCTACATGGACATTATGTAAATGCCCAAATTCATTCACATTAGTCAAATCCATTTATTACAACTCATTGGGGCCTAGACCTCGGGGGTTTACCCCCAGGCTAAGGCCTGGTCCGTTGTGATGACTGCAGTGTGGATATGCTCTGACACTTCCTTGGGCTTCCTCCATGGTAATATCAAAGCAACATCATAGCCCTTCTGCATTCTTATGAAATGAGGCATGGGCATTGTGTGCTTTTGTAAAATTGTCCATGGGTACAGTCACTGATACCAGCTGATCAGCACGAGCATTGCCCTCCCCTAATCCTTCCATCCACTTATGACTCCTGATGTGAAAAATAGCATAGGGAGCGGATCTCTGTCTAATAGCTGATTGCAATTGTGCAAAAACTGTATTCAGGAGTTGATTCTGTACTTCTCGCAGCAATGCATCTTGAATATGCTGTGCTACTCCAACTGCATACAAGGAATCAGACACAACATTTATAGGATCATGCATCCATCAACAAAATGCACAAAAATAGCTAAAAGTTCTAAATTCTGCAAAGTGCCTGATTTCTGTCCCTCTAAAATGATATGATTCCATTGTCCTTGCTCATTCCAGGTGAGAGCAGCTTTTCGAGACTTGGGGCCTGCATCTGTGCATACAGGGATAGCATCCATCAGTGGTGTTTCACTATATTTTGGTTGTGACAGCCAAGTCTGTGATGACATCCGGCGTAAAATAAATGAAGATAGTGGAGACAATTGCATTTCTGCACCAGATTCTAAAATGCTAGCTTGTAACTCAGGAGAGTGTTGCAAAAACCAATCCAGATCATTCCGTTTTATTGGAAAAAATATTCTTTGTGGCTCTTCTCCAGTGACCTGGAACACACACGCTTCTGACTTTTGCAAATTAACAGTGCAAGTATATCTCTACGTGGCTGGATGGAATTACAAGGTTGTATAGGTCCAAACACCCATTCTAATACCTTTATATCCTCCTTCTTTCCCCCTCTGTCTTTTAACTGCTGAATGAGAGCACCTAACAGGTGTTTTGGCTGAGACAGAATAGTAATGTCTATGGATAAGTCAGGATCTCTGTGATCCACAGCTCTCTGTGCAACAGCAGTAGCAATATCCAGTACAATTGCGCATTGTTTGTCAGGTAAGTGAATTGGTGTAGCAGGATTTGTGCCTTTCAGCAGTGGTCGCAGTTCATCAAGATCAGCATTAGAAATACCAACAACAGGACGAAGCCATTCTATATCCCCCATAAATCGTTGCATGTCATGTAAGTTTTTTAACTCCAGATGCAAATCAACTTTCTGTGGCCGAATATGCATGTCAGAAATCACCCAGCCTAAATATTTCCAGGGAGCAGAACCCTGTATTTTCTTCGGAGCAACACACAAGTTTTTACTTAGTAACTGCACAAGAATGAAAGCCTCCTGCTGAGCAGCGAACAAGCTTTCTTGTGCCAACAGAATATCATCCATGTAGTGATATATCACCATGTCAGGAAAAGCAGCTCCAACAGGTAACAGAGCAGCATCCACAAAAAGTTGGCACAGCACAGGACTGTTGCTCATTCCCTGGGGAAGGGTCGTCCACTCATATCTGCTCACTGGTGCCTCACGATTTAGAGGGTAAGGTAAATGCAAATCTTTTGGTATCCTTTTGGTGAAGGCCAATTGGAAAGAAACAGTCTTTTAAATCAATTATAAGGAGATTCCAACCATCAGGCAGCATAGCTGGATTTGGGAGACCTGGCTGTAAGGCCCCCATTGTTTCCATCTGGGCATTGACTGCACATAAATCATGCAGCAGATAAAATTTTCCTGATTTTTTCTTAATAACAAATATTGGAGTATTCCAGGGACTAGTAGAAGGTTTAATGTGACCTTGCTGGAACTGTTCAGTAACAAGGCAATGAGCTTGTTGTAGGCTTTCTCTTTTTAGCGGCCACTGCTTGATCCACACTGGATCATCAGATTTCCAGGTTAGGGGGATCGGGAAAGCCCAAGTAGTGACTGCTACTAAAAATTATCTTTTGTCACAAGGAGAGCACCTAGTTGCATGAGAATGTCATGGCCAATTAATGCTTGAACATTGTGTGGTAATGACATAAGAGTAACAAATTGTACACAAGTGGGACCATCCAGTGATAAACAAATTTTGCCCTTGCTCTAACAAACTGAAGCTGAACCTCCTACTCCCTCTACACCAGAGAGCATTTGGAGCAGAGGCCAGCTGCCAGGCCAGCTGGCAGTCCTTGCTGACAATGGTGATGTCAGCTCCAGTATCACGGAGTGCAGATAGCTGCAGTCTCTGTTGGCCATTTTCCAAAAGAACAGGAGCTTTTGGCCGTTCCTCCATCAGCAAACATAATAAAGCAATACCTCCTGTAGATCCAAAACCCTCTCATCCCCTCTGCTGTTGCATAACGGAAGAGGCAGCTTCTGTCAGCTGCAGAGTGGGTACAAGCTGAGCAATTTTGCTGCCATCAGGAATAATCAGAGGTAGATAAAATGTCACAGCAACAATAAGGATTTCACCTGTAAAATCAGCATCAATTATTCCAGGTAATACAAAAAGTCCTTTTAAACCTGATGAAGAACGACCCAAAAAAAGTGCACCACAAGGGTTTTCTTTATGCATCACTGGTCCTTGGATCCTGGTAGGGATCTTTACAGGCTTTCTATCAATTAACGTAATGTCTATTGTGGTTGCCAGGTCCAGGCCGAGGCTTCCACTTGTGGCTGGCCGGAGGCAGCTGGCTGGCTGTAGCTGTTTGGGGCCTGCCACACAGGAGCCACTGCTGGGGTCTTCGTGCCACAGCTCTTCACGCTCCTCATCGCGTTTCCCGATTCTCTGCAGGCTTCAGTGGAGTGGGAGTTCATGGAACATTTGTTACACCACACTGTCCCTTCTCTGGAGTTATGACGAAAATGTCCTATTTTCCCACACCTGAAGCACTTTGGACAAGGTTGTTGTTGCTTAGAATTATTTATAGGTTGCAATGGAGTTAGATTAGCAAAGGCTTGTGTTTGGCCTTGCACCAAATCTTTCCCTACATCCCTGAGTGCCTCAACTAACATTGCCTGTAGACCTGCAGGAACTCTCAACATTCTCTCTAGCATTTCCTATACTGATGCATCAATGCTTCTTGTATTAAGAACACTTCTGGTAGAAGCATTACAATTTTCTAAAATACACTGTCATAAGAGACTTCCTTTCATAAATCTTGTACACAGGCTTGGTTAATAGCTTCAGTTACCCTATCAACAAAGGGGGCAAAAGATTCCTCTGTGCATTGCTTTATGGACATATAGGATGGAGACACTGGTGTTGTTCTAACCTTGGAAATCGCTTCTTTAGCTAATTGCATAGCAGCTTTTAATTTCTCAGCCCCTACTTGTGCCTGCATCTCAATCATGGCAAACTGTCCTGTACCCATCAACTGTTCAACTGTCACCCCTTTTAAAGGATCACTTGGCTGTCGTAGAATTCCAGCAAAACGATCACTCAATTGAAGCCAGTGAGATTGCCACAGCATCAACTGAGACTGTGTCATAATCATTCTCATGATACCCTTAATGTCTTCTGGAAGAAGCAAACCTGAGCCCCATATGTAACCAAGCATTTGCTTTGCAGGCTCCCTGTGTAACCTACAGTCATTAACTGTTGCTCTTAATTGTGAAAGTAATTTCCAATCTAAAGGATGATAATTAGCTGTCATCCCTCCTGCTGGATTTGGTGTACAGACAACAGGGAAAGCCTGAAAATCTGTGTCAGTAATAGCAGAATACATGTCATTATCCTTATTACTTAGTGCCTTTTATTTGATACTTAACCAAACTATTCTGTGTATTATTGGTTATTCTTTAGAAGTTTCTTGTTTAGCAAGAGCACCAGTAGGTATCATTAGAGCTCCTTTATGGTGGTTCTGAGCAATTTCATCCTGCAGCTGCTCTGCCTTGCTGTCCAGGAGTCTCTCATTCCCTGTTGCAAATTGTTCACTCCCAGGGAGGGGATCTGTGGGCAATTGAGCAGAACTAGAGGCAGGATTAATAGCAGGAAGAGCAGTAGGTTGCTTCTCATTTGGTCTGCTCCTTATCTCAATAATATTCCCTACTGGAGGAGTGGGATTGTAGTCTACCCCTAAGGAATGCATTCCTGGATTATTCACTCCTTCCAAGGTTGCAGTAGCGACAGCAGCAACTTTCTTTTCTGCCTGATACCTCTGCAAACAATTTATGACTGAACACCAAGCCTTCATTAGCTTTCAGGCAGCCTTATCACCATCTATCACCTTAAACCAAAGAAAGTTCCCTAATTCACTCCATTCTTTCTCATCAAAGAGATCCCCCGAGGCTTTAAACAAGCCTTGAGCTGGGCCATAATATGCCAGTGGATCTTTATCAAGATCTATATCAGCTAATTCACATTTCTTTAAGAAACTAGCTCATAATTGAAGAGTTACATTGCTTTCCATTATAATCTATCCCTTTTTAGTGCAGCCTTTTGCACCTTGTAAGCAGGGTAGCTCCTCCCAGATGGTGAGTTTTGAGTTTTGCAGACTCAGGCACAAGAGTGACTCCTTATGCCAGCATCTGTCTCCTTTTAGCCTGCTGAACGCTGCTTTTTGGTGTTGTACTGGTCTCACTGTCCTGGTCACAGAGCGACTGGGCAGAGACCAAGTCCCTGGGGCGTAGACCGAGTCCCTGAGTTCGGGCACCAATATGACGACGGTGGTGGGGAAACAAGCACGCAATCAATATGATTGATACCAAACTCTCCTTTAATCAAAAAGCCACTTAATTTATGTAGGTATTTTACAAGCATAATCAGCAGTAAGCTCTCATTGGTTAATTTACAAAGGTCTTTGTTTTATTTGCCCTACTTGCAGTTAGAGCTGTAGCTAAGTTTTCAAGCCAAGTTCTCATCTCTAAGTCACGTCTTCCAAGGCCATTTCATCTTTGTTGAGCATATCTTCAAGGCTATGCCTGTCCTTACTATCTCATTCCCAAACCTTGTAAAACTATGCAGCTTCCCAGGCCTAGACACATAGCCGGGTTTCCAAGCTCTGTTCCCAGGCCAGACATAGCCTTATTCTGGAGTTTTCAACAGAGATTTTTAGGAACAGGTATTCCATAGAAAAATGGCCTTGTTCCAACAACTGTTCTCCAAAAACCCAGCTGCAACCACACTTGATTTCCAGGTCAAAACACTTGGTGCCGCTGCCCTGGGCTTCCCCATAAGGCACATGGGGGCTTTGGAGACCCCATAAGGTGCACGAGAGGCTCGGGTCCCTTGTGAGACACACAGGGATATTTTAGGTTCCCTCTGAGACATGGAGGGCACTGGGGTCCACTGGAAGTCATGCATGAGATTTGGAATCCTATGTGGTCATGCAGGGGGGTTGGGATCTCTCCCAAGGTGTGCAGGGTGCTGGGGGTCTCTGCTGAGCACAGGACAGGGTTTGGGGTCTCCTTTCAGGTGTGGAGGGGGCTGTGGGCTCTCCTAAGCATGCCGGTGCTTTGCGTCCCTCCTGCTGCACGCAGTGGGGCTGGAGTCTCTTGTGAGGCTGGCAGGGGACGGAGCCCTCCCGGGTTCCTGCCGGGCCCGTCCGGCTCGGGGCTGCCGCGGCCCAGGGGCAGCCGCCGTGCCGGGACGGCTGTGGCGAGGGGCCGAGGCGGAGCTGCCCCGCCGGGTCGCGCTGCACGGGCACGGCACGGGCGGTGCTGAGCGCCGGGCAGGCGGCACCCCGAGCCCAGGGGCCACAGCCGCGGCCCTGCCTCCATCGGGGCCGGGCACAGACAGCCCCGCAGGCAGAGCGGCGGCACCGGCACCGCTCAGCGCCCGAGGGGACGGAACCGATGCCAGAGGAGCCCGGGGGGCCCTGAGCGGGGCCCTGGCGCTGCCCGCCCGGCTCTCCCGGGCCTGTGGCCATCCCGGGCGCCAAGGGCTCGCTCTGTGCCACGCTCTCCCTGCCCAACGGGGCTCCGGGTCAGCACCCGGCTCCTGCCACTGCCTTGAGAACGCTGAGGGGCATTCGGGGGCGGAAATGAACTTGCCAGGGAGAGAATTCATAGGACACTTGTTTAGGCCTTTTACAGACTTGTTTAGGCCCTCTTCAAGTTGAGAAACAACTTAAAATCTCAGGCTAAATCATGTGGTTTAACCTGTGGGGATTTCTTGAAGATGCTTTGTCACTCCCAGTGGTGCCGTGTTGGAGGGTGCCACGGGAGACAAGACTCATGCTATCATGATCATCAAGTCTCAGTTTATTGTGACAGATTACACAGTTTATATATGTTCGTTAATTAGCTCATACATGTTGCAAAAGCCGAGCTCATGATTGGTTGCTATCTGACTTGTACTATTATCTTAAAACTATCTTTGTGAATGATACTCGCCTGTCCAGCTGGCCTTGCAGTTAGAACAGTGCAGTACTTCTTTGTGGGAACTCAAAATGTCTCTCAGACATTTTTAGAGGTTCCAGGCCTTGGTCAGAAGCATTCTAGACCCTGGCAGACAGCTGAAAAACAACTGTGATTTTGAGTTTGAGCCATGGAATGAATTACCAACTTTGGAGGTGGAACAAGCAATCACAAAAGGTTAGATAGTATAGTATAAGTAGTTACGAAGTAGAGGGGAAATTTTTTTAGTATTGTACAGGGGGGTTTTAGCACATGTACAGGGGGGTTTTCACTTTGTACATGAGGGTCAGAAGTTCTAAGATGGAGGAAAGTGGGCTGATCCCATCCTTCTTCCTTCTTCTTCCTTACCTCCATGTTCTTGGTGATGTTGGCACTCATAGATTGGTTTAGAGTAGAAAAACACTTGGCAACGTAGGTAGTAGGTATTGGGGAATAATTGTAAACATGTTATACGTAATATATCTTATAAAAGATAGCAGCAACCCTGGGCGGAGAGAGAGACGAAGAAGACAGCAGATAGAGAGGATGTCAGGGTGTGTGTGTGCCTCTACCCAGGCCACTGATCAAATAGCTGCAGTCCAAGAACATAATCTGTTAGATAACTAGCAATAAACTGCCTTGAGACCGAACAGCTAAGCCTGCGGAGTTTTTCTTTGGAAGCACGGGTTGGAGGAGGAATTTCACCACCACATGTGGCCCCAAAACAAGGCTGGGGTTCCCACATCTGGCGTCCCTGGGTGGGCATCAACAAAAAGAAGAAAAAGAAACATCAAACAACCTCCAACCTTCATCGGCAGAAAAAGAAAGAAAAAAAAAAAAAAAAGAAGAGCAGTACACACTCTCCGCATTTTCAAGAAGAGAGGGAGCGGAAAGCTCAAGATAAGAACTTGACCTTCACCAAGGCATTTCGTCTGGAGGACAGCCAGGAGGAGAGAAACCAGAAGCGCGCCTGGGATTCCTCGCCTGTGACCTGCTGGACGATGGACAGTGCCATCTCCGGACTGACTTCATGCTGACTCAGCTTTTGGTGAGAATGGTTGAAATTAAGAACATGGGGAGGGAAGGAATTTTTCCCAAGGACACACCAAAGACTTTTTTTTAGCCCCAGGCGAAACTTCTACCCATCAGGTAGAGACAGCCCAAATGAAATGAAAGCTTTGTTATCATAGGTGCGGTGTAGTCACTCGCACACAGATATATATTTTTCTTGGGATTGAATTTTTGGCAAAAGATCAATAAGTAACTTTATTACTGAGCCACAAAAGGACAAAAAGATAAGACTGCCGCAAAACTTTTGTTTTTAACAAGGACAATATTATAGCCAGCTCTACAGCACGGCACGTCCAGCCGGACAGCTGGGGTTTCTATGGGAGCACAAAGGGGAAAGATTGCCCAGCCAGCAGCTCGGGGCAGTTTTCCTCACCACAGATCCAGGGAAAGCAGGACTGCCTTCCATGGACAATCAGGGGATGGTCTGTCATCATGCCCTGTGTGTCCGGGTTCCCACTGTTCCTCAGTTTCCCTCGAACCTCAATCCCTGAGCTCCTCCAATGCAAGTCCCCCAGACAGAGAGATAAGCCAAGCACAGCCGCAGCCCCCGGTGGGGGAAGGGACCAGCACTGCTCGAGTCCAAACCCGCGGCGGGAGGGGCAGCGGCGGCGGCGGCGTCTCCGGTGGGGGAGGGTGCAAAGGGAGTGCAGAGCAGAGAGGGAAGAGGAGGGGAGAGGAGAAATCTCTCGTGGCTGCTCGGGCTGGGAGTTCAAAACAGCCCGCGGTGCAGGCGAGAGTTGGGGCAGCGGGAACAGCGCAGACACGGGGCAGCGGGGGCGCGGGTGCAGCGGCCAGGCGTCCCGAGCGTCCCGTGGCGCGTTTGGTGTCGAGAATTCGTGAAGCCGCAAGAGCGGCCACCCAAGAGGTGGGGGGCAGCTCCCGGATCGCGGCAGCCAGTCCCGCTGAGGAAATAGCAGAGGGACAGCGAGAGGCGTCCCTTGCTGCAGCTCAGGCGGCGGGCACGCGCGTGAAGGTTGAGCAAAGCCTGACAGCCACGGGTGCAAGGAATTTCTCGCATCTGGAACGCGTGGGACGGGCGCAGGCGGGGCGGGGCCGGTGCGCGCGGGCTGTGGGTGCTGGGACAGTCAGGAGAGGGGCAAAGCGAAATGGGAAACATCGGTGCCGGAATGGGAACAGAGAGGGTGATTGCGTCAGCCTGGGGGGGATGGCAGTGGCTCTGAACCGGGCGGTGCGAGCCGGAGTTAGGCGAAAGCACGGCCGGGACCAGAGCAGGAGCGTCCTCACCCCCGGGGTGACACAGGCAGGGACGGGGCGTGGCCAGGATGACTCAGGGTACGGTCCGTCGCGGTTCCCATGGCAACAGCCAGCATAAACCCACAGCCACCCCTGTGAGTTTCAGACGGCCAGAACAGAATAGTTATTGTATCAAAAATGAGTTACACATAGATCGGTTGTTAGAAGAAATGTTAGACTGAAAGTTTATCAGGAATTAGTACGGGGTTTGCAAATGTAAATTAATTGTCGGAAGTACATATTGGACAGCAAAGTGCGCCGAACGGTAGAGCGGGGTCTTTCGCATCTCGAGCGCGGCACAGGCACTGACAGCGTCAGCGGCGGCGGCGGCCCCAGCCAGCCAAGTGCCCACAGGCTGCGCGGTGACCGCGCGGGGGGGAATCCCGAGTGCGGGACGCGGCGCGGGGCGCGGCGGCGGCGGGGAGCGGCGGTCGCGCGCTGATGACGTCAGCAGGGCGCCGAATCACGCTGAGCGGGGACAGACACCGGGGCCGGGTGGGACGACCCAGACTGGGACTGGAATGGTGCCAGGTTCAGTCGGGCGTGAGAGGGGACATTCCCGAGCTCACGGCCGTGGCCGGGGTCGGCGCGGCGGGGTGCAGTCGGGGCTGGTGTTCCTTCTCTCGTTCCCATGGCGACACAGACAGAGACGGGTGAATCCAGGATGCACTCTGCGTTTGCAGAAGTTAAAGCGAACGCAGAAGTGTCAGAGAGGGACAGATTGCAGGAATGGGTCCAGCGCAGCCGACGCTGGGCGTGAGCGGGGACTGGGCAGAGCCAAGGCAGGGATCTCCTTGGTCGCTGCCTCTCCACAGCAGAGCTGCGGTGTGACAGATGCTGAGGCTTTTTCCACTGCAGTGCACATCCAAACATTAACAACAAATACACGGCACAGCCCAGAAACCACAGCAGTCAAAGTAAATAACTTTTTGCAATCACATCTATTACATCAAATGTCCCACAGCAATGATGAGATGAAATTCCAACATTCACCCAAAAAATAAGATACAGCTAAGTCGCCACTTGAAATCAAGGGTCTCCTTCTTCAAACTTCTCCAATGTTTCTAAATGCTAACCCCAGATTTTTTAGTTAGGTGACAGAATTGATCAGCACATGCACCCATCCGGTGTGGTGAAATGATATTGTTTATAGAACATAATGTGAAAAAGAGATAGTATAATGAGAATTGAGATAGAGAATTGAATAGCATGAAACTTTAGTAATTTATTATGTTAAGGTTTAAGTTAAGTTGTATTTTAGCATTTTATTAATAATAGAATTGAATTTTATATATAGTTTAATTTAAGTTTAAGTATTGTTTAATTAGAGTATATCACTTTAAGTTTATCTTAGTTTGGGCCCTGAAAAAGTTAAGTTTATAAGCATTTAATTGATAATGAATTTATATATTGTTAATTTAATATATATATATATAGGTTTCATAAAGTTAATATAATTTAGGGATTTTTTACCAATATTTTATATGTTAAGTTTAAGTAGTGTTTAATTCAAAAAATTATTTTAAGTTTTTCAAAGGTTAAGTTTGTTTAATTAACAAAGTTTAGTTGTTTTTCTTTAAGAATAATAAGGTTTTGACTGAAAGAGTTTATGAGATGATAATGAATATTAAGTTAAAGGGAAAACAGTCTATCAGATTTTTGGTTTTATTTTAGTCTTTTCTGTTTTATTGTAAGTTTATCAGTGTATAAGAGTCTTGAAGAAATTTATTCTGAGTTTTTCTGAGATCGATTTCATTGTTTAATGATCACTTGTTTATTTTGTTATTTCTTTGTGTAATGATACAAAGAGTGTTTGTTTCCAAATTCTTTCTTTTGCGTTTAACTATTTAAGTGTTTTATAAATGTTATTGTTAAGAAATTTTATCATGTTATCAGGTGAAGCTCTGTGCTTTGTTCTTTCATAGCGAATTTTCGTATGTTTTATTGTTGTTTTTGTAATCTCATCCAGGTTACATGTCATTCTGAAGTTTCATTTTGGACTTTAACTATGTTGTGCATTTTTCTAGGTGAACTCTCTGGTTTGTTTTTATATTTCTTGTGAGTGGAATCATTGCATTTCTATTTTTTAACATTCTTGAATGTTTTTCAGAAAGTCTCAGAGACAAATGCCTGAAGCATTCTGACAATGTTTTGTTAATGTTTATTTTATGGTTTCTTTCAATTGAAAAAACATCTGTTTCCTTCAAAGGAGTTTCAAGAAGAATGAATCCTCGTATCATTTGATCAATTTATCAGTTTGAACTTTGAGTGTTTATTTCATATGAAAATGTTATAATAAGTTGTTATGTTTTAGGTATCATATATGTAATGTTAGTATAAGCTTTGTTCAAGATAGTATGATAAAGAGCATCACTCCAATTTAAAGTTTGGGTTTTGGCCAGGCCCTGATTTTAACTTGGACGGATGAGTTTGCCAGCAAAATTCAGAGGTTTTTGCACAAAAATGAATGTTGTATAGATCATTTTGATCCATCAATTCGATCCTACAAATTTGACAGCTGACACAGCTTTGTGGTGAAACTTGTCAGCCCTGCCCGGGAAGGGAATGCCAATTTTCACTGGAAACAAGTGTTTCAGCTGTTTGCAGACTCTGAACCACTGGCACAATGTTTCTGATAATTATGCTTTGTTCAATTTTATATATGTTATTTAGAATCTTTCTTTTGAACTCTTTTGAATTGTTATTGATTTTGATAAGTTTTCTGCATTTTATTATTACGATATTTTGTCTTGTTCTATATTATGTTTTATATTTTAACCTTCTTGTTTCAAAAGAGAAGAAGAGAAAGAGAGAAAAAAGAAAAAAGGTGTAAAGAGAGAAAAGAAGTGAAGAAGTGCCTGAAATAAGGCTGGAATAAGTAATGAAAATTTTGTATATTTTAATCTTTTGAGATTGTTCTTTTGTAGATTTGATTTCACTGATTGTCGAGGAAAATATGAGGAGAGTGCCAGACACTGGACGGATCAAATTGAAAAAATCAGTCAAGTTAATAACTTTGAGCAAGGATCGTGGTAATGTTTTCATAAAGTTTAAAATAGATCTTTGTTTTTATCTTACAGGCCCTCAAAAAGTGTTCTTATAGAGATAATGGCTCAGATCATTGTTAAGGCAAACACTGGATTGCTGATAATGTCAGGCAGAGATTTCCTAATCATTCATTTACATTTAAAGAAAGAAAAAATATTTTGAGTGGACAATCCAAAGTCACAAGATTTCTCAATCACGTTGTTAGAATACCCAGAAGTTTGCACAGTTCATTTTTTAGCTCACAATACGTTAAATGCAAAAATAAGTTCTAGAGAAAAATCAAAAATAAGTTAAGAATTAATAGAAAAGATGACAGTGTTTACTGATAGTTCAAGGAAAACTCACAAATCACATGGAAAATTCCAAAAATAGAGAAATGGGAATCAGATGTAAAAAATGGTAAAAGACTCACCACAAATTGTAAAATTAGTAGTAATAGTCAGGGTTTTTCAGTTATTTCAGAAGCCATCAATCTGATCACAGATTCAGTGTATATTGCAAATGTGGCCAAACAATTAGAGGAATCACTTTTAAAACATACGGACAATGAAGTTTTATATTCATATCTATTATGTATGAAAATAATCCTGATAGACAGAGAACATAAATATTTTGTTATGCACATCAGAATGCATTCTTCATTTCTGAGGTTTTTAGTAAAAGTAAATGTTCATGTAGACAGATTCACAGTGTCCATCTCACAAACACTGCCAGACATTTTTGAGCAAGAAAAATTGAGCCATGCATTTTTTCACAAAAGTATACAAACATTGATGGAATCCTTTCGCTTTCTAAAGGTCAGGCAAAGGAAATCATCAACGCTTGTCAGAGTGTCAGTTTGTACAGCGTCCTGTATTTACAGGAGTGACCAATTTGAGAGGTTTGAAAAAAGTCTTCAGCTGTGGCAAACTGATGTCACAAGATATGCATTTTTTGAGAAGCTTGAAAACATTTGTGTTCCAGTTGATATGTTTTCACATTTATGTTTCAGTTCAGTTCACACATTTTCAGGAGCAATTTTTGGATCATAACATACAGGAGAAACCACAGAATATATCATACCTTGAAATCCATTTGGATAAACAGAAAAGGAGGAGACAGGAGCAACATCTCACATGCAGTTGAACAAAGTTTTGTATGTGAATTGTCAGACATTTTACAAACAGTGCACGAGCAGTGCTAAGGGAAAATTCTTCAGTTTTGTCAAAAACCCAGAGTCAGGACAAATTGAAAGTTCATTTACATTAATAACTTGGGGCAAGGGTTTTGTTTGTGTTTCTATAGAACGAGGATCGAAGTGGGTGTCGGCAAGGCACGTGAAACCTCATCGGGTACAGATGCCAGTGAACATGGACCAGAGAAGCAGAGAAGCAAGCACGCAGACAAAGATGGACAGCAACGCTGCAGACGTCTCGTCAGACGACGATTGGGAACTCAGAGACTTGGGGTTTTTCTGGGGAATCAAGTGTTGTTTGGATGTTGCTGCATTGCGGGGTTTCTCACAGAGGTTGGGGACATGGACATGGGGTTCAGACAGATAGTGTTCATGTACTTCATTCCTTTGCTTGTTGCCTTGGGCAATGGGACAGGCTTTCCCATGAGACAACCAAGGGAAAAGGTGTGGGAGACTTTGGCAAAGGCAGCGGGTCTGGACAGCATTTGCCTGACCCATTCAGAACTGGGGAAACAATTTTTGAACCTCCAAAGTTGGCAAATTTTTGGATCGACAAAAATGGGATTTGGTACCGAATTCAATCCATTGAGAGTGGCAAAGATAGATAATCAGATAGTAGATATCATTCCAAATCAGTTCTTTCATAGAAATGCCTGGTGCAATCACACCAAAGTGACAAGCAAACTATCCCTTCAACACCCAGCCACTTTACCAAAGGGAATGTTTTTTCATTTGCAGGGACAGAATTTGGCCTGCTATCCCTGCAAAAGTCAAAAGCAGTCCATGCAGCATTGAGGAGTTCTCATTGATAACACCTGATTTGAAAACTTTAAAGGAGCAGACACACAGGAAAGAGAAAAGGTCCTTTGAACAATATAGCCAAATTGTGATAATGATGTCTGTATTTGGGACAAGGCTCGGAGAATTGCAGTTGCAATTTTCTCACCCCAAAAACAGCGTTGGGGGTGACCTTGACACAATTGGACCACATAGCATGCTGGATTGAGTAAACATAATCGTGCCATTTCGTCTGCACTGAGTGACATGTTAACAAATATCAGCAGTGCAAGACAAGCGGTGCTTCAGAACAAGGCAGCAGTTGGTTATTTGCTGCTGTCACATGGGCACAGATGTGAAAAATTTGAGGGGACATGCTGCATGAACTTGCTTGATCATTCAAAATCTATTCATGAAAATATGAAACAAATGCAAAGTAGTATCAGCAAATTGAGAAAAAAGAAACTTACAAGATTCTGGTGAAATGATTTCATTGGCTTTTTTAATCTTTCACCATTGTGGAAAAACTTTTTAAAATAGTGTTATATATTCTTATAGGGTTTGTAGTTCTACTTGTTCTGCCATGCATTTTCATGTGCATTCAAAGAGCCTTGAACAACATGGCAAAGCAGGTGTTTCTGGTTCAAACAGGGAGGGGAGATGTGGGAACTCAAAATGTCTCTCAGACATTTTTAGAGGTTCCAGGCCTTGGTCAGAAGCATTCTAGACCCTGGCAGACAGCTGAAAAACAACTGTGATTTTGAGTTTGAGCCATGGAATGAATTACCAACTTTGGAGGTGGAACAAGCAATCACAAAAGGTTAGATAGTATAGTATAAGTAGTTACGAAGTAGAGGGGAAATTTTTTTAGTATTGTACAGGGGGGTTTTAGCACATGTACAGGGGGGTTTTCACTTTGTACATGAGGGTCAGAAGTTCTAAGATGGAGGAAAGTGGGCTGATCCCATCCTTCTTCCTTCTTCTTCCTTACCTCCATGTTCTTGGTGATGTTGGCACTCATAGATTGGTTTAGAGTAGAAAAACACTTGGCAACGTAGGTAGTAGGTATTGGGGAATAATTGTAAACATGTTATACGTAATATATCTTATAAAAGATAGCAGCAACCCTGGGCGGAGAGAGAGACGAAGAAGACAGCAGATAGAGAGGATGTCAGGGTGTGTGTGTGCCTCTACCCAGGCCACTGATCAAATAGCTGCAGTCCAAGAACATAATCTGTTAGATAACTAGCAATAAACTGCCTTGAGACCGAACAGCTAAGCCTGCGGAGTTTTTCTTTGGAAGCACGGGTTGGAGGAGGAATTTCACCACCACATGTGGCCCCAAAACAAGGCTGGGGTTCCCACACTTCTTTGTTCTTCTCTATCTATTTCTACATACCAAGCAGTTTCAATATCCTGCTTTCTGCACACTATCTGCTCTTCAGGGTTATGCGAACTTTGCAGCGATCATGTAGCCCTCCCTATTTGGATTAATTTTACAGTATCATGTCCCCTGTTGTACAATCATTCCTCTGTCAGGCTCTCTTCAGTGCCAGGCCAAATCCCAGCGAGCACCAAGGCCCAGGAGCTCTGATGCATGCAGCAGGGCTGGCACCAGGGAAACGAGTCAACATCCCTACAGCTGCCCGCTTTGCCTGCAGGGTGTCACACAACAGCAATGTTCCAGCAAGAACAGGCATTTGTACATCCTCAGGATGATGTGCTCTTGTGGTCCTGGTGGTGGATCAGAGAGAAAAGCCAAAAGTGACAGACTAAACTTGACTGCAAGAGAGGGATGGCTCAGCAGAGGACCTGGGGACCTGTGGTGCCAGCCAGTGACCGGCCACTCGGACACAGCAGGAAGGCCCCAGACTATCACACTTCAGCTGGGAGGGTATAAAAGCCCAGAGGTTCTTTGTTCAGGATCCGCCAGAGGCACCAGCTCAAACTGCCACTGTTCCAGCACAATAAAATTGTTTTAAGGATCCAGAGGTCTAACACTCTGCTATGGAGGACATTCCACATTTCCAATCTTTTGGGCACTTAGGACCGTCTGATTTTGCTTTGCACTCAAGAAAAATAAACCCCCAAATGTGCACTCCTTTAGTGTTTACTCCTTTTATGTTCATCTGATTTTTAAATTGTTGTCTGCTATCTTGTGCTTATCCTTCCAAAATTCCTGTGCCTATTTAAATCCAGCCTGGGATGGTGCACACAATTTGTTTAGTTCTGCAGAGATAGATCCCCAGCAATCCTGCTGACCACACCCATTTCAGTGTTGCAAAAACCTAACTCTGGGCTGCAGTATGTGAATCACACTCTGGCGTGTGAGATGGCAGAGCACCAGAGCAGGCACTGAAGAAGGGGCATTCTGTAGATTGGTGAAGTCACTACCAGAACTCAGTCTAGCTCTTAGAACTCCGGCACCACTCCAGGAGTGGGGAACTGCCTCGCTATGGGCATTTACCAGAGGCAGAACCTTTAGAGCCACTTGCTCCAAGGTGCCAGACACAAGCCACAACAGGGACCGGGCAGAGGAGAGAGGAGGCAGCTCTCAGTCTTGAGGCTCCACAAGAAAGAGTTTATTTCAGGCAAAGAGAGCAGAAACAAAGATCCCCTGGCACTCCTGTGCAAGATCCACCAAGAGCGAGCCCTCAGGGGAGAAGTGACGGGATCACATCCAGCGTCTGGAGACCATTGGGGTAGGAGGGTGGAGAGGATGGGTCACAGGGGCCAGTGAGGCCTTGAGGAAAAGGGGTGTTGCAATCAGGGATTGGCCTGATGTGACAGTGACAGGGAAGGTTCGGGGACCAAGGGGCTGGGTTGCTGTGACAGGCAGGGAAAGAGCTGGAACAAGGGGTGGGGAATGGCATGAGGGTCAGCTTTGAGGGAGGGTAAAACCCAGGGGTGAACAAACTCAGGGAGAACATGGGGGTACAACAGAACAAACCATCTAACAAGGAAACAATAAAATAAATTCGTACCACAACAATCAAGAGCATCAGCAGGGACACAGTCTGACCAGCAATGTCAGCAGGCAAAAGAAAGGTTTTGCTGAGCAGTAGTCCTTGGATGAAGCAAAACATTTACAGACAGGGCAGTCCATTTGTACAGAAGGGGGTGCACTCTGGGGGTACAGCTAAGGCCATGAGGTCACAGCAGGCTCTGTGGTCACAGCAGGCTGAGCTCACAGCAGGCTCTGAGGTCACAGAGGTCCCAGAGCCCCGTGGTTGCAGAGCACCACAAGGCCCCAGCAGGCAGTCCTCGAGCACAACTGCTGCGGCAGCAGCGGCGGTGGCAGCAGTGGTGCTGACATTGGGACAGCGGCCTCAGGACAGTGGTGGCAGCGAGAGCGGCGGGACTGGCACAGGGCAAGGCACCATGGCCCTTGCTCTGCGCCTCCTCCTCCTGCTCCTCCTGGCCGTGGCCCTGCCTGCCAGGGCTGCCCAGGCTGCTCCGCTGCAAGCGCAGGGAGCAGGTGAGCCGGCAGCCTGGCTGCCCTTTCCCAGGACAGCGCTCCCTGCTCCCCGGGAAGCGCTGGGGATGGTTTTCCCCTGGGCTTTAGGGAGGGTTTGCTCTGTGGGAGGGAGTGAAGACTCGTGGGTCCTGAGCTGATCCAGCTGCCCTCCCAGGGATGTGGCCCAGGGCCTACCAAAAGTGTGGAGACTGGCCAAGATACAGCCAAGAGCTGCCCAGGCCCCTGTGCAGCTTTGGCCTTGTCCTTTCACATCTGGATCCCATGGCCTTGCCCCGAGCCCCTTGCAGTGCCAAGTTCCCACAGGCAGAGGGGGATCCCAGCACACCAGGAACTGGTTCTCATTTGTGCTCCCTTCTAGATGAGCATGCTAGGAAGGCTTCTCCAGCACCTTGGCTCCATGAAGATTTCCTGCCTCTTAAGTCTCGTGCAGGTATACTGATAATGTTCCTAAAAGAATAATCACTGACAACCTGGCAGGAACCAGCTGACAGAAGCTTCTGTTGCTATTGAGTTTCAGGTGTGGCTGCAGGGAGGACCTTTCAGGCTCCTTTCCTGGTTGCTGAACACAAATCCGGCTCCCATCGCAGGGGTGAGTTGTGTGTCCCTGATGACACCACAGGCTGAGCCATGGTTTTGTGGGATCCATCCATCTGAAATGCAAATATTCCTCTTAAGGTCCTCCGAGAGGGAAGAACAAACCTACAGGAAACAATAAGGCTCTAGAGACATACAAACACATAGAGAAGATGCTGAGTGATCTGGAGAGACGCCATGGTGGGTGCATTTCCTTCCCCCTTCTCCTGGGACCCAGCAGCCAGGGCCTTTCCCTGCACATCTGGACAGGCCGTGCCTGGCACAGTGGGAAGGGATCCATGGCAGCCTCACTGCCCCACTGCTGCTCTCATGGCCTGCAGGGCTGTTTCCCAGCCTGGGCTGGCTGCAGCTTCTCCCCAGCCTCTGAAGGAAGGCATTTGGCACTAGCTGACAGGGAGCCCATGGCCCATGCACACCCTGAGATCCCCTGAAATTTCCCAGTCACTGAGCACTTCTGGAGGGGCAGATGTTTGGAGGAGGGTGGGCCCTGGAGCAGCCCCTAGAACCTGGTCTTTATCCTGAATCTCATCCATGACTTAGACAAGGTTTTCCTCCTGAAGATGCCCCCTTCCTGCTGGGGAACAGCCCCACCTGATCCAGCTGTCCCTTTTCCTTTCCCCAGAGATGGAAGGAGAGGCTGTGCTGAAGGCTGAGCTTCCCAGAGGAAGCAGTGGCTCACTGGCAGCCTCTGCTGCAGGAAGGGAGGCGCTGCCAGGCACAGTCACAGGAGGTAATTACTGTGCCTCTGGGCCTGAGCCCTGCTGAGCCTTGAGCTGCCCTCTCTGCTGCTTGGCAGTGCGGGCTCACAGCATTACCTGAGCCCCTTGAAGTGCTCACTTCCCTATAGAAGGGGGGGATCCCAGCACACCGTGGAACATTTCCCATCTGTGCTCCTTTCTAGGTTGGAACCGTGACTTGCAGCATTTGGAAAGACTGGTAAACCACGGTTTAAGGATCTTGGGGTCTGGTGAAGGTAGGTTATCAGCAACCCTTTCCTAACAGAGAAATAATTGTCCAGACAAATATTTATGTGAGATTTCCTTTAAGATCCTTTGAAGTTTGATGGATTCTGGAAATCCGCTCCCCCAAATTCCTACTCCTGTGCCCAACAGCAATGCCACAGAAGGATCGCTGTCAGTGGGAGGAAGGAGCATTTATCTGCCCATCTTCCATCCATGTACAATGCCAGTGTGTCCTTCTGTGTGCTCTGTGCAGCCCCAGAGAAGAGCAGAGAGGGAAGGGGCCGGTCCCAGGGCTGTGCCCCGGGGCTGAGCCTTTCACAGCTCCTTTGCCTGCCCCAGGGAGCCTGAGCTGCTCCTGCTGCTGCTGCCAAGCCCTTGCCTCGGTCGGGGCTGGGTTTAGAGCTGCTGGCAGCTCCAGGGATTCCTTTCTGCCCCAACTCTCCCACAAGGGGCTCCTTCCATCCCAGTGTGGGACCACTGCAGGCTCGTGGTCCCCCTGCCCCTGCTCCTGAGTGGAAGGCAGAGCTGAGGGAATGACTTGGAGGGCACCAATCACCCAGGGGCACTCACTGCCACTGCAGCCTGAAGGAGAATCTTCAGCAGTGTCACTGAAGCTGTTCTGTCCTGCCTTTCTTTGCAGCTGAACGTGAGGATGAAGAGGATCTGGATTCCCAACCCATAGCCATTACTGAGCCTCTGGGAGATGCTGAGGGTAGGGCAAGGCCTTTCCCTCTGGGAGAACTGCCAGCTCAGAGCCCAAAGCTTGGCCAGGGGGGCATCGCTGCAGGTGCCAGGACAGAACCATGCACGTGTATGCCCTGGCCCTGGGCCATCCCCTCACCGCTCCTGGGGCTCAGTGCTGCCCATGCAGATCTGCAGAGATGACAGAAGCTCCTGTGGCTGTTGAGTTTCAGGTGTGGCTGCAGAGAAGACTTTCCCAGGTCCTTTGGTGGATGTTGCTCGCAAGCCCATCTCCCATCACAGGGGTGAGTAGTGTGTCCCCACTGACTCCACAGGCTGAGCATGGGTTTTCTGTGATCCATTCCTGGGAAATAGAAATATTTCTCTTAAGATCCCCTGAGAGGAAAGAACAAACATAGAGGAAGTAGTGAATCCCGGCAGGAATCCAAACATCTGGAAGAAATCCTGAGTGATCTGGAGAGACAGCATGGTGGGTGCATTTCCCTCCCCCTTTCCCTGGGACCCAGCAGCCGGGACCTTTCCCTGCACATCTGGACAGTCCCTGCCTGGCACAATGGGAAGGGATCCATGGCAGCCTCGCTGCCCCGCTGCTGCTCTCCCGGCCTGCAGGGCTGTTTCCCAGTCTGGGCTGGCTGCAGCTTCTCCCCAGCCTCTGCAGGAAGGCATTTGCCACCAGCTGACAGGGAGCTCAAATTGCACCATGGGCCTGAGATGCCTGCAATTTCCCGCTCTCTGGGGAGATGCAGAGAGGCAGCTGTTTGCTGGATGGTGGAGTTTTGGAGCAGCTCCAAAACTCTGGGCATTTTCCTTGTCTTTATCCACCTCTTTGACAAGTATTGCTGGGAGCAGAAGAGCACAGCAGAGAGGAATTATGGCATGCAGGCTCAGGGCTTTGGGCACTGAGCAGTCCTGTGCCAAGAGGCGGCAAGGTGCCTGCAGGCCCCAGCTCTGGGGGAAACAGAGAGCGAGAACGTCCTGGTCGTATCCACCGTGCTGCCAGCTCAGCAGTGCAGCATAGCAATGGCTCACTCTTCCCATTGCTCCCAAGATGCAGCTGGCACCTCAACACGTGCTGACAAAATCTGGAAAAGCATGAGAAGAGATTTCTGCTGGGGAACATCTTGTTTGATGAAGTTGGTGGCCATTGTGGCTGCTGCAGCACTTGGCCTGATGATGTGCTCTGCTGGAATCTGGTATTTCTGCATGAGAAAATGGTGAGTGTTTTGCTGATCTCATTCTCCAAGAGCTTCCTTTAAAGGCTGCTGATAGTCAGGGAAGATTCCCAGTGAGGCTGCAGTGGAGTTGTGGCCAGTCCATGGCTGCGCAAAGAACTCTGCTGAGGGTTCTGCTGCTGCCCAGTGCTTTCCTTGGCCTCTTCATTGCTGGGCCTTGTCCTGGGGGGCCGCTGGGGCTGCAGCCAGTGCTGGCTCCCCCTGAGGCTGCCTGGCCAGGAGCAGCCCCAGGGGCACAGGGCAGAGGCACAGCAAGGTGGGGAGGAGAAAGAGCGGGGACGAGATGGCCCCTGAAAGGCAGAGGCGCTCTGGGGCCCGCTCCTGGCCAGGGAGCCTGCCCAGAGCCGTCCCCTGCTCGCCGGGGCCTCGAGGGGCAGCTGTCCAGCTGGGCCAAGGTGTGCCAGCCGCTCCAGCCGTGCTGGGGAGCCTTGCCAGCTCTGGGCCCTGCTGTGCAGGAGGGTCCCTGTGTGCCACTGGCAGCTGGGGCCTCAGCCACTTCTCTCTTTGCACAGTCACGCTTCTGGACAGGAGATGAAAGACAGTGGCTACACCTCACACCCAGACAGCGATGCAGCAACTTTGGCAGTAGTAAGGATGTGGTCAGCCCTTTCTAGAAGTTCTGAGAAGAGGACCCCAGAACAACCATCTACGAGGAAACCTCTTATCACCCTCTAGATCCCACTGCTTCTTCCTCTCCCCATGGGTATCCCCAAGCTGCCCTCATCCATTTTTGATCTCCCCCTGTCCCATCCCAGCCCATTCCCGAGTTGTTCTGGAAATCCCAGGATCAGCCCTGAACCCTCCAGCCCCAACTGAGGCCAACATGGCCCTTCCTCTGCCCCTGAGCCCCCTGGCCCTGCCCTCTAAACAACACTGTAGGTGACCCCCCTCCCCCTGTCTGCCCTTCTTGCATTTCAATAAAGAGATGGAGCTGTCACCCCAGTGTCTGGGTGGTACCACCAGCAAAGCCCAGCCGGCACTAGCCCTGGCTGAGCTCCATGGCCAGGAGCAGCCGTGGATGCCCACGGTGAGGGCAGGCAGGAGCCAGGCAGGGGCTGCTGTGACCTGTGGCGGGGCCCCGAGGGGCTGGGGGAGCCCATGCTGAGCGTCCCGGGGCTGAGGGCACATCTCCTTCAGTGGGATCATCTGGGCCTGGACATCCTCCAGTGGCATGTCCAGGAAAAGAGGGAAGCCCTCAAGAACATCTCCAGGGACACAGCCTGAGCAGCAATGCCAGCAGGCAAAACAAAGCTCCTCCCCAGTTAACACACACTTGGTAGGACCTAATTGATGGGCCACCACCAATCCAGGGTGCTGCACAGGGTCTGCTCTTCTGGGCAAGGGCCAGAAGGAAAGGGAAGGGAAGAGCTGTGTGTCCTTGGGGCCTGATAGGGCTGATGAACAGCCCCAGAGGCACAAAAACACAGCAGCACCAACACTTGATTTCCAGGGCAAAACAATTGGCATTGCTGGCCTGGGCTTCTCCATAAGGCACATGGGGGCTTTGGAGACCCCATAAGGTGCACGAGAGGCTCGGGTCCCTTGTGAGACACACAGGGATATTTTAGGTTCCCTCTGAGGCATGGAGGGCACTGGGGTCCACTTGAAGGCATGCATGAGATTTGGAATCCTATGTGAGGTATGCAGGGGGGTTGGGATCTCTGCCAAGGTGTGCAGGGTGCTGGGGGTCTCTGCTGAGCACAGGACTGAAATGAACAGGTTTTATGCCTTTATTAGTGTTCAGTTCTTTATTAAAAAGTCAGCTCGGCAGGGGGGTGTTGTAGCTTTTTCCAGTGGCACGCTAGTAGCCAGAGGTAAAGATGTGTCCAGCCTGTATCTGCAGTCCCAACCAGCAGACCATCGACTCTCCTTTCCTCCTGGTCCACTGGTAGCCAAAGGGTGGGGGGATGTGCAGAGCCTGCTGCCAAGGTCCAGCAGCAGCTATCCCTCTCCTTCCCTCCTGGTAACACCAGGAACAGTGTTTGTTTTCCTTGTGCCTGCTTCCCACAGCCCAGTCCTCAGCAGGTCATGGTGACAGGTCAAACACAGACTAGGGATGGGCTTCCCTTTTCCCCAAGCAGCACACCCATCCAGCCCCCTCCACTGTGCCCCTCTTTTTCATTTTGGGGTGTTTTTCATCCCCAAAACTCCCTCCCATGATTCCACTGGATTATTTTGCATCCTAGTCCTAGTTTGGGTGGGGGTGTAGGTGATTCCCAGGAGCGATTAGCTAATTAACATTTCAATGTCAGTACTTAGTTCCAGCCAAGTGTCCCAGCCAGGCTGTTTTGTTCATAACAGTCCGGCTCGGGGCTGCCGCGGCCCAGGGGCAGCCGCCGTGCCGGGACGGCTGTGGCGAGGGGCCGAGGCGGAGCTGCCCCGCCGGGTCGCGCTGCACGGGCACGGCACGGGCGGTGCTGAGCGCCGGGCAGGCGGCACCCCGAGCCCAGGGGCCACAGCCGCGGCCCTGCCTCCATCGGGGCCGGGCACAGACAGCCCCGCAGGCAGAGCGGCGGCACCGGCCCCGCTCAGCGCCCGAGGGGACGGAACCGATGCCAGAGGAGCCCGGGGGGCCCTGAGCGGGGCCCTGGCGCTGCCCGCCCGGCTCTCCCGGGCCTGTGGCCATCCCGGGCGCCAAGGGCTCGCTCTGTGCCGCGCTCTCCCTGCCCAACGGGGCTCCGGGTCAGCACCCGGCTCCTGCCACTGCCTTGAGAACGCTGAGGGGCATTCGGGGGCGGAACTGAACTTGCCAGGGAGAGAATTCATAGGAGACTTGTTTAGCCCTTTTACAGACTTGTTTAGGCCCTCTTCAAGTTGAGAAACAACTTAAAATCCCAGGCTAAATCATGTGGTTTAACCTGTGGGGATTCCTTGAAGATGCTTTGTAACTCCCAGGGGTGCCAGGCCAAATCCCAGCGAGCACCAACACCCAGGAGCTCTGATGCATGCAGCAGGTCTGGCACCAGGCAAAGGAGTCAACATCCCTACAGCTGCCCGCTCTGCCTGCAGGGTGTCACGCAACAGCAATGTTCCAGCAAGAACAGGCATTTTTACATCCTCAGGACGATGTGCTCTTGTGGTCCTGATGGTGGATCAGAGAGAAAAGCCAAAAGTGACAGACTAAACTTGACTGCAGGAGAGGGATGGCTCAGCAGAGGACCTGGGGACCTGTGGTGCCAGCCAGTGACCGGCCACTCGGACACAGCAGGAAGGCCCCAGACTATCACACTTCAGCTGGGAGAGTATAAAAGCCCAAAGGTTCTTTGTTCAGGATCCGCCAGAGGCACCAGCTCAAACTGCCACTGTTCCAGCACAATAAAATTGTTTTAAGGATCCAGAGGTCCAACACTCTGCTATGGAGGACATTCCACATTTCCAATCTTTCAGGCACTTGGAACCTTCTGATTTTGCTTTGCATGCAAGACAAATAAACCCCCAAATGTGCACAAATCACTCCTTTAGCCTTTCCGCCTTTTATTTTCAGCCAATTTTTACTTTGTTCTCTGCTATCATGTCCTTATCTTTCCAAAATTCCTGTGCCTATTTAAATCCAGCCACCAGGGATGGTGCACACATTTTTTTTAGCTCTGCAGAGATTTATCCCCAGCAATCCTGCCAACCACACACACTTCAATGTTGCAAAAACCTAACTCTGGGCTGCAGTATGTGAATCCCACTCTGGTGTGTGAGATGGCAGAGCACCAGAGCAGGCACTGTAGAAGGGGCATTCTGTAGATTAGTGAAGTCACTACCAGAACTCAGTCTAGCTCTTAGAACTCCGGCACCACACCAGGAGTGGGGAGCTGCCTCGGAGCAGCACAATGTTCTGTGTTGGAAGGCCTCCACCGAGGCCAGAGGCTGCCTCAGCCCCAGCCGCCATCCTGTGCATGGTGGCAGCGCTGAGGGCTGTGGCA
Organism: Lonchura striata; assembly: GCF_050655825.1. Lineage (NCBI taxonomy): Eukaryota > Metazoa > Chordata > Aves > Passeriformes > Estrildidae > Lonchura > Lonchura striata. The sequence goes on along the minus strand of NC_140734.1, from coordinate 2,629,576 downwards.
GGGACACTCTTCCCCAGAACTGTTTCCCAACTTTTCCTGTCCCAGCAGGGGACTTGGAAATGTTTCTTCTGTCCTGACTTACCCTGTTTCCACCTTGTCAATACACAACTTGCTGTCTTACTCGCTTTATGCTTAGAAGGTTCTAAGAAGAAAATGAGAAACATACTGTAATTATGACACCCAAAAAGAAGGCCAGAAAACAATACTCCATGGTGTAGGGCCTTAGAGAGCGGCTATTTGGTTTATTCGACAGCAGAGTGAGGGCAACAGCTCCACCAAAAACACACTTGTCCATTCCTTGCACACTACAAGCTTTTAAACTTTTTAACTTAATGTACACATTATACTTTCCTAACCTTCATATTGCAACATGTATACTAATTACATCATTATATGAGCCCTTGTAGCACATGTGCAGTTTCTGCACGAGGTGGTCATCTGTGGATGACAGCCTGGCCAGAGAGGGAGACACGACATTCGTTTTTCACAGTGGCTTGTGAGACCTTTTAGGGAGTTGCAGAAATGATGATAACTTGTTAGTATAAACAACCAGCAGGTGGTGTTTTTCTATTCTGATTTTCTGTTCTTCTTAAGGACTGTTTGTGAGAAAGATGTTTTTGTTAAATAGCCAGTCAAGTAGAAGGTGTCAAAACTGTCTATAAAAGAGAGAGCTTCTGTATTAAACTTTCATCTTCTGCAATTCAGTCTCCTGGTGAGCTTGTGTAACTCTGGGCTTAATGATGACAGTTGCCAGCCTCCTGCTGGTCATTTTGGATGAAGGCTCAGAAGGCTTCCTCAGGCTTCAACTTTTTTACCTCTGTTTCTGCACATGCTTTACAAGACTGTCTGCTCAAATAGCCAGTGGTTAATTAGCCTTTTGCAGTTAGCTTGTTCTGCTAAATTTGCTGATTTCTAGAAAGTGCTTCATTCCCATCCCCTTGTACAAAGTAACTACTTCTTTCTGCACAGCTTTTTGTGGAAAATGACAGGAGACAAGCACATTTTATAATGTTCAACAACTCTCAGTTTATTCCAAGCACGTATGTACAGTTATACCCGTTATAATCAAGCTCATACACATTGCAAAATTTAAGCTCCTTATTGGTGTATCTAAAGGGGTCAACCCCGCCTTTGGGAACTTTCTATGCTTGCTTCGTTTTTTTGGGGGGACTTTCTACGTTCAGTTATACTTATCTTTTTGCTGACCGTTTTGCTGCTGGGAACTAGCTTACCCAAGGACATATGATATTGTTGCTACATCCACTATTGCTGCACTATGCAATTTTCAGCTATTGCTTCACTAACTGCACATAGTCATGGCCTCTCTCCTGAAGACACTTATCCACAAAACTCTCCACACTTCCCCTGTTTCTGTTTTGAACCATTAAATCAGTTGTCCACATCTTTGAATCTACTAGATGCTGAAGACAGCTAAACAGGCATGGCAAGATTAACAAGAGCAGTAAAACAACAATCAAGATTCCCACTGCATACATAATAAAGGTTCTTAGACAAGGACCAATTCCTAAGCTTTTAAGCCATTCTTCTATCCCCAGACCATCTTCCTCTTTTAATTGATGAAGGCCCTGTTGTAGTTCTTTAATCTTAGCATGTATTGATACAGAATTGTCAGAGATTCATGCAACACATACCTTCAAATTCCTCACATCCATGTCCATGGGCCAATAAAAAATCAATGGCTGCTCTGTTCTGCAGTACTGCATGATTTACACTTTGTACATCCATAGCAAGCATGGCTAAAATCTCTGATGTTTTATTAAGTTCATCTTTAGCCCAGCATCCCAATTGTTCAGCTAAAACCATAGCCTTTCTGGCAGCTCCTCCCGGTAACAGGGTTGCCACTATTACCTGTTTAAAGGTACTCCAAAACTGAGGTTGTCCAACCTGATCACATTGTAAGTCGTGCACGCCACGCTTTTTTCTTGTCTTCCCTAACCTGTCCCATTGCATTAGCAAGGGCATATTAGGATGGAACAGCGCTAGTTTTCCTAGGTAACAGGGTCCCCCTTGTGGTTTTACCGGTATTCCATTCCAAGCTCTATCTCCACAGATCAAAAATACGCCTTTTGACAACCTTAAGGGTTTGGTTATCTTGGAACCATCACAGTTGGAATATAACTGTGATGCTACCCTACCTTAGTCCAGTGAAGAGTCTAGAGAAGCCCATTTTTCTCTTGGGTTATTTAAATTCTGCAAGTTCAATGGAACAAAGCTAAACCATCCTCCTGTCGAAACATTCCCTAAACTAGCATTGGCACTTCCAAAGAGATCTAATTCTTCTGGTGGAGATTGTAATGTTTCTTTAAGTGAAAGTACCAACAAACATTGCCTATAGCCATCTCTCTGAGCTTCTGTGTAACCCATGCTCTTGTCTGGCCCTTTCACCTTTGCAAAGTTCTTGCAAAGCATTTGGTTCTTTATCAACCCACAAAATTCCTCTGGTCTCCAGACAGGAACACCTGTTAAGCAGGTGCGAAATGGACTTGTCACCCCTCCCGAGTTAAGGCATAGCAAACTTTGATTAGTCATGTTAGCCAAGGTTACCCAAATATTTTCTCTGGGCTGATTAAATTGCATTATTTCACAACAAAGATTAGTCAAAGGAACAAGATAGATTATCCATCTTATCACCCTCATGATTACTTCCACTTTGATTTTAATTTTAATGCCTGCACATTTTCAATAAGCCTATCTAACTCTAGGTCTGGATTTCCTACTATTGTTCTTCTTAAATAAGGTCTTATAGAAACCTTCACCTGCTTTTGGCACCTTGTTGATAAAATTTTTGAATTTGCCTGTCTAATCAACCTATCACGAGCGTGTTCTGCTTCCCACCTAGAAAAAGCTAATATATTTTGTTCTGGCACTTCAAATAACTGCAAAGCTAAAGCAACTCCTAAGCCTGTATCTTGTATTAAATCTTTCTTCCAAGTCTCTCCCTGTGTTGAAAGGCACAATTTCTACACCACAAATGTAGTTTCAAAAATACTTGGTCTTCCCAGTACGTTTTTCCACAACCCCCACAAATAAAAGCAACCCAACTGTTACAATTAAAACTCCCACAACCAAGGCACTCGGGATTCTTTGGTCCCGGTATATGAGCAGTCTGTAAAGCTTCAATACTCATAACAATTGCCAGAAAAGTTGACTCTGAAGGCAAAAGTTGATCGATCACTGGGGAAAGTCCTCTTATCTCTTGAAGAAGGTGTCCCACTATGTGGATCAGCTTCTCTTCAATTCTCCTCTGATCCTGATCCGCCAGGGGGGCTGTGAGATGAATCATCCAGAGCCAGTTTGGTCCACTTCGCTGGCACCCAGAGTGAACCTGTAGGGGTGGAAACACAAAGATATCCCCTTCCCCAATATAGGACCTTTGCTGGGTTCTGCCAAATACCTGTTTTAGGTCCCTATACCTGACCCATACTTCCTTGTCCTTTTTGCTCATTTCTTTTTGTCCATAATGTACCATTGCAGTTGGTACCTCCGAATCCCCAAATATACACAAATGATTAAGAACAAAGAGCACTTTCATTAGCCTTTCCTGAACATCTCCAACTTCCCTATGTTTTTCCAAATATCTCTTCAAAGTTCCATTTGCTCTTTCTACTATTGCTTGTCCAGTGGGAGAATGTGCTATTCCTGTAATGTGCTTGATCCCCCATGATTTCAAAAACCTATCCACCCTGCCACCAATGTATGCAGGACCACTGTCTGTCTTGATCTGCTTTGGCACTCCCATTACTGCAAAAAAACTACACAAATGCCTTATAACATGTAATGCCTTTTCCCCAGCTTGAGCCGTTGCCCAGAGATATTTGCTATATGTAGCTATAGTAACATGAACATATTTTAGGCGACCAAAGCTATTTACATGAGTAACATCCATCTGCCAAAGTTCGTTAGATGAAAGACCTCGAGGGTTAACTCCCCATCCCATGCCATGACCCCCATTATGATGACTACATATAGGACAAGCTCTCACTATAGAAGTAGCATCTGCATGGGATATTCCAAACTCCCGTTGTAACCCTTTTGCATTCTGATGTCAGGGTGTCAGACCCAGCCAGCAGGGGTTTAGGAGGTGTGAGTCGTGTTTGACCAACCTGGTCTCCTTTCATGACCAGGTGACCCTCCTGGTGGATGCGGGACAGGCTGTGGATGTGTCTATTTGGACTCCAGCAAGGCCTTTGGCACTGTCTCCCACAGCACACTCCTGGAAAAGCTGCAGCCCACGGCTGGGACAGGAGCACTCTGTGCTGGGCTCAGAACTGGCTGCATGGCCGGCCCAGAGAGTGGTGGTGAGCGGTGCTGCATCCAGCTGGGGACAGTCACCAGTGGTGTCCCTCAGGGCTCTGTGCTGGGCCAGCTCTGTTCAATGTTTTTATTGACGACATGGATGAGGGGATTGAGCCTTTCATTAGTAAATCTGCAGATGACACTAAGCTGGGAGCGCGTGTCCATCTGTTGGAAGATAGGAGGGCTCTGCAGGGAGGCCTGGAAGGGTTGGAGGGATGGGCAGAGTCCAGTAAGATGAAGCTTAGTGAATCCAAGTGGCCATCCCTGCATTTTGACCACAAACACCCCCTGCAACATTACAGGCTGGGGATGGTGTGGCTGGTCAGTGCCCAGGCAGAAAGGGACCTGGGGGCACTGGTCTAAAGCCAGTTAACATGAGCCAGCAGTGTGCCCTGGTGGCCCAGAAGGCAAATGGCTCCTGGCCTGGATCAGGAATGGTGTGCCCAGCAGGAGCAGGGCAGTGATTCTTCCCCTGTGCTCGGCACTGGTTGGGCAGCACCTCAAGTGCTGTGCCCAGTTCTGGGCCACCCAGTTTGGGAAGGTCATGGAGGACCTGGAGCATGTCCAGAGAAGGGCAGCAAGGCTGGTGAGGTGATTGGAACACAAGTCCTGTGAGGAACAAGTGAGGGAGCTGGGGTTGTTTAGCCTGGAGAAGAGGAAGCTCAGAGGTGACCTTATCACTCTACACTCCCTGAAAGGTGGTTGCAGTCAGGTGGGGGTTGGTCTCTTTCTCCTCACAGCAGCTGACAGAACCAGAGGACACAGTCTTATGCTGCACCAAGGGAAATTTAGATTGGCTATTAAGAAAATTGTTTTCTATGGAAAGGGTGATAAAGTACTGGAATTGTCTGTCCAGGGAGGTGGTGGAGTCAGCATCCTTGGATATGTTTAAAAAAAGACTGGATGTGGCACTCTGTGCCATGGTTTAGCTATGGTGGTGTTAGGGCATGGATTGGACTTGATGACCTTAAAGGTCTCTTCCAACTCAGTAATTCTATGTTTCTGTGATTATGTGACATCACAGAGCAGGCTCTGACATCACAGGATGCCTGTAGGACATCACAGAGCAGGCTGTGAGGTCACAGAGTGTGCTGTGACATTATAGGGTGGCTGTGTTACATCACTGAAGGTGTTGTGACATCACAGTATGGGTCTGTGAGGCCACAGAGGTGCTGTGTGACATGATAAGTGAGTTCTGACATCACAGAGCAGTCTGTGACATCACAGAGAAGGCTGTGACATCACAGAGGAGGTTGGACATCACAGAAGAGGTTCTGATGTCACAAAGCTGTCTATGACATTTCAGGCTGGCTGTGTGTCATCACAGAATGGGCTGTGAGGCTACATAGAAGACTCTGCCATCATAGATAAGGGCTCTGTGACATCACAGAGCAGCTGTGTGATGTCACAGAGAAGGCTGAGACAATAGAGAGTGGGTTGTGCCATCACAGAGCTGACTGTGAAATCACAGCGCAGGCTGTGACATTAAAGGGAGACTGTGACATCACAGGCTGGGCTGTGACGCCACAGGGCAGATTTTGTGACATCACAGAGCAGACTGGGACCTCAAAGAGTAGGCTGTGACATCACAGAGCAGCTGTATGAAATCCCAGGTGGCCTGTTACATCTCAGAGTGGGCTGTGTGACATCACAGGGGCTGTGTGACATCACAGGGGCTGTGTGACATCACAGTTGGCTGTGTGACATCGCAGGGGCTGTGTGATTTCACTGAGTCGGAGCAGGCGGGGCGCGGCCGTGGCGGGGGTGTCTCTTCTCCCATCCACAAGGTGACACAACAAGGACGGGAGCGAGGCGGCGCCGCCCCTCATCGCCCCGCAGCGCCCAGCAATGGCGGCGGAGATGGCGGCACAGTCCTGGTTGCCATGGCAGCGACAACGCCGAGAGCAGCAGCGCCGCCGATGGCGGGATCGCAACACTACAGCAAAAATTACAGCAGCGTCTTCCCAATTTCTTACAAGAGTCAGAGACGTAATGAAAAAGTACAGCAGGACCGAGTGTTTTCCAAGATACCAAGAAGGATGAACATTATGTCAATCAATGTTATTTCAAATATGATATGGATGAAAATCACTGTATAAAGATAGAAATGTTAGTAATGATTTAATTACCAAAAATGTCTCTGAAAACAAAGAGTTGAGAAAATGTCATCTGATGGAATTTTAGTATTGAGTTTGTAATCTCTGTCTTTGGGTTTTTATAGATAATAATATAAGTAATAGTGATTTTTAAGTTTTATAGATAATACAATAAATAGTGATTGTTAAGTTTTTGTAAGTAATGATAAGTAGTGATTGTTACTAATGTTATATGAGTGCTTTAAAAGGATTGTCTTAAACTATTTTAAACATTTCTTGTTAATAGGTTGATCATAAAATGTGAGTTGTCTGATTTTTGTGATAAGAATTATTATTAAGGTATTAAGGTGTTGTTATAGTATTTACAGTCAGTTTTCATATGTTTTATTGTCTCTTTAGGTGATTGATTACAAGATGTTTTTTCAGGATCCTGTGTTTTTGATTTTTTAACTACTCATGTGTTTTCTTTATCCAATCTTTTATGCAGCTGCAATTCATCTTCCTTTAAAAATTCATTATCCAAATTTTAGTTCAAGATTTCAGACTTCAAATTTTCAGATTTCTGAAGAAAGAGTTTGTTATATTTAGAGAATTTTTGTCTTGAAAGAGATTTTAAACAGGTTCAATTATTTAATAGTTTGATAAATTTTTAATAATAAGGTTTTTTACTTATAACTGTTATTTCTAAGACTTTTGTTTTATAATGTGTTAAAACATATCCTCCAATTAGAGTTTGAGCTCTGGCCAAGCTCTGGCTCTACGTGGATGGTGTGATTGACCCAGGTGTTTTCTGCATCAAAAAGTATTCAAGTCCTTTTGGCTTGACAATTTGACCATGTAGGGCAGCTGAGCCACAAAGGGAGTTTTGGAGAGACATGATCCGGACATGTTTTATCCAAATCTCTGTTGTTTTAAGGTTTATCAGCTGCTTCAGACTCTGGGATGACAATTTGATATAGTAACTATGATTTTATATGTAATATTAATTGTGTATTATCTGATTGATTTTTATTTGTTGTTAGTTTCTTTACTATATGCATTGTTTTGTTCTTGATGTTTTTTCATGTTTATTATAAAGATGTTGATATTTCCATTTCTTCATGCAAATTTTAAGAAACAGAATTGAGAGAGGACCCTCCAGTCCCTGTGGGGAGTGTTGAGTTTGTTTGTGTTTTAGCAGGTGCAGAATCTGGATAGATTTCAGTGAAGAATGTTAAACTTATCAATTTCAAGAGAACACTAATCTCTCCACAAGTAAATCAGAGGATGCACAGCAAAAGTGGATTGTACAAAGATTTGTGTTTCACCCACAGAAGATTGTAGGCTTTTAAGTTTTTTCATAAGTGTGTTTTTAATTATGTTATAGACTTTTTTTACTAAGTTTTAATGAGTTTTAGTAATGCCTGTGATTTTTCTGTTCATTTTACCATTGCTTTTCAATGGCAAAAGAAAAAGAGGGACAATCAATTAGATAATCAAAAGCATAACATTAAGTTTATCATAAATATAGTTTGTATTTAGAATTAAGTTTGTTCCTTTCATGTTAAACAGAACAATCAAAACCATGAGAAATATGAAGTGGGGTGCACTTCTGTAATACTAACCTCCTTTTTCACCCCACGAGTTGCTTCAGTGCAAGCTCTCACACAATTAAAAATCCGAGCCTACTAGACAGAAAAATAAATTAATATTTCATCTAAAATGTTAAGTGAGCTTGCCACAAATATAGGTAGTATCTGTCATGCAGTTCTGCAAAACAGAACAGCTGCCACTAATTTACTTCTTCTAGCCCAAGGTCATAGTTGTGAAGAATTTGAAGGAATGTGCTGCATGGACTTATCTGATCACTCTACATCTATCCATAAGCAAATACGAAAATTGACCGAGCTAACTCAACAGTTGAAGGTGAAGGACGGATTGGGCTTGGAAGGCTGGCTGAAAGGATTGGGGATCGGACCATGGTTGAGGGACATCATCAAATATGGCATAATAGTTCTAAGCATAATTGTGGTACTTTTGCTTGTTTTGCCCTGTGTGTTTACTTGCTTACAAGGCTTGATGCAGCAGCTTTTGCAGAAAATGTTGAATGCACACCTTCTTGTCCAAAAGGAAAACGGGGGAGATGAAGAGAGCCTGACAGAGGAATGGTTGAACGACAAGGGACATGATACTGTAAAATTAATCCAAATAGGGAGGGCTACGTGACTGCTGCAAAGTTCGCATGGCCCTGAAGAGTAGATGGTGTGCAGAAAGCAGGATATTGAAACTGCTTGGTATGTAGAAGTAGATAGAGAAGAACAAAGAGGTACTAAGCTGTTCTAACTGCAAGGCCAGCTGGACAGGCATGTATCGATCATAAAAATACTTTTAAGATAATAGTACAAGTCACATAGCAACCAATCATGAGCTTGGCTTTTGCAATATGTATGAGCTAATTAACGAACATATATAAACTGTGTAATCTGTCACAATAAACTGAGACTTGATGATCATGATAGCATGAGTCTTGTCTCCCGCGGCATTCCCTCTAACAACGGTCACTCTGCTCCAGTTTCCCCCAGAGAAGTCCAACACTGCTCATGCACAGGGGGGTCCCCTGTCCCCCCGGGTCCCCCCGCCCCCATTGCCGCAGCCTCCCCCAGAGGATGTTCCACGAGATCGACCCCAGAGCCTGACACAGGGACGAGGGCTGGGGCTGTGGAAGGTGGGACGGGGGGACAGGGACCCCCTGGCAGTGTCCCTGTGTCCCCCAGTGCCAGAGCCTGGGCCAGGGCTCCTTCACCCTGTTACCAACGAGGGCTTGAGAGCGCTGAAAAGTCCCCGGCAAGGGAGCAGCAAAAACCAGATTTAATATTAAGCGACAGCACCACAGAGTTCCTTGGCAAGAGTCACTCTGCTCCTGACTGAACACTTCAGGCACCCCTAGGAAACAAATCAACCACAAATCCAAACAAAATCCAAAAATGATCAGAGAACTGTCCCTTTATGTGGCATAGGGACACATAGGACAGTGAGGGCAAGGATAAAAGGAATATGGCCCAAAAGCTGAACAGAGGTCAAAATTAACAGGACTTAAATTATACCTTAACCTTAACTTCTACCTTCAACTTCAAAATCTAGCAAAAGAACAGAGTTTAACAGTATTTAACCTAACTTATAACCTATGACTTTTCAATTTAACAGAGGAATATCATTTAATACTATTTAGCTCAGCTTATAACTTATAGCAATAGAACAACTCTTAGCAGCATTTAACTTAGCTTAGGCTGCATCACTTGACCTCACTTACAGGCCTGACTGGCTCAGCTATCCAGGGCACTCAGAGCCCTCAGGGAGCAGCATTTCTGCCACATTCCCCAGCACAGGCACTCCTGTGTGCACACAGACACAGAGAGTCAGTGCAAGGCACCTGTGAGAAATTCCCCTGAGGGCAGGGAAATGCTCCCTGAGGATGCTTTGACATCTCCCCAGCAGGGAAGGGTTGAGCCTGGAGGAGTGGGGGGATCGGCCCAGGCTCCCTCGTTGTTTGGGATCCCCGAGTGCAGCAAACGGGAGAGTTCCCGGCTCGGAGAGGCCCCACTCAGAGGGAGTCGCTGGCCCAGGAGAGCTCCAAGGGCTCCTTTTGGAGCGCTGTTTGTAGGGCCCCAAGAGAGGGGCTGCAGTCCCAGCCATGTTTCATCCTGGCTGCACTTGGCATCAGCAGCTTTCTTTGGCAGTGTGAGAACAGGGATGTTGTGCCACTGAGGGGACACAAACAGTTCCCAGGGCTGCTCCTAAAGTAACCAGGAGCTGGCTGGGCAGCAGCAGTGCCTGGAGCAGACAGTGTTTGTGATGAGCTCTAGAGGAGCTGAGCCCAGGGGCTGTTGGCCAAGGCCGAGGCACAGTGAGGATTTCTCAGTTGGCAGGGTGGCCTGAAAAGGGGAGGGGGAAATGCACCAGCACAGGAACCATGGAACCAAAGAAGCATTGTGACACTGTGGGGCCTGTGAGACCTAGGCACCATTGTGAAATGTGGGGCACCATGGAACAATGGACACCATTGTGACACTTGGGGGACACATTGGATCATGGAGACCATTGGGATACTATGATACCCAATGGAATCAGCAAAGCATTGTGACACTGTGAGGCCTCATGGAACCAGTGAGACCATTGTGACCCTGGGGTCCCCACAGAACCAAGAGGACCATTGTGACACTGTGGGGGCCTCATGTCATCAGTGGTCCATTGTGACACTGTGGAGCCAAAGGAGACCACTGTGACACTGCAAACCCCCATGGTCCAAAGGTCCATTGTGACATTGTGGGCCTCATGGATCAGAGGACTCATGTGTCATTGTGGGGCCTGGGGAACCATGGAGACCATTGGGACACTCCATGACCTCATGGAATCGTTGGAACCATTGTGAAACTAGGAGGTCTCATGGAACCCAGGGGCTATTGTAACACTGTGGGACCCCATGCAACCAAAGGAACACAGAACAGGTCTGGCTGGTTTGGCCTCCGTGGACTGCCTGACTGGTCCAGCTGACCTTGGCATGTTAAAGGTCTCTTCTCCTCTGCTACTGGGGCTCACTGGGACAGAAAACACTGGGGCTCCCTGCTTTCCTTCCAATGGAAAAGAACTGTCCTTCTCCTCCAAGTGCCCATGGCCAGAATTGGGATTTTACGTCCAAATGTCCTTTTATCCAGGGATTGTTCCCATAGGAATATTGCCAGGACAAGTCTGGTTGGCAGTGGTTTCATGAGGGTCACCTCTCATCTGTCCCCAAAACACTGGGGAAGGCTCCATGCTTTCCTTCCTATGGGAAAGAATTGTCCTGTTGTGGTGTGGTCTTTTTTAGTTTGATATTTGTTCTGTGTATGTTCAACCCCCAACCCCTAATCTCCTCCCTTCCCCAGTTGTCAATCTTCCCAAGCTCTTCCCTACCCCCCTCCTCTCCAAGTTGTCAATCCTCCCTTTCCCTGCCCCTTTCCCCAGAACATTCCCTGTCACTCCTCATAGCCTCCTCCCCTGCTTCCAGAGCATTCCCTGTCTATTTAGTGAGGCTCAACACCCTTTTGGTTACTTTGTGTTACTCCTCTCCCCTGTTTCCCCTGATAGGTTTGTGCTCTGTTAGTCCCTCCTTAGACTCTTCCCCAGGCGTACCCTCAGTGGTTGGTGTTCCTATACCCCGCCTCTTGAGTTCTGGTATAAAACCTTTGCTCGCCCTCCCCAGAGGGTCTTGGGGCTCAGTGAATGAAACCATCCTGTTCACCCCCAAGTCCCGTGTTGCCTCCCCACGCCAAGTGGGACTGCAGAGCTTCACAGGGGGAGCAGCCGCCCGTTCTCTTCCCTCTCACCGCCCAGCACTCCACTGCTCGGGGTATCGCGGCAAGAGAGGCTGCCCACATTGCAACACTGTCCTGCTTCTCCAGGTGCCCATGGCCAAAATTGGGATTCTGTCTCCAAAATTCCCTATATCCAGAGGCTGCCTGCAGACAATCTGCTATTCCTGACAAGTCTGGCTGACCTTGGCTTTGTGAGGCTCTCATCTGCCTTCCAAACACTGGGGCTCTGTGCTTTCCTTCCTATGGAACAGAACTATTCTTATCCAGGTGCCCATGTCCAGAATTGGGATTACACCTCCAACATTGCCTGGTGTGAAAGACGAGGAGATTGTTGGCTGGAAACATTTTGTGTATGAGGGAGGAAGAGGCAGGTCCAGCCTTGCCTGGACCTGGAACCCCAATCCCCCCAGAGCCTCTATCCCAGCCCAGCAGTGTCTGCCAGTCCCTGGCACAGCACAGGCAATGCTCCACAGCCACCTCTGGAGCTCCAGCCCAGCTCCTGAGTGACCAAATGACCCCAAGTCCTCCCTGGGGCTGGCGCAGCAGAACTCAGAGGCACCAGCGGCTCCAGCTGGGAAATGGAGTGTGGGATGGGGCTGTGAAAGCCCTGCCTGGGCTGTGCCAAGCAGGGCACACAAGCCCTGACCCTCATCCCCCAAGCAACTCTCTCAAGGAGACATTTAAAAGGAATTACAATAATTTGTGTACTCTGAGTTAGATTCACTGGAGAAATAGTGCCCCACAGCTCATTAATATTCAGAATAATTGAACAAGTCAAGCCTCTGGGAATATTTTGATTTAAGTTTTCAAATCTTTTGTGATTAATTAGGCAGGCTTTAGTAGTGTATTCAAAGTGAATGCTTTATTTTTACAAAGACACAGAAAAGAATTGTTAGGTCCTGTTTCATTTTTTTACTCCACATAAATGAATATGTGCAATCTCCACTTGACACTGAATCCAAGTACCTCCTCATGCAGTTGGAATAGATATGAAAATCAAGACCCTTGATGGCTGACAATCCATCAGACTCTGTCCCTACCCCCACTCCACCATTTCCCCCATCCAAGCCTGGCCCTCAGAGCAGCCTTGTGCAAATCTGAGCTCCCTCCAGCCCAGGCTGCACCTGCAGGTTTCAGCTCCTTGGCTCCAACCCCCACCTGCTTTCCTTGGAGTAAGAGCTGCCTGAAGACACAGAGGGATGTTCAATTCTTGTCAGCCAACAAAGCCAAGGGAAGGCACAGCTCCATCAAGTGCAGAAGTCATTCGTCTGCTGACTATTAAATCCACTTTGTACAGTAGCCAGTCTCAGAGCAATGGAAAACACTTTCTGTGCCCAGCACAGATCCCAAGGTCCCCCCAAACCCTCCCTGCCCCAATTCTGCCCAAATTTGCTCTTTGTACACACGAGTCACATGCTGAAGCCAGGAGCTCCCTCCATGCCCAGAGGGAGGAAAAGAGAGAAAGTGGATGAAGAGCTCTCCTGTGCAGAGCCAAGGTCCCAAGTGTCCCTGCAGTGGGAGCCACAACTCATCAGGTTTGTGTCCTTTGGGCTCAGGGATGGTGACACTCAGAGGTACAGAAAGGTTTCTTGCCAACAAACAGGAGTTGAACATTTGAACAATTTAATCACCATCACAGACTTTCCTTTTTCTTGGAACTGTTTAAACCTGCTCTGGACTGAAAACCCAGAAAAACACCGGCAGCTCACACCTGTGGCCCACCGAGGTCTGGGACCCTGCATTCCAGTGCCAGAGGGACTGAGAAGAGACCGAGTGAGCCAACTGCAACCCACAAAAAGGACTTTCTGAATTGCCATCTCTTCAGAACTCTGAAGGGGTTTATTTCATATTATTCATGCTTGTGAATACTTTACTTTTTAAATAAACTGTTTTTTCCACTTTTCTCCAGGGAAGTCTTCTCCTGAAATAGTAGGGAGAGGGGCCGCTTGAACTTGATTTGTAGATGGACTCCTTTTGGAGGTTTCCTCACAAAATTTGCCCTAAACCAGGACAAACAGTCACAATTGTGCCACTTCACCAGTGGCACAACTCCCCAGCCCCCCAGGAAAAGAAAGGACATGTAAAGTTCTCCAAACATTTGGCCTGCTTTGCTGCAAAAGTTGTGCTGCATACACAGTGCAGTGTGGAAAGCCAAGAGAAGCTGCAGCGGGTGGCAAATCTTGGGACAGAAGCTCGACCTTGTTCTCCATGAGAGGTTCTTGTCAAGAGCAGACAGGAGAAGATTCCTGGAGAAGTGGAGCAGCTTTGCAGAAGTGCAATGAAAATGAAAGAAAGTATCTAAGATGTTTTCCTCTTTATTTCTATGCTCTCCTTTTCCATGTTGCACGACTTCTCCATGGCATGAATTCCAAATGGATCTCACCTCTAAGATGGGTCACTTAGCAAGTTATAAACACTGAAAAATACCATGAGCTACACGCAGTTTTCCTTCCCCTGTTTTTACTGGAAAGCAACGCTGGATACATGAGTGCAGTGCTTGGGTCAGGTAGGAATCCTACAGCAAGGGAATGTGCCCCAAGGGTGTTTGAGCCTCAGCAAGGACAATGCACAGCAGCGACGCAGCAGAGGGGATTCCTCTGCCAGTGTGCAGGAGTCAGGACTCTGGATCTGGGCTCCACACTGCAAAGTTCCCGTGTCTGGACAGACGAAGGGGCTGTCCCCGGGGCGCGCGGGGCTCGGCCGTGGGGCTCGTGGGGCGAGCGGGGAACGGACACGCGGACAAACGGCCTCGGTGCTTCAGTTGCAGAGGCAGCAGCGGCGGCGGCGGCAGCAGCGGCGGCAGCAGCGGCAGCAAAAGCAGTTTTTCTCTTCTTTCTCTTTCTCTTCTCTCTCCCGCTGTCGGACACCTTCCCCTCGGTGTCCTTCCCCGGTGTCCCTCTCCTCTCCCCGCCTCCTTCTCCCCATGCCGGGCCGGGCCATGCCCCCGGCCCGCCCCCGGCCCCGGGCGGGGCTGCCCCGTCCCCGGCCCCGCCCGCCCCGCCGCGGTCTCGCCTCCGCCCGGCTCTGGCCGTGCTGGCGGTGGCGCTGCCGGGCGGGCATCAGTGCCTGGGGCTGGGCCGGCATCGCCGCCCTTTGGCTCCGCCTGGCCCGAGCCCGGCCCCGGCCCCGCCGCAGGGTCCGGCCCCGGCGCCGGCGCCTCCCGGGCCCCGCGGAGGACACACGCGGCACGGCCGCTCCCGCCGCCCCCGCTGCGGCTTCCCCGGCCCGAGCTCCGCCGCTCGGCAGCGCGGCCGCCGGCCCCGAGCCTCCCGTGTCCCGTTGCCGAGACCGAAGGCCTGGGGATGGCCGGCCCGAGGCGCTCGGGGGGCGCTCGGGGGCCGCTGCTGGCCCCGGGCCGAGCGCTGACAGCCGCGTCCCGCCCGCAGGGAAGGCGCAGGAGGCCCTGCAGGAGCGGTACCGAGTGGGTTCGCTGCTGGGGCGCGGCGGCTTCGGCAGAGTGTTCGCAGCCACGCGGCTCTCGGACGGCGCCCCGGTGAGCGGCGGGGCCGGCGGCGGGCATGGAGGAGGAGGAGGGAGGAGGAGGAGGAAGGAGAAGGAGGAGAAGGAAGAGAAGGAGCAGGAGGAAGGAGGGAGAGGAGGAGAAGTGGGAAGAAGGGAGAGGAGGAGGAGGAGTGGGAAGGAGGGAGAGGAGGAGGAGGAGGATGGAGGAGGAAGTGAAGGAGGAGGAGGAAAGAGGAGGCAGAGCAGGAGGAGAAGGAAGGAGGGAGAGAAGAAGGAGAAGGAAGGAGGGAGAGGAGGAGAAGGATGGTGGAGGAGGAAGAGAAGGAGGAGGCGGAGGAGGAGGAGAGGGAAGCAGGAGGATGGGGCTCGGCAGGGCGGGCGGCGAGCTCAGCCCGCTGCTGCCTTTGGCTTGCAGGTGGCCATCAAAAGGGTGCCACGGAACCGCGTCCGGCGCTGGGGCGAGCTGGTGAGTGAGCGGGGCCAGCGGGAACAGCCGGGCCGTGCCGGGCGGGGCTGAGGCGAGGCCCGGCATGGGGGAAGCCACCAGGACGCCTCGATGGGGAGCGGGCGTGGGGCCAGCGCAGGGCGCAGAGCATCCCGGGCTGGCTGAGGGGTTCCCCTGCCCTGGCACGACATCAGTCCCACTGGTGGCACCGTGGTCCTCCCGCAGCCCGACGGCACCAGCGCACCCCTGGAGATCGTCCTGCTGGAGAAGGTGTCCACCGGCTTCCCTGCTGTGATCCAGCTGCTGGAGTGGTTTGAGCTCCCCAACAGCATCGTGATGGTGCTGGAGCGACCGGAGCGGTCTCAGGACCTCCTGCATTTCATTCGGGCACGGAGGTTCCTGTCTGAAGAGGTGGCACGGGAGCTGTTCCGCCAGGTGCTGGAGGCCGTGCGGCACTGCACCAGCCGCGGGGTCCTGCACCGTGATATAAAACCAGAGAACATCCTGGTTGACCTGGCCACTGGCCAGGCAAAATTGATCGACTTTGGCTGTGGCACCTACCTGCAAGACACAGCCTACACTGACTTTGCAGGTGAGCCCGGGCAGGGGTGTGCTCCCGGTCCCACCATCTCATGGCCCAACATCTCACAGGCCAAGCTAGGTGTGGCAGCGAGGATTCTCCCTTTTGCTGCCAGTCAGGGTACTGACTCTTTACCTGAGCTGCTTTTGAGCGGGGCTGGGTGGGGAGGCATCTTCCAGCCCTGCTGGCGGCCTTCGCCCACCACTCTGCCTGGGGCTGGGGTTGGAGCAGCAGCAGCCAGCCTGACAAAAGCACCCGTGGGTGGGGGTAGCAGAGGAGGGGGCCAGGACCAGTGCACCAGCCAGTTTGGTGTGCAGGCGAGGGGAAGGGCTTGGACTGCTTCACTCACCTTGTTTTCATAATATTTTATGAAAACATAAAATATTGGCTTCATAATATTTTTGGGGCACTGCAGGCAGGGAGGATAAGGACCCAGCCCTGAGTGGGTTTTTGCTTTTCATGTCATGGTCAGGCCTTGCTGGGGCTTCTGCTGCCCTTTTCCAACACCAGTGGCTTCTTGTCCAGCCCTGAGTTTGTACACAATCCCAGGTGCTGGCGAGAGTGCAGCAGTCGCCCCGTGTGCCACTGGGGCAGCCCCTGCACGCCCAGGGATGCTGGGGCCAGGCTCTGGAAGCAGCAGCATCCCCCTGATGAACTCCATCTGTATTCCACAGGAACACTGTCATACAGCCCCCCAGAATGGACCCACTTGGGCTGGTACCATGGCGAGGCAGCAACGATCTGGTCCCTGGGCATCCTGCTGCACCAGATGGTCTGCGGGCAGCACCCTTTCAGGAGGGGCCGGAAGATCAGCTGGGACCATCAGCTCTCGCTGCCACAGCGGCTCTCTCCAGGTGGATCCTCATCTCTGGCCACAGGGGAATACCAGTGCTGGGAGACAGCAGCGGGCTCGTGAGCATCTCGCTCTGGCAGCCGCTGAGGAGGTGGCACATGTCCTGCTCTCCTGCTCTCCTCCACAACAGGGAATTGATGGGAAAGTTTAGGCCCAGCTGGGAGCACAAAAGCAGCATGGCCTGGGCATGGGAAGAGTGTGGCAAAGCAGACAGGAGCCTTCTCTATCTGACCGGTGGTTTCTGGTTTCTCTGCCCAGAGTGCCAAGATCTTATCAGGTGGTGTTTATCCATGCACTTCTTGGACAGACCTTCCTTAGAAGACCTGTTCTGTGAACCATGGATACAGGATATTCACCTGTCATAGATGAAGGGAGAGAGCCTCATGCACACTTTGCTGCAGGGCCCTGGTAAGTTACAGCTCCACACATGCTCTGGCAATCAGAAGCAAGGAAACACAGACTTTTTTCCCTGCTTGTATCAATGCACTGGGGTTGTTGGGTGGGAACACGCAGCCCTTGTGCTGGAGCTGAGCTGCTCTGCCCAGCACTGGTGGCTGCCATCCAAGGTGGTTTTGCTTGTCCCAGTTGCCTGACAGCTGGGGCCCTGGGCAGAGCCCTGACAGCCTGGTCTGACCCCCAGAGAAGGAGAAGGAGCCCCTGGAGAAGCTGTACCAAGTGGGGCTGCTGCTGCTGGAGACAGCGAGGACGACATCAAGGATGACAACCTCTTCCTCAACTTGGCTACTGGCAGCTGAAGATGATGGACTTCTGGCACCTTCTCCAAAGCCAGGCTCCACAGCGAATTTGCAGATGAGTCCACAGCCGGGGAAATGCTCCCAGATTTGGGCATTGCTCAGACTGGCTGGGAACAAAAGGTTCCCCCTGTGCTGGGGCAGATGCAACTTCAGTCGGCTGCCCAGCTGCTTTTTGGCAGGGCTGGGGGCATGGGTTGGGGTGGTTACAAAATGGGAGTTGGCTCCTGGCCCTGCTAACAGCCCCCACCACCCAGCATGGCCTGGGCTGAGGCTGGGGCTGGGGCTGGGGCAGCCAGCCCGACACAAACAAACCCCCATGGTGGGAGCAGAGGTGGGACTCCAGAACCTGTGCAGGGGCTGCTTTGCTTTGCAGGCAAGGAATGGCTTGGGCTGCTCCACTGCCCTTGTTTGCTTTGTGATCACTGTTATTTTGGGAGGCAGTGCAGGAGGGAAGAGAGAAAGTGTGGGCTTCTCTCCCCCATGGGTGGGATTTTCCCTAGCATGAGGGGGTTGGGCCTTCCTCAGACCCCTGACAGAGATAAGAGTTGTTTTCTTGTTTCCCCATGTCTCTAATCACTTTTCAACATTTTGTTGTTTGTTTTTTTCGAGGAAGCGTTCTATGTAAGGTCCAGTCAGGATTGGGAAGCGATTGGGAGCAGCTGCAGCGTGGATGGGCCGTGCCCTTGGAGAAGGCTGAGGACATCATTTGGGACCAGCTTTTCTCCCAGCGGAGGATGGCGTGAGGTGAGTCCCGGCCTGCTTGGCATGGTGGGATCAGAGCTTTTGGGAGATGGCAACAAGCACAAGGAGTCTCCTGCTCTGGGCAGCTGCTGAGGGCTGGATGTGCTGTGGCTGGCTGCAGGCTGGGAATGTCCTGCCCTCCTGCTCTGCTCCCAAAGGCAGCAGTGATGGGCAGCTCTGGGCACGGCTCTGGGCACAGCCAGCATGGCCTGGGCTCTGTGGGCAGCTGGGACAAGGGGACAGGAGCCTTCAGCTGACGGGTGGTTTCTGGTTTCTCTCCTTGCAGCCAGGCTCTGCAGGTGCTGAGGCTGCCCTGGGCTCTGCCAGGGCTCTGCTGGGCACTGCCCTGGGCACAGCTGGGCTGGCTCTGCCCTCACATTGCTCTGACAGCTTTGCATCAGACAAGCCCGTTTGAGCACAGTGCCTGAGCTTTCTCCTTTGGCAGGTGAGTGAGACTCCCCTGCAGGCCAGGAGATTGCAGCTGGGGACACACATCCAATTGGCAAGGACCCAGACTCTCCACAGTCCCAGCTGAACCCCTGAATCTCCGCAGGAATGCCTGGATCTCCACTATTCATTCTTCATTTCTTTTTGGCTGGAATTGTGCAGTTGCACTTTCTTCCTCCTCTAGAAGTGCCATGAGTGGCCAAAGCTGGCAAGTGAGCCGTGTTCCTGAGGCAGTGCAGTCTGGAGCTGATGGATGGAGAGTTGCCCTTCCCAATTCCAAACCAGAGCAAAAGGCCGTAAGTGGGATTTTTCATCCATAAGAAACCCCTGACAGTTTCAGAGGGAATGTGCAGCTCATTCCCAGAGTGAGAAGGAAGGTCATCTTCTAAAGGATTTGGGGTTTGACAGAGTTTAGATTTCCAGTCCTGCCTGGAGCTGGAAGGGCCCCAATCAATTTCCTATTTCTTTGACCACAATTTAAAATAACAATGTTGGAAACAAGCCCCAAAAACTTTAAAAAAGGCTGCTGAAGTCAGTAAGATGGATCCATGCCATCAGCACATTCACAATGTAAATAACTTAGTTCTCTTTTTAAAAAGATCATTTACCTCTTAATGCAAAGTTACAGAAGTTGTTTCACTAACACTTGGATTTTATTTTTATCTTTTACAATTCATCTAATTGGGTTTGTTGTCTTTTTCCTTTTTTTTTTTTTCTCTAAATAGAGGTTCTGGCCCTCTTGCAGCCAAAAGGGAAAGGGCCCCACCAAGCCTTGTTACCCACAGACAACATGGTAAAACTGAACGCTAAAGGACCTTGTGGGCATTATTCTGGAATTAAAAAGGTGCCAGCTCCATGGACAACAGAATTATTGTTCCTAACTTGAATGAGATTGAGCAAAAAGAATGAGGAACGGTGTCACTAAAGTACTACAGATGTCTGTAATTTGTACCTTGATAGTCAGCCAGAACCTTTGTTTGCCAAACACCTCCAGAGTTTCTCCAAGGGATCAGTCATCAAAAATGTTTTGAAAATGTAAAGACCAAGGTAGCCAAAGCACTCAGTGTCACTAATTGCTGGGTATGTTCTCAGGTGAAGCTGGGAGGAATGGGTTCCCTTGGAGGGCTCACCCTGTGTGGTGGCCAGAACTCTGTCAATGGGCTCTGCCTCGTAACGGAGTCAGTGAAGGGACAGTTACAGAAAACTCTGCTGTGGGACACAGGAATACAATGATCAGTGTGACGGGATTCACTCAGATTTCCCGTCAGGAGAAACCAAACCCTGTTATAGTTCTAGAGGCTACAGTGTCAGAAGATTTCTGTGCTTTTGCATCACTGCCAATGTCAGTAGAACTTGGGGTGCTGCAGCTGGTCAGTGTCAGTGTCACACCACTCCCAGCTGCAGGGCCACCATTTAGGCTCCTTCAGCAACAAGCACAGCGAAGACTTAGGGCCCAGAGAACATTTTCCACCCAAAGAGTGCCTTGGGTTTCAGAAAGCAAAAGATTCTGGTTCACCCTACGCCCCATTTGCACTGCTCTGTCCCGTGGAGCTGACATGAATGAGCTGAATGGATTATTAGAATAGGTAGCAAATGATGCTGTTAAAATGTCCAATAGCACATCCTATGAGCTCCAACAAACACAAATGGTGACTCCAGAGAACCACACGGCCTTGGATTATCTTCTTGCTGGCCAAGAAGGAACCTGGGCTATCAGGGGACGGGGATGTTGCACTGCTAGCAGTGATGGGTTTGAAGGCCAACAGTCAGGAATCACCTTGACAGAAAGAGCAGTAGAAGAGTGGCAGAAAGAAGAAAATTTTTCTTGGTGGGATTGGCTTCATGGCTGCCAAATTAGAGGCTGCTGTGAAATGCATTTGTGGCAGGGCCTGTGATCATTGCAGTGTGTGCACTTGGTGAGTTGCTGGGACACTTTGTGCTGGGAAGTGGAGTATTGAGACCTTCCTTAAAAGAGACAGTATCAAGAAAAGAGAGGCATTTGGTAAATAAGAGAGAATAGCAACAATTTAAGCATGTTTTAAAAGGAACGTGAATAGTTCTGAGTAATGAACTTAAACTGCACTTAATTGTAGAACAAGAGGAGATGCCTTTATGCCTAATACCTAAATTTAAGCTGTGTTACTGAAAGAATTGTTACGAAGGTTGTAGTTGATTGTAGGTCTCAGGACCAATCAAAGTACCAAGGCCTGAACAGGTTGTGATTAAAGCCTGAACAGGCCCTGAGGCAAAGCTCACCTCTAGATGAACCTTCCAAGCAAATGTTGTATTTGTATCCACTCATTAACGAAGCATGATTAACAACATGATCCATGTATGTGTTCCTTGATAAAACATGGATTTATCTTTCTGTATTTAGAAACAGACAAGGCCCCATGTGGCCTTGTTTGGGGGTGAAGGATCAAAGTCAACTCCCTTGGTTCCTCCTTCAGCCCTGGCCAGGCTTTGGGAGAAAGCAGTCAGGAGAATGAAAGCAGATGTTCTCACACTAGCAGTGATGCCAGCTTGTTTGTTTAACAGTGTACAAGCTGGGTCCTCTCACAGCTTTGGGGTTGGAGCTTCATTGGCTGCAGAGGTGGAGGCACCTGCAGGAATTCCCAGTGTCTGGGAGTGGCTCTCCAGTCCTTGGCTTCCCCCAGCTGATGTGTGGCTGTGGATGATGCTAAAACCTGAGGCTAACTGGTGATGGATCTTTCCTTAATCACTCCAGGCAATCTATGATAACAATGACTGGATGCATTGCTGAGCTTTTTTGTAATGCTTTGCTAATGATGATGTGCTTTGCTGAGCTTATCCTTTTGTAATTCTTTGGAGCTGTGCATGATATAAATGACACAATTCCTTCACTTGGTGTCTGTGTCTTTGGTGCTGACCCTTCTCACTGGTGAAACAGGGCCCCCTCCAGCCTAAGTGTTACCTGGGAAGAGAAAAGCCATCACTCCAAATGTCCCCCCTTCCTCCTTGTTCCCCCCACTTTATACCCTGAGCGTGATGCCCTATGGTCTGGGGTATCCCCGGGGTCAGTGGGGGCCACCTGTCCTGGCCGTGTCCCCTCCCAAGCTCTCCCGCAGCCCCAGCCCCTCTCCAGCGTGGCCAGAGGAGGGGCAGGCCAGGCTTTGGCTCAGTGGGAGCTGAGCAAGAGCAAAAGCATCTCTGTGTGCCCAGCCCTGTGTTCAGCACCCGGCCCAGCAGCGTCTCAGTGCCAGGGTCTGTGCCATCAGTCCCTGCCAGGGGTTTCCATGGCACCTGCCAGGCCAGGTGACCCAGGTGTGGTGTCCCAGTGAGGGCTGCCTGCCGCGCTCCCGCCCCGGTTCCCTTTGTCTCAGCCCCGGCTAGCTCTCATCCTGGGGCGAGGGCGGGCGATGGAGGCACCCTCCGCCGCTCCCAGCTGGGGTTTGGAGAGTGCCTTTGTGGGTTCCGGGCAGCGCTAGCAAGCCTCGCGGTGGTAAATGAAGAGCGGATCCTGCTGGGGGCTAAGTCCGAGTTTATTGTAGCCCAACGGGGCCAAATATCCTAGAACGATACCAGCCAACAGGAACAAGCACAAGGTGCTTGCACTGGCTTATAAACTGTAAGGGAGGGGTATCCAACGACCAATGGGGATAGGGATAGGGGGTGGCTCCGGGATGGGGGGATATGGTGGGGTCCAATGGGGGAAGGATATGAGGGGAGCCCCAGGTCCTCGCCCAATCACCCGGTGCCCTGAGTAGAAGCTTCTGGATGGATGGGAAGGGGCACCGAGTGATAGACAAGGCACCCGGGGGGGGTAAAATGCCTCTTTCAGGGTGATGGATAGATACTGGGAAGGCGGGAAGGGCGGACAAGGCGGGAAAACTGGGGATAAACCAAGTTGCACACGGGGGTACAAAGGAATAAACCAATACATAATACAGGGATAATAAAACATATACATAACGCAACTCCACATCTCCTCCTTTTTTTGTTTAAAAAGAAAGAAAGGTGAAGAGGATAAAGTAAGTCTTTAAACGGGGGCTTTACAGTCACTGGGCTCATTTTGAAACTAGATGTTTCCTTTTTCTGGAAATTCTTCTTTTTGAAACCCTTCTTTGTTCAAGGGTTTCAGTTCATCACTATGTTAAAGCTTGTAATAAACACAATGAGTCCCAGCAGCAGCAAAAGTCCTGTTTCTTTAGAAAGCAACTGAAATTAATAGTTGAGGTAGGGGAGGTCTAACTCAAAGGGGAACAGAGAATCCCAGGAGCCAGGGAGGGAAGAGGGGGGACCAGGTGAGGGGGACCTTTTCCGCTGTCGGAGGGCGGCGTACCCAACTTGAGGACTGTCTGGTTTTCTCTTCTGGGTCTTAGGAACATATGGTCTGACGAATTTGGAAGGGACCCATCTCAGGCCTGAGGGCGTGGATACGCAAGCGTACCCCCGTCCCCAGGTGACCAAGTCATAGGGTCCTTCCTGCTGCCAGGTCTCAGGGTTTTTAATGAGAACTGGCGGCTTTTCCCTGACCTTGCTCTGCTCGTAGGAATTAAAGTGCCTCGCGATGGGGGGGTTGAGGCACTCGAAGGAACAGTTTAAGAAATTGATGGTAAAAAGGGCCCGCGCTAACTGAACCTGTGGGGACTCATTTTTAGCTGACGACTGTTGTTGTTTAAGCATCCTTTTGATGCTTTGATGAGTCCTCTCTACTACGGCTTGACCTGTCGGGGAATAGGCGATGCCAGTTTTATGTTCTATTCCCCATTGCTGCAGGAAGTCTGCGAATTTCTTGGATGTGTACCCGGGGGCATTGTCTGTTTTTATCTGTTTTGGGACGCCTAGCATGGAGAAGGCTTGTATCAGGTGTTTCTCTACTTCCTTGGCCTTCTCCCCTGTGTGGGCAGAGGCGAAAACTGCTCCAGAGAAGGTGTCCACGGAGACATGGACGTACTTCATCCTCCCGAAGGAGGGGATATGAGTAACGTCCATCTGCCACACTTCACAGGACTTCAGACCCCTAGGGTTAGCCCCTGCGCTCACCGATGGTAGTGGGAGCGACTTACAGGACGGGCATGTGGCCACAATGGCCTTGGCCTGGTCCCGGGTTAGATGGAACTGCCGGACCAGACCAGGCGCATTTTGGTGGTAAAGCTGGTGGCTGATCTTTGCTTGCTGGAACTTGTCCGGGAGCGGCGCCAGCTGTGCGGGGGCGGCAGCGAGGGAATCGGCACGGCGATTGCCCTCGGCCAAGAACCCCGGCAGGTCGGTGTGTGACCTGATATGCATCACATAAAACGGTTGCTCTCGGTGGGAGACTAGTCTTATCAGCTTAGAGAGCAACCTGTTAAGGGCATCGTTGGAGACACCTTGCAGGATTGCATCCTGTGCTCTAGACACTACACCTGCTACGTAGGCCGAATCAGTTACCAAATTAAAAGGTTCAGAGAACCGCTCAAAAGCTCTAACGACTGCGGCCAACTCAGCTACTTGAGGGGATCCTTCTACTTCAACAACATTTGCCTCCCACTGCTGAGTTTGAGGATCTTTCCAAGTCACTACTGATTTGTGGGACCCTCCGGACGCGTCCGTAAAAACTGTTAGAGCCTTTAAGGGTTTTTTGCTCTGAATTTGTTTTGTTGACAGAGTGAATTGGATTTCGGAATTGAAAATTTTGTGGGCCGGTCTCAAAACAGAAATTTTTCCGGTGTAGCTGTCCAGTGCAAACTGCAATGATTCATTCTCTTGCAGCAGGTGTTCTAACATTGCCTTTGTGAATTGGCCCGATTCTAATTTCAAAGGAATGTGGATGTGATCAAAGTCACACCCCGCCAGCTCCCGAATCCGCGTTCTCGCTTTGCGGATTAGCTCTGCCACCAGCTCTTGTGGCCGTGTCATCTTTTTGGATCGTGAATGACTCAGGAATACCCACTCTATGATGGAGAGTGGGTCCCTTTTGTCCTGATCCTTGCCCTTTCCTAGAGTGTCTGCCCATTGGAAGATGACACCGTGGAGGTGTGGCAGTCTGCCCAATATGATGAATCTGAAGGGCAGGCCCGGATCGTACCTGTGGGCCTGCCTGGCAGACATTGCCTCCTGAACCTTCTGCAAAGCAGCTTTGGCCTCTGGAGTGAGTTCCCTGGGAGAACTAGGCTCTTCCCCCCCTTTCAATAAATTGAAAAGAGGGGCTAGGTCTTCGTTGTTAATACCTAACCAGGGTCTCACCCAGTTTAAAGACCCACACAGCTGCTGCACGTCGGCTAGAGTCCGAATTGAATTTTTTATGGCCAATTTCTGCGGAACAATGGTCCGCTTGTTTATTTCTAAACCCAGGTACTTCCAAGGTGGCATTTTTTGAATCTTATCTTCTCGCAGCTCGAACCCTACAGCAACCAACGCACTGGTTGTCAGTTCAAGCGCGTGTGTAAGTAGATCGCTGTTGGGGGCACAAATAAGAATATCATCCATATAGTGCTGGATGATCACGCCCTCGGTGGCTGCACGCACAGGGGACAGCAATGAAGAGACGTACCACTGGCAAATGCTTGGGCTGACTTTCATGCCTTGGGGAAGAACTTTCCAGTGGTATCTCTCCATTGGGGCTTCTCGGTTGATGGAAGGAACCGAGAAGGCGAACCGTGGTGCGTCATCAGGGTGTAGGGGAATTTGGAAAAAACAATTTTTGATGTCAATGACAGCCAATTCCCAATTTTCTGGTAACATCGTGGGGGACGGCATCCCTGGCTGGAGAGGACCCATGTCTTCTATTACATTGTTGATGGCGCGAAGGTCATGAAGGAGGCGCCACTCGTCTTTGCCAGGTTTTTTCAGGACAAAGACAGGGGAATTCCAGGGGGATGTTGTTTCCTGGATATTCCCTTTGGCAAGTTGCTCCTTTACGAGTTCCCGAAGCGCTTTTAATTTCTGTTTATTGAGCGGCCACTGCTCTACCCACACTGGTGTATCTGTGAGCCAATTAAGTTTTCGGGTAGGACGCTCTTCAGTGACTGTTGCCCGAAAAACCTGGGGGGTCGGGATGTTAATTGTGACCCCCCACTGGGCCATCAGGTCTCTCCCCCATAAGGGTTCTGTGTAATCTAATATGAACGGGCGTAAATAGGCCGATTGTCCGTTCGGCCCTTCAAATTTTATGATGTTTTTTGATTGCTTTGCCAATTGAGAACCCCCTACACCTTGAATTTTCTCCGCCACATTTTGCAATTCCCAGCGTGACGGCCAATCCCGTGCGGGAATGACTGTCACGTCTGCTCCTGTATCTAGGAGACCGCTTAGGTGTTTGTACTCCCCATCCTTCCGCATATAGCAGGAGAGCTTTGGTCTTTCCTTCCCCATGACCTGGGCCTGGCACACCTGGTAGCTCTTCTTCGCTGACTTCTTCCATAGATCCTCAGGGTGTGCCGGAGGCCCAGATGCTGGAATGGCTTGGGCGATGATTTGGCCCTTGGGAAGGAAGACTGGAGGATGGGGGCAGTGCAGCCACACCACTAATCGCTCGGTGTTCCTAGATGTCAGGGATGGTGCAATAGTGACTTCGAGAGGCGTGAATTTTGTGTCCCCAAGAACGATGTACTTACTGTGGAGGTTCCTCCAGGTTCCTGGGTCCTCTGTGTCGACAGCGATGGAGTGCCAGTCGCTGTCCCTTAGGTGCAGAGCTTCAGTCAGGGCCAACCTATATGGGGAGAAACCAGATACGATGTTAAGTATCGGCTTGGGCTGGTTCGGGCCTCGACCCAGCCAAGCAGTGGGAATGAAATCCACGTCTTCTCTCATATAGGCTGGTTTGTCAGCCATAATCTGGTGTGTCAAGTCCAGTGAAATGTCCTCAGGTGGGCATTGCAGGTAGTTGTCCCTCCCCTCTTCTGATGTTATAGAACCCACCATATTTATGTCCTCGCGCAGGGAGGGACTGCGCTGATGACTCAGTTTTTTTGTTTTCCCCCCGAGTTGGGGGCACTCTTTTCTTGTCGCTGCTGTTTAAACCTAAAAAACTCGTCCCTCAGCGGGCATTGGGAAGCCCAATGTCCCTTCTGCCTACATAGATTGCAGGCCTGATGGTGCTGTTGTCCCCTCGGGGGTGCTCCTGTAGGGCGGCGATCTGGAGAAGGGGTGGTTGGCGGTGTCACGGCTTCAACGAAGGCTACTCTCTTTGTTGGTGGTTTAGGAGTCTCTGGAATGTCTTTAGCAGGAACTGTCACCTTTCTCGCACAGACTTGTAGCATGCTTTGAAGGGTAGGCTCAGGGTCCAGGGGCAGACTGAGGATTGCTTGCCGGCACGCGTCGTTAGCGTTCTGCCTCGCAACTGTGGCAAGCATCCCTTCTCGCAGCCTCTCGTCCGGGACCTGAGCCTCCATCGCGTGATGCAAGCGATCCACGAACGCGACAAAAGGTTCTAGGGATTCCTGCTTTAGGGACAAGAAGTTAATAACCGTACCGCTGGGTCTTAACTTAAAAAACGCCTTTTCTGCTGCCCTAGTGCTGACTTGCAGCGCCTCTCTGGGGATTTTTTCCGCCTGCTTGGTCCCCATTTTCCAATCCCCCTCCCCGCACAAGTGGTCTAGCGATATTACAGCCCCATCCTCATCCCTAGAGCTATCTGCATTGGCCCAGAGGTCAGGTAACACCTCTCTGATCTCCCGCTTCCACTCGGACTCCCAGATGAGGAATTCTCCGTGGGTAATTAAACAGGAGAAGAGAGTTCGCATGTCTGCTGGGACATATTCTTTGGAGGAGAGGGTTGCTTTTAATAAGCCTCGGAAGTATTCGCTTTCCATCCCGAACCCCTTCTTGGCCTTGCAGAGCTCTTTGATGGTCTGCTGGGGGATGGGGGACCACTGTGCAAGGGGCCTACCCCCCTGCCGCGGGGTACAGGTGACAGGTGCGGCCGAGAAGGCAGGTAGGGACTGGGGTGGATCGGGGTTCCCACGCTCCCCCCCCCCGGAACTGAAAGCGTGGGAACTGGAAGTGGGGTCGTGGGAACCAGGGGACGAGGCGTGGTCTGGAGCAGGAGGAGTGGTATGGTGGGGACTCCCCTCCCCGGGGGTGGAGCTGAGGGGTGGGGTGTTGAATAATTCAAGGGAGGGGGAGTTGACGGGGGGTGGAGGAGGGAGGTGGGCGGAGAAATCCGGGGAGCAGAAGGGGTTGGTCTGCCGGAAGGGATTATGGGAGGGGGGAGGACAGGGATCATGGGAAGAAGGAGCACAAGTGGCGGGAAAACCCACGCGGTCACCTCCATCTTGTGTCCTGGGGAAGGGGGAAGAAGGGGAGCCATTTCGTGGGGTTTGGGGATGGAGGATGGGGGATGAGGGATCTTCGGGGGTCTGGGATAACTGAAAACGAACGGAGTCTCTACGGGACGGGGCTGTACAGCGCGGGGAAGAAGGGGAACGGGTAGAAGCAGAGACAGTGCCTGCACCGCTCTGCGGGGTGTCTAGGGTATTATCAGAGGGGCCAGAATCTGCCTGCGGGCAATGCCGGGATGCCTGTCTGATAATACCCGACTTCGGGAGAGAGGGAGAGTTTTGCCGCAGTTTTCCCGCAGCGCCCGCCGCAGCCGCAGCCTCGGGAGCAGCGACAGCAGCCGCCCCGCGCCCCGCCGCAGCCGCAGCCTCGGGAGCAGCGACAGCAGCCGCCCCGCGCTCTGCCGCAGCGGCGGCTGCCGCATCGTACTGCAGCGACCGGGCTGAGGGACAGGGAAGCGGAGTAGGGTTATATGAACTACCCGCCGAACTGGGGATCGGTTTGTTTGCGGCTGGCAGTGGCAGACTTTCGTAGCGATATTTAATTATATCGCGAATTTGGAGAGCCAAATGGGTGAATATGGAGAGAGAGAGATCTGACTGTCGCAGGATCTTCCCCGCTACCTGTTCCCAAAAAGGAGCTTGGTATAATTTAGCTGGCGAAATGTCAGGGAAAGTTTGCGACAACCACTGAACGAACCGTTTTACTTCAGATTTTTTAACCTTAATTCCCCCCACTAAAAGGATACCCACAACTTGGGAATAAATGCTCTTCTGCGGCACGGACAGCCTTGCACCCATGGCTGTTAGATGTTAAATCGTGCCGCAGCGCCTACGATTGGGAAAACACGAACGAAAAACAAAAGACCACACTTCCGGCTTTGTCGCGGTCCTTAAGCTTCCCGCCCGGAAAGGGAAGCACCAAAAACAGGAATTTTTTCCCCGAACCCCGGGGAAAAAGAAACCCACCAAAAAGGGATCCTTCCCCTAAAACCTAGGGGAAAGGAACCAACCAAAAAAAAAGGAACGGGAAAGCCCCAGGGGCCCCTATACTCACAAACCACAGGGGTCCGAGAGGGAAGGGTGGAAAAGAAAAACCAATCGCAGGGCTTCTCCGCGAGAGAATCGACTCCGGAGGTGCTTTCCAGAGCTGCCGATCCTGTCCCCAAGAGTGCCACCCACTAAAACGTGGGTCTGCTCTCGCCGGGGTAGCTGACGGCCAGGAGGACGATTCTTCAGGTCTGCGCGACCCTAAAATCCTCAAACGAGGGTCCAACGCCGCGAAAACGGGGCCGCTCGTTGGGCGCCAGCTGCCGCGCTCCCGCCCCGGTTCCCTTTGTCTCAGCCCCGGCTAGCTCTCATCCTGGGGCGAGGGCGGGCGATGGAGGCACCCTCCGCCGCTCCCAGCTGGGGTTTGGAGAGTGCCTTTGTGGGTTCCGGGCAGCGCTAGCAAGCCTCGCGGTGGTAAATGAAGAGCGGATCCTGCTGGGGGCTAAGTCCGAGTTTATTGTAGCCCAACGGGGCCAAATATCCTAGAACGATACCAGCCAACAGGAACAAGCACAAGGTGCTTGCACTGGCTTATAAACTGTAAGGGAGGGGTATCCAACGACCAATGGGGATAGGGATAGGGGGTGGCTCCGGGATGGGGGGATATGGTGGGGTCCAATGGGGGAAGGATATGGGGGGAGCCCCAGGTCCTCGCCCAATCACCCGGTGCCCTGAGTAGAAGCTTCTGGATGGATGGGAAGGGGCACCGAGTGATAGACAAGGCACCCGGGGGGGGTAAAATGCCTCTTTCAGGGTGATGGATAGATACTGGGAAGGCGGGAAGGGCGGACAAGGCGGGAAAACTGGGGATAAACCAAGTTGCACACGGGGGTACAAAGGAATAAACCAATACATAATACAGGGATAATAAAACATATACATAACGCAACTCCACAGCTGCCATGCAAACAGTGCCCAGCACTGCCCCTTTCTGTCTGCCTGACCCGGCCTTGGCCCTGGCCCTGGTGTTTGCTGCTGGTTCCGCGGCGCCTGACCGGCCCGCGCGGCACAGGGCAGGCGGCCACGGCACAAACCCACAGCAAGGGCTCCCCTCTGGCTCTGGGCAGTGACAGCAGCCCTGAGCAATGGGCTGGCGCAGTGGGCTCGGTGCAGTGTCCATGGCAGCAGTCCCTTGCAATGGCCAGTGCAGGTTGGGATGATGATCCACCCTCACAGCTGGCCCAGGGAAGGTGTGCGGTGCCCTTCCCCACAGCCTGTCTGCACAGAAGCACTTCCAGGGCTCTCTGCATTTCCCTTCCCTCACTCTTGAGTCACTCACACACCTCCCAAGGACCCACTGGGAGCTTTGAGCTGCAAGGAGTGCAAAGCTGGTCTGTCCTTCAGGAGTTGCTCTCATTCTGCCCTGAGCCAACTCTGGATTTGTGTTCATTGCAGAACTTCCTGTGTGTCTACAGCATTCCTTGCAGGGCTCTGCCTTGGGGAAGGGGAACCTCCTTGAGGTACCTAGGGCTTGGGACACACTTGAGGAGTGTGTCTGTTTTAAATGGGGAAGCTTAGGAGTTTTAGATTGCTTCAAAAAATAAAAGAAGAAAACCCCTCTTTGCCTGAGTGCAGCCATTTCTCCAAGCACAGCAGGTCCGAGGTGACTGAGCAGAGACAGGACGGGCTTGGGCTATGTGGAGCAAGGTTGTCCACACTGCCTCAGACCTCAAGGCACAGCTTCTCTGCCTAGGCCAGACATCCTCAGGAGAGTCCCTGGGCCAATATCAGTCGCTGAATGCTGCAGCCACCTCTGCTCTAAATAGAACAATCATAAAATATACTCTTCAAAGAGGAATGTGGATTTATTGGAAGCTCTTGCAAATAGTTTTCCATCAGTATTGTAGGAAACCTTCCTAATGGACTGCACTAGAGCAGAGGGAAATCAGGGCAGAGCCATGGTTTGTCAGGACGTGCTTGATCCCAGTGAGCCCCATGGTGCATTTAGAGCTGAGCCCTGGAAGCTCAGGGCCTGAGAGGAGATTGCGCCAACCTAACCAGGAGTCAAAGTCCGAGGGAAAACCCAAAGTGTCTCAAAGCATGAATGGGTCCCCTGAGGTCCATCCACAACACAGACCCCTCATGGACTCGTTGGAGGAGAGAATTGGAGGCCAGGATGGCACAAACCTCTCAGAGACTCAGTGTGGGAAGGAAAAAGTGAAGTACCTTAAAAGAACTGCAGCAACTTGAAGCATTATTGAGCCCCATTGAGTGTTGTTACTGACAGAGAATCTCCAGGGACTAATTCCAGCAGATAATTGGATAATTGCCATGGTTGCACAGAGCTCTCAGGACTCCAAGGCAAAGCCCAAGTCCTTGGAAGAAGCTGCAGTCCCTGGGAGCATGAAGGAGGGCCCAGGGCCATTGCTGCCCAAGGCTGCCCAGGCCAGGAGTGCAGGGAGGCAAAGGCTCTGTGTGGGCAGCTCAGCTGCTGAGCAGAGCCTGGGCTGGCTGGAGGCAGCAGAAAGGCCAAGGCCTGAGCCCCAGCCCAGGGAAGGCAGATCCTGTCCCTGCCCGCTTGCTCAGGGCTCTGCCGGGAGCACTGGCACATGGAGGGGTGCTGAGGGCAGGACAAGGGATGGCAGTGCCCAGCCTGGCTGGGGCTGTGCCAGGAGGCCCCAGTGCCTCAGGACAAGGTGTCTCCTCCTCACAGCCCTTGGTGGCAAGACGCTGCTGGGCCCCAGGGCACCAAGGCTTGGCTTCTCCTGGCCACTGCCAGCCTTGCCAGGGCCCTTGGCCATGTCCAGCACAGCTTGTCCTGCGCTGTCCCACAGCTCTGCTGTGTCCCTGCAGGCTGCACACTCCCATCTCGCTGCCCCGGGGCCCTGCCCTGCCATATCCAGCCCTGCCCTGCCCCTGCCATGCCCAGGCCATGTCTGCAGTCCCCCCAGCCAATGGGTGGGGGTGGGCAAGTGTTCCCGAGGGCACAGGGAGGGGACAGCTGGGCTGGACTGACCCAAGGGATCTCCCATTCCATGCAACGTCACGGTCAGCAATAAACTGAGGGAAAGGAAGGGGATAGGGCTGGCAGGGAGGGCTGTGGATGTTTTCTATCAAGACATTTCTCACACAAAACACAAACTACACGTTCTGGATCCTGTCCTGCCAGGAGGTGGCTGGATATTGTCTGCTGATGGGAATCAGCAATAGGGGATTGATTTCATTTGTTTTTTCTTTGCTTCCACATGTGGCCTTTGCCTTTTGAGGCCCTTGCTGAGGAGGGTGTAGAAGCCCAGAAGATCAGGACCTGGTTTGCCTGTCCCAAACATCAAAAACTGGATGGCTGTGGGACCAACCAAGGATTGGTAAGGACAGCCAAGTCTTCTTGGCAATAACACACTGTGAGGAAGAACAGGCTGTGGCTGCAGAAGGGGCCATGCAGATAAAGACAGAACTTTTCCAGGACAAACATCCTTGCTCTGGCTCCTGGGCATATGCAGGACATGGCCCAAGTGCAGGAATGAGAAGTGGGCATGGACTGTGGGGGGATCAACACCACCAAAGACCCCCAAAGCCTCTGAGCCATTTCCAGAAAGGTTTAGCAGAACAAACTGCACGTGATAAATCATTTGCACAGAAAGTGAGACACTTATTGCCAGGGCAGGGAAAAGTGATCAGTGAAGAGGTCCTCCCACCAAGCCCAGGCACATTTGTGCCCCAGCACCCAGGACATCCCATTGGCTGGATCAATGCTGGAACCAGGACTGGGGATCTCCTCTCTCTCTAATTTCCTTTCTCTCTGCCCCTCTGATTCACATCTCTGTGTCTCTCCTGTCTGTGTCTCTCTTCCCTTTCACCTTTCCTCTTGTGCCTTTCTACAGAATCTATTGACATGCCCTTTTATAGCTCAGGGACTGACATCCCAGTTTCTATGCCAAATGCAAAATGAATTAATAAAACTTTATAGGTCTTTGTGGACTCTCTGAGCTTTTTAATTTCTTTCAGCCACGAGCATCTACAAAACTTGGGTGCCTCCTTTGCCTTAAGTTTGGGAGATCACAGAGAGAGAGGGAGAAAGAGGCTTGCTGGGCCCCTGATGGCCGCACACATTTAACCCGCCAGTGTTGTTCTGCTCAGCTTTTCTCTAGCAGGCAGCATTAACCAGATGCAGCTGCGCAAGGGTTTCCAGCAATTTGGCATCATCCACAAAGGACTTGGAAGTTCATTTTTTCTCATGGCACAGGGAATATACGAATATTCCATTGTAGTCAAGGGCTGGTCACTGTGGGATGTCACCAGGGTGTGGCTGCCAGGAGGACTCTGTTCCATGGACAACATTTGACCCTCATTGTTCAGCCAAATTCCCACTCACCCCACATTCCATTCCTTCAGCCCATCTCTCTCCAATCTGGCTTTGAGGAGACCCAGCAGACCATGTCACAGACCGTGCTAAGGTCTGGGCAAAGAACATCCCCTTCTTTTCCCTCCCACGTGGGTTCTGCAGTCCCTGCCTTGTGCTGCCAGTGCGTGGAATGGCTGCAGGAGGATTTGCCACATCCCCTTCCCTGCTGAGCCTGACCAGTCTGTGACTGTCCCCATCCCCTCCCTGCCCTGTTTGCAGACTGGTTCTATGTCTGCCCTTCCCAAGTGCCCAGGACCCTCTGGGATGGCTCTGGCCTTTCCAGGGGCTTTGAGAGAGGTCTCACAGTGACACTGCCCAGCCTTCTCAACATCCTTGACACCAAAGGCCTTTGCCACATCCCTCAGTTCCAGGTCAGTACCCAGGGCATGGCACAGCACTGTCCAGGTCCTCAGGGTGGTTCAGAAGGGAGGCAGCTGTGACTTCTCCCTGCAGACCCACCACTCTAATGTCCCTCTGTGCAGTCCGTGGCTGTCCTGAGCATTTCCCCTGGAGCCTCCCTGCCCTGGATGTTTCTCTCCATGCAGCCCTCAGCACATTGCAGGAAAGAACTTAGGTGGTTTTACAGAGGATGTTACTCTCTGAGTTGTGAGAAGCGACATTCACTTTTAAGGATTTTAAAGGTTTACTAAAAACTTTAACAAAATACAACAAAGGTCTGAATAAGGAAAAAGGACGGTGCAATGCTGGGAGTTGGCAACCCCGGCAGCCATGAGCTTACCTATAAATTGGCTGCTCCCATTTTTGTACCCCTGGGGGTTGCCTCAGGTAGCCCTGGCCCCTGCCAAGGTGTGTCAGTCGACTCTTCTTTGCTGTTCATCCGTGGAGGTTTCTTTCTTGCCACTTGATGGGAGGTGAGGTGTTGTCATGCTGCACTTCCTAGTAACAAGCTCGCCCTTTTCTTAAATGTTTTATGCACAGGCACAGGTACGCACCCTCCTTCCTCATGCCTGGACTACTGAGGCCCTCTCTTGGCAACTGTATGGGCTGGGGAAGATGGACTATGGGGAGAACAGAGGACATCTAAACAGCAAATCACAATAACGCAACTATAAGTCAATAGACTTTCCTTAACATACATATAATATTAATCTCTGAATTGCAAGAGCCAACCATTGCATTAGGCATTTCTAACAGAGTGAAGTGGCCTCAAGGCACTGTTTGTGCCACTGGAATTGTGCTGCCCCCAAGTGCTGATGATGGTTGTGATAGTAAAAGGGTTTTAAAATCATGGGGATTTAGGGTTAAAAGGAAAATTAAGCTTAGTAAGCCCTGAAAAAAAATACCCTAGGTACATGTAGGCCTTGTACCTTGCTAGAACTGCACCTGTGTAGCTAGTACATGGTAAATGATATACTTGTTAGATGTGATGATTGTTTAGTAATTAAATAAAATTACTGTTTAATCATAAGAATAATCATGAGAAACTGTGGTCAAGGGCCTCAGAAAGATCAGGAGAAACTCATGCTTGAATAAAGTCAATGTATACAATAGAACAATGTAAGTTTAATAATTAATATGTAAGTTATATAACGATAGAATATAAAATACATTCAGCTCAAAAGCCGTGTGGAGTCAGATTTGGTCTGTACCCCTGATTCCCAGAGCTCTCAATAAAAGCACCTGCATATAATCATATCCTGTGATTGTGTGTGTTCCTGAACACTGACAATCTGTTCTATGGTCCTTATCAAGTCCCCCCTTTTCTTGAGACAAACTTCCGTATGGGAACTAGTTTCTTAATATCCATATTTCATTTTGCAGCATAAGAAAACTTTGGTTTCTAACATTATTTCTAACGTGTCTTCTTCTGCACTCTCGTTGGCTAAATGTTTCCCCAATTCCAGTTTGGTCATATCCACTTGGTGTGCTCTGCAATGCCTGATGGCAACTTCCTCTGGTTTCTGGATACCTTCAAGTGAACCCAAGATTTGTCCTCTGTTTTTGATCAGAGCTTTGATATGTCAAAAGGTCTTTTTCTTTCCAGAAATCCCATGTGCATGTACCACTCCAAAGTGGTATTCTGATTAATTTCAAATGTAAACTCATTTTCCTCTACTCGATTCCAAAGCTCAAGTGACTGAAATTAGTTCTACTTTCTGGGCTGAAACATCAGAGGGGAGTGCCCCCAATTCGATTACATTGGGTTGTGGAGTCACTGCGTATCCAGATATTTGGATAGGAAGTTTAGGGCCTTGGTGCTCTGACAGACCAGCTGCTCCTGCTGCCTGCTCTGCCTTTGGCATCTGCTCTACTGAGGGTATGGCAGCTGCAGCAGGATTTCCTGTGGGAAGAGGTACCACTGCTGACATAGCCCTGGGACTCCAGGGGCCCGTGGCTGTGCCCTCCAGCACAGGGGTGTCACCCACAGCGGGGCACGGGGGGAAGGTGAAGGGCATTAGAAGGG
The DNA here is from genome assembly GCF_050655825.1 of Lonchura striata. Taxonomy (NCBI): domain Eukaryota; kingdom Metazoa; phylum Chordata; class Aves; order Passeriformes; family Estrildidae; genus Lonchura; species Lonchura striata. The sequence goes on along the minus strand of NC_140734.1, from coordinate 2,593,512 downwards.
AGAGAATCCAGTGTCTAGGGACTGTGTGAGGGAAATAACAATTTATTTCCTTTTCCTTGAATAAAGAATTGCCAGAGCCCTGCTAGAGCTGCTGGGGGATTGGCCTCTTTCTGAGGCCCCTCCTCTTTTTGGGACACCATGTCCCCCCTGGGCAAGGGGCCCCTGTTCCAGCCAGGAGCAGAGGTGCTGTGCCTTCTGCCCCGGGCAGAGGGACCTGCTGCTGTCACCACCTCTGGCCACAGGTCCTCCTGATACTGGTCCTGCCCTGCAGGGATGGGCACAGGTGGGGAGTGGCAGTGAAACCCAGGGCAGGGCCTTTAACATTCTTTGTGCCCACCATCAGTGGTACATCCTTCTTCCCAAGCCTTGCTAACCTCCCCGGTGTCTGAGGCAGCTGAAGCCTGTCAAGCCCTACACCTCAACAAGGCAATTCAGCCAAGAAGTAACCTGCCCTTTCAAAGGCCTGGCCATCACTCCTTGGCTGCTTCTTGTTGCCTGGGAATAATCTCCCTTCTTGTTGATGAGCCTTGAAAGCCACAAAGGACAAACATCAAAGAGCACATTTTCCTTACAAACATTTTGCATTTTGAAGATTCTCCAGCAGGACCAGTGGCTATGTGGGAGCCGGAGCAGCCGAGGCAGAGCAGGATGGTGGAGCTGTGGGCCTGGGCACGATCCAGAGCGTTCCCCAGGGCCCCGGTCTGCACTGCGTCCCGCAGGGCCCCCGACAGCACTGCCGTGCCCATCAGGGTGACCCAGAGGTGCCAGGACCAAGAGGTGAGGGGCAGGTGTCGGGCTCTGCGGGCTGCCAGCGGGTGGGGGCTTGGCCATGGTGTTGGTGTCAGTGCTGCCGACCCCGCGGGACCTGTTGGGCAGGGCTGGGGCCCCACTGGTGCTCCAAGGGCCCCTTTGAGGCAGCTGCCCGGGGGAAGCCACTCGCAGGGATGACACGGAAGAGGTGCCAGCGGAAGGGGGAAGTTCTCTGATGGATGTGTTTCTCAGGGATGACACTGAGGAGGTGCCAGTGAAAGTCAGATGTTCTCAATGCTGGGACACTCAGGAAATTCATGCTCTGGGCATGGCTCTTGGTCAAAATGCATGGATTTCTCATTGCTCCATGTTTGCACTGCACTCAGTGAACATGTCAGGATAAAGGAACCTCTCTAACTGTATTTTTTAGTATTAGGAATAGCCATTTCTTTATTCTCAGCTGTGATGCATAGTGGAGAAGTCCAGCCACATGCACACCATTTTCAAAGCTTTTCCAAACAAAGCAATTTCAGCATTTTCAGCAAACAAAAAATTAATCTTCATTGGTTCCAAATTACATAATTTTTTCAACTAAGTAATATTCTGTCTTCTCTTTGGTATTGATGTCTTTCTTCTGGTGGCAAGTAATTCACATCTTTCAGTCCATTTATCATAGCTTTTTAGATTTTATAACAGACAATTTTGCCTACAGAATGAAGCAGTTGAATGGCAGTAGTTGGTTTTGTTAAAAAATGTACTTAGGTTGATGAACATCTTAGTGATTTTTAACCTCCCGCAGAATGTGATACATTCTGTATTAAATTATGAGATCAGCCAAGCAACACAAATTTTGTTATATCTGATTAACCTAGGATAAACTACTTACATTTCACAGCTGCAAAGAATTGCATCTAGAGCTGAGGACAAGAGCAAGGGTTTTCATGACTGTTGAGAGTCAAAATTCACCTTATGCAGATGAAATTCTTCTTGGAGCTGACTCCAAGATGTGCTTCCTTAGTACCAAATAAGTCCCGGCATCAGGTCGTGTCCAAAATTCTTATCTTTTTGTGAACCACTCTCACCTAGATTGTTAGCTGAACACTGGTCAGTTCAGTTGTACTCAGGCGCTTGATTTCAAGGGAAGCCTGTGCCTATAAATTCCAGAACTGGGAAAGGGTGACTTGCTACTTGAACGCTTGGCTGCATTAGAGGCCAGGTGAGGGTTGCTCTCTCAGGGCAGTTCTGTAGCTGGCTGCTTGCAGAGGGAGAACTGTGTCAAAGCAGCCCTTTCTAGTGATGTGACAGCAAACCTTTGCAAATACAGCTCTTGTTTAAAACAAAGGGCCTAGTTAATCAGCAGTGATGGAGAGAAGGCTGAAGTTTTTACAGAAAATATCTCTTTCCTTTTAGCCAAATGCCAGGGAGGCATCGCACAATGGAAGTGCGCAGAATGTCAACTTGTATAACCCAGCTGGAGGTATGATTGCCTTTCACATTTTGCTCCATGTCTGTAAGATTTTCAACTTGGTAATTCATTTTTGCAGCATATTCTTGGGACAGGGGATCTCTTGTGTTCAGAGATCTCAGCTGGAGCTGGGATGCCCTCAGGTCAACCTTGCAGTCTCTTGTCACTGCACTTAGCCACTGGTTTGTTTTTCCCCTGTGAAAACCTGCTAGTCCTTCCTTGTTGGCATATTGGTTGATGGGATGCAACTTGGAACATTGAGGTCAAGGTTTGGACTACTCCTAAATTCACAGCCTTGGTAGCTAAGCTTTTGCTTTTGGAGTATCTAGGCACTGTCATTATCCTTTAAATTTAAATGGGTAAACCTATGAAACCTTGAGAATGTTGCATAGAAGAATTTCATAAGGTCAGTGTGGGAAACTTCGCTTGATTTAATTTTTTTCTCTCGGTTATTAATACATGAGTGTTGCCACAACACTGTGTTGGGTTCTTTTCAAGGAAATTGAAAGGAAGATATTGATGTCATCTTCCCCACGGACTCCATCATTTCCCCCAAAGCACAATGTGCTTAGGTGATGTCATTTGTTATTAATCTGTTCTCAATGCTGTTTCCCCAAAGAGCCTGGCTCCAGGCAGACTCGAGGAGCACATTCCCCTTACAGGCACTCAGTGGTGCTGCCTGCAGCAGTGAGCTGAGCCAGGTACAGCCAGCTGCCCTGAGAAAAGCAGGCTCTCACCTGGCTGTGGCTGCAGGCACCTGCCTGCTGGGACTTCCCTGCCACTGCAAGTGCAGCTCTTGCTCTGCCTTAGCCTATTGCAGAGCATTTTAAACTAGCGCCATGGTGGCTTTTTGCAGAGACAAAACTAAACTTCACATTTCTCATTGGGGACATTCTGTTTCACATGTGAATGATGATTTGTGTGATTCTTGGTGGTGCTCTGCACAGATCCTAAGGGAATATTTAGCATTCAGTAACTGGGGGACTGGCAGTAGTGAGACAATTGTGGAACTTGGCGCCGCTTTGGCTTTAGGCTGGCACAGAGAAACTCAGGTGAGACAGGTCTGGTTGCTGCTAGAGTACAGGGTGCCTTTGCAACATGCTCCATGCTGTACCAGTTAGGGACTGGCCTTTGTCGCAGAATCAGAGAATCAGAATCAGACTTGGAAGGGATCCACAAGGATTTGCAAGTGCAGCTCTGTCCCCAAGAATCCCACCAGGTGCCTGTGGAACTTGTCCAAATGTTTTCCGAGCTCTAGTGGACTTGGGACCATGAGCAGTCTTGTGGGGAGCCTGTCCCAATGCCTGATCACCCTCTGGGTGAAGAACTCTTACCTAATTTCCATCTTAATGCTTGCTTATGGCTTCAGGTAATTTTCTTTAGAAGTCATTCAGGGATATGGTTTTAGGAGGTTTTTTGTTTAAATGCTGTGGGAAGTTTCTCTATCCACATTGGATTGAACTTCTCAGAACATTAGCAGTGTCTACACTCGACAACTGGCATGTTTACAGTGTTCTAAATAATTGAAGCGTGTGATGCTTGTGCAATTAGGTTTGCAGACAAATATCAGAGAGGCATGGTCCAAGGAACAGGAAGTGGAGAAAGGCATTAAAAATTTGAGCTACATTGAAAGACTGAAGGAGCGTGTCAAGAAAGGTCAGTCCCTGTGTGTGTGACGGAAGAGACAGAGCTCCCGGATTTCTCACCAATATGCATCAAGTCTCCATCAGCCACTAAGCAGGAGTTCCTGGTTTCAAAACAGTGCTTGCTGTGTCATATCCCCTCCCTTGACCTGCTGGCCACGCTTCACCTGATGCAGCCCAGGACACGGTTGCCTTTCTGGGCTGCCAGCACACGTTGCCAGCTCATGCCCAGCCTCTCATCCACCAGCAACCCCAAGTCCTCCCCACCTTCATCCCAGGCTCCTCATCCCATCCCAGCATCCATGTCCAGCTGGGATAGGGCATGTCCCAACCCCAAAGATGCAGCACTTTGCACTTGGCCTTGTTGAATCTGATGAGGTACCCAGGGCCCTACTTGCCAAGGTTCTCCATGTCCCTCTGGATGGCATCCCAGGCCTCTGGTGTTGGCAAACTTGCCAAAGAAGCATTTAATCCCCCTGTCCATATCATTCTTGACATAGCTTAGTGCTTGAGCTTACAAACTGGAGAAATCAAATGAAAACCACCATGCATATAAAGAGTTTTTCATCAATACCTCACCTCCAGTACCACTCCTTCACAAGACATTTTTAATGTCTGTTTCTTCCTAGTGCTTTACTGTCTGGATTCGTAATGATCTATAAATTCTGAACAAATAGAATTTCAACAGTCTCGGTACATCCTTTTGCATCAACTACCTTGCTTCCTCCTACTCCCCATTTGACAATTTGTTTTCTGTTTTTTTCTTTACTGAAGTGAAAATACCAGAGCTCAGGAGAGCCCCACACAGCTCTCCAGATCTTGTGCCCGAGAGGAAGAGAACGACGCCCATGAACCCTGCAAAATACATCAGGAGACTTTTCAGTGCTGTTTGTCAACGACCCATCAGAGACAGGGTGATTCATTTACTGGCTCTGAAAAACTACAAGAGGTCAGAGCTACTTGCCTGCTTAGAGAGAGAGGGAGTTGTGGAAAAGGACAAGGATTCCCTTGGAAAGATCCTTCAGGAGGTGAGATCCTGGAGCTGCTGCCAGCAATGCTAACTCTTAGCAGTCTTACTTCAGGGTTTCAATTAGAATCTAATGAGAAGTTTAGGAAATGCTCTTTGTTTGCATTTTTCCATCCATTTTACCCAGTTTCCACCCAACTGCAAGTCCATGTGACAAAAAGAAAGAAATCTTCAAAACTTTGGAGGCCTTGTTACTGTTTTTCTAGAATAGCTTACAATGTAAATTCTTTGTAAATTCGTTGCTTCTCATGCATTATTTTAATCCTCCCTCTTTTCCTTGCACTGGTAAACTGCTTCATGAAGTAACTTCAAAGGGTGAAACCCTCAACTGGGTGAAACACTTCACTGAGGTCCTTAAAATATCCTGGGACAAGTTTCAGAGGAGAGAATTTTGGTAGCTGCATAGGGCAGTATTTCGTTTGAAGGGACTTGGTGGCCTCTCAATGGTATTTGCTTCAACTGGGGTCTGTGGGGATTGCCTTCCAGGGAAGGGTGTTCCAGGCAAATCCTACATGATAAAGATGGTGGCCCAACTTTGAACACAGTGTTTCGTTGCTGTTGTGTGCATTGAGTCTTTGACTTCCTTGGCACCTATTATTTCTCATAATTTTCCAGTTGTCCTTTTAGTGCCATTGGTATTTCTTTATTACAGCCATTCATATGATTCACATGGACTGAAGGATGCAGTGGCTGTTTCCTTCCTTTTTCAATATTCCCCATCAATGTAGGCTGTTGCTGAATTATGCAAGCATTAACATATCAAGTAGCAATATTTCCTTTTGAGCTACGAAAAAGGTGATGATAAGATTTCAAAGCTCAGCTCCTTAGAGGGTAAGAGATGAAAAAAATGTCTCCTTTCTTTTTATTCCTGTTAATGTTTAAGGAGATTTTGAAGGAGTATTTTCTTGTTTGCAGTGTGAACTGCCTGGTGATACTGGTTTGCATTCTGAAAGGGCTGTGTGACCAGCACTACATCCTGAAAACTGTTACTCACATTTCTCTTAACTTCATAGGGAGGTGGTGTTGTTTTTTGCTATACATGAAAAACCAGTAGGGAGAACTTGCTGACCTCTTCTATTCACAACCTTCCTTCTCTTCCAACACAGCCTTAGTTCTGCTTTTAAAAAGTGAATTCTTGATTCTGGGTACCTTTGCTACTTTTAAGCTGTTGAAATGTAGCTCTAGGTAGGTTATCTCCTATAAGTGTTCCATAGGAAGCTGTAGTTTCCTCTGAGCAGACACCTGAGAAAGAAAAGCAGTTCTGTTTGCAGAGACAAATGCCAACATCCTGTGGTGCTTCATGGGATGATGAAAACATGCCATGTTACAGGTCCAGGTTGTGTTCCGCCATGGCAATGTAGCTGGGTGAAAGAAGAGCGCAGCAGGTGTCCTCTGGAGAGTGGAAAAATATGGACTTGCTCATGGAGATGATGTTGTTCAGGTCCTCCTCAAAAGAAAAGGAAAACAGAAAGGAAAAACCTGGTCTCTCCATGTATTTCAAATGGTGAAGACAGGGAGTTCTGGCATAGTGTACCTTGATTCTCAAAGCTGTGTTAAAGGAGCAAAAACCTGGATCCCTGCTGCAGGGAGACGTTTTCATAGTGTCCATTTCCTCCATGCTTGCAGCAGTTTGGCATTTACTTACATCCAAATTTCTACAGCCCAAATGGACCACACCTCTTTAATATTGCTGCCTCTTACATGACAGCTGCTTTGTTCTTCACATCAAACAAAAGTCCTGGAAAAACGGTGCATGATTTTCTTTTCAGCTTTGCTTTAGCTTTGTACTACCAGTTTTACATCTGTAGTCTGCCTTTAGGTGTAATGAATATTGATGTTTTAAATGTCTGCCCATAGGTAGCCAACCTGGATGCAAATGACAATTCTTTCAGTCTGAAGGAACATTTCTTCAAAGACATTCAGGTTGATTGGCCTGGCTACAGTGAAAGAGATAGAAAGACATTGGAGGTGACCCTTTTTCAGTAAGTTCAGCCAGGACAACAACCATTTCAAAAAAACCTTCTGGGAAATGAAGGTCTGTTTTTGCACTGAGGAAAGAACAATGACTGTTGATATTTTTGCCTTGTAACCTGAAATGCTGGACCATCCTTACAGAAAAACAGCCTCATCTCCACATGCCACCAGCAGCAGCCAGTCACTGTCTCTGGGACCTTCTGAAAGAAATACTCCACTGAGAACTGCTCAGGTATTTTGTGAATTTTTAAACATTCTCTACCATATATGATGTTTTATCCCACTTGCTCTTGGTGTCCAAGCTGTGATATGAAGCAGTAGTGCTGTCTGTACATCATATAAACCTGAAGTGTGTAACTTCTAACGGGATTCCTGTATACTTTTCAAGACGGTTACAATGTCAAAGCCTGCAACAAGCTTGCACCCATGATTTGTTTGTCATGGTGCATAGGAAACTCTGCTAAGGACAAGATGTGGACATGGTTTTGGTACCTAGCTGTGTCTGTGCAGGGTTCTTGATGATATGGCAGCTCTAGTACCTAAATCATGCATGGTAATGCCAGTGCTACTGTTTGAAGAGAAACCTTAGGGAAGTCTAGCATAAGGACAAATTCCAGTACTGAGGCATTTGTAGGAACCTTGTTTTTCTGTCCTAAGCAGCATTTAGGCTCCCATTTTGATTCAGGCTATCCCATGTGTGAGGAGGGGACTCGGAATCATTAGGGAATACCTTGGGCTTGTCAGGCTAAACACCAAGAGATGGCCAATACAAGAGGGCAAGGAAAAAGTTTTGAAAGAATCTTGGAAAACACTGCATGCAAGATATATTTTCTGTACCTTAAAGAATTTTCTTTAAACAGCCCTGGTTTTCCCTAGCTCTTTTCCCAGTCAGAGCAGGAAGTGCTGCAGGGCCCAGCATCCTCTTATGTCCTACCTCCATGCCTACAGCACTTGTGTCAGCAGGCTGGCACAGAGCTGTGTCTGGCAGTCCTGCTCTGAGCTGCTGATGGTGGGAGCAGTTTGTGCTTGGTAGGGAAGAGGCTGTGATCCAGGCTTTCCTCTGGAGAACAGCAGGAATGAGACCTGCAGCCAGGCTGGGGCTTCTCTCTGTTGTTATCATCTCTGCACTGGACACGCTGCGATCAGCACCGCACTGGCGGCTTCTTGGGGCCGCTTTAGTGAATCGTGTGGCTGTGTGACAGCAAGAGTTGAGTGTGTTCCTGGTGTGTCTAAGCAGAAATAGGGAGCAAGATAAAACCAGCCTGAGCTCCTCATTTTGGGGAAGCCTTTGATAGAGGCGCTGAAGGGAACGTCTTTCTCCCAAAGCCATTTAGCTACAGAGTTGGAGGAGAACTTGCTGAATACTCAGGTGAGAAAGTAGGAATGAAATAGAGAACATACTGAGCTGCAGCACCTCCTTATATGACAGGCCGTTTTAGGTAAGAAAGGTGTGTGTTCAACCATTGCCAGGCCAGAAATGCTGCTTTTTCAGAGCAAAACTAATTGGCATCATCTTTGCAGAAACGGCCTCTTCCTTCTGCCTTTATCAATCCTGTCATGACCAAGAAGCAGAGGACTGACCAAGAGCCCAGTGGTATCCAGCCAGCACCTGGTGGCCACTCTCCTTCTTCCTTGGACCTGCCTTCCACATCCTGCTCAACTCTGAACCTGTCTCCAAGTGTCAGCTCCATTTCCACATCCACCCGTCAGCTACAAGAGAAAGATAAAATTCGGATTCCATCTGGAATCCCTGCGTCTGTCAGGGTGCAGGGGAAGATTCCCTATTCCAAAGGTGAGAAAACAGAGTTAGACAGGGTGAAAAAATCCCATCCTTTGGATTTCGATAAAATACTTGCCATGAGCAACGCCAAAGAGATGAGCAGAGAGTGCAGGACACAAGCAGAAAAGGAGTCACACAGTCCAAGTGCAAAGGGTATTAAACTGATGGACCACTTTTAGATATGCTTCCATTTCATTTTTTACTGGATATCTGTATGGTTTTTTAGTCATATCGAGCCTTCCATCCACCGGCATCTCCCAGTCCTCCCCACCTTCATCTCCAAGCCTGTCTTGGTGTCAGGGAATGTCCCAAACCCAAAGATGCAGCCCTTTGCACTTGGCCTTGTTGAATCTGATGAGGTTCCAAAGACCCCACTTCTTGGTCCTTCCAGACGGCATCCCATGCCTCTGGTTTGGGCAAACTTGCTGAGGGTGCACCTAATCCATTCTAGAGGATGCACTTGCTGAGGGTGCACTTAATGTCATTCTAGACATAGCTGAATGCTTGAGCTTACCAACTGGGGAAATCATATAAAAGCAAAATGCATAAACATAGTTTTCCATAAAAACTTCCCATCCAGTATCACTCCTTTACCAGCTTTTAATGACTGTTTCTTTTTAATGCTTTACTGTTTGTATTCTTGGAGATCTGTAAATGACGGGCAAATAGAGGCTCAAAAGTCTTGGTACATTCTTTTGAATCAACTTCCTTGCCTTCTCCAAACCTCCAGTCTGAACTATTTGTTTCTGGTTTTCCCTCTCTTTAGGAGAAAAAGCAGAGGTCAGAGGAGCCCAACAAAGCAGTTCAGGTCCTGTGCCTGAGAAGAAGAGGATGATGTCTGTGAGACTTGCAGACATTGACTGGAGCGGTTGCGCTGCTGTTTACGGCCGACCCTACAGGGACAGGGTGATTCATTTACTTGCTCTGAGGGATTACAAGGAGCCAGAGTTACTTGCTCGTCTGCTGAGAGATGGAGTCAGGCAAAAGGACAAGGATTCCCTTGGAAAAATCCTTCAGGAGGTGAGATCGTGGAGCATGTGCCAGCACTTCTTCCACCATGCTATTCTGCTGCTCATAATTTTACTACTTCCTCACCTGTTTAAATTAGAGACTTTTCCAATACTCCTTCGAGTTAAGTTCCACTGGGATGTCTTTCTCATCAGCTTTCATAAAATGCACACCCATTGAAAGATGCAGTAGATCCTTCCTTCCTTTTTAAATATTCCCCATCCACATAGTCTTTTGCTGAATAATGCAAGCATTAATAGATCAAATAGGAATATTTCCTCTTTAGCTAGGAAAAAGCATTTTAGAACCTAGTCAAAGGACTCAAATTCAACATGGATACACTTTCAATTGATCCTACAGTGACTTTAAGGAACTGATTCCCTGAACCTGTGAGGTGTGTTGCTGTGTTTGCCCAGGGCAGTGGCAGGGATTTTTCACCCTGAAGACATTCACAATATAATGAGAGCCACGTTTTGCCATCCCAACTGAAGTAACCCATTTAGGTTTCCGTAGTTTGCACATACAGGTGTAATGAACATTTGTTTTCCAAAATGTCTGCCTGTAGGTTGCTGACCTGAATGCAAAGGATAATTCCTTCAGTCTGAAGGAACATCTGTTTCAAACCCTTCAGACTGATTGGCCTGGCTACAGCAAAACTGAGAGAGTGAAATTGAAGTTTATACTTTCTAGGTAAGTTCAGTCTTTTGGGGAAGGAAAAGAGCCTTTTCAGGAGAAAGCTCTGGGAAATGAAGCCTAGGTTCTTAGAATATGCTGAGGCAGCAGGGACCTGCCAGGATCCTGGCCCTGCACAGGACACCACAAGAATCACACCAGGTGCCCAAGAGTGCTGTCCAAACACTACCTGAAGCCTTGCTGCAGGGACCACTGGCCTGGGGAGCCTGTTGCAGTGCTCAAGCACCCTCTGGGGCACGAATGTTTTCCTGATATCCTGCCTAAAGCTCCCTCAACTCGGCTTCATGCTGTTTCCTTGAGTCCTGGCACTGAAGGTCTGCAAGCAAAGGACTATGACAGTTGATATTTAGGCCTTGTAACTTCAAATATTGGACCATCCTCACAGAAAAACAGCTCCATCTCAGAACCCCACCAGCAGCAGCCAAGCAACATCTCCTGGGCCTTCTGAGAGAGATGCTCCAGCAAGACCTGCTCAGGTATTTTGTGCATTTTTAACATTCTGTACTCTGTATTAAGTTCCAGCAGACTTGCTGGTGGTATAAAATGCTGGTGATGTGAATGTGCAGGACCAGGCCTAAGCATGGTTTGCCTCAGACATTCCAAGTGCTGTGACAGGAAGGCTGTGATGAGAAGAGAGGATCCTGCAGGGCTGGAGCAGCACTGTCCTGTGCCAAAGTTCTGCTCTGCCTGAAGACTTGAGCTCAGTCCCCACCCTCAACTCATTCCCTGGAGGAGGCCTCAAAGGGCTGGCTCTGCAGGAAAAATCTCCTGTAAATAAGAGGCCGCACCAGGGTGGGGCAGATGGGGCCTTCTCACTCTCTTGTCCCTCTGTCTGTCTGTCACTCTCATTGCTGACTCCAGCTCTGCACTATCCACGTGGCTGCACCAACACAGGAGCTACAGAATGGTGATATTTCCTCAGTCCCTCCTCTGCCTCTATTTCTCTCCTCCCTCACTCTTCCTGGGCACACAGGGCTGTCCTGTTCTGCTCCATCCTCAGTTTGGAAGTTTGCTGTGGGTGTGGGGAGCTTGTGGCTCTGTGTTGTGGCTTGTGAGTCAGTAGCTGTGAGAAGGTCCTTGGGAGGAGCTGAGAGATGATTGAAGGGCACTGAGCAACAGTGAGGGCTTGTTGGTAACCACTTGTGACACTCTCCTACAAATTCAAGGGCTTGTTAGCCAAGAGCTTTTGAGGCTGCACAGCAGGTAGCCTGCTGGATTGAAGACAGCTGCTCCTAAAAGCATAAGAGTTTCTTGACGTGTGGCTGCTGTCTTTGTTCATCCTGATGAGAATTCACAACCAAGCATTGCACCCTGTACTCCTGGATTCTAAGAGTGAAGCACTAATCTGGTTTTTAACACATAAAACTCTAAAACAGCCAGGTGCCTCTTCAGTAAATCATGTGGATGTTTGACAGCAAAAGCTGAGTCTTTTCCTGGTGTGTGCAAGCAGAAATTGGGACCTAGATAAAACTTACTGGACCTCCCCTTTGGGGAGGCTTTGCTGGAGCTGCTGAAGGGAGTGTCTACTTCCCAAAGCCTTTTAGCAGTGCAATGAGAGAAGGACTTGCTAAGTCCTAAGATGAGAAGCCCGAAATGCAAAAGAGCAGATATTTACCTGGAGGTCCTCCATGTTTGACAGGTCTTTTTATTTAAAAAACATGTGTTTTCAACCTTTGCCAGTTCACAAATGCTGCTTTTGTAGAATGGGAGCAAAACCTGATCCGGGTCAGAGATTAATGAACTGTTTTGTTATTGTTGTAGAGACGGCCTTGGGCTCCTGGCTTGAGCAGTCCTGCAATGAGCAAGAAGCGGAGGATTGAGCAGTAGCTCAGTTACCTCCAGCCAGCACCTGGTGGCCACTCTTCTTCCTGGGTGCTGGCTGTGACATCCCATCCTACTTCTACCTGTCTCCAAATGTCGGCTCCATTTCCCCTGCACCCTTTAGGCTCAAGAAGGACACAAATTTCTGAGTTCCACAATGACAGCACTCGTGTCTTGAAGACTACCATGTCAAAAAGGATATGAAGAGAATTCAGGAGGCTGAAGCAGTAGTGTCCCTTGGATCTCAATGAAGGTACCAATGTGCAGCTTTTCCTAACTCCAGTGTGGATAATGATGGAGTAAAGATTTGATGATTTAGAGAAGCCTCTGCATGAATCAAGGTGCAAGAAAGACCATATTCCAGAGTCAATAGTACAGACATTATTAATAGTAAATGTCAGCTAAGGAGTTAGAAAGCTAAAGGAGGAGATGGGCCAGGTGGGGAGAAGTGCTGAGATGAACACTGAGGTGGGTTAGGCCCGGATGGGCCCTCCCTTCCTGCAGTGCAGCTGCACAGGCTCAGCTGCAGCAGTGCTGCTGCATCCCCTCATCGTATTTGCAGTGCAGGAGGGGAGGGAGAAATGTGTGTGGGTGTGTGTGGTATAAAACACTGGGAATTGCTCCCAGCTTGTCTCAGAGCAGTGATGTTGGCAAGGGCAGGCAGGCTCCTGCAGCTCTGGGGCTCTGGGGCAGCTGTGGCCTTTGGAGCAGGCAGGGCCCTGGGCCCCGCTGGGTACAGCCAGGGATGCTCTGGGGAAGGCTGAGGGCAAGCCTGGCCCTGCAGGGCAGCAGTGCAGTGAGGCCTGTGCTCGGGCTCTTGCTAGCAAATGTCACTGGGCAGAGGCCAGTGGACGAAGCTACTGCTTCTTGGGAACCTCTCAAATTGTTGAAAGGCATCTGGAGTTTTATTTTCAAACTTATCCTGCACACCAGTCAGGTGCATCTGGCCTGGGATGCATCCCTGGCATATGTTGTTGTCTGTCCTTGTACTGAATTTTAACTTGTTAAAGATTTATTCCTTGTAAATATTTATCTCAGGATGGTTTGAAGTGTTTATTCCCATGTGGAATGAGCTTTTGTCATTGCAAAGAGAACCAGATCTTCAGTCCCAGAGGAGAAGAAGCTTTGGTGTGACAGTGTTGGGATGTGGCATCTATTATTCTCATTGCCACCTCATCTTGGGTTTGTATCATGAGCTTGATAAACCTCACACCTGTTGATTTGAGGGAGAAGGGATTGAAGAAGGTTTGACTCCCTTCAGTGGCTTTAAGCATTAATGAGTTTTGCCCTCTTTAGGAGCTGCTGTGCTTTGAGATGTTGTTGTTGTTGTTGTTGTGGTTTCAGACTTGTCTAGAGTTTGTTTTTAGGTCTGTAATACACAACAGCCCAGAAGGATGGTGGCTCACAAAGAAAAATACGTCCAAAGTCAAACTGAGATGTGGAAAAAATGACGGGAGACAAGTCCATTCTATAATGTCAACAAGTCTCAGTTTATTTCAAGCACACATGTATAGTTATACCCGTTATAATGAAGCTCATGCATATTGCAAAATTTAAGCTCATCATTGGTGTATGAAAAACAGGTCAACCCCGCCTTTGGAGCTTTCTAAGCTTGCTTTGTTTTCCCTTACATTTATCTTTTTGCTGAACATTCTACTGTTGAGAACCAGCTTAGCCAAGGACATAAGATATTATTGCTACATCTGCTATTGCTGCACTGTGCAATTTTCAGCTACTGCTTCACTAACTGCACGTAGTCATGTCCTTTCTCACGAAGCCATTCTTCCACAAAACTCTCCATATTTCCCCCGTTTTTGTTTTGGACCATTAAGTTAGTTGTCCACATCTTTTGAACCATGCGTTCCACCAGCTTCTGAAGACAGTTAAACAGGCAGGGCAAAATCAGCAAGAGTAGTAAAACAACAATCAAGATTCCTACTGCATACATGATAAAAGTTCTTAGCCAAGGACCAATCCCTAAACTTTTAAGCCATTCTTCTATCCCTAGACCATCTTCTTCTTTTAATTGATGAAGGCCCTGTTGTAGTTCTTTAATCTTAGCATGTATTGATACAGAATGATCAGAGAGATTCATGCAACACATTCCTTCAAATTCCTCACATCCATGTCCCTGGGCTAACAACAAAAAATCAATGGCTGCTCTGTTCTGCAGTACAGCATGATTTACACTTTGTACATCCATAGCAAGCATAGATAATACCTCTGATGTTTTGTTAAGTTCATCTTTAGTCCAGCATCCCAATTGTTCAGCTAACACCATAGCCTTTTTGGCAGCTTCTCCTGGTAACAGGGTTGCCACTATAACCTGTTTTAAAGTACTCCAAAATTGAGGTTGTCCAACCTGATCACATTTTAAGTCATGCACATCACGCCTCTTCCTTGTCTTCCCTAGCCTGTCCCATTGCATTAGCAAGGATATATTAGGATGGAACAGTGCTAGTTTTCCTAGATAACAGGGTCCCCCTTGTGGTTTTACCGGAATTCCATTCCAAGCTCTATCTCCACAAATCAAAAACACACCCTTTGGCAACCTTAAGGGTTTGATTATCTTGGAACCATCACAGTTGGAATATAACTGTGATGCTACCCTACCTGAATCCAGTGAAGAGTCTAGAGAAGCCCATTTGTTTCTTGGGTTATTTACACTCTGCAAATTCAATGGAACAAAGCTAAACCATCCTCCTGTTGAAACATTCCCTAAACTAGCATTAGCACTTCCAAAGAGATCTAATTCCTCTGGTGGAGATTGCAATGTTTCTTTAAGTGACAGTATCAACAAACATTGCCTATAGCCATCTCTTTGAGCTTCTGTATAACCAATATTCTTGTCTGGCCCTTTCACCTTTGCAAAATTCTTGCAAAGCGTCTGATTCCTTATCAACCCACAAAATTCCTCTGGTCTCCAGACAGGAACACCTGTTAGGCAGGTACGAAATGGATTTGTCACTCCTCCCAAGCTAAGGCATAGTGAACTTTGATTAGTCATGTTAGCCAAGGTTACCCAAATATTTTCTCTGGGCTGATTAAATTGTATTAGTCCATGACAAAGATTAGTCAAAAGAACAAGATAGATTATCCACCTTATCGCTCTCATGATTTCTTCTGCTTGGATTTTAATTTTAATGTCTGCACATATTTAATAAGCTTATCTAATTCTATGTCTGGATTTCCTACTACTGGTTTTCCTAAATAAGATCTTATAGATACCTTCACTTGCTTTTGACACCTTGTTGATAAAACTTTTGAATTTGCTTGCTTAATTAATCTATCACAAGCGTGTTCTGCTTCCCACCTATAAAAAGCTAATATTTTTTGTTCTGGTGCTTCAAATAACTGTAAAGCTATAGCAACTCCTAAGCCTGTGTCTCGTATTAAATCTCTCTGCCAAGAATCTCCTCGTTTTTGAAAGTCACAATGTTTACACCAAAAATGTCGTTTTAAAAATACTTGATCTTCCCAGTATGTTTTTCTACAACCCCCACAAACAAAAGCAATCCAACTGTTACAATTAAAATTCCCACAACTAAGACACTCAGGATTCTTTGGTCCTGGAATATGAACAGTCTGTAAAGCCTCAATAGCTGTAACAATTGCTGTAAAAGTTAACTCTGAAGGCAAAAATTGATCAGTCACTGGGGAAAGTCCTCTTATCTCTTGAAGAATAGGTCCCACTGTGCGAATCAGCTTTTCTTCAATTCTCCTCTGGTCCTGATCCGTCAGGCGAGCTAAGAGACGACTCATCCAGAGCTGGTTTAGTCCACTTTGCTGGCACCCAGAGTGAACCTGTAGGGGTGGAAACACAAAGATATCCCCTTCCCCAATATAGGACCTTTGCTGGGTTCTGCCAAATACCTGTTTTAGGGTCCCTATACCTGACCCATACTTCTTTGCCCTTTTTTCTCATTTCTTTTTGTCCATAATGTACCATTGCAGGTGGTGCCTCTGAATCCCCAAATACACACAAATGATTAAGAACAAAGAGCACTTTCATTAGTCTTTCCTGAACATCTCCAATCTCTCTATGTTTTTCCAGATATCTCTTCAAGGTTCTATTTGCCCTTTCTACAATTGCTTGTCCAGTGGGAGAATGTGCTATTCCTGTAATGTGCTTAATTCCCCATGATTTTAAAAATCTATTCACCCTGCCACCAATGTATGCAGGACCATTGTCTGTCTTAATCTGCTTTGGCACTCCCATTACTGCAAAACAACTACACAAATGCCTTATAACATGTAATGCTTTTTCTCCAGCTTGAGCTGTTGCCCAGATGTATTTACTATATGTATCTATAGTAACATGAACATATTTCAAGCGACCAAAACTATTTACATGAGTAACATCCATCTGCCAGAGTTCATTAGATGAAAGACCTCGTGGGTTAACTCCCCATCCCATGCCATGACCCCCATTATGATGACTACAGGTAGGACAAGCTCTCACTATAGCAGTGGCATCTGCATGGGATATTCCAAACTCCCGTTGTAACCCTTTTGCGTTCTGATGAAACATAGAATGTGCCTCCCTAGCAAGCATTTGCCCTGATAAAGGAGAAGTTTGAGTCACTGTGACGAGCTTATCTGCCCGAGCATTACCCTCTCCTAAACCAATTTCCCATTTGTGACTTCTTATATGAATGATAGCATAAGGATGTTCTCGGATTTTTACTGCTTTTTGAAGTTGTATGAACAGTTCAAATAGTCTCTGATTTCGTACTTCCTTGATAGCAGCGTCCTCTATTCTTTCCACGACACCAACTACATACAAGGAATCTGTAACAATATTCAAAGGCCCCTTCAGGACTGTTAGAGCCCATACCACAGCTGCTAACTCCAAGGTCTGAAGGGTATCTGAATCATTTGCAGTAAGAATTTCATGATTCCAGACTCCCTGCTCCTGCCATGTAATTGCTGCTGTTCTTGACCTCTTCCCTGCATCTGTGTATGCCGTTATTGCACCAGGAATCGGCTCCTTTTCTCGCTGTGGCCGAACCATCCAACTCAATTTTCCAATCCACTGTAATGGAGGATTTTTAATACTTTCAGTTATGACAGCACCTCCTATTCCTAGCAGAGCTTCTTGCAATTCTTCACTATTGACCAAATACCATTGTAAAGAGTCCTTTTTCATAGGAATCTGTATTAGTTCAGGCTCTCGCCCATCAACCTGCAAAATTCTCTCACGACCCCGTTTTATCAAAGCTGCTAACAGTTCAATTTTTTGAATTAAAGTTTTTGTTTGCTGAAGTGGAGGGGATAGCCATTCCAACACCCTTATCTCCCCCGTTTTTGTTTCTAGCTGTGTTAAAGCTCCCAGCAAATGTTTTTCACCACACCATATAGTGAGATTAAGCGGGATTCCCAGTATTTGCCGATGTACACGACCCTGAACCACACAGTCTGTAATTTGCTGAAGAGTCCTTTTCTGCTGAGGATTAAGGGTCACTGGTGCTGTTGGGTCTGTGCCCTTCAATAAGGGTCTAAGAGAATCCAACAGTTCATTTGGAAGGCCCACTATAGGTTTAAGCCATTGTAAATCACCTAGTAATTTCTGAGCATCATTTAAAGTAACAATCTGTGTTTTCAGTTCTAATTTCTGAGGTGTTACCAAATTTTGAGACAATGTCCATCCCAAGTATTTCCAAGGAGAAGTTAACTGTATTTTCTCTGGGGCCACAACAAGCTGAAAACGTCCCAGCAAGTTTTGTACATGTTTAACCTGTTGACTTGTAAATGACTTAGGCTGAGCAATCAAAATATCATCCATATAGTGATAAATGATAGCTTGTGGCCACTGTTGCCTCAATGGTTGTAATGCAGAATCTACGTAAAGTTGACATAAAGTAGGGCTGTTACGCATACCCTGAGGCAAAACCGTCCATTCAAATCTTTGATCTGGACCTTCTCTGTTCAGAGCTGGCAAAGTAAATGCAAAGCGCTTTGTATCCCTGTCATGCAAAGCAATTGTGAAAAAGCAATCTTTGAGATCTATTATCAATAGAGGCCATCCTTCAGGTAACATTGCTGGATTAGGCAGACCTGGCTGTAGTGCACCCATTGGCTCCATCTGTTTATTAACCTCCCGCAAGTCATGTAGCAAGCGATATTTCCCTGACTTTTTCTTTATCACAAAGATAGGGGTATTCCAAGGACTTGTAGATAATTTCAGATGCCCTTGTTGATATTGTTCAGTGACCAAGGCATGAGCATGTTGCAGACTTTCCCTTTTTAAAGGCCATTGCTTTACCCATATAGGCTCATCACTTTTCCAAATTATGGGAATCGGGAAAGTCCAAGCAATGGCTATTATCCCAAAGGGTGCTCATTTGTCAGGACAACCCCTAACTGTGTCAAAATGTCTCGCCCAATTAGGCATTGCACCGTAGGTGGTAACTGAACAACAGAAAATATTGCCTTTATGACTTTACCATCTATTGAAACAGTAAGAGGTGGCGAGCGACTTGCAAGAGTTAAACCTCCAACTCCTGTTACTGCTGTAGCAGCTGGCTGTAAAGGCCAATGTGCAGGCCAACACTGTGGTGCAATAATACTTGAATCAGCACCCGTGTCCAGCAAACCTGTAAGCATACATTTTTGTCCCTTATATTCCAACAAAACCTCTTTTCTTGGTCTGTCATTCAGATCCAAAGTTAATAGAGTCAAACCTCCTGTAGATCCAAATCCATCTCCTCCACGGCTTTTCCGTGAGGATACAGCCTTAGTAACTTGCTCTAGAGGAACCAATTGAGCAATCCTTTGTCCTTTATTAATCCGAATAGGAGGAAATGGAGTATGAACCATAATCATAATTTCACCAGTATAGTCTGCATCAATGACACCAGGCAGCACAAATAATCCAAGCATAGAGGCCGATGATCTTCCCAATAACAAAGCTCCCATTGTCCTGCCCTCGATTATAATAGGTCCATTAACTCCAGTGGGGACCTTCTGCGGCTGTGGTGTCATTAAAGTCACTTCTACTGCGGCTGCCAAGTCCATCCCGAAGCTCCCTCTTGTGGCTGGACGCAAGGTGTCCTGTTGGAGAAGCTGGAGCAGCTATTTTTGTCGGAGCGCGGCTGCTCTTGTTCGCGCTGTTTCGGGCGTTTCCCGGTCTCCTCTTACAGGCAGCAATGTTATGAGTATCCGATTTGCACTTAGGACACCATATTCCAGCAGCAGAGCATTCTCGCCGAACGTGTCCTGTCCCTCCACATCGGAAACATCTCATACGACTGCCGTAAACATTTCCCTGGGTTGCTACTGACGCTTGGAGGGGTGCAAGAGCAGCTAACACTTGTGTCTGTGAAGCTTTTGCCTGCTCTTTTAATCCCTCCCCCAGCTCTTTAATAGCCTCAACTAAAAATGCCTGCTGCCCCGTTGGTATAGTAGCCATCCTCTCTAATGCATCTTCTATAGTCCAATTAGCTCCTAATGTGTTTAACACACTTCTTGTAGAAGCATTACAATTTTGCAAAGCACACTGCTTCAACAATGATCCACGCATAAACTCAGGCACTCCAGCTCTCTCTATTGCTGCCGCTGCCTTATCAATAAATGCTCCAAAAGTCTCATCCCTTCCTTGTTTAATTCCCATATACGCTGGCAAACCTCCCGGGTCTTTCACCTTATCTATAGCCCTTCGAGCTAGTCGCATTGCCTCTCGACACTTCTCAGGTCCTAGCATAGCTTGTGCCTCAGTGCGAAAATATGGTCCTAAGCCCATCAATTCATCCATAGTTACTCCATGAAGAGGATCTCCAGGCTGTCTTTGTATAGCTACAGCTTCATTAACTTCTGCCTGCCAATGTGCACCAAACAAAAGCCTCTGATGTGGCGAGAAAATAAGCTTAGCAAGACTTCTACAATCTCCTGGTAGCAATATATTAGTACTCCAAACATAATCCAATATCTGCCTAGCCGGTTCACTAGTAACTCCAAATTGACTCACTGTAGCTCGCAACTGTGACAACAACTTCCAATCTAACGGTGTAATCTGAGCTGTTAACCCCCCGCCTGCCTGCTGCTGAAAAAATTACAGGACAAGCCAGTTCTGTTGCTAGTTCCAAAGCCTGCCCATCTCCTTTGTCCAGCTCCTCTCTTGCCAAAGTCGCCCAAACTTCCCTCCGTTCCCTGGCCAGAGCCTCCGTTAGGTCAGACTCTGCCCTAGGGGTCGGCTTATTGACAGACAAACTTTGACGAACTGTCGATTTCTGTTCTGAGGGGGCTGGAGGAGCCATGGGCTCACAACGCAACTCTGTTTCCGTGTCCTCAGGCACAGGTCGCAAGGGAGGTAACTCCACTGTAGACACAGCAGGTGGCATGGAAACACCAGGCAACCAATCCTCCCCGCTAAAACCTCTATTTTTCTCTAGTGCTGAAGTTCTCTGCTCGGCAGCTTTCTTTTCTGCCTGATGTTGTAATAATTCATTGTGAACTATCTTCCACCACTTTCCCAACTTTTTAGCTGTCTTATCATCATCTAAAACTTCCTCCCATAGTTTATCCCCAAACTTACACCACTCAGACAACTCATGTACTGTATGAGGATTTACAAAGAACCCCTTAGAATACCCATATGTTAATAACCCTGGCAGATCTTTTTGCAAATCAATGCCTTTAATCTGCCTTTTCTGCAAGAATGCAGTAAATAAATCATATGCTGCTTGCCTCTCCATACCTATATTGTCAGCGCTGTTGCAGCCCTCCGAGGTCGTCGGCAGCACGTATCGGCCAGGCTTGCCTCTGCAGTCACCTGGGGCACGGTGCACTCTATTTCAATTCAGCACTTTTGCCGTCCTGGCTGCATCAGGACCCGAACCCTTTTTCGTCACTCCACCGTGGCGCCTATCACGTCGATCGGGTCACCATTTTGTGGAAAAAATGACGGGAGACAAGTCCATTCTATAATGTCAACAAGTCTCAGTTTATTTCAAGCACACATGTATAGTTATACCCGTTATAATGAAGCTCATGCATATTGCAAAATTTAAGCTCATCATTGGTGTATGAAAAACAGGTCAACCCCGCCTTTGGAGCTTTCTAAGCTTGCTTTGTTTTCCCTTACATTTATCTTTTTGCTGAACATTCTACTGTTGAGAACCAGCTTAGCCAAGGACATAAGATATTATTGCTACATCTGCTATTGCTGCACTGTGCAATTTTCAGCTACTGCTTCACTAACTGCACGTAGTCATGTCCTTTCTCACGAAGCCATTCTTCCACAAAACTCTCCATACTGAGAGTAATTTTATTTTTTTACATTAATAAAACCAGACTGGCCTGGCTTGGTAGCCTCTGAGTCTGCCTCAAGGCTATTTTAATGAAAAGGTCATGAAATTCTAAACTCTGCAGAAATGTTGACATGCCCTAATTTTCTTTTGATTTCTCCTTCCTAGGGTAGCCCCAGCTACTCTGAGATGAAGAGCAGATGCCAGTACCTCTACAAAAAGCTGTCCCACATTCAGCAATGAGTATCTGAATTTGGCAAGCAGCAAGTGGAGTCCTGGCACCAGTCGTCTGCTTCAGCAAGGACACATCTATGAATCCGAGCTGTTTTATTTTAAAACAAGGTTAAGGTTTTAGGATTCTTCAAGTTAGGATTGAGTAGATGATTATTTCTTAAAAGCATAGGATTAGTTAGCCTAAGATTACAGAATTTAGTATTGAACATTAGCAATAAAGAAGTTGTATTCTTGTTAACTCCTTCTCTTATTGCCACTTCTCTCCAAAGAAGTTTTTTTTCCCCATACCAGTTGGGGGATGGGCCAATTAAATCTGCTTTCTAAAAAAACCACTGCAAAAGTTGTCTCCCAAGTTTACCCTAAACAAGCCATTTTTGGCACCACATGTGAGGCCCGAGAAAGAAGAAAAAACCTGTAATGATTGGATTTTGGTTGTGCTTACTCTGTAGTGGTGCAAAGCTGTCAGTAACCATGTTACTTGAAGTGGTAATGTCTCTCGGGGTGGGGGCCTTCATGTGTTTCTAGTCCCAAGGCTGCTTTGAAGCTGTAATAGCTTTCTAGTCACTAGGATTATTTTCTTATCCAAAAATAGCTCCACTATTATACTGTACTTACTGTTTTCTAGTTCATTGGAGTAATTAGGTCATCATTCACTATATCAAATAACTGGAATAAGCTCTGGAAAAGGAGGTTTATTTAAAACTAAGATTGTTAAAACTACGTTTTAAAAAAGAGAAGGAATTCCATGAAGAAAACGATGTGGTAAAAATAGAGTTATTTAAACTTCTCAAAGTCCTTGGATAATACAGCCCTGAACCCCCGTCATGTGCACTGCAGCCTTGGCGGTCCCTTTGAGCCCAGAACTGCCAAGGGTCAGGGCTGGGATGAGCCTTCACCCCAAACTGGCTCCAAGACTGAGTGGGAATCAATCCAGAACAGCTCACACAAAGAGCAAAGCCTCAAGGCCAAAGCCAAACCTTCATCAGGTTGGATTTCTTTAAACACATAATGGGAACAAATTTGCTTGTGCGGTAACATCACTGTTACCATGAAACTTTACATGAGCTACTAAATAAGAAGTGTCCTGTCCTGAACTGTGTTGCCCAAATACTGTTGAGAACTTGCTGTGCCTCTGCCCTGTGCCCCTGGGGCTGCTCCTGGCCAGGCAGCCTCAGGGGGAGCCAGCACTGGCTGCAGCCCCAGCGGCCCCCCAGGACAAGGCCCAGCAATGAAGAGGCCAAGGAAAGCACTGGGCAGCAGCAGAACCCTCAGCAGAGTTCTTTGCACAGCCATGGACTGGCCACAGCTCCACTGCAGCATGACTACGAGTCAGACTACCAGTGCTATGAGCAGAGCTACAAGAAAAGTGGAGAGAAAATCAGCTACTGACCATCTGCTCTCGTACAGCTTCCGAATGCCAAGATAGCAGCCCATCAGCACAAGTGGCACAGTGAACAGTGTCACCACCGTGCCTATCATGCAGGACCTGTGCACATGCTGGGGGCAGACAATTCCTGGGGTGCTCGGTGGATTCAGAGCATCTGTACTGGACTTACCAAGCATTTCTGTGGGAGCAATGGGGAGCGTGAGCCCGCGCTGTGCTGCACTGCTGAGCTGGCAGCACGGTGGATACGGCCAGGACGTTCTCTGTTTGCCCAGAGCTGGGGCCTGCAGGCACCTTGCCGCCCCTTGGCACAGGCTGTGCCACCCAACAAAGCCCAGCAGGCCGGCAGGAGAGCCCGGGGCCAGCGCAGCTGCTTGGGCCGTCGCTGCTTGGAGCGACAGGGGCCAAACCCATCCCTGAGCAGCCCCTGCCAGCCCTGGCCCTCCCTGCCCTGTGACAGCTCCCCCAGCCCAATGGGGACAGACCGTCATCAATTCTACAGCCAGAAAAGAAATCGTCCCTGTAACTGTGTGCTGCTTTTCTTCCCTGCAGTTGGTCCCAGAAACATCCCTCACACTGCTGGAAATGCCTACACATTGTCTGATCAGTCCCTATGGTTTTCCAGTGTGCTCTCAGAAATTTTTCCAACAAGTCCACCAATAAATTCCAGGTTACCTCTGTGAATTGCACACTACTGTTTCCTTCATTTTTTTCTCAATACCTGGAAGTTCCCGTATCTAGTAATGGCCTTGAGGATCTCTGATTCTAGTCAATTGTGTTTTTTTTGTATTGAGACAGATGAAACAGCCTTTTGGTTTTGCCAGGTCTGGTTTTTCTCTTAGCATTACGGTTTACTTATTATCTACATGTAAACTTATTTTTATTTATGTTTTTTTTTTTTTTTGTTCCCCAAGCAGTGATATTGACAATTTGTCATTCATTAATTAATGCTCCAAATATGAACAATTCTGATTCTATTTTTCTAGGAATATAAAGATCTCAGAAATCTGCATTTTTAATTTTGAAGACAGTCTCACTCCCCACTCCAAGCTTTGACAAGGGGGTGATGCTTTCTGAAACTTCCACTGCCAACTTTTATGGTGATCCATGTGGAAACGTCCCTGAGGTTAGGTGGAGTTATTTGGGAAGTGCTTGGCTTAACCTTGGAAACGGATTATTACTTTTAGTGATATAAACCTGTACTGCTTCAAGATTCACAACCACAGTCCTTATTTGTGGCTCACTGCCTGGATGCCTGTTCTGAATTAAAACAACGTTTGTGAGGCAGATGAAGAGCTTAGACCTCAGAGATCAATATTCCTGGGAGGAGGAGGAGGAAGGAAGGATAAAATCTTGTTTCAAAGGCTGTTTCTTCAATCCTACGATGCCAGAAGTATGGTAGACTACAGCTGTCTCCAAATGTCATTCAAGTACAGAAAAACCCTCTGCAGTGCCAGACACCAGGACAAATTACTTGACACTTTGCCTCACAATGCATCACCATTAATTCTAGTGACAGGTAGGCCTTAGTTGGAGTCTGATTAGAGCAAATCAACATGGTGTGAATGGCAACAAGAATTTGCTTGTGAACATATGATTATGTCCCACTCAATAATGAGCAAAATTTGCCTTGACTTGGAAGAAAGTAGACAGGGAGCAATGCAGTATTTGGGTTTTATCCAGTGATAAAATGGGGCAAGAAGCTGTAACAACTTACCTGTTCTACAGAACACAAGTACTGATACAGCCAAGAGTACACCCACACAAGAAAGGGATTTTCAGGACATTCCTTTATTTCTTAAGATGGGATGGGCAGCAAAATGCTGGCATTGGTCTGAACTGGAAACCGTGTTCCTCTCCAGTTTCTCCTTGAGCACACTGTGTGTTATTTGCAGACTTCACTGCCCAGCCCATCAATCCTCTCTTGGCCATTTGCTAAATGGCACAACTACCAAAATACAGGTGCCAGCATAATCAGCCCAGCACTAATCCAGCACTGCTTTGATGCTGCACAGGAGCACAGAATGGCTTGGGTTGGAAAGGACATTTAAAGGCCATCTCGTCCCATGCCCTGCAGTGAGCAAGGACACCTTTAACTAGGTCAGGCTGCTCAGAGCACGAGCTCGAATGTCTGCAGGGTTGATGTCCACCTCTCTGGGCAACCTGTGCCAGGGTTTCAAAGCCTACTATTTTAAAGAATGGGATTCTTTTGTCTCGTCTGAATCGACCGTCTTTTAGATTAAAACGAAACCCCCTCGCTCTGGTCACAAAGGGCCCTACTAAAAATTCTGTCCCATCAGTTTTACCCTGAAGGTACTGAAAGGCAGCAATCAGGTCTCCCTGGAGTCTTCTCTCTTCCAGGAGGAACAGCCCCAGCTCTCCCAGCCTATCTCCAAAGCAGAAGGGCTCCAGCCCTCACAGCATTTTGTCCCTTTTCTGGACTAGACCCAACAGAACCATGTCCTTCATGTGTTGGGAGCCAGAGCTGGATGCAGTACTCTTGTCGTGGTACAGATGGAGACAATGCAAAGCAACACACTCCATTTCCAGAAGGCTTCAAAGCCTGTTTTTATTCTAGCATGCATGCTTTTCC
This sequence comes from Lonchura striata, assembly GCF_050655825.1. Lineage (NCBI taxonomy): Eukaryota > Metazoa > Chordata > Aves > Passeriformes > Estrildidae > Lonchura > Lonchura striata. Next base: position 2,567,895 of record NC_140734.1, on the reverse strand, counting down.
TACATTCTTACAAAGCGTGTAAGTTTACACTTTACTCATTGGTCACAAGAGACAAGCAAAGTACTTATTGGAATAGGCAGTTGCAGGTTTCTCTTATTCATCCTTCTTTCTTGGTTTGTATATCAACGCCCTTGGTAGAAAATTCTTTTGGGGTAAACATGGATCCTCTTATCAAACTTCTCTCTGGCTCACCAAAGTTGCTGTAAATTGCATGAATCTTTAAAATTAGAGGGTTTTGGGAAAGCTGCAAAAGGCAGGCCTCAGAGACAGCAAAACTGCAACTAAAGCTAAGCACTAAGATTTGTCAGCAGAAAAATTATGTAAGAAGCAGAAAAGTTAGGACAAATGGAACAATGGTCTGTGTATTAACATGTGGCTAGAATGACTCCCTAAGCTACAGAAAAGTATATCTAGCAAGATATTAGGAAGTTCTAAGCTTACTAATGGAGCTCTGGACATTGGGTTTTAAGGCTTAAAATACAAGTAGGTATTGTATTGGAAAGAAGCAAGCATTTTTTTAAGCAAAGGTACGTGTGCTTATAGTGGTTGGATAAATCTATTGTCAGTATGCTTTTGCTTTGTATGACTGGTCAAAATCTTGTAAAGTATGTTATAAAATTAAGTTGTTTGTCTGCTGCCGGGCATGTGAGTTGCTGGCATCTACCCATTGTCACAACGATGTAATGAGACTGATGCTAGAAAAGAAACAGCTCGAGACGTGTTCCTCAGCAGTCCTGTTCCGTTCCTCATTTGTACATAAACCCCTGGCCAGCAATATAAAACATCATCCACAGTAGTGCAGGTGGAGTCTCACCAGAGCAGAGCGGTGCAATCACCTCCTTCAACCTGCTGGGCATTTTCCTTTGGATACACATGGCTGACACATGTCCAGCCTCTCATCTAGCAGCAGCCCCAAATCCTTCTTGGCCGGGCTGCTCTCCATCCCTTCATGCCCTAAGCTGTGAGATCAGCTGGGCTGGGACTGTGTCACAGCCCTTGGGCAGAGCTGCTGGGCAGGATGAGCTCACTCCCAGAGAAAGTAGAACCCACTCCCCAGGCAACTCCAGCCTGGCCATGAGGTCACAGCAGGCTCTGGGGTCACAGCAGGCTGAGGGCACAGCAGGCTCTGAGGTCACAGAGGTCCCAGAGCCCCGTGGTTGCAGAGCACCACAAGGCCCCAGCAGGCAGTCCTGGAGCACAACTGCTGCGGCAGCAGCGGCGGTGGCAGCAGTGGTGCTGACATTGGGACAGCGGCCTCAGGACAGTGGTGGCAGCGAGAGCGGCGGGACTGGCACAGGGCAAGGCACCATGGCCCTTGCTCTGCGCCTCCTCCTCCTGCTCCTCCTGGCCGTGGCCCTGCCTGCCAGGGCTGCCCAGGCTGCTCCGCTGCAAGCGTGGGGAGCAGGTGAGCCGGCAGCCTGGCTGCCCTTTCCCAGGACAGCGCTCCCTGCTCCCCGGGAAGCGCTGGGGATGGTTTTCCCCTGGGCTTTAGGGAGGGTTTCCTCTGATAGAGGGAGAGAGCCCCCCTGGGCCCTGGGCTGTGCCAGCCACCCCTCCAGGGATGTTGCACAGCGTCTGCAAAGAGGGTGGGCAGTGACCAGGTGCCAGCCCAGAGTTCCCAAGGCTCTTTCCAGCTTTGGCTGTGTCCATTGCCACCTGGCTCCCACAGCCTTACTGATCCCCTGTCATTTCCCAGTTCCCTGAGGCAGAAGGGGATCCCAGCACACCATGGAAATGGGTCTGATCTGTTCTCCCTTCTAGATTGGTATCATGACTTGGGTGATTTGGAAATGCTGGTAAATGACGACTTCAAGACCTTTCCAGATGCTGAAGGCAAGTTCTCAATGTACCTTTCCTGACAGAATAATCAGTGTCAATCTGGCAAGAGCTCCCTTCTGTCCTAAGTTCCTCTGAAGGTTGATGGATTCAGGAAAATTTGCCCTGCTCCTTTCTCAAGCCCTGAGTTATCCCACAGGATTGCTGTCAGTAGGAGGGAGCATTTAGCTGTCCATCTTCCTCCTGTGCGCAATGCCAGAGTGTCCTTCTGTGTGCTCTGTGCAGCCCCAGAGAAGAGCAGAGAGGGAAGGGGCCGGGCCCAGGGCTGTGCCCCGGGGCTGAGCCTTGGGTGCAGCCTGAGGATTTCCTGCAGCACCACGGGAGCTGTTCTGTCCTGCCTTTCTTTGCAGCTGAACCTGTTGGTGAAGGTGGTGCAGCTTCCCAACCCATCCCCATCACTGAGCCTCTGGGAGATGGTGAGGGTAGGTCAAGGCCTTTCCCCCTGCGAGAGCTGCCAGCTCAGAGCCCAAAGCTCGGCCAGGGGGGCATCGCTGCAGGCGCCAGGGCAGAACCATGCACGTGTGTGCCCTGACCCTGGGCCATCCCCTCACTGCTCCTGGGGCTCAGTGCTGCCTGTGCAGATCTGCAGCGATGACAGAAGCTCCTGTGGCTGTTGAGTTACAGGTGTGGCTGCAGGGAGGATTTCTCCAGCTCCTTTTATGGATACTGCCCGCAAGCCCAGCTCCTATCGCAGGGGTGAGTAGTGTGTCTCTGCTGACTCCACAGGCTGAGCACTGGTTTTGTAAAATCCACTGAGAAATGGAAATGTTTTGCACTAAGGTCCTCCAACAGGGAACATAAAAGCTCCAGGATACAAGAAGCACCATGAGCCATCTGAAAACATGAGGCAAATGCTGAAGGAAATGGAACAGGCAGGACAAGGTGGGTGATTTCTCTCAGGCTTCCCCTGGGACTCAGCAGCCAGGGGCATTCCCTGCACATCTGGACAGGCTGTGCCCGACACAGCTGGAAAAGATTCATGGCAGCCTCGCTGCCCTGCTGCTGCTCTCATGGCCTGCAGGGCTGTTTCCCAGCCTGGGCTGGCTGCAGCTTCTCCCCAGCCTCTGCAGGAAGGCATTTGGCACCAGCTGACAGGGAGCCCAAACTGCAGCACGGGTCTGACATGCCCTGCAATTTCCCATTCTCTGGGTTGATCAGAAAGGGCACCTGTTTGGAGAGCAGAGAGCTGTGGCCACCCAAATAGTTTTTAGAGATTTCCTAATTCTTAACCATTACTTTGACATTCACTGCCTCCTGAAGATGCCACCTTCCTACTGGGGAACAGCCCCACCTGATCCAGCTGTCCCTTTTCCTTCCTCTAGAAATGGAAGGAGAGGCTGTGCTGAAGGCTGAGTTTCCCAGAGGAAGCAGTGGCTCACTGGCAGCCTCTGCTGCAGGAAGGGAGGCGCTGCCAGGCACAGTCACAGGAGGTAATTGCTGTGCCTCTGGGCCTGAGCCCTGCTGAGCCTTGAGCTGCCCTCTCTGCTACTTGGCAGAGCCGGCACAACCTGGACAAGGCTAGCACAGCCCAGAGGAATTGTTATGCTCAGGGCACTCAGGGTACTGAGCAGTCCTGCTGGGGTCCCTCCATGGGAGACACATCCCAAAACCCGGGAGTGACTGCACGGGGTGCCCATGGTGGGGAAAGGGCAGAGGGGGAGATGAAGGCTCCAGTGTGTCCCGACAGGGCCTGGGTATGAGCCCTTGGGCTGGGGGAGCAGTTCCAACAGAGGGAGGGAGAGAGGGAGTGCAGGAGGGAAGGAATGGTTCTGGCACTACATGCTGCACTTATCCCCAGGACTTTAGGGTTGTTTCCCTCTGTGGGAGGGAGAGGGCCCCATGGCCCTTGGGGTACTCATGCCACCCCTCCCAGGGATGTTGCACAGGGCCTGAAAAGAGAATGGAGAGTGGCCAGGAGCCAGCCCTGAGTTCCCCAGACCCCTGTGCAGCTTTGGCTGTGTCTTTTCACATCTGGATCCAATGGCCTTACCTGAACCCCTTGCAGTGCCCAGTTCCCACAGGCAGAGAGGGATCCCAGCACATGAGGAACTGGTTCTGGTCTTTGCTCCCTTCTAGATTGGTATCATAAAATGGCTTATATGGAAAATCTGGTGAATGATGGTTTGGAGAATCTAGATCGTGGTGGAGGCAAGTACTCCGTGTGTCTTTCCTAAAAGAATAATCAATGTCATTCTGACAAGAGCTCACTCATGATCCATTTACCTTAACATTATCTCAGGGCTGAAAGATTCTGTAAAACTTGCCCTGCTCCCTTCTAGAGCCCAACAGTGATTCCACAGGATCACTGTCAGTGGGAGGAAGGAGCATTTAGCTGCCCATCTTCCACTCATGTGCAATGTCAGTGTGTCCTTCTGTGTGCTCTGTGCAGCCCCAGAGAAGAGCAGAGAGGGAAGGGGCCAGGCCCTGGGCTGTGCCCCTGGGCTGAGCCTTTCACAGCTCCTTTGCCGGCCCCAGGGAGCCTGAGCTGCTCCTGCTGCTGCTGCCAAGCCCTGACCTCCACTGGGGCTGGGTTTAGAGCTGCTGGCAGCTCCAGGGAGTCCTTTCTCCCCTGACTGCCCCGCAAGGAGCTCCTTCCTTCCCAGTGTGGGCCCACCGCAGGCTCGTGGTCCCCCTGCCCCTGCTCCTGAGTGGAAGGCAGAGCTGAGGGAATGCCTTGGATGGCACCAATCTCCCAGGGGCACTCACTGCCACTCCAACCTGAGGGAGACGTGCCACACCTTTCTGTTAAGGTCCTCCTAGAGAGAAGAACCAAGGCAGAGGAGACAGGAAATCCCTGGAGGCTGCCAAACATCTGGACCAAATGCTGAGTGATCTGGAGAGACAGCGTGGTGGGTGCATTTCCCTCCCCCTTCCCCTGGGACTCAGCAGCCAGGGGTGTTCCCTGCACATCTGGACAGGCTGTGCCTGGCACAGTGGGAAGGGATCCATGGCAGCCTCGCTGCCCTGCTGCTGCTCTCATGGCCTGCAGGGCTGTTTCCCAGCCTGGGCTGGCTGCAGCTTCTCCCCAGCCTCTGCAGGAAGACATTTGGCACCAGCTGACAGGGAGCCCATACTGCACCATGGCCCATGCACACCCTGACATCCCCTGCAATTTCCTGGTCTCCAGGCAGATCAGGAGAGGTGGTGTTTTGGAGAAGGGAAGGTTCTTTCTACTTCCAAAAGTTCATCTGATTTCCTGATCATTCTCCATGACTTTGACCAGTATTGGGTCATGAAGATGGCACCTCCCCGATAGGGAAGAGTCCCATCTCATCCAGCTGTGCCTTTTCTTTCTCAAGCCATGAACCAAAAGTCTGTACAGAAGGTGGCTGTTCCAGAAAGAAGCAGTGGCCTAATGCCAGCCTTTACTGCAGGAGGGCAGGAAGTTCCAGGCACTGGCACAGGAGGTAATTGCTCCAGTGTGTCCTGACAGGGCCTGACTCTGTCCCCTGGGGCTGGGGGAGCTGTCACAGGGCAGGGAGGGCCAGGGCTGGCAGGGGCTGCTCAGGGATGGGTTTGGCCCCTGTCCCTCCAAGCAGCCACGGCCCAAGCAGCTGCGCTGGCCCCGGGCTCTCCTGCCGGCCTGCTGGGCTTTGTTGGGTGGCACAGCCTGTGCCAAGGGGCGGCAAGGTGCCTGCAGGCCCCAGCTCTGGGCAAACAGAGAACGTCCTGGCCGTATCCACCGTGCTGCCAGCTCAGCAGTGCAGCACAGCGCGGGCTCATGCTCCCCATTGCTCCCACAGAAATGCTTGGCAAGTCCAGTACAGATGCCCTGAATCCACCGAGCACCCCAAGAGTTTTCTGCCCCCAGCATGTACGCAGATCCTGCATGATAGGCACGGTGGTGACACTGTTCACTGTGCCACTTTCTGTGGTCCTGTTCTGTTTCGGGTTCCGGTGGTGGAAGGAACAAAAACAGTAAGTTGTTGCGGATTTCTACCCTCCAGCATCTTCAAAGGCTGCTGATAGTCAGGGAAGATTCCCAGTGAGGCTGCAGTGGAGTTGTGGCCAGTCCATGGCTGTGCAAAGAACTCTGCTGAGGGTTCTGCTGCTGCCCAGTGCTTTCCTTGGCCTCTTCATTGCTGGGCCTTGTCCTGGGGGGCCGCTGGGGCTGCAGCCAGTGCTGGCTCCCCCTGAGGCTGCCTGGCCAGGAGCAGCCCCAGGGGCACAGGGCAGAGGCACAGCAAGGTGGGGAGGAGAAAGAGCGGGGACGAGATGGCCCCTGAAAGGCAGAGGCGCTCTGGGGCCCGCTCCTGGCCAGGGAGCCTGCCCAGAGCCGTCCCCTGCTCGCTGGGGCCTCGAGGGGCAGCTGTCCAGCTGGGCCAAGGTGTGCCAGCCGCTCCAGCCGTGCTGGGGAGCCTTGCCAGCTCTGGGCCCTGCTGTGCAGGAGGGTCCCTGTGTGCCACTGGCAGCTGGGGCCTCAGCCACTGCTCTCTCCACAGCAGCGCTGCCGCAGCTCCAGCATCCCGGCCGAGAAGGCGTGATTCCCCCTCGCCCCCAGGGAGCCCAGAGAGCGTCGGGTCTGGCAGCTCTCAGACATCGCCTCAGCAGCAGCAGCTGCCCAAGAAAGCAGAGCCCCAGCGCTCCGTGCCTCCCCCACGGCCCCCCAGACCGGTTGTGATGCAGAAGCTTCCCGAGATCCCCCCACCTCCTCCCCTCCCGAGCCCCCCACCCTGGTCCATCTAGGACTGGATGTGGGCCAGCCACGGCAGGGCACGGGCCACCAACAGCTTGGGGCACCTGCTCTCCTTTACAAATAACACCCTTACCTATGCACAACAGCCACAGTCACTTTTCATACTGTTCTACCTTCAACAGGAAGGGCTGAAGATTCTTCCCTGTTCTGTTTCATCCTTTACCACTTAGATTTTCATACAGTTGGCTGCTGGCTGCATCTCTTAAAGGCTTTATTAGCATTGCATGTTTTACCCCACCTATCAGGCGAAAAAAATAAAAAAATATTATTCAGTTTAGACTTTGTTTTTAGTGTGGTTGGGCCACTCACATTTTGAGCAATTAATTTTCCATAATACTTCTTCCTTTTTCCTTACTATTCATAAAAAGTTAATCTGGACATAAAAATCAACACAATTACTGAGACTTCTCTCAAAGCCGAGGGGAACCTAGCACAAAATATTCTCCCTGTGTACTGCACAACAAGAAATATTCAGAGGAAACTAGAGTGGCAGCTGAGGCTTGTGGAACTCCCAGAATACTGAGCCTGCAGAGGAGGCAAAGAGCCCTAGCCTTGGTTGAGGGAACTTCTCCTCACAGACTCCTCTGAGAATGTGGCACTCCAGGAGGGGAAAGCTTTTAAACCTTTGCCTTACCTTCCTCCTGTGCTAAAATGTAAGGCTCTTCCTGAGAATAAACTGAGCTATAAAATATTCTTCATTCCTCAACAAAGCTACTCAGGTTCTGGATTTATCTTAAAAGAGCAAAACCAAATGGGGCCAGAAATTTCTCATCAAAGCCTGTTTGCAGAGAAACCCCACCATAGGAAAGAAAATATTTATTAGCATCAGTTCACTCAAAAGAAACCCAGCCCTGAATTGAGCAGCGCTTTAAATGAACTTGAATTCACTTTCCTCACATATCAGCTGGTTTGGTTTGCTCTTTTTTTGTCCTAGAGAGAATATTCAAACTATTTGCTCTTGACAGGACTCCTTGGATGGTACTCAAACCTGGTTCCTCATGATGCCTTGTCTGGCCTGTTAATGCAGCCTGTTAGCAGCACCTGGCTTTGCCACCCTGCTCATGGTAGCGGGGCACGGCTGGTGCCATGGTTCCCTCTGGTGACACGGTCCCCTCTGGTGCCACAGTCCCCTCTGGTGCCCGTCCTGGTTTGTGGCATGTCCGTGCTGGTGGAGGATCCCTGCTTGTGCTGCTGACTGCGTTCAACAAGGCCGGTCCTACTCGCCAGCCAAAGAGAGACTAAAGTCACTGCTTTGGGCAGCTTCTTTGAGCGAGTTTAACGCTTACTCATCTCTATGCCAGACCCCTGAAAAGCCACACAGCAACACCATAAAGTCAGCTCATCGACAGAGGTGAGCAGGTCTGAGCAAACAGAAGGTCGGCTTTCAAGCACATTGGGTTTTTAATTTAGTGGAAGCACTCACTCGTTCACGAGCCTTACTTGTCCAAGTGGATTGTGCGATGCTGCTGTCTTGCTCGCGTTCAAGAGGAAACAGAGGGGAGAAAGGAGTTAAGAAATGAGAGACGTACCTGGGGCACAGGCTCGGCAGCCAGACGGAGCAGGGCGGCACCGGGCCGCTTTGCCGGAATCCCTTTTGGTGCCGGACAAAGGCGGACGCTGCTCGGCGAGCGGCGCTGGAGCGGCGGCGGCCCCGCCCCGCCCGTCCCGCCCCGCCGCGGGCCGGGGCCGAGCGCTCGGCCGGGCGGGCGCTCGGGATGCTCGGGCCGCGCCGCGGGCCGGGCAGGCGCGATGGAGCCGCCGGAGGGCTGGGACCCCTACGGGCGGCCGGCCCGGCGCACGCAGTGGCTGGTCAGCGCCCTCGCCTCCCACTATGGGCTGGAGCACGGCGTGGAGAACGAGATCGCCGTGCTGGCCACCGGCCTGGACCGCTACCTGCAGGAGATCTTGCAGCGCCTGGGCCATGCCGGGGCGGGCCGCATCCCCGGCGAGGACTGCCGCACGCTGTGCCGGGTGCTGGGGCTGGAGGAGGCGGCGGAGCCCGAGGAGTGCGCGGGGCTGTGGGACGGGCTCTCGGCCGAGCTCACCTTCCGCCAGTTCCACGCGCGGCTCTGCGGCCACTTCAGCACCCGCGCGGGGCCGCGGCTGCCGCCGGGCCGGGAGAGCGAGCACATCGAGACCCAGATCCGCCTGCGCAGCCCCCGCCGCCGCCGCCGCCGCCGCGCCGACCCCGCCGGCCGCGGGGCCGCGGGCAGCGCCGAGCGGCGGCCGCCGGGGCCCCGCTGCCGAGAGCGCTGCGAGGAGATGGTGGCGCTGGAGCGGCCGAGGAGCGCATGGCCAGGCTGCGGGAGGAGAACGGCACCTGCGGGAGCTGCTGGAGCACATGCGCGCCGCCCTGCAGAGCAGCGGGGCGCGGTGCCTGGCGCTGCAGGTGAGTCCGGGCCGGCTTCTGCACCGGCCTCCCGGGGGCGGCTCGGCCGGGCCCGAGTGCTGCAGGAGAGATGCTGCTCTCGGAAAGTCAGTGCTATAAATTGAGGCGAATCATTTGATTCAGCCTTTTAAGATCAATTAATAATTTTATTAATTACAGCAAGCGATAGCAAGCAAACAGCGCTGGGTGCAGCTGGGGAGTCTGCGCTCTGCCATGGGGTGACACCCTTCCTTCTCTTCAGTCCCTTTTTATACTTTCCTTTTTCGTATCTTCTCTGCGTTGTGCTGGCAACAGTTGATTTCACAAGAGGGGTGATGGGTCTTCTCTGCTGCGGTTATCCAGCCAGTTCCAGCCAGTCCTGCAAGATCTTTCTTTTTTTTTCCATACATAGTTATCACATTGTTTTACAGTATTTGCTTGCGGTTACCTAGCCTTGCCTAATCTTGCAAGTTCCATGCCCCGACCCCCACCCTTTTCCTCTACCCTAATTTCACACTCTTGATGAACAAACAAGGCAATGCAGTTTTTCACATTCCCCCGTTTTTTTTTCTTCTACCATTTTGTTCATCAAATCGTTTTATTTCTTGGTGAGCTAGAATTAAAGTCTCTCCTACTTCAGGATTTCTAGGGAGAGTTTCATATTTGGCTTTGATCAGCATCAGGTGTGCTGCCTTCAATTTTCTTTTTGCTATTCCAATTTTATCTCCTGCTGTTTGCCAATCTGAGGCTATTGTTTTACACTCTCAGTACCTACAGAAATATTCCCTAGGGTAATTGCAATACCCTTTCCCTGGGTTTGATGCTGGACGCATATAAAATCCTATGTTATTAAAACAGGGCTCTACAGGGGCTAGTTTGCATAACCGTGGGGTAAATCTAGGGGGTCTGGATGTTATCTGACTCTGAATTACTCTACTATGTACTCCAGTTATTGTGTACTTAAAGGGTTGGTGCAAAGCTGGGGAACCCTCTCTTTGGTATACAGTACAAAGCACTAACATATTATTTTCCAATAAGGGTGGGGTTATGACCTTGTTTTTATTGCATAATATCTTGTTTTCCCCTCTTGGGTTTGTTGCCTTTCTGGTGTTTCAGAGGCAATCAGACCGGTCGTCTGGGGGAGCCTAGTACTCGGTTGGCAATAGTTGGAGCATTTCAGCATTATTCTATTTGGGGGGGACCTGGCTTTTTCCCCTCTGCCTCGCTCGCCGTCTCCGGTGCTTCAAGCCGCGAGGTGAATTATCTCCTCGGCAGCAGCGGTACTCACCTGGGCGTCCTTTCCCCTGCTCCCGCCTAACTTCATACTGTTCCCAATTTTTATCTTTGACCGGGGGTGGGTCGCACGGGACCCCCTTTAGTTCCCTCTGACAACACCTTTTTAGAATTTGGGCAACAAATGGAGTGGGTTCGTTAGTATGGAAACAAAAGTTTCCTGATGCACTCCTTTGGTGTATATTTTTTACCAGTCCTCAGACTCGAAACAAATCTACTGATTTTTCAATTTTCTTGATTTTAACACAATTTCTGTTCAGACCCCAGTTGGCGGCCTCCCCCCTTGGCAATGGACCTGCCACCGTTCTTGGCAAATTTTACATGCAAAGCACCTGAAAGGACAACAATCACAATCTACCTTATTACAAATTATCAAATAATCATTAAAATAATTACTAACACACACAAAAGGATAATAAGTATAATCTACCTTATTATAAACTACTAGAAAATTACTAATAAGTAGGTAATTATATCCCTTTTTGTTCTCCTTTGCAACCGACTTAAATGATGCACACAGAGTTCCTAGATTTTTCTTAATGGTAACCTTCAAATTCCTAGGCTGGCTGTCTACTTTCCACTGGTCATCCATGGTGGCTGGACTTTTAACTCGACTGGCATGCGTCCACTCTTTCTCGGCCGTCCGTATCACAGTTCTTGTGGTTTTCTTTCTTCTCAGATTTTACTAAAAGTAGGAACTACTTCATAGGCATATTTAGAATTAGTAAAAATAGTCCCACTTTTTCCTTTCAATAAATTTAGAGCTTTAAGCACAGCATATAATTTGCATGCTTGGGCTGACCAGCTGGGGCTAAGGGGACCAGATTCTACTGTCTTAAATGTTTTCTCATCTATTATAGCATACCCGATTTTTTTTTTTTAATTTTTTTTTTTTTTCAGAACTCGAGAGAACTTGTCTACATATAATTGAGCTTCTTCTTTTAGTTTTTCTTCCTCATGATCTGGCTTTATTTTTGTTTGTTCCTTTATCTGTTGGAGGTAAACATGTGTTAGTTCTGTAATTGGTTCTTTATATAAAAAAACACTGGGCCGGGTTTTTCAGGCCCGTGGTTTCTTAACTTAAGAGAGGAGACTAGGATGCCTTCATACGTTAGGAATCTGGCATCCGTTATCTATTTGTCGGCCTTCTGTTGCAAAACTCCATGAATGTTATGGGGAGATAAGACTTTTAGCTCACTTCCAAAGGTTATCTTCCCAGCTTCCTCTATCAGAAGAGCAGTGGCTGGCTAATGGGATCAAGGAGTTTGGAGAGATATGCTACTGTTTTGGTTTTTTTTTTGTTTTGTTTTGTTTTGTTGTATGTGTTGGGGTTTTTTTGTTTGTTTGTTCGTTTGGGTTTTTTTTTTGCAATTAATAAATCATCCACATATTAATAACACTGTCCCTTCCCCTAAAGAATAACTTGCCAGTATTTGTTCTAAAACTTATCCAAACAGATTTGGGGATTTTGTAAATCTCTGGGGAAGGACTGTCCATCTAAATTTTTTTTTTTTTGGTTTCAGTCCTTGCCTCCCCTCCTTAGGTATAGGATATTGCTTAATTCTGACAGGTATCTCCGGGTTCCTAATAGTTACTTCAAAGGGTTCAATGTTTAATTTTCCTGTACTATTAGGGGAGTACCAAACCTCTGAATTAATCTTTTTCTCATCCTCAGCCTGGAGAGGACACAATTTTACTGTTAGTTCTCCCTTGCTAATCTCTATCCCTATCCCAAATTTAACTATCAAATCTCTTCTCAGTAAATTATAATCTGCTTTTGGAACTAATAAAAATTACTCAATTACTAATTTGGAGTTACTTTCTAAAAGGAAATCCTTGATTACAGGTACTCCAAAGGGTTTCCCTTTGGCTCTAATCACTTGTATTATTTCAGATGAAATCTTACACCCTTGGGGAAGGGTCCGGACACTCGGTCTTTCCGCCCCTGAGTCCACAAGGAACTCATATTCTTGCTTCTGGGGACCTATTTTTAATTTTACCAGGGGCTCTGTTCTTTCTCTTGTCCCCAGCAGATAGAGCCCCTGACACCCCTAATCTTCCTTAAACTGCTCTTCATCAGCCATCCTTTGTCGGCATTCCCGCTTCATATGTCCCTTTTTCCCCCAGTAAAAGCAAACAATCCTATCTCCTCTACCTTGTCTTCCTTCATTCACCTGCCGACCAGCTCCCCTCAAACCTCCTGGGTGGCCACCACCCCTTCTTTGGGGAGATTGCCTCTGTCCTTCCCTTACAGCTGCTAACATAATCTTAGACTGCTTCTTGTAGTTCTCATCCTCCCTCCTAACATAAACCTTCTGAGCCTCCCGCAGTAACTCATCCAGCCCCCTCGCTTGCCTCCCTTCTAACTTTTCCAACTTCTTTCTAATATCCATCCACGAGTTTACCACAAAATGAACTTTCAACAGTGTCTCCCCTTCAGGAGTGTTAGGGTCCACTCCTGAATATAACTGAAAGGCTTTTCTCAGCCTCTCCAACAACTCAGTTGATCTTCATCCTTTTTCTGTTGTTCCTTGAATGCCTTTTGTACATTCTGTCCATGAGGGACAGCCTTCCTTATTCCCTGTATTATTATATTTCGCAAATCGCCCATATGGGTATGGTGTAACGGGTCTTGATTATTCCACTGGGGATTCTGTAGGGGCCATTTAGTATCTGCTAATGGTCCCTGCTGATGTTCATCATCCCAGATTCTCATGCCCGTTTCCCTAATCATTCTCCTTTCTTCTGCAGAAAACAAAATCCCTAACATGGATTGCATCTCCTCCCAAGTATAAATATTAGGTCCCAAAAAATGATCCAACCGCTCCACCACCCCTAAAGGATCTTCTAACAAATTTCCGAGTTCCTTTTTAAATTCCCTAGCATTCCCCGAGTTTAATGGGACGGATATGTACCCTATTCCTAGAATCTGGGCAGGCTGTCCTGGTTGCGCTGCATTTGGGTTAGGCACCATTCCCATTCCATGCTCCCTAAGGGGAAATATAGCCAATTCTTGCTTTCCCTTTTGTCGGGTCTGGCTTCGGGTTACTCGCCGAGAACCCTCAGGGATACTTTCCTCCAACCTTTCACCTTCTGGACCCTCATCCTCCGATAATTCTTGGGTGGGTGCCGAGGGACCCGGGTGGTCTACTAGCAAAGGATCCGGGGGCGGGGGGTATAAAGGTTGTGGCGGTGGAGGTGGCAATGGAAGAGAGGGTGGTGGTGGCGGTATATAGGGAGGGGGGATACCTGGGGGTAATTCAATTTCTTTTGGCCTCTTTTTCTTCCTCTCGATATTGAGAGCAAATAATTTTGTCCTTGTCTATCCTCTTATCTAGAGGACTGCATATTTACTTTTTTCTAAATTAAGGGGTTCTTTTGAATTAATGTAAATATTTAAGGCCTGACAGATCCAATCCTCAAAAGACCCAAATATCGGCCAATATAACTGATCCCCTCTTATTTGTTTCCCCCCCCAAACTTCCATGCAGTAATGAGCCATTTTTTCTTTATCTTTTCCCTTCCTAGAAGGAAAGGCATTCCAGTATTTAATCATTGAGCCTAATGGACTATTCTCTGAAATATGGGGAAGTTTTACAGGGATTCCCCCACCCATGGGTTCAGCAGGCTTGCTTTTCCTCTGACCCATTTTCTGGAGTGCCTTCTAACACACACACACTTGCTTCCCTCAATTCGTGGCCCAGTCCGTCGCCGGATATGGGAACCGCACTACTATGAGGTCCGCACTTGCCTGGGGAGTCCGAGCTGCCGGCCCCCCTCTCATACGCCACACTCGTCACACTGCAGGATTCCCGACCCCCGACCAGGCGGTCCTGTTCTCCCAGAACAGGCCTCCTCCGGACACCAGGTCCTTCGGAAAATACTTACACCATCCGGTATCTTTGCCCGGGGCTTCGTGCACAAAGATTAAGGGGGTCGCCGGCAGTTCTTTGCTTGCTATCGGATTTTAGGTTCATCGGTCGGAGTCCGGGGAGGAGTGTCCCCGTAAGACCACTGTTAAAGCAAAGGCAGTGGGGCGCCTCCTTAGCGAGGCCCCCTCTCCAGGTGTTCCGATCCGAGTCACGGCACCAAATTTGTTATAAATTGAGACGAATAATTTGATTCAGCCTTTTAAGTTAAATTAATAATTTTATTAATTACAGCAAGCAATAGCAAGCAAACAGTGCTGGGTGCAGCTGGGGAGTCTCCGCTCCGCCAAGGGCTGACACCCTTCCTTCTCTTCAGTCCCTTTTTATACTTTTCTGTTTCGTATCTTCTCTGAGTTGTGCTGGCAACAGTTGATTTCACAAGAGGGGTGATGGGTCTCCTCCACTTGAGGTTATCAGTTCCAGCCAGTCCTGCAAGATCTTTTTTTTTTTGTTTCCATATATAGTTATCACATTGTTTTACAGTATTTGCTTGCAGTTACCTAGCCTTGCCTAATCCTGCAAGTTCTATACCCTGACCCCCACCCTTTTCCTCTACCCTAATTTCACACTCTTGATGAACAAACAAGGCAATGCAGTTTTTCACAGTCAGTGTTTGTCACCCCTCCACTGCTGGACCGAGACCGCAGTTGTTCATTCAGCCTTGGCATTAACTTTTTTTTATAAAGTTGAGTTACAGGGAGGCTTTAAGGAGCAAGGTATGGCACCGGTGTGCCATTAACTATAGTTATGGATAGCACTCTATTTAAAGTGTAGGGGAGCTCAGCTAAACAAACCCACGTGTACAATGCTGCTGCTTCTTCTACTGCATGTGCAGTCAGGATGTGCTGATATTTGCTGGATGTGCACCACCACAGGGTTTTTCCTGAAGTCAGAACTTTTGGATTCTTACCTGCACAAGCAGATGCAGTGTCTCCGTCAGAAGTGCCTATAAGAAATATTGGAAGGATGTTTTCTTCAGAGTGTGGTCACAAGAGTTCAGAGTTGGAGCCAGTTCTGCAGGCAGACTGATTAATAGTCTGGGGCTCCTCTGCAGAGCCCCATTAATTCTGGGGCTGGCTTCTGCTGGTTCTGCTATCCTGGCTCAAGTGACACACTTAACAGCAGTTCCATTACTCTGTCATGAAATAGCGTGGAACAGGCAGAGCAGGGAAGGGCAGCATGAACCGATTGTTCTGGCAGCTCTGACCAGGTCTGACCAGGTCTGATTTGATACTCAGCACTCACAGAACCCTGCTCCACCTGTGACACTTCCACTTGCAGTAGATGACTGTTCTCTTCACAATGTCCAGCAAGGCAGGTCAAAGACACTTTCACCATTTGCATCTAAAAAAGGGAAAGGAAATCAGCAGCAGCCATGAAGTCACCAGTCTGAGGTCCCAGGAAGAATGAAAACTACAAAGAGGAGAGCCCCAGAACACCCCCAGCTGCTCCCTGCCCTCTTCTTCTGAACACAACTTAATTGGAAATCTTTTTCAGCAAACTTCTTGACTCCTAAGTACAGACCATAGTGATGACATTACAGGTATACAGAAACTTGTGCAATAACATAATAGTGAGTAGTTTGAAAAGTGAATGCATAGCTAGGTATTAAAATCTACTTTCCAGATATTGTTTCCTTGTCCTCAGTATTTGGCAAAGGTCAAGTAGCATTAGTTGCTGATCAACTCTATGTGATCAAAAAAAAAAAAGCCAACAAAGCCCAATCCAGCTACTTTCAGTCTTAATTAAAATCTATCAATTTCTCCCTGCTTTGTGCTCCTGGTCATTACAGGTGGGGCTGCAGGGAGGACTTTCCCTACTCCACGGCTGGATGCTGCACACAAGTCCAGCTCCCATTGCAGGGGTGAGTAATGTGTCCTTGCTCACCCCACAGGCTGAGCTCTGGTTTTGTGCAATCCATTCCTGGAAAATGGAAATATTTCTCTTAAGGTCCCCTGAGAAGAAAGAACAAACCTACAGGAGAGAGTAAGTCCCTGGAGGAATCCAAACATCTGGAACAAATCCTGAGTGATCTGGAGAGACGCCGTGGTGGGTGCATTTCCCTCAGCCTTTCCCTGGGACTCAGCAGCTGGGACCTTTCCCTGCACATCTGGACAGTCCCTGCCCAGCACAGTGGGAAGGGATCCATGGCAGCCTCGCTGCCCCGCTGCTGCTCTCACAGCCTGCAGGGCTGTTTCCCAGCCTGGGCTGGTTGCAGCTTCTCCCCAGCCTCTGCAGGAAGGCATTCGGTACAGGGAGCCCCAACTGCACCACGGGCTTGCAATCCCCGGCAATTTCCTGGCCTCCAGGCAGTTCAGGCAGGGCGCTGTTTGTAAAACAGTGGGTCCTGTGGCAGCCCCAAGAGCCTTGGCCTCTTCCTGACCCTTATCCATGTCTTTGACAAGTATTGCATCCTGAGGATGCCACCTCCCCAGTGGGGAATGGTTACACCTGATCCAGCTGACCCTTTTCCTTTCTCCAGAGATGGACCACAGGGCTTTGCTGAATGCAGCACTCTCTGGAGGAAGCAATGGCTCCATGCCAGCCCCTGATGCACGAATGAGGGAGATGCCAGACAGTGCCACAGAAGGTGATTGCTGTGCCAGGCTCAGCCAGCCTGAGCAGTCCTGGTGGGGTCCCTCTGTGGGAGCCACATCCTGAAACCTGGGAGTGGCTGCACGGGGTGCCCAGGATGGGGAAAGGCCGGAGAGGGAGAGCAAGGCTCCAGTGTGTCCTGACAGGGCCTGACTCTGTCCCCTGGGGCTGGGGGAGCTGTCACAGGGCAGGGAGGGCCAGGGCTGGCAGGGGCTGCTCAGGGATGGGTTTGGCCCCTGTCCCTCCAAGCAGCGACGGCCCAAGCAGCTGCGCTGGCCCCGGGCTCTCCTGCCGGCCTGCTGGGCTTTGTTGGGTGGCACAGCCTGTGCCAAGGGGCGGCAAGGTGCCTGCAGGCCCCAGCTCTGGGCAAACAGAGAACGTCCTGGCCGTATCCACCGTGCTGCCAGCTCAGCAGTGCAGCACAGCGCGGGCTCACGCTCCCCATTGCTCGCACAGACGTTATCACTGAAACAGGAATATATGTCCTGGATATGTGCGCATCCCAAGAATTGTCTGCCCCCAGCATGTGCACAGGTCCTGCATGATAGGCACGGTGGTGACACTGTTCACTGTGCCACTTGTGCTGATGGGCTGCTATCTTGGCATTCGGAAGCTGTACGAGAGCAGTCAGTAGTTCATTTTTCTCCACAGTTTTCTTGTAACTCTGCTCATAGCACTGGTACCGAACTTGTAGTCATGCTGCAGTGGAGCTGTGGCCAGTCCATGGCCACACCCTCTGCTGAGGGTTCTGCTGCTGCCCAGTGCTTTCCTTGGCCTCTTCATTGCTGGGCCTTGTCCTGGGGGGCCGCTGGGGCTGCAGCCAGTGCTGGCTCCCCCTGAGGCTGCCTGGCCAGGAGCAGCCCCAGGGGCACAGGGCAGAGGCACAGCAAGTTCTCAACAGTATTTGGGCAACACAGTTCAGGAGAGGACACTGCTTATTTAGTAGCTCATGTAAAGTTTCATGGTAACAGTGATTTTACCGCACAAGTAAATTTGTTCCCGTTCCGTGTTTAAAGAAATCCAACCTGATGAAGGTTTGGCTTTGGCCTTGAGGCTTTGCTCTTTGTGTGAGCCCTGTTCTGGATTGATTCCCACTCAGTCTTGGAGCCAGTTTGGGGTAAAGGCTCATCCCGGCCCTGACTCTTGGCAGTTCTGGGCTCAAAGGGACCATCAATGCTGCACTGCACATGACGGGGGTTTAGGGCTGGATTATCAAAGGGCTCTGAGAAGTTTAAATTACAGTCTTTTTTTCTACATCGTTTTCTTTACGGAATTCCTTCCCTTTTTTAAAACTTGAAAGTTTGAAAAAGTTGAAAACTTGAAAGTTTGAAAAAAACCTTATTTTCCAGAGCTTATTCCAGTTATTTGATAAAGTGAATTATGGCCTATTTACCCCATGGCTGAATTAGAAAACAGTAAGTACAATAATATGAAATAATATTTACACTCCTATGTCTTTCACAGACTCATGAAACTTATGTTGGCTTGATGTGACCAACAGAAGAGTTTTGCTCTGCTTTTAGTTCAAAGAAGAAGCAGCCTCGGAACCTGTTGAGAAGACTCTCTTCACTTCATAGCTGAAGCAAACTTCCAGGGTTCTTTATTGAGGAATATAAAATCTATCTTTTCTGTATATATTCCTGACAAGTAACCGATGGAAATTAGGGATTTGGACTCTTTGGGAAGTACTGACCAGTTGGACATTGGCTCTCTGAAGCTCACTCTGTAATAATCAGTCTTTTTCAGAAGAGAATGTTCAGTATCTTCCTGGCATTACATTTATATTTGTATTCAAAAAGACATCTTGAAAGAGATTTACAACAGCTCTTTACGGTGCCTTAGTTGACTTCTATCTCTTTCACCATAGGTGCCGATGAAAACCTGGATGGCTCCATTAAAAAAGCTGCAAAGCAGATCCTGGAAAAGGGCGCATACATCTGCTCCCACCCTCTAGACAGGAACTTCTGATCCCTCCCTGACAGCAGGCACTCATGAATGGAAATCAGGGACAAATTTGCTGCAGTTCCTGTATTGGACACCTTAAAAGCATCTGTTATTTAATGTCTTTACTAAATGTATCTGTATAAAATAAAACTTCTTTCTAACCACAATTCATAGGAAAAGGATAAATGAAGAGATTTTATTTAAAGCTGAAGTGACTTGATTATAGACATAGATTAGATTGATACAGATATAGATATATAAATTAGATATAGATATAGATATAGATATAGATATAGATATAGATATAGATATAGATATAGATATAGATATAGATATAGATAGATATAGATATAGATATAGATATAGATATAGATATAGA
This sequence comes from Lonchura striata, assembly GCF_050655825.1. Taxonomy (NCBI): domain Eukaryota; kingdom Metazoa; phylum Chordata; class Aves; order Passeriformes; family Estrildidae; genus Lonchura; species Lonchura striata. Next base: position 2,548,855 of record NC_140734.1, on the reverse strand, counting down.
TATAGATATAGATATAGATATAGATATAGATATAGATATAGATATAGATATAGATATAGATATAGATATAGATATAGATATAGATATATCCAGTGTGGTGGTGTCTGTAGCTCTTCTCTTGAGCACTGAGGTCTTGAGGTGTTGTTTCTATTGTGTTTTCAATTGCAATTCTGTTTCAATGCTCGGTTCTATAAACCTCCCACTTTTGTGTTGCTATAGCATATTTTATCCTTAATGGATTGTTCCTGTCCCCTTGTGTTGTTGGTTTTGCCCTGGTTGTCCAACTTCCCAAAGACCTGCCCTTTGTAGCCGAATGTTCCCTGTTCCTCGTGCCACTGAATGTCAATCCCTTCTCATAATTGCCCCTTTCTCCAGAAACTTCCCTGTCCTTTTTGTATCCTTCGAGGCTCCATTGGTTTGTTTCAATTGTTTCCCTCCCCTCTAATTCCCTATTGGTTTAAACATTGTAATCCCCGCCTTGTGCTCCTCCCCAGGATTCTCCCAGTTGGTTAAAGCTCTGTACCCTCTCCTGTTTAAAAACCCTCCCGCAGCCTGCATTTGTGTGTTTCTGTCACTGACTCTCCTGGCAATAAACGCAGTTAGCAATCATACAGAAGACCTCTCCTTATTCCTTGTCCCTGCTCTTGACACTTTGCTCCTGTGCCATAGAGCAGTTGTGCCCTACAGCCGCACCCTGAATTGCGTGGCTGGAGAGACAGCATGGTGGGTGCATTTCCCTCCCCCTTCCCCTTGGACTCAGCAGCTGGGACCTTTCCCTGCACATCTGGACAGGCCGTGCCCGGGACAGTGGGAACGGATCCATGGCAGCCTTGCTGCCCCGCTGCTGCTCTCATGGCCTGCAGGGCTGTTTACCAGCCTGGGCTGGCTGCAGCTTCTCCCCAGCCTCTGCAGGAAGGCATTTGGCACCAGCTGATAAGGAGCTCAAATTGCGCCATGGGCCTTAGATGCCTGCAATTTCCTGCTCTCTGGGGAGATGCAGAGAGGCAGCTGTTTGCTGGATGGTGGAGTTTTGGAGCAGCTCCAAAACTCTGGGCATTTTCCTTGTCTTTATCCACCTGTTTGACAAGTATTGCTGGGAGCAGAAGAGCACAGCAGAGAGGAATTATGGCATGCAGGCTCAGGGCTTTGGGCACTGAGCAGTCCTGTGCCAAGAGGCGGCAAGGTGCCTGCAGGCCCCAGCTCTGGGGAAAACAGAGAGTGAGAATGTGCTGGCCATATCCACCGTGCTGCCAGCTCAGCAGTGCAGCATAGCAATGGCTCACTCTTCCCATTGCTCCCAAGATGCAGCTGGCACCTCAACACATGCTGACAAAATCTGGAAAAGCATGAGAAGAGATTTCTGCTGGGGAACATCTTGTTTGATGAAGTTGATGGCCATTGTGGCTGCTGCAGCACTTGGCCTGATGATGTGCTCGGCTGGAATCTGGTATTTCTGCATGAGAAATTGGTGAGTGTTTTGCTGATCTCATTCTCCAAGAGCTTCCTTTAAAGGCTGCTGATAGTCAGGGAAGATTCCCAGTGAGGCTGCAGTGGAGTTGTGGCCAGTCCATGGCTGTCCAAAGACCTCTGCTGAGGGTTCTGCTGCTGCCCAGTGCTTCCCTTGGCCTCTTCATTGCTGGGCCTTGTCCTGGGGGGCCGCTGGGGCTGCAGCCAGTGCTGGCTCCCCCTGAGGCTGCCTGGCCAGGAGCAGCCCCAGGGGCACAGGGCAGAGGCACAGCAAGGTGGGGAGGAGAAAGAGCAGGGACGAGATGGCCCCTGAAAGGCAGAGGCGCTCTGGGGCCCGCTCCTGGCCAGGGAGCCTGCCCAGAGCCGTCCCCTGCTCGCCGGGGCCTCGAGGGGCAGCTGTCCAGCTGGGCCAAGGTGTGCCAGCCGCTCCAGCCGTGCTGGGGAGCCTTGCCAGCTCTGGGCCCTGCTGTGCAGGAGGGTCCCTGTGTGCCACTGGCAGCTGGGGCCTCAGCCACTGCTCTCTCCCAAGGTGCTGCTGCTGTGCATCTTCAGAAGACTAGCCTAACAACTCAGGCAGACAGAACACGACCCGTGTTCCCAGCTCTTCACATCTGTCCCCATCTGCCCTGCCACAGCTTCTGGACCACCTTGAGCCATTCCCAAAACACACCCGTCCACAACGAGACCCTCTGCCCCTGAGCCCCCTGGCCCTGTTCCCCTACCATGTCTGAAGTTTGGCAGGACCCCTCTGCCAGGGCAGGACTTGGCCCACATTTTATGTTCAAATAAATGATAAGAGTTGTCAGAGATATGCCCAGGTGTTTCCACCAGCAAAGCCCAGCCAACACCAGCCCTGGCTGAGCTCCATGGCCAGGAGCAGCCGTGGATGCCCATGGTGAGGGCAGGCAGGAGCCAGGCAGGGGCTGCTGTGACCTGCGGCGGGGCCCCGAGGGGCTGGGGGAGCCCATGCTGAGCGTCCCGGGGCTGAGGGCACATCTCCTTCAGTGGGATCATCTGGGCCTGGGCTTCATGAGGCACTCAGGGATATTGTGGGGTCTCTCCTGAGCTGTGCAGGGATCCCTCAGGAGGCACTCAGGAGTATTTATGGCCTCTCCTAAGGTGTGCAGGGATCCCTCATGAGCTGTGCAGCAGCAGGGTAAACTTGAGGGGTTTTTTCCCTCTTCTCAGCACAGCAAAGGGACACTTGGCCAAGGTTTTGCAAAGCTGGGAGAAAGCCTCTTGCAAACCTTTGTGCTCTGCCTGTTCATGGGGAGGATCCAGAGTCTTGTACGTTGGCCTGATGGTGCAAAAATCCTCCCAACATCCCTCTGTTTGCAAAAATCAAGGCTTTGTGCTCATTAATAGGGTTGTACGGGTGGCCTGCAGCTAATGTTCTTTTGTTGGCTGCACCCCAGTCCCTGCTCAGGTCTAAATAACTGACACAGCCTCGAGCTGCTCTTAAGACTGATTTGATCAAAGGCACTGAAGCTCTGCTGACTACAAATTGTCCAGGAAAACAAGCACAGGAACTTGGCTAATGTTGGTGAAAAAAGCAGAGTGCAGAGTTGAACCTGTGAGGCCACCTCACTGCCATCTCCCCCCACCCTTTTATTTTGAATTGATTTAATATTCGGAGTGCCGGTTCTTGCATGAAATGGGCCCTCAGCAAGGAGCTGCTGGGCCTCCTCGTGGTAAACAGGCAAAATGAAATTAAAAGGAGGCTGATGGCTTTAAAAAAAATGTGCCTGTTTATTAAAACTTAGAACAACAGAGGAGGAGGCCTCAGGGTAAGCTGAGGGCATGCGTGACAAGCCAGAGGTAGCTCTAACAGTGCTGTGTAACAAGGTGTTCCTGTGGACACGAGGTACCCTCGAAAGAGCCCAGGGGCTCCGCACCCAGGGATTTTTTAAACTCTCCTGGGGGTGCTTGGTTGATGCGCTTTGGATCCTCTGGCCCACTGGTCCTTGTCTGGGTCACTGAGAGCTCTGTAAGATGGTGCAGTCCTGACCAATCATTTTGGAACACAGCAATCTTACTGGGTGGCTCATTTCCCAGTCGTAGTTCCAGTTGCTGTCATCACACCAGAATGTGACTTTTCTAGAAGATTCTTACTCTAGCACCTTCTTACCACCCCCCTTTCTCTGTTTAGTAGCCATATACATACACTTAAACAACTGTACATTCAACTCAATAATTTACTTTATTAATAATATAACAACTCATTATATTATTAACAATCCATAATAACTTATAATTAACCATCAATAACTCCGCCTGTGAAAGTGAATTTATTTATAACATCCTGGGTGTCTCCCTTTGTGCTCCCAGTGCTTCTGGTCTGGTTTGGCTGAGAAATTTGTCCATCATGCCTCTGTGTCTGTTTCCTATCATTCCAATGCGTGGCCCTTTTCCCACTGCTTGGCATTTGAATACTCTGATTATTTGACTGGATAACTTACATCTTGCACTTCATCACATTCAATTGTGTTAATCAGACTCTGTCCTGTCATGACTTTCTGGAACACATTTCCAAGCCTTCCAGCTGTAGCCCAAGGGAAGCTGTTTCTGTCTTGCATCACAAAACTGGCTGTTTTATTTCAAAGACAGCCCTTTACAAAGGACTTGCTGCATGCAATAACATCTGAGGGGCTGTTTTCCAAGACAGACAAAAAACCCATGAACAAACAGCAATCCAACCAAACAACATATTTAAAAAAGGTACTTTCTTCTTAGCTCGTGCTTTCAGTGTTTTCCAAGCTGGCTTCTTTTTCCACTGCAGTATTTTTCTTTGCACAGAAACAACCCCTTGCCAGATGATGTGACGTAACAAGGAAAACACAACTCACACGCAATGGAGATATTAAAGCTAAACATGCAGACTCCCCTTATCACAATCATCATCATTTATGTTGCTGTTCATTTTTATGTCAGATTGTTTTCAGAAGGGTGAGAAGAGTATCTCAGGTCCCCTGGCTAGTTTGAAACCATAATCACTTCTTATGTCTCTTATTAGCTGTCCTTCCTGTAGTTCCTCTGCCTATTTGTTGCTCCTGGATCTCTGCCTCCTTCACCTGATTTTTATCTTTTTCTGCATTTGTGGGGATTATTGTGTTGGTGGGTTTTTTTGCTGTTGTTTTTTTTTTTTTTTTTCTTGGTGCTTGTTTTGTTTGCCTGTTTTATTTGGTCACAGTTTTACTTTTGTTTTCTGCTTTTTGGGTTTTTTTTTAATCCATTTAACAGCAGAAATGACCTTGTGATTTGTATGGTGAAGTTTTGATACACAGGTGTTGCACATAAAGGTTGTTTTTGTTTTTAAAAGTAATCTCAGACACACACCTGCAAGCCCCTGTGATTGGAGACCTGAGTGCTCTCAGACAGCAAATTGTGCATGAACAGGAAATTTGTAGTTCCTATCTCCATTACACATGACAAAATGTAAAGTGGCTGGAATGGTGCCAATTCTAGCCTTGCTTTTGCCTTCTTTTGCTGCCGTGCCATAAAACCGTGCCAGAGTCATCAATGAACTGGGTTCTCCCAGGATGGGGTGTGCAGGGATGATCCCTCAGCTCCTGTGTGCACCTGGTGTGCACCAGGCCAGGCACGCGACCGTCATCCACAGCCAGCCTCTGTCTGCAAAGAGAGCAGGGAGCTGCAGCTCTGAGGAACTCCGGGCTTAGGGAGCAAACAGACCAAATCCCTCATTCATATCAGTCACTTCACTTGAGGGTTTTCTGCTGATGGATTTTTATCTTCCTGCCCAGAGCTGGAAAAAAAGAACCCTGGCAGTTTGCTTTCGCTGTGAAGAGACTCCTGTCAACAGGTTCCAGGGCTGCTTCTTCTTGGAACTAAAAGCAGAGCAAAACTCTTCTGTTGGTCACATCAAACCAACATAAGTTTCATGAGTCTATGAAAGACATAAGAATGTAAATATTATTTCATATTACTGTCCTTACTGTTTTCTATTTCAGCGGAGTAATTAGGTCATCATTCACTATATCAAATAACTGGAATAAGCTCTGGAAAAGGAGGTTTATTTAAAACTAAGATTGTTAAAACTACATTTCAAAAAAGGGCAGGAATTCCATGAAGAAAATGATGTGGTAAAAATAGAGTTATTTAAACTTCTCAAAGTCCTTGGATAATGGAGCCCTGAACCCCCGTCATGTGCAGTGCAGCCTTGGTGGTCCCTTTGAGCCCAGAACTGCCAAGGGTCAGGGCTGGGATGAGCCTTCGCCCAAAACTGGCTCCAAGACTAAGTGGGAATCAGTCCAGAACAGAGCTCACACAAAGAGCAAAATCTCAAGGCCAAAGCAAAACCTTCATCAGGTTGGATTTCTTTTAACACGGAACGGGAACAAATTTGCTTGTGCGGTAACATCACTGTTACCATGAAACTTTACATGAGCTACTAAATAAGCAGTGTCCTGTCCTGATGTGTGTTGCCCAAATACTGTTGAGAACTTGCTGTGCCTCTGCCCTGTGCCCCTGGGGCTGCTCCTGGCCAGGCAGCCTCAGGGGGAGCCAGCACTGGCTGCAGCCCCAGCGGCCCCCCAGGACAAGGCCCAGCAATGAAGAGGCCAAGGAAAGCACTGGGCAGCAGCAGAACCCTCAGCAGAGTTCTTTGCACAGCCATGGACTGGCCACAGCTCCACTGCAGCATGACTACGAGTCAGGCTACCAGTGCTATGAGCAGAGCTACAAGAAAAGTGGAGAGAAAAATCAGCTACTGACCATCTGCTCTCGTACAGCTTCCGAATGCCAAGATAGCAGCCCATCAGCACAAGTGGCACAGTGAACAGTGTCACCACCGTGCCTATCATGCAGGACCTGTGCACATCCTGGGGGCAGACAATTCCTGGGGTGCTCGGTGGATTCAGGGCATTTGTACTGGACTTGCCAAGTGTTTCTGTGGGAGCAATGGGCAGCGTGAGCCCGCGCTGTGCTGCACTGCTGAGCTGGCAGCACGGTGGATACGGCCAGGACGTTCTCTGTTTGCCCAGAGCTGGGGCCTGCAGGCACCTTGCCGCCCCTTGGCACAGGCTGTGCCACCCAACAAAGCCCAGCAGGCCGGCAGGAGAACCCGGGGCCAGCGCAGCTGCTTGGGCCGTCGCTGCTTGGAGGGACAGGGGCCAAACCCATCCCTGAGCAGCCCCTGCCAGCCCTGGCCCTTCCTGCCCTGTGACAGCTCCCCCAGCCCCAGGGGGACAGACCGTCATCAATTCTACAGCCAGAAAAGAAATCGTCCCTGTAACTGTGTGCTGCTTTTCTTCCCTGCAGTTGGTCCCAGAAACATCCCTCACACTGCTCGAAATGCCCACTCATTGTCTGATCAGTCCCTATGGTTTTCCAGTGTGCTCTCAGAAATTTTTCCAACAAGTCCACCAATAAATTCCAGGCTACCTCTGTGAATTGCACACTACTGTTTCCTTCATTTTTTTCCCAATACCTGGAAGTTCCTGTATTTAGTAATGGCCTTGAGGATCTCTGATTCTATTCAATTATGTTTTTTTGTATTGAGACAGATGAAACAGCGTTATTGGTTTTGCTTTTGCCAGGTCTGGTTTTTCTCTTAGCATTACGGTTTACTTATTATCTACATGTAAATTTTTTTTTTTTTTGTTCCCCAAGCAGTTATTTTGACAATCTGTCATTCATGTCTTAGTAAATGTTCCAAATATTAACTATTCTGATTCTCTTTTTCTAGGAATATAAAGATCTCAGAAAGCTGCATTTTTAATTTTGATGACACACTCACTCCCCACTCCAAGCTTTGACAAGGGGGTGATCCTTTCTGAAACTTCCACTGCCAACTTTTATGGTGATCCATTTGGAAACGTCCCTGAGGTTAGGTGGAGTTATTTGGGAAGTGCTTGGCTTAACCTGGGTAACGGATTATTATTTTTAGTGATATAAACCTGTACTGCTTCAAGATTCACAACCACAGTCCTGATTTGTGGCTCACTGCATGGATGCCTTTCTGAATTAAAACAATGTTTGTGAGGCAGCTGAAGAGCTTAGACCTCAGACATCAAAATTCCTGGGAGGAGGAGGAGGAAGGAAGGATAAAATCTTGTTTCAAAGGTTGTTTCTTCAATCCTAGGATGCCAGAAGTATGCTAGACTACACCTGTCTCCAAATGTCATTCAATTACAGAAAACCCCTCTGTAGTGCCAGACACCAGGACAAATTACTCGACACTTTGCCTCACAATGCATCAACATTAATTCTAGTGAGAGGTAGACCTGAGTTGCAGTCTGATTAGAGTAAATCAACATGGTGTCAATGGCGACAAGAATTTGCTTGTGAACAGATGATTATGTCCCACTCAATAATGAGCAAAATTTGCCTTGACTTGGAAGAAAGTAGACAGGGAGCAATGCAGTATTTGGGTTTTATCCAGTGATAAAATGGGGCAAGAAGCTGTAACAACTTACCTGTTCTACAGAACACAAGTACTGATAGAGCCAAGAGTACACCCACACAACAAAGGGATTTTCAGGACATTCCTTTATTTCTTAACATGGAATGGGCAGCAAAATGCTGGCATTGGTCTGAACTGGAAGCCCTGTTCCTCTCCAGTTTCTCCTTGAGCACACTGTGTGTTATTTGCAGACTTCACTGCCCAGCCCATCAATCCTCTCTTGGCCATTTGCTAAATGGCACAACTACCAAAATACAGGTGCCAGCATAATCAGCCCAGCACTAATCCAGCACTGCTTTGATGCTGCACAGGAGCACAGAATGGCTTGGGTTGGAAGGGACATTTAAAGGCCATCTCGTCCCATGCCCTGCAGTGAGCAAGGACACCTTTAACTAGGTCAGGCTGCTCAGAGCACGAGCTCAAATGTCTGCAGGGTTGATGTCCACCTCTCTGGGCAACCTGTGCCAGGGTTTCAAAGCCTACAGTTTTAAAGAATGGGTTTCTTTTGTCTAGTCTGAATCGACTGTCTTTTAGATTAAAACCAATCCCCCTCGCTCTGGTCACAAAGGGCCCTACTAAAAATTCTGTCCCATCAGTTTTACCCTGAAGGTACTGAAAGGCAGCAATCAGGTCTCCCTGGAGTCTCCTCTCTTCCAGTCAAAACAGCCCCAGCTCTCCCAGCCTATCTCCAAAGCAGAAGGGCTCCAGCCCTCACAGCATTTTGTCCCTTCTCTGGACTAGACCCAACAAAACCATGTCCTTCATGTGTTGGGGACCAGAGCTGGATGCAGTACTCTTGTCGTGGTAGAGATGGAGACTATGCAAAGCAACACACTCCATTTCCAGAAGGCTTCAAAGCCTGTTTTTATTCTAGCATGCATGCTTTTCCTACATTCTTACAAAGCGTGTAAGTTTACACTTTACTCATTGGTCACAAGAGACAAGCAAAGTACTTATTGGAATAGGCAGTTGCAGGTCTTCCTTATTCATCCTTCTTTCTTGGTTTGTATATCAACGCCCTTGGTAGAAAATTCTTTTGGGGTAAACATGGATCCTCTTATCAAACTTCTCTCTGGCTCACCAAAGTTGCTGTAAATTACATGAATCTTTAAAATTAGAGGGTTTTGGGAAAGCTGCAAAAGGCAGGCCTCAGAGACAGCAAAACTGCAACTAAAGCTAAGCACTAAGATTTGTCAGCAGAAAAATTATGTAAGGAGTAGAAAAGTAAGGACAAATGGAACAATGGTCTGTGTATTAACACGTGGCTAGAAGAACTCCCGAAGCTACAGAATAGTATATCTAGCAAGATATTAGGAAGTTCTAAGCTTACTAATGGAGCTCTGGGCATTGGGTTTAAGGCTTAAAATAAAAGTAGGTATTGTATTGTATTGGAAAGAAGCAAAGATTTTTTTAAACAAAGGTACATGTGCTTATAGTGGTTGGATAAATCTATTGTCAGTATGCTTTTGATTTGTATGATTGGTCAAAATCTTGTAAAGTACATTGTAAAATTAAGTTCTTTGTCTGCTGCCGGGCATGTGAGTTGCTGGCATCTGCCCATTGTCACAACCATGTAATGAGACTGATGCTAGAAAAGAAACAGCTCGAGACATGTTCCTCAGCAGTCCTGTTCCGTTCCTCATTTGTACATAAACCCCTGGCCAGCAATATTAAACATCTTCTACAGTACTCCAGGTGGAGTCTCACCAGAGCAGAGCGGTGCAATCACCTCCTTCAACCTGCTGGGCATTTTCCTTTGGATACACATGTCTGCCTCATGTCCAGCCTCTCCTCTAGCAGCAGCCCAAGTCCTTCTTGGCCGGGCTGCTCTCCATCCCTTCATGCCCCAAGCTGTGAGATCAGCTGGGCTGGGACTGTGTCACAGCCCTTGGGCAGAGCTGCTGGGCAGGATGAGCTCCTTCCCAGAGAAGGCAGAACCCACTCCGCAGGCAACTCCAGCCTGGCCATGAGGTCACAGCAGGCTCTGGGGTCACAGCAGGCTGAGCTCACAGCAGGCTCTGAGGTCACAGAGGTCCCAGAGCCCCGTGGTTGCAGAGCACCACAAGGCCCCAGCAGGCAGTCCTGGAGCACAACTGCTGCGGCAGCAGCGGCGGTGGCAGCAGTGGTGCTGACATTGGGACAGCGGCCTCAGGACAGTGGTGGCAGCGAGAGCGGCGGGACTGGCACAGGGCAAGGCACCATGGCCCTTGCTCTGCGCCTCCTCCTCCTGCTCCTCCTGGCCGTGGCCCTGCCTGCCAGGGCTGCCCAGGCTGCTCCGCTGCAAGTGCGGGGCGCAGGTGAGCCGGCAGCCTGGCTGCCCTTTCCCAGGACAGCGCTCCCTGCTCCCCAGGAAGGGCCTGGGATGGTTTTCCCTGGGCTTTAGGGAGGGTTTCCTCTGTGGGAGGGAGTGAAGACTCGTGGGCCTTGGGTTGCTCCAGCTGCCCTCCCAGGGATGTGGCCCAGGGCCTACCAAAAGTGTGGAGACTGGCCAAGATACAGCCCAGAGCTGCCCAGGCCCCTGTGCAGCTTTGGCCTTGTCCTTTCACATCTGGATCCCATGGCCTTGCCCGAGCCCCTTGCAGTGCCCAGTTCCCACAGGCAGAGGGGGATTCCAGCACACCAGGAACTGGTTCTCATCTGTGCTCCCTTCTAGATGAGCATGCTAGGAAGGCTTCTCCAGCACCTTGGCTCCATGAAGATTTCCTGCCTCTTAAGTCTCATGCAGGTATACTGGTAATGTTCCTAAAAGAATAATCACTGACAACCTGGCAGGAACCAGCTGACAGAAGCTTCTGTGGCTATTGAGTTGCAGGTGTGGCTACAGGGAGGACCTTTCAGGCTCCTTTCCTGGTTGCTGAACACAAGTCCGGCTCCCATCGCAGGGGTGAGTTGTGTGTCCCTGATGACACCACAGGCTGAGCCATGGTTTTGTGGGATCCATCCATCTGAAATGCAAATATTCCTCTTAAGGTCCTCCGAGAGGGAAGAACAAACCTACAGGAAACAATAAGGCTCTAGAGACATACAAATACATAGAGCAGAAGCTGAGTGATCTGGAGAGACGCCGTGGTGGGTGCATTTCCCTCCCCCTTCCCCTGGGACTCAGCAGCCAGGACCTTTCCCTGCACATCTGGACAGGCCGTGCCCGGGACAGTGGGAAGGGATCCATGGCAGCCTCGGTGCCCCGCTGCTGCTCTCGCGGCCTGCAGGGCTGTTTCCCAGCCTGGGCTGGCTGCAGCTTCTCCCCAGCCTCTGCAGGAAGGCATTTGCCACCAGCTGACAGGGAGACCCAAGTGCACCATGGCCCAGGCACACCCTGAGATCCCTTGCAATTTCCCAGTCCTTGAACACATCTGGAGGGGCAGATGTTTGGAGGAGGGTGGGCCCTGGAGCAGCCCCAATAACCTCGTCTTTATCCTGAATCTCGTCCATGACTTAGACAAGCTTTTCCTCCTGAAGATGTCACCTTCCTGCTGGGGAACAGCCCCACCTGATCCAGCTGTCCCTTTTCCTTTCCCCAGAGATGGAAGGAGAGGCTGTGCTGAAGGCTGAGCTTCCCAGAGGAAGCAGTGGCTCACTGGCAGCCTCTGCTGCAGGAAGGGAGGCGCTGCCAGGCACAGTCACAGGAGGTAATTGCTGTGCCTCTGGGCCTGAGCCCTGCTGAGCCTTGAGCTGCCCTCTCTGCTGCTTGGCAGTGCGGGCTCACAGCATTACCTGAGCCCCTTGAAGTGCTCACTTCCCCATAGAAGGGGGGGATCCCAGCACACCGTGGAACATTTCCCATCTGTGCTCCTTTCTAGGTTGGGACCATGACTTGCAGCATTTGGAAAGACTGGTAAACCATGGTTTAAGGATCTTGGGGTCTGGTGAAGGTAGGTTATCAGCAACCCTTTCCTAACAGAGAAATAACTGTCCAGACAAATATTTATGTGAGATTTCCTTTAAGATCCTTTGAAGTTTGATGGATTCTGGAAATCCTGTCCCCCAAATTCCTACTCCTGTGCCCAACAGCAATTCCACAGAAGGATCGCTGTCAGTGGGAGGAAGGAGCATTTAGCTGCCCATCTTCCATCCATGTACAATGCCAGTGTGTCCTTCTGTGTGCTCTGTGCAGCCCCAGAGAAGAGCAGAGAGGGAAGGGGCTGGGCCCAGGGCTGTGCCCCGGGGCTGAGCCTTTCACAGCTCCTTTGCTGGCCCCAGGAAGACTGAGCTGCTCCTGCTGCTGCTGCCAAGCCCTGGCCTCGGCTGGGGCTGGGTTTAGAGCTGCTGGCAGCTCCAGGGAGTCCTTTCTCCCCTAACTCTCCCACAAGGGGCTCCTTCCATCCCAGTGTGGGACCACTGCAGGCTCGTGGTCCCCCTGCCCCTGCTCCTGAGTGGAAGGCAGAGCTGAGGGAATGACTTGGAGGGCACCAATCACCCAGGGCCACTCACTGCCACTGCAGCCTGAAGGAGAATCTTCAGCAGTGTCACTGAAGCTGTTCTGTCCTGCCTTTCTTTGCAGCTGAACGTGAGGATGAAGAGGATCTGGATTCCCAACCCATAGCCATTACTGAGCCTCTGAGAGATGGTGAGGGTAGGTCAAGGCCTTTCCCTCTGGGAGAACTGCCAGCTCAGAGCCCAAAGCTTGGCCAGGGGGGCATCACTGCAGGTGCCAGGACAGAACCATGCACGTGTATGCCCTGGCCCTGGGCCATCCCCTCACCGCTCCTGGGGCTCAGTGCTGCCCATGCAGATCTGCAGAGATGACAGAAGCTCCTGTGGCTGTTGAGTTTCAGGTGTGGCTGCAGAGAAGACTTTCCCAGGTCCTTTGGTGGATGTTGCTCGCAAGCCCATCTCCCATCACAGGGGTGAGTAGTGTGTCCCCGCTGACTCCACAGGCTGAGCATGGGTTTTCTGTGATCCATTCCTGGGAAATAGAAATATTTCTCTTAAGATCCCCTGAGAGGAAAGAACAAACATAGAGGAAGTAGTGAATCCCGGCAGGAATCCAAACATCTGGAAGAAATCCTGAGTGATCTGGAGAGACAGCATGGTGGGTGCATTTCCCTCCCCCTTCCCCTGGGACTCAGCAGCCAGGATCTTTCCCTGCACATCTGGACAGTCCCTGCCTGGCACAGTGGGAAGGGATCCATGGCAGCCTCGCTGCCCCGCTGCTGCTCTCAGGACCTGCAGGGCTGTTTCCCAGTCTGGGCTGGCTGCAGCTTCTCCCCAGCCTCTGCAGGAAGGCATTTGCCACCAGCTGACAGGGAGCTCAAATTGCACCATGGGCCTGAGATGCCTGCAATTTCCCGCTCTCTGGGGAGATGCAGAGAGGCAGCTGTTTGCTGGATGGTGGAGTTTTGGAGCAGCTCCAAAACTCTGGGCATTTTCCTTGTCTTTATCCACCTGTTTGACAAGTATTGCTGGGAGCAGAAGAGCACAGCAGAGAGGAATTATGGCATGCAGGCTCAGGGCTTTGGGCACTGAGCAGTCCTGTGCCAAGAGGCGGCAAGGTGCCTGCAGGCCCCAGCTCTGGGGGAAACAGAGAGCGAGAACGTCCTGGTCGTATCCACCGTGCTGCCAGCTCAGCAGTGCAGCATAGCAATGGCTCACTCTTCCCATTGCTCCCAAGATGCAGATGGCACCTCAACACGTGCTGACAAAATCTGGAAAAGCATGAGAAGAGATTTCTGCTGGGGAACATCTTGTTTGATGAAGTTGGTGGCCATTGTGGCTGCTGCAGCACTTGGCCTGATGATGTGCTCTGCTGGAATCTGGTATTTCTGCATGAGAAAATGGTGAGTGTTTTGCTGATCTCATTCTCCAAGAGCTTCCTTTAAAGGCTGCTGATAGTCAGGGAAGATTCCCAGTGAGGCTGCAGTGGAGTTGTGGCCAGTCCATGGCTGTGCAAAGAACTCTGCTGAGGGTTCTGCTGCTGCCCAGTGCTTTCCTTGGCCTCTTCATTGCTGGGCCTTGTCCTGGGGGGCCGCTGGGGCTGCAGCCAGTGCTGGCTCCCCCTGAGGCTGCCTGGCCAGGAGCAGCCCCAGGGGCACAGGGCAGAGGCACAGCAAGGTGGGGAGGAGAAAGAGCGGGGACGAGATGGCCCCTGAAAGGCAGAGGCGCTCTGGGGCCCGCTCCTGGCCAGGGAGCCTGCCCAGAGCCGTCCCCTGCTCGCCGGGGCCTCGAGGGGCAGCTGTCCAGCTGGGCCAAGGTGTGCCAGCCGCTCCAGCCGTGCTGGGGAGCCTTGCCAGCTCTGGGCCCTGCTGTGCAGGAGGGTCCCTGTGTGCCACTGGCAGCTGGGGCCTCAGCCACTTCTCTCTTTGCACAGTCACGCTTCTGGACAGGAGATGAAAGACAGTGGCTACACCTCACAACCAGACAGTGATGCAGCAACTTTGGCAGTAGTAAGGATGTGGTCAGCCCTTTCTAGAAGTTCTGAGAAGAGGACCCCAGAACAACCATCTACGAGGAAACCTCTTATCACCCTCTAGATCCCACTGCTTCTTCCTCTCCCCATGGGTATCCCCAAGCTGCCCTCATCCATTTTTGATCTCCCCCTGTCCCATCCCAGCCCATTCCCGAGTTGTTCTGGAAATCCCAGGATCAGCCCTGAACCCTCCAGCCCCAACTGAGGCCAACATGGCCCTTCCTCTGCCCCTGAGCCCCCTGGCTCTGCCCTCTAAACAACACTGTAGGTGACCCCCCTCCCCCTGTCTGCCCTTCTTGCATTTCAATAAAGAGATGGAGCTGTCACCCCAGTGTCTGGGTGGTACCACCAGCAAAGCCCAGCCGGCACCAGCCCTGGCTGAGCTCCATGGCCAGGAGCAGCCGTGGATGCCCACGGTGAGGGCAGGCAGGAGCCAGGCAGGGGCTGCTGTGACCTGTGGCGGGGCCCCGAGGGGCTGGGGGAGCCCATGCTGAGCGTCCCGGGGCTGAGGGCACATCTCCTTCAGTGGGATCATCTGGGCCTGGACATCCTCCAGTGGCATGTCCAGGAAAAGAGGGAAGCCCTCAAGAACATCTCCAGGGACACAGCCTGAGCAGCAATGCCAGCAGGCAAAACAAAGCTCCTCCCCAGTTAACACACACTTGGTAGGACCTAATTGATGGGCCACCACCAATCCAGGGTGCTGCACAGGGTCTGCTCTTCTGGGCAAGGGCCAGAAGGAAAGGGAAGGGAAGAGCTGTGTGTCCTTGGGGCCTGATAGGGCTGATGAACAGCCCCAGAGGCACAAAAACACAGCAGCACCAACACTTGATTTCCAGGGCAAAACAATTGGCATTGCTGGCCTGGGCTTCTCCATAAGGCACATGGGGGCTTTGGAGACCCCATAAGGTGCACGAGAGGCTCGGGTCCCTTGTGAGACACACAGGGATATTTTAGGTTCCCTCTGAGGCATGGAGGGCACTGGGGTCCACTTGAAGGCATGCATGAGATTTGGAATCCTATGTGAGGCATGCAGGGGGGTTGGGATCTCTGCCAAGGTGTGCAGGGTGCTGGGGGTCTCTGCTGAGCACAGGACTGAAATGAACAGGTTTTATGTCTTTATTAGTGTTCAGCTCTTTATAAAAAAGTCAGCTCGGCAGGGGGGTGTTGTAACTTTTTCCAGTAGCTGAAGGGCACGAAGTCCCGCAGAGTCTGTCCCTGGAGTCTCCGTGGCACACTGGTAGCCGGAGGTGAAGATGTGTCCAGCCTGTATCTGCAGTCCCAACCAGCAGACCATCCTCTCTCCTTTCCTCCTGGTACACTAGTAGCCAAAGGGTGGGGTGATGTGCAGAGCCTGCTGCCAAGGTCCAGCAGCAGCTATCCCTCTCCTTCCCTCCTGGTAACACCAGGAAGAGTGTTTGTTTTCCTTGTGCCTGCTTCCCACAGCCCAGTCCAATCTGGTCCTCAGCAGGTCATGGTGACAGGTCAAACACAGACTAGGGATGGGCTTCCCTTTTCCCCAAGCAGCACACCCATCCAGTCCCCTCCACTGTGCCCCTCTTTTTCATTTTTGGGTGTTTTTCATCCCCAAAATTCCCTCCCATGATTCCACTGGATTATTTTGCATCCTAGTCCTAGTTTGGGTGGGGGTGTAGGTGATTCCCAGGAGCGATTAGCTAATTAACATTTCAATGTCAGTATTTAGTTCCAGCCAAGTGTCCCAGCCAGGCTGTTTTGTTCATAACAGTCCGGCTCGGGGCTGCCGCGGCCCAGGGGCAGCCGCCGTGCCGGGATGGCTGTGGCGAGGGGCCGAGGCGGAGCTGCCCCGCCGGGTCGCGCTGCACGGGCACGGCACGGGCGGTGCTGAGCGCCGGGCAGGCGGCACCCCGAGCCCAGGGGCCACAGCCGCGGCCCTGCCTCCATCGGGGCCGGGCACAGACAGCCCCGCAGGCAGAGCGGCGGCACCGGCCCCGCTCAGCGCCCGAGGGGACGGAACCGATGCCAGAGGAGCCCGGGGGGCCCTGAGCGGGGCCCTGGCGCTGCCCGCCCGGCTCTCCCGGGCCTGTGGCCATCCCGGGCGCCAAGGGCTCGCTCTGTGCCGCGCTCTCCCTGCCCAACGGGGCTCCGGGTCAGCACCCGGCTCCTGCCACTGCCTTGAGAACGCTGAGGGGCATTCGGGGGCGGAACTGAACTTGCCAGGGAGAGAATTCATAGGACACTTGTTTAGCCCTTTTACAGACTTGTTTAGGCCCTCTTCAAGTTGAGAAACAACTTAAAATCCCAGGCTAAATCATGTGGTTTAACCTGTGGGGATTCCTTGAAGATGCTTTGTAACTCCCAGGGGTGCCAGGCCAAATCCCAGCGAGCACCAAGGCCCAGGAGCTCTGATGCATGCAGCAGGGCTGGCACCAGGGAAACGAGTCAACATCCCTACAGCTGCCCGCTCTGCCTGCAGGGTGTCACGCAACAGCAACGTTCCAGCAAGAACAGGCATTTTTACATCCTCAGGACGATGTGCTCTTGTGGTCCTGATGGTGGATCAGAGAGAAAAGCCAAAAGTGACAGACTAAACTTGACTGCAGGAGAGGGATGGCTCAGCAGAGGACCTGGGGACCTGTGGTGCCAGCCAGTGACCGGCCACTCGGACACAGCAGGAAGGCCCCAGACTATCACACTTCAGCTGGCAGGGTATAAAAGCCCAAAGGTTCTTTGTTCAGGATCCGCCAGAGGCACCAGCTCAAACTGCCACTGTTCCAGCACAATAAAATTGTTTTAAGGATCCAGAGGTCCAACACTCTGCTATGGAGGACATTCCACATTTCCAATCTTTCAGGCACTTGGAACCTTCTGATTTTGCTTTGCATGCAAGACAAATAAACCCCCAAATGTGCACAAATCACTCCTTTAGCCTTTCCGCCTTTTATTTTCAGCCAATTTTTACTTTATTCTCTGCTATCATGTCCTTATCTTTCCAAAATTCCTGTGCCTATTTAAATCCAGCCACCAGGGATGGTGCACACATTTTTTTTAGCTCTGCAGAGATTTATCCCCAGCAATCCTGCCAACCACACACACTTCAATGTTGCAAAAACCTAACTCTGGGCTGCAGTATGTGAATCCCACTCTGGTGTGTGAGATGGCAGAGCACCAGACCAGGCACTGTAGAAGGGGCATTCTGTAGATTAGTGAAGTCACTACCAGAACTCAGTCTAGCTCTTAGAACTCCGGCACCACACCAGGAGTGGGGAGCTGCCTCGGAGCAGCACAATGTTCTGTGTTGGAAGGCCTCCACCGAGGCCAGAGGCTGCCTCAGCCCCAGCCGCCATCCTGTGCATGGTGGCAGCGCTGAGGGCTGTGGCAGGGACACTCTTCCCCAGAACTGTTTCCCAACTTTTCCTGTCCCAGCAGGGAACTTGGAAATGTTTCTTCTGTCCTGACTTACCCTGTTTCCACCTTGTCAATACACAACTTGCTGTCTTACTCGCTTTATGCTTAGAAGGTTCTAAGAAGAAAATGAGAAACATACTGTGATTATGACACCCAAAAAGAAGGCCAGAAAACAATACTCCACGGTGTAGGGCCTTAGAGAGCGGCTATTTGGTTTATTTGACAGCAGAGTGAGGGCAACAGCTCCACCAAAAACACACTTGTCCATTCCTTGCACACTACAAGCTTTTAAACTTTTTAACTTAATGTACACATTATACTTTCCTAACCTTCATATTGCAACATGTATACTAATTACATCATTATATGAGCCCTTGTAGCACATGTGCAGTTTCTGCACGAGGTGGTCATCTGTGGATGACAGCCTGGCCAGAGAGGGAGACACGACATTCGTTTTTCACAGTGGCTTGTGAGACCTTTTAGGGAGTTGCAGAAACGATGATAACTTGTTAGTATAAACAACCAGCAGGTGGTGTTTTTCTATTCTGATTTTCTGTTCTTCTTAAGGACTGTTTGTGAGAAAGATGTTTTTGTTAAATAGCCAGTCAAGTAGAAGGTGTCAAAACTGTCTATAAAAGAGAGAGCTTCTGTATTAAACTTTCATCTTCTGCAATTCAGTCTCCTGGTGAGCTTGTGTAACTCTGGGCTTAATGATGACAGTTGCCAGCCTTCTGCTGGTCATTTTGGATGAAGGCTCAGAAGGCTTCCTCAGGCTTCAACTTTTTTACCTCTGTTTCTGCACATGCTTTACAAGACTGTCTGCTCAAATAGCCAGTGGTTAATTAGCCTTTTGCAGTTAGCTTGTTCTGCTAAATTTGCTGATTTCTAGAAAGTGCTTCATTCCCATCCCCTTGTACAAAGTAACTACTTCTTTCTGCACAGCTTTTTGTGGAAAATGACAGGAGACAAGCACATTTTATAATGTTCAACAACTCTCAGTTTATTCCAAGCACGTATGTACAGTTATACCCGTTATAATCAAGCTCATACACATTGCAAAATTTAAGCTCCTTATTGGTGTATCTAAAGGGGTCAACCCCGCCTTTGGGAACTTTCTATGCTTGCTTCGTTTTTTTGGGGGGACTTTCTACGTTCAGTTATACTTATCTTTTTGCTGACCGTTTTGCTGCTGGGAACTAGCTTACCCAAGGACATATGATATTGTTGCTACATCCACTATTGCTGCACTATGCAATTTTCAGCTATTGCTTCACTAACTGCACATAGTCATGGCCTCTCTCCTGAAGACACTTATCCACAAAACTCTCCACACTTCCCCTGTTTCTGTTTTGAACCATTAAATTAGTTGTCCACATCTTTGAATCTACTAGATGCTGAAGACAGCTAAACAGGCAGGGCAAGATTAACAAGAGCAGTAAAACAACAATCAAGATTCCCACTGCATACATAATAAAGGTTCTTAGACAAGGACCAATTTCTAAGCTTTTAAGCCATTCTTCTATCCCCAGACCATCTTCCTCTTTTAATTGATGAAGGCCCTGTTGTAGTTCTTTAATCTTAGCATGTATTGATACAGAATTGTCAGAGATTCATGCAACACATACCTTCAAATTCCTCACATCCATGTCCATGGGCCAATAAAAAATCAATGGCTGCTCTGTTCTGCAGTACTGCATGATTTACACTTTGTACATCCATAGCAAGCATGGCTAAAATCTCTGATGTTTTATTAAGTTCATCTTTAGCCCAGCATCCCAATTGTTCAGCTAAAACCATAGCCTTTCTGGCAGCTCCTCCCGGTAACAGGGTTGCCACTATTACCTGTTTAAAGGTACTCCAAAACTGAGGTTGTCCAACCTGATCACATTGTAAGTCGTGCATGCCACGCTTTTTTCTTGTCTTCCCTAACCTGTCCCATTGCATTAGCAAGGACATATTAGGATGGAACAGCGCTAGTTTTCCTAGGTAACAGGGTCCCCCTTGTGGTTTTACCGGTATTCCATTCCAAGCTCTATCTCCACAGATCAAAAATACGCCTTTTGACAACCTTAAGGGTTTGGTTATCTTGGAACCATCACAGTTGGAATATAACTGTGATGCTACCCTACCTTAGTCCAGTGAAGAGTCTAGAGAAGCCCATTTTTCTCTTGGGTTATTTAAATTCTGCAAGTTCAATGGAACAAAGCTAAACCATCCTCCTGTCGAAACATTCCCTAAACTAGCATTGGCACTTCCAAAGAGATCTAATTCTTCTGGTGGAGATTGTAATGTTTCTTTAAGTGAAAGTACCAACAAACATTGCCTATAGCCATCTCTCTGAGCTTCTGTGTAACCCATGCTCTTGTCTGGCCCTTTCACCTTTGCAAAGTTCTTGCAAAGCATTTGGTTCTTTATCAACCCGCAAAATTCCTCTGGTCTCCAGACAGGAACACCTGTTAAGCAGGTGCGAAATGGACTTGTCACCCCTCCCGAGTTAAGGCATAGCAAACTTTGATTAGTCATGTTAGCCAAGGTTACCCAAATATTTTCTCTGGGCTGATTAAATTGCATTATTTCACAACAAAGATTAGTCAAAGGAACAAGATAGATTATCCACCTTATCACCCTCATGATTACTTCCACTTTGATTTTAATTTTAATGCCTGCACATTTTCAATAAGCCTATCTAACTCTAGGTCTGGATTTCCTACTATTGGTCTTCTTAAATAAGGTCTTATAGAAACCTTCACCTGCTTTTGGCACCTTGTTGATAAAATTTTTGAATTTGCCTGTCTAATCAACCTATCACGAGCGTGTTCTGCTTCCCACCTAGAAAAAGCTAATATATTTTGTTCTGGCACTTCAAATAACTGCAAAGCTAAAGTAACTCCTAAGCCTGTATCTTGTATTAAATCTTTCTTCCAAGTCTCTCCCTGTGCTTGAAAGGCACAATTTCTACACCACAAATGTAGTTTCAAAAATACTTGGTCTTCCCAGTACGTTTTTCCACAACCCCCACAAATAAAAGCAACCCAACTGTTACAATTAAAACTCCCACAACCAAGGCACTCGGGATTCTTTGGTCCCGGTATATGAGCAGTCTGTAAAGCTTCAATACTCATAACAATTGCCAGAAAAGTTGACTCTGAAGGCAAAAGTTGATCGATCACTGGGGAAAGTCCTCTTATCTCTTGAAGAAGGTGTCCCACTATGTGGATCAGCTTCTCTTCAATTCTCCTCTGATCCTGATCCGCCAGGGGGGCTGCGAGATGAATCATCCAGAGCCAGTTTGGTCCACTTCGCTGGCACCCAGAGTGAACCTGTAGGGGTGGAAACACAAAGATATCCCCTTCCCCAATATAGGACCTTTGCTGGGTTCTGCCAAATACCTGTTTTAGGTCCCTATACCTGACCCATACTTCCTTGTCCTTTTTACTAATTTCTTTTTGTCCATAATGTACCATTGCAGTTGGTACCTCCGAATCCCCAAATATACACAAATGATTAAGAACAAAGAGCACTTTCATTAGCCTTTCCTGCACATCTCCAACTTCCCTATGTTTTTCCAAATATCTCTTCAAAGTTCCATTTGCTCTTTCTACTATTGCTTGTCCAGTGGGAGAATGTGCTATTCCTGTAATGTGCATGATCCCCCATGATTTCAAAAACCTATCCACCCTGCCACCAATGTATGCAGGACCACTGTCTGTCTTGATCTGCTTTGGCACTCCCATTACTGCAAAAAAACTACACAAATGCCTTATAACATGTAATGCCTTTTCCCCAGCTTGAGCCGTTGCCCAGAGATATTTGCTATATGTAGCTATAGTAGCATGAACATATTTTAGGCGACCAAAGCTATTTACATGAGTAACATCCATCTGCCAAAGTTCGTTAGATGAAAGACCTCGAGGTTTAACTCCCCATCCCATGCCATGACCCCCATTATGATAACTACATATAGGACAAGCTCTCACTATAGAAGTAGCATCTGCATGGGATATTCCAAACTCCCATTGTAACCCTTTTGCATTCTGATGTCAGGGTGTCAGACCCAGCCAGCAGGGGTTTAGGAGGGGTAGGTAGTGTTTGACCAACCTGGTCTCCTTTCATGACCAGGTGACCCTCCTGGTGGATGCGGGACAGGCTGTGGATGTGTCTATTTGGACTCCAGCAAGGCCTTTGGCACTGTCTCCCACAGCACACTCCTGGAAAAGCTGCAGCCCACGGCTGGGACAGGAGCACTCTGTGCTGGGCTCAGAACTGGCTGCATGGCCGGCCCAGAGAGTGGTGGTGAGCGGTGCTGCATCCAGCTGGGGACAGTCACCAGTGGTGTCCCTCAGGGCTCTGTGCTGGGCCAGCTCTGTTCAATGTTTTTATTGACCACATGGATGTGGGGATTGAGCCTTTCCTTAGTAAATCTGCAGATGACACTAAGCTGGGAGCATGTGTCCATCTGTTGGAAGGTAGGAGGGCTCTGCAGGGAGACCTGGAAGGGTTGGAGGGATGGGCAGAGTCCAATAAGATGAAGCTTAGTGAATCCAAGTGCCCATCCCTGCATTTTGACCACAAACACCCCCTGCAACATTACAGGCTGGGGATGGTGTGTCTGGTCAGTGCCCAGGCAGAAAGGGACCTGGGGGCACTGGTGTAAAGCCCAGTTGAACATGGGCCAGCAGTGTGCCCTGGTGGCCCAGAAGGCCAATGGCTCCTGGCCTGGATCAGGAATGGTGTGCCCAGCAGGAGCAGGGAAGTGATTCTTCCCCTGTGCTCGGCACTGGTTGGGCAGCACCTCAAGTGCTGTGTCCAGTTCTGGGCCACCCAGTTTGGGAAGGTCATGGAGGACCTGGAGCGTATCCAGAGAAGGGCAGCAAGGCTGGTGAGGTGCTTGGAACACAAGTCCTGTGAGGAACAACTGAGGGAGCTGGGGTTGTTTAGCCTGGAGAAGAGGAGGCTCAGAGGTGACCTTATCACCCTCTACACTCCCTGAAAGGTGGTTGCAGTCAGGTGGGGGTTGGTCTTTTTCTCCTCACAGCAGCTGACAGAACCAGAGGACATAGTCTTATGCTGCACAAAGGGAAATTTAGATTGGATATTAAGAAAATTGTTTTTTATGGAAGAGGTGATAAAGTACTGGAATTGTCTGTCCAGGGAGGTGATGGAGTCAGCATCCTTGGATATGTTTTAAGAAAGACTGTATGTGGCACTCAGTGCCATGGTTTAGCTGAGGTGGTGTTAGGGCATGGGTTGGACTTGATGACCTTAAAGGTCTCTTCCAACTCAGTAATTCTATGTTTCTGTGATTATGTGACATCACAGAGCAGGCTGTGAGGTCAGAGAGTGTGCTGTGACATTATAGGGTGGCTGTGTTACATCACTGAAGGTGTGACATCAAAGGATGGGTCTGTGAGGCCAAGAGGTGCTGTGTGACATGATAAGTGAGTTTTGCCATCACAGAGCAGGCTGTGACATCACAGAGGAGATTGTGATATCATAGGAGAGGTTCTGATGTCACAAAGTTTTCTGTGTCATTTCAGGCTGGCTGTGTGATGTCACAGAATGGGCTGTGAGGCTACATAGGAGAATCTGCCATCATAGATAAGGGCTCTGTGACATCACAGAGCAGCTGTGTGATGTCACAGAGAAGGCTGAGACAATAGAGAGTGGGTTGTGCCATCACAGAGCTGACTGTGAAATCACAGAGCAGGCTGTGACATTAAAGGGTGACTGTGACATCCCAGGTTGGGCTGTGACATCACAGGGCAGATTTTATGACATCACAGAGCAGACTGGAACCTCAAAGAGTAAGCTGTGACATCACAGAGCAGCTGTATGAAATCCCAGGTGGCCTGTTACATCTCAGAGTGGGCTGTGTGACATCCCAGGGACTGTGTGTCATCACAGAGGCTGTGTGACATCACAGGGGCTGTGTGACATCTCAGGGGCTGCGTGATTTCACTGAGGAGGTCACTCTGCCCCAGTTTCCCCCAGAGAAGTCCAACACTGCTCATGCACAGGGGGGTCCCCTGTCCCCCCGGGTCCCCCCGCCCCCGTCGCCGCAGCCTCCCCCAGAGGATGTTCCACGAGATCGACCCCAGAGCCCGACACAGGGCTGTGGGGGGTGGGACAGGGGGACAGGGACCCCTGGCAGTGTCCCTGTGTCCCCCAGGGCCAGAGCCTGGGCCAGGGCTCCTTCACCCTGTTACCAACGAGGGCTTGAGAGCGCTGAAAAGTCCCCGGCAAGGGAGCAGCAAAAACCATATTTAATATTAAGCGACAGCACCACAAAGTTCCCTGGCAAGAGTCACTCTGCTCCTGACTGAACACTTCACACTTAAGGAACGCCTAGGAAACAAATCAACCACAAATCCAAACAAAATTCAGGCAATCAATCCAGAAATGATCAGAGAACTGTCCCTTTATGTGGCATAGGGACACATAGGACAGTGAGGGCAAGGATAAAAGGAATATGGGCCAAAAGCTGAACAGAGGTCAAATTTAACAGGACTTAACTTATACCTTAACCTTAACTTCTACCTTCAACTTCAAAATTTAGCAAAAGAACAGATATGAACAGTATTTAACATAACTTATAACCTACGACTTTTCAATTTAACAGAGGAATATAATTTAACACTATTTAGCTCAGCTTATAACTTATAGCAAAAGAACAACTCTTAGCAGCATTTAACTTAGCTTAGGCTGCATGACTTGACATCACTTACAGGCCTGACAGGCTCAGCTATCCAGGGCACTCAGAGCCCTCAGGGAGCAGCATTTCTGCCACATTCCCCAGCACAGGCACTCCTGTGTGCACACAGACACAGAGAGTCAGTGCAAGGTACCTTTGAGAAATTCCCCTGAGGGCAGGGAAATGCTCCCTGAGGATGCTTTGGCATCTCCCCTGCAGGGAAGGGTTGAGCCTGGAGGAGTGGGGGGATCGGCCCAGGCTCCCTCCTTGTTTCGGGATCCCCGAATTCAGCAAACGGGAGAGTTCCCGGCTCGGAGAGGCCCCACTCAGAGGGAGTCGCTGGCCCAGGAGAGCTCCAAGGGCTCCTTTTGGAGCGCTGTTTGTAGGGCCCCAAGAGAGGGGCTGCAGTCCCAGCCATGTTTCATCCTGGCAGCACTTGGCATCAGCAGCTTTCTTTGGCAGGGTGAGAACAGGGATATTGTGCCACCGAGGGAACACAAACAGTTCCCAGGGCTGCTCCTAAAGCAGCCAGGAGCTGGCTGGGCAGCAGCAGTGCCTGGAGCAGACAGTGTTTGTGATGAGCTCCAGAGGAGCTGAGCCCAGGGGCTGCTGGCCAAGACCGAGGCCCAGTGAGGATTTCTCAGCTGGCAGGGCGGCCTGAGAAGGGGAGGAGGGAATGCACCAGCACAGGAACCATGGAACCAAGGGAGCATTGTGACATTGTGGGGCCTGTGAGACCAAGGGGCCATTGTGACACTGTGGGGCACCATGGAACAATGGACACCATTGTGACACTTGGGGGACACATTGGATCATGGAGACCATTAGGATACTATGATGCCCAATGGAATCAGCAAAGCATTGTGGCACTGTGATGCCTCATGGAACCAGTGAGACCATTGTGACCCTGGGGTCCCCACAGAACCAAGAGGACCATTGGGACACTGTGGGGCCTCGTGTCATCAGTGGTCCATTGTGACACTGTGGAGCCAAAGGAGACCATTGTGACACTGCAAACCCCCATGGTCCAAAGGTCCATTGTGACATTGTGGGCCTCATGGATCAGAGGACTCATGTATCATTGTGGGGCCTGGGGAACCATGGAGACCATTGGGACACTCCATGGCCTCATGGAATAGCTGGAACCATTGTGAAACTAGGAAGTCTCATGGAACCCAGGGGTAATTGTGACACTGTGGGACCCCATTGAACCAAGAGTCCATTGTGATAATGTAGATCTTCTTGTAATCAAAGAACAATTCTGACACTGTGGGGCCCCATGCAACCAAAGGAACACAGAACAGGTCTGGCTGGTTTGGCCTCCCGTGGACTGCCTGACTGGTCCAGCTGACCTTGGCATGTTAAAGGTCTCTTCTCCTCTGCTACTGGGGCTCACTGGGACAGGAAACGCTGTGGCTCCCTGCTTTCCTTCCAGTGGAAAAAAACTCTCCTTCTCCTCCAAGTGCTCATGGCCAGAATTGGGATTTTACGTCCAAATGTCCTTTTATCCAGGGATTGTTCCCATAGGAATATTGCCAGGACAAGTCTGGATGGCAGTGGTTTCATGAGGGTCAACTCTCATCTGTCCCCAAAACACTGGGGAAGGCTCCATGCTTTTCTTCTTATGGGAAAGAACTGTCCTGCTTCTCCAGGTGCCCATGACCAAAATTGGGATTCTGTCTCCAAAATTCCCTATATCCAGAGGCTTCCTGCTGACAAAATCTGCCATTCCTGACAAGTCTGGCTGACCTTGGCTTTGTGAGGCTCTCATCTGCCTTCCAAACACTGGGGCTCTGTGCTTTCCTTCCTGTGGAATAGAACTCTCCTTCTCATCCAGGTGCCCATGTCCAGAATTGGGATTTCACCTCCAACATTGCCTGGTGTGAAAGACTGGAGGAGATTGTTGGCTGGAAACATTTTGTGTGTGGGGGAGGAAGGGGCAGGTCCAGCCTTGCCCGGCCCTGGAACCCCAGCACTGCCCTGCCCTGGAACCCCAATCCCCCCAGAGCCTCTATCCCAGCCCAGCAGTGTCTGCCAGTCCCTGGCACAGCACAGGCAATGCTCCACAGCCACCTCTGGAGCTCCCAACCCAGCTCCTGAGTGACCAAATGACCCCAAGTCCTCCCTGGGGCTGGGGCAGCAGAACTCAGAGGCACCAGCGGCTCCAGCTGGGAAATGGAGTGTGGGATGGGGCTGTGAAAGCCCTGCCTGGGCTGTGCCAAGTAGGACACACAAGCCCTGACCCTCATCCACCAAGCAACTCTCTCAAGATGACATTTAAAAGGAATTACAATTATTTGTGTACTCTGAGTTAGATTCACTGGAGAAATAGTGCCCCACAGCTCATTAACATTCAGAATACTTGAACAAGCCAAGCCTCTGGGAATAATTTGATTTAAGTTTTCAAATATTTTGTGATTAATTAGGCAGGCTTTAGTAGTGTATTCAAAGTGAATCCTTTATTTTTACAAAGACACAGAAAAGATTTGTTAGGTCCTCTTTCATTTTTTTACTCCGCATAAATGAATATGTGCAATCTCCACTTGACACTGAATCCAAGTACCTCCTCATGCAGTTGGAATAGATATGAAAATCAAGACCCTTGATGGCTGACAATCCATCAGACTCTGTCCCTACCCCCACCCCACCATTTCCCCCATCCAAGCCCTGGCCCTCAGAGCAGCCTTGTGCAAATCTGAGCTCCCTCCAGCCCAGGCTGCACCTGCAGGTTTCAGCTCCTTGGCTCCAACCCCCACCTGCTTTCCTTGGAGTAAGAGCTGCCTGAGACACAGAGGGATGTTCAATTCTTGTCAGACAACAAAGCCAAGGGAAGGCACAGCTCCATCAAATGCAGAAGTCATTCCTCTGCTGGCTATTAAATCCACTTTGCACAGTAGCCAGTCTCAGAGCAATGGAAAACACTTTCTGTGCCCAGCACAGATCCCAAGGTCCCCCCAAACCCTCCCTGCCCCGATTCTGCCCAAATTTGCTCTTTCCACACACGAGTCATGTGCTGAAGTCAGGAGCTCCCTCCATGCCCAAAGGGAGGAAAAGAGAGAAAGTGGATGAAGAGCTCTCCTGTGCAGAGCCAAGGTCCAAGTGCCCCTGCAGTGGGAGCCACAACTCATCAGGTTTGTGTCCTTTGGGCTCAGGGATGGTGACACTCAGAGGCACAGAAAGGTTTCTTGCCAACAAACAGGAGTTGAACATTTGAACAATTTAATAACCATCACAGCTCTTCCCTCAGCTCTCTGTGATGTCCCAGCAGCATCTGACATGTCCCCCATCCCCAAGGGATTTCTGTACAGGAACAGTTTTAGACAGAGACATAAGAAAAGGTAATTCTGTGATGGATATATATATAAGTAAGATATCAACTAATGTGATACTTATGTGAACTTCAGAAAGATTGGGAAACTCCCTAAAGCCCACAGCATGAAGCCAGTTAGTTGAGAGGCCCTTGAATGACCAGAGATTACCTAGAGGAGGAAATCTGGGAGTAACAGGAATGACATAGATGCAGCTGGTCTAGTGAAGAGATGTCCTTAGACATGGCCATTTAAACAGGAGAACTGGAAACATCTGAAAGAAGAGGGAGCTGATAAAATAAACAGAATACTGGTGATGCAAGTAGAAGGTGAGATCAATATTTCTTCTCCTCCCATCAGTACACTTCCAGGAAATTCCTGTTCCTGGAGGAAGTTTTGCCATTTCTTAAAGTTACGCAAGTGACTCAGATAATAAAAATGTCTTTGTATATCATGAAATATACAAGTATTAAAACCTGTGACCCTTTCCAGGCAGAAATCAGCTGTGTTCCCATGAACACAGTGCCACTTGTGCCCTGAGTTGCTGAGCTGCGATTGGATCTCTCAGAGAGGAGCTGAGGGAGAGCAGAGCACCTTGCAAGCTGCAGGTCCCTGCCAGCCCCGCAGGGCTCCTGTGCCATCAACATCTGCTCTGCTCCAGTCTGGAACAGGGCCCAGCACGGTGCCAGGACCATCAGAGAGCTGAGGTGTGTGCTGGAATTCCATGTCCTCCCCATGGCGCAGCAGCCCTGCATTTCCCTGCTCCAGCCTTGGTCTCCAGCACAGCCATGGAGGCTCTTTGGGCTCCTGAGTGTTCCTGCAGCCCCCAAGGGCAGCTGAGCTCTGCCTTGGGCACAGGCAGCCCTTGCCAGTGCAGGTCATGCTCAGCAATTCCTTGTCTGTGCCCGGCCTTGCTGCCAGCCCCGGCAGCGGCTGCGTGGCCCCTCTGTGGCCCTGTGCTGGCCCAGCCATGGTGCCACAGCCCCTGTGCAGCCCAGCCCAGGACAGGAGCATTGCGGCTGGGAACGGCCCCTGTGCCATGGGGCCCTGGGCAGCCTTGGGGCTCTGTGCCCCATGGCCTCCCTGCTGGGCAGCCTCTGCCAGCTCCTGCAGAGCCCGTGGCACCTATGGGGCTGCACAGACAGCCCTGCCCGGGCTCTGCCGGCCTCGGGGCCAGCAGAGAGGCGGCCAGGGCTGGCCATGGCCGGGAACAGGTCCTGAGCCCCGCAGGAGGATGGAGCTGGGCCACAGCCAAACTCAGCCCAGGGCAGAGCTGGGCTCAGCAGCCAGGGCTGCCCAGGGCTGGCACAGACAGAGGCTGGCGCTGACAAATGTCCTGGGCCCCTCCCTGCTCTGTGCATGCCCAAGGGCACAGAGCAGCCTCCTCTCTCGGGCTCTTGCCTGTTTTCAATGCCTGCCCAGGCACTGGCCCTGCCCCACAAGGCCTGGGCTGAGTCCTGCCCCTGCCCGCTCAGCCAGGCTGAGATGGACACTGATGGTTTCTGTGCCAGGCTCTCCCAGCCCAGCCCAGCTCCCTGCCAGCTCTGACAGCTGCCCGTAGCTCTGGGCAGCACCAAGGGCCTCTCCCCAGCACAGCCCAGCCGGCTCTGGCCCCACAGCTCTGCTCAGCCCAGGCTGCTCTGGGCACTGCCCCACGGCCTCAGCCCCTGCCAAGGGCACAGCAGCAGCTGCAGCTCAGCCAGGACTCAGCCCCACCATGGGGGAAGGGGCTTGGCCAAGGCCAAAGGAGCTCCCTGGCTGCCCTGCTCCCCTCTGCCTGAGGTGCTGAGAGCTCTGCAGCCCCTCCTGCCATCCCATCTGCCCAGGCCAGCACAAGAGCCCCGGCCCTGGGGCCCTCCGGAGCTGCTCCTGCTCCAGGCCCAGGGCCCATCCCAGAGCTGGGGCAGCCACAAAGCTGTGCCCATTTCTGCTCATTGCTGCTCTGATGGGGATGCATCCTCAGCCACTTGGGGGTTGCTGATGAATTTTACTATGCCAGAGGACTCTTCTTTCTTTTCACCTTCACTTCAGGAATGCAGTGAGAAAAGCACATAAACATTTGTTCAAACATCCAAACAAGAAAAGCCCCTTGAAGATTTCAATTCTGTGTTTAATTAGACACATTTCAGAAGTGTATTCAAAGTGAATATGCTATATAGAAAACAAAGCAGAGAGAATTGTTCTTTTCCTGTTTTTAGATTGGTATCAGCTTTGTCCAATTGATATTGACCCCCAGCATGTCCTAATGCAGTCTGAACAGATATGAAAACCAAGACCCTTCGTGGCTGACAATCAATAACACTTTGTCCCCACCCCTCCCCATCATTTCCCTCATCCAAGCCCTGGCACTCAGAGCAGCTGAGGGATGGAGTCACATCCAGGGGTGTCCCCAGGGCTCAGGACTGGGGCCAGGTCAGTGAAATCTCTTTATTGATGATCTGGACAAGTCCATCGAGGGCACCTTCAGGCAGTTCCCAAGTGAGCCCAGGCTGGGTGGGAGTGTGGCTGTGCTGGAGGGCAGGAAGCTCTGCAGAGGGATCTGGACAGGCTGGAGCCATGGGCCCAGGACAGTGGGATGAGGTTCACCAAGGCCAAGGGCCAGGTCCTGCCCTGGGCTCACAACCACCCCAAATCCCAGGCTCTGTCCTGCCCCTGATCCCCACAGCCTGTCCTGTTTCCTTCATCCCTGCATTGCCAGGGACTTTCTGGGACAAGGGAGCTCTGCTCTGGGGATGGAGGGAGCTCCAAGTGCCACCACTGCAGTGGGAACCACAACTCATCAGGTATGTGTCCTTTGGGTGTCAGAAACTGGTGAGACTCAGAGGCACAGAAAGTTTCTCTTCATGGCCAACAGACCATAATTGAACAGGACACAATTTGATAACAGCCACACTCTTCCCTGAGCTATGTGCAACATCCCAGCAGTGTCTGATGAGTCCACCATCCATAAGTGATTTCTATACAAGAATTGATTTTAGACAAATGTGGTTCTGTGATAGATATAAACACAATTAAGTTCTTGTATCAGATGCTTATCCTGGAGTGGTGCAAAACAGCTCAAACAATTCCTGATGTGCAAAGCTGTCAGTGGTGGATGGAGAAGGGAGGTCTGGCTGCTTTTGGTGTTGAGGAAATGCTGAAACCAGCCTAACTCATTTCATCTCCTCCTGGCCTGGCTGATCTCCCCTCTTTCCCCTTCCACACATTGGCTTCTGTCTCCCACCAGGCACCTCAGTTGAGAGCCTGTCTCTGTGGTCTCCATCCCCTCCTTGCTGGTACTGCCAGGCTGGGATGAGGAGCCCCTCAGCCTTCCCTGCTCTGGGCTGGACAAGTCCAGCTCCCTTAGTCCCTGCTCACAGCCCAAGGGCTCCAGCCCCACCCTGGAGGCCCTTCCCTAACCCTGCTCCAGCTGCCAGACATCTTTTCTGCCCTGGGGAACCCAACCGAAGCCATGGTGACCTGGATAATCCATGTCCTTGATGTCCTGGTCACACAGCCATGACCCTTTTCCCCATGTCAGGCTCTGGGGTGGATCTTGTGGAACATCCTTTGGTGGAGGCTGTGGCTCCAGGTGGACCGGGGGGATACTGGGGGACAGGGACCCCACTGGGCATGAACAGCATTGGACTTGTTGGGAGAAACTGTGAGGGGGAGCTGGGGTGGAGTGACCAACCCAATGACCTCACAGAGCCCTCCTGGGATGTCACACAGCCCCTCTGGGATGTCATAGCCTCCTCTGAGATGTCACAGCCCAATCTCTAATGTCACACAGCTGGTCTCTGATGCTACAATCCATTCTGTGAAATCACAGAGCTGCCCTGTAATGTCACAGCAAAATCTGTGGGGTCAGAGTCTGCTGTATGATGTCAGATCTGTGTCTGTGATGTCACAGCCTGCTCTGTGAGGCCACAGCCCATTCTTTAATGTCACACAGCTGGTCTATGATGTCACAGCCAGCTCTGTGATGTCAGAGACAATCTATGATGCCGTAGCTGCTCCATGACCTCACATAACCCACTCTGTGATGTCATAGCCCACTCTGTGACCTCATGTTACCAGGTGGTAAATTATCTCCGCCAGGTGAGCTGACCACCTGGAGCTTGTTCTCCAACACCCCAGGCCTATGGAAACCACACAATGCCCATTGTGGGAGAAGGGGAACTGGAAGTTCACCAGCCTCAGTGTCCTGCCAGCTGAGCCAGGCCCACAGGAACATTGGGGTCCACGACCACCAGGGACCACCAGAGAGACCCCCAGGACAGAAGAATGCATGGGTAAAGGGAAGGGGGAATATGTTAATGATTTTGGGGAAATTATTATCATACGTGTGTTTAGTCCAGCACAATCCATGAATATGTGTGCAAAATACAGAATATGAAGAGAAACTTTCCTGTACTCAGCATGCTCGGCCTTGGGAGGAGTTATCCCCCGTGCATCCGGGTGAATAAAGAATGCTGCTTCTTAATGTTGCACTGGTGTTAACGAGTTTTCTGTTTTACCGAATTTTTGGTAACACTCCACTCCCAAGGAAAGCTCTGTCTGCTGCTGTTCACAAACAGAGAAGGGCTGGTGGCAGATGTGGGGGTCGGAGGCTGCCTGGGGCACAGGGACCGTGAAATAATCGAGTTTTCAATGATCTGTGAAAGAAGAAGGGGCAGCAGCAAAACTTCCACACTGGAATTAGGCCGGGCAGACTTTGGCCTGTTTAGGATGCAGATTTAGGGAGTACCAAATCAGGTACTGATTTTTTTTAAGGGAAACAGCCCTTAAAAACAAAGGAATGGAGGAAGGATGGACACATTTCCAGAAAGTAATCTTAAGGGGGAAGGAGCAGCCTGTCCCAGTGTGGGAAAAGATGAGCTGGTGAGGAAAATTACTGTCCTGTCTGAAAATTGAGCTTTTTTGGGAATTCAATGGAAAAAAGAGTGTGCATCAACTTTGCACAGAAGGTCAGGAAACTTAGCAAATGTTTTAGGATGTTGTGTGGTCATGGAGATAAAAAAGGGTAGAGGTGAAATCTAAATTAGAGATTAATCTAGCCACTTCTGTGAAAAATAATAAAAAAATGTGTCTATGAATAAATTAATAGCAAAACATGGGATAAGGGGAACCTCTACTCTTTATTGGATGCAGTGGAAAATATAGTAACTAAAAAGTAAAGGCCAAGCTACTTAACACCTTGTTTGTATCAATTTTCAATATATGGAGAGGTTGTCCTCAGGCCAAGAGTTCTCCTGAGCTGGTAGATGGGCACAGGGAGCAGAACAGGCCCCTGTAATCCAGGAGGAAGCAGCTGGTGACCTGCTGAGCCACTCAGATGTTCACACATGTATGGGATGGAATGGGATGCATCCTAGGGGGATGAGGGACCTGGTGGATGAGCTCCCCCAGCTGCTCTCCATCATTTACCATCAGTCCTGGCTCACCAGAGAGGTCCCAGAGCACTGGAGGTGCCAGTGTGAGCCCATCCCCAAGAAGGGCTGGAAGGAGGATCTGGGGAACTCCAGGTTTGTCAGCCTGACCTCTGTGCCCAGCAAGGTTATGGAACAGATCACCCTGAGAGCCACCACAGGGCACCCACAGGATGGCCGAGGGATTAGAGACAGCAAGCGTGGATTTCAGTATCTGCATTGATGATTTGGATGAGGATATTGAGTCCAACATCAGGAGATTTACAGATAAAACAAAGGTGGGTGTGAATGTGGATCTGCTGGAGTTTAGGAGGGCTCTTCACAGGGACCTGGACAGGCTGGATCCAGGGGCCAGATCCAACGAGGTGGGGTTTAACAAGTCCAAATGCTGGGTCCTGCACTTTGGCCACAACAAACCTGCAGCGCTACAGGCTGGGGACACAGTGGCTGGACAGCAGCCAGGCAGAAAGGGACCTGCAGGGACAGAGGGACAGCAGGCTGGACATGAGCCAGCAGAGTGCCCAGGTGGCCAAGAAGGCCAATGGCTCCTGGCCTGGATCAGGAATGGTGTGGCCAGCAGGAGCAGGGCAGCACCTCGAGTGCTGTGTCCAGTCCTGGGCCCCCCAATTTTGGAAAGACATGGAGGGGCTGGAGTGTGTCCAGAGAAGGGCAACAAGGCTGGTGAGGGGTCTGGAGCACAGGTCCTGTGAGGAGTGGCTGAGGGAGCTGGGATTGTTGATCCTGGAGAAGAGGAAGCTCAGGGTACACAAGGCAGTGTCAAGGCACAGGTTGAACTTGATGATCTCCAAGGTCTTTTCCAGCCTTGCTGATTCTGGGATTCTCTGAAACCACCCTTGGAACAGTTGCAGGAGGAGCCCTGGGCCTCCTCTTCAGAAGCTCCAGCAGCCCAGGTCTCTCAGCTTCTCCTCACAGCCCCAAAGCCCATCCTGTCAGTCCTGCAGAGCCTCTGCAGCTCCTTCTCACTGCCCAGAACAGGGAGCCCCACAGCCAGACACAGCAGCCCAGATGTGCCCCCTTGGCCTGGGGTGCCTCTGGCAAGGGAGCAGCAGCAGGCACTGCAGGAGCCTGCAGACAATTCCTGCAGCACTTGTGGGATGATCCTGCTCCCCAAGGGACATTCCCATGGTGCCAAGTCAAGAACTGAAATGGGGAGTGGGGCCAGAGAGGAAAGGGAAAACAGGGATGGGCTGTTTGCAGGAGAAGGGGACAGGGGTGGGCAAGAGGAAAAAATTTGTAGCAGGAAGAGTAAAGAAAGCCAAGGTGAAGCCAAGGAAATGCTCAGGGCAGTTTGGGGGTGGCTGCCAGGCAGCCCTGGCTCTGAGCAGTAGCGTCTGCAGTGGGACGGGAAACTCAGCTGATGGGAACAAACTTTCTGGCTGACTGCAGAGGCCAGGACAAAGCTGAGTGGCTTCCCTGGTGTCCCCCAGCCCTTCCTGGCCACTGGGGCTGATGGCATTTGTGCTCCCTCAGGTTCATGTCCCCACAGCACCAGCACGGGGGTGCTCCCACCTGCTGTGTGCAATGCAAACAGGGGCTGCTGAGCCAGTGCTGCCATGTCTGTGCCTGCAAGGATGCAGCACCTCTGTGAGCTGGGGAAGAGGCCAGGGCTGCAGAGGGGGGATGTTGTTGGCAGCTCCATGAGGACGCTCTGGGACGCTGCCCTGGGCTGTCCAGTGCACTGGGGATGGATCAGCCCCTGCTCTGCTGCTCCTTCCCTTCTCCCCCAGAGCCCTTGCAGAGCACCAGCCATGCTGTTTGCCCCCAGCCTGCCCACGGCCAGCCTGGGTCTGCTCATGGGGGTTTTCTGTGCTGAGCATTGGCCTGGCCGTGTTCTTGAGAGAGCCTGGGCAAGGAGCCTGGAGCCCCCAGGCCCTGGCCTGAGGCGTCAGTGCTGCCCCAGCAGTGCCCATGGCCAGTCCCTGCTGCAGCCCCGGCACTGCCACCCCCAGGACTGTGCCCGGCCCCGAGAGCACTCAGGCCCTGCAGCAACACCAGGGCCACCAGGGCAGCGGGGCAGGGCCACGGGAGCAGCACTGGCAGCACCAAGTGCTGCTGCTCCTGGGCACAGCTGCTGTGCCAGCACTGATCTGCCCCAGCTCTGCAGACAGACATTGCTGCTGCAGCTCCAGAGAAGGCAACAAAAGGGCATCTCTGCACAAAACTTTGCTGGGAGATCCTTTGGTTGCTTTAAAGCCACCAAGAGTGCAACCCCTCATTGACACAGTCTGTGGCCATGGGGAAAGTGGGGAGAAACCAAATGAAAAATGGCACAATGATGTTTCTTTTTGGACAGTATGAAAAAAGTAAAACAAAGAAAAATAACCTCTGAAATGAAACCACCAAAAAGTAGCAAAGATAACTTTTATTACAAATGGTTGGCAGAAACTGGCCAGCAGTTTAATGTTCCTGAAAACATCCGTTCATCAGTCTCCTCACTACAGCCTTGAGCTCCTGGTTCCTCAGGCTGTAGATGAGAGGGTTCAGGGACGGAGGAACCACTGAGTACAGAACTGACAGGGCCAGGTCCAGGGATGGGGAAGACATTGAAAGTGGCTTGAGGTAGGTAAAAAATGAGGTGCTGATAAATAAGGAGACCATGGCCAGGTGAGGGAGACACGTGGAAAAGACTTTGTGCCGTCCCTGCTCCGAGGGGATCCTCAGTACGACCCTGAAGATCTGCACATAGGAGAAAACAATGAACACAAAACAACCAAATAACAAAAAAGCAGTCCCCATAAGAGGTCCAAATTCCCTAATGTAGGAATTTGAGCAGGAGAGCTTGAGAATCAGGGGGATTTCACAGAAGAACTGGCCCAGAGCATTTCCATGGCACAGGGGCAGGGAAAATGTATTGGCCATGAGTAGCAGAGCAATGAGAAAGGCACTGGCCCAGGCAGCTGCTGCCATGTGGGTACAAGCTCTGCTGCCCAGGAGGGTCCCGTAGTGCAGGGGTTTGCAGATGGACACGTAGCGGTCGTAGCACATGATGGTCAGGAGGAAATATTCTGCTCCAACAAAGAACAGAAGGAAAAAGAGCTGTGCAGCACATCCTGCATAGGAGATGGTGCTGGTGTCCCAGAGGGAACTGTGCATGGCTTTGGGGACAGTGGTACAGATGGAGCCCAGGTCGCTGAGGGCCAGGTTGAGCAGGAAGAAGAACATGGGCGTGTGCAGGTGGTGGCCGCAGGCTACGGCGCTGATGATGAGGCCGTTGCCCAGGAGGGCAGCCAGGGAGATGCCCAGCAAGAGGCAGAAGTGCAGGAGCTGCAGCTGCCGCGTGTCTGCCAGTGCCAGAAGGAGGAAGTGGCTGATGGAGCTGCTGTTGGACATTTGCTGTGGCTGCACATGGGCACCTGTTCATGGAGAAAGGACAGTGACAAGTCAGGAGAGGCTACTTGGAGCCAAACCTGGGCCATTCCCTGCTCACTGTCTCACTAGGACTTACCCACCCTTGTTTCTGCTCTGGTGAAACCTTCACCCAGGTCCCTGCCTGAGCTCCAGTTGTGCTGACTGAGTGTGCCAGGAGCAGCCAGGCCTGTGTGTGGGGGCTCTCGAGGAGCCATCCCTGCCCCACTGCCCTGGGTTTATGGCCCTGTGGCAGAGGAACAAATCTGGATATTCAGGATTTGTCAGGGGAATCACTTCTAATGCAGAAAGGCTTGGTAATATCTGCCCTCCCAGATCTTGAGGACATGGATAGCAGGGAAGAGATATAGGGGAAGTTTTTCCTACCCACACATCATTCCTGTCCCTCTGAGGTCAGAAATCCCCAACATTCCTGCTGCACTCCGAGTTTGCAACTGAGAGATGTGAGAGGCAAAGGATTCCCTGTGGATGAGGACAGGTGAGTGGCTGGATGGGCTTGTTCCCAACTGACCTGGCTTTGCACCTCTGCCTGTAATTAGAGCACAATCACACACCCTGGGATAAACTAGACCCTCCCCAGAGCAGAAGGATCCCCGAGTGTCTCTCCCTCTCCAAAAGTCTCTGGGCAAGGTCTCAGCACCCCCTTGTGCCAAGGACACTCATGGCTTTCTTGGCCAACCCAGCAGCATTTCCTCAGCTCTGGCATCTCTGCACTTCATGTGGGACATTCAGGGAGCTCCCAGAGGCTCTGGCACAGATCTGCACCCAGGAGGGCAGCTCAGAGCTGGGAAGGGCACAGCAAGAAGATTCCCTGGTGAGAGGGCAGGGCAGAGACAGCCGGGCACTCAGGACAGTGTTCCCGTGCCCAGCTGTGCCCAGCACCTCCCACACACCAACAGTGCCCTCCTGCCCCAGCACTGCTCTGTTCAGCCCCCTCTGCTTCCCTGAGCATCTCCCTGGGCCTGGACATCCCCTCCTGAGAGGTGCCTTGTCCCTGCCAGTGCTCACAGAGCCCATCCCACCCTGTGTGCCCCCGGCCCTACAGAAACCTGCCTGTGTGCAGGGCCCTGGCTGGGACAGGCTCTGTGTGCAGCTGGGCAAGGGCAGCTCAGGAGAGCCCTGCTGGGCCCTGCAGAGGTGATGCTGCTGCTGTCCAGGGCTGAGGAGTGGCTGAAGGCCCTTTGGGAGGCTCCCAGCAGAGAGACTGACCACCCAAAGTCACAGTTCTGCAGTCTCTGTAAATGTTCAAACATTCCTATGTCCTGATACTGTGTGTCCC
The DNA here is from genome assembly GCF_050655825.1 of Lonchura striata. NCBI lineage: Eukaryota > Metazoa > Chordata > Aves > Passeriformes > Estrildidae > Lonchura > Lonchura striata. Next base: position 2,511,098 of record NC_140734.1, on the reverse strand, counting down.
TTTCACCTCAGAATGTTTTGTCATTCTGGGATTACAATTCCTGTTTGGCTTCTCTCATCCCCCTGTTGTCTATAATCAAAAGAGAAAAACCCCTTGCAACAGTGTTAGAACAGTAAAGTAAAAATCAGACCTTTATTGGAAGCTTCCAGGCGTCCTAGTGGGGATGAGGCACAATGAGCTCCTGATTTCAACAATTCATTAAAGTTGATTAATTAGGACATTTAACAGGAACATCCAATACGAGATTCAGTAGCCCCGGTTACACACCCCTGGCTAAACCCATTGGAGTAGGTCCAAGGGCTTCTTTGCCACACTTTTAGTTTTGACTATTCACATTGTGGTCAAAACCCAAAATGTTCTTCTTGTAGGTCCTTTTCCTGATAATAAAACTACGCAGTATTTCAGGAATGTATTTAGCCAGTCAGCATATTGTTCTAAAATCTAAGAGATAGGTAATAAACATACTAGAGTCAGCTAAGGATTACAGTTATATAAGTACATTATAGTAGTTTAATAGAGCTAATTAAGAGTTTAATAAAGTTGAGTAAGGATTATAGATTTATAACGATATAATAGGAATTTACAGAGCTACAGATATATGAAAAATGTATAAAAAGCAAAAATCTTTTTGTCATCACCCCAACTTTCCCATCCTGGTCCAAACAGGAAATTGAAAACACTCTCAGGAAAGCTCCTGACCTTTACAGCAATCCCAGGCTTACCTTCTTTGGGAAGTGTCCTCTGGAGCTGTGCCCAGGCTGGTCTGGAGCTGGGAGCAGCCCTGCCCCACCCAGCCCCTCTCAGCAGCAGCACCTGCCCTGCTCAGGGTGGCTCCTTCCCCCCACAGCTCCTGGCCAGCGCTGGGAGCAGCTCCAGGGCTGGCTGAGAGCTGTCCCTGGCAGGCAGCAGAGTCCCTGGCCCAGCACAGCGCCCTGGGCTGCAGGACCCTGCTCTGCAGGACAGCCCTGGGCACCCCTGGCTGCTCTCAACAGGAGATAAGCAGAGAATGCACTCAGAGGGTCTGTGAGCATTGGGATGTTCCAGCTTTAGGAGATCACTCCAGGAGGTGCAGATGCATTGTCCTGCAGCCAGAGGTTCCTGTGCCAAGGGCTGGCAGTGATTCTGCCCCAGGCACTTCTCAGCCCCTTTTGAGCCCTGACTGATTGAAGCTCTCTGTGCCTCTGCGCTGTGCCCGGGCTGGCTGCAGGCAGTGCCCCAGCCCTGCTGGGCTGGCAGAAGAGCTGCTCAGCAAGAGAAATGTGCTTTTGAAGCTCTTTCTTGGTTACCAGGATCACCCTCTGTGCCAGGAGCCCGGCCAGCTCAGCAGCACAGACACAGCACAAGGACTTTAATGACCCTCTGGGGCTTTGTGCTCAGGCCCTGAACATCAGGCCCTGAGAGGGAGCTGAAGAAACCTATCCAGAACTGCGAGTCACAATCCAACTCCAAAGTTTCTTTGACTTTTAATGGGTCCCACTGAGGGACATGGCTGAGAAAGTGTCCCCAGGCCCCAGGCAGAGCAGAGATCTGGAGGCACTGATGGCAGGTGGGGACAAAGAGAAGCCAAGTCTTGGTGCCCTGGGGCACAGCAGGGTCTGTGCCACCAAGGGCTGTGAGGAGACACCTTGTCCTGAGGCCCTGAGGCCTCCTGGCACAGCCCCAGCCAGGCTGGGCACTGTCACCCCCTTGTGCTGCTCTCAGCATCCCCCCTAGCCCACATCCCAGTGGCCTCAAGGATCTGCTGGAAAGAGTCCCTGGGGAGCCTTGGTCAGGAATGGCCCTGGGGGCTCCTTCATGCTCCCAGGGACTGCAGGTTTTTCAAAGGACTTTGGCTTTTGCTTTTGCCTTGGAGTCTCTGAGAGCTTTGTGCAATCATGACCTCCAATTATCTGCTGTAATTAGTCCCTGGAGAGGCTTTGTCAGGAACAACACTCAGTGGAGTTTATTAATGCTTCAAGGTACTGTAGTTCTTTTAAGGTACTTGGTGTTTCCCTTTTGATACAGACTCTGTGAGAGGTTTGTGCAATCATGGCCCCAATTATCTGCTTTAATGAGTCCCTTGGGAGCTTTGTACTGACACTCAATGGGGCTCATTAATGCTTTGAGATACTTAACTTTTGTAAGGTACTTTGGATTTTCCTTTCCACACAGTCTCTGAGAGGTTTTTGTGCCATCCTGGCCTCCAATTCTCTCCTCCAAAGAGTCCATGAGGAGCATGTGTTGGGGATGGACCTCAGTGGCACCCATTAATGCTTTGAGACACTTTGGGTGTTTCCTCAGACTTTGATTCCTGGAAAGGTTTGTGCAATCTCCTCTCAGGCCCTGAGGTTCCGGGGCTCAGCTCCAAATGCACCACAGGGTTCATTAGGATCAAGCAAGTCCCGACAAACCATGGATCTGCCCTGATTTCCCTCTGCTCTAATGCAGTTCATCAGGAAGATTTCTGCAGTGGTTTTGGTTCACCAATTTGAGATTTCTCTGCCAAAGCATCAATTAGTGTGGTGGGTTCAGTGTTGGCTAATTACCAGTGCACTCGCTAGAATATACTTACTCATTTCCTGCTTTGAGGTAGGATTAGGAGAAAGGCAAAGTGGACTCAAACTTTAAGAGTAAAAAGAAAACTTTGTTAACAGTAACTAAAATAAAGAGTAATAAGGATCAGAAAAAACCCTTCAGAACGCTTCCTCTCTTCTTACAACCTGACAATGTAAGGAGACAAAACCTAAAATTTTCAGTCAGTTTACCATCTCTAGAATAGTCTTTCTTCACTTCACTTAAGGAGAGAAGTTCCTCTTGTTAGTGTTATGGAGACTTCTCCACAAGAAAACACTTACCTCATGGTTTTGTCATTTCCACGAATAACACCTGCCTGGAAAACTCTGTAATTGTGAAGTCTCTCCCATTTTTTCACAGCCTTTCCTATAGCTGTGTTTATGGCCCATGTCAACTTATGGGGTATTAGTTTAAAGATGAGCTGTTTAAGAGAAAGGTTCTCTTCATCTCTTTATGAAATCATCTTCATCTCTGGGAACAGAGGTCTTCTTCTATCCCTGAGGGCACAGGGTCTCATCACTCTGCTCTCTTTGTCTGTTCAGACTTCTCGTGGGATCACAGATACTTCAACATTTGCTTACTTTAGCATGGAGGCTTTTGCTGAACAAGTCATCTCCCCATACTTTTCAATGTGTTATAGGGAAAAAAGAGAGTCTGATGTAACAATTATCCTTCTCCATAGCTTTAGCAGAGGATTTCAGCCCCAAGATCAAGGCATCCCCTCATCCCTCCCATCTGGGACTCGGCTTCCTCTTCCCTGCCCTCAGTGTGTTCATGTTGCTCCTCTGTGTGCCTGCCCTGTGTCCTTTTCTCTCACTGGAGGGAGGATGGCAGCACTGTCAGAGTCAATATCTCCCGGGGCTGCAGATGGTTCCGTGAGCCCGGCCGGGCTCGGTGCTTGCGGCCGGAGCTGTTTTGCCATGGAGGTTTCTGCAGCGGCTGCGCTGGGGCTGTGTCAGGCTGGGCCGCGCTGGGGCAGGGCCAGGATCTCAGCAGCCAGGCCAGAGCCCAGCAGCAGCACGGCCGGGGCCGATGGCTTCTCCTGCCCTGCCCGCCGGCTGCGGGCGAAGCCCAAGGGCGGCAGAGCCTTGGCCGAGCCGGCCCGGCCCGGGGCTGCTCCTGGGGCCCGGCGGATCCTGGCCGGGCCCGGGCTGGCGGCGGGGCAGGGCTCGGCAGGGCCAGATGTCAGCACCCGCAGCCACGGCCCGGCCTCGGCCCCGCGGCCTCCCCTGCCCTGCCCGGCAGCCGATGGCGCCTGGCGGCTCCCTGGGAAGGGGCCCGGCCCCACGGCAGGAGCCGCCCGGCCCCACGGCCGAGACGGGGCTGGGCCGGCCTCGGCACCTCTGTGGGGCCAGAAGGGAGAGAGACCCAGCCAGGCTTTCTCATCTTTAACTTGTGACTGCACAAAGGCATGTAGTTTCCTTTGTGGTTTAACAGACTGTCAATTCTCAAAGCTAATTATTGATTAGTTTTATGTCAGACATCGGGAAACTGCTAGCAGCTTCTCTTGGAACATCACTTCTGTGATGCAAAACCACCACAGCAGCACAGAGCACAGAGCTCCTTTGTCCCCATGTAGTGGTCATGAGCCAAGGCCTCAAAACCCCTCCTTGAGAGATCTCTGGGTGCTCTCCAAGGTGTTTTCAAATGAAGACATTCAGCTCAAAGTCTAAGAAAATCACCAGAGGACAGGGCCAGCCTGCCCTGTCTGTGCTGGCTACTTTTGTCTGGGAGCAATCCTTGGATATATGGATTTTGGGAGGCCAAATTCTAATTTTGGCCTTGGACCCTGGACAGGAAGGCTAGTTCTATACCATAGGAAGGAAGGAACAGAGTCCCAGTGTTTCCCCGGGCGGATGAGAAGTGACCACCAGAGGCCAGCTAGAGATGTCAGGTTTTTTTTCTGGGAGATACCCTTGCATATAGGAAATTTTTTAGGGAGGATACCAATTTTGACAATGGGCATCTGAAATGATGGACAGTTCTTTTCCATGGCAAGGAAAGCACGGAGCCCCAGTACTCCAGGAGCTGATGAGAGGGAGCCCTTGAAATTCCAACATCAGGCAGACCTGTCAGGTGGCCCCTGGGAGGCCAAGCCAGCCAGACCTGTTCCATGTTCCCTTGGTTCCATGGGGCCCCACAGCATCCCAATGGTCCCTTGCTTCCAGGAGGCCCTGAGGTGTCACAATACCCCCTTAATGACACAAGGCCGTGAAGGGTCAGAATGGTCTCCATGATTCCATCAGGCCCCACAGAGTCATAATGGTCTCTGGGTCCATGAAGCCCCACTGTGTCACCATGGCCCCTTGGTTCCATGGGCTCCAGTGGTGCCACAATGATCCCCTTGGTTCCATGAGGTCCCACAGTGTCACAGTGATCTCCATGGGAAGCAAAGAACCGAGCCCCAGTGTGGCAGAGGCAGCCACCAGAGGCCAAGGCCAGCCAGACTTGACAGTACTGGCAGATTTTGCCTGGGAGCAACCCTTGGATATACAGAATTTTAGAGGTGTGTTATGTATAGTAGATATAATTAACGCCATTTCTAGTATGATATATGTGATATTGAATATTTGTTGGAGTATACACATTTGTATTAGGAGTCCCCCCCACTCTCCCAGGTGAGAACTGGTGTATATTAGAACCCGATTTACACATAAAAGGGTGTGGTTTGGTCAGGAGATGGGCCATGTCTGGAGAGATACGGGACCCCAGGCGCTGATCATCGCATGAGCAACCCGAGATGGATCTCATGGAAATTCTCATATCATGGAAATCCTTGGGCAGATACATGTGGATGCAGCGCTCCTGTAAATTTCATCAAGAGATTCAACAACTCCGGACACTGTATTGTTCTTCTTCATCACCAAAACAGAAAGTCTTATTGACCTATGGACTCTGAATGGAAGAAAAGACTGAATGCTGAAATCTTGGCCTCAGGCAGAATTTTCCCTATAAAAACTGCTTGTGCCAGGATGGAGGTGTGTGGGCATAGAGGAAAACCTCTACTAAAGCTGACCTCTTTGTTGCACACCCAGGGCTGACCCCAGGCTCGGCTCTGTTCTTTCCTTGTTGCTGGCTAGATAGAATTTGATTGCAAATAAATATTTTACTTTTTCATTTTAATTTGTCTGGACAAATTTTCATTTATAACAGGTGGAATCCCAATTTCAGACATGGACACTTGGAGGAGAAGCACAGTTCTTTTCCACAGGAAGGAAAACACAGAACACCGGTGTTTGAGGGGCAGATGAAAGGTGGCCACCAGAGGCCTAGGCCAGCCAGACCTCTCTGTCCTGGTAGCTTTTGTCTGAAAGCAACCCTTGGATATAGGGAATTTGGGAGGTGGAACCCCAGTTTGGCCATTCCTGAATAGATAAGAAGGATATTTCTTTTCCATAGGAAGGAAAGCACAGAGCCCAAGTGTTTCAAAGGTAGAAGAAGAAAGAGGTGGATCCTGGGAGGCACAGCCAAACAGACCTGTTCTTCCTGGCAGCTTTTGTCATGGAGGAATCATTGGATATAGGGAATCTGGGAGGAGGAGTCTCAATTTTGACCACAGTCACCTTGAGAAGAAGGACAATTCCTTTCATTGGAAGGAAAGCACCAAGCCCCAGTGTTTCAAAAGCAGATGAGAGGCAGCCTCCAAGAAGCCAAGGGCACCCAGACCTGTCTGTCCTGGCAGCTTTCACTTGGGAGCAACCCTTGGATGTATGGAGTTTTGGAGGAGGAATCACAATTTTGTCCATGGCCCATGGAGGAGGAGAGTTCTCTCCCACGGGAAGGAAAGCCCAGAGCCCCAGTGCCTCAGGGCAGGTGAGAAGCAGCCCTCAACATGCCAAGGTACTCAGGTGGTCCCCAGGAGGCCCAGCCAGCCAGACCTGTTCTGTGTTCCCTTGGTTTGGTGGTGATGCCTTGAGAGGCTGCCTAGAACAGAGCTAGGCAGTGTTAAAGGAATAAAGCAAGTATTTATTAAAAGGCCTTCAAGGGATACACCTTGGGCAGTACAAGAGCCTGGCCCTGGCTCCATCCTAGATGGAGTCCAGGACACGAATTTTCACTGGGGCGAACAGGGAGGTTTGGTCTGGCAGGGTGTGTAAAACAATATCCTGTAATATCATACAGAACACTTGGCTGCAAGGACACATTCCCATTGTTCCTGCCCAGGTTTCAGGATTTAAGCACTGCTGTCTTTCCCAGGAGCTGTTCCTTCAGCTGCCTTGGGAGGGCCTTTTGGCCTCTGGACCCACACTCTGGCTCCATTATTAGCACTGCTGGATCCAAACCCTTTATCTCCACCAACAGCAATGATTTGAGGTGGATGTCCTTTATTCCCAATTGTTTTAAACACTGACAATATCAATAATTGTGCTATCCTGTCATGGGTTTGAATATTCCAATCTTGTTTGCTATTGCTTAACACAATTACTTTAATTTCTCCTTGATAATCTGCATCAGTTCCTCCTCCCATGGCATGAGCACTTTGTAAGGCCAAGCTCCAGTGAGCAGTTACCAAACCAAAGTGTCCTGGAGGAATCTGGATTCCTGTCCCTGCATTGTTAACTCTCATTTGCTTCTGATTTATCCTAACTAATTCCAGTGCATGAAGGTCCAGCCCTGCAGCCTCTGGGCTGGCCCTGCCAGGGCCATCTCACCCAGAACAACTTCCCAGGCAGTCCAAGTCTCATTGTCTATGGCTGTATTTGCAAATTGGGAGCAGCTGTGCACAGTCAGGGGGTTTCCATTTCCCCAGGGGCCATTGTTAAGGGCATGGAGTGTGGGATGGGTCATGCTCCAGCATGGTGTGGGTGGAGGGAGGCAGAGATCTCTGAAGCTTGCTCTTGGGGAAAGAGGTTTATTGGGGGTCCAGGAATGCCCGAGCCTCGTGCTCTCAGGCGTAGCACGTGGCCGGGCTTAGGAGGACGGGGGAGGGGAGAGAGGAACGGAGGGTTTAGGAGAGGGGAAGCCCCAGGAGGGGAAGAGGGGAGGAAGTCCAAGAGAGGGAGGAAGTCCAAAAGCCGGGGAGAAAGTCCAAGAGACCACATGGCCCCTCGGAGCCCCCTTATCAGGAGCTCCCAGGTAGGCCGGGACAAGGCATGGGCCAATGGGGTTACAGACATTGATGTTTTAGGGGCAGGTACAGAGGTGTGAGATGAGCCACAATCTTCTGGGGGGTGGGATGGAACAGTCCATTTCACTCCAGGATTCATCCAAGGGCAGAAGTGACATTTGGCTAGCTACAAGAACAATTATATCTATCTATCCTCTGCAACAGGCTGCCATGCAAACAGTGCCCAGCACTGCCCCTTTCTGTCTGCCTGACCCGGCCTTGGCCCTGGCCCTGGTGTTTGCTGCTGGTTCCGCGGTGCCTGACCGGCCCGCGCGGCACAGGGCAGGCGGCCACGGCACAAACCCACAGCAAGGGCTCCCCTCTGGCTCTGGGCAGTGACAGCAGCCCTGAGCAATGGGCTGGCGCAGCGGGGTCGGTGCAGTGTCCATGGCAGCAGTCCCTTGCAATGGCCAGTGCAGGTTGGGATGATGATCCACCCTCACAGCCGGCCCAGGGCAGGTGTGCGGTGCCCTTCCCCACAGCCTGTCTGCACAGAAGCACTTCCAGGGCTCTCTGCATTTCCTTTCCCTCACTCCTGAGTCACTCACACACCTCCCAAGGACCCACTGGGAGCTTTGAGCTGCAAGGAGTGCAAAGCTGGTCTGTCCTTCAGGAGTTGCTCTCATTCTGCCCTAAGCCAACTCTGGATTTGTGTTCATTGCAGAACTTCCTGTGTGTCTACAGCATTCCATGCAGGGCTCTGCCTTGGGGAAGGGGAACCTCCTTGAGGTGCCTAGGGCTTGGCACACACTTGAGGAGTGTGTCTGTTTTAAATGGGGAAGCTTAGGAGTTTTAGATTGCTTCAAAAAGTAAAAGAAGAAAACCCCTCTTTGCCTGAGCGCAGCCATTTCTCCAAGCACAGCAGGTCCCAGGTGACTGAGCAGAGACAGGACGGGCTTGGGCTATGTGGAGCAAGGTTGTCCACACTGCCTCAGACCTCAAGGCACAGCTTCTCTGACTAGGCCAGACATCCTCAGGAGAGTCCCTGGGCCAATATCAGTCGCTGAATGCTGCAGCCACCTCTGCTCTAAATAGAACAATCATAAAATATACTCTTCAAAGAGGAATGTGGATTTATTGGAAGCTCTTGCAAATAGTTTTCCATCAGTATTGCAGGAAAACTTCCTAATGGACTGTACTAGAGCAGAGGGAAATCAGGGCAGAGCCATGGTTTGTCAGGACGTGCTTGATCCCTGTGAGCCCCGTGGTGCATTTAGAGCTGAGCCCTGGAAGCTCAGGGCCTGAGAGGAGATTGCACCAACCTAACCAGGAGTCAAAGTCCAAGGGAAAACCCAAAGAGTCTCAAAGCATGAATGGGTCCCCTGAGGTCCATCCACAACACAGACCCCTCATGGACTCGTTGGAGGAGAGAATTGGAGGCCTGGATGGCATAAACCTCTCAGAGACTCAGTGTGGGAAGGAAAAAGGGAAGTACCTTAAAAGAACTGCACTACCTTGAAGCATTAATGATCCCCATTGAGTGTTGTCACTGACAAAGAATCTCCAGGGACTAATTCCAGCAGATAATTGGAGGCCATGGTTGCACAGAGCTCTCAGGGACTCCAAGGCAAAGCCCAAGTCCTTGGAAGAAGCTGCAGTCCCTGGGAGCATGAAGGAGGGCCCAGGGCCATTGCTGCCCAAGGCTGCCCAGGCCAGGAGTGCAGGGAGGCAAAGGCTCTGTGTGGGCAGCTCAGCTGCTGAGCAGAGCCTGGGCTGGCTGGAGGCAGCAGAAAGGCCAAGGCCTGAGCCCCAGCCCAGGGAAGGCAGATCCTGTCCCTGCCCGCTTGCTCAGGGCTCTGCCGGGAGCACTGGCACATGGAGGGGTGCTGAGGGCAGGACAAGGGATGGCAGTGCCCAGCCTGGCTGGGGCTGTGCCAGGAGGCCCCAGTGCCTCAGGACAAGGTGTCTCCTCCTCACAGCCCTTGGTGGCAAGACGCTGCTGGGTCCCAGGGCACCAAGGCTTGGCTTCTCCTGGCCACTGCCAGCCTTGCCAGGGCCCTTGGCCATGTCCAGCACAGCTTGTCCTGCGCTGTCCCACAGCTCTGCTGTGTCCCTGCAGGCTGCACACTCCCATCTCGCTGCCCCCAGGCCCTGCCCTGCCATATCCAGCCCTGCCCTGCCCCTGCCATGTCCAGGCCATGTCTGCAGTCCCCCCAGCCAATGGGTGGGGGTGGGCAAGTGTTCCTGAGGGCACAGGGAGGGGACAGCTGGGCTGGACTGACCCAAGGGATCTCCCATTCCATGCAATGTCACGGTCAGCAATAAACTGAGGGAAAGGAAGGGGATAGGGCTGGCAGGGAGGGCTGTGGATGTTTTCTACCAAGACATTTCTCACACAAAACACAAAGTACACGTTCTTGATCCTGTCCTGCCAGGAGGTGGCTGGACATTGTCTGCTGATGGGAATCAGCAATAGGGGATTGATTTCATTTGTTGTTTCTTTGCTTCCACCTGTGGCCTTTGCCTTTTGAAGCCCTTGCTGAGGAGGGTGTAGAAGCCCAGAAGATCAGGACCTGGTTTGCGTATCCCAAACATCAAAAACTGGATGGCTGTGGGACCAACCAAGGATTGGTAAGAACAGCCAAGTCTTCTTGGCAATAACACACTGTGAGGAAGAACAGGCTGTGGCTGCAGAAGGGGCCATGCAGATAAAGGCAGAACTTTTCCAGGACAAACATCCTTGCTCTGGCTCCTGGGCATATGCAGGACATGGCCCAAGTGCAGGAATGAGAAGTGGGCATGGACTGTGGGGGGATTAACACCACCAAAGACCCCCAAAGCCTCTGAGCCATTTCCAGAAAGGTTTAGCAGAACAAACTGCACGTGATAAGTCTTTTGCACCAAAAGTGAGACACTTATTGCCAGGGCAGGGAAAAGTGATCAGTGAAGAGGTCCTCCCACCAAGCCCAGGCACATTTGTGCCCCAGCACCCTGGACATCATAATGGCTGGATCAATGCTGGAACCAGGACTGGGGATCTCCTCTCTCTCTAATTTCCTTTCTCTCTGCCCCTCTGATTCACATCTCTGTGTCTCTCCTGTCTGTGTCTCTCTTCCCTTTCACCTTTCCTCTTGTGCCTTTATACAGAACATACTGACATGCCCTTTTATAGCTCAGGGACTGACATCCCAGTTTCTATGCCAAATGCATAATGAATTAATAAAACTTTATAGGCCTTTGTGGACTCTCTGAGCTTTTTAATTTCTTTCAGCCATGAGCATCTATAAAACTTGGGTGTCTCCTTTGCCTTAAGTTTGGGAGATCACAGAGAGAGAGGGAGAAAGAGGCTTGCTGGGCCCCTGATGGCCGCACACATTTAACCCGCCAGTGTTGTTCTGCTCAGCTTTTCTCTAGCAGGCAGCATTAACCAGATGCAGCTGCGCAAGGGTTTCCAGCAATTTGGCATCATCCACAAAGGACTTGGAAGTGCATTTTGTCCCATGACACAGGGAATATATGAATATTCCATTGTAGTCAAGGGCTGGTCACTGCGGGATGTCACCAGGGCGTGGCTGCCAGGAGGACTCTGTTCCATGGACAGCATTTGACCCTCATTGTTCAGCCAAATTCCCACTCACCCCATGTTCCATTCCTTCAGACCATCTCTCTCCAATCTGGCTTTGAGGAGACCCAGCAGACCATGTCACAGACCGTGCTAAGGTCTGGGCAAACAACATCCCCTTCTTTTCCCTCCCACATGGGTTCTGCAGTCCCTGCCTTGTGCTGCCAGTGCCTGGAATGGCTGCAGGAGGATTTGCCACATCCCCTTCCCTGCTGAGTCTGACCAGTCTGTGACTGTCCCCATCCCCTCCCTGCCCTGTTTGCAGACTGGTTCTATGTCTGTCCTTCCCAAGTGCCCAGGACCCTCTAGGATGGCTCTGGCCTTTCCAGGGGCTTTGAGAGAGGTCTCACAGTGACACTGCCCAGCCTTCTCAACATCCCTGACACCAAAGGCCTCTGCCACATCCCTCAGTTCCAGGTCAGTGCCCAGGGCATGGCACAGCCCTGTCCAGGTCCTCAGGGTGGTTCAGAAGGGAGGCAGCTGTGACTTCTCCCTGCAGACCCACCACTCTAATGTCCCTCTGTGCAGCCCGTGGCTGTCCTGAGCATTTCCCCTGGAGCCTCCCTTTCCTGAATATTTCTCTCCATGCAGCCCTCAGCACACTGCAGGAAAGAATTCAGGTGGTTTCCCAGAGGATGTTACTCTCTGAGTTGTGAGAAGCGACATTCACTTTTAAGGATTTTAAAGGTTTACTAAAAACTTTAACAAAATACAGCAAAATACTGAATAAGGAAAAAGGACGGTGCAATGCTGGGAGTTGGCAACCCCGGCAGCCATGAGCTCACCTATAAATTGGCTGCTCTGATTTTTGTACCCCTGGGGGTTGCCTCAGGCAACCCTGGCCCCTGCCAAGGTGTGTCAGTCAACTCTTCTTTGCCGTTCATCCGTGGAGGTTTCTTTCTTGCCACTTGATGGGAGGTGAGGTGTTGTCATGCTGCACTTCCTAGTAACAAGCTCGCCCTTTTCTCAAATGTTTTATGCACAGGCACAGGTACACACCCTCCTTCCTCATGCCTGGACTACTGAGGCCCTCTCTTGGCAACTGTACGGGCTGGGGAAGATGGACTATGGGGAGAACAGAGGACATCTAAACAACAAATCACAATAAAGCAACTATAAGTCAATAGACTTTCCTTAACATACATATAATACTAATCTCTGAACTGTGAGAGCCAACCATTGCATTAGGCATTTATAACAGAGTGAAGTGGCCTCAAGACACTGTTTGTGCCACTGGAATTGTGCCACCCCCAAGTGCTGATGATGGTTGTCATAGTAAAAGGGTTTTAAAATCCTGGGGATTTAGGGTTAAAAGGAAAATTAAGCTTAGTAAGCCCTGAAAAAAAAAAATGCCCTAGGTACATGTAGGCCTTGTACCTTGCTAGAATTGCACCTGTGTAGCTAGTACATGATAAATGATATACTTGTTAGATGTGATGATTGTTTAGTAATTAAATAAAATTACCATTTAATCATAAGAATAATAATGAGAAACTGTGGTCAGGGACCTCAGAAAGATCACGAGAAACTCATGCTTGAATTAAGTCAATGTATACAATAGAACAATATAAGTTTAATAATTAATATGTACATTATATAACGATAGAATATAAAATACATTCAGCTCAAAAGCCATGTGAAGTCAGATTTGGGTCTGTATCCCTGATTTCCAGAGCTCTCAATAAAAGCACCTGCATATAATCATATCCTGTGATTGTGTGTGTTCCTGAACGCTGACAATCTGTTCTATGGTCCTTATCAAGTCCCCCCTTTTCTTGAGACAAACTTCCATATGGGAACTAGTTTCTTAATACCTATATTTCATTTTGCAGCAGAGGAAAACTTTGTTTTCTAACATGTTTTCTAACATGTCTTCTGCACTCTCGTTGGCTAAATGTTTCCCCAATTCCAGTTTGGTCTTATGTACTTGGTGGTGTACTTAGGTACTCTGCAGTGCCTGATGGCAACTTCCTCTGGTTTCTAGATACTTTCAAGTGAACCCAAGATTTGTTCTCTGTTTTTGATCGGAGCTTTGATATGTCAAAAGGTATTTTTCTTTCCGGAAATCCCATGTACACGTACCACTCCAAAGGCGTATTCTGAATAAGTTGAAATGTAAACTCATTTTCCTCTGCTTGATTCCAAAGCTCAAGTGACTGAAATTACTTCTACTTTCTGGGCTGAAACATCAGAGGGGAGTGCCCCCAAGTCGATTACATCGGGTTGTGGAGTCACTGCGTATCCAGATATTTGGATAGGAAGTTTAGGGGCCTGGTGCTCTGACAGACCAGCTGCTCCTGCTGCCTGCTCTGCCTTTGGCATCTGCTCTACTGAGGGTATGGCAGCTGCAGCAGGATTTCCTGTGGGAAGAGGTACCACTGCTGACATAGCCCTGGGACTCCAGGGGCCCGTGGCTGTGCCCTCCAGCACAGGGGTGTCACCCACAGTGGGGCACAGGGGGAAGGTGAAGGGCATTAGAAGGGAGAGAATCCAGCGTCTAGAGACTGTGTGAGGGAAATAACAATTTATTTCCTTTTCCTTGAATAAAGAATTGCCAGAGCCCTTCTAGAGCTGCTGGGGGATTGGCCTCTTGCTGAGGCCTCTCCTCTTTTTGGGACACCATGTCCCCCCTGGGCAATGGGGCCCCTGTTCCAGCCAGGAGCAGAGGTGCTGTGCCTTCTGCCCCGGGCAGAGGGACCTGCTGCTGTCACCACCTCTGGCCACAGGTCCTCCTGATACTGGTCCTGCCCTGCAGAGATGGGCACAGGTGGGGAATGGCAGTGAAACCCAGGGCAGGGCCTTTAACATGGACTGCTCTCAATGAGTTGTCGAGAAATTACAGTTTTCCTTTTTCTGCCAAACAAGGCTGTCAGTGTTTCTGTGTTTGTATTAATGAGAAGGGTTAGGGTTAGGATAGAGTGTGGATTTAGGGTTAGGGTAGAGTGTGAGTTTGTGGTTAAATGGAGAGCAAAGTGGTGTCTGCATTCAATTGATTTTAATTTTTTCTTTCATGGTATTCTGTCTGTGAAAAGTCTGAAAATCAAGGACATCTTTTTGGAATCTGCTATCTTTGCCCTTGATACTAGCTGAGTGACCCTTCAGAACTAAGGGAAAGCATGAATTCTTTTAGCCATTTTTTAGACGGAGAAAACACCAAACCCAAACCTGTTTTCTCAATCCTCTGGAAATTCTGACTTATCCAAGAAAACATGATTAGAAATGTATCAATTTTATATTTGTCATTCACACACCTGTGAGGCCAGATCAGTAATGTTCTCTTTAATGATTTAACACAGCTGATTGCCATTAAATCACTTGAAATTATGGCCTCAACTTTCAATGATATTTTGAATATGAGAATTTCCATTTCAGGGAGGAACAGAATGCATTTGCACAGTTCCATTATGGGTGGATTTTTTTTCAACACACAGATTCTCTCATTTCCCCTTCTTTAGCCTTAAGCATTAAAGTCAACCATCTGCTTTGGAAATGCAACTCAAATGTAACTCTTTCTACTATTTTGCTTAACTCGTTTTTAGAGGCTGAAAACATTCAATTGAAATTTGCTTTATAGAATTCTTTGTCACTGTGAGACTGGAAAAAGATCACAGGAATTTCTCCCATCATAGATTTTAAAATATTTTAAAAAACTATTATAAAGACTATTTATCAATATTTAATTTTTGCTTTCTGTGTAACTTTATTAAATCTGTACTTTAAAACAAGCATTACCTAGCAGGCTTTCAGTTCAATTACAGCAGTTGCTTTTCAGCAGGTTAATTTTCCTGTAGGACTAGACAAGGAAAGTAACTTAGGAAATTGATTTTTCCACATTGTTGCAGTGTAGGAATGGTATTCCCCAGTTTTGAGCTCACACTGATACAGCTCAGACCATGTGCCACTCACTGACTTCCCACCACTTTTCCTGTGGCAGGAGGAGAGAAGAGCACAAGCAGGTAAAGATCACAGGTTGAGCTAAGAACAATTTACTAGAAACAGCAGAGAAAAAAAAACCCACAAATGGTAATAACAACACTAAAAGGAGAGTGTACAAGAGGTGAACGAGTCACACGTGATTGTTCACCATACAGAACTGGGCACACCCCACGATTTACGGCACACCGGCGGAGGAAGAGCAAACCCCTTCCATTTCCCCCTGCCACGTGGCAGGTGATATCCAGTTACCCCAAGGTCCTGGCCGTGCTCCTCCTGGCTGCTGCAAAAATTACCCCTGTCCTGGCCGGATCCAGGACACAGGATCTGCCCTGCGGGTCCTGGCTCTTCGTCTGGGTGAGAGCCCCCCATGGCATCTGCCTGGCAAAAGGGACTTCAGGACAACCTATGACTTATGGACATTCCCCCTTCTGCCCCTGTCCCAGCTCCCTTTTTGCCTCCAGGAAAACTTTGAACAGAAGTAGCACTTAGGTGCAGTTCTGCACATTCTGAACTGGCAGGAAGGTGACCCACATGTCACTCTAGGCACACGTGCAGCAAGGACAAAGAAAGTTTTTGAGGGGCCTGGGTCTCAATGTCTTTTGTTCCAGGAGTACCACCTGTTAATTTCAGATTCTGCTCAGGGATAACCAGTGACCTTCTTTTTGTTCTACATGAGACATAACCATGTGTGGCACATCAACTTTCACTTTTTCCTCCATTTATTTCAAGTTTATTCTATCAATCAGGACCATGGTGGCTCCTGCTCTGAGGTGCATTGGCCATTCCTGTAGTACATTGTTTGGTTGTCTTTTGAGAAATAGGCTCAAAATACCACAGGGTTACTTCTTTACTCCCATTCTTTGAGCTAAAGATGGAGTTATTGTGCAAGACAAAGGCACTGACGTATGAACAGTGCAAAGGGGTCAGTCAAACCTGGTTCCTCCAGAGCAGGGGTTGTCATCAATAACCTTTAAAATATATAGAAAGGCTGTTGGGCATTCTGGAGTCCAGTGTAACACCTCCATGGATTTCTTTCATGATTCATACACAGGCTTTTCCAATAGTTCATAACTGGGGATCCATCATCAACACCATCCAGTCACTCCCAAAAAGGGACACAGATGTGGGCTCTGGTGTTTAACAAATTGCTTCCTCCCTTTCTTTCCCCAAACTTTCTTTCCCTTGTGAGTGGGGCAGCCAGGAGATAAGATATGGGTAGATATAGACATGGTCTTGAAAACAAACACAAGATGTCATTGAAAATGTGCTTTGGATGGTAATACTCAACATTCTCAACTACATGCTCTTCTTCTCTCTCCCTGTAATGACTGGACAACACTTATTTTTGGTGCCAGCTGACTTAAATCAGGAATAATCTTGGGTAGGAGGAGAATGACAATAAAACCATCATAAACTGAGTATAAAATGTTTATCTACATGTGTCAGTAACTTCAATGGCCAGCTGCATTCAGCACAATTATCAGCCTGTAATTGTGCTCAGGGCCAGTGTGGGCCTTTCCATGTCAGCTCCTCCTGCGCAGCACATGGGGCCCTGGGCATGCTGCTGGCTTCTTTCCTTTTAGTAGACTGGGATGAGGAAAGGTCAAGGGGTTTTGTCAAAGAGATGATATTTGAGTGACTGTGCATGGGCTGGAAGCCTCACAGACTGACTGGCCCATGACAGGATGGCCCAGTGCTGGGGGGGCTGCACCTTGCTGCCCTGGTTAGGGGTGTTAAGTTGCTCCTTTGCCTCAGAGAGAGCCAAGTGCAGCACTTTTGTGCAGAAACACTTCATTAGCCCTGGTTTGCAAAGCTACTGCAGCAACTGGTGTGGCCAGAGCAGCCCTTTCTGCACTTGGAAATGAGCTGAGTCAGTCATGGGCTAAGGCAGGGCATTCCCCACGTGTGCACATTTGAACTCCCTGTGCCCCGACTGTGTCGCGTCCCGCTCCTCAGTGACATCCCGCCCAGCCTGGAACATGGAACTCCCCGTTTCCAAGGACACGTGGCCATTGTCACCAGCACACAGCAGGACCGCTCAGACCCTTCGGCAGCTGCGGTGAGAGCGGAGGTGTCAGAGCGACAGCGAGTGTTGGTCCAGCTTAGCTGGTTCTAGCACACGTTGGTCAAGAGGCTGATCCACACACTGAGTGGAGGTAATTATTTACAGTTCTGTGCAGAAATGGGGGGGCTCAGGGACAAATTGACCAAGCCAACACCACAAGCAGTAAAGCGTCTTTAGTATTTCTACATTTGAGCAAAGAAAGGAATTAGTGTTCATTGATTGCAAGTTCCCAAGTTCTCTTCATAATTAGTATTCTGTCTGCTGTTGGGAAATGATCCTCTCACTTCTCATGTTCATTAGTCTGCATGCTCAGTCTCTCCCTTCTTTTATGTCAATGTTTTCATGAGCACATGGCCATGGTCTGCCCCTGCTGGAATGCCCTTTTATCTCACAGGAGGTGATTCAGCACAGTTTCTGCATTGGCTTTATCAGTTTGTTCCTTTCCTTGGGGGTTCTGCCAAATGTCCTTGTGCCCCTAAATTCTGCATTCTTTGTGCCTACCATCAGTGGTACATCCTTCTTCCCAAGCCTTGCTAACCTCCCCGGTGTCTGAGGCAGCTGAAGCCTGTCAAGCCCTACACCTCAACAAGGCAATTCAGCCAAGAAGTAACCTGCCTTTCAAAGGCCTGGCCATCACTCCTTGGCTACTTCTTGTTGCATGGGAATAATCTCCCTTCTTGTTGATGAGCCTTGAAAGCCACAAAGGACAAACATCAAAGAGCACATTTTCCTTACAAACATTTTGCATTTTGCAGATTCTCCAGCAGGACCAGTGGCTGTGTGGGAGCTGGAGCAGCCGAGGCAGAGCAGGATGGCAGAGCTGTGGGCCTGGGCACGATCCAGAGCGTTCCCCAGGGCCCCGGTCTGCACTGCGTCCCGCAGGGCCCCCGACAGCACTGCCGTGCCCGTCAGGGTGACCCAGAGGTGCCAGGACCAAGAGGTGAGGGGCAGGTGTCGGGCTCTGCGGGCTGCCAGCGGGTGGGGGCTTGGCCATGGTGTTGGTGTCAGTGCTGCCGACCCCGCGGGACCTGTTGGGCAGGGCTGGGGCCCCACTGGTGCTCCAAGGGCCCCTTTGAGGCAGCTGCCCGGGGGAAGCCACTCACAGGGATGACACGGAAGAGGTGCCAGCGGAAGGGGGAAGTTCTCTGATGGATGTGTTTCTCAGGGATGACACTGAGGAGGTGCCAGTGAAAGTCAGATGTTCTCAATGCTGGGACACTCAGGAAATTCATGCTCTGGGCATGGCTCTTGGTCAAAATGCATGGATTTCTCATTGCTCCATGTTTGCACTGCACTCACCAAACATGTCAGGATAAAGGAAACTCTCTAACAGTATTTTTTAGCATTAGGAATAACCATTTCTTTATTCTCAGCTGTGATGCATAGTGGAGAACTCCAGCCACATGCACACCATTTACAAAACTATTCCAAACAAAGAAATTTCAGCATTTTTTGCAAACAAAAACATTAATCCTTATTGGTTCCAAATTACATAATTTCTTCAATTAAGTAATATTCTATCTTCTCTTTGGTATTGATGTCTCCCTTCTCGCAGTAATGAATTCACATCTTTCAGTCCATTTATCATAGCTTTTTAGATTTTATCTCAGACAATTTTGCCTACAGAATGAAGCAGTTGGATGGCAGTAGTTGTTTTCGTTAAAAAATGTACTTAGGCTGATGAACATTTTAGTGATTTTTAACCTCCCGCAGAATGTGATACATTCTGTATTAAATTATGAGATCGGCCAAGCAACACAAATTTTGTTATATCTGATTAACCTAGGATAAACTGCTTCCATTTCACAGCTGCAAAGAATTGCATCTAGAGCTGAGGACAAGAGCAAGGGTTTTCATGACTGTTGAGAGTCAAAATTCACCTTATGCAGATGAAATTCTTCTTGGAGCTGACTCCAAGATGTGCTTCCTTAGTACCAAATAAGTCCCAGCATCAGGTTGTGTCCAAAATTCTTATCTTTTTGTGAACCACTCTCACCTGGATTGTTAGCTGAACACTGGCCAGTTCAGTTGTACTCAGGCACTTGATTTCAAGGGAAGCCTGTGCCTATAAATTCCAGCAACTGGGAAAGGGTGACTTGCTGCTTGAACGCTTGGCTGCGTTAGAGGCCAGGTGAGGGTTGCTCTCTCAGGGCAGTTCTGTAGCCGGCTGCTTGCAGAGGGAGAACTGTGTCAAAGCAGCCCTTTCTAGTGATGTGACAGCAAACCTTCGCAAATACAGCTCTTGTTTAAAACAAAGGGCCTAGTTAATCAGCAGTAATGGAGAGAAGGCTGAAGTTTTTACGGAAAATATCTTTTTCCTTTTAGCCAAATGCCAGCGAGGCATCGCACAATGGAAGTGCGCAGAATGTCAACTTGTATAACCCAGATGGAGGTATGATTGCCTTTCACATTTTGCTCAATGTCTGCAAGATTTTTCAACTTGGTAATTCATTTTTGAAGCATATTCTTGGGACAGGGGATCTCTTGTGTTCAGAGATCTCAACTGGAGGTGGTATGCCCTCAGGTCAACCTTGTAGTCTCTTGTCACTGCACTTAGCCACTGGTTTGTTTTTGCCCTGTGAAAACCTGCTAGTCCTTCCTTGTTGGCATATTGGTTGATGGGATGCAACTTGGAACATTGAGGTCAAGGTTTAGACTACTCCTAAATTCACAGCCTTGGTAGCTAAGCTTTTGCTTTTGGAGTATCTAGGCACTGTCATTATCCTTTAAATTTAATTGGGAAAACCTATGAAACCTTGAGTATGTTGCATAGAGAATTTCATAAGGTCAGTGTGGGAAACTTTGCTTGATTTAAGTTTTTCTCTCGGTCATTAATAAGTGAGTGTTGCCACAACACTGTGTTGGGTTTTTGTCAAGGAAATTGAAAGGAAGATATTGATGTCATCTTCCCCACTGATTCCATCATTTCCCCCAAAGCACAATGTGCTTAGGTGATGTCATTTGTTATTAATCTGTTCTCAATGCTGTTTCCCCAAAGAGCCTGGCTCCAGGCAGACTCGAGGTGCACATTCCCCTTACAGGCACTCAGTGGTGCTGCCTGCAGCAGTGAGCTGAGCCAGGTACAGCCAGCTGCCCTGAGAAAAGCAGGCTCTCACCTGGCTGTGGCTACAGTCACCTGCCTGCAGGGACTTCCCTGCCACTGCAAGTGCAGCTCTTGCTCTGCCTTAGCCTACTGCAGAGCATTTTAAACTAGCACCATGGTGGCTTTTTGCAGAGACAAAACTAAACTTCACATTTCTCATTGGGGACATTCTGTTTCGCATGTGAATGATGATTTGTGTGATTCTTGGTGGTGGTGTGCACAGATCCTAAGGGAATATTTAGCATTCGGTAACTGGGGTGTGAGGACTGGCAGTAGTGAGACAATTGTGGAACTTGGCACCGCTTTGGCTTTAGGCTGGCACAGAGAAACTTAGGTGAGACAGGTCTGGTTGCTGCTAGGGTACAGGGTGCCTTTGCAACATGCTCCATACTGTACCAGTTAGGGACTGGGCTTTGTCACAGAATCAGAGAATCAGAATCAGACTTGGAAGGGATCCACAAGGATTTGCAAGTGCAGCTCTGTCCCCAAGAATCCCACCAGGTGCCTGTGGAACTTGTCCAAATGTTTTCCGAGCTCTAGTGGACTTGGGACCGTGAGCAGTCTTGTGGGGAGCCTGTCCCAATGCCTGATCACCCTCTGGGTGAAGAACTCTTACCTAATTTCCATCTTAATGCTTGCTTATGGCTTCAGGTAATTTTCTTTAGAAGTCATTCAGGGGTATGGTTTTAGGAGGTTTTTTGTTTAAATGCTGTGGGAAGTTTCTCTATCCACATTGGATTGAACTTCTCAGCACATTAGCAGTGTCTACACTCGACAACTGGCATGTTCACCGTGTTCCAAATAATTGAAGCATGTGATGTTTGTGCAATTAGGTTTGCAGACAAATATCAGAGAGGCATGGTCCAAGGAACAGGAAGTGGAGAAAGGCATTAAAAATTTGAGCTACATTGAAAGACTGAAGGAGCGTGTCAAGAAAGGTCAGTCTCTGTGTGTGTGACGGAAGAGACAGAGCTCCCGGATTTCTCACCAATATGCATCAAGTCTCCATCAGCCACTAAGCAGGAGTTCCTGGTTTCAAAACAGTGCTTGCTGCATCATATCCCCTCCCTTGACCTGCTGGCCACGCTTCACCTGATGCAGCCCAGGACACGGTTGCCTTTCTGGGCAGCCAGCACACGTTGCCAGCTCATGCCCAGCCTCTCATCCACCAGCACCGCCAAGTCCTCCCCACTTTCATCCCAGGCTCCTCATCCCATCCCAGCATCCATGCCCAGCTGGGATAGGGCATGTCCCAACCCCAAAGATGCGGCACTTTGCACTTGGCCTTGTTGAATCTGATGAGGTACCCAGGGCCCTACTTGCCAAAGTTCTCCATGTCCCTCTGGATGGCATCCCAGGCCTCTGGTGTTGGCAAACTTGACAAAGAAGCATTTAATCCCACTGTCCATATCATTCTTGACATAGCTTAGTGCTTGAGCTTACAAACTGGAGAAATCATATGAAAACCACCATGCATATAAAGAGTTTTTCATCAATACCTCACCTCCAGTACCACTCCTTCACATGGTATTTTTAATGTCTGTTTCTTCCTAGTGCTTTACTGTCTGGATTCGTAATGATCTATAAATTCTGAACAAATAGAGTTTCAACAGTCTCGGTACATCCTTTTGCATCAACTACCTTGCTTCCTCCTACTCCCCATTTGACAATTTGTTTTCTGTTTTTTTCTTTACTGAAGTGAAAATACCAGAGCTCAGGAGAGCCCCACACAGCTCTCCAGATCTTGTGCCCGAGAGGAAGAGAACGATGCCCATGAACCCTGCAAAATACATCAGGAGACTTTTCAGTGCTGTTTCTCAACGACCCATCAGAGACAGGGTGATTCATTTACTGGCTCTGAAGAATTACAAGAAGTCAGAGCTACTTGCCTGCTTAGAGAGAGAGGGAGTTGTGGAAAAGGACAAGGAGTCCCTTGGAAAGATCCTTCAGGAGGTGAGATCCTGGAGCTGCTGCCAGCAATGCTAACTCTTAGCAGTCTTACTTCAGGGTTTCAAATAGAATCTAATGAGAAGTTTAGGAAATGCTCTTTGTTTGCATTTTTCCATCCATTTTACCCAGTTTCCACCCAACTGCAAGTCCATGTGACAAAAAGAAAGAAATCTTCAAAACTTTGGAGGCCTTGTTACTGTTTTTCTAGAATAGCTTACAATGTAAATTCTTTGTAAATTTGTTGCCTCTCATGCATTATTTTAATCCTCCCTCTTTTCCTTGCACTGGTAAACTGCTTCATGAAGTAACTTCATAGGGTGAAACCCTCAACTGGGTGAAACACTTCACTGAGGTCCTTAAAATATCCTGGGACAAGTTTCAGAGGAGAGAATTTTGGTAGCTGCATAGGGCAGTATTTCATTTGAAGGGACTTGGTGGCCTCTCAATGGTATTTGCTTCTACTGGGGTCTGTGGGGATTGCCTTCCAGGGAAGGGTGTTCCAGGCAAATCCTACATGATAAAGATGGTGGCCCAACTTTGAACACAGATTTTCATTCCTGTTGTGTGCATTGAGTCTTTGACTTCCTTGGCACCTATTATTTTTCATAATTTTCCAGTTGTCCTTTTAGTGCCATTGGTATTTCTTTATTACAGCCATTCATATGATTCACATGGACTGAAGGATGCAGTGGCTGTTTCCTTCCTTTTTCAATATTCCCCATCAATGTAGGCTGTTGCTGAATTATGCAAGCATTAACATATCAAGTAGCAATATTTCCTTTTGAGCTACGAAAAAGGTGATGATAAGATTTCAAAGCTCAGCTCCTTAGAGGGTAAGAGATGAAAAAAATGTCTCCTTTCTTTTTATTCCTGTTGATGTTTAAGGAGATTTTGAAGGAGTATTTTCTTGTTTGCAGTGTGAACTGCCTGGTGATACTGGTTTGCATTCTGAAAGGGCTGTGTGACCAGCACTACATCCTGAAAACTGTTACTCACATTTCTCTTAACTTCATAGGGAGGTGGTGTTGTTTTTTGCTATACATGAAAAACCAGTAGGGAGAACTTGCTGAGCTCTTCTATTCACAACCTTCCTTCTCTTCCAACACAGCCTTAGTTCTGCTTTTAAAAAGTGAATTCCTGATTCTGGGTACCTTTTCTACTTTTAAGCTGTTGAAATGTAGCTCTAGGTAGGTTATCTCCGATAAGTGTTCCATGGGAAGCTGTAGTTTCTTCTGAGCAGACACCTGAGAAAGAAAAGCAGTTCTGTTTGCAGAGACAAATGACAACATCCTGTGGTGCTTCATGGGATGATGAAAACAGGCCATGTTACAGGTCCAGGCTGTGTTCTGCCATGGCAATGTAGCTGGGTGAAAGAAGAGGGCAGCAGGTGTCCTCTGGAGAGTGGAAAAATATGGACTTGCTCATGGAGATGATGTTGTTCAGGTCCTCCTCAAAAGAAAAGGAAAACAGAAAGGAAAAACCTGGTCTCGCCATGTATTTCAAATGGTGAAGACTGAGAGTTCTGGCATAGTGTACCTTGATTCTCAAAGCTGCGTTAAAGGCGAAAAAACCTGGATCCCTGGTGCAGGGAGAGGTTTTCATAGTGTCCATTTCCTCCATGCTTGCAGCAGTTTGGCATTTACTTACATCCAAATTTCTACAGCCCAAATGGACCACACCTCTTTAATATTGCTGCCTCTTACATGACAGCTGCTTTGTTCTTCACATCAAACAAAAGGCCTGGAAAAATGGTGCATGATTTTCTTTTCAGCTTTGCTTTAGCTTTGTACTACCAGTTTTACATCTGTAGTCTGCCTTTAGGTGTAATGAATATTGATGTTTTAAATGTCTGCCCGTAGGTAGCCAACCTGGATGCAAATGACAATTCTTTCAGTCTGAAGGAACATTTCTTCAAAGACATTCAGGTTGATTGGCCTGGCTACAGTGAAAGAGATAGAAAGACATTGGAGGGGACCCTTTTTCAGTAAGTTCAGCCAGGACAACAACCATTTCAAAAAAACCTTCTGGGAAATGAAGGTCTGTTTTTGCACTGAGGAAAGAACAATTACTGTTGATATTTTTGCGTTGTAACCTGAAATGCTGGACCATCCTTACAGAAAAACAGCCTCATCTCCACATGCCACCAGCAGCAGCCAGTCACTGTCTCTGGGACCTTCTGAAAGAAATACTCCACTGAGAACTGCTCAGGTATTTTGTGAATTTTTAAACATTCTCTACCATATATGATGTTTTATCCCACTTGCTCTTGGTGTCCAAGCTGTGATATGAAGCAGTAGTGCTGTCTGTACATCATATAAACCTGAAGTGTGTAACTTCTAACGGGATTCCTGTATGGTTTTCAAGACGGTTACAATGTCAAAGCCTGCAACAAGCTTGCACCCATGATTTGTTTGTCATGGTGCATAGGAAACTCTGCTAAGGACAAGATGTGGACATGGTTTTGGTACCTAGCTGTGTCTGTGCAGTGTTCTTGATGATATGGCAGCTCTAGTACCTAAATCATGCATGGTAATGCCAGTGCTACTGTTTGAAGAGAAACCTTAGGGAAGTCTAGCATAAGGACAAATTCCAGTACTGAGGCATTTGTAGGAAACTTGTTTTTCTGTCCTAAGCAGCATTTAGGCTCCCATTTTGATTCAGGCTATCCCATGTATGAGGAGGGGACTTGGAATCATTAGGGAATACCTTGGACTTGTCTGACTTAACACCAAGAGATGGCCAATACAAGAGGGCAAGGAAAATGTTTTGAAAGAATCTTGGAAAACACTGCATGCAAGGTATATTTTCTATACCTTAAAGAATTCTCTTTAAACAGCCCTGGTTTTCCCTAGCTCTTTTCCCAGTCAGAGCAGGAAGTGCTGCAGGGCCCAGCATCCTCTTATGTCCTACCTCCATGCCTACAGCACTTGTGTCAGCAGGCTGGCACAGAGCTGTGTCTGGCAGTCCTGCTCTGAGCTGCTGATGGTGGGAGCAGTGTGTGCTTGGTAGGGAAGAGGCTGTCTGTGATCCAGGCTTTCCTCTGGAGAGCAGCAGGAATGAGACCTGCAGCCAGGCTGGGGCTTCTCTCTGTTGTTATCATCTCTGCACTGGACACGCTGCGATCAGCACCGCACCGGCGGCTTCTTGGGGCCGCTTTAGTGAATCGTGTGGCTGTGTGACAGCAAGAGCTGAGTGTGTTCCTGGTGTGTCTAAGCAGAAATAGGGAGCAAGATAAAACCAGCCTGAGCTCCTCATTTTGGGTGAGCCTTTGATAGAGGCGCTGAAGGGAATGTCTCCCAAAGCCATTTAGCTACAGAGTTGGAGGAGAACTTGCTGAATACTCAGGTGAGAAAGTAGGAATGAAATAGAGAACATACTGAGCTGCAGCACCTCCTTATATGACAGGCCGTTTTAGGTAAGAAAGGTGTGTGTTCAACCATTGCGAGGCCAGAAATTCTGCTTTTTCAGTGCAAAACTAATTGGCATCATCTTTGCAGAAACGGCCTCTGGCTTCTGCCTTTATCAATCCTGTGATGACCAAGAAGCAGAGGACTGACCAAGAGCCCAGTGGTATCCAGCCAGCAACTGGTGGCCGCTCTCCTTCTTCCTTGGACCTGCCTTCCACATCCTGCTCAACTCTGAACCTGTCTCCAAGTGTCAGCTCCATTTCCACATCCACCCGTCAGCTACAAGAGAAAGATAAAATTCGGATTCCATCTGGAATCCCTGCTCCTGTCAGGGTGCAGGGGAAGATTCCCTATTCCAAAGGTGAGAAAACAGAGTTAGACAGGGTGAAAAAATCCCATCCTTTGGATTTCGATAAAATGCTTGCCACGAGCAATGCCAAAGAGATGAGCAGAGAGTGCAGGACACAAGCAGAAAAAGAGTCACACAGTCCAAGTGCAAAGGGTATTAAACTGATGGACCACTTTTAGATATGCTTCCATTTCATTTTTTACTGTTGTCCTGGGTTGTAAGATAAGCTTGTATTCCATTTGCCATCTGTCGAAGGCGAACCGGTTGGACAGGTTTTTTGTTATCTCTCTCAGAGACAATGGTTTGTGTATACACCTTTGACTGATTCAATGAAGAGCTGAAAAAATGTAACACCGTGAGGGGTCCCACCCAGAGGGGGGAAGCAGCTCGCTCTCTTCTTCGCGGGACTCCGAGAGAAGCAGCTCTCTCTCTCTCTTCGCGGGATTCCGAGAGAAGCAGCTCTCCCTCTTCTTCGCGGGACTCCGAGAGAAGCAGCTCTCTCTCTCTCTTCGCGGGATTCCCAGAAAAGCAGCTCTCGCTCTCTCTCTCTTCGGCGGCACTCGCAGCGAAGCAGCCGGCGCGCGCAGAGGCGACGGCAGCGGAGCTCAGAGGCAACCCCGGCGCAGAGGAAGACCGGCCCCCACTGCCACCAGATCTTCAGAGGAAAATTATACCCTTCTAAAGATCACCACTTCAGCTGCAACTCATCAACTATTGCAAGGGAAAGCAATTGTCCCAGCAAACCTGATACTGGCAATCCTCAGGTTCTAGACTTTTTTTCTTTCACTGGTTTTGTTTGTACCGATTGCATTTGCCTTTTTTTAAATTGTTGTCCAGTTTTCTCCTAGTAAAGAATTGTTACTCCCACTCCCATATCTTTGCCTGAGAGCCTTTTAATTTAAAGATCCTGGTAATTCAGGGGGAGGGGGGTTTGCCGTTCTCCATTGTACAGGAGGCTTTGCCCTCTTTCACAGACTCCTGTCTTGTCTAACCAAGACAACTGTATATCTGTATGGGTTTTTTAGTCATATCGAGCCTCCCATCTCCCGGCACCTCCCAGTCCTCCCCACCTTCATCCCCAAGCCTGTCTTGGTGTCAGGGAATGTCCCAAACCCAAAGATGCAGCCCTTTGCACTTGGCCTTGTTGAATCTGATGAGGTTCCAAAGACCCCACTTCTTGGTCCTTCCAGACGGCATCCCATGCCTCTGGTTTGGGCAAACTTGCTGAGGGTGCACTGAATCCATTCTAGAGGATGCATTTGCTGAGGGTGCACTTAATGTCATTCTAGACATAGCTGAATGCTTGAGCTTACCAACTGGGGAAATCATATAAAAGCAAAATGCATAAACATAGTTTTCCATAAAAACTTCCCATCCAGTATCACTCCTTTACCAGCTTTTAATTACTGTTTCTTTATGATGCTTTACTGTTTGGATTCTTGGAGATCTGTAAATGATGGGCAAATAGAGGCTCAAAAGTCTTGGTACATCCTTTTGAATCAACTTCCTTGCCTTCTCCAAACCTCCAATTTGAACTATTTGTTTCTGGTTTTCCCTCTCTTTAGGAGAAAAAGCAGAGGTCAGAGGAGCCCAACAAAGCCGTTCAGGTCCTGTGCCTGAGAAGAAGAGGATGATGTCTGTGAGACTTGCAGACATTGACTGGAGCGGTTGCGCTGCTGTTTACGGCCGACCCTACAGGGACAGGGTGATTCATTTACTTGCTCTGAGGGATTACAAGGAGCCAGAGTTACTTGCTCGGCTGCAGAGAGATGGAGTCAGGCAAAAGGACAAGGATTCCCTTGGAAAAATCCTTCAGGAGGTGAGATCGTGGAGCTTGTGCCAGCACTTCTTCCACCATGCTATTCTGCTGCTCATAATTTTACTAATTCCTCACCTGTTTAAATTAGAGACTTTCCAGTACTCCTTCGAGTCAAGTTCTACTGGGATGTCTTTCTCATAGGCTTTCTTAAAATGCACACCCATTGAAAGATGCAGTAGATTCTTCCTTCCTTTTTAAATATTCCCCATCTACATAGGCTTTTGCTGAATAATGCAAGCATTAATAGATCAAATTGGAATATTTCCTCTTTAGCTAGGAAAAAGCATTTTGGAACCTAGTCAAAGGACTCAAATTCAACATGGATACACTTTCAATTGATCCTACGGTGACTTTAGGGAACTGATTCCCTGAACCTGTGAGGTCTGTTGCTGTGTTTGCCCAGGGCAGTGGCAGGGATTTTTCACCCTGAAGACATTCACAATATAATGAGAGCCACGTTTTGCCATCCCAATTGAAGTAGCCCATTTAGGTTTCTGTAGTTTGCATATACAGGTGTAATGAACATTTCTTTTCCAAAATGTCTGCCTGTAGGTTGCAGACCTGAATACAAAGGATAATTCCTTCAGTCTGAAGGAACATCTGTTTCAAACCCTTCAGACTGATTGGCCTGGCTACAGCAAAACCGAGAGAGCGAAATTGAAGTTAATACTTTCTAGGTAAGTTCAGTCTTTTAGGAATGAAAAGAGCCTCTTCAGAAGAAAGCCCTGGGAAATGAAGCCTAGGTTCTTAGAATATGCTGAGGCATCAGGGACCTGCCAGGATCCTGGCCCTGCACAGGACACCACAATGATCACACCAGGTGCCCAAGAGTGCTGTCCAAACAATTCCTGAAGCCTTGCTGCAGGGACCACTGGCCTGGGGAGCCTGTTGCAGTGCTCAAGCACCCTCTGGGGCACCAATGTTTTCCTGATATCCTGCCTAAAGCTCCCTCAACTCAGCTTCATGCTGTTTCCTTGAGTCCTGGCACTGAAGGTCTGCAAGCAAAGGACTATGACAGTTGATATTTAGGCCTTGTAACTTCAAATATTGGACCATCCTTACAGAAAAACAGCTCCATCTCAGAACCCCACCAGCAGCAGCCAAGTAACATCTCTAGGGCCTTCTGAGAGAGATGCTCCAGCAAGACCTGCTCAGGTATTTTGTGCATTTTTAACATTCTGTACTCTGTATTAAGTTCCAGCAGAATTGCTGGTGGTATAAAATGCTGGTGATGTGAATGTGCAGGACCAGGCCTAATTATGGTTTGCGTCAGACATTCCAAGTGCTGTGACAGGAAGGCTGTGATGAGAAGAGAGGATCCTGCAGGGCTGGAGCAGCACTGTCCTGAGCCAAAGTTCTGCTCTGCCTGAAGACTTGAGCTCAGTCCCCACCCTCAACTCATTCCCTGGAGGAGGCCTCAAAGGGCTGGCTCTGCAGGAAAAATCTCCTGTACATAAGAGGTCGCACCAGGGTGGGGCAGATGGGGCCCTCTCGCTCTCTTGTCCCTCTGTCTGTCTGTCACTCTCATTGCTGACTCCAGCTCTGCACTATCCACGTGGCTGCACCAACACAGGAGCTACAGAATGGTGATATTTCCTCAGTCCCTCCTCTGCCTCCATTTCTCTCCTCCCTCACTCTGCCTGGGCACACACGGCTGTCCTGTTCTGCTCCATCCTCAGTTTGGAAGTTTGCTGTGGGTGTGGGGAGCTTGTGGCTCTGTGTTGTGGCTTGTGAGTCAGCAGCTGTGAGAAGGTCCTTGGGAGGAGCTGAGAGATGATTGAAGGGCACTGAGCAACAGTGAGGGCTTGCTAGTAACCACTTGTGACACTCTCGTACGAATTCAAGGGCTTGTTAGCCAAGAGCTTTTCAGTCTGCGCAGCAGGTAGCCTGCTGGATTGAAGACAGCTGCTCCTAAAAGCAGAAGAGTTCCTTGACATGTGGCTGCTGTCTTTGTTCATCCTGATGAGAATTCACAACCAACCATCACCCCCTGTACTCCTGAATTCTAAGAGTGAAGCACTAATCTCATTTTTAACACATAAAACTCTAGCCAGGCGCCTCTTCAGTAAATCATGTGGATGTTTGACAGCGAAAGCTGAGTCTTTTCCTGGTGTGTGCGAGCAGAAATTGGGACCTAGATAAAACTTACTGGACCTCCCCTTTGGGGAGGCTTTGCTGGAGCTGCTGAAGGGAGTGTCTACTTCCCAAAGCCTTTTAGGAGTAGACTTGGAGAAGGACTTGCTAAGTCCTAAGTTGAGAAGCCCGAAATGCAATAGAGCAGATATTTACCTGGAGGTCCTCCATGTTTGACAGCTATTTTTATTTAAAAAACATGTGTTTTCAACCTTTGCCAGTTCACAAATCCTGCTTTTGTAGAATGGGAGCAAAACCTGATCCAGGTCAGAGATTAATGAACTGTTTTGTTATTGTTGTAGAGACGGCCTTGGGCTCCTGGCTTGACCAGTCCTGCAATGAGCAAGAAGCGGAGGATTGAGCAGTAGCTCAGTTACCTCCAGCCAGCACCTGGTGGCCACTCTTCTTCTTGGGTACTGGCTGTGACATCCCATTCTACTTCCTACCTGTCTCCAAATGTCGGCTCCATTTCCCCTGCAACCTTTAGGCTCAAGAAAGACACAAATTTCTGAGTTCCACAATGACAGCACTCGTGTGTTGAAGACTACCATGTCAGAAAGGATGTGAAGAGAATTCAGGAGGCTGAAGCAGTAGTGTCCCTTGGATCTCAATGAAGGTACCAATGTGCAGCTTTTCCTAACTCCAGTGTGGATAATAATGGAGTAAAGATTTGATGATTAAGAGAAGCCTCTGCATGAATTAAGGTGCAAGAAAGACCATATTCCATAGTCAATAGTATAGACATTATTAATAGTAAATGTCAGCTAAGGAGATAGAAAGCTAAAGGAGGAGATGGGCCAGGTGTGGAGAAGTGCTGAGATGAACACCAAGGTGGGTTAGGCCCGGATGGGCCCTCCCTTCCTGCAGTGCAGCTGCACAGGCTCAGCTGCAGCAGTGCTGCTGCATCCCCTCATCGTATTTGCAGTGCAGGAGGGGAGGGAGAAATGTGTGTGGGTGTGTGTGGTATAAAACACTGGGAATTGCTCCCAGCTTGTCTCAGAGCAGTGATGTTGGCAAGGGCAGGCAGGCTCCTGCAGCTCTGGGGCTCTGGGGCAGCTGTGGCCTTTGGAGCAGGCAGGGCCCTGGGCCCCGCTGGGTACAGCCAGGGATGCTCTGGGGAAGGCTGAGGGCAAGCCTGGCCCTGCAGGGCAGCAGTGCAGTGAGGCCTGTGCTCGGGCTCTTGCTAGCAAATGTCACTGGGCAGAGGCCAGTGGACGAAGCTACTGCTTCTTGGGAACCTCTCAAATTGTTGAAAGGCATCTGTAGTTTTATTTTCAAACTTATCCTGCACACCAGTCAGGTGCATCTGGCCTGGGATGCATCCCTGGCATATGTTGTCTGTACTTGTACTGAATTTTAACTTGCTAAAGATTTATTCCTTGTAAATATTTATCTCAGGATGGTTTGAAGTGTTTATTCCCATGTGGAATGAATTTTTGTCATTGCAAAGAGAACCAGATCTTCAGTCCCAGAGGAGCAGAAGCTTTGGTGTGACAGTGTTGGGATGTGGCATCTATTATTCTCATTGCCACCTCATCTTGGGTTTGTATCATGAGCTTGATAAACCTCACACCTGTTGATTTGAGGGGGAAGGGATTGAAGAAGGTTTGACTCCCTTCAGTGGCTTTAAGCATTAATGAGTTTTGCCCTCTTTAGGAGCTGCTGTGCTTTGGGTGGTTGTTGTTGTTGTTGTGGTTTCAGACTTGTCTAGAGTTTATTTTTAGGTCTGTAATACACAACAGCCTCAGTTTGCAAATTTCCCAGAAGAATGGTGGCTCACATAGAAAAATACGTCCAAAGTCAAACTGAGAGTAATTTTATTTTTTTACATGAATAAAACCAGTCTGGCCTGGCTTGGTAGCCTCTGAGCCTGCCTCAAGGCGATTGTAAAGAAAAGGTAATGAAATTCTAAACTCTGCAGAAATGTTGACATGCCCTAATTTTCTTTTGATTTCTCCTTCCTAGGGTAGCCCCAGCTACTCTGAGATGAAGAGCAGATGCCAATACCTCCACAAAAAGCTGTCCCACATTCAGCAATGAGTATCTGAATTTGGCAAGCAGCAAGTGAAGTCCTGGCACCAGTTGTCTGCTTCAGCAAAGAAGCATCTATGAATCTGGGCTGTTTTATTTTAAAAGAAGATTAAGGTTTTAGGATTCTTCAAGTTAGGATTGAGTAGATGATTGTTATAAACATAGGATTAGTTAGTCTAAGATTACAGAAAATCTGCTTTCTAAAAAAACCACTGCAAAAGTTGTCTCCCAAGTTTACCCTAAACCAGGCCATTTCTGGCACCCCATGTGAGGCCCAAGAAAGAAGAAAAAACCTGTAATGATTGGATTTTGGTTGTGCTTACTCTGTAGTGGTGCAAAGCTGTCAGTAACCATGTTACTTGAAGTGGTAATGTCTCTCAGGGTGGGGGCCTTCATGTGTTTCTAGTCCCAAGGCTGTTTTGAAGTTTTAATAGCTTTCTAGTCACTAGGATTATTTTCTTATCCAAAAACAGCTTTACTACTGTTCTAATACATAGCTTTTACAGTAGAGGGGCATGGGTTTGAATAGCTATTGTGCTAGGCACAGTAATAATAATTTATAGGGATTTTACGGAAGTACTGAAGTCTGTTCAAGATATATTTCGTTTATAGTTTCTCCATCCTATCCTATGATCCAGTTCCAGTAGCATGTTTTGGGGGTTTATTAGAAATTACACCAGTTTATTAGAGGAAAAACATGGGCTGAAGCTTTCCAGCCTTTCCTTTCCTTCTTCTCCTTAAGATCTGTTACGTCCCTTTTTGAAAATGTTTGGTTTCCCTTGAATGTTAAAGAGACCACTTTCCTCATATTTAATCTAGTAAACTTCCTCTATAAAGTCTACAGCTTCTCTAGACTGAGGGCTAAGATGTCCAGAGGAGCTGATGAGGCCCCTAACCCAGAAGTAGACCCAAGCAGGGAGAATTCTGAGTAGTGTAGAAAATAAGAGAGAATGAGTCAAACCCTGAAAGAATTTTCTGATCCCCCAGCCTAGGGATTTTCATATGAACAAATTCAGAACCCAGATGAGGTGGGGAAATATCTAGAAAGAGCTACCATGATGACTTTAAGGAGAAAAAGCTCATTGCAATAAGCTAGGCCCTAGCCTTTGCTTATCGCAGACTACTAAATACTGTAGAACAGCAGACAGAAGCAGGGGGCAAGGGGATAAATCAGCAGCTACCCCAGTAACTCAAGCTGCAGTCAACAGCCCAGCTACTCAAGTTATAGCTAAACCAAACTATGAACCTAAGTCTGCAGATAAACAACAATAACCCTTAACCCAATCAATACAAGACCAAATGTGAAAAATGTACTCTACAGCTGGGAGCCAAAATCTGGCCTAAAACCTTTAACAAAAACTACCACTAATTGAATCTGCTTTCTACAAAAACCCTTTAAAAGTTCTCTTCCAAATTTACCCTAAATCAAATCAACTTGTCTTGATCTACTGTTTTCTGCCTGTTTTACCCTGACATTTCTTCACCCATTGGTTCCTCTCAGTGGCTGTTTCTCTTCAGTGGTTGATGGGCTTCTCTTCTTTTTTCCTGCAATCCCCTACTCAAAATCATGGGTGCCAAAGCAGTGGCCCAAGAAGCCCCTGCCTGTGCATCTGCTGAACAGAAAGTCTGTGCTCAACTTGAATATTCTCATTAAAATCCCAAAGGACTTCCTGCTGCAGTTTGTGGGTTTTTTTCCATTCCTACGTAGTCTTCATAGTGCTCTAAATAAATAGGTACCCTGAGGGAGTGCACGTTGCAGGTGAGCACCCACTGCATAGCCTGCTTCAAGTAGATCTCATGGATCTTGTCTCCATCTTCATCACTTCACAGTCACTATGACTCCTGCGTGGAAGAGACAGGCTGCCATGCTGCTTTCTGCTTTTGGTCCTTTTTTGGCAAATAAAATATTTTATTTTAGAGCATTCAAACCCTGGAGTTTCTTCCTGCTTTCACCTATTTGAATTGCCTTGACATCAAAGCACTGCCCCGGGACATGACAGCCTGGCTGGTGCATGTTTGTGCTCACAGCCCAAAGGTGCCACGTTGTGTCCGTGCCCCGGCTGTCTGTCCATGTCCATTGAGGCAGACGGTGGAACGGGGGGACTCTGCCAGCTCTGTGCTGCTTGGGGGCCGGAGCAGCACAATGTTCTGTGTTGGAAGGCCTCCACCGAGCCCAGAGGCTGCCTCAGCCCCAGCCGCCATCCTGTGCATGGTGGCAGCGCTGAGGGCTGTGGCAGGGTCACTCTTCCCCAGAACTGTTTCCCAACTTTTCCTTTCCCAGCAGGGGACTTGGAAATGTTTCTTCTGTCCTGACTTACCCTGTTTCCACCTTGTCAGTACACAACTTGCTGTCTTACTCACTTTATGCTTAGAAGGTTCTAAGAAGAAGATGAGAAACATACTGTGATTATGACACCCAAAAAGAAGGCCAGAAAACAGCACTCCATAGTGTAGGGCCTATAGAGTGGCTATTTGGTTTATTTGACAGCAGAGTGAGGGCAATAGCTTCACCACAAACTCACTTGTCCATTCATTGCACAGTACAGGCTTTTAAACTTTTTAACTTAATGTACACATTATATTTTCCTAACCTTCATATTGCAACATATATTCTAATTACATCCTTATATAAACCCTTGTAGCACATGTGCAGTTTCTGCACGAGGTGATCATCTGTGGATGACAGCCTGGCCAGAGAGGGAGACACGACATTCGTTTTTCACAGCGGCTTGTGAGACCTTTTAGGGAGTTGCAGAAACGATGATAACTTGTTAGTATAAACAACCAGCAGGTGGTGTTTTTCTATTCTGATTTTCTGTTCTTCTTAAGGACTGTTGGTGAGAAAGATGTTTTTGTTAATTAGCCTATCAAGTAGAATGTGTCAAACCTGTCTATAAAAGAGAGAGCTTCTGCATTAAACTTTCTGCAATTCAGTCTCCTGGTGAGCTTGTGTCACTCTGGGCTTAATGATGGCAGTTGTCAGCCTCCTGCTGGTCATTTTGGATGAAGGCTCAGAAGGCTTCCTCAGGCTTCAACTTTTTTACCTCTGCTTCTGCACATGTTCTACAAGACTGTCTGCTCAAATAGCCAGTGGTTAAATAGCCTTTTGCAGTTAGTTTGTTCTGCTAAATTTGCTGATTTCTAGAAAGTGCTTCATTCCCATCCCCGGGTACAAAGTAACTACTTCATT
Organism: Lonchura striata; assembly: GCF_050655825.1. Lineage (NCBI taxonomy): Eukaryota > Metazoa > Chordata > Aves > Passeriformes > Estrildidae > Lonchura > Lonchura striata. Next base: position 2,475,893 of record NC_140734.1, on the reverse strand, counting down.
CTGCACAACTTTTAGCATAGCTCAAGCATTATCTCGTTTCCTCAGCACCTAAAAGAAGGAAGGGAGGTAGGGGCAAAGCAATGAGAGTGATGGGTCATTATCTTGTTAGCCAGGTATCAATTATTAGATTAAGTAAGGGATATTCTTGTCCATAAAGTACGTGTGGGGATACCATAGGGACAGAGCCAACGTGTGGATTTGGAGCGTTGGGGCTGGTGCCAAAGTCCTGCTCTTGAGAGGGGTGCAGGGACATAGGCAATGTCAGAGGACAATGAGAGACAGGGGACATGAGGCCATAATGGGCCAAGCATGATCCTGCACAGGATGGCAGCAAAGACACTTCCTCAGCGTGACCTTGGCAGTCCAGGGCACCCCAGAAAGGGCCGAGGAGTCCTGTGTGTAACCAGGAGGGATGACTGCCATCACTGTGGGTCCCAGCATTCCCCAGTCCCTTGCTGGCCATTCAGTTCACACTGGGGACCAATTGTGCAGGGACCTCCTTTGAGTTTAGAAGGGATACCAGACCAGGCATGATCTCCACAGATGAGAAAGTACCCAGTAGGAAGCTGCAGTGGAGAACTGGAAGAAACTGAAACATATGCTGAAGTGTAATTACACCAATAGGAAGAATTTCTCTATATTGGGAGACTGGAATTTACTGATACCAGATACTTGTTAGGATTTTGTTGCTGCATACTAGTCCAATTAAAAACAATGCATGCATCAGCTTGAATTGATCCCAAAAGTTCTAACTCTTGTGGTTCAAGAGGAGCAGGAGGAAGGTGAGGAACCCAAGAATCCCAATTATCCACATTATTTTGGGGATTTGTCACCTTGCAAGATGGTATGTTCTGAGGGCAAGGCCAATTGTCAACAGGTATCCCTACCAGACAGGTAGAGAATGGATTTCCAGGGGAGGCTAGAGACAGACAAATAGCACTCTGATTTGTCAGCTTAGCTAAAGTAACCCATGTGTTTTTTCTTGGTTGTGCAGGAGCCCAAGCATTAACTTGCAACAAAATTGACAGTATCAATATCAAAAGTATCATTTTGTTCCCTAGAACATTATTTATTTCCTGTAGAATAGGCTCAAGCCGAAGTCGTCCTCTGTGGAGTCTTCGGTCTTCGGCAGAGGTGTCGGCAGCCGTGCTGAAACAGGACGTGTCCACTTACTGGGAACCCACAAGGGACCTGTAGGTGTAGACACACACATATGACCTCTACCCATATAATTTACAGGTGCTGGTCCTGACCATATCCCTGTAGCAGGATGCCTATACATTGCAGTCATTGGCTTATCAACATCTTTCTGTTTTGCAAGTATCCCATGTGCATAGGCAGGTGACATATCGTGAACACCAAATATACAAAGATGATTTAAAGTAAACAATGCTTTTCCTAATCTTTCCTGAGGATCAGTAATTATCTTAAATTTTGCAAGATACTGGTTTAGAGTTTGGTTTGCCCTTTCTAGTATAGCTTGTCCTGTGGGAGAGTGTGGTATTCCTGTAATATGCTTAACACCCCACAGCTGCATAAAGCGATTAACTTTCTTCCCTACATATGCAGGACCATTATCTGTTTTAATAACTCTAGGTACCCCTAAGATAGCAAAGCACAGTGTTAAATGTCAAATAACATGAACTGCTTTCTCTCCAGCTTGTGGGGAGGCCCAAATGAAGTGACTGTAGGTGTCAAGACCACATGGACATTATGTAAATGCCCAAATTCATTCACATTAGTCACGTCCATTTGCGACAATTAATTGGGGCTAGACCTTGGGGATTTATCCCCAGGCTAAGTCCTGGTCCATTGTGATGACTGCAGTCTGGACATGCTCTGATAATTCCTCGGGCTTCCTCCATGGTAATATCAAAGCAACATCGTAGCCCTTCTGTATTCTGATGAAATGAAGCATGGACATTGCATGCTTTTGGAAAATTGTCCATGGGTACAGTCACTGATACCAGCTGATCAGCACGAGCATTGCCCTCCCCTAATCCTTCCATCCACTTATGACTCCTGATGTGAAAAATATCATATGGAGCAGATCTCTGTCTAATAGCTGATTGCAATTGTGCAAAAAGTGTATTCAGGCATTGATTCTGTACTTCTCGCAGCAATGCAACTTCAATACACTCTGCTACTCCAACTGCATTCAAGGAATCACACACAACATTTATAGGGTCATGCATCCATCGATAAAATGCACAAAAAATAGATAAAAGTTCTAAAGTCTGCAAAGTGCCTGATTTCTGTCCCTCTAAAATGATATGATTCCATTGTCCTTGCTCATTCCAGGTGAGAGCAGCTTTTCATGACTTGGGGCCTGCATCTGTGTATACAGTAATAGCATCCATCAGTGGTGTTTCACTATATTTTGGTTGTGACAGCCAAGTCTGTGATGACATCCAGCGTAAAATAAATGAAGATAGTGGAGACAATTGCATTTCTGCACCAGATTCTAAAATGGTAGCTTGTAACTCAGGAGAGTGTTGCAAAAACCAGTCCAGATCATTCTGTTTTACTGGAAAAAATATTCTTTGTGACTTCTCCAGTGACCTGTAACACATGCTTCTGACTTTTTCGAATTAACAGTGCAAGTGCATCTCTACATGGCTGAATAGAATTACATGGTTTTATAGGTCCAAACACCCATTCTAATACCTTTATATCCTCCTTCTTTCCCCCTCTGTCTTTTAACTGCTGAATGAGAGCACCTAACAGGTGTTTTGGCTGAGACAGAATAGTAATGTCTATGGATAAGTCAGGATCTCTGTGGTCCACAGCTCTCTGTGCAACAGCAGTAGCAATATCCAGTACAATTGTGCATTGTTTGTCAGTTAAGTGAATTGGTGTAGCAGGATTTGTGCCTTTCAGCAGTGGTCGCAGTTCATCAAGTTCAGCATTAGAAATACCAACAACAGGACAAAGCCGTTCTATATCTCCCATAAATCGTTGCATGTCATGTAAGGTTTTTAACTCCAGCTGCAAATCAACTTTCTGTGGCCAAATATGCATGTCAGAAATCACCCAGCCTAAATATTTCCAGGGAGCAGAACCCTGTACTTTCTCCGGAGCAACACACAAGTTTTTACTCAGTAACTGCGCAAGAATGAAAGCCTCCTGCTGAGCAGCGAACGAGCTTTCTTGTGCCAACAGAATATCATCCATGTAGTGATATATCACCATGTCAGGAAAAGCAGCTTGAACAGGTAACAGAGCAGCATCCACAAAAAGTTGGCACAGCACAGGACTGTTGCTCATTCCCTGGGGAAGGGTCATCCACTCATATCTGCTTGCTGGTGCCTCACGATTTAAAGAGGGTAAGGTAAATGCAAATCTTTTGGTATCCTTTGGATGAATGCCAATTGGAAAGAAAGAGTCTTTTAAATCAATTATAAGGAGATTCCAATCCTCAGGCAGCATAGCTGGATTTGGGAGACCTGGCTGTAAGGCTCCCATTGCTTCCATCTGGGCATTTATTGCACGTAAATCATGCAGCAGACAAAATTTTCCTGATTTTTTTCTTAATAACAAATATTGGAGTATTCCAGAGACTAGTAGAAGGTTTAAGTGACCTTGCTGGAACTGTTCAGTAACAAGGCAATGAGCTTGTTGTAGGCTTTCCCTCTTTAATGGCCACTGCTTGATCCACACTGGATCATCAGATTTCCAGGTTAGGGGGATCGGGAAAGCCCAAGTAGTGACTGCTACTAAAAACGATCTTTTGTCACAAGGAGAGCACCTAATTGCATGAGAATGTCATGGCCAATTAATGCTTGAACATTGTGTGGTAATGACATAAGAGTAACAAATTGTACACAAGTGGGACCATCCAGTGATAAACAAATTTTGTCTTGCTCTTACAAACTGAAGCTGAACCTTCTACTCCCTCTACACCAGAGAGCATTGGGAGCAGAGGCCAGCTGGCAGGCCAACAGTCCTTGCTGGCAATGGTGATGTCAGCTCCAGTATCCAGGAGTGCAGATAGCTGCAGTCTCTGTTGGCCATTTTCCAAAAGAACAGGAGCTTTTGGCTGTTCCTCCATCAGCAAACATAGTCAAGCAATACCTCCTGTAGATCCAAAACCCTCTCATCCCCTCTGCCGTTGCATAACGGAAGAGGCAGCTTCTGTCAGCTGCAGAGTAGGTACAAGCTGAGCAATTTTGCTGCCATCAGGAATAATCAGAGGTAGATAAAATGTCACAGCAACAATAAGGATTTCACCTGTAAAATCAGCATCAATTACTCCAGGTAATATGAAAAGTCCTTTTAAACCTGCTGAAGAATGACCCAAAAGAAGTGCACCACAAGGTTTTCTTTATGTATCACTGGTCCTTGGATCCTGGTAGGGATCTTTACAGGCTTTCTATCAATTAACGTAATGTCTTTTGTGGCTGCCAGGTCCAGGCTGAGGCTTCCACTTGTGGCTGGCCAGAGGCAGCTGGCTGGCTGTAGCTGTTTGGGGCCTGCCACACAGGAGCCACTGCTGGGGTCTTCGTGCCACGGCTCTTCACGCTCCTCATCGCGTTTCCCGATTCTCTGCAGGCTTCAGTGGAGTGGGAGTTCATGGAACATTTGTTACACCACACTGTCCCTTCTCTGCAGTTACGACGAAAATGTCCTATTTTCCCACACCTGAAGCACTTTGGACAAGGTTGTTGTTGCTTAGAATTATTTATAGGTTGCAATGGAGTTAGAGCAGCAAAGGCTTGTGTTTGGCCTTGCACCAAATCTTTCCCTACATCCCTGAGTGCCTCAACTAACATTGCCTGTAGACCTGCAGGAACTCTCAACATTCTCTCTAGCATTTCCTCTACTGATGCATCAATGCTCATTGTATTAAGAACACTTCTGGTAGAAGCATTACAATTTTCTAAAATACACTGTCGTAATAGACTTCCTTTCATAAAGTCTTGTACACAGGCTTGGTTAATAGCTTCAGTTACCCTATCAACAAAGGGGGCAAAAGATTCCTCTCTGCCTTGCTTTATGGACATATAGGATGGAGACACTGGTGTTGTTCTAACCTTGGAAATTGCTTCTTTAGCTAATTGCATAGCAGCTTTTAATTTCTCAGCCCCTACTTGTGCCTGCATCTCAATCGTGGCAAACTGTCCTTTACCCATCAACTGTTCAACTGTCACCCCTTTTAAAGGATCATTTGGCTGTCGTAGAATTCCAGCAAAACGATCACTCAATTGAAGCCAGTGAGATTGCCACAGCATCAACTGAGACTGTGTCATAATCATTCTCATGATACCCTTAATGTCTTCTGGAAGAAGCAAACCCAAGCCCCATATGTAGCCAAGCATTTGCTTTGCAGGCTCCCCATGTAACCCACAGTCATTAACTGTTGCTCTTAATTATGAAAGCAATTTTCAATCTACAGGATGATAATTAGCTGTCATCCCTCCTGCTGGATTTGGTGTACAGACAACAGGGAAAGCCTGAAAATCTGTGTCAGTAATAGCAAAATACATGTCATAAGTCTTATTACTTATTGCTTATTTTGGATACTTAACCAGTCTATTCTGTGTATTATTGGTAATTCTTTAGAAGTTTCTTGTTTAGCAAGAGCACCAGTAGGTATCATTAAAACTTCTTTATGGTGGTTCTGAGAAATTTCATCCTGCAGCTGCTCTGCCTTGCTTTCTGGGAGTCTCTCATTCCCTGTTGCAAATTGTTCACTCCCAGGGAGGGGATCTGTGGGCAATTGAGCAGAACTAGAGGCAAGATTAATAGCAGGAAGAGCAGTAGGTTGTTTCTCATTTGGTCTGCTCCTTATCTCAATAATATTCCCTACTGGAGGAGTGGGATTGTAGTCTACCCCTAAGGAATGCATTCCTGGTTTATTAACTCCTTCCAAGGTTGCAGTAGTGACAGCAGCAACTTTCTTTTCTGCCTGATACCTCTGCAAACAATTTATGACTGAACACCAAGCCTTCATTAGCTTTAGGGCAGCCTTATCATCATCAATCACCTTAAACCAAAGAAAGTTCCCTAATTCACTCCATTCTTTCTCATCAAAGAGATCCCCTGAGGCTTTAAACAAGCCTTGAGCTTGGCCATATTATGCCAGTGGATCTTTATCAAGATCTATATCAGCTAATTCACATTTCTTTAAGAAACTAGCTAACAACTGAAGAGTTACTTTGCTTTCCATTATAATCTATCCCTTTTTAGTGCAGCCTTTTGCACCTTGTAAGCAGGGTAGCTCCTCCCAGATGGCGAGTTTTGAGTTTTGCAGACTCAGGCACCAGAGTGACTCCTTATGACAGCATCTGTCTCCTTTTAGCCTGCTGAACGCTGCTTTTTGGTGTGGTACTGGTCTCACCGTCCTGGTCACAGAGCGACTGGGCAGAGACCAAGTCCCTGGGGCAGAGACCAAGTCCCTGAGTTCGGGCACTAATATGATGCTGGTGATGGGAAAACAAGCACGCAATCAATATGATTGATACCAAACTCCCCTTTAATCAAAAAGCCACTTAACTTATAAAGGTATTTTACAAGCATAATCAGCAGTAAGCTCTCATTGGTTAATTTACAAAGGTCTTTGTTTTATTTGTCCTGCTTGCGGTTACAGCTGTAGCTAAGTTTTCAAGCCAAGTTCTCATCTCTAAGTCATGTCTTCCAAGGACATTTCATCTTTGTTGAGCATATCTTCAAGGCTATGCCTGTCCTTACTATCTCATTCCCAGACCTTGTACAACTATGCAGCTTCCCAGGCCTAGACACAGAGCCGGGTTTCCAAGCTCTGTTCCCAGGCCAGACATAGCGTGATTCTGGGTCTTCAACAGAGGTTTTTAGGAACAGGTATTCCATAGAGTCATGTCCTTGTTCCAACAACCGTTCTCCAACAATCCAGCTGCAACCACACTTGATTTCCAGGTCAAAACACTTGGCGTTGCTGTCCCGGGCTTCCCCATAAGACACGTGGGGGCTTTGGAGACCCCATAAGGTGCACAAGGGGCTTGGGTCCCTTTTGAGACACACAGGGATATTTTAGGTTCCCTATGAGACATGGAGGACACTGGGGTCCACGGAAAGTCGTGCATGAGATTTGGAATCCTGTGTGGGCATGCAGGGGGGTTGGGATCTCTCCCAAGGTGTGCAGGGTGCTGGGGGTCTCTGCTGAGCACAGGACGGGGTTTGGGGTCTCATTTCAGGTGTGGAGAGGGCTATGGGCTCTCCTAAGCGTGCCGGTGCTTTGCGTCCCTCCTGCTGCAGGCAGTGGGGCTGGAGTCTCTTGTGAGGCTCGCAGGGGACGGAGCCCTCCGGGTTCCTGCCGGGCCCGTCCAGCTCGGGGCTGCCGCGGCCCAGGGGCAGCCGCCGTGCCGGGACGGCTGTGGCGAGGGGCCGAGGCGGAGCTGCCCCGCCGGGTCGCGCTGCACGGGCACGGCACGGGCGGTGCTGAGCGCCGGGCAGGCGGCACCCCGAGCCCAGGGGCCACAGCCGCGGCCCTGCCTCCATCGGGGCCGGGCACAGACAGCCCCGCAGGCAGAGCGGCGGCACCGGCCCCGCTCAGCGCCCGAGGGACGGAACCGATGCCAGAGGAGCCCGGGGGGCCCTGAGCGGGGCCCTGGCGCTGCCCGCCCGGCTCTCCCGGGCCTGTGGCCATCCCGGGCGCCAAGGGCTCGCTCTGTGCCGCGCTCTCCCTGCCCAACGGGGCTCCGGGTCAGCACCCGGCTCCTGCCACTGCCTTGAGAACGCTGAGGGGCATTCGGGGGCAGAACTGAACTTGCCAGGGAGAGAATTCATAGGAGACTTGTTTAGGCCTTTTACAGAGTTGTTTAGGCCCTCTTCAAGTTGAGAAACAACTTAAAATCCCAGGCTAAATCATGTGGTTTAACCTGTGGGGATTCCTTTAAGACGCTTTTTAACTCCCAGTGGTGCCAGGCCAAATCCCAGCGAGCACCAACACCCAGGAGCTCTGATGCATGCAGCAGGGCTGGCACCAGGGAAATGAGTCAACATCCCTACAGCTGCCCACTCTGCCTGCAGGGTGTCACGCAACAGCAATGTTCCAGCAAGAACAGGCATTTGTACATCCTCAGGACGATGTGCTCTTGTGGTCCTGATGGTGGATCAGAGAGAAAAGCCAAAGGTGACAGACTAAACTTGACTGCAGGAGAGGGATGGCTCAGCAGAGGACCTGGGGACCTGTGGTGCCAGCCAGTGACCGGCCACTCGGACACAGCAGGAAGGCCCCAGACTATCACACTTCAGCTGGCAGGGTATAAAAGCCCAGAGGTTCTTTGTTCATGGTCCCCCAGAGGCACCAGCTCAAACTGCCACTGTTCAAGCACAATAAAATTGTTTTAAGGATCCAGAGGTCTAACCCTCTGCTATAGGGACATTGCACATTTCCAATCTTTTGGGCACTTGGAACCTTCTGATTTTGCTTTGCACCCAAGAAAAATAAACCCCCAAATGTGCACTCCTTTAGCCTTTCCTCCTGTTATTTTCATCTGATTTTTAAATTGTTGTATGCTATCTTGTCCTCATCCTTCCAAAATTCCTGTGCCTATTTAAGTCCAGCCTGGGATGGTGCACACATTTTGTTTAGCTCTGCAGAGATAGACCCCCAGCAATCCTGCTGACCACACCCATTTCAATGTTACAAAAACCTAACTCTGGGCTGCAGTATGTGAATGACACTCCGGTGTGTGAGATGACAGAGCACCAGAGCAGGCACTGAAGAAGGGGCATTCTGTAGATTGGTGGAGTCACTACCAGAACTCAGTCTAGCTCTTAGAACTCCGGCGCCACACCAGGAGTGGGGAACTCCCTCGCTATGGGCATTTACCAAAGCAGAACCTTTAGAGCCATTTGCTCTGAGGTGCCAGACACAAGCCACAACAGGGACTGGCTGAGGAGAGAGGAGGCAGCTCTCTGTCTTGAGGTTCCACAAGAAAGAGTTCACTTCAGGCAAAGAGAGCAGAAACAAAGAGCCCCCGGCACTCCTGTGCAAGATCCAAGTCAGGGGGTGGATACAAACAGCTCACCAAGAGGGAATATGCAGGGGAGGAGTGAGGGGATCATATCCAGTGTTTGGACCCCATTGGGGTAGGAGGGTGGAGAGGATGGGTCACAGGGGCCAGTGGGGCCTTGAGGAATTGGGGCATCCCAAAGGGGTGTTGCAATCAGGGATTGGCCCGATGTGACAGTGACAGGGAAGGTTCGGGGACCAAGGGGCTGGGTTGCTGTGACAGGCAGGGAAAGAGCTGGAACAAGGGGTGGGGAATGGCATGAGGGTCAGCTTTGAGGGAGGGTAAAAGCCAGGGGTGAACAAACTCAGGGAGAACATGGGGGTACAACAGAACAAACCACCTAACAAGGAAACAATAAAATAAATTCGTACCACAAAAATTAAGAGCATCAGCAGGGACAGTCTGACAAGCAATGTCAGCAGGCAAAAGAAAGGTTTTGCTGAGCAATAGCCGTTGGATGAAGCAAAACATTTACAGTCAGGGCAGTCAATTTGTAGAGAAGGGGGTGCACTCTGGGGGTACAGCTAAGGCCATGAGGTCACAGCAGGCTCTGGGGTCACAGCAGGCTGAGCTCACAGCAGGCTCTGAGGTCACAGAGGTCCCAGAGCCCCGTGGTTGCAGAGCACCACAAGGCCCCAGCAGGCAGTCCTTGAGCACAACTGCTGTGGCAGCAGCGGCGGTGGCAGCAGTGGTGCTGACATTGGGACAGCGGCCTCAGGACAGTGGTGGCAGCGAGAGCGGCGGGACTGGCACAGGGCAAGGCACCATGGCCCTTGCTCTGCGCCTCCTCCTCCTGCTCCTCCTGGCCGTGGCCCTGCCTGCCAGGGCTGCCCAGGCTGCTCCGCTGCAAGCGCGGGGCGCAGGTGAGCCGGCAGCCTGGCTGCCCTTTCCCAGGACAGCGCTCCCTGCTCCCCGGGAAGTGCTGGGGATGGTTTTCCCTGGGCTTTAGGGAACGTTTCCTCTGTGGGGGGAGTGAAGACTCGTGGGTCCTGGGCTGCTCCAGCTGCCCTCCCAGGCATGTGTCCCAGGGCCTACCAAAAGTGTGGAGACTGGCCAAGATACAGCCCAGAGCTGCCCAGGCCCCTGTGCAGCTTTGGCCTTGTCCTTTCACATCTGGATCCCATGGCCTTGCCTGAGCCCCTTGCAGTGCCCAGTTCCCACAGGCAGAGGGGGATTCCAGCACACCAGGAACTGGTTCTCATCTGTGCTCCCTTCTAGATGAGCATGCTAGGAAGGCTTCTCCAGCACCTTGGCTCCATGAAGATTTCCTGCCTCTTAAGTCTCATGCAGGTATACTGGTAATGTTCCTAAAAGAATAATCACTGACAACCTGGCAGGAACCAGCTGACAGAAGCTTCTGTGGCTATTGAGTTTCAGGTGTGGCTGCAGGGAGGACCTTTCAGGCTCCTTTCCTGGTTGCTGAACACAAGTCCGGCTCCCATCGCAGGGGTGAGTTGTGTGTCCCTGATGACACCACAGGCTGAGCCATGGTTTTGTGGGATCCATCCATCTGAAATGCAAATATTCCTCTTAAGGTCCTCCGAGAGGGAAGAACAAACCTACAGGAAACAATAAGGCTCTAGAGACATACAAACACATACAGCAGAAGCTGAGTGATCTGGAGAGACGCCGTGGTGGGTGCATTTCCCTCCCCCTTCCCCTGGGACTCAGCAGCCAGGATCTTTCCCTGCACATCAGGACAGGCTGTGCTTGGCACAGTGGGAAGGGATCCATGGCAGCCTTGCTGCCCCACTGCTGCTCTCATGGCCTGCAGGGCTGTTTCCCAGCCTGGGCTGCCTGCAGCTTCTCCCCTTCCTCTGCAGGAAGGCATTTGGCACTAGCTGACAGGGAGCCCATGGCCCATGCACACCCTGAGATCCCCTGAAATTTCCCAGTCACTGAGCACTTCTGGAGGGGCAGATGTTTGGAGGAGGGTGGGCCCTGGAGAAGCCCCTATAACCTGGTCTTTATCCTGAATCTCGTCCATGACTTAGACAAGCTTTGCCTCCTTTAGATGCCACCTTCCTGCTGGGGAACAGCCCCACCTGATCCAGCTGTCCCTTTTCCTTTCCCCAGAGATGGAAGGAGAGGCTGTGCTGAAGGCTGGGCTTCCCAGAGGACGCAGTGGCTCACAGGCAGCCTCTGCTGCAGGAAGGGAGGCGCTGCCAGGCACAGTCACAGGAGGTAATTGCTGTGCCTCTGGGCCTGAGCCCTGCTGAGCCTTGAGCTGCCCTCTCTGCTGCTTGGCTGTGCGGGCTCACAGCATTACCTGAGCCCCTTGAAGTGCTCACTTCCCCATAGAAGGGGGGGATCCCAGCACACCATGGAACATTTCCCATCTGTGCTCCTTTCTAGATTGGGACCGTGACTTGCAGCGTTTGGAAAGACTGGTAAACCACGGTTTAAGGATCTTGGATTATGGTAAAGGTAGGTTACAGCAAACCTTTCCTAAGAGAGAAATCATTGTCCAGACAAATATTTATGTGAGATTTCCTTTAAGATCCTTTGAAGTTTGATGGATTCTGGAAATCCTCTCCCCCAAATTCCTACTCCTGTGACCAACAGCAATCCCACAGGAGGATCGCTGTCAGTGGGAGGAAGGAGCATTTAGCTGTCCATCTTCCACCCATGTGCAATGCCAGTGTGTCCTTCTGTGTGCTCTGTGCAGCCCCAGAGAAGAGCAGAGAGGGAAGGGGCCAGTCCCAGGGCTGTGCCCCGGGGCTGAGCCTTTCACAGCTCCTTTGCCTGCCCCAGGAAGACTGAGCTGCTCCTGCTGCTGCTGCCAAGCCCTGGCCTCGGCTGGGGCTGGGTTTAGAGCTGCTGGCAGCTCCAGGGAGTCCTTTCTGCCCCAACTCTCCCACAAGGGGCTCCTTCCATCCCAGTGCGGGGCCACCGCAGGCTCGTGGTCCCCCTGCCCCTGCTCCTGAGTGGAAGGCAGAGCTGAGGGAATGCCTTGGAGGGCACCAATCACCCAGGGACTCTCACTGCCACTGCGGCCTGCAGGAGAATCTTCAGCAGTGTCACTGTTCTGTCTTTCTTTGCAGCTGAACGTGAGGATGAAGAGGATCTGGATTCCCAACCCATCCCCATCGCTGAGCCTCTGGGAGATGGTGAGGGTAGGTCAAGGCCTTTCCCCCTGCGAGAGCTGCCAGCTCAGAGCCCAAAGCTCGGCCAGGGGATCATCGCTGCAGGTGCCAGGACAGAACCATGCACGTGTGTGCCCTGGCCCTGGGCCATCCCCTCACCGCTCCTGGGGCTCAGTGCTGCCCATGCAGATCTGCAGAGATGACAGAATCTCCTGTGGCTGTTGAGTTTCAGGTGTGGCTGCAGAGAAGACTTTCTCAGGTCCTTTGGTGGATGTTGCTCGCAAGCCCAGCTTCCATCACAGGGGTGAGTAGTGTGTCGCCGCTGACTCCACAGGCTGAGCATGGGTTTTTGGGATCCATGCCTGGGAAATGGAAATATTTCTCTTGAGGTCCCCTGAGAGGAAAGAACAAACACAGAGGAAGTAGTAAATCCCGGCAGGAATCCAAACATCTGGAAGAAATCCTGAGTGATCTGGAGAGACAGCATGGTGGGTGCATTTCCCTCCCCCTTCCCCTGGGACTCAGCAGCCGGGACCTTTCCCTGCACATCTGGACAGGCCCTGCCTGGCACAGTGGGAAGGGATCCATGGCAGCCTCGGTGCCCCGCTGCTGCTCTCACAACCTGCAGGGCTGTTTCCCAGCCTGGGCTAGCTGTAGCTTCTCCCAGCCTCCGCAGGAAGGCATTTGGCTCCAGCTGATAGGGAGCCCATACTGCACCATGGGCCTGAGATGCCTGCAATTTCCTGCTCTCTGGGGAGATGCAGAGAGGCAGCTGTTTGCTGGAGGGTGGAGTTTTGGAGCAGCTCCAAAACTCTGGGCATTTTCCTTGTCTTTATCCACCTCTTTGACAAGTATTGCTGGGAGCAGAAGAGCACAGCAGAGAGGAATTATGGCATGCAGGCTCAGGGCTTTGGGCACTGAGCAGTCCTGTGCCAAGAGGCGGCAAGGTGCCTGCAGGCCCCAGCTCTGGGGGAAACAGAGAGTGAAAATGTGCTGGCCATATCCACCGTGCTGCCAGCTCAGCAGTGCAGCATAGCAATGGCTCACTCTTCCCATTGCTCCCAAGATGCAGATGGCACCTCAACACGTGCTGACAAAATCTGGAAAAGCATGAGAAGAGATTTCTGCTGGGGAACATCTTGTTTGATGAAGTTGATGGCCATTGTGGCTGGTGCAGCACTTGGCCTGATGATGTGCTCTGCTGGAATCTGGTATTTCTGCATGAGAAAATGGTGAGTGTTTTGCTGATCTCATTCTCCAAGAGATTCCCTTAAAGGCTGCTGATAGTCAGGGAAGATTCCCAGTGAGGCTGCAGTGGAGTTGTGGCCAGTCCATGGCTGTCCAAAGAACGCTGCTGAGGGTTCTGCTGCTGCCCAGTGCTTCCCTTGGCCTCTTCATTGCTGGGCCTTGTCCTGGGGGGCCGCTGGGGCTGCAGCCAGTGCTGGCTCCCCCTGAGGCTGCCTGGCCAGGAGCAGCCCCAGGGGCACAGGGCAGAGGCACAGCAAGGTGGGGAGGAGAAAGAGCGGGGACGAGATGGCCCCTGAAAGGCAGAGGCGCTCTGGGGCCCGCTCCTGGCCAGGGAGCCTGCCCAGAGCCGTCCCCTGCTCGCCGGGGCCTCGAGGGGCAGCTGTCCAGCTGGGCCAAGGTGTGCCAGCCGCTCCAGCCGTGCTGGGGAGCCTTGCCAGCTCTGGCCCCTGCTGTGCAGAAGGGTCCCTGTGTGCCACTGGCAGCTGGGGCCTCAGCCACTGCTCTCTCCCAAGGTGCTGCTGCTGTGCATCTTCAGAAGAGGAGCCTAACAACTCAGGCAGAGAGAACTCGACCCATGTTCCCAGCTCTTCGCGTCTGTCCCCATCTGCCCTGCCACAGCTTCTAGACCGTCTGGAGCCATTCCCAAAACACACCCATCCACAACGAGACCCTCTGCCCCTGAGCCCCCTGGCCCTGTTCCCCTACCATGTTTGAAGTTGGGCGGGCCCCGTCTCCCACGGCAGGACTTGGCCCATATTTTATGTTAAAATAAAGTGATGAGTTGTCAGAGATATGCCCAGGTGTTTCCACCAGCAAAGCCCAGCCGGCACCAGCCCTGGCTGAGCTCCATGGCCAGGAGCAGCCGTGGATGCCCACGGTGAGGGCAGGCAGGAGCCAGGCAGGGGCTGCTGTGACCTGCGGCGGGGCCCCGAGGGGCTGGGGGAGCCCATGCTGAGCGTCCCGGGGCTGAGGGCACATCTCCTTCAGTGGGATCATCTGGGCCTGGGCTTCATGAGACACTCAGGGATATTGTGGGGTCTCTGCTGAGCTGTGCAGGGATCCCTCAGGAGGCACTCAGGAGTATTTATGGCCTCTCCTAAGGTGTGCCGGGATCCCTCATGAGCTGTGCAGCAGCAGGGTAAACTTGAGGGGTTTTTCCCTCCTCTCAGCACAGCAAAGGGACACTTCACCAAGGTTTTGCAAAGCTGGGAGAAAGCCTCTTGCAAACCTTTGGGCTCCACCTGTTCATGGGGAGGATCCAGAGCCTTGTGCCTTGGCCTGATGGTGCAAAAATCCTCCCAACATCCCTCTGTTTCCAAAAATCAAGGCTTTGTGCTCATTAATAGGGAAAGTTGTACGGGTGGCCTGCAGCTAATGTTCTTTTGTTGGCTGCACCCCAGTCCGTGCTCAGGTCTAAATAACTGACACAGCCGCGAGCTGCTCTTAAGACTGATTTGATCAAAGGCACTGAAGCTCTGCTGACTACAAATTGTCCAGGAAAACAAGCACAGGAACTTGGCTAATGTCGGTGACAAAAGCAGAGTGCAGAGTTGAACCTGTGAGGCCACATCACTGCCATCTCCCCCCACCCTTTTATTTTGAATTGATTTAATATTCGGAGTGCCAGTTCTTGCATGAAATGGGCCCTCAGCAAGGAGCTGCTGGGCCTCCTCGTGGTAAACAGGCAAAATGAAATTAAAAGGAGGCTGATGGCTTTAAAAAAATTGTGCCTGTTTATTAAAACGTAGAACTACAGAAGATGAGGCCTCAGGGTAAGCCAAGGGCCTGCGTGACAAGCCAGAGGTAGCTCTAACAGTGCTGTGTAACAAGGTGTTCCTGCGGACACGAGGTACCCTCGAAAGAGCCCGGGGGCTCCGCGCCCAGGGATTTTTTAAACTCTCCTGGGGGTGCTTGGTTGGTGCGCTTTGGATCCTCTGGCCCACTGGTCCTTGTCTGGGTCACTGACAGCTCTGTAAGATGGTGCAGTCCTGACCAATCATTTTGGAACACAGCAATCTTACTGGGTGGCTTGTTTCCCAGTCGTAGTTCCAGTTGCTGTCATCACACCAGGATTTGACTTTTCTAGAAGATTCTTACTCTAGCACCTTCTTACCACCCCCCTTTCTCTGTTTAGTAGCCATATACATACACTTAAACAACTGTACATTCAACTCAATAACTTTCCATATTAATCATATAACAACTCATTATATTATTAACAATCCATAATAACTTATAATTAACCATCAATAACTCTGCCTATGAAATTGAATTTATTTATTACATCCTGGGTGTCTCCCTTTGTGCTCCCATTGCTTCTGGTCTGGTTTTCCTGGGAAATTTGTCCATCATGCCTCTGTGTCTGTTTCATATCATTCCAATGCATGGCCCTTTCCAACTGTTTGGCATTTGAATACTCTGGTTATTTGACTGGATAACTTACATCTTGCACTTCATCACATTAAATTGTGTTAATCAGACTCTGTCATGAGTTTCTGGAACACATTTCCAAGCCTTCCAGCTGTAGCCCAAGGGAAGCTGTTTCTGTCTTGCATCACAAAACTGGCTGTTTTTTTGCAAAGACAGCCCTTTACAAAGGACTTGTTGCATGCATTAACATCCGAGGGGCTGCTTTCCAAGACAGACAAAAAACCCATGAACAAACAGGAGACCAACCAAACAACATAGTAAAAAGATGTACTTTCTTTTTAGCTCATGCTTTCAGTGTTTTCCAAGCTGGCCTCCTTTTCCACTGCAGTATTTTTCTTTGCACAGAAACAACCCCTTGCCAGATGATGTGACGTAACAAGGAAAACACAACTCACACACAATGGATATATTAAAGCTAAACATGCAGACTCCCATTATCACAATCATCATCATTTATGTTGCTGTTCATTTTTATGTCAGATTGTTTTCAGAAGGGTGAGAACAGTATCTCAGGTCCACTGGTTAGTTTGACACCATAGCCACTTATTATCTCTCTTATTAGCTGTCCTTCCTGTAGTTCCTCTGCCTATTTGTTGCTCCTGGATCTCTGCCTCCTTCACCTGATTTTTATCTTTTTCTGCATCTGTGGGGATTATTGTGTTGATGTTTTTTAGGTTTTTGTTTTTTTTTTTTTTTTGGTGCTTGTTTTGTTTGCCTGTTTTATTTGGTCATAGTTTTACTTTTGTTTTTTGCTTTTTGGATTTTTTTTTCATCCACTTAACAGCAGAAATGACCTTGTGATTTTTATAGTCAAGTTTTGATACACAGGTGTTGCACAAAAAGGTTGTTTTTGTTTTTAAAAGTAATCTCAGACACACAACTGCAAGCCCCTGTGATTGGAGAACTGAGTGCTCTCAGACAGCAAATTGTGCATGAACAGGAACCTTGTAGTTCCTATCTCCATTACACATGGCAAAATGGAAAGTGGCTGGAATGGTGCCAATTCTAGCCTTGCTTTTGCCTTCTTTTGCTGCCGTGCCATAAAACCGTGCCAGAGTCATCCATGAACTGGGTTCTCCCAGGATGGGGTGTGCAGGGATGATCCCTCAGCTCCTGTGTGCACCTGGTGTGCACCAGGCCAGGCACGCGACCGTCATCCACAGCCAGCCTCTGTCTGCAAAGAGAGCAGGGAGCTGCAGCTCTGAGGAACTCCGGGCTTAGGGAGCAAACAGACCAAATCCCTCATTCATATCAGTCACTTCACTTGAGGGTTTTCTGCTGATAGATTTTTATCTTCCTGCCCAGAGCTGGAAAAAAATAACCCTGGCAGTTTGCTTTTGCTGTGAAGAGACTCTTGTCAACAGGTTCCAGGGCTGCTTCTTCTTGGAACTAAAAGCAGAGCAAAACTCTTCTGTTGGTCACATCAAACCAACATAAGTTTCATGAGTCTGTGAAAGACATAAGAATGTAAATATTATTTCATATTATTGTACTTACTGTTTTCTAGTTCAGTGGAGTAATTAGGTCATCATTCACTATATCAAATAACTGGAAATAAGCTCTGGAAAAGGAGGTTTATTTAAAACTAAGATTGTTGAAACTATGTTTTAAAAAACGGAAGGAATTCCATGAAGAAAACTATATGGTAAAAATAGAGTTAAACTTCTCCCCACTCCAAGCTATGACAAGGGTGTGATGTTTTCTGAAACTTGCACTGTCAACTTTTATGGTGATCCACTTGGAAATGTCCCTGAGGACAGGTGGAGTTATTTGGGAAGTGCTTGGCTTAACCTGGGTAACGGATTACTATTTTTAGTGATATAAACCTGTACAGCTTCAAGATTCACAACCACAGTCCAGATTTGTGGCTCACTGCATGGATGCCTGTCTGAATTAAAACAATGTTTGTGAGGCAGCTAAAGAGCTTAGACCTCAGAGATCAAAAGTCCTGGGAGGAGGTAGGAAGGATAAAATCTTGTTTCAAAGGCTGTTTCTTCAATCCTAGGATGCCAGAAGTATGGTAGACTACACCTGTCTCCAAATGTCATTCAATTACAGGAAAACCCTCTGCAGTGCTAGACACCACGACAAATTACTTGACACTTTGCCTCACAATGCATCAACATTAATTCTAGTGAGAGGTAGGCCTTAGTTGCAGTCTGATTAGAGCAAATCAACATGGTGTGAATGGCAACAAGAATTTGCTTGTGAACAGATAATTATGTCCCACTCAATAATGAGAAAATTTGCCTTGACCTGGAAGAAAGTAGACAGGGAGCAGTGCAGTATTTGGGTTTTATCCAGTGATAAAATGGGGCAAGAAGCTGTAACAAGTTACCTGTTCTACAGAACACAAGTACTGATACAGCCAAGAATACACCCACACAACAAAGAGATTTTCAGGACATTCCTTTATTTCTTAACATGGAATGGGCAGCAAATTGCTGGCATTGGTCTGAACTGGAAACTGTGTTCCTCTCCTGTTTCTCCTTGAGCACACTGTGTGTTATTTGCAGACTTCACTGCCCAGCCCATCAATCCTCTCTTGGCCATTTGCTAAATGGCACAACTACCAAAATACAGGTGCCAGCATAATCAGCCCAGCACTAATCCAGCACTGCTTTGATGGTGCACAGGAGCACAGAATGGCTTGGGTTGGAAAGGACATTTAAAGGCCATCTCGTCCCATGCCCTGCAGTGAGCAGGGACACCTTTAACTAGGTCAGGCTGCTCAGAGCACGAGCTCGAATGTCTGCAGGGTTGATGTCCACCTCTCTGGGCAACCTGTGCCAGGGTTTCAAAGCCTACTATTTTAAAGAATGGGATTCTTTTGTCTCGTCTGAATCGACCGTCTTTTAGACTAAAACGAAACCCCCTCGCTCTGGTCACAAAGGGCCCTACTAAAAATTCTGTCCCATCAGTTTTACCCTGAAGGTACTGAAAGGCAGCAATCAGGTCTCCCTGGAGTCTTCTCTCTTCCAGGAGGAACAGCCCTAGCTCTCCCAGCCTATCTCCAAAGCAGAAGGGCTCCAGCCCTCACAGCATTTTGTCCCTTTTCTGGACTAGACCCAACAGAACCATGTCCTTCATGTGTTGGGAGCCAGAGCTGGATGCAGTACTCTTGTCGTGGTAGAGATGGAGACAATGCAAAGCAACACACTCCATTTCCAGAAGGCTTCAAAGCCTGTTTTTATTCTAGCATGCATGCTTTTCCTACATTCTTACAAAGCGTGTAAGTTTACACTTTACTCATTGGTCACAAGAGACAAGCAAAGTACTTATTGGAATAGGCAGTTGCAGGTTTCTCTTATTCATCCTTCTTTCTTGGTTTGTATATCAACGCCCTTGGTAGAAAATTCTTTTGGGCTAAACATGGATCCTCTTATCAAACTTCTCTCTGGCTCACCAAAGTTGCTGTAAATTGCATGAATCTTTAAAATTAGAGGGTTTTGGGAAAGCTGCAAAAGGCAGGCCTCAGAGACAGCAAAACTGCAACTAAAGCTAAGCAGTAAGATTTGTCAGCAGAAAAATTATGTAAGAAGCAGAAAAGTTAGGACAAATGGAACAATGGTCTGTGTATTAACACGTGGCTAGAATGACTCCCTAAGCTACAGAAAAGTATATCTAGCAAGATATTAGGAAGTTCTAAGCTTACTAATGGAGCTCTGGACATTGGGTTTTAAGGCTTAAAATACAAGTAGGTATTGTATTGGAAAGAAGCAAGCATTTTTTTAAGAAAAGGTATGTGTGCTTATAGTGGTTGGATAAATCTATTGTCAGTATGCTTTTGCTTTGTATGACTGGTCAAAATCTTGTAAAGTATGTTATAAAATTAAGTTGTTTGTCTGCTGCCGGGCATGTGAGTTGCTGGCATCTACCCATTGTCACAACGATGTAATGAGACTGATGCTAGAAAAGAAACAGCTCGAGACGTGTTCCTCAGCAGTCCTGTTCCGTTCCTCATTTGTACATAAACCCCAGGCCAGCAATATAAAACATCTTCCACAGTACTCCAGGTGGAGTCTCACCAGAGCAGAGCGGTGCAATCACCTCCTTCAACCTGCTGGGCATTTTCCTTTGCATACACATGGCTGACACATGTCCCGCCTCTCATCTAGCAGCAGCCCCAA
Organism: Lonchura striata; assembly: GCF_050655825.1. NCBI lineage: Eukaryota > Metazoa > Chordata > Aves > Passeriformes > Estrildidae > Lonchura > Lonchura striata. The sequence goes on along the minus strand of NC_140734.1, from coordinate 2,456,003 downwards.
ATCCTTCTTGGTCGGGCTGCTCTCCATCCCTTCATGCCTCGAGCTGTGAGATCAGCAGGGCTGGGACTGTGTCACAGCCCTTGGGCAGAGCTGCTGGGCAGGATGCGCTCACTGCCAGAGAAAGTAGAACCCACTCCCCAGGCAACTCCAGCCTGGCCATGAGGTCACAGCAGGCTCTGGGGTCACAGCAGGCTGAGGGCACAGCAGGCTCTGAGGTCACAGAGGTCCCAGAGCCCCGTGGTTGCAGAGCACCACAAGGCCCCAGCAGGCAGTCCTGGAACACAACTGCTGCGGCAGCAGCGGTGGTGGCAGCAGTGGTGCTGACATTGGGACAGCGGCCTCAGGACAGTGGTGGCAGCGAGAGCGGCGGGACTGGCACAGGGCAAGGCACCATGGCCCTTGCTCTGCGCCTCCTCCTCCTGCTCCTCCTGGCCGTGGCCCTGCCTGCCAGGGCTGCCCAGGCTGCTCCGCTGCAAGCGCGGGGAGCAGGTGAGCCGGCAGCCTGGCTGCCCTTTCCCAGGACAGCGCTCCCTGCTCCCCGGGAAGGGCCTGGGATGGTTTTCCCTGGGCTTTAGGGAGGGTTTCCTCTGATGGAGGGAGAGAGCCCCCCTGGGCCCTGGGCTGTGCCAGCCACCCCTCCAGGGATGTTGCACAGCGTCTGCAAAGAGGGTGGGCAGTGACCAGGTGCCAGCCCAGAGTTCCCAAGGCTCTTTCCAGCTTTGGCTGTGTCCATTGCCACCTGGCTCCCACAGCCTTACTGATCCCCTGTCAGTTCCCAGTTCCATGAGGCAGAAGGGGATCCCAGCACACCATGGAAATGGGTCTGATCTGTGCTCCCTTCTAGATTGGTATCATGACTTGGGTGATTTGGAAATGCTGGTAAATGACGACTTCAAGACATTTCCAGATGCTGAAGGCAAGTTCTCAATGTACCTTTCCTGACAGAATAATCAGTGTCAATCTGGCAAGAGCTCCCTTCTGTCCTAAGTTCCTCTGAAGGTTGATGGATTCAGGAAAATTTGCCCCGCTCCTTTCTCAAGCCCTGAGTTATCCCACAGGATTGCTGTCAGTAGGAGGGAGCATTTAGCTGTCCATCTTCCTCCTGTGCGCAATGCCAGAGTGTCCTTCTGTGTGCTCTGTGCAGCCCCAGAGAAGAGCAGAGAGGGAAGGGGCCGGGCCCAGGGCTGTGCCCCGGGGCTGACCCTTGGGTGCAGCCTGAGGATCTCCTGCAGCACCACCGGAGCTATTCTGTCCTGCCTTTCTTTGCAGCTGAACCTGTTGGTGAAGGTGGTGCAGCTTCCCAACCCATCCCCATCACTGAGCCTCTGGGAGATGCTGAGGGTAGGTCAAGGCCTTTCCCCCTGCGAGAGCTGCCAGCTCAGAGCCCAAAGCTCGGCCAGGGGGGCATCGCTGCAGGTGCCAGGACAGAACCATGCACGTGTGTGCCCTGGCCCTGGGCCATCCCCTCACCGCTCCTGGGGCTCAGTGCTGCCTGTGCAGATCTGCAGCGATGACAGAAGCTCCTGTGGCTGTTGAGTTACAGGTGTGGCTGCAGGGAGGACTTCTCTAGCTCCTTTTATGGCTACTGCCCGCAAGCCCAGCTCCCATCGCAGGGGTGAGTAGTGTGTCTCTGCTGACTCCACAGGCTGAGCACTGGTTTTGTGGGATCCACTGAGAAATGGAAATGTTTTGCTCTAAGGTCCTCCAACAGGGAACATAAAAGCTCCAGGATACAAGAAGCACCATGAGCCATCTGAAAACATGAGGCAAATGCTGAAGGAAATGGAACAGGCAGGACAAGGTGGGTGATTTCTCTCAGGCTTCCCCTGGGACTCAGCAGCCAGGGGCGTTCCCTGCACATCTGGACAGGCTGTGCCCGACACAGCTGGAAAAGATTCATGGCAGCCTCGCTGCCCCGCTGCTGCTCTCATGGCCTGCAGGGCTGTTTCCCAGCCTGGGCTGGCTGCAGCTTCTCCCCAGCCTCTGCAGGAAGGCATTTGGCACCAGCTGACAGGGAGCCCAAACTGCAGCACGGGTCTGACATGCCCTGCAATTTCCCATTCTCTGGGTTGATCAGAAAGGGCACCTGTTTGGAGAGCAGAGAGCTGTGGCCACCCAAATAGTTTTTAGAGATTTCCTAATTCTTAACCATTACTTTGACATTCACTGCCTCCTGAAGATGCCACCTTCCTACTGGGGAACAGCCCCACCTGATCCAGCTGTCCCTTTTCCTTCCTCTAGAAATGGAAGGAGAGGCTGTGCTGAAGGCTGAGTTTCCCAGAGGAAGCAGTGGCTCATTGGCAGCCTCTGCTGCAGGAAGGGAGGCGCTGCCAGGCACAGTCACAGGAGGTAATTGCTGTGCCTCTGGGCCTGAGCCCTGCTGAGCCTTGAGCTGCCCTCTCTGCTACTTGGCAGAGCCGGCACAACCTGGACAAGGCTGGCACAGCCCAGAGGAATTGTTATGCTCAGGGCACTCAGGGTACTGAGCAGTCCTTCTGGGGTCCCTCCATGGGAGACACATCCCAAAACCCGGGAGTGACTGCACGGGGTGCCCATGGTGGGGAAAGGGCAGAGGGGGAGGTGAAGGCTCCAGTGTGTCCCGACAGGGCCTGGGTATGAGCCCTTGGGCTGGGGGAGCAGTTCCAACAGAGGGAGGGAGAGAGGGAGTGCAGGAGGGAAGGAATGGTTCTGGCACTACATGCTGCACTTATCCCCAGGACTTTAGGGTTGTTTCCCTCTGTGGGAGGGAGAGGGCCCCATGGCCCTTGGGGTACTCATGCCACCCCTCCCAGGGATGTTGCACAGGGCCTGAAAAGAGGATGGAGAGTGGCCAGGAGCCAGCCCTGAGTTCCCCAGACCCCTGTGCAGCTTTGGCTGTGTCTTTTCACATCTGGATCCAATGGCCTTACCTGAACCCCTTGCAGTGCCCAGTTCCCACAGGCAGAGAGGGATCCCAGCACATCAGGAACTGGTTCTGGTCTTTGCTCCCTTCTAGATTGGTATCATAAAATGGCTTATATGGAAAATCTGGTGAATGATGGTTTGGAGAATCTAGATCGTGGTGGAGGCAAGTACTCCGTGTGTCTTTCCTAAAAGAATAATCAATGTCATTCTGACAAGAGCTCACTCATGATCCATTTACCTTAACATTATCTCAGGGCTGAAAGATTCTGTAAAACTTGCCCTGCTCCCTTCTAGAGCCCAACAGTGATTCCACAGGATCACTGTCAGTGGGAGGAAGGAGCATTTAGCTGCCCATCTTCCACTCATGTGCAATGTCAGTGTGTCCTTCTGTGTGCTCTGTGCAGCCCCAGAGAAGAGCAGAGAGGGAAGGGGCCAGGCCCCGGGCTGTGCCCCGGGGCTGAGCCTTTCACAGCTCCTTTGCCGGCCCCAGGGAGCCTGAGCTGCTCCTGCTGCTGCTGCCAAGCCCTGGCCTCCACTGGGGCTGGGTTTAGAGCTGCTGGCAGCTCCAGGGAGTCCTTTCTCCCCAGACTGCCCCGCAAGGAGCTCCTTCCTTCCCAGTGTGGGCCCACCGCAGGCTCGTGGTCCCCCTGCCCCTGCTCCTGAGTGGAAGGCAGAGCTGAGGGAATGCCTTGGAGGGCACCAATCACCCAGGGCCACTCACTGCCACTCCAACCTGAGGGAGACGTGCCACACCTTTCTGTTAAGGTCCTCCTAGAGAGAAGAACCAAGGCAGAGGAGACAGGAAATCCCTGGAGGCTGCCAAACATCTGGACCAAATGCTGAGTGATCTGGAGAGACAGCGTGGTGGGTGCATTTCCCTCCCCCTTCCCCTGGGACTCAGCAGCCAGGGGCATTCCCTGCACATCTGGACAGGCTGTGCCTGGCACAGTGGGAAGGGATCCATGGCAGCCTCGCTGCCCTGCTGCTGCTCTCATGGCCTGCAGGGCTGTTTCCCAGCCTGGGCTTGCTGCAGCTTCTCCCCAGCCTCTGCAGGAAGACATTTGGCACCAGCTGACAGGGAGCCCATACTGCACCATGGCCCATGCACACCCTGACATCCCCTGCAATTTCCTGGTCTCCAGGCAGATCAGGAGAGGTGGTGTTTTGGAGAAGGGAAGGTTCTTTCTACTTCCAAAAGTTCATCTGATTTCCTGATCATTCTCCATGACTTTGACCAGTATTGGGTCATGAAGATGGCACCTCCCCGATGGGGAAGAGTCCCATCTCATCCAGCTGTGCCTTTTCTTTCTCAAGCCATGAACCAAAAGTCTGTACAGAAGGTGGCTGTTCCAGAAAGAAGCAGTGGCCTAGTGCCAGCCTTTACTGCAGGAGGGCAGGAAGTTCCAGGCACTGGCACAGGAGGTAATTGCTCCAGTGTGTCCTGACAGGGCCTGACTCTGTCCCCTGGGGCTGGAGGAGCTGTCACAGGGCAGGGAGGGCCAGGGCTGGCAGGGGCTGCTCAGGGATGGGTTTGGCCCCTGTCCCTCCAAGCAGCGACGGCCCAAGCAGCTGCGCTGGCCCCGGGCTCTCCTGCCGGCCTGCTGGGCTTTGTTGGGTGGCACAGCCTGTGCCAAGGGGCGTCAAGGTGCCTGCAGGCACCAGCTCTGGGCAAACAGAGAACGTCCTGGCCGTATCCACCGTGCTGCCAGCTCAGCAGTGCAGCACAGCGCGGGCTCACGCTCCCCATTGCTCCCACAGAAATGCTTGGCAAGTCCAGTACAGATGCTCTGAATCCACCGAGCACCCCAAGAGTTTTCTGCCCCCAGCATGTGCGCAGATCCTGCATGATAGGCACGGTGGTGACACTGTTCACTGTGCCACTTTCTGTGGTCCTGTTCTGTTTCGGGTTCCGGTGGTGGAAGGAACAAAAACAGTAAGTTGTTGCGGATTTCTACCCTCCAGAATCTTCAAAGGCTGCTGATAGTCAGGGAAGATTCCCAGTGAGGCTGCAGTGGAGTTGTGGCCAGTCCATGGCTGTGCAAAGAACTCTGCTGAGGGTTCTGCTGCTGCCCAGTGCTTTCCTTGGCCTCTTCATTGCTGGGCCTTGTCCTGGGGGGCCGCTGGGGCTGCAGCCAGTGCTGGCTCCCCCTGAGGCTGCCTGGCCAGGAGCAGCCCCAGGGGCACAGGGCAGAGGCACAGCAAGGTGGGGAGGAGAAAGAGCGGGGACGAGATGGCCCCTGAAAGGCAGAGGCGCTCTGGGGCCCGCTCCTGGCCAGGGAGCCTGCCCAGAGCCGTCCCCTGCTCGCCGGGGCCTCGAGGGGCAGCTGTCCAGCTGGGCCAAGGTGTTCCAGCCGCTCCAGCCGTGCTGGGGAGCCTTGCCAGCTCTGGGCCCTGCTGTGCAGGAGGGTCCCTGTGTGCCACTGGCAGCTGGGGCCTCAGCCACTGCTCTCTCCACAGCAGCGCTGCCGCAGCTCCAGCATCCCGGCTGAGAAGGCGTGACTCCCCCTCGCCCCCAGGGAGCCCAGAGAGCGTCGGGTCTGGCAGCTCTCAGACATCGCCTCAGCAGCAGCAGCTGCCCAAGAAAGCAGAGCCCCAGCGCTCCGTGCCTCCCCCACGGCCCCCCAGACCGGTTGTGATGCAGAAGCTTCCCGAGATCCCCCCACCTCCTCCCCTCCCGAGCCCCCCGCCCTGGTCCATCTAGGACTGGAAGTGGGCCAGCCATGGCAGGGCATGGGCCACCAACAGCTTGGGGCACCTGCTCTCCTTTACAAATAACACCCTTACCTATGCACAACAGCCACAGTCACTTTTCATACTGTTCTACCTTCAACAGGAAGGGCTGAAGATTCTTCCCTGTTCTGTTTCATCCTTTACCACTTAGATTTTCATACAGTTGGCTGCTGGCTGCATCTCTTAAAGGCTTTATTAGCATTGCATGTTTTACCCCACCTATCAGGCGAAAAAAAAAAAAAATATTATTCAGTTTAGACTTTGTTTTTAGTGTGGTTGGGCCACTCACATTTTGAGCAATTAATTTTCCATAATACTTCTTCCTTTTTCCTTACTATTCATAAAAAGTTAATCTGGACATAAAAATCACCACAATTACTGAGACTTCTCTCAAAGCCGAGGGGAACCTAGCACAAAATATTCTCCCTGTGTACTGCACAACAAGAAATATTCAGAGGAAAATAGAGTGGCAGCTGAGGCTTGTGGAACTCCCAGAATAATGAGCCTGCAGAGGAGGCAAAGAGCCCTAGCCTTGGTTGAGGGAACTTCTCCTCACAGACTCCTCTGAGAATGTGGCACTCCAGGAGGGGAAAGCTTTTAAACCTTTGCCTTACCTTCCTCCTGTGCTAAAATGTAAGGCTCTTCCTGAGAATAAACTGAGCTATAAAATATTCTTTATTCCTCAACAAAGCTACTCAGGTTTTCGATTTATCTTAAAAGAGCAAAACCAAATGGGGCCAGAAATTTCTCATCAAAGCCTGTTTGCAGAGAAACCCCACCATAGGAAAGAAAATATTTATTAGCATCAGTTCACTCAAAAGAAACCCAGCCCTGAATTGAGCAGCGCTTTAAATGAACTTGAATTCACTTTCCTCACATATCAGCTGGTTTGGTTTGCTCTTTTTTTGTCCTAGAGAGAATATTCAAACTATTTGCTCTTGACAGGACTCCTTGGATGGTACTCAAACCTGGTTCCTCATGATGCCTTGTCTGGCCTGTTAATGCAGCCTGTTAGCAGCACCTGGCTTTGCCACCCTGCTCATGGTAGCGGGGCACGGCTGGTGCCATGGTTCCCTCTGGTGACACGGTCCCCTCTGGTGCCACGGTCCCCTCTGGTGCCACGGTCCCTCAGGTGCCACAGTCCCCTCTGGTGCCCGTCCTGGTTTGTGGCATGTCCGTGCTGGTGGAGGATCCCTGCTTGTGCTGCTGACTGCGTTCAACAAGGCCGGTCCTACTCGCCAGCCAAAGAGAGACTAAAGTCACTGCTTTGGGCAGCTTCTTTGAGCGAGTTTAACGCTTACTCATCTCTATGCCAGACCCCTGAAAAGCCACACAGCAACACCATAAAGTCAGCTCATCGACAGAGGTGAGCAGGTCTGAGCAAACAGAAGGTCGGCTTTCAAGCACATTGGGTTTTTAATTTAGTGGAAGCACTCACTCGTTCACGAGCCTTACTTGTCCAAGTGGATTGTGCGATGCTGCTGTCTTGCTCGCGTTCAAGAGGAAGCAGAGGGGAGAAAGGAGTTAAGAAATGAGAGACGCACCTGGGGCGCAGGCTCGGCAGCCAGACGGAGCAGGGCGGCACCGGGCCGCTTTGCCGGAATCCCTTTTGGTGCCGGACAAAGGCGGACGCTGCTCGGCGAGCGGCGCTGGAGCGGCGGCGGCCCAGCCCCGCCCGTCCCGCCCCGCCGCGGGCCGGGGCCGAGCGCTCGGCCGGGTGGGCGCTCGGGATGCTCGGGCAGCGCCGCGGGCCGGGCGGGCGCGATGGAGCCGCCGGAGGGCTGGGACCCCTACGGGCGGCCGGCCCGGCGCACGCAGTGGCTGGTCAGCGCCCTCGCCTCCCACTATGGGCTGGTGCGCGGCATGGAGAACGAGATCGCCGTGCTGGCCACCGGCCTGGACCGCTACCTGCAGGAGATCTTGCAGCGCCTGGGCCGCGCCGGGGCGGGCCGCATCCCCGGCGAGGACTGCCGCACGCTGTGCCGGGTGCTGGGGCTGGAGGAGGCGGCGGAGCCCGAGGAGTGCGCGGGGCTGTGGGACGGGCTCTCGGTCGAGCTCACCTTCCGCCAGTTCCACGCGCGGCTCTGCGGCCACTTCAGCACCCACGCGGGGCCGCGGCTGCCGCCGGGCCGGGAGAGCGAGCACATCGAGACCCAGATCCGCCTGCACAGCCCCCGCCGCCGCCGCCGCCGCCGCGCCGACCCCGCCGGCCGCGGAGCCGCGGGCAGCGCCGAGCGGCGGCCGCCGGGGCCCCGCTGCCGAGAGCGCTGCGAGGAGATGGTGGCGCTGGAGCGGCCGAGGAGCGCATGGCCAGGCTGCGGGAGGAGAACGGCACCTGCGGGAGCTGCTGGAGCACATGCGCGCCGCCCTGCAGAGCAGCGGGGCGCGGTGCCTGGCGCTGCAGGTGAGTCCGGGCCGGCTTCTGCACCGGCCTCCCGGGGGCGGCTCGGCCGGGCCCGAGTGCTGCAGGAGAGATGCTGCTCTCGGAAAGTCAGTGCTATAAATTGAGGCGAATCATTTGATTCAGCCTTTTAAGATCAATTAATAATTTTATTAATTACAGCAAGCGATAGCAAGCAAACAGCGCTGGGTGCAGCTGGGGAGTCTGCGCTCTGCCATGGGGTGACACCCTTCCTTCTCTTCAGTCCCTTTTTATACTTTCCTTTTTCGTATCTTCTCTGCGTTGTGCTGGCAACAGTTGATTTCACAAGAGGGGTGATGGGTCTCCTCTGCTGCGGTTATCCAGCCAGTTCCAGCCAGTCCTGCAAGATCTTTCTTTTTTTTTTCCATACATAGTTATCACATTGTTTTACAGTATTTGCTTGCGGTTACCTAGCCTTGCCTAATCTTGCAAGTTCCATGCCCCGACCCCCACCCTTTTCCTCTACCCTAATTTCACACTCTTGATGAACAAACAAGGCAATGCAGTTTTTCACATTCCCCCGTTTTTTTTTCTTCTACCATTTTGTTCATCAAATCGTTTTATTTCTTGGTGGGCTAGAATTAAAGTCTCTCCTACTTCAGGATTTCTAGGGAGAGTTTCATATTTGGCTTTGATCAGCATCAGGTGTGCTGCCTTCAATTTTCTTTTTGCTATTCCAATTTTATCTCCTGCTGTTTGCCAATCTGAGGCTATTGTTTTACACTCTCAGTACCTACAGAAATATTCCCTAGGGTAATTGCAATACCCTTTCCCTGGGTTTGATGCTGGACGCATATAAAATCCTATGTTATTAAAACAGGGCTCTACAGGGGCTAGTTTGCATAACCGTGGGGTAAATCTAGGGGGTCTGGATGTTATCTGACTCTGAATTACTCTACTATGTACTCCAGTTATTGTCTACTTAAAGGGTTGGTGCAAAGCTGGGGAACCCTCTCTTTGGTATACAGTACAAAGCACTAACATATTATTTTCCAATAAGGGTGGGGTTATGACCTTGTTTTTATTGCATAATATCTTGTTTTCCCCTCTTGGGTTTGTTGCCTTTCTGGTGTTTCAGAGGCAATCAGACCGGTCGTCTGGGGGAGCCTAGTACTCGGTTGGCAATAGTTGGAGCATTTCAGCATTATTCTATTTGGGGGGGACCTGGCTTTTTCCCCTCTGCCTCGCTCGCCGTCTCCGGTGCTTCAAGCCGCGAGGTGAATTATCTCCTCGGCAGCAGCGGTACTCGCCTGGGCGTCCTTTCCCCTGCTCCCGCCTAACTTCGTACTGTTCCCAATTTTTATCTTTGACAGGGGGTGGGTCGCACGGGACCCCCTTTAGTTCCCTCTGACAACACCTTTTTAGAATTTGGGCAACAAATGGAGTGGGTTCGTTAGTATGGAAACAAAAGTTTCCTGATGCACTCCTTTGGTGTATATTTTTTACCAGTCCTCAGACTCGAAACAAATCTACTGATTTTTCAATTTTCTTGATTTTAACACAATTTCTGTTCAGACCCCAGTTGGCGGCCTACCCCCTTGGCAATGGACCTGCCACCGTTCTTGGCAAATTTTACATGCAAAGCACCTGAAAGGACAACAATCACAATCTACCTTATTACAAATTATCAAATAATCATTAAAATAATTACTAACACACACAAAAGGATAATAAGTATAATCTACCTTATTTTAAACTACTAAAAAATTACTAATAAGTAGGTAATTATATCCCTTTTTGTTCTCCTTTGCAACCGACTTAAATGATGCACACAGAGTTCCTAGATTTTTCTTAATGGTAACCTTCAAATTCCTAGGCTGGCTGTCTACTTTCCACTGGTCATCCATGGTGGCTGGACTTTTAACTCGACTGGCATGCGTCCACTCTTTCTCGGCCGTCCGTATCACAGTTCTTGTGGTTTTCTTTCTTCTCAGATTTTACTAAAAGTAGGAACTACTTCATAGGCATATTTAGAATTAGTAAAAATAGTCCCACTTTTTCCTTTCAATAAATTTAGAGCTTTAAGCACAGCATATAATTTGCATGCTTGGGCTGACCAGCTGGGGCTAAGGGGACCAGATTCTACTGTCTTAAATGTTTTCTCATCTATTATAGCATACCCGATTTTTTTTTTTAATTTTTTTTTTTTTCAGAACTCGAGAGAACTTGTCTACATATAATTGAGCTTCTTCTTTTAGTTTTTCTTCCTCATGATCTGGCTTTATTTTTGTTTGTTCCTTTATCTGTTGGAGGTAAACATGTGTTAGTTCTGTAATTGGTTCTTTATATAAAAAAACACTGGGCCGGGTTTTTCAGGCCCGTGGTTTCTTAACTTAGGAGAGGAGACTAGGATGCCTTCATACGTTAGGAATCTGGCATCCGTTATCTATTTGTCGGCCTTCTGTTGCAAAACTCCATGAATGTTATGGGGAGATAAGACTTTTAGCTCACTTCCAAAGGTTATCTTCCCAGCTTCCTCTATCAGAAGAGCAGTGGCTGGCTAATGGGATCAAGGAGTTTGGAGAGATATGCTACTGTTTTGGTTTTTTTTTTGTTTTGTTTTGTTTTGTTGTATGTGTTGGGGTTTTTTTGTTTGTTTGTTCATTTGGGTTTTTTTTTTTGCAATTAATAAATCATCCACATATTGTAATAACACTGTCCCTTCCCCTAAAGAATAACTTGCCAGTATTTGTTCTAAAACTTATCCAAACAGATTTGGGGATTTTGTAAATCTCTGGGGAAGGACTGTCCATCTAAATTTTTTTTTTTTTTGGTTTCAGTCCTTGCCTCCCCTCCTTAGGTATAGGATATTGCTTAATTCTGACAGGTATCTCCGGGTTCCTAATAGTTACTTCAAAGGGTTCAATGTTTAATTTTCCTGTACTATTAGGGGAGTACCAAACCTCTGAATTAATCTTTTTCTCATCCTCAGCCTGGAGAGGACACAATTTTACTGTTAGTTCTCCCTTGCTAATCTCTATCCCTATCCCAAATTTAACTATCAAATCTCTTCTCAGTAAATTATAATCTGCTTTTGGAACTAATAAAAATTACTCAATTACTAATTTGGAGTTACTTTCTAAAAGGACATCCTTGATTACAGGTACTCCAAAGGGTTTCCCTTTGGCTCTAATCACTTGTATTATTTCAGATGAAATCTTACACCCTTGGGGAAGGGTCCGGACACTCGGTCTTTCCGCCCCTGAGTCCACAAGGAACTCATATTCTTGCTTCTGGGGACCTATTTTTAATTTTACCAGGGGCTCTGTTCTTTCTCTTGTCCCCAGCAGATAGAGCCCCTGACACCCCTAATCTTCCTTAAACTGCTCTTCATCAGCCATCCTTTGTCGGCATTCCCGCTTCATATGTCCCTTTTTCCCCCAGTAAAAGCAAACAATCCTATCTCCTCTACCTTGTCTTCCTTCATTCACCTGCCGACCAGCTCTCCTCAAACCTCCTGGGTGGCCACCACCCCTTCTTTGGGGAGATTGCCTCTGTCCTTCCCTTACAGCTGCTAACATAATCTTAGACTGCTTCTTGTAGTTCTCATCCTCCCTCCTAACATAAACCTTCTGAGCCTCCCGCAGTAACTCATCCAGCCCCCTCGCTTGCCTCCCTTCTAACTTTTCCAACTTCTTTCTAATATCCATCCACGAGTTTACCACAAAATGAACTTTCAACAGTGTCTCCCCTTCAGGAGTGTTAGGGTCCACTCCTGAATATAACTGAAAGGCTTTTCTCAGCCTCTCCAACAACTCAGTTGATCTTCATCCTTTTTCTGTTGTTCCTTGAATGCCTTTTGTACATTCTGTCCATGAGGGACAGCCTTCCTTATTCCCTGTATTATTATATTTCGCAAATCGCCCATATGGGTATGGTGTAACGGGTCTTGATTATTCCACTGGGGATTCTGTAGGGGCCATTTAGTATCTGCTAATGGTCCCTGCTGATGTTCATCATCCCAGATTCTCATGCCCGTTTCCCTAATCATTCTCCTTTCTTCTGCAGAAAACAAAATCCCTAACATGGATTGCATCTCCTCCCAAGTATAAATATTAGGTCCCAAAAAATGATCCAACCGCTCCACCACCCCTAAAGGATCTTCTAACAAATTTCCGAGTTCCTTTTTAAATTCCCTAGCATTCCCCGAGTTTAATGGGACGGATATGTACCCTATTCCTAGAATCTGGGCAGGCTGTCCTGGTTGCACTGCATTTGGGTTAGGCACCATTCCCATTCCATGCTCCCTAAGGGGAAATATAGCCAATTCTTGCTTTCCCTTTTGTCGGGTCTGGCTTCGGGTTACTCGCCGAGAACCCTCAGGGATACTTTCCTCCAACCTTTCACCTTCTGGACCCTCATCCTCCGATAATTCTTGGGTGGGTGCCGAGGGACCCGGGTGGTCTACTAGCAAAGGATCCGGGGGCGGGGGGTATAAAGGTTGTGGCGGTGGAGGTGGCAATGGAAGAGAGGGTGGTGGTGGCGGTATATAGGGAGGGGGGATACCTGGGGGTAATTCAATTTCTTTTGGCCTCTTTTTCTTCCTCTCGATATTGAGAGCAAATAATTTTGTCCTTGTCTATCCTCTTATCTAGAGGACTGCATATTTACTTTTTTCTAAATTAAGGGGTTCTTTTGAATTAATGTAAATATTTAAGGCCTGACAGATCCAATCCTCAAAAGACCCAAATATCGGCCAATATAACTGATCCCCTCTTATTTGTTTCCCCCCCCAAACTTCCATGCAGTAATGAGCCATTTTTTCTTTATCTTTTCCCTTCCTAGAAGGAAAGGCATTCCAGTATTTAATCATTGAGCCTAATGGACTATTCTCTGAAATATGGGGAAGTTTTACAGGGATTCCCCCACCCATGGGTTCAGCAGGCTTGCTTTTCCTCTGACCCATTTTCTGGAGTGCCTTCTAACACACACACACTTGCTTCCCTCAATTCGTGGCCCAGTCCGTCGCCGGATATGGGAACCGCACTACTATGAGGTCCGCACTTGCCTGGGGAGTCCGAGCTGCCGGCCCCCCTCTCATACACCACACTCGTCACACTGCAGGATTCCCGACCCCCGACCAGGCGGTCCTGTTCTCCCAGAACAGGCCTCCTCCGGACACCAGGTCCTTCGGAAAATACTTACACCATCCGGTGTCTTTGCCCGGGGCTTCGTGCACAAAGATTAAGGGGGTCGCTGGCAGTTCTTTGCTTGCTATCGGATTTTAGGTTCATCGGTCGGAGTCCGGGGAGGAGTGTCCCCGTAAGGCCACTGTTAAAGCAAAGGCAGTGGGGCGCCTCCTTAGCGAGGCCCCCTCTCCAGGTGTTCCGATCCGAGTCACGGCACCAAATTTGTTATAAATTGAGACGAATAATTTGATTCAGCCTTTTAAGTTAAATTAATAATTTTATTAATTACAGCAAGCAATAGCAAGCAAACAGTGCTGGGTGCAGCTGGGGAGTCTCCGCTCCGCCAAGGGCTGACACCCTTCCTTCTCTTCAGTCCCTTTTTATACTTTTCTGTTTCGTATCTTCTCTGAGTTGTGCTGGCAACAGTTGATTTCACAAGAGGGGTGATGGGTCTCCTCCACTTGAGGTTATCAGTTCCAGCCAGTCCTGCAAGATCTTTTTTTTTTTGTTTCCATATATAGTTATCACATTGTTTTACAGTATTTGCTTGCAGTTACCTAGCCTTGCCTAATCCTGCAAGTTCTATACCCTGACCCCCACCCTTTTCCTCTACCCTAATTTCACACTCTTGATGAACAAACAAGGCAATGCAGTTTTTCACAGTCAGTGTTTGTCACCCCTCCACTGCTGGACCGAGACCGCAGTTGTTCATTCAGCCTTGGCATTAACTTTTTTTTATAAAGTTGAGTTACAGGGAGGCTTTAAGGAGCAAGGTATGGCACCGGTGTGCCATTAACTATAGTTATGGATAGCACTCTATTTAAAGTGTAGGGGAGCTCAGCTAAACAAACCCACGTGTACAATGCTGCTGCTTCTTCTACTGCATATGCAGTCAGGATGTGCTGATAGCATTTGCTGGATGTGCACCACCACAGGGTTTTTCCTGAAGTAACAACTTTTGGATTCTTACCTGCACAAGCAGATGCAGTGTCTCCGTCAGAAGTGCCTATAAGAAATATTGGAAGGATGTTTTCTTCAGAGTGTGGTCACAAGAGTTCAGAGTTGGAGCCAGTTCTGCAGGCAGACTGATTAATAGTCTGGGGCTCCTCTGCAGAGCCCCATTAATTCTGGGGCTGGCTTCTGCTGGTTCTGCTATCCTGGCTCAAGTGACACACTTAACAGCAGTTCCATTACTCTGTCATGAAATAGCGTGGAACAGGCAGAGCAGGGAAGGGCAGCATGAACCGATTGTTCTGGCAGCTCTGACCAGGTCTGACCAGGTCTGATTTGATACTCAGCACTCACAGAACCCTGCTCCACCTGTGACACTTCCACTTGCAGTAGATGACTGTTCTCTTCACAATGTCCAGCAAGGCAGGTCAAAGACACTTTCACCATTTGCATCTAAAAAAGGGAAAGGAAATCAGCAGCAGCCATGAAGTCACCAGTCTGAGGTCCCAGGAAGAATGAAAACTACAAAGAGGAGAGCCCCAGAACACCCCCAGCTGCTCCCTGCCCTCTTCTTCTGAACACAACTTCATTGGAAATCTTTTTCAGCAAACTTCTTGACTCCTAAGTACAGACCATAGTGATGACATTACAGGTATACAGAAACTTGTGCAATAACATAATAGTGAGTAGTTTGAAAAGTGAATGCATAGCTAGGTATTAAAATCTACTTTCCAGATATTGTTTCCTTGTCCTCAGTATTTGGCAAAGGTCAAGTAGCATTAGTTGCTGATCAACTCTATGTGATCAAAAAAAAAAAAAAGCCAACAAAGCCCAATCCAGCTACTTTCAGTCTTAATTAAAATCTATCAATTTCTCCCTGCTTTGTGCTCCTGGTCATTACAGGTGGGGCTGCAGGGAGGACTTTCCCTACTCCACGGCTGGATGCTGCACACAAGTCCAGCTCCCATTGCAGGGGTGAGTAATGTGTCCTTGCTCACCCCACAGGCTGAGCTCTGGTTTTGTGCAATCCATTCCTGGAAAATGGAAATATTTCTCTTAAGGTCCCCTGAGAAGAAAGAACAAACCTACAGGAGAGAGTAAGTCCCTGGAGGAATCCAAACATCTGGAACAAATCCTGAGTGATCTGGAGAGACGCCGTGGTGGGTGCATTTCCCTCCCCCTTCCCCTGGGACTCAGCAGCTGGGACCTTTCCCTGCACATCTGGACAGTCCCTGCCCAGCACAGTGGGAAGGGATCCATGGCAGCCTCGCTGCCCCGCTGCTGCTCTCACAGCCTGCAGGGCTGTTTCCCAGCCTGGGCTGGCTGCAGCTTCTCCCCAGCCTCTGCAGGAAGGCATTTGGTACAGGGAGCCCCAACTGCACCACGGGCTTGCAATCCCCGGCAATTTCCTGGCCTCCAGGCAGTTCAGGCAGGGCGCTGTTTGTAAAACAGTGGGTCCTGTGGCAGCCCCAAGAGCCTTGGCCTCTTCCTGACCCTTATCCATGTCTTTGACAAGTATTGCATCCTGAGGATGCCACCTCCCCAGTGGGGAATGGTTACACCTGATCCAGCTGACCCTTTTCCTTTCTCCAGAGATGGACCACAGGGCTTTGCTGAACGCAGCACTCTCTGGAGGAAGCAATGGCTCCATGCCAGCCCCCGATGCACGAATGAGGGAGATGCCAGACAGTGCCACAGAAGGTGATTGCTGTGCCAGGCTCAGCCAGCCTGAGCAGTCCTGGTGGGGTCCCTCTGTGGGAGCCACATCCTGAAACCTGGGAGTGGCTGCACGGGGTGCCCAGGATGGGGAAAGGCCGGAGAGGGAGAGCAAGGCTCCAGTGTGTCCTGACAGGGCCTGACTCTGTCCCCTGGGGCTGGGGGAGCTGTCACAGGGCAGGGAGGGCCAGGGCTGGCAGGGGCTGCTCAGGGATGGGTTTGGCCCCTGTCCCTCCAAGCAGCGACGGCCCAAGCAGCTGCGCTGGCCCCGGGCTCTCCTGCCGGCCTGCTGGGCTTTGTTGGGTGGCACAGCCTGTGCCAAGGGGCGGCAAGGTGCCTGCAGGCCCCAGCTCTGGGCAAACAGAGAACGTCCTGGCCGTATCCACCGTGCTGCCAGCTCAGCAGTGCAGCACAGCGCGGGCTCACGCTCCCCATTGCTCCCACAGACGTTATCACTGAAACAGGAATATATGTCCTGGATCCAGTGCGCATCCCAAGAATTGTCTGCACCCAGGATGTTCGCAGGCCCTGCATGATAGGCACGGTGGTGACACTGTTCACTGTGCCACTTGTGCTGATGGGCTGCTATCTTGGCATTCGGAAGCTGTACGAGAGCAGATGGTCAGTAGTTCATTTTTCTCCACAGTTTTCTTGTAGCTCTGCTCATAGCACTGGTAGCCTGACTCGTAGTCATGCTGCAGTGGAGCTGTGGCCAGTCCATGGCTGTGCAAAGAACTCTGCTGAGGGTTCTGCTGCTGCCCAGTGCTTTCCTTGGCCTCTTCATTGCTGGGCCTTGTCCTGGGGGGCCGCTGGGGCTGCAGCCAGTGCTGGCTCCCCCTGAGGCTGCCTGGCCAGGAGCAGCCCCAGGGGCACAGGGCAGAGGCACAGCAAGTTCTCAACAGTATTTGGGCAACACACATCAGGACAGGACACTGCTTATTTAGTAGCTCATGTAAAGTTTCATGGTAACAGTGATGTTACCGCACAAGTAAATTTGTTCCCGTTCCGTGTTTAAAGAAATCCAACCTGATGAAGGTTTGGCTTTGGCCTTGAGGCTTTGCTCTTTGTGTGAGCCCTGTTCTGGATTGATTCCCACTTAGTCTTGGAGCCAGTTTGGGGTGAAGGCTCATCCCGGCCCTGACTCTTGGCAGTTCTGGGCTCAAAGGGACCGCCAAGGCTGCACTGCACATGACTGGGGTTTAGGGCTGGATTATCAAAGGGCTCTGAGAAGTTTAAATTACTGTCTTTTTTTCTACATGGTTTTCTTTATGGAATTCCTTCCCTTTTTTAAAACTTGAAAGTTTGAAAAAGTTGAAAACTTGAAAGTTTGAAAAAAACCTTATTTTCCAGAGCTTATTCCAGTTATTTGATGAAGTGAATTATGGCCTATTTACCCCATGGCTGAATTAGAAAACAGTAAGTACAGTAATATGAAATAATATTTACACTCCTATGTCTTTCACAGACTCATGAAACTTATGTTGGCTTGATGTGACAAACAGAAGAGTTTTGCTCCGTTTTTAATTCAAACAAGAAGCAGCCTTGGAACCTGTTGAGAAGACTCTCTTCACTTCATAGCTGAAGCAAACTTCCAGGGTTCTTTATTGAGGAATATAATATCTATCTTTTCTGTATATATTCCTGACAAGTAACCGATGGAAATTAGGGATTTGGACTCTTTGGGAAGTACTGACCAGTTGGACATTGGCTCTCTGAAGCTCACTCTGTAATAATCAGTCTTTTTTAGAAGAGAATGTTCAGTATCTTCCTGGCATTCACATTTATATTTGTATTCAAAAACACATCTTGAAAGAGATTTACAACAGCTCTTTACGGTGCCTTAGTTGACTTCTATCTCTTTCTCCATAGGTGTCGATGAAAACCTGGATGGCTCCATTAAAAAAGCTGCAAAGCAGATCCTGGAGGAGGGGGCATACATCTGCTCCCACCCTCTGGACAGGACTTTCTGATCCCTCCCTGACAGCAGGCACTCATGAATGGAAATCAGGGAGGAGTTTGCTGCAGTTCCTGTATTAGACACCTTAAAAGCATCTGTTATTTAATGTCTTTACTAAATGTATCTGTATAAAATAAAACTTCTTTCTAACCACAATTCATAGGAAAAGGATAAATGAAGAGATTTTATTTAAAGCTGAAGTGACTTGATTATAGACGTAGATTAGATAGATATAGATATAGATATAGATATAGATATAGAGATAGAGATACAAAGATATAGATCTAGATATATATATATAGAGATCTAGATCTAGAGATATAGATGTAGATGTAGATGTAGATATAGATATAGATATAGACATAGACATAGATTATATATATATATATATATATATATATATATCTATATATATATCTCCAGAGTGGTGGTGTCTGTAGCTCTTCTCTTGAGCACTGAGGTCTTGAGGTGTTGTTTCTCTTGTGTTTTCAATTGCAATTCTGTTTCAATGCTCGGTTCTATAAACCTCCCACTTTTGTGTTGTTATAGCATATTTTATCCTTAATGGATTGTTCCTTTCCCCTTGTGTTGTTGGTTTTGCCCTGGTTGTCCAACTTCCCAAAGACCTGCCCTTTGTAGCCGAATGTTCCCTGTTCCTCGTGCCACTGACTGTCAATCCCTTCTCATAATCGCCCCTTTCTCCAGAAACTTCCCTGTCCTTTTTGTATCCTTCGAGGCCCCATTGGTTTGTTTCAATTGTTTCCCTCCCCTCTAATTCCCTATTGGTTTAAACATTGTATTCCCCGCCTTGTGCTCCTCCCCAGGTTTCTCCCAGTTGGTTAAAGCTCTGTACCCTCCCCTGTTTAAAAACCCTCCCGCAGCCTGCATTTGTGTGTTTCTGTCGCTGACTCTCCTGGCAATAAACACCGTTGGCAATCATACGGAAGACCTCTCCTTATTCCTTGTCCCTGCTCTTGACACTTTCCTCCTGTGCCATAGAGCAGTTGTGCCCTACAGCCGCACCCTGAATTGTGTGGATTTTTGGGGGCAGCCCCCTCCTGGCCACGGTGCCAGGAGCCAGCTGGGCTGAAGAGCTCCGGCACCGCATCACTGAGGCAGCCACTCCATCACGGAAGGCCTCGGGCTTGGCCAGCCAGCACAGACCCACCGTGTGCTCCTCAGGGTATCCCTTGGCATATCACAGCATTTAAGAGGTTGGATGGTTTTTCCCACTGTTTTATTGACTGACTGTGTCCTTTGAGGACCAGAAGAGGAAGCAGAGCCTTAAATTGCAGATGAAGAGCAAATGGTGAAGCAAAGGCTTCACCTCTCCCGTGAAACAAAAGGACTGTGTTAGCCATGGCCCCCCCAAGGTGCCAAACTTCAAGCCAGGAAGCTGCTGACAGGAGTTTCAGTGTACAGGAACACACTTAATAACAGGATATGATTATATGCAGGTGCTTTTATTGTGGAGCCCAGGGAATCAGGGGTACAAACCCAAATCTGGCTGCGACATGACTTTCGAGCTCAACATATTCTATATTCTATTGTTATATAACTTTCATGTTAATTATTAAACTTATATTGTTCTATTGTATATATTGATCTTATTCAACCATGAGTTTCTTGTGATCTTCTACCAGTCCCTGGCTACTGATTCTCATCTTTCTTACGATGAAACAGTAATTATATTTAATTACTAAACAATCATTACATCTAACAATTATTTATCATATACTAGCTACACATGTGCTATTCTAGCAAGTGCACGGCCTATACTTTCCCAGAGTATTTTTCCTAGGGCCTACTAAGCTAAATTTTCCTTCTAACTCTTTAAATTGTCATAATTTTGAAACCCTTTTACTATCAGGAGGAAATCTGGCACTTGTTTCCTGCCAGAGAACACTCACTCCTCAGCATCATGGGCTGTGGTAGACAGTGCTTGAGGGGCCCAGAAATCCTTGGATGTGATCTCCTGTGCCAGTGGCCAGAACACAGAGTAGTGAGACTGACTTGAGGGGGCTGGCCCAGTTCTTGGACAAACTGCCAGGCAGGCCGAGCTCCCTCCCCAAAAAGGAAAATTCCACCCCTGAGGTCCATGCCCACCCAGGCCATGAGGTCACAGCAGGATTGTGAGCTCACAGCAGGCTCTGGGGTCACAGCAGGCTCTGGGGTCACAGCAGGCTGAGCTCACAGCAGGCTCTGAGGTCACAGAGGTCCCAGAGCCCCGTGGTTGCAGAGCACCACAAGGCCCCAGCAGGCAGTCCTGGAGCACAACTGCTGCGGCAGCAGCGGCGGTGGCAGCAGTGGTGCTGACATTGGGACAGCGGCCTCAGGACAGTGGTGGCAGCGAGAGCGGCGGGACTGGCACAGGGCAAGGCACCATGGCCCTTGCTCTGCGCCTCCTCCTCCTGCTCCTCCTGGCCGTGGCCCTGCCTGCCAGGGCTGTCCAGGCTGCTCCGCTGCAAGCGCGGGGAGCAGGTGAGCTGGCAGCCTGGCTGCCCTTTCCCAGGACAGCGCTCCCTGCTCCCCGGGAAGGGCCTGGGATGGTTTTCCCCTGGGCTTTAGGGAGGGTTTCCTCTGTGGGAGGGAGTGAAGACTCGTGGGTCCTGAGCTGCTCCAGCTGCCCTCCCAGGGATGTGGCCCAGGGCCTACCAAAAGTGTGGAGACTGGCCAAGAGACAGCCCAGAGCTCCCTAGGCCCCTGTGCAGCTTTGGCCATGTCCATTCTCATCTGGCTCCCACGGCCTTTCCCAGCTGCCTTGCAGTGCCCGGTTCCCTGAGGCAGAGGGGGATCCCAGCACACCATAGAAAATGTTCTCATTTGTGCTCCAATCTAGATGAGGTTGCTGGGAAGGCTTCTCCATTCGCTTGGCTGCATAAAGTTGTGAAGCCCTTGGAGCCTCCTGCAGGTATGTTCTCACTGTCCCTGTTCTGTGGAAAGCAGCATTTCCTGAAGGAAGCAGTCGCTCATCGGTGCCAGCCCCTGCTGCAGGAAGGAAGGCGATGCCAGGCACGGACACAGGCACAGGAGGTGATTGCTGTGCCGGGCTCAGCCGGGCTCAGCCCTCGGCGGGGCTGTGTGGCAGCAGCTCTTCCCCCAGGCCCTGCCCTTGCACGGCCCGGCAGCAGCCAAAGCCGGAGGCGCCTCGGCTTCCAGGCCTCTGGAACTGGACACAGCACTTGAGGTGCTGCTCAACCAGTGCCCAGCACAGGGGAAGAATCACTGCCCTGCTCCTGCTGGCCACACCATTCCTGATCCAGGCCAGGAGCCATTGGCCTTCTTGGCCAACTGGGCACACTGCTGGCTCATGGCCAGCCTGCTGTCCCTCTGTCCCTGCAGGTCCCTTTCTGCCTGGCTGCTGTCCAGCCACTCTGTCCTCAGCCTGTAGCGCTGCAGGTTTGTTGTGGCCAAAGTGCAGGACCTGGAACTTAGACTTGTTAAACCTCACCTTGTTGGATTTGGGCCCTGGATCCAGCCTGTCCAGGTCTCTGTCCCTCCTACCCTCCAGCAGATCAACACTCCCAGCCAACTTGGTGTCACCATGGTTCCATGAGACCCCAGAGTGTCCCAATGGTCTCCATGATTCCAGAGGCTTCTCAGTGTCCCAATGTCCCTTTGGTTCCATGGGACCCCTTGGTGTCACAAAGTTCCTTGGATCCTTGGGCCCTGCAGTGTCACAATGTCACCATGGTCCCCCAAGGCCCTGCAGTGTCACAGTGGATCTTTGGTTCCTTGAGGTCTGGCATAGCAGCAATGCTCTCCTTGGTTCCTGCTGTCTCCCATGCCTCCCACTGTCAGGCTTTACAAGGACACCTGGTCAATGATGGGAGTGGGAGTGGGTACCTACTCGAGGAGGCAATCATAAAAATTCCTCCCAACCCCCTGTCCCAAGCCAGGTGCCACTTCACATCAGGTATGATCAACTGGATCTGGAGAGTCAGCCAGATGGTTTAGAAGAAAATTATCTGCCCAGTGAGCCTCCCAATTATGATTCATCTGTGAGACAGATCACCACCTCTGTCCTAAGGTGACATCAAGGTGCTTGTATCCCCAGTCCTGTGTTCTGTTTATGTTTGATATTATGTTCTGTGCTTTCAGAACTGACTCTGAAAGTGAAGGTTTGTTTTGTCTTGTTATCAGCTGGCTCACCTCCCCCCATGGTCTGTTGTCTAGGAGAGGTGAGGGCTTGCTTGCTTTGCTTGTTTGCTTGCTTGCTGTTGCTCCTGCTTTTGCTTTTGCCTTTGCTTTTGCTTATTAGTTTAGCTAAGGAGTCCAAATTTTCCTCTAGACTGTTTTTTTCCTTTCCCTTTCCTGAGCAGCATTCCAACCTTTCCAGACTGGGACCTGGGAAACACTGAGAGCCTGCATTTTGTGATGTGCAGCAGGCAGCCCAGCCCTGGACACTCCCAAGAGTGGACTTTCTGAATTTATCATCTCTTCAGAGTGGTGAAAGAGTTTTTGTCATCTGGTGTTATCTGGTGTTGTTTTGGTTTGTGTTGGTTTTTGTTTTTTTTTTTTTTTTTTTTTGTTTGTTTTTTTTTTGGTGGTTTTTTTTTTTTTTTGTGCTGGGGAGTGTTTTGCTTATTAAATAAACAGGTTTTATTCACTTCTCTCTGAGGACAGTCTTCCCGAACCAGGTCAGGGGGGAGGGACCGTGGGGGTTTGCTTTCTGGGGGCTCCTTCTGGAGGTTTTCTCCCAAAATTGCCCTAGACCAGGACAATCTCTAACATCAAAAAGGAATGAAGGGAAATCGCAGTGTGTGACTCCCTTCTGAGGGGAACAGAGGGCCCCATATGTCCACCAGAGCCACCCCACAGAGAGGTCTGCTGCCTCCCTGGGGCCCGGGTACGGGATATCCCTGAGAGACTGCCTGGGCTGATTCAGCCCTCTGATTATTACCCACTGCTGATACCCCAGGCTGGCAGTGATGAGATTGAAAAGAGGAGTGTCAGGGCAATTAAAAGGGACTTTAGGGCATTGGGTCAGGTGGTTAATAGGACAGGGGCACAGCCATTCTTTTCCTCAGTCCCTTTGGAGTCTGAGAAAAATGGTGAAAGCAATAGGAGAGCTCACATTATCAACAAGTGGCTCATGGGTTGGTGTCATTGGCAAAATTTCAGATTCTTTAATCAGGGAGCGACTTTTACAGCACCTGGCCTGCTGGAACCAGATGGGCTCCATCTTTCTGGTAAGGGCAAAAGAACTTTAGCTCATGAACTGACAGAACGTGTTGAGAGGGGTTTAAACTAGGTCTGAAGGGGGAGGGAGATGTAGCTGGTTTGTCTGAAAGCAGGCCCAAGGGTGGTAAGCCTGAGTGAGGGGTGAAATCAGCAGCCCAGCTGAGGTGCACACAGCATGGGTCACAAACAAGAAGAGCTGGAGGCCATGGTGCAACAGCAGAGCTGTGATGGAATTGCCATCACAGAAACAGGGAGGGATGGCTCACGTGGCTGGAGTGCTGCATTAGATGGCTGCAAGCTCTTCAGGAGAGACAGGAAAGGGAGAGGAGGTGGAGCCATGGCCCTTTATATTAGGGAGGGTTTTGGTGCTATGGGTGTTGAACCTAATGATGATGAAATTGAATGTCTATGGGTGAGAATTAGGGGGAAGGCCAACAAGGCTGACATCCTACTGGGAGTGTGTTGTTACCCACCCAGCCAGGAAGAAGAGGTGGACAACACATTCTGTAAGCAGCTAGAGAATGTTTCTGGATCATCAGCCCTTGTTCTTTTGGTGATTTCAACCTGGTGGACATCTGCTGGGAACACAATACAGCTAAAAAGAGGCAGTTCAGGAAATTTTTAGGGTTGGTGGAGGACAATTTTTTGTCGCAGCTGGTGAGTGAGCCCACCAGGGGAGGGACTGTGTTAGATCTGATGTTGGCAAATAGAGATTGGCTGGTGGGAGATGTGGTGGTTGGAGGCCGCTTGGGGAACAGTGATCATGAAATTATAAAATTCTCAGTATTTGGTGAAGTCAGGAGGAGCACTAATAAGGTTTTTACATTGGATTTCCAGAGGGCAGACTTTGCCCTATTTAGGAGACATTCAGACAGTTGCTTGGGAAGCAGCCCTTAAAAACAGAGGAGTTCAGGAAATGTGGGCGTGTTTCAAAACAGAGATCTCAAGGGCACAGGAACAGACTGTCCCTGTGTGCCAAAAGATGTCAATGAGACAAACGTCTAGCCTGGATGGCAAAGGAGATTTTGGAGAAACTCAGGAATAAAAAGAGGATGTATCATCTCTGGAAGGAGGGTCAGGTCTCTCAGGAAGTGTTTAATGGGTCTGCTAGGGCATGTAGGAAAGAAATTAGGGAGGCCAAAGCTCACTTTGAACTTAAAATGGCAACTTCAGTAAAGGCTAATAAAAAATGTTTTTACAAATATATTAATGGTAAAAGGAAGGGTAAGGTCAGCCTTTGTTGTTTATTAGATGTGGAAGGGAATTTAATAACTGCAGATGGAGAGAAGGAAGAGGTGCTTAACGCCATCTTTGCCTCAGTCTTTAGTGAGAAGACGATTTTCCTTCAGGACAACTGTCCTCCTGGGCTGGTAGATGGTGTCAGGGAGCAGAGTGGGCCACTGTTATCCAGGGGGAGGCAGTCAGAGAACTGCTGAGCTGCTTGGATGTTCATAAATCCATGGGACCAGATGGGATCCACCCCAGGGCGATGAGGGAGCTGTCAGATGAGCTTGCCAAGCTGCTCTCCATCATTTTCCAGCAGTCCTGGCTCACTGGGGAGGTTCCAGATGACTGGAAGCTGCCCAATGTGATGCCCATTCACAGCAAGGGTGGGAAAGAGGATCCTGGTAATTACAGGCCAGTCAGCCTGACCTCAGTACCCAGTAAGGTCATGGAGCAGTTAACACTGAGTGTCACCACACAGCACTTACAGGATGGCCAGGGTGTCAGACCCAGCCAGCAGGGGTTTAGGAGGGGTAGGTCGTGTTTGACCAACCTGGTCTCCTTTCATGACCAGGTGACCCTCCTGGTGGGTGCGGGACAGGCTGTGGATGTGTCTATTTGGACTCCAGCAAGGCCTTTGGCACTGTCTCCCACAGCACACTCCTGGAAAAGCTGCAGCCCACGGCTGGGACAGGAGCACTCTGTGCTGGGCTCAGAACTGGCTGCATGGCTGACCCAGAGAGTGGTGGTGAGCGGTGCTGCATCCAGCTGGGGACAGTCACCAGTGGTGTCCCTCAGGGCTCTGTACTGGGCCAGCTCTGTTCAATGTTTTTATTGACCACATGGATGAGGGGATTGAGCCTTTCATTAGTAAATCTGCAGATGACACTAAGCTGGGAGCGTGTGTCCATCTGTTGGAAGGTAGGAGGGCTCTGCAGGGAGATCTGGAAGGGTTGGAGGGATGGGCAGAGTCCAATAAGATGAAGCTTAGTAAATCCAAGTTCCCATCCCTGCATCTTGACCACAAACATCCACTGCAACATTACAGGCTGGGGATGGTGTGGCTGGTCAGTGCCCAGGCAGAAAGGGACCTGGGGGCACTGGTCTAAAGCCCGGTTGAACATGAGCCAGCAGTGTGCCCTGGTGGCCCAGAAGGCAAATGGCTCCTGGCCTGGATCAGGAATGGTGTGCCCAGCAGGAGCAGGGCAGTGATTCTTCCCCTGTGCTCGGCACTGGTTGGGCAGCACCTCAAGTGCTGTGCCCAGTTCTGGGCCACCCAGTTTGGGAAGGTCATGGAGGACCTGGAGCATGTCCAGAGAAGGGCAGCAAGGCTGGTGAGGTGATTGGAACACAAGTCCTGTGAGGAACAAGTGAGGGAGCTGGGGTTGTTTAGCCTGGAGAAGAGGAAGCTCAGAGGTGACCTTATCACTCTACACTCCCTGAAAGGTGGTTGCAGTCAGGTGGGGGTTGGTCTCTTTCTCCTCACAGCAGCTGACAGAACCAGAGGACACAGTCTTATGCTGCACCAAGGGAAATTTAGATTGGCTATTAAGAAAATTGTTTTCTATGGAAAGGGTGATAAAGTACTGGAATTGTCTGTCCAGGGAGGTGGTGGAGTCAGCATCCTTGGATATGTTTAAAAAAAGACTGGATGTGGCACTCTGTGCCATGGTTTAGCTATGGTGGTGTTAGGGCATGGATTGGACTTGATGACCTTAAAGGTCTCTTCCAACTCAGTAATTCTATGTTTCTGTGATTATGTGACATCACAGAGCAGGCTCTGACATCACAGGATGCCTGTAGGACATCACAGAGCAGGCTGTGAGGTCACAGAGTGTGCTGTGACATTATAGGGTGGCTGTGTTACATCACTGAAGGTGTTGTGACATCACAGTATGGGTCTGTGAGGCCACAGAGGTGCTGTGTGACATGATAAGTGAGTTCTGACATCACAGAGCAGTCTGTGACATCACAGAGAAGGCTGTGACATCACAGAGGAGGTTGGACATCACAGAAGAGGTTCTGATGTCACAAAGCTGTCTATGACATTTCAGGCTGGCTGTGTGTCATCACAGAATGGGCTGTGAGGCTACATAGAAGACTCTGCCATCATAGATAAGGGCTCTGTGACATCACAGAGCAGCTGTGTGATGTCACAGAGAAGGCTGAGACAATAGAGAGTGGGTTGTGCCATCACAGAGCTGACTGTGAAATCACAGCGCAGGCTGTGACATTAAAGGGAGACTGTGACATCACAGGCTGGGCTGTGACGCCACAGGGCAGATTTTGTGACATCACAGAGCAGACTGGGACCTCAAAGAGTAGGCTGTGACATCACAGAGCAGCTGTATGAAATCCCAGGTGGCCTGTTACATCTCAGAGTGGGCTGTGTGACATCACAGGGGCTGTGTGACATCACAGGGGCTGTGTGACATCACAGTTGGCTGTGTGACATCGCAGGGGCTGTGTGATTTCACTGAGTCGGAGCAGGCGGGGCGCGGCCGTGGCGGGGGTGTCTCTTCTCCCATCCACAAGGTGACACAACAAGGACGGGAGCGAGGCGGCGCCGCCCCTCATCGCCCCGCAGCGCCCAGCAATGGCGGCGGAGATGGCGGCACAGTCCTGGTTGCCATGGCAGCGACAACGCCGAGAGCAGCAGCGCCGCCGATGGCGGGATCGCAACACTACAGCAAAAATTACAGCAGCGTCTTCCCAATTTCTTACAAGAGTCAGAGACGTAATGAAAAAGTACAGCAGGACCGAGTGTTTTCCAAGATACCAAGAAGGATGAACATTATGTCAATCAATGTTATTTCAAATATGATATGGATGAAAATCACTGTATAAAGATAGAAATGTTAGTAATGATTTAATTACCAAAAATGTCTCTGAAAACAAAGAGTTGAGAAAATGTCATCTGATGGAATTTTAGTATTGAGTTTGTAATCTCTGTCTTTGGGTTTTTATAGATAATAATATAAGTAATAGTGATTTTTAAGTTTTATAGATAATACAATAAATAGTGATTGTTAAGTTTTTGTAAGTAATGATAAGTAGTGATTGTTACTAATGTTATATGAGTGCTTTAAAAGGATTGTCTTAAACTATTTTAAACATTTCTTGTTAATAGGTTGATCATAAAATGTGAGTTGTCTGATTTTTGTGATAAGAATTATTATTAAGGTATTAAGGTGTTGTTATAGTATTTACAGTCAGTTTTCATATGTTTTATTGTCTCTTTAGGTGATTGATTACAAGATGTTTTTTCAGGATCCTGTGTTTTTGATTTTTTAACTACTCATGTGTTTTCTTTATCCAATCTTTTATGCAGCTGCAATTCATCTTCCTTTAAAAATTCATTATCCAAATTTTAGTTCAAGATTTCAGACTTCAAATTTTCAGATTTCTGAAGAAAGAGTTTGTTATATTTAGAGAATTTTTGTCTTGAAAGAGATTTTAAACAGGTTCAATTATTTAATAGTTTGATAAATTTTTAATAATAAGGTTTTTTACTTATAACTGTTATTTCTAAGACTTTTGTTTTATAATGTGTTAAAACATATCCTCCAATTAGAGTTTGAGCTCTGGCCAAGCTCTGGCTCTACGTGGATGGTGTGATTGACCCAGGTGTTTTCTGCATCAAAAAGTATTCAAGTCCTTTTGGCTTGACAATTTGACCATGTAGGGCAGCTGAGCCACAAAGGGAGTTTTGGAGAGACATGATCCGGACATGTTTTATCCAAATCTCTGTTGTTTTAAGGTTTATCAGCTGCTTCAGACTCTGGGATGACAATTTGATATAGTAACTATGATTTTATATGTAATATTAATTGTGTATTATCTGATTGATTTTTATTTGTTGTTAGTTTCTTTACTATATGCATTGTTTTGTTCTTGATGTTTTTTCATGTTTATTATAAAGATGTTGATATTTCCATTTCTTCATGCAAATTTTAAGAAACAGAATTGAGAGAGGACCCTCCAGTCCCTGTGGGGAGTGTTGAGTTTGTTTGTGTTTTAGCAGGTGCAGAATCTGGATAGATTTCAGTGAAGAATGTTAAACTTATCAATTTCAAGAGAACACTAATCTCTCCACAAGTAAATCAGAGGATGCACAGCAAAAGTGGATTGTACAAAGATTTGTGTTTCACCCACAGAAGATTGTAGGCTTTTAAGTTTTTTCATAAGTGTGTTTTTAATTATGTTATAGACTTTTTTTACTAAGTTTTAATGAGTTTTAGTAATGCCTGTGATTTTTCTGTTCATTTTGCCATTGCTTTTCAATG